>NC_042622.1:188121969-191075719 GCF_901001135.1 Rhinatrema bivittatum | reverse complement strand
CTATTTTATGAAACATATGCAAATACATGCGCTAACTTACACAATTTTACCCCAAACTAATTATCTTGCGCAATCGATATCAGACGGGTCTCTTGTCAACTATTTGGTTGGGTTTGTGGTCTGGTTGAATAACTAGAAAGCTCTCAATGACCTGGAGAAGGACTGGGTGAACTGGTGGAGGAATTGGAAAAGTGGTAATTTCAATTTCGCACACAAGTTTTAAAATATACCAACCTATGCGCATAAACCAGGGTTTTAGGTGAGCAAGTCGTATGTTTTTTTGTGCGTAAAATATACATGTCTATATATTCATGCATAAGCATATAGACGCAAGTATTTTGGGGCGTGGATATACATATATTTTATAATCTGCACGTACCTGATATTGTGCGGGTTACAAAATACTGTGGTAGTTCTCTGACACAGAGCTGTCTGAAAATTATCTTCATCAAGTGTATATTCAAAGCCTAATATATGGGTCAAAATATGCACATATTTTACCCGCAGCGAGCAGAGACATTCCAGAAGACAGGGTTGAGGAGGTGCTTACACAAATTCATACTTTTACATTTTCAAAAGTATGCATATATTTTCTCTCATAGAAATAACACAGAATTTTCAAAAGAGTTATGCATGTATATGTAATATACTATCACAGCAATTTTCCATGTTAAGTACACTTAATGTGGGTAAATGCTATTAACAATTCAATACTAAATCAAAAAGAGATCACCCCCAAAGGTTTGTATAATGTCACTCCTAAAACCCACCTGGCACGTATATTTTTTTACAGGTATTCTCTGTTGCCTTACTCAAAATTTTTTATTCATATACCGGTTATGACACCAGTAAATTTAGTAAGAGGGCAAAGGATGGTTTCATACAATTGTTAATAGGCAACCCCCTTGGTGCCTTGTCTTTTAATCATTAACTCACCCTCCAACCTCCGTTTCTTTTATTCCAAATATATATTTAAAAACTAAAAGAGATAGGCAACAGGGAAACCCCTATTTTCTTTTCTGTTAGCCTTTTATTTTAACTTTAATATATCTTCTTCATGTGCAACACACTTCTTATCAGTTCATTAAACCGTCAGAATTGTAACCTCTTTACTTAGCTTTGAAATGTCTTGAATGCCCGTCCATGCTTCCATTTAAAGACTCCCACTTCAAAACATCCCAACTTGCGCAAGTTTCGACACCGAATGTCTTCATCAGGGTTTATCCATCTCCTTTTTTCTCTCTTTTTCTTTTTTTGTAAAATGCAAAGCAATATTTTTCCGTTCTACCACAGCTTCCTAGGTGCTCAACAAGCCTCCATGTAACGCTGCTTCTGACGGCATTCTGACCTGTCCTACTTCCTGTTTGCTTTTTAAAGAACACCCTGGATACCAGCTTAACCTATCACAGAGCTTTAAACGAGAGACAACCAATCAAATTGATCATTAAGCCCTGTCGGCTGTTCAGAGCATAATTTGGAGATCCATGCTTGCTCGCGGAAATTGAGTAGTGACAGACTCCCCTGCTTCTCCTCAATGCTGTCAATCACTGTCCATCGCAGTTGATCATATGTGTGGCTCTTCTCCATACAATGAAGTACAATAGGCGCTGTTACCATGTAGGTATTTAAACAGGAACGGTGCTCTTCCATCCGTATTTTGATGGCTCTGCTGGTGCAACCAACATACACCTTCGGGCATGGACATATGATCACATATATCACTGATTTAGTATTGCAATCTGTTATTGATTTTCTGTATATTTTGTATCCAGTGACTGGATTGATCCATACATCCCCTTCAATTGTAGTATCACAGACCGTGCACTTCCCACATTTACTATGATAACCCACACTATGGGTTTTCTTATTCTTCTGTTGGGCATGCACCACTTGGTCCCGAATATTCCTCCCTCTCTTGGTTGTTATAAGGGGTTCTTCTTCCAAAATTTTATGGAGTGCCACTATATGCCAATGTTTCCTGATAGACGCCTTGATGGCTGCAGTGGACGTACTTTGGGATAGTGTGCATACTAATCGATTCTGCTCTTTGGTGGGTTTATATTGCAACGGAGATTCTCTGTCACTATGGGCCTCATTTTCCAAGCACTTTACCGCGTGCGATAAATTCGCAAATCACGTTAACAGCTGTTAACGCGAATGCAAATTAGTCATTTGGTATTCAGGGGGCGGAGTTGGGGCGGAGCATATGTAAAGCGGGAACCTGTGTATCGTGTGCGGCGAAACAGCCGCAGTGTTAGCGCGGCTGCTATCGCGGCTAATAACTACAACTCCAACCTCGCGTTATGGACTGTGTTACGGGCCTGAAAAGGATTACCGCCATCCACGATAGTCCCAGACAGCCTGTTTCGGGGGGGGGGGGGAAGAGAGAGAGAGAGAGAGAGAGAGAGAGAGAGAGAGAGAGAGAGAGAGAGAGAGAGAGAGAGAGAGAGAGAGAGAGAGAGAGAGAGAGAGAGAGAGAGAGAGAGAGAGAGAGAGAGAGAGAGAGAGAGAGACCTTACTATAGTGCCTATGCCCTACATAGGTATTTTAACCCCTATGGGAGGGCCACCTACTAACTCGGGGTGGGGATTAGGTATGAGCGTCGGGGGTTGGGGGCCACTTTCGCATTCCACATGAGACCTACGGACTGAACAGTGGTCTCTAGTGCAGATTTGCTGGCCGTCGGAGTGAGGACGCTCACTCCAAGCGGAGATTTGGCCAACATTCTCTCCACCTAGCATGTTGTTGCCCAGGTAGAGTGTCCATCAAGCTAGGTAGAGAGAACGTTGCCCAAACCACTTCTTGGAGTGAGCGTCCTCACTCCGACGGCCAGCAAATCTGCACTAGAGACCACTGTTCTGTCCGTAGGTCTCATGTGGAATGCGAAAGTGGCCCCCAACCCCCGACGCTCATACCTAATCCCCACCCCGAGTTAGTAGGTGGCCCTCCCATAGGGGTTAAAATACCTATGTAGGGCATAGGCACTATAGTAAGGTGCTCTCTCTCTCGCTCTCTCTCTCTCTCTCTTCCCCCCCCCCCCCCCCGGAGCCTGAAACAGGCTGTCTGGGACTATCGTGCACTGCGATAAAAGACTGAAAGAATCATCGTGCACTGGGAAAACATCGCGTGCGGCGCTAATGTTTTCGTGAATGGCGAAAACATCGCCGCACGCGATTTTTCCCCACTGCACGAAAGAAGCCTCATTTGCATTGGTAACGCCCCCTAATGCGTTACCAATGCGATATTGGAAAATAAGGCCCTATATCTGGCTTTTTTATAAGCTTTCCGCACCACACTCCTTGGATATCCTCTCTCGATGAACCTTTGGCTTAAAATGTCAGCTTGTATTTTAAATTCTGCTAATATAGCACAAAGGCTAAGCTGGTATCCAGGGTGTTCTTTAAAAAGCAAACAGGAAGTAGGACAGGTCAGAATGCCGTCAGAAGCAGCGTTACATGGAGGCTTGTTGAGCACCTAGGAAGCTGTGGTAGAACGGAAAAATATTGCTTTGGATTTTACAAAAAAGAAAAAAGAGAAAAAAGGAGATGGATAAACCCTGATGAAGACATTCGGTGTCGAAACCTGCGCAAGTCGGGATGTTTTGAAGTGGGACTCTTTAAATGGAAGCATGGACGGGCATTCAAGACATTTCAAAGCTAAGTAAAGAGGTTACAATTCTGACGGTTTAATGAACTGATAAGAAGTGTGTTGCACATGAAGAAGATATATTAAAGTTAAAATAAAAGGCTAACAGAAAAGAAAATAGGGGTTTCCCTGTTGCCCATCTCTTTTAGTTTTTAAATATATATTTGGAATAAAAGAAACGGAGGTTGGAGGGTGAGTTAATGATTAAAAGACAAGGCACCGAGGGGGTTGCCTATTAACAATTGTATGAAACCATCCTCTGCCCTCTTACTAAATTTACTGGTGTCATAACCAGTATATGAATAAAACATTTTTGAGTAAGGCAACAGAGAATACCTGTAAAAAATATACGTGCCAGGTGGGTTTTAGGAGTGACATTAACAATTCAATGGCATATATTGTAGCAATTTTTAAAAGCTTGCTTACATGGGTATAGGGCATTTACAGGTGTAAAAGCCAGTTTCAAGCATGTAAAAGCTTTTGAAAACTCAGGTCCTATGTACATACATTGGGCCAAATTTTAAAAGCAATGCTCGTGCTAAAAAGCCCATATACATGAGTATGTGGGCTGTGCATGAACAATGCGAATTTTAAAAGCCACTATTTATGCGCCTATATGCACTTGCACAAGCTAAAAAAAGGGGGTGGGAAAAGGGCGGGGCATGGGAGTCCTGGGGCAGGGCTAACAGTTTTATGTGTAAATTCATATTTTAAAACCAGAGGCCACAGCACACAGTGCTCCTGATGAGGAGCAAGTCTGCAGAAATCGCATTTTAGGTCTAACACAACAGGGTGAGGGGGTCCAGATCAACTGGGGGGGGGGGGGGTACAGGATGAAGAACCAGAGAGGTCTGGATGACCTCAAGACTGACTGGGCAAACTGGTGGAATAGATGGAAATACTGGGCATGTCCTTCGCGTGAGCATGTTTTAAAATCCGCTTCCCTATATGCGTGAAAGCCGACAGAGCCCTAAGGAAGCTACAGGAAGTACGTTTTCTCGAGTAACCACTTAAAATTAGGAGCACATTTATGTGCAGTAGACATATTTTAAATCATACACGTGCGAGTGCATACATGATTTAAAGTTCCAGTGTATGGGTGCCCAGGTGCTCATTTTAAAATTAGTTTGTTTGCATGCAGGTAGTTTTAGAGAGATAATTGTCAAAAGGAAAAGTATAAAACATAACAGGAGTAACAAACTGCATGGATATAGAGAACTGTGTAGATAATGTGCCATGCCCGAGTTCCTAGCACCTGTCCTGACAAGAAAGCTTGTTTCAATATATAAATAATCTGTCTAGGGTATTCTTAGATCCCTCCCTGCCTAGAAACCGAACCTCAGGTTTGTTTATGTTCAGCTGCAGCATATTCCTCGCTAGCCAGCCCTTAATCGCAGACAGACAGTTTGTTAAAATTTGTAAAGCCAAACACTCATCAGCTCCCAGGAATAGATACAACTTTAGATTGTCTGCACAGGGCATGTGTAATATGTTCTGGGAGAAAAAATAAAGATAAAACAGACAAGGGAGATGATGGACCCCTGAAGAAATTTGCAAATTACAGGAAGAACAGGCAAGTGGCAATCCCCATAAGCAAAGCTGAGGTGTGATCTTTTATAAATGAGCTACACCAATTAAAGACCTTTCTACCAAGTCCTCGGCCAGAATTGTTCTACCTGATAGTGCAATAGCATAATCAACCATGTTCAATACCAATGAAAGATCTAACAGGACCAATGAAAAATCAAATTTAGGCCTGCAATTCATTTGTCTAAATTTGGCAACTAAGGGCCTGATTCATCAAGGCATTTTCCCATAGACACAGAATGGGAGAAATACCTTAGTGAATCAGCCCCTAAGGGGGTCATTCATCAAATTGTGTTAGGGCCTTATCACGGGCGTTAGGGCCCTGATGCCTGCGATAACACCATAATGTATAGGATAAATAATGCATCGCGAGATACGTATCCAAATTTTAAAACATTTAGTCAAGTGGGAGGAGTTTATGAAAATGAGGGATGCTTAATGCTGCGTGCAATAGCATAATGCATGCTATCATGGGATTTAATGCCAGAAATAACTACACCTTTTTTCCTGGCATTATGCTGTACATTATGCATGAAATGTAATTTGAGAGAGTATGCACCTCTGGGGAGGCACACATATTAGGCAACTTTTTATACTACTGTAAGAGAGGCCATTCCGAACTTGGAGTGAGAGTTTGGTGGTGGGCTAGCTTTTGGGGGCAGTTTTACATGCACAGAGGTACAAACAGCACAGTAGACAACAGTGAAGATTTGATGTGATTTGGAGTGATGAAAGGTATAAAAAGATGAGATTTGTACAATGTACTCTCGACCTAGCTTGATGCACTCTCTACCTAGTTGCTAGTCCAAGAGGTGTGAAATGACTTACTATCTATATATATCCATATATATCTAGTACATGGATAGTAAGTCATTTCTCACCTCCTGGACTTCCTATAGTGTCAGGTCTTTAGTATATATAGTATATATATATAGAGAGAGAGAGAGAGAGAGAGAGAGAGAGAAGGAGAGAGTGAGAGTAAATGGATACTATATTGTTATGTTTTGTAAGGTTTGGGTGGACCCTTGGACACTGTGGCAGCTGACCACCTCGAGTTATTAGGTGGGCCTCCTATAGAGATATAAATACCTATCTAGCGTGAGGGCATTATGGCTAGTCTCTCTCTCTCTCTCTTTTTCTCTCTCTCCCTCCCCCCAGAGGGCTCTGATAGCTTGACTGGCTCTCCAGGAGCTCAAAACAGCATGTGCAAAAAACATCACAACTGTGATAAAGCCCTATCACATGGCTTTACACAAATGAAAAAGGTGTAGTTAAAATTCACATTAAAGCCATGCAATATGGCTTCACAAAACTGTGAGCCCAGCCCACTTGGCCAAAATTCCTGCCCCAATATTCTCTCATTTGCATCGCACCAAACATTATGGTGTTTTCGCATGCGTTAAGGATTTTTTTGCATGCAAAAATGCCATATAGCACTTTGATAAATGACCCCCAATGATTGGTTACAAAGGTGGTGTTCATAGACAGGCATTAATATTTATCAAGTTAACTTTTCTAGTACATCTTCATAATTGATTTAGTACTTATGGAAAAGTGTTTTGAGAATTAAAACGAGGTGATTTTTTCACATCTTAGATAGTGGGTTGTTTTGAGATTCTTACATTATCTCGTTTGATTTTTCTTCATGATTTGGTTATTATCTTTTGTCCTTTTCTCTGTGGCTCTATATTTTCAGATATTTTTAAGTTAAATGATAATTTTTTTTGAATAGCCATGTTTTTAGCTCAGATTTAAATTTCTATCTATCTGGTAAAATATGTAACGACTCAGGTATAGCATTCCATAACTTGGGACCTGCTATGGAGAACACACGATCTCTTATTTGTGTCAAATGTGTGCTCCGTATTGTGGGAATAGTTAATAGTCCTTTATTTTGAGATCTTAGTGTTTGCTGTGGATTGTATGGTTGTAGTGTCACTCCTAACAGGCCGGTATTATTTGATTGAATGATGTTGAATATTATCATTAATGATTTATAGTAGATTCTGGATTGTACTGGTAACCAGTGCAATGATATCAACGAGGGTGCAATGTGATCATATTTTCTGGATCCTAATAAAGAGTCTGGCTGCAGCATTGTAGTAGTTTTAGGTACAAGCTGGAAGGCCTAGTGGTAAGGAGCTGCAGTAGCCTAGGTTTGAGAAGTCCTGACAAGTTAATAATGGTTTCAATTGATGTAGTATCGGCAACTTGGCGTAACCTGTTTTGATTAATGTACTGATGTGCATTTTCATTGTGAGGTTCTCATCTGGCTGTATACCTACATCTAGTACTTGATTTGAGGGATTAATTTGAAAGTTACCCAGGGCAGGTGGTTTCACTATTGATGATTTTCTGCTCAGCCAAATGATTTCAGTCATTTGCTCCACTTGTTCTCAGCCCTTCCCCCTATGACCTCAAACTCTGAAATACTTTGATTGCGCTTAGGATTTCATACCAACAATGTTCTAGTAAGTTCTGCCTTAAAGGAGTCATTTTCAAAGCTACTTAATATGCATAAAACCCGGTTTTATGCATGTTAGTGGATGTTTAAAAATAGCCCTAGCAGGAATGCAGGTAAAAAGTATGTGCGGAACACAATTTCATGTGTATTTTTACATAGGCATGTGCTGTGAGGGGTTCCGTGCATGTTCAAACTGGATTTATGCACTCAATCTGCTTTGAATATTTATTTATTTATTTATTTAAAAGTTTTATATACCGCACAGTGGGGTAGGAGTCTATCCGTCTAGGCGGTTTACAAAAATAAAACATACATAATATTCTAACTAAACGCCACATGTAAAAAGCACCTGTGGACTTTGGCTTTTGTAGGCTGTTTGAAAAATTAACCAGTTAAAATTCCACTTTCTCCCAGTAGCAAGAGCTCCAACTGCAAAGGAAGACTTTCAAAAGCTACAATATTATGGCAGCATGCTTATTATAGACCACTGGATTTACCTCCCAGCAGAGGTAGTGGAGGCAAAAATCAGTAACAGAATTCAAGAAAGCCTGCATATGCCTAGAGACTGCTTAGATGTGGGAAAAAAAAACAAAACAGGAAAAAAAAAGCCAGCGATCAACTGTGACCTATGGCACTAGTGCAAAAGGAAAAAAGTGGGCTGGCTGGATGGGCCTTCATGGCACTCCAGCAACCTCATGACTTGTCTGATAGCTAAGCACGTCGCAGAGTGCCTCCTGGTGGCTAATCAGGAAGTTGCAACCATGCATTGCACCCTTAGGTAGCCTTGCCAGGATGAAAACAATGGTGAATTTGTCCTTAATTTTGCCATGAACAGGAATGGTGAGAAAAACAGAGAGGGGGGGGGGGAGTAAATTGTTGGCTCCCTCCATAAATATGGACCTAATTGTTTTCTGGTTGAGGAAACTCTGAACCCTGAATGTACTGGTGGCAGTGATGGGTTGGAGAGGCCTTAAAGCAAAGCAGGAAAGTAAAAACTACTTATAGCACACTTAAGAGAGAGAGAAAGAGAGGGAGGGAGGGAGGGAGGGAGAAAGAGAGAGAGAGAAAGAGGAGAGACAAATGCAAAGCTTTCCGCTTGTGGAGTGAGAGATTTACAAGTACAGACTCTCTGCCTTTCTTGTGTTAGATAGCAAGGTTCCTGAGATGCAAACATTAGCACTGTAGCCTAACCCAATTAATATCTAGCATTCAGTCACAGCACTGATTAACATGCTTGTTCACAGTGATTAAAACATTTCTCCTCGATTACCATACAGTTAAATGCTTGGAAGAGAACTACAGTTAATGGAATACAGACAGGAAGGCAAAGTGTGGCGGTCACACATTGGGCTGGGGGAGGGGGGCTAGTTAGCTTTCCTGTCCTTTCCGAATCCCTAATTAAGGTCAGACTTTGTTTTTGGATAGAAGTGTGCGTGCCTGTGCGTGTCAGAACGGGAGGGGGGGACAGAATTTTAGATAATTGAACGATTCAAATTCATGCCAAGTACCCGGCTGGTGCTGCTAACCTACATCATTAAAGTTGCCAGTTCCCAAACATCAAACACAAGACCAGTATTAATGAAGCAGATGTATTAATTTCCCATTTTTGAGTAGCTAAGCAACTGACTGGCTAGTCGGCTGCCCCCCCCCCCCCTAAAACCCCCTCTCTCTTCACCTGACAGTGCTATTAATGATCTTTAATGCCCCACAGGCACTAATAGGTCCCACTGGGAGTCCAGAAATACTGCAATTTGTAGTGAGGATTTAGACATAACAATAATAATAAAAAAAAAAAAAGTCCTCTGCTCTCGGGAGCTGCCTGGCGCTTGATCAGTCACTTCCCCCTCCGGAATAGCGCAACAGAATAATAAATGACAGTCTCGGCCTTTAAATCAAGCTTTCCGCTTTAAGTGCCACATAGTGTGTGATTATCGGTAAAAATCTACTGCTTGTTAACACAACTGGGGTATGAACAAACAGCAGTCAACACATAAAAAAAAAAAAAAAAAATTAAAGGAGGCTTAGCATACCTTTTGCTTGCGTTTTTCCTTCTATGCATCCAGAAGGGAAACAAATCCCATTAGACTCTTTATTTAAAATAAAGACACTTTTTTGATGTTTGAAAAAAAAAAAATACAGCCATCTGCTGTCATGGTTTATGCAGCTAATTACTCTCCCGCACACCCAGACAGGAGATGCACGATTCTTGATGACATTGGACGCTCTTTGAGCCACACCTTCTGGCCTCAAGGCACTTGGTGCAAGGGGGGGATGCGGCAAATTGTGCTGGTACTGACAGCCCATACAGCAAGCCTTGACCTGTTCACCTAACACGGCCTGGAGAGGCGATGGAGCACATAACTTATTATGAGAGGATCACCGGAAAAGGTCTGAGAAGCCCCGACAGACAGTTGAGGGTTTCAGGATAGACACAATGAATATGCATGAGGTATATCTGCCAACCTTGGAGATCCAATGTATGCAAATGGATTCCATGCAGATTTATTGTGGATAGCCTGAAAACCTGACTGGCTGGCTATGGGGTTATCAGGACAGGTTTGCAGCAGGAAGGCTTATGTGCATATATTACTGTAGAAATAAGGGCCAACAAATAAATTGTAGGTGACAGATTGGACTCACCCAGCACTTTTGTGACTAGCATCAGAGAGCAGTGCTCTCTTCATCAGGTTTTGTGCTGACTAGATAAGTATATTGTAGAACTATTTAGAGGGGAGGTTTGGAGTATGACTGTGGCAACATCCTCAGTCTCAGAGACAAGGTGCTAAATTGTTAAGATATCCCTTTGCCACTATGTTTTTCTCCAAACAGGACACAGACTCATCCACCATCATGAAGTGATCGCAAATGGTGTTTACCTCTTTCAGAAAGAGTCACCCAGATTAACATATCAACTCTTACACTGCGTTGGAAAGTAATATGGAAGAAATACATGTTAAATTGGGAGTCTTGTGCAAAAAGCGGTTTATTTAACTAATATATTAATTTGATAAGACACAAGTACCGGTATGGTTTTTTTTTCTTTCTTTTGCTTCACATGTTGATTGTGCTGGTAGGACTAAATCAGTGGTTTCCCAATCTGGTCCTCAATGCCCATTCAACAGATCTGGTTTTCAGGCTGTCTACCATAAATATGCATGAGCAGTTGTTGTATACAATGGAGATATGTGCAAATGTGAGTCTAGAGGTGAGAACAGGTGGAGGAAACGGGTGAGAGTCTGGGAAGGGGATGCAGGTAGGATCATTTGCTTCTGCTAGCTGAATCTGAGTTGCATGCCAATGTGGCTCCCATAGTTAGAGGGGTCGATGCAATATAGTGCGCTCAGCCCAGTGCACAGCCTGATGTGTGGTTTGACACGTGTTTTGGATGTGCTAGAATAACTACCGATGCAATAATGGGATTAGTGTGTTCAAACCACGTGTTCAAATCAGCGTATAGCTAATAGCATTCATCATATGTAATTGCCATGTAGACGAGTCTATTAGCTATTACCCCTGATGCAAAAACCAGCATGTGCCCGGCATGCATGTTATAACATGCAAAAATTAATGCCAGCCCCGGAGTTGGCATAAAGTATTGAAGCGCCCCAGAGCTCCACCGAAAAGCAAACAAAAATACTGCTTTTCAGTGGTTCCTCCTACTTAATATCATTGTGATACTAAGGAGGAGGAACCACAGAAAGCAGCATGAAAAAAATCTTGATGGCGGTCAGATTAGAAAAACAGATCTCAATTTACGAATGTCTGTTTTCCTAACCCACGCACAGCCACCTCTCCTGGCCACCCATTGCCATGGCCGAGCTAGGGATGCAAAATATATTCCTAGTGCATTCTTTTTAGAGTGGCAGCTCATTTGCCTATTCCATCGGGCGCCCAGGAGAGGCGGATCTGCGCGTGTTGAAAAAGGTGCGCCCAGTTTGGACGCACGTTTTTTCGCGCATGATACTGCATCGGCCCCAGTATGCAGTCAAGATGTATGGCCAGAATTCTCTCTGTCTCTGTCTCTCTCTCCTTAGATATGCATAGTTGTATTTGAAAGCATTGAGTCACTGTTAACATGATGAGATAGATCCTCACCGAGGGGTTTATTTATCAAAATGTGCTAACACATACTAAAGTGCATTGTTAGTATAATAGGCCTCGCTGACTAACAACGAGCATTAATGCACATTAATGAGTTACATATTTGAATAAATATGGCCCCTAAAATGAAAAGGTTAAGTGAAAATCCACCAAGGCAACACCCCACCCATCCCTACCACTCCCACCTCTTCCAACACAATTTCTTGCCTTTGGATGAGATCATGTGTAGAAAGGGCATTATCTAGGTCGTACATATTTATTTAAAACTCTGCTTTTTTTCACAGCAAGAGGAATAGGCCTTGAGGTATTACAATAAGTGCACATTTTGCCAAGTGACAGCAATTCCAGTGCTAGTGGTCTTTGACCTGGATTTTCAAGGCTTCAAGTTTATTAGATAAGGAAAATTTCATAAATCAAGGGATTTAAAATGTTTGTTCTTTTTAATACTGAGATGGCATTCCTTTCCTTTTCACCTGTCTTCTCCTCCTTTCTGTGCCAGTCACACCATGGAGCCTGCTATTCACACTTCATTCACAGTTCTCTGTCCATGTATAATCTCTGTTATTTTGCTGTCTGCATTGTGTGCCTCATTAGACTTGTTTGACACCTGCACCTAATACCTTTCCACTTGCAATGCAACACTGGCTTTTGCCAGAATACATGTTTATACAATTAGTTTGAAAGGAGTCTTCACAGGGATGATTCGATATTTGAGGGACCCAATCAGATTATTTTTCTCCATTCAAAAAACAACATGATTTTCTTTCACTGTTTCAATATAACAATTATTTAAATCTGGGGGGGGGGGTTTGCACTTTTTATTCAGTATTGAAAGCACCAGAGCAGTGATACAATCTATCTGACTGAAGGTACGATAACCTCTGTAAAAGATGATTGATAAACTAAACCTTGCATGAAGGTCAACAATACTACTGCAACTTACGCTATTGTAGTTAGCCAACATCCGATAAGCGGTACCAACATAATAAAATAAAATGTTGAAAAGTGCCACAAATTTCAAGCATATGCATAATTGTCACTACTTTGTTTTATTTTGTTTTACTTTATATCTTGGTCGCTTTTATTATTTATTTATTTGGACATTTTTGTATACCGCTTATTCATGGGTGATGGTCTAAGTGGTTTACAGGTATAAAAACATACATAAATCATAACAGATAAAATGAAAAAACAGATTTTAAATGTAGACAATAACAAAATAAAAACAGAAATAAATAATATGAGGTAAAAACTATAGTCAAAAGTAAAACTGAAACTTAAAATATAAAATTAGAAACATTAAAACAAACATAATGATGTGAATGGAAAGGATAATAAAAGAGAAGGTGAAAAAGCATTATTCAGGATAATCAAGATTGAAGGCAGTGGTGTATAAATAGGTTTTTAGTTTTTTCCTGAATTCTTTAGGTTTGGTTATGAGTCTAGTGTAGTTGGTATAAAATTCCAGAGCAAGGGACCTGCCATGGAGAAGACACATTTTATAATGATGTCTACTCTTGTGATTTCGACTGTAGGGACTTCAAGAAGATATTTATCGATTGATCTTAGATGATGCCGGGGCTGGTAAATAAAGTGCACAACCAAACGGATGAGGGATTATGAATTAAATTGAAGATTAGAGTTAGGATTTTATATTGAATACATTGATTGGTAACCAATGAAGATTGAGAAGAACAGGTGAGAAGTGTTCATTTTCCTTAGTGTTTGATATGAGGTGAGCTGCAGAATTTTGTATAAGTTGGCGTGGGCGGATTGTTGTTTCAGGAAGGCCAACATATAAAGAATTGCAATAGTCTAATCCCAAGAGAATGATAGCTTGAAGTACCTTTCTAAAGTCTGTTGGAAATAGAAGGAGTTTTAAACTTTTTAAGAGGTTCAGTTTGTAAAACAAGGTTTTTACTAATTTGGATATATTTTCTGATATAGATAACGTAGGCCTGGATTCACCATTCTATTGCAGAATGGTTTAATCCAGCAAAAATGGGGGGGGGGGGGCCCTGCAAAAGCCGGCAGCCTTTGCACCACCATGGTGTTTTCGCTGCTGGCTTTTGCACCCAATAGCACCACCGTGAAAGGTGGTGCTATTGGGCGACCTACTGGCGATAACGTTACTAAACTTATCGCTGCCAGCGAAGATACCGCCGAGTCCGCCTTCCTGCTGCCCCGACTCTGCCCCAGCAGGAAGGCCCAGAGTCGGCGTGGGTGGTGGCAGCGTCCCGACTGCCACGAGGAACCATAGGGAACACGGTGGCAGAGACTAGCCCCGCCGCAAGCAGACCCGGAGAGGGAAGCAGGATGGTGCAGGACGTGAGTATACGCGGTTGCAGCCATCTGTGACTGACGGTCAAAACACCATCCTGCTTGTCCTAGGAGAAAGCAGAGTTGCTTACCAGTAACAGGTGTTCTCCTAAGACAAGCAGGATGTTAGGAAACCTGCCCGCCACCCTGCGGAGTTGGGTTTTCTCTATTTTTCGTAATTCTATGTTACAAGACTGAAGAGGGACCCCGCGTGGATAGTGGCATGCTGGGCATGCTCAGTGTGCCAGTCAAAGGGTCTAGAAACCTTGACAAAAGTTTTCCATGCCAGGGTTCATCGCATGATATCACCCACTTATGAGGGCTAACATCCTGCTGTCCTAGGAGAACACCTGTTACAGGTAAGCAACTCTGCAATTTCTGCACCCATCTCTAATGTGCACCATGAAACAGCAAGCACACTTTTACTCAGGGAAAAGGGGCTTTCCTGGAGGTAGGGGGAGACCAGAGGAATAAAAGTATATACAGAGCTTTGATTTTCAATTCTCTGAACATACCTCCCCCACCATGGACCCTGCCCACACAAAAGGAGGGTGAAAAATTTGCAGGCACATTAGTCCCTACATATCATGTTGGTCAGATTTTCAAAGGAAACCTCCACAGGGAGTTTCCCTTTGAAAATGGATTTGCAGGTCCATGAGTACAAAACATCCATGTGCTTTCAACCTCCATGTGGAAACAGAAAATTGCCACCCATTAATGTCTATGGGAATCTAAAGAAACACCATGTTAAACAAAATATTCACACATTCTCTATTCCATGCTTTAAAAAAGTGTGGATGGTCCAAATTATAGTGTTTAACTAATTCTGTAATGCTACTGGATGCCAAGATGTGTGCAGCTAAATTGTTATAATGCTCAATGTTGAGACAAAGATATTGTTTTGTTTGTTGTTGATTTCATTTATTATTGTTCATTATGTATATCATTTTGTACCCCACCTAGATCTGTAAATCGAGCAGGCTATACATTTTTTTAAATAAATAAATAGACATTAATTTGCAATACAGGGACAATATTAACGCCAAAAATAACTTCTTAGGTAAATTCCAATGAATGCCAAGAAGTACAGATCATGCATCTGGGGTGCAAAACTCCAAAGGAGCTGTACATGATGGAGAGCAAGAGACTGATGTGCACAGACCGGGAAAGAGACCTTGATGTGATAGTGTTGGATGATCTGAAAGCAGCAAAGCAACATGACAAGCTGGTGGCTAAGGCCAGAAGAATGCTGGGCCGTATCGAAAGAGGCATAACCAGCAGGAGAAAGGGGGTGATAATGCCCCTGTACAAGTCACTGAAGAGGCTTTACCTGAAGTAATGTGTTTTCTGGAGACCGTATCTTAAAAAGATAAAGACAGGACGGAAATGGTCCAAAGAAAAGCAACCAAAATGGTGTGCAATCTACATCAAGCATCATATGAGATGAGACCGAAAGACCTAAATAAGTTTACCCTAGAGGACCGAAAGGACAGGGGGGATATGAATCAGACATTTAAATACTTGAAGAGTATAAAAGATGCATGGGAACTGAGCCTCTTCCAATGGAAGGAAAGCTGTAGAACTAGGGGTCATAGTATGAAGCTCCAAGGGGATAGACTCAGGAACAATGTCAGGAAATATTTCTTCCTGGAAAGGATGCATGGAATGCCCTCCTGGTAGAGGTAGTTGAGAACTGTAATGGGATTCAAAAGAGCTTAGGATAAATACAGAGGATCCCTAGTGGCTGAAGGATGGAAATGAAGACAAGAGGTAACCTGCTGCATGGAGCAGCAGTTACTACAGTAACAGAATAAATAAATAAATAAATAAATAAATAAAGCTTGCTGGGCAGACTGGATGGCCTACTCGGGTCTTTTTCTGCCACCATTTACTATATTACCATGTTAATTCTTTTTCAACAATATGTTTGGGGTTTTTTTTTTTTGGGGGGGGTGGGAAGTTGTGCATACCATAATGTCACTTGTGATCTCATTACACTCTGCAAACATGTGGAAGAATCTCAAGTACCTATATAGGGCATTATCTTTTCAATGCAAATTCCTTCGGCACTGTAAATGGCCTAAAGCAGAGGTCCCCATATCTGGTCCTGGTTTTCAGGATTTCTGCCAAGAACATGCAGGAGATATATAGCTTTATGTTGTTAACCCCAATTATTTTTATCCAAGTTCAATCTTCCTGTTTATTGTAAGACATCCTCCTGTCATGTTATTGTTTAGAATGTAAACCGACTTGATTAGTAATTCTGTTACTGGAAAATCGGTATATAAAAGTGCGAAATAAATAAATAAATATTCACATTCAACAGAGGCAAGATACACTAATATAGCTCATGCACATTCATGGTAGAAATCCTGAAAATCAGACCGCTTTGCAACTTTCAATGACCTGATTTCAGGACCTCTGTCCTTTAGCATTCAAAAGCTCAGAGCACATGGGAAAACCCCTGGTCTGGCTCACAATCTGAAAAGCCTCTTTATAATAAAATGCCATGGGTTTTCTTACATCAAACATAGCTCTCTCACCAGGAACATTTTGCAGGTCATATCTAATATGTAAAAATGCTTCTCTTATTTTCAGTCGTGCTGTATGATATATGATTAGAACTGGCAGAGTTTTTAAGCCTTTGCCCTTTGCCCTAACAGAAGTTTGCTCTGGTAATAAAGCTATTAAATTAATGTGCAGTACAAACGTTACCTTCATCTGTTGCGGTTTTATTTATTTGATAGAGTGCATCAGTGATGTGCGGTTTACCTTTTGCCCTTAGAAATATCAGTCTGTTGCCATTGGCCAGTGCTTCGCCAGGTATGTAAATGTCATCATTAGGCTGCATCCTGCACGAGGAGGCAAACATTCTAACAGGTTTATTGCATAGCTGCAACTGGCATATTTTCCATTTCTTCACTACATAACAACAATTTACAACTAGAAAGGTGAAAACTGCTGTAAGGCAACTGTAGGCAGATGTCATAGCGAAAGGTGAGACACAAAGAGGAGCAAAGTCTAGAGCAAGGATTGTGAAATCCACATTCAAAATGGAATAAGGCCTTTTAACTTCTTACAAGACTCCATTTTCACCATATGCTTGAAAAAAACCCATCCCCACTAACATCAAAAGACTTACAACACAAATTAAAGCAAAGAGCAATCTTTCCCTTCTATCCAAGAATCATACCTGAAACAAAAACACAATAAAATGACGTGAAGATTAAAATGTATTATATTTTTCCTTACTGTGGCAAGTATGAACCACCATTTGTGGCTCAATTGTGTTCTCTATATGTGAAGTTATGGAGGGCTCCGTCATTCTTCCAGTTTACAGAGGTCACGTCCATTGTAAGGAAGAACTGGGCTGGAGAGCAGCACACATTAAACTACTTTTGCTAAATACAGTGGGGCCAACTGTTATAGGTCTCAAATGTACCCAAATAAACTGAGAGATCACCTAGGTTAAGTAAATGGTCAGGGCAATGCTTGTGCGTCATGGTAAGAGTGGGAGACTGCACTCATTACTGTAGATCATTCTGACAAGTGTAAATATTTTCTGCTCGATAAAACCCTAGAACATATTCAGAAGACTCTTTTCCTGTAAAACAATATTGATGACATCATAGCGTGAAAGAACAATCAAGCCTCATTTCTACTGACAGTAATTGGGAGGAGAATACATTTGTATTTTTGTTTAACCATCAGATTCTGGAAGAGTGAGCGCCTGCGGGTCGGTGCTAGATGTCCCAAATGAGAAAATTAACAAAAAGATGCAAATTGTGTGGACCTGTAATATGTGCACTTTTCCTCCTACCATCTGGGTGTTCATGTTCTCATTTTGTTGCCCTTCCTTGCCAGTTTCTTTTGATAATGAGGCTTGCCAGCGATCAAATGTAAAGAACAAATGAAATGAGTCGAATTCAGAACTTCTACAAATACCTGCGGACTTAGGTCTGGCTTTTCTTTTCTTAGCAGGCGTTCTGCTGTAATGACAAAGGAAAATATCTGGTCCCTTCATCTAGTATTATATTTCATTGAACTCGCATTAAAATTAGATTCTGATAAAAAACACTGGGAAGAAAAGGGAGAGAAAGGCTTAGTCAGAGCAAGTTCACAGCGGTACTGATGAGTACCGCTTGCAGCTGGAAGACTTAGATAACACAGTTTGTCAGACACTGTCACACAGCTGTCTGCATAATGAGGTAAGAAAAAAAACTAAAAGAAGATACTTGTTCATTTCTTATCTGTACAAATCTCTCAAAGGGATGCATCATTTAAAAGCAGCCTGACTAATGGTCAGGCTCTAGAGGGATGCAGTTGGAATGGAGAAAATATTCCCAGCAAGCAAAGCTAAGGCTTTTTGTTTTCTGTTTTGGTTTTTTTTTTTTTTTTTTTAAATTTTCAGCCCTTTCATACATTGCTCCTGACTGGAGTGCACAATGGAGAATGACCCTCTCCTGCCTTGGCTTCGCACACAAGATTTATACCCTGTGAGTGAAAACTGGGCTGCTTTTTAATTCTGTATCTGGAAAAACTTAATGCCCTGTAAATAGGCGTCAATGTCGGAGTTGCACAAATTGCAATGCTGTGCTTGCTAAAAAGGTCTACTACTTAAGATGTAATTCCCCTGGCAGCAAGCTCCATCTCCAGATAATTGCCTATAACCTGAGTTAGAGCTTCTCAAGCCAAGACAACTGTATTTAACGCAGGTCACTACCAAGGGGGGACTATCATGTTGAAATGAATTTCAAAACATTGTTTTACTTTTTTCTTAGATTGCAAATTCTTTGACCTTGCTCTGGAAATAGCAAATGCAGATACTTTATATGGCTGAACATTGTGCCTTCACATCATCTTACAACTAACTAATAGTCCAAGCTGCAATTCTCATATTAAGCAGGTTAATGGAACACACAGCTCATTGGCTGGTTTAGCTATTCTCTTTGCTAATGTGGTAAACAAAAATATAACTTTCTTAAACTTCAAGAGAGAAAATCTCCAACATTTTGAATTAATTATGGTTCTTCAAATTTATAATTTTATATCCACTTCTTAGAGCAAAGATGGCGAGCCATGATTCTCAAGGGTTACAAAGAGGTTAGGTTTGCAGTCTAACCACAAGACTGAAAATTAAATTAAGCCTTATGTAAATCAGAGCCATTGTTGGCAAATGTATCTCGTAAATGTTCATCATGGATGAAATGAAAACCAGGTCTGAATGCAATGCTCCAGATGCAAAGTTGTTGTTAAATAATATCTAGGTCTCTAAGGTCAAAAGGTCTGAGTCATTAGCTGAGAGAGGTCCCTTCTTGATTTTCTGGCTGAGATTGAGAAACTAATATGAGGTGGGGGAGAAGGGATTTAATGCCCTACACCACTTGACCCCACTGGGGCACATACATCATATTGATCTACGCCAAAGTGGGAGGATTAAACCTTCTGTAATTTAAAAAAAAAAAAAAAAAGCTTTATTCAATGTAAAAAAGTAAAAACAATGTAATTAGAATATATATAAATTATAATTACATTGTAACAGTGCAAATGCAGAGCACCTGTGGTGGTGTTATAGCATGTAATATGCTAATGAATCCCAAGGCACAGACTTATGTATTGAGCAAAAGTAGGGCAGAAAAAGTGACAAAATCCCACAAGTCAGTTTGTTTCCCCAAATTCTGAAATAGGGCATAGTTTGTGCAGAGACTTAATTCATAGCAACTTCAGAAAGGGGAAAAAAATGCACATGTGAGAAAAAGAGAGGCCCCTGGCAAGTGCAAGCGTGCACAGTAAAGCACTGTGGGACTGTCCAAAAAAGTGGCAAATGAAAGAACTGGGCAATTTCCGCAGTGCCATTTTGCATAAAGATTGGCTTTTTAATCTGTGGATCTTTCTCCCTTCTAAAAGTCTGCAGGAAATTAAGGGTTAATTTTGAAAGGCACTTACATGCCAAATTCTTGGTTTTATGCTCGTAGAGGTTCATTTTCAAAAGTCAAAACCATTTAGCTGGTTAATGATGGGGCTGCGCGGGAGCACCACTCCCGGTGGCAGGGTGGCCACATCCAGGAAGTTGCCTCTGTTTATTGGGAAGTCCTCTCTCCTGCTTATCATGTTAACAAATCAACCTCCCCCCCACGTCCCTACACACTGTCATTGTAATGTATTTTATGATTCATTTGTATTTTCTGGCAATGCCTGCTCTTGGCTCTGACCTGCTCATCTGTTTGGCTCTGAAGATTTAAGGGACTATTAGCTCCCTAAAACTAGTTAAGACTTAAGAAGTATATTAAGTTAGTCTAATGAAAACATATCACCTTGTATTGTTTTTTTAGTTTATTTGTCAACCATTTTTGCCATGAAAATAATTTATAAAACTAAATTAACTGCTTTCAAGTTTGCAATTAGCCACTGATCTAGAAGGCCAGAGGAAGATCAATTACCTGCTTCACTTGTAGTCAATTCCATGCAGCAGTTCAACCCTAATCAAGCTCTCAGCTACTTTGGCAGTCAGGATTTACTGTAGAACTGCATTTGAACCGAATCTAATCAGAAGTGTGAATACTCCTCTCCTATCTGGCACACATCACTGGGACTCTAATTATTCACACATTTTCGCAGGCTCCATGGTGTTCCCCTACCAACCTCCTAATCCCAGCAGATCAGTAAAAATAAATGAAAGAGAGAATCAAAAGGCACTTAAAAATCCAACTGTTCTCCAAGTGAGTTTGAACAGATTCCAGACCAGTAGTTGCAGCTGATTGGCATTTAAAATATGCTAAGACTGTCCCCCTTCTTATGTCCCTTGCCTTATCCTAGCAGAAACCCTATAAAACTTTTTATCCATAAATCATCAATTCAAAACACCCTTTATTGTTGGAGCACTTTATAAATATAAATGCATTTATATAAATATAAACGGGGAATTTCTGACACCTAGAATCTGTCAGTACCCCAAAAATGAAAGTGAATAAGAAACAATGTTATCGATATTGCCAAAATTATATTTAGTCAAACTTAGCCACAGGAAGATAAACAAGGGCTATTTTGAAAAGGGGGCCCAGCGCTTGGCTTAGCCAGCCAAAATGTGGCCAAATAAATTAAGCTGATTTTCAGCCAAATCTAGCCAGTTAGGTTTCAGTTGAAAATCATCCTAAATCTAGCCCAACCAAATTTGGATGGCTAGATTTAGCTTTGCTGTTTGAGTGGCTTGACATACAGGCCGATACAGAAAAACGCGCGGGAGAGCCGGCGAGCGCCCGCTCTCCCGGCGCGCGATTCAAGAGGGTGGCCTATGGAAATTAGGGCCCGCAGTAAGAAGAGGTGCTAGGGACACTAGCGCGTCCCTAGCGCCTCCTTTTTGACAGGAGTGGCGGCTGTCAGCGGGTTTGACAGCCGACGCTCAATTTTGCCGGCGTCGTTTCTCAAACCCGCTGCCAGCCATGGGTTCGGAAAATGGACGCCGGCATAACTGAGCGTCCATCTTCCGACCCATGGGCCGCGGGCTTATTTAAAAATTTATTTATTTTTTTAAATTTTGGGGCCTGTGACTTAATATCGCTATGATATTAAGTCGGAGGGTGCATAGAAAAGCAGTTTTTTCTGCTTTTCTGTACACTTCCCCGGCACGTCCAAACGCGGGCTAACAGTGCGCTCCACCGAGAAAGTGATATTTTTACTCTGTGGGATTCAGCCAGCTAAGTTTTCATTTAGCCAGCTACATCCCACTAAAAATCAGAACCTAAGTATCTTGCCTGTTGCCTTGTAGAGCTAAGCTTCAAACGTACGGACCTGATTCACTACACTGTTTTCCCATAGACACAGAATGAGAAAAAAGCCTTAGTGAATCAGGCCCTTATACTGCTACATTTTTCCTCACTTGTAGTTGTATGCCAAGATACACTAATTTAATTATCTGTAAGAAAACTCTTCTTCTTGGATGCATAATGTTGCTAAATTTTCAGAATCTATTGTTATCTTAATGTGCTGGAAAACCCTATTAAACAAACCTTTCCAGTGCATGAAACCATGAGGCACATTGTAGTTAAGTACCAAAACTGACAGAACATAGTGAAGGTTCAAAACTTTGTAACACTTTCAAAGGAATCATTTTTCATCAGGATTTTGTGGGAAAGAATATGATACTTAAAAAATTCATTTGCTTCCTTTGCTTTATTTTGGCTACAGCTGTCTTTTTGCTCAACAACCTAAAAAGGTGCGCTTCTTTATTCTGTTCGGCAAACCCTTGTGGTTGAGGCTGATGGTCTTATATGACGATGCTATCTGTAGGTTTAAAGATGGCTGACAAGACTAATTCCAGGTTTAACTGACTCACAGCTTGGGTATGTGTTTCTGAGTGGGATGGGGCACCATGGGTTGTTGGTTCAATATGTGACAACAAGAGTGGTTGGTTTAGCAAATATGCTACAAATGTTTTGGCCAGCTCCTACCAAATCTCCAATATTCATATCTACAAAACATATGAATGATGAGATTGTTCTAGGTATGTACATTAATGTACTTCACATTTATGTTAATTGTGCAAAGGGTAGTGGATATTAATGCAATATTACTCCGAGGCCAGTAGTTAGAATTTCACATGAGTACATGGAGAACTCATATCAATAGTCTACCTCAAAGCTCAGTGCTGGCTCCAGCTCCTATCAATTCTTACACTAGTGACATTCTGCTTAGTGGTATCTTGCATGTTGAAGGCATTTTTTTGAGAAGCCAGGTTCAGACCTTTGAAGAGCCTGATAATAATCCACAGTTAGATATGTCAGAAACCTCTGAATACTGCAGCTACAACTATCTCTAAGACCACAATACGAGTCTTCCATTTACAGAAATCCATGACATATCATCAGTTGATTTTTTTTATGAACAATGATTAAAGCAGGGTTCATACCCCGTCTATCCTGATGTTCCTCTGGACTAATCACGCACTCATCACAAAACATGTCAGGAAAACACAGTAACATAGTAGATAATGGCAGAAAAAGACCTCTGCCCTATCCAGTCTTCCCAGTTATTGAGGTCCACATTGCGAAGGATATATTTGCTGTCAACTATGGAAGTTTGATCACTTGTAGGATATCACTGCTTATCCAAGTTAGTTTTTGTTGGTTTTCTACCCTCCAAGATAGATGAGCATACAAGTTTCCATACTTAATTTAACACCCAGCTCCTGTCTTCCCATGTGAGGATTCTATGTTCTGAAAAGACTTAAAAACATGGACATTTGACAGTTATCAGGAGATCAGTGGTATTGTATTTAGAGGGTTGCTATGAAATCAGAGAAGTGGACTAGACCTGCTGGAATAGTCAATTACTTTTTATAAACATCTTCTTTATGAAGAGAATTCCACAACAAATAAAGAATACACAAAGCAAATAGTGTGCAGTTGGTACTTCTTCACTTCGTTTACATATTACAATCTTAAACAATCATAAACAGAATCCCCCATTTTTTTTGTGCCTGACGCAATGTGCCTGACGCAAGGTGAGCTACTGTTTTGGATTCTGTAATTATGAAGCACTGTAAATAAATACTTGCACAAGAACTGGACTAGTCAAGTCTTGTGTTCTTGAGCTACTTCCGAGGCTGCACAAGTCCGGATATGCTACATAGCCGTGGTCTAATTTTAAGTGGAAAAATATCCCCTTCAAAGCAGTCTACTCTAAAGACCCCACAATCCTATTTCAACAACATTTGTATATAGTGTTGTATTTGCAAGTAAGCATAAAATTCTTTATTTTCTAACCCAAAGGTATCTTTCAAATGTTGAAAATTGTGTATCCCTTCTCGTTTGAACAATAAGAATTGCCCCAGTGTTAATACCCCCTTTACAGCTCATCCTTGAAAAACAGGATTCTCCAGCCCTGGCAAGAAATCTTTATTGGGCGAAAGCATGCAAAACAGGCAGTGTAATGTGCGGCAGACAATTTACTGGTCAATATTTTTTATAACAGACTTTTAGTAAGTGCATACAATCACAAATATGTCACAAAGTATTGCATTGAATATACATTTATAAAACAATGGTACACACAAGGACCCCGACACGGCCATGTTTCACATCAGGGGCTGCATCAGGGGGACCACAACTTCTAAGAGTCTGTAGATTAAGGGCAGTTCAATATGAGGCAACGTAGACGGATTGTATGCAGTTGAAAAAATCTATTAGGCTTGCGGGCCAGTGCAAGCCCAATAGATTTTTTTCAACTGCATACAATCAGTCTACGTTCCCTCATATTGAACTTACTAAAAGTCTATTGTAAAAAATATTGACCAGTAAATTGTCTGCCAAACATTATTTTTTCGTTGAATAAGAAATCTTTACTACCACCAAGCATGAGGAAACTCTAGGGGATAAGCCATACCTCTTCCTTATCCACCACTATACTTTCTGAATTGGGCTAAATAAAACATGATGTTTAAGATCCATGACTAAATCCTGTGTCTCAGCATGAAAAATATAAGACAATGACAACAGAGACTCAATCTGATGTTCTAAAACTATGTCATTTATGGTTCAAGAAGACAAAATCCAATCTTTCACCACAATCTAAAGTCCAAGATCAGGTACGTTCCAGCCACCTGCCCCCATGAACCTCTGCAATACTGTGTGCAATTCTGGTTGCCACATCTCAAAAAAGATATAGTTGCACTGGAGAAAGTGCAGAGAAGGGGGACCAAAATGATAAGTGGCATAGAACAGTTGCCCTATGAGGTAAGGCTAAAGAAGTTAGGGCTGTTCAGTTTGGAGAAGAGACGGCTGAGGGGGGATATGATAGCGGTCTATAAAATCATGAAAGGAATTGAACAAGTTAATGTAAATCTGTTATTTACTCTCTCAGATAATAGAAGGCCTAGGGGGCATTCCATGAAGTTAGCAAGTAGCTCATTTAAAACAAATCAAAGTCTTTTTCACTCAGAGCTTAGTTAAGCTCTGGAATTCATTGCCACAAGATGTGGTTACAGAAGTTAGTGTAACTGGGTTTAAAATAGGTTTGGATAAGTTCCTAGAGGAAAAATCCATAAACTGCTATTAATTAATAAGCAATTGTAGCTTGAGATTTATTTAATCTTTTGGTACTTGCCAAGTACTTGTGACTTGGATTGGCCGCTGTTGGAAACAGGATACTAGGCTTGATGGACTCTTGGTCTCACCCAGTATGGCATATCTTATGTTCTTATGGGAGTGAAGGTTACTAAACTGGGGAGGGGGGGGGGGTTGAAGGATGTATCTCTTAACTGGGTGAACTGGGGATGAACTGGTAAAACTGGGAATAGCATCAGTGCGCACCCCTTTTAAAATCCCCCAATTTACGTGGTAGAAGCGGCATTTGCACGTACATACACATGCCCACTTAAACTTTGGTGCACATGTGCACAGCCAGGCTATTTTATAACATGCGCGCGTATGTTATAAAATGGCCGTGTCACTGGCTGATGTATGTTCTCAAATGTGTGCACGCACGCCAGTTTGAAAGTTACCATCTTAGATCTGAAAATGCAATCCATGTGCATGTTCTTCTTTGTTCAACCTCAACATGCCCCAGGAGCTCCTCTTCTTAATGAAAACTAACATTGTGCCAAATTTTCAGATGGTTAATTTATGTGGGTATAAACTGCTTTTTACCCATGCAAATAACTTAGAAAATTACCCTCATGATAGTTAAGAGTGCATAGAATTGTTGAGTTAGTTTAAACAGAAAGAGGCACATTTACAGTCCTCTCATGCACTCACAGTCAAGGAAACGCAAACAAATAAATCAAAATAACAAATGCTGGGCACTCCCATTAAATAGTCTAAAAGCATTACATTATAAACACATATTATTGATGTTTCCATTATGTGGCAGGACCAGAACATTAGTAACATCATGAATTACTTACTTTTTTCAGTTTTTATTTATATATTACTTTGGATAAAGACATGAGGAAATGCTGATAAATGAGAAATCTGATTGGCCGAATACTTACAGAAGGTAATTTTCAAAAGCATTTACACGCATAAACGGACTTCTAGAAAAATTGCCCCAGGGGTTGCAGATGTAAAAGTACACGTGAATGCAATTTCACACGTACTTTTACATATACTGCAAAAATGCGTTCCCAGGTTCAGAGTCGAGGCAAGGAAATCATTTATGCGTGTACTTTCAATTTTCAAAATGTGTGTTAAGCAATGATCTATCCCGTTAATTTTCAAAGAGGACATATATGCATATTTTGTACATGTGGACTTCAGCCCTATGCTGAGTGGTATACAATTGCCATACAATTTTAAAAGGAACGCGTGTGCGCTCATAAACGCGTATATGTGTGCACAAAAGGAGATATGCTGTAATTTTCCTTCGTGTTCGCAAGTATACGCATATCATTTAAAATCCCCCTGTCGTGCATACATGTGCGTGTAATCTTAAGAAGTGGCTTGAGTAAATGTCCCGCATGTTTTTCTGTTAGAGACTTAGAGGTTTTCACGTGCATATGCAGGCAGATTTTAAAACATGCTTGCGTGAGGGACAAACTAGTTTTTCCAATTAGTCCGCCATTTTATCCAGTTGTTGTTTAGGTCTTTTAAGACCCTGAAAGTCCCTTATTTGACTCCGAACCTTCATGCTTTCTTGAATCCAGATACTGTTTTTGTCTCCATCACTTCTACTGGGAGGCTGCTCCACACATCCACCACCACCCTCTCTGTAAAGAAATATTTCCCAAGATAACTCCTGAGTCTACCCCCTTTCAACCTCATTTCATGACCCCTCATTCTGGAGCCTCCTTTATATTGTAAAAGGCTCACCTCCTGTGCATAGAAACCTTTGAGATATTTGAATGTCTCTATCATATCTCCCCTATCTCATCTTTCCTCTAGGGCAGTGATGGCCAACCTTTTGAGCTCAGTGTGTCAAAATTCATTAAAAAAACCGAGCATAACTTGGGTGGTGTGTCACTTCTAGAAAAATCCATAATTTTGTGATATTTGTAGCTCTAATTAATAACAAAAAGTTATAATTTTAATATATGTACTGTATTTATTAATAAAGCAAAAACAAATAATTCTTTACCTTACCTGCTTAGTAACTTTATTGTTGCTGAATTTCATTGGCTAAATCTTCAATTGAAGGTTGGTATTTCGTACACTTCAAGCCCAAGCAAGCATTACAAACTTCATCTGTTAGTCGGTTTCTTTTATTGGCTCCTATTCATTTTCACATCACTTCCTCCCCATCCCCCAGGCATGCACGCATTCATTCTCACACACACAGACCCCCAGGCAGGCTCCCATTCATTTTCACACCACTCCCTCCCCATCCCCCAGGCATGCACACATTCATTCTCACACACACACAGAGACCCCCAGGCAGGCACCCATGCATTCACACACATACACCCCCAGGCAGAGTCCCATTCATAGACATGCACACACTAAAGGCAGACCCTCCTCTCTTTTGCCAGCAACTTCGGAACCTCTCTCATTCCTCTGCTGCCACTGTCACTGCTGCCACATGGCTATTGGGGAGGTGCCGATTGCTGCTACTGACACTGAAGCCCATTCTGCTGCCTCCTCTGTGCAGGCCCCGTGGGCTTCCACTTTCTCCATGCTGATCTCGTATATTGTGAGATCCATAGAGAAAGTGCTACTCTTGCACATATCCAAAGATTACATGTGCCAATCACTAAAAAGTAATTTATTTTTTTTTGCCTTTGCTGTCTGATCTTAGTTTTCTAATTGGTTGGTCACAGGTTTTTTTTTTCCACCTTCCCTTTCTTATTTTTTTTGCCAATTCCTTTTATATTGTCTTTTTTTCTGTTTCTTTTCGCTCCATCTTCTTCCCTCAAACACACAGTCAGGATCTCATTCTCACATGCATTTCTCTCTCTCACACACACAGGCCCTCACTGTCACATGCTCTCTCATATAAAATCATTCATACACACAGTCTCTCATTGGCACATGCTGTCTGACTCTCATACACCCAGGCTCTCTCTCACTCCCACATGCTGTCTTGCTCAAGCATAGGCTCTCACTGTCACATGCTCTCTCTCATACAATCATTCATACACACACACACAGGCTCTCACTGTCACATGCTGTCTCTCTCACACACAAAGAGGCTCTCACATGCTGTCTCTGCAAACATTCAGGTCTTCACTCTCACACACAATCTCTCAACTCATCTCATACACGCACACACACACACACCCTCTACAGACCCTCAGCCTCTCTCTCACCTCTGGGCCTCCTCTTCGCGGGTCACCACAGGATGGGCTCTGCAGCGGCCCTGATCTTCTCAGGCCGCGGCGGCCCTGCTACTGGGCCTCTTCCTGGGCCGTTGCAAATTGGAATTCGCGGAGGCCCGTAAGCGCAAGTGCTGCTTCTCTTCTGCAAGCGCTGATGCTTCTCCTCCTTCCTGCCCACGCGGCTCCGGCAGCGTTTACTTTCGGGGCAGCACAGGCAGGAAGGAGGAGGAGCATCAGCGCATTTAAATGTGATCTTTTTCTTCAGGCCGTGGTGATGTGAGCCTCACTATGGCCCTGCCTATCGCTGCGCCGCATGAGCCTCCCTGCGCCCAGGGGCATTGGGGGGTGGAGGGGTCCAGAGGGGTCTGGAGGGTGGGGGGATACTAAAAAACAAATTTTAAAGGGTCGGCGCAGCCGAAAAAAAAAAATGCTTGGCACAGCCAATAAAAAAAAATAAAAAAATTCCCGATAGTCCATGAAACACTGCGCGTGTCAGCAAAAATATCTCGGCGTGTCACCTCTGACACGTGTGTCATAGGTTAGCCATCACTGCTCTAGGGTATACATGTTTAGATCATTAAGTCTATCCCCAAATGCTTGAGAATGAAGACCACTGACCACTTTAGTAGCCACCCTCTGGACTGACTCCTAGCGATGTACGTTCGGCAGCCATTCGTTCATTTGTTTCACCGTTATGCGCATATGTGAGTTATACGCAAAACCACGTATGCAAGTACTTTGAGGTAATCACATAACGGTGAAAATAATGAACGAATGGCTGCTGAATGCTTATCCCTACTGACTTCATCCAGTTTATATCCTTTTGAAGGTGCAGTCTCCAGACTTGTATACAGTATTTCAAGTGAGGTCTCACCAGGGACCTATACAGGGGCAATATCTCCTCCCTTTTTCTGCTGATCATTCCTCTCCCTATGCACATCTTTCTGGCTTTTACTGTCACTTTAGCCACCTGTTTGGCCACCTTACGATTATCAGATACAATTACCCCCAGATCCCACTCTTCATTTGTGCTTAGGAGAATTTCACCTCCAATACTGTACTTTTCCCTTGCGATTTTGCCTCCTAAATACATTACTCTGCATTTTTTAGCATTAAATCTTAGCTGCCAGACCTTAGACCATGCCTCAAGTTTTGCTAGATCCCTCATGTTTTCCACTCCTTTCTGGCTGTCCACCCTGTTACAAATGTTGGTATCATCGACTAAAAGACAGACATTTCCCAATCACCCTTCTTTTATGTCACTCACAAAAATGTTGAAAAGTATCAGTCCAAGAAGCAATCCCTGAGGCAGACTGCTAGTAACAACCCCCTCCTCAGACAAAACTCCATTTACCACGACTCTTTGTCGCCTCCCACTCAACCAGTTTCTAGGCTACCAGTCAGTCACTCTAGGATCCATACCAAGGGCGCACAATTTATTTATATCTTCTGTGTGGAACCGTGTCAAAGGCCTTGCTGAAATCCAAGTACACTATGGGCCAGATTTTATAACATGTGCGCGGGCGTAGATGTGTTCGCACAACCCAGCGCGAACAGATCTATGCACGATTTTATAACATGCGCGCGCTACAATGCGCATATTATCAAATCCAGGGTAAGCACGTGCAGGGGGGTTCACAATTGTGCAACCTGCGCGTGCCGAGCCGAGCAGCCTGCCTCCATTCCCTCTGAGGCCGCTCCGAAATCAGAGTGGCCTCGGAGAGAACTTTCCTTCCGCCTCCCCCCACCTTCCCCTCCCTTCCCCTATCTAACCCACCCCCCAGCCCTACCTAAATCCCCCTCCTAACCTTTATCAAAGAAGTTACGCCTGCCTCTGGGCAGGTGTAACTTGCGCGTGCCTGCGCTCCATCCCCCGGCAGGGCGGTTGTGCCGGAGGCCTCGGTCCCGTCCCCGACACGCCCCCAGGCCAGTGCCCCGCTCACAGCCCCGCCCCGGAACGCCCCCTTTTGCAAGCCCCGGGACTTACGCGCGTCCTGGGGCATAGACTCAGCGTGCACAGGGGGAGGCAGGGGTAGGTTTTCGGGGGTTGCACGCGTATCTTATGCGTGCAACCCTTTGAAAATCTACCCCAATGTCTAGTGCTCTCCCTTGATCTAACTCTCTGGTCACCCAATCAAAGAAATTGATCAGATTCATCTAACAAGATTTACCGGTACTTCTGGTAAAAAAAAATTCAAATGGAATGGAGACAATAACAAAAATAAAAAATGCACTCAGAAACACAAACTTAAAGCACAAAAGAGGAACACTTTTTATATGTAAGAAGGAAAACCTTCAGATGCCAAGTCTAGGCAAGACCTGCCTTAGAAATGATAGAAAAAGCACCACCTTTTTTTTCATGTGGTTTTTCTTTTTCTTTACAAAATTTTGGGGGTTTTTTTCTTGCTTTAAATAAATGCTAATTCTGAAAAAATTAAGTATTCTCTCTGTATGTAAATATCCCAGCCAAAATATTACTACAAATAATTGCACTTTGGAAAAACACCTATCTTAGAATCTTAGGATTGTGACTGAAAGTTCTTGCTTTTAACTTCCCACTTAAAGCATCCTTGTGGCTTCCATTGGATTCCAAAAATTGCACTATCCTCTGTTTTACCAGTGATTCCATTAGTTTGCTCACCACAGAGATCAGACTAACTAGTTTGTAGTTCCCAGCATCCTCTTTACTTCCACGTTTATGAATAGGAACTATATCTGCCCTGTTCCAGTCCTCCGGAACTACTCCAGACTCTAAAGAAGCACTGGAAAGGTCAGACAGCAGAGCTGCCAGGACATCTCTAAGTTCCTTTAGTACCCTCCGATGTATCCTATCTGGCCCCATCACCTTGTCTACTTTAAGTTTAGTTAGCTCTTCATGAACACACTGTTCTGAAAATCAATTGAGGTTTATCTCACTTCTAGTCTTATTTGTGTTTGTTTTCTGTGGTCCTACTCCAAGCCCTTCCACAGGGAACACCAAACATATGCTTCTGGTTTTAGAGATGATGCAACATGCTTTTTATGAGTGACCTATGGATCACCCATTTTCATTATGTTGTACTTAGAAGCAAAGTGTTGGTTTGTTTTTTTTTTTGCAGGAAACAAAACCTTGCTTTTCTGCCTGTAATTAGTTACTAATCTAAACTGAATTCCGTCATTTTGGCCCTCCAAAATTTTTATTGTCATACCTCCTTTAATGTTTGAAAATCCTTCGATAATATCAATAATAGTCTCATGATGATCTTCCTAATTCCAGGAAACCAAGTTACCTTTGACCTCTCAATAATATATCACACGCATTCTGCATTCTTTCTTTTTGCATATAAGTGCAAGATTTTTTGCTTCATTAGTACATGCAAGAAAGGAGAAACAAGAAGAAAAGAGGAATCTACAGGAAAAAAAGGACAGATCTTAAGACACAATGGATTCTGTCTCAACAATAAGTATTTCTGATTGTTTCTCTGCCACGGTTGAAGGGGATATTCCTATAGACTGTTTTTGCCTGCAGTTTCTAAGGCGGTGAATGGGAATCCTGTCTTATTTCTGGCTTGGCAAAGCTATGCCAATCCCAAAGCAGGGGAATGATTTTCCTATTTCTTATATTTCATTCTGCCATTAGTTTATTATCTTTTCTAAAGTCCAGACAGTCAAGGAAGTGGAGCTGCATATCTGAAGATATGATCAAACTGTTTTTCACAGATGATAGGAGTGATTCATCATTTGAGGGATATTCCAATGATGAAGATTAAAGACTTTCTTTCAGGGAGTGATGATTGCTCTAAACCTGAAGATTACATTTTACAAGAAAGTTCATCCAGCAGTGATAGGGAGAAATTGGTGGTGTCAGCAGCCAAGTCCTATAGTGGTACAGCGAAGAGAAGCATCCCATAGCTGGTATAGTAGAGGAAGACCTTGTGCTTCACAGTCCAGATAACTACAACCACCTCAGGGGTCCCCTGAGAACATCCTGTTTGCTACCACCATGAAAGACAGAAATGGCAGATTGTGGTATAAAGCTCCACGGCAGGTCTATAGCAAAATGACGGCCAAAAACACTGTGCATGAGCAATATGGACCAACACAAGCAAGCTGGAGAGGCAATATTTCAGAAACTTTTTGCCCTATTTATTTCTGATAATATCTTATCTCTAATTGTGACAGAAACAAACAGAGAGGCAGAATATAAGTAAAGGGAGTGAAACGTAAGTCATCCTAATAATTTAAAAACATAGAAGCTGCTGGATGATACTGAACTGTTGTGGTCTCGAGGCACAGGACATCCTTGTTTTTTTATGCCACAGTGAGTCTGGAAAAATTCCAATAAATAGCAGAGCATACGTGTTCTGTTAATAAGTTTAGCAGGAGGATAGGAGAGCTATGGACATGTTTGCTGCCTTCTATGATGTGTGGATAATGTTTATGGAGGAACTTTGAAAATGGTATGTGCCACGGATATATGTGACTGTGAACAAACATCTGATAGCTATAGTTGTGTTTTATTTGGGTCACGTCTTCCTGTACTCAGCATTAAACAAGTTACAAAAAGACATTATGGATATAATACATCCATGACACAGATTTACATTTTTGGAAATTAGTAAAGTGTTTCTTTTTTAAGCAAGCTTTTAATTAGAAAGAGACAGGCCGTCTAAAATCTAGTATCAATTTTTTATATTATTTATTACCTTTATTGTTATTTTTATTATATTTATTTTTAGTTCCTCTGAGGTCAGCAAGATGTATCCAAGTTTGGATAATTGAATACTAAGGCCTTTAAGCACTTGTTTAATTCGGTTTTTAATTAGAGGTCAGATAGGTGTATCAAGGTTTGGTTTAGCTGATTATTTGCATGGCAGAGATTTTGGGGCGGATTTTAAGAGCCCTGCTCACCTAAATCCGCCCAAATCCGGCCGTATTTAGGCGAGCAGGGCCCTGCGCGCCGGTGAGCCTATTTTACATAGGCCTACCGGCGCGCGCAGAGCCCCGGGACTCGCGTAAGTCCCGGGGTTTTCTGAGGGGGGCGTTTTCGGGGCGTGTCGGGAGCGTTCCGGGGGCGGGCCCGGGGGCATGGTTACGGCCCGGGGCAGTCCGGGGCGTGGCCGCGCCCTCCGGACCCGCCCCCAGGTCGCGTCCCGGCACGCTAGCGGCCCGCTGGCGCGCGGGGATTTACGTCTCCCTCCGGGAGGCGTAAATCCCCCGACAAAGGTAAGGGGGGGGTTTAGACAGGGCCGGGCGGGTGGGTTAGGTAGGGGAAGGGAGGGGAAGGTGAGGGGAGGGCAAAAGAAAGTTCCCTCCGAGGCCGCTCCGATTTCGGAGCGACCTCGGAGGGAACGGGGGTAGGCTGCACGGCTCGGCGCGCACCGGCTATACAGAATCGATAGCCTTGCGCACGCCGATCCAGGATTTGCGCGGCTACGCGTGTATCTACTAAAATCCCGCGTACTTTTGCTTGCGCCTGATGCACAAGCAAAAGTACGCCTATTCGCGCGGTCTGAAAATCTACCCCTTTATGTTTTTAGTCATTGTTTTATGAGCCAATATGGGTTTTTTTTGTTTTTTTTTATAAATGTATGTATTATTTTAGGTTTTAACTATATATATTTTCATGTTAACAGTTCAGGAAGTAAGATAAGCACTCTACAAATTTTTAATACATAAATAAAATCTGCTGGGTACTTTTGATCCAGATTGGCCACTGTCATTGAGAGGATGCTGAGCTCAATGGACCTTTGTCTGACTCAGCATGGCAAATCTTATGTTCTTAAGTTAATACATCATTAAGTAAGCATACTACATAAAGGAGCAGATTTTAAAACCTATGTGCATGGCCTACATTTGTGCGCGCTACCCGGCGCACACAAATGTACACCAGATTTTATAACATGCGCGCACAGCTGGGCGCATGTTATAAAATCAGGGGTCAGCGCGCGCAAGGGGGTACACACTAGTGCAACTTGCGTGCGCCAAGCCCTCGGGGAGATCAGCTGGCTTTCCCCATTCCGTCCCCCACCTTCCCCTCCCTTCTCCTACCTGTCCCGCCTCCCCAGCCCTAAAGAACCCCCCCCTCCCCCATATCTTTGTTGTAGAAGTTATGCCTGCCAGTCGGCGGGCGCATGATCCCCAGGCCCAGCAGAGGCCTCTGGCCCCGCCCCCGCCCCACCCATTTATTCAAGCCCTGGGACTTACACGCGTCCCGGGGCTTTACGTGCACCGCTGGGCCTTTTGAAAATAGTCCCAACGCGCGCAACCCCCCTATGCACGTAAATCCACAAGTCTTTTAAAATCTGCCCCAAAATATATTACACAACAATAAATTAATATAACCAGTCAAAATCAATCACAGCAGCATAAAAAAACATCCTAGCATGAAATACATCCATATTACCTACTCTCCCAAAATCCCTCATCTCACAAAGGGCTTGGGCTCTATAACCCTAAAGCACCCCAATCTTCTGAATACAAAAAAAATAAAATTTATAAACTCAGAACTAAAAACCTCCTACCTACTTAATTCCTCCTCTCTAATAGAATGCAGTATAATGACAATATTCATTCCATAAAGAGCGATCCCCTTTGAGTTTCCCTTTTCAGGCTGATCTGTCTGATTTCAGTGGTAGAGGACAGAGTCAGAGTATCCCTCCAGTCCAGTAGCAACAGAAAGGGGGAGCATGATGGCAAACAAGATGCAGAACAGCATGAACAGTGAGATAGCCATGCTGTACAAAAACTTGTTTGGACCGGGTACAAATCACAAAGGAATGTTGTGAGAGGTAACTTTTTCATTTGCACAGAAGTAGCAGAAATATTGCTAAGCAAAAATCTGACCTACCTGGGCACCATCAGGAGAAACAAGGTTGACATTTCAAATAAAATGCAGCCTGATCCCTAAAAAGAGAAATTCTCATCCGTCTGTACTTTTCGTGAGGATCTCACCTTAGTTTCCTATATGCCTAGGAAGTCTAAAGCAAAATTGTTGCTATCAATCATCATTTTGACATGACAGTAGTTGGAGAGGAAAGAAAACCACATATCATTATGGACTATAACAAAACCAAAGGGGAGTGGACAACATGGCTCACTTAAGACCTACTTTTTAATTGCTGGCCACGCACGTTGTGCGGAGATTTTAGAACGCACGGGCCCACTTGCATAGCTTGCATTATGCGTGGAAGAGCCAGCTGGGTGGGGCATTGGCGGACTGGGACTGCACCATTAGGTGCTGTCCCGGTGAAGCGCAAGCTGGCAGGTGGCCAGAACACGCTACTTAGTACTACTCTGGCAGCAGGTAAGTATTAAAAAAACAAAAAAGCTAGCTAGAGGGGTTTTAGGGGTCGGGGTGGAGAAGGGAAAAAGGAAGCAGGGTAGGTAGGGGGTTAAGTAAGTTCCCTCCAAGTCCACTGGGAGGGAACTGGGGAAGGCTTGATGGCATCGCTGCGCACTTCTTACAAAATCCGCCCCCCCTTGTGTGCGCGAGTCAGTGCACGCGTCGATATGAAATCGGGCACACGTGTGTGCGGATAGCCAATTTTATAACATGTGCACATTGATGCGTGTATGTTAAACAATCGGCACATTCACGTGTGTGTGCTGGGAACCGTGCGCACATGGATGCCCACGCACCTTTTAAAATGTTGCCTTTAGTATGTATGGCTACTTGCAGATGTGAACAGCTGGTCAGTGACAATATTTTTCAATTTGATTGATGCTGGTGCAATTGCTAGCTTTATTGTTTGGATGAGAAATCATCCTGCTTGGAACAGCAGATTACCTCAAGAAAGACGGTGCCTGTTCCTTACTCAGCTGGGAGAACAGTTGATCGATGGACTGGCCAAAAGAAGACTACAAACTCCGATAATCTGACAATGCCATTCAGAACTGCATTGACTGCACTGGACTACAAAATCCTAGCATCCACCATTGCACTTAATTAAGAAAAACGAATATGTTGTGAAGTCGGTTGCAGAGCAGCAGTCTTTAAATCATAAAAGCATTGTGAGGACTACAAAATGTTCGTGTGTGGAGAGCATATAACTATCAAAAAGCGGTTGTCTACTTGCACTGAGTGAAAAAATTAATGCTGAAGTGCGCATCTTTTTACTTAATGTTTTCTGTTTTAGTCACAGAAAAAAATGTTTATTCCTAAGAAAAAAGGGATTTTCCTAAGTTTCTCTCTTTATATTATAAAAATATCAGGGTCTCTGGGTGAGCATCATGGTGCATCTACACATGCAAGTGCATCGTGGTGCTCACCTGGAGCTGGGAGACGAACTGCGTTCATAAGCTTCAGGAAGTAAGCAAAGGAAAGAGCGTCAGGAACGGATCAGAGCAGTTGGACTGGCAGCTACCTGGGAGGAAGGTGAGTGAGTGAGGAGAAGAAAGGGTAGGTTCAGGGGGGAGAGAGTGAGAGAGGAGAAGAAAGGGTTGGTTTGGGCTTGAAGGGAGAGAGAAAGGGAAGGGGTGAGGCATGGAAGAGGAGTGCCAGGGTATGGTGGATAGGGAGGGAAAGGGAGAGATCAGTGGGGAGGTTGAGGTGGGATAGAGTGCAAAATAGGTGAAAGGGGAAAGTGTGCATGCACATACACACATCATACCCTCTTATGCCCCCACATCCCTCTCTCTGACCCCCACATCCCGAACATCTCCCACACACATCCCACTCCACCACCTCTCCACCTAAACACACATCCCACGCACACCACCACCACCACCCCTTCCCCCAACCATCATCATTGTATTTTTATGGGAAGCAAGGCTTCTTTTTTTAGTATATGAAAATTGTAATAAATGTTAATAAAGCATGTTTTATCAGAATCACTTTGTACTATTTATTAGATATTTGGGTTGGAGTTCAAAAGGACTTCAGAATTGCCCCAAGGACGGTTTATGGGTTCTGAATATCCCACAACTACCGGTAGTATTAATGGTTTTCTTTTCATGAGAGGCGGTAAAGTTTAAGGATAATACTTACATGTGTTCTAAAATGGAGAATTTGGTCAGATGTTACAATGGGCCTCATTTTCCAAGCACTTTACCGCGTGCGATAAATTCGCAAATCGCGTTAACAGCTGTTAACTGGGAAAACATTGTGTGCGGCGCTAATGTTTTCGCGAATGGCGAAAACATCGCCGCACGCGATGTTTCCCCACTGCACGAAAGAAGCCTCATTTGCATTGGTAACGCCCCCTAATGTGTTACCAATGCGATATTGGAAAATGAGGCCCAATGTCTGGTTTATAAGTTTTCTAAGATGCAAGCTATCTCTGCCTTGGAAATGTTCACACATTACTAGACAGAGGTTCTTTAGGTGCCTGCATAGTCTATTACTCTGGTCTCAAGGTATATTATGTTCTGCCTTATAAAAAGAAAAAAACTAGAGGGGCCCGGGCTGAATTGTCTTCAATTTCTGAGGACAGTGTTGATTTGTCTTGAAGTTTTAGATTAGCATTTGAAAGCTAATAGTAGAAAAGCTACTCAAGAAATGTATTAAGTTAGTCCAATAAAAAGGTATCACCTTATATGTAGGTTTTTTTTTTTTGTGGTTTTATTAGGTTTTAGAGATGCCAGATGAAAATTTCGTTGGTGGTTCCAGCTACTTTAATTATGTCAGTGGTGCTAGATCCAGATAGATATTGTTTGCGTAGACTGTTTCTTTTTTTTTTTTTTAACAATTTATTGAGATCAAAAACAAGGTTTATCCTGACATAGCCTAGGGTACCCAGAAAAAAATCAAGGCAGTTTTAATTAGACATGTGATTCGGCCGAACCTTTTGGTTTGACCTTCGTTATCGGCCCACCACAGGCTGATTTTTTTCGGCCGCCCCAAATTTCGGGGTTCGTGCGCCCTAACCAGGATGAACCTCTGTCTGCACTTATCTAGCTAAAATTTAGCCAGATTATAGGGGCATTCCAGGTGCAGTTAAATTAGTTGGGTATTTTATCCAATTCAGGATTAGTTGGATAATGAATCTGACCAACTGCAGTCATGCTGTAGAGTAATCTTAAAGATAACCGGACAAACTTATCCAGCTATCTTTAAGATAGCCAGCTATATTCAAATGTGCAACTGCAGCATGGAATTTCCCTCTCCAATTAGATTGATAAGTTTATCCAGCTAAGGAGGTTATTTTTCAAGCTGCAATAGCCCATTATCGCGTGTGTTAGGCCATTATCGCACGCAGTAACGCCCTAACGCACGCGATAATGGGCTTATCGTGGAAGTAAAATTAAAATTAGGGGAAGGCGTGGAGTCTGGGAGGAGTTAGGGAGGGGTTTTGGGAAATGGGGTGGCGGCACCACTGCCGGCGATAATGTTTTGGACATTATCGCCGGCAGTAGGGCGGGAAATACCACCACCTTTTAGCGTGGCACTATGAGGGCGATAGTGTGCGGCACAGCCGCACTGCCATGATGCAGCCAGCTGCACACTAGCACCCTCCCGCCCCCTTTATCGCGGCAGATCATCATTCCGCATGGAATGATGAATCTAGCCCTAACTTTGAAATACTGCCACTGACTGAATATTACCCTCTATATTTTTTAAGGGATATGATACTACAGGAAGGGCATGACCTGCCCTTTTGATCTCCATCATGAATGGTTTGTAGTTTCTCTCTTTAAGATAACGTGGTGGCCTCTTCCTAAATATTCTTTTTCCTGTTAGGAATTAATTTAAATTTCATGTTAGGATGTGACTGGGATTTTGAATGATTATGTTAACAATATAAGTTTTGTATTGTTATTTCTTTTCATTGATTTTCCTTTTTGCTTTCTTATTTGTTAACTGCATTTGTTTTCTTCTCAAGTGTTTCTTGAAGATTTATTAAAAATGTATATGAAATAAAATTATTTTTTTTAAGTACATGTGTACTTTAAACCACATGTAGAATGTTGCGTTTAACTGGTCTTACCTCTAGCCCTGAGTCATGGGTGAGATCCTCTGGTGTTGAGGTAGGCCACCCGGATGAAAGCGTGGCAGGCTGCCACACCTGAACAGGCCCAACGCGCCAGCTTTAGGAACACTGCCGCCAGCTACCCTGGGTGTCGTTAGGCATGTGCGCACTGAACTCGCTGCCATTTAAAGGGCCAATGGTGGGAAATTCCCTGTGGTGCCTTCTCATGATAACCGGAGCAGCTCCCTATTTAAGGCTCCCTCCACTGCCCCTCAAATGCTTCGGCAATAGGTCGTCTCCATTGGAGCAGTGGTTTGCCTCTGCATTTTCCTGATTCCTGGTTCCTGATCCTTGCCTCTGTGTTCCTGGTTCCGCTGCATGTCATCTTGAGTTCCTGTGTCCTGTTTCTGGTCTCCACAAGCCTGGTCTTCTCCTGAGTTCTGGTCTTTTTGGTCTGCCTTCCCCCATCCATCTTCAGCATCCTGCCTGTCCTGTTGTTCCTCTCCTCCTCGCTCTTCATATTGGACTCCTGGCTTTGACTTCAGATTGGACTCCTGGCTTTGAATTGGGTTTGTACTTTGATGCTGCTTGACTCCACCTGCCTTTTGACCATTGCCTGCTCGTCGACTTGCTTGAACTCTGCTTGTCCAGACCTCTGCCTGGACCACAACACTGCACAAACTCCGCTTGCCTCTGACTATAGCCTGCACCAGTCTCTGCTGCCTGCCATCTGCCCAGACCTCTTTTCATACTGACTCTGCTTTTCTCCTGCTGGCCTGTAACTTCCTACATGATGGATCTACATCATCACAGAGGGCTGTGCCTAAGTCCAGCCGGCCTCAGCACCCGAGGGCTCAACCTAAGGGGAACGAGGGCTGGTATTAGTGAAGCTCCTGTTGAGCCTCTGCTCCAGCCAGCTTCGCCTGCCAATGGTAAGGACCTACAGGGCTCCCCACTGTGGGTTGCACCAACTCCATCTTTGTCCAAGGGTTCACTTCCACAACATAGGAGAGGCAGAGAAGCTCTTAGTTGGAGAGCAAAGGTACAGACATAGATGACATTTTGAAATCTGTGCATGTACTTTTCAAGCAAAATTCTACTTGCATAAAAAGCAGGTGTAAGTAGCCATGCATACTTTCTATCCATGGCAATTTCCAAAGTGAAAGTCACTGTGGGTAAAAAGTGCATGTGGGCTTTGCACCAATGCATGAGATTTAAAAATCATCCCACTGATCTTCCTGTGCAGCAGAAAATCCTACTTTATTTGGAACCTCACATGCAATCTAGCTGCCATAAAAAGTTTGACTAGGCTGAGCTAAGCAGGGGGTGGTCCAAGATGGCACACTAGCGTTCTGACACAGTGAGCGTCTCTGATTACCTTTGGTGCTGTTTTTTCCTTCTGGATGCTGCATTCTGCCCGGAAACAGAGGGCGAGAGAGCGAGTTGGCTCAGCTGCTCTCTCCTTAATCCTTCTGACTGGCCCGATGGACGCTCACGTCCGAAGGGGAGCTTTAGCTCTGAGAGTCAGCTCGCTGGAGGAGAGTCGGGGGGGGGGGAAGTCAAGCTCGAACCCCTCCCTGAGCAATCGGCATCTCTGTCCCCAGAGGAGTGGACTGCCCCTGCTAACCCAGCAGAGTCGCGTGTGCAGTCCCAGCAACGAAACCGGAGCCGACGGAGCATGTGTGCAGCGACCAATTGAGTCATGAGCCTGGGGGACTGCTGGAGGGCGCCTCAGCGTCACAGAGGATCTTCGTGGAAGCAGGGGAAGTTGCTGACAGTGCTGCCTTGTAACAGGTTCGAGGAAGCCGGACTGAGATTCCAAAATTTCAGCCTGTGGAGCTGGTAAGATCAGTTATGTTCAGTGTGGAGGTAATTTGGGAAGCAATTCAAACTTTGAATACAAATATTATTGCTCAAATAAACCCTCTCTTTGAGAGTGTTAAAAATTTGGACTATCGACTAAATAATGTGGAGAAAGAATCTAGGGAGAACAAGATGTTGGAATTTTTAAAAATAAGATCTGAAAGCTCTTTAGCTTTACAACAAGCATTGAGCAAGGAAAATCAGGTTCTTCAATTTAAATTAGAAAATATGGAAAACCAAATCAGGGGAAGAAATCTTCGGTGTATTAACTTTCCCAAATCACCACATGTTCTTCCTAAAGACATGTGGAAAAGGTATTTAATGGAAATACTTAAGGTTTCTGAACAGATCTTCCCCTTAATTTCAAGGGTATATTATATTCCACCTTTCAAGAAAATCTCTCCTGATAAGGATGAGATGCAACTTCTCTTTCCAATAGAAACACCTAAACTGGATATTACAACAATATTGGAAACATCTGAAGAAAATTTGGTTACTCCAGCCACATTAATTGTTTCTTTCCTCCTCGAGTCGGACACAGAATGGGTTTTAAAGAAATATTTTAATCATCGTATGGAGCCCTTTCTAAAAAATAGAGTTCAAATTTTTCCTGATTTGGCCAGGTCTATGCAGACGAGAAGGCATCAATTTCTATTGATGAAACCTAGGGTCCTGGAACTGGGAGCCTTTTTCTTACTTAAATTCCCCTGCAAATGTGTGGTTAAAATGTCAGGGGCTTCATATATTTTCTATCAACCCTTTCAACTGTCAACTTTTCTATCTAATAAATTAGGAGTGCAGCCTTGTTCCTCACCTGTTTCAACATGTTGAGCACATATACTAGCAACTAGTCCTCTTAATTTATGAGCTACCCCATAGCTAGTTCTTTCCTGGTAGTAAGAATTGTATTTGCTATTCCACTGAGGAGTGTATTTGGACCCCCATATTTGTGGACTTAAGAAGCATATACCACAATTAACATTCATGATTTAATTTTCTGTTTTCCTAACTTTTATGATTTTCTTGGTTATATGTATTGCTTTTCAAGATATTCTTGGAATAATTTTTGTGAAAACTTATAAATTTAAAAAAAAAAAAAAGTTTGGCTAGGCAACTTACCTCAGAGGAGACTGCATGCACATTTTTGAAGTACTTAAAATTTGTGTGTTATAATCTGTCCATTTTAGGAGTTGCTTACGACTTATTTTTTCATTCAAGCTTTTAATCATGAACCCTGAGGAATCTGACTTTAAATAAGTGGATATTGGTAAAATGACCAGCGGGGAAGATGATATGGGCTAGCCTTGAGGGATCTGATTTTAACTAAGTGGTCATTTGGTAATTACTGGATGGGAAGATGATATGGGCTATTTTGTTTGTACAGGTTTTAACTGCTTTTTAGTTTAATTATCGTGGGTCTGGCTCCTCCTGAAACTTGGCTGATATCAAGATCTAGGGTGATAATATGATGAAACATTATACATGTCCTTTGAGTTGCTGTAATTGGTTGCTGTATGCCTCTTTATTGTTTATTGTTATATTGCATGTTTTGTTTTATTGTTTGATGTGAATATTATGTGATTGTAACTTTGTTACCCACCTCGAACTGCAAGTCATGTGGGCTATACATTTTAAATAAATAAATAATCCAAAATATATCCAAAATTTTATTGTACATGTCCAACAAATGTAATCTAAAGCTATTTCTACTGTAAAAACATTGTACAGAAGCTATGAAACCACCAATGTTCTAAGGCAGTGTTTCCCACCTTTGCACCTAATAAGAGACCCAGGGTATATAAAGATATCCCATGTATATTTGTTACTAATACCCTGAAAACCAGATCAATTCTTTACAATTTCCAGAAGCCTTTTATCTAGGTAAGTACTAATTTACATGAGTAAAATTTCCCAGCCCTTACCTGCCTAAAATATGCACAAGGATTGACAACGCACATACATTTAAAAAGCAACGAGGCATGGGGGCGTATTTAGGTGCATGAAGTACATTTTCAGTTCTCTGTGTGTTGTTTTGTATGTAAAAAATGTACACAAAACAAAGCAGGTGCAAACCTCTGCAAGTACATTTTCTGAGGGCAACTTTCAAAGGGGAGGCATGCATGCACTTTACCTTTGCAAACTAGCACAAGGCTCATAGGTAAATGCATCCATGGACTTCGTGACTATGCAGGCAGATTTGAAAATTGCCCCCATTAGGTTTACCAGGCTTGGAAAACCCTGCTCTAGGAAACATGAGGTGATACCTCACACCGGATCTGTATATTTTTTCATTCTGAGTGCACTGCTGCATTTTACTAAGTCAACCCACCTTGATTGCCCTCTCATCTATGAAAGTGTTCCTAGCATAATCTTTAGTTATCTGTTCCACTAGGGATGAAAAAGTGCCCTGCTACTGGCTCTAACTGCTGGTGCCATTTTTAAGTTGGGATCTTATTAGTCAACCTCATTCTCCTCAGTTCAGTCAATCCAGAGTTGCTTGGAAATTTGATTTTGAATTTGATTGCTAATCTTTCCAAGGCAGAGCTCAAGGTAAGTTACATTTTAGGCATAATAGGTATTTCCCTACCCAGGAGGGCTTACAAACTAACTGGCTGATTTTAAAAGCCCTATGCACTCCAATGCCAGGCGATACGGGCATGCCTCATTCCGGCACGTGTGCGTGGATTTTAAGAAGCGCTTGTATATGCGAGTATCGCCCAGTACACACACAAATGAAAAAGTTCAAAAAAGGGCAGGGCATGGGCTTGTTGGGGAAGACCAAGAGATGTGCTCGTAAATCCTTACACGCACAAGTGCGCGCCGGGATTCCTTACCATGTAACTTTACTTCTGCTATTGCTAGCGTGTAAGTCAAAAAATAGAAAAATCAGGGCTAATCAGCGGAGCTTTAAGGGTCGGGTCTAACAGGGGAGAAGGGAGTCTTTAAAATAGGGGGATTAGAAAGTCCTATCCCTACACTGGGGGAACTAGGAATGAACTGTAAAAAGGGTAAATAGCCTCAGCATTCCCCCCTTATAAAATTCCCCTCACTTATGCGGTAGACACGGCATTTGTGGGCACATGCGCACGTCTATATAAAATTGGCGCGAGCTGGCATATGTGCGCATGCACCTGGTTCTTAAAATTCACCTCTAAGGAGGCAATAATCAAAACTGCTGCCTTAGTACAAAGTGTGTGAGTACTTTTACCTGTGGGGGTTTTCACCAGTAATCAAAGAAAAAGTCTGCACAGGTTTTTTGCTTTGATTATTGCCCCAGGAAAAAAATACCTATAGAGAGTGTGCATGCAACTTTGGATTGACTGAACTGAGGAGAACACTTTCATAGATGAGAGGGGAATCGAGGTGGGTGGCCAATGTAACCCCAATATTTAAAAAAGGCACCAGGGGTGATCCGGGTAACTATAGACCAGTGAGCCTGACTTCAGTGCCAGGAAAAATAGTGAAAACTATTCTCAAGATCAAAATTGTAGAGCATATAGAAAGACATGGTTTAATGGAACACAGTCAACATGGATTTACCCAAGGAAGTCTTGCTAAACAAATCTGCTTCATTTTTGTGAAGGGGTTAATAAACATGTGGATAAAGGTGAACCAGTAGATGTAGTGTATTTGGATTTTCAGAAGGCGTTTGACAAAGTCCCTCATGAGAGGCTTCTAAAAAAACAAAAAAGTCATGGGATAGGAGGCGATGTCCTTTTATGGATTACAAACTGGTTAAAAGACAGTGTTATAAATCTGCTGCTCAGAGTTAGCAATCTGTTATCGAGCTCCTCCTGGAGAGGGAGGAGTTAACAATCTGTTATCAATCCCTGCTGCTAGGAGTAGCAATCTGTAGAAACTGCTCCCCAGGGGCGGAGTTAGAATCTGTAATAAATCATCCCGCCAAGGGGAGGAGTTGGCAATCTGCTATAAGTCCACCAGGGAGTTAGCAATCAGTTATGGATCACCCTGTCAAGGGGAAGAGCTAACAATTGTAATACTCCGTAGGCGGAGTTAATGATCTGTGGTGGGTTGGCTTCCCACAGAGTGGCAGTCTGTATAATACCACTCTAGTAGTGTAAGAAATGAACACTTAAATTAAATTGGTGAATCCCTGGGCCGATGGCAGATGACCGCGCCCCCAGGAGGATATCCTGAGAAGGACCACCGGCTAGGCTGGAGTATGGAGACAAACACAGATAGTTCTTTTATTAGACAGGAAGTAGAACCACCAGAGGTGGCAGTAGTGAGCTGATGTGCCCGGCAGGGCTAAAGTCCCTCTGATACTGGAATTGCGGTCTCTGGGTTGCTGAGCTGTAGAGAGAGACTATAGGTAGTGAGTAGCCAGGGTATGCTGGATACATAACCAGTAGTAGATGATACACTCACAATTGTAGATATCTGTAATGGCTTCTATGCAACTGAGAGTCTTCAGTATATTCAGGAACAGGAGCCATAGGTGAGGACTGGTTCCTATATGCAGTCTAGAATGAGAACTCACAATATCTGTGTATGAGATGGCTTATGGAAAAGAAGAGAGTCTTTGGAGGGTTTTAGGAACAGGCCCTCGTGGAGCGCGTATCGGTTCCTATCTGCAAACTATAATAGTAATTCACAAGATATAGATATATGATGGCTTCTGATATAGAAGAGAGTTGAGAAGGGAGTTAGGAACATGGGCCCTCGTGGAGCGAGTACCAGTTCCTATCTGCAATCTACAATAATGACTCACGATCTCTGTACCTGTGATAATGTCTTAGACAGAAGGGAGTCTTCGGAGATTAGGAACATAGGCCCTCATGGAGTGAGTACCGATTCCTATCTGTAATAGAACTCACAGTATTCACGTCTGCGATCACTTCCAGGTAGTAAGGAGTCTTCTGAGCATTCAGGGACGTAGGCCCTGCAGAGCGAGTACCGATCCCATCTTAGCAATCTGAAATTAAGAAGAGAGAGCAGGGCCCCCGAGGAGCGGGTACGCCTAGGTAAGTTGGTGGAGGCAGAGCAGTGGAGAAAGAATTCCCCTTGCTAACTCGATTCGTAGTTGCAAGCAAAGACATTTTAAACTGGAAGCAGATGACATCACTACAGGGGGATGCCCCCGAGGTTCGCGCTCTTGCCGGTACAAACTCTGGAGCGCGCGAGCCCTTACGTCATCAGGAACATAGGGGATCCACAGTGTCAGGCCAGCCCGGGGATTCCAGGAAGAACGGCGAGGAGAAGCCATGGCAGCATCTGTCCGTCAAACCGAAGGGAGTCGCCACGAAGGTAAAGAGGGTGGAGTGAGGGCCAGAACAGGCACGAACGCAACAGACAGGAAACAGAGAGTAGGATTAAATGATCAATTTTCTCAGTGGAAAAGGGTAAACAATGTAGTGTACTTCCTTCTCCATATGCTAGTTGCATATACTTTTGTTTCTCAAATTGTTCTATGTATCATTTTTTCGTTCCAATGTAAACCGGGGTGAAGGCATGTGCTAAACCTCGGTATATAAAAGCTTCAAATAAATAAATAAATAAATAAATAAATAATAAATAGTGCCTCAGGGATCTGTACTTGGACCAGTGCTTTTCAATATATATATAAATGATCTGGAAAGGAATACGACGAGTGAGGTTATCAAATTTGCAGATGATACAAAATTATTCAGAGTAGTTAAATCACAAGCGGATTGTGATACACTACAGGGCGACCTTGCAAGACTGGAATATTGGGCATCCAAATGGCAGATGAAATTTAATGTGGACAAGTGCAAGGTGTTGCATATAGGGAAAAATAACCATTGCTGTAGTTACATGATGTTAGATTCCATATTAGGAACTACCACCCAGGAAAAAGATCTAGGCATCATAGTGGATAATACTTTAAAATCGTCGGCTCAGTGTGCTGCAGCAGTCAAAAAAGCAAACAGAATGTTAGGAATTATTAGGAAGGGAATGGTTAATAAAACACAAAATGTCATAATGCCTCTGTATCGCTCCATAGTGAGACCACACCTTGAATACTGTGTACAATTCTGGTCGCCGCATCTCAAAAAAGATATAGTTGCGATGGAGAAGGTACAGAGAAGGGCAACTAAAATGATAAAGGGGATGGAAAAGCTCCCCTATGAGGAAAGGCTGAAGAGGTTAGGGCTGTTCAGCCTGGAGAAAAGACAGCTGAGGGGAGATACGATAGAGGTCTTTAAGATCATGAGCAGTGTTGAATGAGTAGATGTGAATCAGTTATTTACACTTTCGAATAATAGAAGGACTAGGGGGCATTCCATGAAGTTAGCAAGTAACACATTTAAGACTAATCGGAGAAAATTCTTTTTCACTCAACGCACAATAAAGCTCTGGAATTTGTTGCCAGAGGATAAGTTCTTGGAGGAGAAGTCCATTAATGGCTATTAATCAAGTTTACTTAGGGAATAGCCACTGCTATTAATTGCATCAGTAGCTTGGGATCTTCTTAGTGTTTGGGTAATTGCCAGGTTCTTGTGGCCTGGTTTGGCCTCTGTTGGAAACAGGATGCTGGGCTTGATGGACCCTTGGTCTGACCCAGCATGGCAATTTCTTATGTTCTTATGCTTTATCTGTTTGTAATTTTTCTGTCTAGTCAGGGCTGGTACAAGAGCATTTAACACCCTAGGCGAACCCTTGGTCATGCATGCCCCTCTTCTCTCCTCCCTCCTTCCCTGTTGACTATTGGAAGTAACTCCAGTACAGCACTTCCTCCTACTGGCAGTAGTGACTGCAGCCAGGGCCCTGGCACAGCACCCTTCTGAGCTTTATGCTGGCAGGTTGTGCCCCCCGAAAATTTTGGTGCTTTAGGCGACATCCTAGTTTGCCTAATGGAAGCAGCAGCCTGTGTGTAGTTCCTTTCTCTGCCCCTGGAACGCCCCTCGGGTTGCAGGTAAAAAGCTTTCAGGCTGTTGAACAGTGCACATACTTTCACCAGCAGATCAGCTGGGCAATATTCAAAACCCCAGTTCTGTGGGTCAAATATGGTTTTTATCTTTGGAAAGGATTTTGAATGTTGCTTTGTAAGCGTGTACATGAGGTGATGGAGGATGAAGTAACTTTCCCAAGGTCATGAGAAGCAGCAGCAAGAGATGCAGGATTTGAATCTTGGCTTCACTAATTCACAGCCTGCTACTCTAATTGCTAGGCTATTCCTCTACCACTTGTCTTGAGTCAGACCTTCTGCTGGCCTCTACTTTTTTTACATTTGAAAAAAAAAAATTGGACAAGGTATTTTTCAAGTAGGTTATTCATGAGAGAAAAGGTTCCTTTATATGAGTAGCATTTTTTTTTTTTACTGCCTCCTAGGTGCCCTAAGTAACTGAGAAACTTTTGTTACCTGAATCGGCATTGGACCAATACAAACAAGCACCAATGCTTGCCCATTCATATGAAACTATTCCAGTCATTTACATGCCTCCATGTCTGATGTAACATCAACAGAGCAAAACCGTTGGTGTTTCGCTTTTATGAAATAACACAGTGGAAAGACCAGCTTTTTAAAATCACTTTTCTTAGCTGTCACCATGGAAGCTGGCCAAAATAACCTTCCTCCGACACCTTGCTAGACAAGGAAAAGGTGCAATGGTCATTAAAGAAAATAACACACTGAAAAGTCTCATAAATTCCAATTTATATGTGAAGCAAACATTAGCAATGGAAGATTTCCTTCTCTCTTTGCCCAAGACACAGAAATGTGTTATTCACTTTTCTGCACTCTTTGAAATCTTACATGAGAAAAAAATGAAATTGGAAAGTTCAGTGTTGGGGAGGGCAAACCCGCAAGGCAGTTATTACCCAATAAGGGCTGTGAAAGCTACTTTGTCTCAATAAGTCTGAGTTGCCAGACCGAGATCTCGCTAGGAATATTAAAGGAAAAGGAGAACCAAACTAAAGCAAAAGAACAAGGATGTAATGAAAAAGAAATAGTGATAATGTAAAGTAAGAAGAATTTGAGATTAGCTTTTAGTCAATACATTTAAAAAGCATGAAGAACTCTGTTAGAAATAGGATGCATGCAACGCATGATCACTCTAAACTGAAGATCTACCCCTAAGGCTACGTTATTAATTCTGAAAATTTTCAAAGATTCTAGTAGGCAGGCCGATGTAATAAGGTGCGCTAGGTTGAATGCACATTTTAATTTCCATTTCTTGGCACATTTGTGCGTGTATAAGTTTACTTCCTATTTACTCACTATATAAAATATTGTGCCGCAGTTACTACACTAAATAGAATAAAAATAAATACATTAAAAGAATAAATAAATAAAGCTTGCTGGGCAGGCTGTATGGACCACATCTTCTGCCGTCATTCACAATGTCACTATCAGGGTCATTTATCAAATCGCGTTATGGCATTTTCGCATGCGTTAACACATCAATGCATGCGATAAGTGTCGTAATGCATGGTGCGATGCAAATTTTTAAAAGGGGAGGGATCTGGGAGGAGTCCGGGGCGGGATTTCTGAAAAAGTGGGCTGGCTTCACAAAGCCATAATGCACAATATCGCACAATTTTAATGCCGAAAATAACTATGCCTTTTTCGTTAAGCTGTGCAATGTTGTGCGTTATGTACTCTTGCTTGATGGACTCTCAAGCTAGGTTGAGAGAACATTGTACAAATCTCATCTTTGTGTGAGTTTCCTCACTCCGAATGACATCAAAACTTCACAAGAGTGTACTGTTCTGTTCGTACGTCTCACACTCTACATGTAAAAGTGGCCCCTAAGCCCTACACTACTACCTAAATCTCACCTCGACTACTAGAAGGGCCTTTAGGTAGGTATTATTGCAATGTGCAAAAAGTTAATAAACTTTGTTGTAATACCTGTGGGCCGGATTTTAAAAGCCCTGCGCGCGTAAATCCGGCCGGATTTACGCGCGCAGGGCACTCGCACGTCGGCGCGCCTATTTTGCATAGGCCGCCGGCGCGCGCATAGCCCCGGGACATGCGTAAGTCCCGGGGCTTCGTAAAAGGGGCGGGAGGGGGCATGTCCAGGGGCATGTCCGGGGTCAGGGGGCGGTTCGGGGCAGGACCGGGGGCGTGGCGCCGGCCCGGGGGCATGGTCGAGGCCTCCTGACCAGCCCCCGGGTCAGGTGATGGCGCGCCAGCAGCCCGCTGGCGCGCGCAGATTTACGCCTGCTGAAAGCAGGCGTAAATCTGCCAACAAAGGTAGGGGGGGGGTTTAGATAGGGCCGGGGGGTGGGTTAGGTAGGGAAAGGTGTGGGGGGGGGGTGTGTGGAAAGAAAGTTCCCTCCGAGGCCGCTCCGATTTCGGAGCGACCTTGGAGGGAACAGGCAGCACGCGCCGGGCTCGGCGCGCGCAGGTTGCACAAATGTGCACCCTTTCCGCGCGCCGACCCCAGATTTTATAAGATACGCGTGGCTACGCGCGTATCTTATAAAAACTTTTGTTCACACCTGGTGCGCGAACCAAAGTACACGCTCGCGTAATTTTATAAAATCTACCCGTGTGTGTATTGCAATAAAGAGGAAATAAACCCATCCCTTTAATTTACAGCAATTTGATAAAGCTAGCTATATGTTAGAAACATGTTAATTAAGGCATCAGCTATTACTCCCCAATGCAGAGAGGTAGGTAGGTAGGCTTAACTCAGTTTTTTCTTAAACTGGACATGTAACTCCTGGTTAGAGGAAGTAAAGTTGACTCACATTTCTGAAGCTAGTGATAGTCTATGGTGCTGTGCCTGAGTGTGGTCCTGGACTTCAAGGGACTAGTAGTGAGGATTCCTGGACTCAGATTTTACTTGCACAGCTTTTATGCTCCTAACTCATACTTTCTGCATAGAACGTCTATAACTAAAACTTTTGTGCTCCTACCTTGTGTTTTGTGCATACAACATTTAGGAATGCAACTTTTAAGCGCACAAATCATGTATGTGCATTAACCATGATTTATGCATGCAAAACATTGTTTGTGTGCGTTTACCATGTTTTGTTCTCTTAAATCATATTTTGTGAGCCTTAAACATTATTTATGCATGCAATTAATTTTTTTTTTGTTCACATTCTTAGGTTTATGCACTTTCATTGTTAAACTCCTGATGCATTTGTATACTATGAGCTTAGGGTAAATTTTCAAAGGAGTTGTGCCCGTAAAATTAGCCTATCCATGCATTCGTAGCTTGTATTCGCATAAATGCTATTTTATAAACATAAAAAATGGGTGCATATTTTTGGTTTCATATGCACATTCACCTGTGCAAAAAAGGGGATGTCTGGGGACGTTCTGGGGCGGGGCCAAGAGGAATGCCTGTAAGTTGCTGTTTTATAAGAGATTTGCCAAAATATATTAAGAAACTCATTCATGCAAATGGACACCTGCTCATTATCTAGCACAATTCATATCAGACATCTGTTATCTTCTAATGTGGGGGGGGGGGAGGGCTGGGGGAACTGGAGAAAGTTCAGGGTGAACAATTAGGAGGGTCTCAATGACCTGGAGGAGGACTGAACTGGTGGAAGTAATAGCAAACTGGTGATTTCAAATATGTACGCATGTTTAAAATTATCCCTACCTTCACGTATAAATCAGGATTTTATGCAAGCCAGTTACATTTTTTTTGTCTGTAAAATATACATGCATACGTTTATAAAATAGGTAGACAATGTAAGTGCTTTCAATGTACTGCTATTTGTACATAACCGGAGCTACTCATATATTATAATCTGCACAGACCAGATTAAAAAAAAAATTCTAAATAAATCACAGGTTATAAAATACTGTAGTAGATCTCCACATGATCTTATATGCATGTATATGGGGCCGTGCACAATTGTTTAAAAGTTATCCTCTTACAGTATCAGAAGTTAATTTTATTTTTTTTTTAGCTCACATTACAAAAACGTTCACTGAAATAGACTGCACATTTTTTACTGCTGTCTTATTACATCCGGTCCAGGGTTTTTCAACTGGCTGCTTCCTAACAACAATTTGGTTATCAGAGGAGAATTACGCAAGAGTTTATAAGTTGCCGATGGATCATATATTTATCCATTTGTCGCAAGCTACTCTCTCTGTGTTAGTGTATTAATCTTCAAGTTTGCAGGGTACAGGTTGTGGATTCTGTTGATTACGTTATAAAACAAGTGGATCATCGATAGTTCCAGAATAGCTATAGATCTTTGTGAGGATATGTTAATATATGTTTGCATAAATTCCATCAAAAAAAAAAAACTTAGAAAAAAGAAATGGAATGCAATTCAAGCACAAATTCTATCTACCCATTGCTGACATATTTGCATACACTCCCTTCATTATATATAAATCTATCTTCTGCATATTCTTTGGGGAAATCCTGAATACCAGACTGATTGGGTATGTCGCATGCACTGGGTTGAAAACCACTGTCTTCTAGAAAAGAAAAAGAATGATTCTAAGACTCGGAAGCATTGGGACACATGAAAAGTATGAACTGGAGCTCACCGAGTGTTCTTTCTATGGCACAAATTTGAATTATTGGGAGAACAGATACATAAACGAGGGTGGGGGAGAAGAGAAAGAGACATGATGATGATCTTGTAATTCTATTTGGATTTTTGGATTTTGAGCAACCTACAAATGATTTTAATAAATAAGTAAATAAAAGGCCAATTTCCCTTAGGAAACCAGGCTAAAAAACCTGGGGAATCTTGTAAAATCTACAAAATTCCTTCAATTCCTCCAAAGACTTTTTTTTCAGTCTCTCAAACCTATTAGACTTTCCAAACGCCTAACTCTGCTGCTATCAGTGAATAATACAATCCAAACAGTAATATGAAAGACACTGTTACCTTTTTTTTTTCGTAGTTTCTCAACTAGAATTCCTCTAGTCTAGTTTAAACTTAATTCATTTGACTAGCCAAGAATTTACTTTGATTGCAATTGGAAAATTTGTAAAAATAATCCGTTAGCATTTTAACTATTAAAAAAACCCAAAAGTCACAGACTTAAATAGGACTAGGATTGCTGCTGCTTCCATTGCAAATTGGATATTTCATTTTATTTTGATTTTATATGTGCTTTTAATTCTGCATATAGGAACTGGGCAGCAGAAGCCCTATTTCACCTTGTGATTATAATGGACTTACAACTTATTTTTTAAAGAAAAGCAAGCACTTGGCATGCTAGTGTGAGAGAGTAATTTTAGTGTTGGCACCTTATTATTGGCTGTGAATTAAGAACATAAGAAATTGCCATACTGGGTCAGACCAAGGGTCCATCAAGCCCAGCATCCTGTCTCCAACAGTGTCCAATCCAAGCCAAAAGAACCTGGCAAGTACTCAAACACTAAGTAGATCCCATTGATGCTAGTAATAGCAGTGGCTATTTTCTAAGTCAACTTGGTTAATAGCAGGTAATGGACGTCTCCTCCAAGAACTTATCCAACCCTTTTTTAAACCCAGGTACACTAAGGGGCAGATTTTCAAAGGGTAACGCACGTCTATATAAAATTGTGCACACATGTATGCACATACAGCCTATTTTATACCATGCGCAGTTACGCGTGTATGTTATAAAATGGCTGCATCCATTGGTGTGAGCCAGCAAACATATGTACATGTATACTTACATGTGTGCTCACACAGCTGTTTCAAAGATACCATTCCCAGGGGCAATAATCAAAGTTTTTCATATGGGGAAAATGAGCAGTTAATGTTTAAATACACATTTTGATTCCTTGTCCACCCCCCTCAAAGTGAGTAAAAGTATGCAAGCTGTACTTCCATGCACATTAATCAAGGACTGGGGAGAGGTTGAGGAGAGTCAAAGAATGAACGGAGATTACATTTTCAAACCTATGCATGGATTTTGCAGCATGTACTAGGAGGCATCTGCTATGGTGCAGGTGCAAATTATTCTAGTTATTTATTAGATTTATATTCCGCTTTTTGGCACTTCAAAGCGGATTACATTCAGGTACTGTAAGTATTTCCCTATCCCCAGAGGACTCAAAATCTCAAGCCCTAATTCAGCAATCCATTTTTCCATAGACAGAGAATGGGAGACATGACTTAGTGATTCAAGCCTTAAGTTTATGTCTGAGGAACGGAGAGTAAAATTAATTGCCCAAAGTCATAAAGAGCAGCAGTAGGATTTGAACCCTGATTTCCCTGGTTCATAGCTGCTGCTCTAACCAATAGGCTACTTTCTGTACATTAGGGATGTGAATCGTTTTTGGACGATTTAAAATATCATCCGATATTTTTTAAATCGTCATTAATCGTTAAAGAGTGTGATACAATAGAAATTCCACCGATTTATCGTGAAAAAATCATTAATCGGGTTAGTGCACACTAACGGGAGTTAGGACACAACCTAAAAACCCACCCTGACCCTTTAAAACCACTCCCTTAGCCTCCACCACCCTCCCGACCCCCCCCCCCCCCAAAAAACGTTTTAAAATTACCTGGTGGTCCAGTGGGCCCCGGGAGCAATCTCCCGCTCTCGGGCCGTCGGCTGCCACTAATAAAAATGGCACCGATGGCCCTTTGCCCTTACCATGTGACAGGGTAACAGTGCTATTGGCACTGTTACCCTGTCACATGGTAAGGGCAAAGGGCAAAGGGCCATTTTTAAAGATGGCACCGGCCGTCCAGTGCTCCTACCTGTCACATGGTAAGGGCAAAGAGCCATCGGCCCCATTTTTATTAGTGGCAGCCGATGGCCCGAGAGCGGGAGATCACTCCCGGGGCCCACTGGACCCCCAGGTAATTTTAAAATGTTTTTGGGGGGTTCGGGAGGGTGGTGGAGACTAAGGGAGCGGTTTTAAAGGGTCGGGGTGGGATTTTTGTTTATCGGCCGACAGCCCGAGCGCAAGAGAATGCTTCCGGGACCCCCGCTGGACCACCAGGTAATTTGAAAATGTTTTTGGAGGTGTCGGGAGGGTGGTGGAGGCTAAGGGAGCAGTTTTAAAGGGTCGGGTGGGTTTTTTGTTTATTGGATCGGGCGCAGCCGATAAAAAAAAACGATCGGGCCGGACGAAAACAAATGCACAATTTGAATCGGAACCGGAACCGAACCGATTCCGGTTCCGATTCACATCTCTACTGTACATTGGTTCTTGTTTTCAAATGGAAGCTCCCAGAGTAGTGCACTTTTATCCCAAATGAAATGAGGGAAATTTTAGCCTGATCAGTCTACTTTGGAAAATCACTTTGAAAACTATCCTGCTAAACAGCAAAGTCCTCACCACAGAACAAGGATAGCCAACTGCGGTCCTCAAGAGCCACAAACAGACCTGGTTTTCAGAATATCCGCAATGAGTATGCAAGAGACGGATTTGTATAATATTCATCCTTGAAATCCTGAAAACCAGGCCTGTTGGAGGCTCTTGAGGACTGTAATTGGCCACTCCTGCCATAGAATGCTGCCAATGAACAAACAGCAACATTTCTTCCATAACCTGTTGAGTAGAGTTAATATGAATTGGAACTGGGCAGCCACATTTAACGTTGGCATCTCACATGCATGATAGGGCAATTTCAAACTATTTTACCTGGGTAGCTAAGTAGTTGCTTGGGTGAAATTCTCAGTTGATAATTTCCATATAATTCTAAGGATAAAAGTACTCAGGCTCTTTCACCAACATGGGTATATTCACCCCACATGCAAAGCGGCAAAGCCAGGACAGGGCAAGCTGGCAGACAACATTCAAAGTCTGCATGCTACTGAAGTCCCTGTGGCGCCAGTTGGCATGCGTTTTCAAGAGGAAAGTCCCCAAATAAATATAATAAAATAAATGTAAAATGTGCTTTAAAAATGACCCAAATTCTGGATTCTGGAAAGTGATCATCCCTGGACCCTTATGTATCCCCCTAGGCCAGTGGTTCTCAACCTTTTTTCTGTCGGGTCACACCTGACAGATGGTTCTCACATGCATGACACACTGAACACATGACCATCATGGGGCTAAATGTAAAAGTACAGTTTGCATCCACTGGAACCCCTCTGACCCACAATAATGGATGTAAAGCAGAACTACGACATTTCCTGTACAACTCACCCTACAAAAAAGATATTCTGGTGCTGGTATCATCTCAGTAATAGCAACACTACTTTACTATTGAGCCTGGTAGTAGAAGGCTATTTTACATGCTAGTAAAATACCTCACCTCAGTCACATACACAGAGCCGACCTAACAAACTCCCAGGGTCTGCAGTAATGCACATAAACTAATCCGTACACAGTTACACCTGTATTATGGAATACACTCAAACAGGAGCAACCCTATCTATGAAAAGGCAACACTACAAATATTAAATCAGGCCCTAAACACCAATACACCTCCTATTAGGAAAACAGAACAAGCCAAGCAGCTATAGATCCCCACACAGAAATAATTGTAAAACTATACTAATAAACCGATTAAATGTTTCAAAACAGCTATGAACAGAATAACATCTAACAATTAAAAACTCATAACAATTATTAAAAATTCTCCAAACACCAATAAAATATTTCAAAACAGCAGACATATCACATAATATTCAATAATTAAAATGGCAGTCAATCAAGAAAAATAAACTTAAAAAGCCACCTTTACTTACCTCCTCCAGCAACCCTCCTACTCCTCTTCCATGCAGGCCAGTAGCACACACCAGAAGCAGCAGTAGTGGCTGAAGCTCTGACCTCATGGTCCTCTTCCTTAGGGCCCATGACCAGTCTTTCTGTCTCTCACAAACACACACACACACACATATATACCAGTCACACCCCCACGACCAGTTTCTTTCTCTCACACATCAGTCATCTCCCGACCAGTCTCTCTCTTTCATGCACACTCCCCCACAGGCTTCCCACTCCCATGTTCTATCTTACATATACAGACTTCTCACTCCCATGCTGTGTCTCACACACACCCACACCCCCAGGTTTCTCACTTCCATGCTTGCTCTCTCTACATGCACAGGCTTCTCATTCCAATAATCACTTTCTATCTCTCACTTATACACACACACACACACACACACACACCCAGTCACTTCCCCAACCAGTCTCTCTCTCATGCATACATACACTCCCCCCCCCCCCCCCCACATACCAGGCTTCTTACTCCCATGCTCTCTCACATATATCATTCTCTCTCTACATACACACACAAGTCACCTCCCTGACCAGTCTCTCTTTCTCTCACACACACACTACAGTCATCTCCCTGACCAGTCACTTTCATTGTCTCTCCTATATACACGTCACCTCTCTGGCCAGTTTCTCTCAATAACACACATGCTCTCTCTTGCACACTTACACAAATGCTTATCAATCAAGTACATGCTCTCAATCACAGTTACACATACACACTCTCAATCACACACTTACATATGGTTGGCTGGCTGTCTAGCTATCTCTATCTCTCACTTTCTGCCCCCCCCCCCCCCCCCGAGCACAAATGGTAGCTGCAGCAGCTTCCTCTTCCAGCCCCTGCAGGCCAAGAAAGAAGAATCCCATCAGCGGCGGGGGTCTAATGCTGCTGTCTCCTGTGCCGATTTCTGGCTGCTTCTGATTTTGCTCCGTGCCCACGCTACTGCTTGGGGCTGATGCTGCCGCTGCTAGTTTTCAATGCAGCATGGCTCTTATTTCTTCCTGTGCACCCCACTTCACATCACTTCCTGTTCCGGGCCATGAGCAGGTCTGGCGCTAGCTTCTGTGCCACCCTGTGCATACAGTCCCCACTGCCACGCTTCCCTCTTGCTGCCCCATGCCACCACGCTGCTCCCCCCCCCCAACCCCCAGTGGTGTGGGCAGTCCTCTTTTTTTTCGGCTGCTGGAAGAGGATATAAGTTCATATCCTCTTCTAGGGGCCAAAGAAGGAGAGAGTGCCACTGCCAGCTGGCCCGCCACCTCCCCAGATGTGCCGCTCCATGCAACTGCATGGTTTGCACACCCAGTCGCGCCAGGGATGGCCAGGGGGTAGGACTGCGGGAAGAAGAAAAGACCAGCTGCAGTTAGCAGCTTCCACTGGCAATGCTGCCGTTCCCATCCGGGCTTGAAAGTGCTGATAGCCTGGGCAGCAATGGCAGCAGTGGAAGATCGTCTGCCTTTCAATCGGTGAAGGAAGAGGAGGGAAGAGCAGCGGGAGACCGATAACTCGCACCACACCTGCCGGTGCCTGGCAATACACTTGTGTGTCGTGGCACACCAGTTGAGAATTGCTGCCCTAGGCAATGCCTGTTTATTTTTGTTTTATTATTCTACAAATGTACCTTGTTACAAAGTACTGTGGGATCCAAACTAGCTGTTACAAGGCTGCCTTCTTGACGATGTGGGCATACATTTTTACATACTAACTTAGCAAATGATACCGTGTGCATTCATTTTCGATTCTAATGGCTGAAGAGACACACGCAGAAAACTCCTTAATTACTGCTTTCGTGACAGACATAACCATTTCCTTGGCGAGTTGAGGAGGGTTTTTTTTTTGTATACATTGCTATTAGTTTTCCTCACTGATTTATCCTAAGCTGCTCTCATTGTATCTCCCCTGTCTCCCTTGAGCCCTATCCTCCTCACTTCTCAAGGCTTGTCAGCACGCTTCCAATCCCCAGGAGAATTTGAAGGCCTTGTAAAAACCCACTGCGCAAACAAGCATTCCTGTTCATTTATCACATTTAGCATGCGCACTTCCACACTCATCAAAAGCAAGCCTGGGCTTACTAACTCATTTCCCTCTCCCAATTACAAATTAGTCCATTAGGCTGTCTGCAGTGGGCCCTCTGTTGCATCTTGGTAATGGCTTCTGAGATTTCCATCATAATTGTAATGGCTCCCTGTGCAGCCATGAGGGCAGATGGAGGCCGCTCGTGGGTAATGAGCTATCACACTACCAAAGGGCACAGCTTCGGGTTCATTATTTAGTCTTGGCTGTTTTGTGAAAACAACAAGAAAAAAAATAAAATGCTGAAGGGAACAGTTTAGCATATTAAATTAACACTTCTTGAAATCTCTCTCTGTAAACATGCCATATTTTTTCTTCCTGCCATCAGCAGTTGGTCTGAGTAGAGAAGGACGACTATAGACATGGCAGCGTGGGCAGGGATTTTAAACTGGTTGGGCCTCCTGACAATATGCAGTAATGATCACATATGCTGCGGAAGGAGCCTCCGATTGCCTTGTGCAGGAGGAAACAGCTTTTGAAAGGATCTAACTACTGCAGGCCATACCCTGCCTATGCTACTCTTGGCAGTCTCTATGTTTAATATCATTTATAACCCCAACAAGGTATCTGGAAAACAAAGCTGTTTGAAAAAAAAAAAAATCAAGCATTCCAGATTCTCCTGTTATCAAGCTCTTATCTTTGGAAATGCATTAAAAGGAATCCTCAACTCCACCACCTCCGTTCAGCAAGAAACACTAGATAGAAGCTTGTCTTCCATACACAGTAGTGCTTTAAATACCAATTTGATCAGATGCCAAAGGACCCATAAGGGAAGAAAGTGCTGGTTCTTCTGGCCTTCATTAGCACACTAAGACATTAAGGCGGGCAGTTGAGGAACTTATTTCAAAGAGGAAAGTAATATTTAATATGCATGTAAGAAGGTTCAAATCAATATCAATTAGCTACTCTTTGAACAATAATGCTCTCTTTAGAGATTTTGTATTGAATACATATACTGGCACTTCCTCCTCCTGCCGCCTACATTCCTAAGCACCAAGCATCGTAAAATGAAAGTCTGAGGAAGATTTAGGCGTACGCTCCTTTCCTGTTGGCTGATACTTGGTTTTGTCTGCATCATTGTTGTGCTCATGAAAAAATCTGGGCTGTGCAAAATTTCAGTTATTTTAGAGCAATCCCTCCTGGAAATCATTCCCTTAAATTTTCGCCCCTTGACGGCTTGGAAGTACTTAATCCAGCCAGACATCATCATTTCTTACATATACTCTACCTGGCTAGGAGTACAGCGCTCTGAGCCTTCACTCGCTGCTACCCAAATTAGTCCCCTCTTTTCTATCCCACTCCCAACTCTGCTTAGCCATCACGGTGACAGTCTGTCACCAAGGGTCAGAAGCCTCAGCTCCCAAACCAAATTCAGGTAACATGAAGCTTAAGGCACTGCTGAGTGACGAGCAGGACTGCTCTCCACCCCAGGGGCTGAAAATGCTGCTGCGGCAGCCTCCGCATCCTCAACTCTGGATGATCCAGGGAACAGAAAACCTGGCTAGAGAATTTAACCCAGATCCTTTAAATATATATATATATATATATTTTTTTTTTTTTCTCATTGTATATTTAGCTAACGTCTTTTCATTGATAGCAATACCATAGAGACATTCTGTTCCCACCCAGTTTAGGGAATGGTATATTCATCCTGTGAAGCTGAGGGTGTGTGGGTTAGCAAGTCTGAACGAGATTTTAATGCTTTATTAGCATCAGTGGGAGCTTATTTTTGCCTTAATTGGTCTTTTCATTGTTACATGTGGGGTGATTTATTGATAGGGAGAGCATTTAATATGCTTTTTATGGCTAGAATGCTTGGGAGAGACTTATGTTTGATATGATGCATTTTAACAAAGTATGTGTATTTGGGGTTTTTTGTATTTATATTATTCTTGTATATTTAATGATGCTCTATGACACTACTGTGTTTTTGATATTTGATTTTTGCATTGCTGGACAATGCTTTGGACGGGTTAAATTGGGTTCTGAAAGGTAATTAAAAATGCCTATATTTAAATACTTTTTATTAGTCGTTTTTGTTTTTTATGGAGTGCTGTTCCCCTGGCAGTTGTTCTTCTGTTCCTTTGGGCTTCCAGCTCAGTTAGAATGGGAGCTGGGATCCAATGCCATGGGACCTTCATTCACAACTACCCAGGGATCCCCCCCCCTATTTTATATCCCACTCTCAACTCACTTAGCCCAGCAATTGTGGCAACTATCCTTGGCTAGAGGCCATGCACCAGGGCTCCTTTTGGAACCCTTTACTCATGGGCTTTAAATATAACCACTAGGTGTCACAACTGTGCAATGACCGAGATGCTCTCCCATCAAGAGTTGTGAATGTTGCTCTCTGCATCACCCCTGGCCTGACCAGCCCAGGAAGCAGAATTGCTGGCCTGAGAACCAAATCCAGGTTCCTCAGCATGACAGATTTTTTTCTCTTGTGACTTAAGTTTTGAATATCACTGAACTATCAAGTATGTAATATGTATGAACTGTATCTATTTCTCTACTAGTTTTTCTCGTTTGCTTGTTTGCCTTTTTCTCTACTGCATTGATTAGGTGAGATGTTAGCCTCTGTGCTTTGATGGCTCGTCCTAGTAGAAGATATGAGCTGCATTCCTGCATTCTGAATGGGACTTTCAAAACTGAAATCATGATTGGGAGAACAACGGTAATGCATTGAGTCTGTTTTAAAGAGGGTCATTTTATAACAGCCTGCATAGGGCTGACATTTATAGGCACAAAGGGGCAGATTTTCAAACACCTACGTGTGTAAATCCAGGAGAATTTACGCGCGTAGGGGGGTTACGTGCACTGGGCCTATTTTCAAAAGGCCCGGCGACGCGTGTATAGCCCCGGGACGCGCATATGTCCCGGGGCTTTTCTGAATGGGTGGGCAGGGGGCATGTTGGGACAGTCCGGAAGGCATGGCCGAGGACTCTGGCACAGCGGCCGGGGAATCGCACGTCGGCACAGCACTTGGCCGGCGCGCGCAAGTTACGCCTGCCTCTGGCAGGTGTAACTTCGAAAACAAAGGTATGGGGGGTTTCGGGCTGGGGGGGTGGGACAGGTAGGGGAAGGGAGGGAAAGGTGGGGGGGGGGGGGAACGGGGAAAGCCAGCTGGTCTCCCCGAAGGCTTGGTGCGCGCATGGTACAGTAATGTGCACCCCTTGCGTGCGCCGACCCCTGATTTTATAACATGCGTGCGGCTGCATGCGCATGTTATAAAATCAGGCGTACATTTGTGCGCGCCAGGTACAGCGCACAAATGTACGCCATGCGTATACGTTTTAAAATCTGCCCCAAAGTATTTTAGCCTGAATTTTCAAGGCAGACTTGGGCACATAATTCTGTTTTGAAATTTGTGGGTAGGTGTACACCTATAGGCAGCAAGTTATATCCGCTCCTAAGCGGGTGTAAACTTCCACATGTACATTTAGGAAATACTTCCAAAATTCAAAAGCATGCATGTGATTGCTTTCCTCACCCCCTGAAATGCCTCTTCCTGGTACAGGTAAAAGTACATATGAATGGGAAAATGTATGTGCATAAATTCCTAATTAATTTTCAAAGCGCCACTTATATGCATAAAACAGATTTTTATGCACAGAAATCACTTGCAAAATCAAGCCCAAAAAATGTGAGATTGATAGGTTTCTAAAGTGAAATTAATAATCTGTGTAGAAATGTCATTACAAAATAAAGGGCATTTTATTTGCTTTGTATGCTTATTTGCAGATGATACTAAAATCTGTAACACAGCAGATATGTTGGAAGAGGTGGAAAAATATAAATGGGGATTTGAGAAAATTAGAAGAATGGTCAAGGAAAAAAGTATGAAATAATGCATTTAGGTCCCAAAACTACATTAGCTATGTATCAATTAAAAGGACAAGAACTTGAAACAGTCAAACCAGAAAGAGATCTAAGAGTAATCATCTCAGTTGACATCAAGATGGCCAATCAATGTCATAAAGCAACTGAGAAAACTAACAGTAAGCTTGGTTGCATAAGCAGAGGTATATTCAGCAAGAAAAAGCAGGTAATATTGCCTTTCTATAAGTCACTAGTGAAACCACATCTTTAATGTGGTGCTCAGTTAGGAGGCATGTCCTTGAAAGGATATTGAGAGGATCGAAGCAGTTCAGAAAAAGACTACTAAAATGATACAAGGCCTGCAACACAAATCTTACAATAAAATAAGCTTAAAACACTCCCAAAGTGTACACACTGGAAGAATGAAGGGATGCAGCAACATGACAGAAACATTCAAATATTTGACGGGCTTCAATAATATCTGAGACGATGACATTTTCCATAGAAAAGGACATTCAGCAACAGGGCGTCATGACATGAAAGTTGAAGGTTCAGAGAAAACATGAAGAAAAAAACTTCTTTACTGAGAAGTTGGTAGATGCCTAGAATAACCTACTGGCAGAGGTAATGGCAACCAGAACTGTGACATAATTTAAACGTGTATGGAACAGTCGCCCAGTGCAGTAGAAAGGACAGGTAATAGGTAGAAGTAATAGGTACAAGAAACAAAGGAAAGAGCTTCAGTATGCGGAACTTTAGAGGGTCAAGGCAGCAGAATACAATCCAATGCAGAGAATGGTGGTCTGACTGTAGCAGGCTTCCAAAAAAGCTGGGATAGCCTCCACCCTAACATCAGCAGTACAGCTGTTTTAGGCTTCCAAGAAAACTGGGGTAATGTCAGAGTCAGCCCTCACCAGATCGTGACCTGAGGGCTTGTTGCTTTGCTCCCCAAGCCACCAGAGGATACTAATGAAAACCAAAACCTTGTTATAAAGTTCTCTGCTAGAGAGCTGCTTCCTACTAAACTTACCATCACAGAATCATTGCAGTTTCCTCCTGCATATGGATTTCAACTACCGCATTCTGTTCAAACTACCCTGCCCTTGGAGTGGGTGCATTACTACAAATGTAACCCTACCCCCGAAATAAGGGGATTAGCCACAGTCAGGCTAAAAAGGTTTGCTGAGAACAGGAAGTTGTTCACAGAAACCAAAAGGCTACCCCAGCTTTTTTGTGTGAATGAACTCAATCAAGGAGAAGCCCTTGCTTTTTTTTCCTAGTTTACTTAGCCTTGATCCAGCTTACTTGCCATAGCTGTAGTCTACCTTACATTGTTCGCTTGCTTTCCTTGTTTCCAGTCTGACTTGTTCTAGCCTTGCCTCTCCCCCAACTTCAGCTACAGTCCCTGCCTAGTTTCCAGTTTGCCTTGTCTTGTTCCAGGTGCCTTGCTTGACATCTAGTTTGCTAAGCTTCTTGTTCCAAGATCTGCAGAGCATCCAGCATGCCTTGTTCCAGTCTACCAATTTTCAGTCTTTGCCAAGTCCCAGTGTGCCCTTTCAAGTTGCAACTGCCTGTTCCAGTCGCCTGTTCCAGTCGCTGCTCCTAGGAGCTTCAGTTCCATATTCACTTCCTGTTCCAAGCCTCTGTTGCGGTCTTTGCTCCAAGCTTCAGTCACTGTTCAGAGTTCCAGTGCCAAGCCCCAGCTTTCACTTCAAGCTTCAGATTCCAGTTTCTGCTCTGAGCTCTGGTTCCAGCCTCAGCTTCCAGTCGTTGCTCCAGCATGCCAGGATCTCATTCTCTGCCTCAGTCTTAAACTCCTACCAGTGAATACCGGTGTGGCTGGGAAACCTGACATGTAACTGGCGTAGGGGTAGCAATGGTTACAACCCTAACATCAGAGGTATGGGTGTTTTAGGCTTCGAGGGAAGCTGAGGTAACCAGCAAGTAGTGGCCATGGTTACAACCCTATCATCACTGGTACAGCTGTATGAGGCTTCTGAGAAAGCTGTATAAAGCAGCCATGGTTATAATTCCTAACAATGAATACGATTTGAACAAATATAGAAAGTAGTGGCAAGAAAAAAGGTTGAGAGGTTGGAAAAAGACTTAAGGTGAGGAACTGGCTACCAAAGAGGTAGAAAACAGGAAAGGAAAACAACTGGATAGAGTGGCTGTGTCACCTGGTCTTTTATTAGCCATCATTTTCCATTTACTATGAATATCTCATATTTTTATAGCCAGATCCATCTTTACTAAGCATACGATACCTGTTAACCTATGATAGAGTGATATACTAAAAATCTACCATCATGCTATTGAAATATGAAAAGATTATACTATCATAGATTTTATGTACTTTCTTTTAATTGTCTCTGTTCTCCCTCTTCATGCTATTTGGATTACATTAAGGTCAATGATAGAGTTAGTAGACCCCACATATGACCTGGGAAGAAAAGAGTTAAAACCTGAAAACCAAAGGGAGAGGTAGGTGAACCACACAAATAAATAAAGAGCAGACCTCAATTAGGAGAGAAGATTGGGAGAAAACGTGGCTCCCCAAACATTACCCAGCATTTTCCAGAAACAAGCAGAAGCAGAGAAAAGATTTATCTTTGTGTGAAGTCAAGTTGATCGACTCCCATTCCCCGTTACCTTATTTTCACTTGCATTCAAAGCTTTATTCTCCTCTCTCACACTCAGTCACACCTCACGCATTTATACACTTTCAACATGCATGCAAACCTTTTTACATAACATATGTATCATCTACTCAAATACATAGCAGACACTGTGCGAAGAAATGCTTGTCTCCAAATTGTTCATTCTCAGTGCCATCAGTTTAAAGCTTTTAAGAGTCTTCTAGAGATCAGAAACCACAAAACAGTCATAAAGGATAATTTACTCCAAAATGTCTGCTTATTTCTTGGCATCCAATAAAGCTGGAATATGAAAATGTAAAACTTATTTTGGAGGACCATTCTGGTGAATGTTATGCTACAATCTACTGTTTCTTATATTGCAAGGCAAACATTTAAAGGATGATGTACTAAAGTGTATTTAACATCACCTGAGTATGCATGTAAACACGCGTACCAACGGGCAATGTTAATGACATACAAATAAGCCCAGATAGTAAAGTATATGCAAGGCTGATTCTAGGAGGTACTGGGACCAGGGTGAATCAACCAGAGTGGGGCCATCTCCCACTCAGATCAAGTAGCAAACAGCTGTCCATACCATCTGCTGCTATAGCTGTTCCCCATGCCTATTCAATCTTCAAATCCCCCTCACTGGTCTCCAAGCCTCACCCAACTGGAGTCCCCACTGTCCTCCCCAGTCCTGAAGTCTCTCTTCTATCCCCAATCCCTACCCAATTCCTGAATCACCACTCTCCCTCAGAGTCTCCACCTCTCCCTCAACGACTCCCCCTCCCACTCCAATGCCAGACTCCCCTGGAGCTCCACTTTGCCCAGCCAAACCTTCAGTTCCCACTTCTCATAATGCCAGAGTCCCAATGTCCGTTCCGCTCAATCCCTGGGTCCCCTCTTTTTCCTGCCCACTGAAGCTTGTACTTGTTTTCCTTGATCACCTCTTTCCTCTGTGTCTTGGCAGCCCTGCATCTAATTCTGCAGCTCCTGCTGCTACTCTTCCCCCTCCTGTGTGGGTCAATGAGGAAAGGAGGAGCAGGGGTGACATGATTCAGACTTTCAGATACTTGAAAAACTTTAATGATCCAAAGACAACGACGAACCTTTTCCATCAGAAAAAAATCAGCAGAACCAGAGGTCACGAGCTGAGGCTCCAGGGAGGAAGACTAAGAACCAATGTCAGGAAGTATTTCTTCACGGAAAGGGTGGTGGATACCTGGAATGCCCTTCCGGAGGAAGTGGTGAAGTCTAAAACTGTGAAGGACTTCAAAGGGGCGTGGGATAAACACTGTGGATCCATCAAGTCTAGAGGGCGTGAATAAAGTGGAGGCAGCAAAACACTGCACGGAGCGGCAGTAGCCACAGAGGCATTCAAACACTGCTTGGAGCGGCAGTAGCCACAGAGGCATTCACGGAGTGGGATGCCAGTGGCCAGTAGTTAGTGTTCCACCTTCACGGAGCGGAAGGATGGAGGGCTGCTATCTCAAAAAAAAACCCAAAAAAAACAGGGGTGGGTAAGAGTATGGGGCAGGGGTGTGGCCTGCTTATTGCATCGGTTGCTACCCCTAATTGAGCTGGATGTTCACTTAGATGCAGATCCGGCGCTGCTCACTACATTGGTGGTGGGGTGGAGGGAAGTAAGGGTGGAGGGTACTGGAAGCCAATAGTAATAGGTGGGTGAGAGAAAAAGATAAAAAAAAAAAAGATAAAATGCGTAGCTTGCTGGGCAGACTAGATGGGCCGTTCGGTCTTCTTCTGCCGTCATTTCTATGTTTCTATAATGATTAGCTGTTTAAACCACACAAGGCTCTGCAAATAGAAAGACCCTGCATAGTTAAAACATCTGATCGCTGAACTGCATGAGGGGGTAGTGGGGAGGAGCACCAGCAGCTGCAGGAGCTACAGAGTTAGCTGTGCCAGAGAAGATGGAGCTGTCCATAGTGCACAGTGGTGCACAGGCACCACCAACTTTGAAACAGAGTGACTGTGCGCACATCCAGGAGAGTGGCGGGAGCGAAGTGGAAGAGGCCTGGGAGGCTGCCAGAGTGGAGTGGAGGAGTAGGCTAGTGGTTAGAGCACTGGGCTATGAGCCAGGAGACCAGCATTAGCATAAGTTCTTGGAGGAGAAGTCCATTACCTGCTATTAAGTTCACTTAGAGCATTCAAGTCCCACTGTTGCTCCTTGGGCAAGTCACTTAACCCTCTCGTGCCTCCGGTACAAATTTAGATTGTAAGTCCTCTGGGGATGGGGATAGAGAAATACCTACAGGACCTGACTGTAATCTACTTTGAAATGCTGAAAAAAGTGCAAAAAGCAGAATATAAATCTAAAAAGAGGCTTAGAATAGGAAGAAACCCAGTCTCCCTCGAATCTGTGTACCAGCCTTCAACCCACTTGTGGCCAGTATATACCCTATGCTGATCACGTGCATTGCAAAATCAGAATATAAGTAGTGCTAGCCTGGCAAGGAGCAGTGGGAGAAAAGGTTCCTTCCTCTCAGCTGCTGGTGGCCTTCTGGACCCCATGGGGAGCTTGCCTGTGTTTTTTCTTTGTGTGTGTGTGTGTGTGTGTGTGTGTGTGTGTGTGTGTGTGTGGTATGAATGGTAGCCTGCCTGGGTGTGTGTGTGAGCGAGAATGGGAAGCTGCCTCAGTATGTGTGAATAGTAACCTGCCTGGGGGGGGTGTTTGTAGTGAAACCACATCTTTAGTGTGGTGCTCAGTTAGGAGGCATGTCCTTGAAAGGATATTGAGAGGATCGAAGCAGTTCAGAAAAAGACTACTAAAATGATACAAGGCCTGCAACACAAATCTTACAATAAAATAAGCTTAAAACACTCCCAAAGTGTACACACTGGAAGAATGAAGGGATGCAGCAACATGACAGAAACATTCAAATATTTGACGGGCTTCAATAATATCTGAGACGATGACATTTTCCATAGAAAAGGACATTCAGCAACAGGGCGTCATGACATGAAAGTTGAAGGTTCAGAGAAAACATGAAGAAAAAAACTTCTTTACTGAGAAGTTGGTAGATGCCTAGAATAACCTACTGGCAGAGGTAATGGCAACCAGAACTGTGACATAATTTAAACGTGTATGGAACAGTCGCCCAGTGCAGTAGAAAGGACAGGTAATAGGTAGAAGTAATAGGTACAAGAAACAAAGGAAAGAGCTTCAGTATGCGGAACTTTAGAGGGTCAAGGCAGCAGAATACAATCCAATGCAGAGAATGGTGGTCTGACTGTAGCAGGCTTCCAAAAAAGCTGGGATAGCCTCCACCCTAACATCAGCAGTACAGCTGTTTTAGGCTTCCAAGAAAACTGGGGTAATGTCAGAGTCAGCCCTCACCAGATCGTGACCTGAGGGCTTGTTGCTTTGCTCCCCAAGCCACCAGAGGATACTAATGAAAACCAAAACCTTGTTATAAAGTTCTCTGCTAGAGAGCTGCTTCCTACTAAACTTACCATCACAGAATCATTGCAGTTTCCTCCTGCATATGGATTTCAACTACCGCATTCTGTTCAAACTACCCTGCCCTTGGAGTGGGTGCATTACTACAAATGTAACCCTACCCCCGAAATAAGGGGATTAGCCACAGTCAGGCTAAAAAGGTTTGCTGAGAACAGGAAGTTGTTCACAGAAACCAAAAGGCTACCCCAGCTTTTTTGTGTGAATGAACTCAATCAAGGAGAAGCCCTTGCTTTTTTTTCCTAGTTTACTTAGCCTTGATCCAGCTTACTTGCCATAGCTGTAGTCTGCCTTACATTGTTCGCTTGCTTTCCTTGTTTCCAGTCTGACTTGTTCTAGCCTTGCCTCTCCCCCAACTTCAGCTACAGTCCCTGCCTAGTTTCCAGTTTGCCTTGTCTTGTTCCAGGTGCCTTGCTTGACATCTAGTTTGCTAAGCTTCTTGTTCCAAGATCTGCAGAGCATCCAGCATGCCTTGTTCCAGTCTACCAATTTTCAGTCTTTGCCAAGTCCCAGTGTGCCCTTTCAAGTTGCAACTGCCTGTTCCAGTCGCCTGTTCCAGTCGCTGCTCCTAGGAGCTTCAGTTCCATATTCACTTCCTGTTCCAAGCCTCTGTTGCGGTCTTTGCTCCAAGCTTCAGTCACTGTTCAGAGTTCCAGTGCCAAGCCCCAGCTTTCACTTCAAGCTTCAGATTCCAGTTTCTGCTCTGAGCTCTGGTTCCAGCCTCAGCTTCCAGTCGTTGCTCCAGCATGCCAGGATCTCATTCTCTGCCTCAGTCTTAAACTCCTACCAGTGAATACCGGTGTGGCTGGGAAACCTGACATGTAACTGGCGTAGGGGTAGCAATGGTTACAACCCTAACATCAGAGGTATGGGTGTTTTAGGCTTCGAGGGAAGCTGAGGTAACCAGCAAGTAGTGGCCATGGTTACAACCCTATCATCACTGGTACAGCTGTATGAGGCTTCTGAGAAAGCTGTATAAAGCAGCCATGGTTATAATTCCTAACAATGAATACGATTTGAACAAATATAGAAAGTAGTGGCAAGAAAAAGGTTGAGAGGTTGGAAAAAGACTTAAGGTGAGGAACTGGCTACCAAAGAGGTAGAAAACAGGAAAGGAAAACAACTGGATAGAGTGGCTGTGTCACCTGGTCTTTTATTAGCCATCATTTTCCATTTACTATGAATATCTCATATTTTTATAGCCAGATCCATCTTTACTAAGCATACGATACCTGTTAACCTATGATAGAGTGATATACTAAAAATCTACCATCATGCTATTGAAATATGAAAAGATTATACTATCATAGATTTTATGTACTTTCTTTTAATTGTCTCTGTTCTCCCTCTTCATGCTATTTGGATTACATTAAGGTACAATGATAGAGTTAGTAGACCCCACATATGACCTGGGAAGAAAAGAGTTAAAACCTGAAAACCAAAGGGAGAGGTAGGTGAACCACACAAATAAATAAAGAGCAGACCTCAATTAGGAGAGAAGATTGGGAGAAAACGTGGCTCCCCAAACATTACCCAGCATTTTCCAGAAACAAGCAGAAGCAGAGAAAAGATTTATCTTTGTGTGAAGTCAAGTTGATCGACTCCCATTCCCCGTTACCTTATTTTCACTTGCATTCAAAGCTTTATTCTCCTCTCTCACACTCAGTCACACCTCACGCATTTATACACTTTCAACATGCATGCAAACCTTTTTACATAACATATGTATCATCTACTCAAATACATAGCAGACACTGTGCGAAGAAATGCTTGTCTCCAAATTGTTCATTCTCAGTGCCATCAGTTTAAAGCTTTTAAGAGTCTTCTAGAGATCAGAAACCACAAAACAGTCATAAAGGATAATTTACTCCAAAATGTCTGCTTATTTCTTGGCATCCAATAAAGCTGGAATATGAAAATGTAAAACTTATTTTGGAGGACCATTCTGGTGAATGTTATGCTACAATCTACTGTTTCTTATATTGCAAGGCAAACATTTAAAGGATGATGTACTAAAGTGTATTTAACATCACCTGAGTATGCATGTAAACACGCGTACCAACGGGCAATGTTAATGACATACAAATAAGCCCAGATAGTAAAGTATATGCAAGGCTGATTCTAGGAGGTACTGGGACCAGGGTGAATCAACCAGAGTGGGGCCATCTCCCACTCAGATCAAGTAGCAAACAGCTGTCCATACCATCTGCTGCTATAGCTGTTCCCCATGCCTATTCAATCTTCAAATCCCCCTCACTGGTCTCCAAGCCTCACCCAACTGGAGTCCCCACTGTCCTCCCCAGTCCTGAAGTCTCTCTTCTATCCCCAATCCCTACCCAATTCCTGAATCACCACTCTCCCTCAGAGTCTCCACCTCTCCCTCAACGACTCCCCCTCCCACTCCAATGCCAGACTCCCCTGGAGCTCCACTTTGCCCAGCCAAACCTTCAGTTCCCACTTCTCATAATGCCAGAGTCCCAATGTCCGTTCCGCTCAATCCCTGGGTCCCCTCTTTTTCCTACCCACTGAAGCTTGTACTTGTTTTCCTTGATCACCTCTTTCCTCTGTGTCTTGGCAGCCCTGCATCTAATTCTGCAGCTCCTGCTGCTACTCTTCCCCCTCCTGTGTGGGTCAATGAGGAAAGGAGGAGCAGGGGTGACATGATTCAGACTTTCAGATACTTGAAAAACTTTAATGATCCAAAGACAACGACGAACCTTTTCCATCAGAAAAAAATCAGCAGAACCAGAGGTCACGAGCTGAGGCTCCAGGGAGGAAGACTAAGAACCAATGTCAGGAAGTATTTCTTCACGGAAAGGGTGGTGGATACCTGGAATGCCCTTCCGGAGGAAGTGGTGAAGTCTAAAACTGTGAAGGACTTCAAAGGGGCGTGGGATAAACACTGTGGATCCATCAAGTCTAGAGGGCGTGAATAAAGTGGAGGCAGCAAAACACTGCACGGAGCGGCAGTAGCCACAGAGGCATTCAAACACTGCTTGGAGCGGCAGTAGCCACAGAGGCATTCACGGAGTGGGATGCCAGTGGCCAGTAGTTAGTGTTCCACCTTCACGGAGCGGAAGGATGGAGGGCTGCTATCTCAAAAAAAAACCCAAAAAAAACAGGGGTGGGTAAGAGTATGGGGCAGGGGTGTGGCCTGCTTATTGCATCGGTTGCTACCCCTAATTGAGCTGGATGTTCACTTAGATGCAGATCCGGCGCTGCTCACTACATTGGTGGTGGGGTGGAGGGAAGTAAGGGTGGAGGGTACTGGAAGCCAATAGTAATAGGTGGGTGAGAGAAAAAGATAAAAAAAAAAAAAGATAAAATGCGTAGCTTGCTGGGCAGACTAGATGGGCCGTTCGGTCTTCTTCTGCCGTCATTTCTATGTTTCTATAATGATTAGCTGTTTAAACCACACAAGGCTCTGCAAATAGAAAGACCCTGCATAGTTAAAACATCTGATCGCTGAACTGCATGAGGGGGTAGTGGGGAGGAGCACCAGCAGCTGCAGGAGCTACAGAGTTAGCTGTGCCAGAGAAGATGGAGCTGTCCATAGTGCACAGTGGTGCACAGGCACCACCAACTTTGAAACAGAGTGACTGTGCGCACATCCAGGAGAGTGGCGGGAGCGAAGTGGAAGAGGCCTGGGAGGCTGCCAGAGTGGAGTGGAGGAGTAGGCTAGTGGTTAGAGCACTGGGCTATGAGCCAGGAGACCAGCATTAGCATAAGTTCTTGGAGGAGAAGTCCATTACCTGCTATTAAGTTCACTTAGAGCATTCAAGTCCCACTGTTGCTCCTTGGGCAAGTCACTTAACCCTCTCGTGCCTCCGGTACAAATTTAGATTGTAAGTCCTCTGGGGATGGGGATAGAGAAATACCTACAGGACCTGACTGTAATCTACTTTGAAATGCTGAAAAAAGTGCAAAAAGCAGAATATAAATCTAAAAAGAGGCTTAGAATAGGAAGAAACCCAGTCTCCCTCGAATCTGTGTACCAGCCTTCAACCCACTTGTGGCCAGTATATACCCTATGCTGATCACGTGCATTGCAAAATCAGAATATAAGTAGTGCTAGCCTGGCAAGGAGCAGTGGGAGAAAAGGTTCCTTCCTCTCAGCTGCTGGTGGCCTTCTGGACCCCATGGGGAGCTTGCCTGTGTTTTTTCTTTGTGTGTGTGTGTGTGTGTGTGTGTGTGTGTGGTATGAATGGTAGCCTGCCTGGGTGTGTGTGTGAGCGAGAATGGGAAGCTGCCTCAGTATGTGTGAATAGTAACCTGCCTGGGGGGGGTGTTTGTATGTCTGTGACTGTGTGTGTGAATGTGAGCCTGCCTGGGAGTGAGTGTGTATGAATGGAGGCCTGCCTGAGTGTGCGTGTATGTGTATATGTGTGAGGGAGAGAGCATGTGAGTGTGAAAGCGTGTATATGTGTGTGTGTGAGAAAGAGAGCAAGTGGGAGTGAGAGTCTTTGGGTGTGAGGGAGAGCATGGGTGTGTGAGAGTAAGAGCCTGCATGTGAGAATGAGAGCCTGTGTGTGTATGTACGTAAGTATGGGAGTGACAGCCTGCATGTGAAAGAGTATGTGAGAGCTTGTGTGTTTGTGTGGCAATATGAAACTGTGTGAGAGAAAATGTGTGTGTCTATGGGGGGAATGGGAGCCTGAATGTGAGAGACGGCATATGAGAGTGAGAGCCTGCGTGTGTGTGAGAAAGTTGCAGCCTACGTGTGAGAGTGAGAGCCTGTGTGTGTACGTATGTATTGGAGTGGGAACCTGCATGTGAGAGCCTGTGTGTCTGTGTGTGAGAGAGCATGTAAGAGTGAGAGCCTGTGTGTATCTGAGGGAGAATGGGAACCTGTGTTTGAAACAGCATGTGAGTGTAAGAGCCTGTGGGGTACATTTTCAAAAACAGCGCGCGCGCGTACGTTTGTTCGCGCACCACACGTGAACAAAAGTACGCTGGATTTTATAAGATACGCGCGGCTACGAGCGTATCTTATAAAATCTGGGGTCAGCGCACACAAGGGGGTGCACATTTGTGCAACCTGCGCGCACCAAACCCGGCGCGCGCTGCCTGTTCCCCCCGAGGGCGCTCTGAAATTGGAGCGGCCTCGGAGGGAACTTTCCTTCTGCCTCCCCTCACCTTCCCCTCCCTTCCCCTACCTAACCCACCCCCCCGGCCCTATCTAAACCCCCCCCTACCGTTGTCGGCAGATTTACGCCTACCTAAGGTAGGCGTAAATCTGCGAGCGCCAGCAGGCTGCTGGCGCGCCATCACCCAACCCGGGGGCTGGTCCGGAGGCCTCGGCCATGTCCCCCGGCCAGCGCCTCGCCCCAGGACCTGCCCCGAACCGCCCCCTGACCCCGGACATGCCCCCGGACACGCCCCCTCCCGCCCCTTGTACGAAGCCCCGGGACTTACGCGTGCCGGCGGCCTATGCAAAATAGGCGCGCCGGCGCGCGAGTGCCCTGCGCACGTAAATCTGGCCAGATTTACACGCTCAGGGCTTTTAAAATCCGGCCCTGTGTGTGTGTGTGTGTGTGTGTGGGAGTGGGAGCCTGTGTGTGAATGAGAGCATATAACAGTGAGAGCTTGCGTGTGTGTGTGTGTATGTATGTGTGTGGGAATGGGAGCTTGAGTGTGAAAGAGAGCATGTGAGAGCGAGAATATTCATGTAAGAGAGAACATATGAGAGTGGGAGCCTGGTTGTACGTGAGACAGAGCATGCAAGAGTGGGATCCTGTGTGAGAGAAAGCTTGTATATGAGCATGCATGTGAGAGAGATCCTGTGTGTGTGTGTATGTATGAGGAAGGAAAGAAGACAGGAGGAGCAAGAAGAAACAGAAAGAAAAAAAGAGACCATGAAAAAGTAATAAAAAAAGACAGACAAGGGGAAAAAAGAGACTGGGACTAACTGATTAGAAAAATAAGATCAAACAACAAAGGTAAAAAAAATATATTTTGTCTTTCAGCAATTGGAATATGCCATTTTTGAGAATGGGCATTTCTTATACATTTGTATTTTGCTATTTCTTCAGTATTCCAGAGTTCACAGAATCTGCTTTTGCCTGCATATTTCTGTTTTTAATTTGTAGTCACACATTCTGTATTAGGTAAGGGTCTGTCTTGTGATGTGCATGTATGATAGAGGTGCAGTATTTTGACTAGCATGTAGTTTCTCTGTAGAGATTTGTAGCAGTCTGGCTTGTTCTGTTTGCCCAGAAGATGGTGTATTAGTGTTCTATGGCCTGGTGTGTCACACACAGGCTCTCACAGGCAAGTGTGAGGGAGAGAGACTCTGTGTGTGTGAGAGAGCATTGGCATATATATGAGAGAGGAAATGTGTGAAAGAATGCTTGTGTTAGTATATGTGTGTGTGAGTGAGAGAGAGAAGAAATAGTTTGTGTGGCCCTACCTCCCAAATTTATGATAATCTCAGGGTGAGTGGAAATCAAAAGGTCCCAGGTATTGAGAGCAGGAGATTTTTTAATCCTTATTATTTTTAATTATTGGGTGTAATTTGATGTTTCTATTGTTTTGAAACATTTTATTGTTGTTTTGGGGGAAAGATTAGAACATTTTTAAATTATTGGATGTTTTATTCATCAGATGTTTTGAAATATTTTATTGATATATCAGAAATATTTTTAAATAGAATGTTTGTCGGCTATATTGACATTCATTCTTTTTATTATCATGGTTTTAATATTTGAATGATGTTTTATATCTCTTGATTTTATTGCTTGATATTTTGCGAGGAATAATAATTAGAGATGTGTATCGTACCGGCAATTGTTTCCGGTTTGGTTTTCGTAGAACCCCGGGAAATTTCGTTTCCCACAGTTCTGACTGGTTTTTTTGTGCTATCCCGATCCAGAAAAAAACCAAACACACCCTGATCCTTCTGATTTAATTATTTACAATCCCCCACCCTCCCGACCCCCCCAAAATGTGCTTAAAATCCCTGGTGGTCCACCGGGGGTCCCGGGAGTGATCTCCCACTCTCGGGCCATCGGCTGCCAGTAAACAAAATGGTGCCGGTGGCCCTTTGCCCTTACCATGTGACAGGGGCTATCGGTGCCATTGGCTGGCCCCTGTCACATGGTAGGAGCAAGGACAGCCGGCGCAATCTTAAAAAATGGCGCGGGCCATCCATTACTCCTACCATGTGACAGGGGCCGGCCAATGGCACCGATAGCCCCTATCACATGGTAAGGGCAAAGGGCCATCGGTGCCATTTTGATTAGTGGTAGCCGAAGCCCGAGAGGGGGACATCACTCCTGGAACCTCCGCTGGACCACCAGGGACTTTAGGCAAGTTTTGTGGGGGTCAGGAGGGTGGGGGATTGTAAATAATTAAATCTGAAGATTTGGGGTGGATTTGGGTTTTTTTTTTTCTGTCTGCCGTTTCTCTCCCTCCCCCAAAACGACAAGAAAACCACACGAAATTTCGTGGGGTTTTCCTATCATTTTCAGGGACCCCCGATATGTGACGAATTATGAAATATCATATGATATTTTAATTCAGCATAAAAACGATGCACATCCGTAATAATACAGTCGGGCTTCTGGTTTCCAGCACAGTTTCTATTTTGTACTTGGTGAGAGTTTGTCTGTATTTTAAAGGTTCAATTCTTGTATAACTTGAATTTTTGCTGTGAAAATAATGGTACTTATCATCACTGGCATTATGGTCCTCTCTCATTTCTATTTTAAACAGATCTTTGCTCTTTATTAATTTAATTTGCATGCAGAAAAATGGTTTTGAATGCTCTTGCAGATATTTCTTTTCATTCACATATTTTATTGTAACTGATGTTAGCAGATTAGGTGATTATTTTAAGGGATGGTTTTAGCTCATTTTCCCTCTAAGGACTGGGTTGCTGTGAGTATAAAATTGATAGGCTTTTTGCATCAAAGAAAGTAGTGCTCACAAGGTAATGTAGGAGGGTGGACTGTGTTCTAGGACACCTGGCAGCAGCAAATTTTCTGGTGCACCACCAACTTCAGCAGTCACCCTATGCTCCTAAGTATACAGGTGCTTTACCTATGGACTTTATCACACAAACCTTAACTCCCAAGGGGCAAGTAATTTTCTCGCCATAAAGTGTTTCCAAAGCAGTTTGTGCACATACTTCATCTGTGCGCTAACAGGGAATTAGGTATCGTTAATACTTTTGGAACTCAATACCTCATTAGCATGCTAACAGCATTTTTTATGCATTCTGGGGTAGATTTTAAAAGGTTGCGCGTGGGCGTACATGTGCTCATGCTACCCAGCGCGTGCACATGTACACTTGATCTTATAACTTAGGCGCGCGCAAGTTATAAAATCCAGGGTCGGCGTGCGCAAGGGGGTGCACAATTGTGCCCCTTGCACGCGCCGAGCCGTGCTGCCTTCCCCTGTTCCTTCCCCCTACCCTGATATTTCCCCCTCCTTCCCCTAACCTTTCCTCCCCCTAGCCCTACTCTAACACCCCCCAAAACTTTTATTTTACCTTTTGCGCCCCCCTCTGCCAGCACGCGATCCTCCGACACAGCGGCAATGGCCGCTGTGTCGGAGGCCTCTGGCCCTGCCCTCACCCCCGGACCCCCGTCGCTGGGCATTTTTAAAATAGGCCCGGCACGCGTAACCCTTTTAAAATCCGGTCCATTGTGCATTTGCAAATTTAAAATCACTTTACTACATTGGCCTTATCATTTAGTCAAGTCATATTCAGAGAGCACGTGGGTCATAGCCAGCTGCGCTAGTAGTTAAAGCAGTGGGCTATGACCCAAGGAAACCAGGATTCAGATCCCACTGTCTCTCCTTGTGACCTTGGGCAAGTCACTTTACCCTCTGTTGTCTCAGGTACAAAATTAGACTGTGAGCCCTGTGGGGATAGGGAACTACCTATACTACCTAAACATAATCCACTTTGAAGCACCTAAAAGCAAAATAAATAAATAAAACATCCAACATTATTCTTCTACATGAACTTTCAAGACCACACCAGTGCCTTTGTCAGATGTCACTTTACATCCAAAGAACAGCGCTTACTTCAGTTACATTATCATCTCTGGATGATTCTTATGTTGGTCCAGTAAAATGTATCACACCCTGGACCAATAAAGTCCCTGGAGCCGTGTACTATTTTATCGCTAATTATGACAACTATCATATTTCAGACTCTGCTTTTAAAACAATTGTTAAAGAAACAGAGGAAAGAAAACCTTTTTCAAAAACAAGGCAAACTCTATGTTGTCCTTCCATGAAAACCGGTACTTTGGTCTATCATGTCTGCTCCCAACAGGGAGGGTAATTTTCAAAATCATTTCTGTGGAAATGTATTTAATTTTTTTTAAAACTGCCCATCCAATATGCAGGTAGAAGCACTTATGGAGCACCTGTGAGCGCCTACCTTTACCTGCAGTGAACAGAGGCGTTTCCAGAGCTGGGTTTGGAAAGGCGGAGGGGTTCTGCACTTGTGCACACACTCTCACATTTTTTTAAATTATGTGCATATTTCCCCTCCCCCCCCCCCAAAACAAAAAGCCTATGCAAACACATTAATGCACGTGGGCAGTTTTGGTAGGGTATGTGCACACTTTTTCTTTGAAATTTGGTGTAAAGACCATGGGTAATTGACTTTTAATCCATGTGGGCAATTACAAAAATGACTTCCTTGGTATTGAAACTTTTGGGAAGAAATTTGTTCATTCTACTTTTCATTACTTTTGCCAATTTATAGGGATTTCTCTGCAGGTTATCTTAAGAATGGAAATAGATCCCTCTACTCCCTCCGCCACCCCCATCCCTAATAAGAGACTTGATAAATAGATTGCTCCAAAAAGACCCATACTAGTGTAGGAATACAAGAACTGCACTGGGCACATGGTTTTCCTGAGCCTTTATCTACCTGCAGAACTCTACCCATGAATAGTTCGTGTCTCCAACCAAATCTTACTTCCTACAAAGCGTGCTTCATTAAAAGGATATTTGCTAAGGGAGAAAAAAATTTTTTAAAACCCGACCCTGGACTAAGGTCAGGGCTTTACTCAAGCCCATAGACTTCAGCCTCATAAATATTTCCAGCTATAAGATCTTGTTAAGAAGGCAAGACTCCCAAGAGCATAAAACCATCAAGCTGTAAATTTTATTTAATTTCCCATGAGATTCTCTGGCCTCATACATACAATTAGAGTGCAGTATAGAGCAATTTTTTTGTGTTTTGTCAATAAATCACTAGGGAACAATCAACATTTAAGAGGACAAGCTTTAATGATTTTTCAGACCCCTAAGCAATCATGCTTCTACAATGGCAAGCCCATCTTTAACCTTTTCTAAGTAGGACTGCTGACTGCTGTACTAATCCTATTAGATCTCCTGGCCAAATAATCAAAGCAAAAACTTCTGGCATCCATTAATTTTGATTTGGTTGGAGAATATGCCCAGTCATCCTAGGACCCATATTTCAGAATTTCAAACCTAAAAATCTGAGTTTAAAGTCATTGGGAGATGCATATGGAGGTTTTGAAGCCTAGGGCCTCCGAACACATTCACCAGTCGCACACATAAATGATCCTGGCTCTTCTGAAGCCTGATGGTGATGTCTGGAATAAACAAAACTCCCTTGGTGAGTGCCAATGAATGTAAATAAAGTGATATGGCTCAAGAACCGGCAGAGCACCCGCAAACCTGAACTCAGCAGAATCCAAGAAACAATCACAGAAACACCAAAACAGAATTCTTATTGGACTACACCTGAGAAATTGGAAGTCTCTGTGCTTGCCCAGGTGGCCCACCAACAACAAAAAATAAGATTTATTTTCTCCAGTGCACTGGTTGGATGACTGCAGGCGAGTTGGGGTAGAGATGGAGGTCTGACGAAAAGGAGTATAAACAAAATTCTAATCAAAGGTCGAAGTATCGTTAGAGTCGTCGTGTACCAGTCCACGTAAATTAGATGGCAAAATACCTGCATAAATTACATCAGTTTTCAAAGGAAAATTATACACGTATGCATAGACTTTCTCTTTTGGAAAGTTATCCCAGAAATTTTGCAGGAGGTTTTCCACACATCCCTCACCAAGCCCATCCTTGGGAATGCCTCTGCTCAGTTTGGGTAAACATATGTGTGAACAGGACATACGCAAGTTTACCGGTGTCGTCGGTGGGCAATTTTGTACAAAACCCATTTCTGCACATACAGTATAAGCCTGCTTTACTCCCAAGAGTCCCTTTGAAATGTTCTTCCCTATGCAGAACTCCCTCTCAAATTATTGCACCTTGGCTAGATCCCCACTGACAGGAGAACAAATCATTAAGTTCAATTATGTAGTAATGACATGAACATTAAAATTTGGTAACCATGCAGACCATTTTCGAACCCACTCTCTCCATTATTCATCAACTGCGTGATTGGAAAGAGACTATAATTTTCACATTTCACTTGGGACCAGATGTACTAAACATTGTCCCCATAGATATGAAACAAGAAAAACCCGTTGGTACATATGGCCCATAGTGTGGCAAAATGTCAAATTACTGACACAGTTGATGTGTTTTGCAAACATATGTTGCCTGAAAAGGTGAATACAAAACAGTGTGTCTTTACACCAGTTCATAGCCATCGTCTTTTTTCATTTATAACTTATGCAATGGTCCCAGGGAGGGTAATTTTCAAAGCTTATTGGGGTAGATTTTAAAAGAAGCGCGTGCGGCCTACATTTGCTGGTGCTGCCCGGCGTGCGCACATGTACGCCCGATTTTAGAACATCCGCGCGCAGGTGCATGTGTGTTATAAAATCGGGGGTTGGCGCGCGCAAGGGGGTGCACAATTATGCACCTTGCACGCGCCGAGCTGTGCTGCCTTCCCTTGTTCCCTCCCCCCTAACCTGACCTTCCCACCCCTTCCCCTAATCTTTCCTCTCCTAGCCCTACTGTTAACCCTCCCCCCCAAATTTTTAATTTACCTTTTGCCGACTGCCGGCACGCAATCCCTAGCACAGCGGCAAATGGCCGGTGTGCCTGGAGCCTCTGGCCCCGACCATGCCCCAGATTGCCCTGCCCCTTTAGTAAATCCCCGGGACTTACACACATCCAGGGCTTTACGCGCATCGCTGGGCCTTTTGAAAATAGGCCCGGCGCGCGTAACCTTTTTAAAATCTGGCCCATTATATAGATAAGCAGGTGTTTTGCCATGTAAAAAGTCTGTCTGAAAATTGCTGCCTCCTTGTCCCTCCCCAGGTAAAAAAAGAACGTGTGCATGTGACAGCGGGGAAAAAGGATCAGAGTTAGGCCAGTGTTAGGATTGATGGGACTTAAACAGGCAGCCCTAGAAGGCAAAGGCCAGGATGTTGCAGAGGAGCCAGGAGAGATAGAGAGATATGAAAAGGTCTAGGAAGTTTACCTCTGGTTGCCAGGTAATTCTTATGAGTGCCGCCCGCGGCAGACCCACGACGCAGCCCTCTCACCTTCTTGTATGGACTCCAGCTCCTGGTTCCTCTTCACTGGCTACAGTGGGCCGCCAGCTCCGACCTCGGGTCGCCTCCGGTGCCTCTGGCTCTACCATGGTCCCTAGTGTTGCCGGCCAAGATGTCCCTGCTCGTTGGGCCTCTCCGTGTGGCTCACAGAAAGATGCCGCCATTGGCATCACGCCGCTCCCTAGGTGCACATGCACATCACTGATTCTTTTAAAGGGCCCGCTGCGGGAACCTGGCCGCAGCCCTGGATGCTGAAAACAGACTCTTCAGCGTATATAAGCTCAGAACTCACTCCATAGCATTGCCTTTGCAATAGGTCTCCTCGTACTCAGAGTTCTTGTTGCTGATAGAGAATCATCTCTACGTTATGTTCCTGTCTCCTGAGGTTCCCGGTTCCAGTCTTCCTTGTACCTGCCCTGTCTATGTGTTGGACTGACTTCCTGGATTTTGACTCGGCTTTATATGACTACTCTTCAGCCTATCTCCAACCCCGGACCTTCCCTACGTGGGCCCAAGGGTCCACCTCTGATGCAACAGTAATTACACAGGGCCTCAGGTCCCACTAGTTTAGCACAGGGTATGGAAGGAGAGCAAGAGCAGCACACCTTTGCTGCTACAATAGACTCCTGGGATACCTACTTTGCAGCCTTTGCTCATCTAGCCTTATTCCTACTCTATCCAGTCCTGCACTCTTGCTTCAGTAGTCCTGCTTGGATGTTCTCGCTTCACACCTCTCTCCTGTATTCCTGATCCTCAGCCTGCTAAAGTATTATAGCTGCATGTTGAGGTGCCTCCCAAACTAAGTTTTACAGGCCTTGGCTCAAACTTCATCTGGCCTTCCAGGTATGCATCTTCCTGATACACCATTTGCTAGCAACTGGCCATACTATGACAGCCAGAGGACAGAAAGTATGGGGTGGGGGTGGGGGGGTGGATTTCATTCTGAAATCCCTGTGTGTATTTTCACATGCTTGCTTTGTACCTTCTTCTAAGTACTCACATTTCCTTGTCGGCCCAAATTATCCATGTGCCTGGTCTGCAAGCTAAGTTCCCAAGGGAACCTCACCATGGATTTTCTCTTTGGAGCTTGACTCGCAGGCCTATGGATACAATATATCCAAGGGCCTAAATGCCCCACAGGTAATCTCAAAATTGCCCCCATAAGAGGATACCATTCTCTGTTATACGACATTCACTTGAACCAGTCAAACAAACGCAAACCTTTCAACCTACTGATTCACTAATACAGATGATTTTGTGATTTTCTTTTTAGATAAGATTTGATTTCATAAACTAACTAATAAAGATAATGCCACTAATGGCTGTGATGATTAGTGTTAAAATAAGAGTATCAAATTTGAGACGAAAGACATTTCAGCAGGATATCCACAATGAATATGCATGAGATTGATTGGCATACAATGGAGGTGGTGAATTCCAATCTATTTCAGGCATATTAATTGTAGATATCCTGAAACCCTGTCCTGTTTGTGGCACTCAAAGACTAGAGTTGGTCTCCCCTGCCCTAACAGGATTGGAAAAACTGCTTATATGGAATAAAAGGCAAAAAACCCCAAAAAGAAACATATAAACCCCTTAACCAATCAACTTTATATTGGCAAAAAGAAGACACTGCCAAATAGAAAACACAAGAAAAATATTTAGAGCTACAGTTCCCTCATCGCTGTCTCAACCACGGCCTATTACTACGATATGCAGAGGAAAACCAATTTTGTCAGTGCTGGTGGAACACTGCCAATGGCTATGCTTCTTTGCACAGGTCACAGAGAATCTTATCCTTCCACTACAAATTACTGTCCTCCCGTTACTTCTTTGGTGTGTACTTCATTTGCTTGACATTTCCATAATTAATCTATTATAGCAGTAACCCTGAGATTAGGCTATTTATAGATAAGATAGGGCACATTAAAATATTTCAAGTACTTAAGAGACTTCTGCATAGTAACTGATGTGACTGTCAAATTAGATGATAACATTCTCAGGGCTTGTCTTCTGCCAGTGCAGAACACAATAGGAATTCATGGTGAAAAATAATCGGCTGATGTTCTGTTTCATGGCCAGGTGAGCAGGAATGCAAGTGATTCTCCTGTTTTATCACTATTGTAGGACACTGCTGCTTACTGTGATGGAAATGTATGGTTAGGTGTTCCTTCAAGCAGGTGAGAAATGGGGAAGGGGTACTAGGGATGGGAGGATAAACCAAATATGGGATCTTCCATGCTCATCTGCCCATGAAGGTGCAGTACAAAGAAGAAAGACAACAAAAACCTTCATGAATAGGAAGCGATATTCTACAGGGTATCAGACTTCTATGGTAAGCAGCTGGGATATACCCTTAGAACTGTGGACAGGAATAACTGGGCAGACTAGATGGGCCAATTGATCCTTTTCTGTTGTCATCTACTATATTACTATGAGATCAATATAAATTATTTTATCCTATGTATTGTACTGACAATATAATACAAGTTATTCAAAATGTAATCTTACAATTTGTATCAGAACAGTGTGTGTTAAGTTAATGTAATCAAGAAAAAGATATTACATATTTTGCCCTAAATTTCCTTAGGTTTCAATGTGCCTGACCTTTCTGAGGCGCATTTTTCAGACTTTTACCTAAAGCAGTAAAAACTGAGCATTTGAAAAAGTAAACATATTGGTAAATGTCTTGTAGCACCAGCTACAGAGAGGCAGAGGCCCTTTTGCTCCCCCTCAGGATTATTCCTTAGGGGGAGCAGCTTCCATGTCTGAAATCAGCAAGGCAATGAGAATGAAATCCACATTAAGGGCACATGTGACTGCAGGAACGGTGCTTCAGAGAATTAAGAAGGCCTATGCACAATTCAAACAGCTGATACAGACCACAAAATACGGGATGTCTACGAAGGGCTGACATTATAAGAGGTCTTGGAGGTGCTAAGTGCCTTTCTACTCATTTCCTCTATGTAGGATGTTTTGTGTTTCATGGTCATGAGTGCAGCAATATGAGTGGTTTTTCTTTATTACCATCGCAGGAGACTACAGCTTTAGGCTTTAGTTTCCTTGGTCAAGCAAACAAGCCTGAAGAACTTACTTTGATGGGAGTGCATGGTTAGTGACTCCTCCAAACAGGTGAGAGAAGACGCGATTGGTGCCAGTGTTCTGTGTCTGGATATGTCCATTTCTTTTGGAATGCCACAGTTTCCCCAAGTTGCATCTTCCATTTTCCCTGTTCATGAGAGACAACAGTTGCCAATTGGCTTCCATAAGATAGCTCATTTTGCCAATGTGCTGTGAGTCCAAGGATAGCTACAGTGTCCTTACCAGATGACCACTACATCCCTAAATCCTTACCTTCCTATTTAAATAATTTTCTCTGTTTATTCATTTTATTGATGCAAGATCATGGTGTACTCAAAGTGGTAGAATGGAGAATGAAATGTTATAATCCTGCAAAACCTGAAGTGATTTTTGAATGAGGGAATGACCTCTGGTCCTCCTTGATGTGCAGTGCTGGCCACATTAAAGAGTGCAGTGGGGATGAGAAAGAACATTTTTATTTCTTGTTTTGATATACATATTTGCCTTTCTTTACTTCTGTAGAGCCATCTCTCTGACATTATCATCAACCGTTTTTCCAACCATATTGTCAAGGTTTCAGTTTTCACTCTCATTTCGTTTTCCGTCAATAATCCTGTAGAGTAGGGGAATGTGAGTTGATTTCAGCATATTTAAAATGATGTAGTGTGGTGACTGAAGTGTTGGCAAGTATTTTTGGCTTTTTGCCTCCACCTTGAGCTTACATCAAGACAGATGCATTTTCACTGTACTTCCTTCTCTCAATTACAGGTAACGTTGTCATCAGGAGAACAAATTTGCATACTAGGAAAGGCAGAATTTGGCTGATGCACATCGTAATAAACTGAACTTGTATTGTATGATTCAGAATGGGGGCCTAACTAAAACTTCAATAAAAGGGATTTTTATTTATTTAGATATACAAGGTCTCTGGGATTACATCATTTTAAGCATAGGATACATTCATTTTTACTTATCAAACTTGCAAAACTGCTTTTTTTTCTGTTGCAAAATGCAAATTATTCTATATCCTGATTATGGATGAAATGAACCCTCGGAGCAGTGACACATGAGGCCTGAAAAGCAAGACGGTTTTCTTAAAATCTGAACAGGATTGTGCTCTATGAGATCATCACAAATTTCTAGTGCCTGTCAAGTACAAGCAGATTGGAACCTGTAGGTTGCACAGCACTGTCAGGAGGCTTGGAGGCTGATTAAGAGAGAGGACACCCACCCTACTAATGGAGTCAGATAAACTGATGCTTCTCATAAACATGGCAGGGTCTAGCTGACTAGGCAGCTTTTTTACTAGGCCATTATGGTTTGTTCTAAGGAAACTATCATCTACTTTGGTTACATCCTGCAATTCATAAAACTTCAGAATGTGATGATAGTCTTGTAAAACTTGGATATAAGGAAGTATTTCCTCATGTATTTTACACAAGTTTTGGCAAAACCTGGTGAGAGGAGAGACTTTTTTTATGTTCTTGCTTTCATGGTAATTTGACATGAAAAGCAGAGAGAGCCTTGTACAAGTGTATTAAGGCATTAGATTACACAAGATGAGCCTCACAACGTTTAGAAGACTGTAATGCCTTCAGTGGGACCATTTTATGTTCAATACTTGGACAACAGTTCAGTTTGGTTGCTAAAAGTCTTTTCATCTACTAAGGATAACAGAAAAAGTACCTGTGTTGAACTCTATTAGTTGAATTAAGCAAGGAAGCTGAAAACTGAAGGATCATGTACATAGAGTCTAGATGTTGCATACAATCAGAAATAATAAAATTAAAACAGTGGTTTGGAACATTACTTGTGTTACTGGAAGACAAGATAGTTCATCACGAGACTGAGTTTTTTTTACAGTTTAAAACAGGGTATAGGATATTTTATTTCAAATGCACCTCTTGAAAGATTAACACATGAGGCCTCATAGAAAACAGAGAATATAATGACATTTAGGTACCATTATACCCTCCTAGTCTGTCTAATTTCATTACTAGTGCAATGCAACAGACCCCAGTTGATCTCTGGCTTTCCCTTCACTTCCCTGCATATAGGGATCCTCTGTGCTTATGCCAGGCTTTCTTGAACTTTGCTAATTTTTCTGTCTCCACTATTTTTCCTGGAATGCTAATCCATGCACTTGCAACCCTTCTCATGAAGATATATTTTCTGGTGTTGCTGCTGATTCTACCTCCTTGGAGCCTCATATCATGGGCATTTTGTTCTAGAGCATTCTTCCCTTGAAAAAGGTTTGTTCTTTGTGCATTATTTATACCTTTGAGTATTTGAATGTCTCTGTCATATCACCCCTGTTTCTTCTCTCCTCTAGGGTATACATTAGAGATGTGAATCGTGTCCTCGATCGTCTTAACGATCGATTTCGGCTGGGAGGGGGAGGGAATCGTATTGTTGCCGTTTGGGTTTTAAAAATATCGTGAAAAATCGTTAAAATCGTGAGCCAACCCCCTAAAACCCACCCCGACCCTTTAAATTAAATCCCCCACCCTCCCGAACCCCCCCCCCCAAAATGCTTTAAATTACCTGGTGGTCCAGAACGGCGGCAGTCCGGAACGGCCCCCTCAATTGAATCCTTTTGTCTTCAGCCGGCGCCATTTTGCAAAATGGCCGCCGCAAAATGGCAGCAGCCATAGACAAAAACAATTCAACGCAGGAGGTCGTTCCGGACCCCCGCTGGACTTTTGGCAAGTCTTGTGGGGGTCAGGAGGCCCCCCCAAGCTGGCCAAAAGTTTCTGGGAGTCCAGCGGGGTTCAGGAAGCGATTTCTTGCCGCGAATCGTTTTCCGTACGGAAAATGGCGCCGGCAGGAGATCGACTGCAGGAGGTCGTTCAGCGGCGGTCCGGAACCCCCGCTGAACGACCTCCTGCAGTCGATCTCCTGCCGGCGCCATTTTCCGTACGGAAAACGATTCGCGGCAAGAAATCGCTTCCTGAACCCCGCTGGACTCCCAGAAACTTTTGGCCAGCTTGGGGGGGCCTCCTGACCCCCACAAGACTTGCCAAAAGTCCAGCGGGGGTCCGGAACGACCTCCTGCGTCGAATCGTTTTTGTCTATGGCCGCCGCCATTTTGCGGCGGCCATTTTGCAAAATGGCGCCGGCTGAAGACAAAAGGATTCAATTGAGGGGGCCGTTCTGGACCGCCGCCGTTCTGGACCACCGCTGGATCCCCAGGTAATTTAAAGCATTTGGGGGGGGGTTCGGGAGGGTGGGGGATTTAATTTAAAGGGTCGGGGGTGGGTTTTAGGGGGTTTTAGTGTGCCGGTTTTCCTGCCCTCCCCCTTCCCCCGATTTACGATTTTTTAACGATAAATCGGGGGAATTGGTATTGTATCGTGGCCCTAACGATTTTTGACGATTTAAAATATATCGGACGATATTTTAAATCGTCAAAAAACGATTCACATCCCTAGTATACATATTTAGGTTCCTCAGTCTCATCTTGCATGGCTTTTGATGATGAATCTGTACAAGTATGGCAGCCTTTCACTTGATGTCCTTCAGCCTCTCTATACTTTCATAGGTATGGTCTCCAGAACTGGTATTTAGATGGAGAAAAGGAGAAAAGATTTATTAAATCAGCCCCTGAGTGGAATATCTCAAATCACAAAACTGTTGAAGTACATTGTCAATTGAAAAAATGTACGGATTGCCAAAGAGGTAAAGTGAGGTGAGAAAACATTTTTCAGATATAGCAGAGAAAGAAGGGATGCCAGAAGTGGTATAGTGAAATTGAAAGGTGATGAGGAGCAATGTGTGGAGAGAAACGAGGAAATGGCAAAAATATTATAAAATACTTCAGTTCTGTGTTTAACCTAGTGCTAACAAATTGGAATGAAATCTCTAATGTCCACGAAAATGCCCATCTGAGCACCAGTGATCATCAGATGAAATGGTTTGATGTCGCAAATAAGCTGCAGAGAAGTCACACGAAGACCCAAGTTCTGAATTTCAAAAATACGGACTTTGACAAAATGGGGATGTACCTGGAGGAAGAAATAGAAGACTGGGAGAAAATGGGCGAAGTGGATCAACAACAGAGGGTCAGATTAAAAGAAGTTATTACAAAGACAAAAAAATCTATTGTGTTAGAAATGAAAACAAATGTACAAGAAAAAAAGAAACCAATTTGATTCTAAAAGCATGTGGCTGAAAAAATAAAGGCATTCAGGAAGTATAAAGGATCCCAAAAAGAGGAACACAGGGAAGAATACCTGGTGAAACTGAGGGAGACAAAGAAAGAAATTAGGAAAGCAAAAGGGCAAGTGGAAGAAAGGATTGCCAAAGAGATAGAGAGGTGACAAAACATTTTTCAGATATATCAGAGAAAGAAGAGAGGCCCCATAGTGGTATAGTGAAACTGAAAGGTGACAAGGAGCAAAGTGTAGAAACAGACTAAGAAAAGGCAGAAATAGTAATCAAATACTTCAGTTCTGTGTTCACTATAGAAGACCCTGGAGAAGAGTCATTGCTTGTTGACAAGACAATAGATGGGAGTGGGGTAAACACAAATCCTTTTACAGAAGAGAATGTATGGGAAGACCTAGGAAAACTGAAAGTGGACAAAGTCATGGGGCTGGATGAGGTACACCCCAGGATAGTGAGGGAGCTCAGAGATGTGCTAGTGGGTCCACTGAAGGACCTGTTCAATAGATCCCTTGAAATGGGAGTGGTGCCGCAAGATTGAAGAAGAGTAGTTGTGGTCCCGCCTCATAAGAGTGGTAGAAGAGAGGAGGTTGGAAACTACAAGCTGGTTAAACCTTATCTCGATGGTGGGAAAATTAATGGAGACACTGCCGAAGGAAAGGATAGTGAACTATCTATATTCCAGTGGGTTGCTGGCATCATGGATTCACCAGGGGATGGTCCTGTCAGACAAATCTGATTGATATTTTTGATTGGGTGACTAAAGAATTGGATCGAGGAAGAGTATTCAATGTGATTTACTTGGATTTCAGCACAGCTTTTGATACGGTCCTGTATAGGAGGGCTGAGAATAAAGTGAGAAGCTTGGGAAGGAGAGTCAAGGTGGTGACATGGATTACAAACTGGTTGACTGATAGGAGACAGTGGGACCAGTTCTGTTAAATATCTTTGTGAACGACATTGTGGAAGGGATAGAAGGTAAAATTCTATTGTGGATGATACTAAGGTCTGCAATAGAGTGGACATGTCTGAGGGAGTAGAGAGAGTAAAACGTGATTTAAGAAAGCTTGAAGAGTGGTGGAAGACTTGGCAGCTGGGATTCAATGCCAAGAGATACAGCGTCATGCATCTGGGATGCGGTAATCCAAAAGAGCTTATTGTGATGGGGGTGAGAGCGGGATCTTGGGGTAATGGTGTCTGGTAATCTGAAGATGGTGAAGCAATGTGACAAGGCTATAGCTAAAACCAGAAGAATGATGGACTGCATAGAGAAAGGAATAACCAGTAAGAACAAGGAGGTGATAATGTCCTTGTACAGGTCCTTGGTGAGGCCTCACCTGGAGAAATGTGTTTAGTTTTGGAGTATGTAACTCAAAATGATAGAAGCGGTCCAGAGAAGGGCGACCAAAATGATGTGGCATCTGTATCGGAAGACTTATAAGGAGAGGTTGAAGGATCTGAATATGTATACCCTGGAGGAGAGGAGATGCAGGGGACACCAAGGGTGCAGCAGTCTTTCTGCCCAAGTACAGAGAAATCTGCCAAATCAAAATTTACTTTCAGCTGAGGCCCCATTGTATGTGGTACATAACGTGTATAGGTGAAAAGGGAGAGGTTCCGAAGGAAGATGTTTTCAGTGTGTGGGCCGAAAATCTGGAATTCAGCATCTTTAAATATTAGGTTGGAGATAAATTATATAGCGTTTAGAAAAAAAGTGAAGGCATGACTGTTTCAAGTTAACAATTAGTATTGGCAAGTGATTTTATGGAGAGAACTTTTATTGTTTTAAATAATGTGTATTGTTTTATTTACATTTTATTTTATATGTTGTAAACTGTCGTGGTCAGTTCACTGTATGTGTGGTATAGAAAAACCAATAAATAAATAAATAAATAGATAAATATGATACAGACCGTCAGGCACCCGAAAGGTTTTAATGATACATGAACTTTGAACTGTTTCCGTTGGAAAGAAATCGATTGAACTAGGGGTCACGAAATGAAACTCCAGGGAGGATGACTCAGAACCAACGTCAGGAAATATTTCTTCATGGAAAGGGTAGTGGATTCCTGGAATGCCCTTCCATAGGAGGTGGGGAAGAATAAAACAGTCAAAGAATTCAAAGGGGCATGGGATAAACACTGTGAATCTTTAAAGACTAGAGGATGGAAATGAAGAAAAGCGTGCATGGGGGTAACTTGCTGGTTACTGCCTTTAGCAGAAGGCATAGAGATTACCAACCTTGATGCTTGATGCTTTTAATGCAACTGCAACATTGCTCCCCACTTTGATGGCAGGGGGGAAAAAGGGAAATTGGATTTAGATAACCAACGAGGGCCAGGACTTCTATGGTCTGGGGTACTGATATGCAGACATAAGAGAAAAAAAGCATAGGACTGCTTCTACGGCCAAGTCCATAAGGAAATAAAGAAAAGCGTGCAAGGGGTTAACTTGCTGGTGTAGCAATTATTACCTTTGGCAGAAGGCATGGAGATTACTACCCTTATCCTGTAAGCTTTAATGTTTTTAATGTAAATGCAATATAGCTCCTCACCTTAATGGCAGAGGGGAAAAGGAGAACTAGATTCAGACAACAACCATTGAGGGCTCCAACTTTTACAGTGTGGGGTACTGATACGCAGACATAAGGGAAAAGCAAAGCACATCAAGCAGCACTGTTTTTATCAAGGCTCATCACCCACTAAAAATGTTGCTAGCAGAAATTGTTGTATTGATTATCATAAAGCTTGGGGATAACTGCACAGAGTGGCAGTAACTACTCTTTAAGAAAAACATGAGGGTAAAACTGCACAGAGTAGCAGTTACTACCTTAAGAAGCTTGTTGGGCATCCTGGATGGACCATTGGGTCCTTTTCTGCCATCATTACTATGTTACTATGTTTAAATGTACTAGTATCTTAATAGTTCATGCAAGCATACAATATAAATGGGTTTTATGAGGGTCCTTTATTCATTCATGTCATATGCTCTGCATTAAGACAAACAAAAGAAAAAAGATTATCGAATGTCCATGAGTGAATGAACCCTATTCACTGCGCCACAGAATATGTTCAATAGATAGATAACAGACATGAGTCCAGTCCATGTATGAATAAATTGAAGGAGAAAATTCTTGAAATATTTATTTCTTAGATACTTAAGGGTAGATTTTTTTAAAAAGCGCGTTCGCGTACTTTTGTTTGCGCAGCAGGCGCAAACAAAAGTACGCTGGATTTTATAAGATACGCGCGTAGCCGCGCATATCTTCTAAAATCCTGGATCGGCGCGCGCAAGGCTGCCGATTTTGGGCAGCCGGCGCGCGCCGAGCCGTGCAGCCTGCCTCCGTTCCCTCCGAGGCCGCTCCGAAATCGGAGCGGCCTCAGAGGGAACTCTCTTTCGCCCTCCCCTCACCATCCCCTCCTTTCCCCTACCTAACCCACCCCCCCGGCCCTATCTAAACCCCCCCCCTACCTTTATCCATGGTTTTACGACTCCCGGAGGGAGACGTAAATCCACGCACGCCAGCGGGCTGCTGGCGCGCCGAGACCCGACCTGGGGGCGGTTCCGGAGGACGCAGCCACGCCCCCGGAACGCCCCGGCCCGAAACCACGCCCCCGGGCCCGCCCCCAAAATGTCACGTCCCGCCCCCAAAACGCCATGTCGTTCGGCCCCGCCCCCGACACTCCCCTGGCACGCCCCCTTCCTAAAACCCCGGGACCTACGCGCGTCCCGGGGTTCTGCGCGCGCCGGCGGCCTGTGGAAAATAGGCGCGCCGGCGCGCATGGCCCTGCTCGAGTAAATCCGGGCGGATTTACGCGAGCAGGGCTTTTAAAATCCGCCCCTTAATGCAGCAACCCCATTGCTAATCCACTATAGGTGATGATTTTCAAATGGGTCTCCCGACACGGACCCTGTGTTTTGCCAAAAGGCTGCATCGGGAGGGACAATTACAATGTGTATTTCCACAGCTTAGTTTGAGTCCAAGTTTAGATCGCTCCTTACATCTCTTTTCATGTGTGGATGATTTTGGTGTGCTCTATCTTTTCTCCTGTTTGTTTTCTCAATAGACAGATAAGCCAGAGACAGAAAGTTGGTCCAAAGTTGAAACCTGTCAGGGGAAACCAGCTGGATGGGGATCCACCGCAGTAGTAGGGCCAGACTCTAGGGCAAGGCTGGACAAGATCTTCAGCCGGGACCAGCCACCTCCCCTGCAGGTTGAGCTCTTGGGTTCTGGTGGCCAGCAGGACTTAGGATGTACTGGAGAAAGCTGAATCTGAGAGCCGGGTCTGGAACCAGAGGTACAGGAAGCTGAGGTTTGGAACCAGAGACACAAGAAGCTGGGGTTTGGAACCAGAGGCACAGGCTAGTATCAAAGGCTGGGACTGGAGACAGGGGCAAGGCCTGGGACTGGAGACGAGGGCAGGGCCCACTGGGAGAACTAGACAGGATGAGACAAGGTCTGGACAGGACTAAACAAGACAAAGAATTCAGAGGGTCCAAAGGCCAAGGCAGAGCAAGGCAGTACAGGAGGTCCAAAGGCCACAGGGTAAGGCAAGGGAATAACAAGAAGGTCCAAGGGCAAGGTAAAGTAAGAACTAGAAGGTCCGAGGACTACAGAGCAAGGCAAGACAGAGCTCAAGGGCCCGAAGGCTGCAAGGCAAGAAGGAATAGGCAGACTTGGGCCAAGAAAGGAGCTGGGAAGACTCGATTACAAGGCATTGGGTTGCGATGCAGGGCTAAATAGGGCTGGCCCTGCTAAGTCATGGACCTATCAAGAAAGTGGCTAGAGTGAGAGCAAGGGCGGCTCTGTGAGAACCTCTGCTGGCAGAACTGGCAGAACAGTTACAAAACCCATCACTCTCAAAACATTTGGAATGAATACCAATTTGCTGATGAATTTCAAGGCATCTCCAGTGGTGATTTTCTGTCAGGTCATGCCAAGTTGCTGACCTGTAACCATTTGTCACCAACCTGGAACCTTTTGACTTTGCTTCTCCCATTACGGAGTAGAAGGTGAAGCCTGCTGTTGGCCCCAACTCAGTACTTTTTTCACGAATTCTGAAATTCACCTGTTTTTTCCAATAGCAAAGACAAATGCAGATTCCAGGGGTTTTTTTTTTTTGTTTTTTGCAAGTTAAAAAAATAGGATCAGGTCAAGGAAAATGCCCAAGAGGTTTGAAGGAATGGGCTTAGTTGGCAGCTGCAAGAAGCACTTTGCTTTATGATCTAGGTCCTGTAGTGTCTTTAGAGTGGAATCAATATGCTGTCCAATTCTGTTTCTCGAATTATATCTCAAGTCATACTCAGAAAGATATAGTATTTACAACGTAACAATAATTTTGTGCTTGTAATAAATGTTTCAATTTATAAGGCCAGAAATTGTCTAGCAGTCTCTAGACTTACAATATTGGGCAATGAGGTTTTCAGGAATACAAGACATTCATCTGCGAAACACTTCCTGATATTGCTATATTTATTCAAAGTCAAGCTAAAAATCTGTTGAGCATTTTGTTTTGATTAAAAATTAATAGCTGCCTTTGACCCAGGTGGATTAATTTCACTTTCAGTGAGTATCAAGTTAATTATCATAAACTACCGACAGGTGAAAGAACCAATTAACAAACAGAGCAAACGACTCCTGTCTCCCCCCTCTCCCCCTCTCTCCTCCCAAATGTTGTTTTGACTGAACACTTTAATAGACAATTTTCATATCACTGCAATGAGATTAATTACTTACAAAACAACCTCCAGAACAAAGGTGGGAAGATTGTTCTGAATGTGCGCACAGCTGCTCACAAGCCACCCAGGAGAAGTGGAGGGCTGGAAAGCTATCTCCTACATAGCTCTTATGAGATAAACAAGGGCTGTTCTCACCAATTAGCTGCCACTTCCAAGCTTATCAGTCAGCGAGGTTTGAGAAGTAGTTCTGGTTTAGTTTGGCAAAGGTCCCCCGATAAGACCAGGAGTACATGCCAGCAAGGTCATTCTGATAAAAAAGCTGGACAGAAGCCATTTACATTGCTTGATAAGTCTTTCTGTGTGATAACACTATCAGAACGTTTTTATTCTACATTCTCTGTAATTTTTTTTTCAAGTGAGCTTTGTATTGGCAACGGGCAGAAACTGAAGCCTGCTCTTTATCCTCAGAAGAGGTAGAGCCTTGCCACATGCTTCAACACTGTCCTGGAAGGAGCACAAAGTGGAAGCAAAGGCAGACTCGTTGTTCAGATTACATAGTGATTTCATCAATGGCTTCTTTTCAAAGACTACCGACTATAGTGCAACCCATGATAGCGCTTTAAGCAATGGAGACCAGACAGAGACTAATATTTTATAAGGTCACCAACAGATGTTGGAATGGCTTTCAAGCACTATTAACCTAAGCAGGATTTGAACTAGTGGCTTATAGCTGAAAGGCTCTTCCTTGCAATCTAAATTTTATACAGCTATAGTAAAAAAAGAAAATATCCCTCGTTATCAGAATATTTGTTTGAACCTAGGAACTTCTGGCATAGTACTTACTGTGTTCTATTCAACTTCTTTTCTTACACAACAGGATCCCTGTCCTTCCTCCAACAGCTCTACGCCAGATCGTTACTGCAAGACCTGTAGTACTATCATCATGGTCACTCATTAACAGAGACCTTCCAATGAGCAACATACAAAGTAAAACACAATACTATGGCAAACATTTGAGGGCCATTTTAGATAGAGGTTAAGAGGTGGATTTAAAAACTCCCGCATGCGCATCCATGTGCACACGGTTCCCGGCGCACGCACACGGTCGTGGCTATTTTATAATATGTGCACGTCAGTGCGCACATATCATAAAATAGGATTCCTCCGTGCGTATGCGGGTTGGATTGTAATATCCGCATGCACATATGCGGGCTGGTGGCCCCCTCTGCACATGGGGGGGGGGGTTGATTTTTTAAATTATGCAAGGCGACGGGAGTAGGGCTTCCGCAGTTCCCTACCCCTATCCTTTTCTCTCTTCCCCTCTCCTCCCGACCCCTAAACTAACCCTACCTGTCCCTCACCCACCCCCCCTCAGCCCGCCCCTTTTCAATCACCCGGCACTTCTGCATGTACCGGGGGTTACGTACGTGGCCGGGCCGTTTCGAAAATGCGCTCGGTGTATGCAGGGCTCGGCCACGTCCGTAACCTCCGGTTTTACCACGCGCAGGTTTTTAAAATTCGGCTGAAAGAGCATTCCTCAGTGTCCCCTTGAAATGCACCCATGCCTAGGAATTTATTTTTAGGAAGAAAGCTAAAAAGTGATCAGGCCTTTTTTTTTTTTTTACTTTATTATTATATAATACATAATTTAAACAAAGCATAAACCTTGTACAGAAATGTAAACAAATAAGCAAAAGAAAAGAAAAATCTTAATAACCAGCATATTTGTAGCAACATAAAACTTTGCTAATTCATTCTAATGAATGAAAAGGAAAGAGGGGAGAAAGAATAGAGGAGTGAAAAAAGAAAAAGTTAACTTTAAAAGAAGAAAAAAATCTGACACCCAGAAAATAATTAAATTCCAAATATAGTAACTTCATTGAATGTCCCCTATACTTTCTGAAAGAATAAACAACCCATTTGCGTTTACCCATTACATTCCACTCATAATTTTATAGACCCTCTATCATATATCCCCTCGGCCATCTCTTCTAACCTCTTTAGCCTTTCCTCACAGAGGAATCGTTCCATCCCCTTTATCATTTTGATCACCCTTCTCTGTACCTTTTCTAATTCTGCTATTGTTTTTTGGAGCTACAGTGACCAGAACTGCACACAATACTCAAGGTGAGGTCGCACCACGGAGCACTACTGAGACATTATAGATAATCTCTGTTTTATTCTCCATTCCTTTCCTAATAATTTCTAGCATTCTGTTTGTTTTCTTGGCTGCTACCAAACACTGAGCAGAGGATTTCAATCCAATATCTATGACTACATCTAAATCCTTTTCCTGGGTAGTGTCTCCCAGTGTGGAACCTTGATTGTGTAGCTATAAATCTGGGTTACTCTTTTCCATATGCATCACTTTGCACTTGTCCACATTAAGGGGCGGATTTTAAGAGCCCTGCTCGCGTAAATCCGCCCAAAACCGGGCGGATTTAGGCGAGCAGGGCCCTGCGCGCCGGTGAGCCTATTTTACATAGGCCTACCGGCGCGCGCAGAGCCCCGGGACTTGCGTAAGTCCCGGGGTTCTCCGAGGGGGCGTGTCGGGGGCGTGTTGGGGGGCAGGCCCGGTCGTCGCGGCGTTTCGGGGGCGTGTCGGCAGCGTTTTGGGGGCGGGTACGGGGGCGTGGCTACGGCCCGGGGCGGTCCGGGGGCGTGGCCGCGCCCTCCGTACCCGCCCCCAGGTCGCGGCCCGGCGCGCAGGAGGCCTGCTCGCGCGCGGGGATTTACTTCTCCCTCCGGGAGGCGTAAATCCCCGGAGAAAGGTAAGGGGGGGGTGTAGACAGGGCTGGGCGGGTGGGTTAGGTAGAGGAAGGGAGGGGAAGGTGAGGGGAGGGCGTTAGAGGATTCCCTCCAAGGCTGCTCCAATTTCGGAGCGGCCTTGGAGGGAACGGGGGTAGGCTGCGCGGCTCGGTGCGCGCCGGCTATACAAAATCGATAGCCTTGCGCGCGCCGATCCAGGTTTTTAGCAGATACGCGCGGCTCCGCGCGTATCTACTATAATCCAGCGTACTTTTGTTTGCGCCTGGAGCGCAAACAAAAGTAGGCCTATTCGCGGAGTCTGAAAATCCGCCCCTAAATGTAATCTGCCATGTGGATGCCCAGTCTATCAGTCTCACAAGGTCCTCTTATAATTTCTCGCAATCTTCTTGTGATTTAACAACTTTGAATAATTTTGTATCATCGGCAACTTTGATCACCTTCTAGATCATTTACAAATATATTAAAAAGCAGCAGTCCTCGTACAGATCCCTGGGGCACTCCACTATTCATCCTTCTCCATTGAGAAAACTGACCATTTAGTCCTACTCTCTGTTTTCTAGTTTTTAACCAACTCTCAATCCACAATAGGACATTGCCTCCTATCCCGTGACTTTTAATTTCCTCAAAGGTCTCTCATGAGGTACTTTGTCAAATGCTTTCTGAAAATCCAGATATACTATATCAACTGGCTTTATTCACATGTTTATTTATGCCTTCAAAAAAATGTAGTAAATTGGCAAGTGAAAACTTCCCTTGGCTAAATCCATGTTGACTTTGTCCCATTAATCTATGTTTATCTATATATTTAGTAATTTTGTTCTTTAGAATACTTTCAACCATTTTTCTAGGCACTGATGTCAGGCTCACAGATCTTTAGTTTACCAGATCACCCCAGAACCCTTTTTAAAAACCAATATTACATTGGCCACAATCTAATCTTCAGCAATTTAATTTTTCATTTCTTTCAGCACTCTGGGATGTGTACCATCTGGTTCAGGTGATTTGCTACTAGAGATGTGATTCAGCCGAACCTTTTGGTTCGGCCTTCGTTATTGGCCCACCACGAGAAATTTTTCGGCTGCCCCAAAATGAATTTTCACGAAATTTCGGGAAAATCCTCTTCGTGCATCCCTATAATGCCCCTACCCTCCTGATCCTCCCAATACTTAATGAAAGTCCCTGGTGGTCCAGCAGGCGTCCCGGGAGCGATCTCTTCCTCTCGGCAGTGGGCTGCCAGGAATCAAAATGGTGCCGGTGGCCCTTTGCTCTTACCATGTGACAGGGGCTACCGATGCCATTGGTCGGCCCCTGTCACATGGTAGGAGCAATGGATGGCCCGCGCCATTTTTAATTTGAAGGGTTGGGTTGGGTTTGGGGTTTTTTGTTTTTTTTTAGTGTGCCCTTTCTCCCCCCCCCCCAAAAAAAAAACAAACAATAGGAGAACCACATGAAATTTTGTGGGTTTCCCTTTCGTTTCATCATGCCCCCCGAAACACAACGAAATAAGAAATATCGTCTTTATTTCTTATTCTGTTGCAAACGAATGCACATCCCTATTTAAATTGCTACTCTTTAGTTTGCCACTTTGCCTAGTACATCTTCCAGGTTCACTGAGATTTGTTTCAGTTCCTCTAAATCATCACCTTTAAATATCACTTCTTGCAAGGGGTATCTGCTTTACATTTTCCTAGGTAAAGACCCAAGCAAAGAATTAATTTAATCTCTCCGCTATGGCCTTGTATTTCCTTAATGCCCCTGTTACTCCTCAATCTTCTAATGGTCCAACTGACTCCCTTGCAAGCATTTTGCTTCCAATGTACCTGAAAAAGTTTTTATTATGAGTTTTTGCTTCCACAAAAATAATTTTTTTTCAGATTCTGTCTTTGCCTTCCTTATCAATGTTTTGCATCTAACTTGCCAGTGTTTATATCATTTCCTGTTTTCTTTATTCAGATTCCTTTTCCATTTTTTGAAAAATGTTCTTTTGATTAGAATAGCCTCTTTCATCTCATCTTTTAACCATGCTGGCAGTCATTTGACCTTGCTTCCACCTTTTTTGATGCATGGAATACATCTAGTCTGGACTTCCAAGACAGTATTTTAAACAGTGTCCATGCCTGATATAAACTCTTGACCTCTGCAGCTACTCCTTTCAGTTTTTTCCTAACCATTTTTCTCATTTTATCATAATCTCCCTTCTGAAAGTTAATGCTATCACAGTTGATTTCCTTAGTGTCCTCTCTCCAATTGTCAAGTTAAATTTGCTCATGTTATGATCACTATTGCCAAGTGGCCCTAACACCATTACCTCTTTTACCAAATCATGTGTTTGACTAAGGATTAGGTCTAAAATAGTTCCCCATCTTGTCAGCTCTTGTACCAGCTGCTCCATGAAGAGGTCATGTATTTCATCTAAAAACATTACCTCCTTAGCATGTACTGATGTGACATTTAACCAGTTAATACTAGGGTAATTGAAATCACTCATTATTCTATGCTACTAATTTTGTTAGCTTCCTTAATTTCTGTTAGCATTTCATCATCTGTTTGTACATTCTGTCCAGGTAAACAGTAGTACACTACAACTGTTATTCTATTCCCCTTCTCACATGGAATTTCTATCCATAAAAAAAAAAATTGTAAACTGTTGTGATGGCAATACCGAACGACGGTATATAAAATGCTATAAATAAGTAAATAAGTAAATAAATAAATAAATATTCTACAGTGCATTTTGTTTCCTGTAGTACTTTTATCCTGTTTGGTCCTATATCCTCTTTAACATATAGCACCACCACTTTGATCCTTCCTATCATTGTGATATAATTTCTACCCTAGTATCATAGTGTCCCATTGGTTAATCTCCTTCCACTAGGTCTCTGAGATGCTAATTATATCTACCTCTTAATTCAGTGCTATGCATTCTAACTCTCCCATCTTATTTTTTTACACTTCTGGCATTTGTATACAGACACTTCAAAGTTATGTTTAATTTTTGCATTAACAATCTGCTTATCAGTTGTCAGGAGTAATTTGGGATGGTTTTGCTCTATCTACTCTTTACTTACAGGCACATGGGCTACTTTAGCATTTAATGCAACCTCTCTATCAGGATGCCCTAACATCTCTGTTTTGTTAGTATCCTTCAAAGATACATCATTCTGAACCATGCACTTCTGAGCATCTGTCTGCTTTCCTCCATCATCTAGTTTAAAAGCTGATATATCTCTTTTTTACATATTAGTGCCAGCAACCTGGTTTCATTTTGGTTAAGTTGAAAACCATCCCGCAGGAATAGGCTCCCCCTTCCCCGGAATGTTCCCCAGTTCCTAACAAATCTAAAACCCTCTTCCCTTCAGCAGCGTTTCATCAACACATTGAAGCCTGCCTCTGGGGTCCTGCATGTGGAACGGGGAGCATTTCTGAGAATGCAACCCTGGAGATTCTGGTTTTCAGTTTCCTACCTAAGAGTCTACATTTAGCCTCCAGAACCTCCCTCCTGAATCATTAGTACCCACATGTACCAAGACAGTTGGCTCCTCCCCGGCACTCTCTAAAATCTTATCTATGTGAAGTCTGTTACCTTTACATCAAGACTTCCACAGAAGGCAGACAACAAAACAGTGGATGAGAAAAGGACATTTAAAAAAACATAATAGATGAGAGTTTTATCTCACATCACAGCACAGACAGAAAAACTCTTACATTATGCATGAAAGAGTTCCAACCTTTCAGAGTTTTCTATAATTCTTTTCTTCTTATTGGTACAAGATTTAATATTAGAAATTATGAGATGTGATGGCACTGCAGAGTGTTAGAAATAACAGGAACAGAGGCTCAGCTATAGTCAGACTGAAATCAAATGCCATGTCCCCCTGAAAAGTGTTCGGGGAAGAAATAGCTCTGGTATGTGAATAAATAAAGAGCAAAGAAAAATATGGCAAAACTTGGGTAAATCTCAGTTTACATTGATTTTTTTTTTTTAATTTTTAAAACCTCCCAAGAAAAGGCTGGAAGTTATTGGCTCATGGGACTGCTTGTCTGATGCCTACAGTATAGGCACCAGTATGATATTTCTTTGCTAGCTCTGAAGAAAGCCTGGGGCCAAGTACAGAGAATCTTAAGCAGTAGGGACTAGAGGATGAGGGAAGAAAATTCACCATTTGCTTGAAGACCTCTAGCTTTTTGTACCCAAGAGCAACTTGCTGTTAACAAAATGCAACTCCACCTAGTGACAGATATGCTTCTGGCAGTAAGCTAGCAATCTCAGAAGAAATCTTGAATTTTGCAATGGAACAGACACCAGACCCGCTTAAGAATAGATTTCATCTCTCAGCTAACAAGAAGCAGGGGTCACTGAATGGGATATTCTTTATACTTGAGAGACCATGCTTAAAAAATGTATGAGACAGCACCGTGTGGAATGTTCTTGATATGTAATAGAGGTTGCAATTTCAAGGACGCTTATCATTCCTCCTGACACTCTGACAGAAGCATGTAATATAGAAGTTTAGCAGTGTAGGCAGGTTAAATTGTACTAGGCAGGAGAAATCATTTCAGTGTGAATTGAAGCGTTACCCTGTGCCACTTCTGGCTCTAGCTTGTCAATCTTGACTTCCTCCATCGCTCGTCTCCAGTAGAAAGGTTCAGTGTGGAACACAGCATGCTGGGTAATCTGTCTCTGTAGTATTTTATGTACCAAGGAAAACTATTAAATGAACAGCCTGTGTATAATTCATTCAATTTTTTTGTTTCTGGTTTTATTTTGCCTCCTTTTCCCCCCTTTGTTTTGCATGGCAGAAGATGCATTAGCTAAACATGTAGAGGTTTTTAAACAAAAATTGTATCATCAATGTGTATTCTACATCTCCCAGGCCTCAAAAAAGCTAATATATAGTTTTTATATCTTTCCATTTTACCACTAGTATTATTTTTTATTTCTAGGTGCAGTTTAGCTTTAGTTTTAATAGTTTTGTATAACTCTCAGTTTTAGTTAAGCTTCAGTGGTTTACTGCTGTTAGGTTGCAATTCAATATTACTACCAGGCAATCCCCCATCTAGCACAGACACCAACTGGAAATTATAAAAAAAAAAGTCTGAATTATTAGATGTGGGGCAGTGGTGGTAAAGCTGGTGGTTAAGTAGGGTCTGCTATATGGCAGTAAGAAAGGAAAATAGGCACATTTAGAAGTTACACATTAAAACCTGTACTAAATTTTTTTTAGCATGCACATTAGGGATGTGCATCGTTTTTTTGATGGATGAAAATATCGTACGATATTTTCTAATCCGTCATGTATTGTGTGGTTTTCTTATCGTTTTGGGGGGGGGGAAGGGCACAGAGAAAAAAAAACCCAAACCCACCCCAAACCTTTAGATCTAATTATTTACAATCCCCCACCCTCCTGACCCCCCAAAAACTTTCCTAATGTACCTGGTGGTCCAGCAGGGGTCCCGGGAGCGATCTCCTGCTCTCGGGCTGTCAGAAAACAAAATGGCGCCAGTGACCCTTTGCTGTTGCTATGTGAAAGGGGCTATCAGTGCCATTGGCTGGCCCCTATCACATGGTAGGAGCAATGGATGGCACGCACCATTTTTTAAGATGGCGCCGGCCATCCATTGCTCCTACCATGTGACGGGGGCTGGCCAATTGCACCGATAGCCCCCGTCACATGGTAAGGGCAAAGGGCCACCGGCACCATTTTGTTTACTGGCAGCCAACGAATCGAGAGCAGGAGATCGCTCCCAGGACCCCACTGGCCCACCAGGTACTTTAGGAAAGTTTTGGGGGGGTTGGGAGGGTAGGGGATTATAAATAATTAGATTTAAAGGGTCGGGTGGGGTGTTTTTTTTTCGGGTTGGGACAGCTGAAAAACAAAACTGTCTAGACTGTGGGAAACGGAATTTCCCGCAGGTCCACGATACCGAAACCGGAACCCATTCCGGCACCCGATTCACATCTCTAAAGCACATTGTTATAAAGATAACATGCAGGCTAATATACTACCTAATAGGCAATATATCCTAAATCAGGGATCCCCAAACTCAATCCTTGAGGGCTGCACCCCGGTCAGGTTTTCAGAATTTTCACAATGAATATGAATGAAATCCCTTTGCATAAAATGGTGGCAATGCATTCAAATAGATGTCATGCATATTCATTGCAAAAACTGGGTTGTAGACCTCAAGGATCAAGTTTGAGGATTCCCTTGCCCTTGATGACAGTATGTAAGTGCAAACTATTAGCTACTGTAGCGTGTCCACAGTATGAGTATGCACATTCATTTAAAAATATACAGTGTTTCACCATGTGTGGAAGCTACACAAAATAGCATGCATGCTCTAACCTGAACATACTCAACCCTTTTTACCTCTTTGCTCCTCTTTCAAGACAGAATAGAAGGGAGAGATGGTTATAGGAGAAGGAAAACGTAAGAGATGTAAAGAAGGCAGAGACTTCCGAAGCATACACGTCCTACATCTCTCAAGGAGGTAGAACACATTGAAGAGGAGGCGACAAAGGTGGAAGAATCAAAGACTGCATCACAAACTCCAGCCATAGGATGTGTTACTTTACTCAGAAAGACAACAAACACATTCTGGAACTGGTCCTCAAGAACTTCCATATGCTTTTTGTTAACTATTTCACATGGAATCTCTGACAATGAAGGATTACCTCTGAAAAATATTGCCTTAGAGGTCAGCAGCTTTGAAGTCAATTCCAGGACAACAGCTCATTGTTATCTGGACATTAAACGGGACCTACAAGAAAAGTCAGCTACGATCTGTGCCCATTAGAAGAACATGAGAGATGGCCATGTCTATAGCATTTGCTTCACAACAGTGGAGCAATGCCTTACTGAAACATTAGGTTTAGATATCATCACATTATCCATCTCCCAGAGTCCAAGGATGTAGGATCAATAGTACGTTAGAGGCAAGTTGGTGAGTTACCTGCATTATGAGAACACAAAGCAGGAATACACAGCCAAAGCCTAGTGGGATTTCTTTATTTCTTTGGCCTGGTGGTTCCTCCTTTTTCTTTCGGCTCAATTAGAGTCAGTGCTGGGATACTAGTACCATGAGCCTTCATTCACAACTATTCAGGGAGTTTTCCTCTACTGTAATAGATCCTCCCTCTCACTTTTCCTAGTCTTGTTATTGCAGCCACAGTCCTGGGGCTAGAATCCATGCATCAAGGCTTCTCCCAAATCATGGATTCTAAATACAGCCACTGTCACCCTTATTGATGACCACTACTCATTCTGCCCCTCCTCTTCCCTAAGCTGTGAATGATACCTTTACAACATCCTTAGCCTCAGCTGACCCAGGGTGTAGAAGACCTGATCTGAAAATTTAGGGACATTGCAGGGCAGTGCACAGTGCTACCACTGAACTAGCCTGAGTCCAATAACATTCCTCCCTCTATCAGCATCTTGTAATACTGAGGTAACAATAGCACAATCCGCAAGGGCCTCAAAGCTATAAAGAAAGATCGCACATTCAAACCAAAAGAACTAGAAGAATTGGTGAACTGAAAGAAGCCCAGTCAACTGTTACTGCTGAAGTCTCAGAATGCTTGCTGTGGTCATTTGACAGATTAACCACAGCAATGACAGGAATGAACATCACTGTCTGGCAGTTAACAGATTTCAGGCAATCAACAAAATTACTGTATGCTCCAGTCAATAAAACTATTCTGACTCCATCTATTCCATGACATACCATCTGTGGGTCGCAAGAAGTCTAAATGGGGCAGAATCAATTCCCATTCATTCCTGCCCTGCTGGGTCCCATTTTCAAAATGTTGCTGGGGCCATTCTTTTGTATGGCACTATAATGATAACCCAGGACTAGTAGGAGTGACACTTCAACTACACACTCCACAATGAACCCTAAGGTCCTAAAACAAAGGACTATTAACTGTACCTAGGATTCGGAGCACACACCTGACGCAAATAAGAGAGCACGTGTTCTCAATAGCAGGCCCTAAACTGTGGAATTTACTACCAGAGACAATACAACTGATCCCAGAACGAAAGATACTCAAACGTGAACTAAAAACCTGGCTTTTTAAAAATGCTTATCTACTAACCTAAATTCTTTCAGAATCCTATATCAACAATAACTTATATCTTAACTTAAACTCTATCTGAATGCAGAGTTAACAACAATACCAAAAAACAATAACAAGTAATGAGAGAACAAAGTAGCCCAAGACAATCCCCTACAACCATGTAAATTTACTAAACAGAATCCCTATCCTACTAATCTATTGCCCCATCCTCAGTTAAGACTATCAGAACATTACCCTAGGGTCATATGACCCACATAAGTTCTTCCAATGTATATATCATACCAAAATATATATCTTATCAAAGTATATGTAACCCCAAAATGTATCTTACAAAAATTGAGTTTTACCAATAAGTGTTTCCTCATAATGATATGACCGAAAGGACGCTTGTTACTTTTGTAAGCTGTTGTGATCTTCATTTGAAATGATGGTATATAAAATAACTAAAATAAATAAATAAATACTGAATGGCTGTGCAAGAAAACAACACTAAATTCAGATCCCTAAGATCAGTGCCATTTGTTTGTATGGCCATACAACAGAAAGGCATCGTCTTCAGGGCTGGCTTTTGCCATTTTGATAATTGGACCTGGTGGGACAGGAGCTACTGGATCACTATTGTCCTATTTTGGCTTCTTCTGACCCACAGATGGAGTAAAACTGATCTGGGGAGAGTGGAGGGATAATACAAGACACTATGAAGAATGAGAGGCAGTAGTTGATGTGCATTATTACTTTTGATAGCAATGCACAGTATCAATCATATTCCAGACCTTGCTCATTGATGCTATCACTTTGTTAAAGGATCCGTTTTGCGAGGATGGCGAGTTCCCCTGAAGCAGAGAGCAGTTGAGTACACTCTCGAAACGCTGCCAGCGTTGGTTTGTTGGTTGAATTTCTTACCTGCAATAGCTATGTATAAAATAAGAGATTAACTGATAAAAATTTTTTATTTGCAATTGAAAAATATAAAAAAACATTGGACTCTAATAGACACAGTTCCTATGATGATAGTGTTTCCCCGTAGTGGTTTCGGCTGTTGAGGTGTAATTAATCGAGGATTTGTGTTTAATAGTTAAGAAAGGCTTTGTTGTGCTGTTATTTCATTGTCAATTTAAGACGTTACAGCTTGTCCTTTGTGTGGTGCGGGAGAAGTCTGATCACTTTGTTAAGAACATAACTACTGGTGGTAGAAATCTGAACATTTAGGGGTACATTTTTCAATAGGGTTCTAAACTGCTAATTTATGTATCTGCTTTTAAGTCTGCACAAAATAGCAGACTATTAAACACAGGGTACCTTCCTAAATTGAAACTGAAAATCAAGTTAAGCAGTTAAATATATCCGTGTGCAAAATGGGGGGAGGGTGCAAAGTAGATGCATCAGCAGCATGCTGTTTAATGCATGTATCTTTCCAAAATATACTACATGCTTTTTAGCATCGATGTTGGTATGCAGCCAAATTGGTGTACATTATGAAAATAAATGTGTAAATTCAGGGGGTTGAGAATCCACATATTTTATTTAATTCAATTTATTAGACATTCAACTTTTAAGAAACCTCTGAGCAACTGACAAATCATACAGAGGATTTCCATGGGTTACCATTATTTTTACCCATTTAAAAGATGACTAAGATTTAGAAAATGTACCTGTTAGTAAAGGCAAAACTCTAAAAGCCACATAATCAGAAGCACAATTAGAAAGATAGTTCAATATGTCAACTGCTTCCCCAGGTATAAAGGAACTAGCGACACAGTATAATGGTAATCAATTGAGAGATTTTTAAAAAAATGCTTCATAACAGCTATTGATCTTCAAGACGTAAAGAATTCAGAATAGTGTAATTCCAACTTTGGATGCTTCTAACTCTTTTCTTAATAATAAATAAATAAATAAAATATAAAAATGAATCTTATAGCACAATTTTTCGATCACATAGGCTGGTCTTACATGATAAGACCTGATAACTTAGGTACATCTTATAACTTAAAATATGCTTTACAATACATGTAATATTGTATGTTTACGAGATCTCCTGCTGAATGTGTAACATAATATTCATCCTTCCTATGATTGACTTCTGGCTCATTTGCCTAACTGCCGAGTGGATGAACTAAGCTCTAGGGAGATAAAAAACAAAAAACCCTGTTTTGGGCCATCGACATTGAGTATCCTTGGTGCAGTAAATCAGGACCCCCAGAGGTATTCATCATTACGACCTGCCTAAAGCAAAGGCTAGAGCGAAGGAACCTGCCAGAGAATCTTGTAAAATTTTAATGCACTCTGTAGTGCGGTCATGTCACACTCGGTTATGGCAAATAATCCGAGAAGCCTGCAGAGCTAAAATGGAGCTGTAATGTGCTTGCCTCCTAACCCGAGCTGACAGCAATGATGTACGACTACCATTACCGGAAAATATCACTTCAACTAACCCATGATCCAGCTCCGCCAAGGGTCATATTATCCATGAGGAACAAATTACACTTCCAAAGTAAATACAAATTTTCTACACGAAATGGGTACAAAGCAGGAAAGGGGGTGATACGTTACCTGTGACAACACATTGCCAAGTGACAAAGATGATAAAGGACATGACTAATCATTAGCTGATGGAGCACTGTGGTACGACCAGCCTAGCTTCAGCTTGGTGAGCACGCACTCAAGCCTGTAAACACCATGTTCTTCCTGTAGTGGCAAATGCATAATCTTTAACACGAGCATGCTCTACTCCAATTTTATTACCTCTGTCACTGCAGGGACATTATAAGCAGCAGATCAAATGAATAAAAAGGATCCTTATCTTTCTTCTAATAAGGCTTAAACAGGAAGCGATGCTTTGTGATTAATCTAGCACTGCAAAGCAGGAATATGCCAGCAACAGTTTGTTCCCTCAGGCAAGGAATGAAGGTGAGGCATTTTCTGGAATACGCACTTCCTAAATGAAATAATTTGAGCAGAAGATTATTTTGGTTCAGAATATTTCTAGGTGAAAAAAATTCAGATTCACCTATGTAAGTGCCAATATTGTTCTATGATTAAAAACAGACAAAGTCATAGATGGATGGGGAATTTGCATAAATAACTGGTGACTGCAGTCCAATAACCCCCACTTGTCGGTGAACTGCAGGGGTTGAGTTTGTCATTATGCAAAATAGTCCTCAATTATGGTGGATCAAAATTCTGACTCTATATTTTACCTTATTGTGGGATGATGTCCTACAAAACCACTGTGATTGAATGTCACGTAAAAGGGTGTTATGGGTTGTTGGCATCTGTGATGCAGGTTTTCCTGGATTGTGCATTTAAGTTTAAACCATAATGTAGCTCTAATGCAGATTTTTTGCACTGAATATGTATTGTGTAATAAATGTACAACGAACAGAGAATCAATCAACTAGGTAAACTTAAGCATAGCATCAAAAGAGGAAAATTCACTTTACTTATTATATGCCTAATTTATTGACTTCCCCTCGTACATGTACACAGTATCTCCGCATTCTTCACAAATGTTAAGTCAGAAAGCAAGGTGGCAGCAGGTTGTATTTATTCACATATGCAGATGAAAGGTGACAAAGAGCAAAGCACTATTCATTGGATGGCATGCAGTCTTGTTTGGGTTTGCTTTTTATATATTTCACACTATTTATAATTCTCTGCACAATTAATCCATTGCCTTCCATATTTGGGGAGTGTGCGGGTGTCAATCCTCAGTACCAATACCTTCTGAATTATCTCTTGTCTCTCTGATTTGATTTCTGCAGGTACACCAGGGGAATCTTGCACTGCAGTTGTCTGCAACAGGCTTGGCATTTGACAAAGCACAAGGACAAATATTCTCCTAATATTAAAATCAAAGCTCTGTCATAGCAGGGGGAAAAAATGAATATTTGCAAACAGGCATCAAGCTTATGCACCATGTGTAAATGTGACATTTAACAGCAGTACAGTCAGGCCTGCTGCAATTAGAATCTGTACCCGTCAAAGTACGAAAGAAGTTCAGATTTTGATGTCAGCAACTTCTCGAACAAAGAAAGTCATGTGCACACCATTCCAACTAGCTCCAGTCTATAATGGACACTTTGAATCATTCCTAGTTTTAGGGTAACATCTCTTGCCACTTTGCATTTTGTTATTCTTCTTTGTCAAAGTAAAACACAAGTCTACACTTTCGAGTATGCTTTGAATTTGGGACTGAAAAATCTGGAAGGTTTCCTAGGCATCCTTGACAGCCTGGAGTCTGTTGAGAGACACAGTAACATAGTAATGATGGCAGAAAAGGACCAAAATGGTCCATCCAATCTGCCCAGAAAGCTTCTAATGGTACTATCTGCTGTGCAGGTTACCCCCATGCTTCTTTTTATTGGGTGATGAGCCTTCTTGAAAATTCAGACAGTGCTGCTTGATGTGCTTTGCTTATGACTTGGCCATACAAGCAGTCCAGTGCTTTTTTCTTTATGTCTGTTTTCAGTACCCCAGACCTTAAAAGTCAGGGCAAGTGTTGATTGTTGTCTGAATCCAATTCCTCTTTCCAACACTACCATCAAAGCGGAGAGTCAGGTTGCAGTTGCATCAGAGGAATCAAGGCTTATTGGTTAAGGGTAGTAACCCCATGCCTTAGGTTAAAAATGGGCTAAGGAACATGACAAACATGTCATGTTCCTTAGCCCATTCTTGAAGAAAGGAGCTGTGTAGTCTCCAAAGCTCTTGTGCTACAAACATTTGTAATTTATTGGCTCAATAAGAAAGTATCACAGCTTACTGTTTAGGTTATTAAAGTGGGATTTTAAAGCAATGGAGGAACATCTCTAGCATAGCAAAATTACAAGTCAGGTGCAGTTGCATTTGTTACATTAGCATGCAGCAAACACAAACACATCACTTGAGTAGAAAGTCCATGTAAGTAGGACTCTCAGCGAGATACTGGTTACCAGCTAAAGAACACATTCCCATGATTTGCATTTTCGGGTTCACAACAATTGGAATTTGGAGATTACATGACATCAAACTGGGAAACACACCATGCTGGTAAATTTACAGGCCCGCCTTATAGAAACACAAGATCACGCTTTCTTGACTGCAGGTCCTCTCCTTAGCACTCTCTACCCCTTCAATATGCACTACCTCCAATCCAAAAATGTTTAAATGAGCCTTGAAGACCCTATTATATAAACAGTTCTTTGAAATTCCTGATTAAACTCCCACACATTCAGCCTTGTCGGCTTTTGGATTTTATTATGCAGCATGGAGAAATTAGTCTGTCTTGTCAAATATAATTTATGTTTTGTCAAGCATTGTTTTTATGTATGTAACTTGAACCCCACCCTGAACTATTCAGAGGGTACGGGCTATAAATAATCTTAAATAAATAAGCAAACATGTATTTTGCCTTATTTTAACATTCATGAGCAGTTTGTACATAGGGTGAAATTTGTGTGTCTAGCCATATCTTCCTAGCAAATGGAACAAATAACCAAAGCATATTAGGCCACCATGCAGTGCAAGTAATAATTTATAAATTACATAATGTGGTGTTTAGCATTTTTCTGTGCTGGCGTCTAGCGTTAACCTGTTTCTTTGCTGAGATTCCAGTTTTATTATCTGCAGATGGACTGCTTAACAGTGCAAAGCACAGTCCATGTATTTATTACACCAAATGTAATACAAGACTATATTTAGCCATTCTGTATTATTTTCAGACTGTTCTACTTGACACCAGAGGATGCAGGAATAGAGAAAGCTCAGCCACTAGCTATAGACACACGCTGGGACCAAAAAAAAGCTAAAAGTGACTTTGGGAGGGCAACTGGAAAGATCAGAAGACCAGGCAAGAGCCAGTCCAGAAGAGCCTCTGTAAACAAGGCAATTTTTAGAACCTCGCTCTGAATAAAGTCTCACTTAGTTTTTGGAGCACGGTGCATTTTTTTTTTCACATTGCCCTATAAAGCGTCAAACAAAATTTGCAAATGCAGTGATATCCAGTAACAACTGTGCTCTCTTGAAATACGTGATAAAAGAGAATAGTCCAGAAGAGGTAGCTCTTTCAATGAGCCTCATTGGAAAATGTTAAAATAAAAATCCCAGCAGGCATGATAAATTTTACTACACTGTCTGTACTTTCCCAACAATAATGCTTCCTGACAGGCATGAAGGAGAAACAGGGTAAATAACGAAAAAAAAAAATCTATCTACTGCCTTTCTTCTAACATTTTACTAGGTCTGGACACTTTGAAATTATACTTTACAGTTCTTACTTTTCTCCATTGATGCTGTAATCCTTGAGGTCAGTAATGAAAACCATTTAACTGGGTAACTTTCAAGTTACCTGACTACACGTCAACCTTTGAATATATTAGGCACTTAAAATGTAGCTGAATAAGTAAGGCTCGTTTCAGGAGCATACTGGGGTAGGAATCAGTTAGCCAGGTTGCTTTGGAATTAGCTGGAGCAGGGTTAAAGTTATCCAGGAACGTATTCCCGGATAATTTGAAGCTTACATGGCTATATTCAAAGAATACAGCAGTACGAGCATCAAAACATTAAAAAAAATAAGGTCTAGGCTGGCGGCCATGGCCCCCCTCTTCCCCAAGTGGATTTCAAAATCAGGCCAACTGGCCCATACTCCTCACCCCCCCCCCCCCCCCCAAGCTCCCCAAACTGTTGTGAAAAAGTGTTGGGCTGAAAAGCCCAAGAAGGCAGGCCAGTCCCCCCAACCCGCCTTGGTGATTCAAATATTCTAACTTGGTAGGAGGTCTCCTCCTTGTCCCTACCAAGTTAGAACAATTGAATCACCAAGTGGGGGTGGGCAGACCTTTCTCCTAGGCCTTTTAACACGATACTTTTGTTTTACAAAATATTAGGACATTGGGGGGGGGGGGGGGTGAAGGGGAAAATAATCGCACCAATCCAATTTTGAAATCCACTTGGTAGAAGAAAAGCTATGGCCGCTGGTCTGGACTTGTTTATTTTTTTTTAATATAATTTATTTATTTATTTAACATTTCTTATATACCGATATCCGTTCACACATCGTATCGGTTCACAGTGAAACAAAACTTTGGGCATTGCCCTTACATATAACAGATAACATATTGAACTCGGCAACATATAAATAGTCTTTGGGAGGAGCCCTAAGATATACAAGCATCAATGAGTAGATGCTATGGAATCGAATAATAATTATAACTATAACTATATACATGATAGCGCAAAGTACAAAATCAGCAGACATAAAGGCGTTCAAACCAGGAAATCAGTCTAACATTTCACAGGGGGGTTTATGTAATAGGGGGTGAGATGGAGTGGGCTTGCCGAAAGAGCCAGGTTTTAAGTTTCTTTTTGAAAATGGGGGTATAAGTCTCTATGCGAATATCATGGGGCAGTGAGTTCCATAAGGTGGGGGCGGCAAGGGAGAAGGCTCTGTTAATAGTAGAGGAGAGTTTAAAAGATTTGATAGATTGGGCATGGAGTGCACCTTGGAGTGCTGGGCGGGTAGGTCTCTTGGATGTACGGGGTGAGAGGGGGGGGTTAATCCAGTTGAGGTTAGAGTTGACTAGACTCTTGTGTATGATCGAGAGTGTTTTGTAAAGAATTCGTGACTGTATAGGGAGCCAGTGCAATTCAATAAGTGTGGGGACTTATGCAGCTATATTCAAAGACTATAGCAGAATCAGCTTAAAGTTATCTGGGAACATGTTCCATGATAACTTTAATGCTGCTTCTGATTCCTGTGTTGCGTTGGAGGTGGACCCTTGGGTCAAGGTGGGGTTGACGCAACCCATAGGTAAGGACCTACGGGTCCCCACCATTGGCAGGTGGAGTGGGCTGAGATTAGAGGCCGCTGGAGCTTCACCTATACCAGCCCTCGTTCCCCTCGGGTTGAGCCTTTGGGTGCCGGGGCCAGCAGGACTTAGGTGGGCCTCAAGTAAAGAGAAGTGGTTCAGCCCAGAGACAGCAGCCGGGAGATGGCGTAGTCCTACCCTGGATTCGGTACAGGAACTCAGGCGCCAAAGGAACGAAAGGTAACTGGAGGCGCTCAAGCAAACAAAGGCTAGAGCCTTGTAAGTCCACGTCGAGAGGATAGGTGAGAGGAGGCGTCACTGGCAGGCTATGATCAGAGCCGGTGGCAAGCGGAGGTCGTGGCAAGCAATGTAGAACTCTGGACACAGAGGTCTGTAGCGTAATCAATCAAGGCAATGGTCAGGGCACGGAGAAGGCAGGTGTAGACAAATGAGGCAATGGTTAGGGAATGGAGAAGGCAGGTGTAGTCAAGTAAGGCAATGGTCAGGGCATGGAGAAGGCAGGCGTAGTCAAGCATAGCTTGACTACGCCTGCCTTCTCCATGCCCTGGAGTTCAGCTCCTATCTCCGGAGCTGGAGATAGGTTGAAGAGTAGTCAGGCGTAGAAGAGGTCCAGGGCTGGAGATAGGCTGAAGAGTAGTCAGGCGTAGCAGATGTCTGGGGCTGGAGATAGGCTGAAGAGTAGTCAGGCATAGCAGAGTTGAAATCCAAAGAGTCAATCCAACACATAGACGAGACAGGAACAAGGAAGACAGGAACTGGGAACCACAGGAATAAGGAACACGAAGTAGAGAGTAATCTCTATCAGCAACGAGTACTTGGAGTATGAGGAGACCTGTTGCAAAGGCAACTCTTTGGAGCGAGGCCTGAGCTTATATACGCTGAAGAGTCTGACATCAGCATCCTGGGCCGTGGCCAGGTTCCCGCAGCGAGCCCTTTAAAAGAACTAGCGATGCGCGTGTGCCTAGGGAGGGGCACAGCGCCAATGGCGGCGTCTCTCCGCGGGCCACGTGGAGAGGCCCGACGAGCAAGGACATCTTGGCTGGCAACTCTGGGGACCATGACAGAGCCAGAGGCACTAGAGGCGACCTGAGGTCGGAGCTGGAGGCCCATCGCCGCCAGTGAAGAGGAACCAGGGGCTGGAGTCCGCATGAGAATATGAGAGGGCCACACCGCAGGTCTGCCGCGGGTGGCACGCGTAACAGCCTGCTAGATTTAACTGAGAACCAAGGATAGTCCCTTTCATGCCAGCAAGCGCCCAGATACGTAGCCATTTTATAACTTGCACGCATATGTGCACACATCATAAAATAGCCTGACCGCGTGTATATGTGCTCCCAATTTTAAGTGGGAATGCACTTAGAGGTAGATTTTAAAAGCCTTGCATGTGCAAAAACGGCCACATATGCGCATAAGTGGGGCCATGTGGGAGCTACATAAATTTTAAATAGCCGGGAAAGGCGCGCGTACATTAATGTATGCGAGCCCAGATAAAGTAGGCACGGCATGGGCAATCCCAGCACTGATGCGCATAACCCTTAATTTTCCTCAGCCAGCGTGCATGTTACTTTGCTATAGCTTCTCAGTGCGCATAAGAGTCCAGTGAACATGGGAGAGAGAGAGAAAGAGTGAGAGAGAGAAGGAGAGAGAGAGATACCTGCAAAATCACATGCAATGTACTTATGAGAGAAAAAAGAAACTGACTCCTATATAGAATGTATATCTCACAATACCAGGCACGGCTAGCTAAGTTCACTGATAGTGACATCTGTGTGAAATGTCAACAGGACACAGCTCATCTAGGACATTCTTTATGGCAATGTGGGCACATTCAGTCCTTCTGGAAAAAGGTATACAGATATGCCAGTTCAGTACTAGATCTTCATATCCTTCACTCCCTACTGCTGGCTCTATTTGGGATATTTCCGGCAACATTCCACTGCAAAGAGATACACAAAGCATGGTTAAATTAAAGTGTCTCTCTTAGCTGCGTCAGCCATCCTGAGAGTTTGGAGACAACCGGACACGCCTTTATTGGTTCAGTGGAAGAATAGTATTCATAATATGATGACCATGGAATTGTTGATAAGTCAGTATTCTCGCTCCTTTCACATTAAAAAATGGACTTTGGACATTTGGATACCATATATAATGTCTTTGCCACACAGAGCCTGAAGCCATATATTGAACACTATTCCTCATTAAGCCTGGGGATATTTTCTTTTGGTCGTATCTTCTCATCAGCAAGGGGAATGGGGAACGGGATGGGATGGGGGGCAGAAGGGGGAAGACACGGGTGAGTTTGTTTAACTTTCTTCACTGTGCACATGTGGTGCATGTCAGAACAAAATGTACCACGTATATTCTGTTGACATTTCATTTGTTGAGCATTCTCAATAAACAGATTCAACATAAGGTCTAAAATTCTTTAATGATGTCAATTTTACAATGAATACTTCTGAATGGGTCTGTAACGCCCTCCCATAACCCCAACCCACCTCCAGAAAACTCACCCCGAATCAAAGTGCCCCCTTACAATGGTCCATATATTGAGTGACATCCTGAGCCTTATAAAAAGTCTCTTTCTCGCTCTCTCACTTTCACTCTCACTCTCCAATGCAATCATAAGCTATGTGTGTAAAGCTGCAGACATATATGTGAAGAATATTTTATAATCTATGCAGATACTTTGTAAACTAGTGCATATCTTTGCTCACAGTGAGATGGGCGCAGGCGAGGTCCTTTTAAAATCTACCCAAAAGCATGTAAATCCCACTTCTACCGTGTAAGTCAGGGAATTTTAAAAGGGGCACGCATCCACAACATTGCCAGCTTCAACAGGTCGTCCACCAGTTCGCCCAGTTAGGAGCTAGGTCCTCCAAACCCCCCTGGTTGACAAGCTTACACTCCCCCCCCAGTTAACCCAAACCCTTAAAACCCCTCTAGTGTGGCTAGGTTTTTATTTTTTCAAACTTACATCTCGTCCCTAGAAAAAGTTAACTTACGTGGAAGGGGATCTGAGTGCACACCCAGGTGTGTAAGTATTTACACTTATATCTCTTGGCCATGTCCCGAAATGCCCATGCCCCATCCAGACCATGCCCATACCCACCTAGTTTTGAAAACTTTGGAGATGTGCATGCAGTGGGAGATACACATGCATCTGAGCAGCTTTTAAAATTCCATGGATGCGTGCGAGCACCACTTGTACATGTATTTCCCGATTTTGGCACGCGCTGGGCTTTTATTTGGCTAACTCTAAATCTCAGCTGGCCAGATAAGTTTTCAGTTAACTGATTCCTGTCCCAAAATTCCCCAAAGATATCCAATTAAGTTTAAAGTTATGCAGCTAAAGGTAATCGGATAGCTTTGTTCGGGGATATGTGCACCAGGACGTTTTACCCATTTTTTTAAACTCATCTTCTAATGTTTAATTCTTGGTTTATCAGCCCGTAAACACTTCCAGGGCTAAATCTAAATCAAAACTAGATGTCCTACACAACTTCATAATCAAGATCTGTGTTATCATGATCATTAGTATTTGTGTTTTTTTGTCATTTGCATCATGGAATCTAGCTTCGCTCGAGTCTCCTTACTCCACAGTCGAGTACATAAAAATGTCGATTATAAAGCCACTACTGGATGAAAAAGTTAGCTGGATAAACATATCTGGTTAACTTGTCTGGGATATTCATTGACACAGCTGTGCCACTAAATATACCCGAATAACTAAGAGTTAGCTAGATACGTTTTTCTGCCTATCTTTAGTCCTACTCAATAGCAGGTTAATCTTATCTAGCTAAGTAGCCATGCCCTGGAAAGCCTCCATTCCACGTACCACTTAGCTAGATGAATAGTTTTCCGGCTAAGGGGCAGCTGTTGAACACAGCCAAATATTCAAATGTTGTCACTTAGCCAGACAAGTTCAACTTCTCCGGTTAAGTGGCACTGAATATTGAGCCCAAAAAATGCCAGCATCTCTTTGTATGTAAAGATGAAATTTTAATTACTAGAAACTCTACACAGCATATTCTTAGGTAAATGGATCTTATATCCACACAGAAAATGGGTTATAAAAGAAAACCATGGTTCTTTGATTTGCTTTTTTTTAAAACTCTTGATCTAATGAAAATGCTTTGCAAATCACAAGCCATTGTCCATGAACAGTCTTAAGATAATTAAAATAGTAATTAAAAAAACTTGTTAGCTATCCCATTATTTTTACGCCAAGACTCAGAGGAACTTTTTTTCTTGATTGACTATATCTTTTCTGCTAAATAGATAATGGAATTTTTCTTTTCAACATCTAACCAGTGTTGCTAGAGATAGTGGCTCCAGATATGGAGGGCAAAACATAATATTTAAAATTTATTATTGCAATTATCCATAATGTATGGGTGTAATTTAATTTCAGTACTATTTAATTTGGCCATTTTTAAAGTGCTGTTTTAAAGCGCCTTTTTAATATTCTTTTTATTAGATGTTATGATCATTTTTTATATCTTTCTTAATCCAAGGGTAGAATCATGGCTCAAAGAAATGTTTACAGCAGCACTAGATGTAATAAAACGCTTTGGACTAAATCATTAAAGTATAGATATGAAGGTGGAATTTAATTTTGCTATGTTTGTTTTTTATTGTAAAAAGTCAAGAATGCATGTAGATCATAGGATTCATACTCAAGAATTACTGGGTACTTGTGCAGCAAAATGCTATCATGGGGATGAAGAGTATTCAGTAAGCATAAATAGTAGCTTTAAAAAAGGGAAATTAGACATACCAAATAGATCTAACAAATAGGACTGGCATATCCAGGTCTCCTGTTCAGGGGCGGCTCAAGGCAATCTACTGCCTGAGGTGAAGGTTGAAATGGCACCCCCACCCCACCATGGCCTGGTGCAGGGGCATGGGGAAGGCAATGGAGGGGAAAGTGACTTGCCCAAGGTCACAATGAATAGCAATAGGATTTGAACCCTGGCTTCCCTTGTTTGCAGCTCACTGCTCTAACCACTCAGTTTTTGGGCCCGTGATTTCTTTGTTCTCAGTCTTCGGCATCTACATTAGGGAGTGCTGGCCGCCCCATCCCCTGGGTCTAGAAATAAAACTCCTCTGTTCCCTATTGCCTGCCTCCCACCCTTCTCCAGGATCTGCCCCCTGGGGATGTGAGAGGTTGGTGAATGGTGGGAGGCTGTGTGTATGACACACTCACTCTTAGAGCTGATGCAAGGGTATTAAATGCCCTAGACAAACCTTACAGCCTTTCATTCCCCCTTCTTTTCCATTTTAAAATTTATTAACTTCCTCAACATAAAAAGGCAGATTGCATATGAAAAATAGACATTTAAAGTACAATCTTCAGAAGTAAAAATATCACTTACAACAACATATATATTATATAGGCATACACTGCAAAAAACCACACTTTCAATAAAAGGAGTTTAATAGACTTAATAAAATACCTTTCTCATAGTAATCAAGGTGGTTTACAGGATCCCATATGGTGTTAGGCCTATGGTAAAGTGCACTGGGTGTGGACTTGGCCCACAGAAAGTCAGGAATAAACCGAATTACAATTTCTATATAGTAAACGTTCCATATCAAAATTGCCAGCACTCAACCTATGAAAAAAACATACTGCAAATACTACATCCGGCCCTAAACACCAATACAACTCTTATTAGGAAAACATATTAAAACCAGGTTTTTGTAAATCCCTATAAAGAAACTACATGCTAGCAGAATACCTAAAGCCTTAGTCACACAAGCAGAACACAGATAAACTCTCACTAAATACAGAATAAATAGATCATAAAATATAAATTGAAACGTGCAGACAAAAACTGAACTGGAAATCACAAGAAGCCAAACACTATAAACAATGCAAACACAATCAAGAAATATAAAACATTAAACATACCAATAAAAAGAATGTCAAATCTGCTGATAAATTCAGCCAATTAAAAACACGTATAACAATGTTGAAAATATTACCAAACACTAATAAAATATTTCAAAACAGCAGATACATCACATCCAGTAATTAAAACTAACAAAGATTTAAAAAATCTCCCACTCTCCATACCTAGGAACTTTAGATTTCCAGTCCTCCTGAGATTGTCGTAGGTTGGAGTAGGGTGCACAAACGTTAACCTCTCTCACACACACATATATACAGGTACTCTCACACACGTAAACACGTATGCAGGCACTCTCTCTCACAGATATACACATATACACAAACAAAAAAACCTCTCATATATATACACATACATACACACACTTACACCCACTCTCTCATATGCACACACTTACATACATCCACACACAAACACCCTCTTATATACACACACACCCTCTGATAAACACACACATACACACCACCCTCTCATACACACACTCACCCTTTAATATACACACACAAAGTGTCTCTCACACACAGGCACTCACACTCACAGGGCAAGTCTTTCACACACACATTCTGGACCTTTTCTCTGGCTGCACAACAAGGCCTCTTCTGCAGACGGCTGCGGGGAAAAATGCTGGCAGCACCTCAGACCCTTTTCTGCCACCAGCTGCAGGAGAAACGCTGGCAGCACTGCAAGTTTTCCTGCCAACAGAACAGTGGCATAGCCAGAACTGATTTTTTGGGTGGGCTCAAGGTTAACAAGGGTAAGCTGTAGGTATACAGGTCTAAATCCTACTAGTTGTACTCCAATGGGTTCCTAATAGGGATGTGCAATTGTTTTTGCCGAATTGGAAAATTTCAAAGAAATAGTCCAATTCGGCATGGGTCGGAGGACTCGAATCCCAAGACGGATTTTCCCAGAACTTCGGGGAAAATTCGTTGTTCAGGTTAGTGCGGGGGGTGGTGTGTTTGTAATTACCTAAATTTGAAGGATTGAGGTGTTTTGTTTTGCCGAGAAAAAAAAAACGACCCGCTGGAAAACCAAGTTTTTCACAGGTCGTCCGATCCTAAGCCCGACCCGGCAGATAAAAACGAAGCCCATTCCTAGTTCCTAAGTAATCTACAGCAGCCTTTATGCATCATGAGTGAAACTTTTTAGAATATTTTAACTCTTATTTCAAGCAATTACCAACATTAAAAATTCCTTATTGATCTGTATTATTTTATATTTATTGCAATTTATAAATACACAAGAATATCAGGTAAAAAGCAAAGAACACATAAACATCAGATCCAATCAATGTCATAAAACAAATATCAATGTATTCTTTCATGAATCCTCCTTCCAGAAAGGCAGAGATTGCCATAACTACAATAAAATAGCAATAATCACAAGAAAAGGTGCAGAGCAAAACTATGACAGTTTTCATTACAACCCAACATGAAAACAAACTATATACAAATTCTTGAGTCACCTAAGCCAAAAAAGAGACCCCCCTCCACTGCTAAACATTTTGGGGTAGATTTTAAAAGAAGCGTGCACGCGTCCATGTGCACGCGCTTCCCAGCAGTACACATGGATGTGCCAATTTTATATCATGCACGTGGCGGCCTTGCTTTGGCGGTGTTGGGCTTCCTCTTCACCGCCACAGGGATGAGCTCCCATGGTGGCCTTGCTTTGGTGGGTTGGGCTTCCTTTTGCTGACACGGGGATGAGCTCCTGTGGCAGCCTTGTTTCGGTTAGGATCAAGGTTTCTTGTTCTTCAGCCACCATGATGATGGAGTAAGCGGTAGCCAGGCCTCCGAGGCCCAAAGTGGATGGGCCATGGTCACGCCACTGTGACAGAGTTGATTGTCTGAATTTATTCCAGTAAAAATTTTTTTTTTCCAATTTTATGTTTATTTATTTCATCAATTCAAGCAAGACAATACCTTACTTCAGAAAACAAAATGACTTATCAAAAAGGAATAAAAGAAAGAAATCATTTTTACAAGAAATTAAATCTTATTAACAATAAGTCATTTTCCCAAAAGGAAATTCTATGTGCGGGGGACGTAATATTGGGAGAAATATAGGAATCAAACATTCAAAGAAATAGGTTTAATGTGAAATCGGCTACCTTATATCATGGATCTAAGTAGGCCTAGTTTATCCAGGAGAAGAATTCAATATACTCCTGGAGTTAATAAAGGATTTAAGCTGTTCTGGAAAAAAGAATACAAAGCATTCATTCAATGAACGAATTATACATTTGCAAGGATACCTTAATACAAAGGAAAACCCCAATGATATAATCTGAGGGCAGAGAGTAAGGAAACTATGTCTTCGTTCTTGGGTAACACGAGCAAAGTCTGGAAAGATACGAATAAAAGGGTACAGAAATGTTCTTAAAGTATCTCTTCATTACTTCACTCAGTTCATATTCTGAAATAAAGGAAACAAGAAGCGTCGAGCGATCATAAACTTCTGCAGTAGAGTCCTCCAGAAATTGAGTTAAATCAGCGATGGCATCAGGACGTTGATTTTCCCTTTATTCATAACTGGTAGGAAAAATAACTTGTTTATAGAGGGAGTTTTTCCCTCCTGAAACTGCAATATTTCCAAAACATATTTCTTAAGAGTTTGGTAGGAATTTTCACCTATAATCTTAGGGAAATTAAAAAATCAGAGATTTAAATGCCGAGGGTAGTTTTCTAAATACTCCAACCTTCTAGAACAGTTACTAAAATCTTTAATCAATTTTACAAGATTGGGTCTCAGAAGCTATAGCCTCCAGAGCCCTCATCTGAGACTGTAGCTCCCTATATTTCTCAGCCCATTTCACCTCAAAAGTGTCCACCTTTGAGGTAAGGTTCTTGATCTTCACCTGACAATCTTGTAACGAACAGCCAAACCCAGCAACAAGGTCCCATAAGGCATCTAGAGTGACTACTGCTGGCTTAGGTGGTAGATGAAAAGTCTCACCCAAAGTTCCAGAGATGACTGTCTCTGGAATGCTCTGGAATGTCTCTGGAATGCTAAAGCCCTTCTGAGATCTCCCTCAGCCGGGGAGGAGGTGGCTGGACACACAGCTGCCTCAACGATATCCAACACTGCCGACAAAGACAGGGACTGCAGAAGTGCCGGCGGCTGAACTCCACTCTCGCCCCCTCCCCCCGCAGTCGCACAAGACACGTCACTGCCCTGCGCCGCGGTCAGAGGTGAAGCAGCAGCAATCCCAGGCGCCAGAGGAAGCCAAAGATCCGGAGGGCTCAGGAAAACTTCCCCAGGCGAAGCCAGTGCTCCCTCACCGGTTTTCGCAGCGGGCTCTAACACCACCTGAATTGTGGCTGATCCAGAGGTGAAAGTAGAGATCAGCTGCTGACCATGAGGAAGAGGAGAATCCGGGGGGGGGGGGGGGGAATTCAGACCTTCCCTTTACGTTTGGAAGGCATCTTAAAGGTAATACAGCTGAGTGGAAACGAGGAGTGGTTGAGCACGTCTGGTTCATGCTGCCATCTTGCCCCCTCCAGTAAAATATTTTTTAACCATAAAAATCCCTTTGAAATTTGCCCAGTGAGTTATTGACTTTTTTCTTTTTTTTTGCTCTTGCTCCTTTTATACTGTCAGCTCCAGCAGAAGCAGGGCTGGGATATGGTGTTATGAGCCTTCATTCATAACTTCCTGGGGATTTTTCCTCTATTTTATAAACCCCTTTCCCAATATCACTGCAGTGATGGTGCTGGACCAGAGGCCATGCACCAGAGGCCATGTACCGGGGCTTCCTTCCAAAACCCTGCAATCATAGGCCCTGAATCTGGCCACCGGGAGTTACCTCTATCAAGGTAGTTTTGAAGGAATACTCAGATATCTACTCAAGGATGGGGCCCATTAAGTGACTTGTTTAAATATCCGAGTATTCCTGAGAAAACCTTTTTGTTTCAATAAAGAAAATGTGCTTGAGAACAGAGACATTGTTATTGTCATTCCCCTTTTTTCTTGATATAATTTGTTGGTTTGGCATTTCTATGCTCCGTTTTTTCTATTTGCTGATTACCTCTAAGCAATAACTTAGAGAAGAGGGGAAAGAGAATCTAGCAGAGCCATGATTCTCTTTCCCCTCTTCTCTTGCCTCTTTAGCATCCCAGTCTCAAATGATCCAGGGAGCAGAAGATCAACTCAGAGACTGAACTGGGGATCTTCTGCATGATAGTGCACTGCTGTACCATTTTGAGTTACAATAATAGAATTCCTCACACATTGGGTTCCAGGAAGGACCCACACTTTAAGGGGTATATTTTTTAAAGACTAGCAGTGGTACTGGGCATTTAGGTGTATAGGTCTGTGCACAGAAAAATAGGGCCGATTTTCAATCAATGTTAGATGTTTTAAAACTTCATCTGGATACTGGATAAGATGCTTTAATGGGATGCCTTGTTAGACATCTAAGTCACTGGTGCAGTAAAATATGGGTGATTCTTTGTCACTGGTTCTTTGCTCGATGCTGTGCCTCGGTGTACCTAGGGGCCAATACCAATGACACAAAACCTTCTCTTTCATCCATTTGGAGGAACCACATTTGTCTCCTCGGCCTCTTTCAATTCTCACTGCTGACGAACGTCTATCCTTCCTTGATACCGATATATCACTAGTGCCAATGCAGATCCCTCAGACTTATCCAACTCAAAGAACTTTTCTATGTGAACTCTACACAGTTTGGTGGCATTTAGGAGTAATCTTCTCACATGCAGAGAATCCCAAGACGCTGTAGTCATGTTCGAGGCACAGCACACATTGTATTATGGGGGTATCTGTGACAAACATAATGCAGCTGCACCTGGGTTACTTTGAGAATCCAATGGTCCTTTTCTGCTCGGTGGTCAAAGGACAAAAATAGTCAATGTAAAATAAATTGACTCAGTTTTTGCAAACAGAAGCGGTCTAACCAACTGTGCTTCAACACACCAATATTGGTATCAATGTGGCCACGGAAAATAAGGAAAGCTTTTGAAAGGGTTAAAACCTCAACTGGGGAGATAAAGGGTAAGTGAAAAAACATTGAACTAAGTGTCCCACATGAAATGAAAAGTCACTGGAGGTCAGCAGAAAACTGAGGGTTATTTCTCTCAGTGGCTGTACGATGAACTGGCTCGGCAGAATAAAAGGAACTAAGAGGATTCCTGTGCAACAGCTGTGATACTACACAATCCCGCACTTGCTCAGAAGAGCTTCTGAAAGCTCCAGAAGCTATGCAGTCAAGCTTCTGACTGGTGCTTTATCCAATGACATCACCCACTTTGAGGATTCTGCATTCTGCTTGTCCTTGGAGAAAAAAATTGTTTTCCAATCATCATAGCCAAGCCCTATTTATAAAAATCTCTTTCTCTGGGTCTATGCTTCAGTTGTTCATTAAACAATATGTAATGGGATTATTAAGCCTGAGACTGACACACACAGACAGAATATACAGTGATGTGTAGACAAGACCCTGTAGCCATATATTTCTTAATATTTAGAGAAATAATAAAAAGGTCATTGACCCTGACCCTGCAGTCATGATGGCTTTTACTACCATTTACAGAAATAATAAAAAGGTCATTGACCTTGTTAAACCTGAAAGTTGTGCTTAAGTTGAGGGAGGGGGATAAAGTCACTTACCTAGTAAAACCTGAAAGTTGTGATTAGGCTTCTCCTGTAGCTATTTTGGGTATATCACAAGACTGTATAAAACTCATCAGAACTGTCAGAAATCACATCTCTTCAAGCAACAGACTTCCCAAAGTAGCAGAGCATAGTGATTCCTTGGGCCCTTATACAAAATCAGTTATGAATGTATTATTATTATTATTGCTTATATGTGCAATTAACCATCAGTAATGATTGACTTATTTGCCATTTATTTTATCTGATCAGTATATACTCATAATAAACCTGTTCCTATTATTCACCTGGAACTGAATTGTGCCTTAGTCTATGTGTAGCTGTGGTGGGTGTGAATTACCTTGAGCTTCTTCTATAAGGGGAAAGCTGCAGAATGCTCTGAGCAGGGAGGCTAAAGTGGGCTCCTATAAGGGATAACTTGTGTGCTGTGTGTGTGCTTACAGGGTAAGCCCTGGATTTGTCACAAGTCTGAGTTTGGGGTTTGGAGGTGAGCACAGGATCACAGGTAAATCTTCGGGTGAGCTCTATTGTTCAGAAGCTACAGTGAGCTTAGGAGATGTAGCCGCTCTTTGGTCTGAACCTGGAACACTTTACATGTACTATTGAAGAAGACCAGCATGTTATTTGATCTAGATGGATTTATAGTGGTGGAAGTTGCCAAAGCTTCCAACACTTATTTCTCTTCAAATACAGAAAGAACATTACAACAAAAATGGAAACTTAATGAATTTAGCTGCTGCACTGACCAAATTATGTAAGAAAAAGGTGGCTAATATTGCTGTTTTAAATAATCAGATGTTATTCACACTGTAATACAGTTCATAGTACAAGAACGATATTGGCAGACAATAAATTTAGCTGCATCTAAATTACTAACTAGCAAAGAGGGATGGCATGACTTAGTTTATCTTATTTTTATGTACCAGGGTTTGTATTTTAGTGAAATTCACCAGGGATAACCTTGAATCAATTATTACCCTAGTATCTGAGAATAATAGTTTATGCCAGCTGAGGTTTCTATGCTCGATAAACGATTTTAGGCCATGAGCTATGGTTCTTCTAAGCAGCTGACAGGTCTTGCCCGGCAAAATCCCAATGATGTATCATGACCTTGCTGAAAGAAGTAAATCATATCCCAGGGACCCACACTTTGTACCTCAAAAAGAATCCCCATCTGAAGTTTTTGAAGGTATCCCCATAGATAGTCTTGATGCCAAACAACTAAATGATGCTTTTGTTTAAACTTTAGGGCTTCTAATGCCAAAATGAATTCTTAAGGCAGCATACTACAAGGATTCCCCAGATAACAACAAAAGTGTGAACCTACAATAAAAGGTGTCCATTAAAGGTTCACAATTCTTATTCCATAAGATGCCTTATGAAATGCAGCAGAATGATTTTTCTAGGTGATTCTGCTTCATAAGCCTATGATCCTTTAGGAGGAAATGCTGCAGACTGAGTCTTTGTTCAGATGGCTACTCCAACATTCAAGAAATTAATTCATCATGTAATCCATGAAAAGGTGTAAAATAAGGACTTCAGATACTCCTGTAGGTCTATATGCAGGACTAAAAACTTATTACCACATCACATTTGACAATTTATATCTGAAAACAAAAACAAGAGTGGCATACATAAAAAATAAATAATAAAATAAAATAATACATATTCAAAATGTATGATAAGACATTACAAATTTAATATCAATAAAGGCATATTTACAATAAAATCAAACATAAAATTATCACAATGATAGATCCATTACACCTGACATGACCATGTTTTGACAAGATGTCTGCTTCAGGGTTATTATATATTTGATCATCCTTATTCCCTCCTAGCTAAGAGGAGAAGAGGCTGACCACTGGATCATAAATTAGTTTAAAAGTCACAAACCGAAAAACAGCTGTAAAAGTTCCAAAGTCCCCTAAGAGGCACCAGAAATGGCAATTTGAAAATTCTTCCTTACTGATTCAATCTATGGTAAAGTGCTGCAAACTGTTCACTGTTCACTATGGGGTAGATCTTAAAAAAAAACGCGCGCGCGAACAAAAGTAAGCCAGATTTTTAAAGATATGCACGTTGCTGCACGTATCTTTTAAAATCCGGGGTCGGCGCGCGCAAGGCTGCGCAAAATCGACAGCCTGCGCGCGCCGAGCCGCGCAGCCTGCCTCCGTTCCCTCCAGGCCGCTCTGAAATCGGAGCGGCCTCGGAGGGAACTTTCCTTCCGCATCCCCCTCCCTTCCCCTATCTAACCCACCCCCCAGCCCTACCTAAATCCCCCCCCTACCTTTGTTGTACAAGTTACGCCTGCTTGAAGCAGGCGTAACTTGTGCGCGCCGCCTCGTCAGCCCCCAGCACAGGCCGCAGTGCCGGGGGACTTGGGACCACCCTTCCGGCCCGCCCCCGACACCTTGCCACGCCCCCGGACCCACCTCGGACCGCCCCCTGACCCTGGGCACGTCCCTAGGACACGCCTCGGTCTTTGGACACGCCCCGGACACGCCCCTCCCGCCCCTTTTACGAAGCCCCGGGACTTACGCGCGTCCCGGGGCTTTACGCGCGCCGGCGGCCTATGCAAAATAGGTGCGCCGGCACGCGAGTGCCCTGCGCGCGTAAATCCGGAAGGATTTACGCACGCAAGGCTTTTAAAATCTACCCCTATGATTTCTCTTTGCAAATAAGTAAGGAAGAATTTTTAATTTGCCATTTCTGGTGCCTTCTAGGGTGCCTTGGAATTTTTACAGCTGTTTTTAGGTTTGTGACTTTTAAGCTCGTTTATGGTCCAGTGGTCAGCCTCTTCTCCTCTTAGCTAGGAGGGAATATGGACAATCAAATATATAATCACCCCTGAAGCAGACATCTTGTCAAAACATGGCCATGTTGGGTACATTGGATCCATCACTGTGCTAATTTTATTGTAAATATGCCTTTATTGATATTACACTGTAATATCTTATCATATATTTTAAATATTTATTATTTGATTGTATTATTTATTTTTTTGTGACTCACTCTTGTTGTTTTCGTATTTATTTGTGTGGTTCACCTATGTCTCTATTTGTTTTTCTAAGAATTTATATCTTACAAATAAGGTACTAACACATGAAAAAGCCCTTGCAGAAGTCAATGTTCCTAATGCACTGCAAAACAATTTATAGTACATTAGTATTATACATTTTTAGTGGAATTTTCTTAGTACAATAATGGGCGGATTTTAAAAGCCCTCTGGATTTACGCACGTAGGAGGGGTTATGCGCGCCGGGCCTATTTTAAAAAGGCCCAGAGACACGCGTAAAGCCCCAGGACAAATGTAAGTCCCGGGGATTGCAAAAAGGGGCTGTCCGGGGGCAGGGCATGGGCGGTATGGGGCAGGATGGGGGTGGGGCCAGAGGCCTCCCACACAGCAACCATTGCCGCTGTGTCAGAGAACTGTGTGCTGGCAGGCTGCCGGCAGGCACAAAAGGTAAGACAACGGTAGGGGGGGGGGGGGGTTAGAGTAGGGCTAGGGGTGGGAAGGTCAGGCTAGGGGGAAGGGAAGTTCCTTCACAGGCCGCTCCGATTTCACAAATTATAAAATCAGGTGTATATGTGTGCACGCCGGGTAGCACGCACACCCTTTTAAAATCTATCCCTAAGGTTCTATCAAGTCTGGAAATCAAATTATAAACATACAACACAAACATATACAATATAGCAGGTATCTCCCAGATACTTGCTGACGATTGGGGAAGGTGTGTGAAAGACCCATAGAAATTCTCTCTTCTCTCTAAAGATGTGCTTTTGTCACTTTGTTACAAACTGTATAATTTATCAAATCCTGGACCACAGTCACAGCAGATATTCTGCACCCAGGAACAAAGAATGGATGCTTTTTTGCCAGTGTACAGCTTGAATTCACATTTTATCCCTTGCAGTTTGCTGTAATTGTGACTTTACTGATTTAATAAATTATCCCTTGTATGTGTTGACACAACACACAACCATTCGAGCGGACAGGTACATTGCTGCGTTTGGCAATATTTTGGCATTCTTAAAACTAAAATAAATAAATCTTTTTTTTTTTTTTTTGCTTTTAAAAGTCATGAGGGGTTCCTGGAAGATCTGAAGATCCTGTCATCCAAAGGAAGGAAGCTCTTACTTGTCAGTTAAACAAAGGAATAATACACAGCCTCTCTCCTAGTGTATACTTTACCTGTCATGCAATAGCCCATTATCATGTCACAGCAGAGTGCACTTTTCCACAGGTCACTTTGTTTAAAATGACATGGATAATGCACATGTCAGTGTGCTGACAGTCCTGACCGTCCTTCAGAGATACAAAGAAAAAAAATGCATGAAGAGCGCTTGTTCTTATCTCAGCTACATGCCTCGGTCTATCATCTAAGTGAGGCAGAACATGATTTCTCTGGAGAGCACTTTTTTTCATTTCCCGATTTTAAGGAAATCAAATAAGCACCATTTGTCTTCATCTGAATATGCTTGACCTGCTCAAATGATGATGTCTCGCATTTTATAACAGGCTACATATGCCGAATTCAAATTAACAGCACTGAACACAGCTTGGATCTCTGGCTTCCGACGAGCGATGCAGCCTGGGTACAGATCCCTGGCTTCATTGCTTTCGTGAAGTAGGAGATGATCCTGAAATGATAATGGCAGCAGCCACGTCCTACAAGCCATAAGAAGAAGATGACGGTTTTTATTTCTTCAATGTGCAATTGTGCAGAGGGAGAATAAATAAATGCTAGAAACAGTCCATCTGATTTCAGATAAAGTCTCATAATTATGTCATGAAAATATATAGCACACAACCAGCAATGTTAGCCAGTGGTATCAAATATATATTGCATTCTTACCTCTGTATCTTTCGTGTCATATTTGTTCAGGACACAGATCATAAATACATTAATGAAGGGAAACCAAGTTGTATTCCTAATTCACAAAAGGTGACTGGAAAATGCTTCTTCATTCCACAACTAACTTGACTTCTAATATGCTACAGCATTCTCTACCTGCTGTCATCCCGTCGATCTGCACCATCTCGTTACTTATGTTCCTCCTCTCTGCTTTACCTTGGGCTTTCTGCATTCTCTTCCTGGTCATTCTTCTCCCCCCTCCCTCCACATCATCATCAGTGATTCACTTTCTAGGTTTGGTACTTTCTACTTGACTTATCTGATCAACATCTATCAACCCCTTCATTTACAGTCTTTGAACACCTTCTGTCTTCTCCAAGTCTTCCTAACCTCCATGCCCACCTTCTGCCCACTTGGGCATTGTACTGCTGGAATTCATAACGATTCCTTGGTAGAATGCTCTGTTTTAAAGCATTTTATAAATAAATAACTGCTCCTTATTATCACTGATTTACCCCTGCCAGCCACCACCTCCCCCCTCCCCTCCCCCCCCCCATGACCACTGCTGATTCTCCACCTTTCTACTGTTTGGATATAGGGGTAATTTTCAAAGCCATTTACACTTGTAAAACACTGGTTGATGCAACTATAATGGCTCCATATAAAATTGTGTGGGATTTGTGCCCCTAAAAGCGTGCACACAACCTAATTATATGAATACTTCATGCTGCATACAGCACGTGTAACTTTATGCATGCTATTTTCGATAACTTTCAAGGCATGCTTATGTGCATGATTTCGCTTTGAAAATTGGCATAAGTTATGTATTCTGGAAATGCACAAGTTAAGTAGGTTGCAGTTTATAAATTTCTTCTCCCTAATCTCAGTTACTCAGAACACTGAAACAGTCAGGGCTCATTTCTGTTTAAATACATCTGTTTTTTCAAATGTTTTCTGCTAATTGTGCAGGATACAATCTTTTTAGCTTAAATTTGTTAAAATAACTTAAATGTATTTAATTTTAACTATTTGGTTGAAAATATGTGAGTGGAAACTCATTTAGATCAAGCAGGATGCATGGAATACATACAGCCACACAAACACAACTGCATACTTCATCTATCTACAGGAGAGATGCCATTGAAATTTATGGACAATGCACTCACAGATAACTTTAAAATGTTTTGCCAGCAAAATGGGCTGCCAGTTGCCACTTGACTGAAGGAGAGTAGCACTGCTCTGGGGGTATCTAACAGTAGGTAGTCACTCTGTTCCATTGGCTAGAGAAAATTACAATTATTAGTGTGACATATAAGCATGTTGTATTGAAAAAATAAAACAATTATAGAATCACTATAGCGGTTATAAGGTAGGACATTTCAATTTGAAAAAAATATATCCTCCAATGAATTTAACATGTGCGACTAATTGAGTTGACAATCCATTGACTTCTACTGTTAGCAATGGATTACCAGGTTTTTCAGAGAAGTTTGTACTGTGGAATTATAATAGACGGGTCAGTAAATAAAGGGCATGTAAACTGTGCTCAAAAGAGTACATAGTTACATTATGGCACCACATAAAGTGGTGACGCTGGGAAATGTTTATATAGGAAAACATTGCTCATCAATCTGCAAGTATCCCTATCCTTTCAAATTTCTGTATGAATTCCTGCCTCTCTGGGGAGACACTTTGTTGGCCAAAATGCCATCAGTGGCAAAATACTCCTAAAACACAGCATGTATAAACTTATGTAGAGCCATGTGGCTGGTACATTGTGCTGTCTTTTTATTTGTCCTGTCCGTTGTGAAGTTCTTGTCTTTTCTTTCAGGCTGTCCCAGTGATGGCTAGTGAAATATGCCATGGGCAACAAAGCAACTGCTCTGTTCTCTCCATTTAATTCAAGTTAAGACAAAATCCAAGTCTGGACAACAAAGCAGATATATGATATCAACATTAATGACTTCCTGTATCTTTCCCCCACATGTCCAAAAGACAAAGCGGACTAAGAATAAAAGCGATTAAGAGTGAATGTATCTTTCTGGCTATTATCCTATCTTCACTGGGGCTTATATCATTATCCTCCTAAAACTTACAACTCCTCTTCTCTTTCTCTGGATAATAAATGATCTTGCTGTAGCTGTTGTAACCTTTCAGATTCTAAACCAGTATGGAAATGAACCCAAGAATCACAAGCAAATGCTGCAACCCTAAATTCCTCCTCTGTTCTGGGTACTTACCTGGCAAGTTGGATTTAGGGGATCAGCAGTCACAAAAGCCAAGAAACTCAAAGGACATGAAATGATTGGACATGTGTTCATTTTTTCTCCTTCAGTTTCACTGTTTATATTTAATACAATCAATAATAGTGACTCAATAAATGCCATCTGCAGGCAAACACCCAAATGGCAAGTGTTGAATTGCATTATTTGGACCAGTTATAGTTCAGCGGTATGTTGTGACCACACAGAACTAGAATTTAGTGATATAAAATACTAAAATAGTACCTTAAAAGAAGCATGCAAGGATGACATATTTCAAAATAGTGAGTGGTACAGTTTTCTTGTGAATGCAAATTATAGTGTTGAAAATGGCAATGACGTTGATCACGGCCCCACTGAAAACAATGAAACCACCTAGTTTAGACTTCCCCACTACATTTCATCAGATGATTTCTTCCCAGGAAGCAGACAGAGCACTGGAGTTCAATAGCATACCTTGGTAACATTTAACATGGCAAGAACAACTCATTTGCTCACCCAGTTTTTATATGGCTAACTTGGACTGCTGCTCTAAGAAACTGGCTTTTTTTCCTTTACTCCAACGAGTCACTGTTGTATTCCCCAGATAAGTTCCTGTGCATAAAGCATCAATTCTACCAAAAAGTGCCCACCAGAAGCTTTGTCAGAATGCACATATCTGCTGCTTGTCTCAAAAAAACATTCACAGGTAATTTTTTTCAATCACATGTAGCAATAAAAAGTATAATATATAAGGACCATCATAGTACCAACTCCAAAATTTACAATAGTCAGGCAGACTTCTTTGCTGGGTAAATATAAACATTGGTCTACTGATTATAGATCTGGTTACCGCCATGACACTTTAATTGCCAGCGAAACATTTCAAAATAAGCAGACTTTGTGATGTGTGTGTACAATTCTGTTTTGCAAAATACAGTGTTATTCACACATTTTCAGCCGATTTTACAGTTACTAGCTAAGGTTTCAGTTATAAGCTAGGGTGCTTATACTCTTGATCTCTCTTACCTTTTCCCCGTGATCACTGTCACTGTCGCACTGAAAAGGTAAAGAAAAGAGAAAATCAACACTTAATTTTTTCTTAAATCCCCATTCCTTCTCACTGCCAAAGAAAAACAAAACAAAACAAAACCCTATATGTGGAACATCTGAAATGTATGAGGTGAGAACAAATGCAAACTTCGCTTCCAGAATTATCATGTGAAGCATTTAAAAAAAAAAAGAGAGAGAAAAGAAGGGGGAGATATACTTTTTGTTCACAAAATCTATTTTTCAACAGCTCTGTCCTTATAATGCATTTTATCATACAAAAAAAACTTCCGAGAGACTGATGGAGCCAAAATCGGAACTTTGAACAATTTATAGGTGAAAGATATACAGCAAGTTTGGTTAATAAAATAATCACATTGGGAGGGTAATTTTCTAATAGCCCGAGTGTATTTTGTAAACATGCATAAGTCTGCTTTGAAAATTAGCAGGACTGTGCGTGCCCTAGAAAGGCACAGAAGTGTGCATTGACACCTGCTAGAGGTTAGGGGTAAACAGGTGTGTGAATATTTCCACACGCAATTTTGAAAATCAAAAGTATGCATGCAAATTATTTCCACACCCTAATCCTGCCCCTGGGAATGCCACTTTATGGCACATGTAGAAGTATGCATGAAATCACTTCCATATGTACTTTTATGTGCACAACCTCCTACTATGTGACAGGGGCCAACCAATGGCACCAATAGCCCCTGTCACATGGTAAGGGCAAAGGGCCATCGGCGCCATTTTGATTAGTGACAGCTGACAGCCCGAGAGTGGGAGATCGCTCCCGGGACCCCGCTGGACCACCAGGGACTTTCAGTAAGTCTTGGGGGGGGGGGGGGGGTCAGGAAAGCCTTGGGAGGTTGGGAGGGTTGCAATTAATTAAATGTGGCAGAAAAAATCCCAACGTACAGATAAAGGGACCAGAAATCAGAAAAATGGTTTCAAGATTTCAAAAGCATGGGAAAAATGCACAGCAGCCCCCCAGACTGGCAAGAAGTCCTCAATGTTTAAGAATGGTGTTGTTCAGTGGACCCCTGACCGAGACAAGATTGGCGCTACCCCCTGGGGAAAACCCCAGGGGAAAGCCCCTGCGGGGCCTCAACATTGTTGGGTGAGCTTCAAAGATGAAGCTGACCCAACATCAGCTTCATCTTTACCAGCCCTCATTCCCTGCAGGTTGAGCCCTTGGAAACCGGGACTGGCAGGATTTAGGCGCGGGTCACTCGGGTGTAGCCCTCCCTGAGGAGGGGTGAGGAAGCAGGTCATACCAGAGGTTGGGGCAGGCAGCAGTCAAGGAGCATTGGGAACAGGCAGATGGTCGGGGCAGGCAGCAATCAAGAGATGTCAGAGGCAGGCAGATGGTCAAGGCAGGCAGCAGACAAGCAGAATCTGAGGGCCAAGCCAGGGTCAGAGGCGGGAGATCAGTCTAAGAGGGCAAGGAGGAAACGGAAGCCAGGAGCGGAGAAGGAAGGCAGGAACGTAGGACCAGGAAACAGGACGCAGGAGCAGGAACCAGGATACAGGAACACCGGAGCAGGACACAGGACTCGGGAATGCAGGAACAGGCAACAAACTGACCAGAGGCGAGACTAGTTGCCGAGGCAAGGTCTCTTGGGCTGGGCCAGGCTAAATAGGCCCCAAGCCCTGACGTCACCGATGATTGCAGGAATTTCCCGCCTCTGGCTCTTTAAGAGGCATGGCGAATCGCGCGCGCTTAGGAGGGCCAGAGGGACACCGGCGTCAGAGGAGGCGCATTGGCCTAGTCGGGCCAGAGGGCTGCGGACAGAACTTCATGGGGGGCTGGCTCCCAGGCCCCAAAGGTAGGGCTGTTGGCCGTGGAAGACTGCGGCCGGTACGCTCAACAGTACCCCCTCGTCTACACCCCCTCCCAGGGGGACCAGTCTTCTTGGGATGAGCCAGGTGAAACTGTTTGAGGAGACCTTTATCTAGAATATTAGAAGCTGGCTCCCAGGAGTTTTCCTCCGGGCCGAACCCCTCCCAGGAAGTAGATATTCCCACTTTCCCTTGTGCCGTCGGACATCCAGGACCTCTTTCATCTGATAGACTTGATCATCCTCGGAGGACAGGTTTTGCGGTTCTGGAGGTTTTCTGTGGGCCATGACGACAGCAGCGGCTTCAACAGGGAAACGTGAAAAATGTTATGTATTCTTAGGGAGGACAGTAGTCGTAACCGGTATGTAGTGGGGGGCTAACCGCATCGACGGCACCCGAAGTTTAATGTGCCGGGTGCTAAGCCAGACCTTGTCTCCGATATTGAGCCGGGGTGTCGCTCGCTGGTGCTTGTCAGTCGTACTCTTAACTCTAGCAGCCTCTCGTTGGATCATGTCTTGGGTCTTCTCCCAGATTTCCTTAATCTGTTGTGCGGTTATCTGGGCAGCTGGGGAAGACACAGTCAGGCGAATGGGAAGTGGCAGAGCAGGCTGTTTGCCATATACTACGAAAAATGGAGAAGAGCCCGTAGTGGAGTTGATGTGGGAATTGTGTGAAAACTCAGCCCAGGGAAGTAGACTAGCCCAGTCGTCCTGACGTTCGTTTACAAAAGAATGAAAGAAGGTTTTTAAGGTCTGGTTCATTTGTTCGGCTTGGCCATTCCCCTGGGGGTGATAGGCAGTGGTAAAGTCTAAGCGGACAGTGAATTTGCGGCACAATGATCACCAGAATTTGGCTGTGAATTGAACTCCACAGTCAGAAGCAATGTGCTGAGGGAGGCCGTGTAAGCGGAAGATATGAGAGGTAAATAGTTGGGCTAATTCAGGAGCTGAAGGAAACCCCAGGAGGGCCGTAAAGTGAGCCATTTTAGAGAACCGATCTATAACGACCCAAATGACATGACAGCCGCTAGAAAGGGGAAGGTCCACTATGAAGTCCGTGGACACGTGGGTCCAAGGTTCCTTGGGGGCCGGCAGTGGCTGTAATAGCCCCCAAGGTCGCCCTGCCATTGGTTTCTGATGGGCACAGGTCGGGCAAGATTCGACATAGGCCTTGACGTCCTTTCTGACCTGTGACCACCATTAGTATTCCGGGATGGCCAGCGATAATTTTTGAGGGTAAAAATGTGCACGTTGGGTGCACGCTTATTTTTTACATCGGGAATCTAGCTAATAGCCTCATCAACATGGCATTTACATGTGTTGAGCGCTATTAGTTATGTGCTGGTATGGACGTGCGTTTTGGATGTGATGCTCCCTTATTGCATCACGGGTTATGGTCGTGCATCCAAAACATGCGTCCAACTGCCTCTTAACCTGTGCGCTAGCCTGAGCGCATGATATTGCATCGGCCTTTATGTATGCTCAATGAGTAAGAGATCAAATGCAAGTTGTAACAGTCTGGGAATACTATAAGAAAAATAGACAGAGTAGTGATTTGCTGATTTAGAAAGATGCTTTCCTCCGATATGTTCCCTTGCTTTGTCAGTCTGGTTTCCTTGATAATAGATGCCAATTCTCTTCTGACCTCACACAAGTCATAGGCATCAGGGCTAACTACTATGGAAACTCCCACATGACCTGCCCAGCCTCAGGCTCCATCTTTTCAGTGCAGCCAATGCTTTTCAATGGGAAACAAACAAATTAAACGAATGAAATATGTTTCAATCTTGGGACTTGCTGATTAGTTTTCAGGGGGTAAACTAATCAAACGACTATGGCATATTTGTCACAAATCGGCCATTTGTTTTAAACAAATGCACTTCCCTATTGGATATAGTCTCCATATTTCCTGATATTTGTCCTCTTGGAATCAAAAGATTTTGGGTGAATTGAATCCTACTTGGCCAATAGAAGCTTAGGGTCTATGAAGGCTGCTGGCAAATGACTTCCAGATTCCACCTGTAGGTTTTCTAATTAGAATCACTTAATTTAGGGGAAAAAAACCCACATACGATAAAGTTCTAACTGTGTTCCATCTGCTCATACTATGATGAGAGAATGGGAGAAGGCCTGTCTGATCATGCTAGGTTCATAGAATACACAGTCTGAACCAAATCCATATATCCTGAAGGGTGAGAAAATCAATGTTTCTATAACTTTTACCAAGACACAACTGAGAAAACCAAGACAGATGGGTGCAAAATGGCTTGCCTGAGGTTGTACAGGTGTCAGCAGCACAGCTTGGATTGAAAGTCAAGAATTTTAGAAGCCTGGATTTTAGTTCTAACCACCAAATCACACCTCTTTAATACAGGTGGAAAGAATGAGGCGATGCTTGGGACTGGGAGGGAGTGGGGTGGGAAGTGTGCTGAATTAATTCACACTTTTTCTTTTCAGCCTGTATTTACTTGGTGACTGATTTGAACAGAAATCCAGTGTGCTGGGAGACAGCCAATAGAGAGTATTACTGCAATATCTCCTGTCATTTGCAGTCTGCCTGCTCTCTCCATCAGTCAGCTGGAGTTTCAGGCATGAGAATTACTGTTGCATGAAGATGACACAAAAGACAAAATCAAATCTCTGAAAAATAATGACTACACTGTTATCTTAAGCAGAGTGAAATCATAACTGGATTCCTTGTTTCATCCCCAAGAACAGAAGATGAGAATGGTCACACAGAAATGGCTGACAAAGGATGTAGATTTGTTAACCGCCAGTGCTGTGTGATCCCACTACTGTGCTATGTAAATAATTTTACCAATATTAAATAAAGCAGTGCAGTTGCCATGGAAGTAAAGGTCAACAAGCAAGAGGTAGGCGATACCTTTTTACCGTCTGGGTGGGCCCATTTGCAGACTCCACCTTACACTTTTTTCCCAGTGGGGAAAAGGAGGAAAGTTCACATCGGTTTTGGCTTGATGACCTGGCATAATAATCACCACCGGTTATTGCAGTCAAAAGGTATCATCTACAGTCTGTTTGTCGACCTTTTATCACTGGCAATTCAGAATTCAGACGTCATGCTCTGGCGGGCAATTTATAAGCTGCTCACATGATGGGTAAAGAATAAAGGAAATAGTTGTGGTGGGATTGAGGTAGTTCCTCCATTGTATCTCCTCCTTCTGCTTAGGCAATACAAGTCCTTTGATGGCTGGTGGATGATCCCCCACAAATGGTGAAACCTTCATTTCCTTTTGTTTGGCCACCGCAAGAAGACCCCTTCCCTTTACCCCAACACTGCATACACAAAATACTTGTATTATACCCTCCCCCTCCACCCACTCCTTCAACATAGATGGATATGAAATTTGAACTCGGATTCCTTGTTCCATAACTCTGCCAAACGGAGAAAAAGGCTAAAAACAAATCTGAGAGAATCTAGAGAAGCCTTGGAGGCAGCTCAGAATCAGGCTGCTATCGGTTTAGGCCACTGTCAGCTAATGGCAGGGGCGGCTCAAGGCAATCTGCTGCCTGAGGCGAGGGATGAGATGGCGCCCTCTTGCCCCCAATGTTTGATTTTGGAGGCAGGGTGAAGCGGCAGCTGTGGTGCAGGTGTTTCGGAGGGGCACTTGTTGTCGCTCCAAAATTATGCCGTCTGAGGCCGCCGCCACGCCCTGCCTCGTGATAGAACCGTCCCTGGCTAAGGGGTCCTTCATATGGACTGAGAAGGTCAAATAATAAAATAAATTGGTATTACTAGGGGTTCCTGGTTGCTTTCCTTGCATTAAAAGAAAGAGTCATTTGTTTTAGTTCTATAGATGTGTGGGATAGACACTCTTCCCCAAGGCTAGCTATGAAAGTAAGAGACCCACTGGCTTAAGGCACTTAGGTTTCATCAGACCACACTGCAAGTCTACCTCCCAACCCTTCCTAATATGCAAAACCCTGAACGTCTAACGTATAAAAGAGACTATCCAGGTAATGCCTTTGACTGTGAAGAAACAAATGAAATAGAGTATGAAAAGCTTTTAGGAGCTCCAACATAAGAGTGCATTTAACTATCACAAAAAAACAGCCAGAGGAATGCAGTAAATCTGTAGGAATTGTTATTTCCCGTAAAGTGTTAAGCCTTCTGCCTTTAACCGTCCAGTTCTAATTTCAAGGTCCACTTAATTCTGCATCAAGTAATTACTGCTATACCCAGAAGCCCCCTGTCTCCAGAGCTAAGCATATGGCGAAGGACTGAGACCTACTGGTGTCCATTATGAAAGCGGCACGGATGCCAAGCCGATTAAAAATGCTCCGACTCCCTTCACAACACACCGGTGACTGACAGCTCCACGATCTGGCCAGCCACCTTGTCTGCCAGAGGCTTCTGGTGTGCTGGGGCCCACATGGCGCAGCGAGGAAAAAAAAAAGAAGAAGAAAGCGCTTCCATTCTCGATATTAAATTCCCCATACTGACCCGGGGACTTTGCCGCGAGCTCAGCAGGAGCAATGCCGTCCAATTTACAGCTCCATCCTTGGGAACCCTCCCGTGCCAGCCTCTGGCAAAGACGGATGACAGCCAGCAATACCCCCCCCCCCCCCACACACACACACACACCCCCACCCCTCCTCCAGCTCATAAATTATGCAGAGGTACTAAGTGCACTCAGTAAAACAGCCTGGGCATTCTGTTTACAGAGCCCCAGCTCTCAGCACACACACTGGGAAAGAGCCCAGAGACTTGCTCACACCTATCACTCTCCTGAAAAAAAATTAAAAAGCTGTGATTGTGGGTGGGGGAGGCAGAATCAGACCCGCAAACTGGCAGCACAGTGAGCTTCTGCTTCAATACCAGCTTGATGGACAAAGCTTCCAATACATCTCTTCTAATGAAAAAAAAAAAAAAAAGACATGACAATATGATTTTCTGAAACGAAGTGGGATTATTATGCAATCTACATGTAATCCTAAAATCTAAATTTGCCATGTCATTTTGATGAAAGAGGCTTTATGAGTCCATGGGTGAAAATGTCCGCAGTATATCCTACTTTATTACAGTACTTTTGTTTCCCAACTGCAAAAGAAATTAATTTTATCTTTAGAAGTAACTGTGCCTGGTGCCCTTGCAATTAACAGGGAAGAAATAGCAAAGTACTGCAATTGCTGTAGTACAATACTTGGCAAATGTATTCTCCTTCAGAAACTGTTCACACTTTAACTGACATTTCAGCTGCTGATAAGTTGGCTGCAGTCTATGCTGAAAATGAATGCCCTGCAGGGGTGTTGTGAGTCATGGGCTTACAGGGTTTACAACCCAAATCTATTGGCCAGGGCTATGAATCTCAAACAGCTGTTCTGTTTACTGCTTTGTAGGGAACAGGGATAGAGGGACTAGAAAAAGAAGCAGAGCAATTGTTTTCTACTCTGATCCAAACTCACCCCTTCCACTCTTGTGCACACAGGAGGGAGATGGGGGTGAGACTGAGAAGACTCTGCAGCCAGCATGTGGGGAGAAACAGGAGCAGAGCAATTTGTTTTCGGTTCAGCTGTGTCCTGTGCTCTTGTCTCATTCCCTCCCAGGCCTGGCGCCACTGGGTGTGCAAACCATGCAACTGCACAGTGCGGCACACCCGGTGGGGCAGCGTTGGGAGCAGGGAGATGCCTATGCTGCCACCAGTGGACCCGATCCCACTGGCAGCGAAAGAAGCAAGAGACCCATGCTGCGCTGGTGCACGAGATGAGAATTCAGGAAGTGCTAGCACCGAGAGTGTTGAATTACCGCGGGAACAGTACATGAAGAGGAGCTGAGGAATGGCTACTCTCCACAAAGAAGAGGTACAGGCTGGCAGTATCAGCGGAGGAGGAATGACCCATGAACCCTGACTGCATGGTCTGCATGTGTGTGTGTCAATAGGAGGCTGCCTATGATGTATGTGTGTGTGTGTGTGTGTGTGTGAATGGGAGGCTGCCTGTGATGGGCATGTGTGTGTGTGAATGGAAGCCTGCCTTGGATGGCTGTGTGTGTCTTTTTATGTGAATTAGGGAGCCTGCCTCAGATAGATGGGAATGTGTATGTGAATGAGAGCCTGCCTGGGATAGGTGAGGGTGTGTGTGTGTGAGAATGGGAGCCTGCCTAGGATTTGGGTGGATGTGAATGGGAGCCTGCCTGAGGTGTGTGGGTGTAAATGGGAGCTTGTATGGTGTGTGTGTGTGTGTGAGAGAGAGAGAGAGAGAGTGGGAGCCTGCCTAGGTTTTGTGTGTGAGAGAGAGAAAGAGAGAGAGAATGGGGGCTACAGGTGGATTCCAACCTGCCAGCAGCTCAAATGAAAATGAGAACCTGGGGCTGTTGGCAGATCTCAACTAAAGAAGAGCTGGCGACATCTGCAGATTTTTCTGAGAGGAAGCGTATATGTATATGAGCTTCTGAGTGTGTATATAAGAAAGAGAGGAGATAGTTTGTGCATCCCACTCTCACTAATCCACACCAATCTCAGGGTGACTGTAAATCAAATGTTCCCAAATATGGAAAGTGTGAATTTTTAAAATCTTTTTAGTTTTATTTTTCAGGTGTTATTTGCTGTCTGCTATTTTGAAATATTTTATTGATGTTTGTGACATTTTAAAAAACTTGTATATGTGTTTTTAATTAATGATCTTTTATTCATCAACTTTTAAAAAAATATTTAGTATTATGATTATATATTTATTTTATTTCTTCATTTTATTGTTTGATGTTTGAGTAATGGTGATAGTTCTGTTTTTTCATTGTTGCAGTGCATAGAGTGCCTGGCATCTTGTGATTTCCAGTTCAGTTTTTGACTGCATGTTGTTATTTCTACTTTATGGTTGCTCTATTTTGCGTTTGGTGAGGGTCTATTTGTGTTCTGCATGTGTGATAGAGGTGAGGCATTCTCCTAATAGGAAGACTATGTGCAAACAAAAGTACGCCAGATTTTATAAAATCCGGGGTCGGCGCGCACAAGGGGGTGAGCCAGGTTCCGGAGGCCGTGGCCAGCCCCTGGAACGCCCCAGATGATGCGCCGCCGCAACACGCCCCCCGACATGCCCCCCCAGGAAAGCCCCAGGACGCGGGGGGGGGGGGGGTTGAGGTAGGTTTTCGGGGGTTATGCACTTACGTTATGCGCGTAACCCTTTGAAAATCTACCCCTTAGTGTTTTAAGGCTTTCAGAGGGTCAGGTACACACTCAACACACATCACAATAGGCCTAATACCATATGGGTTCCAAGTGTCTTTTTTGCAGGGATTTCTGGTTGGCATCACAGCAGTGCATGTAAATATAAAGTAAGTGATATTTTTACTTCAGAATACTGTACTTGGATATTTTTCATGTAAAATGTAAATGCATAACTCTTAACTGTGTGTGTGGAATGGGGGGTGTTGTGCAAGGCTATAAGGTGTTACGATCCTGCCCACAGATCCCATTCTGCGAGCAGGCCCTTCACCTACTCGACACCGCAGGATTCCTCTGAGCGGTCTGGGCTACCCCCGGACTGTGGCTGCCACCGCAGTCCTTCACCGTTGTGGCAGGAGCCACCCACCGACTTCTTGGCGGCAGCAGCAGCCCAGCTGGGATCCTCTCTTCCCGGCTGGGCTCAGCTTCACTTCCTCAGTGCCTTCGAATTGGATTCCATGGTTGTCCATGTCTCCTCTTCTCCTGTCAAGGTCTTCCATGGTCTGCTCCTGTCTAGATGGCTTCGTGTTCCATGTTCTTGATGTTCTTGATCTCTGTCTGATGTTCCTGGTCTCGTCCCTCGTTGGAACTCCTTCGTTGCATGTTCCAAATCCTGATGTCCTTTGTCCAAGTTCTGATGTTCCTTGTTCAGGAGTCCTGATGTCCCTTGTCCAAGTTCTGATGTTCCAAGTCCTGATGTTCCTTGTCCAGGAGTCCTGATGTCCCTTGTCCAAGTTCTGATTTTCCAAGTCCTGATGTTCCTCGTCCAGGAGTCCTGATGTCCCTCATTTAAGTTCTGATGTTCTAAGTCCTGATGTTCCTAGTCCAAGTCCTGATGATCCAAGTCCTGATGTTCCGTGTCCAGAGGTGCCATGTCCCACATTCCTGATGTCTGATGTTCTTGTCCTGACCCTGTTCGTCTGTTCTTCAGCTCTTTGTTCAGTCTCCGGGTTCCTTGTCTGTCCACCTTTCCTGGCGTGCCACCGTCGTGGTCCCTGACCAGCCCATAGGGGGCGGTGTAGGGCACCTTGTGTTACTAGGCCTTCTAGTCAGCAGCGCAAGCCTCTGAAAGGCTCCCTGTTTTTAATGCCAAACTTCTGAATCCCAAGTCTAGAATCCTGTCCTGGTCTTTGGAGTTCCTTGTGCCTGCTTCCGTCCGTGCCTAAGACTCTGCCAGAACCTGCTCCGCTTCTGCGTGGTCCGCAACCAGCCACTGGCGGCTGTGTAGGGCGTGCCTCAGTGCAGGCCTCTCCTGAATCTTCGTCATGTCCTGGCTTCAAGTTCCACTGCTTCGTCTGAAGTCTGCTTCACCTTCGGCGTGGTCCGCGACCAGCCATGGATGGCTGTGTAGGGTGCACTGCGATGCAGCACTTACCCAGTACTTTCTCCTGAATCCTGAATCCTTGCCTGAGTCCTCATCTGAGTCTTCTAAGTATCCTGAGTCTTTCAAGTCCTCATCCGAGCCTTCTAAGTATCCTGAGTCTTCCAAGTCCTCGTCCAAGTCCTCCAAGTATCCTGAGTCTTCCAAGTCCTCATCAGAGTCTTCCAAGTATCCTGAGTCTTCCAAGTCTTCGTTTGAGTCTTCTAGTATCCTGAGTCTTCCAAGTATCCTGTGTCTATGTCTGAGACTTCTAGTTCCTGCCTTGTCTTGTTCCTGCCCTCACCCTCCGTCTGGCCTCACTCACTCGTTCCCAAGCGGCGGGTCCAGAAGGGCTATCGAGTGGCAGGAGGGCTACTCTCGAGACCAGCATTGCATTGCTGGGTCTCATTGGTGAGTGTGGGTCCAGTGGAGGGCTGAGCCTGCCTTGTTCCTGTTCCAGAGTTTCCTTGCCTTGTCTCCAGTCCAGCCTTGTTCCTGCTCCGCCTGTACATGTACTCGCTCACCTCCCACGGTATGTATCTCGGGGCTCCTCCCTGAGCCGTCCCCTGGCCCAAGGGGGGGAACAATGCCTGATAATGATTATTGAATTTAATTATCAAAATCTGAGAGGGAGACCACATGGGTTCATCAGCCCATGTAGACTGTAGCATTACATGCTTCTCCAACAAGAAAATAAGACTGTAACTTTTAAACTGGCGTACGAGCGCACAATGGTGTGCGTGCGTCAGCCCACACCCAGGGTTGCGGCCATTTTATAACACATAAAATAGCCTGGACGCATGCACATGTGCATGCAAATCCCGCTTCTACCGCGTAAGTCAGGGGAGTTTTAAAGGTGCACAAGCTGATGCCATTCCCAGTTTTATCAGTTCACCCAATTACCAGCTAGATTCTGCCATCCCCCTAGTTTGATAGCCTGTATTCCTCCCACTTGGCCCATATTCCTTAAACCCCTGAGATATTTCTATTTTTTTTTTAACTTTTTAAACTTATACTTCGTCCCTAGCAGAAGTAAAGTTACACGGCAGGGGGCCTTGACGCATACATCTCTCTTGGTTATGCCGTGAAATGCTCGGGCCCCACCCAGACCAGGCCCTTTTTTGCATCTCGGGAGCTTTTAAAATTTGCTTCGCGCACGCCAGCCCGATATGGGCGCACGTCGGTCTGATTTGGCGTACGCTGGGCTTTTAAAATTCACCTTTATGGGAGCAAAAGTTGTCATTATTTTTGGGTCTTTTTTTTTCTGGATGCTATGATTTCAGCTCTCAGAGATCAAATGAAAAAAAAGTGTTTGAAAATCCTACTTCCCTTCAGGGAAAAAAATATTTTATTTATTTTTACCATGAAAGAATGAAAGGCTTCGCACATAGCTGGTCAGATTCAAAAATTAAAAATCAGTCAGCCCTTTTCCTGCTCTAACAGACATCTTTTCCCTATATTTTCAAGTAAAATGCCTTTTAAAGATTTCCTTCTGTAAGTCTTAAAGTCTGTAATTCTTACCGTACTCGCACATTTTGCATTTGACAGTGGAACTGACAGGATGGAGGCCAGTGTGCTTCTAGCACAACAGAAGGAAGGTAGGGTTCTTAGTAAGGATGTCCATTCATTTATTTCACTTTTTATCTGTGCACGTATATTTTTGACACAGATGACATTGTAATTACGAGTGAAAAGTTAAAGAATCAAAACAAAATGAAAAATGAAACAAAAAGAAAAAAAGCAAAAGAATAACATGTTTTCCGTGCACACCCCTGTTTCTGAGTCGTTTTAATGCTTTATGCTTCGCTTCCTGGCCTCCCCTGCCAATTCTTGGATGACCCTGCTTTGCTGTCCCCATACATGGAGGGTCCTCCACCTAGACGAATTTGGCTATAATTAGAAACTCTCCTCCCACATTTCATCTAGATCCATTCATAAAGAGGACCTACACATGTTCAGATGGACAGACATGTGGATATGGGGTGAGCAGTAGGTGCCTAAGAATGGGAACAACACTAAAGGGTACATTTTTAAACTCCGGCGTGCGTAAATCCCGGAGTTTACGCCCATGGCTGGCCCATACACGTGCCAGGCCAATTTTCAAATGGGCCCAGCCACGCGCGTAAACCCTGGTACGTGATTAAGTGCCGGCGCCTGACAAGGGGGCAGTCTGGGGGACGGGGAGGGACAGGACTGGAGGCACCGGTTCAGCAGCCATTTGCCGCTGTGCCGGGGAAGCGTGCGCCAACAGTTGGCAAGAGCACGCAAGTTGCTTCTGCTTCGGAGGAGCAGCAACTTAAACAACAACAAAAAAAAAGGTAAGGCAGATTAGGTTTAAGGGATGGAGAGGAGAGGGGAAGGGGAAGGGGAAGGGAAGCTAGGGTAGGGGATAGGGAAGTTCCCTCCCAGTCTGCTTTTTAATTGCAAATCCATAGCTCATTAATAGGCAATTTGATGTTAATAACTTAGGGGCAGATTTTCAAAGGGTTACGCGCAACCCCTGAAAAGCTGCCCCTTTCACCCCCTGCCTGCGCCAAGCCTATCTTGCATAGGCTTGGTGGTGTGCACAAGCCACGGGACGTGCGTAAGTCCCTGGGCTTTCCTGGGGGGTTGTCGCGGCCGGTGCGTCATCGGGGGCGTTCCAGGGGCAGGGCCGCGGGCGTGGTTCCGGCCCAGGGGCATTCCAGGGGCGTGGACGCGGCCTCCGGACCAGCTCCCAGACCGGAACATGGCACGCCTGCCTCAGTAGGGGGGGGAATTAGTTAGGGCCGGGGGGCGGGTTAGTTAGGGGGAGGAAAGGGAAGGTGGGGGGTGCTGGAAAGAAAGTTCCCTCCGAGGCCGCTCCGATTTCAGCGCGGCCTCGGAGGGAACGGAGGCAGGCTGCGTGGCTCGGCATACGCAGGCTGCTGATTTTGCGCAGCCTTGCGTGTGCCGACCCTGGATTTTAAAAGATACGTGCGGCTACACGCGTATCTTTTAAAATCTGGCGTACTTTTTTAAAAATCTGCCCCTTAATGTGGCTGTCTTAGAAAGTTGTCAGCCGCGTTAACTACACTTTCTCAGGAAACGGTAACCTAAAACGGGAGCCTCTGAACCCTAATGCAGGTCTCGAGGCTCCTGTGTTAGATTTAAAGGGCCATACAAAAAAAAAAGGAAAACAGTGCGAGGGAATCAAAGCTGACCTCCTGCTCATCCTGGGGCCTTCACTCGAGGTAGTCCTGACATGTCAGATTTAAAAAAGAAAATGACAGTAGTCATGTGACTATCCCCCCCAACTTCCAACACTATTCAAATAAAGTATGTCTCCCACCTTCCTTTCCTTACAAAGATATGGTGGCATTGACTCCCAAGTGATAATACCAAATCACTGGAGTATAGGGCTCCCCAATATCTCCCTTTCTCCCCATCCCCCAAGTGTAAAAAAGAATTGTTGGTGCCATGTGGAACCCTAACCCCCTCCACCCCCCCCCCAAACCCCAAAAGTTGAAAGTGATCCTATGTTAGGGCCTGGGGCAGCCTCTAGCCCTGAGCCCAATGACTGCCATTTTGAAAAATGGTGCCAACCTGCCCCTGCCCCAATCACATGACTGGGACAAAGTCAGGGGTTCAGGCCTAAACCATGTGGCTGAGGTCTGATCCCCGGACCTTGCCCTACTCATGTTAGGTTGGGCGCCACTATCGTACCTAAAGGGTTGATGCAGCATTATTTTGCCCCGAGACAAAACAACAGTACGATACAGCTGCAATGTTTTTTTCAAGGAAGGGGCCCACTATTGCAGTGCCATGTTTCCCCCCTCAACAATAGTTGGAACCTTCCCAAGAAAAAACATCACAATTAGTGGTCTTGGTCTAAGTTTACAGCAGGTAAAGTGACTTGCCCAAGGTCATAAGGAGCAGCAGTGAGATTTGAACGTTGGTTCTCATGACTTGTAGCTCACTGTTCTAACCACCAGGCTACTCCTCCACTTTTAAACATTTTTTGCCTTTAGTAAAGATTTGGATTTTGGAAATTGAGGCCTAGCATGTTTTCTGTTTTTACAAAAAAAAAAAAAAAGACAACCAGTACCCAATATCTTAAACAGTATAAACCAAGAAGTCAAAAATGAGTAAAAACCAGATAATTTTAGTTCAAACAATATGGAACAAGACTAAAATGCCCCCTCTGGGGCATTGTCAGACCCTATTCTACTTGACAAAGGCCTACTAGAGTAAACTGAACACTAAGCACTTTTCTTTAAATTAAAACAATTTCTCTTTATGTCATTATTTTAATTTTAAAAAGTACACATTGGGAGAATAGTAGTTCTAAAATTAAAATAATTCCTCTTTTTGGCATTATTTTAATTTAGAAAACACATTGGGAGGTTTCTAATATCAATAATGCTTTCCTTTGAGGGTGGTTATTAGATAGATAAAAGCTAGTAACAGTAAGCACCTCCGACTTCTCTGACCAATAACTGCTTATGCTTGGGGTATTAATGTTTAATTAAAAATTTATATATATTTAAAAGTTGAGCAGTATATAAAGATACAAATGAGTCATGAATAGTAATGGTAAAATACTAATGTTACATATTAAAATTGGCTGGAAATACACATCATGATAATTGCTATATTGTAAACATTTAATGTGATAGTACAGATCTTAAAAATGATTATTTCTGGATCTACATATTCTAAAAAAAAAGATGTCAACCCTGTCTGGATAGCTGTGTGTTATGGTATAGCCATGATTTTCCCCGCATGTCTTATTTATTCCATACATTGGTATTCTAGCGTGAGAGTTGCTTCTGCATAGTCATTAGAAAATCATAGAGAAGTTCACATTCGCAGAACGCAAGTAAGACCTCATGAGAGTCTCTTGCTCAGTACCATTAGTGTATTATTGATCAAAGGATGGAACAATGATTGCAGCTCTGGAAAACTGGAAGCAATTTGAATTTTTTTTTTGGGGGGGGGGAGAATAACTAGAGGGAGTTGTTACCTCCAATGTGTTTTGTGATTCTACGACTGACATGTAAGCATGTCTGATGATGACAGTGACATCTCATTAGCCAAGCTTTCATAATTTTATTTATCGATTTATTTAGACATTTTATATACCGTAGTTCCAAGTAAAAGATCACAATGGTTTACAAAAGTAACATCCATAGCTATAAATCGACAAATGATAACGAATTAAGGAGACAGTATTTATAAATAGGCATTGACATCTATCAATCGAGCTTTTCCCTTACATTTGACTCAAGGTCAAGGACATGGTGGAGAAGTATATAGAGTAAAATAATGACCCGTGGTGGATAGCAGCAGGCTCCTGTCTTCTTCCTAACATATGACCTAGGGAGACCTTGTGATATGTTTTCCACGTTATACAAAAAGAAGGGCATCTGGGATAAACATTTGATCTGTTTCTCGTAGATACTTTTTTATTCATTTCATTTCTGTGCTTGAAGGCATGCTGCATCATTTTAGCGTGAGCCAAAACACAGAAACAAAACAAAATGCAATTCGGTGGTGGATTTTCGTTTCAGGTGGGAAACGACACAAAACAAAACAAAAACAAGTTGCGATGTTCCTGTTGTTTAGAAACGACGACACGTAACCTCCATTGAGCAGCCAGTAAGAGAGATGGCGGGGGGGGGGGGGGGGAAGGATTGCTGCCTCTCTCTTTGATATCGGATACCTCACTTAGCCCGGAGACAGGAAGGATGCTGGTGGATCCAGCCACAGATGGCGCCTGCCCCTCTGAGGAGAAGCAGGGCCTGTCTGATGACTTTGTTTGGTTGGAGGGGTTGAGTGGAACCCTAATAGAAACTCCCAGTGCAGCCCTGCTCAGCCGCCTGGAAGCAATGACAGTGGTGACTACCCACAAGGGAGCTCAAGCAGTGAAGACTAAGGAGGCTAAGCAACCCATGCAAGGAGTGACCAGAGAGGCTCGTCAGATACCATCTGTGTTGATGAGACTCCAGGTTTTTACCTTGGAAGAAATATGGTTAGCAATTGAAGGTTGGGAAAAAACTTTATCTGCACAAATTTCTCAAGTTTCTGCTCACTTTCAAGCTATACGTGGTAGGCTTATGGCACATGAAAAAGCAGAGGAAAAGTGTAAAAAGAAGATGGACATAATAGAGCAAAAGGTTGGTCAAGTACAAATCACTGAAGCCATTCTGGTGAAAGATAATATTGTGATCCATCACAAGCTAGAAAATTTGAAAAACATTTCTAAGTGTAAGAATTTGAGGCTGATTAATTTTCCTAACTTGGATTTGATTTCTCCAAAGGAAATGTTTAAAAAATATTTTATTGAGATTCATAACATTCTGGTAGCTTCTTTGCCCTACCACAAGAGCATTTTATTTGCCTCTTTCTAAGGGAAAAATTTGAGAAGAAGACCAGGTGGATTTGTTACCTATTCATTAGAGACTTAAGAACTTTCCTTAAGAAGAGCTGGTGAAACCCAAATGAAATTAGCAACAATTGTTTGTTAACCTTGTTTTGGAGCTAGATAAGTAATGGATTATGAAGTTTTTTCAAATATAGAGATGAACTGTTTTTCAAATGTAATGGGATCAGAATTGTCCCAGATGTGACATAATCTATTCAGAATAGGCGAAGGCAATTTTTACTTTTCAGATGGAGGGTTTTGCAGGATTGGGGATATATTCTTTTTGAAGTATACATCTGAATGTTTGGTTAAGTACCAGAATGTTAATTATGTTTTTCTGAACTAAGCCAGCTATACTTTCCCTCAGTGGCCAGTTAGCCTTTGGAAGTATTTCTTGATTGCTCTCCCATAAAAGTAGATTTTAAAAGCCTTGCATGTGCACAAATGGCCATATACACATGCAAGTGGGCCGCATGGGGGCTACTTGAATTTTAAATAGCCAGGAAAGGTGTGTGAGGTATGAGTGCCCAGAAAATGTAGGTGGAAAAAGGGCAGGGCAGTGGGGCCAGCACTGATGGGCATAACTCTACAAAATGTTCCTCAGCTGGCATGCGTGCCACTTTGCTACAGCTCCCTGTTAGGTGCAAGAGTCTGGTGAACACTGGAGAGAGGGAGAGAAAACCTCTTTATAGGACTCGGTCTGATACTCCATGTATGGATCGTTGTTGTAAGGGGGCACTTTCATTCTGGGTGAGTATTCGGGAGGTGGGTTGGGGTTAGGGGGGTGTTGTAACAGACACATTCAGAGGTATCCATTGTAAAACTGACACCATTAAAGATTTTTTGACCTTATAAGTGATGACAATTCTAAAAAGAGTAGCTGATTTGTACCCTGCAGTCTCTGCTAGCTGCTGCATTGTACAAATCAACTCTTTTTCACCTCACCCTGAATCAAAGTGCCCCCTTATGATGGTCCATATATAGAGTAATAGAGTGAGCCCCATAAAGAGGTTCTCTCTCTCTCCTGCACCTAATGGGGAGCTGTAGTGAGGTGGCATGTGTAAGATATGTGCATTAAGCTGCAGAAGACTGTAAAGGGCATTTTTTTTTAACCTTCACCTGTAGGTTATAAAATAGCACATATTTTTGTGCATGGTGAGAAATGCACATTTATGGGCACATGCAGCCTTTTTAAAATCTATCCTTTAGGGCATTTCCCTCTTTTTTTTTTCAGTTTTGGCTAGAGTTCAAAAGAACTTTCTCTTAATAGTTCCTTGTTTTGATTAATTCTTGGAATGGTGCTTTCTCTTCTCCCTCTCTTTGGTGGACTTTTGTGTTTTAAGGGGTTATAAAACTTTAAAGAATTGTGTAACTTTTCTGTTTTCCACATGGAACTAATCTGGAATTTGTGGACTGTTGGTTGGTAACCTGCTGTTCTAACCACTAGGCTAATCCTCCCCTCTGTTTAAATGTACTTTAACAGGCTAATTTAAAAAAGAGCATGCAGGCGCATACACGCATGTATAGGTGCAAGAGAAGACATGCGGCAATTTTAAATAATCTGCGCACTTGCACGTAGGGATTGTGACTTTTAAACCAATGTGCGGGCACATATGTGCACGTGTTCATCAGCCCGCACCCAGTGACGCAGCCATTTACAATATACGTGTATATGCGCACATCATTTAAAATAGCCTGACCACGCACACGTGCGTGCAATTTTAAGGGGACACATGCCTATGTACACAAATACCACTTCTACCACGTCAGTGGGGGTTTTTTAAAAGACACACGTGCCAACACCATTAGCAGTTTTCCCAGTTCAGTCCCAGTTTGCCCAGATAAGGAATAAACTTCCAAATCCACCTAGTTTACTAGACTCCCTTCTCTCCTGTTAGTCCCAACTTTTAAAACCCCGCTCATCTGCCTAGAATTGTTTTGTTTTGCAATTTACACGTCATCCATGGCAGAAGTAAAGGTACATGGTAAGGGATCCTGTGAGCGAAAGTATTTATTCGCTGATTTCAAGTTAAATTTCAGGAACACCCATGCCCCTTTTTTGAACTTTTCATTTGTGCTCACAGCAGCAAGTACGCACATAAACGGTTGGCTTTTAAAATCCACTCGGTGCACGCCGGCCCAACTTGTGCGCATATCTCCCAGTTTTGGCCCGCACCGAGCATTTAAAATTCACCTTATATGTTTTAAAATACACCTCCCACGCAGAAGTGTGCACCTAATCTTAAAACACTGCTCGAGACAACGTACTCCACGTATCTTTCCTAGGATTTTGCCGACTTTTACGAGTGTATGTAGGCGGATTTTAAAACATGCTCATGCCAGGGACCAGGCCAGTTTTTCCAATTAGTCCACCAGTTTGCTCAGTTATTATCAAGGTCTTTAAGATCCCTCTGGTTCTTCATCCTGCATGGCCTCCAGTTGAGCCAGAGCTCTTACCCTATCCTGAAAGCCCTAACGCTTGCAATCTACAGACTTGCTCCTCAACTGGAGCAGCAGTAAGGCTATGCAGATAAGAAGCCAGCACGTGCTGGGGTCTCCAGTTTTAAAATACAGAGATACGTGTGTAACTGTTGGTTCCACCCTAGAACGTCCATATTCTGTCCATGCCACACCCCTTTTCCACCCTCTTACTTTTGACACATGCATGAGTACATACGTGCGTACTTCGTGGCTTTTTTAAAAATCCGTGTTGTTCGCACACGGCCTACATACGCACCTATGTGGGCATTTTTGCATGAGCAACACTTTTAAATCGACCTCTTTATGTTTAAATGGACTTTTGAAAATTGATAGCAAATGTTCTTATTGTATGCACATTAATCCTTTTGAAAATTACCCCAATATCTTTTTGGTTCACTATGGAGATAACTGTCAAAGTGATATGCACATAAAAATTAGCATATATATGCATAGATACCTTGTACTCACATAATCACTGTTTTATAACAGTCGAAAATATGCACATATTTTATGTTTTGCGCACACATACTTGAACATAAAAAAGGAGCTGCCTAGGGGTGTTCTGGGGCAGTGTCAACAGTTACGTGTGAAGATGCTATTTTAAAAGATGCTTACGCACATTTGGTAACTTCCTCGTGCAATTTTCCACCTCCTAATCTTCTTGCATAATTAGTATCAGACTTGTTTATTGTATAGTACTGGCTAGGTAGGAGGTCTGGGTGAATTGAGGAAGTTCAGACTAAAAAACCAGGAGGATAACATGGAGAAGGACTGCACAAATTGGTAGAGTAATTGGTAATCTGGTTAATTTCACCAGATTAAATGTTTTAAAATATGCCAAGTTATGTGTGTAAATCTGGTTTTATGCAAGTTAAGTCCTATTTTATTTTCAAGTGTAACATATACACACATATATTTTTAAAATAGGTAGGAAAAGTCTGCTCTTTAATGCAGTCCATGTATTCCCATGTAAGTATACATACACGCATATGTTTCGGGGTAAAGATACATGCATTTTATAATACTCATGTATGATACGCCTGAGTTATAAAATATTTTGTAGATCTATGCGCAGCCATGTACACACATATATTCCTCCGAGTGTAATTGTTTGAAAGTCCTCTCTGTTTATGCTTTATTTACTAAGATTGTTTTCTTGGAATATACATTAAAAACCTAATAAATATAAAATATATATTTTAAAAAACACCAACATATCCCCATAGGGCATTTATTTTCCTACTTCAGTATTTCCTTCTAAAATCATAGTTTATCTATGTTCCCCTGTAATTGAATAGCATTTTTAGACCTAGATTTATCATTTTGCTATGAATTTCACCAAGCTTTTATCACATTTTGAGCTGGCTGGAGAGAGAGAGAAAGAGAGAGAACCTCTTTATAAGGCTCTCATATAAGTTAACTATTTATATCACCATAAAAGGGGGAACTAGTAATTTGGGGTGAGGTTTTGGTGGTGGCCTAGGATTTAGGGTGCAGTTTTACATGCGTCAGAGGTACGAACAGCACAGTAGACATCAGTGAAGATTTTATGTGATTTGGAGTGATGAAAGGTACTCAAATATGAGATTTGTACATTGTACTTTTGACCTAGCTTGATAGAAGCTAGGTAGAGAGTGCATCAAACTAGGTCAAGAGTACATTGCACAAATCTCATCTTTGTTTACCTTTCTCCAAATCACATAAAATCTTCACTGGTCTACTGTCCTGTTCGTACCTCTGACTGTGCATGTAAAACTGCCCCCAAAAGCTAGCCCACCAACAAAACCTCACCCCGAGTTCAGAATGGCCCCTCTTACAGTGGTATAAAAAGTTGACTAATATGTGTATCTCCCCAGAGGTTCTCACTCTCTCTCTCTCTCTTTCTCTCCCTCCCTACCCAAAACAAGATTTGCGATTTTTACCACAAATCCCGTTTCGGGCATAATGCACAACATAACACCAGGGAAAAAGGTGTAGTTATTTCTGGCGTTAAATCCCGAAATAGCATACGTTATGCTATCACTCCCCTCATTTTCATAAACTCCACCCAAACCCCTCCCATTTGACTAAATTTTTTAAATGTGCATTTGTATCTCGCGATGTGTTATTTATCGCAAGAGTTATGGCGTTATCATGGGTGTTAGGGCCCTTACGACTGCGATAAGGCCCTAATGAGATTTGATGAATGATTCCCTTAGCTTGTTGTAGAAATGATGAACGTGAATTTGGGGAATGATGCATAAGTGCCTAACACCTATTGTGATATATATATATTATGCCCCCTTATTTCCCAATTTCCTTATTTAATGCTTATCATATGACCCTTTGTAATATAAATTATAACATAACCTCACTGCTTGTAGCCAACATTAGTAGCCTGGGATCTATTTAAAGATTAGGTACTTGTCAGGTTCTTGTGATTTGGATTTACCACTGTTACCCTTGATCTGACCCAATATGGCATATCTTATGTTCTTATGGTGGATATGTATCATCATTTATGCTTTTGCATGGTTCAGTTCAGGGTTCATTGGATCAAGCAGATGGTTGATAAGCTCAAAAGAATTAGGTCTTTAAAAAAAAAAAATTAAATAATCATAATCCCAAGATATATAGACAAGAAAAAGAGTTAAGACTCCACAAAGTGTTCAATTTAATATGCATGTTGGGGTAGGGTCAAGAATTACAATGCACCTTTCTGAAATGTCATTTTAATTGTGAAACTTAGAATAAATGAAACATTTTCATTTTGCTCTTTTTCTTTTTTTAAACTAGCAACGTCTTCCTGCTCCTTTGGTTTTCCAATTCAATCAGAACCTGCGCTAATTAGGGTGAAAGTAACATGAGTTATGTTTTGCGGCTACCTGGTGTATTTTGCATATTTTTATTCGTTCACTCCAGGCCATCTATAAGTCAGCCATTGCAGCAAAGAGTATGGCTCCTTTTGTAATCTATGGTATCACAAATTCCATCTATAGTTGCCCTTCTGCAATGGCTGGGATTCCCTTCCCTGTAACAAACCCTTGTGAATGCTCTCTCTCCACAGCATGCCCAAGCCCTAGCTGGTCCAAGGATTAAAAGTCGGGTCCAGGAATTGAATGCAGGCCTCCGGTGCTGCAGCAGACAGTGCATGTGAAACATTCCTCACCCATCCAAAGGCATAGGGCAATTTGCATATGCTGCATTGTTTCAATATATTTAATATCTGTATATGTAACAAGAAAAGAAATTAAATTTTCAATTGCAGTTCGAATCTGCCTTATGCCTGACTTTATTTGAACTGTCTAGAATCATTTCATCTAAAGCAGCCTAGCTTTCACCCAAAGGCTTTGCTCAAGCATTTGATTTTCCATCATGGACATGTAAGTTAATGAAACTAAAATGGAAAGCTGGAAAAAAAAAAAAAAAAAGCTAAGCATGCTATGGGTTAAAATAATACAAGAGTCTATCTTTTTCCACTGGGTTGTGATCCATAAAAATCACCCTGAGCCTTTTCTCTTTCTTTTCTGTCTGTGAAGCCAATTGCTTTGATTGCAGTGATATGAGTACGCTGAAATGACTTGCCCTTGCTTGTGAGGCAAATGGAACATGCTAATAGAACTCATCGCATTACCCGATGCAAAAGTGCCATAGCTCATTACTTTAAGATAAAAGGATATCATTGCAGACGGCAAGCAGAATTGACTTTCTGACGCCCGACTTGATGATGATTTAATCAACTGCTCTCTTTCACTTCTCATCCCCGTGCCTGTCGGTTTTGCAGGTGCCGTTAAATGAGACACTCAGAGAGTGAGCGGAGGGAAAGAAATTGCTGTCATTACTTTTCAAGAAAGGGGGTATGCAAATTTGAGGCAGAAAGATTGCGCTCATAATGGGCCTGGTAAGATACAAGGATCAGGCTTGACAGGTGAGGGCAAGTCATTTGTAACATCCTTAAAGTGAAGCAAACGTCCTCATTTACAAAACGCCGTGCTCGATAAGAGAAGCTACAAATGAACGCCATGAGGTGGTTGGAAGTAGCAGATCAAGCAGCCCTAGAAGGGAGATGGATTAAGCAAGAATTTTTCAAGCAGCAATAAATATATCTTGTTGGGTCAGCAAACGGCATTTTTGGCATTTTAATTTCAAACCTGGGCTCTTCTGGGGTGTGATAGAGCCAATCACCGAATGAAGACAATATTCCCCTAAAAATTAGAATGCTACTTGCTTTTCATCACTCTTTTTGCACTAACTGAATGGGGCTGGGGATGTTGCAGCCTTCACAGCCCCCTCCCCCCACTGGAGGGAAGGGGAAGGGTCATGGTCACTGCTCAAGGGTGAAACTTAATGGTCATAATTCAGGGATCATGATTACTGGGTTCCTGAAGGAGTTTTATACATGATCACCAGCCCAGGAACACTGCAGCAATGACCAGTCTTAGGTCACACTGGGGGTAGAGGGATATAAAATATGGGGGGGAAATCCTCAGATAGTTGTGATTGAGGGTTCATGGCACCAGGATCCCAGACCGTGTTTTTTAGAATGAGCTGGAGGCCCATAGAAGCAGGAGGAAACAACTGTGTCATAAAATACCAAGTATCCTAAGAGCAAACCAAGCTCACTCGATTTAACCCATAAAATTCACTAATGAATAACTGAATTATTTATCATAATGGAAAAGTATAATTTCATAATTTCAGTGAGAGTTTCTGCAGGTTGTGTTACTTTTTACAGGACCAACAAAAGACGCTGTAACGCACAAGCTTTTAAGACATCAAGGCCTCTTCAGCTCTTGTGTTATGATGTTTTCTCGGTCCTTTAAAAGGTCTCAAACACACAGAGATTCCAGAGAATCAGTGTTTCTTACATGGTTACCTTGGTTTGCTTTTATATTATATATGTGACTTTGCAACCTACTGCGAATGCAAGAGTGTGCAGGCTACACATTTTAAAAAAATAAAACAATAAATAAATTAACAAATAATAGTAACATACAGTAACGTAGCAGATAACAGCAGAAAAAAAGATCCATTCTGTCTGTCCTGCTCTTCCTGCAAAGATGTACATATATCCCAGCTGCCAGCTACTTATAAGATATCTCTCATAACAGCTATTATCCATCTTCCTCATTTCTATGCCACCACCTTAGGCAGATGTGCATACAACAACCTCCAACTAGTACACACCCCAATCCTCCCCCCCCCCCCCGACTCATGTCTGCCCATAAAGCTTTGAACATCCATCCTCCTAGGTCCTCAGCACAGCCTGCCAGACAGATCCAGCTACCTGAGTACCTGTTTTTCTGCTAGGACTTCAACTGTAGTTACTGTACTTGCAGCCTGCCAGAAAGGCCCAGCTGCTATTTAATTCCCTCACTGCAGCCTGCCAGAGAGATCCAGTTAAAGGGTTGCCTGCATTTCCACTGGGACATGTAACATTTCATATTAACTAGATTGACATTCAATCTGACAGTCCCAATGCTGTTTCTTGATTAGTTCTCTGCAGACAAATAAATCTTAAACTTCTACAGATCTACTAATTTTATTTTATAGATCTGCAGACTTCCCTAGAGATTTGCGATAATAAGGCCTCAGTTTTATGCCTGTTGTGGTGGTAATTTTCTAACACTTCCCAAAAGTTACATCAATTTTCAAAATTATCCCACCAAATCAACCGATCCACTTACACCTGCTATTTAGTACTAAGAACATAAGAAATTGCCATGCTGGGTCAGACCAAGGGTCCATCAAGCCCAGCATCCTGTTTCCAACAGTGGCCAATCCAGGCCACAAGAACCTGGCAATAACCCAAACACTAAGAAGACCCCATGCTACTGATGCAATTAATAGCAGTAACTATTCACTAACATCCAAATTTTAAAAAGCCTACGCTCATAAAATCTGAGAGATATGCGCATGGCTGGGCCGTGTACGCGCCAAGCGCATTTTAGAAACAACCCAGTCACGTGCGTATCTCCTGGTACATGCAGACGTGTCGGGCCATGCAAAAGGGGCAGGCTGGGGGCCAGGGGCTGGGTGGGGAGGGGCAGGGGCCGATCGGGACAGCAGCCATTAGGCCCTTCCCAGGGAAGCACGCGCCGGCAGCCGGCTGGCGTGCGGAAGTTACTTCTGCTCCAAAGGAGCAGTAATTATTAAAACAGAAAAATTTTAACTAGCTAGATAGGGGTTAGAGGTCAGTGAAGAGAGGGGAGAAGGCAGGAAGGCTAGTTAGGGGGATAGGGAAGTTCCCTCGCAATCTGTTCCTTAATTGGAGCGGACTGGCAGGGAACTGAGAAAACCCTACTCGTGTTGCAGCACATATTTTTTTTAAATCCCTCCATTCCATGCGCAAGAGGCTACCCACGCACACATGCTCACTCAGATATTAAAATCTGGCGTGCATGTGCGCGTGGGAATCATATTTTATAGCATGTGCGCGCATCCCCTTTATCATTTTGGTTGCCCTTCTCTGTACCTTCTCCATCGCAACTATATCTTTTTTGAGATGCGGCAACCAGAACTGTACACAGTATTCAAAGTGCGGTCTCACCATGGAGCGATACAGAGGCATTATGACATTTTCCGTTCTATTAACCATTCCCTTCCTAATAATTCCTAACATTCAGTTTGCTTTTTTGACTGCCACAGCACAGTGAACTGATGATTTCAAAGTATTATCCACTATGATGCCTAGATCTTTTTCCTGAGTGGTAACTCCTAATATGGAACCTAACATCGTGTAACTACAGCAAGGGTTATTTTTCCCTATATGTATCACCTTGCACTTGTCCATATTAAATGTTGTCTGCCATTTGGAAGCCCAATCTTCCAGTCTCACAAGTTCCTCCTGCAATTTATCATAATCTGCATGTGAATTAATTACTCTGAATAATTTTGTGTCGTCTGCTAATTTGATCACCTCACTCGTCATATCCCTTCCCAGATCATTTAAAAATATATTGAGAAGCACCGGTCCAAGTACAGAGCCCTGAGGACCTCCACTATTTACCCTTTTCCACTGATAAAATTAATCATTTAATCCTGCTGTTTACTGTTTTTTTAACCAGTTTGTAATCCATGAAAGGACACTGCCTCTTATCCCATAACATTTTAGTTTTCTTAGAAGCCTCTCATGAGAGACTTTGTCAAAGGCCTTCTGAAAATCCAAATACACTACATCTACCGGTTCACTTTTATCTACGTTTATTAACCCCTTCAAAAAAATGAAGCAGATTTGTGAGGCAAGACTTCCTTTGGGTAAATCCATGCTGACCTGTGTTCCATTAAACCATGTTTTCTATATGCTCTACGATCTTGATCTTTAGAATAGTTTCCACTATTTTTCCCAGCACTGAAGTCAGGCTCACTGGTCTATAGTTTCCCGGATTGCTGAGTGTTAGAGCTGTAGATTAACATATTGTCCCCCTTCTAGACATTAGTTCAACTTTGATCATGTCATGATCACTATTGCCAAGTGGCTCCACCATTAAAAAAACAATTCTATAAACTGCAGAAAATGGAATGTACCACAAAAATGTTCGCTATTCACCACATGCAGAGTTGGAGTCCAGAAATTAGGAAAATGGCACACGGAGTAAATAATGTAATGTGCAGTGAAGCCATTGCATTTATTGATCATAATTATGCAAATGTACTTCCTAACAGGGAACACCCGTTCACTGGTTTCCCTTCTTTTTTAGATAATCCAATCATTTGTAACATAGCTTTTATATTGGAAGAGGTTTTTTTTTATAATCAACATCAATTTTTGGATCAATACACAATTTTACTGCAACTGTTCTTTTTACAATGGAAACAAATGTAAGAACGCATTTTCCTATGCACTTAAAAAGTTCCCCATAGGGAAAAGCGATAATTGATCAAAATTCTCTGCACAAATTTTTACGCCTGAGAACTTGATTATAAGCCGCCATGATGTTACAAAAACCTTTTTTCTTAGTTTAACTAAAATGGAAAATGGAAGTTAAATTCTCAAAGAAGTTGAGTAACTGACCCCAATTCATAATTTCTTATTGGAGAGCACATTGGATTGTAATCCTGGCCTTTAAACCTTGTGTCTATAATTCTGTTTTCATTTTCTTAAAAATGTTCAGATACTCCTCTATGGGAGTCCGGGCCAAGAAACTAAACACCATTCACATTGATTGCTGGCATTTGAAAAGAGCTCGGCTGTAAAGCAAATTACACAATTCGCTAATCCCATGTGCAAAACAATTTATTATAAATTTAATTAAATATTCAATTCCTTTCCAGCTCTGCTTAGAGATTTTATTAGACAAGCAATATAAAAATGCAAATAAAGTAAATAAGCAATCTGATTGGCTAGACAGTAGTTCCTTAATTCTGTAGGAATACCCTATTTTATCAATGAGACCACATGTTGCTTGCTTGCTTATTTATTTAATTTATAAATATCAACAATTGTAAATAAACTCAAAACTTACAGAGAGTAATTTTCAAAAACACTTATGTGCGGGAAAGTGTTTTGCCTGCACGATATGCAGGTAAATTTGCACATGTATCTCACACTCATGTGCAAGTTACCCAGACAAAGCAAAGGTGTTCCTGGGAGTAAAGCTGGGGAAGGGTTTGCACTTATTGGCATAGGTTTGAATATTCAAATGTATATGTGCAGGGAAGAGGGATTCAGTTTTGTAAGGAACTGGGGAACCTTTTGGGGAAGGGGGAGACTTTTCTGAAAGGATGGGCTCCACCTTAACCAGAGTGGAGCCAGGCTGCTGGCGCTAACTTTTAAAAAGGAGATAGAGCGGCTTTTAAACTAGAACAAGGGGGAAAGCCGACAGTCACTCAGCAGCGCATGGTTTGGAGGGAGATATCCTTGAAGGATACTAATGAAATAGGAGAGTTAGGGCATCCCAACAGAGAAGTTCCAATAAAAGCAAACATAGTGCATGTGCCTATAAGTAAAGAATCACCTGAGCTAAAGAATTCCAAATTATTCATATCAACTGAAAAGCAGATTGTTAATACAAACAAGAAACACACTTTGAAATGTCTGTATGCCAATGCCAGAAGTCTAAGAAGATGGGAGAGTTAGAGTATATAGCAGCAAATTATGAGATTGACATAACTGGCATCTCAGAGACCTGACGGAAGGAGGATAACCAATGGGATAATGCTTTATCAGGGTACAAATTATATCGCAATGATAGGAAGGATCAACTTGGTGTGGGTGTGGCACTTTATGTCCTGGAGGGTATAGAATGCAACCGGATAAAGATTTTACAAGAGACTAAATGCTCAGTAGATTCTATATGGATAGAAATCCCATGTGTGTTCGGTAAGGGGCGGATTTTAAATGCCCTGCGCGCGTAAATCCGGCCGGATTTACGCGCGCAGGGCCCTTGCGCGCCGGCGCACCAATTTTGCATAGGCCGCTGGTGCGCGCAGAGCCCCGGGACGCGCGTAAGTCCAAGGGCTTTGTAAAAGGGGCGGGGAGGGGGCGTGTCGGGGGCGTTCCCGAAACGACGCAACTTTTTGGGGGCGTGCCGCGGCGTTTCGGGGGCGGGGCGTGGCGCCGGCCCAGGGGCGTGGTCCAGGCCTCCGGACCAGCCCCCGGGTCGGGTGACGGCGTGCGCAGATTTACGTCTGCTTTTAGCAGGCGTAAATCTGCCAACAAAGGTAAGGGGGGGGGTTTAGATAGGGCCAGGGGGGTGGGTTAGGTAGGGGAAGGGAGGGGAAGGTGGGGGGAGGGCGAAGGAAAATTGGAGAGGCCTCGGAGGAAACAGGCAGCGCGCGCTGGGCTCGACGCATGCAGGTTGCACAAATGTGCACCCCCTTGCGCGCACCGACCCCGGATTTTATAAGATACGCGCGTATCTTATAAAATCCAACGTACTTTTGTTCGCACCTGGTGCGCGAACAAAAGTACGCGATCGCGCAAATTTTTAAAATCTACCCCTAAGAGTATGGTGATAGGAGACACTATCACTATACTCTGTCTGACCAAAATGGTCAGACAGATAATGAAATGCTAAAAGAAATCAGGGAAGCTAACCAATTTGGCAGTGCAGTAATAATGGGAAATTTCAATTACCCCAATATTAACTAGGTAAATATAACATCAGGACATGGTAGAGAGGTAAAGTTCCTGGATGGAATAAATGACTGCTCATGGAGCAACTGGCTCAGGAACCAACAAGAGAGGGGGCTATTTTAGATCTAATCCTTAGCGGAATGCAGGATTTTCTAAGAGATTTAATGGTGCTGGGGCCACTTGGCAATAGTGATCATAACATGATCAAATTTGAATTATTGACTGGAACAATAAGCAAATCTACAGTTCTAGTGGACCTTGGAGTGATAGTGTCTAGTGATCTGAAGATGGCAAAGCAATGTGACAAGGTGATAGCTAAAGCCAGAAGAATGCTGGGTTGCATAGAGAGAGGAATAACTAGCAAGAAAAAGGAGGAGATAATCCCCTTGTACAGGTCCTTGGTAAGGCCTCACCTGGAGTATTGAGTTCAGTTTTGGAGACTTTATCTCAAAAAGGACAGAGATAAGATGGAAGCGGTCCAGGGAAAGGCAACAAAAATGGTGGGAAGTCTCCATCAAATGACTTATGAGGAAAGGTTGAAGGAGCTAAATATGTATACCCAAGAGGAGAGGAGGTGCAGAGGAGATATGATACAGACCTTCAGATACCTGAAAGGTTTTAATGATGCACATTCAACAAACCTTCTCCATTGAAAAGAAATCAGTAGAAATAGGGGTCATGAAATGAAACTCCAGGAAAGACTACTCAGAACCAAAGTCAGAAAATATTTCTTCACAGAGAGGGTGGTGGATGCCTGGAATGCCCTTCCGGAAGAGGTGGTGAAAACAAAAACAGTGAAAGATTTCAAAGGGGCATGGGATAAACACTGTGGATCCCTAAAGGCTAGAGGATGGAAATGAGGAAAAGAGTGCATGGGGGTAACTTGCTGGTGTGGCGATTACTACCCTTAACCAATAAACCTTCATATTGTTGATGCAACTCATTATTGCTCTCTGCTTTAATGGCGGGGGAAAAGAAGAAAAGGGGAATTAGTTTCAAACAGCAACCAAGAAGGACACTGAATTTTATGTCTGGGAAAACAAATAAGCATGGGGGTAACTTGCTGATGTGACTGTTACTACCCTTATCCAATAAGCCTTAAACTTGTGATGTAACTCCAACATTGCTCTCTGCTTCAACGGCAAGAAATAAGAGATAACGGGGAACAGGACTCAGACAGTAACCAACAAGGGCCCTGACTTTAACGGTTTGAGAAACTAAGTATGGGGGTAACTTGTATGCCATGGCAGATGCCACCCCTGATGCTACCATTATAGGGGAGACCTGTATGGCACGGCTGATAATACCATAAGCTTGCTGGGCAGACTGGATGGATTTGGTCCTTTTCTGCCATCATTTCTTTGTTTCTATGTTTGTATAGCTAGCAAAAAACTGAAAGCTATAAAGGTTAAGCATGTACAACATGCATGAACATTGTTTAAAAATATCATCTTAGAAGCATAGTCCAGATGTATTCCAAACATTAAGAAAGGTTTTTAAGTTTTGCAAGCAGAGGGGATGACAGTTTAATGTAGTGCATTTATCAAGATATTTATGCTGAGGGCAATATGGTCATGGCTATGGTTTTATCTTATAAGTTATGGTATGTGTATGGTTTACTGTTTTAATATTATTTATTTATATATTTATTTAACACTTTTATATACTGATATTCTTGTAACAAGTTACAAATCACTTCGGTTTACATTGTAATGATAACCAGCGCATAAAAGAATGCATTACATTGAACAAGGAAGTACAAACTTGGATCATAAAACTGAAGTAACCAGGGAGATAACTTGAAGAGACATTGACCGGCGAGCCGGATTATGATTTGGTTTAATACCCGTGGTTTGAGAAGAAAAAAACATTGGGATTAGATTTATTTTATTTACTTAATGATTGTTTGCTATGTTAATGTTATTTTATTTCATGTTTTATGCATTTTATCTTGTAACAGGAAATGATTATGTGCATTTTGTTCCTGTAAACCGCATAGCAATGTTGATTTGCAGTATATAGATTTAATAAATAAATAAAGGCCAAACAACTGCAAACTTGGTTAAAAAGTGAATAAAAGAGGCTATTTTAGACAAAAAAACCCCTTTCTTCAAAATTTGAAAGAAGGATGCATCTGAAGAAAATAGGAAAAAGCATAAGCATTGGCAAGTACAATTTAAACACTGATAAGACAGGCTAAGAGAGAATTTGAAAAGAAGTTGGCTATAGAGGCAAAAACTCATAATAAAACTTTTAACAATGCATCCAAAGCAGAAAGCCTGCAAGGCAGTCAGTTGGACCGTTGGATGATCAAGAGGCTAAAGGGGCACTTAGGGAAGATAAAGCCATTGTGGAAAGACTAAGGGGCTAATTCACCCCCTAATGCAATAGGGGGATTAGCGCCTATTTAACATGCGTCTGACGCGGAGTGAATGAGATAGTGCTCATTACATAAAATGCATGGGAATGAGCCTATTACTCATTCGCTCTGAATGCAAAAAGATAAATGTGCATCTCAGACGCACATTTATCGCTCAGATATTAACGCCTGCCTGGAGCAGGCGTTAACTGCTGAGCGCATTGAAAAGAAGAACAGAAAAGCAGAAAAAAAACTGCTTTTCTGCACTTCTTTTTTAAATTATGTGTGCTAAACTCAGCGGCCGTTTTCATTACTGGCAGACAGGTTATGAAAACCCAGGCCGAGTTTACTGGCGTCGGTCTTCATAACCAGCAGTTGCGGCAGGTCGCGTTAGGAAGGAGGCGCTGAGGTCACGCAAGCGACTCTAGCACCTCCTTCCCAGTGCGACCCCCTAATTTCCATATTGCATGGCGCCCCCCTTGCTTTCAGCGCACATAATTGCATCGGCCCGTAATTGAATTCTTTGCTTCGGTGTTTACAAATGAAGATGTTAGAGAGATACCTGTTCCAGAGACGGTTTGCAAGGGTGATGATTCAGATGAACTGAACCAAATCATAGTGAACCTGGAAGATGTGGTAGGCCAGATTAACAAACTGAAGAGTAGTAAATTGCCTGGACCAGATGGTATATATCCCAGGGTTATGAAAGAACTAAAAAATGAAATTTCAGATCTATTACTAGTAAATTGTAACATTAAAATCGTCCATTGTACCTGAAGACTGGAAGGTGGCCAATGTAAACCCAATATTTAAAAAGGGTCCCAGGAGTGATCTGGGAAAGTATAGACCAGTGAGCCTGACCAGTGTTTGAAAAAATAATGAAAACTATTCTAAAGAACAAAATCATACAACATATAGATAGACATGATTTAATGGAACACGAGCAGCATAGATTTACCCAATGGAAGTCTTGCCTCACAAATATACTACAAGTTTTTAGAAGGGGTTAATAAACACGTGGATAAAGCTGAGTCAGTAGATGTAGTATATTTGGATATTCAGAAGGCATTTGACAAAGTTTCCCATGAAAGGCTTTTAAGAGTTTTAAAAAGTCATGGGATAGGAGGCAATGTATTTTTGTGAATTGCAAACTGGTTAAACGATAGGAAACAGAGATTAGGAGAGAGGTAAACAGTGGAGTGCCTCATGGATCTGAACTTGGACTGGTGCTTTTTAATATATTTATAAATGATCTGGAAAGGGGAATGATGAGTGGTGAGATCAAATTTGCGGATGACAAAATTATTCAGAGTAGTTAAATCACATGAGTATAGTAATACATTGTAGGAGGACCTTGTGAGACTGGACATTTGGGCATCCAAATGGCAGATGAAATCTAATGTGGAGAAGTGCAAGGGAAAATAACCTATGCTGTAGTTACATGATGTTAGGTTTCATGTTAGGAGTTACCACCCAGGAAAAAGATCTAGGAGTCATAGTGGACAATACACTGAAATCGTAATTTTCATTGCTGCATCTCAAAGAAGATATAGATGCATTGGAGAAGGTACAGAAAAGGGTGACAGGAAAAGGAATGGAACGACTCTCCTATGAGGAAAGGTTATAGAGGTTAGGGCTGATCAGCTTGGAAAAGAGTCAGCTGAAGTGAAGATATGATGAGGTCTACAAAATAATGAGAGGACTAGAATGGGTAAATGTAAATCAATTGTTTGCTTTTTCAGATAATAGAAGGACTGGGGGCACACCATGAAGTTAGCAAGTAGCACATTTAAAACAAATCAGAGAAAATTATTTTTCATTCAATGCAAAATGAAACTCTGGTATTCATTGCCAGAGATTGTAGTTAAGGCAGTTAGCGTAGCTGAGTTTTAAAAAGTTTTGGACAAGTTCCTGGAAAAGTCAATAAACTGCTATTACTCAACTTGACTTAGGGAATACATAGCCACTGCTTATTACCAGCATTATTAGCATGGGATCTATTTAATGTTTGGGTACTTGTCAGGTACTTCTAATCTGGATTGACCACTGCATGAAAAGGGATGCTTCGGTCTGACCCAATATAGCAACTTCTTATGTTCCATAAAAGACATTTACAGGCAGAAATGTGTTCTTATGCACTCAGCAGAGCTTTCTCGTGCAAGAGCCCCTAGTAACTTGTCACCTAGAGACTAACCTTTCTTTCCAGAGAGACCGATGCTGAGAAAAGACATTCACAGTATAAGGAATTAGATATTTTTCTCTTTACGGAATTTGAGTATACTTTTTTTTTCTCCTAAATCTCCAAGGCCACTAAAAAACGAGTTGGTTTAATTTAGTATTTACAAAAGAGGTCATCTGCTGTAATAAAAGCACAATCTAGAAAACTATACTGGGCATGTATTCTGCAACCTTCTGAGGATAATCAGGGTCATTTACTTATATTGTTACCCTCAAAAAGATTAAAAGCAATGAATTGAACTTGACATAGCAAATCAGTAAAAATCAAGGAATTCAGTGACTTATATAATGCCACAGAGATGTATCTATAATATATCACTTCATATAAGGATCTTAGATATGACATGGAGAATGGCAGGAATTATGGCTCATAGGGATGTGAATCGTTTTAGGACGATTAAAATTATCGTCCGATAATTTTAATATCGTCTTAAACCGTTATGGAACACAATACAATAGAGATTCTAACGATTTATCGTTATAAATCGTTAGAATCGTGAGCCGGCACACTAAAACCCGCTAAAACCCACCCCCGACCTTTTAAATTAAATCCCCCACCCTCCAGAACCCCCCCCAAATAACTTTTCCTTGCCAAATCCTACCTCCTTCAATCCCCCACCCAAATGACTTAAATTACCTGGGGGTCCGGAACGGCAGCGGTCCGGAACGGGCTCCTGCTACTGAATCTTGTTGTCTTCGGCCGGCGCCATTTTCCAAAATGGCGCCGAAAAATGGCGGCGGCCATAGACCAACAGGATTCGACGGCAGGAGGTCCTTCCGGACCCCCGCTGGACTTTTGGCAAGTCTTGTGGGGGTCAGGAGGCCCCCCCCAAGCTGGCCAAAAGTTCCTGGAGGTCCAGCGGGGGTCAGGGAGCGATTTCCCGCCGCGAATCGTTTTCCGTACGGAAAATGGCGCCGGCAGGAGATCGACTGCAGGAGGTCGTTCAGCGAGGGTTCCGGCGCCTCGCTGAACGATCTCCTGCAGTCGATCTCCTGCCGGCGCCATTTTCCGTACGGAAAACGATTCGCGGCGGGAAATCGCTCCCTGACCCCTGCTGGACCTCCAGGAACTTTTGGCCAGCTTGGGGGGGGCCTCCTGACCCCCACAAGACTTGCCAAAAGTCCAGCGGGGGTCCGGAAGGACCTCCTGCCATCGAATCCTGTTGGTCTATGGCCGCCGCCATTTTTCGGCGCCATTTTGGAAAATGGCGCCGGCCGAAGACAACAAGATTCAGTAGCAGGAGCCCGTTCCGGACCGCTGCCGTTCCGGACCGCCGCTGGACCACCAGGTAATTTAAGTCATTTGGGGGGGGGGGGGTTCGGGGGGGGGGGGGATTTAATTTAAAGGGTCGGGGGTGGGTTTTAGCGGGTTTTAACGATTTTAACGATATATCACGATATTTTACCCCCCCAAACGGCAACAATACGATTCCCTCCCCCTCCCAGCCGAAATCGATCGTTAAGACGATCGAGGACACGATTCACATCTCTAATGGCTCACTGTTTTTCTTCAATTACCACCACACTCAAACAAATGTTGGTCGCCTGTTACAATATGTATCATACATTTTGGCATATGACATTATGATGAGCATTCAGAATTTACAAAACAATGATCATAGCAATGCAGAGAAAAAAATCTTGATGGTAGAATTTTATAGAACTGATAATATATGTGAACACAATGGAAGGGAGGTGATGTTGCCTTCAAAATGTGTACATAGAAAATTTTATTTGACAATTGGTCCACCAACACAGAACCGTGTTTCACATGGGCTACATCGAGAGGGACAGCTTACATATGAAGAAATGTCCTTTTTAAGTTGTCAAAAGGTTTAAACACAGTTTCGTAACCAGAAAAGACCTACTGCAATGTCATGTACCACAAATTATTCCAAGATGATGCACATATTCAAAGTAAAGTCAATAGTATAAATCCAAATGAAGAACGGGTAATTAGGATTTAATCGGGGTGTTCTCAGAGGACAGCAGGATGTTAGTCCTCACACATGGGTGCTATCATCAGATGGAGCCCCAATGCGGAAAACACGTCAGAGTTTCTAGAACTTTGACTAAGCTCACAGAGCATGCCCAGCTTGCCCTATACCACGCGTCCACACAGGTTCCCCTCTTTAGTCTCGTAATATAGAATTACGATTAATATAAAATAAAATAATAGGAGAAACACAACTCCGCAGAATGCAGGTAGGTTTCGTGAGGACTGTTACAGGTAAGCAACTCTGCTTTCTCTGAGGATAAGCAGGATAGTAGTCCTCACACATGGGTGAATCCCTAGCTACAGACTGCTGCCCAACACAAAAAGGGAACCAACAGACACCTAACCAGATGCCAATGGGTACAACAACATGGTGCTGTTGGTAACAGAGAGGGAGACAGCCTGAACCTAAACAACGGGCCCTAGGCAGGAGAGTAGGGTTTTACACCTCAAACAGATTCCGAAGGACAGACTGGCTAAACCTACTGTTGTTTTGGCCATCCCTATCCAGTCAGTAATGAGATGTGAATGTGTGGAGAGAACTCCATGTCGCAGCCTTGCTTGCAAGTGGGCCACCAATGCTGCCATGGCTCTCACAGAATGAGCCTTGACATGATCCTCAAGATGCAGTCCTGCTTGGGCATAACAGAAGGAGATGAAATCTAGTAGCCGACTGGATATTGTCTGTTTGGCAAAGGCAACGCCCAACTTATTCCTATCAAAAGAAATATGAAGTTGGGCGGACTGTCTATGGGCTTCTGTCCACTCCAGACAGAAGGCTAAAGTTTAATTGCAGACCAAACTGTACAGTGTTCATTCACCTTGGTGCTAATGGGGCCTAGGAAAAAATATTGGCAGAACAACTGACTGGTTAAGATGGAAATCCGTCACCACCTGAGGCAGAAACTTAGAGTGCGTATGCAAGACCATTCTGTCATGATAAAGTTTAGTATAAGATGGATAAATCACTAAGGCCTGGAGCCCACTGACCCTGTGTGCTGAAGTGACTGCTACCAAAAATATGATCTTCCAGGTCAGGTACTTCAGGTCGCAGGTGCACACCACACAGCCAAGCATTTTGTGAAGACCCGTGGGGTGGGCATGTGCCCGAATGCAACACTTGGTACTGGAAGTACTGTGTTCCCACAGCAAATCAGAGTTATTTCCTGTGACTGGAGAAAATGTCGATGTGAGTGTATACATCCTTTAGGTTGAGGGGGCAAAGCCAGTCCCCTATTTTTGCAAAAGGGGGATCAAAGTGCCCAGGGAAACCATCTAGAACGTTCCTTTTCTTAGCAACTTTATCAAGGCCCTTAGGTCTAGAATGGAACAGAGTCCTCCTGTTCTATTTGGAACCAAGAAATACCTTGAGTAGAATCCCTGCCCTCTTTGCCCTGGTGGAACGGGCTCGACCACTCTGGCCCTTAAGAGGGAGGAGAGCTCCACTTATAGTACCTCCTGATGTGCTACCAGCCCCCAATATGGGCATAGAGGGTAATTTGGCAGGACATCCTTGATTAATGATGGGCAGAACCCTCTGGTCTGAGGTTACACTGAGCCACTGGTTTGTGAAGAAACGCAATCTGCCCCCAACCGGAGAGTCCATCATCCCGGGTACGGGAAACTGGCTTATGTTCCCTGCGGCCCAGTCAAAACCCTGTCCCCAGAGTCGACTGAGGAACTGGCTGAGTTTGGGAGTTTTCTGCTGCCTGGTACAGCTGTGGGAGCTCTGATGGTACTGATGGAATTGAGGAGGCGGAGGATAGTACTTCCTCTGGTGGAAAAAGATTTCCTGGGCCCTGATCTCGACGGTCTCCTGGATAAGGAGGATGGGTGCAGAGTACTAGCGGAGAGTTGTTGGAGGGTTTCATGGTGGTCCCAAAGCTGGGCCACAGCATCCCTCACCCTGTCTCTGAAGAGATTCTCTCCAGTGCATGGAACATCAGCGAGACTTTCCTGTACCTCCGGTTGTAGATATGAGGTTTGCAGCCATGCCATTCTGCAGACGCCAATTCCCACTGCAGAGACTCTCTGTGTCATCTTGAAAACATCGTAGGTCACATGGACGTCATGTTTTCCACACTCCATACCTTTTTGCACCACAACATGAGAGTGTCTTGCTGACTGGGGACACTACGGGAAGGCACCGAGAGGGACCCTATGACAGATTGAAGGAAAAACCGCGAAAAAAACAACTGAAGAGCAATTGTTTTTCCACAAGGCAAAAAAGCAATCAACGTGAGCTCAATCACACTGCGAGGCTTACCGCTCCACGGAAAAAAAAAGACCGAAGAGGGGCCCTGCGTAGACGCGTTGTTGTGTCCGTCGCTGTCCGACGTCTTTGCTCCGCCCACCTTACCTTGTTGGTGACTCCCTCCGGGGTTGATGGAAGGCTAGCTGCTGCGGCGTCTCTAGGCCATCCTCCTCCGGCGTTCCTGGACTGGCTCGACGCTGCAAGCCGCCATGTTGACCAGATGCCTAAGGGCGCGCGCGGCCCGACTGATGTACTGGCGTTGGTGCGAACCTCAGGGGCATCCCCCTGAGATGATGTCATCAGCTCCAGATATTTAAGGTCTCAGTTTTCGCTAACAAAACGAGTTAGCAAGGGCATTCGCTACCTCCGGGTATCACTGCGGATGGGATTCGCTCTCTGCAAACCTAGCTACTCTGCCTCCTCGGACTTCACTAGAGGTACCCGCTCCTCGGGGGCCTCGCTCTCTCTTTTTCTTTTCAGGTCGAGCCTGGAACCGGTACTCGCTCCTCAAGGGCCCAGGTCCAGGACCAGCTCCTGAATACCACTTCTGCTAAGAAGTCATCGCTGCTTACAACATTAGTGAGTTTCCATCTATCTCTCAGAGCTTTCCCTGGAACCAGGTACTCATTCCTCAAGGGCCTACTGCATTCCAACTCCTGGGCTGCCTTAAGAGACTATGGTGTGAGTGTTATGATCAAGGATTTGTTCCAGAACTCTGCATATACTATCTACTCACTTTCTTAGTTTCTCTACAGCTCAGTTACCTTTGGATCGCTGTTCCAATACCTGAGGGACTACAGCCCAGCCAGGCACTTCCATCTCACTACTGCCACCTTTGGTGGTTTAATATACTGCTTACTAAGAAATCTTTGTTGCTTATAACATCAGTGAGTTTCTATCTATCTCTCAGAGCTTTCCCTGGAACCAGGTATTCGCTCCTCGAGGGCCTAATGCATACCAACTCCTGGGCTGCCTCAAGAGACTATTGTGTAAGTATTACCATTAAGGACTTGTTCCTGAACTCTGCATGTCTTGCCTACTTACTTTCTTAGTTTCTCTACAGCTCAGCCACCTTGGGATCGCTGTTCCAGTACCTGAGGGACTACAGCCCAGCCAGGTGCTTCCAGCTCACTACTGCCACCTCTGGTGGTTTAATATATTTTCTAATAAAAGAACTAGTGTGTGTCTGTCTCCTACACTAAGCCTGACCAGTGGTCCCTCTCGGGAGCTCCCCCAAGGGCGTGGTCACCTGCCACTGGTCCAAGGATCCACCCACAACTATTCTAAATAATAACAGATTGCTATCTCCAGCAACCCCGTTAATAACAGATTGCTATCTCTCAGCTTTAACAACAGAGCTCTAATAACAGATTGCTAATTCCCAGCTTTAACAACAGAGCTTTAATAACACGCGTGGTATAGGGCATGCTGGGCATGCTCAGTGTGCCTAGTCAAAGTTCTAGAAACTCTGACATAAGTTTTCCGCATCGGGGCCCCATCTGATGATGTCACCCATGTGTGAGGACTACTGTCTTGCTTGTCCTAGTTGATCGTTATAATTAGGTCCTTCAGTTTCCTATAATGTTGAAGCAACTGCTGCAGAATTTGTCATGGGCTTTGGAAAAATGTCAGATGCTATGACCATAGGTCTCTTTTTTTCCCCTCGCTCTTGACATTGCTGGTTATGGGATGCTCCAACTCACTATCTCTCTTACAGTTGCTGGTTTGGCCTGGTGACCTGCTTCTTTGTCTCCCAATGCTGCTGGTTATGGACCTGGCTGCCCCATCTCGTTCAGGCTGGTCTGGGCCATTGATGCCATTTTGAACAGGTTAATGCCATCCAGCTGCTACTGCCATTGCTTTAACGTGCTTCCCATGTTGTGCCCGATACCTCTTGGATCATAAAAAACAAAAGTCACTGGCAGCAGGATGGAGACAGCAGTAGCAGACTGGAGTGAGCTAGTGAGGTATGAAAACTGAGGAATGAGGAAGAGAAGACTGGGAGGAAGGGAGGAGAGAGAGATTAGCAAGGGATGACAGAGAAGGAGGAGAGGAAAGAGAAGGCAGAGAGAAGGAAAGATGAAAAACAACAAAGAGGAAAAACTGGAGGATTGAGCAGATAGAACAGGTGGAGAGAGGGAAGGCAGGGAAGAGGAGAGGTAATACCTGTGGGAAGGGAAGAGACAGAATTTATTGAAGGGGAGGGGTAAGAGAAGAGATCAGGAAAGGAAAAAGTAAGAAAATGGGAAAGGATAAGGCATGAAAGGTAAGAACAGGAAACTGAAATGGAGGAACAAATGAAAGAATCGCACACAACGAAGGCTAGAATTTATTACTTTTTCAAACTGCATATATTTTAAAAATGTCAGGTTTGCAGGAAGCAAGATGGCAGCATAGTGAGGCTGTGTAAGCGATCGTTGCCTAGCTTTTTCCTCCTACTTGTCTTTTGGATCCATGATGCCTTCTAAGTGGAAGGTGAGAGTCTTCTCTCTGGACTCCCTTCCTACCCCATGGCAGCCCAACATCATTTGCTTCATGAGCCATCCGGCGGTGCAGGAAGCTGAAGACTCTAGTGTGAGTCATGGCAGAGGAGAGCTGCGTTCTCCTGCAGAGGAGGTGTCCCTTAGCCCAGACCTTTCACCACCTCCAGCACAGCATAACCCCCATTAGAGTGTTCCTGAGGTGCCAACCGATGATGCGGTCTCGGCGCCCGTGGTGGAGGGCGCACTTCCTTGATCTTCTTTGGCTGTGATGCCTTTTCCCAGCCCTGGGGTTGATGTTGCCTTCATGTCGGAGCTGCTTCATTGGCTCTGTCAGGGGATCCTACACCCTTGGGTTGGCAGTGAGTCTTCCTTCATTTGATATATCTCGGGAAGTTCCAGCTACTGAAGTGGGTGAGTTTATTTATTTATTTATTTATTTATTTATTTATTTCGAAGTTTTTTATATACCGCAGCACGTTAATAACATCACCTCGGTTCACAATCAACAGTAAATCAGCAACAAGCTTTACAATCGAAAAGAGAAAAAAACTCGTGTGAGTCTTTTGCCTTATCACCTCGCCCTGAGGCAGTCACCTTAGAAGCTTTGTGAGATTTGGTGGCTGGCTTCAGGAACTCCTTGAAACTCCTGGACTCTAAGATGGACTCTCTCTACTCCAATTTCACTTAAAAGTGTCAGAATTACAAGAACAAGTTAGTTCTACTTCTACTAGAGTTTCAGAAATTGAAAATAGGATTAAATCAATCCAAGAGTTCAAAGTTGCTACTATAAAAGATCAAACGGTGCTTTCTAGATGTTTAGAATTGCTTGAAAATAATGTGAAACATCTTAATTTGAGCTTTTTGAATTTTCCTAAAGTTGCTGGAGAAATTCCCTTTTCTGTGCTGAAGTGGTTTCTGCAAGAAGTTCTTGTTTTTTCCTCCAAAAATATGCCTTCTATTAATTCTTGTTATTTCCTGCCTAAAAGAACATCTTCTGGATCTGCTGCTAATGTTAGAATTCCTGAAAATGTATCCAGTTTCTAAAATTCTTCTTTGGAAGTCTTGGACAGATGTACTCTGTTAGTTTCTTTTATTTCTTTAGCTGATTTAAATAATGAAATGCTTAATTTCTTTAGGAATATTTCTGTTCCATTTCATGGTCAACTTGTGAGGATTCATCCTGATTTAGCTCAAGTTACGCAAGTTAGGAGGAGAGGGTTTCTATCCTTTTGACAAGCTATTATTTCTTTAGGTTTTTTCTTTACCCTTCGGTACCCCTGTAAATGTATTATTATAAGGGGTAATGAATGTTTTGTTTTTTTTCAGCCTGGGCAACTACAATCTTTCATAGGAGCGCGTAGTCCACTCATCTCTTCCCCTGCATTCTGAGTGAATTTGTGGTATTATATATTACTGCTGGTAGCACTATATTATTGCTTTTACTTTGTATGTATTTCTTTTAGTTTCCCCTTTAATTTTGTCTTCCTGCCACCTGTTTTTCTGCTTTTGGAATGGATATTTACAATGTATTAATTTCTTTTTATTTGAATTGATATTTCTTTTATTCTAGATTTTCTCTGTAAAATATCCAATTGTTTCTGATAAAAAAAATGTTAAAAGATTTTCAGTAAAGACTGGCCTTCTTGTGGACAGTATAAAATGTAAATGATATGCAAATTTGCACAACTGTACTACAGATTCACAACATAATGTAAAAAATCATGCTGTAGAATTTAATTTTTGTTTAAATTTAATGTTTATCCGGTTATAACATTTACAAAGAAATGATATAATCAAGCATTTACATAAATACAACATTCAAAAGTTTCATCAAAGAAATATTTTTTAACATTCCAGCCCACATTTAGGAGGAGAAGGAGATCATTCAATCTGCTAAGTGTCATTTTAATCTTATCAACCCAATACTCCTTAGAACTCATATTTTAACTAACCTGAGACTTATCTGTTATAAAGTGTTGCAAGTGTGAGCAGTCAAGAAAAACAAACTTGTTATTTTGATACGATATCTGACACTTACAAGGAAATTTTAAGAAAAAGCTAGCTCCTATATCTAATACAGATTGCTTTAAGGACAAAAATAGTTTCCTATGTGCCTGAGTTGCACGGGAAACATCGGGAAAGACTTGTACTTTTTGACCACAAAAGTTACGATCCTTATTCTGAAAATATTAAAGAAAAAACAAGTCCTATTCCCGCTTTAAAGAAAAAGAAACTAGCAATGTTGCTCTTGAATTTATCAAGTCCATGGGGTCTTCTAAAAAAGTAGAGACCCCTGGACTTTCCAATATATCAACTCCACCCTCCTGAGCTTGCAACGTTTTTTTCTTCAGCAAATAATATATTTTAGAAACTAATGGGATTTTCTCTATTTCAAACGACAATATTTCAGTTACACACTTCTTATATAACTCATCGGCCGACAATAACCTTGAAATTGGGAAATTCAGTAATCTAAGATTACATGATTTTAATTCATTTTCCAACATTTCAATCCTATTGTGTAATATCAAATTATCTTTAATAGAAGATACATTAATAGCCTGCAATTTATTTACTAATGGGTTCAAATTTGCAACTACTTGCTCAACCTTCTAATTCCTCAAATTTTGCTCTAGTTTCTACAGAAAAAGTATGCACATTGGATATTGATCTAGACATTTTCTTGTCAATTTTAGTAATCTCCATACATCCAATAAAGTTACATTTTCTGTCTCTACATTACTCTCTTCCCCTTCACTTCCTATTTCAGGAATTATAGATGGACATTTGACCTTAGTATCACCCCTAGTTGCCTCGCCACCCAATTCTAATACTTCCGAATATATATTCCCCTCTGGTGAAATCCCATTTCCTTCTTGGGTATAGGTTATTTCAACAGAGGGATCTATATCAACATTGGCTACCTGTGTACCTTCCAATACTGGTTGTAAGGGGGTTGTATAAACTTGGGACTCAGGGAAACCCCCAAGGGGGAATTCCCTTCTAAATCGTTCCTAACAGTTGACTCACCCATATGTACTATATGGGAGTCCATCGGGCCAATACTCTTTGACACAGGTGTTGTTGAAGAGGAGGCATACATTTTTGATTTTCATTTTCTTCTCATACTTTTTCTTACCCAGGGGTGCGCCCCTTTGGCATGCGGCTTTGGCTGCGTGCCGGTGGCTGCATGCCGCTGTGCCCTTTGTTTTATGCTGTCCCGGGGCACTTAATGATGACATCACAGGATTCTGCCCCCTCGATCCGGGCCTCCCCTCTCCTCGACCAGGAGACAGCTCTTTCTCTCTCTCAACTGCTCGCCAATGGCAAGACTGTAGTCGGTATACCTAGCACGCAGACTGCTCTCACCTCTCCTCCCGAATTTAAATTTTTTTTTTTTACCTCTCATTACAAAATTCACCCCCTGGTGGTTGCAGGAGACTAGATGCTGATGATATGGTGAGGCAAATTATAGCATTGTTCATTGCAGCTGGTTGCTAAGTACACTGAGATCAGAAAACTCTATATTAAGCAGCCACATAAGAAAAATCAAGTAATAAAATATGTTAATTATCATTAGTATTTTGCTTTATTTTGCTGTCTGCTTCATTTTATGTATATTTAATATATTTAAGACACAGTGAACCATGAAAAGCCACATTGGCTTAACCATCCCATTCGATTTGCAGGATCTACTAAACTTGAGAAAAATTAATTACTAACTAATTAGTTTCATTCATCATAAATTCAGATTATGATTGCGCTTGGCTTTAGAGTAACATAAAAGCCAGAGATGACCAACTCCAGTCTTCAATAGCCATAAACAGGCCTGTGTTTTCAGGATATCCACAATGAATATACATGAGATAGGTTCATTTACAATGGAAGTGAGATATGCAAATCTATCTCATGCATATTCATTGTGGATATTCTGAAAGCCAAAACTGTTTCTGGCTCTTGAGAATCGGAGTTGGCAACCAATGATCTAAGTGTAGTTTTATTTAAAAGGCCTAGCTGGATAGGTTCAGGAAATAGCACAGCTGTTTACCTGTAACAGGTATTCTCTTAGGACAGCAGGATGTTAGTCCTCACAGATGGGTGACATCATCAGATGGAATCCGGCACGGAAAACTTTTGGCAAAGTTTCTAGAAGCTGTGACTGGCACACTGAGCATGCCCAGCATGCCACTATCTGCTCGCCAATACAAGGTCCCCCTTCAGTCTCATAACATAGCAAAAATATGAGAGAAATTGAAAATAATAAATGCAAGAGAACCCAACTCCGTGGGGTGGTGAGCGGGTTTCCTGTTGACTAACGTCCTATTGTCCTAGGAGAACACCTGTTACAGGTAAGCAACTATGCTTTCTCCTAGTACAAGCAGGATGGTAGTCCTCGCAGATGTGTGAATACCAAGCTCCAGGCTGTTCCCATAACAATCAAGACCAATAGGTACTGAACAAGGTGCCAATGGGCACAAAAACAACTGAGGTACTGTTGGAAGATAGGGAGACGGCCTGGTCTCAAGTAGAGGGCCCTAGGTAGGAAGAGTTGGGTTTAAGTCTGGAAGAGATTGCACAGGACAGATTGGCAGAATTTACCATCTTGTTGACCATCCTCGTCCAAGCAGTAATGGGTAGCGAAGTGTGTAGGGGCAGCCTTGCAGATGTTGGCGACTGAGACCACCTGTAAGTGGGCCACCAATGCTGCCATAGCCTTCACAGAGTGAGCTTTAACCCAGGTTTCTAGCTGAAAGCCCGATTGTACATAGCAGAATGAGATGCAATCTGCTAGCCAGTTGGATAATGTCTGTTTGCCCACCGAGACCCACAGTCTGTTCTAATTGAAAGATATGAACAGCTGGGTGGACTGTCTATGGCTTGCTGAGCATTCCATGTAGAAGGCAAGAGCTCTCTTTCAATCTAATGTATGCAAAGTCCATTCCCCCTGATGGGAATGGGGCCTCAGAAAAAATGTGGGCAACACAATGGACTGATTAAGGTGAAAATCAGCCACGACCTTAGGCAGGAACTTGGGATGCATACGGAGGACCATATGATCATGAAACAAGTCAGTGTAAGATGGGTACATCACCAAGGCCTGAAGCTCGCTTACCCTGTGAGCTGAAGTAACCGCCACCAAGAATAGGACCTTCCAGGTGAGGAATTTCAGCTCACAGATGCACATAATCCCAGAGACTGCAGCGCCTGCAGGGTCAGGGCCAAAGCATCCAGCGCTCCTACTTTGATCAGCTAGTCGTCTATATAAGGGAAGACATGCACTGCCCACTGTCTGAGAAGCACTGCCACCACTGCCAGGCATTTGGTGAAGATACGAGAGGCTGAGGCCAAACCAAATGGCAGCACTCTGTATTGATAGTGAGCCTTCCCCACCACAAAAGCGCAGATATTTCCTGTCTCTGGGAAAGATGGCAATGTGGGCATAGACATCCTTGAGGTCGAGGGAACACAGGCAGTCCCCCTTTTTGAGCAAGGGGATCAGAGTATCCAGAGAAACCATTTTGAACTTTTCCCTTCTGAGGAATTTGTTCATCATCCTGAGATCGAGAATGGGGTGCAAGCCCCCAGTTCTCTTGGGTATCAGGAAATACCTCGAATAGAACCCTCGATCCTGGTGGTGACAGGGGATGGGTTCTACTGCTCCCGCCTGAGGGAGGGCGGAGGGCTCTGCAAGAAGACAAATCCCATAATGGACATGGGGGAGAGTCCTCCGGGATTTCTCTGAAGTTCAGTCGATACCCTGATGAACAATAATGAGGACCCATCGGTCCGAGGTGATGATTGACCAACGATGGGCAGAGCAGAGAAATCTGCTCCCCCACTGGGGAATTGGGTGGCAGGGGTACGACGTGCTGACTCATGCTCCGTCACTTCCAGTCAAAACCCCATAGCCGGGGCCTGTTGGGGGGCCGGCTGGGGTCTAGGAGTTCTCTTTTGGTGGAAGAGGCCCCTGGGGCATGCAAGACCGGGAGGCAGGGGATAATATTTCTGCTGCCTATAGAAAAACCTCCTAGAACTGATTCGGGGAGGTTTCTGTGCAGAGGACGGCGGGTCTGAAGCACTGGATGATAGCTGTTGAAGGGTTTCATAGTGATCCTTCAACTGGGCTACCTCATCCCTGATCTTGTCCCCAAAATGATTCTCTCCTGTACAGAGTAGTTCAGCCAATTTCTCCTGGACCTCTGGCCTCAGGTCAGAAACACGGAGCCAGGCCATCCTACGGGCACCTATGCCCATGGCGGCAACCCTGGCAGCGGTCTCAAAGACATCGTAGGTGGATCTCAGATAGTGTATTCCCGCTTCGATCCTTGTTGCGAGATAACGGACAGCGACTCCTGCTGCTGCAGGAGACGTTCCACAAGTTCTTGCACCTGCTTCCATAGGTTCAGATTGTACTGAGTTATGTACAATTGTGAAGAGCCTATCTGGGTGATGACCATAGCACCCTGAAAAACCTTCCTACCCAAGGCATCAAGCTCCCTATGCTCTCGCCCCAGAAGGACCAAGGCATGGGTGTGGGAGCGTTTGGTCGTTTGAGAGAGGACTCCACTCCCACAGACTGGTGGGGGAGATGGTGCCTCTCGAAGCCCAAGGCCTGTTCCACCAAATAGGTGGCATCCACCTTCCTATTTACTGGGGCGATGGATATCGGGTGTTACCACATCCGAAGGAGGAGATCCTTAAAAATATCGTGGATGGGAACAGCCACTATCTCCTTTGGGGTATCGACATATTGGAGGACCTCCAATATTTTATGCCACGCATCCTCCTCTGTGAGAAGCTGGAAGGGAATGGTCTCGGCCATGGTCTGTACAAAGCCAGGAAAGGAGAGGTCCTCCAGGGGAGACCAACAGCTTTCCTCCAGGGATGAGGGCTCTGAGAGAGGATTATCGGAAATCCCGGAGGAAGACTCCGAAGAGTCATCTCCCCATGGATCATAAGGACCCTCTTTCTCGCTGAGGTCCCCGTGGGACTTACGTGGGTGAGGTCTGCACAAATCCCTGGACCTAGGCACTGAGGGCCCCGAGGGAACCGAAGGCACCAATGGAACCAACAGCCCCAGTGGAAGCCGGGGCACCAAGGGTTTTGGGAGGCCGAATGGCCCAGCCAAGGGGTCAGGAAATGAAGGCCTCGGGACCACTCCACCGGGCAGCACCAGCAGTCAGTGGGCATCTTCCTCCTCGGAGAACCCAATGATGGGAATTGCACCCAAGGGGGGGCATCGGTGGCTGCTGGGGAACCAAGGATCTCTCTGGCACCGGTTGTGTCGGGAGTGCTCCAAGCAGGACATCCAGATGCTCGAGTAGGGGCATCAAGTTGGATGGCGTGGGTTCCAGCACCGGTATGGGGGCCAGTGGTGGGGGCAGATTAATGCTTCGTGGGGCTCGGAGCACCGCACACTGCACCTTGCGGTCCAACTGATGGAGGGGGACGAGGTGTCACTGGCACTTCCTCGGAGTTCCGAGAAGGCACGGTGGCCGGCACTGGTATCAGTGGGGAATACTTGGGACTCCCGGGCTTGTCAGAGGGTGGGGCCTCCTTGCCATGGGGTCACTTCAGTGGTGGCCCGGCAGCCTTCGGTGCCACACTGGGACCGGTGCCATGCTTCGAAGGTGACCGGTGTTGGTGTTTCCAGGATCTCCCACAATGCTCAGCCCGGTCTTTCCTCGGTGCTGAGGAAGTTGAGGATCCCGATTGTCCTTGAAAGTGGAGAGACCTTGGAAGAGCAGTCACCATCTCCACAGTCCTTAGACAATGTCGCCAGGGGAGTGGAAAGGGAAAGCGTGTCGAGCAGTTCCCCTCAACCCCGAGGTGTCGATGATTCTGACGCAGGCATGGATGGAGCAGACTTTTTGGAGATGAAAAGTTTCTCCATTTTAACAAGATGCGCACAACGGCCCTTGGGGGTCATCTGGTCACACAGCTGACACCCTCGGACATCGTGTGATGACCCCAGGCAGAGGATACAAACCTCATGTGGGTCTGTGACAGACATGGTCCGCAGGCACTGGGGGCACCGGTGAAAACCAGACAACACCGTGAAAGAAAAAACAACCAGAAGCGGTCAATGGCTGGCGGACCACCGAGAAGCGACGCACCGGGAATCGACCAGAGAAGATGTAAAAATGTACCTACCATGATGAAGAGGGGTCACCGTCCGAAGACGGGGGACCTGGCATTTGGACGGAGTGAAAACTGGGAAGAAACAAGAAAAAAAAAATACTCAAGAGCTGAGCTCCAAAACCGTGAGGAAAATGCACCGTGGAAAACAAGAGACTGAAGGGGGACCTCACGTGGACGCGTGGATAGTGGCATACTAGGTATGCTCAGTGTGCCAGTCAAAGCTTCTAGAAAGTTTGACAAAAGTTTTCCGTGCTGGGCTCCATCTGATGATGTCACCCATCTGTAAGGACTACCATCCTGCTTGTCCTAGGAGAAAACTGGGTACACCTGACATTTTGAAAATCTACCTCTTGAAGAGTGGGTAAATATAGCCAGTCAAAATGTGAGTTGAATGAGGGAGGCAATTTTCAGAGCTAGCCAGTTAAGTTAAGAGACTAAAAATGTGCTTAAATAAAGCCAGCTAAGTCGCCACTTTGTGTCTTACTGAAAATTGGTCCCCATAAATAAATATATATATACATAGCATGTGCTTTTGTTTTTAACAACACAGGCAACGTCATTTCATATCGCTTCTAAACTGAAATGATAAAAACGTCAAGAAATTTGGGTTTAAAGTTTTTCGTTTAGTGCACACTATGATATTGTATCATATGCACTAATTTCATTTAGTGTGCAGTATTACAACTGAAATAGTGTGCACTGCACTAACTCAAAGAGTGCATAGTAAATAAAAACTAGTGCAAACTAAACGAAAGATTTATAAAAAAAAAACAAACAAAAGAAACACTAACAAAAAAAAAAGAAAAAGTGGGAAAAAAGCAAAAACAAAATGAACTGAAAGTTATATGGATGCAGTCCCCGATATATATATATATATATTGTATATCTATCCATATATCATAAGAGAGAGCACACTTCTTATACAAATATAACATTGAAGAGGCTTACTGTTGCATAGCTCACATAAAAAAACAACTTTTAAATCACAAACCTGGACTCTCTCTCTTTAATCATAGCCTTGTTGGCTTTAACCATATTTTCTATAACAAACACATTTCCTGAAGCTTCTCGTGTCTGTTCTCGAGTGCCTGGACTAGACTGTAAGGTCCATTGAGCAAGCACTATTTCTCATATATATGTTCAGCAGTACAGAAAAGCTAAGCAGTACTGGTACTGGCAGCAGCAGCACAGAACCATGTGGCTACCCTTGCAGCAGGACACAGATGACATGAACGAAGATTTCTGACCCCTAAGCTTCACCGCAGCTACCAAAGGGGGAATGGGGAAAAGGACCCATGTTGTTATTATCCAGCGACAGCTGGCTAACCTAAAGTTCACAGCTACACAGAGATTTCCTGCAGCCCTATAGAGAAAACCAGTCGTGCCTTCAAAATCTCATCCCCAAGGAGCGTTTCTGATTTTTACCTTGGTGCTCTGATCGCTAGCTAGCTACACTTATGTTACCTTTATGAAGGCAGGTATTTCTGCACAGAAAGAAAACAAAAATTAAAACACATTTTCTTTTTGTTACAGAGAAAATATTTTGTGGTATTTTATTTTGGCTAACTCAAATGTTCTGTCAATGCTCTTTTTTTTATGAGAACTAATCAATTTGCTGAAATTAGCAAAACAAGACAGGTTTTAATAGTATGCATAGCATGCAGAGAATCATTTTCATTTATTTTAGCAACACTTCAGAATTCAGGCATTGGGGAAAACTGTATTCAAATGGCTGAATGGAAAACATTTCAGCACAGTGAGAAAAAATAATTGAAGAAATTCTGCCTCTATCTGATCTTAATACTTTCCCCTCCTGTAACATGAAGGGTTAAGTCCGCAAATTGCCTTGCTGTGCTTATGGGACAGTATGAAGGATGGCTGCCATTGCCACGGTCAAATATGACAGTGCCAATCTGATGTGCTGTCATCAAGGGCTTTCTAAGAGCTGAGCGCCCCTGATGGTTTTGTGCTGCGAACAGTTGCACTGCAAAATAGTTTTCCTCTCCCGCTGCCTCTGCTTCCATCTGCTGCTGGGCCGAGGCACAGCCAGCCGCCTGCCTGTCACAGCATGCATTAAAATTAGCTGGGGAGGAGGCACTCAGTTGTGCTAATTACATTTTAATCATTGGAAATGTGTTGGCAAATCAAGCCTTGATTGCCATCTCAGAAACTGTCTCTTCCAGCAGAGTGGAAGGCTTGTCGGCATTAGCCGAGGCCTGCTGGGCCTACTTCTTTCACAGAAGACAGAATATGGTGCCCGCTGGCCCACCACTGAGACTGCTTTGGCACATTATTAAAAAGCCACAAGGCTCGTTTCAAATCATCGCTGTGTGAGATCTGTTCATTCGCACATCCCTGGGAATTCTTGTCATTCGGTACTTTTAACTATATCTCCAGTATGCTAGATTACCTCGTGGGCTCAACCACTTTTGGATGCATGTGGATGAGGCAACAGCTTCAAGAGAATGAAGGACTAAAACTACATAAAAGCCTTTAAAAAAAAAAAATTTGCAATCCTATATTAGAAACAAAACTATGGACAGCATGCAGCAGGTTAGCATCAGTGCTTCTTCCAACAGCAGTGCAAGGCTCAGTGAAAATCATGAATGGACAACGAGCTAACAATCAAAAGCCCTTCAATAGGAGATCTGGCTACAGGACCCTGGAGAGGCTTTGATGTCGGAGTGATATGAGTAAGTGCATGTTTAGGAAGGGCGTGTGATAAGGAACTGTATCTTTTGGACTCCCCCCCCAAAAAAGAGGAATTAACCCTCTTAAAATGAGAGAGTTGGCAGGTCTAAAACTAACCAGGCTAGTTCTTTTTATTTAAATCATTTTTTATTCCATAGCAACACACAAGAAAGACCATCAGAGATAAAGTAACAGTAACAGCCTGTGAGAAAAATCCAAGATCTAAAAGGTAAACATAAATATAACACCTCCAAAAGATAAAGCAACAATATCCATAGATCAAGAACTGTACGAATAAGTGCATGCCATGGATTTACTATTTTATGTCTATAAAGCGATACAAGCCCTCACTCATACAACAGACTCGCCAATACAATCATCCTATCTTCCTTACTGATTCATATAATCCATATTCCATCACCTGCTCACTTGTTTGACTCCCTCCTCCCAATCCCGTTCCAGTGGGTAATGCCCATACTCAGAACATCATTTTCTCATACGGAAAAATGAAAATATATTACCAAATCACCGAGTATCCCAAGCCATCAAGACTTTTTCACACATCATGGCTAGTTTTAAAGTTTTTCTTTTCCAACTGGATAGGTGGGATAGGGTGGGGATGGTTTTTTTTTTTTTTTTTTAAATGAGATTGTAAACCACTTAGTAAATACTTAAGTGCTATATTAAGTACTTTTTAAAATAAATAATACATATTTTCAGGGTTCTGAAGGCATAGCCTTGAACCATTACAAAGAGCTACAGAAGTCCATCCATCTGACAGCACAATTGCACTGAGCAATGGGTGAAAGGTCACCATCATTGGGGGGATGGGGAGGACGAGGAGCATCAGCAGGATGGAAGCAGGGGTAGGAGGAGCATCACTGTGGGGGAGTGGGAGCATCATGGAGAAGCAGTTTGAACATGAACGTCATCATTGGGGGGGGGGGGGGACAGTGAACTCACGCATCACTGATAGAGTGCAGCATGAGAGCTGAGTTGGGAGCTGGGCGGGGCAAGGAACAAGACAGGAAGAGGAATGTTGGCACCGGGGAGGAAGTGGAGGGGGGAGGCAGAGGAAGCGAAGAAGCACTTCCATCTACAGAGTTCTAAAAATGTGCACAACTGAGGGTGAGCACTTTTGATATTTGCTTGGGTGTCATTTTAGCAACATAGAGTAACATAGTAGATGGTGGCAAATAAAAACCAATTGGCTTCTTCAGTTTTCCCAGTTATTCCAGTGCATACTGCTAAGGATATATTCTAGCTGCTGGCTGTAGAAGCTTGAGTGCTTTTAGGAGGTGATGAGTCTGTGTTTATAAAGTGCGCAAAATTCAGCATGTCAAGACTACAAAGAATACTCTTCTTGCTTGCCGAGGAAAAAGAGAACTCACGCACACTGACCTGCTGCTAGCATTGGCTGGGACAGCATTTATGCAACATCCCACCCCAGTCTACTTGTCTTCCCTACCATGCTTCAGTAAGCAGCATAAGGGATATGGAACTCTGTCATCTTTCTTTCCAATTAAATATGTCAAGTCACCAATAGAAAGTTACAGCCAATCCCATTCCATTGTATTTTCTACCTTACCCCACCATTAACTAACCATGCTTTAGAGTCCAGCCTACTGCTCTTGCTTCTCAGAAATTGCAATAATCTGGATTATTCAGTCAGCACCAAAAAATATTTTTAAAAGACATGCATTCTGTTGCTTACAAGTGCTTAAGTGCAGGCACATCCTAGTGTAATACAATCACAATGTAAATTACAAATAGAGCAGCCATTAAGTGGCACCAAACCCTTCCAAGAGACATGACTATCTCTTCAGCATGCCATGAAGTAAGCCAATTTGGAGTGTGATTGTGGTGCCTCTTGTTTTCTTTACAATGGCTGCTAAGCTAACTAGATACAAAACAGTCATGAACCACAGGAGCTATACTTTTGAAGCGGATAGAAATCCAAGGAAACAGATGTTTGAGTATCATTTTGATTTTGAAAAACCTTTGCAACACACTGGTGATGTGTGGGTTTCCTAATTTGGTGTCTTTCCTTGTTAGATCTGCAATATGATAGCTGCATACTAATGTTAGGTAAACTCTACAACAATCCTCTAATTTAGAGTCAGTATTGCTTTATGAAGTAGTGCAATCATGGGGAAGTGAAATCATTCCCTCTAAACAAAAGTGAAAATTACTCCTTGATATAATTGAGCCCAACTTTCGAACGTATCCACGGTACAGCATTTAAGGTGAATTTTAAAAGCCCAGCGCGGGCCCAAACCGGGAGATATGCGAGTATGTCCAGCAGGTGTGCGCCAAGCAGATTTTAAAAGCAGCCCATGTATGCGCATCTTTCCTGGTATGCGCACAAGCGAGAAAGCCCAAAAAGGGGCAGGACGTGGTCTTGGTGGGGCACAGGCATTCCAGGACTTTAACATGAAATGTGCACGTGCTAGGTCCCCTGCCACATAACCTTACTACTGCTATGGGTGGCAGGAAAGTAATAAAATAAAAAAAATCTAGGCTAGTTAGTGGCGTTTTAAGGGTCGGGGCTAACAGGAGGAAAGGGAGACTATTAAACTAAGGGGGGTTGGGAAGTCGTATCCCTTACTCGGGCAAATTGGGAACGAACTGGGAAAACTCCCTATAGCGTCAGCATGCGAACCTTATCAAATTCTCCCACTGATGCGGTAGAGGCGGCATTTGCACACACATGCATGCGTGCACATGTACTCACGTTCAGCCTATTTTATACCATGCGTGCAGATACGCGTGTATGTTATAAAATGGCTGCATCCTTTGGCGTGAGCCGGCAGGATGCGCATACATGTGCACCTGCACACCGGTATCGAAGTTATCGTCTTTGAGTGTAAATGGATGTGCAGAGATTTTTGCTAGTATTTTATAAACTGTCTGGCAGGAGTTGCATACTTTATAAAATGCCGCATATTCTGCTCTGAAAGTACACACGAATGATTCAATGCAAGAAAACTCATACTTTCTCTACCCATTTTATACACATACTTGTGTATATTTTAGGCATGTAAAAAAATATAACATGTTCACATAATAACCATGATTTATATGCAGAGGCAGATATTTTATAAAGTATGAACATACTGGAAGTAATTTTCAAAGGAGTTAAATGTAACATACTATTTTAGCAATTTTCAAAAACCATTTACATGCGTAAACTGCACTTATATATGTAAAATGTATTGACAATTCAACAGCATCTAGTTTAGCAATTTCCAAATAGCTCTCTTAGATGGGTAAAGTGCATTTACACATGTAAATTCCAATTTGAAGCGTGTAAATGTTTGAAAATCAGGCCCATACTGTTTTGAAAATCCTTACTTGTGCACATATTTGGACTTACCAGTTTGCTCCTACCTCCAACTAGTTCACCCAGTCCTTCAGCATACCTAGACCCTTCTAGCACTTCACCCTGAACCCCCACCATTTCACCCAGACCTCTCACTCAAAAACTACGGATAACAAACAGGTCCAATTTCACTTGTACGAGTCAATTGGCAGGTGCAGAAGTGTATGAATAAGTTTGGTAATGTATACGCTCTACTTAATCTCTTGTACAAAACAGTTCTGAAGACAGCTGAAATCCTACCTTTTCTCAGAAGCATAATAAGCAGGTTTGTAACCAGACTTGTCCCATGAAGGTAATATCCTTACTTTTTTTGACAGCATTATTTTCTCAACAGTAGTTAATTCTTTACTGCCAGCTGCAATATCTTTTGCTGTTTTGTCTATATAATTTGTTTTCACTTTTGTTTTATGAGTTATGTATATTTTATTTTGTTATCTGCCGTGAATGTGGGAGATGTGCGGGCTACAAATGTTTAAAAATTAAATACAAATAAATATCTCTTACAAGATAGCAACTACTGCATGCACTTCTGAACCCCACTCCGGAATGCACCTAAAACACCTTTCTTTTTTCCAGTAAAATGTACATGCAAAACATTTTAACCCTGGCACGTGTAAATCCTTGGGTTTACCCGCGTGGCCGAGCCTTACGCGCGCCAGGCCAATTTTCAAACGGGCCCAGCCACGTGCGTAAACCCCGGGATGCGTATGAGTGCCGGGGCTTTAAAAGGGGGTAGTCCGGGGGGGGGGGGCAGGGTGGAGCAGGGCTAGAGGCGCCCGGCGCAGCGGCCGACCTGCTCCTTGGCAGGAGCCAAAGGTAAAATACCAAAATTAAGGGTAGTTAGGATAGGGGGAGGCCAGGATAAAGGAAGGGGAAGGGAGGTTAGGGGAAGGGGGTTGGGAAATTCCCTCCCAGTCCGCTCCTTAATTGGAGCGGACTGGGAGGGAACTGGGGAAGGCCCTAATGCGTCACCACACATATTTGGAAATTTATAGCCCCACCTTGTGCGCGCTGACCCGAAATTTTATAACATGCGTGTGCCAGCGTGCACATGTTATAAAATTGCACGTCCATGTGCGCGCTCATACGTTTTGAAAATCTACCTCTCGATGTTTATAAAATGTCACATGTGCACATACGTGTTATTACATGCTATTTTTATCTGTGGAACTCCTTTGAACATTCACCTTCAGAGAAATATAAATATATATATATACACACACACACACACACACACATACACATACTCACAGAGGGATTAAATCTTATCATTAAAAATGCTGCTCTGTTTCTCTGTGCTGCTGATTCAGAGAAGCATATTCATTATACTGAAGACTTATGGCATGCACCTGCCCTAAAAGATCTGTATCAAATTCAAATTCATACACCTGGTCTTACAAGATTAGACTGTGTCTTGCTAGGAAGCCAAATCACTGAAGATAAGGAGAAGTGGAACTGCAATAATCACAACAAAGAAAAATAGTCCCATCTAACAATTAAATCATAACTCCAGTGAGATGAAGTCCATGCAAAACAAATTTTGGGAAGATAAAGACCTCGGAACTTTTAAACCATAAGGTACAAAATCTTTAAATGTTCCAGTGCTCATGGATCCAAACCCCTCCATTTTATCATTATGCTTATGCTCGTATTTTTATATACTTTTCTTCTCACCATTTATTATTATTTTGTTTATTTTAGTCATGCTAAATAGACAGGACTATTTTTCTTTGCTTCTAAGCAAATGCATGTCCTCTATGGGTTCCAGTTTCCCAATAGAAAGGAGCCCACTTGCCTGAGGTGAGTGGACTTTGACTAGCCAGACTGCCCAGGGAGCAGGAGGTGTTGTCTTCAGGCTCCAGCTGGGAATCTAGGAACTGGCAGTGGCATCCATCATGCTTGGCCACCGATCTGGGCCTTGTGTGATGGGGCTGGGTGGGTAGGCGGGGAACTAAGGGAAAGAAAGAGGCCTATTTAGCCCTCCATAGGAGGTCTTAAAGGGAAGGAGAAGAATGAGAGGGCTAAGGGGAAGAAGTGAGGAGAGGACAACACTTGGGTTGAGGTGGGGAATGGAGGAGGATAGTGGGAGAGGTAAGGAGTGGATTGAAAGAGGAGAAGGAGGACTGAATCTGGGTGGGGATGGAGAAAGGAAGACTGAAAGAGGAGTGTGAAAGGGCTGGCGATGTGCACTCACCAGGGAAGAAATGCACTCATTATATACTCCTGTCCTGCCAATGCCCTCCCTCCAATCCCTAAAAGATTAAGAGAGGAGGAAATATGGTTACTACATTTTGTCCCGAGTAAGACCTGGATGAATTTTTTAATCCTTGTTTATGTGGTTTTCATTTCTTGGGAGGATTTGTCTGCCATGTCCCCCTTTCCCTCCCCAGGATCACCGCCTAACGAAGTTAAGGGATACAGGGGAAGTTTCACAGGGAGCAAACCCCTACAGCTGCAGCTTAGCAACATTTTTCATCTGCCTCCCTTCCTCAGCCACAAAATATCCATACTCTGCTGGCCCCAGTGAAGAGAGTATGCCTGGCTTCTCTAATTGTGCCTGTAGGGTCCTGTATTTTTAAAGATTTGGTCATAAGATATTTTTCTTACATTTATTGAAAAGGAATGTTTATCAATGGCTTTGTGGCAGTGGTCATTCCATTGGATATCTGTTCAGGGAATGCATTTTGTCTGCATCTAGTAAAAATCTATATAGACAAAAATGAAAACTTTACAATGCACGTGATAAAAGAATAAATCTTTTCAGTCCATATGGATTGTTAGTTTAAATGGATCACCAAACAAGCTAGCTACTTTGCTTCCTCAACGGCTATACATATTGTTACCGTAATGTTTGCACAGTATCTTATATGAAACTACAGACTAACTAGTAGCCAGAATATTAGCCAAAATAAAACCTTCAGGGCCATGTTTTCTAATCTGATCTTTCATCTGATGTGCCAGCCAAAATTACTTCAGCAACACGGTCAGAGACTACCTAAATGCATTTAGAAAGCCTCAAATTGCCATGGGCATATTGTTATGAATTACCTAGAGACAAGCAGCTAATTCTCTCTAGATTAAAGGAATTGCTAATTCTTATGCATGTCATGAATTTTCTAAGTAACATGTTTAAACAAGAAATTGCAGAAAATGGCTAATATCATAAGCCTTCTGTGTTTCCAAACTACTATATTCCTTATCTGTTTAGACGCAAAGCCATGTTAGCTTTAGAAAGGTAAAAATATCAACCAAATATTTTATTGATTTTATTGGATTTCTTTTAGCTAACTGTGTATGTAATGAAGTCATTTCAGACACATGAATTTCATAGAATATCTGCTGTTCTTCTTACAATTAAAAGTGAACAAGACTGCCTCTTTAATACTGATAGTCTGAAGTTTCTGGGCAATCAGTGGTATTTATAACACAGCTAATGGGAAACTGGTAAAGATAACCAAACACATTGGGGTAGATTTTCAAAAACGGCGCATTCGTGTACTTTTGTTGGCGCTCCAGGCGCAAACAAAAGTACACGGGATTTTAGTAGATACGCGCATAGCCGCGCGTATCCGCTAAAATCCTGGATCGACGCGCGCAAGGCTGCCTATTCCGTGTAGCCGGCATGCGCCGAGCCGCGCAGCCTGCCGCCGTTCCCTCCGAGGCCGCTCCGAAATCGGAGCGGCCTCGGAGGGAATTCGCTAACGCCCTCCCCTCACCTTCCCCTCCCTTCCTCTACCTAACCCACCCCCCCGGCCCTGTCTAAACCCCCCCCCACCTTTGTTGGGGGATTTACGCCTCCCAGAGGGAGAAGTAAATCTCCGCGCGCCAGCGGGCCGCTGGCGCGCCTAGACGCAACCCGGGGGCGGTTCCGGAGGGCGTGGCCACGCCCCCGGGCCACCCCGGGCCGAAACCATGCCCCCGGGCCCGCCCCCGAAACGCAGCGTCCCGCCCCGAAAACGGCGCGCCGCTTGGCCCCGCCGACACGCCCCCCTCGGGAAAACCCCGGGACTTACGCGAGTCCCGGGGCTCTGCGCGCACCGGTAGGCCTATTGAACATAGGCGCACCGGCGCGCAGGGCCCTGCTCGCGTAAATCCGGGCGGATTTACGCGAGCAGGGCTCTTAAAATCCGCCCCATTATGATCATGTTTTTTAATGCCGTACTGCAAGGGCTATGTGCGAATATTTGATCTTCTAATTTCCTGAGAAATTTATAAAACTCAAGATAGGTTTGTGGAAGGGCCAAAGTACTAAGCACAAGGTCACATCTTGGTTACTGGTTCAATTCTAGCTGAGATTGGTAGAGACCAAAACTAATTACTATCCGAAAGCCATTTCAGATGGTAATGAGTTTGGTGGCCCACATGAAATGAATTGCTGGTCTTGGTTCTGTTTCAGGTGGGCAGGTGTCCATATCACCAAAAGCTAAAATAAAATTCACTATGATTTGGCACTGGTTTGCATCCATGTTAGCATTCACACTTGAAAGGCCAAAAACTGAAAGGTAATAGAAATGGAGTTACACTCACACCCCCTAGAAGCAGCCCCCACAGAGCAGGGTTGAGTCACATTGGCAGGACAGTACTGAGTCTACTCCCACACAATTAAAAAATAGTTCGCTAAGTATTATCCATTTTCCTAGGTTTGGTTGTGTTCGGTTTATTTATTCATTTAACCAACAGCCTGCCCTCCTTTCAAAGTTACTCTCGTCCCAAAGGACTCCTTTTACTGACCTGTGAAATCAATGAACTCTTTAACACTTTTAAATTCATTGTTCTTAGTTAGAATACTAATATACCTACCATTGTCAATACTGTCAGCTCCCGGGGGCCGAGCCCCTGGCTCAGTAGCAGTGCCGTGCATTGCTAGGTGGAGGTTATCAGTTATCCGTTTAATTATCAGTTAGTGGAGGAACCCAGTGGCAGGATGTAAGGTCCATGACTGCAGGTTTCTAGGAGGCGGCCCTGGTGCATGGCCCCTCTTCCCAGGAGTGTCTCTGTCAGGACTATACTAAAACAAGTTAGAAGGAGATATAAAATAGGGGAAACCATTTCCCTGGTTAGCTGCAAATGAAGGCTCGTGGTTGCAGATCTCACTCCCAGTTCCAAATAAGATGGAAACTCAAGCAAGCAGGAGAATGACACATCCCAAAAATAAATAAATAAATATATATATATGCTAGCTCCCATTTCCAAAATATTTTAATTAACAACTGGCTTTTCGTTAACATTTTGTGATTTAAGCATTTTAAAATGTCAGGAAATTCTACCTAGACTGACAATATAACAAATTAGTAGCTTTTGGCTACTTCTGGAAAGAGAAGAGCAGAGCAGCTGCTGCATTTATTAGAAGGGGATGCATGATTAATTTATTTGTTTTCGCATACCATGCAGATGTAGCTTGGCTGATACAGTTTTGCTTTGCTAGCGAGTTACAAGTTATCGGCCACTGGGCTGATTTATGTGAAATCCTCTGCGCAGCCTTGGAACACATCATGATTTTAATTGTTTTCCATGTTTTGCAAGGCAGACAGAAAAGTGATTTCGGAGATGAGAGTTCTGCCAGAAAGCCAATAAAACTATCTCCTATAATCAACATATAAAACATGACACAGTGTTTGCAATTGCAAACCTATCAAGGATTGATTTATCAAAATGTTTTTCTCATAGATGCAAAAAACTTTAGACAGGTCAGGTCCTGAGTGCATCAGAATGCTGTATATTGAACTACAACACTCTGTAATATAGTATATTTGTTATCAGTGGAAAAAAAGAAGTTAATTTTCCACAGATTTTTTTTTTTTTTTAATGTAGCCCTGAAATTCCCATGAAAAGAAAAAATTAAAATGAAGGTTTCTAGTGATACTGTAGAAGTCACTTTACCTCCTGGTATTTCCAGGATACAGTACTTGCTGATTGTATAAAACTGAAGAAGGGGGAACTGGAGAAGAGAGAGGTGAGAGGAGACTCTAAGCCGACTTGGGAGCGTGTTTTTGATCTGCTCCAATGGGGCTCCAACTGCGGACAGCCAGTGCCCTGATGTCATCTCCCTGGGACATCAGAGGGGCCCTTTTAAATGGCCCTGCTGCGGCGCATAGATTGGGACTGGAGGAGATACCACCCAAGAAAGAGATCCAGGCATCATAGTGGATAACACATTGAAATCGTCGGTTCAGTGTGCTGCGGCAGTCAAAAAAGCAAACAGAATGTTGGGAATTATTAGAAAGGGAATGGTGAATAAAACTGAAAATGTCATAATGCCTCTATATCGCTCCATGGTGAGACCGCACCTTGAATACTGTGTACAATTCTGGTCACCGCATCTCAAAAAAGATATAGTCGCGATGGAGAAGGTACAGAGAAGGGCAACCAAAATGATAAAGGGGATGGAACAGCTCCCCTATGAGGAAAGACTAAAGAGGTTAGGACTTTTCAGCTTGGAGAAGAGATGACTGAGGGGGGATATGATAGAGGTGTTTAAAATCATGAGAGGTCTAGAATGGGTAGATATGAATCGGTTATTTACTCTTCCAGATAACAGACAGACTAGGGGGCACTCCATGAAGTTAGCATGTGGCACATTTAAAACTAATCAGAGAAAGTTCTTTTTCACTCAACGCACAATTAAACTCTGGAATTTGTTGCCAGAGGATGTGGTTAGTGCAGTTAGTGTAGCTGTGTTTAAAAAAGGATTGGATAAGTTCTTGGAGAAGAAGTCCATTACCTGCTATTAATTAAGTTGACTTAGAAAATAGCAACTGCTATTACTAGCAACAGTAACTTGGAATAGACTTAGTTTTTGGGTACTTGCCAGGTTCTTATGGCCTGGATTGGCCACTGTTGGAAACAGGATTCTGGGCTTGATGGACCCTTGGTCTGACCCAGTATGACATGTTCTTATGTTCTTATGACCCGGGAGTGTGTTTTTGATCTGCTCCAATGGGGCTCCAACCACGGACAGCCAGTGCCCTGACGTCATCACCCCGGGACATCAGAAGGGCCCTTTAAATGCCGTGCTGCAGCTCGTTACCGCTGGCGGCGCGTTGCCAAAGCCACATGCACCAAAGGGGCACGTGGCTTTGTCTAATTTTGACCAACTTTGACCATCTTGAAACTTCTGACTGTTCCTGCTATTTATCTGAAAGCCTCCTCCAAGTAAGTTCCTCTCTCTCCCTTTATTATTTCCACTGGGCATTAACTCGCCGAGGCGCATGGGGAAGAAGAGGAAAAGGACTGTCCATGTTTTCCCTTCCAACCCCACAGTTCCTCTCTCTTCGGTGTCCCAGCCTACTATTGAAGGGTTTTTGCACCCTTTGGGGACCAGTACACCTTCAGGGATGCCTCAGTCTGACATTGGAGCTATTTTGCTCTCTATTTTTGGGAATTCCAGCTCCCTTAGCCCTGACTCCTGCTTGCCAACTAAATTGGATTCTGCGTTTTTAGCAGGCTCATAAGAAAACTATCTACAGCCTAACTGTGCTTTACAGATTTCTCCTGTGGTGGGGGAACCTGTAATATTGAACTCTCAGGCAACGATAGATGCTTCTAATCCTCTGATAAAATCTGCTTCTGGAGTTTCATCAAATCTTCCTGAGATACCGGCGCAGATTATCATGGAAATGCTTTGGAGAGCTATTAAGGGTCTAGAAATTTCTCTTGGGACCAAAATCAAAAATATTTCTAAGGCTGTTGGTTCTATTCAACCTCAGGTTTTGGGGCACGATATAGCTATTAAGAGTAATACAGAACATATTTCCAAATTGGAACAGAAATGTGAAACATTAGGAAAATATGATTTAGGAAAATATGATTTAGCTCTGATTAAAGGGCAAGAATTTAATAAATGCAAGTTGGAAATCCTAGAAAAGAATTCAAGGACATTGAATTTAAGAATTCTAAATTTCCCTACGTCATTTAGTATTTCACCTATGTAGAAGTTCTCAAGGTATCACAAGATACCATTCCACCCATTATCAAGGCCTTTTATATTTCCTCTAGCTCTGTTGAACCTTTGAGTAATCCTCCTGTACAACCTAATGTATTAGATAACTTAATGGCATTGTTTCAGGATTCTCAAGTTGATATTGAGGGCTGTACCAACTTATTGGTGGTATTGGTCTTGGAACCTGACATGAAACTTGGATCATGAAAATGTTTTCCGTGCCTCAGACAAAAGGTTTTATGGCCAACCGCTGGCAATATTTCCAGACCTAGCAAAAACCACCCAGATGAGACGGAAAGTTTTTTTACAATAAAAACAGCAAGTGCTAGATATAGGTGCTACATTTCTTCTTCAGTATCTGTGTACATGTTTACTTAAATGAGGTTCTCTTAAATATATATTTTTTGAACTGGATCAGCTAGAGGGGTTTTTGCAAAACAGAGAGAGCCCCTTACCTATTTCTACATAATATTGTTGAAAGTGGTTAAGTTATAGCGGACTTATAGCGATATTCTGGTCATATTGCTTTTTATATTTTCACATTTAATTCAGTTCCCCTTTAGAGGTCTTATTAGAACAATTGCTTATATTTTTTGTAATAATTTAACATGTTTTCCTCTTTTTTGTTCGATATTTCACTTATGTCAAGTCTTGGGAAAATTATGAAAATAAAGAATTGAAAAAAAAACTGAAGAAGGATCAGGAAAAATTGTAAACTTGGGCATACAAATGGCAAATGGAATGTATTATAGACAAGAGTAAAGTAATAATGCATGTTTGGATAAAAAAAAATCCAGGCTACCAGTATATGTTGCTGGGGTCCACTCTGGAAAGCTGCTACCAAGAGAAGGATCTTGAAATTACTGTGGACCCAATGCATGCCAAAACCATTACAATGTGCAGCAGCAGCCAAAAAAAGCCAACCGTATGTTAAGAATAATTTGGAAAGGTGTCAATGACAAATCCAAAAATATTATCATGGTGCAACCATACTTGGAGTATTGTATATAGTCTGGTCACCCCATCTCAGAAAAGATGCAGTGAGGTTTGGAAAGGGTGACCAGAATGGTGAGAGAATTGGGACATCTCTCATATGAAGAAAGGCTAAAATATTTAGGGCTTTTTAGCATGGAAAAAAGAAGATTGGTGGGAACATGATAGAGGTATATAAGATCAATACTGGAAAAGAAGAAATCACAAGCAAGCAGTTTTTAGGCTGTCCAAAAATACTAGGACCAGGGAGCATGCAATGAAAGTCTATACTAGCAGTTTCAAGAGGAGCACAAGAAAGTATTTCTTTAGTCAGCGGGTAGTTAAACCATGGAATCAGCTGCTATCAGATGTAATCATAGCAAAGTAGCATAGCAGGGATCAAGAGGAATCTGGATGCATTAATAGAAGACAATGTTATAAACAGATATTTGAAACTGGGTGGAGGACAATGAGCGTTGCACTTTTAAAGCTCTACAGGGAGCATTTTGATGAACTCTGGATTTTGTCTGATGACTCTGGGGCCACTGTCAGGGACAGGATGCTGGAACAGGTGCACCAATGGTCTGACTCAGCTTGGCCATCCTTGTGTTCTTGTATTTATATCTGACTTACCCGTTTTACACTGTTTTCCGAAAATTGGTTAATCAAAATAAATATTTCCATAGTACCATTACATATGTAACAGGAAGAACAACCAAAAACTCTTTATGTTAAGGTCATGTGTCTAGTTATCAAAATGGAGCTCATATCAATAGGCTACATGCTAGAAATACACATGTGGCAGACAATTTTCAAAGCCATTACCCAGGTAAATTGGCCTATGTCAAAAAGTACCCTGCTGGGAAGCCTTAATATATGGATGGAGTTCATACCAGGCATAGTTTTAGCAGTATTACAAGGGGCATTTCCAAGGCATATTTACATCAGAGGAGTAAATCACACACGCAGAGTGGTATTTTCAAATCTGCATACATACTTCCCCCACTTTCATCCACCTGCAGAAAAGTAAGGTGCATTGCTCACAGATACTTTTGTTACCAGCATGTCACTGTGCCACCGTGTGCAGCCAGAATGGCCAGAGAATGAATATTAAGTCACAAAAGAAAAACACTTTGCATATCTTTGCAGCTTACAAACAAAGAAGCAACATAACAAACAATCTTTTGGTCTGGGCCTTTCCTAGGTTTTCTCCTGATTTCCCTGGATCCTCCTGTTCCCTCCTGGGCCTGCCTAGATATACACATTTATTTATTTGATTTATATTCCACCTTTCAGACACTTCAAAACACACAACATTCAGGTACTGTAGGTATTTCCCTGTCACCAGACAGCTCACAATCTAACTCTGTCCCTACCGGACTTGGATTCCCTGTTATCTGGGGCTTAAAGTGGACTGGGCCAGATTTCTGGATCCAGTCCCTTAAGGTATTCTAGGATTTCCTTGTGTCTAACCCTTCCAGTCGCATAAGTGCATTTTGAAAAGAATAACACCACATGTAATTTTGCTTGAAAACTACTTCCAAGGTCCACCAGGTACAAAAGCATCCATGGACTCTGAACGGAGGCAGGGTACTGAAAATAGCACCTGTGATTACTATGCAAACCCACTGAAAGATCAATGCTACAAAATAACCCCTCCTCCCCTCCCCACCCGATAAAGTCAGTTTTAAAACTGTACCAACAGGTCATAGGGACCACAATATGCACAACCCTACCTGCAGAGACTGTTAGAATAAGCAGGCCATATGTCAAGAGATATATGAACATAATGGATTTTGTTACATAGTAACATAGTATTGAAGGCAGACCAAATGGTCCATCCAGACTGTCGCTCTGTGCAGGTTACACCCATGATTCTGTTATGGGTAATAACTGACACTTTGTGCCGATTATCCCCATGCTTTATGTTAATGGTCATAATATTTACAATAAAAACCAAGCAACTATCTCCTCTAACTCTTCCTTTCCTCTTAGTATGAGGCATTTTGAAAAGGAAATCTAATATATTGGAATTTCTTTGTCTCACAATCACTTTAACAAAAACCCTCTTGGAATCTTACAACTGACAGCCGCATTGGATCAGGAACTTCTTCGCTGCAACTCCGCCCAAATCCGGACTAAGCTGGACCAAGCCGCGGCGCCCCTTGGGTGCGCATGGCTTTGGTGGCGCACTGGCAGCTAAGGTGCACCGCAGTAGCGTCGATTATATGGGCGCAAGGGCCCCTCCCAATGCCGTCAGGGGTGCCGGAGAGAAGTCAGCTATTGGCTCTGGAACTCACCAGGTAAAGTCTCTGATCCGTATACAACTGCGTTGCACCCACCTTTAGTGAGAGTACTTTTTCCATGTTAAGTAATGTGTGTAGAGTTGAAAGTAAAATTCTGCATGTGTTATTTTCCAGTTCCTTGCCACCCCCCCCCCCCCACACACAAAAACCCCCCTGCATCCCCCACTAATGCCTCCCTTAAATGTGGCTAAAGTACCTGAAGCCAAGCTGGAGGGGAGCAATTAACAGACAGCCAATTTATGCGCATAAATACTATTTACCTATGGAAATGGCTATGAAAAATTGGCCTCATGACGCCTTTCTGGTTTCACCATTTATTGTTATTTTTCTCTGGATAAATAATCGCAGTGATATTGGCTATGCAGACAAAAAATGAGACGACATTGGGTAATACTTCCAGTGGGGTATGAAGGTGAAATCAACCACAGACACTCAAAGACTGTTGTTATCCTTCATCGTATGAGAACATGCTGTTACTACAGCAGTTAAACTGTGGAATGGAGAAAAGAAGAGACACCAAGTAAATTTTATTTCTGGTTTTGGGAAAAAAAAACAAAAAAACCCTGCTCTTCTTAACAGATGTAAAAGCAGGGCCCGGAGTAGATGCTGGCATTAACAGATGGTGCCTGAGGGCATCTTTCTGTTCTAGTGCTCTCAGGGGTTACGTATTGTAAGGAAGGATGGGGGGCAGCAATGGAGAAAGGAGGGGGTGCGGCACTAATCTCCAGCAGCAGGTAAAACCCATTTGTCACACCAGCTCCAACTGGGCTTCCAGCAAAAAAAGTTAATATCTGAAACCAATGAGGCATTCTGCCTTATGATTTCAGCAAAGCTGGGAAAAACAGCTTGGAGCTGTAACCCCTGTCTCTCAGACAACGGAATATGCCAAGCTCTCCTTTCCTTTGAAGGCCGTGCTTTTCAGATTCTTCCTTTTTACCTCATCCCCAAAAAGAAAAGATATGTAAAGGAAAGCACTTTCTATATTATTGGACCTAGAGGGGAAACAATAGAAAAAAGGACGGAAGAAGAATAAAAGCTGTCTTTTCTTCCAGTTGTCAATTGAAAAAAAAAAATTCAGTTAAGATCATAAAAGCAATCTCTAACATATCTGGACATTCTCTCCATGTGTTTCTTTCTCACACACACACATGCAAAATAGCCCCTAACCATAAAGTACTATTCCTGCGACAACTTCATTGACATCGTCAAGTTGTGTAGCAACGTAGTGGATTTATTTATTCTTATTATGAACATGACTTTGCAAGCATTCAGCCTTCATTAAACCCCCCCCCCCCCCCAAAAAAAAAAAACAGAGTTTGAGTCCATTTTGCCTATTTTAGACAGTGATATCAAGTTCAATAAAACATGTAAGGAACTCACTCTGTCTTGTGCCATTCTGCACTTCTGACATCCACTGCTTTATGGAGTGGCTTATGTGAATTTTTAAAATCATGCCACAGAACACTTTGGTCTTCTATCGCAGATCGGGACTCTATATAAACCCGATAACACTTGGGAGTTCAAACATACTCAACCCTGAAGAGAAGTGCTTTAAAGTTTAGTCATTCTGATGGAATGTAAAAGCTTGTAGCGGTGACAGGTTGACAGGAAGAGCTCTTTTTCTTTCCATTTCACAGACTCCCACGTACGAAAAAACCATGAAACATGTCAGGACTTTCTCTAAGACTATGAAGACAGAAATGGCATCTGCTCCCAGTGGGGAGCTCTTCCAACCAGTAATACCGTACAATTCTCAGATTCTGAGTTCTAACTGACATATTAAAGAAGGGCAAATGAAAAAGGTGTTTACTAGATTTTAAAGGAGAGCGTCATCTGCCAGTCTTGACGCTTGACATTTATTTTTAAAGTATATGGTAATACACCCCAAGCACATCTTTGAAAAGCAAAATCCTTTCATTTGCAGAATTCATGTTTCAGGATAGCTGGAAAAGCTTCATACTTATTACGTTTGGAGTAAAAGAACACGGCAAATGGTCTGGGTAGATATAGATGGATTGGTGCACGTGCCCTTCATGCAATAAAGTAACTTGCCTTCAGCCTCATTCTTTTTTGTTGATAATTGCACATGAACAATTTTTGGTATCTTAATGACTGGTTAAAAATAAAGGTCATCAAACGAAAAAAAGAAGGTGATACTTTTCTATTAGACTAACTTCATGCTCGTTTTTGTTTTCATGTGATGAAGTGAGTTTGAGTGTAAACTCCTGAAAGCTAGTCAAGAAATATATTAAGTTAGTCTGATAAAAAAAAAAAGTATCACCTTGTATTTTTTGTTTGTTGACCAGGTGGACTTGGGAAAGGCAATCACTTATCCTTGGAAGTGAGCAGCAAGGAGTTAGATCTATTCTTTTTGGATTTGTTGGGTACTTCCTAATGACCCACATAAGTCACTCTTAGATGATAGGTTTGAAGGGTCCTTAGGATGAGCCAGTATGGTACATTTTATGGTTTTGTTTCCGCATGATCATGCAAGCCAATATGGTAACCTTGCTATTTTAATAATGGATAAAACAGCTGCCAAAGATAATGGAATGTCCAAGGGGTTCTGTAAGTCTATCTAATAACAGAAATGGATAACATTTTACCGTTAGGCATCAGGGATTTTTAATTATTAAAAGACCAAATAATGGGTACCCAAGGTACTACTTCTGTGTACTTTCATAGGAATAGTGGGAAGAAGACACAATCAGGCTGTGAGAGACCTGAAATGGTTTGTTGCCTCCTTTCCCATGATAGTATTTAAGAGTTGAATTGCATAATTCAGTGTATAATTGAACTCACAATCAGATGTGTTTATTTGCTTGAAGAAATCCCAATATATGAATATACATAAGTCTGTCCTCCTTTTCCTCTGCCTACCTCCAGATATTTTGTCTATGCAAAATGGCAGCTTGAAATTGGTGCATTTTGGGGTAGATTTTAAGACGTGTGTGCGGGCATAATGTGCGCGCCCTACCTGGCGTGCACACATGTACGCCCAATTTTATAACATGCATGCGCATGTTATAAAATCAGGGGTCGGCACGCACAAGGGGGTGTACACTAGTGCACCTTGCACGCGCCGATGCCCACGGGCTTCCCCCATTCCCTCCCCCCTAACCTAACCTTCCCACCCCTTCCCCTAAGCTTTCCCCCGCCGCCCTACTCTAACCACCCCAAATTCTTAACAAACCTTTTGCACCTGCCTGGAGGCAGGCGCAGGTTGTGCACGCCGGCACCCTGCTGGCACGCGATCCTCTGACACAGAGGCAAATGGCCTCTGTGTCGCAGGCCTCTGGCCCCGCCCCACACCTGGACCACCCCTTTAGTAAAACCCCAGGACTTAGACACGTCCCACGTCCCGGGGCTTTATGCGCATCGCCGGGCCTTTTGAAAATAGGCCTGGCTTTTAAAATCCAGCCCGTTATCTTCAGAAACTAGCACACCTTTGTTAATGCAATGGGAGTAAAACTAGGATTGGTTCAGCTTGTCCCAATTCATATGGAGTTACGTGAGAACCTATAAATATCTGCCATATTTGAGTTTTGATTTGAACCACTATATGCAATTAAGTTCCCTCAGCTCCTAGATCCAGTGGCAACCCTCTTCCCCCAGACATCAGAAAAGATGATAGCAAAAACTGGAGCCAATTTCTTATATATTATTTCAGCTTGCATACATGTTTGTAGTTATTTCTATTTTATTCCTATCTTAAAAAACAAACATATTATCTCTTCCACTGTTTCTCCCACTTCTGTTGCTGCTGTTCTTTATCTTGTTATTGTTGTTTTTTTTTAATATCTTGGGAAGAATGCATGAATAAAACAGTAACCATGTCATGTACTACCACCTTGGCCTCCTTTATGAAAAATCAATAGGTTTTTAAAACTGGAATTGGGAAAAGCAGTTCAATTCGATTACCCTCAATGTCAGCAATGACTGCAATTAGAGGGGAGAAATCCACCCACGTTAACAGCAGAGGTCGACAGCCACTGTCTATGTGGTGCCCAAGACTGCTGGGTAAAAGAGCACTTTGTACAGAAAGAAAAGACCCAAGATGCCTCTAATAAGATGGCAATTATTGCCAACATTTTGCAGCATTTCTAGGCGTGAGGCTTCCAGCACTTTCTACAAAGTTCTACATCCAGTGTCAATCACAGTTATTATTAGAATAAGTGTAGACAAATGGCATCCATCCCTGGATGCGTCTAGCTTGTCTGTTGACAGATGGAACAGTTAACAAAGCATCTACAAATCATGAAATGCTGCTCATCACGGAATCAAGAATGCTACTTAGTGAGGCCACCAAGCAAATATTCCTTTTCAGAAGTCTTTTTTTGTGAATACACACAGTCACTGAATTTTAGGAGACAGTGCGTGGCATTCCCCATTCCTAAGCTCCTAGCATGCCCTGGTTACAGGGCTTCCTGAGTCTGTCCTGGGGACCCCCACAAGCAGCTGGATTGTCAGAATATGTACAATACATATGCATGAGATAAACTGGGATACACTGAGTCTCCAGGGGATGCAAATTACCTCAGGCATATTCATTGGGAATATCCTAAAATCCCAACTGGTGGTGGGGTCACCAGGATGGATGTGGGAAGATCTGGCCTATTGATTATGAAAGGTAGGCTCCAGCCTTACTGCTCATGCTTAGTATGTGACGACAGGTAAGTTGCCTAAACTCCTTGTGCCCAAGCTTAGATTTTTTGCTCCTCAGGGCAATAGTTTTCTTTCATTTATCTTCAAAGGAGCTACATACAGTGACTGGGCTGGTGCTAGTTTTTTTGCTGCCCTGTGTGAAAAATTAATGTGCTGCCCCCTCCCTCCAATTCATTCAGTGTCTGTCCTGGGCCCATCAAATAAAGTCCAGCTCTGTCCTGCAATCTATCAGGGTTATTTATCAAATTGCGTCTGGGCGTTATCGTGGGTCTTAGAGCCCTAACACCCGTGATAACGCCATAACACGTGTGATAATAACGCATCGCGAGATGTTTATGCAAATTGTTATAATTTAGTCAAGTGGGAGGAGTTTATGAAAATTGTTGGATTTAATGCCGGAAATAACTACACCTTTTTTCCTGGTGTTATGTCTGCAATAGATGAATGTTTTGGACAGGGAGAGAGGAAGAGGAGGGGGGTGGGGAAAGAGAGAGAGAGAGAGCCTCTGCAGATGTACATACATTATTCAACTTTTTATACCACTGTGAGAGGGGCCATTCTGAACTCGGGGTGAGGTTTTGGTGGTGGCCTAGATTTTGGGGGGCAGTTTTACATGCTACCAAGCTAAGTTGGGAGTACATTGTACAAATCTCATCTTTGTGTACCTATCATCACTCCAAATCAAATAAAATCTTCAACAATGTCTACTGTACTGTTCATACCTCTGGCTGTGCATGTAAACCTGCCCCCCAAAACCAAGGCCACCACCACAATCTCACCCCGAGTTACTAATTGTCCCTCTTATACTGGTATAAATAGTTTACTTATATGAGAGTCTCCCTCTCCCTCTCTCATGATAAATTTAGCACATGTTATGGTAGCAGGAAAACTACTCTAACCACACCCCTTTTTATCACGGGCGCTCTTCTCACAAAATTTATAGCAAAATGATTAATCTGGGTCTCAATTTCTTTAAACTGACATGCCCCCCCACCCCAGAACACTTGGATAGGGAAGGGTATTAGGCACCCTAGGCAAACCTGAACACACATACACCCCCACACATCCTTTACAGACACACATAATTTAATTATGCATTTATAATAATTTTTTACATAAAAATGAGCATTCAAAAGTACAGTCTGCTGAGTCAATAATAACACTTACAACATGCATATTATATTTACATGCACTCCTGTGGTGCCTACCAGAAAACTCTGCAAAAAGACACTTCCAACTCCTATGGAATTAGACTTTTTATAATGTGTATTAGGAGTGAACTTGGCCTTCAGAAAGCCCTGAGCAAACAGAATTACCATTACAATATAGTAAACCTCCCATACCAGAAACAACAACCTTATCTATGAAAAGGCAACACTGCATATATTACACCAGGCCCTAGAACACCAATAAAACTCTTATTAGGAAACCAGGCTGCTAAAGATCCCTATACAGAAATTGCATGCCAGCAAAATACCTCACCTTGGTCACAAGCAGAACACAAACAGACTCTCACCAAATACAGAATAAAGAGATCAGTAAGTATAAACAGAAACATGATGAGAAGAACTGAACTGGAACCCACAACAAGCCAGCCTCTACATGCAGAGCAACAATGGAAAAACAGAAACATTACCATTCTTCATAAAAACATTAAATAATAAAATCAAGAAATATAAAACAATCATAATTGTAAAATAATATTCATAAAAAATATTTCAAACAGTTAATGAATAGAATATACAAAATTTCCCAAACACAAACAAAATATTTCAAAATATCTGATGAATAAAAATCCAATAATTAAGATATGTTCCTTTGCCCCCCAAAAAATTTAATATTTAGAAAGAGCAGAATTATCAGATTATGCCCAATAATTAAAACTAATAAGGATTAAAAAAAAATCTCCAATGCTCCATACCTGGGATCTTGATTTCCAGTCACCCTGAGACTGTCGTGGATTGGGGGACGTAGGGATGCCTAAATTTTATCTTCTTTCTCACACACCCACACAATAACACATTCATACTCTCATACACTCCTTCTCTCTAACAGGCTCTCTCTCCCTCATAGATACATTATGAGGTACATTTTCAAAAACAGCGCACGCACGAACAAAAGTACGCTGGATTTTATAAGTTACGTGTGTAGCCGCGCATATCTTATAAAATCCGGGGTTGGCGCGCGCAAGGGGGTGCACATTTGTGGAACCTGCGTTCGCCAAGCCCGGCGCGCGCTGCCTGTTCCCTCCGATTTCGGAGCGGCCTCGGAGGGAACTTTCCTTCCGCCTCCCCTCACCTGCCCCTCCCTCACCTGCCGCCTCCCCTCACCTGTCCCTCCCTTCCCCTACCTAACCCACCCCCCCGGCCCTATCTAAACCCTCCCCTACCTTTGTCGGCAGATTTACGCCTACCCAAGTCAGGTGTAAATCTGTGTGCGCCAGCGGGCTGCTGGTGCGCCATCACCCGACCCGGGGGCTGGTCCAGAGGCCTCTACCACGCCCCCGGGCCACGCCCCCACCCCAAACTGCCACGCCCCAAACCGCCCCCTGACCCCGGACACGCCCCCTCCTGCCCCTTGTACGAAGCCCCGGGACTTACGTGCGTCCCGGGGCTATGTGCGCGCCAGTGGCCTATGCAAAATAGGTGCGCTGGCGCGCGAGTGCCCTGCGTGCGTAAATCCGGCCGGATTTACGCGCGCAGGGCTTTTAAAATCCGGCCCTATGTGTGTGTGTGTGCCTATGAGAGCATCACACACACTTGTGGGCAGATTTTAAATGCCTGGCTCGTGTAAATTCCGGTCTTTATGCGCATGGCCGGGCGAATTTTCCAAGAGGCCCGGCCCCACACATAAAGGCCGGTATGTGCTCAAATGCCGGGCCAGCGCCATTGTTCACTCCCTAATTGGAGCGGACTGGGAGGGAACTGGGGAAAGCCGGGATGCGTCGCTGTGCGGGAATTGCCTAAGTCCTCCCCCCCCACCTTGTGCATGCTGCCCACACATGTGCACGCGGATTATAAAATCCGGCGCGCATGTGCGAACGGCCCCCAGATTTTATAATATTTTATAATATGCGCACGCGTCCACACACACACACAACCAGAAGATGGGCCTCTCCAACAGCTGGTGGCGGCTTGAGCACCAGCAGCTTGCAGCCTCTCTTCTTCTTCAGCTGCCAGAGGCCCTGCGGTCTCTGCTGCTGCCGGCTCGCCGCTTCCCCTGGGTGTGCTGCCCGGTTCAAATGCACGGTATGCACACCCGCTCTCGCCTGTATAATAGGCATGATTATCAAGACATAAGAAGAAAAACATAAGACCGTGCATTATGGCTTCTGTTTTGTTGCCCTATTTGAAAAGAATCCTTTCTGCAGGCATAAAACGGGAGAACATATTCGATGAACTCTACCAAATGAATCCTTTATTGAAACTGTTTTACTTCTGGCAAAAACATGGCAAGATCTTCTTCCTCTTCTTAAGTAAACAATTAACAGGTGTAAGATGCATGAAACATTTCGTTTAGAACTAACAGAGATGGGCAAAATAAATCACAAAATGTCCTTTCACTACCTGGGTATTACCAGATGGGTAGAGTTTGCCCCACTGTGATGCTGGGTTGCAAACCAGTATTAAGATTCTGGAGTTTTGCTATTATTGCTTCAATTTGGCCAAGGCCTGTTAACTGCTAGCCAGGTTACGAGGTCATCAAGGGAAAAAAGCCCTATCTGGTAATCTACAGATAATGAAAGGGGTTTAAGATTCCAATCCTGAATCACAACCTGGCTGTCCATCTCAAACATCTAGAGTATAAAGCAATTGCATCTTTTGTTAAAGTGCAGGAGGTACCAAAGCAGATAACCAAATGCTGCTTTTTTTTTTTTTTTTAGCATACTCCAGCTTAATTGTTGTAATGACTCAAATCACGTCTCTACCAACTATAACAAAACAAGTGAGTTACAAAAAGTTACCAGTAAAATGTATACGTAAACTGTGTGTGTCAGTCAGTTGATGGACTGTACAATTTGGGCCTGATTTCAAAAGCATTTACCTGCTCAAAACTGGGTTTTACACATGTAAATGCAGTTTTTGCATGTAAGTGGATTTTTAAAAATCGCTTCATTGTATGCCATTGAGTTGTCTTTAGGCTTCAGCAATGCTAAGTGCACTTAATGCGGGTAAACGGGTTTTGAAAATTGCTACGATAGTATGTTAGATGTACACGTGCAACTCCTTTGAAAATTCACCTGTTTATGTAAAAATGCTTTATTACATTGAGGTCATTTCTAGAAAACTAGCAATTTATTTACTTAATGATGTTAAAGAAAAAGATGTTGATGTTGTTAAATGCAAGTGTTATTACCAAAGGTTGCATTAAAAATAATTAAGTCTTTGTATCTCATCATGTGATATATTAATCTTTTGGTCCTGAAAAAAAATATAAAGATGAATATTTCTTTATGAATATTCATTGGGTTGCACAATCCTTGTGATTCAAAAGGAAAGAACGGTTCTCTTCTATGTCCAAGGTTCTCTAAGCATGGCAAAGTGGTTTATCAGCCATAATTACTTCCCAATTACATGGTCAAAATATTATATTAAGAGCACTTTGTTTTCTGGTTGCAGCCCTTTGATCGGGTTACTCTGGAATGTGCTGGCATGATGTACGACTGCTGTCAGCACAAAAATAACAGTAAGTGCGCCCGAGCGGGCCCCACCTGCCCAGCGTATGTTCTCAATCCCTTAGGCAGAGAGCTCAGCTAAGGGAAACGTCCTTCTACCACAGTAAAGGCATGCAGGAAAGGGAAAGCAAAAGAAAACGGAAGAAGGATTAAGGGAGAGAAAACCATAAATGTCAACTAACTCTGGCCACACTCATTCTGTCAAGGTTTGCACCCCAAAGCCTGTCATGGGAATAGACTTCTTGGAGCAGACCTGATGCAGAAAGATAAAGAGACAGAGAAAAAGAGAGCAACCAGATCACCCCAGGTCCAAAGGGTCAGAGCATGCCAGTCACTTTACCCTCATTGCATGCACGGTAGGGGACATGCATGGAAAATGAAATTGCTTCGTTTAGTTTTCATTTAGCTTTCCATTTTATTTTGTGTTTTTCTTTTTTCATTTATTTCATTTTCCCATTTAACATGTGCTACCTGGATTTGGCGTGTACTGAATTTAGTCCATGCTAAAGTGACAAAAAAAAAAAACCCCAAACAAACCCAAAATTAAATTTTATTTTTTATGTAACATTTGGGATTGGAAAATGGCACAAAATGAATAACAAACTTTATCGCCGTTTCCATGTATTTTTTGAAATGATAAGACATCCTTAATGCAGGGAGAGTTCATTCAATTTAACAAATTTGTATTCAGCCATTTCAGGGATCAACTAGTACAAAGCAGATAGCAACAAAAATAATATATATTATTTTCAGATGCCATAAAACAAATTCTTCATAAATCCTAAAATACATTATCATTAAACAAACAAAAAAATCCAAATATGCATTTCTGATTCCCCTAGGAAAAAAACAGGACAATAGTTCCAAGCAATCAAGGTCAGCAAGCCCCTTTTGACAAGGTGCTTCATGCGCTTCCTAGGAATGAAGAAAGACCCAAGGCTGATAGGAGAGAGAGAGTAAAAGGCTGAGGAGATGTATTCCAGGCCTCATTGCATCGTAACACAAAAAGAGTTTTTACAATGTAACTTTAAAATAAATCGCTGTCCCTCATCATTGAACAAATGAAAGACAAGAAGGCTTTGCTGACAGCTAATATCCAGTTCGACTTGTTTTATTTTTCAGAAAAATGATTACAGAAATACTTTTATCAATAACATAATGATCTCGCGGGTGCCATTTTGAATAGTCAAATAACTTGCTTGGAAAAAAGCAGGCATCCAACACAGCCCGGAAACACATTCTGTGAGTGTTTCCTTCGGTGTGTCAGGTCTGCATCACTGTTCCCAGGCAGTGTTATCATAACTGTATTTTGTTGGGAGAAGGGGGAGGAATGGGACATAAACTGTACATCTTACAGCAAACTTTCCGGCCAGTTTACTAGTGTGCACTAATATTGACTGTTGAAACATGTACAAATGGCTGATGTTAATGACAAGCAAATGAGCAAAGATGGCAAAGTACATGTATGCTTTACCTAGGTTATCACAAATACTTTATACCTCACTGAGGTATAATTTTTTATGATAATGAATTGATAAAGCAGTTTGTGCTTGCACTTTATTGCTGCCCTAATAGATCATGAGCTGTTTTGCATTTAATTATCTTATTAGCTGAGTTTATGCATTAAAAACCTAAAGTACGTGGGTTAAAACTGCAAATTAATGCGCACAAGAGCTCACAATCAAAATTTTGCAAGTCAATTATCATTTTATGGTGTGCTTCCAAAAGCGTTAATGAACTTTATTGTGTTGGCCTCTAAGGGCCTGATTTACTAAGGCTTTTCTCCCATTCTGTGTCTATGGGAAAAATGCTTAGTAAATGACCCCCTAAATGAGGTAACTGTGCAGATTGAGAAGGCATCAATGAAAAGCAACATTGGCTCATCAAATTTGTTTCCTTATAGGGCTGGTCCAGTGATTCAGCGGAAGTACAACCCCCGGGTGGAGGGCATCTCAGCCGTCTTGCAATGGTGACACCTAGTGGCCAGACTTGGGGTCCACATTAGCCAGGTTCCAGAAAGGAGCCCTGGTATGTGGCCACTATCTACGGACAGTCACAGCAATGGTTTGGCTAAATCAGTTGGAAAGGGACATTTTCAAACTCAGGAAGTTTGCTTAACTGACTTTTTGAAAAATGACCTGTAAAATAAATATCTTTTTTTTTTTCCAGCTCTCTTCTAGCGGACCTGAAAAATCCATGAGTCTACTAATCAGTTTCTTCTCTTAGGCTTTTCTTCTTTCAAGCTTGAAAACATCAGCCTACAAACATTTTGCTTCATTGTTTTACCAACACCTGCATCTATCTCTCTTTTCTGAATGGGTCACATCAGTTCTCAAGTTCCAGGACAACAGCAGTTTGTTAAAGAAGGGCATCGTTCTTTCAAAGCACAATGAATAAAAAAAATAAATAAAATGCACCATTTGTGAAAAACGAATTCTTCAATTACAAACGGTTCTATCCTTGTAAGAAGAGGGAAATCAATAAAACCAAATGGAAAAAAAAATTCACCGTTATGCAATACTCAGAGTGCAAAAGGGAAAAAAATGAAAGGTTTTAAATTCACACATATTAGGAAACCAAACGGGAGCTATAAAAACCCAATTCAATTTAATTGGGCGCCCTCTTGACGGAAATGTTATTAATACAATTGTATAGTCAAAACCTGCCTGAAATCCCAAACGCAGTCGATTACAGCAATGAAAACGTTTAATGCCCAGAAAGAAACATGGTATTGATGGGAGATTCTTCTCCTCTCCCCCCAAATCTTCTTTTCAAATTGTTAAAAAACAAAAGCTGGTCTCGGACAGCTCCCATGAATTATTCACATAGTATTACAGTGTATGTCAGCAGTCTTGCAGTGTTTAAAAAAAAAACCAAACAATACAAAACTTAACTGCAAGCCAATTAAAATGTAAACTGAGAAAGACGGATAAGGCTCTTGTTTTTTGTAGTGTGAGCTCGAGCAGCTCATAACAATATGAGGTACAACTTCTAGACCTGCTAATTAGACAGCGACTTTAATCAGCAGAATGTGTGGGGTTTTTTTTTAAATTTTGAATGTCTAGTAGGACATGCACTTCCACATCCAGTAGATTAATCCCATAGGGCTTGAATCACTGCACAGGCCTTCATCAATGTGTTAGTTAATAACAGTACTTTTTTTTTTTTTTTGTTCTGTCTTTAAGAGCAGAGAAAGCTTCATCCCTTTTCCTGTCTGACACATAGTGGCTCACTCATAGAGAAATCAAATATGATGGCATATAAGCATCAAAGCCATTCAAAAGATTTTGTTCTCATTTCAGATGAAAAAAAAAAAAAAGATTTATTGGATATGGCCTATAATTGCCTTTGATTGCTTTTCTGTTTTGTTTTTTTTTTTGGGGGGGGGGGGGCGGGGGGTGGTTAACATTTATTTTGAGATATTGTTTTCTACCCAAACATTTTATGGAAGCCTACCTGAAATTCACATATATTTTTTTTTTAGCATGCGAAGAGGGTGATACTTGTACAAGTAGTGAGATGTTTTTTTCAGGGCTTGCCATGTGATCTTGTTACTGCATGAACATTTTAGGCCAGGCCTGGGATTTTTTTTAATCTTGTATCGCAGTGTATTATTTATTTTATTTATTTAATTTTAAGGGCCTTCATTCTCAGTTTTTATTTTATTTCTCCCAGGAATGTATACGTGATTATTTCAACAAGAACAAAAATGATATTTACCAAGAAAAATGATGCACCACTTTTCCCCACTGATCTGTCCTGTTTGTGTTCTGGTTGTAATACATACTGATACATTTCCAGGAAAACTAATATAAAAACTGAAAATGAAAGTCTCTATTTATTGTTTTGTTAGATATGTTCTTTTTTTAGATTATATATGCTTTTGTGTAACCCACCTAGAACGGCAGATAGTATGGACCACACAATTTTTCATAATAAATAAGTAAATTAAATAAACAAAAATAATAGATGACAACCAATTAGCCACTCCTTCCAAACACTGATTTGGTACCGCAGTTGCTGATACTGGATCCTCTTCCACTGGGAAACACAGATGAATGTCATCTGCAAAGACACTATACCTCTCAATCACTTCAACCAATGGAACCACCAGACATTAAACAAAGCTGGCGACAGCAATGAACCCTGAGGGAAAGAAGGTGGAGGTGAAGAATTCCCATCCCAGCTGATAAAGTATGATCATCCAAAAAAAAAATAAAGATCTGAACCACTTCAAGGGAATACCCCCAATGCCTATAAGCTGTAACCTTTGTTCCAATAACTGATGATTTACTGTGTCAAAGGCTGTGGACACAGGTCTAATAGGATTGGGAGACTATCCTTACCCCTGTCCCCATGCCTTTGCAAATCATCTATCAATGCTAACACCGACTCTGTCCCATAACCCTGGTGAAATCCTGATTGATACTAATGAAACATATGAGTTTCCTCAAGAAAATGTGAGAGCTGTAAGTAAACCACATTCTCCATTAATTTACTCAGAAAAGGGAGATGTGAAACAGTGCAACTGTGCTGCAAAAACAAAGCCTCGGAACACTGCTTCTTTAAAGTGGTTCTAATCACAGCCCTTTCCAAGCAATCAGAAAGCGACTCATTCTCTACTTAGGTGTTCACTATTGACAGCAAACAATACTGTCTCAGAGCTAAGTTCTTCAATCATGCTCACAGGCACAGGGTCTAACACACATATTGTCGACTTCACTTCACCAAGACTCTCTGCAACTTATTCAATGTTAGATGTCTAAATTCCACCCAGTCCAGATCACTCTGATTTTTTTTCCTGATTACGCACTATGGGGCGGATTTTAAAACCCCCGCGCGCGTAAATCCTCCCGAATTTACTCGTGCAGGGCCCTTGTGCGCCGGTGCGCCTATTGGGCGTGTCGGGGGCGTCGCCGAATGATGTGGCGTTTGGGGGGCGTGACGCGGCGTTTGGGGGGGCGGGCCCGGGGGCGTGGCCGCGCCCTCTGGAACAGCCCCCGGGTTGGGTCTTGGCGCGCTGGTGCAGGCGTAAATCCATGGATAAAGGTGGGGGGGGGGTGGGTTAGGTAGGGGAAGGGAGGGGAAGGTGAGGGGAGGGCGAAAGAAAGTTCCCTCCGAGGCCGCTCCGATTTCGGAGCAGCCTCGGAGGGAACGGAGGCAGGCTGCGCGCCGATCCTGGATTTTATAAGATACGCGCGTATCTTATAAAATCCAGCGTACTTTTGTTGGCGCCTGGTGCGCCAACAAAAGTACGCGATCGCGTTATTTTTTTAAATCTACCCTTATGTTCCGGCTTCTTCCAATCAGACACAGCACTATACACACATTTCACCCTTCTCACTGAGACTCTACCATTTAATTCCTTCTTTCCTTGGCTCTTATTATCGACATCACCAATCTCAATCTGAGCAAGCTCACCTACGGTCATGCCTAGAATCCAGCAGGCAAACACAGAAAAAGTTTACAAAGCAGGTAACAATTTGGAGCAACACCTGTTTTTACCTTTTTCTTCCTCCTTTTTCAGAGGGACAGTAACTTTTAAACAGCTATGCGGATGCACACATTCGCACGTATGCTGGCTCGCATCCAGAGACGTAGCCAATTTATAACATACTTGCATATATGCACGCATGTCATAAAATAGGTTGAACGCGCATACATGCGTGCACAATTTTAAATGGATACATGCATGTGCACTCAAATGCCACTTCTACTGCGTAAGTCGGGAACATTTTAGAAGGGACGCGTGCCAAAGCCATAGGTAGTTTTCCCAGTTCATTCCTAGTTCACCCAGTTTAGGGATAGGACTTGCAAATCCCCCTAATTTTATAGCCACCTTCCCCCCCCCTCCCCCCCGTTAGCTCCACCTTTAAAACCCCACTGCCTGGCCTAAATTTTATTTTACTACTTACATGTCTTTCATAGCAGAAATAAATGTACATGGCAGGGGACCCTGGCACACGCCTGTGCATGTAAGTATTTATGCACACAGTTTTTGGCCAGGCCCCGACATGCGCATGCCCAGTCCAGACCACACCTATGCTCCACCCCTTTTTAGGAACTTTTCACTTGTGCGCGCAGCGGGAGATACGTGCATCCATGGGTGGCTTATAAAATCCGCTCGGCGCGTGCCGGCCCAACTTGTGCACATATCTCCTGCTTTTGGCTCACACAGGGCTTTAAAAATCTACCTGTATGTATTTATTAGAAAGAAGATCGATTAGATACACATTTCAAGCACAGTTGTCATGCTAAACGTTTCTCAAATGTAAACAAAGTAGGTGCAAGGAAGATGATTATTACAGGGTAACAATCAGTTTTAGCCTGGGATTTATGGGAGTTAGTGTTCTAGTTTATCTGTGTTAAGTGGTGCTTTAAAAAACCAACTGTGGTGATGCAGGTAAAATATGCCCAAAACACGATTTTGGGCATACTTTTTTCAACAGTCATGGCAGGCATTCAGAGAAGCAGGATGGGGGCTGGAGGCATAGTCGAGGCAGGGAATGCATTTAGACGCATACTTTCCATCAGAGAGCTGTTTGGGGGGAGGTGGCAGGTAGCTTTGCTTGGGCAGCAGACTGGATTGGCTATACTCTTCAGGTAAGGGAGGGGGGAGGGGGGAGGATCGGGCATGACGTATTGTAGGCCAGCAGTTTTCAACCAGTGTCCTGCCAAGCACATGCAGGTGTGTCGCCACACTTCCTGGTCTCCTGCTAGCTTGGCTGCTCATTTCTCCCTCTCTTCTGCTCCGAGTCCCACTCTTCCTCCTCCTGGGCTTGAAATGCTGATAGCCCAAGCGGAACACAGCAAAACTACTGATAGAAACCATGTAGAGCAGCAGCACTAGAGGCACTGGCCTCTCCTTCTTCCTGTCCCCGTGGATCGGAAAAGGAAGTGCTGTGCAGGGTGCCCACAGACACAGGGAAAAGAAGAAACTGTGCCATCATCCCAAGCAGAAGCAGCACTACCCTGGCCATTGGGGACAAGATGGCAGCATAGAAGGTACACGGAACGCTCGAGCTGCTGACTTCTTTTTCTTGGAACATTGTTTTCGCTATGCCGGCAAAAAGGAAAGGGAAGGTAAGAATCTACCCTACAGATACCTTACCTCCCCCTGATGCAGCTGGATAGAGCGTTTTCTGTCCCAACTGGATCAACAGGGAGTCTGTGAAACCGCTGGGAGTCCCCGTGAAGGACAGCGGGGAGCTCCTTTGCAGGAGACGTCCCTAAGCCCCTACCTGCGCCAGCCTCCGGCTCAGCGTGACCCCAGCAGAGATGCCGCTCAGCCGCTTGCTGATGTCGCGGCAAATGTGACTGGGCAGGAGGGGGCTGTTTCGAGCGCGGTGCTCGGTGAGGAGAACTCCCCAAATGCCGGAGAAGAAGCTAACCTCAGCGAGGGAGGACGGAGTGATATTACATTGGGAGATCTACAGAAGAGAGAAAGATCTGAGGTCCCTCTGCAGAATAACCAGGAACAGACGACGCCAAGCATTCGGGGTGAGTCCGCACTGTTACCGTCAGGCGGTAACCCTGGAGGCAATCTGGGACTTGGTGGCAGGGTTTGGAGCCTCTCTAAACAGGCTTGAAAATAAATTGGATTCTGTCGTCCAGAATTTCCAACAAAAAATTGTGGACATACAAGAATGGACAGATATTATTGAAAATAGGGTTGGTGAAACTGAAAATAAGATTAATGGGGTTATAGTTAAAGATCAGCTTGCCTGTTTAAGACACTTGGAGGCAATGGAAAATAATATCAAACATCTTAATATAAGGATTTTGAATTTTCCAAAGGTTGCAGGGGAAATTGCTTATACCACTCTGAAAAAGTTCCTCACTGAAGTACTTGCTTTTCCTCCAGATAATTTTCCTTCTGTGAATACATGTTACTTTTTGAATAAAAGAGCTTCGGCTGTAGGAACTATTCCTGCAACTATCCCCGTAAACTTAACTAGTTTTCTGGAAGATTCTAGTACAGATGTATTGGAAAGAAACACCTTGTTTGTTTCTTTCATTGCCACCCAAGACGTCAATAATGTAATGAGAGCTTATTTCAGAAATGTTCCAGTAACCTTTTATGGTCAGCCTTTAAAGATTTATCCTGATCTGGCACAAGTTACCCAGATTAGGAGAAAAGAATTTCTTTCCGTGAGGTAAAAAGTAATTGTATTAGGTTTCTCATTTGTCCTGCGATATCCTTGCAAATGTATATTAAAAAAGGGTGAAGAGACGTATATATTTTTTTCAGTCTGATAAATTACAACAGTTTATTGAAGCAAAGCAGCCTACCACCTCTTCTCCAGTTCATCATAATGGGCAGAGGTCTTTAAATACATAATGTACCAGGTTAAAATCTATGTAATTGCTGTATTGCGATGGTTACGTTTTTTATCCTTGTATCTCCTTTGAAATTTTTGCTTGTCCCTAACAGGCTGTTTTTTCCTTATTATTTGCTTTGAAATACAAATTGAACAAATTCTGGGGCAGATTTTAAAACCTACGCACGGCCTACATTTGTGCACGCTACCCAGCGCGCACAAATGTACGCCCGATTTTATAACATGCGCGCGCACCTTGCGCACGTCGAGCCCTAGGGGAGCCCTGATGGCTTTCCCCGTTCCCTCTGAGGCTGTTTCGAAATCGGAGGGAACTCGGAGGGAACTTTCCTTCGGTCCCCCCCCCTAACTAACCTGCCCCCAGCCCTACCTAAATACCCCCTACCTTTATTTTGTACGTTACGCCTGACGGCACGCAATACCCCGGCACAGCAGCAAATGGCCGCCATGCTGGGGGCCTCAGTCCCGCCCCCGCCCTGCCCCCACCCTGCCCCTTTTTTCAAGCCCCAGGACATACGTGCGTCCTGGGGCTCTACGTGCGCCGCCGGGCCTTTTGAAAATAGGCCCGGCACGCGTAACCCCCCTATGCGCGTAACTCCTCCTGGATTTACGCACATAGGGCTTTGAAAATCTGCCCCTCTCTGTTTAGCTAAATTTAAATAACTAGTCATGTGAGATATGTTGTAAAGACTGATGATCAAATTGTTAAAAAGTTTACGTTTCCAATTTGTAATGTAAAAAACTGATAAAAGATTAAAAAAAAAAAAAGAAGCAGATTTACCCTGAGTAGGGGGAAGAGCCGCACCGCCCAGAGCAAGAAGAGGAATAGCGTCAGCTTTCGCAGCCAATCAGACTCTTATCTTCAGCCATAGGGATTGGAGGAGGTGCTGGTGGCTGCTGCCACCACTTGTACTTTGATCCAGGGGTGATGAGGAGTAGTGAGAGAGTGATTTCAAGAGAGTACGTGTGTATGTGACTGAGATCCTGTGTGTGTATGAGAGAGAGAAAGCATGTGTGTGATTGAGAGCCTGCGTGTGTGAGAGATAGAAAGAGCATGTGTGTAAGTGAGAGAGAGAGCCTGCGAGTGTGTACCTGAGAGAGAGAATGCGTGTGTGCAAGTGTGACTGAGAGCCTTATGTATAAGTGAGAAAAAGAGTAATGAGCATGTGTTTGAGAGTGTGAAAGATAGCATGTGTGTGGGTGGTTAAGAGCCTATGTGTGAGAGAGAAACAGCATGTTTGTGAGAGTCTGTGTGTGTGAGAAAGCATATGTGTGATTGAGAGCCTGCATGTATGTGATTGAGACCCTGTGTGTATGACAGTGATGGAGCATATGTGTAAGTGAATGAGAGCACGCATGTTACAAAATTGGCGTATCTATGTGCGCGCGCCGGGAATCGTGTGCTCATGGACAAGTGTGCATTGCTTTAAAAATTGACCCCTTATTTAGCAGTATTTATATCTTACTCCTTTCAAACGGGCCAATTCAGTAAAAACGCGGGAGAGCGGACGAACGCCTGCTCTCCCGGCGCGTGCACCGGCCACTCGCTGGCGCGTGCGATTCAGTATGTAAATTAGGTGGTGTGGTAGAAACGGGCAAAAGGACGCGCTAGGGACACTAGCGCGTCCCTAGCGTCTCCTTTTGACCTGGTGCGGCGACTGTCAGCGGGTTTGACAGCCGACGCTCAATTTTGCTGGCGTTGGTTCTTGAGCCCGCTGACAGCCACGGGCTCGGAAACCGGATGCCGGCAAAATTGAGCGTCCGGTTTTCGGCCCGATAGCCGCTGGCCCAATTTAAATTTTTTTTTTTTACTTTTTACACCCTTCGGGACCTCTGACTTAATATCGCTATGATATTAAGTCGGAGGGTGCACAGAAAAGCAGTTTTTACTGCTTTTCTGTGCACTTTCCCGGTGCCGGCAGAAACTAGTGCCAACCTTTGGGTTGGCGCTAATTTCTTAGAGTAAAATGTGCAGCTTGGCTGCACATTTTACTTACTGTATCCCGCGCGCATACCTAATAGGGCCCTCAACATGCATTTGCATGTTGAGGGCGCTATTAGGTGCCGCGGGTTGGACGCGCATTTTCCACCCCTTACTGAATAAGGGGTAAGGGAAAACGCGCGTCCAAGGGCAGGTTAACAATGCGCTCTGTCAGCCTGAAAGTTTGGGGCAGGTTACATCAGAACATACATAATCAAAATATAGAATACAGGTAAAAGAAAATAGCTCATAAAACGAACATAGTTAAAAAAATAGATATCCTTAGCTAGAACTTTGTAGCAGGGGCAACCGGTCGGACTGAATTAGCTATTTATGTCTTTTTCTGCTGACATTCACTACATTACCATATAATTGGGTGGGCCACATGGCTCTTATCTGCTGACATGTTCTACATTATATTACTATGTTATTATTTAATAGGTTCTCATAGTGTTGCTATGTAAGAAAGAGAAAGAAGTTCAGGGGTTTTGTTAACACTGATATAGTAACTCAGATTTTTCTGAATTAAAGAAAAGGGTTTCCTTGAATTCTGCTTGGCTCTAGGTTTGTTTCTGCCACATGACTGTGTCCCATAAAACAGCGGTGCTGGAATTGTGATCTCAGGATGCCTGGGGATCCTCCATGTGCTTGGCTGCGGCTCCAGGTTTGCTGACTAGCCCAGAAGAAGGCGCAGTCTTCTGCTGTTGCCATCACTAGTGAGTGTCTGATTGGACACGTACAAACAAAAGGGGCTCTGGAAATTATTTATAGGCCAAAATGGGTGGGAAAAAGCTTGAAATTGCATGTTTTGGGATCTGCATAAAATCCGGGTTTATGCACATATGTAGCTCTTTGACAATAGCCTCAATAGGTATGCACACAATTTTGTGTGTGGTTTTACATACCTAAGGTGTTCTGGGGATGGAGTTGGGACAGCTTTGTGATTTGCAAACTACTATCGATCTTTTATCCCGCATTATGCGACCATCGTTGCCCCGATGACAGCCCTGACCCGGAAAGGTGCGGACCCCAAAAACTGGCCTCCTGCGGCAGAGGCTGCTTTTCGTCGCCTCAAGGAGGCATTCCTGTTACAGCCGTGCCTTTGGCATCCGGATCCACAGCGGCCTTTTGTCATCGAAGTGGACGCATCCTCAGAAGGCGTAGGCGCCGTTCTGACCCAGACCTCCAAAAATCATAAGCTACGTCCGTGTGCCTTCCTCTCACGCCAGTTCTCCCCGGTAGAACGGAACTACGCCATAGGAGACAAGGAGCTTTTGGCTATAAAGGTAGCCTTAGAAGAGTGACGACCGTGGCTAGAGGGGGCACACCACCAGTTTATGGTCTACACAGACCACAAAAATTTAGAGTACTTGCAGCGGGCCCAGTGACTCAATTCCCGGCAGGCACGTTGGGCCCTATTCTTCACTAGATTCAACTTTGTCCTTCGTTACAGGCCCGCCGGGAAGAATGTCAAGGCTGATGCTCTATCATGTGTCTTTGAGTCTACAGAAGGTACTGAGGAACCGCGGTTCATCATTGAGCCATCCCATATCTTCCTGTCTGCTACCACAAACATCCCTCCCGGGAAAACCCTGGTTCCGCCGCACTTGCGGAAACAAGTCCTAGCCTGGGCCCACGACTCCCGCTGCTCTGGCCACTCCGGACAATCCCAGACCTTACAAACCCTACGCCGATACTATTGGTGGCCTAAAATTAACAAGGATGTCCGAGCATACGTGGAGTCCTGCCAGTCATGTGCTCACCATAAGAGGATCCCCGGCTCGACCCTGGGCTTACTCCAGCCTTTACCAGCGCCCGCAGAACCTTGGACTCACATGGCAACCGACTTTGTGGTCGACCTGCCACTATCTAGTGGCAACACGGTCATATGGGTGGTCGTTGACCGGTTTAGTAAAATGGCGCATTTCGTGCCACTCCCGGGGTTGCCGTCTGCTCCCCAGCTGGCCCAGCTGTTCATGCAGCATATCTTTCTGCTGCATGGCCTTCCTAGAAGCATCCTGTCAGATAGGGGACCTCAATTTACTGCCAGGTTTTGGAGGGCTCTCTGTCAAAAGTTTGACATTACCTTAGACTATACGTCAGTGTACCATCCTCAGTGTAATGGCCTGGCGGAGAGGACGAACCAAACGCTAAAACAATTCCTCCGACTATACGTCAACGAAAAACAGGATGATGGTCCAGCCTGCTACCCTGGGGGGAGTTCACGCTCAACTCCCACCTCTCCTCTGCTACCGGATCCTCGCCGTTTCAGATTGTATATGGGAAGCAGCCATGCCCACCGTTGTCAGTTCCCATCACAGTTACGTCCCCGGTAGCTCAACTTTCAGCAGACGAGTTACACCGCTTGTGGATCTCCACACGAAGTGCATTGGTCCAAGCCAGTCAAGCCACTAAAAAATACGCAGATCAGCGAAGAAGGCCTTACCCTCCGTTCCGGCCAGGCCAAAAGGTTTGGCTAAGTACTCAATTCATCCGTCTGAAGCTGCCATCAACACGACTGGCCCCGCGTTTTATTGGATCTTTCCCCATCATTCGTCAGGTTGGAGCCATGTCGTATCAGCTTCATCTGCCGCCTTCCCTCAAGATACACAACACGTTCCATGTGTCCCTCTTAAAGCCCTTGGTGTTGTCTTGGCCCTCCAGCACGCCTCCGACTCCCCAACCTATTGCCTCCGAGGATGACCTCACTTTTCAAGTCCGCGAGGTCTTGGACATAAGAAAGCACGGAAAGAAATGGGAATCTCCTAGCGTGGGAGGGGTTCGGTCCCGAGGAACCATTGGCCAACATCCTGGATCAGGGTTTGCTGGAGCAGTTTCACCAAGACCATCCGGCTAAACCCAGGCCTCTGGGAAGGCGCCCTAAAGAGGGGGGTACTATTGTGTTCCGCGCCCGCAGCCATCCGCGCCCGCGGCCTCCTACCTCTTCTGCCGAACAGGCCAGCGGCAGCGTCAGGGCCGACTGCCCTGCGCCAAGCTCAGCATCCCCGTGCGGCGGCGCAGGCCTTCGGGCTGGCCGCTGGGATCGGAGCCGGGAAGGGACCTCGTCCCTTTAATTGCCTGCAGCTCATTCCTATCCACAGGGCCAGAGGAAGTATAAAAGGAGACTTCCTCTGACCATTCCTTGACTTGGAAACATCTCCTGTGAGAGTTGTTTGAGTCTGCTTGCTTCGGTGAGTTTCAGCGTCTTAACTCCTTGTTCCAGTTTCATTTTGGTATTCCTGGTTCTTGACTTCGGATTGGCTAGCAGTGATTCCTGGTATTGACTTCGGACTGGCAAGCGGTGATTCTCTGGTGTGTGGCTTTGGACTGGCAAGTGGTGATCCCTTGGTGTGTGACCTCGGACTGGTAAGCGACGACCCTCTGGCACTTGACCTTGGACCTCTTCCTGACCATCGTCTCCAAGGGCCCACCTAAGTCCCAGTGGCCCGAGTCCCTACGGGCTCCTCCCGGGGGGACCGCAGGCTTCCAAGGGTGAAGCTCCAGACAGCCCTTGCACCATACGTCTGTTCCTTGACCTCTCAAAGGTCCACTTATGTCCCAGCGGTCCGGGTCCCTACGGGCTCCTCCTGGGGGGACCGCAGACTTCCAGTGGCGAAGACACACCTCCGTTCCTTGACGTCACGACTCTTCATCTGCCTTCACAGTCGCATCTGTCTCCAGTGCCGAGGGTCAGCTGGTCACCTCTTCTGTTCCTGCCTCGCCACCCGACGGGAGAACCTACGGATCTTCCTCCAAGGTATACTATCCTTCCGTCGGCCCAAGGGTCCACAAGCCTGAGCATAACACATGGGAGGTAACCAGCATGGAGTGACAGCCCTAACAGAAGGCATGGGAATTACTAATCTTAACCAATTAGCTTACATGATTTTGATGCAACTGCAACATCATTCTTTGCTTTGACAGTGGGGAGGAGATTTGGATTCAGACAACAGTTAACACTGGGCCCTGATTTTATGGTCCAAGGTACTGAGATGAAAACATTAGGGAAAAAGCACAGGACTGCTTCTACCGCCAAGTCCAAAAGCAAAGCACATTCAAGCAACATTGTCTGAATTATCAGGAAGGCTGCTCACCCTGTAAAAATGTTGATAGGAAAAATTTTGTTATGGGTTTGACAGTTGCTGGGTTTTGATTTTTAATATTACTACCCTTAACATACAGCTTGGGGGTAACCTGCACGGAGTGGCAGTTACTACCCTTAATAGAAACATGGGGGTAACCTACCTGAAGCAGCAGTTACTACCATATGGGCAGACTGGATGGGCAGACAGGAAGGACCATTTGGTCTTTTTCTGCCATCATTACTGTAACTATGCATTAAAACCAGGTGCAATATGGGTTAATTCCTGTGGTATTTACTATCCGTAGTTAGTGAATACTGCAGTTTAGAGAATACCTTGATGGGTTACTTCCTGCAGCCAGGAACATGCAGATGGGGGTTAATAAACATGTAGATAAAGGTGAACCGGTAGATGTAGTGTATTTGGATTTTCAGAAGGCGTTTGACAAAGTTCCTTATGAGAGGCTTCTAGGAAAAGTAAAAAGTCATGGGAAAGGTGGCGATATCCTTTCGTGGATTACAAACTGGCTAAAAGACAGGAAACAGAGAGTAGGATTAAATGGACAATTTTCTCAGTGGAGGGGATCTTCTTGGTGTTTGGGTAATTGCCAGGTTCTTGTGACCTGGTTTGGCCTCTGTTGGAAACAGGATGCTGGGCTTGATGGACCCTTGGTCTGACCTAGCATGGCAATTTCTTATGTTCTTAGGGGAGTCGGCAGTGGAGTGCCTCAAGGATCTATACTGGGACCTGTGCTTTTCAATATATTTATAAATGATGTGGAAAGGAATATGAGGAGTGAGATAATCAAATTTGCAGATGATACAAAATTATTCAGAGTAGTTAAATCACAAGCAGATTGTGATAAATTGCAGGAAGAACTTGTGAGGCTGGAAAATTGGGCATCCAAATGGCAGATGAAATTTAATGTGGATAAGTGCAAGGTGATGCATATAGGGAAAAATAATCCATGCTATAGTTACACAATGTTAAGTTCCATATTAGGAGCTACCACCCAAAAAAGAGATCTAGGCATCATAGTGGATAACACATTGAAATCGTCAGTACAGTGTGCTGCGGCAGTTAAGAAAGCAAACAAAATATTGGGAATTATTAGAAAGGGAATGGTGAACAAAACGGAAAATGTCATAATGCCTCTGTATCCCTCCATGGTGAGACCACACCTTGAATACTGTGTACTATTCTGGTCACCTCATCTCAAAAAAGATATAGTTGCAATGGAGAAGGTACAGAGAAGGGCGACCAAAATGATAAAGGGGATGGAACAACTTCCCTATGAGGAAAGACTAAAGAAGTTAGGCCTGTTCAGCTTGGAGAAGAGATGGCTAAGGGGAGATATGATAGAAGTTTTTTAAATCATGAGAGGTCTAGAATGGGTAAATGTGAATCAGTTATTTACTCTTTCGGATAATAGAAGGACTAAGGGGCACTCCATGAAGTTAGCATGTGGCACATTTAAAACTAATCGGAGAAAGTTTTTTCACTCAATGCATACTTAAACTCTGGAATTTGTTGCCAAGGAATATGGTTAGTGCAGTTAGTGTAGCTGGGTTTAAAAAAGGTTTGGATAAGTTCTTGGAGGAGAAGTCCATTACCTGCTATTAATTAAGTTGACTTAGAAAATAGCCACTGCTATTACTAGCATCAGTAGCATGAGACAGACTTAGTTTTTGGTACTTGCCAGGTTCTTGTGGCCTGGATTGGCCACTGTTGGAAACAGGATGCTGGGTTTGATGGATCCTTGGTCTGACCCAGTATGGCATGTTCATATGTTCTTATGTTCTTAGTAATGACACCTGTACATTTCAAGCTACAGGAACACACAGTTCTACCTCCCTCCCCATGAATACTTGATGAGACGTGAATCTCCGAGTGCCATATTTATTTATTTATTTATTTATTTATTAACTTTTATTTACCGACATTCGTGCAGCACATCATGCCGGTTTACAATGAACTCAGGTGGAAAATACAGTGTAACGATAAAACAATATTTATAATAATGATAGTAAATAAATAACTGGCAATAACAATTAACAATGTGGGGATGGGGAAGAGAGGAGAACAAAGGCAGATAGAGAGATGAGAAGTAAAGGAATAACAACTATAGGAATAGAGGGAAACTATGTACAGATGACGGAGTGCACAGGTCTCATTAACTTGAGTATAGGTATCAGTAACTTCCTTCCCAGCATTGAAACACCTCTCCTTCCAGATCACCCTCCTGAAAAACAACCCCTTGAAAGCCCCCCTTCCTGGCTTTCCTTCCTCAACATGTATCCATATTTAACCTCTGTTCCTGGCTCATAACTCCACTCTCCTATCAAACTGCAAAAAATGACAACCTCTCTCCTGCACTGCCACACCTAAGCCCATCTCCCTCTCAGTCCTCTCTCTTAGCAGCAGGAATCCCCAGGTCTATAAAGGGGCAGGAACGATCCCCAGTCACTCCCACCCTGACACCACACACAATGGTATCAGTTGCTTTGCTCTGCAATCAAGTGCCCTGCTGGTGATTAGTATGATGTTTATTTTAACCTAATATGTTAATTCATAATAAATGACAGGGTGGGCATGGAATGATATGCACATTCTCCAATGTGCGCTATAAGACAGGAAGTCAAAGTAAAGTTGGGAATGAGTCACTGCAAAGATAAATGCTTTTTACAAATATACTTACATTTTGCTTTCAAATTTAAAACAAAATTAAATTCTGATGCCTTTGTACTGTATATACATTCACCCCAGTTGAAACTGCAATGCCAAATACATCTTCCACCTGGCAGTAAGAGCAGTGAAGTCACCTTTTCTGCTCCATCAGTAGAATGTAAGATTAGTCAACTTTTCTACTGCTGGGCTCAAGACAAACCAATATGAAATCCGCTGACCAGGAATCTACTCAAGCATCTGGCCAGTAAGGAATTTAGCTAGATACTAGGTTTGCCCTCTTGGACACTTTGAAAGCTGCCATTTAAACATTAGAGTTTAGTTACCTATTTAACTAACATCCCCTTCTCCTACTGCTCTGTTCCTTTTTAATATAACATTAGCAATTGGCACTTTATCGTCAAAATAGCGTGTCCCTTGCAAAATCCCTATGCTGTGCAGCCATCTCTATGGTGGCATTAAAAAATTTGTGCCTGGCAAAACACACAAACCATGTATTGTGAAATCTTGACTGTTGAATATTTTTCTTATTAAGCGAAAGAACTACAAAATTAAGTCATTTCCATGGTAATAGCCTGTTCTGCATTTTTTCTGCATTAAGCATGAAATATTCCCAGTAAATTATGAAGACTGGGACCAAAAGTCTATTAGTATGTGTATTAGTCTGTGCAAGTCGGCACTGGTTGCATTTTTATAAGCTGAAGATTTGTGTTCTCAGGAAAAGCGTATAGAAGGATTTGAAGCAATCAATGCATATAATTTTCCTTGGTAGTGTATTGCTAGAAAGTTCTTAAGAAGTCTACTGCACACCGGGTTTCAGTTCTTCAAAGAAAGACACATCGGTAATAATATTATATAAACCATGAATCTTTGGGTCTTTTAAGTTTTCTGTTTACAGCAAATTCTTGTCCTGCTGTATTTAACGGCTTCCTACACTTAAGAAGGCCTCAGGTACACCAGAGTCATCTAACCACATGGGCAATCAGTGGTTCCAGATAGCATGTTTGTCATGTACAATAGCTTTAACTTCATGCTGTGACTCTGTTCTCTTTCATGTGTTTTCATCTTCCACTAGTTCCTTCCCTTGTCTCAGCAGAAGCCTGCCATGACTTACTCTACATGCTACCTGGGCAAGACTGTTGCAGACCAGAGCAAAAGAAGTCAGATCTGCAGCTGCCCTCCAAAGACCCTCAGGGTTTCCAAACTATAAATTGGCATCTTGATATATCCCCTGTCTGCCTTGTCAAATCTTGTTGTACCCGTTTGAATATAAACTGTGACATTTTGCACTTTTATAAAAACTCCAGTTCATTTTACATTTCCAACCCATTGTGTATTTATATTTTTTTCCTGCAATTTCACTAAGGAGAAGAATATAAGCCCCTTTCTGCACTGGGAACTGAAATAATAATAATAAAATAAACCCTTAAGACTCAGCCTGTCCCTAACAGTCATTGGTACCTTGGCGGCGGTCAGAGAAGGGCGACTAAAAAGGTGTATGGTCTTCATCGAATGCCTTATGAGGAGAGATTGAAGAATCTAAATATGTATACTCTGGAGGAAAGGAGGAGCAGGGGGGGATATGATACAGACCTTCAGATATTGAAAGGTTTTAATGATCCAAAGACAAACCTTTTCCGTTGCAAAAAAATCAGCAGAACCAGGGGTCACGATTTAAAACTCCAGGGAGGAAGACTCAGAACCAATGTCAGGAAGTATTTCTTCATGGAGAGGGTGGTGGATGCCTGGAATGCCCTTCCGGAGGATATTGGGCTTGAGTGGACCCAGTATGTGAAGGATTACAAAGGGGCATGAGATAAACACTGTGGATCCATAAAGTCTAGACGATGTGAATGAAGAGAAGAGGCATGGGGGTGGCTTGCGGGAATGACGGCTACTACCTGGAGATAATACCCTTATCTCCAGGTAGTAGCGGTTAATGCGACTCCAACATTGCTCTATAGAGATGTGAATCGGAACCGGAATCGGTTCGGATTCCAGTTCCGATTCACATGTGGCTTTTTTTTCATCGGGCCCGATCGCGGTTTTGTTTATCGGCTGCGCCCGAGCCGATAAACAAAAAAACCACCCGACCTTTTAAAACTAATACCTTAGATTCCCCCACCCTCCTGACCCCCCCAAAAACTTTTTACAGGTACCTGGTGGTCCAGTGGGGGTCCCTGGAGCGATCTCCCGCTCCCGGGCCGTCGGCTGCCACTAATCAAAATGGCGCCGATGGCCCTTTGCCCTTACCATGTGACAGGGTATCCGTGCCATTGGCCGGACCATGTCACATGGTAGGAGCACTGGATGGCCCGTGCCATCTTGTGCTCCTACCATGTGACAGGGGCTGACCAATGGCACCGGTAGCCCCTGTGACATAGTAAGGGCAAAGGCTAACGGCACCATTTTGATCTGAGGGTCCAGGGTTCGAGTCCCTGTTCAGGTGCCAAAAATGTTAAAGCTTCCTCTATGCTTATGGCCAGGGACATAAGAACACTTAGACTCAGTAAAAAGTATAATGTATTTTTATTAGTCAATATAAGTGTTCTCGGGAGGTGCTGGGTACCCTTCGTCTTACAATCTGACCAGCATCTCATCCTATACAGAAAGTGATCCTTGTTTTATAGATAACATTCAAATACAGGGTAGAAGGTTCTAGAGACTTGCATGACTGCCCAAAGGATCATTTACATAAGTTGTGATGTCAACTGCATGATTAAATCATCGCTAACTATCCTGATTGGCTTCCCAGGATGTGTAGCCCATTTCCCATGACTTTCTTTGTTCTGGTTAAACTCTTACTGGTCAAGACAATCAACACGTCTGTAACTTTGTGGATTACAAACTCCTGAGAATAGTGCCTGAAGTTCCCCTGTGGTGACTCTATGAATAGACATCACCTGTCTGGTGCCAGCTTGCCTCCTCAGATATCCAGAGACATTCTGTAAGTCACTCAGAGTCCATTCAGCTTCAGGCAGGCCAAAGACATGCAGAGGCTTCTGGGAATTTCCTTCTCCATTTTGGTCTTCTGTGTTCAAGCATACTTCTCAGCAGCTGATGGCCCGAGTGCAGGAGATCGCTCCCAGACACCCACTGGACCACCAGGGGCTTTTGGCAAGTCTTGGGGGACCCTCCTGACCCCCACAAGACTTGCCAAAAGTCCAGCGGGGGTCCGGGAGCGACCTCCTGCACTCAGGCCATCAGCTGCCAGTAATCAAAATGGCGCCGATAGCCTTTGCCCTTACTATGTCACAGGGGCTACCGGTGCCATTGGTCAGCCCCTGTCACATGGTAGGAGCACAAGATGGCGCGGGCCATCCAGTGCTCCTACCATGTGACAGGGTCCGGCCAATGGCAATGATACCCTGTCACATGGTAAGGGCAAAGGCTATCGGCGCCATTTTGATTACTGGCAGCCGACGGCCCGAGAGCGGGAGATTGCTCCAGGGACCCCCACTGGACCACCAGGTACCTGTAAAAAGTTTTTAGGGGGGTCAGGAGGGTGGGGGAAGCTAAGGGATTAGTTTTAAAGGGTCAGGGTGGGTTTAGGGGTTATTTTTGTGTGCCGTTTTTCCCGCCCTCCCCCAAAACGATAAGAGAACCCCCACGATCAATATCGTGGGGTTTTCCTATCATTTTGGGGGAGCGCCCAATTTCTGACAATTTTGAAAATATCCTCCGATATTTTCAATCGTCCGAAGCCCGATTCACATCCCTATTGCTCTATGCTTCAACGGCAAGAGGAAATGTGGAAAATAGGATTTGCATTCACAAAATAAGAGGGAAGTAGCTTGCTTGCTATGGCGGATACTACCCCGAATCAATTAAGCCTGATACTTCACTTGGAATACATATCCAGCACAACTCACTGCTTCAACAGCAGGGGGGAATGAAGTAAAGTGGAATTATACTCAGACAGCCAACAAGGACTGAATTGCAAAGGCAGGGTAAACAAATATGCGTGGGAGTAGCTTGCTTATTGCAGCAGTTACTACCCCTAACCAATTAAGCTGGATACTTCACTTGGATGCAGCTCCAGCACTACTCTCTACAGCAATGGTGGGGATGGAAGGGAAATAGAACCAAAAAGTTACTAAGGGCCAAGAGTAACAGATAAGTATGAGAAAAAAAATAAGTGTAAAGCTTGCTGGGCAGACTGGATGGACCTTTTGGTCTTCTTCTGCCGTCATTTCTATGTTTCTATGTTACCTCCAAGAGAAAATCCTTTGCCTCTCTCCCCTCCAGATACTCCTCCCAAAAAATGAAAAATTCATGCATATATTCAGCAATTTCTACTTCTCCAAATGATTCATTGGAAGCAGTCTGCGCCCATGTTCTTCCTGCTCCCGTGAATACATTTCCTGCTAACCTACGGGCCGATACAGTAAAAATCGCAGGAGAGCGCTCCCGGCGTGCACACAGGCCACTCTCCTGTGCACGCGATTCAGTAAGTTAATTTATTTAAATTACGGCCCGCGGTAAAAAGCAGCACTAGGGACACTAGCGTGTCCCTAGCGCCTCTTTTTGGACAGGAGCGGCGGCTGTCAGCGAGTTTGACAGCCGACGCTCAATTTTGCCGGCGTCGGTTCTCAACCCCGCTGACAGCCATGGGTTCGGAAACCGGACGCCGGCAAAATTGAGCATCCGGTTTTCAACCCGCGAGCCACGGGCCCATTTTAAATTTTTTTTTTTAATTATTTTTAACTTTTTTAAATTTTGGGACCTCCGACTTAATATTGCCATGATATTAAGTTGGAGGGTGCACAGAAAAGCAGTTTTTACTGCTTTTCTGTGCACTTCCCCGGCATCAGCAGAAATTAACGCTTACCTCTAGGTAGGCACTAATTTCATAAAGTAAAATATGCGGCTTGGCTGCACATTTTACTTACTGTATCGCGCAGGAATGACTAATAGGGTCATCAACATGCATTTGCATGTTGCGGGCGCTATTAGTCTCGGGGGGGGGGTTGGACGCGTGTTTTCAACTCGCTATTACCCCTTACTGAATAAGGGATAATGCTAGCGCATCGAAAACGCATGTCCAATGCCGGTTAACAGTGCGCTCCACCAGAGCGCACTGTACTGTATCGGCCTGCTAGAGGGATCTGGCAAAATATGTCTTTTTCATAGCCTACTTTCTGAAGGGAAGAAGTGTGCGTGTGAATATCCCCCAATAACATTTTTGTTTGGTGTTCTATTCACGCTAAATTTTCAGACATGTCAGGGCCTGCCAGAGGCGTCTCTCAGGGCACTTTTTGGGGCTTCACTTGCAACCCAGAATCTAGGATCCTTTTACTTCTGTGTGGAACTTCTAGTTCATTAGAATCTCCTAAGCTATCAGAAAGGAATGGCAAATAGAACTGAGAATTTCATATTGCCTCTGTATGGATTTGAGACATCATCGCATCTCGGGCATTATGTACACTTCTGGTCACCCCATCTCAAAAACAATCTAGTAGACCTAGAAAGGTTATAGAGAAGTGCAACAAAAAATGATAAAGAAGATGGAACGGCTTCCTTATGAAGAAAGGCTAAACAGGTTAGGCCTCTTCAGCTTGAAGAAAAGACCACTGAGATGGGATACAATAGGGAGTTATAAAATTATGAGGGCTGTGGAACAGGTAAATAAGGAACAGTTATTTACCCTTTCAGATAGTAGTAAGACTAGGGAACACTATGAAATTGGTAGCAGATTTAAACTAATTTGAGAAACACAGTTAAATTTGAAGACAAAAGCTCGATTTTAAGAGGGCTGCGCTCGTAAATTTCAGGGGTTATGCACGTGGCGGGCCTTGCGCGCATCACGAGCATTTTACAAAGGGCCCGGCCATGTGTGTAACCCCCATTACACGCCGAAGTGCAGGGCCTGCTGAAAGGAGCGGCCTGGGGGCATGGTCTGGGTGGGGAGGAGCGAGGCGGGAGGGCAGGCCAGGACAGCGCCATTAGCTGCTATCCTGGGGAAGCACATGCCAGCAGCCAGCCTGCATAAATAAGCATGTGGCTAAAGGTGATCCAATTTATATAATGTAACTAGATTTGTAGAAAGCATTTGACAAAGTCCCTCATGAGAAACGTCTTAGGAAATTTAAAAGATATGGGATGGGAGCAGTGTTCTATTGTGTATTGGGAACTGGTTAAAAGATAGAAAACAGAGAGTAGGGTTAAATGGTAAATTTTCCCAGTGTAGGAAGGTGAATAGTACAGTGCCCCAGGGATCTATTCTGGGGCACCTGCTTTTTAATATATTTATAAACGACCTGGAAATGGGGATGATGAGTGAGGTGATCAAATTTGCCGATGACACCAAATAATTAAAAGTTGTTAAATCACAAGAGGATTGTGAGAAATCGCAAGAGGACCTTGCAAAACTGGGAGACTGGGCATGCAAATGGCAAATGAAATTTAAAATGGACAAGTGAAAAGTGATGCACTTAGAGATGAATAACCCAAATTATAGATACACAATACAAGGTTCTACTTTAGGAGTCACTATTCAGGAAATGGATCTAGGTATCATCGTTGATAATATGTTGAAATCTTCTGCTCAGTGTGCAGCAGCAGCCAAGAAAGCAAATAGATGCTAGGAATTATTAGTAAAGGAATGGAGAATTAAACAGAGAATATCATAATGTCTCTGTATTGCTCCTTGGTGTGACCTCATCTTGAGTATTGCGTGCAGTTCTGGTCACCACATCTCAGAAAAGATATTGCAGAATTACAAAAGGTACAGAAAAGGGCAACCAAAATGATAAAGGAGATGGAATGATTGCTCTATGAGGAAAGGCTAAAGAGGTTAGGACTCTTCAACTTGGAGAAGAGATGGCTGAGGGGAGATATGATAGAGGTTTATAAAATAATGAGGAGTGAATCGAGTAAATTTTAATTGGTTGTTCACTCTTTCAAAAAGTACAAAGACCAGGGGACACACAATGAAGTTACTGGGTAATACATTTAAAACTAATAAAAGAAAATATTTCTTTACTCAATGCATAATTAAGCTCTGGAATTCGTTGCCAGAGGATGTGGTGAAAGCTATTAGCATAGCTGCATTTAAAAAAGATTTGGACAAGTTTCTGGAGGGTCCATAAACAATTATTAAAGTGGACTTGGGAAAATCTACTGCCTATCCATGAGATAAGCAGCATGGAATCTCTCTACCCCTTGGGATCCTGCCAGGTACTTGTAACCTGGATTGGCCACTGTTGGAAACAGGATATTGGGCTTGAGTGGACCCAGTATGGCAAATCTTATGTTCTTATATTCTAAGAAATTCTGTCTGTGCAACTCTGGTCAAGTTTCTTTGTCCCCCTACAGCTTATTTTATTCAATATTATGCAGTGTGTTGTTACTTCAATTTTAAATGCTTCTTGAATAAAAATAGTATTTTACTTACATTTTTATTCTCAGTTGTGTTATATTTGTCCTATTTCATTTAAGTATAAATTTGTGGCAAGGAATAGTTATGGTATTTTGTCAGGGTAAATCATAGATTTGATGCTCTTGTATTTTACCACTGTCTGCTCCTTTCTCTACTGAATTTTTTTTTTTTTTTTTTTTGTGAGTGAAAGGAGGATTAAAGAATAATTGGATATCTGGAATACGCAGACAAAATTGGGTTATAATTCCCAACAGAAGAGACAGTGCAAACAGATGGCATGAGACCTTAGGTAACTTGGTATTATTTAACAGTGTACACAAGCCTTCGTATCTCAGCTCGCTGGATACCAGTCAGTTAATGTCGTTTCATTCACTTAACTTTATCTGATATGTGCTGGATCCATTTTCTGACTGGCTTACGCGCAGAGTCAGTCTATTAAGATTGCAATGAGATTGTCTCTGTCGAAACCCCCCCCCCCCCCCCAGGGAAACAATTTATTTTATTACCTGTTGCAGTGGAAACCTGGTTGGAAGATGCAGATTGTTTTGGATGTGCTCGTACATTTTAAAAAAGAAGCGTGGCATGGAACGGGATTACTAATGAAGGGGCCCTGTTTCCCCCTGACCACCTGTTTCTGAGTATTGAGAAAACAACTGCACGACTTACTGAACAGAGAGGAGTAGAAAACATGATACGAAGAAACCAGAGTGATTTTGCTTCAGTCAACTAGCAAACATCCCAGAGCTATATAGTTGTAATGGATACAGAAGGATTCAGTCATGGCCTTCACTTTGAAATTCATTAAAATGTTACACATGGTCTATAAATGATGTATTTTGGGTGTTTCTTCTGGAGATTTCTCCTCTATGCAGTTGGCTATACCTGGCACCCTTAAAGGGCCTCAGTATGGGACTTACAGCATAGCCAGAGAAAGAAAAAAGAACTCCTAGTGTGCATCCAGCACCTCATTTTACAGGTAATAGTTTATTAATTAAAAGTTATTTTCTCTGAGGCTAGCCCTGTGACTCAGATTTCCCATCCTTTGGAGCCAATCAGGATTGGATGCACTGTGGGGCTGATGTGCCCAGCCCAGGGAGAAAAAAAAAAAAAAGAGGAGGAGCCCCTCTAGGCCTCTGACCAATGAGGATTATCTAGTATCACAAGGACAAACCAACTGGAAAGGGGGAACTGAAGATAAAATAAGAAAACCTGGAAAGATGTCCAACACTGTAGTTTTATAATATACACCTACCATAAAGTATTGGCTTTATGGAATGTAATTGGTTTCTTCTGCTCGGCTGAGAAACATTTCTAGAGTGAAATTCCAAAGCCTGGCAGCACTGTTAATATTGATGGAGAACCCGTTCCCATGGACACAACTGTGCAAATGTATATGGTAGCAAGAAGGGCATTTATGCAAAACAGCCTGGGATGGGGAAAGCAAGTAAGCGAAAACCAGATACGGCAGGGAGTAACGTGAAGCCACTGACGTGGTCATGAAAAAGGAATTCTCATTGCAAAACAAACACACCATGGAACACTGCTATAACATATAATAAGAAACAGCCAGTTCTATCCACGTTTTCATCTAATTTGCATTATAGAAGAAAGCAAATAATATGAACCAGAGCGCTGCTGCAGATAATATCTGTCCCATTCTTTGCCGAAGATTGGAAAGGAATTCACTGAAAGGTCAGTGTGTAGTACAGTCAATGTGCTAAAAAAAAAAACTGACAGGCCCGACTGCATTGAAAGTCCAGAGTTCATTCATTCTCTCACCACAAAAAATAAGCATTGAAAAAAAAGAGGCTTATGATGAGTCAATGCCTCTATTCACTGAGCTTAACACAAGGCATCCCAACATTCAGGAAGAGGACTTCAAAGACCCAGGAGCCACGACAGTGGCACATATCAGAGTTTCTATAATGTGCATGGATGCTGTTGGCTTGGGACAGCAAATGTTTATGGAACAATCTGATTTGTTAAGCGTGATCATGTGACAGTATCACTAACATTCAGCACTTGCACATGTTATGGGCTTCCCAAACCTATCCTCAGCACCCCATCGTGCAGGATATCCACAATGACTTTGCAGGAGATACATTTGCATATACTGGAGACCCGGTATATGCATTAATTGTGGATATCCTGAAAGCTGAACTAGCTGAGGGGTCACCAGGACAGGTTTGAGAAGCCCCCTTATTGCATGGTATCACTCAAATTTCACATAAGTTTTACCATTTCATATTAGTAATAAAACATAAACAAGGGACAGCAAAGGTCCTAACACTCCCTTCATTAGGTGCAAACAGAAAGAAGAGGTCAGCACAAAAGATGTGCCAGACGAGAATTATAGAGTATGTTACAATGGTAATGGAAAGGGGAAGGGAAAAGCGTTAGAGTGATAAGAAAGTGACAGAGAGGCAGAAGAATTATTCCTAGTAGTTAGTTAAAATGATTATTTTATTGGCAAAACTAAATTATACATGAGGTAGTTTACTACTTTTGGTCCAGATATACTTATTTATTTTAATTGTTTTCTATTCCACGATAATCAAACAAGTGGACTACATTATAAAAAAAAAATTGAACAATATTATACAAACCTAACAGTACAACACAAATTAAAAGTCATATAAAATAGCTTTTAACCCATAGTCACAAAAGGCCTGATGGTCTGAAGGTTTTTTTTGCCCCATTACATATCTATGATAGAAAAACCTCAGTAAATCAGACCCAAAATGAGAAAAACTTTATAGAACATCTCGCCCTTAATTTAAACAAATTGTGTATTAATGATTTGTAATTACACAGTCCATAGTATATACTATTATTGCTTCAGCACTGTATACATTTCCTAACATGATTAAAACATTCACTGAGCAATGGATATGTCTGATGTGCATTTCCATTGCAGTAGATACTGAGAGGTAACTTTCAAATGGATCTAACCACTCATTATGGAATCAGGCAGCTAGATCTAACAGACTGAAAATGTATCCCTACTGAATGGCTAAAAGTAGCTATCCAGTTTTACTAAGTGCCTAGATTTAGCCAGTCAAAACATGGGCAGCCCTAGAGTCATTCTCAGGTTCAGGAAGGATTTAGCTGACTAGTGCCAGTGGCATTCAGAAATCTATGCTGGAGCAAGAAAGAGCTGAACATACTTCTTCCTGCCTTCCATAGGGTAGAGGCATAATATTCTATGGAAAAGAGAGGAGAGGTTGGGTGGGTAGACATTAAGGGGAGATTTTCAAACGGCCTGGCCACACGCGTAAACCCCAGGATGCGTATAAAGTCCCGGGGCTTGGAAAAGGGGCAGACTGGGGGGGGGGGTGTGTGCAAGGTGGGGTGGAGCTAGAGGAGCCTGGCACTGCGGCCATTTGCTGCTGTGCTAGGGGACTGCGCGCCAGTGCGTGCAACTTGCTCCTACTCTAAGGCAGGAGCAAAAGGTAAAAAAGAACATTTGGGGTAGTTAGGATAGGGATAGGGGGAGGGCAGGATAGGGGAAGAGGAAGAGAGGTTAAGCTAGGGGTTTGGGAAGTTCCCTCCCAGTTCGCTCCTTAATTGGAGCGGACTAGGAGGGAACCGGGGAAGGCCCCGATGCGTCGCTGCACGTATTTGCTAAAGCTGACTCCTCTCTTGTGCGCGCTAACCTGGCATTTTATAACATGCACGTGCCAGAGCACACATGTTATAAAAGCGCACGTCCATGTGTGCGCACTGGGTAGCATGTGCACATGGACGCGTGCGCATACGTTTTGGAAATCTACTCCTAAGAATCAGGACTTTGGATGGCATAAGCTGTTCCATGTAAACTGCCACCCGGCAGTAATTATTACTGTTCTCTGTGAACCGGAGCGATATGTATTGTATACAGGAGCTCCGGTATATAAAAACCATAAATAAATAAATAAATAAATAAATAAGCGTGGGGACTGGAGGAATCTGCAATTAATGACTGGGGCATAGGGAAGAATGAGGAACAGGGGCCTGGTTGATCTGCAATTAAAGATTAATGCCCTATAATGTGATACGGTTGTATGGATATATAAATTGAGCATGATTTTCAAAGCTGGGTCAATACAATGTTCAGGGCGGGTTACCCCTATATTCATCAAGCCACAATGTTTTCTTGCAGGAGGAGTCCCACTGTCACATGGGGGTGTTGCCATGATAGTAGAGCACCTCACCCAAAAACACATCGTGTCATGGCCAAACACCTTTGGTGGGAGCCGGGGAGCTTTGCCTGTTGGGTGGCCGGGGGCGGTGCTGCTCCTTCCAGGGGGGGGGGAGGGCTGGAGGCATGGAAGAGGGACTTTGCCTGTTGAAGGTGCTGGGGGCAGGGGCCTGCTTCTTTTGGGGGCCAGGGGGTGGGGAAGGGGGCTTTGACTATGCAGTGGATGAGGGGCTTGGACAACGGGGGAGCCACCACCATGCACATACCTTAAACCTTTTTTCATTTTGGCAGAGTTGGGGCCGACTCAACTGGCAGTCCCAGGTTGAAATAGGGGTCATCAATGACCCCTGCTCAACCTCCCCGTTGGCCGCAGTTTTTTGTTCTTTTTCTTCACTGCCATTTTAAATGTGCGGCAGGAGCCTCAGGACCCATGTTAGGGTCCTGGGTCTCTTGCCCCACATCAAACCCTTACCAGGGAGCAGGTGTTATTTTATCATGGCGGACTACCTTCTCGGTCAGCCATGATAAAGTATTTGCATCAAATTGCCTAACAATGGCCTTCTTTGCATGCATTAGCAATATTCATGCATGAAAATCTCATGCAAATAAGTCCATTGTAATAGGGGAGGGTATCTGGGCAGGGACATACAAAATATCAAGTATATTGTACACTATTGCAGCAATATCATGCGATATAACGTGTTAGAGCCCTAATGTGGCTTGAAAAAATGACCCTATTAGTGAGTTGTCAAGAACAACCTAAACTACTTCTGATTTTTTTTTGTTAACTTTCATCCAGTTATATGCAGGGACTTCTTTATACAGAAGAATCAGAAAGACAAATCTCAGTATAGCCCCCTTTTAAAAGGGGCTATCTTTAGAGTATTCTTCAATTCAGTGCAGCTCTGGAATCCAGATTCTGTTGTGGGGGACAGGTTAACCTGTAAGACCCAAGAGGATCACACTCAGTCTCTTGAGAAAAAAAAAAGGTTTAGTTAAAATATAAATAGTAAAGTTTACTGAAGGTAAAAGAAAAACAGTCCAGCAGTACAAAATGAAAGAAGACTCATATAAAAAAAAGTTCTTTCAAGTATAGCTAATGCAAAAATAGGAAACCATAGTCCTTAAACAGTTTACAAGCTCAAAATACTAATTCTCATGCTTAAGTATGTCCAGAAAACCTGGACTTCCCAGCGCTTCTGAAAGGTCTCATCTCACCCAGATACCCCCTCAAAACTCAGGAATCTTCTACTCCCAATCTGATAGAAGTTCTCCTGGATGAGCCCCCCCCCCCCTCCCCAGCCTGAATCCTGGGAATAGAAACCTGCCTACTCCAGGAACCCACTCCAGTGAGCAGGTGAACAACTCTCCCTATGAAAAGAAAGGCAGCTGTCTTTCCCTCCTTCCCCTCTCTGTAGCCCTGAAGAGCACAGCCCCTTGGCTACTTCTCTTATGCCCCTGAGAGACATATCCTTTCAGTGACTCATTCAGACACATCCATAAACTCTAACTACTGACCCACCCTTTAGGGGATGGACCCGTAATTACTATAGCTAAAAAAAACCAAAACGCAATACCTCTCAAGAAACCTGCCATGCACTGCTGGAAACTTCCTCGTGCAAACCTATGGGGGAAACCTAGTGCGCTTCACACCACAATGCAAGAGGAGAAAATGCAAAGAACTTTAGGTCATCTGATATCTGATCAATTGGCGAGAGGGGGGCAGGATAATACAGGACTACAAGAATCATTATGCTTTAGTTTATATAAGTCATGCCATCTTCTTTTTTTTTGGAGAAGGCAACGATGCTATAAATGCTATGCCAAAGGGCCCAAAACAACAATTCTCCACATGAGCAATTCCCTTGTCTTGCTGCACACACACACTAACCGGACTGCAGACATTCCACAGAATCCTGGCAGGAAGCTCTCCACAGCCAGCCAGACTTGCAATAAAAGCCCATCTGCAAAAGTGCCGTTTATCCCTTTCCTCAAATGATTATGTTCCATCTAGCTTTGCTGACAAGCAAGTTATGCCACATTTTAATAGGCAATAAAATGTATTATTAAATAATTAGTAGCTAAAATGCAGAAATTAGAGGGTACTTCCTTTCACATACATCTCCCAGTACTTCACTACTATTGATTTAAGGTAACTGGATCCTCTAAAGAGGCCAAACTGGAATCTAAGACAGCAGTTTATTGTTAGACAATTACAAGGCTCATGATTGTTCATGAGGAATGGAACAAGCAGAAAATCTAGAAAATTCCACATAATTCTGCTTTGTCTGATTTGTGCCTAAATCCCTTAAGAGCTAAAATTTCTTCAAATCCATTCCTTGTTCCGAGCACATGAATGTTAAAGTTAAAGAGCTATTGATGTCTTTCCCATTCCCTCTCCTCCCTCCCCCACCTCCCCTTTCCAAGGTAATTTCTAATACTTGTTCAGCCCTAAAGGTATACTTGCACTAACTGAAAAAAGCCCCACTAAGACCAATTAAGGCCTTTACTAAGAGCCTGAAAAGAAGACAAATGGAACAGAAAGCCCGATTACAAGGAACCTTTGTACAGATGTAAAGCAATTAGAGTGGTCTCAAGGGCTAGACAGCATGGTACCTACAAGTAAAGGATCCTACAGCTTGTCTAAACTTGGAACAATCTATCTCTCTCTCTGTCTCGCTTCTCTTTTTTTAAAGTATAAACGTGAACCTTGTATTAGTGTTGTATATCAACTGATAGCATGCTATTGCTTTCTCCAAGCACTCTGGAACAGTAATGCCTGTCTTCAGGGATCCCTTGCGGATAGCATCAGTATTATATTATAAGCTCTGATCAAACTTGCAAGCGAAGGAGAACTTCCCCACGCAAAGATCGTAATTAAGATACAGCACTTTTTTTTTCCATTCTGTTCTTGCTTGTCTCATAGTAAGAGAGTGGCTTGCAAAATACCTGAGGTATTACATCCTCTATCATAAGGCAGAAAGGAAACTATCTGTATAAGGATATTTGCATACAAATCTTTTTAAAATCAGTGAATTAGTCAGTCATCTTACCTCCACTCTTCCTACATCCTGTGTCTGGATATTTAGACACTACTTGGATATTTTTTACTTCTCTATTAGAATTATGGTATCTTAAAAATCTTATTTAAAATTTCCTTTGAAAACACAACCTCTTCTCTTATCTACACTGTACCTGTTCTATACATTAACAGAGAAAATACTGGGGATTGGGCTTGATGCTCCCAATTTGATGTAGCGTTTCATCCCATCTTGAAACATTCAATCATTTTGAAGGCTTCAATAAGGCACTAGAAGGAAGTATTATCCATAGATTCCTTTTTCGTGTGCGATAGGTTGCCGGGGGGCGGAGTCAGGGCAGAGTCGGGGTCGGAAGGGGAGGAGTTGGGGTGGCGAGGAGGCGGACGTAGCGGTAACTTCGCTGGTGGCGATAAGGCTAGCCACATTATCGCCGTCAGTAGCGCGTTCAATAGCACCACCTTTCACGGTGGCACTATTGGGTGCGAAAGCCAGCAGCGATAACACCGCGGTGGTGCGATCGCTGCCGGCTTTCGCAGGCCCATCCCCCTCTTCTCCCCCGCCCCCTGTTACCACGGGATTCACTAAGCTGTGCGACACAGGAAAATCCAGGCCTAAGCTTGAGATTTGATCTGAAAATTTTAATTTGGCATCCAACCTGACCCTGAGGGTCACAACTATTTCTTTAAGAGGGACAAGGGAACTGGTCATCAAAGGAGGGGATAGTCCAGAATTGACACCTTTCTTGTAACCCACATTGCCTCTGATATTTCCAGGTGAACCTTTAAACTGAAAAAGCCAGTTGTCCACCTCTAAAAGAAGAGAAAACACTTTTTCACTGACACAGTGGTGGACACTTGGAACAGACTTTCAGTAGAGGTGGTAGAAGCCAAAAGAGTGGCAGAATTCAAGTATGCATGGGACAAACCTCAGACAAAATAAGAACTATGACAGCAAATTAGGCAGGTACAAATGGAAGACCGGGTGAACCAAGTTGTCTTATATGCCAGCATCTGCTGTGTATCTGTTAAAGCCAAGTGAATTAGGATAAAGCTCTGAATCACAGTCTGTTACTGATTTTCAAGTCCCCACTTTCTTATACATATTTTTCCCACTTTCTTATACATATTTTTAAGTATAAGATATTTTTGTAACTTTTCTGACTCTATATATTGCTGATCCCTTCTGTCCTCGAGTTCCAAACTATTCTCCCTAATGTATTAGCTATACTGAAAAGCAAACCATATTTGCCCAATTACAGGTCAATTAAAATCATAAGATCCTATCTTCAGCACATTTGTAGAGTAGCATGTAAAATTTAAATTGTCAGATGTTATAAATTGGTTCTTTATTTTTAATATTGTAAATCTTCATGATGGATACATTGTACCTCCCAAAGTCATATAGGTTGGGAATGCAGGTTTGGGATAGGTGAGTAGCTAACATGTAGACTGACTGGTATTGGCAATATAAAGCAATGCCTCTAGATAGCATCCATGAACGAAAAGGGTATGGGTTTCCCTCAGATAGACCTGGACTTCTTTGTAGGCCAGTTGTCCCTGTGCCTAGAGTGGTAAACTTCTGTCGGAGCAAAGGTTCCTCCAATGGGTCACAAAATGGGGCAGATTTTTAAACCTACGCACACAAATGTACGACCGATTTTATAACATGTGCGCGCAGCTGCGCACATGTTATAAAATCTGGGGTCAGCGCACACAAGGGGGTGCACACTAGTGCACCTTGCGCACACCGAGCCCTAGGGGAGGCCTGATGGCTTTCCCCATTCCCTCCGATAGTTTCAGTCCACACACTCTGCCTCTGTAGCTTTCATTGTATGAATACAGGAAGGGAAGGAGTAGCTGTGCTGGAGGCCTCGGCCCCGCCCCTCTGTAGCTTTCATTGTATGAATACGGGAAGGGACGGAGTAGCTGTGCCGGAGGCCTCGGTCCTGCCCCCGCCCCTTTCAGAAAGCCCCAGGACATACGCTCGTCCCAGGGTTTTGCGCGTATCGCCGGGCCTGTGCAAAATAGGCTCGGCGCGCATAACCCTTTGAAAATCCGCCCCAATGTTGTAGCGTGGATCCAGGCTGCAGAATGATGTCTGCACATTAGACAGATATGTGTCGTTTTACGGGAAAGAGTTTTGCAGCCACAGTGGCTCTTGCATGGCCATGGAGATTTTTGATATTTTCAGTCCACACACTCTGCCTCTGTAGCTTTCATTGTATGAATACGGGAAGGGAAGGAGTAGCAAATGTGATTAGTGCCTGGAGACAGCAAAAACCTAGATGTGACTGTCCCTAAAGCAGTGGTCCTCAACTATGGTTCTTGTGATGCTCCAAAAGGTCTTGAGTTCAGGGTACCATGGCAAAATTGAATAAGATACATTTTTAGGGCTTCAGCCTAAGAATCAAATTAATCTGCATATTTTAGTTTATTTGAAAACCAGTTCTGCAATGTTGAGACAGAAGAGATATGCTACGATACTGTTATACTTGAACTTGGTTTGTGGGACCTTGGGTCATGGAGAGAGCTGACTCCACCCACAGGGAGGAGCCCTGTGGGGACTCTCCACGATAGGCAGGGTCTCAGCACTGATGGACACAGGAGTCAGAAATATATTTATTATACAGCAAGAGAAACCCGAGGAGCGGGTTGCAAACTCAGTCCTTGAATAGGAAGACCTGAGATGGATTCTCCGGTAGTGGTCCACAGAGCGGGGTAACCCGGGAAATACTTCCTTCTTGGTAGTTCTTGTGTGTAGTAGCTCCGGTAATGGTCCGTAGCGCGGGGTAGGCTGGAGGTAGATGTTGGCAGCAGGCACAAGACAGCATGGATCCGGTAGTGATCCGCAGAGCGGGCTAACCCAAGGATCTGCACAGCAAGAGAGAAGTAGAATTGCAGATCAGGTCTAGTACTCACTCCGTAGAGTTGCAGTAGAGGTATCGTTGTAGCAGCAGCGGAGAACCGGAGCAGGAACACTGAAGGGTCGTCCGGAGGAGTAGCAAGAGGTACTCACTAAGCTGGTGAAGGTGAGACTCGCACAGAAGGCTCTCCGAGGAGCGGATAGCCCTGAGCACAGCAAGGCCCCTGAGGAGCGGGTACCTGAGTCACTCAGTCTGGAACGCCGGAACAGCGAGGCGAAGCGTCTCTGAGAAAAGGAATTGAGCAAGATGGAATCCTTGCTAACTCGGTAGGAATGTCCGATAGGCTTAAGTACACATAGGCAGTGACGTCATGCAGAGGGGACGCCCCCGAGGTTTCCGCCATGACGTGGATAAGACGGAGGAGGGCGCTTGTCCTAAGTTACACCAGATTCAAGATGGTGACAGGGATTGCCCACACCGTCCCGGGAATGCCAGGGAGATCGGCGTGCAGAGGCAGTGGTGGCCACCTTAGCCAGAATCGGAGCTATAGGACAAAATGAGGTGAGCAGCAAAGGTTGTAGCCGTCTGCGACCAACGGGCACAACAGATACATTAGTTAGATAAAAGTAAGTATCTCTTACATTCTTCTTTAGCGGTAATACAAAAACAGTAATACAAAAATAGGATAATAAATAGATGTGCGCATGCATGGCATTTTTAGATTCACTTCGCCATTTTCATGTGCGGGTCAGGTGCATAGAAAGATGGTTTCAAAAATGATACGATAAAGAATTTTAAGTAACTGTTATTGATCAGTGCAATTTGTTGTTTAATTTTTGATAGTATATGCTAAGTTATTAAAGGGGTAAATTTGAAAGGAGTTACACAGATAAATGTAACATATATTGAGCAATTTTCAACCGCCATTTACACAAGTAAAGTGCACTTACTTAAGTAAATCCTATGGACAATTCAATGGCATATATTGCAGCAATTTTCAAAAGCCCACTTAATCAAGTAAAGTGCATTTTAAAATCAGGCCCTAAGTTTATATATTATAGATTGGTAACATATGGCATTGGGCTTGTGTTAATATTATACTCCAAGAAGGAAACTGTTAATATCATATTCATAGAAGGAAGTATGTGAGTATGCATGATTTTTTGTCAACATTATTAAGTATAAATTATATAATATCTTTGTAATAATTTTTTTTTATTTATCTCTTAGCTGGAGAGCTTATTGCTCAAGATATAAAGCATCGTACATTTTGTACAACGCCAATCGCACAATTGTAGAAAATTGAGTGTATTTATCATTTTCTGGAAAAGCCAAATATATGGTGAAATTGGAAAAGCCAATCATTTGGCAAAATACATGTTTTGTAATTGTGTCAAATATATACCGGCGAATTTTAAAAGTCCTAGGCGTGCCAAAGCCAGGAGATATGCGTGTGACTCGGCCCAGCACAAGCTGCGCATATTTTAAAAACTACACAAGTATGTGCATATCTCCTGGTACGTGCACAAATCATAAAGTTAAAAAAGGGGTGAGACATGGGTGGGCCGAGTCTGTAACATCAAGTCTGATGCGTAAGTATTTACGCTCTCAAGCGCGTGCTGGGGTCCTCTACCATGTGACTTTACTTCTGCTATGGACGACACGTAAGTAATACAATAACAAAAATTAGGCTAGTCAGCATGGTTTGAAGGGTTGAGGCTAATAGGATAAAAGAGAGGCAAGTTAGCTAGGGGGTTTAGGAAGTCCTTTCCTTTACTGGGAAAAACTGGGAATGAACTAGGGAAACATGTAATTGTGTCAGCGCGGAAGGGATGTGCAGAAGGAAAACATTTGTTGCTATTCGGTATTCGTTGTGCCAGGACCCAAATCCATTGCATCCATTTTCATTGGGGGAAACCCGATTCGGCCATTAGTTGCATTTGGTATTTGTTTTCCATTAAATTTGGAAAAACAAAAAAAAATTCCCATCCCAACCCTTTAAAAATTTAATTAACTACAACCCCACACCCTCCTGACCCTCCCAAGACTTGCCAAAAGTCTCTGGGGGTCGAGCGGGGGTCCTGGAGCGATCTCCTGCACTTGGGCCGTCGGCTGCCAGTATTCAAAATGGCACCGATAGCCTTTGCCCTTACTATGTCACAGGGGCTACCGGTGCCATTGGTCGGCCCCTGTCAAATGGTAGGAGCAATGGACGGCCAGCGCCATCTTGTGCTCCTACCATGTGACAGAGGCCGACCAATGGCACCGGTAGCCCCTGTGACATAGTAAGGGCAAAGGCTATCGGCGCCGTTTTGAATACTGGCAGCCGACGGCCCAAGTGCAGGAGATCGCTCCAGGACCCCTGCTCGATCACCAGGGACTTTTCACAAATCCTGGGGGGGTCAGGAGGGTGGGGTTTTAGTTAGGTTTTTTTTAATATTCGTTCCTTAAGACGCACAACAATTCGGTAATGATATGTTTGTATTCATGGGGGATCACAATCCGTTTCGCAAACCCACAAATACAACGAATAGGGACATATATGTTGCGGATTGCCAATACGTTGAAAACGAATGCACATCCCTATTAGCACGCCTATCTACTAAAAACCTCCCCACTTACAAGATTGAGGTAGCATTTGTGCGCACATGCGCATGTCAATATAAAGTCGTGCGCACATATATACGCATATAGCTGTTTCTATAACCAGCGCACATATACGTGCATTTACACGTGTATGTTATAAAATTGACGCGTCCATGTGCTTGAGCTGGCAAATGTGCCTGGGTGTTAAAATTCAGTTCATAGTGTGGATTGGTTTGGTCACAATTATTTTGTAAGCAGACATGACTATATATATAACATGTTAATATCCCCTGATGAAGCCAAACATTTGGTGAAACACGTTTCCATTGTCGGGAATATATGAATAAGTTTTAAATGTTTGAGGAATATGGAAATATCTGAATACAGCTGTACATTTTTGAGAGAATATCTGAATACAATTGTAAATGTTGCTGTTGTAAACCGTTGTGATCTTCTTTTGGTACAAAGTATATAAAATGCTTAAATAAATACATAATTTAACAAGCCAGTTAACATTTTTTGATGTTGTATTGACCTTTTTATGTGAATGTTGCTTTTGGTAAACTATTAGGGGTAGATTTTCAAAAAACGCGAATAGGCATACTTTTGCTGGCACATCAGGCGCAAGCAAAAGTACGCTGGATTTTAGTAGATACGCGCGGAGCCGCGCGTATCCACTAAAATCCTGGATCGGCGCGCGCAAGGCTATGAATTCTGTATAGCCGGCGTGCGCCGAGCCGCACAGCCTACCCCCGTTCCCTCCAAGGCCGCTCCGAAATCGGAGCGGCCTTGGAGGGAATCCTCTAACGCCCTCCCCTCACCGTCCCCTCCCTTCCTCTACCTAACCCACCCGCCCGGCCCTGTCTACACCCCCCCCTTACCTTTCTCCGGGGATTTACGCCTCCCGGAGGGAGAAGTAAATCCCCGCGCGCCAGTGGGCCTGTTGCGCGCCGGGACGTGACCTGGGGGCGGGTACGGAGGGCGCGGCCACGCCCCCGGACCGCCCCGGGCCGTAGCCACGCCCCTGTACCCGCCCCCAAAACGCTGCCGACATGCCCCCTAAACGCCGCAACGACCGGGCCCGCCCCCAACACGCACCCGACACGCCCCCCTCGGAGAACCCCGGGACTTACGCGAGTCCCGGGGCTCTGCGCACGCCGGTAGGCCTATGTAAAATAGGCTCACCGGCGCGCAGGGCCCTGCTCGCCTAAATCCGCCCGGTTTTGGGCGGATTTAGGCGAGCAGGGCTCTGAAAATCCGCCCCATTAATGTGGATAAGTGGATAAGTGGATAAGTGCAAGGTGATGCATATAGGGAAAAATAACCCATGCTATAATTACACAATGTTGGGTTCCATATTAGGTGCTACAACCCAAGAAAGAGATCTAGGTGTCATAGTGGATAACACATTGAAATCGTCGGTTCAGTGTGCTGCAGCAGTCAAAAAAGCAAACAGAATGTTGGGAATTATTAGAAAAGGAATGATGAATAAAACGGAAAATGTCATAATGCCTCTATCACTCCATGGTGAGACCGCACCTTGAATACTGTGTACAATTCTGGTCGCCGCATCTCAAAAAAGATATAATTGCGATGGAGAAGGTACAGAGAAGGGCTACCAAAATGATAAGGGGAATGGAACAACTCCCCTATGAGGAAAGACTAAAGAGGTTAGGACTTTTCAGCTTGGAGAAGAGACGACTGAGGGGGGATATGATAGAGGTGTTTAAAATCATGAGAGGTCTAGAACGGGTAGATGTGAATCGGTTATTTACTCTTTCGGATAGTAGAAAGACTAGGGGACACTCCATGAAGTTAGCATGGGGCACATTTAAAACTAATCGGAGAAAGTTCTTTTTTACTCAACGCACAATTAAACTCTGGAATTTGTTGCCAGAGAATGTGGTTCGTGCAGTTAGTATAGCTGTGTTTAAAAAAGGATTGGATAAGTTCTTGGAGGAGAAGTCCATTACCTGCTATTAAGTTCACTTAGAGAATAGCCACTGCCATTAGCAATGGTTACATGGAATAGACTTAGTTTTTGGGTACTTGCCAGGTTCTTATGGCCTGGATTGGCCACTGTTGGAAACAGGATGCTGGGCTTGATGGACCCTTGGTCTGACCCAGTATGGCATTTTCTTATGTTCTTATGTTCTTATTGAGATCTTCTTTTGGAACAACGATATATAAACTGCTTAAATAAATAAAATAAAATATTTGGGCATATCTGGGAATATTTGGAAATTGGAGTAGGTTTTCAATGGGAGAACGTTTTGTATGATGTGAATGTGTTATTTGTTTTAATTGTGTGAATTAAATAAATTGAATATATTACTATTGGGTACTTTCTGTGGTTGTGTTGTTACATTCTTCTTTCCCAAAATGTTAACAGTAGCTGCTAGTATTGTCATCTACCATGACAATGAAAAACAAATATAATACTCTTGTACCATGAGAACACCATGGTGTTCCTGAATCAATCTGCGGATACATTCACAGCCCCTAAGGGAAGGGAGTCTCAGCCATCGCTCAACAGTGACACGTTGTGGTCAGACTTCAGTGTTCACATTAACGAGAATCCGGAGAGAGCTACAAGTGTGGCCCCCTTTCACTGTGATGGCTGTGCTAAATTGAGAGTGGGGTTATAAAACTAGGAAGGAAACACCAGGCAAATGAAGGCTCGGAAAGGAAAAAATAGTGGTATTCCTCTTACTAGTACAGTGATTTGCAGTCAGTTTATGTATGTAAAAATGGAAGGGGTAAATCAGCATACACTGAATTAGCACTGAATGAAGACTTCTCTGTGGTCTCCCCAGACTGGATTAAAATCTGCATGAGACTAAAGCACACCACAATCAGTAGGAATAAGTAGGAAGCATTCATGAAAATCAAAGTCTGGGGGCTGGGCGAGGGGAAATGCCAAATCTAGTATTATAACCCAGTGACTCAAATTACAGCTTGTTTTTGAAGTTCAGCATTCAGATACCCTCAGGAGGAGCAAGAAAAACAACACCGTATTACTGTGGGTCTATGCCTGAGGCTTTATTTCTAAATCTGGTTAATGAACAAGAGGGGAAAAAAAAGAACTCCAGGGCAAACACACACAGTAAACAAGAATCCAAAGGCACTGTTGATAGATCCCATAACAACAACAAAATCTTCTGGGGGGGGGGGGGGGGGGTTCTATTATCAAACCCATTAACTTGTCAGATTTGGAGGGAAATAAAAGTCAATGCTAGCAGGAATATAAGCCAGATTCTCAGTATTATAGAAGAAGAAAGAAGACATTCTGAAGGTTATGTCATATTCAGTTTGGGGATGGATATTCAAAGCCAGCTGAGCAGCATATTCAGCCTTATATTTACCTGGCTAACTTTGTGGCTGAATGGCTGGCTCAGTAATTGAGTGGGAAGATTTAGGAATGCCTTTTGCATGACCAGGCCAACTAAATTTAGCAACGCTGAATATCATTCTAATCAGCTAAATGTAAAAGCCCAGCCAGGAATACCTCCGACCAGTCCTTATTTTAATTGGTTAAATTTGTGTGGCTTGCAATTTGAAATGCACAAATTGAGCTGGTTAAAAGTGCCACAATTTTACCTGACTAAAACCTGATTTCAGATGGGGACATCTTTTGAATATGAAACCTTGGGGGCCCAATGACCTGCCTAGAAACAGAGTTGGTGTAGAATAGGGGGGAGTTCAAGAATTTAGGGGACAGACTTAGGACCCTGTTAAAGAACGTAGCATTTTCTGAGGTATTACCTGTTCATATTAAGGGAGACTAACACATCACTAACATCAGAAACCTGGTGCAAAGAAGAGGGTTTTAGTTTTATTGGGGGCTGAAGCTTTGTATGGAAATATAAAAGACTATACTATAGTAGGGATGTGCAGCCTCCAAAATTTTCAGTTTGGCTCAATTTTTTTGTTTTGAGGCCTTTTTTTCATTTTTTTGGTTCATTTGCAGAACCAAAAAGAAAGATTAAACTGCAAACAAAAAAAGTCTCCTGTGGCCCTGCAATCACTTTCCCTCCCTGCTAAAATGGAACACAAGGCCTGGACCTTCCCAGGTCCCTCTGACCCCCATTTCCACCACCACAATAAAAGTGAGCAAGGCCCTGGGCCTACTCAGCTGGCATGCTAGGGCTCCTCCCACTCCATTACAATCTTCTGAGACCATGGGAGCTTCCTACCCACTACCCATATTCCCCCTTCCTCTGTAAAATCCTCAAGGGCAAGAACAAAGCTTACCCTTTCTTGCCCCAGCTATAGGTAGCTAAAACATTGTGCCATCCACCTGGATTACGGTGCCAAAAGTAGCTAGAGTAGAAGCAAGTTGGCTTTGCTCATGTCCTTATGGATTTTACAGAGGATCACACAAAGTGGGTAAGTGCAGGCTGTGAGGGACCTTCCTGGCCTGGAAGAGCTTAACAGGGCAGGCCTGGGTTGGACCCAAAGCAGTGGGAGACCTGGGAGTTTTTTGGGCAACAAATAAGAAAATATCCTCAAATTTGTGGGTGTTTTTGTAGGGGTTCATTTTCAGTTTGTTTCAATTGGAGCAAAGCAAAAATGGGCCTCATTTGTTGCATTTTAGGCAATTATAAAAAAAAAACAAATGCACATCCCTATCCTGTAATGATGGCCTACCTCTTTCTGTGAGAGGAAATAAGATCTGAGATGCCTTTGTCTGCAGATATTTAAACTAGAGTATAGGGGTGACTGATGGAAACCAAATGATTCAGGTTGTCACCCCCAACAAACAAATGAAGACTGTGGGGAAAAACACAAAAATGAGGAGCTTACCAGTCTATCCTTGAGCAACAGGGCAGATGAATGGAGCAGGTATGAGGCCATACAGAGAGTGACGTGTGAAGAGAAATAGCCAAAAGGCTGTAGTACAAATGAACGTAGTCTAGGCAATAAAATTCCAGATATGCATGCCCTAATAGTAGAGAATGAGATCTAGAAATTGCGGCTAAAACAGAGGTTGTTCAATGACTCTTATGTATGTGATATGACCATGTCGTGCTATATTTAGAAAAGATAGGGATAACAGAAAAGGGGGATTTATAGCTCTGTAAATGCAAATTAAAGCAATTAAAAAGTATGGTGTATGGGGAAAGAAGGAACCACTGTGGACTGACTTAGAAAGGGGAGAAGGCACTTCCATCTACACCAGTGTGATCTAAAGAACTTCTACTCAGGTGGACAGAGATCAGGTGAATGACATCCTAAAAGTATGAATTCAGGGGAAGATGTTAGTGGGAGACAGATTTTAACCAGCCAGAGTTGGTTTGGACAGGACTGTCATAGGACTACAGAGATGTGCATTTGTTTGAAATGAAATAGACAATGTCAACGACATGCAGAGGGACCTGGGTGTAATTCCAGTTTAGGTCTTCTGCTCCCCAGGTTGGCTGCAGCTGAAGATACTGCACAGGCAGCATTCAGAGTACCTGCTGGCTAGGACCGAACCCACTAGGGGTGTGCATTCGTTTGCAATGTATCGCGAATCCGCAACAAATATGGCTGGATTCATTGTATTCGTTGTGTCGCGAAATGTATCACTATTTCCCACGAATACAACGAATTGTGGCCGAATCATTCGGCCGTCGAAATGGCAATTTTAAACAACCCCCCCACCCTCCTGACCCCCCCCCAAGACTTGCCTAAATTCCCTGGTAGTCCAGCGGGGGTCCCAGAGTGTCTCCTGCCCTCCCTCCGTTGGCTGCCGGCACCAACTTGTGCTCCTACCATGTGACAGGGGCCTACCAATGGCAGCGGTAGCCCCTGTGACATAGTAAGCAAAGGCTATCGGCGCCATTTTGATTACTGGCAGCCGACGGCCCGAATGCAGGAGATCGCTCTCGGACCCCCGCTGGACCACCATGGACTTTTGGCAAGTCTTGGAGGACCCTCCTGACCCCCACAAGACTTGCCAAAAGTCCAGTGGGGGTCTGGGACTGACCTCCTGCACTCGGGCCATCGGCTGCCAGTATTCAAAATGGCGCCGATAGCCTTTGCCCTCACTATGTCACAGGGCTGACGGTCAGCCCCTATGACATAGTGAGGGCAAAGGCTATCGGCGCCATTTTGAATACTGGCAGCCGACGGCCTGAGTACAAGAGGTCGCTCCTGGACCCCCGCTGGACCACCAGGGAATTTAGGCAAGTCTTGGGGGGGGGGCAGGAGGGTGGGGGGTTGTAGTTAATTAAATTAAAAGGGAAACGAATAAAAATGGCACGTATCAATGGATCGGGGGGCCCCTTTGAACAGATACAATGTATCTGGCCCCGACGAATACGAATGCCGTATGAAACGTATGCGGCTCCTCTGCACATCCCTACGAACCACACTCACTGCACAATGGTGACCTTAAGCGGCCAAACTTGGGGCCCATGATTGCACGGCTCAAGAATGAGCTCTGGCATATGGCCTGGCCAAGGACTGTCACTGCCTGATTGGGATAAGTTAATGGGAGAAAATGGCCAGGTAACTACAAATGAAGGCTTATGGTGCTAGATCCAGTCCTGTGCTGACTGAGCTGGAACTTCAAAGGAGCAGGAGGAAACTGTTGGATTAAAAAAAAAGTCTACAAAATTCAAGTAAAATCTAGGAACACTGAAAGCTGAGATTGTCATAAATCCTGGGAAGAAAACTTTAAAATCCTTGGGAATAAAATGAAAAACAGACCAAAGACATTTTTTTTCTAAGCATTAGATTGGCTTCAAGTGAAATGATAAGGCTCATTCATGCTAATTACACTGGGAAGAGCTAATTAGAAAATTTGTCTGTTTAGCTAATGAAGGCTGGGCCCTAACAGTCTCATTGCTTTACTTTCTCAGGTAAAGAATATTTGTTCAAGCTATAACAACACACATTTTATCAATAACTTTAGCAACTAAGCAGTTACTTATTAATCCATTGTTTAAATGCCTTTATGCCATAATCAACAAACTGCAGATAATCTCCTTTGTTCATTAATGTGCAGATTAGGATATCTAATATTGTGAAACCATTCAGCGTAAATGTGTTTAATTACTGTAATAATGTTGTTCCCTCAGTATCTTCTTTCATGACTGTAAACCTTACAGAACACAGAAATGCGTCTGAAGTGTAGTACTGTTATTGATGAAGGTGATGCCATTAAAAAGCAGCATCAGCTGATCAGGAGTAAACTTTGTGATAAAGGTGATAAAATTATCCTCCTTGCGAACTCTGGTAATGAATCACAGTCCCTGAGGTACTCATGCTCGCTTGGTAAGCAGCAGATAATGGCATTCTATGGGTCAACATCATTAATCATTCAACAGTCAAAACACAGAGATGCCAAGTTCAATAGTGAATTTTATCACACTGGATTTTTATATTCAGAGTTTATCAGGCTTGAACATGAGGTATAATAGGACAGCAACACCCACACAGAGTATACTAATTTTTTTGCATTTTTCTTTTTAAAGAAGAAGGCCTTTAGGGTACCTATCATGAGCCCAACCCTCATATACAGCACTTGCAAGCAGAAGTTATAACAATATTGATAGAGCACTGTAGAAGGAAAATCAGATGGTTACAATGTCCCCTGTCAGAAGATCTGACTTTCAATATCTGAGCACTCCAACATTAAAAGAAGGTTGACTCTACTGTGTATTGTGGAGCTAGGTGGCCAACGGCATTTTATCTTAGGCCACAAAAAGATGATGTTTGGTCTGGCTCAAGGTGGGTATTCAGTTCAGTTCAGTGGAATTGAACTCTTCTGCATAACTTCGAATCTCTTCAAATTTCACAGATTAGAGTTTAGTAAAACTATTTGCTAACTGGGAGCGTGGCTTTTCTATTTTCTAATGCCTGTTTATTTTCTCAGATATTTTATCTTTGGATTGTTGATCACTTTTATAGTCTTAAAGGAAAGTTTAATAAAGAGAAGCACAGATTATCAGAGAAACTTTGATAAATGAGATAAAACAGGTACAGCTGATGCCCAAAATACAGGGCCATTAAGTGGCCCTGTATTTTGGGCATCACCCTGTTCTACACTAAGGCTCATTTACCAATTCAAAACAATGCCATTCCAGTACATCTTGCTGCTGAAATTATTACAACCTGAAGATTCTCTTCCCCAGCAAACAAAAAAAAGGAAACTTTGAATTCGAACAAAAATGTCGCACAGCCTCGTTCTAAGTTTCCACGACGAAAGACTGAAAGTGCCAGGGAAAAAACCCAGAAGGAAAAAAATGTCAGACTCCCTAGATGTGTTATATTAGTTGTGCCTAAAATGAAATGGAGCAGTGGATCCCCTTTAACAGTTAATCCTCTGGCATGTACTTAGGAATTCACATGACAATCAAACCCATGACTATGTTCCATGTTTGCCTTCCCTTTCCAAGCCTATACTAGAGGGGCACTTACTCTGTCAAATCTGCTATAGTAATCAAAACATTGAAATTACTTCTTTCCACACTAAATATACTGGAACTGGTTGTTTGATTAAATGTAGAGCAGAGAGTGCAATTTGCTAAATTACAAGTATTCTGAACATGTAAATATAGTTTAATTACTGCAATTAAAGAAGATTACTGGAGATTGGCAGATGGGAATGTAATGCTGTTTTAATTAGAGTTTTTAATGCACTGTAACATAAGCATAATATTAACCCTTTATTATAGGGATAGTCCTTGAAGAAAAAAAAAAGAGTCGTTAAAACTATCCTAATGCTTTCTAATGAGACTAAAGCTTAATTTATGGTTAAGCCACAGAATAGTATACTGATTTCTTTTCTGTATGTATTTATTAGATGGAAGATGGATTAGATACACATTTCAAGCACAGTTGCCACGCTAAATTTTACACAACTGCATGCAAAGTAGGTGTAAGCAGCAAAATCATTTTTTGTCATCAATTTTACCCTGGAATTTATAGCAGCTAATGTTCTAGTTTTAAGAGACACAACTGAACAAAAAAGTGCTCTCTCATTTTAGGAACATTGTTTGCATGGGGCATTCCAGGGTTACACGTCTAGGATACTTGGAAGATGGCTGAACATGAGAGACAAAAGATCTCATTAAGTGCCATGCTGGGGCAAACCAATGGTCCATCCTATCTCTGACAGTGACTAATTTGGGTTACACGAAGGTAAGCAGCTGATCCCAATGGGGAGATTCATTCCCTCTTGTTCACTCCCAGAAGTAAGAAATGGCAATTCCTAAATCCACCTGGATAATAATTAATGGACCTGCCCTTCAAAAACCTTTTTTAAAAATCTAACTATACTACTAGCCTTGCAACATACTTTGTCAAAAAATTTTCACAGCTTAGTTCATTGACTGAACAATATTTTCTCAAATTTGTTTTAAATCTGATACCAATTGGAAGTCTTGAAAAGATACACTGTTCCCTATTTACTTGTTCTAACCACTCATGGTTTTATAAACCTCTGTCATATCCTCTCTCTTCTCCAAGCTGAAGGTCCCTAACCTTTCAAGCCATGCCATACAATTAATAGTTTTGTTGCCCTTCTCTCACCTTGTTTACTGAGAAGGGGCAACCAGAATTGCACACAGTACTTAAGGTATGGACGCACCACAGATCTAAACAGTTTATGACATTCTTGGTTTTATCCTTTATTCCTTTATGAATAATTCCTATTATTGTTTGCTTTTTTAACTGCTGCTGCACCCTCAGCTGAGGATTTCAATGTATTCTCCACAATGACTCCAAGATCCTCTTCTTAAGTGGTAACTCCCAATGTGAAATCAAGCATTAAGTACATAGAGTTAAGATTATGTTTCCCTATATGCATCACTTTGCTTGCCCACATTCAATTTCAAATAAAATATATCCATTCTTTATAGTCAAAATTTAGCTGAGAAAGAAAACTACTAACATTATTACATCCCTACCAGTAAAAGTCAGTAACTTTCTCTGTAGCATATGGATGAATATGGCTTAATTTATTTATTTATGGAGAAGAGCCAGCATGGCTTAAGCAAAGAATTGTCCTTATCTTGTTATTTATGTTTTTATTTGTGTTTTTATTATGAATGTCTTTCAAATTGTACATCGCTTAGGCCTTTTTTGTATTAAGCGATTAACAAATTTAATAAACAAAATGAAATGAAATGTCATACCTTCATGGAATTCTAATAGATTAGTAAGGTATGGCATCACTTTGCTAAACAAACAAAGGAGACAGGAACCAATGTGAGCTCATAACTAAATCAAAATAATAGTTCCTCTATTGTGCAATATACCATATTTAGGAGGAAAGAACCTCGGGGCAAATTTTTAAACTCAACAGGGGCAAATTTTTAAACTCAACAGGGACTTCCACCCTACAGAGTCCTACAGGATTCAATCATGGGTTCATAAAACCTCCATCCTCCCTATTTTTCTTTTTTATTAATTATAATTCTTATTCTTAGTCATGACTTCAATTTTTATAATTTTCTTAAATTAAAAATGCAATGTATATCCAAATCTATGTCTAAAAGGGATGTGCATTCCGAAATTAGGGAAAAATTCGTTTTTGGGTTAGCGTGGGGGGGGGGGGAAGGGGCACATTTATTTTTTAAAAACCCCGAAATCCAACCCAACCCTTCAAATTACTTAATTACAACCCCCTCACACTATCCCAATCCCCCCAAAAACTTACTGAAAGCCCTGGTAGTCCAGCGGGGGTCCCGGGAGCGATCTTCCGCTCTCGGGCCGTCGGGCCTGCCAGGAATCAAAATGGTGCCAGTCGCCCTTAAGAACATAAGAACATAAGAAATTGCCATGCTGGGTCAGACCAAGGGTCCATCAAGCCCAGCATCCTGTTTCCAACAGAGGCCAAACCAGGCCACAAGAACCTGGCAATTACCCAAACACTAAGAAGATCCCATGCTACTGATGCAATTAATTCTGTAACAGATACCAATGCAAGGGACACTTGTGTGCTGGTATTGCTTATGTACGGCGGCTCTTATTCAAGGACAGCCAATTTTGTGGATGTCCTTCTCTGTAGCCCCGTCTATTGATCTTTATTATCCAAAATTCAATGCAGATTCTTTTATTCTTTTATTTTTCTATTTTTCTAAAAAATCCCCTTATTTCCCCGTTTTATGAGGCGACCCGCTATGTGGTTGTCAATACTTATCGAGGCTTCCGCCTCAGGTGCTTCTCGCGGGGATCGCGTCTGCTTGCCCGACATGGGCCATGTTTCGGCACTCTTGTGCCTGCTTCAGGGGCTACGGGGGGGGGAGACACAGAAGGTAGGCGCCGTCCACGAGAAGGTAGGGACACAGAAGGTAGGCGCCGTCCACGAGTAGAAACACGGTCAACATAACATCGGAGATGTAATTGCTGTTGAGTACCTGATTAGGACACAGCACAACCCCCCCCCCGTAGCCCCTGAAGCAGGCACAAGAGTGTCGAAACATGGCCCATGTCGGGCAAGCAGACGCGATCCCCGCGAGAAGCACCTGAGACGGAAGCCTCGATAAGTATTGACAACCACATAGCGGGTCGCCTCATAAAACGGGGAAATAAGGGGATTTTTTAGAAAAATAGAAAAATAAAAGAATAAAAGAATCTGCATTAAATTTTGGATAATAAAGATCAATAGACGGGGCTACAGAGAAGGACATCCACAAAATTGGCTGTCCTTGAATAAGAGCTGCCGTACATAAGCAATACCAGCACACAAGTGTCCCTTGCATTGGTATCTGTTACAGAATTATTATTAAAGGGAAGAGGTTTGTTGATGAACTGATGCAATTAATAGCAGTGGCTATTCCCTAAGTAAAATTGATTAATAGCCATTAATGGACTTCTCCTCCAAGAACTTATCCAAACCTTTTTTGAACCCAGCTACACTAACTGCACTAACCACATCCTCTGGCAACAAATTCCAGAGCTATATTGTGCGTTGAGTGAAAAAGAATTTTCTCCGATTAGTCTTAAATGTGCTACTTGCTAACTTCATGGAATGCCCCCTAGTCCTTCTATTATTCGAAAGTGAAAATAACCGAGTCACATCTACTCGTTCAAGACCACTCATGATCATAAAGACCTCTATCATATCCCCCCTCAGCCGTCTCTTCTCCAAGCTGAACAGCCCTAACCTCTTCAGCCTTTCCTCATAGGGAAGCTGTTCCATCCCCTTTATCATTTTGGTTGCCCTTCTCTGTACCTTCTCCATCGCAACTATATCTTTTTTGAGATGCGGCGACCAGAATTGTACACAGTATTCAAGGTGTGGTCTCACCATGGAGCGATATAGAGGCATTATGACATTTTCCGTTCTATTAACCATTCCGTTCCTAATAATTCCTAATATTCTATTTGCTTTTTTTGACTGCTGCAGCACACTGAGCTGACGATTTTAAAGTATTATCCACTATGATGCCTAGATCTTTTTCCTGGGTGGTAGCTCCTAATATGGAACCTAACATCGTGTAACTACAGCAACGGTTATTTTTCCCTATATGCAACACCTTGCACTTGTCTACATTAAATTTCATCTGCCATTTGGATGCCCAATCTTCCAGTCTTGCAAGGTCCTCCTGTAATGTATCACAGTCTGCTTGTGATTTAACTACTCTGAATAATTTTGTATCATCTGCAAATTTGATAACCTCACTCGTCGTATTCCTTTCCAGATCATTTATATATATATATTGAAAAGCACCGGTCCAAGTACAGATCTCTGAGGCACTCCACTGTTTACCCTTTTCCACTGAGAAAATTGACCATTTAATCCTACTCTCTGTTTCCTGTCTTTTAACCAGCTTGTAATCCATGAAAGGACTTCGCCTCCTATCCCATGACTCTTTAGTTTTCGTAGAAGCCTCTTATGAGGGACTTTGTCAAACGCCTTCTGAAAATCCAAATACACTACATCTACCGGTTCACCTTTATCCACATGTTTATTAACCCCTTCAAAAAATATAGCAGATTTGTTAGGCAAGACTTCCCTTGAGTAAATCCATGTTGACTTTGTTCCATTAAATCATGTCTTTCTATATGCTTTACAATTTTGTTCTTGAGAATAGTTTCCACTATTTTTCCCGGCACTGAAGTCAGGCTCACTGGTCTATAGTTACCCGGATCACCCCTGGAGCCTTTTTTAAATATTGGGGTTACATTGGCCACCCTCCAGTCTTCAGGTACAATGGATGATTTTAATGATAGGTTACAAATTTTAACTAATAGATCAGAAATTTCATTTTTTAGTTCCTTCAGAACCCTAGGATGCATACCATCTGGTCCAGGTGATTTGCTACTCTTTAGTTTGTCAATCTGGCCTACTACATCTTCCAGGTTCACAGTGATTTCGTTCAGTTCGTCTGACTCATCACCCCTGAAAACCATCTCCGGAACTGGTATCTCCCCAACATCCTCATTAGTAAACACGGAGGCAAAGAATTCATTTAGTCTTTCTGCAATGGCCTTATCTTCCCTAAGAGCCCCTTTAACCCCTCTGTCATCTTACCATGTGACAGGGGCCAACCAATGGCACCAGTAGCCCCTGTCACATGGTAAGGGCAAAGCGCCACGGCACCATTTTGATTAGTGGCAGCCGACAGCTCGAGAGGGAGAGATTGCTCCTGGGACCCTGCTGGACCACCAGGGCTTTTAGTAAGTCTTGGGGGGGGGGGTGATTGGGATGGTGTGGGGGGGTTGTAATTAAGTAAATTTGAAGGGTTGGGGCAGGTTTTGATTTTTTTTTCGGTCTGTTTCTGAAAACAAAATGAAAAAGGTTTCCGGGTTCGGAGAGTGGACCGAAATGGATCACCCCGAACCTGAAAACGAACCGAAAAAAAAATTATGCACATCCCTAATGTCTAATATTGAATGAAGTCTTGTTTTACTCAATAAGTGAATTAATATTTGTAATATTTATTTATTTATTGAGTTTTATATACCGTCATTCGGTAAAGCCATCATAACAATTTACAAGGTTCAACTTGCAATACATTTAACAATTTAATAAACATTTAATACATTTAATAAACTTCTCATTCAAATTTGACTGTTTTCCTCACTGAGATCTGCTTTCTATTTTTTATAGTGTGACTATTTTATTTTAATAGCCTTACTCACAGCATCAAGGAATGGAGAAATAACCTAGTGGTTAGAGATGCACGCTGAGAACCAGGAAAGCCAAGGTTCAGATCCTGCTGACCTTAAGCAAGTCATTTCACCTTCCATTAACTCTGGTATAAACTTAGATTGTGAGCCCTCTGGGGACAAGGAAATACCTAGAGTACCTGAATTTAATCTGTTTGAAGTGCTTAAAAGGTGGCATATAAATCTAATTAATTAATTAAGATATCTTGATGAAGGTTCAACTACTTTGGTTTAAAACAATCTGTAAAACAAAGAGGAAAATATTCCAACAGAAAGAAGCTGCATAACAATGAAACAGGAAGCAATATTCAAGGATGCACTGGTGCTTATTGCTCAGACTGCTGTATTCATTTCATAAAATAATCTGCCATGTACCAACCAATTTTTGTCATCTTGAAAGCTATCAATTGCAACATTTTATCCATTTCAGTCAATAACCTATTAGAAATTCTAATTGAAAGCTCAATACTCTGCTTAGAGTCTTGCAATAAAGGCCGCCTTTGGAAAGTCATTTAAAAGCTTAATCTCTTTATCATTTGGTATTTTGAAGTCCAACTTTGTTCTCGTTAGGTGAATCAATGGCATTAATTTACAAAATGGGGGAAAATGTCAACCTTCATCCTTTAAACCTCCATGTACTGAAAAGCAGCATAAGTAAATCCAGCCATTGGTTTGGTTTCCCATGTTAGCAGAAAATGGTGCCATGGGAGTCTTGATCTGCAAATTGTTATTACTGAATGAAAAATTCAGTTCCTGGAGAGGACTAAAGCCTTCAAGAAAAACAAAAGCTCACTTTAGAATGACTATGGAAGTGAACTCCTGAAGAAGCTGTAATTTCAGAAAAATGTAAGGCCAGCACGTAGAGTATTCATACTGTTAACTTTCTTAGGAAATGTCCAAGGGTACTTTGTACCTGGATACCATGTAGCTGCATTTTCAAAAGGTGGAAACTACCAGAATAGTTTCCCTTTGAAAGCTGCTTACAGGCACAAAATACCTGCAGATTTTATACCTGAATTTTCTGTGGGTAAATATTTGCTAGAAAACAATGCATGTAGATTTGAAAATCAAAGCTAAGTGTATTGTTGCCCTATCCTTCCCCACCCCTCCGGGAATACCTCCTCCTAATCCAGCTATAAGGGGTGCGTTGTGAAAATAGACACAATCATTTAGCCAGCAGAGGATGGACATTTTCTGACAAACAAATGGTAAACAGCTTTAAAACTGGCCCTCTCTAAGAGCAAGTTGTGTTGCTAATTAAAAATAACTAAGGATATACAAAGTCAAAGAGGCTCTAAAACAGAACAGCTTGCTAAATATAATATTAAAAAAATATATATAAAGGTAATTTTTTTCACTGCAATATTGGAAATGAGTATCAATTGTGGAAGATTCTATTCCATGAAATATGCATTGAAAACTGCACATTTCAGTTCACAATACTCTGAGGAGTGGATTTTAAAAGGGTTACGTGCGTAATATACGAGCGTAACCCTTTTAAACCCGCTCCTGCGCGCGCCAAGCCTATTTTGCATAGGCCCGGCGATGCGCACAAGCACTGGGTCACGTGTATGTCCCTGGGCTTGAAAAAAGGGGCGGGGGCGGGACTGAGGCCTCCGGCACAGCAGCCGTGCCGGGAAATTGCGCTTTGGCACTCGGCCGGCGCGCGCAACCGACACCTGCCCAGAGACAGGCGCAATTTATTTAACAAAGGTGAGGGGGGGTTTTAGGGCTGGGGGCGGGTTAGGTAGGGGAAGGGAGGGGAGGCAGAAGGAAAGTTCCCTCCGAGGCCGCTCCGATTTCGGAGCGGCCTCGGAGGGAACAGGGAAAGCCATCGGTGCTCCCCTAGGGCTCAGCACGTGCAAGGTGCACGAGTGTGCACCCCCTTGGGCGTGCCGACCCCGGATTTTATAGCACGCGTGTTATAAAATCGGGCGTAGGTTTGTGCCCGCCGGGTTGTGTGCACAAATCTACACCCGCGCGTACCTACTAAAATCTGACCCTGAGAATAGAAGGTGCTGTTGGGGGAAGGGGGGGGGGGTGAAACAAAAAAAGATCCACTGGGCACATTGAAACAAAAGCCAAATAACGTATCTGGGTTCAGAAGTAGCTGCTGCATTTGGGAGATCCTTTGTTCCAGACTCCTGAACCTCAAGTGGCCATCTATTCTAAATCAGCATTAGAAGGGGAATTAAGGCACCACAGGAATGAAAAGCCGCAGTGTGTAGTAGGGAGGGCTAAGAGGAATTTGGGAGAAGATATGGAGATAATTTGATCAAATATTACATACAGGATATTATAGGCAGCACAGTACAGCACATGGAGCTATAAATCTAGAAGCTTGATGCCTCCCTTCCATCACTGAACACATATCCCTAAACATCTTGCTTCACAGGGCCGGATTTGGTCCTTCGCCTCCCCTAAGGTGCTGATTCAGTGCCGTTCCATGCTACACTTACCACCCCCCTCCCCTCTCCCACCAGGGCAAACCTCTGAGAATTGCATGGTGCCAGCACTGCTCCCCTCCACCCCACATTCAGGCCCGATACAGAATGGTGCGTTCGGCCGAGCGCACCGTTTAACACGCAATGGGCCGCATGTTTCCCTCTGGTGCCTATTACCCCTTATACTGTAAGGGGTAATAGCGTGTGGAAAAAGGTGTCCACCCAAATGCATGTTGATGAGCCTAGTAGCTAGTCGCATGGAATACAGAAAGTAAAATATGTGGCCAAGCCGCACATTTTACTCTCAGAAATTAACACCTGCCCAAGGGCAGGTGTTAAGTTCTAAGCAACCCTAAAACATGTACAGAAAAGCAGAAAATACTGCTTTTCTGTACACCCTTTGACTTAATATCCTAGCAATATTAAATCAGAGGAACCAAAAATTCAAAAAAATTAAAATTAAAAAAAAAATGTCCGCCGGTCGGCAAGTTAGAAAACAGACACTCAATTTTGCCATGTCCATTTTCCAAACCCGTGGCTGACAGTGGGTGTGAAAACCGACGCCGGTAAAACTGAGCGTCGGTTGTCGGACCCGCTGACAGCCATCCCTAACGCTAATAAGGATGCCCTAGGGACCCGCTATTGTCCCTAGTGCCTCCTTTTTAGAAAAGGCATCATTTAAATAGAAAATCGCGTGCCCAGTAGTGCCTAGGTGCGCGTCGGGAGAGCGGGTGCTCAACATGGAGCGCCGGCTCGCCCGCACTTTTTATTGAATCGGCCTGATAGTGATCCACACAGTTAAGTAAATGCAAGGATTAAACCTGCACTCACAGGCCCCACACAGAAGCTCACCATGGGCAGGTTTAGTTCCCATGCTTAATTCACCATGAGGATCACCACTGGAGCCGGGAGCCGATGTCTCTAGGGAGGGGTAGCAGCGGTGGGGGTGATAGTCACACCAGTAGCAGCAGGTGGGGCAGGACTGTGGAGTGGCAGGGAGGACAGGAAATTTGTCACCTCCTTCCTAAATTTTGTGACACTAGGCATAAGCCTAGTAGTGCCTCCTTTTTGACAGGAGCGGCGGCTGTCAGCAGGTTTGACAGCCGACGCTCAATTTTGCCGGCGTCAGTTCTCGAGCCCGCTGACGGCCACGGGCTCAGAAACCAGACACTGGCAAAATTGAGCGTCTGGTTTTCGACCCGACAGCCGCTGGCCGACTTCCAATTTTTTATTTTTATTTTTTTATTTTTTTAACTTTTTTTACTCTTCGGGACCTCCGACTTAATATTGCCATGATATTAAGTCAGAGGGTGCACAGAAAAGCAGTTTTTACTGCTTTTCTGTGCACTTTCCCGGTGCCGGAAGAAATTAGCGCCTAACTGGCGCTAATTTCTGAAAGTAAAATGTGCGGCTTGGCTGCACATTTTACTTCTGAATCGCGCGCGAATACCTAATAGGGCCCTCAACATGCATTTGCATGTTGAGGGTGCTATTACGTTCGGCGGGTTGGACACGCGTTTTCCGCCCCTTACTGAATAAGGGGTAAGGGAAAATGCGCGTCCAATGGCGGGTAAACAGTGCGTTCCATCAGAGCGAACTGTACTGTATCGGCTTGCTTGTAAATTCTAAACCCTTCACAACAATAAATACACGGTATTAGCAGAACTCTCTAAAACCCTCATCAATAAAAGACATCAATTTCTTTATTTTTTTAGCTGTCAAAATTGTTCTGTTTCCTTGTAGTTTCTGTATCAATACAATAATGCCGGTGAACTTACTCAAAATGATAAGTACCTCATTTTTATTAACACCACCAATATTTTAACATTAGAAATAAAATGGTTTAGTCTTAATACAGGAAAAGCAGAAATGATCCCTTAGACTTATCCAGTCTGCCATGGGTTAAACAGGTTGAGCAGCTAAACCCTTTCAGCTATCATATAAGCAAGCAGCTTTTACACAAATTGAGCAAAATAGGCCTTTCAGCTCAGTGGGCGCATGACTAGCCACACAAAGAGCTCCTTCTAAAAATCCCATGAATACCCCCATTATCCAAGTGATCAAGAATAGAGCCACACATTTCACGCCCTCTGCCACCTGTGATTAGCTTTTTTACAATTACGATGGACTATTTTGATGGCGATGATTGTTTAAGGGCCTCAACGAGAGTGCTTATGTGACTTGGGGACTTGACTCCCTTCCGTTCCCTTAGCTGCATCTATCACACTAATTTACTTTAGGCAAAGGGGACAAAAAAAAAAAAATTCTCCTCCAAGAAATCACTTAGGGCCTGATTCATCAAGGTATTTTCCCCTCACCCCATAGACAAAGAACGGGGAGACAAGTGTAAGTGAATCAGGTCCTTAATGTAAAATTGCTTCAGCCTTTTAGGAATCGAATGCAAGAATCAAATCTTCAAGAAAGTCTGATATATACAATAAAACAAATAATAATGCTTGTTGTGGGGTCAGACTGTTGGCACTTGCTATGTACACAAAGAATTAGCTTAAAAAAAAAGAAAAAAGAAAGAATAAATGATTATGTGAAAGAAACAGAGTGGGGGCAGGGGTGTGTAAAGAAATGGAGAAGGCATCTGACCCTAGACTTTACCTCCTACCAGGCCAAAAGGTCACACTGCTGCAAATTATTAGGCTGTACACTTCTTTTGCTACTACAGAATTTTTTTTTCTAGAATTGCCAAAAAATGATTTGATTTCGTAACACCTTTCATCATAACTCAAAGATACTGGTTCAAGTTGAAGGAGGTAATTTGGAGAGGGTACTGGATGCCTTATCTGTACGTTTATTTCCAAGTGCACACCTACATTACTAAAGCGACTATTAAAATTAGAATTCTTTGCCATCTTAGCACTCTCCGCAAAGGGGGAACAGATTGAATTGGCTTGGGGTGGCATCTAATCTACTCAATTATCCCTAAAGGTGAACTCTTACTTTAAGTACTATATACCATTCTGTAACCATTATGTGACTAAAAAAAAGACTTCTCTTTTCAGTGATGTCAAGCTGGCACATTTCATCAGGATTAATGCTAAAAAACATAATAGTTACTAGTTGGGCAAATACAGACATCAAACACTTTTTATATGTTACTTTATAGTGGGGTTTTTCCACTTACTTTTATCTTACTTGCAGCTTATCTCCCTTATTACACTCAGAAAGGCTGATCAAAACAGCAAATTAAGTTTAGATTTGGTCAGAAAGAAATGATTTAGTAGTCCTTTACCTCTGGATTTAGAGCACATTGCAAATACTGAACGTCAATGGTAATTTAACTCCTGGACATTTAGCTCTTATATAATTATCCTTTTGCCAAATTAAAGGCCAGATTTCTCAAGGGTTTGCAGGTTGAACAGCACAAAAATAGAAAAGGATGTTGGTTTGCTGAAAAGTATGGCTAGGAGAGCTCAGTGCAAGGAGGAGAGAGAGAAAAAGATGGAGGTGAGGATAAAATCTCAGCCTCAGTTTCAAAGATATATCATTCTTTTGCTTTTGTGGAGTATTTTTGGCGGGTTGTGATGTTTTTAATTTATGTATTCTCTTATTTTATTGAGATGCATTTGCTTGATTTGCAATATTTATCATGTTATTCACCACTTTTGTGAAGTCTGATACCTGGTGAAGTAGTATATAAATATATGAAATTAAATGAAATTTTAAAAATGTTGCCAGTTTTGCACTGAGATATTTTTCCTGATAAATCTTCAGCAATTTTTGTACTGGAGTAAGGCTGGAGAAATATTTGAATTAAGTGTAGTTAATAATCCCTAAAGTGTTGATGTCTGGTAAAATAAGAATGCTAGCGGGAGCATAGCTTTATGACTATCAGGATATTCCAACAATGTACACAAAAATCCCCGCTCTTTGTGAGGTCAAAAATATCTGTCAAAAAACAACTTAGTTTACCCCACTCATGAAAAAAATAATGAAGTAGGATATGGAAGGTTTCATACATGTTTTGTAACATGCCTTCACGGCCTTGTACACAGAATCTTACAATTTGAAATCATAAACCCACCTCCATCCTACCTTAGAATTTTTTTGAAATATTTTTATGCAAAAAAATCGTGAAAAACAAATCATGTATATGTGCATAAAATTGGCTAAAAAAGCTCAATCTTATTCAAGTTATTAATCTTATTCAAATTTATATAATGAGTGCTAACATCTTCAATACTTACCACGTCTGAATAACGATTAATCACAGTTTTTTTACACGCCACTGCTTACATCTTCAACGCTTACTGCGACTGAATGACAGTTATAGTTATCCTCTTATTTTCTCTAACACTCTCAACCACAACTTTTTTACATGCCACCTTAGTTATCCTCTTCTTTTATTTTAACACTCTCAGCCTTTGTACACGCCACCTTTGTATTCCCACCAAACTAGGTTAGTACTACACTTATAATGCCTGATCAACTTAGCTTTGTGTCAATTGTCTCCTGACATGATCATGTTTCAATATGATCCATTGTTTCTTCATCAGGGGAATCTCTATCCTTTTTCTTCACTGTTGGGACTTCTCATATCGAGCGGCTGGCGTCTAATGCTGGTATCATCTCCATTAATCCTCTCCTTTTTAAACTGCTCAACTGATCCAAAGTGCACCAATGGTATGTCACTTAACCTACGTTCAAACATCTACGTTATTTGGCTCAACTTGTTTCCAAATTCCTTCAATGCAGCTGTGTAACCTATGTTTTTTTGAAAAAGAGAACTGGGGGTATTTATTTCCTTCATATTAATGATGCCCACTCGATATCCTCACTCAAACCCCCAGGGGTTATAGTCTTTAATTTAAAAATCCAATTTTGCTCGAGGTAGTTCAACTCTTTCTTTATGTCACCTCTTTGATCCTTCTCTTCAACAGAATAGATAACTGTCCATCGGAGATCCTCAAATCTGTGTTCGTTTTCTATAAAGTGCTCCACAATTGGGGCTTCCATCATTTTTGTATTTAATCGCGATTTGTGTTCAATCAGCCTTGTTTTCACCACTCTGGAAGTCCGACCTATATAATTCTTGGGGCAGGGATATTGAATGATATACACCACATTTGTGGACAAACAATTTGTCTCCTTTCTTCTTGTCACCTTGTACCCTGTGATCAGATCTTCCCAGTCCAATCCTTCCATCGTCAATTGACACATATCGCATTTTCCACACTTACTGTGTCTTCCCTTAATGACATTGCTATTTCTGTACTTAGCAATGTCCGCATGTACTATCCGATCCCATTTGTTAGGACCCCTTATGGTGGCTATCAGGGGTGTATCTTGGAAGACTTCATGCGCAAGGCGCATGAAGTCCCCTGATGAAGAAACAATGGATCATATTGAAACATGATCATGTCAGGAGACAATTGACACAAAGCTAAGTTGATCAGGCATTATAAGTGTAGTACTAACCTAGTTTGGTTACCAACGGTTGTAAAATTTTATCTAAAAAACTGCTGGTGGTTCCAGTACTGTATCCTGCAGTGATACTATAGGTCTTATAGGCAGTGGTAAAACATTTTTATGTATCTTGGGGACCAAATATATCATGGGGGTGCTCGGGAAACTCTTTTGTAAATATGCTTTTTATTTTGTTGTTAAGAGAAGAATCAAAGAGCTCACGTAAAGAAAGAGTTGAAATACCGCGAGCAAAATTGGATTTTTAAATTAAAGACTATAACCCCTGGGGGTTTCAATGAGGATATCGAGTGGGCATCATTAATATGAAGGAAATAAATACCCCCAGTTCTCTTTTTCAAAAAAACATAGGTTACACAGCTGCATTGAAGGAATTTGGTAACAAGTTGAGCCAAATGACGTAGACATTTGAACGTAGGTTACGTGACATACCATTGGTGCACTTTGGATCAGTTCAGCAGTTTAAAAAGGAGAGGAATAATGGAGATGATACCAGCATTAGACGCCAGCCGCACGATATGAGAAGTCCTGATGGTGAAGAAAATGGATAGAGAGACTCCTCTGATGAAGAAACAATAGAGCGTATTGAAACATGATCATTTCGGGAGACAACTGACACAAAGCTAAGTTGATCAGGCATTATAAGTGTAGTACTAACCTAGTTTGGTGGGAATACAAAGGTTGCATGTACAAAGGCTGAGAGTGTTAAAAGAAAATAAGAGGATAACTATAATTGTCATTCAGATGCAGTAAGCGTTGAAGATGTAAGCAGTGGCGTGTAAATAAACTGATTATTCGTTATTCAGATGCAGTAAACATTGAAGATGTTAGCACTCATTATATAAATTTGAATAAGATTAAAAACTTGAATAAGATTGAGCTTTTTTAGCCAATTTTAAGCACATATACACGATGGGGCAGATTTTAAAAAGTTGCGCGAACAAAAGTACGCCTGATATTATAAGATACGCGCGTAGCCGCACGTATCTTATAAAATCTGGGGTCAGCGCGCGCAAGGCTGCACAAAATCGGCAGCCTGCGCGCGCCGAGCCGCGCAGCCTGCCTCCGTTCCCTCCAAGGCCGCTCCGATTTCGTCCTCCGGTCCGTCCCCCGGTCCCGGGGGCTGGTCCGGAGGCCTCAACCACCCCCCCGGGCCGGCGCCACGCCCCTGGGCCCGCCCCCGAAACGCCGCGTCAGTAAGCCCCACCCCCGGACACGCCCCCGACACGCTCCCTTACAAAAGTCCCGGGACTTACGCGCATCCCGGAGCTTTACACGCGCCGGCGGCCTATGCAAAATAGGCGCGCCGGCGCGCAAGGTCCCTGCGCGCATAAATCCGGAAGGATTTACGCGTGCGGGCCTTTGAAAATCCACCCCGATTTGTTTTTCACGATTTTTTCACATAAAAATTTTTCAAAAAAATTCTAAGGTAAGATGGAGGTGGGTTTATGATTACAAATTGTAAGATTCTGTGTACAAGGCCATGGAGGCATGTTACAGAACATGCCTCATCCTACTCATTAATTTTTCCTCATCCTACTTCATTAATTTTTTCATATGAGTGAGGTAAACTAAGTTGTTTTTTTATCAGAATATTCCTGCATAAGGAGGACTGTTTTGCCTTTACAATGCATTTTTCCTAGATATTAAAGAATATTTTTGACAGCAAAGGCAAACTTGAGGCTCAGGCAAAGCTCACATTCATTTTACGTATTATAGTTTTCATATTTTTAACATTAACTATGGGTTTTTGGGGTTTTAAATGATGCATTGTGATTTTATTAGTTGTAACCATTTGTCTCATTTGTATTTTTATTTATTTATTTTTATTTTATTTTTCAATTTTTAACACAATGCCAAAACATTATAGCAGATACAACAAAATTTAGTATCCATAAAACTCCCCATCTTCCCATCCTCCCCACCCCTCCCTCTTTCTTGAACCATACTGTCCATGATTTCAGGTGGTGGAAAGCCTTCCATCTGGATCCTATGACTAATCGTTCCAAATTCCATGTTCCAGGTGGCTCATCGTAATTCCAAAATACATTGCGGTCTTTAGTTGGTAGAAACATAAGAATAGTACCCTCCAGAGAGCCATATATTTAGCATATTATTTGACAGCATTATGACCTTGGGATCTGCAAACAGTCAAGTGTTCGTAAACAGCTAGCCTTCGTAACTTGTTTTCCTAATAACTAAGAGAAGGTGTATCTTCCATCATCCAATAAGCCAATATGGATTGCTTCATCAATAAAAAGCCTTTTTGTAGAAATTGTTTCTGTGTGTTCTTTAAAGTTCCCTCTTGGCTTTCTATCCCCCCAATAGGCAAACCTTGGGAGTCTGAGGGAATTTACAATGCAAGATCCATCCCAACCTCTCCAGTACTTTCTTCCAGCATCTTTTTATTTTTGGACTCTCCCAAAAGCTATCATACAGCGTTCCTAGCAATTGTTTACATTTAAAACATAGATTTGAAATTACCAATTTGGCTCTATAGACCCACATTATAGGCACATACATTCTATGTAGAAACTTGAACTGTGTCTCCCGTAACACCATATTTTCCCGAGATAATGCTTATACTACTAAGATTTCTTTTTATCAAACCCAAGGATATAGGATGCTCTAGCTCTCTGTTCCATGAGTCAGCTATCAACTGCCAGACATTTGTGCTGTCTATTTGTGTAAAGGCTTTAGAGATAAAAGCCATGGACAGTTGCTGCCCTGGAGGCAAGTAAAGAAATGTGTCTAAGACCTGCAGAGTAGGCTGCACACTTGTAAAAAGGTCATTCATAATAAAGTGTCAAATTTGGAGATACACATAAAACTCTGAGGGTCTGATTTTAAAAAGCATTTACTCGAGCAAAACTGGTTTTTGCTCGAGTAAATACACTTTACTCAAGTAAGTGGGCTTTTCAAAATTGCTACAATATATGCCATTGAATTGTCCATAGGATTTACTCAAGTAAGTGCACTTTACTCGAGTAAATAGCTTTTGAAAATTGCTACGATAGTATGTCACATTTACATGCGTAACTCCTTTGAAAATTACCCCCTTTATGTGAAAGATCGTAATCAGAGCGTAATGTCTCAAAAGTTCGAAGTTCTGATCCCATAGAATTTAAATAATTTTTGAGTGTTTTTAAACCCTTCTGTGCCCAATCCTGAACGGTTCTATTGTCCATGCCTGGTTGGAATCTGGTGTGGCCATATATGGTAAGAGCTGGAGTAACCTCCCAGGACATTCCCAGTTTGTGACACAGTGCCTTTCAAGCAAGCCTGAGGGACGTCACCATAGGGTTGGTCTGGATATATCCAGGTAAGTGTTTATTTGGCACATGAAACTAGTTCCCTAAAGTAAATGGATGGCACCAGCATTGCAAGTAAGATGTGGGGGAGTACAGCTCTGAAGCATAGATCCAATCATAGACATGTCTCAACAAACTAGCTAAGTTATACTGGGACAAATTTGGACAGGCCATACCCCCTGCCTCCCAGCTTAATTGGCGTTGTCTAAGGGGCAAGAATCTCCTTAGCGCCTTCTAGCTCCACCCAGTGATATCTTTTAACCCAAACCGGTAACATCTGGAGCACAAAGGGATAATTCCATCATATTAAAAAGTTGAATGTGCCCACTTAAGGAAAGGGGTAGTTTAACCCATTCAGTCAATCTCTTTTTAGTTTTGGTTAACAAAGGAAGAATATTTGCCACATGTATCTGGAGACATCTACTGGTATTTTAACCCAAAGATAAGTCATTTCCGTATCTACCCAATGCAAGGGAAACTCTGTTGGCCAGTGCATCTTCAGATTTTCCAATACATCCAGAGCTTCAGACTTGTCTAGATTAATTTTTAACCCTGAAAATGTACCAAATTGTTGCTGTAGTTCCATAACACGGGGCAGTGACTGTACTGGGTCTGTCAAAAATACTAACACATCATTGGCGAAAGTCGCCACCTTGAAGGTAACACTTCTCAATTGCAATCCTTTAATATTGGGGGACTCCTCAATTTGCCGCAGCAGGGGATCTAAGGCCAGGATATAGAGTAAGGGAGACAGTGGGCATCCCTGTCGGGTACCTCTAGAAAGTTGGAATTCCTGAGATATATTGCCATTGGCCAAAATGATAGAACATGGTTCACTATATAATAAAGAAAGCTGTCTTAATATGACCCCTCAAAACCATATTTTGATAGAACCGAAAACAGATACCTCCACACCACTCGATCAAAAGCTTTCTCTGAATCAAAGCCCACCACCAGAGCTGGTATTCCTTGGGATTTGCAATATGTCATCGCTGTCCAAAGGCGAGCTATATGTTTCCCTGCAAATCTCCCCTTAACAAACCCCGCCTGGTGGTGCGAGATAAGCTCCAGGAGGATCTGGTTTATTCTTGCAGCCAAGATCTTAGCAAACAGTTTTAAATCCTCATTTAATAAAGAGATTGGTCTGTATGAAGATGCTAGTGTTAGATCCTTCCCTCCCTTTGGTAAGACAGTAATATAGGCATGTTTGGCCTCCTGCAAAAATGCTCCCTGTGCCAATGCCCCCGAATAGTACTCTTGCAGAACTGGGCTTATGTATGTGCAAAGTAATCTATAAAACTCTGTATTAAGCCTGTCGGGCCCTGGGGTTTTTTGTAAAGGACATGACTTAATATTAGCTATAATTTCCAATTTGGTAATGGGTCGATTCAATAAAGCCAATTGGTCTGCTGTTACTTTCGGGAGCTGCAACCCTTGAAAAAATGTTTCTTCTTCCCCCAAGCCCTCGGGCATATCCTCTTTTGTATAAATTTTTATAAAAGGCTCTTAATATTTGGCAAATTTCTCCCGTAGAAGATTTCTTAGTCCCGTCTGCATCCGTTAATGCCTACATGAAATGGCCACTTTGCCTTACCTTTACCATATTAGCTAAAAGTTTACCCGATTTATTGCTAAATGTATATAATTTGTGAGCCGAATAAAGCAAGTATTTCGTAGGTTGTTGATGAAAGAGGCAGCTGAGATGATACAGGGTGTCTCTAAGTCTACATTTATTAGCAGGGGTAGGGTGGGCTACATATTGGGCTTTTATAGTCTGATGATCTTATTCCAGATCCAAAATGCGTCGGGCCATTAGCTTACTTCTTCTAATAGTATATGCTATAACCTCTCCTCTAATGACTGCCTTTCCTGCTTCCCAAAATAGCACAGGATTAGTTTTATGTGCTGAATTATTGTCCTCATATTTCTTCCACTTGGTACTTACATACTTTTGAAGGTCAGTATTCCCGGTTAAATACATAGCGGCAGATTTTTAAAATTATGCGCTGGGGTACATTTGTGCGCGCTACCCGGCGTGCACAAATGTACACCTGATTTTATAACATGCGCCAGAGACTCAGGGAATCCCATGAATCTTAAGTTATTTCTACGGGCCTGATTCTCTAGGTCATCAACCTTATCCTCTAGTAGTGTGCATTGCTTCTGCAGTGCTGACTGTGAGACCTGCAAGGCCTGGGCCTCCATTTCCATCGCCGTCACCTATTGCTGGGTGTCTTCCAATTGCGCTTGGATTTTAATTAGTTTCATTACCAGCTCGCACTTGCTGTGATATCACCATGAAGCGACTATCCAGAGCTCGAACCACCGCTTGAGTCACTTCTTCCACCAGAGAGGAGTTCACCATGCTCGGGCCTGCTCAGGGGCTCGGCAGTGCATCGGCCATTTTAGAATCTTGGGTATGGCTCGGCATCTTTTTCTCTCACTGCAATTTATTTATTTATTTAAATTCTTTTATATACCGAAGTATAGCAGATTGCCTTCACTCCGGTTTACATTGTAACAATTCATACAAGAAACACAGGGGGGGGTTTTTTGTTTTTTTTTAACTCATAACGTTAAGAACAGAAAAATATGAAAATAACACCTCAACAGAGGTAGAGTAAAACAAGTTAGCAGTATACAATGTACATCTTAAGTTCGAAGAAATTTAATACAGAAGTATTAGGGTTCAAGATGAGGATTAATGTTATTCGAAATAGTCTGTGAATGATTGTCTAAACAACCAAGTTTTTAGTTCTTTTTTGAAAGATTTGGAATCTCTGATAGAACTTAAGTAGTTTGGAATAGAGTTCCATTCTAAGGGTCCTGCTATCGAGAAGGCTCTATTTCTAGTAGCAGATAGTTTCGCAGATGACAAGGGGGGAATGATTAGTTGTAATTTTTCAGAAGATCGTGAAGAACGGGGAGACTTGTGAATTGCGATCATATTATCTAGAGAGGAATTCTTTTCTTTGTAAATTTCGCTATGTAGAATAGTTAAGGTCTTGTACTTGATTCTTTGTGAGATTGGTAGCCAATGAAGGTTTTTTAAAGTTGGAGAGATATGATCAAATTTCCTTTTGCCCGTGAGCACTCGTGCTGCTGTGTTCTGTAATAATTGTAACGGTTTTAAAGTGGATTGAGGAAGTCCTAAAAAGATTGCGTTGCAGTAATCTATGCTTGAGAAAATAAGAGTTTGTAGAATCGTTCTAAGGTCGATTGGGTACAGTAAGGGTTTGAGATGTTTGAGAATCTGTAGTTTATGAAAGCCTTCTCTCATTTTTATGGCTATACAGTTTTTAAAGCTCAGTTCATTATCTAACCAGATACCAAGGTCCTTTATAGGATTCTTCATTTGGATGTTAGAGTTGTCAATTTGAATGTTGGGTATTTGAGAAGATTGAGTTGATATGTTTAGATATCATCTGTCTGTTCTCTCGCAGCAGAAATTCATCGATGCACCATTGGGAAGCCAGGAGTGAGAGCTGACTCTCTATGGCCAAATTGTCAGTAGATTTTGATCGAATTCTGAAGGGGGCACCAGGAGCTAGCAGGACCCACATCCTACTCGATCATCAGGTCACGGCGGTCATGTATTTATTTTTATAATTTTATAATTATTGTATATCTGCAGAGCAAGAGACAGCTCTAGCAGACATAATGTGTATGCACAGAATTGCAGCTGTGATACTCATGATTCATATCAGAAAAAAAAACCAGTGCCAGTAGTAGAGCTAATAACCAGACAAAAGGGTCGCATACAAAAGAGACTCATGATGCCGAAACCTCTGGCACCTAGAAAGACCGAAACTCAGACAGAAGGGAGATAACAACATGTGGGAACAGGAAAAGATACTAATGTTGGGGGTAACAATAATGGGCTAGGCTAGGATGAAAAGAAACAGATCCAACTGTCATGATACTGAGATAAGAGGAAACTGGTAAACAAAGAAAGAAATCTTCAATATAAGCAGCTAATGTACAGGAACAAAACTGAAGAAGCTCTGACAGTGACTGTCAGGTCATTTGTTACTCTTTCCCGATACTCTGTCTTATTTTGCATACCAATAAATGCTTCTAACCTGACTGAGTACTGAGTTTATCTGTAAAACATGGGGATAAGTACTATAAGAAGCCTTCATTATTTATGAATGTTTTAATTTGTAAGCTGCCCAGAACTTGGGATGGTGGGACATATATATTTTGTAAATAAAAATATTTATATACATTTATTATAATTTCTCTGACCATTTATTTTTAAATATTTTAGGGATAATATTCAGTAGGTAGTTAGTGAACAAGTTATCCGGCTAACATTATTTTCCAACATACCCTATCCAGTTATATTTGAAAATAATGGCTAGGAGTTCTTTTTAGTTATTTGGCCTTGACAGAAGCAGTGCTGGAAGCACCAGGGCTGGTAAGAACTGTACTGTGTTCCTGGCAGGGGCTTTCTGGGTACCCATGGGCTGAAAGGGGGGTGGCCATGACTTTGGGACTACAGGTGGATGGAGGGGAAGGTCTGGGTGGGAATATGGCTTTATTATATTTAAGAAAACAGAGGAAGGAGAGGTTCGGTGTGGTGGTGTCCCAATCTGTTGACATGGAACTATTAAAACATTTAGAAGGGGGTGTGGGAGGGGGCTGCATGGCCCAACAGGGCCATCAATGAAATGTGGTGGTGGGAAGAGAAGAAATTGGGCCAGAAGCCCCTTTACTTCTTTTTTTTATCTATCAGCTCTGAATCAGGTCTAAAGTTATCTGGCTAACTTAGCCGGATAACACTGAAAATCTAGCCAGAAACCTAACTCCTCCCTGAAACACCCCAAAATGCCTCTTTTTTATCCAGCTAGATTTTTGCTGGATAATGACTTATCTAGCTAAAATCCAGCTAGATAAGTGTGTCAATATTCAAAATCTTGCCATTTAGATGGATAACTTATGAGTTATCCATCTAAATGGCGTTGAATATTAACCTCTTCATTTTTACCCCATTATATATATATGAAACTCTGGTTCTGACTGCTCTACATTATTGCAGAGCTTTATGGTTAGGCATGGAAAAGGTAGGTGCTGGAAGGAACTAAGTGGTATCTTCTACTTAGGGTAGTGGCAATTAGAAGAGGAAGACAAAAACATATTGTCCTAGATAGGGAAAAGTGCTGCAAGTGGTCACACATTGTGGCTGACAACTGGGATGTATCCCTATCAATGGGAACAGAGGGGATGGACAGACTAGATGGGCCAGATGGTCTTTTTCTGTTATTTACTATGGAAAAATTAGAATATACATGTATGCAGTGGGGTAATACCAGGACCAGTCTGCCCTTTTTGACATGGAGCTTTACGGTCACCCTATTCTATTGTGATAAAAATCTATCATTTTACCTTGGGATCTAGATATTTATTCTGAAACCTTCTGGCTCCAAACAAGGATTCTATTGCTGAGTTAAAATAAACATAGAAACATAGAGCATATTGGCAGATAAAAACATGCAGCCTATCCTGTCTGCCTATCTACATCTCCTGCTCAGCTTTATAGTCCCTTCTTATTACTCAGAGATCCTCTCTGCTTGTCCCATTTTTTTCTTGGATTCTGATACAGTTCTCACCACCTCAGCTGAGAGAATGATTTATGTGTTGACCACACTTTCTCATATTACTCCAAAGTCTATCCACTTTAACCCTTAACTCGTGATCCTTCATTCCAGAGTCTCCTTTCCTTTCCCGCTTCTTGTTCATTTATCCCTTGGAGGTATTTAAATGTCTCTATCATATCTCCCCTTTCCCTCCTTTCCTCCAAGGTATTCAGTTTATATCCTTTTGAAGGTATTGTCTCCAGAATTGTGCAGAGTACTCCAAATGTGGTCTCACCAGAGATTTATTCAGAAGCATTATCATCTCCATATGCACACAAGTATCCTTCTGGCTTTTGCTATTAATTTGTCTATTCCCATTGCTATGCTTGTCAAATGAGAACATTTGTCCATTTTAAGCTTGGTTGTATATAGCCGTCACCTTATTACTTGATTTTGTCTTGCTCATGCTGAATATAATGCTCGACAATGGATTCAGACCTATGTTCTTAAAAGTTCACTGGAAGAAGATATCAACATTTAATTAGGAAATGCATTAATGTGACTTTGGAAGTAATGGCTGTTTCATTATACAAAGTTACTGTTTTGCTTTAAAAGGCCTTTCTGTTCAGGCAAAAAGGTACATAACCCTTTCATATATTATTTCTTTATTTAAAAGTACTTATTTCCCACACCCTCTGAAGTTCGGGGTGGGGTACATAAAATAACTTACATAATAAAATAAACATTCAATACAATGAGGAGTACAATAACAAAAACAATAGGTGAGTGCTGCTTAAGATAAAAGAAGCCAACAGGAACTGTTCCAAGGGCTGATCACATTATTGTTTCAGGAAAGTAAACTGTGGATTAAGAGGTTGTTGGAAATACTGTTTGGAATAAGTATGTTTGAGGGCTCTTTTAAACTCTTTAGAGTCTTTTAGGGAGGATTAAAAAAAGAGGGAGGAGTTTTACACTGGTCCCGCAATGGAGAAAACTCTCTCATGGATTGCAGATAAACGTGCATTGCAAGGAGATGGGATATCCAAAAACCAGCTTCCAGTGGAGGCTCTAAGGATCCTTGTTGACATATAGATTCTGAGGGTGGAGTTGATCCAAAGAGAAGTGTTGTTATTAATAAGGCTGTGAATTGTTACAGCTAATATTGAATATGCTGCTGCCCAGGGAGCCAATGAAGTCACTGTACAACGGGGGAAATATGGTCACAAATAAATGCATCCGGACAGAGGCATTTTGAACTAATTGGAGATGTCTTATTGTGCTCTGTGGTAGTTTTACATAAGGCGAATTACAGTAATCAAGGCTAAGCTGTATCCAAGATTTGAGAACTGTTCTAAAGTTTGATGGCTCTGTGAGTGCTGATGCAGAAGGCTAAGTTTAAAGAAAAGGCCTGGGCTACAGATTTTACATGGGTTCACATAGATAAAGAAGGATCAAGGATTACAAAAAGAACTCTGCATACTTTTTCAGTGATATGTAATGAATGGTTATCAAAGGTGAGTGTGGATAGAACTTGTTCTGATGAGCGATGTCCTAAGATCAGTATTTCAGGTTTTTTTGTTAGATTGAGAGATAGCTTATTGTAGGAAAGTCAGCTTCCGATGGTGGTTAAGCACAGGGGAACACAACAAGTAGTGGCAGACCAAGATGATTTTAATGGAAAGAACTGAATGTCATCAGCATACAACCTGTAACATAGACCCAGGGTGGAGAGAAAACGACAGATAGGAGGAAGATAGACACTGAACAGAGCTGATGACAGTGCAGAGCCCTGGAGGACTCCAGTTGAAACTGGGTACCAAGAGGATTTTGAAATGACTAGCCTGATTTTCTGAGGTATGATTTGAATCATGACAGTACTGAGCCAGTGATCCCAGTATTAGACAAGTGGGTGAGAAGGATACTGTGGTTCAGTGTGTCAAATGCAGCTGTAATGTCCAGTAAAATTAGCATATATGAAGTGCCAGTATCACAGCCACGGTGCAGGGTATCGGTACTGGATATTAACTAAGGCTATGCTGAAAAATTCATTTATCATTTTAATTTACACTCTATAACAGATGGCTTAGAATAAATTCAAAATGGGAATTATTATGGTACCCAGTTAAAACTAAAGGATAGTGAATCAAGATGAAAGTCTCTGATCAGTTCATATGTTAGGATGACTAGTCTGAAGATATAAGATGTTAGCTGAGGTTTGCCATAGAAGAAGCCTTTTAGTTAACATTCAGTAGTGTATACAAAATAATATATGGGGTAAATTTCTGGGCGGAAAAGAACCCTGATCTGGCTCAAATTATTTTGTTCTTACCAGGAAACAAAATGTTGCAGGATAAATACCTGAAACTATTGGTCCATTTATGTGTCCCAGGAAGTTTGCAAAACTGATGTAGTGCTCAGGCTTGTGAACCCTTGGCCGACGGGAGGATGGTATACCTTTGGAGAAGATCTGTAGGTTCTCCCGTCGGGAGGTGAGGCAGGAACAGAAGATGTGACCAGCTGACCCTCGGCACTGTAGACAGAGACGACTGCGGAGGCGGATGAAGAGACGAGAAGAGGAGCTGTGTCTTCACCCCTGGAAGTCTGTGGTCCCCCCAGGAGGAGCCCGTAAGGACCCAGACTGCTGGGACTTAGGTGGACCTTTTCAGGTGTCGGCGCAAGGGCTGACTGGAGCTTCGCCCTGGAAGCCCGCGGTCCCCCCGGGAGGAGCCCGTAGGGACCCGGGCCGCTGGGACTTAGGTGGGCCCTTGGAGACGGCAGTCTTGAAGGAGTCCTAGTTCGAGTGCCAGAGGGTTGTCACTCACCAGTCCAAAGTCGTGCACCAGAGAATCACCGCTTGCCAATCCGAAGTCATACACCAGAGAATCACCGTAAGCCAATCCGAAGTCGTACACCAGAGAATCACCGTAAGCCAATCTGAAGTCAGGAACCGGGAACACCAAGACGGAACAGGATCCAAAGCTCAAGAGACTCACTGAAGCAAGCAGACTAGACAGCGCTGGAGGACGTTGCCAAGTCACTGGACAAGCAGAGGAAGTCTCCTTTTATACTTCCCCTGCTTAGGCTGCTGAGGAACAGGTGAGACTTGTTAAAGGGATCAGGTCCCTTTAAATCAGTGGAGGAGGCGCGGCCTTGCGCCTAAGGATGGTGGCAGCCATCTTGGATTTTCCCCCACGGAGGAGAGACACCGGAGAGACGCTGCTGGATGCCGCGAGGGGGGAGCAGGACGGCTCCCCTTGCAGCGAGCAGCACCGGAGACTGCGCGGGAGCGACGGCCTGGTTCAAAGCCCTCCCCCGGGGCTCCCACGGCGAGGGGGTACCGCGGACAAGGTAGGGGGCCGCGGTCGTGGGGCGCGATGGCCGAGGAACACAACAACTGATACCTAAGATATGCAACTTTATTTTAAGAACTTTTATAAATTAATAACAGAATATAACATTCTCTCTCTCTCTCTCTCTCTATATATATATATATTTAACACACACAAATATATACAAAACCTAACATATTTAAAACAAAAATTAACCAACAGGAATATCTCATCAATATGACAAGTTAGAAAAGTCTGAATACTCCTTTAAAATTGCATATCCTGCCCCTATGTTTACAATGTAAATAGATTATCCAGTAAGATCACTATGGGCTTGATTTACTAAAGTTACTAAAGATTTGTCCCATTCTATGTCTAAGAGAGAAAAAACAGTAAATCAGGCCCTATATTTAAAGTAATTGCTTCTGCATTATCAAGTCAAAGATTATTTATTTATGATCGGTCTACAGCCATTCATTACTTTTTTGGAATTTAAGGCTGGGAAAGGCAGAAGTTCTGCAGAGGTTCTGCAATGGTTTTCTCCCATTTTGTGTCTATGGACGAGCAGAGGAAGTCTCCTTTTATACTTCCCCTGCTTAGGCTGCTGAGGAACAGGTGAGGCTTGTTAAAGGGATCAGGTCCCTTTAAATCAGTTAGGGGGAAAATTCTTAGGACATCTAGCCCATACATTTTATACTTTTACTGGTGTACAGAACTAAGGGGGTTATTTTCTAAAGCGTTATCGTGTGCGTTAGGGCCCTAACGTACGCGATAAGGCCATATTGCATGAGAAAAGGGCCTTTTCGCATGCAATATCATGCAAATTAGGGGGAGGGGAGGAGTCGGGGAGGGGAGGAGTTGGTGGTGTCTTCACTGCTGGCAATAATGTTACTAACATTATTGTCAGCAGTAGCGTGCCGAATAGCACCACGTTTCACGGTGGTGCTATTCGGTGCGAAGGCTGTGGGCTTTCGCAGGCCCCCCCACCCCTTTTCACAAGATTCATCATTCTGCAATGAATGATGAATCCAGGCCTAAGTTTTGTATTCCAGTGGCTTAAAGTAGGATGAGAAATCCTGCTGGAAGAATGTCATCTTTGCTGTATCATCGTGCCATCTTTGCTGTATCATCTGAAAATACTTGAACGTAAATAAAAAGAAGTAATGCAGGACTGAAATATGCTGAAAATTTCGATGTCAAGTTACTACCAAGAAGAATATTGAGCTGTAAGTGGTTTTTGTAATGACGACTTTGTTTGCTTAACCATGTTAAAATGGGACAATTTTAATCTGAAGGCAGAGAGCTATTCAACAAAGCAGGAATTGTTTTCAGTAATGTAGCAGGCAGGTCAGTTTGCTGGGTTAAGTTTGTTGGAAAAAGACCCAAATCGAGTTTGGGAGTTTATATTCATTGCTTTTAACAAGTAATCAATGAATCTAGTGACATTAAACTGTGTACACATAACTTTGTGATAGGGTACAAATGTAGGACTTAAATTTCTCTTCTACTCCCCTCCATAAAATGGCAGAATCAAGTCAAGGTTAATGGTTTGCCGGGCAGAGTCAATTATGACTGAGCCATGTCGTAGCTAACATCCATAATTTACTATAAAAACATTGCACTAACTTCTGTTACTTTTGTTCCTGTAATTTTGTGGGTCTCTCTCTGTATCTTATAGCCCATCTTGTAGTTTTGAGGATCATTTAATCCAGAAAAGAGCACAAAAGTATGCCACCTCCTTCATTCTTCTCTGCTTTGTGGGTAATCTTGTAACACACTGTGTATTTCACCAATTTTAAAAGCAGAATTATGCACAAGTCTGCAGGTAGAAAATCTGAATCTATGTAAGTGGGTTTTCAAGCTGCGTACAAGTGAACTTGTATTTTCACAATACACATTCTTTTAGCTGCTATAAAACAAAATGCTCCAGGGAGGGGGGATATGAGAATTTCAGAGTTGGCCAGATGACTTGGCTAGCTAACAGGGTCATTTATCAAATTGCATTATGGCGTTTTTGCATGCATTAAGGCACTATGTTATCTCGCCCTAGCTTGATGGTACCCTGCTGTAGACTCCATCAAGCTAGGGTGAAAGAACATAGTAGAAATGGCATCTTTGTGAGACTTTCCTCACTCCAAATGATGTCAAATCTTCATAAAGTTGTACTGTGCTTTTCTCACTCTACATGAGAAACTGGCCCCTAAACCCTAAAGAACCACCACCTCACCTCGACCTATTAGATGGCCCTCCTATAGAGATATAAATACTTCAATACTATGAAGACCTTGTCGATAGTGTCTCTCTCTCTCTCTCTCTCTCTCTCTAGGCACAAGATGCAAAAATAGGAATTATCACAGGGTGCAATAAGTTCACCACATGATACTACCAATGCAAAGTGGTAATTCTAAAATTTCCCCAAACATGCCCCTTTTTCTTATTGCGGGTGTTATTTATGCATTAATAACACATTTTAATGAATCTAGGGGTTAGCTGGATAAGTAGCATTTTAAGACTTTTCCAGATAAATCACAATTTATCTGGATAAATGCAGCTACTAATCCAGAAAACTTGGAACTTGCCCGGATAAGTGGAATAATGTATTTGCACTTTTTTTTTTTATATGCGCATGGACACTCTCAGGTATATTTATATGTATTTTATAATCTGCATGCATTGTATATGCGCAGGTTATAAAATACTGGAGTAGATTTCCACGCACCTATATACATGGGTGTGTGGGCACTGTGGATGTTCACATGTTTTAATGTTATCCTCTGTGTCTATGGGAAAAATTCTCACTATATCTGGTCTTATGAGTACTCTACTCTTACATACACAGCTGAATGCAAAGATGACAGGGCAAACAGATCTGAATTCAAAGACCATTCCCATATTTCCAACTGAAAATTCTAGGGCTTTTTTTCTGCTGGTACTTGAAAGGTACTGACATTTCTTTTCCCCTTTGCATCACAGCCCCTGGGAAATGATAGGAAGCAAGGGACTAGAATAGGGAGCAGAGAAGCCGTTCTCTGTTCTATTCTGTATGCTCTACTATCACCCCTTCCCTCCTGATTTCTGCAGGCTGCTGCCTGGCAGGGGAGGGGAGCAACTGGACTGAGTAGGTAGCAGAAAGTTGTTCTCTGAAGGGCATTGGCCAATAGAATTAGCCTTGACCATTAGATCAGTACCAGAACCTGGTAATTCTCCATACTAATAACCATTTTCTACTCTGTAATTTTAATTACTGTTATTTGCAATTTTTTGTATTATTTTTTTCTTCTTTTAGCCACTTTATAAATTACTTTTGGTAATGTATAAGAACATAAAAGTTGCCATATTGGGTCAGACCAAAGGTCCATCAAGCCCAGTATCCTGTTTCCAACAGTGGTCAATCCAGGTCACAAGTACCTGGCAGAATCCCAACAAGTTGATAGATATCATGCTGCTTATCCCACAGATAAGAAGTTAATTTCTGCAGGAACTTGTCCAAACACTTTTAAACCCAGTTACACTAATAGCTTTCACCATTAATTCCAAAGATTAATTATGCGTTGAGTAAAAAAAAATATTTTCTCTTATTAGTTTTCAATGTATCACCTAATTACTTCATGTACAAATTTGGTCATGCCAATAAAGTTTTCCGAATCTAAATCTAAGTCAAACACCTGTAGGAGAGGGAGAGGAGACCGAGATAAAAGCCATCAGTGGCACTGCCCTGTCTTTCAAACTCCTTCCCGAGTGATATTTCTCCTGTGTCACGAAGGTAGCAAAGAAGGTACCATCAGGTAAGACTCTGCTCTCTTATGCCTCCTGCTGGTAGCGAGGAGGGAGGATAGGAAGAGGGGATGATCATGCAGTTTCCCTGATTTCACCTAAGTATGATCCCTGCATCGGAGTACTGGCACCTTTCCTTTTAGGTAAAAAAAAAAAAAGCACTCAAATTCTTTCTCCTCATCTCTTACTGTATGACCCTGTGAAGGGGATAACAAAAGTCAGCTGAATAAGGCACAAAAGAAGTCCAAGAAGAGCAGTAACCTGAAGGAGAGAATCTGGAATGCTATGAACACAAATGCTCGTATCTGGGCCATAAAATTCCAGGCCTGCAGGCCCTAATGGAGGAGGCAGACTTGGACATAGTTGCTAGTTACAGAGACCTGGTTCACTGAGTCTCATGACTGGGATATGGCCATACTGGGCTATAATTTGTTAAGGAAGGACAGAGAGGACAGAGGAGGAGGAGGAGGAGTAGTTCTTTATGTCAAAAACAATATACAAGCAACTGAACTGCAAGGAATGTGGGGTAAAGAAGAAGTATTATGGGCCGTCCTAAAAAAAGATGATGGTGCATCCATTTTTACTGGAGTGGTTTACTGGATTCCGACTCAAACTGAAGAACTAGACAGAGATCTGGTTGAATACATCCAAAAGGAGGGAAAGAAGGGAGAAGTGTTGATTGTTGGAGATTTTAATCTGCTGGATGAAGACTGAAGAATCCCTTCTGCTCAATCTAACAGAATTAGAGAGAGAGTGGATGCCCTGCAAGGGGCTGTGTTCAAACAAATGGTAATGGAACCCATGAGGGAGGGAGTTATTCTCTAGCTAGTGCTCACTAACGGGGATAATGTCTCTAATGTCTGGGTGAGTGTCCACCTCAGCACCAGTGATCATCAAACAGTATGGTTTGATATCACAAATAGGATACAGAGAAGTCACATGAAGACCCGAGTTTTGAATTTCAAAAATACAGACTATGTTGAAATGGGGAAGTACCTGGAAGGAGAACTAGAAGACTGGGAGAAAATGACAGAGGTGGGACAACAGTGGGACAAATTAAAAGGAGTCAAAACAAAGGCAACTAATCTATATGTTAGAAAAGTAAACACAAGGAAGAGAAATAACAAACCAATCTGGTTCTCAAAAAAGGTGGCTGATAAAATAAAAGTAAAAAGAACAGCATTCAAGAAATATAAAGGATCCCAAAAAGAGGAACACAAAGAATATCTGGTGAAACTGAAGGAGACTAAGAAAGTAATCAAGAAAGCAAAAAGGCAGGCAGAAGAAAGGATTACCCAAGAGATAAAGCAAGGTGACAAAATATTTTTCAGATACATCAGAGAAAAGAAAAAGGTGCTAAGTGGTATAGTGAAAAGGATCAATGTGTGGAGAGAGGCAAAGAATTAGCGGAAATATTAAATAAATACTTCAGTTCGGTGCTCACTAAAGAAGACCCTGGAGAAGGACTGTCGCTAGACAACGAGACAGTGGATGGGGGTGGAGTAGATGAAACTCCATTTACAGAAGAGAATGAATGGGAAGAGCTAAGAAAACTGAAAGTGGACACAGCCATAGGGCCTGATGAGGTTCATCCTAGGATACTGAGGGAGCTCAGAGAGATATGCTGGCAGGTAGAGATGTGAATCAGAACCGGAATCATTTCCAGTTTTGGTGTCTGGGACCATCGGGAAATTTTTTTATTGGCTGCACTCAAGCCGATAAACAAAAACCCACCTCGACCCTTTAAATCTAATTCTTTAGCATCCCCCACCCTCCCAACCCCCCAAAACTTTCTTAAAGTACCTGGTGGTCCAGCAGGGGTCCCGGGAGCGATCTCCCGCTCTTGGGCCATCAGCTGCCAGTAAACAAAATGGCGCCGATGGCCCTTACCATGTGACAGGGGCTATCTGTGCCATTGGCCTGCCCCTGTGACATGGTAGGAGCAATGGACGGACTGGCAGGTCTATTGCATGACCTATTCAATAGATCCCTGGAAACAGGAGTGGTGCAGAGTGACTTGAGAAGAGCAGTGGTGGTCCCGCCTCACAAGAGTGGGAGCAGAGAGGAGGCTGGAAACTACAGGCCGGTTAGCCTTACCTGGGTGCTGAAGGAAAGAATAGTGAACTATCTACAGCCAAGAGGATTGCTGGACCTGAGGCAGCATGGATTCACCAGGGGAAGGTCCTGTCAGACAAATCTGATTGATTATTTTGATTGGGTGACTAAAGTATTGAATCGAGGAAGAGTGCTTGATCCAATCTGCTTGGATTTCAGCAAAGATTTTGATAAGGTCTTGCATAGGAGACTTGTGAATAAAATGAAAAGCTTGGAAGTGAGTGCCAAGGTGGTGGCTTGGATTACAAACTGGTTGACAGATAGAAGACAGCGTGTGATGGTAAATGGAACCTACTCTGAAGAGAGAATAGTGTTAAGCAGAGTGCTTGGTGTTGGGACCAGTCTTGTTCAATATCTTTGTGAGTGACATTGTGGAAGGGATAGAAGGTAAAGTTTGTCTTTTTATGGTTAATACTAAAATCTGCAACAGAGTGGACACGCTGGAAGAAATAGAGAAAATGAGATGTGATTTAAGGAAGCTTGAACAGTGGCCGACGATATGGTAGCTGGGATTCAATGCCAAGAAGTGCAGAGTCATGCATCTAGGGTGTGGTAATCCAAAGGAGCTGTATGTGATAGGGGGTGAAGGGTTGTTGTGCACAGAGCAAGAGAGGGACATTGGGGTGATAATGTCTAGTGCTCTAAAGACAGCGAAGAATGCTGGGCTGCATATAGAGAGGAATAACCAGTAAGAAAAAGGAGGTGATAATCTCCTTGTACAGGTCCTTGGTGAGGCCTCATCTGGAGTACTATGTTCAGTTCTGGAGACCATATCTCAAAAGGTACAGAGACAGGATGGAGGTGGTCCAGAGAAAGGCAACAAAAATAGTGGGGGGTCTCCATCAAATAATTTATGAGGAGAGGTTAAAGGACCTAAATATTAGGGATGTGCATTCATCCAGGACGAATTAGGCAATTTCAATGAAATTACATAATTCGTCCTGGATCAGGGAGGCCGAAATCCGAAGGAATTTTTCCCAAAATTTCAGAAAAAATTTGTTTCAGGGTTAGTGTGCGCTAACTCCTCTTAGTGCACACTAACGGGAATTAGTGTGCACTAATGGGGAGATAGTGTGCACTAACCCCGAAACTGGTCCCAACACCAATCCTTGTGGCACTCCACTTAACACTATTTTCTCTTCAGAGTAGGTTCCATTTACCATCACACGCTGTCTATCTGTCAACCAGTTTATAATCCAAGCCACCACACCTCAGCACTCACTTCCAAGCTTCTCATTTTATTCACAAGTCTCCTATGCCGGACCCTATCAAAATCTTTGCTGAAATCCAAGTAGATGACATCAAGCGCTCTTCCTTGATCCAATTCTATAGTCACCCAATCAAAAAAATCAATCAGATTTGTCTGACAGGACCTTCCCCTGGTGAATACGAGATTTCCTGCGGCGGGCCGAAAACGAAGCCCGAACCGATAGGTTTGGGCTTTGCACAACCCTACTAAAGATGTATATCCTGGAGAAGAGGAGGTTGCAGGAGAATATAATACAGACCTTCAGATACCTAAAAGGTTTTAATGATGCACACTCGAGAAATCTTCTCCATTGGAAAGATATCAGTAGAACTAGGGGGTCACAAAATGAAACTCCAGGGAGGACGACTGAGAACCAACATCAGGAAATATTTCATCACAGAAAGGGTGGCAGATGCCTAGAATGCCCTTCCAGAGAAGACAAAATTGGATAAAAATGGTTAAAAATGTCAAAGGTGCATAGAATAAACATTGTGGATCCCTAAAGACTAGAGGATGGAAATGAGAGCAGTTACTACCCTTAACCAATAAGCCTTCATGCTGTTGATGCAACTCCATTATTGCTCTGCTTCAATGTTAGGGAGAAAAGAGGAAAAAGGGGAATTAGATTCAAACAGCAACCAACAAGGACATTGAATTTTACAGTCTTGGAAAATAAATAAGCATGGGGGTAACTTGCTGATGCAGCTGTTACTATCCTTAACCAATAAGCCTTATACTTGTGATGCTGCTTCAACAGCAAGAGATAATGGGGAATTAAACTCAGACAGCAAGCAACAAGGGCCCTGACTTTGATGGTTTGGCAAACTAAGGGGTGGATTTTTAAAAAATACACGCATGCGTCCATGTGTGCGCGCTACCTGGCGCGCACACATGGATGCGCAATTTTATAACATGCACGTGCGTGTTATACAATCCCAAGCGGAACGCGCAAGGGGGTAGAAATTAGCTAATTCACGCAGTGACAAGATCGAGGCTCCTCCAGTTCCCTCCCAGTCTGCTCCAATTAAGGAGCAGTAGCTGGTTTCATCCACCGCCGCCCTGCCCCCCCCCCACCCTGGACTGCCCCTCCCTGCCCCTTTGTCAAGGTACAGCCCTTGTGCTTGTAACAGGGGTTACATGCGCGGCTGGGCCTCTTAAAATGTGCGCAAGGCCCGGCCACGCACGTAACACCTGTTTTTTACGCGCGTGGGCCATTTAAAATTGTGCTGTAAGTGTTGGGGTGACTTGTATGGATTGGCACATACTACCATTATGGGAGAGACCGGTATAGCACAGCTGATGTTATCATAAGCTTAATGGGCAGACTGGATGAACCGTTTGGACCTTTTCTGCTGTCATTTCTATGTTTCTATGTTACTTAGCATTCCTATGTTTAAACACTCACCAATGCTATTCTAATTTTTTTTCTTACACTACAGTATCAATCCTTTCAACATTCATCTACGAGGTGCTTTACAATAGTAAATGGTGCATTATTTACAAGGAATTATCTGGAATTATGGACCATGTTTGCTCCTAAAACCCTCCACTGGTAACATGACATCAATTCAGTACCGGAAGAGAGAAATACAATGGCATCTACATTTAAAGCTCAGATTCAGCTGTTTTCCCAAAAGAAATAGCCAAGACTAGAGCTGTCAGTTCATTAAAGACTAGAGGTGTCAGTTCTTGTGCTCCTACCAGTACCATTGTATTTCTCTCTTCTGGTACTGAATTGATGTCATGTTACCAGTGGAGGGTTTTAGGAGCAAACATGGAGATCGCTCCAGGACCCCCGCTGGACCACCAGGGACTTTTGGCAAGTCTTGGGGGGGGGGGGTTTCAGGAGGTTGGGATGGGTTGGGATGGGGTTTTTTCTTTGGAAAACGAAGACATATGTAACTAATGAACGGATCGGGGACCCCCGAGAACGGATGCAACGGATTTGGGTCCCAACGAATACGAATATCGAATGGGACGAATCCGTCCCTGCTGCACATCCCTAGTTCATTATCAACTAAACTCAAGAATGACATTTTGATCGGCTAGGTATCAGTGTGAATATTGGATTGATCCATTTTGCTTTAAAAGGAGAATTTAAAACCAATGTACAGTGGATAAATGGATCAGGCTGAAAATTGCCCTCCCTCTATATAGTTAAACGTGCACGTGACATTCTACAATGCATGTTAGGGCTAGGGAAGGACATCAATATACATAGATTACATTTTCATCCCTATGTGCATTATCATCCAAAGGAAAAGAGCACCCACACAAATAGCAAGTGCAAATAACTACCCATTTTAATTTTCAACATGAAATTATGCACAACCTTTCTCTTGGAAAAATGCTGCAAAGACTGCAGATAAAACGTACCCACAGACTTTCTCCCAAATTGGACATCTGGAAATTGCACCCTAATGTACTTACCTGAACGATGATTAGCTCCTTCCAAACTTAAAAGGAAGGGCAATTTTTCCTCCCAAATACATTGTCGTGCAACCACTCAAAATCAAGCATTTTCAATCAGCCTCATAGTAGCAAGGAATATGAAAAACATGCATAGACACAAAAAAGCCCCGAATTATAAAAGCTTTGGAAAAGAAAGAAATAGGGAAACAACGCTGAGTAACAATACCTTACAGCCACCGTTTTCAGTGCAGAGCGGCAAGCTTTCAACTTCTAACCAGTGAGATCAAGGGGCTCCCTGTGGGGTAACCTAGGGATGTGTCACTCAGACATCAAACTCCTTTCGGCCTGACTCGTCTCACATAGATACAGTGCCGTATGCAGACAGCATGCTGCTTCCCTGCAAAGCAAAGGCAGCCGAGAGGACTAACAAGCAGTGGCCCTTTCATCCACAGGAGTTTTGATCTGGATAGAATAAATAGTCTCACTAACCTCCTCCTGTTATTAAAATGCAATAGTTTGTGGCGCTGTCCAATATGTCTTCCCCTTTTCCTTTCCTTTTACGGTGAAGGGGGGAGAAGGGTGGATAGTGGACAGAATCACTAACAACATTAGGCTCTCTCTAAAAATGAGAAGTGATTCTATTCCACAAACTGTACCCTTCTTTGGCGTTATGTTACTACAATCAAAGAAGGACTAAGGGGACAATTTACAAAATGTCCACCCTGGAACAAACAGTGCATGTACTTTTTACCTCATGGGCTTTGCATTCGTTTTCAAAGCAAAAGTACAAGTGATCAAAGTACGTGGTCACTTGCATCTACTTTTTTATGAGGGTGGATTCTGTACTGGAAAAGTACATGCAATGATTTGAAAACATAATCTATGGTGACCAGGTAAGTGCTGCTGGATAAGATTGGCTTGGTGGCTCCTGACTATACTTGTACACTGCTCTGCACAACCCCATTATGTTCAGCAGTAAAAAATGCATGGGGGAGATACATGGCATTCTGAACAACTTATGGAGTCAGTATTCACCAAGCAAGCAAGATGATAGCTTAATGGCTGCTTTCCCACAGAGCCAAAACAATGGTTTGACAAGATGATATGGTGCCAAGATGTTTACTAGAGATTTTGAAATGTTAGTCAGCTAGCTTACAAAAAAAAATAAAAAATCTCAATTTAATTGAATGATTTCAAAGAAGGAAAATCTAGGCTACTTTTAATAAAACATCAAAACATATTTCACTATGACAAATGTTGCTTTGAGATTAGAATGCAGTGTTCAGGATTTACCTGCTTCTTATCATATTGGACTCAAATTTCTTTTGAAAAAGACAGGCTGGTAAAAATATAATTTTATAAGCCTTGCTTAAGCTAAGCACACGATAATAAGAATCCTAATGGGGAGATGTTGCTGTAAACAATTTTATGAGAGGCCGTCGGCTGTAGGAGAACACATCAAGTATTGAGCAGGAGCCCCTGAGGAAGGAGGTTGCACTTCCGAAACGTGGACCTTGTAGGGTGTTTTGGTGGGCTAAAAGAGAGTGGGGAATGCTCAGTGCAGTAGTGCAAGAAGTAGTCAGTGACAATTTGTGGCACCAGTTCAGAGATTCTACAATATAAGATAATTTTTTAAAAGTTTTTATAGAAGATTTAAGTGCATAAAAAATCCTTAAAATTTGATATACAGGGACAGCTGGGGGACAGATACAGATGGCTGACCAATAGGTTGCGGCATGTAGACTTCCTTCGGACTGTTACCTTTGCACTCTTTGCTTTCGGTCCTTCTTCTCCTCTGATGGGCAGGAAGAGAAAACCAAGGATGGCACCTTTCCCCACAGCCCTTCTAACGTCCTCTTCGGCGGGCCTGACGGATGCACATGTCATGCGCAGCAGCACAATTCCAGGGGCCCAGCCGCTGGAGAGAGAGGGAGGGGAATTCGAGCTCCCTTCTCTCCCTGGCTCTCTTTCACCGTTGAGCCCAGCAGAGGGAACACTGCCCGGCAATCCCGCAACTGCAAGAATTCCCCAGGAGTCAATTGAGATATCAACAGATTTGGCTCGGACTACGGCATTGTCAGGGGGAGTGGCGGGGTAATATCGGCAGCTGTCAGTACTTTGGCTATCCCAGGACACCCGGATAAGGATGATTTATGAGACGGAATAAGGGGTAGAACCGTGAGAGATGACGGGGAAGCTTCTGGTGAACTTTTATTGTCTTCATCACTGTCTCTAGTTCAGAGACCTGCTGAGCTTAATTTGGCAGCTATCTGGGACGCCATAGTAGAGCTCCGGAGCTCTATTTCTTAACAGCTTTCTCCTCTTGTGCAGAAATATAAGGAATTAGACCAGAGTAATACTACTATTGATCTGGGACAACAACTCACTGCTGTTCGTGTTCATACAAATTCAGTTCAACAAATCCAGCTTGCTTTGGTGAAGGAAAATGCTAATTTGGCCTTAAAAATTGAAAATTTGGAGAACACAGTGAGGAATAAGAATCTCAGATTTATTAATTTTCCCAAAGTGCCTCTAATATCTCCTAGAGAGATGTTTAAGAGATATCTAAATGAAATTCTACAGGTTCCCAAGAATGCAATCCCCCCTATCTTTAAGATCTACTATTTACCACCATTTAAAAGGGAGAAGGAATGAAAACTATGGGTCCTGTTGAAAATCCTATAGTGGATGTCTCTACATTGCTCGAGACCTCGGATACCGAACTGACAATTCCAGCAACGCTCATTGTTGGTCCTTGAACTGGATAAAGACTGGCTGTTGAGACTTTTCTTTCGACACAGATTACAACTTTTTATGCAGCTTAAAGTAAGTTTTCCCCAGATGTTTCTAAACAGACTAAAAAAAAGCGTAAGCAATTCTTGCTGATGCGATCTCAAGTTCAGCAAATAGGGGGTATTTTTCTCCTTAAATTTCCTTGCAAATGCATGGTCAAATATCAGAATAATTCATATGTATTTTTCGAAACACCCCCCCCCACCCCCCTCAGCTGACCCAGTTTTTGATTGGTAAAATACCCTCTGTCAACTCTCCTGATAACCCCCAGCAGTAATAACTTGTGGATAGTTTCCCAGAAGTATAATATGGCTGTTGTTTAATTAATCGAACATTGTTTGCTCTAAAATATATTTCTTTAGGTTGTGAATTGGATCTCCCCTTTTTTTGTGGACTTAAAAAAGGATTGAGTATGAGACATTTGTGTTATCTATGATGGTGATTTATTTATTTTCTTTCATATATCAATGCCATGTTTTCTTTCAAGATTTGTGTCTTGTCTAAACTGAAATATGCATAAAAAAAAAAAAAATCGATATACAGAGGGCCAGATTTTCAAAGGATTTATGCGTGTAACCGCTCCTGCGTGCGCCAAGCTTATTTTGCATAGGCCCGGCAACGTGCTCAAGCCTCGGGACGCGCTTATGTCCCGGGGCTTTGTGAAAGGGGTGGGGTGGAGGCGGGACAGAGGCCTCCAGCACAGCGGTTCGGCCAGCGCGCGCAACCTACACCTGCCCGGAGGCAGGCGCAACTTATTAAACAAAGGTGAGGGAGGGTTTTAGGTAGGGCTGGGGGGACGGAAGGAAAGTTCCCTCCGAGGCCGCTTCAATTTTGGAGTGGCCTCGGAGGGAATGGGGAAAGCCATCAGGGCTCGGCGCACTGACCCTGGATTTTATAACATGCGCGCTTGATTTTATTCTTTCCTAATCTTGTTATAATATTTGCCAAACAGGCTACACATTCCAATACTCAGCTTCATTTTATGGTGGCCAAATAGCTCTATGCACCTGATTCATCAAGATCTTTTCTCATAAGCCTGAGCTCATGAAAAGCAGAGGTGTTGTCTTGGGTTCTTTACTCACCTTTCACCACATTCTTGTTTGAATTCTTAATAGAAGGCAAAGGATTGTGAGTACCAGAATGCAACGTGGCATAAGTTTAAAAAAAGGAAGCAAGATAGAACAAGTGCAATTTAGGATTAGACAAAATTGGCCATCTTAACTCAATTTAGCACAACAAATAGACTGCCCTAAAATGTTCGTGTTTTGAATTGTGGGCTACAGGCTCTCCTTACAGGAAGACTATATAAAGGTAGGTCAATAAGAAAGTAATACAGCTGCTGTCTTTTACAGGATGAAAACAGGATTCAGTGCTAGATGCCATGAATCAATACAATAAATAAGATTTGCAGCAAATACCTCCGATTATAAAATATACTTGACCCTTTCCATCACATTCTATGTTTGAATGATTTTTCTGACACAAGGCTGTCTAACAACTTGGCTTCCAAATGCCACTCCAATTCTCGTTTTTCAGAGAACTATCCTTCAGCATTAGAAACATTCTAGGCTCTTAAGAAACATCTTATATAAATCAGGCAATGTATTAAAAAAAATCCACATATTAAAAAATCTGTCCACATCTTTTATTTGAATAATGTAGGGTTTATTAAATCTTTTGGAGCTGTCAGCCAGTTTAGAAATCCTTAATAATCAATGTGTAATTTTACATTACAAACCCTAAATCTATCTGTTCAAAACTGAGCCTCAAATTCATTCATTGACTAAACTAGGTGAACAAATCATCTTTGTGTACCTTTCCTCACTCCAAATCACACCAAATCTTCACTGAAGTGTACTGTGCTGTTCGGACCTCTGACTGTGCATGTAAAACTGCTCCCCAAACCCTGGACCACCACCAAAACCTCACCTCGAGTTACTAGCTGACCCTCCTACAGTGATATAAATAGTTGACTAATATGGCTTCCAACCCACAGGCTCTCTCTCCCTTTCTCTCTCCTTTTCCTTCTACCTCTCCCTCTCCTACAAATTCTGAAACAGAATTTGCAAAAAATACCATTTTAAGCATAACACACAGCTATCACAGGTCATAACACTAGAAAAAAAGGTGTAGTTATTTCCAGCATTATTGCCTGCAATAGCATGTATAACATATGCATTGTGCTATCACATGCAGCATTTCCACATCTCATTTTCATTTACTCTTCCCAAACTCCTCCCAAAATCTGCCCACCTGAATACATTTTGCAAATTTGCATATGCAGCACGCGCTGTGATAAATAACACGTGTTATAGCATTATCGCAGGCGTTAGTGCCCTAACACATTTTAATGAATGACCCTGTTATCCAGCTAAATTCTAGCATCCTAACTTACAGGATCATTCATCAACATGCTTTAGGGCATTATCGTGGGCGTTAGGGCCCTAATGCCCATGATAATGCCTATTACACATGTGTTATTTATCGCATCGTGAGATGCATATGCAAATTTAAATTTTAATCAAAGGGAAGGAGTTTGGGCGGGGTTTATGCAAATGAGGGACACAATAGCATAACTCACATTATAATTCCCGGAAAAAACTATACCTTTATTTCCTGGTGTTAAGCTGTGCAATATGCCCAAAACAGGATTTGCAATGTTTATCGTAAATTGTGTTTTGAGATAAAGAGAGAGAGAGAGAGAAAACGAGTACCTCTTGGGTGCACACATATTAGTCTTCTATTTATACCACTATAGGAAAGTCATCGACAATGTACTCTTGCCCTAGCTTGATAGCACCCAGGTAGTGAGTGCATCAAGCTAGGGTGAGAGTACAATGAACAAATCATCTTAGTGTAGTTTCCTCATTCCAAATCACATCAAATCTTTACGGATGTGTTGTGTGGTGCTCGTTCTTCTGACTGTGCATGTAAAACTGGCCTCCAAATCCTAGAATACCACCAAAACCTCACCTCAAGTTACTAATTGACCCTCCTACAGTGATATTTATTTATTTTATTTAAATGCTTTTATAGACCGGTATTCGTCGAAACATCATATCGGTTTACATGGAACTAAACTGCAAAAGTACATTAAACAGGGAGTTAAGAACTTGGGAGGTATAACTTGTACAGAATTAGCGGAATAAGGTATATACAATATATACAAGTGTACAGTGATATGTATACTAGGGTACAGTAATATTCAAGTATGAGTAAAGGGGTTAATAATTTGGGGGGTTTAACTAGTAAAGTAATTAGGGAGGTAAGATGGAGAGAGAGGCTACAAGGGTACAGTATTAATATAATGGAGGGGGAGGAAACTTACGGAAGTATCTACATAGGTCCAGAGGTATGAAAATGAGGAGGGAGAATTTACGGAGAAGTATTTTTACAAATAAGGGGCAGATAAAGAAGGGGAATACAGGGTACAGTTTAGGGGAGGTGGGTGGGTGATTTACAGGAGTACTAATACAAGTACTGTGTTGGGGGAGATGGAGTGGAGAGATTTACAGAAATAAAAGAAATACATTAAAGGGAAATATTTCAAGTTTTCTACAAGGGTCTGGTATAGAGGTGGGGGGGGGGGGGGGAGGTGACCATTCAGGGAAAGCTTGTTTGAATAGCCACGTCTTGAGGTTTTTTGTTTTTTTTTAATGTTTGTGTACTTGGCTCTAGCTGAAGATCAGTCGGCATGGAGTTCCAGAGGGTGGGTCCAGCAAGAGAGAAGGCGCGGTCTTTTGTAGTGCAGAGGTGCGTGGACTTGGGGGATGGGGTATGAAGTGTTCCCTTGTAGGCAGATCTAGTTGGGCGGTTGGATGTGTGTAGGCAGAGGGAATTGTCAAGCCAGTGAATGTTGTTGTTGTGGATGGTTTTGTGAATAATAGATAGGCTTTTGTAGGTGATACGAAAGGCAATTGGGAACCAATGAAGTTCCTTGAGGATGGGTGCTTGTTAGAATTCTTGCAGCCTTTTAAAGAGGTTCCTCTCTCTCTCTCTCTTAGGAAATTTATAGCATTTTGATGAATCTAGGCCTTAGCTGGCTAGAATTTAGCCGGATAAAGGCTGAATGCAGCTGGGTAAGTCATTTAGGCCTAGATTCATCATTTTGCTATAAATATAGCAAAAATAGCACCTGTGATTAAAAAAAGGGGTATGGTTAGGAACATTATTTCCACATGATAAACTGAGAAGCCAATTGCACACTGCACTGAACAGGCTTTTATTACAATTGGTATTTTGGGCTGCTGACTAGAGAGAGAGGGGGAGAGAGAGGGCCTCTGTAGAAGCTTGCCAAATGTTAACTATTTATACCACTGTAAGAGGGGCACTAGTAACTTGGGGAGAGGTTTGTGAGGTGAGTTGGGTTTTGGGGGGCAGTTTATATACACAGTGATATGTACGAACAGCATAGTTACCATAAGTGAATATTTATTGTGATATGGAGTGATGAAAGGTGAAAGAAGAATAGATTTGATCCATGTTCTCTCTACCTAGAATGACTGCAGCTAGCTAGAGAGTGCATCAAGTAGCGATTACATTATCCATCTAAATGGTTTTTGAATATGGATCTCTAAGTTACTATAATCTGAATGCCCCAGATTGGCTTTCCTATTCGCTACCCATCATGTTGACCTTTGGTAAGTCATTTACAGGGCAATTTTCACTTTGCAGCACAGCCTGCAGATATCTTTTCAATAGTAGATTTTGCAGCAACTTTCAAAGCGAAAGCTTGCGTACGCTTTTCCTTTGAAACTTGTCACGGGTACAAAGAACCCGCAAACTTTTGCACCTGCTTCTCGTGCAAGTAGATTTTGTAAGGAAAATAACAAGGCTAGACTTGAAAGTATAATCCACGAATGGTAGTTTCCACTGAATCTGCCCAAAATACACCCCTGGTAATACTACCCATGGTTGAGGCTATAGGTGCATGCATGTTTACCATATTGAGAGAGAACAATTTCCAGACTGTCAATTTGGATTGGATAAATTGCAATTTAGTATGGCTTTGAAAAGTGTCACCCCTCCTTCACTGTAGCTTCCAAGGGCCTTATTCAATAAAAATGTTTTATTATAGGTGCAAAATAGTGAAGAATCTTCTTTGAACAAGCCCACAAGTTCCTCGAGTAGAGAGCCGGTGATACTCTGAATGGTCTTGTGCAGCACTGTGCTCCGCCTTGGTGACCAAGGAATATTCATAGAAGACCAGAGCAGGGCTTTTAGGTAATCTCATGGACTTTTGTGAAGATGCACTGCAATGATCAAAATGAAATAGTTTCATTCCCCATAGAGAAAGGTTCTAATTTTTGTGAAACTAATTCCGTAGAAAATTAAGAACATAAGAACATAAGAAATTGCCATGCTGGGTCAGACCAAGGATCCATCAAGCCCAGCATCCTGTTTCCAACAGAGGCCAAAACCAGGACACAAGAACCTGGCAATTACCCAAACACCAAGAAGACCCCATGCTACTGATGCAATTAATAGCAGTGGCTATTCCCTAAGTAAAATTGATTAATAGCCGTTAATGGACTTCTCCTCCAAGAACTTATCCAAACCTTTTTTGAACCCAGCTACACTAACTGCCCTAACCACATCCTCTGGCAACAAATTCCAGAGTTTAATTGTGCGTTGAGTGAAAAAGAATTTTCTCCGATTAGTCTTAAATGTGTTACTTGCTAACTTCATGGAATGCCCCCTAGTCTTTCTATTATCCGAAAGTGTAAATAACCGATTCACATCTACTCGTTCAAGACCGCTCATGATCTTAAAGACCTCTATCATATCCCCCCTCAGCCGTCTCTTCTCCAAGCTGAACAGCCCTAACCTCTTCAGCCTTTCCTCATAGGGGAGCTGTTCCATCCCCTTTATCATTTTGGTTGCCCTTCTCTGTACCTTCTCCATCGCAACTATATCTTTTTTGAGATGCGGCGACCAGAATTGTACACAGTATTCAAGGTGTGGTCTCACCATGGAGCGATATAGAGGCATTATGACATTTTCTGTTCTATTAACCATTCCCTTCTTAATAATTCCTAACATTCTATTTGCTTTTTTGACTGCTGCAGCACACCGAGCCGACGATTTTAAAGTATTATCTACTATGATGCCTAGATCTTTTTCCTGGGTGGTAGCTCCTAATATGGAACCTAACATCATGTAACTACAGCAATGGTTATTTTTCCCTATATGCAACACCTTGCACTTGTCCACATTAAATTTCATCTGCCATTTGGATGCCCAATCTTCAAGTCTTGCAAGGTCCTCCTGTAATGTATCACAGTCTGCTTGTGATTTAACTACTCTGAATAATTTTGTATCATCCGCAAATTTGATAACCTCACTCGTCGTATTTCTTTCCAGATCATTTATATATATATTGAAAAGCACCGGTCCAAGTACAGATCCCTGAGGCACTCCACTGTTTACCCTTTTCCACAGAGAAAATTGACCATTTAATCCTACTCTCTGTTTCCTGTCTTTTAACCAGCTTGTAATCCACGAAAGGACATCGCCTCCTATCCATGACTTTTTAGTTTTCGTAGAAGCCTCTCATGAGGGACTTTGTCAAACGCATTCTGAAAATCTAATCTTTTCCATTATAAGAGTAACATGTTGGTTCGATCTCATTACGCTTTTATTACCTAGCTCTGCATTTAACATGAGGCATTTTATATCATCTTACACAGTGTCGTAACAGTCACAGATCTTCTATTACACTCCCTAGTTTTGCCCACGTCAGAAAAATGATAATTTTCAAAGTGGGTAAAACTCATTTTGCCCTTGGTAAATTGTTTGTCTGAAAGTTGCCTTCTCTCAATGCAGCTAAAAGTATGTGCGGCGTTTCACAACACATGCATTTTTACCGCATTATGAAGAGATGTTCCTGGGAGTGTTTTCTGGCCAGGGAAGGAACCCAACAAACGTAGCCTGCATTTTAAAATCTATGTGCATTATTTTCAATGAAAGAAAAGTACTTGTACAAAAAGAACAAAATGCAGGGTCAAATCTCCACAGTCACTTTATACCTCCAACAAGTTCCATAAAGGAAATGGATGTATGTAGTTTCCTTTTGTGAATGGGTGCAGAACCTGTCAGTGGACTCTGTCCTAATGCAGGCAGTCTCAAAATAGCTTTCCTGTGAGCAACTCATTGACTTGGTGAAATAGACAGACAACTGAATTTGCTCAACGCTAAGGGCATGAGAGGTGGCAGAGTAGCTGGAAAGTGATGCATTTAGTAAGTCTCCCATTGTTGGACTAACAGATCTCAGACCCCCAGTAAACCTTAATGGCTACAGACAACAATACCAAGCATAGAACATTTCCCAAAATCAGTTGCAGAGCTTCAAAATATCGAGAGGGAAATTTTTTTAAAAAGTTACCCAGGTGAATCCTTGGGGTTGAAAATCATGCTCCTCTCAATGGCTAAATCCAGCTGCTGAGCTCCACAGGATGATTTACATGGAGGAAAGGGGGCATTCCTGGTGTCGGGGAGAGAAAATAGATGCAGAGATTTGATTTTCAAACCCCCCTGGTGTCTTTTTTTTTTTGTTAGCAAGGAATCCTTCCTGTAGTTAAAGCAGGTGCAGAATTCATGAGGACGCCTGTACCTGTAGAACATGCAGAGTGAATTTTAAAAGGGAAAACTACCCACATTGTTTCCCTTGGAAAATTAGACTGAAGGTATGTGGGTCCTTAACCGCCAAACTACTTACACTGCTGAAAATTGCACCTCCCCTCCCCCAAGTAGTTAAAGAGACGCATTGAACTGAAGTCAAATTCGTAATTCTGTGGAATGTCCTTTATCAAAGCTTTATAGGCATCTGACTGCAGTTTGCAGACAGAAGCTTAAGATGAAGCAATAACAGAAGTCATGTGGAAGAGAGATAAAGACGTGTATATTTTCTCCTCCTACTTCTAGATTTATACAAGCTTGAAATTTTCCTAGTTAATATTTTGTTGCAAAAATCGTATCTACATTTGAACATATAGAAAATGTATCTAGTTCAGAATAAAAGGCTTGCCTCCACTAACCCTTTCCCTTAAGTCAGACTTTATAAATCTTTGGATTATAGTGAACTCTGTGGGGTATCTTCTATCTAAACTACCATAACCCATGAGGGGATTAGAATGAATAGTCTCCTCTCCCCTCTGAGTCACACTGATAGAAAATAGAAGCACGCTGCAGTGTGGGCAGACAGCAAACCACTAAAGCCAGAGCAGTGATTATCTGCATGCTGTGTGAGACGTATTGAGCAGCCAGCCGAAATGTTTGTGTGTGTCAGAGCAATCTTTTCACCGACCAGGACAGCTGTACTCACAGGGGGATCACCAATCAGCCTGCGAGGAACTGCTTCTGTCCTTCAACAGGCAATTAACGTGAGTCCATTACAGCTCCCTAGAGGACCACAGGAGGGGGTTGTGTGGGAAGCTGCAAAAGGCATCGACTGAAAGGTCAGAAACCTCATGAGGACAGGAAAGAAGCTGTGCCTGGTGAAATGGAGTGGAAAGCAGTAGCTATTTGTCACCCGCTAGCAATCTGAAAGGGGGGGGAGGGGGAAGGAAGAGAGATGGTTGCCATGTCATACACAAGTCATAAGCACGTGGTAGTGAGAAAGAGAAAATAAACAAAACCAACATGCGTTGCTCCAGTTTCATTGGTGGGGGTGAAGGATGACAAAGTCTTGTGGATGAATGTTTTAAAACAACTTTCCAGCAAAAAAGTGCAAGCTATATGAATCAGTCTTTAAGAAAGCCAAGTGGTTTAGACAGGGGTCTCAATTTTCTCAATACAATGAATTAAGCTATGCTATAATGGTCTGCCATTTTTAAGCCTTTTCTCAGTAGGTCCTATTTGTCTTCTCCGTGTGTCTTGACTGGTTTATATGCTGCACAGAGCAGAGACTGTCTTATGTGCATCTGTAGAATGCTGTGTGGGTCTAGTAGGGCTATAGAAATGATAAGAAATATTAGCAGCAGTAGCTCTTTCATTTGTCTTATGGAAAACTTTTCCAAAAAGAACTGGAAACACGAAATCTTCTGTGATGTTTTGAAGTACCCTTGCTAGGTGGATCCATAGACAAATCACTGGCCTTCTATCTGCAAGACTTCAAATTAGTGATTATGGGTCAGGTGATATTAACTAAACAGAACAAAATAGCAACAGTGACAGAGCAAGTGGCCTGGGAGAGAAGGTGCAAACAGAGATATCAGATTAAGGGATACAACAAATATGGTTGACTCCCAGTGATACTAATCTGGGAAGACGTTTAAGACAAACAGTAGATTTTGAAGATGAGGAGAAAATGTTATTTTGCAATGAGAATTTGCGTGAATCATTAGAGTAATTGTTGCATATTCAAGCATTACGTCTAAGACTTAGCTTGGCGAATAAAAAAGAAATAGTTAAATTCAAGTCTTCTGTGATTTATAAGATATTTGGTAGTGTTGCAGTCTGTAACAAGATTATTCTTTATGCAGTAGAAGGTCTACATTTTAAAGATTACCTACTCTATCACTAATTACAGGAAAAAAAGAATGGCAGATGATGCATCATGGCGTTCAAAGATTGTGTTCCATCCTACTTAAAAGGGTGTCATTCCATTCTCTGCAAATCTCACTGATGACCATTTATCAGTACTTTAAATCTAACCTTCTTTCCACAACCAGTAATAGTCTGACAAATACATGTCAGAGAACCAACTTAAAGCCGCAGCAGACAAAAGGAGGAAATCGTTATTTCCAATGACCTTTATACTTGTCACATTACCTATAGTTTTGGTAATCCATTCAACAACAAAAATTGTGCTTTTGTTCTGCATGTCCTAGGAAGGTCAGAGAAAGGGTGCCAAACCTTATGGAGAGTTTGAAAGGACATGGAATGCATTTCAGTACTTTACCCAAAACTGTTCCTTGTGCTACTCCTTTGCAGATATATGCAACAAAATGCATTTCATGTCCTTTTAATTGCTATTTATTAGGGAGCCCATAACGCATCCACCATCCCATATGCTAAGCCTCACTGTCAAAAAGAGAATTACAAGCATATCTACGTCCTTACAGATCAGGAACTTTAATCAGCAAGCTAAGGGGGTCATTTTCTAAGGCTTATCGCACACGATAGCTTGCTAGGGGCGGAGTTGGGGCGGTGACGGGAGGAGTCGGGGCAGTGAGGGGGCGGACTCCGCGATGTCTTTGCTGGCGGCGATAAGGTTACTAACCTTATTGTCGCCAGTAGTGCGCCCAATAGCGCCACCTTTCACGGTGGCGCTATTGGGTGCAAAAGCCGGCAGCGACAACATCGCGGTGGTGCGAAGTCTTCCGGCTTTCGCAGGCCCGCCCGCCTTCACCTCCCCGCCCCCTGTTTTCGCTGGATTCACCATTCTGTGATAGAATGGTGAATCTAGGCCTTAGATAGATATCTTTGTCTTAAGAGCACTTCTTAATGCCCTGTTTATTCACCATGGTTCAATCGCTTTTATTAGTAATATAAAGGCACTGTTCATATTAGTCCTTCATCTGAGCAACTAGGAGTTAAAATTGAAGAAATACTATAAGTATATATAAGAAGCTGAAACAGATGTTTACATTAATACTTGTATCATTTTGTCTTGACTATTTCTGTTCAGTATGTTAATTTAAGGACCTGATTTAGTAAGGCTTTTCTCCCATTCGGTGTCTAAGGGAAAAATGCTTAGTAAATGAGGCCCTAATTCTGGAAAACCTGTGTAATGGCCTGAACAATATCCCTGGTTGCGTGGGTCAAAGAAGGACGTGATTGTATTTCTATGCAAGGGACGCTGTGTTCCTTTTAAAGAAGATCATTCACTTCCATGGCATCAGTATTATAACTAAGCTTCTACATTTAATACGAGCTGCAGAGTACTATTCAAGAAGCCAATTAACAAGACATTTTAATGACTCATATTGATGAATCAATTAACGAAATCCAAGACTTTCCTTCCTGCTTGTCCAGTATCAACAGTAATTCTGCCTACTTGGAGGAAATGGATAAGCTGTCCAATAAAAAATGAACCACATGTGAGAACTATAGACAGCCTACGGTCTGTGTAGGGGGACAAGACACTTGGTGCATTATTGTCAATTATTTGAACTGACTACAGAGTAAATTATATCAAAGCAATGTGAATAGGGATAATGTATAGTAATTTGTGAGTGTGTCAAATTCTGATTAAAGTTCCCCAAAGCTCAATGTGAATACTTAAGGAGCTAAGTTGTTGGTAGAGATAAAGAAATCTTATCTTAATGAAGTGAATCTGGTTTTTCTCTTGGAAGTCATAGGGAAGCATTTGAGGTTATTTGAAGGTGTCTGTGGACAATATTCATAAGTAAAGGAACAAAGATGATTCAACAGAAAAGCATGAAAAATGTGTTTTTCTAAAATGTAACAACTTTCTTATCTGAGATGCAAAAAAAATCTAATTTCTAGCCAGAGCATACAATCAGATGAAATGACTGTTTGACATTTCCTAAGCTTAAAATAAAAACAGCTGATTTGCATCTACATTAATTAGGCCAATTCAATATTATTTAAAAATCAGATACTATAAATAATATAATTTTGTTTGCCAGTAATTTGATCAGCAGGGGTTGGTGGAGGGAATGAGTGCTTTCTTTTATATGTATAAAGTAGGGGGTTGGCACCTTTTGGTTAATCGGGAAAGAATCAGCAGCTCACAATATAATTCATTCTAACATAATTCTCCCAGGGGGTATACTTTATTAGGTTGTCTATCCTCCTGGGGAACTTTTCTTGCATTCAAGCCCTTAATAACATCCGTTAATTTCAGAGGCAGATAAGGGGAGTCTAGCTGCTTCTGCCTAGTAATTTAATAGGAACTTGGATCTAATTTAATAGATCCTTTATGTCTCTGTCAGAGACTGTTAAAATTGATTGGAGCAATGTCTTATGGAAGTCAGTAAATACATTAATCTCCTGGGATCTTGTGATAACAGTTCTGTTATCAGCATGAATAGAAGGTACACCATCTGCATGTGGCTATTGGAAATAATGCTTCCACTGCTCTATTCCTATAATCATCACTACCCTAAAAAACGATGCACTTTTATGATACCAAACACAACAGTGTTGTAGTTACACTCTTTGAATCTTTAGCAGAATCGTAAAAAAAAGAGAGCACTGTATTGAGGCTTCTGTTGACATTGCCTGTTTGCACATTAAGAGCCTAAAATCTTCAAGGACATTTCTCCTAGACACAAAAAAGCTTGAATAAATTGGACCCTAAAGCCCGTTTTTAAAAAAAGGCTATGTGCGTAAATTTTGGGGTTTATGCCCGTGGCTGGGCGTTTCGCACGCATTTTACAACGGGCCCAGCCACGCGCAAAACCCCCATTATGTGCCAAAGTGCTAGGCCTCTCCAAAGGGGCGGGTTGTGGGCGGGGATGGGCAGGGCAGGGGGAGGCGGACCGGGACAGCGCCATTCGACGTTGTCCTGGGGAAGTGTGCACGGCGGCCAGCGTACATAACTTACTTCTGCTCATCAGAGCAGGTAATTTACAGAACAAAAGAAAATAGGGTAGGGAGGTAGGGGGTAGGAGTTGGGGTGGAGAGGGGAAAGGGGAAAGGGGAGGAAGGTTAGGTAGGGGGTTAGGGAAGATCCCTCCCAGTCCATTCCTTAATTGGAGTGGACTAGGAAGGAAATGGGAAAAAAAGCCGATTGTGTCGCCGCGCTTAATTTGAACATCACCTCGCGTGCGCGTGAATCATGGGCCGCGCGTGCTTTTAAAGTCTGAAGTGCATGTACGCACAGCCATCAGATTTTATAACATGCGTGCACTGGCGCACGCATGTTATAAAATCGGCGCGTCCATGTGCGCATTCCGGGAAACGCGCGCAAATGAACACACGCACGCTCCTTTTAAAATCGACCCCCTACGGGTATTATTCTATACATATTTTTTTCTATAAGCATATAATGAGTAACAGGCCATTTTGAATAAGGCCATTACAGCCCATATGCACTAAAAGCTTTTTCCCATTTTAGTCTACGGCCCTTACATATCCTAGCCAGCTCTAGCATCAGCAAGGTATTAGAATCCAGTATTATTTTCTCCAATACCCCATTATTGTCTCTTTCCACTTCTTTAATGGTCCTCTGGTTGGTTTGTCCCCCAAACTATGCAGGTGTCACTTAAAACAAGGAGGACTGAGGCAGTGAATAGGATTCTGTAAGATGTCAGAGATATGTTTCTGGCTAACAAAGTTCTCCTAAACTTTTTTCTAATAGATAGCATGAGGAAAATATTTTAGTACACCTGGTCCTAAGTACGTACTGTAGCAAATGAGGATATTGAGCTGTCCTGTTTTGGTTAGGAAGTAGTCTAATGAAAACAGTGAAACTAACACGTTTGTCAGAGCTTCTAAATTCTAACCAAATAAGAGTCAACAAACAAGTTGTAGGTGAGACCTTTTTATTTAATTAACTCAATACATCTGGCACCAATAAAATGGTCTCACCTACAACTTGTTTGTTGACCCTTATTTCTATATATTCAATTAATTTATTTAAACGTGCTTATTTCACACTCCCTCCACAGTTTGAGGCAGGATACTGTGGAAGTAGAGTTTTAAGAAGATCTCAATTTGGGATCTCTCAGATTCTTGGATCTCTAATTAGGCCAGCTAGCTGAGTATTGCAGTGGAAAAAGTTTTTAATTTAGGATAAAAATGCTGCTTTTACATGCTACTGTCTTATGATATAGTGTTGCAATCATGCTGCCTGGAACCTAGGGAAATTTTAGATATGGACTACGAGCCTAAATAGAATGAAACTGCAAAGCTTCCTGTTTATGAGGGATGAAAACATATTTTTAAGTTGAGATGAAGAAAAGCATCACATGATGCCTTCTACAAAATGGAACAAAAGGGATACCTGACCTTTAGCCCTAAGATGGATGATAAGGGATACATGGCCTTAAGAACTAAGACTGGTAGTGGGCATGCTATGGCATTATGATGTAAATTGGGAAATAAATAGATGATTGGTTGGGAATGGTAGGCCGCACCCATGATTGGTTAGGGGTATAGCAACTGAATATTAGAATATGTTGCAAGGAAATATAGAATGACATTACATTATGTTGATTATTTTTTCTATGCATGCAATGAAATGTATGATTTATATAACTGATTGTAAGTGCCTGGAGATGTAGAAAGCTTTAGGGATTGCCACTAGTTCTCTTTTGATATATTTCACAACAGAATAAAAAAAGGGAAGTTGTGGTCTGATGTGACATTGTTCTTTTAAACTACTTTAATTTGGACATAGCCCATAGCCATTAGCTGTTCTTCTAGAGGAACTGGTATCAGGGGCTTTTGCCCTTAAAAAAGGCCCATTTGTTGGGGCTCCCGGCCGCAGCAGGCCCCGGCCGGTCCCCCCTACCTGCTCCTCTGCCCGTCTCTGCTGCAGCACGGCACGACCCGTCGGAATCGCAAGCGCTGGGAATATTTGATCGCCTGGGAAGGCTTTGGTGCAGAAAAGAACTCATGGGAACTATCATCCAATATCTTGGACAAATCCTTACTCAAGCACTTCCATCACACACACACCCAGGCAAGCCCAGCCCTTCTGTGAGGGGGGCATAAGGGGGGGTACTGTTGTGGCTCCCGGCCGGTCCCCCCTACCTGCTCCTCCGTCCGTCTCCGCTGCAGCCCAGCGCGGCACGACCCGCTGTGCGGCAGGCCGACTATTGCCTACCGCATGGCCACGAACGCCGTCCTCCTCTGTCTGGTCTCACTATGCACACGCGTGCGGGAGGCCCCACCCGTTAAAGGGGCCGCGGTGGGAAAACGTGGCCCAGCCTCGGAAGATGACATCACAAGGGAGGGGTATTTAAACCCCACAGCAGCCTGTAATCCTTTGCAACAGGTCGTCTCCTTGGAGTGCTAGTTGCTGCTCCAGACGTCTTCATTCCTGTTCCTGGTTCCGTTCCTGCTTCCCCAGTTCTTGTGCTCCTGATTCCGGTCTCAGCGTTCCAGTTCTTGCCTTCCTGTCCATGCCTTCATTCCAGTCTCTGGCCTTCTCCCTGATCTTCAGTTCCTGTGACCCCGTCCTTGGCTTGATCTCCTGGTTTGACCTCAGCTTGTCTTCTCGTCTCTGCTTGTCTGCTGTCCGTCTCGACCCTTGGCCTGGTACTTCGTTCTTGCCTGTCTGCTGCCTGCCCCGGATCTTCAGCTTGGACTCTGTTTCGCTCCTTTGCTGCCAGCCCAGACCCGGACCTCCAACCCTGTCTTCATCCTCGGCTTCATCTTCTTCCTCGAGGCACCTGCACCTAAGTCCTGCCGGCTCCGGCACCCAAGGGCTCAACCTGCGGGAAACGAGGGCTGGTATAGGTGAAGGTCCAGCCAGGTTGTCCTCACCAGCTCCACCTTCCGGAGATGAGACCCATTGAGGGCAATCCCTCAGTGGTCACCACCACTCACTCCAGACCAAGGGTCCACAACCATAACACCATTTTGGTAAGAGAAAACAACAGCACACGCAAACATACATAATAAACCAATCAAAATACACAAACTGGGACATAGATATAGGACATCAATAAATAAACATAACCTGTAGCAAAGGTTCAGGAGAAGTATCAAGGCTTATTGGTCAGTTGACCTGAAAGGAGGAGGATCTATCTGACTGCTGCAAAATCTGCTTTGGAAAAGCTGTTTTTAATGCTTTTTGAATTCTTTAGATTCCTTTTAACATAGCAACCCCAAATTCTAACTAGTATTAATGAAAGCTCATATTCTACTGGGTAAAAATGATCTTGTATGTGATTGCTTCAACTGCACATCAATCTAGCAGAGGTATGAACACCACAGGGTAGTTTGAAAGGAGCATCTACTAGTTTGCCTTCAAGTTGCCAAGATAGGTGAGTCATACCTAGTCGAGTGTCTTATGTGAAAAGCAAGAGGGAAAACTATTATGGAAGGCAAATCAAAGTATTTTTGGAAGCAAAGGAAAAGCTTATCCGTTTTGCTATTGCAGCAGTAGAGAAAATCAATTTTGACACAGAACTGCCACTTTACAAGCAAATAACTATACTTTCCAATAGCTTAATCTGTAGAAAGCCTACTGAAAATTCCCCAAAGAGCCAGTAGTTAGAACCACCATTAAATCAAAGGCTTTAATATGGGACGGAAAAGAGAAGATGCAGTTTGACTTGGGAACGTAATGGACTCAGTGGGGAAATAAATAGGTTGTCTGATGCGTACAATTACAGAACTGGAGAACACATCATCCATTTCAAAGGGAAATCTCTCACTATGTGGCATATTCCTTAGCAGCTGTGAGTTTTACCTATTCAGAAACATTTAGGTAACAATTACAGCATCGTGAATTAAAATTTCCATAATGTTCTAGCTTCACTGTGGCTTCTATGGAAGCAGAAAGAAACAGGAACTAAATTAAAGCTGGTTTTCATACTGCTTGATGCTGGGAGCAATGGCAAAACAGCATGGACTAGTCTCATTTACACATTTTTTTACGTAATCCAGGGAAATGATTTAGAATGAATGCCATCCATCATTTACTTCCTTTAAAGTCTAAGAAAGTGAGCAAGATCCACAATTTGATCATCTGCTAGAGGCTTCTCTACACTAAACCTACAGGTATCATTTATCAACGGGCACTCTCCATTCCTGTGTTTATGGGAAGATTGCTTAGTGAAGCTGGCCTAACAGCTACTTCAGGTAGGTAATGGACAGTCCCAAAAGAGTAAAAAATGTAAAATATTTATACATACCAAAAATGTGTACAGTTAGTCTGACCTAATTTGGGCTTAATTTGGATTTGATTAGTTTGAATTTGAATAAAATAGAGTGGCTCCTGTAATTATATGTAATTATTTGGCAATAAAGATCAACAAATAAGTTGTATGTGATACCTGTTTACTGGACTAACTTAATACTAACTTGCTTAACATAAAATTATGACTGATATGTGTTGTCCAAGAGATTTGAGCTACACAGACTTTGTCTAGTGTCTGATGAAATCTGAATTAGGTTGTTTCAAACTGAATGCCATTATTATTATTTTGATATTAATTTGGCACCCTAACAACAAGAGGTCTATTACAACCAAGATGGAGAAGTTAATGGCACACAGTTAAAGAGATCATTGGCCAAGATATGAGGCATATGGAACTCTAAGAAGAGGCTGGAAAACTGGACCATTGGCCATATCAGGTTCACAGGAGGCTTCATTACGGCCTGTGTCAGGGAGATGGATCTGGCCCCTTGGCAGGTGAGAGCATGTCACTTCTGCCTAGAAGTGATTTTCCATCATGCATATCTCAACTTAGAACTCTCAGAGATTCCTTTCTCCTTCCACTGCTCTTCTGCTTGGACTTTATTAGCCCTGTATCAAGCCCCTATTGAGGCTCTCAGGGCCAGAAGATTGCCCATCCCTGCTGTGGAATTGAGGAAAAGTCATTTTGAATGAGTAAACTTTAAGCCTAGATTAAGAACATAAGAACATAAGAAACTGCCATGCTGGGTCAGACCAAGGGTCCATCAAGCCCAGCATCCTGTTTCCAACAGAGGCCAAACCAGGCCAGAAGAACCTGGAAATTACCTAAACACTAAGAAAATCCCATGCTACTGATGCAATTAATAGCAGTAGCTATTCCCTAAGTAAACTTGATTAATAGCCATTAATGGACTTCTCTTCCAAGAACTTAACCAAACCTTTTTTGAACCCAGCTACACTAACTGCACTAACCACATCCTCTGGCAACAAATTCCAGAGCTTTATTGTGCGTTGAATGAAAAATAATTCTCTCCGATTAGTCTTAAATGTGCTACTTGCTAACTTCATGGCATGCCCCCTAGACCTTCTATTATTCGAAGTGTAAATAACCGAGCCACATCTACTCATTCAAGACCTCTCATGATCTTAAAGATCTTTTATATCCCCCCTCAGCCGTCTCTTCTCCAAGCTGAACAGCCCTAACCTCTTTAGCCTTTCCTCATAGGGGAGCTGTTCCATCACCTTTATCATTTTGGTTGCCCTTCTCTGTACCTTCTCCATCGTAACTAAATCTTTTTTGAAATGCGGCGACCAGAATTGTACACAGTATTCAAGGTGCAGTCTCACCATGGAGCGATATAGAGGCATTATGACATTTTCCGTTTTATTAACCATTCCCTTCCTAATAATTCCTAACATTGTGTTTGCTTTTTTTGACTGCTGTAGCACACTGAGCCGACGATTTTAAAGTATTATCCACTATGATGCCTAGATCTTTTTCCTGGGTGGTAGCTCCTAATATGGAACCTAACATCGTGTAACTACAGCAATGGTTATTTTTCCCTATATGCAACACCTTGCACTTGTCCACATTAAATTTCATCTGCCATTTGGATGCCCAATCTTCCAGTCTAGCAAGGTCCTCCTGTAATGTATCACAGTCCGCTTGTGATTTAACTACTCTGAATAATTTTGTATCATCCGCAAATTTGATAACCTCACTCGTCGTATTCCTTTCCAGATCATTTATATATATATTGAAAAGCACCGGTCCAAGTACAAATCGCTGAGGCACTCCACTGTTTACCCTTTTCCACTGAGAAAATTGACCATTTAATCCTACTCTCTGTTTCCTGTCTTTTAACCAGTTTGTAAACCAAGAAAGGACATCGCCTCCTATCCCATGACTTTTTACTTTTCGTAGAAGCCTCTCATGAGGGACTTTGTCAAATGCCTTCTGAAAATCCAAATACACTACATCTACTGGTTCACCTTTATCCACATGTTTATTAAGCCCTTCAAAAAAATGAGGCAGATTTGTTAGGCAAGACTTCCCTTGGGTAAATCCATGTTGACTGTATTCCATTAAATCATGTCTTTCTATATGCTCTACGATTTTGATCTTGAGAATAGTTTCCACTATTTTTCCCGGCACTGAAGTCAGGCTCACTGTCTATAGTTACCCGGATCGCCCCTGGAGCCTTTTTTAAATATTGGGGTTACACTGGCCACCCTCCAGTCTTCAGGTATAATGGATGATTTTAATGATAGGTTACAAATTTTAACTAATAGATCAGAAATTTCATTTTTGTGTTCCTTCAGTACCCTAGGATGCATACCATCTGGTCCAGATGATTTGCTACTCTTTAATTTGTCAATGTGGCCTACTACATCTTCCAGGTTCACAGTGATTTCATTCAGTTCGTCTGACTCGTCAGCCCTGAAAACCATCTCCAGAACTGGTATCTCCCCAACATCCTCATTAGTAAACACGGAAGCAAAGAATTCATTTAGTCTTTCTGCAATGGCCTTATCTTCCCTAAGAGCCCCTTTAACCCCTCGGTCATTTAATGGTCCAACCGACTCCCTCACAGGTTTCTTGCTTCGGATATATTTTAAAAAGTTTTTATTATGAGTTTTTGCCTCAATGGCCAACTTCATTTCAAATTCTCTCTTCGCCTGTCTTATCAATGTTTTACACTTAACTTGACAATGCTTATGTTTTATCCTATTTTCTTCAGATGGATCCTTCTTCCAATTTTTGAAGGATGTTTTTTTGGCTAAAATAGCTTCTTTCACCTCACCTTTTAACCATGACGGTAATCGTTTTGCCTTCTTTCCACCTTTCTTAATGTGTGGAATATATATGGACTGCACCTCTAGGATTGTATTTTTAAACAATGTTCAAGCCTGTTGAACACTTTTAACCTTTGCAGCTGCACCTTTCAGTTTTTTTCTAACTATTTTCCTCATTTTATCCAAGTTTCCCTTTTTAAAGTTTAGTGTTAGGGCTGCAGATTTACTTATTGTCCCCCTTCCAGTTATTAGTTTAAATTTGATCATGTTATGATCACTGTTGCCAAGTGGCTCCACCACCATTACCTCTCTCACCAAATCCTGCATTCCACTAAGAATTAAATCTAAAATAGCTCCCACTCTTGTTGGTTTCTGAACCAATTGCTCCATGAAGCAATCATTTATTACATCCAGGAACTTTATGTCTCTAGCAAGTCCTGATGTTACATTTACATAGTCAATATTGGGGTAATTGAAATCTCCCATTATTATTGCACTGCCAAATTGGTTTGCTTTCCTGATTTCTCTTAGCATTTCATCATCTGTCTGACCATTTTGTCCAGGTGGGCAGTAGTAAACTCCTGTCACTATACTCTTACTGAAAATATATGGGATTTCTACCCATATAGATTCTACTGAGCATTTAGTTTCTTGTATGATCTTTATCCTGTTGGACTCTATACCCTCCCGGACACAAAGTGCCACACCCCCTCCAAGTTGATCCTCCCTATCATTGCGATATAATTTGTACCCTGATATAGCACTGTCCCATTGGTTATCCTCCTTCCACCAAGTCTCTGTGATGCCAATTATGTCAATCTCATCATTTGCTGCTATACATTCTAACTCTCCCATCTTACTTCTTAGACTTCTGGCAGTGGCATACAGACATTTCAAAGTGTGTTTTTTGTTTATTTCAACAACCTGCTTTTCAGTTGTTTGGGATAATTCGGAAATCATTAGCTTCGGTGATTTTTTACATAAAGGCATATGGACTATGTTTGCTTTTAATGAAACCTCTCTGTTTGGATGCCCTAACTCTCCTGTTTCATTAGTATCCTTCAAGGATACATTTCTCCGAACCATGCACTGCTGAGTGACTGTCGGCTTTCCCCGTTGTTCTAGTTTAAAAGCTGTTCTATCTCCTTTTTGAAAGTTAGTGCTAGCAGCTTGGTTTCACTCTGGTTAAGGTGGAGCCCATCCTTTCGGAAAAGTGTCCCCTTTCCCCAAAAGTTTCCCCAGTTCCTTACAAAGCTGAATCCCTCTTCCCTGAACCATTGTCTCATCCACTCATTGAAACTCTGGAGCTCTACCTGCCTCTGGGGACCTGCACATGGAACAGGAAGCATTTCAGAGAATGCCATCCTGGAGGTTCTGGATTTAAGCTTCCTACCTAAAATCTTAAATTTGGCTTCCAGAACCTTTCTCCCACATTTTCCAATGTCGTTGGTGCCCACATGTACCACGACAGCCGTCTCCTCCCCAGCACTGTCTATAATCCTATGTAGGTGACTTGTGAGATCTGCCACCTTTGCACCGGGTGGCAAGTTACCAGGCGGTCCTCATGTCCACCAGCCACCCTGCTATCTACATTTCTAATAATCGAATCACCAACTATGATGGCCGGCCTAACCCTTCCCTCCTGGGCAGTAGCCCTGGGAGACTTGTCCTCAGTGCGAGAGGACAATACATCACCTGGAGAGCAGGTCCTTGTTACAGGATCAGTTCCTGCTACACCAGGGTTATGTTCTCCTACTGGGAGACCTTTCTGATCCAAGGCAGCACTGGGGCTGCCAGACTGGATTTGGGACTTGGCTACTATGTCCCTGAAGGTCTCATCAATGTACCTCTCTGTCTCCCTCAGCTCCTCCAAGTCTGCTACTCTAGCCTCCAGAGATCAGACTCGTTCCCTGAGAGCTAGGAGCTCTTTGCACCGAGTGCACACATACAATCTCTCAGCGGCGGGTAAAAATTCATACATGTGACACTCAATGCAAAAGACTGGAAAGCCCCACTCTTGCTGCTGGACTGCTGCCTTCATCTTAGTTTTATTGAGTTCCTAGTTAAGTTTAGGATACTAAGGGAGTTGGAGTGAGAGTAATTTAAATTTACAGGTGAATTTACTAATTAATCAGCAAGGGGATGATTAAACTTTCAATAAGGGCTGGTACAATAGTATGACTTAGATAAGACCCTTTTGATTTTTAATGAGAAAGTGTCTCGTGCCTAAAAATCAAGGGTTGAGTGTGTGGGAAAGACAGACAGACTATCTCTGGCTTGCTTATTACCTCAGACACACACAAACTAAAGAATATATCCCTTAATTTCACCTTTCAGCAAACGTTTCTAAGCCGATAAATTTCTGAAGCTATACGTACCAATCCTCTTTAACCACTGTTAAATTAATCTTCACTCAGTTAATGGAAGGGTTTGAGATTCGTGCACCTAATGGCGCACGCTTCCAGTCCTCCTCTACTGCAAAGGATGCGGGGTCTCTGGAAACTGGGGCTGTGGAAGTCAATCCCTGGATCGCTTGCAGTGACCTCTGGGCTCCTCTCCCGGGGGATGCTGGGAGCAGTATGCAGATGAGCCTTCCGGTCCTCCTCTACTGCACTGGATACATTGGATACATTGATGGTGTCATTTTAGTTCATTTGGACTAATAAACACTGCATTCAGCTAGTAGCCCTACAGAAATGATAAGTAATAGTAATAGTAGAAATAACCATATTATCGGACTAGCACCTGATTTCAGAAATTATTACTTTCATGTGCTTTCTCAAGAAATAGGAGAACGATAATCAGAAACATTGTCTCCTCGTGCAAAATATGATCCTCTTGTTACTGTTCTTTAACATACCATGTACCTGACAGAGAAAAGGTTAATTTATAGACCTTCCTAAAATATCTTATGTCTTCATTTTACTCATTCATTCCATTTCCAAATGCATCAGAATCCTGCACTTGATCTTTGGTAGATTGAAAGGTATTCCCTATGGGTTGCATTATCTCTCAGTCATCCATGATGTATTATGCTTAGCTTAAATGACTGAGTCCCATTTGCACAATTGCCCTATTAATTTACTCATCATTGATTTACACCACTTTTGCTGGAAACCGTCCACCAGAACACTACTTTACATGCATTCCACCAGCTCTGTTCCAGTCTTTTTCTCTCTAATCATTCTCTTCATTTCATCTCTCTCCCATTTGTCTACCTCTATTAGCTTATTCCTCCCTCACTTCCCCCTGCTGTTCCTCACATCTCCTCTATTTTTTGTTTTCTTTACTTAATCTTCTTTTCCTTTGTATAATCATAATTACAAACAAATCTATTTAAAAAATCAAACTTCTGCATTGGCCAGGTAGTTCAGAGGAGGCACAATACTGCCACAGGGAAGATCTGGGGTTTGATTCCCAGTCTTTGCTTTCACTTCCCAGGCCAGCCAGAGTTGGTGATGCTGCAGAGGCAAATTGTGTGTTAAGGATCACCCCACCAGGGGGGCAGAGTTAGCCATCTGTTAAGGATCACCCCGCCAGGAGGGCAGAGTTAGCAATCTGTTATGAATTAGGCTGTTGAGTTAGCAATCTGCTAGCGCTTACCCCTCCAGGAGGGCGGAGTGAGCGATCTGGTATCGATCAGCTCCTCCGAAGGGGAGGAGATAGCAGTCTGATAGGCTTGGCTCCTGTAGGAGGAGGAGTTAAGCAATCTGTTATGGATCTTGCTAAGGAGTAGCAATCTGTTAGTGCTCTGCTCCCCCAGAGGGAAGGAATAGCAACTGTTATGCTGTGTTCTGTAGAAAGATGAGCCAGCAACCTGTATGATCCCCATGGGGAGATAGTAGGGATGTGAATCGTTTTTCGACGATTAAAATTATCGTCCGATAATTCTAATATCGTCTTAAACCGTTATGGAACACAATACAATAGAGATTCTAACGATTTATCGTTATAAATCGTTAGAATCGTGAGCCGGCACACTAAAACCCCCTAAAACCCACCCCCGACCCTTTAAATTAAATCTCCCACCCTCCCGAACCCCCCCAAATGACTTAAATAACCTGGGTGTCCAGCGGCGGTCCGGAACGGCAGCGGTCCGGAACGGGCTCCTGCTATTGAATCTTGTTGTCTTCAGCCGGCGCCATTTTCCAAAATGGCGCCGAAAAATGGCGGCGGCCATAGAACAACACGATTCCACGGCAGGAGGTCCTTCCGGACCCCCGCTGGACTTTTGGCAAGTCTTGTGGGGGTCAGGAGGCCCCCCCCAAGCTGGCCAAAAGTTCCTGGAGGTCCAGCGGGGGTCAGGGAGCGATTTCCCGCCGCGAATCGTTTTCCGTACGGAAAATGGCGCCGGCAGGAGATCGACTGCAGGAGGTCGTTCAGCGAGGGTTCCGGCGCCTCGCTGAACGACCTCCTGCAGTCGATCTCCTGCCGGCGCCATTTTCCGTACGGAAAACGATTCGCGGCGGGAAATCGCTCCCTGACCCCCGCTGGACCTCCAGGAACTTTTGGCCAGCTTGGGGGGGGCCTCCTGACCCCCACAAGACTTGCCAAAAGTCCAGCGGGGGTCCGGAAGGACCTCCTGCCGTGGAATCGTGTTGTTCTATGGCCGCCGCCATTTTTCGGCGCCATTTTGGAAAATGGCGCCGGCTGAAGACAACAAGATTCAATAGCAGGAGCCCGTTCCGGACCGCTGCCGTTCCGGACCGCCGCTGGACACCCAGGTTATTTAAGTCATTTGGGGGGGGTTCGGGAGGGTGGGAGATTTAATTTAAAGGGTCAGGGGTGGGTTTTAGGGGGTTTTAATGTGCCGGCTCACGATTTTACGATTTTTCACGATATTTTACCCCCCCAAACGGCAACAATACGATTCCCTCCCCCTCCCAGCCGAAATCGATCATTAAGACGATCGAGGACACGATTCACATCTCTAGGAGATAGCTATCTGATATGGATCAGCTTCCGCAGAGAGAGGAGTAATGGTCTGATGTGGGTTGGCTCCCATAGAGTGGCAGATTCTAATCCCTATTACAGAATCTATCTCAAAAGCGCTCACCCACTGGAATAACTGCCTTTTATCTATCACCGGCCTCCTAAATAAACTAAATCTGGTCCTTAACGCCTCAAAGACGGAGCTCCTCCTCATCTCCTCTAACGAAGAAAATATTCCCTCATCATCCCCATACAACCCCTGCATCACCCATAAGCATGTGAGAGACCTTGGGGTACTTCTAGACAATCGACTAAATCTAAAGAAAATGGTCAACACCACATCTAAAGACTGCTTTTTTAGACTCCAGGTTCTAAAACGTCTCAGGCCACTACTATTTTTCCAAGACTTCAGGACAGTCCTCCAAGCGCTGCTATTTGCCAAGATAGACTACTGCAGTGCCCTTCTCCTAGGCCTCCCCAAATCCACCACCAAACCACTGCAGATGATACAAAATGCCGCAGCGAGATTATTGACCATCACCTGCCGTGGCGATCACATTTCACCCATCCTCAGAAACCTACATTGGTTACCGGTGTACTTCAGAATCCTCTACAAATCAATCACCCTAATTCACAAATCTATCCATCATCAACTCCTACTCGACCTTGAAATTCCCTTTAAACTACACTCCTCCAACAGACCAATTAGAGACATCCACAAAGGTACGCTGAATGTCCCCTCAACTAAAGCCACACGCCTTTCCTCGACCAAAGACCGAGCTTTTTCAACAGCAGGTCCATCTATTTGGAATAATATCCCTTCAAGCCTCAGATTAGAACCGTGCCTCACTACGTTCAGGAAAAAACTCAAGACGTAGCTATTCCACCAAGCCTTTTCTGAACCTCCAGACAATCACTAGTCACCATTATTCTCACATGGACAAATGATCTTCTATCCTCCTGAACAATGGACCCATGCTTTCCCAGGTTAAAGCACCTTAAGCTTTAACCATATTTTTCTTGTATGATGTTACAATTTCTTCCTACCTTTACCTTTCTTCCAGCTATTTAAGCTTCCAAGTTCGTACTCCTTGTTAAATGTAACTTTGCCTTATTCACCTCTATTGTTATTTACTTTATTTTTGCCTCAGTTATCCCTTTGTTATTTGTAAACCGATCAGATATGGTTATTACCATGAAGGTCGGTATAAAAAAGTTTTAAATAAATAAATAAATAAATAAATAAATATTAGTGTAAGGAGTAACACTTAGTAGAAATAGTGAATCCCTGGGCCGATGGCAGCGCCCTCAAGTGGAGATCCTGAGAGGGACCACCGGCTATGCTGGAGTATTGAGACAAACACAGATAAGACGAGTGAGATCAAATTTGCAAATGACACAAAATTGTTCAGAGTAGTTAAATCACAAGCAGATTGTGATAAATTGCAGGAAGATCTTGTGAGACTGGAAAATTGGGCATCCAAATGGCAGATGAAATTTAATGTGGATAAGTGCAAGGTGATGCATATAGGGAAAAATAACCCATGCTATAATTACACAATGTTGGGTTCCATATTAGGTGCTACAACCCAAGAAAGAGATCTAGGTGTCATAGTGGATAACACATTGAAATCGTCGGTTCAGTGTGCTGCGGCAGTCAAAAAAGCAAACAGAATGTTGGGAATTATTAGAAAGGGAATGGTGAATAAAACGGAAAATGTCATAATGCCTCTGTATCGCTCCATGGTGAGACCACACCTTGAATACTATGTACAATTCTGGTCGCCGCATCTCAAAAAAGATATAATTGCGATGGAGAAGGTACAGAGAAGGGCTACCAAAATGATAAGGGGAATGGAACAACTCCCCTATGAGGAAAGACTAAAGAGGTTAGGACTTTTCAGCCTGGAGAAGAGACAACTGAGGGGGGATATGATAGAGGTGTTTAAAATCATGAGAGGTCTAGAACGGGTAGATGTGAATCGGTTATTTACTCCTTCGGATAGTAGAAATACTAGGGGGAACTCCATGAAGTTAGCATGGGGCTCATTTAAAACTAATCGGAGAAAGTTCTTTTTTACTCAACGCACAGTTAAACTCTGGAATTTGTTGTCAGAGGATGTGGTTAGTGCAGTTAGTATAGCTGTGTTTAAAAAAGGATTGGATAAGTTCTTAGAGGAGAAGTCCATTACCTGCTATTAAGTTCACTTAGAGAATAGCCACTGCCATTAGCAATGGTAACATGGAATAGACTTAGTTTTTGGGTACATGCCAGGTTCTTTTGGCCTGGATTGGCCACTGTTGGAAACAGGATGCTGGGCTTGATGGACCCTTGGTCTGACCCAGTATGGCATTTTCTTATGTTTCTTAGCTCTTTATTAGACTGGAAGTAGAACCACCAGAGGTGGCAGTAGTGAGTTGATGTGCCTGCAGGGCTGAAGTCCCTCTGATACTGGAACTATGATCTCTGAGTTGCTGAGCTGTAAGGAGAGACTATATGTAGTGAGTAGACAGGGTATGCTGGGCATAACCAGTGGTAGATGATACACTCACAATTGTAGATACCTGTAATGTCTTCTTATGCCACAGAGAGTCTTCAGTATTCAGGAATAGGAGCCGCAGGCGAGTACTGTTTCCTATAGGCAGTCTGAAATAGAATTCACAATAACTGAGTATGGGATGGCTTCTGGAATAGAAGAGAGGCTAGAAGAGATTTAGGAACATAGGCCCTCGTGGAGCGAGTACCGGTTCCTATCTGTTAATCTGTAATAACAATCCATAAGATATAGGTATGCGATATCTTCTGAGGAAGAAGAAAATATGAGAAAGGAATTAGGAACATAGGCCCTCGTGGAGTGAGTACAGATTCCTATCTGCAATCTGCAATGGTAACTCACGATCTCCGTACCTGCGATAACATCTTAGACTGAAGGGAGCCTTAGAGATTAGGAACAAGGGCCCTCGTGGAGCGAGTACCAGTTCCTGTCTGTAATAGGACTCACTGTGTTCACGTCTGCGATCGCCTCCAGGCAATAGGAGTCTTCTGAGTCTTCGGGAACGTAGGCCCTCGAGGAGCGAGTACTGGATCCCGCCCAAAAATCTGAAATCAAGAAGAGAGAGCACGGAGCCCCCGAGGAGCTAGTACTCCTGGTAAGCTTGAAAAGGCCAAGCAGTGGAGAAAGATTTCCCCTTGCTGACTCGGATCGTAGTTGCAAGTAGCGTGGACTGCTGAAGCAAGTCCCGATGGAGTTCCTTGCTAACTCGTTTGTAGTTAGCAAAGACCTTTTAAATTGAAAGCGGATGACGTCACTACGGGGGGACGCCCCCGAGGTTTGCGCCCTTGCTGGTACAAAGTCTGGAGCGCGCTCGTGCCCTTACATCATCAGTAACATGGCGGATCCGTAGCGTCAAGCCAGCCCGGGGATTCCGAGACCAAGAGGCGGGGAGAAGCTGTGGCTGCATCTGTCCGTCTGAGCCGAAGGGAGTCGCCACAAAGGTAGAGAGGGTGGAGCGAGGGTGAGAATAGGCACGAACACAACATTGTGCATCTCCAGAGGACAAGAAGACCAAACCTTTTAACAATGGTAAATCAAACTACCTGGAACGAGGATGCACATATACCAGGTTTCAGAGGGAATTGTGGTCTGTGATCCTGGCCAAGGACCACCACTGCAATGGCTGGGACAGAGAATATTAAAAAAGGGGGGAAAATACTCCAGATGATTAGAAATAAAGGCCTATGGTTCTTTTCCCCAGTTCTGTTAAGAGTTAGAAGCCCGAAGGAGTGAAAGGAAATTTCTGAGTCAAAAATATGACAAAGAAGAAAAAATAAACAATCCTGTAATATAAAAGACAGTATTCAATGATCAAGGCTAAAACATTCATTGGTCAGATTCAGTTTGAACTTTATTAAGGATAAATTATCCCAATATTAAATTCTGCTCTACATCTTCTAGAATGATCAATCCAGTACAATTCACTAACAACTAGAAATCAATAGTTCATGACTTTGATACTACCTCATTGATCTTGATGGTTAATTCCTGGGATTCTAGTATATTAAAAACGTTTTATATTGTTTCACCATTCAAAACTTTGATCAGCAATCAAAAGAAAAGAGCTCTTTCATATACATCCAAAATCTGCAATCTCAAGTGGAGACTAAGGCATACTGAGTGGAGATTGTGTAAGCCTTACTCCCCACAAGATAAGAACGAATATCTTTCTAATCTTGAACTTTATAGATATTCTACTCTAGCACAAACAATGTTATTTCTCTAAGAATATTTAGTCTGTTATTAATGTTTTCAGTTGTAAAATATCTTTTTACCTTGACAAGTATTAATGACCGTAAGGTGATTCCAAACATTGACAAAATTGCTAGCTTTTTATTTCAAAAGTTGCTAGATCACATGTTTCACTGATTGTATCTAGTCCTATATGCTCTTTCCCTTCCCCAGATTTTAGATCTATTCAATAGAAAATATTCCATTCAGTAAACAAAACTGAGATTCTGGAAATTCTAACCTTGATGAATTCTACTATTCTCAATCTTTGCCTTACTTTGTTAATTAAAGCATCCAAAAACCACTTTGGTGAATTTTTAGCTACTATAGTGAATATCACTTACTGAAGCCTGCTTTCCTACCACCCTTTAAAGCAGGGCTCCCAAACCTGTCCTGGGGACCACACAGAGATCTGAAGATCATAGCCATGAGAGTCTGTATACTCCAATCCTACTAGCAGAGGCTCTTGATGTCATTTCAAAAACATTATAGGTTGATACAACAAAATCTTTTCTATACTAGAGATGTGAATCGTGTCCTCGATCGTCTTAACGATCGATTTCGGCTGGGAGGGGGAGGGAATCGTATTGTTGCCGTTTGGGTGTGTAAAGTATCGTGAAAATCGTTAAAATCGTGAGCCGGCACACTAAAACACCCTAAAACCCACCCCCGACCCTTTAAATTAAATCCCCCACCCTCCCGAACCCCCCCCCCAAATGCCTTAAATTACCTGGGGGTCCAGCGGCACACTAAAACACGGCACACTAAAACCCCCTAAAACCCACCCCGACCCTTTAAATTAAATCCCCCACCCTCCCGAACCCCCCCCCCCCAATGCCTTAAATTACCTGGGGGTCCGTAGCGGCGGTCCGTAGCTTAAATTACCTCCGTAGCCTTAAATTACCTCCGTAGCGGCGGTCCGTAGCTAAATCGGGGTAAGGGGGAGAGCAGGAAACCGGCACACTAAATCGTGTAGTCTTCAGCCGGCACCATTTTGCAAAATGGCCGCCGCAAAATGGCGGCGGCCATAGACCAAAACGATTCGACGCAGGAGGTCGTTCCGGACCCCCGCTGGACTTTTGGCAAGTCTTGTGGGGGTCAGGAGGCCCCCCCAAGCTGGCCAAAAGTTCCTGGGGGTCCAGCGGGGGTCCGGGAGCGATCTCCTGCCGCGAATCATTTTCCGTATGGAAAATGGCGCCGGCAGGAGATCGACTGCAGGAGATCGTTCAGCGGGGGTCCGGAATCCTCGCTGAACGACCTCCTGCAGTCGATCTCCTGCCGGCGCCATTTTCCGTACGGAAAACGATTCGCGGCAGGAGATCGCTCCCGGACCCCCGCTGGACCCCCAGGAACTTTTGGCCAGCTTGGGGGGGCCTCCTGACCCCCACAAGACTTGCCAAAAGTCCAGCGGGGGTCCGGAACGACCTCCTGCGTCGAATCGTTTTGGTCTATGGCTGCCGCCATTTTGCGGCGGCCATTTTGCAAAATGGCGCCGGCTGAAGACTACACGATTTAGTGTGCCGGTTTCCTGCTCTCCCCCTTCCCCCGATTTAGCTACGGACCGCCGCTACGGAGGTAATTTAAGGCTACGGAGGTAATTTAAGCTACGGACCGCCGCTACGGACCCCCAGGTAATTTAAGGCATTTGGGGGGGGGTTCGGGAGGGTGGGGGATTTAATTTAAAGGGTCGGGGTGGGTTTTAGGGGGTTTTAGTGTGCCGTGTTTTAGTGTGCCGCTGGACCCCCAGGTAATTTAAGGCATTTGGGGGGGGGGTCGGGAGGGTGGGGGATTTAATTTAAAGGGTCGGGGGTGGGTTTTAGGGGGTTTTAGTGTGCCGGTTTTCCTGCCCTCCCCCTTCCCCCGATTTACGATTTTTTGATGATAAATCAGGGGAATTGGTATTGTATCGTGGCCCTAACGATTTTTGACGATTTAAAATATATCGGACGATATTTTAAATAGTCAAAAAACGATTCACATCCCTATTCTATACTCCTAACCCTTATTCACTGGTGACTCCAGCTTGTCATGTTACAATTCCTCCCGTAGTTGGAGCTATGGGAGGCCTCTCACCTTTCTCTGGAGCCTGCTCCGAAGCCGGGGCCTCGCCTGATCGGCTTGCCCAGGTTTTGCTACATGGCCTGGGAGGCCTTTGACATCCTCGGGGCCTGCCTGAGGCCTGCTTCAGTCTTCACCTGGACTTTCTGGTTTGGGCCACGCCCTTCTTCCTAGAGGCTGGCCCGCAGCTCTTCTCTCCAGTTATAGGGCCAGCCAGGTGTGATCCATCTGAGCTCCTCCCAGGGAGTTGCTTGTTCCTGTCCTATAAAAGGACTTCCTCTGCACTCAGTCCTTGTTTCGGCAATGGCACTAGTCTACCTAGGCTATGTCTCCCTTGGACTTCCTGATGGTCCTGCTTGTTTCTGATGTTCCAGTCCTGATGCTCCAGGATGTGGGACCCATGCCTCCGAGAGTTCCTGCTTCTGTTCCGAGTTCCTAGACTCTTGCTTCTGATTCCTAGTTCCAACTCTGGAGGATCTGAGGGGTTTCCACTGAACTTCCTGAGCTTCTCCTGCTTCTCCTGAGCTTCTCCCGCTCTTTTCGTGATCCGCGACCAGCCTCTTGGCTGTGTAGGGCGCGAAGGAGACAGTGTGGTCCACGACCGTCCATTGGGGCCACCCGTTGGCAATGGATTGTTAGGGCGCCTGAGGGTCCTGCTCATCCCTCTTGTTTCTGTCTTCGTCCTGAACTCCTCTGTGCTTTGCTCCAAGTTCCAAGGCTTTGCTTTCTCCGCTTCAGTCCTGTGCCAACCTGACCTCCGTCCGGCCTGCCGCCTCTGCTGCCTCCTGCAGCAGGTCCGAAAGGGCTGGGAACGGTCGGAGGACTGTTCAGAGACCACCATAATAGCGTGGTCTCCCGGGGCATGTAGGTCGGCGGAGTGGCCGGGACTTGGACCGTCTTCACCACTGCAAGGGCACACCTCACTTCTCTTCCACCTAGAGAGCCTTGGTATGCCAAGCCTAGAGTGCTTGCTCGAGACTGACGCTAGCTGTAACATGTCATGCTTCTCCTTATTTTATTTATTTAAAAAACTTATATTCCACTGCTTCCACACATTTTTCAGAGCAGATTACAACTTGTGCATACACAAAATGCAAACATGCAAGACCACATAAAATCACAAATCAAATAAAATCAAACTTAAAACTGCATCATAACAAAAGATAAAACATATCAATAAAATGTTAACTAAATGCTTCAGTAAAATAAAAGGCCTTTACCATTTTTCTAATGATTATCAAATTCTTCTGCCCATGAAGCTTTGCTGGGAAACCATTCCACTCCAAAGAAATGCCATATTTCCAGGACCCTCCCTCCAATGCCCCAAAATAATGTTTAAAGTTATTGGCCATATTGGTCTGAAAACCCTACTCTTCCCCTCCTGGAATCAATGAATATTTACAAATGTATATTTTGAAGCCCACCATTCACACTTCCCATTTTAAAGTGTATGAAAGATCCTCCTCCTTGGCCACTCTGTAATACAGCAAAGGCTCTGCACATTTGGAAGTAGCCTAAAGATATGGAGCAGTGATATAAACAGAATGATAAAAAGAATATCAGAAGAGAAGGAAGGAATGTGGTTTTAAAAAGGAGACTCTTGGGGCTTGAAGTCTTCAATAGACTTAGGACTTCAGCTGGGAGCATACCAGGGATAAGGCACAATTAGATCACTGGGGAATAGTATTTTTTATTGATTTTTTTTCCAGCAGCCTCACTAACTTTGGTGCCTGTGGGGATTATTACAGGCTTTTTAAGAAGACATAGGAGAGAGCCAGAGTGTGGCTAAAATTGGTCTTGAAGTAGCCTACCAGCAGAGGAGGTGGAGGCCATTACTATAATAAGATTTTGGGCATGCTTGGAACAGAGATGAAGGGCAGCGATACGAAAGTTGTGAGGTGGGGTAAAAGACAAAGGGAAGGGTTGCATATGGGAAATGGTATGCGTATCTACCATAAGTGGACGAATCTCAACTGGGCAGACTGGATGGACCATTTTAGCCTTTACCTTCCACATGGATGGAATCTGTATAAACTCCATTACAGAATTACTGAATGCCATATAGCACTTTCAAAAAGGGCTTATCTTCAGTCTCTTCTTAAATTGCACTCAGAAAATGACTGGTTCTGACTGATTGACCTCAGCTTGATCTCCCCTTGGAAAATTAGGACAGCAGTCAGCTTGTTTCCTTTGAAGTCTAGTACTTTTCACATAAAAAGGCTGAAAAATAGAATGGGAGGTAAAAGCAGGGCAAGTGATAACCTTAAAGTTATAGCAGAATTCAACTTCAAACACTAGAACTAAAGGATTCAAGAGGTTGCACTATGAGGCCCAAGATATGCCACAGTAAATGAATGGCTAGCTTTTTCACAGAATAACAGATACATAATGGTGATTACAGAAAGATGTGTGAGGGGTAGAGGACACTTCTAGAATGGCAACCAAAGGATGCAACATTTACATATTAAAATGGATGGCTATTGATCATATCCAGCCAACATGGAGAAGGGGAGATCAGGCAGTTTGCTTAAACCAGTGAGAACATTGGATCTTTACTTTAAGGACAGTGGTCCTACATGGTTTAAAGGAGAAAAATTTAGAATGGGATTCTATTTGCTGAGTAGCATGTATATACCAATTGGTTGGTTGTATATTTTTTGACCAATCCCATGTAGCCTATTATTTTCAATTTGATTTGTTCCTGTCTGAAACATTTATGGAAGATAGAATGTCTGTGTTTGTATCACTGTGCAGGTGATATATACTGGTGAGGCACCCCTGAAACAAATGTTCATCGAGGCACGGAGCTGTGTTAGGGCTTGATAAGAAGGATATTAATGTTTGATAATTATTTACACATAATTGTAACAAAGCATTCTAAAACAAAATTAGAGGGAGACCGAAGATTATAATAAGAAAACATTTATATTGCAAACAAGCAAGTAATGCTTTCCACATATGAAGGTCTTCTGGGTTATTATAGAATGTTTCTTATTTTTTGTTTCAGGCTAATAATTATAAGTGGATTTTGGGGGGGACAGTAATGAGTATTTCTACAGAGTATGGTTTTGTTTGATAAGGAAAATGAACTCTAACATTACCCAGCTGTTTGTCCATAGAAGATGCAACAGGTAAATATGCCTACGGACTAACTGCATTGCATTTACTCAACATATATTCACACACACCTGGGAAATTAATTTTGGAAAACAAATCTCTGAATGTATGCACATTTTCCTAGGCAACAGGAGCATGTACAAATGAAGAAAAACTCTTGTGCTACAAACACCGATGTATGTTAAACAAAATGCATCTGGAACAAGATCCATTACTGCAGAACCTCAATAGTCAGAGGCTTACAGTGACATAATATAGTACTACCTTAAGAAGCCAAAATACATGTCCCAAGGAAGTCCAGTTACCATTGATGCAACATGCGTTGTTTGCTCTGATTAAGACACTGTGTTGAGCTTCAGAGATCAGACTGCCCTTGAGCCCTAGCATCTATCAAATCTTCAGTTCTACTATTCACTCATTTCTTGCAGAGCTTAGTACCACGAAGGCAGCTTTATTCAGGCACGACATTAATATGTTTCACACCAAATTCTTTTTTGTAGGGAGCCCAGTAAACCTGAACTTTCCAAAATCATTTGGCCCCTATTACCTGTAAGCACTGCTTCCAAATAGGTTGTAATGCCAGCTAATAGGCTCCCATAATCATTTCTGAATTGAACAAAGAGGTCTTAGCACTGGCAGCCATCAGTCATTTTTATTCCCAATCAAACTACATTGCAAAGGAGGAAAGTTTTTATACTCCTGGTTGCTGAGCCTCACAACTTCATTTTTATCTGACTAGAATAATAATGCAGGGTTGAGAAATTCCAAGGTCAAGAGCATCGTCCCAGTAAAGCACCTGCAAAAAGGGAGAGCTTCAAATGATGCTTCTAGAATCCAAGGTCACCAGTTTGTTTATGGAGACTGTTTTATGGTATACTACAATCTCTGCCACTGGGAAGAGAGCTGATCATCCACATAACTAAAGCAAAGTCATAGCAAAGCATGCCAGCAATATCACCAAGAAGAGAAGACCCCATTTCATTTTATTTATCTTTCAAATATACTATAAACAACTTTATATAGTAGGTCTTATTAAAACTGCTATCTTACTTTCAATTGTCCTGGTGGTTTTGCATACATCAACAGATATGTCTCTAATAAATCTACTGTAGATCATATTTTTTTTTTTTTTTTTTACCAGCCTTCTCCTTTCTCAAAAGTACCACTGCACCTGGGGCTGGATTATACATAAAGGACCGGACTGCTGTCTTATATATCTGCTACCATCTGCGAGACATGTCATTCAATGCCCTTTGATAAGAGCAGGTTCATTGTTTCTTCAAATACAGTTCTTAGTCAACTTTCTGGGTCTGTTTTCATTTGTTTTATTTATTAAAATTTATCAATTGCTTAATTGTAAGCAGCTGAAGAGATGTACATAAAAAACCATTCAAGTCTAGTATGTTTAACAGAAGAAAAAACAACAAAATACATAACATAATATCATACTGTAGATTCCTGAGTTCAATAGGTTCCAAAAGGACAATTTTAAGGAGGTGTAAAATATATGATTGAATAAACCATTCCTGAGTTAGATGCTGTTAAATTCCAGTTTGGTACAAGTATTATTCTTATAAATAGGCCTGTCTATAAAGAAATGTTTTTAAGAGATCTGTGAATTACTTTAGATAATCACATAGTCGCAGGTCCATTGAGAAAGAGCGCCCTAGAACAGGAGCTGTCACTAAGAAAAACTCCCTGGTCACTGCGAGACGAGCACACTTGAGAGATGGAACATCAAGCGATGACTGTAAGTGGCGAGATGGTTGACACAGTTTAAGAAGAGAATTAGCCCAAGACAAAATTCAGAATTTACCAGTTTAAAAGTGGAAATTCCAATTTTATATTCTACCCACTAACATATCAAAAGCCAGTACAAGCTCATGAGAGTCGGTGTAATGTGCTCATTATATTTAGAACCAGAGATAAGATGGGTAGCAGAATTCAAAAGAAGTTGTAAGGATTGTAAGGAAGCATCTGGAAGACCTAGCTAGAGACCATTACAATAATCAATTAGTGGAAAAATTAATGCTTGTACCACAGTACGAAAATTTGGCTCATACAGAATATACTTTAATCCGGAGACAACTTGTAGTTTGTAAAAACCAGTTTTGATAACAGTTTTAATGAGTACAGAATGAAAGGTTAGAATCTATCCAAATGCCCAGACGTTTAACACAATCTTTAATTGGAAATGTAAGGGAATCAATGTTGATTACTGAGTGTTGGAATGAAGAATGTGGTCTACGAATTGAAAGAAATTCTACTTTAGACATATTGAGAGATAGCAAGTCTATAATTTGAAGCATCAAAATGTCATGGCACATAGAATAAACTTGCCTTTCTTAAATCTTCTACCACTATTAATTTCCAATGATTAAGAAAGTCACAGGATCATCTATTTATGTAGATTATCATAGAGCACTGCTGAACGTAGGCAACACCTACTCACTGCAGTAAGACTAGTGACATGCTAAACATAGAAAATTATGGCAGAAATGGCCAACCAGTCTGCCCAGAAAGCTTTTGGTAGTACCTGCTGCGCCATACAAGTCACCCCGTTACTTAGTTTCCCAAGTTGCTGTCAGAGTCCAGTTCCTGTTACCTCTTGCCATTGAAGCAGAGAGCAATGTTGGAGTTGCAGCCACGTGCATGTTATAAAATCCGGGCTCAGCGCACGCAAGGGAGTACACACTTGTGCACCTTGCGCGTGCCGAGTCGCACAGCCTTCCTCCATTCTCCCTTGTGCCTCCTCTCCTCCAGGGTATACATATTCAGGTCCTTCAACCTCTTCTCATAAGTCATTTGAAGCAGATCAATTTTGTCACCCTTCTCTGGACCGCCTCCATCCTGTCTCTGTCCCTTTTGAGATGTGGTCTCCAGAACTGAACACAATACTCCAGGTGAGGCTTCACCAAGGACCTGTACAAGAGGACTATCACTTCCTTTTTCCTTCTGGTTATTCCTCTCTCTATGCAGCCCAGCATTCTTCTGGCTTTAGCTATCGCCTTGTCACATTGCTTTGCCATCTTCAGATCGCTAGACACTATCACGCCAAGGTCCCTCTCTTGCTCTGTACACAACAGCTCTTCACCCCCCAAGACGTACAGCTCTTTTGGATTACCACACCCCAGATGCATGATTCTACACTTCTTGGCATTGAATCCCAGCTGCCATATCTTCATTCAAGCTTCCATAAATCATGTCTCATTCTCTCTACTCCTTCCGGAGTGTCCACTCTGTTGCAGAACTTACTATCATCTGCAAAAAGACAAACTTTACCTTCTATCCCTTCTGCAATGTCACTCACAAAGATATTGAACAGGATCAGTCCCAACACCGATCCTTGTGGCACTCCGCTTAATACCACTCTCTCTTCAGAATAGGTTCCATTTACCATCACACAGTCTTCTATCTGTCAACCAGTTTGTAATCCAGGTCACCACCTTGCTGCCCACTCCCAAGCTTCTCATTTTATTTACAAGCCTCCTATGCAGGACCATATCAAAAGCTTTGCTGAAATCCAAATTGATCACATCGAGTGCTCTTCCTCAATCCATTTCCTTAATCACCCAATCAAAAAAGTCAATCAGATTTGTCTGACAGGACCTTCCTCTGGTGAATCTATGCTGCCTTTGGTCCAGCAATTCTTCTGACTGGAGATAGTTCCCTATTCTTTCCTTCATCAGCATCTCAATTACTTTTCCCACCACTAAGGTGAGGCTAGCTGGCCTTTAGTTTCCAGCCTCCTCTCTGTTCCCAATCTTGTGAATTGGGACCACCACCACCACTCTTCTCCAATCACTCAGCACCATGCCCATTTCCAGGGATATTTGAACAGGTCATGCAGCAAACCCGCCAGCACATCTCTAATCTCCCTCAGTATCCTGGGTTGATAAGGCCCCATAGCTTTGTCCACTTTCAGTTTTCCTAGCTCTTCCCATAAATTGTCTTCTGTAAATGGAGTTTTGTCTAGTCCACCCCCCTCCATTTTCTTGTTAACAAGCGACAGTCCTTCTCCAGGGTCTTCTTTAGTGAACACCAAACTGAAGTATTTGTTTAATATTTCTGGCATTTCTTTGTTTCACTCCACACATTGATCCTTTTCACCTTTGAATTTCACTATACTACTTTGGACCTTTCTCCTTTCTCTGATGTATCTGAAAAATGTTTTGTCACATCACCTTACCTCTTTGGCAATCCTTTTTTCCGCTTGACTTTATGCTTTCTTGATTACTTTCTTGGCCTTCTTCAGTTTCACCAGATAGTCTTCTTTGTGTTCCTCCCTTTGGGATCCTTTATATTTCTTGAACGCTGTTCTTTTTGCTTTTATCAGCCACCTTCTTTGAGAACCAGATAAGTTTTTTATTTTTCTTCCTTTTGATTACTTTTTTAATATAAATTAGTTGCCTTTGTAATTGCTTTTTTTTAGTTTGTCCCACTGTAGTCCCACCTCTGTCATTTTCTCTCAGTCTTCTAGTTCTACCTCTAGGTACTTCCCCATTTCAACAAAGTCTGTATTTTTAAAATGCAAAACTTGGGTCTTCGTGTGACTTCTCCTTCTCATATTTGCGATATCAAACTTTACCATTTGATGATCACTGGTGCTGAGGTGGGCACCCACCCAGACCTTAGAGACATTATTCCCGTTAGTGAGCACTAAATCGAGGATAGCTCCCTCCCTCGTGGGTTCTATTACCATTTGATTGAACACAAGAACATAAGAAATTGCCATGCTGGGTCAGACCAAGGGTCCATCAAGCCCAGCATCCTGTTTCCAACAGAGGCGAAACCAGGCCACAAGAACCTGGCAATTACCCAAACACTAAGAAGATCCCATGCTACGGATGCAATTAATAGTGGTGGCTTTTCCCTAAGTAAACTTGATTAATAGGCGTTAATGGACTTCTCCTCCAAGAACTTATCCAAACCTTTTTTGAACCCAGCTACACTAACTGCTCTAACCACATACCCTGGCAACAAATTCCAGAGCTTAATTGTGCGTTGAGTGAAAAAGAATTTTCTCCGATAAGTCTTAAATGTGCTACTTGCTAACTTCATGGAATGCCCCTAGTCCTTCTATTATCCAAAAGGGTAAATAACCGAATCACATCTACTTGTTCAAGACCTCTCATGATCTTAAAGACCTCTATCATATCCCCCCTCAGCCGTCTCTTCTCCAAACTGAACAGCCCTAACCTCTTCAGCCTTTCCTCATAGGGGAGCTGTTCCATCCCCTTTATCATTTTGGTTGCCCTTCTCTGTACCCTCTCCATCACAACTATATCTTTTTTGAAATGTGGCGACCAGAATTGTACACAGTATTCAAGGTGCGGTCTCACCATGGAGCGATACAGAGGCATTATGACATTTTCCGTTTTATTAACCATTCCCTTCCTAATAATTCCTAACATTCTGTTTGCTTTTTTGACTGCTGCAGCAAACTGAGCCGATGATTTTAAAGTATTATCCACTATGATGCCTAGATCTTTTTTCTGAGTTGTAGCTCCTAATATGGAACCTAACATCGTGTAACTAGAGCAAGGGTTATTTTTCCCTATATACAACACCTTGCACTTGTCCACATTAAATGTTATCTGCCATTTGGATGCCCAATCTTCCAGTCTTGCAAGATCCTCCTGTAATGTATCACAATCCACTTGTGATTTAACTACTCTGAATAATTTTGTATCATCCGCAAATTTGATAAACTCACTCGTCGTATTCCTTTCCAGATCATATATATATATATATATATATATATATATATATATATATATATATATATTGAAAAGCACCGCTCCAAGTACAGATCCCTAAGGCACTCCACTGTTTACCCTTTTCCACTGAGAAAATTGACCATTTAATCTTACTCTCTGTTTCCTGTCTTTTAACCAGTTTGTAATTCACGAAAGGACATCGCCTCCTATCTCATGACTTTTTAGTTTTCTTAGAAGCCTCTCATGAGGGACTTTGTCAAATGCCTTCTGAAAATCCAAATACACTACATCTACCGGTTCACCTTTATCCAGATGTTTACTAATCCCTTCAAAAAAATGAAGCAGATTTATCAGGCAAGACTTCCCTTGGGTAAATCCATGTTGACTGTGTTCCATTAAACCATGTCTTTCTATATGCTCTAAGATTTTGATCTTTAGAATAGTTTCCACTGTTTTTCCCAGCACTGAAGTCAGGCTCACTAGTCTATAGTTACCCCTTGTGAGGCATCCATATCTCTCTATTTCTGTTAGATTCTGCAGAAGGGATTCTCCAGCGTACGTCTGGCAGATTAAAATCTCCAATAATTAACATTTTTCCCTTCTTTCCCACCTTTTGGATGTCTTCTACCAGATCTCTGTCTATTTCTTCCGTTTGATTCAGAGGCCTGTAAACTACTCCAGTAAAAATAGTTGTGCCATCATCTTTTTTTAGGACGGCCCATAATGCTTATTCTTTACCCCATCTTCCTTGCAGCTCAGTTGCTTGGATATTGTTTTTGACATAAAGAGCTACTCCTATCCCTTTTCTTTCCTCTCTGTCCTTCCTTAACAAGTTATAGCCTGGTATGGCCATATGCCAATCAGGAGATTCTGTGAACCATGTCTCCATTTCAGTAACAATGTCCAAGTCTGCCTCCACTATTAGGGCTTGCAGGTCTGGGATTTTATTGCCCAGACTATGATCATTTGTGCTCATACCTTTCCAGCTTTTCTAGTTCAGGTTACTGCTTTTCTTGGACGTGTTTTGGGTCTTATTCAGATGACTTTTATAATCCCCCTCACCCATTTCCTTTGTATTTGTATTTGGGGGTTGACATTCTAATTTCCTTCTGCCACCCCTGTTATCTAGTTTAAATGCCTTATGGCATAGGATTTGAATTTATCTCTTAGGATTCTTTTCCTGCCACAGGCAGATGTAAGCCATCTTTGACATAGAGCCTTTTACTATTCCATACATGGCCCCAGCCTCCAATATATCCAAAACTTTGTTCCTTACACCAAGGTTTGAGCCATGCATTGAAGTTATCTATATGGCTTATCCTCTCTTTCTCCTTTCCATGAGCAGGTAACACTTCTGAAAAAGCAACAGTTTTCGCCATGTGACTAATCTGCTTCGTCAGACTGGAAATCTCTCTGTACCACTTGGATGCTGTTTCTAGCAAGGTCGTTGGTTCCCAGATGGATGATAACATCAACTTTAGAGTCTTTGCTTTCTTCTTTGATCGCCTTAACTATTTGAATAGCATTTCTACCAGCCGATGATCCTGGAAGGCTTTTAACTGTAGTGTTTACCTTGAAAAGAGTTCCCAAATTAGTGCCTCTGATAACTGAATCAGCCAGCACAATGAGCTTTTTCTTGATTGTATTATGGAATTTCTGCATGCATTGGGTTTCTTCTTTCTTTTCAAATACCACTTCAATCTCTATCGCAAGAACTTCTTCATTATCTAATACAGAGAAGGCATTTTGTACTTGTGTCTCTTGATAGAGCGTGTGTCTCCGCATCCAGTTGTTCTTAGGTTCTTGTACGCTCTTTGTAAGTGGGGGTGGACATGGTGGCCTCACAATTGTGAAGAATAGGTGCCTTTGGGTCACAGGTCTTATCCTACCTGAGCCCACTGTAAACCGCTTTTTATCTGGACTTTTGATTGTTCTGTGGTAATGGGGAAATGATTCCTGAATACTGTAAAGTGGGAGAGGAATTTTTGTGGTTTCTGATACTTTTATTGCAGCTAATTCAGCATTAACTTGAGCCAACTCCTTTTTCACAGAAGAGAGTTCTGAACAAAAGGGGCAAGCCCTAAGCTTCCGGATGATTTACCTCAAAATAAAGGCTCCACAATTATTACATTGGATCATACTCATTTTGTTCAACTGATTTGATGGAGAACACCTAAGGAATTACCAAATTACCTTGTTTTCAATTATGTATCCAGGCAGAAAATCTTAGAAGAACAAACCCAAGGGTGGGAGGAAACTAAACAGTTAACACTTGCCCTTAGCTGTTCACCAGACTGTATCTGCTATTGAGTTTGAACAGCCCCTCTCCCAGACAAGCTGGCTTCCAAGAAAAATAGAAAGATTACAGAAATGCAGAAGAATATCACCAAGAAAGCAGTTTAAAATAAGGCTAACTGGCTTTTTTACTTAACTGGCCACACGAATCTGAAGTTATGGGTGTCTCCTTGCAATCCAAAGGAGACTGAGGAGTTCTTAATGGCCTCCTGCAGTGCACTATGAGTCACCTGCCCCAAAAGAGAAATGCCCAATGCAGACACTTTTGCATAAGAACATAAGTAAACATAGAACAATGAATAAAAAATCACTTAGTGAATTCTGGAAGGCTTCTGATCTGGATTCAGCTCACTGGTCCAAGGACCTAGCTTCTCCTCAGCCCAAGTCCAAAGACCTTGCTTCTCTTCAGTACAGAGACTTATGTCCAGGCAAAGCCAGTTGTCCTTCTAAGGGGGCAATAATAAAAATTGCCTGCATTGGTGCAAACTTCACGGGTTATTTTACCCATGCAGTTTGCTTTGGATTATTGCCCGTGGAAAAGCTACTTACCGAGATTGTGCCTACATTCTCCTTGGGTAATTTTTCTGTTGGAAACAGCACATGTGGTTTTGAGTACACTGTGTGTGCCGTTCCAATTTCCTCCCCTCCCCCCAGACAACTTCTTCATTCTGCAGGTACAAGTGGGCACACTGTTGATCAACATGCATCCTTTTACCCAGGCTGGGCAATAATGCTATTTTATCCATGGAATAAGCTTTCACTGTTGCCCTCCCCAGGACTCTTCCAGTGCTTTTGCTAAAAATATTGACACTAGTAATGTTTTCCTACAGTATATCTTTATAAAGTATACGCCATAGTTCAGTCACTTCTAATTTTAAATCTTTCATATGGAAGCTTGTAAAGGAAGAGGGATGCAGTCAATGTACACTAAAAGGTGAATTTTAAAAGCCCAGTGGGCATCAAAACCAAGAGATATGTAAATATGTCGGGTCGGCATGCACCGAGTGGATTTTAAAAGGTGTCCGCATATGAGCGTACTTGCCGCTACGTGCACAAATGAAAAGTTTCAAAAAAGGGGTGGGGCGTGGGCGAGATCTGGGTGTTTCTGGATTTTACCTTGAAGTTTGTGTGTAAATACTTATGCACACAGGTGCACGCTGGGGACTCTCCTGTATAACTTTACCACTGCTATAGATGGCGTGCAAGTAGTAAAATTAAAAGATATAGGCAGATAGGTGGGGGTCTTAAAGATCCAGGCTAACAGGGAGAAGGAAGGCTATTAAATTAGCTGGGTCTGTAAGTCACATCCCTTACCTGGGCAAACTGGGAATGAGCTGGGAAAACTGAAAATAGCGTCTGTGCATGTATCTACTAAAATCCTCCCACTTACACGGTAGAAGCGGCATTTGCACATATAGACCGCCGTGTTCACTTAAAATTGCGCGCATGTGTGAGTGCGTTCAGGCTATTTTACAGCATGCAAGAACATATGCGTATATTATAAAATGGCTGTATCTCTGGGCACGGGCCGACGAATGCACGCACACATGCCTGTTTGAAAGTTACCATCTTATCGCATTAGCGACAGTGATAAAAGGTATCAGCTAATCAGGTACCTTCAACATGATCCCATTTCTATGAGAAATTCAAATGGTAGTTTGATGATACAATAGGATTCAGTGGGATAAGATGGATACCTCACACACAGGCAGATACAGTACAGTGCGCTCCGGTGGAGCGCACTGTTAACCCGCATTTGGACGTGCGTTTTCGACGTGCTAGCTTTACCCCTTATTCAGTCAGGGGTAATAGCGCGTCCAACCCCCCTGAAACTAATAGCGCCCGCAACATGCAAATTCATGTTGATGACCCTATTGGTTATTCCCGCGCGATTCAGTAAGTAAAATGTGCAGCCAAGCCGCACATTTTACTTTCAGAAATTAGCGCCTACCCAAAGGTAGGCATTAATTTCTGCCAACACCAGGAAAGTGCACAGAAAAGCAGTAAAAACTGCTTTTCTGTACACCCTCCGACTTAATATCATGGCAATATTAAGTCGGAGGTCCCAAAAATTAAAAATAATAATAAAAAAAAAATTTAAAATCGGCCCAATTTTGCCAGCGTCCGGTTTCCAAACCCGTGGCTGTCAGCAGGTTTGAGAACAGACGCCGGCAAAATCGAGCGTCGGCTGTCAAACCCGCTGACAGCTACCACTCCTGTCAAAAAAGAGGTGCTAGGGATGCACTAGTGTCCCTAGCACATCTTTTTACCGCAGGCCCTCATTTGCATGTGGGCCGATACTAAATCGCGCGCACGGGAGAGTGGCCTGTGCACGGGCCGGGAGAGCGGGCGAGCGCCCGCTCTCCCGCGACTTTTACTGTATCAGCCCGACAATCAGGTATAGTTCAGGGATGGGGAGAAAATAGCCAGCCAGATATACAAAATATTTTGTATAGAGGACACAGAAGTAATATTGTTTTAAAGAAGAGAATTCTGGTGTTGTAGCTCCAGGGAAAATAAAAAATAGGAAGCCACTGAGAGTTGTGGTGCCAAGAACAGAAACCAGGAGGTTGCTGGGAGGTGTAGTTCCAATTAGTGTTAATCTGAAGCTAGTCAGAAGAAAAACTCGCAGCAGAGGAATGTGACATTAATTGGGAAATATATGAAGTTAATCTAGAATTTACTTAGAGAGAGCGCGGGGGCTCTTTACAGAGCTGTTGTGAAAACAAGGGCTGATTGCAGCAAGACTGAGGCAGGGAAAGAGCTACCACTTCGGGTGGGCATAATCCCACAGAAATTATGGAAAGCCTGCAGCATAAGGCCAAAAGAGAGAGATATACATACATGCACATGAGGGATACTATTATAGGGCATGTGATTGGAGCATTGGGTTCATGCTGGTCTGTTAATTCCTGCTGAAAATGTCTGGAATAACCTGGTGCCTTAGGGTATGGAGCTAAACTATTCCTGTGAAAGAACATAAACCATAGGAAAATAAAGACACTGCTTGCTGAAAAATGTAAACCATGCTGGTGTTTTGAGTTAGCCAGCAGAGATTCAGAACAGGTCATGGGTGCAAGTCTGCTCACAACGATATTAAAAGAATAATTGCAAACACTCCAGGTACATTATTTTATGCCTTTTATACTAGAGATTGCAGAAACATTTGCTGTTTGTTGTTCTCCATCAGTAAATTATTACATCCTAATGAGACTGACATGAATCTCCTTATTCTAACAGAATGGATTCTGCTTGCTGCTGTCGGATATCATAACTATTGTTTTTTGTTGCATGATTTTCATATCACAAGAAAACATCCAAAACCACTTTTATTCCCATAAGAACATCTTTTCTATTAATACACAGGAGAAAAACCATTAGTAGAATGTGAAATTGGTATCAATGAGCCAAAGGGCTTATTGTGTTCCCTAAAATCTGTGAATGATGGTTTCCACCACATTTACGTTCTTCCAGCAAACCTTGTTGATCAATCAGACAGAAAAAAAGGAGTTATGTTTGGACCATATAGATTTAATAATGCATAAGAACATTAGAAATAATGCCTTTCATAGAAATGTAATACCCCAAGGGAAAATAAAATATGGTTTATAATCTAAATGCATAATTCCAGACCTCTCGGAGCTGGAACATTTAAAAATGTAATATTAAGGTTTTAAATCAAACCCAGCAAGAGATACATGTCGAGTTCAGTATAGCAGAAGGTAGGCTATTAAGACGATGCTCTTAACAATTATGGTTCCACTCCCTGCACTGCCACTTGGAAGGTCAAAAATTCCCACAGAGATTTATAGCTCTCAGCCTACCAGACAAGAAGAGAAGTGTAGCCTGAGGGAGGAGAAAGTGGAGACTGAAGGATTCTATTTGAACAATGTTAAGCTTAGCACTTTCACACTAAGTTGTGGGGAACATAGTAAAGTCCACTGTGGACATGGAGGCAACAAGGGTAATGGTGAGAGGCTGGAGATCTTTACAGGAAAGCAAAGAAAGGAGTCAGGACAAATAAAATGCAAAAAGAATGAAGCTTTAACAAGTTGATTCCTAAACCTTTTCAGGGCTATATAGGAAACCCCAAGCTTCCCCAGTACTGAATTATTGATTTTCCTGGTTTATATAGCTAGAATGACATCTATATTTTTCGTATACCATTACATGCAAGTTGCTGCTCTGTCACAGTCTGTTTTGATTGTCTCCTAATTGTGCTTGCTTCCATTTTATGTGGTGATTCCTGTTGCCCTCTAGAGCACCGATGGCACCTGACTGTCCTGGATTATTACTATTTTATTTTTGTGTCAACAGTAGACAGGGATAGAATTCCGAATTAACAGAAGTCACAAGGGTACAATAGAGTCCCCTCCTTCTCTTTACCCACCTCCCGATTGCCATGAAAAGCTACCAAGAAACAAGAGACACTCCGGGGATATACAGCTGCAGGAACAGAGTAGTTGTGAATATTGTTAGGGATACTGGGTTTCAAGGGGACCAACGGAATACCTTTCTCATGAGCTGCGCGATTAGGTAGGACTTGAAGGGAAAGAGAGAGGGGGGTGAGCTGAAAGAGGAAACAAGTCCCATAGGTAATGGGTGTTGCGTGTAACGACTTGGAGATGAGACAGCATTCAGATAGCAAAGGGAACTGATAAAAGTGAGGCCTACAGGCAGCGTGAGGTGCAGCAAGGGGGTTTAACAAGAACTGAGGGCTAAGCTGTAGGTGAGAAAGAGCAAGGAAAGCTCTTGAAGAAGAGAAGCCGGAGCTTGGATTAAACGCAGAAGCGGGTGGGAAGCTAGATTAGACACATGGGGGGGGGAGGCTTTGCTGGTGGTCAAGATGATTCCTGCTGCTGCATTCTAAGCAGACAGGAAAAAAGCAATGAGAGAAATGTGAAAGTGAAGAGAGAAGAAGGCTGCAGTAGTCCAGGGGAGGAAGGATTAGGCTACGGATTGCTTGTGCAGAGAGAGAGAGACAGTGAAACACAGGGGCTCGCAAGGCTGCAGGGATACGCTTTCTGTAAGAATGGAATTTCCTGTTTGCTTCATGTTCAAACAAGCTGCCACCGACTCCAGCCCCACCAAAAAGAAGCCCAGTGCTAGCGACCCAAAATTTAAAACTTAAAGCCCCCCTCCACTCATGGGATTCATAAATCCAAATGGGCAAAAAAGATCCCTAGGCACCCCTGCCCGGTGAGTTGGCATTTAAAAATGGTGCCAGCCAGCCCTAAGGTTTTATTGCATTGAGGTGCAGTGCCTTGTTTAAACTCCGATCCAGTGAGGCAGAAGCACCTGGGGATCCCTCCTGTTCATTTGCACTTAGGGATAAGTCTGGGGAATGCGGGTGGAAGGCTCAGGGGGCTCTAGATTTTACACTGTGGGCTGCCAAAACTGGGCCTTTTTTTTTTTTTTTTTTTTAAAGAAAAAATGTGTAGCTCAAAAAATTAATAAAGCACTGTCCATACATAAGTCCCCAATTTTATTTGATTAGAGGCAACAAAGGAACTTTTCAAATACATTTCACTTACGGCCGAATTTTATAACGGCCATGCATGTAAAAATCGGCACTTACATGTGTGGCTGGGCCCCGTGCGCACCGCGCGCATTTTCAAAACGACCCGGCCACGCGCGAACGTGCCGATAAGCGCACAAGTGCCAGGCCCTAATAAAGGGGCGGGCCGGGGGCATGGACTAGGTGGGGAGGGGCGGGGCCATTTGCCGCTGTTCCGGGGAAGCGCGGGCCGGCAGCCAGCTGGCGAGCACAAGTTGCAATGGAGCGGTAAGTAAAAGAATAAAAAAATTATTTTAGTTAGATAGGGGTTAGGGGTCAGGGGAGAGAGGGAAAAGGGAAGGAAGGTTAGGCAGGGGGGTAGGGAAGTTCCCTCCCAGTCCGCTCCTTAATTGGATTGCATCGCCGCATGTAATTTGCTAAAATTCACCCCCCCCCCCCCGTTGTGGATTATAAAATCTGGCGCGCGGCCCATGGATTTTTATAAAATCCGCGCGCACCTTTTATAATCTACGCATATTGATCAAGGAAGCCCGACACAGCCATGTTTCAATGGGACAAACTGAATTGTAAGCATAATTATTTTAAAATTGACAGAGCAGGCTGTGTAAGGTGAGGTAATCTGTTGTGGCACCAAATTTGAAAGAATCATCAGGGAGAACGGGCGTCAATGTAAGTATTAGTAAGTGGATACTGGAAGGATGCTATCAACATCACAGTAGCCAAGGGGATACCAGTCTGATCATGCAACACATACAGTGTACACCTTTTCAGCACACTGAATATGTTCCTGGCAGTAACAAATGCCAGTAAGGGCTCAATGCAACTTAATGAGATCTAATTTGATATACTCTCAACAAAACTGGCATCCCACTCACAGTAGGTTGACTTTATATCTTACTGCAGTGTTGAAAATGATAAATGCTATAGGAGATTCATCCAAGTTTAAGAATGCACATGAAAATATTTTTTATAATTCAATTTTTCATAATACTTTATGTTCATATATTTTCAGCCACAACCATCCCAGCGCCCACTCACCTTCAAGACTCATATATTGAAATACATAGGCAGACAGACATATTGTTTCATAATAAAAGCCACAGCTTTATTAGTACAAATAAAGATATCTCATGTCCCTAATTTTTACCTGAGCCATGGGGGACTAACCCCAGAAGTATCTGACTTCCCACCAAGAAGTCAGGAAGACAGTCTTGACTACTCCAGCTTGTGCCTGTCATGTCTAGTTGGTGGTCCCATGAAAACAGTCATTTGGGCCTGGGGTATGTTTCCAAACAAGTCTGTCCATGACCCCATCTTGGCAATGTCCAGCACATGCCATGTGATATCTCAGGGCTTCCAGAACCAAAATCTCCACCAGCTGGGCAGATATGTAGTGCTGTCCCATCAGAAACTGGGGATGCCTGCCCAAGTAGGGATCTCACACTCCACTCAGATGGCTGCTCATCAAGGAAGTCCCTAAGTTCTTTGCCATCACTGAAACACTGCTCACATACCCTGCCACAGGCATGAGGTTGTATTCCAGTTAGTCCCATATCCCACACACCAGCTCCAAAAGCTGTGGATTAAACTGAGTGTGCAAAGAAATACAACCTCCAGAGCTTCTTGAAGGACATTCCTAAATAAGGCCCACCACAATGTAGGAAGGCTTTCAGCCTTCAAACAGCATAGCACTGAGCATTTGGCCATTACCCAATCATGTTGTGTAACAACTATCTCATTTTGCTATCACTGACCCTACTCAGAGAAGGGCTTTCAAGTCCCCAGATCCACTGCTTCACATGACCCCAAAAGCAGCAGGATGTAATGTCTGACCAAAAATGATGATGCAATCTGTGTCATCCATAATTTCCACTGGGTACTCTTTCTGTTGTAATCAGTGGTCTGTAAAACTAACTCAAACACATCTGAAACCATTATTGAATGAGAGATGAGAGGTTGCGGTTTACCAGGAATTTTCTGCAACATGCTGCTTTCAACTTGTGATTGGCCCAAATGATATTTATTGGATGAGTGACAGGGAACACTGTCCAATATAAGGTCTATTCCACCAACTTCCCATCTTTACCTGTTTTAGAATAGTGGATCTGGATCCACTGGATCGCAAGGTTTTAACTTAAATCAGGGCCTCCCAAATGTTTAGCCAATATTATCCCATTTTAGCACTTGAAAATTCACACGACCCTAGAGAACATCCCTCTGGCCAAAGTCAATGGCAACATTTTCCAATCCAGGCCAAGGTGGATGACAACTGGTGAGAAGAGAAGGAAGGCAGATGATGGGTAGATTCAGTGGTGAAAGGGGAGAGAAGAGCTGTGGCAATCTCTACCGGTCTGTGCACACTCAGCTCTCTTGTCCCCTCATGGCTGGATCTAAACCTGATGGTGATCTGAAAGGAACAGCAGCATTAGTAATAAATATATAAATAAGTAAATAATGAAAGTCACTGTGGGGCCTGTGAGCCAGAGCAAACTTATGGGCCTTTTAGCAGCCCCAATCCCTCCTTGTGCAGGGCTTCCTGTTACTGCAGAAACTTATGCATGGGCAGGACCACTAATGCTGCTTGCTGTTGGTGCCTAGAGAGTACTGCCATTTGAGGCATTTGTGATCCCAGCTAAAGGTTTTGTGATTCCCATTTGAGGTCCTTACCCACAATTTGGGAACTCCTGACAAACTCTCTAGATGCACCCTATCTGCCCATAGCCATGTTTGTATACTGCCCGGGTCATAGGAGCCACTGATCATTATAGGAGGTTATAGAATGGTCATATGTAGCCTGCTATAAATGATCCAGCATATCCACTCCCCTCTCATCCTTTTCATGTTCTACCTTCCAGACAAGATCCTACTTGGAATGAGAAAGAGAATCAGTACTATTATTGTATTTCCCGACGTGCCTGGTCTGGGCTATAGTATTCCAGTACCGCTGCTATATGTAATAACATCCTATACAGGGAAAATTTTGCTCAACAAATGGACCACTCATCTTGCATATACTGATCTCTCTAGCTTTGGTATGAGACAAGTGGTGAGCACTGAAAAAACATTTCTTTTCTTTTTCATTATATTTTTTGTTATTTTGTTTTGTTTCATTTATCTAAAATTAAATAAACAACAAAGAACCCCAGAGAAACAAAATGAAAGGAAAATCCACCAAATTCCTGAAAATACAAAAAACCCCTCCACCAGTCTGCCATATATTTCCAACCACCTACATGCCTCTAAACCCATCTGCAGGTCTTACATGGGCAGCAGTGATCCCCAGTTACTCCTGCCCTGCAGCTTGAGGTTTTGAAATTAGGCTTGAGTCAACCTGATGCCTTTCCTTTACCTTTCAGGCTCCAATTCTGTGGAATTCCTTGCCTGTTGGGGTATGTTTGGAACCAAGGGGGTCATTTAGCAAAGTGCTAAAATGCAATATGGCTTTATCATGCTGTTTTCACAAATAGTGTTTTTTGTGGTTTTAGCTATCAGGGACCTCATGAGTGTGAGAGAGAGAGAGAGAGAGACTGACTAGCTATAAGGCCCTCATACTAGGCAGGTATTTATACCTCTATATGAGGCCCACCTAGCTACTCGAGGTGAGGTTTAGGTAGGAATGTAGGGGTTAGGGGCCACTTTGACATTCAGAGTGCAACATATGAACAGAACAGTGCACTCTTGTGAAGATTTGATGACCTTCGGAGTGAGGAAACTCACCCAAAGATGAGATTTGTGCAATGTTCTCTCAACCTAACTTGATGGACTCTGAGTCCATCAAGTTAGGTTGAGAGAACATTGCACAAATCTCATCTTTGGGTGAGTTTCCTCACTCCGAAGGTCATCAAATGTAATACCTAGCGCACTTTGTGATAAACAGCTTATTAACATAAAACACACCCCTTTTCCTATCGCATGTGATATTTAGTGCATTTGGATAAATACAGGCCCAAATTACTTAAAATTTAGGAAGGGCTTGTGTTATGATTTCTTGTAATCCGCCATGTTTAATCTCCCCCGCTTTACTTGGAATAGTAGGTGAAAACTTGAGAAACCAAGTAAGAAATGAAAGGTTTTCTGTATTAAAATTGTTTGGTGAATATTAACCTACGCAATGTATAATGTTTGCTTTATGTGAATATTGAAAAATTAATAAATATTAAATTAAAAAAAAAATAAAAAATTTAGGAAGGGCATTAAGACGATTGTTTCATCAAGCTTTTGATGTTGCGCCTTAATGATTTTTGTAGTGCTCTTTTATGATTACGTTAGTCTTTTCTTTTTTTAGGATAGATGCTTTTTTATTTTATTTTTTAATTTTATTTCTTTTGTTGGAATATTTTTAGTTGCTCTTATTAATTTCAGAATATTTGCTGTTATTGAGAATATCTTTCTTTTTATGATTTTACATGCATATTTTATGTTGGGTTGTCATGTTATATCATTGAGATTGACGTATATTGTTTTTATTTTTTTGTTAAATGCTATAGTATTGTGTTCAAAGACATAATATCAAATAAAGGGAGTTCTTTATTAAAGTTCTCTCCTTTTACATCTATGGGAAAGTTACTTAGTTAATAGGATCCAAAATTAGCTAACTTACTACACTCCTCCCATTCATCCCTGTCCCTCCTAGTCCCAGAGATACCTGTTGGGCAAATTTCCTGATTAATACTGATGTGCACAGGTACTAATCAAGGGTTATGTCTAACTTCGGGGAGCATTTATAAAGACATTTTCTTTTTTAAGAACTTCTTTTTGCTAACTTTTTTAACTTTCTTCTCATATTTCTACCATCAATCATAGGCATCGCTATAGGGTAGCAAGTGCCGCCCCCAAAAAGGAAGCTTGCCATCCCAAGGTCAGACACTGGATTGGGCCGAAACTCTTGCCCGATCCTCTCCCTCTTCTCCGCAGGAGCAGCATTTGAGAGAGCATCATTCTTTGCTGCTGTGAAGCCAGTTTTGCAGCATGAGCAGTGTAAAATCTCATAGCTCCTACCACAAGACTGACCCCGGAGCAGCAGAAGATGATGTCTATTTGAATTCTGCTCCTGCTAACGGTTTGCACAGGTGGTGGCAGTGGCTGGAGGGATCCAGAGGTCAAACAGTTTCATACCAAACAGCCCGAGCACTGAAAGTGGGAAGGGGAACAGTCAGGGTGGGAGTTGAGGAGGGAGAAGAGTCTCAGGAGGGATAGGGTGAGAAGGTAGGGAAACGTAAGAAGAGGAAGGGAAGATCCCAGGTACAGGGGAGTAAAAAAAAATAAGGAAAAACATAGGGAGGCATGAGAGGAAAGAAGAACCTCCAGTGGTTCTCAAAATTTTTTCTGTCGGGACACACCTGACAGATGGTTCTCACATGCGTGACACACTGAACACATGACCATCATAGGGCTAAATATAAAAGAACAGTTTGCATCCACAGGAACCCCCCTGACTCACAATTATGGATGTAAAGCAGAATTATGACATTTCCGATACAACTCACCTTACAAAGAATATATTCTGGTTCTAGTGTCATCTCAGTAACAGCAACACAAACTCCAACTTATGAAAAGACAGCAGTTTACCACTAATGCATGTCCTCTTGAGAAAATACAACAAATAAGACTGATACAGTAAAATTCCTCACCTTGGTCACATACACAGAACCGACTTAACATACTCCCAGGATCTGCAGTAATGCACATAAACTTATCTGCACACAGTTACACTTGTATTATGGAATGCACTCAAACAGGATCAACCCTACCTATGAAAAGGCAACACTACAAAAATTAAATCAGGCCCTAAACACCAATACACCTCCTATTAGGAAAACAGATCTAGCCAAGCAGCTATAGATCCCAATACAGAAATAATTGTATAACTATACTAATAAGCAGAATAAATGTTTCACAACAACTATGAACAGAATAATATCCAACAATTAAAAACTCATAAAAATTATTTAAAATTCTCCAAACACCAATAAAATATTTCAAAACAGCAGACACATCACATAATATTCAGTAATTAAAATGGCAGTCAATCAAGAAAAATAAACTTAAAAAGCCACCTTTACTAACCCCCTCCAGCAGCTCTCCTACTCCTCGTCCATGCAGGCCAGTAGCACATATTAGAAATAGTAGTGGCTGAAGCTCTGTACTCATGGTCCTCTTCCTTAGTGCGCCTGACCAGTCTCTCTGTCTCTCACACACACACACACATACATATACCAGTTATACCCCAATGACCAGATTCTGTCTTTCACACACCAATCATCTTCCGACCAGTCTTTCTCTTACATACACACCAGTCACCTTCCCGATCAGTCTCTCTCTCTCTCATGCACACACACACACACACACAGGTTTCCCAATTCCATGTTCTATCTTACATATACAGGCTTCTCACTCCCGTGCTGTGTCTCACACACACCCGTTTCTCACTCCTATGCTAGCTCTCTCCACATGCACAGGCTTCTCATTCCCATAATCACTTTCTTTCTCTCTCATACACACATACCAGTCACACTCACATACCAGTTTCTGTCTCTCACACACCAATCATCTCCTGATCAGTCTTTCTCTTACACATATACACATACCAGTCACCTTCCCGAACAGTCTCTCTCTCTCATGCACACACACACACAGGCTTCCCACTCCCATGTTCTATCTTACATATAGAGGCTTCCCACTCCCATGTTCTATCTTACATATACAGGCTTTTCACTCCCATGCTGTGTCTCAAACACACCCATGTTTCTCACTCCTATGCTAGCTCTCTCCACATGCACAGGCTTCTCATTCCTATAATCACTTTCTCTCACTCACACACACACACGCCAATCATCTCCCTGACCAGTCACTTCCATTGTCTCTCCTATATACACACACATCACCTCTCTGACCAGTTGCTCTCAATCACACACATGCTCTCTCTCACACACTTTATGTAGATGATCTCAATCAAATGCTCTCACTTACACACAGGTTCTCAGTCACAGTTACACATGCACACTCTCAATCACACATACATTCTCTCACTTATAGACAGGCTGGCTGGCTGTCTCTTTCTCTCATTTCGTGCTCCCCCCCCTGAGCAAAAATGGTAGCTGCAGCAGCCTCCTTCTCTAGCCCCTGCAGGCCAAGAAAGAAGAATCCCATCGGACACAGGAGGCTAATTCTGCTGTCTCCTGTGCCGATTTCTGGCTGCTTCTGATTTTGCTCCGGGTCCACGCTACTGCTCAGGGCCGATGCTGCCGACGCTACTTTTTCGTGCAGCATTGCTCCTTCTTCTTCCCGCACACCCCACTGCACATCACTTCCTGTTCCGGGCCAGGGGGGGCAGGTGCGGGAAGAAGAAAAGGCCAAAACCGCAGTTGCCAGCCTCCACTACCACTGCTGCCGTTCCCGTCCAGGCTTGAACGTGCTGATAGCCTGGGCAGCAACGGCAGCAGTGGAAGTTCGTCCGTCTCTCACTTGGGGAAGGAAGAGGAGGGAAGAGCAGCGGGAGACTGGTAGCACGCAACACACCTGCCGCTGCTTGGCGACACACCGGTTGAGAAGCGCTGCTCTAGAGGAAGGTGTGAGAAGAGCTGGGGAAGAGAGGGAGAGGCTGGTAAGGGTGGGAAGAGCCTCTAGAGAGTGCGGAATGAGAATGGGGAAGAACATAGGGAGAAGGCAGGAAGAGTGTCCAGAGGAATGGAAGGACCTCTGGAGGAAAGGGGTTGAAAGCATCTGGGGGAAAGGAATGAGAAAGGAAGAAAAGGCTATTGAGGGAGGGAGTGAGAAGGGGGTACAGCCTTTGAAGAGAGGGAAAGAATGAGGAGGAACAGAAAGCATCTGGAGGGAGAAAGGGGGGGAGTGGTAGAGAAGGGGGAAGAATATCTGGAGCGAGAGGATGAGGGGGAAATACTATTTGGAGAGAGGGAGGGATAGAGAGATAGTGTAAAGAGGTAGGGCTGAGAAAGGAGTGAAAATATTTGAATGGGACTTGGGAAGGGATGAAAGAGAGAGAATGGGAAACTGGGTAGAGGGTAAGAGAAAGAAGAAAGGAGTTGGATCCCAGGAGGGAATTAGTGACAGCAAAGAAGATGGGGCTGGCTCAGAGGAAGGAAGATGATTGCTGGAGAAGGATGAGTAAAGTGGGTTAAAAGTAGGGGACTAGAGAGTGGGTGAAATACAGAAGAGTAACAGAAAGCTAGGGAAGGAGAGTCAGGGGAGTAGGAGATGGAAAGCTGGTAGTAGAAAAGGTGAAAAGAAGGAGAGTACTGGAGGGTGAGAGAAGGAAAGAACGGGCATAAAATCTAGCTCTAAGTGGAGAGAGGCAATGAAAGAGAAATGACGAAAAATGTGAAAGGGAAAGATCAATGTAAGTGACAGATATAGGAAAGGAAGGGGAGAAGACAGGAGGAGAAGAAATGGAAATCCTGGAAAATAATTTAGGAGAAGGCTGATATTAGGAAAGTGGGAACAGATACCAGAACCAACCCAATTAGGAAAAAATGCCCAGACAAGAAAGGTAGAAATTATTTTATCTTATAAAATCTGGTGTATTCACGCGTATGTTTTTAAAATCTACCTCAATGTCAGGAAATATTTCTTCACTGAGAGGGTAGTGGATGCCTGGAATGCCCTTCCAGAGGAAGTGGTGAAGACCAAAATTGTGAAGGATTTCAAAGGGGCATGGGATAAACACTATGGGGTGGATTTTTAAAAGCCCTACATGCGTAAATATAGCTGGATTTACGCGCGTAGGGGGGGCTACACACGCCGAGCCTATTTTGCATAGGCCCGGCGATGCGAGCAAGCCCCGGGACACGTGTATGTCCCGGGGCTTTGTGAAAGGGGCGGGGCGGGCCGAATCGGGGGCAGGATCGAGGCCTCCGGCACAGCGGCCATGCCGGTGCGTGCAACCTACACCTGCGGAGAGGCAGGCACAACTTATGGAATAAAGGTTAAGGGGGGGTTTAGGTAGGGATGGGGGGTGGGGAAGGGAGGGGAAGGGAGGGAAAGTTGGTGGGGGCGGAAGGAAAGTTCCCTCCGAGGCCGCTCCGATTAGTGCGCGCCGGGCTGCGCGCACAAATGTACGCCCGCACGTACCTCTTAAAATCCGGCCCTGTGGATCCCTAAAGACTAGAGGATGGGAATAAATAAAAAAGATTAACCAGCATGGAGCGACAGTTACTACCTTGGGAAGCTTGCTGGGCAGACTAGATGGACCATTTTGGTCTTTTTCTGCCATCATTACTATGTTACTATGTTACTATTTTTGCAAACAGTAAGGACTGCAGGACAGGTCGAAAGTCCTGTTCATGTAAAAACTGTTTTAATCCTTTTAAAATTTGTAATTTATAAAAAACATATTTTGTAATGTTTGCTATTGATATCCTCACTGTCTAAAAATATCCCAAGGTTTCTCACTTCCAGGGTCGGACTAAAATCTCGATTCTGCCTACTAGAGAGATATACTTTCCTGGATGGAAAGATGGCCTTTTAGAAGAATTTCATCTTCATGTAAAGGTTTTTGCACCTGCATATGTGGCCAATTATACATTATTTATAAAGACTTAGATGTATTTTTGGAAGTCTGCAATTGCCAGCAGAGAGAGCATTGATTTCAATTCATAGAAGCCTTGATGACTTGCGGTACTGCTGCTAACAAGTTTCATATTTGTATTAATTCACCCCCTTTTTGAGTCTGCTACCATGTGTCCAATATATGCCCACATTTTTCTGTGTAAATAACAGCTGATGCCGAGGGCATTTTTAGCATACATAAGCTCATATACTCAGACCACAAGGACTTTCTCAAGAAAATATAAAATGGATGGTTCCACTATTTTAATTGAAAAAAAAAAGTAACATTTCACAATCAAAAGTTTGTGAACCCCAACTATAAGGAGATTTACGAGTTCTTACCAGAATACCCTTGTTTAACTTAAATCAGTATTTTCTTATATAATAAAAAGGGTATAAATTAAACAATTACACATTTCTTGAGACACAATGTACAAAGTAAGAAAAATTAGTCTAATTCAGAATCAGTGTGTGTGAAATAGTAAGGGGCAGATTTTCAAAGGGGTACGCACATAAGATATGCTCGTACCCCCCAAAAACCTGCCCCAAGCTCCCCCTGCGTGCGCCGAGCCTATGTTGCTTAGGCTGCCGGCGCGCACAAAGCCCCGGGATGTGCGTAAATCCCGGGACTTTGCTTGGGGGGGCGTGTTGGGGCCGTGGCCGAGGCCTCCGAAACTGCTCCCGGGCCGGGGAATGGTGCGCCAGCAGCTGGCCGGTGTGTGCGAGTTATGCCTGCCTCAGGCAGGCGTAACTTTTAAAATAAAGGTAAGGGGGCGATTTAGTTAGGGCTCGGGGGTGGGTTAGGTAGGGGAAGGGAGGGAAAGGTGGGAGGGAACAAAAAAAAAATTCTCTCCAAGGCCGCTCTGATTTCGGAGCGGACTCGGAGGGAACGGGCAGCGCGTGCAGGGCTCGGTGCGCGCAAGGTGCACAAATGTTCACCCCCTTGCGTGCGCCGACCCCGGATTTTAAAAGCTACGCGCGTATCTATTAAAATCCAACGTACTCTTGTTTGCACAGGGTTGTGCGAACAAAAGTACGCCCGCGCGCTTCTTATAAAATCTACCCCTAAGTGAACCCCTAGTTTTCTTAGCACAATTACCTAATTATCTAAATAGAAGCAGATGCTTACATATTTGGGAAACAAGTAAACTACCTTGCAGAGAAAATCTGTACGACTGAATCTGGGCATCCTGTCCTATATAAATGTCCAAAAGATTTTGAGTTTGGTCTTTACCATAAAGTTAGTGGGAACTCATCAAGCCAGGATCAAAAGAAATTTTAGAGAGACCTACACAAAAAAAGAGTAGTGCATGGCACACATTCTATATTAACTCATGCAAAAGGGAGGATTGTACCAGCAGGCCCAACATTTGGCTCCCTTAGGTGGGGGATGGGGCCGCCAGTCCTTTTGGCCATTTTTTTTTCTTCCTGTTCATCACATAACTAGCTAGGTCCTTTAAATATTGCTGGTAAAGGTAACTTTATCAAGTTATATGTATCCTGATAACTTTGAAACCTAACTGGTGATATTAAAAAATAGCTGGTTAGGTTTCAAAGTTATCTGAGTAGGTATAACTTTATTCAAAGATATTCAGCGGGATATTTATCCCGCTGAATATCCCTGATAACTTCTCTGACTTGTATGCTTTTTTGAACATGGATCTCATTGAGTTTGGGAATTTTTCTCCCAATACTTACCAGGTGTCATGGAAAAATATTTTAGGGTATGGAATAGGAGTGGTTTCCATATGCATTACACATAGGTGGCAAATTGGCAATTTCAGAGTGAGTCTGCTTGATTTCCAGGACCCTCCATTCTCCCTAGCATGTTTTTCACTATAGGGAGAATAGAAATATTTATAAATATTTATAAATACATTTTCCCATTGAAAATATAACAGAGAGCTAAAGGCAGAGGGAATGGTGAATGAGGATGCGAGCACACCTGTACTGGAGCAGATTCTAATAAAGCTTCTTTTTGAGCCCTGCTTTGCAGATTTCTGGCAGAAATTCTTAGAGCAGGGGCATGTTGAATGCATAGTGAATTCACATATTATCTTGCTCCACCGAAAAAAAAAAATGTACCTCTGTGTAAGATAATGACAAGCCTTTGGCTGTGAGTTGTGAACAGAAAATATGGATATTACCTCCTACATTCTTTAAAGCATCAGCAGTCATTTTTATCTTTACCTTCATGCTTGTTTTCCATGCTGAAATCAGCAGTTCAGGCATGATCAGTAGCATTTCTCTGCTCTAATTCTAGATGTGCACAATGTTCACTAGGGTGGATGGGTGGGCTGGTGAGCCCATACCCAAAATGAAAACACGAGGAGAAAAGAAAGTATAATAATACTATTTACCATTTTATAGTACTACTCTACACGCAGCACTTTATAATGATAATTTATAATTATTACTTCAAAAAGCAGTTAAAAATGTGGTTGTTCAACAAAGCATACCAACTCACCCAATGAACAACACAACATCATCGCCCTCCAATCCAACCTCATGAATAAATAAATGAAATTCATTGCATCTAGGTTTTCATAAATAAGAAATGAAACAAAAAACTGAACTAAATCCTTACACATGTTATTCCCTATGCTTAATAACAGTTTGTACTTTGCATCCCTTGTTTAAGCCCCCTTACCCCTGTAACCTTATTTTGTAAACCGTTATGATGGCGTTATTTTGACGTTTCCGAATGATGGTATATAAAACTCATTAAACAAACAAACAAACAAATAAATAAATAAATATGAGTATTCAGACATAAAGGGCCTCATTTTCTAAGCGGCTCGCACGCGATAAGGGACCTTTCGCACGCGAAAAGTCCCTTATCACGTGCGATACCAGGATGGGGCGGAGTCGGGGCAGAGTCAGCCCCGGAAGAGGAGGAGTCGGGGGCGTCAACGGGGCTGACTCTGCGCCAAAGCCGCGGACAGCGAAAAGGTAAGGCCCTTTTCGCGTCCTATTTCGCTCCCAATAGCTACATCTCCTATGGTGGCGCTACTGGGTGCGAAACCGGCAGCGATCGCACTGCAACGGTGCGATCGCTGCCGGCTAGCACAGGCCCGCCCCCCGTTTCGGCCCCCCACCCCTCATTTCCTAAAGTAACGCAGGCCTGCGATACTTTAGAAAATGAGGCCCAAAGGGTTAGATATTTAAAAGCCATTTAGACAAATAACTCACAAGTTATCTGTCTAAATGGAGCCTCTTATCCAGCTAAATTACAGCCGGATATGTTATTATCCGACTATAGTTTAGCCGGATATAAAAGAGGCGTTTTGAGAGCGTCCTGGGGAGGGGTTCCATTATCCAGCTAACTTAGCCAAATATCAGGTGTACAGAGGTGTACGCTTCCATCGTAGTTGCCAAGCAACGGCAGAGGCTTCATTAGAAGTGCTGGGCCTAGATCACGTTGGCCTCCTGCAGCAATCCTGGAGAGCAACTTTAAATAAAGGTATGGAGCGGAATGGGGCAGGGGGAGAAGGGAAAGGGTTAGGGTGGGCATTGGGGGCGGGAATCGTGCATGCAATATGGCAATTTTTACGTCTAAGGGAAAGTTGGAGCAAGGGGTGGGGGAGGGGGTTCTCCCAGCACACAAAAATGTGTGGGGGCTTGCACGTTTGGCCCTGTAGGGCCTTTGCAACTCAGATGGGAGGGAGGTGAGGGACAAGCTGTGATGTGTTTGTTTTTTTTTTTTTAAAGGGAATCTAACTTAAACCAGATAGATTCTTTTTTGAATATATCTAGTTAAGTGTACATTTATATGGCTAACCATTGCTAAATAACTTTATACATAACCCGATACTCAAAAGAATATCTGGTTATATTTAAAGCTATCCAGCTATGGATAGTCAGATAACTTTAATTGGGAATATTCAGTGAGATCTTTACCTCACTGAATATCTGGGACAAGTTATCCAGCAAATTTTAGCCAGATAACTTCCCACTAAACGTCCTACTGAATATGAACCCCAAATTCTTTCCTCAAAGAGCTTACAATCTATGGACCTGATTTTCAAAAGCATTTAAGTATTTAAAACTGGGTTTTTACATATGTAAACGCACTTTATCTGTGTAAGTGGACCTCTGAAAATTGCTACAATATATGCCATTGAATTGTCCATAGGTTCTACTTGCATTAAGTTCACTTATTATGGATAAATGGCTTTTGAAAATTGCTACAATACTGTGTTACATTTACATGCGTAACTTCTTTGAAAATTCACTTGCAAGTGTGCATTTGAGGCAATGGGAGACAAAGTGATTTGCCCAAAGTCACAAGGAGTGGCAATGTAAGATTTGAACCCTGGTGTCCCTGATTGTCAGCCCATCACACTGACCACTAGGACGCTCCTATGAATCTATTTGGTGGCCGAGAGACTGGGGGGCAGACCTGACGAGCCACATAAATCCCACTTACACGCTTTTGCTGAGATGTGCGGCATCCCTTCCAGGCCCTAATTTGGAATACACATTTATTTCTAAACCTGTGCACCCCTCCCTCCTCTCCCCGTTTCCCCCTCCTCCCAAATACGTCTGGTGTGGGATTTTTTTTTTTGTCACCATATTTGGCAGAAGAGAGATGACACTAACAAACTCTCCCTCTCCCCTGAATAAATCACCAAATTCATTAAAATCAAATGTCTTAAAACACATTTATGTTCAAAAAAATCAGACCCAGTCATTTTGAAGAAGTGGGTTGCATTTGCTCTAATTAGCAGAGCACAAAGCAGAGGAATTCATTAAAAAAAAATAAATTGTCTACAAGGAGCAGAGCAATATATTCCATAAGGACTCAAACCTCTGCAAGGGCTCAACATGCTTATTGGACAGCCTGTTCTTTCATCTGCAGAGTTTTAATTAGTTCATAAATAGGTCCAAAATTGACAGAAGATGAGATTAAGGTGATGGTGCATTAATAAAATAATAAAAAAAAAATCACTCCTGCTTGGTTTCCCTGTATATCATGGTTAAATGCTTGCTGCTTATTTAGCAGCGACAGCCTTCCTTGAGCTGCTTTTGGGTTTAATATAAACTTCCATTTCATCTCTGGGTCTTTCATACATAACATTCATGCTTGTCGTATCTAAGGAATTATTAAAAATAAAGCAGAGCCTGCTGCGTCTGAGCAGGGGTGGTAGTGGTGGTGGGGGGGGGGGGGGGGGGGGGGAAGGCTTCTTTGAACCAGCGTCCCCAGGAGAGAGGCGAGCTCAATCTCATTAGCTGGTGCTGCGAAGACGTCCTAGTCACCGGTTCAAGGTGATGAAAGATTAGGGGAAGTTTGGCCTCATCTCTGTTTCGTATGCAGTGCACGTCTCTCTCTGCCCGTGAACATGAAATTACATTGAACCTGGGGAGTCTAACTCCATTAATTTTAAATGGAAGATTAATTTAACAATATGCAGCGCATATTTGTTACAAGCCTATCATGTAAAAGATGACGGCTAGCAGTAAATTGTGGTGACTCACACTGGCCAGTAGCCCTGGCTCAAATAATTCAGAAGGCATTTACACATAATTGCCAGGTTTGTTTTTTTTTTTATATAAAGAAAGGGGATAAGAAAGGTATGTTGCAAGTGATGAAACATTCGATAACTCCATTCAAGGAAACAGCACTTGAGGTTAAAGCAATGGTACTGGGTCCACTGGGATGGATTTTAAGGCACAGTCATTTCAAATGGTAAAACATGCATTTAAGGGGAGTGGGATCTGTTTTTCTTACAATAGAAGATATAATTTTCTCCCAAACAGGTCCTCAGAGATTGCAGAAATGTATTTTGTACTGCTTTTGCTTTTAAGGATAAGCTATAGCTTCTTAACAATACATGTGTGACATTAAAGGTCCTAGGGTATTTTCAGCTACTCTCAGGATCACCCTGACCACAAAATGCAACACAGCTGGAGGGCACATTTCACAGTTTTATTGGCATCAAGGATTTCAATATCTTAATGATAGCAGAAGAGTTACCTGGGAAATGCAATTAGCTGACTACACATAAATCAACTAGGAACTTATTCCTATGAAGTCCTACTCTATCGACTATGTGCTTTACCCTAACCCCATTAACTCTCAGATGCTCTTATTTAAATGTTACAGGATCAAAATGTCTATTGTAGACTTCCTTTTTCTATTTCATCTCTTGAAGTTTCTGTTGTCTGGGGAAATTCCAACTAGCACCAGAAGAAAATGAAGGAAAGCATCCCAAGGCAAAGTAGCTGCCTGTCTGGATGGGCTGAAGGAAAGAGCCATGTAGAAGGACCTACACCTATCAAATACTGGATCTTAAAACAGATAAAAAAAAATCAAGCTCAAGATTCCATTGCCAAGAATGACTCATGATGGTTTTAGTTGCAGTTGGAGGGAAAGGCCGGTATTCAATATGAAAATGAATATTAACAGCTCATCAAACCACTTTCACGCTCTAGGAAAGGTGCCATGCATAGGAAACATAGGCAGCTGCCTATGCGCCAAATTTTGATAGGTGGCAAAGCGTTGCCACTGTCACTATGCCTTGATCCAGACCTGCCTCCGAGTCATTTACCTAAAGTGGCATCCCAATCCTGTGCGGTGGCAGCAGCAGCAACTTAAAAGAAATTCAGCGAGGGGCTTGCAGCCTGCAGCCACATGCTGAAGGCCCTATCTCTTGCATGGGTTTCCATAGTAACGTGAAGCCCATGTGGGAAGAGGGGGCAGGGCCTTGAGTGTGAGGCCACAGGCCCTGCACTGAAATTTTTTTAGGTTCCTGCTGCTGCTGCAACCACAGCCATGCAGGACTGGGACAGTGCCACTTTAGATAAGCAACCCCTCCCCTTCATATCTCAATAAAGAAAAGGGAAGGGGTTGAGGCGCACCTTCACCCCGCTTGCCTATGGGTGCCAGCAATGCAAATCAAGCCCTGGTGCCATGTATCTAATTTCCTCTTGACGTGTCAATTCTTGTGTGTATTACTGGCTGCCCAAACAAAGAAACAGAATAAAGTATTGCCTACTATACCATTCAAATAAAAAAATAAATGGGGAGGATAATTTTCAAAAAAACATAATGGCAGAGAAAGACAATATGGCCTTATCTAGCCTGCCCACCCATACAACTGCTCAGCTCTACAATCTCTACCACTCCGTCAAAGATCCCCCATGATTTGTCCCATGGAGTAAAGGAGTCATCTAGTGGTTACAGCAGCAGAATGCAAACCAGGGAAGCCAGGCTTCAAATCCCACTGGCACTTCTTGTGATCTTGGGCAAGTTACTTCACCCTCCATTGCTTCAGGTACACATTTAGGGGGTCAATTACTAAGCATTTTTCCCCATACACACAGAATGGGAGAAAAGTTTTAGTAAATAGGCCCCTTATATTGTATTCCCTCTGGGGATGGGGAAATATCTACAGCTTGGAAGTGGCTGACCAGTCATGAAAGGTGGAATATTCATCAAAAACATTAAAAATATTAAATTATTGAATTTAGATAATATCTTTCTCTATCACCACCTCCAATGGGAGGCTGTTCCATGCATCCATCACCATGTCTGTAAAGAAATATTTAGATTACTCTTCAGTCTACTCCCTTTCACTCTCATCCCATTACCCCATGTTCCTGGATCTCTTTCCATCTCTTTCTCATGCATCAAGAGATCAGCATAAAGGAAGTGCTAGCCCTGCGAGTTTGAAATACTATTGGGGTAGCCACACAGGAAGCAGTAGCAGAACGGGCTTCCCCTTCTGCTCCCGATGGGGAGACGGCTGGGGTTTTGTGTTTGTGTGGGTTTGTATGTGAATGGGAGCCTGCCTAGTTGTATATTTGTGCAAATGGGAGCCTGCCTGGGTATGTGTGAATGGGAGCATGCCAGGGTGTATGTGTGTAAATGGGAGCATGCCTAGGGGTGTGTGTTTGTGAATGAGAGTCTACCTGCCTGGGGATGTGTACGTGTGTGTGTGTGTGTGTGTATGTGACAGAGAATATGTGGGAGCTCACAGTCTGTCTGTGTGTGTGTGTGAGAGAGACAGAGCACATGGGTGTGAGAGTGAGAGCATGAGATTGGGAGTCTGTGTGTGTGCGGGGAGCGGCAGCCTGATTGTGAGAGCATGTGAGAATGAGAGCATGTATGCATAAGTGTGTGTGTGGGGGGGGGGGGGGAGGGGAACCTGCATGTGTGTGTATATGTGGGAATATGAACCTATGTGTAAGACAGAATGTAAGAGTGAGAGCCTGTGTGTGTCTAGGGGGGGGGGGGTGAAAGCCTGCATATGAGAAACAGCATATAAGACTGGGAGTTTGTATGTGTGAGAATGGGGGGGGGGGGGGGGGTGTGCACCTATGTGTAAGTGAGCATGTAAGAGTGAGAGCCTGTCAGCGGGGGTGGCATGGGAGTATGTACCGGGAAAGGCATTTGCCACTGAACTGGGGAAGGGACTGAAGGCGCACGCAAGTTGCTACTGCTCCAGTGGAGCAGTAATCAACAAAATAAACAAAAAAAAAAGGTAGGAGAAAGGGTTTAGGGAGTTGGGAGGAGAGGGTAAGGGAGGTTACGTAGGGGTGTAGGGAAGTTCCTTCCCAGTCCGCTCCTAATTTTATAACATGCACGCACCAGTGCATGCACGCGCGTAGCTTTTAAAATCTACCCCTTAGGCATTTTTTTTTTATCGATAAGAGTACAACTGGTAGGGCCTAAATCTGTATGTCAACTGTCCACCCATGTTAACCTTGGGCCCGCCCAAAAAAATCAGTTTTGGCTTCGCCATCGGTTTGGCTACCCTGAAATCAGATATGATCACGCCAAATCCTGCTCTTGTTTTGTGCTTAGAAGAATTTCACCCCGTAGACTGTACCACTCTCTTGGTTTTTGCATGACTCTGGATTTTTTAGCATTACATTTTAGCCGGCAGAATGTAGATCATTCCCTAAGCTTCACTAGTTCCCTCCTCTGGTTCTCCATACTATCCTGGCTGTCTACCATGTTGCAAATTTTGGTATCATCTGCAAAATGACAAACTTTCTCAATAGCCTTTCTGCAATATCAGTTATGAAATGTTGAAAAGAATCAGTTCAATGACCGATCCTTGTGCACGCCATTTGTAAGGCCACTTTCCTCAAAGTGAGTTCCAATACCATTTTTCATCTCCAGCTCGATCAGAGAATAACTATCTAACAACAGTGTATGGCAGCATATACCCGAGTATGTGGTCGCATGCATATTTGCTATATTTTATAATATGCACATATATGTATGCATTTTATAAACTATGTGTAATCCTACCATGCAACATAGGTATGTACGTAGGCTTATGCGCAAATACATGCAATGCATTGAAACCACCTATATCAATGGATTGAACGTGTGTACTTTACCTACCTATATTAAATATATACATGCATATGTTTTATGTGTGAAAGTAAACTAGGACTTACACAAGTCCTGATTTAAATGCATAAGTCGGCCAATTTTAAAAGATGTGTGTGTCGAGGAAATTAACTAGTTTACCAATTAGTCCACCAGTTCACCCAGTCCTTCAGGTCACCAAGACCTTCCTGGTTTTTCAGCTTGAACTTCCCCTAGTCCATTCAGAACGCCCATCCTTCAGTACGACACAGAAAACACATTTAATATCACTTACACCAAATAATTAGCAGGTGAAAAAATACGCAAGTAAATTGGAAAATGTCTGTGTCTTTTAAAATAGCAACTTACACGTGTAACTTGTAACCATGCCCTGGAATGTCCCTGGACCACCCCTTTTTTAAACGCACATACGCGAGGGTGAAAGTGAACGTACGTGTGTATTTTTTACTTTTATAAAAAGGCTACTTACACATGCAAGTACTATATTTTACACACACCATGTTTTTAAAATTCACCTATCAGATTCTAACCCGATCACTTTAGAGCCCATACCAAGGATGCTCAATTTATTTGTAAATCGCCTATGTATCCAAGGCCTTACTGAAAATCAAGTACATTCCATCTAACACTCTCCCATGATCCAGACTAAACATACTGTAGTTCCCAGCCTCTTTCTTACTTCCCCTTTTGCAAAGAGGAACCATATCTACCTGTCTCCAGTCCTCCAAAACTATTCCCGACTTTAAAGAAGCATTAAAAAGGTCAACCAGTGAAGCTGCCAGAACGTCTCAAAGTCCCCTTAAAACCCTTCGATGCATCCCTTCTGTCCCCGCTTCATCTACTTTAAGTTTAGCCAGCAACTCACAAACACAGTTTTCTGAAAATTGAGATTTACCTCACTTCCAGTCTTATTTGTGTACATTTTCTATGGTCATACTCCTGGGTCTTCCTCAGTGAATGCTAAACAGAACAATTTGTTAAGCAATTCTGCATTTTCCTCATCACACTCTGCATATTCCTCTTCTTCTCCTCTGAGACTCACAATGCCACCACCTTTGTACTTTTTCCTATCACTAATGTATCTAAAAACTTTCTTGTGCCACCATTTTATCATATTTGCTATTTTTCTTCCAAGGCATCTTTGCTCTCCTGATTTCTTTCTCAGCTTCTCTTAGTTTTTCCAGATATCGTTGCATCTTTTTCTCTTTCTGTGATCGCTTGTACTTTATGAACACTAACCTTTTTTCACTTACTTTTTCAACTACTTCTTTAAAAATCCATAACGGCCTCTTTTTCCTATTACATTTATTTACTTTTCTAACAAAAATGTTGGTTGCCTTTACAATTTCTGCTTTTAGTTTTTGCCCAAAGCTCTTCTACTTCCCTAAACTTTCACATCCGGATAATGGACTCCTTGAGGTACTCTCTAATTTTAACAAAGTTAGGCCAGGATTCATCATTCCGTGCGGAATGATGAAGCCTGCGCTAAAGGGGGCAAAGGAGGGGGCGGGAGGGCGATAGCCTGCAGCCGATCGCTCCACGGTGGTGCAATTTCACTTGCCACAGTGCAGCCGGCTGCAGGCTATAGTGGGCATAGTGCCACCGTAAAAGGCGGTGCTATTCCTTGCGCTACTGCCGGCGATAATGTTCAAAACATTATTGCCGGCTGCGGTGCCACCGCCGACTCCTCCCTAACTCCGCCCTGACTCCTCCCCTCCCCCTAATTTTAATGTTACCGCCGCGAAAAGGCCCTAACGCAAGCGATAAGTCCTTAGAAAATAACCCCCTTAGTTTTCCTGAAGTCTAGGGCCCCCAACTTACAATGAACCATTACCAGCTGAGCACTAATAGTGAACCACATCATCCAGTGATTACTGGATCCCAATTGATCATCCACTACAACATCAGAAACCCTGTCCCCATTGGTAAGAAACAGGTCCAGGGTCATCCCCTCCAAGCAGGTTCCATTAGCAGTTGACGGAACAGTTCTTCCTGCAGAGAATCCATATCTCTCTGCTTCAAGAAGAGACAGCAGCCGGAATTTCCCAATCGATATCTGGCAGACTGAAATCACCTAGCAAAAGCACCTCTCCTTCCATAGCTAATTTGTGATTATCCTTCATTAAATTATCCATTTCTTCTGCCTGCAGAAGTCTTTATCACACTAATATAGATGGATGTTCCCTTCCCTCTTTCCAGATTAAGCCACAGAGCCTTCTCCTTACCTCATAAGCCCTGAAGTTCTGTAGTTTTAATATTATATTTTACATATAATACCACTCCTCCTCCTTTTCTTTCTTCCCAAAATAACTATATCCCAGTTGTGATTTTCCGTGTACCACATCTGAACGACAGTCACTATATCCAAGTCATCCTCTTTCATGACTGTCTCTAGATCCAGAAATTTAGAGGCAGTCATGGAAGAGGCTGACTCAGATACTTGTGCACAAATTGGCAGGTGGAATTGTATGCAAATAACTCTGGTGGGATAATTTTCAAAGTGTACATATGCATATAATTTTACTTTGAATATCGGTGTAGTTTATAAGTGTTTCTACTGACTTTCTTATGCAGTCGGTTTCAAAATTATCCCCATATGGGTAGGGAAGGTAATTGGCTAAGAAGGGCACACCAAGGAAACCCAAAGTTTACAAAAATTATTACTTAATTTTTTACTGGTTACATCTATTGCTTACAGAAAGGGGAGTTGCTTCTTTACATTCCATGATAACACCCAGGTTGCCAATCATTGATGCTTCTAACTCATTTTTTTGCACTTTAATGTGAAATTTCTTAGGGGACCACATCACCTAATTAGAGGAATTGATAACTGCACCGTTCCATAATGAGGCCAATACATTTCAAAGTCATTAAAGATAACCAAGGCAATAAGTCTGTGTTTAAGCGGCATTTGCTTAGATTTCACAGTCGGCATGTCGCAAGCATAGAAAAAAAAGCAATCCCTGTCTAGTCAACTGTAAATGCAGGGTTATTGGAATCTCTAAAATGGGCAGCAAGGAGAAAATTACATGGCCAAATCTTCTTTTTCCAGTTAATGAAGAATTAAGACTCCCATTTACCATATTAGAAGGATCATCAGAGGTCTCTACTCTCCATAGCTTGTTTGACAGCAGTGTCAATTTATCTGGGTCTGAACTCAGAAGTGCGTGACAGTACATCATTCATAACTGTCACATCTACTTATCTCTCTCATTGTCACACAGCTAACGAAATTCAGGCCATTTTTATATATATATATATATATATATATATATATATATATATATAATGAGCCCTTAAAGGGAAATGGAGCCCCAAAACTAAACCCATAAATCTTCCATGTTGTTACAGTATCTACAGCTGAGCAACACCCATTACTCTACTGTCATGGCAGCTTCCCCAACCTCTCATCTTTTTGGGTTAGAAGCCAGAATGTATAAACTGCATACTCTCAGTGACAAAAAGGCCATACTTAATCTCAGGAAATCCTTGCTCACATCAGATTCTCAAACACATTTTATTATATTTTGTCATGTCATGTTCTAATCTTAAGTTTGTATCTATAAATGTTAGAGCCATCTCTAATCCTATCAAGAGAGCTAGGATCTTGCAATTCCTTAAGAAAACAAGGTACAGCTAGCAATTCTCCAGAAAACATGTATGTTCACAATTGAAGATAAGAAGCTTGCAAAGGATTGGGTTGAAAAGGTGATTCATGCATCTTTTAATTCAAAAGGTCAGGGTGTATGTGAGGTGTTGCATAAAGCTCTCCCTTTAATTATTGTTAAGACTTACAGAGACCCTGAAGGTTGATATATTATTGAAGGGACTCTATGTGGTGAAGAATTAATGATAATAAATGCTCATGGATCTAACACCAATCATGAGAAATTCTTTGTTTCTCTCTTTGATAAAATTCAAATATTTAAAGCATCTACTTTAATTATGGGGGTGGACTGAAATTTGTGTCTTAATCCTCAACTGTCATTCAGAATGCATTCCTGCTGTATAATCTAAAAGATATTTGCAGGAAATGGCATCCATGTCGCCATGGCTATACTTTCTATTCTCCTAGACACCATACATATAGTAGGATAGATTTCATGTAATCAGAGACTTCAGAATAAGGTTGCAAACTGTGATATAATGGTTTTTCATTTATCTGATCATCATCCTGTTATGTATGATGTACAATTCTGGTCGCCGTATCTCAAAAAAGATATAGTTGCGATGGAGAAGGTACAGAGAAGGGCGACTAAAATGATAAAGGGGATGGAACAGTTCCCCTATGAGGAAAGACTAGAGAGGTTATGACTTTTCAACTTGGAGAAGAGACGGTTGAGGGGGGATATGATAGAGGTGTTTAAAATTATGAGAGGTCTAGAACAGGTAGATGTGAATCGGTTATTTACTCTTTCAGATAATAGAAAGACTAGGGGACGGGAGGACTTACTGGCTGGAGTACTCTCGAAAGAGAGAAAGGCTTTGGGGACCGAATCGCTGCATTTTCCTGACTCTGTGTGCGTTACCACCTGCATCGGGTCGAAACCACGCCCCCGGAAGTGACATCAGCGCCGGGTCGAACGCTGGTATAAATTCAGAAAAGGTATATCCTGACTTGGAGGACTTACTGGCTGGAGTACTCTCGAAAGAGAGAAAGGCTTTGGGGACTGAATCGCTGCATTTTCCTGACTCTGTGTGCGTTACCACCTGCATCGGGTCGAAACCACGCCCCCGGAAGTGACATCAGCGCCGGGTCGAACGCTGGTATAAATTCAGGAAATTTATATCCTGACTTGGAGGACTTACTGGCTGGAGTACTCTCGAAAGAGAGAAAGGCTTTGGGGACCGAATCGCTGCATTTTCCTGACTCTGTGTGCGTTACCACCTGCATCGGGTCGAAACCACGCCCCCGGAAGTGACATCAGCGCCGGGTCGAACGCTGGTATAAATTTAGGATAAGAGCGGCGCGCAGCCGCCGGCGCACTGCCGAAGCCGCGCGCCAAAGGGGCGCGCCCCTGGGGAAAAATTTTTTTCCTAGAGTTTTGTGACTGCTTCCTACCTTATGGGTAGGAAGAGGAAGCCCAAAGTTTGGTCATCATCCCCGGCGCCAACAGAGGCGAGAGGCCCGATGGATCAGCACGTAAGGCGGGTAAGTCAAACAGCCCGCAATATAATTCCGGATATCTCCTTTTCATCGGGCTCAGATAGCCCGGGCCAACAACTACTATCCCAGTCTTCTTTGCCGAATGTACCTATTGAAGCTCAACTGGAGATGGCTGAAATAAATAATGTAAATGCAGCACCCTCATTGCAGGGAGCTGAGAATTTGGGGAGAATGGTAGATGTGGCAGACCAAATTTGTGTCAGCACATCAACTATAGACCCCCAGACAGTGACTCTAATTGACGTTTGGAAAGCAATCAATGACCTGCAGAAAATAATGACTGGCTTCATGGAACAAACGAATAAAGGAAATGTGGAGATGAAAAATGAATTGCAGATATATGAGAATCGATTAAAACAAGTGGAAGAAATGGGAAAGGCAAATTCTCTACAGATAACATCTTTACAGACTGTAAACGTTTCCTTTATTAAGGATAGTTTAGCACATCTTAGACAGGTGGAGAACCTGGAAAATGAGAATAGGCTCAAAAACCTGAGGTTCTTGAACTTTCCCATGACTAGGCTTCTCTACGCCACTGAATTGTTGAAAAAATATTTAACTGAAAACTTGTCTATATCAAATATTGATGATCAATCTATATCCAAGATATATTATGTCTTGAGTTCAAGAATTAAAAGGCAGGAAGGAGAGGAAGGTATGGACAGTGTACAGCAAGTGTCCCCTAATTTAACCTCCTTCCTAGAATCATCAGTGGATGATATACCGCAAAGAGCCACGTTATTAGTTATTTTCTGCAGAGAGAAAGACAAAATAAATATTCTTCAGAAATTTTTCAGGAATAGGGAACATTTATTTTGTGGTTATAAGGTCCAAGTGTTTCCAGATGTTTCTAGATCCACTCAATACAGGAGGAAGCAATTCCTTGCATTAAAGCCTAGAGTTTTGTCCTTAGGGGCTACATACTTTTTGCGTTTCCCCTGTAAATGCCTTATTGTGTATCAGAAGAACAGATTTATTTTTCAGGAACCGACTCATCTGGAAACATTCTTGGCAGATAAGGAAGCAGGCTGAGAGTAATGTAGTTGTATAAAAATAAAGATTCAGCTAAAGTAATAATTAATTACAATTTCTTTATGTTAGATTTACTAATTTCCTTTTTTGGTAGTATCCTCCCAATTTGAGGACTATAATATTGACATATAGTAATTGAATGATGGTGTAAAATTAGTTCCTCATAGAATTGTGGTATATGCAATTGTATTTCTTGATTTTTTGCATTTTTTATAATTTGTAAAAACCCTAATAAACTTTAAAAAAAAAAAAAAAGAAAGAAAGACTAGGGGACACTCCATGAAGTTAGCATGTGGCACATTTTAAACTAATCTGAGAAAGTGCTTTTTTTACTCAATGCACAATTAAACTCTGGAATTTGTTGCCAGAGGATGTGGTTAGTGCACTTAGTGTAGCTGTGTTTAAAAAAGGATTGGATAAGTTCTTGGAGAAGTCCATTACCTGCTATTAATTAAGTTGACTTAGAAAATAGCCACTGCTATTACTAGCAAAAGTAACATGGAATACACTTAGTTTTTGGGTACTTGCCAGGTTCTTATGGCCTGAATTGGCCACTGTTGGAAACAGGATGCTGGGCTTGATGGACCCTTGATCTGACCCAGTATGGCATGTTCTTATGTGTGCAACTAGATGGTGCCTCAATCTATCTTTAAATGACTACACTGATATGATTAGGATGCATGTATAAGTAATTTTCAGAATAATCATTCTGTGGCAAATTATAATCCCCTATTAAGATGGGAAACCCTGAAAGTGGTTTTAAGGGGTAGGATATTCTCTTATAGTAGCTGTAGGAACAAACAGAGACTTGAAAAGAGAGGAGTTTGTTACAGCAAATAATGAGCTTGGAAGGCATAAACAGGAAGTGGCCATTACATGCTGGCTTACCCATTACTTTTAAGGATACATTGGCTGTCGATATATCAATGACATACATTTAAATGTTTAGTACTAGCCTTAAAGGTATTGAGGGGTATATACTTTCATCTTAGGGGATGTATTCAATGGCACCATAGTAGACATGAGCCCAGGGTACATCTTCTAGCACAATTAAATTTACCATCTATGAAGGTGTTAAACACCTATGCCTGCAATATCAATTCTTTTCTTCTGCGGTGCTGAAACTCTGCAATGAATTGCCAGTGGTGTTAAAGTAAAAAAATGATTTGATGAAATTCCAGAAGGGGTAAAAACATGGTTAATGAAGAGAGGATATTAAAATCTCATTTATGGGGCTGAACTGAGGAGGAAACAACAGATTTATAAGTATACAATGCAAGAGGATCCAATGTTTTAATTTTGTTTATGTATTTGTTATGAGAAGTGGACCCTTGGTCCAAGACGAAGTTAATGTTACCTGCAGGGAGGGGCCCTGCAGGTCCTCGTTGTCGGCTGGTGGAGCTGGCTGGTGCGGAGGCTCAACAGGACCTTCACCAATACCAGCCCTCATTCCTCGCAGGTTAAGCCCTTGGGTACCGGGACCAGCTGAACTTGGGTGCAAGTCTCCAAAGATGAGTAATCCCATGAAGGACAGTAGGCACGAGCTGAGTCAGGGCATTTCTAGGATCAGGGCAGGCAGCCAACAGCAGAGTCTGGGAGGCATACTGAAGGGTTGAAGCAGGCAGCAATCCAACAAGGTCCAGAAGGCACACCAGGAGTTAGGGCAAGTGGCAATCCAACAAGATCCAGAAAGCATATCAAGAGTCAGGGCACGCGGCAATCCAACAAAGTCCAGAACTGTCCGAGGTCAAGGCCAGTGAAGCAATCCAGAAGGGGACAAAGGCAGGAGCACGGAGTCAGGAACACGGAGTCAGGCAATTAGCTACTCACAAGGAGCTAGACCTGCTGCTGAGGCAAAGCACTGCAGGCAGGAACTAGCTTAAGTAGTCTGGAGGGCTGACGTCATCAGAGAGGGCCACAGGAACTTTCCTGCTGTGGCCTCTTAAAATTCCACAGAGAGGCATGCGCACGTGCCTAGGGACTTGCTAGCGGGGCCGACGTTGGCGGCATGGGCGGCGGCTCCCTGCCACCGCAAAGGAAGTCGGGCTGATTCGGGGTATCACCGGGTAAGGCCAGCTATGGACCTCTGTGGCTGGCGAGTGCAACAGTACCCCCTCCTCTAAGCCCCCCTCCTGAATGTTTAGGCTTCTTGGGATGAGAGGCGTGGAACCATTTGAGTAGATGTTTGTCTAGTATATTGGAGGCAGGTTCCCAGGTGTTCTCCTCTGGGCCATATCCCTCCCAGGATATCAAATACTCCCACTTCTTATTTTGTCGCCGGATGTCCAATATTTCCTTTACTTGATAAACCTGGTCCTCCTCAGTGGATACCTCTTGGGGTTCCAAGGTCTTCCGGGAGGTCCATGACAGGACTAGCGGCTTGAGGAGAGAAACATGAAACGTGCTGTGGATTTTCAGAGACGCTGTTAGACAAGTTTGATTGTAACGGGCCCTATTTGCTGAATAATGGGAAAAGGCCCTATATAGTGGGTTGCAAGTCTCATTGAGAGCATCCTAAGTCAGATATAGTGGATGCTTAACCAGACTGGTCTCCCGGCTTGAATTGGGGGGGGGGGGCTGGTCATCAATGGATGTCAGTGGCTATCTTAGCCCTCAGGGCAGTTTTCTGAATCATCGCCTCAGTTCAGGTCCACAGCTCTTGGAGTTCTTGTGCTGTCAATTGGGCTGCTGGGGAGGAGACGGACAATGGTAATGGGGGAAGAGGCTGTCTCCCATAAACAATCAGAAATGGGGATGATCCCATGGTGTCGTTGCTATGAGAGTTATGAGAAAATTCTTCACATGGGAGGAAGGATGTCCAGTTGTCCTTATGCTCATTGACCAATGCCCTCAGGAAGGTTTTGAGTATGTGATTCGTCCATTCTGCCTAACCATTGGCTTGTGGGTGGTGGGTCATGGTAAAGTCCAGCATGATGTTAAACTTCCGACACAAGGCATGCCAGTAATTGGCCGTAAACTGGACACCTTGGTCAGAGACGATGTGATGTGGCAAACCGTGCAGGCGGAAAATGTGGATTGTAAACAACTTCATCAGCTCTGGTATAGAGGGAAGGCTTGGGAGGGTGATGAAGTGGGCCATTTTGGAGAAACGGTCGACAACAACCCAAATAACACGGCAGCCATTAGAGAGGGGGAGGTCCACTATAAAATCCATGGACAAATGGGTCCAGGATTCCTTGGGGACTGTCAATGCTGTAACAGCCCCCAAGTTCATGCCACCATGGATTTTTGCTGGGCACAGGTAAGGCAAAAGTCTACATAGGCCTTAACAAATCTTTGTATCTGGGGCCACCAATAATATCATTGGAGTAGCATGAGAGTCCAGGCCTGGCCAGGGTGACTTGCCACATGAGAGTCGTGGGCCCATTCCAAAACTTTCTGGTGGTGTTTGCAGGGAACGACATCTTCCCTGGAGGGACTGTCTCAGTAGCAGCCAAAAGAAACTATGCCAGATTGATGACATGCCCGGGGGGTTGGGTGTATCCTCAGCTTTGAAAGAACGGGAGAGGGCAATAGCCTTGGTGTTCTTGGTGGCAGGTCTATATCCCACCACGAAATCGAAGCGGTAAAGAACAAGGACCATTGGACTTGGCAGGCGTCAAATGCTGGCATGACGGAGGTGCTCCAGGTTTTTAAGGATGGTATATACAATGGTGCTCCCTCATGCCACTGTCGCCACTCTTCCAATGCCATTTTAATGGTTAGTAACATTTTACCCCTGATGCCCTAGTTATGCTCGGCAGGTGAGAACTTATGGGAGAAGAAGGAGCATGGGCGGAGTGCCCCTGAGTTGGCTTAACATGGCTCCTACCCCCATGGAGGAGGCGTCAACTTCTAGAATGAACGGATGCATGGGATCTGGGTGTTGGAGGCATGGCCCCTGGAGGAAAGCCTGTTTTAACTTACTGAAGGCCGTGACTGCTTCAGGAGGCCATTCTTTGGTATTTACCCCTTTCCTGGTTAGGGCTGTGGGGGAGCCACAATCTGAGAGTAGTTAGGAATAAAGTGGCGATATAAATTTGCAAACCCCAGGAACCTCTGTAAGGGGTGAAGTCCAGAAGGCTTGGGCCAGTTCAAGATACTGGCTGCTTTCTCTAGTTCTATGCAGAAGCCGGTGCTAGAGACTATATATCCCAGAAAAGGTAAACTCTCCTTCAAAAAGACGCATTTCTCCAACTTGGCGAACAGTTTGTTGGTCTTTAGTCATTGAAGGACTTGACAGACATCTCGGTGATTGGTTTGAAGATCCTTTGAAAAGATAAGAATATCGTTGAGGTAGATCACTACATTGACATACAATAGATCCCTGAAAATCTCGTTCATCATGTTTTGGAATATCGCGGGGGCATTGCACAAGCCAAAGGGCATGATGAGATATTCGTAATGGCCATCCCGCATATTGAAGGTGGTCTTCCATTCATCACCTGGCCTGATTCGGATAAGGTTGTATGTCCCCCGAAGATCCAAGTTTATAAAGATCTTGGTTCCTTGAAGACGGTCCAGAAGTTCTGAAATAAGCAGCAAGGGGTAGCAATCCTTTTTAGTTATTGCGTTTAAACCTCAGTAGTCTATACAGGGCTGTAGCATGCCGTCCTTCTTGGCCACAAAGAATCCCACCCCTGCTAGAGATGTGGAAGGCCAGATGAATCCTCTTTCGAGGTTCTCCGAAATTGTGAATCTAAAGCAATTGATTTATCATGAGGTGTTCCACAAGGGTCCTCTTTATCTTCAACTCTATTTAACATTTACCTACTTCCGCTCTGCCAACTCCTCTCCAATCTCAGTCTTCTGCACTTCATATATGCGGATGACGCACAAATTCTCATACCCATTACTGATAACCTACCCAAAGTCATCAACACTTGGGAAAAAGCCCTTACAGCAATCAACGACCTCCTTAGTAACCTCAACCTCGCCCTCAACACAACAAAAACTGAACTCATGCTGATTGCACCGCAACATAGTATTAATATCATACCCACATTTGCCTGGTCATTCACTCAACATGTAAGAGATTTAGGCATTACGCTTGACCACCAATTCAACCTTAAAAAATTTATACAATCAGAGAATGCTACTTTAAACTCCACACTCTCAAAAAACTAAAATCCCTGTTACACCCTAATGACTTTCGTACAGTACTTCAGGCCACCATCTTTTCAAAAATCGACTACTGCAATACCATATTACTAGGCCTCCCTAAAAGCCCAACATACCCTTTACAGATGCTACAAAATGCCACCACCCGAATCCTCACCAGAACTCACAAAAGAGATAACATCTCCCCAACTCTAAAGGCCTTATACTGGCTTCCAGTAGCATACCAAATACAATACAAGACTCTGACTATCATCTACAAATCCCTACACAATCAAAATATGCAATGGTTCAATGACTCTATAATGTTTCGCACCCTCACAAGACCTACCAGAATTCAACACCTATCCACACTACACACACCATCTCCCAAAACCACACACCTCAAGGCTACAAAACAATGTGTACTATCCATAGCTGGGCCAACTCTCTGGAACACCATGCCAACTGACCTAAGACAAGAACCATGCCCCAAAAAATTTAAACAAAAACTCAAGACATGGCTATTCAAGCAAGCCTATATCTGTATAACCCCTACAGAACATTAGAACTTTCCAATTCTATTACTACTTCATTAAACTTCAAGCTTCCCTATAGAAACCCTATTTATTAGTAACTATTAGTTAATTTATCTTTCTTACCCAGTTATCTTTCATGTATACAATGTATCCTCATTATAACCTTCCATGTAATCTTTTTGTTTAATCTCAGTTTATTGTAAAGCCTTGTTAAGCTACAGTAATGTTCCATGTAAACCGATATGATGTTCCCAACGAATGTCGGTCTACAAAAATGTTAAATAAATAAATAAATAAATTAAATAAATATATTGGGACAAGGCCTTACTCTCTGGGAGGTTGAAGGGGTATACTCTTCCTTGTGGCGGGGTAGTAGCCGGCAATAGATTGATGGCGCATTCGAAGATACTCTGCTCGGGTAAGATCTCCGCCTTCCTTTTAGAGAACACATCTGCATAGTCCACATATTGTGGTAGTAGTCCAAGGATGTCGAGGCTAGAGGAACTAGTGAAGGAGGACTGACCTGGAGGAGACAAGAGGTACGGCAGCAAGGATCCCAACTCATCAGTTGAAAGGTTCCCCTGTTGATGGTGGGAGAGTGGAGCTATAGGCAGGGCAATCCCAATACAACAGGGTATACGGCCTTTTCAATGATGTATAAGGTTATTTCCTCCACATGTAAAATGCCGGTACAGAGGCGTAAAGGAGCAGTGGTCATGGTGATTCGGCTAGGGAGATGTTCTCTGTAAATGGAGGAAATAGTTAAAGGCAGATCCCTGGGAGACGTTGGCAGGTTCGGGTGAGTAACCAGGTCCCTCAAGATGAAGTTTCCCCTGGCACCGGAATCTATCAACGCAAGGGTGGAGAATTCATGCTGATCCACAGTGATCGCCACTAGAAGAGTAAATTGGGGAGCGAGAGTGGCATAGCCTAGAGTTATCTCCTCGCTGACTCCTAGGCTTGGTAGTTTTCCTGTTTCACAGGGCATTGTGCTAGAAGATGGCCTTTCCCAGTTGTGGTACTTCACACAAGCTCTTTACTGCCCAATGTTTTCTTCTCCAAATATCTGATATTGAACAATGTACTTATCTCGTGTTGACACGCTTAATTCTTCTGCTGTAAACCAACCATGAAACTTCTGCCACAGTATTTTTCAGCATTGTGGTACTTCATGCTGCTTCCGCCATGCTGCCAGCATTGTGTGAAGTACCACAACGCTGAAAAATACTGTGGCAGAAGTTTCATGGTTGGTTTACAGCAGAAGAATTAAGCGTGTCAACACGAGATAAGTACATTGTTCAATATCAAATATTTGGAGAAGAAAACATTATAAAAGCTTTGGGAATTATGTGGAAGTGATTCAAGGATATTGATATATGTCATTAAGATAATTATAAATTTTAAATTCATGGGTGTAATCAGCACAAGAAAATAACAAAAAAATCATGTCTCAACATGGACTGACCGATGATTATATATAAGGCTGAGTGACCATGGCTGTTTAACCACACAATGATGCCTAATATGATGGTCAAATATTCTACAATAGCGTCGAAAAGGTTGTTATGAATCAGGAAGTGGGTCATCAGTGGAAGTTTATGTATTGATTGTGACCTTTCCTAAATTTATCCGATCTTGCTAAGCATTGATTTTTGATTAAAGTATATAGTGACATCCAGGTTTCATTTCAGTTTGTTCTTTATGTTTATTAAGGAGATGGAGGTTGCAGGAATTAAAGAAAAAGCTTAAAACAGATTTCACATTTCTTGCATGCAGCACGAATCAGCATTGCTTTCATCTGGAAGGGTACACTGATCCTGAATCACTGAGGGGGTGTTGTGGCCAAAACTGCAGTTATTGAATGGATCACATTTGTCCTTAAAAATAATTGTGAGGGTTATGAACAGATTTGGGGGGTATACTGGTCCTGGAGAAGTAGTTATTGTAATCCTGTTATAAATTTTTATAATAATAATGAGATGTCCCCTTGACTTTTTATTTCATCTGTATTTTATGCTCTGTTCATCTGCTTCTTGTAATGACTTATTTGTGTCTTTAAAATAAAATAAAGAGTTAAAAATACATACTAGAACTTAAATATCATGAGCATACAGAAAGCAGTTGTAACCAAAGCTCTGAATCAACGTAGCACGTGAGGCCATATACCAAATCAATAAAACCAGTGATAAAACCAAACCTTTCAGAACTTTGGACATTAGTTCTTTAATCTCTAATAGTTACTTCCCCAATTAAATTGGAAGGAAGCGGTCAGATAAAGAAAAGACCAATCCAAGGCCACTCCTTCTGTTCCCAACTCTGATAAACAATATAAAAGTAGAGCATGAGCAATTGTATCAAAGGCTACACTTAGGTCTAATGTCACCATGAATGTGATCTTACCACTACCTAAATGTATCCTTATTTCATTAATTAGAGGTGCCAATGTTGTTTCTTTACTATCAGACTGATTCAATACCATGTGCTAGCCGCACAGCTCAACACGCAATTGGATGTGCATGCAAAACGCGCGTCTATAACCCCCGATGCAAAACGGGGGTTTAGTGCATCCAAAACGCGCATCCAATCGCGCTCGTAGGTAATATTTATCATCACATGTAAATGCATGTTGATGAGGCTATTATCTATTTCCCCAGATGCAAAAAAGAAAAATGTGCGCCTGACATGCACATTTTTACTCACCAAAATTAACGCCTGCCCCAGGCAGGCGTTAATTTTGGAGGATCCCAAACAGTGTTCAGAAAAGCAGAAAATACTGCTTTTCTATACATCCTCCGACTTAATATCATGGCAATATTAAGTCGGAGAAACTAAAAAATTAGAAATGTCCCCCAAAAGAAATTTAAAAAAAAAGGGTGCCAGCGGTCAGGTTAGGAAAAGAGATGAGCATCCCTTTTCCTAACCTGTGGCTGTGCATAGGTTAGGAAAAGGGACGCTCTAAAATTAAGGGGTAGATTTTTAAAAAGTACGCCCGCGCGTACTTTTTTTCGCGCACCAGGCGCAAACAAGAGTACGCCGGATTTTAATAGATATGCGTAGCCGCCTTTATCCTTTAAAATCCGGGGTCAGCGCGTGCAAGGTGTGCAAAATCGGCAGCCTGCATGTGCCAAGCCGCGCAGCCTGCCTCCGTTTCCTCCACCCCCCCGCACCTTCCCCTCCCTTCCCCTACCTAACCCACCCCCCAGCTCTATCTAAATCCCCCCCACCTTTGTTTGACAAGTTACGCCTGCCTGAGGCAGGCGTAACTCGCGTGCGCCGGCCACACAATTCCCCGGCCCGGGAGCAGTTTCGGAGGCCTCGGCCACGCCCCTGGGCCAGAACCACGCCCGCAGCCCCACCTCGAATGATGCACCATCACGACACGCCCCCCCCCCCCGACACGCCCCCGACATGCCCCCCCAGGAAAGCCCCGGGACTTACGCGCATCCCGGTGCTTGTGCGCGCCCCCGAGCCTATTCAACATAGGCTCAGCGCGCGCAGGGGGAACTTGGGGCAGGTTTTTTGGGGGGTACACGCATACCCCTTTGAAAATCTGCCCCGAAGCGTCCATTTCCCTAACCAGCCGACAGCCACCTCTCCCAGGCGCCTGCTGCCAAGAAGCTGTTAGGGCTGTGCAATTTCCTCTAGTGCTTCCTTTTTACCGTGGCACCCGATTTAATTTTTAAATATTAAATCGGGTGCCTGGGAGAGGTGGATCGGCGTGCACCATTTAACGCACACCAACATTGCATCAGACTGTATGTTTACGGAAATGTGATTGTTTTAGATGCAAGGTCCTGGATTTCTCCAGCTGTACCTGTGGGCATTTTTCAAAGGGAAAGCAAGCATGGACTTTCCCTTTAAAAAAAAACTGTGCAAAGGCTAGGGTTGGTCCTGGATGGGTTGTTTTGAAGATTACCCCCTATTTGTTCAATAGCTAGCAACATGATATTTCTAGTTTTAAAATAAGGTCAGAATTCTTATTGTCTAAGAGAAACTTTCACACCTGATTAAATAAGTTTACATAGATGTAATTTTTTTTATTTTATTTTGCTATACGCATTATAATTTCAGACATTGTTCATGTAGCTATTTCTCTGTGAACTATAAAATGCTCATTTCTTCAAAATGAGTATGAAGCTCATAGCATAAAAGTTTATTGCCTTGTGCTTAACATTTTTCAAGTAACTTTCGAAAGCTGAAACAAATTTTGCATTTAGATTAATGGAAGATGTTTTCCATTTGAAGGAACTAGCAAGGGAGCATGCAATAACAAAAATCCCCCAAGGTTAAAAATGTAGTACTTTTGATTTTTACCAGAACTGTGTTAGCAGAACAATCATTTCTCAGCATGGAAAGGTAGCATAATTGGTCTATACAGTGGCAATATAGAAAACGAGTGTGCTTCAGAGAAAGCTAATATGGCTCTACTTAATAATTTCATTCGAGAGCCTGAATTTGAATGTATATTTCACCCAGCTTGAGGCAAACAATTTGTATCCATACGTGCTAAGTGGAAGTTACCAGGGGGTCATGCAATTTATTTTACTTTGTGAAGTTCTCAAAACTGTGCAGAACTAAAGGCATATTCACTTGTATTGTTCTTTCAGTAATTTGATCCAATTGGTCGACATTTCGGTTTTTTTCTCTCCATTTTGTTTTTCTTCTATATCTCGCAATATTCTGACAAAAACGTTTCCCACAAAGAAAACAGCAACACAGTACCGCTGGCATAATATTTTTTCCTAATTTTTGGCTTGCTCTCCAACATTCAGACACTTAAAAACCACACTATTTCCTGACCGTTTGATCTGCCATCACCTTGTACAAATGCCAGAGCCACATCCAGGCTCCACCCTGAGTCACAATTTTATAGACTGTTAAATTCACCATTTTACACAAATGAGGCTTCTTTCAAACCATGATTGGCATTAGGCAGAACATATCATTTTGGCATGACAGTAATGGGGCTGGCATGAGAGTCAGCAAAATGAGGATCTGGATAAACAATCACTGGGAAATGAGTTAAGCCCAGTGTCAACAGAGCACACATGGTTTCCCCTCAATGAGCATGCCAAATTCTTGACACAATGATGAGCTATACATGATGCCAATCACCGATTGTCAGTTCAATTGCATGTCCTTTTTGGATGGGATCAAATTGCAAAAGCATATGAAAGACAACAAACGTGCCTTTGAGCACTGAAAGGGACAGACTGATCTTTGCTGCGGTAGGCTCTGTGGACGGCAACATTGCTTAGACCCTAGAGAAGGGGTGTTAAACTGCAATCCTCAAGGCCTGCAAACCAGTCTGGTTTCCAGGATATCCCTAATGAACATGCATGAGATACATCTGCATGCATTGTCTCAACTGCATGCAAATATATTTCATGCTGTATTTGCAACAGCTGTATCATTTTCATGGAGGTCACAGATATTCCTGCATGTATTTATTTATTCAGTCATAAAATTTAGGAATCACTTTCCAGGTTCTACATTAAATTCTTCCAAAGTGATGTACAACAATATAGAACACAATAAATAATTATAAACTATTATAACAGTCCAAAGCAGCAGTTTGAAAATCAGACCGGTTTGCAGCCCTTTAGAGGACTACACTTTGACACCCCTGCGCACTCTCAGTGAGATAAGCACAGAGAATCTCTGAGGGTGCTGTAGGTAGGGAAGGTAGAGCTGAGCAGTTGGTGTGGATGGGCAGACTAAATAGGCCGTAGAGACTTTTTCTGCTGTCACATTGCTATATTTCTGCGGTGCTCAACAGCTTGCTCTCTGTGACTTCTCCAATGTACCTTAATTTAGACTGTAAGCCACCATGGGCACAGATCTATCAACCTGTGTTTACTATAGGAGTGTTGGGCAAGGGCCAATATCGTTAACAGAAAATGGAACTCATTATGCAAGCATTGCAACCCATGTGTACCTGTGTACAGACAATATGTTTTGTAAATATTCTGAGGCAACAATGCAACTGACACTGTCATAAAGAATGAAATTAGTTTTATCCAATGAAATTGCATAATTTGAAAAAGCTTGTTAATGTTCTTTCTGTTGTCAGTGACTTCCAGATGAATAAACTACCTTCTCCTTTCATTATTCATTCTCATGCTTGCAAACCAAACTTGTACCAATAAACAAGTCAACAAAAAAATATCACAGGATCTTTACAATCCGCTTTGAACAGTGAATAAAAAGAGGTTTAAACTGAACCAGAAGCTTAGGACTGGGGTGTGGAGGGGAATACACCCTACTGTGACTCCCAGAAGCGTGCCGGGCCTGTTTTCAAAAGGCCCGGCGGCACGCATAAGTCCCGGGGCTTGAAAAATTGGGTGGGGAGGGGGCGGGGCCAGAGGCCTCTGCAGGGCCGCTGGGCTGGAAGATTGTGTGCCGGCAGTTGGCCGGCAGGCGTAACTTCTACAACAAAGGTACGGGGGGGGGGAGTTTCTTTAGGGCTGGGGGGGCGATACAGGAAGGAGAAGGGAGGGGAAGGTGGGGGGGAAAGGAAAGTTCCCTCCGAGGCCGCTCCGATTTCGGAGCGGCCTCGGGGAACGGAGAAAGCCAGCTGGTCTCCCCGAGGGCTTGGCACGTGCAAGTTGCACTAGTGTGCACCCCCCTTGTGCGTGCCGACCCCTGATTTTATAACATGCGCGCGGCTGCGCATGCAAGTTATAAAATCGTGTGTACATTTGTGCGTGCCGGGTAGCGCGCACAAATGTAGGCCGCCCGCGTAGGTTTTAAAATCTGCCCCTTAATCTAGGCCTGATTCAATGAGCTTTTTCTCTCATGGACACAGAATGAGAGAACAGCTTTAGTGAATCCGGCCCTTTATTAACAAACTCTCTTTATGCTCAATATATCTATTTATTTTATTCTAAGTGTATCGCGCTCACTGACCATACCACTAAATTGTTCTTTGCACAAACATGTCTGCTAATATATTTTAGCTCAGTTCACATAACCTGCAGATAACATATGAGATAAATATGACAACTCTTCACCCCAAAAAACCCCCAAAAAACAACCCAGTGAAACAGAGAATATGAGGTCAGGTAAGAACCATAAGGCCCATCTAGTCTGCTCAATTTACTCTCTGGTGCATGCCATATTCCCCAGTTGATGTTGGACCTTCCCTTTATTTTTTAACCACTAAGGAAACTCTGCACTTACCCCGGGGTTTCTTGAATTCTGCTTATGTTTTTGCCTCCATCCCCTATACTGGGAAGCCCCATTCCCTCATCCACCTCCTTTCCCATAAAGAAATTTTTTCCGATTTTATTTACAGAGGACAATGTTCAAAGAGATTCACATGGGGAAAAATTAGTGTTTTACCCACGTTCATCGGTTTGTCAGAAAAATTGCTCTCCTACAATGCAGTTAAAAACCTGCGGGTTGTTCATATTCGGGTACGCACATAAGTGCCGGGCTTCTTTCAAGGGGCGGGCCAGAGGGGTGTGTTCTGGGTGGGGAGGGGCGGGCCGGAGGCCATTAGACGGCGCACGTAAATTCCTTCTGCTCCCAAGGAGCAGCAAGTAATAAAACAAAACAATTAAGGCCAGGTAGGTGAGTTTTAGGGGGTGGGGAGGAGAGGGGAAGGAAGGTTAGGCAGGGAGTTAAGGAAGTTCTCTCCCAGTCTGCTCCTTAGAGTGCTCTGGGAGGGAATTGGGGAAGGCCTGAAGTGTTCTTGTTGCCCTGGCTTTGAGTCCAGAAATTATAAACAGTTGTCGCACTGAGTTAGCATTAATTCTCCCCCCTTGCGCACGCTGCCCGCACATACACATGTGGATTATAAAATCTGGCGCGCATGTGCGTGCGGCCCAAGGATTTTATAAGATATGTGCGCCAGCGCGCGCATGTTATAAAATCGGTGCATCCATGTATGCGCTGGGAAGCTCGCACACATGGACGCACGCATGTTCCTTTTAAAATCTACCCCATTGTGCATTAAGAGCAGGCATTCTGGGGTGGGAGGACGGGGTTTGGTTGGTTTGGAATAATACATGTAGGTTTCATTTTCAACTACACGTCTTATAAGTACCCACAGAAAAAAAAGCAGTTGAAACTGTCCAATAAGGTTATGCAAGAAAAACATTTTTCTTGCCTTTAAAATTTGTTTTCTTTTAATTCCAATCGTTTCATTTTAACAAATGTTTTTGTTTCATTTGTTTCATTTCTATTACAGCCAATGAGTACCTTCCTCCTCTGTGCTTACTGACCGTAACAGAAATGAAAAGATACCACCCTCCGCAGCATTTGTCCCTGCTTCTTCTCCCACGGCTCTATCCTCACCCCAGGCCCAGTACTTGTCCCCTGCCACTGGAGCCCATCCTGTGGCTACTGATCTGCCACCATCCATGCCCCACCAGCCCCAACCAAAGCAGTTCAGGCTTCTTTGGCTGGTGAATGAATGGGCGCCACCAGAAGCCCTGACCAACTCTACTCCATTTTGGCCGCTGGCAGAATGGGGTCTTATCAGCAGCCTAGACCTTCTCACCCTTTCTTCAGTCATTGCTAGGATGGGCTCTGCCAGCGGCCTGCACAGTCTCTGCTGCACTTTGGCCACTGGATGGGTCCACCAGTGGCCCAAGCCACTTCCTCTTCTCTGGCTGCTGGCAGACTGGCCTCTGTCAGCAGCCTGGGCCTCCCCCTTTCTCTTTGGCCAATGAAAGGATAGGCTCTGCCAGCGGCCAAAATTCTGCCTCAGCTCCTTTTTGGCTGCTAGTGGGATGGGCTCCACTAGCAGCCCGGTCTCTGGTCCACTTTGGCTAAGGGTGGAATGAGTTTGCTCTAGACAAGACAAAATGCTAATGAAATTAAAATGAAATTTCATTAGCATTTGTTTTCAGATTATTTTCAAACAACACAAAATGAAGCAGCTTGTTTCATGAGTGTTTTCATGGTGTGCGAAAATGAAAGCAGATCCATAGTGCCCATGAGTGCTTTGCCCCCTTGAGCGTTCCCTTTGAAAACTGAAGTTAAGTCTGCAGGTTAAAAATCCTTGCAGACTTTATCCCGAAGCGAACAGTTCAATAGTCGGTCCCATATCATCAACAATGGGGTATGCATATTGCACTGCACTTGAAACTATTCTAGTTCTCTTGTTAGCTTTGCTAAACACGTGGTGCTTAATTGAGCACATCTGAAGTTCTTATCCACAATGGTAAAGTTATGGGTCATAAGTGCTCAAGGTGCTGTGCAATGAAAGTCTTGTTTCCATTCCTACAGCACTACAGCACCCACTGGTATATAACAACAATGTAAAGACACGGGGGTTAGTAAAATGCTGCATTCTACTATGCTGGAAGCCTGAATCTTCGACAAAGCCTCCCCTTTCCTTCCACCCTCCCTCTACTCAAGTAAGCCAAGCGCCCTCATGTTCCTTTCAACTATTGTGAACATTTAATACAGAGCTCTGTCAAAACAATTCCTTGAAGCTGGGCATTTTTCTGTTTATTTGAACTATTAGGGGTATAATTTATCTCAGCAGGAGAATGAGAGGAAAATGTGCAATCTGACTAATGGCACTAGCAGAAATCACAGAAAATGAAAGCTTGTTCATATAATGCGATTCTTCCACTCAAAACTTGCTTTAAATGTAAGCTCATCAAGCCTGCAAACTTTTAATAATAGACTTAGTGTGACCTTGGCATGAGAGAAGTGGAAAAAAAAAATTCCCAAACACCACTTACTTTTTGTTTGTTTTTTTAAGGCCTTGCTCAATAAAGATGCTTTCCCTGGGCACAGGTCACAAATAAAATCCCCTTTTATATATTAACCTTCATCTTAATATTCCAGTATGACTGGAGAAGGCAATGCAGATTTAACTCCAGTCCAAAGAAGCACTGGTGTATTACAGAGATGGTTAAGTCCCACTTGAGATGAGGGTCACCCAAAAGTGTGATGCTTTGTCCCTATCCCTACCATAAAAATAACTCTACTTTGTTTCAATATATGCTACTGACTACAAGAACAGGACAGCTGCTTCTTTTTTTCACCCTATTCTCTTGACAGAGAGCTGTTGAAGATGGGTAAATACTGTTGGTCTTGAAATACTACCATGTACGTACAGGACCAGCTGTAAGGAAGAAACTCTGTAAGACATATGGCCCCTAGAACAACAGAAAAACATGGCTTTTCACATGATACTTGCAAGAAGCGTGGTTAGCATTCTTCGTACATCCCTTCCTTAGGAACTCACAGCTCTCTTGGATGCCCTTCTTCGACCTCTGCAGTTGTTACTGCTTAACATAACTACACTATCAACATTGTCAAACAATTTCAAAATGACACTTGTGTCTCATGCAATGTAAGGCCGCAACCAGCAAGTACTGAGTAACCTGTGCTGACAACATATTACAGCCCTGCCATAACCAATTATTGTCTCCATGAAGCAAACTGGCAGATAATTTACGGTAAAATATGTAACATGATGCATGCCAAATTGGCATAGCAGCTGGCTAAACAAGAAAGTGGACAAAAGTATATGTAAGATGCTAAGAGCAACAATACGATATCTGAATGTTTTGAATTTAAGAAGTTTATTTAAGATTTTGAGAGATACTGGGGGAATAGCACAAGGGAAGAAGAAACTCACATACACAATTGGTCCAAGAAATTCAGACAGAGCCACCAAAAATGTGAAACTCAAGAGCAGTAATTCCACGGACAAGGCCCTTAACGAAGGTGTTACTCCTTGCAAATTTCATATCTATGCTAGTTCTGCCATTGTTTTTGCCTGCAGGTACATGCCTAATGTATGCAATGTTCTTTTGTCTATGAATGAAATAATAAAAGATATTCTGGTCGATTTTCAAAGACTTGTGTATGCCAAAACCGGGAGATACACGCGTGACTCAGACCCGCATGTGCCTCGTGGATTTTAAAAGGCCTGCGGCCACGCGTGTATCTCATGTACACGCATAAAAAAGTTTTCTGAAAAAGGGATGGGGCATGGTCAGGACATGGGTGGGCTGTAAATGAAGTCAGGGCGTAAGTAATTATGCGCATAAGCATATGCTGGGGTCCCCTACCGCATAACTTTACTTCTGTTTCCTCATAGATAATATTATTCGCACCTCTCATATCCCTACCCAAAAGAAAAGGTACAAACTATACAAATGGTTTTAATGGGCATGAATTTTCAGTGGGAAAGTACCTGCTTCGTTTCACTTTGGTAAAATATGCATGTTAAAATTACCTATATACTGCCTGATTCACTACGACGGTAACCTTTAAAGAGCAGCGCGGGTTTCCATGTACGCACGAATGGCAGTTTGTATGAATGGATGCGGCCATTTTATATCATATGCGCATATATGCGTGCATGAAATCAGCTGTGTGTGCGTACATGTGTGCACAATTTTGTATGTATGCATGCTTGTGTGCAAATGCTGGCTCTACCATATAAGTGGAGGGAATTTATTTGATATGCACGCCAACACAATTATGCCAGTTTCCCCAGTCCATTCTTGGTTCACCCAGATAAAGGCTCCCAACTTCCTAACCTACACCCCAATTAATCTTTCTCCCTTTTACCCTATTAGCCTTGATCCTTCAAACACCACTGATTAGCCCTGATTGTTTTATTTTAAAACTTACACGTCATCCATAACATAAGAACATAAGAACATAAGAAATTGCCATGCTGGGTCAGACCAAGGGTCCATCAAGCCCAGCATCCTGTTTCCAACAGAGGCCAAACCAGGCCACGAGAACCTGGCAATTACCCAAACACTAAGAAGCAGAAGTAAAGTTACACAGAAAGGGACCTTGGTGCGCACTTGTCTGTGTAAATACTTGTGTGTACATTTCAAGTCACTTTCCCGGAACATCCATGCTCTGCCCAGACCATGCCCACACCCACCCCTTTGTTTGACTTTTTGATTTGTGTACGCACCAGGACATATGTGCATACTTGGGTGCTTCTTAAAATCCACGCAGAGTGGGCCGGCCCAAGACACACACATATTTCCCAGCTTTGGCGCACATAGGGCTTTTCAAATTCACCTGTAAGGCTTTTCTCCCATTCTGTGTCTATGGTTAAATACCTTGATGAATCAGGTCTATAGTTTGTAAGTACATGGACTTGCTTAAAAATTGCCATAATATATCAACAGAGTAGAAGAATTACTTTCCTTGGAGTGGAGGAGTAGTCTAGTGATTACAGCAACAATCTGAGAACAAGGAAAGTCAGGGCTCACACCCCACTTTTCCCACTGATGCTCCATATGACCTTGGGTATGTCACTTCTCTCTCTTATGCCTCACTCGTAAGGCTTCAACTGCAGTTGAACATGTAACTTGTCTTCAGTTTGGATTTGGAACGGGAAGCAACTAAATCTATAAACCAAAGCAACTTGTCTTAACTTATTAATTTATAGAGTGCAATACCAATAAGCTCAAAATAGCATTACATAATATAAAACACAAATGCAAATCAATTACAATATACAGTCAACATAAAAACAAAAATAAGCACAAAATCAAGCATAAAACTACTATTAAAATAATATATGCAGTAAATAAGATAAAACATAAGGCCTCATTTAAAATGAAATGATTAAAACAATTACTATGCCTCATCTCAAAAGTAACTTACTCAATAAGTACTCCACCATAAAAGCTGACAAGATTCTTTTCTCCGGTGCATTTGGCCGCCTGAACATTCATTTCCCAATATCTATCTAAGCATTTGAATTTTTTTGTGCTAAATATAATATCTTGCATTTGTCCTTGCTGTGTATCATCCTATTAATTTTAGATCATTTCTCAAAGTAACTCCAAACCAAGGAGTTAGGTTGTAAGTTTTGGTCAATATGCAGGCCGATGCAATAAGACGCACGCTCAAAACAGGCGCTCATAGTAAAGTGCCTGTTTTCCTAAAGCACACACATCCATATTTCTTGTGTGCCCGGTGCAGTATTTAAATGAGAGTGAAATCGGAACAGCATAAAAAAAGGGTGTGCTGAGGGAGAATTATGTGTTTCTGGTGCTCAAAGGAGTTTGTTGCATCAGGCGCTGGTTGCAAAGGGTGCTCAATATGAGTGCCGGTTTTGAGAGTACTTCTTTTTGGTTATTTTGCCAAGTTTCTTATGAAGTTTTTTATATCAGGTATCCATTGCTACAGGCATCTAAATTGGGTGTTCATAACAAAAATTGTGCTTTTTTGATCAAATCGATGTATAGATGTATATATATATATATCTATATATATATTTCTCCATCGGAAACAGTAAATTCAAGAATCAGGATGATACTAAGGAGGAGGACCCATTTAATGCAACACATATGACCAAATTTTTTTATGATTCTCATGAGCCCTTGACTGCGAGCTAACTTTACTTCAGTTCCAGACCTGGAGTTAAATTCCCTGAGTTAAAAAATGTGCATTGGGCACCCAGCCTTTGGTCACACTTTCCTGCATAGGGCAGTAATAGCTAATGTCTTTATCTACATGGAATTTAAATGTGATGGGTGCTATCTGCTATGCTTTTGCTAGGTCGTGTGCTTCAGATGCGCTAATCTCCTACCTGCATCAGACGCTATTATTGTGCACCCGAAACACACACCCAATCACGAGTAAACTTGTGTGCTAGGCTGGGCGCACTTTATTGCTTCAACCTGATGGCTTATTAGTGCATCAGGTCACAAATTATAATACAATATGGGCCGGATTTACGCGCATCGGGGGGAGGGGGGGGGGTGTTTATGAGCGCTGGGCCTATTTTATAAATTATTTTACAAAGGCCCGGCGACGCGCGTAAATCCCTGGGACGTGCCTAAGTCCCGGGGCTTCGAAAAAGGGGCAGGGAGGGGCGGGGCCAGAGGCCTCCAGCACAGCGGCCATCTGCCGCTGTGTTGGAGGATCGTGCCGGCAGGTGCAAGAGGTAAAACAAAGGTCGGGGGGGGGGGGTGTTTAGGATAGGGCTAGGGGGGGCGGGAGGGTTAGGGGAAGGGGAAGGGACGTTAGGTTAGGGGGTTAGGAAGTTCCATGTGCGGGCGCTGGGTAGCACGTAGATATTAAAATCTAACCCTATGTGAACATCTCAGTAAAATTCACCGAGGCCAATATTCAGTTGGCCATTTAGTGGACAAATTATTCGACTAAAATTAGCCAGATAACTTGTCCTGAATTTCAGTGGGATAAACATCCCACTGCATAACTTTAAACATAACTGTATCATATTCAGAGTATAATGAGACAAACAAGACCGCTCTTTCTAATACTTCTAAGCCAGTACTCTCTAAATATTCAGACAAATTCTCAAAGTTTCCCGTATCCCCAATTGGAGATATCTGGATTGGACTTTGCCTTTGTTTCAAAAACAGAATTTTTTTAACTGATGGTATCTGTTCTTCCGGAATCTTTAAAATTTCCTTCAAATATATAATGAAGCATTACTTCAAAGAAATGAATGTTCCCTATTTAGGAGCTCTCATCCGTATATTTCCTGACCTATCCAGAGTAACCCAGTTACGCAGGAAAGATTTCCTGAAAATGCGCCCAGAAGTTCGTACTCTGGGGGCAGAATTTCTTTTAAGATATCCAGCAAGATGTGTAATTAAATACTCTGGGAATGTATATGTATTTTATAATCCTGATCATTTGAGAGAATTCTTAGATGCCAAAAGGGTCGTGCTGTAAGTTACCCGTGCATTAAAAGATAGGTAGGTGCAGGAGTGCATTACTTTGTTAATTAGTTTCCTAGATTTTCTCCCGTGTGTTGTTTCTATCTCCTCTCCAATATTTCTTTGGAAAAGCGGAAAGAAAATATATATATATATTTCCTGTTTAATGATGTAAGGAGAAAATATATTTCTTATATGTAATCTTATGCAGAATTACCATGCAAAGTTTATTTGTTTATAAATATTGTTAAAATCTAATAAACATATAATAAAAAAAAACAAAAAAAAAACAAACCATAACTGTATAACTTTAAACATAACTGGATATTCTTTTGAATATCAAAAGAATACAGCCAGTTAAGTTGTGTTCTGTTTATTAAAAATATCACATTGTGGGCCTACAGGCCCAAACCTGTCCCCTGCCTTCCTCCCACACAAGTTCCAAAGGTTCTGCAGGGCCGAACATGCTGTCCCCTCCTCAAAATGCCCCAGTTGACTGTTTTAAAAAAATTATTTGGGCTGGGAATCATTGCCAGTTATTTCCTCTCCTCTAGTCCTGCTCCCGCTTCCCCTTTTCATTTCTAACAACTTGTCTCCATATCCCCTCCTTACCCCACACTCCAACCTTTTCCCTTCTACGTCCCCCTGCCCCATATCTTAATTTGTAGTATTTCTTCCTCCAGATCACGGTAGCATCCTACCATGACCCAGGCATGTTGTGTCTTGATGTTGCTAGGCTACTGCGATGGAAGCATCACAGTAGCCTAGCAACGTCAGAAGCGCTGGGCCCAAATCGCAGTACGGCGCTACCACAATCCGGGAGAAGACATACTACAAATTAAGGTACAGGAGAGGGAGGGGCAAAGAAGGAAAAGGGGGGGGGAGGGGGGTGTAAGGGGGTGCCCCAGATGGGACTCGAACCCACAATGAGATGTTAGGAAAAAAGAGGAAGTGGGAACAGGGGGCGGAGGAGGGGAAATAGCCGACAATGACTCCTGGCCCAAATACATTTTTATCAGTGAAATTGGGGCATTTTGGAGAGGGGCGTGGCAAGTTTGGCCCTGCAGGGCCTTTGAAACTTGAGCGGGAGGGAGGCGAGGGACAGGTTTGAGCCTGTACACCCACGATGTATTTTTTTTTTTGCTTTTTTTTTTTTAAACAGTAACGACACATGGCTGAATAACTTTAGAGCTGCTCTGAAGCAGGTCTAAAGTTATCCAGTTAACTTAGCCAGATATATGCGATATTCAGCTAAGTTCGCTGGATAACTCAACACTTCCCCAGAATGCCCCTTTTTTATCCGGCTAAATTAGAGCCAGATAACTACTTATCCGGCTATAATTTAGGTGGATAAGTGGCTGAATATGCCTATTGTGCCACTTAGACTGATAACTTTTCAGTTATTGTCTAAATGGCTTTTAAATATGGACCTCACCATAAGTGTAAAATGTTGACTATCTGGAAACAATAACCTGTTCAGGCAGACAGGGAATGCTGTCTCAAAGGTAAATCAGAATTCATCTTGAGGGATTTATGCCACATTACTAACTCATTATCACCATTTAACAGTAAAGCAACACCTAGAGAGTACATCGTTAGCATCCTACATATTCATTACTATACAAATGAAAATGCGATAACAAAGCCACACTAAGATCAGATTTCTCTTTCTTCCTTTCTATAAAATTGTGCTGAAGTTTAAAAATTGTGTTAATCATGGAGATCTATGGAAAATGATTCATTAAACAGGAACCTACTTAATGCAACCAGCATGATTGGTTATTGCAGCAAATGAAATAGTTAAAAGGAGATAATTTTTGTACAAAACAGTCTTCATATTGGGGTAGATTTTTCAAGTTATGCGCAGGTGTAGATTTGTTCGCACAACCCGGCGCGAACAAATCTACGCCCAATTTTATAAGATGCGCGTGCTGCCGTGTGCATGTTATAAAATCCAGGGTCAGCGCGTGCAGAGGGGTGCACAATGGTGCAACCTGCGCGAGCCGAGCCGAGCAGCCTGCCTCCGTTCCCTCCGAGGCCGCTCCGAAATCAGAGCGGCCTTGGAGGGAACTTTTATTCTGCCCCCCCCCCCCCCCCCCCCACCTTCTCCTCCCTAACCTACCCCCCCAGCCCTAACTAAATACCCCCCCACCCCATTATGTTTTAAGTACTTAACCATTACAAATATATATATATTTTTCAATAATATACAAATCTGGCAAATGGGACATTGGTTTGAACAACTGAGTTATGAGCAAAAATATGAATAGATTTTCTATGCATACATCCAAAATATACATAGATAAATAAGAAAATCGTGAAATGAACAAACAAAGCTCATAACTTTAAAAAGAATAAAGGTTTTATTCTGCATGACATACATTGTTCAGGGTATAAATACTCCTGGACTGCTTAAGCAATCAGCATTTATTAAAGAAAAATGGGAAGCCTTAGCCACATTTTTTAATCCTTGGAACCTCAGCCAGTTTGGTTTATAATTCTCTACTGCAATGACTGGGAAATTGTTCCTGTACCCGGGCCATTGGGTGCCTATTTAATGCTGATAAAAGGTCCTTTTGAAGCTGTTGACTTGCCATTTTATTAATTTATTTATCTAAACACATTTATAGTCCATTTCCATGAAAATCCTATCCAAAGCGGAGCACAAAAAAGACATTTATAAAAACACGTGCAAATAAGTAAAACAGTAGATGACAAAAATATTAAATATAAGACAATAAAATAAAATAGATAAAATAAAGTAAATTAAGCAGTAGAAAAATTAAACTAATATTCAGTCACAAGCCTGAACAAATAACTGAGCCTTAGGTTTTTCCTAAAACTGAAATAATCTTCTTCCCCCTGAAGATCATCAGTCAAAGAATTCTACAATTGCGGACCAGTGAATGGTGATGCTGAGCCCAGTCACCTCATCTGACCTGCCTCCTGTGGCCCAGTTTCCAGAATTCATAATCAGTCAATATCTGCTATGCCAAAGTCCATGACTGCTGACTGAGTTCTCTTTGATTTAAGATAAACCTAACCTGTTATAGTCAGCATATAGCCAGGTAAAGTAAAAAGAAACCCAAATAAACCTTGTGGTCCAGCAAAGGCTTTATCCCCTTCCACACCCCTCAAAATTATTTACAAAATGCCACTCTTCCCACTGGGGTACAAGGATAATTTAGGGGGCTTGGCAAAGGTAGGTGCAGATGGTGTAACAGCCTTAAAAAGTGGAAGGGGGGCTTGGGCGGTGGGAGCTGTTGCACTTCCTGGCCGCGTCCGCTCCGCGGCTGGTCCTGCTCACCTCTCCCTTCCATCTACCAGCTCCAGGCTCACTCCCTCTGCCGCCGTTCAAGTTCATGGCGTCCCTGGCTCCCCTGCTCACCATCTCCGACGCCGGGGCTCCGCGTCTTCCTGCTCCTCGGTCCTGACCCTAGGCACGCGCACAACTGACGTCCTACATTTTAAAGACCCGAGCACGGGAAACCCAGGCCCGGCGCTCACCAATGACGTCATTACTCTCTAGTATAAATAGGGAGGCCCGTTCCCTTGAACTGTCCTTGGCAATCGGGTCGTACACTCCGGTGTCTCTAGTTTGCCTTCCTGCGTTCCTGTGTCTTTGCTCCTGTGTCTCCTGTTCCAGCATCTTTGTTCCAGCATCTCCTGTTCCAGCGTCTCCCCATTCCTGTTAGTACCCTTCGGACTGATCTCACGGTACTGACCTTTGCCTGTTCTCTGACTACTCTTGATTGCTGCCTGACCTGACCTCTGCCTGAACTCCGACTACTCTTGATCGCCACCTGGAACTTGACCTCTGCCTGACCTGACTACTCTTGATCGCCGCCTGGAACTTGACCTTTGCCTGACCTGACTATGCCCGGATTGACCTCTGTTACCGACCCTGCTTTGGATGACCATCCTGGACCGATACTCTGGCCTTAATCCTCGCTATACATTCGGACACTCTCTTCTGGCCTCCTGCAACCTCTGGACTTCCCTGTTTGAACACAGACTGCACACCCTTGTTCGTGGTGGGCACTCCCTTGAACTTGCTCTCTAGGAGACCCTGCGAAGCCCACCTAAGACCAGACGGCCCGGGTAACCAAGGGCTCAACCTGAAGGAACCCCAGGTTGCTATTGGCGAAGCTCCAGCCAGCCTCTGTCTCCTCCTGTGCTCCGCCTCCTGATGGCAGGTGCTCTCCGGGTCCGACCGGAGGGCTGTACCAATCTTGCACCAGGCCAAGGGTCCACCTCCAGCGCAACAGCAGCCACTTGTAATTTAAGAACTTGGGCAGGGAATGGGGGAGGGAGAGAGCTGTGATGCTATATTTTTTCAACTTGAGGAGAAAATGGTAGGGGGTGGGGGGAGGGAGTTATTGGGACACTAGGGCCTGCAACATTTTTGTATATATTCAGTAAGCCAGTGAGTGCCAAAGCTACCCAGAAGACTTTATCTGAGCTGCAAGATATGTTCCACTGAATATTAGATTAAAGTTTCCAGTTAACATCACTTGGATATCTCTGCCACTCGTCTTACTAAATATGGACCTTTTGTTTTTTTCCAGACTAGCTTGCCCAAAATATTTCGCTGCCTTTCCACCCCCCTAAAAAAAAAACAATACACACAAACACTTATGATCAGAAAACAATTAAAAGGAAGCACAAAATATGGCAAGAGTGATACAGATTTAATATTAACCTCAAAGTAGTTTGCATTGAAACATTCTTTGATGGAACGAGTAACTAAAGGACGGTTATTTACCCTTTCAAACAATACAATAACAAGGGGATACCCCATGAAACCTACAACCTGCAGATGTAAAACAAATCACAGAAAGTACGTTTTCACTGAACGCACAATCAATCTGTGGAACCTGTTGCCAGAGGACATGGTGAAGGCCACTAGCAGAGCGGGCTTTAAAAGAGGTTTGGATAATTTCCTGGAGCAACAGTCCATTACATCTTATTAGTTACGTAGACTGGATAAGCCTATCGCTATCCCTGGGAGGGAATAACTAGAAAAAGATCTACTTTCTGGGATCTGCTGGGTACTTGTGACCCAGACTGGCCTCTGTCAGAGACAGGAGGCTTGTCTCATTTGATCTTGGTCAGACCCAGCATGGCATTTCTCACGTTTCAGATGCACTTCTAGGAAGTTCTGAAACAAAATAGATCTGAAGAAATGGAAAAATGTATTAACTGTGCTGCTTATATTTATGAAACAAAATGTTTTACACAAGTGTTGTTTTCTTTCTAAACAAAAGTATTTCATTTTGCAAAATATTTTTTTAAAGTATTTGGGACAATGTTTAGTAAGCCTGCTAGGTGCAAGTGTATGGAACTAGACGGCCATAAAAATGTTCCTGGATGTACTGTAAATGTGCCCTTGAGTGAAGTTTTGTTGATAATTTTGGCACCCAGAGGCAGGCAAATGCTGAAACATCGGGCAGGGGTTGGGAGGATTCCTGGGTTTTATCCTGATAGCCGGAATCCAGGGCGGGGTTGTCAAATAACTTTTCCTCTGTTTTATTCTGAGTTTGCCTACATTGGAGGATTACTGTTGTATGTGAAAAATACTTCTTGTGGCAACAGGAAAGTTTCTTATATTTTTGATTACAGAATATAAGCTACTTTTTGTACTAACTTTGATAAACTTTGGCAAAAAAAAAAAGACTGTATAATAAATGAATTTTTGAGAGGTAAATTATTACAAAACTACACGGTTCTTATCTGAAAACCTGTCATGTGATGTCTTTTTATACTTCACTGCTTTTTGGACATCTAATAGTGTCCCAACCTTCTTGGATTTCAGTTTTCTCCAAGACCAATGTGGCTACTGGAGCTCTGCTGTAAAGCAATATCTATAAAACTTAATGGTGTTTGCTCATAAAAAGGGTTACAAGTTGGATTTCTATCCCAAAAACTTCATTGAAGTTTCCAGATACTAGAAAAAAAATATATGAAAATCTTGACAATGCTTCTCGGGTGGAATGTCAAAACTGACCATCCATCACATTAATTGGAAAAAAAAAAGCCAGAGCCAGGTCCTATGGGATCAGAGGAGAATTAGATTTTCACTCAACTTTGAAAAGCTTCACTTTGCCATTATGGCTGGGAATATAGGGATCACTGCAAGGTCAAGACCAACCTGCCCCTCCTGATTGGAATCCAGAGTGCACAAGGCATTGCCATGTGTTATGACTCTTTGAAAAGCCTGGGATGACATCTACCTGCTCTTGCTTTCTTGAAGTGCTCTGGGACCAAAGTTGTGTCTAAAGCATAAACTTCTTGTCGCAGATGGCAACGTTGCTCTTTAAAATGATGGATCGTTTCAAGCAACTCTTAAATTAACATTACAAAGCCCTGACCTTCTGTGCATTAAGTATTCCCTGTAGGTGTTCAGGGTATTTTACAATGAGTTCTTTCATTTAGCTGTCTTCCTTCTGATTACCTCTGGGGTTCATTAAGAATTTCACTGTTTCTGTCTAGGGATGGAAAGAGCAGTTACGGAGGAGGGAGTAAGTGACAGCACAATCCAAGGTTTCTAAAATATAGATGGTCAAAGATGAGAGAGTTGTGTTTGCAAAGAACAGTTTTAATAAATGTTGAAAGAGCTCTAATTGTTGAAGAAACAGAAATCAATTACATTAAAAAATATTCTTATGGGCACTAAACGAACTTTAATCCAATAAAAAAAAAAAAATTACCAATAACATCAGGAAGATGAAAATATTACATATCTTCCAATCTACTCATGCAATTTTGTCCCCATCCAGACGCCTGTACAAACAGCAGATACAAACCACACAGATGCTTTTTGTGCATGTAATTTGCCCTGGCTAATTTTCTCAGACAAATAATGTGGACAGTCTCTCTTTGAAAATATGCATTAAGTATCCGTGTTAAAAGCGCAAGCACAGTTTGCAACTATGGAGATTATTTGAAAATTGCCCCCTTGAAGACTAAGCAGTGTCAATGCTGATGGCAAGCAAGCACAGCATGCATGTGTATAAAGGCCATCTATTCTATTCCAAAATGAAAGTAAGCCCCTAAAACAGCAGAAATTTCCATAATTGCAAGTACAGCACTGGAGATCAAATAGTCTGCTGTTTTAAAATGGTATTTGATGTTTTGAGGTGCACATTAATATAAAAGAATTTTTATTCAATTAAAAAGTAGATTGTACACTCAGGGATTAAGGTCCTTAAGAATTTCAAGTCACCAGGCCCTGATGGGCTACGCCTTCTCCCGCATATTTTGGATATTTTTCAGGTGTTTGGCTCTTTCTCAGGCCTTAAATTAAATCTGGATAAATGCAAAGTTTAAGATATTCTGGGGCATCTACGTGACTCCTTGCCTGACATTCCCTTGCATTGGGTAGGGGATTTGATTAAATATCTGGGTATTCATACTCACAGAGATACTGCTCAGTGGTGTCAAGTCAATATCCCACTAGTACTGGGAGACATTCGTAAACTCACCTTTAGGGTGGATGAAATTGCCTTTAACAGTCATGGGTAGAATAGTAGGGATGTGAATCATTTTTATAACGAATTGAAATATCGTACGATATTTCTTAATTCGTTATATATCAGGTAAATCATGAAACGAACTCTTTTTCCCCAAATTTTCGTGAAAATCGTTTTTTGGGTTAGTGCGCGCTAATGAGAAAACTGTTTATTTTTGTTATTTTTTGTTACTTTTTGTCATTTTTTGTTAGTGCGCGCTAACGGGAGTTATTTTTTGTTAGTGCGCGCTAACATTGCACAAATCTCACCCAAAGATGAGATTTGTGCAATGTTCTCTCCACCTAGCTTGATGGACTCTCTACCTGGGTAACATCAAGCTAGGTGGAGAGAACATTGCACAAATCTCATCTTTGGGTGAGTTTCCTCTCTCCGTAGGTCATCAAATCTTCACAAGAGTGCACTGTTCTGTTCGTACATTTCACTTCGAATGTCAAAGTGGCCCCTAACCCCTACACTAATACCTAAACCTCACCTGGAGTGACTAGGTGGGCCTCATATAGAGGTATAAATACCTACCTAGTATGAGGGCATTATGGTTAGTCTCTTTTTTTCTCTCTCTCTCTCTCTCCCCCCCCCCCCCTGTGGTTGTGTATAGGAATTACAACAATTCTGGCACTTATTGCAAAGTGTGAAAAGTTATCGCAGTTTGCACTAATACCTATGCAGAGCACTAAGATAGGCAGTTTATCGCAAAGTGCACTATTACCATAAAACACGCCCCTTTTCCCATCACATGCAACATTTAGTGCATTTTAATAAATCCAGGCCAAAGTAAGCTGCAGTACCCTGACTTGCCACCTCCTGATCAAGGGGATGTGAATTGCTCGAAAATGTATTTTACATAATTGGATACATAGTGATGCACAGATGTTTGATTTTTGATTTTTGGTTTGCAGAAATGTTGGATCTCCTGCTTTTAGATATCGGACATGGACAATAACAAAGAGAAATAGGCAATCGGCCTTTCCTAAGATTTTGGAACCATTTACTAAACAAATCCCAATTGCATGGCAGAGAAGATACACCCATGACTGGCTACCTCCATTTCAACTGCTAATTGAATGATTGTTATTCTATACTCTTAAGAATGCTGCTTGTGTGTTAATTTCTGTGGCTCCTGGATATATAGGATGATGGGTGAATTTATTAGGGTGGGGCTGGGAAGCTAGGGTTGTTACTGGCCATTATGATCTGTTGTTGTATAACTTGATCTTTTATTTTCTTAAAATTTAATAAAGATATTTATAAAAACAAAAAAAAGACTTAATGTAGCTTATTTCAGCTTAGTGAATCAGCCTCTACATCTTCCTGGATGATATATAGATATACCAGGCCTATCAGTGAGCTAACTAAATAATGGCTGTTCCCCCTCCATCATGCACAGTGGTACCAAGATTGTCTCTTTGCCCGGCAATGAATTACAGCTATTTCTATATCACTGAAATCTGTCCACACAAATGCCCCACTGTAAAGGTTAAGAAACTAACATCCCACAGTAGGTAATGACAAATTAATGAATTAAGAGTGCAAGAACATTTAAGGGGCAGCATTAGCTTTGTAGACTTTCACTGGATTGATCCTTATTCAACTGGCCACTACTACGGCATGCTCCTAACATATGTTCTAATGGGCTACTGCTTGGCTATTATAAAAATGCTCCTAATTAAGAACTTACATTCATTTATAGCCTACCAGCTGCTGTCCATTATCAGCAGACCACTAATAAAAGTTTTATATCACTCAAATTGATGAGCAGCCATTGAATCAATGTCCTTTGCCCCAATCTTAATTTATATGCAATGGAATCTTAAAAGTTTTTGTAGCACCTAGACTTTTCAAATAATTTTAGGAAGTTAAGCTCACTGAAATCTAGCCAAACAAGTCAAGAAAGAGTTCATAACAATGTGAAGCCATGATGACCAATGTGATATCAAGTTAATTTTCCCTGGTTCTTGTCTGGATCAAGTTTTCTATGCATATAACATAATCTATCTGAAAAATATTGGTAGAAAGACCTTCATAGCCCCTATGTGAATGGGGCTCTTAATCTCTGCATAACAGGGATGCCTAGCGGACAAACTCAGATTGCACACACTGACAGTAACTTTTAAACAGCCATGCGGGTGCACATGTATGTGTGTATGCCAGCTCGCGCCAAAGGATGTGGCCATACTATAACATATTCATGTATATAAGCACATGATTTAAAGTAGGCTTTACATGCATACATGTGCGCATAATTTTATATTATGTGAACATATGCACGCAAATGCCGCCTCTACCGCTAAGTGGGGGGATTTTTGTAGACATACACCAACACAATTATGAGCATCCCCAGTTCATTCCCAGTTCGCCCAGGTAAAGGATAGGACTTCCTGACCCCCCTAGTTAACTAGTCTACCTTTTACCCTGCTAGCCCCAACCCTTAAAACCCTTTAACCTCCCTAGTATTTTTTGTTTCAGGACTTACACACCATCCATAGGAGAAGTAAAGTTACGTGGTAGGGGACCCCTGTGTGAGCTTGTGCACACAAATATTTATGCACAGATTTCACGGAGAAATCTAGGAACGCCCATGCCCCACCCCTTTTTTACAAAAACATTTTGTGCTTGTACTGGGAGAAATGCATGTACTCACATGCTTTTAAAAATCTTCGCAGCGCACACCAGCCCAACTTCTGGGTGTATCTCCTGGCTTTGGTGCCCGTAGGGCTTTTAAAATTTGCCTTTTACTGAGCTCTCATGCAGCCACAGTCTGTGGCCCCTGATCAATGACTGTTCCTGATTTAACTTCCGTCTCCTCCTTAAAGTTGCCAAGGAGGCACATCAAGGAGCTGAGAGCCATCAAACACCCCATAGATCTCCCAGGGTCCTGCTGATGGGGGAAAGACAAGCTTTCAAGACCCTTAAGCTTTGGGTATCGTCTGTGCTGCCCCAGCACAAATAAAAACACTTCCATATGGTGAATTTGTTCCACAAATAAAAGTTTATTGGGGTACTTGATAAATCTGAATGATAAACAGTGCACTTTCTTTAATTGCAAGCCATACAAAAGCAAAATAAAACTACTGACTACACAGTCAGTGAACGTTTACAGTTACCCAATCTTCTCTGCAGTCCTTAGCTCTACTCTATCTCAGGGATTTCCCCTCTATTGGTACCCGAGTAAAACTGCAGATCCTCTTCTCCAAAGAAGGAAAACTCGAAGTATTTACTAGAGATCTAGTATTTACTAGAGAATCGGTTCGGTTCCGGTTCCGATTCAAATCTTTTAATTTTTATCGTCTGGCCCGATTGGTTTTTTGTTTATCGGCTGCGCCCGATCCAATAAACAAAAAACCCACCCTGACCCTTTAAAACTGACCCCTTAGCCTCCTCCACCCTCCCGACCCCCCAAAAACATTTTAAAATTACCTGGTGGTCCAGTGGGGGCGCGGGGAGCAATCTCCCGCTCTCGGGCCGTCGGCAATGCTAATACAAATGGCGTCGATGGCCCTTTGCCCTTACCATGTGACAGGGTATCCGTGCCATTGGCCGGCCTCTGTCACATGGTAAGAGCACTGGATGGCCGGTGCCATCTTTAAAAATGGCGCGGGCATGGTGCCGGCCATCCAGTGCTCCTACCATGTGTCAGGGGCCGGCCAATGGCACGGATACCCTGTCACATGGTAAGGGCAAAGGGCCATTGACGCCATTTTTATTAGTGGCAGCCGACGGCCCGAGAGCGGGCGATCAGTCCCGGGGCGACCACTGGACCACCAGGTGATTTTAAAACATTTTGGGGGGGTTTGGGAGGGTGGGGGAAGGTAAGGGATTAGTTTTAAAGGGTCGGGGTGGGTTTAGGGGTTGTTTTGGTGTGCTGGTTTTCCCATCCTCCCCCCAAATAACTCCTGTTAGTGGACACAAACCCGATTAACGATTTTTCACGATAAATCGGGGGAATTTCTATTGTATCGCACTCTAATGATTTTTGACGATTTAAAAAATATCAGACGATATTTTAAATCGTCAAAAAACGATTCACATCCCTATTATTTACTGGAATATCAAACATTCTCTCCTTCGAGAATCCCAAATAAAGTACAGATAAGCCTCTCCTAGTATTACTTGAAGCAGCAGCTCTGTCGCAGCTTTACAAGTCTGGCCGTCCTGACTCTTGACTTCAGTATGTAAATCCACTTTTGTGAAGTAGTTAAGATAATTTCCAATGCAGACAGGAATACAATGCTAACTCTCCTTGCACAACAAATCCGTTTCTGGTTTCCTCACTCTCAGGATCCTCCTGGACCCCAAGATGACTTCCAAATCCTGGAGTCCTGTAAACTCTCCTTTGAGTCATGACTCACAGCCACCTTCCTAGGAGCACCTAACCCTTCCAATGCACCTTCCACTGGCGGGGAGTGTCTGTTGAAATGCTACACCTCTCACTACATCACTGGCATGTGTCTGTGGAGACATTTAAGTAGATAATAATGGACTACGTGACTTTTAGAACCCCTCATCCCTTACGCGGCTATGACTTGATTCAAAAAGAATGTGTTTAAATGGGTGAAAAACTTGGGTAGTTGTGAATGAAGACTCATAGTACTGTAGTCCCAATAGGGACTGTTTTCTATTGAGCTAGAAGCCCCAAGAAATGGAAAATTGCTGGGCATGAAAAAAAGGGTGGCACATGACAGAACCAAATACTATAAAACAATTTTGCAATCGGATACTGGAACTTCATGGGTGATTTAAAAGCACAAAGTCTTCAATTGCATTTTTCACATGATACCCATGGTGTACCGATATCCAGCAATAATAAATACTCTGCTGTGCCTTCCGGCTTAATTATAAGATCACTGTCACACCTGCACATTTTGCTCCCAGCATGATGGATTCAAAAAAGAGAACATAAAACAATTCGGAATCAGCTGTGAATTAAATGAGATCTGCTACAAGCTATTAGCATGATTAGTAATGAGGTGTGATTCTAGTGTCACACTATCAGAATGGAAGATAAAGTTCCAACCAAAAGTTGAAAAAGTGCTGCTCATCAAGCAAAATAAAAATTGTCCTGCTTTCTCCTGGGGATGCAACAGTGCCGTGAAATTCAGTGACACCCTCAAATTACTGCGAGCCACGGGCCTTCTGCATGAAGGACCCTCCATTAGTTACCCAACCAACGTTACAGGAAGTGACAGTGCTAGCAGATACCCCTCTAGAAGGCATAACTCAAGAAGGCAAATGCATGCTGGTAGCTCATTCCAAGCAGCTAACTAAGCCTGCTGGAGACATGTAATGAAATACAATGCTGTCAGGGCCGGCCCCTGGGCAACATTTTCACATCTCCAATCCATTTTCAGTTTAGGTCGAGATTTTCAAGACGATGGCAGACAGCACTCTACTCCCAGGTGACATGGTCCGCTCTGATTTAGTCTTTGAATGTTGCAAATTAAATTCCCTCATCAGGCCTCTAATCACTCTTACCAGATGGGGCTTGTGCTCAATTTTGGATCCACAGGAAATTTAATGGTTATTGTTTCTGTTTAAATAGGAGATTATTGCATTTTAATAAGTTCTCTTTGGGACTTGCAGCAACAATAGAGCACTATGAATTACTGTAGATAGTTGTTACTGCATGCTAGGGAAAAATCAAGTTACTAAGTGTGACAAGTTGCTTTTTCTTCCCTTCCAGCAAGCGCTCGGAGTGTATTTACCACCAAATTAAGTATGTGCCGTGGGGATAATATTTTTATCCTGCCGAGGGGGGAAGGCGCTTGTCTGTAGATTTTCATTAAAATGACACATCTGTTCAGCAATTTCACAAAGTAATTCTGCTGAAAGTTTTATCAGCTAATTTTAATTATTCACTCCAGTGAGTTGAATACAGGATTCATCATGTTGAATTAATACATTTGACGGGAATTTCACAAAGAGGGGGAGAAAAAGCAATCAACAAATTGAATTGTCATGCAATATGGATTAAATTGAGATTCTTTAATTAGGATAAGCCAGAGATTTGGTATTTTGAAGGTATTAGAAAGCTTAGCAATACAGAGGTAAAGATTAAGAAAATGCAATTAAATATTACACTCTGGACACAGTCAGCACATTGTGGAAGCAGAAGACAAGCGTTCCATTCATCTACAATGCATATACTGTCAGTTTAGAGAATTCAAAATGTTTTAAGCCATGTCAAACAGGAGCGATTACTGTCTGTGCACCAGAGACAAACCAGAAAGAGGAAGCACAACCAAGTGTGTTCTTTTTTTCTAAATTATGGATCTCAATTAGGCTAAGAAAAACTGTTACTCTAGTGAAAAACGAAAGTTCTATAAATGGCTCACCTCTGTTCCAACTGTACCCTACTCTGTGATTCCTCTCTCTTTACTACCCATCAAAAAATAATAAAAAACAAAAGCAGCAGTAGCATAAAACAAGGTTATTTTTTTATTAAGATATGCTGATTTGCTTTTGCATAAGTCAAATAATGACTATGCAGATCAGAAATGAAGAAGGCCACTCACTGTACTACTACTACTACTAAATATTTCTATAGCACTATTCAATATATGCAGCGCTGTACTCACAACCTCAGCGCACAGGGTGTATGTGACAGATTCTAAAGGGGCCAAGCTATTGGTAATTTTAGAAAGCTGTTGAACAGTTTAATTTTAGCAAAAAAATATCTGGGACGATGAGGATGGAGGGGAGTGTCTAGTTGTTAGGAACTGCAGCTCACGCGGAGGCCCCAAGAGGTGCTGGACTTACCCAAACACCGTCAGCCAACTGGCCATGCGCTCAAGGCAGGACGCTGCCAGAATCCTCTCTCGTGGCTCATAGCACCGCCATCACCGACACTCCTTGGATCCTCCCTAGGCACACGCAGGGCTACACACTAGTTAAAGGGCCTGAGGCGGGAAAATGCCTGCAGAGCCCACAGAAGTTGTCAGCGCCTCAGCCCTATTTAGAGCTTCCCCGGCTTCCCCTTCTTGCCTCAGCAACAGGTCACCTACACTTAGGTGTACTGTGTGTTGCTGCTCCGGGTCTCTGCATTCCAGCTTTGCCTCGTCTCAGCTCCCCTTGGACTGACTTCTGAATCTGACCCTCGCCTGGACACTGATCATTCTTGCTTGCCTCCTGCCTTTGACCCTAGTCTGGCCCTGGATCAATGCCTACACTATAGCCCCAGAGACTCTCGTCTTAAGACCTGTCAGTCCCCGGAACCCAAGGGCTCAACCCATGGGAAAGGGGTTGGAATAGGTGAATCTCCTAGTCAGTCTCTTCACTGTACAGCTTCGCCAACTGTCAGTGAGTGGGATCTTCCCTGTAGGTTGAGCCAATCTTGCTACCGCAGCAAGGGTCCACAAATCTTACACCAGTGAATCTGTTTATAGAAGCAGACCAGTTTTTAAATGGTGAGGGTCGGAATGGAGAAATGGTGGTGCCCCAACCAATTCATCTTCTATAGCCAGGAAACCATATTACATGCAAAGACAAAAAAAAATTGCTGCAAAGTTTATTTTGTGCACGAAAAAGGCAACTTCTGTACCTAAGACTGATCTGGGCACACAAGTTGACATTTTTACGCACGAATCAGACCATGAAATTCAGTGCATTTTGGCACCCCAGCTCCCTAGATGGCTATACATGGAGCCTCCTTTACTCTTGAGGATCATTAACTGCTTTCTTTTTCCCCTCTTTATTAGTAACTCTTGCATTATTGCAGCTCATTGGAAAGACAATCCTCTAAAGGTTTTAGTCAAGTAACTAAATAATTATCCAGCTACATTCCCCTGAATTAAAAGTGTTCCCCTCACAATGGCTAAAAATGCTTCCCTCATGGGTGCCGGAATGAGGAGGGCCACATGGGCCGTAGAACTGGAAGTGCTTCTGCCACGGTGCATATCTCACACTGATGTTTAGCAGCTGCAAATTCTTTCCTTACTAATAATTGTGCTCCAGAGGCATAATTGTACACTTTTTTGTACTGAAGCAGACTAGCAGAGCCTTCAACAGAATTACCCCAGACCCTATTTTAGCTCATTGACCTTCACAACTATATAAAAGGCTAATAAGTTCCTTTATGAATGCTGCAATTCTGCATTCCCTGTGTGGAGTAAGGCTAAGTATTTACATTATTATTTAACCTTGCAATTTCTTTGTTAGCAAACAATCTACTATGAGTAATGCTAAAATAATTCACATATTCTATGACTTTTATTAACATCTGTTCTTCGTTCAATACATCTTTCCACATGTAAGTTAATTGCTGATACATGCTTGGGTTTATTTGATTTGGCAGTAGCTTGGCTAGTGATCCACTTTTACTGGTTCTATCCATGACCTCTAAATTATTCTTGTAGATCTTCTGTGCTCAAAGGTTGGGAGTGGAGTTACAGTGAATAAGGCAATTTGTAAGTTCAGACCTTCACAGAGTCAATCAGTTATTTTTTTTTATGGAAAGCTAACTTTGCTACACAGATTGGCACAATATTTATGTTTGGATATTCAAACTGTACTTTTATTTATCTATTAACTCTTTCTTGATAATTCAAGCATTTTTGTTTGTGTTGCCTAATAATTTGAAGGGATGTGCAGCCCCCAAAATTTCATATTTTTGTTCTTTGGGGGAGGTTCAGGTTTCAGTTCATTTAGAAGTAGATTTTAAAAGCCTGGCATGAGCATCTCTTAAGGGATGCATGCACAAGTTGACTGAATTTTCAAAGCCCCCAAGATGCACGCGCATTTCCTGCTGTGTGCACATCTCACGCGTGGTCTGGGCAGAGTGTGGGTGTTTCAGGGCATGGCCATGAATTATGCGCAGAAATACTTATGCACCTGGATGCGCACTCAGGTTCAGTGTGGTGTGATTTTACTTCTGCTATGGATGAGGTACAAGCTCTGAGGGATTTAAAAGCTCTGGGTAACTCAGGAGAGTGCAGGTTATTAAACCAGGGCAGTTTGGAGGACTTACCTCTACACACTGGGTGAACTGGCGGATGAACTGGTGAAACTGGTCATAGCGCGGGTGCGCGCCAGTTATAAAATTCTTCGACTTACGCAGCAGAAACCCAATATGCATAGCTGGGCAAGCACAAACTTAAAATTGAGCACTCAAGCCATTTTATATCATGCGCACATAAGTGTGCATAAGTTATAAAATAGCTGCGTCCCTGGGTGCGCCCCGATGCACATGCATCAATGCGCGGCTGCATACCCTCTTTGAAAGTTACTGTCTTAATGTTTTTTTCTGTACGGTTTGATTGCTGAACTTTAACAAACATTGAAAAATAAAACAACAAAAATCCTGAAATGGGGCCTTCCCGGAACTCTCCAACCCCCCTCCTGCCCCCCCTTAAAAATGGTCTGGGGCTAAGGACTGTCCTGTTCACAACACATCCCTTTCGTGGAAGTCCTGGTTAGTGAAAGGGGCAGATCAGATGCCTACCTGCATCCTGCCCCTCTGGCATAGTTTGAAAATGGTGTCAGTGGGCCCTGACACTGGCACCATAGTGACATCAAAACAACACCACTATCAGGCCCCCTGACACCATTGATAAAGGGACGCTGAAAGGGCAGAGGTAAGTGGGCATCTCATTAGCCCTTTTCACTAACCAGGACCCCCTTGAAAGTGGCAAATGGGGAACAAGATGGTACACAGCCCTGGCAACCTTTTCAGGGGGAAGAGGGGTTAAAGGGGCCCAGGGAGGTCTTGGCCCCAAAAGCTGTTTTAGTGGGAGCTCCTGGGGAGGTCATGGGAAGCCCCCAGATTTGGGAAAGGTTTTTTTGTTTTTTTTAATGGAGCAGCTTTTCCTTTCAAAATGAAACAAAAACTAATGACATTTCATTGGCTTTGCTTTCATTCCATTTTAAAAAGAAAATGAAACAAAATAAGAAATGTCATTGACATTTTGTTTCAAATGAATGCACATCCCTAATAATTTGCTTGGAAATACATTTATTCTTCCTACCCAAACTACTAATGATGGTTACTTGTAATTAGGGCTGATTTACTCACCTGTTCTGCATGTATGGAGTGGTAGAGAGGGGGAAACTTAGTAAATCAGGCCCTTTAACTTTAGTAGTTGGGATTCTTCTTTATTTGGTAGAAGGTCCATTTAGAATATATCCTGGGAATTATAATTAGATATATTCTCTTGCTCTCAAATAATCTCATTGCACAATAAGTCAGATCTAGCTCACATATAAGTTGCAGTAAAACAAATGACTTACTATATCTTTGTAATATATATTATAAATTATCACAAATGAGGGCTTCTGAAATTGAGAAAAAGGTTTTTGTAAACCTTAGATGTTTTTTAGGAGAGAGAGAGAGAGACTGACTACCTACTAGGCCCTTGTAGTAGTTAGCTATTAATGCTACTATAGGAGGCACACCTAGGAACTCGAGGTGAGGTTTAGGTAGTAGTGTAGGGGTTAGGGGCCACTTTTATATGCAGAGTGAGACTCACGAACAGAACAGTACAGTCTTGTGAAGACTTGATGTCCTTCGGAGTGAGGAAACTCAGACAATGATGAGATTTGTACAATGTTCTCTCAACCTAGCTTGATGGAAGTAACCCATTGCTCCTACCATGTGACAGGGGCCGACCAATGACACTGGTAGCCCCTGTGACATAGTAAGGGCAAAGGCTATCGGCGCCATTTTGAATACTGGCAGCTGATGGCCCGAGTGCAGGAGATCGCTCCCGGACCCCCGCTGGACCACCAGGGACTTTTGGCAAGTCTTGGGGGGGGGGGGGGGGAGGGGGTCAGGAGGGTGGGGGGTTGTAGTTAGTTTTGTTTTGTTTTTTTAATATTCGCTCCATAAGACGCACAGACATTTCCCCCCCATTTTTGGGGAAAAAAAGTGCGTCTTATGGAGTGAAAAATACGGTAGCTGCTTGCTAGGGTGCCACCCTCAGAGGCTCTCTCTCTCCTCCCACCTACATCTCAGGCCATTCCCCAGCCTAAAAATGCCCAAAATGGAATTTGCAAGAATATCACATTTATGGGCATACTGCACAGCTTAACATTAATGAAAAAGATGTAGTTATTTTCAGCATGCAAAAACACCATAATGTGAGTTGACAAATGACCCTGTAAGTCATCTTATTAATTTTCCATGATTACATCTGTTCCAGGAAATCCAACATCTTTAAATTACTACTTTTTTCCTACCAGCAGGTTTTGCTTAGGCTCAAGTTTTTTTTTTTGGTTTTTTTTTAATCGGGGTTTATGTTAATATATATTTATTGGTCTACTTAGGTTTCTATTTGACTTATTTTATGTAGATTTTGACCTGTGCTTTTGTTTTTATGATGATGCATATTGTCTTGTCTGTTTTAGTTTTCTATCTGATGTCTTTCTGAATTTGTAATAATTTATATTTGTTTCAGTTATTAGCTGCTAGGAACAAATATTTTTAGGCAAATGGGTTACAAATGTTCTAAATAAATAATAAATACTATACTACTTATTTCTAATGCACCCTACAGATACACATAAGCGACTCCCCCTGCTCCAAGCAGTTTACTTATGATCCAATTAAAATACACAGACAAAACATATAAAATATGCCAGTAAATTTGAGAGAAACATAGTTAAAATGAACAAGACTATGGTCAAGGAAAACCAGGGTCTGATGTAAAATCGGCCTCAAGTAGGTGGTTTTTAGATGGGATTTGAATATGTCAGAGGGGGAACACAACACATCAACTCAGGAAGGCTATTCCAAGCATAGGGAGCAGCAAGGTAGAAAGAATTTAAAATAAGATGGATAATACCATCAGCCCAGGCTTGTCAGCTCATGCAAACAAAACAGTCAAATCCATCTGAAGGCACAAAACTTCTATCTAATAATAATTCATATTTATACATGTAAAAGAACCTTCATCAGGCTACAGCATATAATACATTTTCTATTTTAATAAAATCATAAAAATCTCTCCCCCCTACCCTGTGACTAGCTTTCAAGTTACTGAATGATGACATCAACATTCGCTTTCCCATTCTCTTAATTTTTCATTTTTCTCCCTCCTCATCGAATTTGGAGACCGCTGCATGAGGGACACTTCAGAGCCAGCTATGATATTAGAGAAGCTCAAGGTGTTAACTTACCACTTGAGGGCTCTATGTGATACACAGAATGGGGTGGATTTTAAACCCCTCCTGCGCGTGCCGAGCCTATTTTGCATAGGCTTGGTGATGCGCACAAGCCCCGGGACGTGCATATGTCCTGGGGCTCGAAAAAAGGGGCGGGGAAGTCTGGGATAGGGGCTCGGCCAGAGGCCTCCGAAGGCCCGCTTGTCCAAAGGCAGGCACAACTTAAATAATAAAGGTAAGGGGGATTTAGGTAGGGCTGGGGGGGCGGCAAAAGGAAAGTTCCCTCTGAGGCTGCTCTGATTTCGGAGCAGCCTCGGATGGAACGGGGAAAGCCATCGGGGCTCCCCTAGGGCTCGGCGCACGCAAGGTGCACAGTGTGCACCCCCTTGCGCGCACCGACCCCAGATTTTTTAAAATGCGCACGGCTGAGCGTGCATGTTATAAAATCAGGCGTAGATTTGTGCGCTTCGGGTTGTGCACACAAATCTACGCCCATGTGTAGGTTTGAAAATCTGGCCCAATGTGAAAAACCTGCGGATACTTTTTACCTGTGGGTTCTGCGCCAGTTCTTTGAAAATTGCTGTGGTGGGAAGAGTGCCTACAGAGATAAGCACCTGCCTCTTTTCCCTGTGGGAACATTTTTCCATAGAAAATAACATGCATAGATTTTGACAATGGAATTCACTTGCATTATTTTCCTCCTCTGACCTAACGTGAACCCAAGAACGCCTTCACCCTGTATGGTTAAAAGCACCACGAGCTGTGGAACAAAGTGTGTGCTTTTAGCCATGTAAAGGGTAGACAACTATCAAGCCGCCTTTTACCTGGGTAAACTGGCTTTTGAAAACTGTCTTCTCCAAGTGCAGTTGCTACTGTACTGTAGCATGCAAACTGGGGAGAAGCAGAGCTGGAATTTATGCACACACATTTTCTGATTTTAACAAGCATGCCTGTAAGTTAACCAGCATAAGTTGTAGAGGAGCTGTGACTTTGTATGAGTTAATCTGTGCATATACCAGATCAACTGAGAATTTTCAAAGCAAACTCACATGCATAAGTTAGCTTTGAAAATTTGGGGTAAAATCTGCATGTATAATGTAATTGTTGCATCAGTCGGTCCTAGACGGCTTCACCCCATTTGCCTCACCTTATTCACAGCTCCTCCCGCTTACTTGGGAAAGATGGCTACCTCTGCGTCTACAAGCCGACCTCTCTGGCGTCCCCAGAACGGCTATGGTGCAGCCTCCTGCCATTGCTCCTCCCAGGTACCTTCTAGGGTGCTTGCACGCGGGCAATGCCATTGAGGTTCGTACCACCCTGGGCACGAACCTCAATGGCGTTCCTTCATCCTGCGTCACGCCATCCGGGTATATTACCTTCACTAATTTGCTAGCTCGAATCCGTTCGTGTCTACACTACTCTGCCGCTTCCGTGCTGCCGCAGGAAGCTCTTTCTCTGCCCTTCGGGGTAACTGCTAACCTGGGTACCCGCTTCTCGGGGGCCCACTGCTTTATTTCAGGTGCCTTACAGGGAACAGGTTCTCGTTCCTCGAGGGCCTGCTCTCCCTGCCTCGGTGCCTGCACCTTCTACAACATACCTGGTGGAATCGCATATCAACAGCAAACACCTAGTGAGCACTCTAACTCTCAGTCTCTCTCATCCACAGTATCTCCTCGCTGGGAGTCCTGCTGCGGAACCTCCTATCATCATCAAGGAGAGAAGGGCTCCCTCTGCCGAGGTCCCTGAGACTGCAACTACAGACTGCCTCACTACTGCCATCTCTGATGGCTCTCTTTAAGTTGTCTAATAAAGAACTATCTTGTGTTTTGTGTAGTACGAGTCTAGCCTAGTGCTGTGGCTCCTCACGGGGCTCCTCCCCATGGGCGTTGTCATCTCCACAGCACCCAAGGATCCACCAAAACACACGTAACCACAACAGTAATATGCACACTTTACAGGAACATGCACCTATATAATATCCACAGATGTCAACAGAAGAAATATGGGCCGGATTTTCAAAGGATTACGTGCGCTGGGCCTATTTTCATAAGGCCCGGCGATGCATGTAAAGCCCCGAGATGCATGTAAGTCCCGGGGCTTTACTAAAGGGGATGGGGGTCGGAGGCTCCAGGCATAGCGGCCATTTGCTGCTATGCCAGGGATCGCGCGCCAGCAGTCGGCTGGCAGGCTGAAGTAAGTTTTGCAACAAAAAAAAAAGAACTCAAAAAAGGTAGGGGGAAAGAGCGGAGAGGTAGGGGAAGGGAAGGGAAGGTGGGGTGGGGGCTAGGGAACGGGGGAAGGCAGCGCGGCTCGGAGCGGGTTTGGCGCGTGCAAGGTGCACAATTATGCACCCCCTTGCGTGCGCCGACCCCGGATTTTATAACATGCACATCCCTGCGCGCGCATGTTATAAAATCGGGCATACCCTTTTAAAATCTACCCCTATATCTATTGATGATGTCATCACAGAAAAACATGACAGAGGGCTTTGCAGGGGGAGGGAGGTTTTTGCTTTGTCTGATTATATATATTTATTTATGTATTTGTCTATTTATTTATTTATTTGTTTATTCTACATTGTGCCATGATAAAACCTTTTTTAGAACCAAAAGGCTGAAAATAGAAGTCTTGTGGGTTCAGTTGTGCCTGCGTGGCTATTTTTTTTTTTTTTTTGCATTCAGAAATTTCAAATGGGGTGTCCTTTTTTTTTTTTTGCTTTGCCTCTTATGATGTCATCAATTAGAGTCTGTATATACAATTATCACTCCCATGTGTTTTATTGTTTTTTTTTTCCCCCTGAACTGAGAAATAGAGAGTGATATGCCTAGTTTTCAGAGCAAGTGATCATTCATAAGTCAAAAAGCGCATCGCTGTTCCACTTTGATGGTTGATAGATACAATGCTGCGCAACCATGAAGGACAAACATGCTTACTTGCAAAGTGACCTCCTTCATGGCTCTCAGAAAAACTATGATTATCGAGTAGTCACTTCACATACCTTTCACTTGTGAACAGGTTTCTGACGCTGTTTAGAAAATAACTTTTAAATACATGCTGTACCATACATGCATGTATTTGGCCGCAAAGAGACCTATGCTAGTATTTTATAACCCGCGTACAATATATTTATTTATTATATTTATATACCGTCATTCTGTGACCAATCATAACGGTTTACAAGAAAAATAATATGATAAAAGTATCAAAATCAATAAAATAATAAAATTACATTAAAAATAAGAGATAACAGAAATAAAACTTTAGCATAATAATTATAATAAAACAATAGTACATTTCTTAAATAAGAGAGATAAAAAGTAGAAAAGAAAAGTGAAAAAAAGAAAACAGAGAAATAGAGGCCTCAATCCTTCATAATTTTCCAATTCTATCTTAACTCCATAACATTAACCTAATTCCAATGTCTTGCCTAATTTAAGTTAAATCAGTGCTCTCATATGCCTGTTTAAACAGTCAGGTTTTCAAGTTTTTCTTAAAACCCTCCCGGATTTACGCGCGCAGGGCACTCGCGGGCACTCGCGTGCTGGCGCACTTGCGCCGGCGTACCTAATTTGCATAGGCTGCCGGACGCGCGTAAGTCCCGGGGCTTTGTAAAAGGGGTGGGAGGGGCGTGTCCAGGGGGTGGTCCAGGGGCGTGGCGACGGTTCGGGGGCAGGCCGGGAGGGCGGTCCCAAGTCCCCCGGTACTGTGGCCTGTGCCTGGGGATGCCGGGGCGGCGCGCGCAAGTTACGCCTGCTTCAAGCAGGTGTAACTTGCCCAACAAAGGTAGGGGGGGGGATTTAGGTAGAGCTGGGGGGCGGGTTAGGTAGGGGAAGGGAGGGGAAGGGAGGGAACGGAGGCAGGCTGCCGATTTTGCGCAGCCTTGCACGCGCTGACCCCAGATTTTATAAGATACGCGTGGCTACGCGTGTATCTTATAAAATCTGGTGTACTTTTGTTTGCGCCAGTGGTGCGAACAAAAGTATGCTTGCGCGTATGTTTTGAAGATAGACCTCATATATTGGAATTTACACATGTTGGTGGAATTTACACATGTTGGTGTATTTACACATGTTGGTGTATTTTAAAACACGTGCATGTCAAGGAAATTACCAGTTTTACCAATTAGTCCGCCAGTTCACTCAGTCCTTCTTGAGACCCTCCTGGTTCTTCAGCCTGAAGTCCCCCAGGTCACCAGATCTCTCACCTGGCCAAAAGTATACTATAAACACATTTAATCCCACTTATGCCAGATAATTAACAGGAGTAAAATTATGCACGTAAGTTAGCAAATCGATGTGGGTGTTTTTTTTAAAAATGCAACTAGGGATGGTAACTTTCAAACCAGGGTGCGGGCACATATTGGCACGATTATGTCGGCCCACGCCCAGGGATGCTGCCATTTTATAACATATGCGTGCATATGTGTGCATGTTATAAAAAAGCCTGGCTACACGCACATGTTGTCTAATTTTGGGACTCATAGCTTAGGGCACAAGAACACTGCAATTCAGCAAGAGGTTTAAAATTTAGTTTATTTGGCTTTTTCAAAAGACATGCAAAGACAAGTGTTCTTGTGAGATGCAATCTGCCCTCTATCTGTAATAAGTAGCATCTCAATGAATTTCTGCCCTGCTCTGACTTATATAATTAAAATCCAACATTCTCGAAGCTTCCAGAAAAGTGTAACCGCCCACAAACACATGATACTGTTTGTCATGACATTCTATCCTGTATAGGAAATGCTTGTGAGGACCTCCCTCAACTAAGAATTCTTCTAACCCTGTTCCTCCTCCCAATGTAAACAAGTTCCTGTATCATACTGGCTTTGATGCAAGTATTCTCTTCTTGTCTTCTGTTGTTCTTCTTTGTTTATTGTAAACACCTCCCAGTCTGGGTCTTGAATAGAGCTTGGCACCAGGATTCATTCAAAGTGGTTTCAGGTCATTGAAACCAATATCTGCAAGATAAAGGCTTGCATCCTGTTTTCCTGCAGAACGAGTATCCCTGCATTGTGAAGTAAATGTGGCCATTAAAATAGGCCTCTCTCCTTTTGTTGCCAGCAAATCTGTCTCAGAGATTCTCTGCAAGTCATTGATGCCTTCCTGGCCTGTAATTATAAGCTTTGCAGGATTTACCAGTTTCCCAAAATCTTCTGCATCCGTTGAATCTGTGATAGTCAGAAAGTCTCTCAAAGTTCATTCACCTCTGACAGGCTAGTACAGCAGAGGAGTCTGGGTATTCTTGGTTATCTTACTCAGACATATTCTTCATTTCCCTCTATGGGACACCTTAAAATGGATAGGTGTCACATCAATCAGTCTTCGATGAAAAGCCATGACAGAGGAACTTAAAAATGTAGCCTAACCACTAACCTTGGTATTTATCAGGTGTAGTGCATAGGTGTATGTCCCTCTAGATTCCCAATTAATATGAAGGATGCTCCCACAAGCATTCACTAGTTAATCAAAAAATAACATCAAAACTAATTTTCACTAGGTAACTATTAGCTCTATAATGGAGCTATACAGATACCTACATTATAAAAAGGACCTACTTCATAATAACATGATCACATATGTTATCTTTCAGAATCAAGTAAGTACATAATAGTGGTATAACATGTAAAAATAAGTACACAGAGAGACCAGTATGAAAATACTGTGTTTTTCATATAATACTAGGTATTCTGGGCAAATCTTTTCAATGAATACTGTTGTTATGAACAACTACCCAGGATAATATTCATTAAAAATGGCAAACAGGGATATAATCAATGCACCTTACCAGAAAAGTAAAGAAACCAATAACATAGAAGAAAACCAAGAATCTATAGAAAAACTCATACTGTGTTGTGCATACATGATGTAAAAGTGTTGCAAAGCATAAGACATATTCTAGTCATATGCTGTAGTGATGGAAGATCAAATACAAAACATATGCATGATAGACAAAGGCATAGCAAAAGTCTGAAACATCATACTAATTCTGTAGGGTATGTATAGTACTATCCAGTATTATGACAATAAACTGTAGCAGTGAAAGCACTCACTGTATGGACTGTCCTAATTCACTTGTAGCAGTCATATATCCAAGAGATAATACAGCTGTGTAGGGCAAGTATTAATTATTAAGGTAGATGATGGCTAGTAATACTGCTTCGTCGTCAGATACTTCTAGGGGAAATGGGGCTCATACCCTTCTCAAATGATGGTAAGTCTAAATATATTGGGGATAATCATAACAATAAATGAAAGCTAACTCTGTGAGAAAGTCTTTAACATATTATGTAATCTAAAACAAACTAATGTACTTTGCAAAATTGATAAACCATCAGTGTAAGATTATACACAGGGAAGGAAGGAATGTCATATAAATAAAAGACAGAAATAAGGAAAATTATATCTTCCCCTTTGGAATCCTAAATAGAAACCCACTAGCTTATAAGTCACAGATAGAGTTTATAATGAAAGGACCAAGATAAGAAGAAAAGAACAATGAGCAATTAATAAACCCAAAAATATAGTAATAGAATATTACAAATCCCTATAGCAGAGCTCCTCATGTGTAAGGTATGTATTTGTTTCAAGGAGAACAGAAATCTTTGTGAAAGAGAGTGAAACAGTCATTAGGTAAAATCTAGTAAATATTGTCATAGGAAACGATATTCAAAGAAGGGTTCAGCAAAGACATTAGAATAAGAGATAGAATATTGAGATATTAAAGATCAGCAAAGTGATTATCCTAAGTGCAAGCTGCAAAACCAAAGAATAGGAATAGCTTATAACTTAGGCTGGTGTGGAAGAGAAATATAAAGAGATCTCCCTCTTGAACCCTGAATTATCCTATTTGAATCACAATGAAACACATCACCCTCTATGTGATCAAAGCAGCTTCCATAGATAAAGATAGGAAAACCTAGTACATATGCATTTAACTGATTCAGCATATAAGTATTATAAAATCTAAGACTGGAAATTATTACTTAACTTGGAACATACAAACTAATAAAAACAGCATCACTTCAAATAATATTATTAACTTAAACACCTAAGTGCTGACAGAGAATGAAAAAACCTAAACTCTGCATAAAGTCATTCCCACAAAACATAGAAAAAAGCAAATATCAGGTATAAATTGTAAGCCTTGCAGTCCATATAATATGTAAGAAAGTCTGTGACCATAATTTCTGCATTCAGGGCGTATATAGTTCGTTTAGTAGGATTCAGTGATGATGTCAAGGCAGAATCTCTTAGCTCCTTAGATTAGATGCATGTGTATGAATTCAAACCTAAATAAAAGTGCAACAAATCCGATTAAGTAGTAAGAAAATACTTTTATGTCACGTACTCCCTATATTTAAGTTGCCAAATAATCCCCACATTATTTCAAAACATCATGCAATGGTCCAAACATAAATACTCAGACTATACATTAAAACATATATGTCACAGCACTGACCACATAATACATTCATTCATTCATTCCTCCTTGTACACATGTAACATAGAACAGACAACATGTCAAACGTTTGAGCTCAAAAAAGAAAAACGTATTTTAAAAATATAAAAGAATTGGATCGATCCACAAAAGAAAACAAAAACTCAAGATGAAAATTAAAATAGATCTATTCAAAAATTGAAAAGGAATCAAACTGGAAAAAAACTGATCTTCATCTCCCATAGCATAGAGACAGATGCGCTTTGTGCTTTAGTACCCTGGAAAGAAATCTAATATATGACAGTTAATATAAGGATTAAAATGAAAATTAAAAATGACATTACAAATTCTTTAAAAGTCAAACTACTGTTATACCTTAATTCAGCAAAAAACAGTCATAAAGCTACTTTCCTTTCTCTGATGGTCCACCCCTAGGAGGCGCTGTCCCCTGTGATAAGAGCTACTTCCTTTTACAAATCTAAAATCTCTTTTTGTTTTCCTATGCTTGTAAACTCCTAACTCGCCTTCTAAAAGAAAAACTTAAAACAAACAACTTTGCACTTAATTAGAAGTCATTTATTTCCATCCAATATGCATATGTTCCACAAAGTTCTTACTACCAAATCCTGTAAATACCCTAAATAGAAATACGAATCATTTCCAAAAGCACAGACATATCAGCTAGGAGTCCAGAAGTCTGCAAAATAAAAGGATGGCACAGACTAATATGCATTAACCAAAAGTTTTTCTTACTGGCATATAAATAGATAATAGGCATTGCTGCTTAACTCTCTGCTGTTCACCGTCTCACAATCTTTCTCCTTTACATATCATCTAACCAGTCCACAATACAAACATGTAATACCTGAACTCCCATCAAAATAAACCACCTAATTCATTCCCTTACGTCTAAAAGTTAGCAGCTAGTGAGATATAATCAAAACTAAGAACTAACGTACTTAACACATATTGCCGCAGAAAGGTCATGCATATTAGTGCCGTCCGTTTATTTCTGACCTGTGTTTAATTTAAATTAAATCATATCTTCACACAATTTTAATGCAACTTACTTATATCTTTTCTCTCCTTTTACCCAAAACAGTCTAAATTTCTCAGCACACAGCCTTCTGCATCTGCATAGATCTTTTCCCTCTTTAACATTACGTCATCTCTCATCCCTAATATTCACTTTCCCCATACTTTCAACACAAATTTCTGTTTTCACATTAAACAGATCAATTCATTAGTCCCTCTTCTATCACCTGTGCACTCTGTCCTATAACATACTTAAACCTCAAACCTTTCAGCAGAACTATAAAATCCATTTTAAAAGTGACTCATTCCCAGGTGTTTTTTTTTTTTCCTTTCTTCTCAACCACATTCCTAAGGGGGGGGGGTTCACCTCCTTTCCCGCCAAACAACTGTTACCCTCAATGCATAGGTTTGTTAAGTGATAAAACCCTTAAACAAATCATTTCATTAAAATAAAGTTGCTCTCTTGTAGTATATCTATAGATTGTTTTCCTTTCTATCTCTCTGCCTATACCCCTGACCAAAGAACAAAACCATACATCCCTCTCCAATGATAAATCAAATCTAATTATGAATGACTTTAAATAAACACAAGTTCATGCTTTCGTTCTTACCAAATGAAATGAAACACAATGCACAATAAACTCTCGGTAATCACACAATTCTAAAAACTTAGATGCAAATATGAGCATCTCTGCATTAATGGTAGGAAATAAAACCAAAAACTAAAAAGCTTACTGGGCTGGTTATTCTTTTTCTACGTTTACAGTGAACATAAGAGTCCTTGTGGCCAGCCATGGCTACATCAGTCAGCCCTGTACCTTGAGGGGGAGAAGCAAAACACCAAAAAACTGAAAAAACTTCATTTCTCTGGTTAATGATACCCTAACAGCAATCACGCATTAACTCCAAAGCAAACTTAAATATGAACTGATAACAATAAATCTCATAGACTAAAATAAACTGGAGGCATTTATGTACCTCTGATCACAGACAGCTGTAAACTATAATATCCAGCCATGCAGTTTCTAGTTTTAAAAGCACCGCATTTGTTTTTGTTTAACAACTAAACTTTGGTAAAAATCCACTAAACGAAAAACACCTTATCATACTAATTATAAAACTTTCAACGTACCAATTGTATCTTATTCCCTCTTTCTCCTTCTGAATCTACACACTTACAACAGCCGCTCCCCCGATGTAAAGTAAAAGTGAAAGTGAAACTGCTTGAGCGCAAGCCATGCGGTCTAAGAACAAAAGACCCCAGACTGACTAGTGCTGGCTACCCCTCTGTTTTTCAACTGTTCAATCTGAAAATACCAGAACTTAAGTTAGATTTTAATCAAATCATCAACTCATGTCCTGTCTCCCTAACATATATTAAAGAACATTGTGCAAAAAGTATTCTAAACCTGATATAACACACAAGCTATATACACTGTACAACAAATAAAATAAAAACATTGCTACTTACAGATTTTTCCTTTTTTTTTTTTTTTTTTCTTGTTACATACTCACAAAATAGATCCAACTTCATTCCACATCTGCTCTGAACTCATAATTCTCCGGGATAAGCCTCCAGTGTACCTGGGTAACTCAATCTTTGAACGGCAAGCCAATTTTTACCCTTCAAGAACCTAGTATTACCTTCGTCCGCCAAAAGCAATACTACAGCTTATTAATAATTAATAATTAATAATAACAACAGTTATTAGAGTCCCACCTGGGGTGCCAAAATGTCTAATTTTGGGACTCATAGCTTAGGGCACAAGAACACTGCAATTCAGCAAGAGGTTTAAAATTTAGTTTATTTGGCTTTTTCAAAAGACATGCAAAGACAAGTGTTCTTGTGAGATGCAATCTGCCCTCTATCTGTAATAAGTAGCATCTCAATGAATTTCTGCCCTGCTCTGACTTATATAATTAAAATCCAACATTCTCGAAGCTTCCAGAAAAGTGTAACCGCCCACAAACACATGATACTGTTTGTCATGACATTCTATCCTGTATAGGAAATGCTTGTGAGGACCTCCCTCAACTAAGAATTCTTCTAACCCTGTTCCTCCTCCCAATGTAAACAAGTTCCTGTATCATACTGGCTTTGATGCAAGTATTCTCTTCTTGTCTTCTGTTGTTCTTCTTTGTTTATTGTAAACACCTCCCAGTCTGGGTCTTGAATAGAGCTTGGCACCAGGATTCATTCAAAGTGGTTTCAGGTCATTGAAACCAATATCTGCAAGATAAAGGCTTGCATCCTGTTTTCCTGCAGAACGAGTATCCCTGCATTGTGAAGTAAATGTGGCCATTAAAATAGGCCTCTCTCCTTTTGTTGCCAGCAAATCTGTCTCAGAGATTCTCTGCAAGTCATTGATGCCTTCCTGGCCTGTAATTATAAGCTTTGCAGGATTTACCAGTTTCCCAAAATCTTCTGCATCCGTTGAATCTGTGATAGTCAGAAAGTCTCTCAAAGTTCATTCACCTCTGACAGGCTAGTACAGCAGAGGAGTCTGGGTATTCTTGGTTATCTTACTCAGACATATTCTTCAATGTGCACCAAATATTGAGTGGGTGCACGCGTAAATTGGGGGACTTTAAAAAGAGTGTGCGCCGAGGCTATTCCCAGTTTCCCAGTTCATCCCCAGTTTGCACAGTTAAGAGATAGTTCCTCCAACCCTCCTGATTTGATAGCCTTCACTCCCCCCAGTTAGCTCCGACCCTTAAAAACCCACAGAGCTGCCTATTTTTCTTTATTTTTTTAACTTACATGTCATCCATAGCAGAAGTAAACTATGCATCAGGGGGCCTCGGTGCGGGCCAGATCGCTCAAGTATTTATGTGCACATCTCAGGTTCACGTCCCAAAACACCCATGCTTTGCCCAGACCACATCCTGCCTCTTTCTGAAAACTTCCAAGATGTGTGCGCTGCGGGAGATACACACGCATCTCAGCAGCTTTTTAAAATTCACTCAGTGTACACAAGCCTGATATATTCACGCATCCCCTAATTAATGCGAGTGTCGGGCTTTTAAAATTCACCTTTAGGTGTGTAATTGTTGGCCTGCCCTGAAATGTTCCTAGACCACTCCTTTTTTTATGCCCATATATATGCACATGATAGTGAAAATACACGCATATTTTCGACTTTTCAAAGGCCGGTGCGTGCATCAATTGGAGAATGCATGCACAAGTCAGGCTTACACGCGCCCAGCAAACTTTAAAAGCTGCCTAGATGCGTTCTCATCTCCTGCAGCACTCACATCTCACTTGATTTTAAAAAGGGGCATGGTTTGGGAAGAGTGTGGATGGTCCAGGGCAGGGCAAAGAGATATATGCATAAATCCTTATGCATCTGGGTGTGTGCTCAGGTCCGGTACCTATGTAAGTTTACTTCTGCTACGGAGGAGGTGTAACTTCAAAAACATTTCTGATGGGTTTAAAGAATCTGGGGTAACTGGGAGAGTGCAGGCTATTAAACCAGGAAGGTTTCAAGGACCTAACTCTTGACTGGGTGAACTGGTGAAACTGGCAGTGGTGAGGATGTGTGCTGGTTATAAAATACCCTGACTTATGCAGTAGAAACCCGATTTACGTGGCTAGGTGCAAGCACACTTAAAACTGCGTGTACATGTGCGTGCAGCCAGGCTATTTTATAACATGCATGCACGCAAGTTATAAAATGGCTGCATCCCTGGGCACGTGACAACATATGTGCGATGTGCGCCAGTTTGAAGGTTACCAGCTACTTACATGTGTATATGCTAAATTGTACGTGCATAACATTTTAAAAGTTCACCCCTTAATGCCTAAATTGTTAGTTCAGGTCTGAATTTGGCCTTCTGTCCATATATAAAATCTATCTGGATTCTGAAGTAATACATTTGAATGAAAGAAAGATATGCTCTTTTGTGAAGGGAAAAAGGAAAGGTATACTTCTGCTAATAGAAAAATGAGTGTCTGACAGAAGCTTGTGGATTAGGTCAGAGTCTGCAAACTTATCAGAATGCAATTCTGTCCCCAAGTGCAGCTGATTCACAACCATTGCATGGGAAGGTCATAGTGCCAGTACACAAGGGCCAGTAAGTCATTCCTTTCTTCCTCTGCTCTTTTGCACTTGACTGAACCTCTACTCAGTTGTCATGTTGTACTGCTCTGAAGGTGAAAACATCCTCAGATACCTCTTTTGTTTCTTTTTCGCCTTGGTCCCCAGGTGTCATATTGAGATGTTCCCACCAGGACTGTCAATTAGAAAACATATACAGATCTAGACAGCACAGTTTTTTCCCCCTAAAACTGACAGTTGTATTTTCATTGTGTATCACATCTATGAAAACCATTGTGACAAATGCAGTGTGGCCCATAGCCTGGGCAATATGGCATACAGAAGTGAGCCAAGAAAAGGTCTGAGGAAAGCAAGCTAAGCTCCTGTAGGCTCCAATCTGATCCTGAACAATACATAAGAGATTTGCTATCTTGCATTCAATAAATGGCATGAATCTTCTGTTTGGTTATAGATGAAGAATCATTTTTTCATGTTCTAAGTGATGCATTGGACGCTATTTGACCATCAAGCTTGATTACATTAAAAAGATAGGTCTTACATCTAATAAAGTAGAGCTAAAACAAAGAAAATAAAACAGCCCACAAAAGGACCAAAATCTTCTCCTATTTCTTTCACCAAAAAAGAAGTGTTTTTGATAACAAATTTAGCTCTCCATAATAATCATCACATGCAATTTACAGTCAAATTCTGTACACCCCACTTTCATATATCTTTCCTCTGCTCTGTTTAGTGCCCTGGTTTGTAAAGACAACCTACTGATACCATCTCAAAAGACTTAGCATTCAACCTTTACTATCCTGGATCTACTAAATACTACACGTTACATATCTCAGTCCAACCTGAGGCATTTTCATCTGTCAAGACATAACTACAGGACTCAAAATCAGTATTAGTTCTGTAAACTATGTCTCACTGAGTTCATTAAAACCAACCCGGGAATTTCCTTAACTCAAAAGATTTCCTTTGTCTAAAATAGAAGTGATGCTAACATTTGGGGCCTATCCACTGAAACTTGTGCTAAAATGTTTTTAGTGTGCTCTTTCTCCTCTTACCCTTCTTATGGGATTTCCGTTCACCCCTTCGTCCTTCCAGCAACCTAAATATGTTGACGTATCTCCTTTTCCTTATCCTGTTGCGCAATTTTTTAGGAACCCCTTCCCATAACTCTGTCAGCGATGCCAACGCTGGGTGCCCCATGTCCTGTCCAGGCCCCAGGCCCGTGAGTCTCCTACGCTGTCCCGCCTCACTGCTGTCTTCACTCGACGACTCCGAGCTCGTACTAGCACTATCGCTGTGTTCTCTACTCCTTCTACTAACCTTTGAGCCTAGCCCCTTGTTACTACACCTTTCATGCTTACCTGCTAATGACCTGGAAACTGCTGATGTTGTTGCCAGTGCAACTTCTCGACATGCCGGCCTCTCTTGATCACTCTGACTGCCGGGCCTCACGTCCCTGAGCTGCACATCCCTGGGCTGCACGCTTCCAGTCCCTCGAACGTTCCTCTCTCTCTCTGGCAACTCCTCATGCCTTGGGAAAAAGATAGACCTACGGCAGCCTCTCGACTTGCTACTCCTTCTCCACTTGTCCCTCCTGGATATCTTATCCACCCTGCCTGTCCCCAGTCTCCCCACCCACCTGCCTCGTACGTGTCCTGCTCCCTTCTTGGCGTGGTCCCGGCTGGACCGAAGACTCCTTGGCCTCTCTCTTGTCTCCTTATTTGAACTCTCCCTCCCCCTACCTCGTGGGTGTCCTGTTCCCGTCTTGCCGTAGTCCCAACTGGTCCAAAGTCTCCTTGACCTCTCTCTTGTCCCCTGGCCTGAACTCTCCCATCCCGTTGTCTGCAGGAAGCAGACCCTGCTGCACCTCTTTCTAATCTTGCTCCCCTGTTAGCTATGATGTCTCTCTTCCTTGCTTCCAGCGCTGCACCACACTCACCGCACTCGCAGGACCCCGCCATCTTGTATCTTCCTGCGCCGCTCTGCTCTGCGAATGTTACGCGCTGAGATCCTCGGCTTCTGCCGCGCAACGCAGGGCATTCCCCATCTCTCACTCTGGTTTGGCCTCTTTCCGTCCTCTTTGCCTCAGCTCCAGTCTCATGCACTTTTTCCCACTCTCCCTGCTCCTGCACTAGCTGCCGCGCACGCGCTTTGACTGACACGCGTGCAGCCGCTGTTGCCTGCTGGCTCCTTGTCCTGATCACCGACCGTCTCAGACTCTTCGACAAGGGGCTCTCCTACATCGCTGGATGCGGCCTCCGGATAACTAGTGAAGGCCGGTGTCGCAGGGGAATCCAGCTCGCTGCTCGGAGACGCAGGAAACTCGCTTCCCGAGGCCGTAAACGAAAGTTCTGCCGTCTGCTGATCCACCTCGAGGTAACCCGCGCTACCGCCTGCCAGCTCGTCTTCCGACGCTGCTTCTGGACCGCTCTCGCCCGAGCTAGCCGCCACCACACGCGCCTCTGAGAAGGCTCTGCGACTGACCGGCCCTCTCTCCACGCTCTCGGGTGCAACACTCACCTTGGCCCGCGCTTTTCGCTCAAGCGTGCCTTGCGCCATCATACGCAAGTCAGCCTTGCTCCGTCTTTCTTTGCTACGCGGCATATGTTTAATGCCCTTCTATCCGTCCAACGTTCCGTCGATCTCCTCACACTCTCTCACCGATCTCCTCGCACTCTCACCGTCCTCGAGTGTCCCGCCGTACCGTGTAAACGGTCGCAAGCCTTGTAAAATTAACAAGACATGCAAAAAACGAGACTTGTCCCTTGCCTCTCCCAGGCTAATGTGCTACCAGACCCCAAGCACCTTCTTCAAACCCTTATCCTTACTCCCCATTGGCCCTTTACTAACTTCCTCTTTGCCTATTGGGCTAACTGCCCCGCCTTGGCCCTCTGTCCCCTTTTCCCTTGCCCCTCCCCTATTCTCGCTGCTTCTCTCCAAGTTATCTACGCTGTGTAAGACCCGCTTCCACAGCTTGCTTTTAGTGTGCAGGTGGTACAAATTTTAGCATGCATACAAAAACACCACTTAACAGGAAATATCCTAAAGTTGTGAGTGTGCCTGCTAAAATGTAGAGTCCAAGCACACGCACAAAGCTAACATGAAAGCTAACATAAAATAGTATAAGGTCTACATGCTATGTCTGCCTGAACATTAACTATCATGCGGCCTCTACAAAAATAGCATGTATGGACCAAATTGAAGCATGCATATATCTTTTTTTTTCATGGTTTCATTTTCTTGCTTCAGCAGATTGGGTTGATTGTCATTGCTGAGGGGAGAATTGGGAGAGAAGGGTAAAAAAAGAGCAGAGAATTCCAGGAGAGAAAAAAAATACCCATCTGTGTGGCTTCTGTTGTGCTTGTATTCCATTTGTTTATGATCTTTGTTAGTTTTTGGTTCTAGATTTGTGTGTGAGAGGGTGGGGAAGTGTTTCTGTCTATCAGTTTATTATCAGTAAAAGACTAGAATGAGAAGAGGGAGAGGAGTTGGTAGTTAAAAGAATGGAGCACAGAAAGAGCTGAGGGATTATTCGCATAGATGGCTGTAAAAGGAGGGTGAGAGGTGATAGTGTGGGGAGGTGATAGGGACAGGTGGTTGTGCCAGGAGAAGAGAGAGGATTGTAAAAAGGAGAAAGAGGCAGAGAAAGAGGAGGCGGTGGTGGAGCAGGGACGGAGGCACAGGCAAAGCAGTTAGGTCAGAAAGCACAATAGTGAGTCCAGAGAGCCTAGAGGTCAGACCCTTTAGATACTGGCCTTGCCTTCTTACATCAGGGAAGATTCTGGGACATTTTAGGATAGAGGCAACTATAGTCTGACTAGACATGTGTTTGACATTTTTAATATTGTTTCATATATTATTTTTAGTTTGTTATTTATTGTGTTATATAGAATGATTATTTATTAAATAATATATGCAGAAAACATTTTTTCAAAAATGTTTTCTGCTGACCTAATTATTTTTGCTAATTGTACCCAAATGAAAGGTGCTGATTCCAAATATGAAGTCAAAAGATTTGCAATGTCAAATTTTTTCACAAATGAGAAATGTTCGATTAAAGATTATAAAGTCGAATATCAAGTTCTGAAGAAGCGATAGCATGTAATATATTTGTTTCATGCCAAAAACGAGTCTATCGTCTAATCAAGAGAGCAATAGTTGTGTAAATTTTAATTGTTAGGGAGAAATTTTCTCTCCAATGGTTTTGGGGCTCTGGCCACACCATTGAAACTCCGAAGCTGAGACTTTTTCTCTGACCTTTAGTCCACTGTCTCAGGTTTTCAACACATGTCCTGCACACTTTATGTAGTGCCCAAGGTTTGTCCCTGTCACCCAGTTTAACCCTGAAATATGCATGATAAGCTTTTCGTACAAAGTCAGATATATTTGTCCTTTGGGTGTTGTAAAACAACACAAATGTAACAGAATATATCAGGATCATTCCGGCACCATCCACGAACTATTTGAGTGTTGGATGACAAATTCAACAAAAACAGATTTAACAGAGTTAAATTTGCTGCGACTTCTAAGCCTCTTGAACGACTGAATGCTGCCATCGGTTTTCAGGCTGCTTATATAGCCATAAAATGCCGACGTCAGCAGTTTTAATAAGCAGTCTTCCTATTGGTTATACCGATTGCGTATTCAGCATGTTTTTCTGCGCATTAATTATCTTTTTGTGTATTCAGCATATCTAAATAATTAAGTTACGTTATTGCTATAAGAGTTTATGAGTAGACAGCGTTTTGCGGAAAAACCGGACGTGACTGGCGGAAACGGATGTGATTTTTGGATTCAGCACACTAAAATACATAAAGATCACATGTTATCTTGTAGTCAGCAAAATTGATGAAGACCAGTGTTTAATCCACCTAGAGCTGTGTATAAGTGGCATATAAATATGCAGAAATGAACAAATAAATAGAGAGTAGGAATAAATGGTCAGTTTTCACAGTGGTAAAAGGTAAACAGTGGAGTGCCTCAGGGATCTGTACTTGGACTGGTGCTTTTTAATAATTTATAAATGATCTGGAAAGGGGTATGACGAGTGAGGTGATCAGATTTGCAGATAACAAAATTATGAAGAGTAGTCAAATCTCAAGCAGATTGTGATGAATTGCGGGAGGACCTTGCGAGACTAGAAGATCGGGGTTCCAAATGGCAGATGAAATTTAACAGGGGCAAGTGCAAAGTGATGCATATAGGGAAAATAACCTTTGCTGTAATTACACAATGTTAGGTTCTATCTTAGGAGTTACCACCCAGGAAAAAGATCTAGGCATCATAATGGATAATACATTCAAATCGCCAGCTCAGTGTGCTGTGGGTGGTCAAAAAAGCAAACAGAATGTTAGGAATTATTAGGAAGGAAATGGCAAATAAAACAATGTATTGCTTCTGTATCGCTCCATGGTGAGACCACATCTTGAATACTGTGCGCAATTCTGGTCACTGCATCTCAAAAAGGATATAGCTACACTGGAGTAAGTGCAGAGAAGGGTGTTCAAAATGATAAGGGGCATGGAACAGCTCCCCTATGAGGTAAGGCTAAGGAAGTTAGGGCTGTTCAGTTTGGAGAAGAGATGACTGAGGTGGGTTATGATTAGAAGTCTACAAAATCATGAAAAGACTTGAACAAGTTAATGTAAATTGGTTATTTACTCTCTCAGATAATAGAAGGACCAGGGGGCACTCCATAAAGTTAGCAAGTAGCTCATTTAAAACAAATTGAAGAAATTTCTTTTTCACTCAGTGCATATCTAAGCTCTGGAATTCATTGCCAGAGGATGTGGTTACAGCAGTTAGTGTAACTGGATTTAAAAAAGGTTTGGATAAGTTTCTAGAGGAAAAATCCATAAACTGCTATGACAGTAATTAATAAGCAATAGTAGCTTGTGATCTATCTAATATTTGGGTACTTGCCAGGTACTTGTGACTTAGACTGGCCACTGTTGGAAACAGGATAATGGGCTTGATGGACCCTTGGTCTGACCTAGTATGGCATATCTTATGTTCTTATGTAAATAAATAAATAAGTAAATAAATAAAATAGTGAAGGAGCCCTGGACAGCACAGCAGTGGGGAGAAAAGAATAGGAGACGGGGAGGGAAATGCCTGTCAAGGAGGCAAGGACTCATAAAAATTCTACATCTGTTGAGGAAGCAGAGAACTAAGAAGAGGAGGAGGAAAGCTTAGAGGAGTTTGCAAAGAAATGGAAGCTAGAAACTGGACAAGCACTGCAGACAAAATTGCACACCAACATATGATGCACTTCAATCAAGAAGAAGACAGCCATTATTCTGGTTTTGATACTGGAAAACTACAGTGTGCTCTTTCAAAGACATTCCACATAAAATCCCTGGCTTTAGCAAAGTAATATGTTTGGAAAGAAAAACATCAGCTATCAATTGCTAGGGGATCGCCCCAAGAGCAATAAAACACTTTAAATATAGATGTCAGGACATTCAGGGGGGCTTCTGAGATAAAAGTACAAAGGTTGCTTCCTTGAAATCTTTTGCTTTTGCTATCCTACTGCCTCAAGACCTCTTCCTCTTCTCTGTCTTTCTGTCCTCTCCCAGCTCTATCTCCTCCTCCTCCTCTTCTCTCTCTTTTTTCCTTTACCTCCTTCTCAATTTCCTTTGTCTCTCTCTTCTTTGGCTTTCTCCTCCATGCCAATCCTACTTCAGGAGCCACATCATCTAAATCTTAAAACTCACATGGTTAGCCGAGCCCCTAAAATATGGCTTGAGCTAAAAAATGAATACCTGGTCTGAGGCAGGTGTTAAATTGTTCAGCATTAGCAAATGCACACCAAAACGTGGGCTGAGGAGAACATACCATACTATTTGATATCTTTGATGAGCGGCGGTATATAAAAACCAATAAATAAATAAATTTGGCACGCACCCACTAGTCTAAATTTGCATTTCAGATTCCTTCATTTACATGTGCATAAGTGCTAATTTTAGTGTAATGTCTCCTGAGAACTGTTCAGAGTGCACGCAGGGACGGTAACTTTGAAACAGGCGCGCGGGTGCAAATGTGCACATGTTCGTAGGCCTGTGCCCAGGGTCACAGCCATTTTATAACATACGTGTGTATATGTTCACATGTTATAAAACTGCCTGACCAAGTGCACACGTGCACGCAATTTTAAGTGGACGCGCGCCTATGCACACGAATGCTGCTTCTGCTGCAGAAATGGGGGGCGTTTATTTATTTATTTATTTAGAAAATCTTAATATTCCGCTCTCTTGCCAAAAAATTGTTCAAGGTGGATTACAACATCGAACTCAAATAAATATAATTTAAAACAATTCACAATTTAAAACATACACACACACACACACACACACACATCAAGGTCAAACCGAGTGCAACATATAAAACATAAAATTAAAACAATCCAACATAAATATGTCACCTAAAAGCTTCTCTAAACAAATGTGGAAAGGCTGGCGAGCTTGTGCTGACAGCCGACGTTAACGTGGCGGTGAGCGGGCAATCCCCTTGAGTGGGACAGAAAGGGGGGGGGGGGGTTGGTGTTTGGGGCTGGTCGCATAGCAACCTACAATCTTGAATTTTGTATATGCCTGATTGGTTGGTCTGGTGTTGCACGATTTTGGCGGGCTTTATTGCTTCTTTTCCTCACGATGGTTACCTCACTTTCGGGTAGGTAACCGTCGCAAAGGTTTTTCTCCCTCCCTTTTTTATGGTGTATTGGGGTGTGGGGTAATGGATGTTGTCAGGCTTAATTTATTGCAGTTTGGCAGGTAACCTGAGGCAAGGGGATTAAATGTATGTACTTTTGATTCTGTGGGGGAAATAAAGGGGGGAGGGGTGAGCCTTTGTAGGTGGGGGGGGCTGCTACATGGGCTATGCGATTGCAGTGAGGTCACCTCAGGAGTGGGCAGGACTCTATGGTTGGGACGTGGCCTACAGACCTGTGCTGTTTGCGGAGGTCCGCATTGGAGGGAGGGGGGTAGATGATGGTGGAGGTGTGCATGGCCACCTCTGGGGGTTTGGAGGGATCAATTCTTTGATGACATTGAATAGGGGGGCTGGGGGTAGAATATTGTGTTAGTTTGGCTCAGGCTTGTTGGTTATTGTTCAATATACTGCGGTCTTGTTTAAATCCATTTATGGTGTTGAGTATATTTTGTTAAGAGGGCGAGGGTGAAATGCCACAGGATTCCCACCTGCTCAAGTTAAAGTTCTTAATACTTTCCTAAAGCTTTTATAATCACTTAGCGAGTGCATTTCCGAGGGAATACTATTCCATGTTAGCGCAATGCACGCTAGCGCTTGCTTGGAGGTTTTAAAACATACGCGTGTCGACGCCATTACCAGTTCGTTCCCAGTTCACCCAGATTAGGAATAGGACTTCCAAACCCCCCTACTTTAATAGCCTCCCTTCTCCCCTATTAGCCCTGACACTTAAAAACCCCGCAGGCCTGGCTATTCGTCTTTATTTTATTACCTGCATGTCATCTATAGCAGAAGTAAAGTTACATGGCAGGGGACCCCAGCGCATGCTTCTGAGTGTAAGTATTTACGCCCAGATTTCAATGTGAAATCCAGGAGAGCCCATGCCACGCCCCTCTTTGGAACTTTTCATCTGTGCACGTAGCAGCAAGTATTGCGCATATGCAGGGGGCTCTCAAAACCCGCGCGGTGCTTGCCGACCCTACTTGTGCACGCATCGCCAGGTTTTTTTGGCACGCGCTGGGTTTTTTTAATTCACCTTTTGCAGGCCTTATTTACACCTCCAAAAACGTGATAATGCAGGGGGTTGTTTCTAAAAATCAAGCCAAAAAATTAACTAGTCTTAATTTTATCTTTATGTTTTGATTTTCTATTTCATTGCGCAAAGGATAATCCTGTGGGTCAGTTAAGCTGGCAGCTGAAAAGAAAACAGCTTATCCGTTTTATTTTGCTGAGAACGTGGTCGACATCCATTTTTTCCTAACAGGAACGCAGCACTGGCTGACAGCGAGAGAGATGTTTTCCATCAAACTTTATTCCGCCATTTGGTACAATTATTCCTGACAATTTGCCCATTTAAGTGTGTGAGCCTCTGCAGAAGGAGAGAAACACGACTTTGTGTTCTTGTGAAATGCAAGTCTAATTGAGCGGAAAACAAATCTGTTGGGGAAAAGGAGCAGCGACGGGCTCTATTAAAAATGTAATATAATAAGAGGGGGAAAAAATGATGACAAGAAAAAGCTTCTACCAAATGGTACAGTTGGAATTTAATGATATTTCTTGCCAGATTTCAAAGTGTTTCTGCATACAAAATCAGGGTTTCATCTCACTTATGTTCATATAATCGGCAGGTCTTTAATGCAGTTGCTGTTGGGCTAGTTAAACTGCACCCTAGGAGTTGCATATGTTTGATTATCTTTTGTCCTACTAGACAGGGAAGGAAAGAAAGAGGGAAAGGGAGCTATTTCTGGCAGACTATCAAGGTCAGAAATGTGCTATCTAGCCTTTCATTACTGTTACTTGCATTTTCCCTTCTAAGAATTTTGGTTACTATTACTGCAATTATCATTGTGGCAGGGCGGCAGGCTGAGAAGCAAGGACACCAGGGTACAAATCCGACATTTCCACTGCTGCTCCTTGGGACCTTGGGCCAGTCACTTTACCCTCCCTTGCCTCAGGTACAAACTTACAGGTGAATTCTCAAAGAAGTTACACACGTAAATGTAACGAACTAGCGCAGCAATTTTCAAAAGCCCATTTACCCAACTTTAGTGCACTTAACACGAGTAAAACCTATGGACAATTCAATGGCATGTATGGTAGCAATTTTCAAAAGCCATTTAATGCAGGTAAAGTGCATTTACACATGTAAAACCTAGTTTTAAGCGTTTAAATGCTTTGGGAAAATCAGGCCCTTATATTTAAGCCCTCTGGACAGGGAATTATCTTTTGGCGCCGATTGTGATTCGCTTTGAGCGACCAGTGAAAAGGCATGAACTAAATCCAAGTAATACGATAATGTTTATATATTTTGGGGGTACTTTTCAGCCCCTATAAAGTCTGCAGGTATTTATTTTACCTCCAGACTTTACACAATTTTTCAAAGCAAAACCATGCACACTTTGAAAATGATCCTGGAACAACTACATGAACACAATTACACCTGCTATTTGGTAGGCATAGTTTTACCAGGGCAATTTACATGGATACTTTTTAAAATAAAATAAAAAGTAGATTCCTATGTCAGTCCTGCCCAAACTGACCCCTTGAAACATCTCTTCCCTATGCACATAAAAGTATGCGCATACAAATCCTAACTTTTAAACCTATCCATGGCGTTTGCATAAATGGAGGCTTACAGTCGACTTTAAGTTTTCAGCTTAAAATTTCCTCTAAATTTAGGGATCTAAAATTTGGGTGCCTGAATTTAGGCCTATAGAGGCAAATGCTCACAAAAAGCTGAACTCTTAAACTGAGGCCCCTTACCCAGGCTAGGCACCTATTTCCAATCAAACTTAGGTCCTTAAATTATTGGCTGAAAATTCACACAACTTTAGGAATGTAAAACTTACAGCTATTTGTTTGCCTAGTGCTAAATATCAATGATAAGCTCCTAACTTTCTTCCCTGTCCATATTTTACATTCATAATTTTAGGTACTCAATCCTAGCATTTTCAAAAGGGACAGTTTAGGAGCCTAACTGCCTCATTGATTAAGCATTTTTCCCATAAACACAGAATGGGAGAAAAGCCTTAGTACATCAGGCCCTAATACTGAAAAACCAGTGCTAAAGGGTCTAGATCCCAAAAGGCATCTTAAATCTTCCCTTTAAAAACTGACTATGGCTTAGCACCTACAATTAGGATCCCATTTTCACTATGTCCTAAATGTAGGGTCCTAAAGAAGTGAGTAGCTACAGAAGTGTAGTTAGGAACCGGAGAAAAGCAAAATTGCTTACCTTGTAATAGGTGTTATCCCAGGACAGCAGGATGTAGTCCTCACATATGGGTGACGTCACTGAACGGAGCCCAGGCGGGAAAACTTTCTGTCAAAGTTTCTAGAAACTTTTGACTGGCCCAGTGAGGCCACTGAGCATGCCCAGCATGCTATGATATTCTCTGCCACAGGTGTCTCTCTTCAGTCTCGTATGTAGCAAAAGCGTTAGCAAAAATAATAATCAAGGTAGAAGGCCCAACTCCGCGGGGTGGCGGGTGGGTTCTGTGAGGACTACATCCTGCTATCCTGGGATAACACCTATTACAAGGTAAGCAATTTTGCTTTATCCCAGGACAAGCAGGATGCTAGTCCTCACATATGGGTGATTAGCAAGCTAGAGGCTGAGTCATTTGGTAGTGAAATATTGTTGTTGAAATGAGTCAGCTGAGGATCACATGACATTGGATGTAGGAGGAGTTGGGTTTAAGCTGGAAACAAGTTCTTTAAGACAGATTGTCCATAAGCTGAATCTTGTCTTCCTTGCTTGTCCAAGCAGTAATGAGCTGCAAAAGTGTGAAGAGAACTCCATGTTGCTGCTTTATATATGTCAAGTATTGGCACTGAACGGTAATGTGCTACTGAAGTTGACATTGCTCTTACTGAATGTGCTTTTACTCGCCCTTGGAGAGGAAGGCCTGCTTGTTCATAGCAAAATTGTATGCAATCTGCTAGCCAATTGGATAGAGTATGTTTACCCACTGCTTTACCTGGTTTGTTTGGGTCATAGGAAACAAAGAGTTGATTGGATTTCCTGTGGACTGCAGTGCGGTTTAAGTAGAAAGACAGAGTACGCTTACAATCCAAGGTGTGCAAGGCCCTCTCACCCTGGTGAGAGTGAGGCCTTGGAAAGAATGTGGGTAAAACTATAGATTGGTTTAAGTGGAATTCCGTAACTATCTTAGGGAGGAATTTAGGATGAGTACGGAGAACCACTCTGTCATGTAAGAACTTAGTGTAAGGTTCATAGGTGACAAGTGCTTGTAGCTCACTAACCCTTCTAGCTGATGTAATGGCTATGAGGAAGATAGTTTTCCATGTAAGAAATTTTAGATCACTGGAATCAATGGGTTCAAAAGGAGAACGCATGAGACTAGTTAGAACCAAATTTAGATCCCATTGTGTTACTGGGTGTCTAATTGGTGGTTTTAGGTGAATTAAACCTCTCATAAACCTGCTGACAAGAGGTTGTGTAGAGATAGGTGCATCTGCTATCTGATTATGGTAAGCTGAAATTGCACTTAAATGTACTCTTACAGATGAAGTCTGTAGACCTGATTCTGAAAGATGGTACAAGTAGTCTAGTAAAGATTTTGTAGGGCAAGTGAAAGGATTGATGTCGTTTTGCTTGCACCACAAAGTGTCTCTCTTCCATTTTGAAGCATAGTTCTTTCTTGTGGAAGGTTTACGTGAAGCTATAAGAATTTGGGATATGTTGGATGAAAGATTGAGTGGTTGTAAGATCAAGCTTTCAACATCCAAGCTGTCAGTGATAGGGATTGAAGGTTGGGATGGCGCAACCGACCCTGATCCTGAGTTATGAGAGTGGGAGCTACTCCCAGGCGAATGGGATCCTTGACTGAGAGGTCTAGAAGTGTGGGAAACCATACTTGTCGAGGCCAATATGGGGCTATGAGTATCATGGTTCTCTTGTCCTGTTGTAGCTTCACTAGAGTTTTGGTTATGAGTGGTATCGGAGGATACGCATATAACAGGCCTGAGTTCCAAGGGCGAGCAAATGCGTCCTTGAATGGCCTGTTGTTCAGGTTGTATAGGAAACAGTAGATGTCCACTTTGTGATTCAGATGTAATGCAAAGAGGTCTACTGTTGGTTGTCCCCAACGTTGAAATATCCAGGTTACTATTGTGGGATCCAGGGACCATTCGTGTGGTTGGAATTGACGACTGAGTCTGTCCGCCACTACATTGTGAATGCCTGCCAGATAAGTGGCCTTGAGAAACATGGAGTTGTTCGAAGCCCATCCCCATATTTGAGCTGCCTCTTGACAAAGGAGGTACGAGCCTGTCCCTCCTTGTTTGTTGATGTACACATGGCTACTGTGTTGTCTGTTTGGATCAGCACAGTCTTGTTTGAAAGGTAGTCCTTGAAGGCATGCAGAGCATAACGTATAGCTCGAAGTTCCAGGAAATTGATTTGAAATGTTGCTTCGAGCTTTGTCCATGTTCCTTGTGTTTGGAGATTCCCTATGTGAGCTCCCCAACCCAAGGTGGATGCATCTGTAGTCAGAGTTATTTGTGGGACTGGTTGTTGAAAGGGTAGGCCCTTGCACAAATTGTCCTTGTTCACCCACCATAGTAGAGAAGAACGTAGTTGGTGGGTTACTTGAATTGGAGAATAAAGTGGTTGAATGGCTTGGATCCATTGTGATCTTAAAGTCCATTGAGTTACCCTCATGGCTAGTCTTGCCATAGGAGTGACATGAACTGTGGATGTCATGTAGCCTAGTAATGTTAGAAACTGATGAGCTGTTGCTTGTTTCTTGGAGTGAATCGAGTTTGCCAATAGGGAAAGTGTGTTTGCTCAATCTTCTGGTAGAAAAGCCTTTGAGAGGCTGGTGTTCAAGTCCGCTCCTATGAATTGTAGGAGATGGTTTGGAGTTAGATGTGATTTTGGATAATTTATGAGAAATCCCATGGAATGTAGTAGAGCAATTGTTCGGTTGAGAGACTGTATTGCCCCTTGTTGAGATTGGCTTCTGATGAGCCAATCGTCCAGATATGGGAAAACATGTACACCTTCTTTGTGTAGGTGTGCTGTTATTACTGCCAGACATTTGGTGAACACTCTGGGAGCAGAAGCTAGTCCGAATGGCAGCACTCTGTATTGGAAATGTTGAGGGCCCACCATGAAGCGCAGATACTTGCGATGAGGAGGGTATATTGGTATGTGGGCGTAAGCATCTTGAAGATCCAGAGAACAGAGCCAATCTCCTGCTTGAAGAAGTGGGGGCATTATGCCTAGGGAAACCATCCTGAACATTTCTTTTTTTAGAAATTTGTTGAGATTTCTGAGGTCGAGGATGGGGCGTAGGCCTCCAGTTTTCTTTGGAATGAGGAAATATCTGGAGTAGAATCCCCTGCCCTGCTGTGACCTGGGCACTGGTTGAATAGCCCTGGCTTTCAGGAGGGTGGATAATTCTATTTGTAATTGAATTATTTGGGATTTTTGTTGTGGGTAGGAAGTTGGTGGGAATTCTGGAGGAATTGAGAGAAAATTTAGTTTGTAGCCGTGAGCTACAATGGAAAGTACCCATTGGTCTGTTGTTATCTTTTCCCAATTTGAGTGGAAATATGAAATTCTTCCTCCCACTGGTATGTGTTGTTTGGGGTTTAGGAGGGAGGGTCTGTTCTCTGGAATGTTGTTCAAAAACCCGTAGCTGGACCAGTCTGTGGAGGAGGCTGGGTACGGGCTGTTCTTGGTTGCCTGGATTGAGAGCGCTGAGTAGGCCTAGAAGGTCTAGCCCTTGTAGGCTGATTGTAGTACCTTCTTGGTCTGTAGTATGGTCGTCTAGGTTCTTGACGAGGAAGACGCCTAGGGGCCTGAGTTGTTGGTTCTTGTGGTAATTGGGACAGCTGTCTTAAGGTCTCTGTGTGGTCCTTAAGTTGTTGGACAGCATCCTGTACTTTTCCCCCAAACAAATTATCTCCAAGGCATGGCAGATCTACAAGCTTCTCTTGCACTTCAGGCCTGAGATCTGATGCTTTCAACCAGGCCCATCTTCGTGCTGTAATGCCAGCTGCTGCTGTTCTTGAGGCTGTGTTAAAATTGTCATAAGCAGCCCTTACCTCGTGTTTCCCAGCCTCCAGGCCCTTGGCAGTGATGGTTTGTGCAGATTCTTGGAATTGTTCTGGGAGAGAATTTGTAAAATGTTCCATTTGCTTCCAGAGATCCCTTTGATACTGTGTCATATACAGTTGATAGGTGGAGATTCTGGAAGATAGAAGTGCACCTTGGTATACCTTTCTGCCAAGGGAGTCTAGAAAGCGATGATCCTTCCCTGGAGGAGCTGAGGAGTGTGGACATACCCTTTTGGATTTTTTCTGGGCAGATTCTACTACCACAGATTGATGTGGCAACTGTGTCTTTTGAAAACCTGGTGCTTGCTGCACTGGGTAGGTAGTGTCTACACGTTTGTTAACTGCTGGGACCGTGCATGGGTGCTCCCATACTCGTTGTAGGTCCAACAGTACTTCGTGGATAGGGATTGCCAGAACCTGTTTTGGTGGGTCCACAAACTGTAGTACCTCTAGGGTATGTTGCCTTGAATCTTCTTCAGATGAAAGCCTGAAAGGTATTGTGTCTGCCATATCTTGGACAAAACTGGAAAAGGATAAGTCCTCTGGTGGGGATCTTTTCCTTGATTCAGGAGGTGAGGGTTTGGACATGAACTCCTCAGAAGAGGTGTTTGACCTTTGGTCATCCCAAGAATCTTCTTCATCTGGTTCTTGAGAGGGAGTTCTTGGGGTTTTTCTTAAATTTGTGGTAACACCCAATGGTCCAGGTAAAGGTTCATCAATGGAAATCATTGGAGGGATGTTTTCTGTGGTTTTCTGAGGAGTTGTGTCGATGACTTTTTGGTATTTTTGTAGAAGACGTTGAAAAAGTGCCAATTCCTGAGGGTCACTATCATCTGGTACTGTTGGTATCGAAGAAATGATAGGTGGCCTCGATGTAGTTGTCGAGGGTGGTCTTCCCGGTGTCGATACTGTCGACGGCGGTACCATCGATGTTATCGGTATCGATGAAAGAGATGGAATTTGAGCATATATCGACGTCGATGACGTAATAATCTTTGGTGTCGACGTCGATTCCCTCTGTACCGGAGTCAAGAATGATCCCGGCATCAGTGTTACCACCGGCATCGGCAAGCTTGCCAGCATCGATGTAGTAATCATCGGCATCGACAGAGAAGTCGGTACTGAAAGTTGATCCTTCAGAGCCTATGAAATCGCTTGTCGGATTAAATCTGACAATTCCGGCCGCACAACCGTTGAGATCAGAGCGGTTGAGGGCAGTGGCGTAGGCTGAAGCACAAGTTCCTGAGACATACCTTGTGTTGGATCTGGTGCCGGCAATGGAGTCGAGGTAGGCCGAGGCGTTGAAAACTCCGATGTGTCCTGATGTCTAGGCCGCTTCGCTGTCGAGGCTTCCTGGGAAGCAGAGTCAGACAACGAGGGACTTCGATGCCGGTGTCGATGTTTCGACTTCGATTTTTCTGTCGATTTTGTCGACGTCGTGGACGATGAAGGGGACGAATGATCCCCCGACGGTCCCGGGCGAGGTTTTTTTAAGAACTATGCGCTTAGTCGCTCCAGCCGGAGACGACTTTGATGACTGCGACGGAGAGGGTATAAGTTGCAGGCTAAATAAATGCTCCATTTTTTCGAGCCTGGTTTTCCGGGTTTTTGGCGTCATCTCCGCGCATTGTGGACAGTTATGTACATCATGTTTTTCACCCAGACACATCACACGTTCATTGTGCGGGTCTGTAAGTGACATTTTTCTGGCACAGACAGGGCATTTTTTTAAAACCTGTTGACATTTTTGTATCGATCGACAGCCGTAGATTCGACTGAGAAAAAATTCTCTACTCTCCGAAAAGAAAATCTGAGACTGGGTTACTTACCGGCCGGTAAGGAGAGACCCCGAGAGATTTTTTGTGAGAGAGAATATCAAAATTAAGACTATTAAGTCGAGAGAAAAGTTAAGAAAACACTCAACGGCTCCGGACCCGCGATGCTAACTGCAGCGCGGAAAAACGAAGACTGAAGAGAGACACCTGTGGCAGAGAATATCATAGCATGCTGGGCATGCTCAGTGGCCTCACTGGGCCAGTCAAAAGTTTCTAGAAACTTTGACAAAGTTTTCCCGCCTGGGCTCCGTTCAGTGACGTCACCCATATGTGAGGACTAGCATCCTGCTTGTCCTGGGATAAAGTTAGATGCTTACTACTGGGGCCTAAACCTAGGAAAATGAATTGCAGGCTTAAAATTAGGTACCTAAATTATAGGTCCTACATTTAGAGGAATTTGCAGCTGAAAACTTGGGTATCTAAATTCAGATGGAAATATACCTAAATTTAGGAGCCTAAAATTTAGGTAGCCAATTTAGAGACTTAGCTCTGTTTGAAAATAACTCTACAAAGTTCAGTTTTGGGAGTTAGCACCTAAATTGGCCTGTTAGAAAATATAATAGGGATAAATTCCAAAATTTAAGCTCCTAGTTTCACCAGCTTTTCAATCTAGAATCTTAAAAGTGAGTGATTAGAAGGGCGGAATTAGGGTGGGGAAAGAAGTTAGGGGTTTAGCATGGGCTTTCTTTACTAGGTACTAAAACTAGGGTTGTATTTACTAAGCTGCTGTACTTTCCCCTCGGAGAAAAATACCAAGGCTTAGTTCACCCGAAAAAAATACCACATGATGGCAGACTCACATCCTGAGGCTGCCATCTTTCAAAAGGACTGATTTAGTCCCTGTTGTTCCCCCTTCTAGATTTTAAAATTGATAGAGACCTTTCTCTCCCACCCTCACCACCTCTTATGAAGTGGTCAAAGGTTACAAATGTAAACAAAAGTTAGTAAATTCATCCCACCCTGTCCCAAAACTCCTCCGTTTCATTTGAGAAAAACAAACCCTTATAGCCTACCCCATTTCCTCCTGTCCCATTCAGGTGCCCTCACCCCCTTTTCTCCCAGGGAACTCACTTTCTTGCCCTGGGGGTCTAGTATCAAAGGCCAGAGCGTCCCCCATGCTCTGGGCTAACATAATTTCCAAAATGGCAGCAGCAGCCTTAAGTGCTCCTTTGCCTCATCACATCAGTTTTGTAAAGTCATCCTTAAACTTAGTTACATTACAGTGAGCAATATTGTTTTCCGGTTATACTTAAACAGAGTCAGCAAAGATTTGAAGTTAGGAAAGAATTTTTAATGATATCTTCTGGCAGAAAAAAGTTCAGGTGTTTTTCTTTCAGTTGTGCATGAGAATCATCAATATATAGCTCAGCAGTCAAGAAAGTGAGAAGGAACACAGCAGAGACCAGTTTCTGTACATCTTGTAACAAAAGCCGTAATCTGACAATAATAATTAACCTAAAATGAAACACAGTGGGACAGATTTTCAAAGGGGTACGCACGTAAGATACACGCTGAATAGGCTCGGCGGCGCACGCAAGCCCCGGGATGCACGTAAGTCCCGGGGCTTTCCTGGGGGGGGGCCTGTTGGGGGGGGGGCGTGTCACGGTGGTGAGTCATCCAGGGGCGGGGCCGCGGGTGTGGTTTCGGCCCGGGGGCGTGGCCGAGGCCTCTGAAACTGCTTCCGGGCCGGGGAATCGTGCGCAAGTTACGCCTGAATTTTACAACATGCGCACGCCAGTGCTCACATGTTTTAAAATCGGCGCGTCCACGTGCACATGCCAGGTAGCGCGCACACATGAACGCACGCATGCACATTTTAAAATCTATCCTTTTGTGTATACAAATATCCTGAGAATTAAATCCATAGAAGTCAAATGTCTATTCAGTGGAAAAGAGCAATGTAGTTCTCAATTATATCTTCAATATAAATATTTTGGTGATTGTCAGGCCAATTCAGTAAAATGCGTGGGAGAGCCGGTGCTCCGAGGCAAGCGCCCGCTCTCCTGACATGTGCCCAGGCCACTCTCCTGGGTGCGCGATTCTGTATGCAAATGAGGGACGGCGGTAAAAAGGAGGTGCTAGGGACACTAGCATGTCCCTAGCGCCTATTTATTGGCAGAAGCGGCGGCTGACAGCAGGTTTGACAGCTGATGCTTAATTTTACCGGCGTCGGTTGTCGAACCCGCTGACAGCCACAGGTTCGGAAAACGAACACTGGCAAAATTGAGCATCCGTTTTCCAACCCGCGGGCTGAGGGCAGATTTTTTTTTTTATTTTAAAGATTTTATATTCTTTTTTATTTTTGGGGCCTCCGACTTAATATCGCTATGATATTAAGTTGGAGGATGTATAGAAAAGCAGTTTTTTCTGTACACTTTCCTGATGCCGGCCGAAATTAACTCCTGCCTTTGGGCAGGTGTTAATTTCTGAGAGTAAAATGTGCGGCTTGGCTGCACATTTTACTTTCTGTATTGCACGGGACTAATAGGCTCATCAACATGCATTTACATGTTGAGGGCGCTATTAGTTTCGGAGGGGTTGGACGCGCGTTTTCCACATGCTATTACCCCTTACTGTATAAGGGGTAATAACAGCACGTGGAAAACGCGTGTCCAAATGGGGGCTAAGGGTGTGCTTGGCCTGAGCACACCGTACAGAATCGGCCTGTGTGTGTAGATAAATATTCTGAGCATTTATCAAAATTTATTAGGCCGTTAGGGTCCTAACACCTGCAATAATGCCATAACACATGCATTATTTATTGCATCGCAAGATGTGAATGCAAATTTTAGTTAGAGGGGAGGAAAGAGAGAGAGAGAGAGAGAGACTCTGAGGTAGCACATATAGTAGTCAACTATTTATACCACTATAGGAGGGTGAGCTAGTAACTCAAGGTGAGGTTTTGGAGGTGGTCTAGGGTTTTGGGGCCAGTTTTACATGCACAGTGAGACATACGAACAGCACAGTACACATCATTAGAGATCTGATGTGATTTTTGAGTGAGGAAAGGCACACAAAGATGAGATGTCTACAATATTCTCTCAGCCTAGCTTGATAGTAGTACCCTGGTAGAGAGTGCATCAAGCTAGGGCGAGAGTACATTGTAGATAAATGTCGAGCATGTGGACAGACTACATATATAAAAGGGTGGATTTTCAAAGGCCACATGCGTAAAATCCGGCCATTTCGAGTGTGGCCGGGCCTAATGCACGCTGAGCCTATTTTCAAAAAGGCTCGGCCACACGTGTAAAGGCCAGTACGCGCATAAGCGTGGGCCCTTCCTGAAAGGGGCAGGCCGGAGGGGATTTTCTGGGTGGGGCAGGACTAGAGACACCCAGTACAGTGGCCATTTGCTTCTGCCTTGGCGTGCGCAGCTTGCTCCTGCTCCTTGGCAGGAGCAAAAAGTAAAATATAAAATTTAGGGGTAGTTAGGATAGGGGAAGGGGAAGGAAGGTTAGGGTAGGGGGTTGGGAAGTTTCCTCCCAGTCTGCTTCTTAATTGGAGTGGACTGGGAGGGAACCGGGGAAGGCTCCGATGCATTGCTGTGCATATTTGTAAATTATACCCCCCTTGCGCACACCAACCCAAAATTTTATAAAATTGCACATCCATGTGTGCGCGCCAGGTAGCGTGCACACACGGATGCACACGCGTACTTTTTGAAAATCTACCCCAAAGTGTTTTATTCTCATTCAGGTAGCACTGGGTAGACGTGTGGGCAATTAGGCAGTATTTAGATGCCCCACAATTCTGACAGGTTGCAACTATTGACCGTGACTTCCAGTTGTCCTTTTAAAATGTGGATATGTTTTATGCGCATGTTTGTATTCAACATAACATTGAGTTTCATAAGCTGTTCATCAATACATATTGGATATGAGGTTGGTATTTGGGTGTTTTTAGATTTATATAATGCAGGCTCTAATAGTATACTATAATCAGTTATTGATTCATTTATAGATTGTGATATTGTAGCGTATTAGATTGCCATTGATGAGAATGTTTTAGAAGGCATTGCAGGTCTTTACTGGTAAGGTGTGTTTTTTGTTTCCATTTTGTTAAAAGTGGTATACTTGAGCTATTAATAATGGTTTAAATAACAATTTTTTAGATTGTGAAAGAACCATGCCCTTTTGACTGATAAAGTGGTGAGAGTATGAATATTTATGTGATTTTCTTCACATATTCGAATAGCGAGGATCTATTTGAGTAATTGGTTCTTCAATCAAGTGTTGGGTAGTGACCCACAAATGTTACACTATTATGAATTATATTCAACAGAGGGCAAAAGGCAAAGTTGATCCCCCTGAAGAAGCCAGATAGGCAAAACAGCAGGGTCCATTGTTGGGGCAGATTTGTCATTTTTTGGCTATATTTGGAAATTAAGAATTTTAAATCTGAAACTCAGCAGGAGAGTTTGTTTATAGAGGAGCAATATTGAATGATTTTTATATATGGGTATGAGTGTTTAGTATGAATTGAAGAATGGTGGGCTGTGATCACTTCTATCTGTGATTTTAGATGAAAAATGTTTTGAGATTTCTATAGTATACACGGTTATATATAAAACCCCAAAACACTCCAAAAGAGTGAAAAAAAGGTACCACAATGGATAGATATAGTAATAATTAAAAAATACATCTTTATTGACATTAGCACAAATCAACTAAAATATTAGAGCCCCTAAACCTTCCCAAGTTATAACATCAAATACCCATGCCCAAAATCCTTATGTAGAGAGGTAAGTTAAACCATGAAATAAAATGTAAACATCTCCCTATTGCAACCAAATCAGATCAAGAACATATATTACAATACTGTTACAGTATGAATAGGCACGTCACCATGTTAATACAATATAACAAAATAAACACACATACAAACCACGCAGATATCAACTATATTCAAAAGCGGTGGCTTGTCACAAATGCTATCTGACAAGTGCAAGTTCCATGTAAAGTACCACAAACAAACCGAATACATTCATAGATGTGACCAATGATACATTTATTGAACAATCAACAAAAAAGATATCACATGAACGTGGTGCTCCTCCTGGGTGAGATGTCAAATGCCATGCCATGTTCATATATATGCAATATTTTGTATTTTGTGATGTAAATTGTTCACTTTTGTAATAAAATGGTATTTTTATAAAATTGTATTTAAAACAACTATTCCTTTATTTGCTCATATAGCGGGAGTGAGTAAATTTGATAATGCTGAACAGATATTTAAAGAGGACAGATGGAAATGCAAGATTCAGAGGGCATAAGGTGACTAAGTAAGGCTAAAAATACTCTAGTCTAAGACAAACACATTGTTACAGTCTGGACAATGAGGCTCTAGAGCAGTTGCCTGGAAAATCTATTTGAGGCATCTTCCACCATGATATTTCAACATTGCAGCATCAACTAGAGATATTATTAGGTGCTGAAAGTATCTGTGGGTATGAGGACATAAAAGGAAGCCAAATGAGAGCACGGGATACTCAGATAAAGACTAAATTAAAAGACTCTTGGCTAATAGGATAACGTTTTATACTTCAGTATTACAGCAGGACTGCCGGTGGTTATAACTCCTGGAGAAGAAGCAGGTCTGGACCCAGATGGTGCTGGCTTGAACAGGACTAGGACTGGCATGGTACAAGGATTTTCTGCCTATATCAGCCATTTCCACCTTGGGTTCAGCCCTCAGGTTCTGGTGGCTGGCAGGACTTAAACAGGAGGTACACTCCTAAGACAGATACAAAAGGACACTCACTACGGAAGCGCTGGACTGCAAGAAACTAAAAGGTATCCATAAACAAGGAACAAGGGTGTACACAACACGACTCAAGACAGACAAAACAAAGCAAAACCAAAGGGCACAAACTGGGGCCTTAATCAGACAAGAAAAAAACCAAACAAGACCAGATTAAATACAGGAAAGCCACCGATTTTGGCCAACACACACAAGGCTAGGACAAGGACTCAAATGAGAACCAGAGCAACAGCAGCGATGGCGAGAATCAGAGTTGACTGCAAGCCTAGGCATGTCCTCAACGAGAGGCAGGTTTAAATCTTATAACAGTCAAGGAAATATGGCCACCAGCAGGACCTCCAAACCATAGGGTTTTGAGGACTGAGCAGCAGGTAACATGGCTCACTGAGGGCCCCTGTTGGCAGAAGAGGAGCACTGCTCACAGATCCTCACATTAGGATTTTGTAATACATACAGACTATTTAAGAATAATATAGTGATCAGCTTATCTTTGTTGTAGATGATCATGGGCTGGGGATGAGCAATTACAGCACTGGTTCCATTATACTGACAGGAAAATCATTTCAATATTTATTTTGTGGATCACCTTTTTTTTTTTTTTTTTACCATGGATGCCTACAAAAGGTTGACAATGTCAACAGCTCCATGAGGTACTTTCAATATTGTGCTAAATTTCTCTACAGTTATGCAGGCTAGTGAAACAGTGTTACTACAATTTGCGTTTACAGCAATGTTATTAAAATTCACTAACATAGTTTCCCAGTTCTGGGGTTCGACTGAAAATTATGCCACAGCAATTTCCAGGATCCTACTGTTTGGTATATCTTGTCTGTTCAATTTGCTTTCTACACAATGATCCAAGAAAGAAAACAAGAATGGGAGGAGGGAGTTAATTGAAATCACTTTAGATCTGTTTGTTTAAAGAGACAATGCTAGTTCCCACCTCCTAATCTGAAAATGGTTTGTGTATGCCTGAAAGTAAATCAATCCTAGGCACAGTCCAGGCGCAACTGCCATTTTACATGAAGCAGTGACTGTAAAATAGACACAAAAGACACTTGATACTCTCCAAGGTCCCCAGCAGCTCTAATATCCATCCTTGGCAGCTCACTTGACATTTGCTTGCTCTGCTTCCCAGTCCCTTTTTTTTTTCCCCCCCCTTTCCTAACAGCTATGCTCCGTCTCTCTGGGGCTCACTGACGGGGTGAAGAGATAACAAACCTGTCAACAGAGGTTTAGCAGGGGAATAAATCCTGCGTTCACCAGGAAATGATGTGTACAATGGGAAAATACCAGGGATGACATGAGCTTTCCCTTCAGAGAGCCTGACCGGGAGACGTTTAAAATGTTACACAGTGCACTAAATGGATGCCAAGATCTCCTGGTTAGATCTTATCTTGGAAATTTCAAGTAATCATTTTCTTCCTGCTCCTGTATGTGGATAAGGCCAAGCAGAAGACTGACCTTCTCCTTTTCCAGCTCCCTTCCACTGACCTCCATCTTCCTTTAAAATATAATCTACAGAGAGCCGAACCAGAGAGCGGTGTTTGAATTCAGATAACTTTTATGGGTTGGGTTAAAAGCCTTCCTTAGTACGAGGAAATGTCACACAGCTCCACTGGGTAGCCATAATTTCCATTTACAAAAAGAAAATAGAAAGAAAGCCCTAACAAAATGATTTAATACGCTTATTACTGGTTTCAAAGCACCTTTTTCTCAAATCTTATTTTAACTGGTGAAATAAAGGTCCATTATTTTTTTTTTTTCATGAAGTAGAATTTTTTGTAGTCCTGGGCAGGATCTAATTATGAAAATAGGAACGGATGCAGTTGGTAGCTGCTAATCATGAAAAAGAATCATTTTTACTTTCAAAGAAATGCGGCAAAGAACCTTCCCTTAAAAAACTGTGGGACTGGCATGCTGAACAGGATAAATCGGGGGAGAATGGCTTTTTTTTTTCCTATATAGTCCACACAAATGTCACCGGAAGACCTCTTCACATTTGAAGTGAGTAACCACAACTGTATGCGTGAAGCCCATATATTTTGGCAGGAAGATCCAGTAGCTGCATCACGGTCCTGGACTATGATATTTAAGTTATAACCCCAGGTCTTCTAGTCCTGACTTTGCCAATGTCACTCTATGGAACCTCTGCAAAGCTACCGAATACTCCTGTCCCTTGCATTGCTACAGCTGCGTACCAAGGCTATAAAATTACCTTGGGGAAAGGTTTGCTGCTGCAGAATGCCACAATCCATTGAAATGCGGAAAAAAGCCAAAGGTATTCCAAAGGGAAGGGACTAGTTAAGAGTCCCCTTCTTTTGAGTCTATTTAGTAATTCATGCTTGAGCAGACATATGTTTTAATGGTTTGCAAGGCTTTACCTTATTTTGCCCATCCTACCATTATAAATCTTGGTTAATCATGACCCTACTATGCTGATTTTTATCAGAATCCTTATGAGGGCATCACCTTGAGAAATCGAAAGGAGAAATATAGCAAAAATAACTAAAGAGTGACTACAGGAAGATGTCCAAAAACGGGTTATAAGATGCGCATTTTTTAAGACTGAACCTAACCTATTATAAATAAAAGACGGGAAAAAAGAAAAGAAAAAAGCAAAGGGATATTTTGAAGATAGCTTTGAGAAATGATTCTATAAAGAATTTTTAGATAATGTTGGCGTGTATGAAATGTTGCCTGCATAGACTAAAGTTTAGAATGTGGCAACATGAAAATGAATACCTGATTCATATCCCACCTCGCCAAGTCTGTGGAGGACCCTGAACAAACCACTAAACTATCGCAGATTGTAAACTTCTTGGATTTTATCTCGCATTGTGCACGAGATTTTAAAAACTGATTTTTGTGGGTAAAATTCTTTTTACTTAGGTAAATCAGTTTTCCTGAAAAATATCCACTTTCAATCAGCCCGGGTTTGGACGAGCGTTTTCAACGCGCCAGCCTTACCCTCTTATACAGTAAGGGGTAATAGCGCGTCGAAAAGCGCACATCCAAACCCCCAAAACTAATAGCGCCCGCAACATGCAAATGCATGTTGATGGCCCTATTAGTTATTCCCTCGCGATACAGAAAGTAACGCCTGCCCAAAGGCTGGCGTTAATTTCTGCCGGCACCGGGACTTAATATCATAGCGATATTAAGTTGGAGGACACAAAAGTAAAATAAAATTAAAAAATCGGCCGGCGGCACGCGGGTTGGAAGACAGACGCTCAATTTAGCCGGCGTCCGTTTTCCGAACCCGTGGCTGTCAGCGGGTTTGAGAACCAATGCCGGCAAAATTGGGCATCGGCTGTCAAACCCGCTGACAGCCGCCGCTCCTGTCAAAAAGGAGGCGCTAGGGACGCGCTAGTTTGCATTGGCCACCCTCCTGAATCGCGCGCCCAGGAGAGTGGCCTGTGCCCTTGCCGGCTCTCCTGCGCGTTTTTCTGTATCAGCCTGAATGTGGGTAAAAAGTGTGCCCATTGTTATACAATGCACATATTTTCTATTCACACTGGGGCCAATTTTAAAAGCCCAGCGTGTACAAATCCCAGGAGATACGCTGGTGGCCGGGCCATGCACGCGCCGAGTGCATTTGCAAAGCACATTTTCCAAGCGGCCCGGCCATGCGGGCAATCTCCCGGTACGAGTGGAAGCACCGGGCTTTTAAAAAGGGGGCGGGTGGGAGGCAGGGGTCATGCGTGGCGTTTCAGTCCATTATAAAATAATTCCTGTAGCTTTCATTTTCAAATCCGTGCGCATTATGTGGGAACCTTATCCTTGAGTGAAATGTTATTTTTATTGCTTGCTATAGAGATTGTGAAAGAACAACCAGATCCTGGGAAAGTATTCTGCTCTCCTCTTCCCCTCCTTCTCCTCCCACGTGGGAAATCCTGGAGAAACTTGGGCTAATGGATAGTATGGATGCTGGAGTTTACAGTGTTCCCATGGACACCTTACTAGGGCCTCGGCCTAAGGGTTACATTATGGTTTGACTTTCCACTCCAGAAACAACATCAGGCTTGGTTGAATTGGAGATTTTGTAAACTTCAGTGATGTGGCTGTGATAGAAAATCAGAGCTAGGCCAAAACCAACTCGGATCATTAGCCAAATATTCCCAGCATTAGGCAACCCATGCATAAAAGACCGTATGAACCTTTTCTTCCTACATGCTTTTTTCTTGGCAACTGACAAGGTGGTCTAAAATGAAATCTAAATAAAAACGTTACCTATAGTATTACAGTACATGACGTAACACAGACCACAATTCATTCTGAAATTACATAACTTGGCAATTTCTGACCATTCTCCCTTCCCTTCAACCAGCAACCCTTTTCTCCAGCTGCACTTAGAAGAAATACCATTTGTATCTGTATCCAAAACAGTATGGAACTAACAGGTATACTCCTCCAGAAACCCTCCTACCCTTCCTCACTGAGTTATGTGCGTTTCCACACAGGACCAGCAGATATAATCCCAAATGACCCCTCTTTTTTTTTTAGCTTTAATTTTTCTATTAAATCACTCATGAGCTCCTGCAGGCTCATTTTTAAAGAGAAACTCACCTCAGACCTTCCCTTTGAACATGGATCTTGTGCAAAAGCTCCATCGAGCTTTGCACCAGAAAGTACAGGCAGAGATTACACACAATGACAATCACCATGCATACTTTTCCTCCCCGGATGTAACTCCACCCTTTTTTCTTTACAGGGAAAACGGTGCACATATTAGCCCTAATTTTCAAAAGGCCACATGCATAAAATCTGGGAGACATGCGCGTGGCAGGACCATGCGCTCGCCAAGCGCATTTTAGAAACAGCCCAGCTTTGCACGCATCTCCCAGTACATGCAGAAGTGCCGGGCCATGCAACAGGAGCAGGCTGGGGGACAGGGGCCGACCGGGACAGTGTGTTGCGCTTGGAGGTGGACCCTTGTCCTGGAGCGGTGGAGAATGGCTCCCTGGTAGGGACCAGGAAGCACTTGCCCCCGGGGGCGGAGCAAGAGGAGACAGAGGCTAGGATGAGCTTCACCACTGGAAGCCCGCTGTCCCCCCCGGGTGGAGCCCGTAGAGACCTGGGCCGCTTGGACTTAGGTGGACCTCGCAGGGTCTCCCAGAGAGGTAGTAGAGAGGCGGGCCCACGAACAACAAGGGAGCGCGGTCGGACTCTAGGCTGTAGGTCAGGAGGAGTAAGGAAGGCCAGTACAGCGTAGGTGATGACAAGGCAAGGGACAAAGCTAGAATCAGGAGATGTGGTCAAGGCAGCCGGAGTCAGAATCCGAGGATCAGTCCAAGGATCAGTCAACGAAGCAGGGGTCAGGTTCCAAAGGTCAGACGAGGTCACAAAGCAGGCAGAAGTCAGGATCCAGGCAGCAAACAGAATGGTCATGGGACAGGCCGAGGTCAGTCCCAGAGAGGCAGTCCGAGGGTACTACCTGGGGAGATAGGATAGACAGACGCTGGAACAGAAGGACGCTGGACAAGCTGGAACAGTAGGATGCAGGAACAAGACTGGAAAAAGACTGTGAATGCGGAGGCAAACTAGTACACTTACAGTGCCAACCCGATTGCCAAGGCAAGGAAGTGCAGGCAGGGACTTCCTTATATCGTACGTTCAACCAGGGCACACTACGGAGCTAGGACCCACCCCTGGCCCTACATGAGGCTAGGCGATCTGCGCGCATGCGCGTAGGGGCGTGGCCAACGCCACTGAAGATGCCGAATTCTGGCGTGAGGCCTGGTGCGCAGTGGAAGGCCCAGTGACCACTGCCACGGGACGCTAAGGCCTGGAAGAGCTTGCGGCTGCCGCTGGGGAGGCCAACCCGTGACCTGCAGAGGAGCTAGCGAGGTGCCCGGCCCATGCATGATGGGCCGGGCACAGATGGGGTGCGCAACACAGTGGCCATTAGATCCTGACCGGGGAAGCATGCACCGGCAGCTGGTCAACGCGCAGAAGTTACTTTTGATACAAAGGAGCAGTAAATATTAAAACAAAAGAAAAAAGCCTAGATAGGCACGAGTTAGGGGTCGGAGAGGAGAGGGGAAAAGGGGGATAGGGAAATTCTGGGGAAGGCCCTGTTGCATTGCTGCACGTTTCTTTAGAAAATACTCCCCTTGCGCACGCGAGTCTAAATCCGCCCACACATGTGTACGCAGATTATAAAATCGGGTGCGCAGGTATCGTATTTTATAACATGCAAATGCCGGGAACCGAACGCACACGCACGGTTTTAAAATGGACCCCACTGTGAAAAAGTACACATACTATTGGTCTGAAAAGCCAGGCAACTAGATTATAGGTGTCCGTAATAGTGATTTAAAAATAACTTTTTCTCATCATTTTTTCCAACACAATTTTTTTTTTAATTAAATGAAAACTTACGGCAAAAATGGTGAGAAGCACCAACATTTTCAATTTCTCATGTAAGTATTTGCAAAGTGAGAAAATCATATTTTAAAAACATGAGAACATAAGAAATTGCCATGCTGGGTCAGACCAAGGGTCCATCAAGCCCAGCATCCTGTTTCCAACAGAGGCGAAACCAGGCCATAAGAACCTGGCAATTACCCAAACACTAACAAGATCCCATGCTACTGATGCCAGTAATAGCCAGAGACCATTCCCTAAGTCAACTTGATTAATAGCAGTTAATGGACATCTCCTCCAAGAACTTATCCAAACCTTTTTTAAACCCAGCTACACTAACTGCACTAACCACATCCTCTGGCAATAAATTCCAGAGCTTAATTGTGTATTGAGTGAAAAAGAATTTTCTCAGATTAGTCTTAAATGTGCTACTTGTTAACGTCATGGAGTGCCTCCAGTCCTTCTATTATCCGAAAGTGTAAATAGCCGACTCACATCTACTCATTCAATACCTCTCATGATTTTAAAGACCTCTATCATATCCCCCCTTAGCCATTTCTTCTCCAAGCTGAACAGCCCTAACCTCTTCAGTCTTTCTTCATAGGGGAGCTGTCCCATCCCCTTTATCATTTTGGTCGCCCTTCTCTGTACCTTCTCCATCACAACTATATCTTTTTTGAGATGCGGCGACCAGAATTGTACACAGTATTCAAGGTGCATTCTCACCATGGAGCGTTACAGAGGCACTATGACATTTTCCGTTTTGTTAACCATTCCCTTCCTAATAATTTCCAACATTCTGTTTGCTTTTTTAACTGCTGCAGTACACTGAGCCGACGATTTTAAAGTATTATCCACTATGATGCCAGATCTTTTTCCTGGGTGGTAGCTCCTAATATGGAACCTAACATTGTGTAATTATAGCAAGGGTTATTTTTCCCTATATGCAACACCTTGCACTTGTCCACATTAAATTTCATCTGCCATTTGAATGCCCAATCTTCCAGTTTCGCAAGATCCTCCTGCAATGTGTCACAAATCACTTGTGATTTAATTACTTTATTCTAGATGGCCACTGAAGAGTCTGTTGGTTTATGTATCTGTTTTCTTATTTCTACAATCGCACCTAAGCATACATCCAGTTGATATCTAAATACGTCATCCATTCCAGTGCAAGATTATTAGACTAGTTTATATTTATTACAATGAGGAACTGTCTGTGCCTGGGCAGCCCTGCCCTTAGAGCTAAAAAGTCAACTACAAAACATCTGGCAACTTATAATCCATTAATGATACAATTCAATAAGCATTTTTACTACATCTTGAAAGAATAAGATCTTCACTAATGATAATTTAATGAGAAAACGCATACACTAATTACTGTAATATCCTAGTTGGTCTACAAACAGCTACACCTCGGCAAGGCAAACATAAAACTGATTCTCTAGATTGCTGAAGAACCAAAAAAGCTGGATTAAACTTTGATGCCATTTAAGCTAAATGCACCACAAACATTATCTTATAAACTGGAAGAGTTTGCATGTACTTGTTTAAAGCAAACTAGAAGAATGACTTGAAATATAAGTAGACAGATGACACCATAGAAAATCCATAGGACGTATTTTTGATACATTGTGGGGGCATCTGGCTTTTGAATTCTTGTCCTCCCTGTGGTGCAATTATAGACAGCTCACACTTTTCTAATTTGTTTATGAAACCTAAAACTAGGGATGCATTTACCAAATCCCAGATTATTGCAATAGACGGGCTAACTTGATAAAGCATCTTTATACATTACCATTGTTCTTATACTACAACCCTTGCTTATCAAAATTAATGGATGCTTAAAAGAAGTTTGTTTCTTATGATAAAAGATGTGCTCTGGTGATGGCTGCGTGGAAGGTTCATGAAATAAGACTGAGCAATTGTGTTTTACTGAACCAGCGGAAGACAATATTCTCTCTCAAGTCATGGATAATATCTGCTATACTTATTAAGAAATTATGCAACCATGAATTCTAATGTTGCAGGTCCTTAATAGGTGTGATAGGATAGTAATAATAATTAAACAAAACATTAAATGCAGAGCAAAATGGAACCTACTTTCTGGAATGTGCTTATGTGCATCTGTGTATAAATATGGATGAAAATAAATACCTCTATCAAGATGTCCTTGGCCCCCCTGAAATGTGCTGAAACTTTGGAGTGGATAGGATGCTAAACACTAGGAGGCAGATATTCAGTGCTACTTAGCTGCCTAAATATGGACTTATCCGGTTAAGTGGCAGCAGCTGAATATTCAGCTATGTTTAGTGGCAGCCACTTAGCCAGATAAATATAGGGACGGTAACTTTTAAACAGGTGCGTGGGCACTCATGTGTGCACACTTGTTGGCCCACGCTCAGAGACTCCGCTGTTTTATAACACACGCGCATATATGTGCACGCAATTTTAAGTAGGGATTGTACCTATGCGCGCAAAAACCGCTTCTACCTCGTAAGTGGGGGGATTTTAGTAGACACGCGCGCCAACGCAATTGCCCGTTTTCCCAGTTCGCCCAGGCATCCCCCTACATTAATAGCCCTCCTTCACCCCTGTTAAGCCCAACCCTTAAAACCCCACTGGTCTGTGTAATTTTTTTTTTGCTTTATTACTTACACGCCATCCATAGCAGAAGTAAAGTTACACGGGAGAGGACCCTGGCACAAGCTTGCTCTCATAAGCATTTACGCGCTGGTTTCAATGTGAAATCCAGGAACGCCCATGCCTGCCCAGACCATGCCCCACCCCTTTTTTGGGAAAATGTTTTGTGCGTGCAGTGGGAGATATGTGCGACACAGGCACCTTTTAAAATCTGCTCAGCACGCGCCGGCCCGTCATAATCGCGTATCTCCCGGTTTTGCTGTGCACTGGGCTTTTAAAATTCCCCTATAATTTGGCTAAGTAGAGAGCTGAATATCTTGCGGCGGGCACTGGACATATCGAGGCAGGGCAATCTTAACCAGTTAAGGGCCTATATTCACTCTTATCCGGTAAAATTAAAGTTATCCAGATATAAATTATCTGGTTATATTTGGTAGCATAGCAGTGTTGCTGAATATCCCTTTTAAGTTAACTGGATAAGTTTTATCTGGTTAAACTTGGATAACCGGATGACTTTGAACATTTGGCTCAAAGGTTATTGGTGGAGGGGGGGAGAAAGGACACACAAACACGGCAATCTTATCAGCTTTATACCTTTCAGAAAATAGACTAAAAAACTGAGATAATTCAGACTAGTAGCGTAGACTTCTAATAGCTGAAGAAAACTGTAATCTCACAAGTTATTTTTCAAAAGAATTACGTGCATAAAAGTAGCTTTACTCCCACACATGCTATTTTGAAACATTAAAAGTACACTTATTTTCAGTTTCGTGCACACATTTACCTGCACAAAAAAAGGGATAGGTTTAGGGGCATTCTGGACCTGGGCCAGGAGAAATGCACATAAGTTTCTATTTCATAAGAGATTTATGCACATACATTAGGTACTTTTTCATGCAATTTTACACCTGTTTATTATCTATTGCAACTGACAGACTCATTTGTTGTCTGCTGTTGTTGGGTGAGAGGTCTAGGTGAACTGGGGGAGTTCATGGCGAAGTACTAGGTGGGTCTCAATGAACTGGAGATAGACTGGGTGAACTGGTGGAGCTATTGGGCTTTCAAATGGCAGATGAAATTTAACGTGGACGCGTGCAAAGTGATGCATATAAGAAAAAATAACCCTCGCATTAGTTACACAATGTTAGGTTCTATCTTAGGAGTATATCCACAAAATACCAATACCGATAATCCCTTGTCCATTAATATTTACTTATCAAAAAAACAAGAGAACATAAGTGTTCTGCTCACCTATTTATCTATCTATCCTTGTATACTGTATCATGAATGAATCTTTTATTTCAAAATCATATATAAAATTTCAGCTATATCAAACTTTTTCTAGGCATCATAGTGGATAAAACATTGAAATCATCGGCTCAGTATGCTGTGGCGATCAAAAAAGCAACAGAATGTTAAGAATTATTAGGAAGGGAATGGCAAATAAAATGATGGATGTCATAAAGCCTCTGTATCGCTCCATGGTGAGACCACATTTTGAATACTGTGTGCAATTCTGGTCAACGCATCTCAAAAAAGATATAGTTGCACTGGATGGCTCCCCTTTGAAGAAAAGCTAAAGAAGTTAGGGCTGTTCAGTTTGGAGACGAGATGACTGAGGGGAGGATATGATAAGAGGTCTACAAAATCATGAAAGGTCTTGAACAAGTTAATGGAAATCGATAATTTACTCTTTCAGATAATATAACAAAATATACTTGCCTCCGTATATAAATTAGGATTTTATGCAAACAAGTTATTTTTTTTCGTACATAAAATATACACACGTATGTTTATAAAATAGGTAGAAAAAGTACATGCTTTCCTTGCACTGCTGATATTTACACAGAGTGGACATACTTATAATATATAATCTGAAAGGCCCAGGTACATGAAGTTATAAAATACTATAGTAGATCTCCACTCACCCATACACACGCGTACATGAAGCCGCGTGGAGCTGTTTGAAAGTTATCCTTTTAGTAGACTATTACATCTTTTATGGGAAGAGGATAAGAATAATCAGAAGATGGTGCGGTACATAAGCTTCTGAGAACACTGGGGACCCTTCTTTTCTCAACCAGAAGAAAAGTCCAACCATTGTTTTTGCCATGTAAAACAAAAGAATGAAACTTCAGCCCAGATACAAGGTGGTGATGTGACTGACTGATAAGACCCCTGATGCTTCAATTTCATCTGCAACAAACTTGTACAGTGAATATGAATTCACGCAGAAATCTGCCATTGTTCTATCTCTTTGAATTCAGTTTGTCTTTTCCTTTTCCCTATTGCCATTATCTGTTTTATTGCTGATGCTTATTCTAACTGGAAATATTTTATTTAAAAATCTGACAGTAGGCACACTGATCTATTAATGTGTTTCCCTTTAGGATTAACCCATACACACTAAAAATCAGGGGCTGTTTTTATTTAGCGCATGCATCTGGCATATTCACATTGCCAAGAGAATAATGCACGATAGGATGAAATCACAGGACATGTTTGCAATACTCCCAGGCTAAAAAAAATGAAATTTAATTATATCCATTGTGTGTATTATTCAACAATGCTATTGGCAGAAAATCCATCCGACCAGAAATTCTCTTTTATTCAGCTCAGCCTTTATCCTACCAAAAACAGTGTTCTCGTTTTTAACCTAATAGGAGGTTCCATGAGGCCACTGAAGCCCAGTTGATTTCCCAAGTCCAATTATTTCACAGCGCACAATCCTCTAGAATAGTACACCTTACCTAGGGACACAGTCTGTCTAAACACGGTGCACTTAATGGAGTCCCTGAAGTTGTCTCCATTTCATTGCTTCTAACTAATAGGCTGTGATATTTTTTTTTTCTCAGGCAGACACCATGGTTTCACTCCCTCCCCCACTTAAAAAAAAACAAACCAACCCACTATTCTGTACCAAAGAGAATGAACATTCCTCTTCATTATTGAGCTTTCGCTACCACCTACTGCCCGCACTTCTTAAAGTCACAGACCACTTATTGTACAATATGCTCAAAGTGAATTTTATAAAAGGTAGGAAACAAAAAAGAAGTATGCATTCTTATTTTAACTAATTAAAGCTTGGAGCTTACATTTCCTTCATTCTGCAGGTGAGTGTTGTCTCAGAATCCATTCAAGCACACGAAATGGAGCTCCAGTCATTGCCTCTCTTTCAAGAAATACTTGTGCTAACAAATACCTATTGCATATCTCTAGCTCTTAAGTAGTCACACCTAACCTTGGTGACACCACAATTTTCAGGTATGACCCCCTTCTGTAGGTTGGAATAAGCCCCTCCCTTCTATTTATTTGTTCTAAGGCCGTACATCAACAAGCACCAGACATGGGGCTGGCCGGTGCCATTTTGAAAAGGGACCTAATGGGGCAGGAGTGACTGGGAATTGTTTCAACGTCTTGTGACCCTTGGATGGGTAAGATGGCTCGGGAAGGGTAGGAGGGGTTCATTTATCATTCCAATTTTGCCAGAGCCAAGGGAAGGAGGGAGCACGTTTGGCAGTGAGGTGAGGAAGATACCAGCTCCTTCTTTTCCTTTTTTTTTTTTTTGTCTTTTGGGATTTATTTTTTTGCTTGGGTGTTCATTTAGTTTTAAGACAAACAAAATAAACAAAAAAACACATGAAATGAAAAAAAAAAAAAAGATGAAATAATAAAAAACCTAATTTTTTTCCATGCACATCCCTATTTATATGCGCATCTATCCAAAGTGGATGAATCTAGACTAAGGAGACTGGATGGACCACTTTGGTCTTTATCTGCTGTCAATTATTATGGCAGTGGTTCTCAACCAAATCCTCAGGGCACACCTAGCCAGTCAGGTTTTCAGGATATCCATAATGAATATGCATGAGAGATTTGCATACCAATCTCTCTCATGAATATTCATTGTGGATATCCTAAGAACCTGACTGGCTAGGTATGCCCCAAGGATTGGGATGGGAAGCACTGTACTTTGTTATTATGTTACATGGCCCTCAGTCAGGGGTCATGCTCCATGGCTTCCAGAACCCAGAAAAACACACACCCTTTGTAAAAAGAAACCTGGTCACAAAGTTGAACCCAGGTTCTCTTTATGCAATGACAAGAAGCTATTGGCTAGGCCCAAACATAGCTACTTTAAGTGAGGAAAATAGGTCCCAATTAGAAATGTGTAAACGTCTTCAGAAGAGTTTTGCCTAACAATTTAATAGACCTGGAAAAATGTCAACAGTAGAAAAATTAGCTTGTCAAAACTTTTTTGAAGAAATCCAAAGAAGAAGGGAAAAAACCCCTGGCTTTAAGTTGATGAAAAATTTACTTTAGATTTTGCCAAACTGATAGATTCACTTCAGATATTTTAAAAGTGAAAGTGAATTTGTCACACCGTCTTTGCATTTTTCAAAATTTGTTTTGACTTTCTCTCAAATCCGCCACTAAAAATCAGAAGGATGTCCCCAAATTCGGTCAAATGCAACAGAGGCCTAACTATCACATGGTTTCATTTTGAAACTGCTTTGTTCACACAAACTAATGAAGCATGCTAATGTTCTGCTGGTATAATAAATGTAAACAAGTACACCTCACTATAGTGTCAATCTTCTATGGGTTATCCTATGTCTTAAAATCAAAATGACCCACAGAGGTGCATAAAGAACAGGTATGAGATGCCCAAAGTGATGGCAATGAATTTGAACGCTAACTTACAACAGCACATAGTTTGGATGACAGGCTAGGTCAGGCATGATGTGGAAAGGCTCAGCCTTTGAGAAGGGTTTTTGTTTTTTTTTTTAACATCAAATTTCTGCCATGCAGCACCATTAGGATGTGATGGTGAAGAAAAGCACAAGAAAGTAAAAAAACAAATGAATAGTCTTGGGCAATAAAGATTAACGGTGCTGCAGCCACAGAACTACTTTGAAATTAATCAAAGACATTCTTCCTTTTCTCCTCCAATGCAAAAATTATATGAGCATTTTTATTCTGCTGGAAACAAGAGGATATTTTGATTGAATAAATTTGGAACAACTTTTACAGTGAACCATATATTTATTTAATTTAATATTTTAATAAATCCTCTCACATTGTGAATGGAATATGGAATTGACAGAAGTTGCATTTGGAAAACAGACTTCTCATTGCTTGGAAAATATCAATCACAGCCAGCGCAATGGAATTCACATGCCAATATTCTCCAGGCCTACAAGAAAATCAAGAACATCTCTGACCTCATCTTCCATATTTATTTTATTTGAAACATGAACTCTCTTCATATGAGATTTAGGGGACGTTAACCATTTATTTTGTTAATTTGATTTGAGACCCACTGCTATTTATTACCTTTGATCCATTTGAATATACAATTAAAAAAAAAAAAAAAAGCAATCTAGTGATACCGCAGACAATAATGCAGCTGGATTGGTACCAGCAGGCTATAACTCCTTAAAAACCAGCTAGGTTAGTACTGGCAGGATGATGAGTGGTTGAGTACCATCCAGCAAGTCCATGATGACCTAGGAGACTGGGGTAGCCCTTTAGATTATTAATAAGTGTGTTATTAATAAGTGTGTGTGGGAGAGGGGGGTGGGATAGGGAAAGGGATGTTGTGGAGGCTGAGTCATGGATTAAGTATGGATCTTGAATGCTCATCAATCCTGGATGGTAAAGAACCAATAATGAAATAAACAAACACTGACTTGAGGACTGGCTTCTGTGATATATCCTTGCAGTGTGGCCAGGAATAACTGAACAGACTAGATGGGCCAACTGGTCTTTTTCGGCCATCATTTTATCTGCTATATTAAGGAAGTGACAATATTAAATAAGTATCAAATAAGAAAATCCATATTTCCTTTTTTTATTATTTTTATTAGATTTAAAAAAACTACATCTCTGCTTAAAAGATGTAGGGTTGGACAATATGAGTTAGCACATTAAGGGGTACATTTTCAAAAGTACGCACGGGCGTCCATGTGCTCGAGGTGCCCGGCACGCACACATGAACATGCTGATTTTATAACATGCGTGCGTTGTCACGCGCATGTTATAAAATCCGATACCCGCACACACATGCTCACCTGACTTTATATTGGCACACGCATGTGCACGCGGGAGCTCACTCACACGCGCAGGGGGGGGTTCTTTAAAAAGCATGCGGCAATGCAATCGGGCCTTACTTTATTGGAGTGGACTGGGAGGGAACTTCCCTAACCCCCCCCCCCCCAACTCCCTTTTCCCCCTCTCTGCCCCGATCCCTAATCCCCACCTAACTAATCTAATTTTTGTTTGTTTCTAAACTTACTTGCTCTCCGATTTTGAAGTAAGATCCGTGCACCGGCCGGCTGCTGGCGTATGCTTCACTGGCGCTGGCCTGCCCCCTTTTCAAAAACCCGGCACTTCCACGTGTACTGGGCGATACGTGCGTGGCCGGGTCGCTCTGAAAATGTGCTCGGCGCACACGCAGCCCAGCCACGCGCGTATCTCCCGCTATTTGTGTGCGCCAGGCATTTATAATTGCCCCGTAAGAGGGTAATTTCCAAAGTCATTTATTTACAAAAAACACAGGAGTGAATTTAAAAAAATGTACATACATAGTATTAGCATATATTCACATGCATCTTATTTTATAAACATCAAACGTTTATGCATATTTTCAGTCTCACATGCACATTTACAAGTGAAAAAAAGGGAACGTTTAGAGGCCTTCCAGAGTGGAGCTAAGAGGTACATGCACAAGTTGGTATTTTATAAAGTTATTTGTGTAATTTTACACCTGCTAATTATCTTGCGCAATTGATATCAGACTCATCTATTGTTTACTGTTGGTTGTGAGGGAGGTCTGGGTAAACTGAAGATCCAGGACGGCCTTGACGACCTAGAGAAGGTGAATTGGTGGAGGTTTTGGCAAACTGATGATTTCAATTACGCTCGCATATTTTACAATATATTAAATTCCGCATGTAAGCAAGGCTTTAAGTGAGCAAGTCACAATTTTTTTCACTTGTAAAACATATGTGCATATACTTATAAAACAGGTAGAAAATGTAAGTGCTTTCAATTCATTGCAGATAATATTCAAGTGTAAGTAAACATGTGTATTTTATAACTGCACAGACCTTATACATGCAGGTTTAAAATATTGTAGTAAATCTGCACACAGCCATATATATGCATATATGGGGCCGTGCAGATTGTCTGAAAGTTACCCTCGCAGGTTTATGCATGCAAATAGGTCCTTAGAGCTAGATTTCAAAAGCATTGCTCGCAGAAAAATGGCCACATACACGCGTATGTGGGCCACACGCGAGCAACGCAAATTTTAAGAATCCATGAAGTACATGCGTACATACCCATGTGCATGTGAGCAAGGAAAGAGGGGGGCAGAGAGAAAGAAAAGAAGGTGGGGGAGAAAAGGGAGGGGAGAGTGGGGCGGAAGAAAGGGAAACAGGGGAGGAGTGTGGAGAGTGGGAACAGTGGTGAGGTATAGTGAAAAATTAAGTGTATGCTTTTGCAAAGAGCCAGGTCTTGAGCTTCCGCTTGAAAGATAAGGGGTGGAAAAGGGGCAGGGCATGGGCGGGGCAGGGCATGGGCGGGGAATTGGAGAACCAGGGTGGGGCTAAGACTTACGTGCGTAACTCCAAATTTAAAAAAAATAAAATGACCATGGTGCGCGCCCGTGTGTTAACCGCGTAACTTTGCTGCAGGTCCTGATGAGGAGCAAGTCTAGAGATCTTGAGTTTTAGGGCTTTCAGCACAGAGCGGAGTTTTGGGGTCAAGTGGGGGGGCTTACAGGATAAAGAACCAGAGGGGTCTTGAATACCTCAATATCAACTGGCCAAACTGCTGGACTCATTGGAAAAACTGGGTTTTCCCTCACACGAGCATATTTTAAAATCTGTCTGCAAATGCGTGCAAAAGCTGCTAAAGTCCTGGCAGAAATACGTGCATGACATTTACTCAAGCTGCCTCTTAAGAGTCTGTGCACACATACGGGTGGCAGGGGGATTTTAAACCATATGCATACTTAAGTGCCCAATATAAAATCACAGCATACCTCTGTGTACCTAGGTACAATTGGTCATGAACTACCTTGCTAAATGACTAAGTCTAATGATATATTGTAACCGAACCTTTGAAGGCACCTGTTAGAATGTACTATAGTACACTTTTACCTACATTAAATATGTGCCTATATGTAAACCGTTGCGATGGTATTTAACTTAGCAACGGTATAGAAAAGTTTTTAAATAAATAAATAAATAAATACGCAAGCGCGTTTATGAGCCATGTGCGTTCCTTTTAAAATTAGCCACTTATAGAATTTCACAGGGCTGATGTACATAAAAGTATGCACATAACTCAATTTCACGCATACCTTTTTAAGCAAACAAAAAAGTAGTGTGCATTCTTTTGATTTTTAAAAATGAACAGGTGTCAATTAACTTGAACAAGTTACGTTCTGCATACAGCAGGTGTAACTATGTGGTTAGTTTGTGTGCATTATTTTGGATAATTACCAACACAAATTGATGAACATTAAGTTCACTTTGAAAACTGGCATAACATGCATTTTGGCACAGAATAAGGTATGTGGGTTGTTTGTAAAAATGACCTTCCCTGAAAGAAGGGTCAACAAAAAGTTGTAGATGAAACTTTTTACTGGACTAACTTAACACATTTCCGACTAGCTTTCAAAAGCAGCGATCCAGTCATCAGATCACAGCAAAATGAGCAGTGCTGAATATTTCCTGGAGTCCTTTCTCTTCCCTGCATACCCTCCCTGTGGCAGCAAACCTTGGCTTCCAAGAGAGACAGTTGAGACAGGCAGTACCATGCAGCCAAGTTGGCTGTGGAAAATAGTTTTAAAAAGGCTACAAAATTAAGCTCCACTTGTAAAAACAAGCAGCCATATGTTTTCAATAATCTCGTATGCATTTCCAAAACTTTACAGCTTTATTTCTGTTCCGTGTGCAACAATTTATTTGGGTTTACAAACTATACTGAAGAATCCAATTCAGTAATTTGGTTTCCCACTGACCTCTCCAGTATCCATGGGTTTGCATTGCTTTCCTATATTATTGGACCAAAAGTTTAATGGCGTTGTGAAAGAATACCCTCCATGGCTCAGTTGGTATTGCAGCTTTCTAATTATATGATGCGTAGGTCTGTTTATTTTCTCCTGACTGTGGTAATGCTGAAAGCTAAGTAACCAGATGCAGACGTATGGTACAACATCTCAGTGTCAAACCTTAGCACAGTTATCCAAACTCGAGGATGGCTCCAGTAGAAAGTCTTGCTTCACTACATTTTCACCCTGACTGAAAAACGTGTAATATTTAAGATTAAAGGAATGCTAATGGATAAATGAAATCCGAAGTGCTCAAGCTGCCTTTACAATGCTTTTGATTTCGCTCTATATATTAGCTCTGTTGTTAAAATAAATATCAATGGGATAACTGATCTGTGAATGCCCTTCTCCAGTAATATTATCACGATTTCAGGTTAATCAGGATATAGTCATAAGGTTACATCTATTTCTCTATCTATGGCATTAACCAGTAGAGGTGTGAATCGTGTGATCGATCGTCTTAACGATCGATTTTGGCTGGGGGGGGGGGGAGGGAAATCGGATCATCGTGTTTTGTTTTGGAATCGTTAAAAATCGTAAATCGGGGGAGGGCGGGAAAACCGGCACACCAAAAAAACCCTAACACCCACCCCGAACCTTTAAAACAAACCCCCCCACCCCCGAACCCCCCCAAAATGTTTTAAATGACCTGGGGTCCAGTGGGAGGGTCCCGGCGCGATCCCGGCGCGATGTCCCGCTCTCTGGCCACACCAAAAAAACCCTAACACCCACCCGAACCTTTAAAACAAACCCCCCCACCCCGAACCCCCCCAAAATGTTTTAAATGACCTGGGGTCCAGTGGAGGGGTCCCGGCGCGATGTCCCACTCTCTGGCCACAACAAAAAAAAACCCCAACACCCACCCCGAACCTTTAAAACAAACCCCCACCCTCCCGAACCCCCCTAAAATGTTTTAAATGACCTGGGGTCCCGGCACGATGATCCCGGCGCGATGTCCCGCTCTCTGGCCACGACTGCTGTGAAGAGAAATGGCGCCGGTGGCCCTTTGCCCTTATCATGTGACAGGGCAAAGGTAGCGCCGGCGCCATTTTGATTCCTAGCTCCTGACGTCACGCATCCAGATCGCTCCCGGACCCCCGCTGGACCCCCAGGGACTTTTGGCCAGCTTGGGGGGGCCTCCTGACCCCCACAAGACTTGCCAAAAGTCCAGCGGGGGTCCGGGAACGATCTCTTGCACTCGAGCCATTTTGCACGGCAATACGGCTGGCGCCATTTTGCAATACGGCTCGAGTGCAAGAGGTCGTTCCCGGACCCCCGCTGGACTTTTGGCAAGTCTTGTGGGGGTCAGGAGGCCCCCCCAAGCTGGCCAAAAGTCCCTGGGGGTCCAGTGGGGGTCCGGGAGCGATCTCCTGGACGCGTGACGTCGGGAGCTAGGAATCAAAATGGCGCCGGCGCTACCTTTGCCCTGTCACATGATAAGGGCAAAGGGCCACCGGCGCCATTTCTCTTCACAGCAGCCGTGGCCAGAGAGCGGGACATCGCGCTGGGATCATCACGCCGGGACCCCAGGTCATTTAAAACATTTTGGGGGGGTTCGGGAGGGTGGGGGTTTGTTTTAAAGGTTTGGGGTGGGTGTTAGGGTTTTTTTGGTGTGCCGGTTTTCCCGCCCCCTGTTTAACGATACAATACAAATGCCCCTGACGATAAATCGTGGGCATTTGTATTGTATCGTGCACTCTAACGATTTTAGACGATTTTAAAATTATCTAACGATAATTTTAATCGTTCAAAAACGATTCACATCCCTATTAACCACAGGGAAATCCTGGCAAATATGTGCTAGTCAAAGACTGTAGTTGTCCAGCTTGCAGACAGTTCTGAAGATGCATACTATAGTCTGTCTTCTTTAATCATGTTCCCCAAGCAAGATGTTTCTCCAAGACACATTTTCTGTCGTGTCCTTGATGTAAAAGAATATGAAAATCACCCCATATATAATACATTGTTTTTCCCTACGCAGTTAATTTTTGTTGACTGAATATATCACTCCACTGAACTCAGCCTTTTTCAAAGTTTTAACAGACTAACAAATTCCAGGTGTTTCTTTTGTTTCATCAGTCAGTTATATACATCAACAACAAAGTTGATGACCTATTACAGCAGATAAAGGAACATGGTAAATGACTAACAAAGCTGAATCAATCTGTCTAACAAAGCAATCAGCAAACCAATTCATGCTCTCAAATGTCAAGCATTTTGAGTACATTGTTCCAGTTTCTCAAACCATTTTCTCTCTGATTGACTCTGCTGTTTCGCATGACATTTCATTCCTTGGTTCTACCTTAATATCTACAGCATCTGGTAAAGGCCAGCAATCCAGATAAGTGCCTCATCTTTTCCAATTGTAGTCATGGTGTAAACTGAAATATTTTAATTCTTGCCATAGCTCTTACTTAGGGATGACTTCAGTTTATTTACAGACAAAATCAATCCATTTATAGTAAATGTAGATGAAGGCAGAAAACCACCATCTTACTCATTCAGTTGGCTCAGTTATTCTATCCATTCTGCTAAAGATACGTCCCAGTTGCCAGTCAGTGTTTAACCACCTGCAATATTTCTCACTATCCGAGACAGTCATTTTTGCCTTCCTCCTTTGTATGCCATCATCCTGGGCAGTAGAACATACAAGGTTCCCACTTAACTCCCTCCTGCACCCAAATTTCCCATCCCTAAGCACAAAGCACCACTCCATTCCAAACATCCAGTAACACCAGTGTGGCTAATGCCTGAACGTACTGCCTTGTGCTACCTAGCCTTCAGACAGCTCCAGCTATCTGAGCACCTGTGCTTCCGCTAAAACTGCTAGTTAGTATTATTACAGAAACTGCAGCCCGACAGACAGATCCAACTGTCAGGTGAATCCACCAGGCAAGCATGTCCACGTGGACACCTGTGTAACTACTGAGACATCTAACATTTCATATTAACCTCCTTGTCATATATCCTGACAGCCTCAACACCCAATGCTGAACCAAGCAAGTGCTGTGCTATGAACAGGTTTCTGTTATCTCCACTTCTAGCAACATCCCAGAGATGAAACAGACAAATACGAATGAAATTTGGCAAAGAATGCTAAAAAAGGGTGTCCATGGGCAAAGCTTTGGGGAGAAGGAAGGGTTGAGCACCCTCCAGATCAGTCACACCCTAGTGTCTACAAAAGTCACAAGGATCAGGGAACCCTGGAAAGGAGGGAATCAGGAGGCCAAGTTCCAGACAGAAAGCAAAGGAGATAGCAGTTTGGGATACAAGATTGGGAAGTAACCGGAAATGATGGAACTGATTTTACCTGGGACAGCAGGGAAAGTAGGCAGAGAGATGACTGGAACCAGAGCGTATTAGACCTGATCTGAATCCTGCAGGCTCAGATAAGTGAGCTAGAAAGCAGGCCAAGCCCTCACACTGTTCCGATGTAAAGAGACAGTCTATGGCACTTTTAATTCTTAAAATCAAATGAATACAGAGATGAATACTGGAATTTCAAATGTAAATTTAAAATAAAACTGTGCTGTATTGATGAAACAAACATTTCTTGTTTACATGCGGCAGCTGAAGACCTTTTTGAATTTACAAGCGCTAAAATCTGTGGTATATGCTCTTGTCATTGTGGTCCATTGATTGTCATTGTGGTCTTGCTTATAGTTGTTATAAGTGCTAGGTGATGACATCAATTCGGGCCTGAGAGGGAGGAAGGACACTGAATCTCATAGTCTGTTGCCAGCAAAGTTAAGGAACCCTCTGGCCGGTAAATGCTCTCCAACTCCTCACCTTCTCTATCCTTCTCCTGAATTCGCACCACAGGGCACCAGTTTTATAGTTGTTGTAGGTGCTAGGTGATGATGTCAGTTCAGTCCCAAAGGGGTAGAGGGGGGCTGACTCTCGCAGTCCGTTGCCAGTAAGGCCGAGGAACCCTCTGGCTGGTGAATGCTCTCTACCTCTTCACCTTTTCCACACTTCCCTTCATTTATTTGTTAATGTTAGAGCAGCAATGTTTGTAGGCTTCAGATTGTGTCTTGTCTGAGAGAGAATAAAAAGTTTGCCACATGCTCAAAAACCTTGCACTCACAGTTCCACTTGCCCCATCAATCACAGCTCCACCAGTCCCACAAGAATAAACCAGAAAAAAAAATCCTGCACTGTATTTGTGTTCCCGCAATAAATGAGAAAAAAAAGTGTGCAAAACTTTTGATACTTTTACATGGCTGGATCTCAGTTTGCGCTGTGCCTCAGAGTTCCTTTGTATAGTGGTGGCAGTGGTGCGGCCTTCTTAATTGCTTGGGGCTTTGGTGGTGACAGTGGCTCTTTAAGGTTCCTATCTATGATGATAGCACCAAGGGAGGCCCCTGGCTTATCTCCTCAGTGATGGTGGCAACAACATCTTGGAACTCTTTATGTATGGTAGCAGCTGCGGAAAAGGGGTAAGGGCTCCAGCTCAGGTCTTCAGCGGTGGCAGCAACTCCCTGGCACTCTTGTGGGGACAGAAGCAGTGCCGAGGGGCTGAAGCCTCTGGCTAGGCTCCTCAGGACTTTAGCACTGGCAACGCTTTGGCAGTCTATTTGATGTTGGCAGTGGTAAGGGGGGGGGGCTGCGAGATCCCTGGCTTGACTGCTTTGGCCTACAGTGGCAGCAGCTCCTTGGTGCTCCAGTGAGTTGTGGCAGTGTCATAAAAAGAATGACACCTCCAGTGGGGTCAGAATGAGATATGCTGGGGGAGCCATCTTTTATTACTGCTTCACAGAATGCCTGTATACGGGGATTTCACAGTTATATGCAGCAGTATTGTTTTTTTCTGTTGTAATCCCACCTTAAACTTGGATATTTGGGGTAAAAGAATATAAATGCCCATTTAAATTAGATTAGATTTTTTTTTTAGTTTTGTTGATCTTTGGATTTGTCATTGTCCCAATATATTAGAGCCCCTGGGCATACACCAATGAAATGATCAATAACATGAGGCCTAACTTTAGCTATAAAATCCAAAAGAAACCAATGAATCTAAGATAGTGCCTCATTCCTTGAAGCATGTGGAGCTTCTAGCCTAAATGGAACATTTTAGAGAAACAAACCTATCATAAGGATCCTGTAGCTAGCCAAGTTTTCAGGCAATTCACAATGAATATGTATGAAATAAATTTGCATACGCAGGAGAAACCCAGTTTCTGTAAATGGAGGTCATACATACTCATTGTAGATAGCCTGTACTACAGTGTTTGCATAACTGTGTAACTTAATGTATAATTCTTACTTGCATACCACCTTTGCTATTTACTCTGTCGTGTATGTGTATACAGGAATTGCAAACCGGTTTATTTTATGTGCACCACGGGCACAACTCTGCCTATCATTTCTATTGCCAGCAACATGAATTCCTCCAGAGCAGGGGTCCCCAAACTGCGGCCCCCTGAGGCCAGGAAGTTCGGCCCCCGCCGCACTTCCGGAAGGGGCACCTCTTTCATTGGTGGTCAGTGAGAGGAGCACAGGATGCATCCGCATCCTGTGCTCCTGGAGTATTATATGTGGCGGCGCTGCAAAGCACGGCGTCGCTCACGTACAGTACTACTTCCGGTCACGCAGGACGCACGCGTCATGGCTCCAGAAGCGCGTCATATGACACACATCCGGTCTGCGACTGCGGCACCCCACATCACCGCACCAGTGTGAGCCTGAGGTAAAAGTGGAGTTCCACCAATATGGCCACTGGTGAGGCTGAAATGATGGACACAGATCAGACTGCATTGATGGGCAGTGGATCCGGACATTGACCATCTCATTAGCCAAAAGCAGGCCCATAGTTCCCATTGAAATACTGGTCAGTTTGTTGATTTAAATTTACTTGTTCTTTATTTTAAATATTGTATTTGTTCCCGTTTTGTTTTTTTTACTTTAAAATAAGATATGTGCAGTGTGCATAGGGATTTGTTCATAGTTTTTTTTATAGTCCGGCCCTCCAACGGTCTGAGGGACAGTGAACTGGCCCCCTGTGTAAAAAGTTTGGGGACCCCTGCTCCAGAGCATGCACCCCATAGTTTGAGCCCCTGGTGCATTAAAGAATGCAGACATCATGGTGGCCGTTAACTGTGCAATAGCTTACAATGCCAGTTCATTTCTTATTCTCATCTGGCTGACCTGAAACTGAACCGATGAACAGTTCTGTGTGACAAGGCCTGGCTGAGGATTTGCACAGATTAACCTCTCGGTGGCATTTACTGAGGAGATCAGGCGGGTCAGGAAAATTGGCATTAGGGACTCTAAGAAGATCATCCTTTTTTTTTTTTCTGCCCCTCTTGCCAAAGCCTCAATCCAATTACTGCCTTGTTTTCAGATCACTAAAAAAGGAACAAGCATGCTGTGTGCTCCTGAAATGAAGTTGCCACTGTGGTGTATTAGAACAATTCTAGGGACATGCAGGATTGGTGCCACGTCTCCTATGGATTGGCTAACTTAACTTTATACATTGCACACTAATGCTAGTGCTAGCATTTATACAGTACCTGCTGAATAGGAACTGTTACTAGTATGGCAATACATATCAAGTTTATAGTGCCAGCCGTTATGCTGTTGTGAAATATTTATATACTGTGCAGTCTCAAGTTTTAACTGCACCTTTGTGAACTTGATGGAAACTGCTGTCCAATATCAGTCACAAATATTCAACATTACATTTTTTTCCTCCCCCGGCTGATTCCTCCTACTCCTTTGGATTTCCAGTTCAATCTGAGCCAATCTGTAGTGGACTATGGCACTAACAGCTTTTTTCTATATCTACCCCAGGTTTTCCCTCCATTTAATAATCCCTCTTACCTCCCTTGCCCACCATCTAGATTGGCCATGGCATCAACAGTCCTTAGCCATAGAGGTCACAGACAGCAGCTTCTACTGGAAGCTGATACATGGGAACCCCCTAGGCTACTAGTTTTTGCCATTGTGCAATATCTATATTTCCTTCTCCCTTAGGGGAGAGGGATAGCTGTGAAATTAAAAGATTTTGTGTTTTGCGTGCAATAATGTATCGTGCATCATGATAAGGCATCAACTAATAAAGTTTTTATCTGTAACAATATTTTAGATTAATATACTTTTTATGCTAAATATTCCGTTTCTGCCATTGTTATTTTTTTCCTTTTTTTTTTACCTTCATTATTTAACCGTTAAATACAGATGCATTCCATGTGTCAGTAATAAAGGCTAAATAAATGTGCCTTTTGAGACAATCCTTCACTGCTACGCAGTGGCCACCAGGGTTCACCACAATAACAGCAATACTTTACCTCCTTCCAGAGGCTTAAGCACGTAACACAATTATGTAATTTTATTATCAAGTATTGTGGTTGCTGTGTTAGATCACTTGGATATATAAGTAAGATTACAATAATCAAGGACCGCAATGACAAGAGCATATACCACAGCCAAAGCTGTGTGCCAAAGGGGCGCGCCCCTAGGTGCTGAAATGAGAAGGAAATGAGAAGGAAAATCAAACTCTGGGTATCACCACCAGCTCCTACAACCACCACTGCTTTTTCGGCAATACGAGGCTCCATGCTCAACCACATCCTTCAACTGGGTGAGTCATTCAATAGGGACTTTCAGAATGAGACCTCCATTTTAGGGATCTCATTAAATCCGGGAGGAAATCTGCTACCTCTACAGCCTGAATCTGTGTCATTTATTGTAGGAGCTAATCCACAAGTAACATCTTGTCTGCGGTATCAGTTACCACATCTCCTCAGCAGGCATTGAGTAATATTTATCTCATTTGAAAGTTAAGTTAAGACTGCTAGGGAAAGAGATATGGATCTACTTGTAAGTCCTGGTGTCTCCACCTTCCTGGAGGCCTCTGTAGATGATGTCTCAGTTAGAGCTACTCTATTGGTTACTTTTGCACTGCATAAAGATAAAGAGTTAAGGTTTAATAAATATGTTCAATGTAAGGAATTTCTTTTTTGCAGACAAAAGAGTAGCCCGATATTTCTTGGGCTATTCAGTCTCGTCGGAAACAGTTTCTTTCCTATAAGCAAAGAATACTCAATGTGGGGGCGAGTTTCTACATGAAATTTCCATGTAAGTGCTTAGTCACTTACCATAATAATAGATTCATTTTCACTGACCCAATCCATCTTGAACGTTTCGTAATAGATAAGACTAGAGTTGAATATGAAAGAATTGGGTGATTTAATACTGAGGTATTGGGGCAGTTAATAAGGATTAAGCCAACCACCTCTCCTTATGTCAAAAAATTATTACTTTTAAATGGTATTTCTTTCTTTGTATCTCACTCACTCCCCATGTTATGTGGGCTATAAACTATAATATGTATTTTGTACTATTGTATTTCCTTTTCCTATTAGAGATAATTTTTCTGTATTTCTTATCATATTACATGTATTGGTTAGGTTATAATAACAAAATATAAATAAAAAAAAACCAAAACCAAATAAATAAAATAGCCTTTTGCAACAGCGGACCAAATGAGTTAACAAATTGTGCCTTTCACGTGTTTCCATGCATTAGAAGTAATTTTGTTTAAAAGACTACAAAAATTGATTGAGGAAATCCCTAAAAATGAAACAATAAAACTGGGTCCAGCAGCCTGTGAGCCAGAGAACTCAGGATTCAAATCCTGCTGTTGCTCCTTGTGACCTTGAGCAAGTCACTTAACCCTCCATTGCCTCAGATTCAAACTTAGGGGTCTATTTACTAAGCATTTTTCCCATAGATACAAAATGGGTCAAAACATTTAGTAAATAACCCCATATATTTTAAGCTCTCTGGCGACAAGGAAATACTAACAGTGCCTGAATGTAATCTGCTATGAAATGCCTCAAAGGCAGAATATAAATTAAAAGTAAATATAAAATATAGTAAAATAATGATTCATGGAATTCTATTTAGGAAACTATTCACAACCATTACACTCAGAGCAATTGATGGAAAGAAGTCACACAACTGACTGTGTGTTACATCTAGAACTGTATGATTTATATTATTTCATGTAAAATAATGTTCATAGATTGTACAATATTATAATAGCATAGACAATATTTGTATCTAGATATTACATATCATATGGCACTATGGGGCTCATGCAACAAAGTTTAATGTGCACCATTATGGGTCTTTTGTGCATGCTCATTATAATATGCTATGCAGTAAGGCCTTAACGTGTATGTTAAGACCATTCCTCATTGCGTTAACATACAAGCGCTAAAATTAGCGCTTACCCATATGTAAAATGGAGTGTCATATGCAAATGAGGCTTTGCCTGGAAATTCTCCAATTTTCAAAATTACCTGTGTTGACTACTACCTGCCAAAAAAAAAAAAGAAGTATAAAAGATCTTAATTACATTTGCAGGATCTGAAGAAAATTATCAATGACCATGCTGGAATGTGTTATGGCCTACCTAACACATCTAAGTGAAACAGAGTCTGAATGGAAGAGCAACCCGGCCCAACTTTCCTTCACCATGCTCATTGCATCCTTTCTGTGTGCTGCTCAGTTCAGCTACAATGACAAACTTCTGGGAATTCTGGGGCAAGAAAAACAGATAGAAGAAAACTCCATTGAAATTGACTATCTACAGAAGCAGAGCAAACTGCTCACTATCAAGTAGATCTTTCCTTTTCCTTCTCTCCCCCCACAGGAATGTAAAGTGTTATACAATCATATGCGGCACATCAACTCCTTCACAGCCCATTAGCCTTCAGGACTAGCATAGTGTTCATATAATTTATCAAACCATGGCATCATCCCTCATAATCCAAGGAAGATCCTTTCACTGCAGATTCCGATTGCTTTACTTCAGAAAGGGAAACTTCAGCAATGCTTTGGGAATTTTGCAACATCAATATTGCTGACTTTATGCTGCATAGGATAGAGAGTCCAGTCTTTGATTTCTAGTTCACCAATGTAGTGTGCTCATGGGGTGGGATATTTGCCCTGTGGGACCCAGTGGAAATAAGGTGCAAATACTGAGAGAAACTGGCAAAAGAATATATGTGAGCTTTATTCCTACACAAGAACTAGCAGTAATATAACTCACAACAAACACGTCCCCAAAAATTATAGGCAACGAAATCAGCAATGAGGTTGCAAAGCATTCAAATTATATCTTGCCCTAGCAAATAACTGGGTATATAAAAGAAATACCATAACAAATAGCATATATACAATACCATATAAGAGAATGGTCTAAAAGAATAGTAGGAACTTCTCTGAGTGATGATACCCCCTTTTCATCCTTAGCAATGTCTACGAAGAAAGGTCTCATCGGGGGAGCTGGCAGTCCACCGGGCACTGTGGTCATTATAGGCAGATATCGGTTCAGTTACCCACTCAGTGCAAGAAGCTACTTCCAAACCTCCATTTTATATCCCTAAATTGCGGAATTAACACTGGCTATCATCCAATTATGGGATTGATGGCCAAATCTGGGCTAACAGTCTAGGGCTCTCTGACTGCATGGACATAGTTTGGTTTTTTCTGTTCTTGGCCATCACAATATATGAGGTCTAAAAATTGTATGTTAGATATCATGGGTACATGTATGCCTCATCTTTCACTGAAACAGAAATATACTTCCCTATTCCTGATATGACTGAACTTACTGTAGTTACTTCCTCTTTTCAGGTACTGCAACATCTTCTTAATATCTCTTCTAAATGTAAGGGAACATATTTCTTATTAAACTGAACTCCTGTCAAAATCTTGAAAGCATTTAAAGTATGATTTCAGAATAGTTTCTGTATTTTATTCAGAATATTGTAAAACAGTATATTTTAAGCTACAGAAAGTCTCTTCTGGCCTATCTGGGCATGCGTTCAACTGTAAACAAGCAGTTCCTCTTTTAGGGGACCTCAGCAGTTCTATGCATACAGCCAGGGATGATCTACTTCCCTAATCTGGATGGTCTACTTTCTTTATCTACAATGAAACAGGTGGACTTCAGTGAGACTTGTTATTTCCTAGTCAATACAAGATTGTCTGCTTCTAATGCCTACATGTTTATACTTATATCTGAGGTGGTAGCAGAGATGTCTTATGTAAGGGAAAAACTGCCTCTGTATCATTCTAATATCACAAATGCAGTTTCATATGGCTAACACTAACTATAATATATTTAATATCCTCTATGAACCTAATGTAAGCAGTGTTTCTTTCTGTAATTTGCAGTTTCTTACTAAGTGAAACAATTAGCAAAAACATTTTATTGTATAGAGGCAAGCACAATATATATGTGTATGGTCCTTGGCAGTGATCCACAGTGAACCATTTTATATAGGGGCACCCTGACACTCCATGTTCTTTTTTTCCCCAATTCCTAACTCCAGTACAACCAGAAAATATAGTTCACAGGCTGACAAGGACCAGAAAGCATGGGAATGCAACTGTAATCTTTGTAGACTGTGATGTCTTATCAGGCCAAAACAAAGACGTTGCTTTACCACGAGCTTTTGAATCCTTTTTGGCCTCAGAGGCTCCTGCACTACATCATCTTTTTTGGTTAGCTGAATACAAAGGTAGCACGATCTACAAGAATCCAGCTTTCTTCTTCAGGGCCAATACAGCTGCTAGAAATCTGAAGTAATGGCAATTAGAAAACTAAGAATGGATTTCCATCTCATTCTGACATAGGGTTAGGCTGGCAAAACTGGAACACAGCTAAAAAATGTGTTAAAAATACTCAGTAGCATTGATGCCCGCTGCTATGCGCCAGACCCGGGATAAATTCTGGAGCTCTTCTGCTCCTTGGACTGGCCTGTGATGCTGAGGCAGGATTCACAGTCCAACTTGGGGATACAGAGAAAGGAGATGGGTAGGAGTGCCTGTCTTGGTGCGAAAGTGACATCTACTGACTGGCATGAGGATAACCTTGTTCCAGGCTCTGGAAGGAATTTTAGTCCTTACTTCTCAGCCAGAGGACTACAGGGTGATGGCTTGGTTAGACAACAGCCTTTTTAAAATGGCAGGGAGTGCGGGATATCAGGTAGGTGCAAATAGAGGTGCAAGGCACCATAGCCACAGTAGGGACCAATTCCGAGTAAGGTGAAAACCCAAAGGGGCAGGAGGAAGCTGTCAGGCAAGGGAAAAAATTACTGAGGACTTGAAATAGGCATGTAAAACCTACTTTGCTGGATCACGTGAGCAATGTGTAAGATTTATGCATTACTGACTAACCATAAATAACACTCATATTAACCTTCACTGGGACATTTTTTATTAAGTCCTGTTTTTTTTAACCCAAAGCATCTGAATTTTCTAGTCTGATTATGTCAATAAAAGAGTTAATAAATCCCAGTGCAACAGAATTAAAAATAAGAAAAAACCAGACAATGAAAATTTCCTTTTGTTCAAGGAGTCATCCAGTCACCCTAAGCTGCGATGTTTGCAATGCACAGTCTTGAGCATCCAAGGCATAGGATTTAGCACAGGTTGGCTCTCTCTCAGAAATACAACTGATTGTTCTGAGCACAGGGGAGAGCCAGAGCACATCAGATTGATTTCTGGTTCCTCCTGACAGCCTGTGGATAGAAGTAGATTGTCACAGCAGGATGTGACCATCATTAACCAGAGTCTGGAAATAGCTGATAGCAGAGGGCAGGCAGGCATGAGCAAGAAAAGTGTGTTTCCATGTATGGTCTGCCGAGGTGTTGACAGCTATCCCCCCCACCTGTGTTCAATAATATCTGTGCTTTTGAAGGATGCTGGGAGAGTGTGACATCATTAATATGCTCTACCTTCTGTTTGTGGAATGAGAGCTTACACAAACCTGCAGTTGGACGAGCGTAATGGATGCGCATCCACTACCCCTTATACAATAAGGGGTTTAGTGCGTCCAAACTCCACCAAAACTAATAGCGCTCATCATGTAAATGCATGTTGATGAGGCTATTAGTCATTCACCTTGGATACAGAAAAAAAAAAAAAAGTGCGTCCAATCCTCACATTTTACACTCAGGAATTAATGCCTGCCCTTGGGCAGCGCAAAAAAAGTGTACAGAAAAGCAGAAAATACTGCTTTTCTGTACATCCTCTGACTTAATTTCATGGCAATATTAAGTCGGAGGAAACAAAAGGTTAAAAAAAAAAATAAAAAGCATGCTGGCAGGTCAGGTTAGGAAAACGGATGCTCAATTTTACACGCTTCCATTTTCCTAACCTGTGGCTGTGCATGGGTTAGGAAAACAGATGCTTGTAAAATTGAGTGTCCATTTTCCAAACCCACCGACAGCCGACCTCTCCTGGGCTTCCGCTGCTAAGGAGGCACTAGGTGCAAGCTATTGTCCCTAGCTCCTCCGTTTTTGGCGTGACCTCTCATTTAAATATGGTATTGCACGCCCAGGAAAGGTAGCTGGGCATGCATTAGGAAAGTGGGTGCTTAACACTGAGTGCCTGTTTTCTGTGCGAGTTTACTGTATCGGCCTGTAAGTAAAGATTAGTGTGCATGCTAACATTGTTTAGCTTCAGGGGATGGGCACATGGTGTCAGTTGGCTGATCTAAATTTGATGGGATATGGTGATGGCTATTGCTTTCAATTTGGTTAGTCTACCAAAAGAGGCTTCAGCATGAACAGCTATCGATTTGCCATTGCTGCCTCAACACAACTCAGTGCTTGTAGAGGTAGAGAAGACTGGATGCCGGTATCTTCTTGGTTCAAAGTTGGATGATTTCCCTTCCTTAAGTCAATCGCAATGGATGTGCTGGGGTGGGGATGGCTGAGGCTCCAGATTTTGCCAACCCTTCTTCTTGGTAGACATAGAAGGCAATGTGCTTTTGGTTTGGTTTTCCTCTCCTGGGAGCCTCTTCATTTCTTTCACCTCCTACCTTAAGGTCCAGATATTTTTCAACTTCTGTCTTCAGACAGTGAGCCAGACCCCATGTGCCAGGCTCACTTTTATATATGTTTGCAGCATAAGGGCTGAGCGATGAAGAAAAGAGGATTATGCATGCTCTGTTTAGCTCTTGAAGGCTTATTTTGTTATCTCCTCATGCTATTTAGCGCACAGATGCTATTACCATATGGAAGCTACAGGTTAATGTGTTGGTATGAGCGCTAATAATGTTCATGTGCTGTTGAAGCTATTTTTTAACTATTTTTTTAGTCATTCATTAAAAGATATAGGGGCAGATTTTAAAAGCCCTACGCGCATAAATCCAGCTGGATTTATGCGCTCTTGGGGGTTACGTGCGCCAAGCCTATTTTCCATAGGCCTGGTGAGGCATGCAAGCCCCGGGACGCACGTATGTCCCGGGGCTTGAAAAAAGGGGCGGAGTGGGGGTGGGGCAGGGCGTGGCCAGAGGCCTCCATAAGGCCTCTAGGTCGGGGGATCGCACGCTGGCACTTGACCAGCGTGCGCAACCTACACATCCAGAGGCAGGCGCAACTTGAAAAATAAAGGTCAGGGGGGGTTTTAGGTAGGGTTGGAGGGAACAGGGAAAGCCATCGGGGCTCCCCTAGGGCTCGGCGCATGCAAGGTGCACAAGTGTGCACCCCCTTGCACGCGCCGACCCCGGATTTTATAACATGCGAGTGGCTGCGCGCGCATGTTATAAAATTGGGCATAGATTTGTGCACAAGTTATTAAAATCCGGCCCTGCTGTATGGTTTTTTGGCTTGCATATTCATTTTTAAACACAAATGCTACAATTATTTTAATGCAAGTTTTAGCACCTAAGATCTATAGTCTGAAATCTGATCATTTTCAATTGCCAGTTTTCTCTCATTTTACCCATCTTTATTATCTTGCCCCTAAAAAACATTTTATTTGGATGGGAGAATCAGACAGACATAGATTTTAAGGGTCTGAATTTCAAAAACATTTAAAACTGGGAAAACTGGGTTTTACACATCTACAAGCCCTTTACCCTTGATAACTGGCTTTTGAAAATGGCTACACTATATGCTATTAAATTGTCAATAGGATTTAACTGCATTAAGTACACAATGTGGGTAAATGGCTTTAGAAAATTGCTACGATAGGATGTTACATTTACATGCGTAACTTCTTTGAAAAGTCAACTGAAAATCTATCCATTTGATATTATTTTGCTTTTCCTTCAAATTTTCATTTTTTTTTTAAACAAGAGAGATAAGAGCTATCCAAAAATGTGTTCATTTGTTTATTTATTTATAGCTTTTTTATACCGACGTTCGTTTGCACATCACATCAGTTTGCAAGTAACAAACAGATAAACATTGTAAAGAAATATGAAAAGAAGTTTCATCTCAACATTATAAGAGAAAGTCACAGATTAGGGGTGGGTACATAGGAGATAGTTAGGGGAGGTTAAGGATACACAAAGTGTGATTAAACATTTCAATTGCATTTTTATGTGTCAAAAACATAGGTGAAACAGGGGAGAAACTATGTACAGGAGTTAAATCTAAAGATACTTAGAGATGGGGGGAGTTATGAGAAGGCTTGTATGAATAGCTAGGTTTTTAATTTTTTTTTTTTTTAATTCTATGTGCTGGTTTCTAGTCTTAAATCAGTGGGCATTGAGTTCCAGATCGAAGGGCCAGCAAGTGATAGTACTCGTTCCCTGATAGCATTGAAGTGGGATAGTTTAGGTGAGGGTATGTGTATGGTTCCGTTGCTGGCGGATCTGGTGTGTCTTTTAGGGGATTGGAAGTGGAGGGAGTTGTTTAGCCTGTGTGGGGTAGATTTTAAAAGGGTTGGGCGCGTAAGATACGCGCGCAACCCCCGAAAACCTACCCCGCCTCCCCCTGCGCGGGCCGAGCCTATCTTGTATAGGCTTGGCGACGCGCGCAAGCCCAGGGACACGCGTATGTCCTGGGGCTTGCAAAAAGGGGCGTGGCGTGGCATGGGCGGTCCAGGGTGGTTGCGGGGTGTGGCGTGGCCTGAGCCTCCAGGCACAGTGGCCATTTGCCGCTGTGCCCAAGATCGCAGGCCGGCCATCGGCCGGCGCGCGTAACTTCAACACAGGTAAGGGGGGGGGGTTCTAGGTAGGGCTGGGGGGCGGGTTAGGTAGGGGAAGGGATGGGACGGTGCGGGGGGGCGGAGGGAACGGAGGCAGGGGCTCGGCGTGTGCAAGTTGCACAATTGTGTACCCCCTTGCGCGCGCCGACCCTGGATTTTATAACATGCGCGCGCATGTTATAAAATCGGGCGTAGATTTGTTTGCACCGGGTTGCGTGAACAAATCTGCGCCCGCGTGCAGGTTTTTAAATCTGTCCCTGTATGTTTTGGTTATGTAGGGTCTTGTGTATTATTGTGAGACTCTTAAAGAGAATTTTGGAGTGGATTGGGAGCCAGTGGAGGTCTTTTAGAATGGGCGTGATATGATCTTTTCTTCGAGCGTTGGTAAGGACTCTGTTGGTGGCATTTTGTAACATTTGGAGGGGTTTGAGGGTTGTTGCAGGGAAACCTAGTAGTAGGTGTTGCAGTAGTCTATTTTGGAGAAGATTATTGCCTGGAGGACAGTTCGGAAGTCATTTAGATGTAGTGGGGGTCTTAATTTTTTTAGTATATGTAGTTTATAGTAGTAGTCTTTCAATGTTGTGTTTATGAATTTTTTTAGACTAAGTTCGCTGTCTAAGATAACGCCTAGATCTCTTATATCTTGCGCGATCTGGTGTTTAGGAAGATGGGAGTTGATTTCGGTAAGGGTCTTTTCCTTTAGGTTGTGAGATATTATTAAAAGTTCGGATTTGGAAGTATTCAGGGCAGATTCAATTGGGTCAGTAGTTTGTTGATAGCGGAGAGATGAGTTTCCTTGAGTTGGAGAGATTTAGGAATGGATTCAGTGATAGGGATTAGAATTTGGATGTCATCTGCGTAGATGAAATGTGTGAGTCCTAGGTTGGATAGAAGTTTGCATATGGGCAGCATGTAGATGTTGAAAAGTGTAGATGAGAGTGAGGAACCTTGGGGTACGCCTCGGGTTAGTTTGATGGGTTCAGACTCACTATTTCCTATTTTGACCTTGTAATGTCTGTCAACTAGATAGGATTTGAACCAGAGTAAGGCCGTTCCTGTTATGCCAATTTCTGTAAGTCTGTCTATAAGAATTTTGTGGCTGATGGTGTCAAAGGCTTCTGAGATATCCAGCATAGCTAGAATGTAGGATTGTCCATTGTCTATTCCTTTAAGGAGTGTGTCAGTTAGGGAGATTAGTAGAGTTCCAGTGCTAAAGAATTTGCAAAAACCGAATTGCGATGGGTATAGAAAGTTGTGTTTCTCTAAGTGTTCGGTGAATTGGAGGTTTACTACTTTCTCAAGGAGTTTAGCTGAGAATGGGAGAATGGATACTGGCCTGAAGTTAGCTGGTTCTGCAGGGTTCAAATTGGGTTTCTTTAAGATGGGTTTGACTATGGCTTGTTTTATTGCGCCTGGGACATTGTGTTAGGGATGTGTTGATAATTTCAGATAAGGGTTTGGCTTGTATGTTAGGTACAGTTTTTATGGATTTTATAGGGATAGCATCAGCTGGGTGTGTTGCAGGATTTATTTTTTTATGATTGATTAGATTTCTGCGGCGGAGGTGGTCTTGAATGTGTCTAGGACAGCGTTTGGGTTTTTTTGGGATAACAATTTTGTTCGTGTTAGATAAGGGAAAATTCCCTGTTAGGTTAGTGATTTTGTCATTGAAGAAGTGGGCAAGATCATTGCATTTGGCTTTGGAGTTGTTGTCAGATATGGGGGGGGGGGGGGGGGAAGAGATATTTTGGTTAAGTCGGCCACATAAGAGAAGAGGGCTTTGGGGTTGCATTGGAAATCGTGAATTTTCTTAGAGTAAAAATCACTTTTGGTTTAAGAATGGTAGTTCTGTAATTGTGTAGGGAGATTTTGTATGTGGATAGTAGGCTGGGGGTGGGATTGTTTCGCCATTTTTTTTCTATGTTTCTCAGGGCGCGTTTTAGTTTTTTTAATTCGGGAGAGTACCAAGTTTTTTTGTTATGATGGAGCGGGTTTAATTTTTTGGTTATTAGAGGGCAGTATTTGTTTGCTATGTTGTTTGTGATGTTGTTCCATGTAGTGAGGGCCGATTCTGTGTTTGTAAGATCTAGTTCATTAAGGGCGTCTGGAAGTGATTCAATTAAGTCATCTTTGTTGCAGGTTTTTCTGAATTGGATTGTGGAGTTGTGATTTGGTGGTGAGTTGACTGTTTCGTTTATGGAGAGATTTGCTTGTACCATTGTGTGGTCAGACCATGGGACGGTTGACAGGAGGCTGATTGGGAGTTTTGTATGTGTGAGTTTGTGTGTGGGGCAGTTTATGATATGTTTGAAACCCATGGCATTAAGGGAGGTCAGGAGGGCTTCATAGTTGGGAGATAAGGGAAAAGAGTCTATGTGAAGATTGAAATCGCTTAAGATAATGGCTGGGATATCCATGTCTACATTTTCAGTAATGAATTTGATTAGGGGGCAGGCCTTGCTTTCAAGGAGACAAGGGGGGGTGTATACCAGACAGACTTGAAGTTGAGTGGATTTGAATAAACTTATTTCAAATCTTGGTGCGGTGTGAGTGGTCTGAGGTGTAAGTTTCAGTTCTTACTTAGCTGATAGTAGTATACCACCTCCTCTTTTGTTGTTCCTTGGAATGGAGATGATGTCATAGAGGTGAGTTGGTAGTTTGTTTATGAGGACTATGTCAGTTTGTTTGAACCATGTTTCTGTGATGGCGCATATGTCTGGCTTGTGGTCTAGTAGGATGTCGTTTAGAATGGTTTTGTTTTTTTTAAACTAGTGATTGTGCATTGAATAGAATTAGAAAGAAGGCTGTGAGGCCGAGTAACTGGGTCAGGGGGGATATCATGATTAGGATTAATGCTCTGTGGTGAGTGGTAGGATCTCTGTTGAAAGGTTTTCTGTGGCTATGAGAAAGGCTTTTGATCTTTGGTATGTGATGTGCTTCCATGTTTGCTGGGGGATAATGATCGTTTTGTGTGGGGTGTATCGGGGGGGGGGGGGGGTGTCATGGAGTCTGGAGGGATTGTAGTTGGTGTACCAGTAGTGTAGGGATTTGGTGGTCTGGTTATCTTGGGAGAGGTTTGAGGGGGAGGACAGGGGTTGTAGGGTATAGATCAGCAGCTCAGGACGTGATTAGGAAATCTGTGTGGAAGAGGAGTTGATGATGTTGCTTTTAGATTATAGTCTTGAGGTTGATAGAAGGTGTAGAAGTCAGGAAGAGAGAGTTCAGATTCCAGCTATAGTGGGTACAGTTAAATGTGGTAGGAACAGTTCAAAGGGGGCAGCACAAAGGGGCACCTGTTTTTAACCTCCTTTGTCGCCGCCGATGACATCATTGTTGGGCGGGTCTTTGAGCCAAGTGGGGGCACCGGTGAGAGGAGGCGTTGCTAGGCCGATGGAGGATCGCGGGAGGGCTCCCTGACCCCGATGGGTCACTGCCGGTAGCGTGGGGCTGGCTGGTTTGGTTGTGGCATGGAGAGCTTCCAAGTCTGCACAATGGGGTAGATTTTAAAAGCAGCGCAAATGGCCTACATATGCGCGCGCTATCCGGTACGCATACATGTATGCCTGATTTTATAACATGCGTGCGCAGGTGCGCGCATGTTATAAAATTCGGGGTTGGCGTTCACAAGGGGGTGCACAATTGTGCACCTTGTGCGCGCCGAGTCGCTCTGCCTTCCTCCATTCCCTCCCCCCTAACCTAAACTTCCAACCCCTTCCCCTAACCTTCCCCCCCATCCCTACTCTAACCCTCCCCCTGACTTGTCTTACCTTTTGCGCCTGCCTCTGGGCAGGCGCAAGTTGCACGCAATGGCTGCTATGTCGGAGGCCTCTGGCCCAACTCTCGCTCTGCCCTGCCCATGCCCCACCTCTGGACCGCCCCTTTTGTAAAGCCCTGGGACTTACACGCTTCCCGGGGCTTTACGCACATCACCGGGCCTTTTTAAAATAGGCCCAGCGCGCGTAAGGCCGGATACGTGCGTAAATCCTCCAGATTTACACACGTAACCCTTTTAAAATCCGGCCCAATATGCTCCATGACCAATAATCTGCACTTTTAAAATACTTTATGATAATTCACAATGCAGGTAGTTCCAAACCTTTATATACTTCTTCCAAAAATGTTATTTTTATGTATTTCCAATGTGTTACTTCTTTCTCTCATCTTCCTACAGTACAACTAATGAGATCTGATACTTCTCATTTCTGTATTATACATATTTAGGTTTTAAAAAGCACTTTTCTTTTTTCAAAGAAGTGCACTAAATGCTATAAATCTCCTGAGCCTAATCCAATGAACTAACTTAGAGTAATCAATTCTTGTTTATTAATCAACCACAATCATGATGTTTCATAATCATTATGTTATAGCTCAGACACAATAGTAATGAAGCTAACAGAACTAATGCAATTTGCTGTGAATAAGCTGTTGGCAGGGAATAACCTCCCTCGATAATAATATAGTAAGGCAAATGGGTTTATGGCATAGAAAGAGATATTAAAATGGACAAAAATACACTAGAGAGGAAAGTATTAGATTATACATGTTTTATGTTATTAAAAACTGCAACAAAAATATAAAGGTGAGACTGTTACATAACCAGTGTACATCTTCAGCAAAGGTGGTGTTTAGGTTATTATTATTATTGAAAAAATTATTTTCATTTAAAGACATCCTTTCCTCTGCACCTATACATCTATAAAATATCGGAATTCAAGAAGAGGAAAAGGGTAACATGAAATTAAAATAAGGGGAAAAAGAGATTGAATTTCCCCCTGGTAATAACAACATGAATTCTTTAAATGTCAAGCTTTCATAGTAACATAGTAGATGATTGAAAAAAGACCAGTTGGCCCATCCAATCTCCCTGGTTATTACTGTAAATACTGCAAGACTATATCCCAGCCATCAGTCATAGAAGTTTGATTTCTAATAGGATACCACTTCTTATCAAAGTCAGTTTTTGTTTTACTCATTGGTTCTCTGCCATCCCGGGTTAGATGGGCAAACACAAATCCATACTTAATCCAACACCCTGCTCTCCCCAGTGCTTACCCACAAGCTCTGCAACAATCTAAGAAGGTTACCAATTGCTACCTGAACATCCAGCCTCATTGGTCTCTTTGGACTAACTGGACAATACTCAGTTACCACCAACATTATGGCACCGATACGGTTGTTTCTGGGAATAGCCTACTGGTACTTACTCTGCTACACTGTGGCCTGCAGTATTGCCAAATCATGCTTTCTTTCAGCACTAATCTGCTCAGACATTCTGCTTAATTCTACTTCTGGTGCAATGCCATAGATTCCAGTCAGTCTCTTGCCAGGCCCTCATCTCCCTGCTACCAAAGATGCTCCAGCCTGATCCCAAGCTCTTCCGCATTCCACTACCATTTTTGTCTCTACCACCTCCACCGGGAGTCCATTTCTATGAATCCGTGAAGAAATATTTTCTGATTTTGCACAAATGTTTCACAATAGGTATATTAACTCCTACATGATTCTCAGATGATTCCCAGAGTCTGGAAAACAGGTGTTGTAGTGGAGACAAGTGTGCAACAGGTGAGAGGAAAGTCCCTTACAAAAGGCATACGATTACAGAATTACTTGCTGAAAACTTTGCACTACCCTGAAACTGGGCTTATTCCAGTCTTGTTTTTTTTTGTTTAATTCTCAGTGTTTAAATTTAGAATCATGGAGATCTTTGTAAGCTATGATACCTTTCATTGGACCAACAAATAAGATATTGTAGATAATGAGGTTTTGAGACCTCATAGGCTTTTTCTTCCAGTGGTAAAATCTATCATAACTTTCACAGACTCCCGGTCTCTCCAGGACCAAAACAGTTATTAGAAACTTACATTGAAACATGGAACCATTATAAATAATGGCGACTGTAAATACAATTTCAGATTCAATAAGTTAAGTACACAAATGTCCCCTTTTCCCATCTCTCTTCCGGATATATCATTTCTTCTTATATTTTTATGCATGCTCAGGGCTGGGGTTAGACACACAAGGCAGAAACTAAGGAGTGGGGGTCTGTTGCCTCAATAGTATCATTCAGCCTTGCCCCCACCCCTAAAAATAATAAGCTGGCTCTATGCAATGGCTCGATCCTTACACACTACTGGAAATATACGAACCTTCAGGCAGTTGCCATCTTGGTGGACTGATGCACAGTTTGCATAGTTAATTGCCAAAGCTACAGTGTATTCAGTGATTGGTAAAACTCCACTTCTTCAAGTTGCCTCTTGATCAAGCAATTGGAACACACAGATTGCTGGGTCAGTTTCCAGTATGAAATGTCACATCTTCACTTTTTAAGGAGGCAAATCAAGCAGTTTTGAAAAGGCAAGAAAGCTTTGTTGCCATTACAGTCAGCTTGATGCTGAAGTTTGATTGTACAGGGCACTGAAAATTTGGAGTAAACTGCCTAGGAGGAGGAAGGTCTCATGATCAGAGAGCATCACACTAGTGCAGCAGGAAATGATCCTGTAGCAAGGACCTGCTCTCCAGGTGGTGCATTGTCCTCTCACACGGAGGATGTGTCTCCCAGGGCTTCTGCCAAGGAGGGATGGGTTAGGTCAGCCATCAGTTGGTGATTCGATTATGTCGTGGGCTCCTCCAGTTGACTCCCCGGCGGGGCGCAATTTCTTCTCCCAGATCTTTGCAAACCCTCCAGGCACGATGGCACTGCTGAAACCGTTGGTATCTGACGCAGTACTAGTAACTCTGGCGTCTCTCCAAAACAGTTAGTGACAAGCCTTTCAAGCCAGGCTCAAATCTTGGCCAGGACTAGTCCCCCTAGCAAGGCCCTTTTTCAAAGCTCCAACAGGTGGGAAAAGCAGCAGTTCTTCCCCTCCCCCTCCGAGCAAGGATTCACAAAAAAAAAAACAAAGAACAGTTTATTATTAGTTCCAGTCTATTCCCCTTTCTCAGGGTTGTGCAGTAGTCTTTCTTCTAATATCCCATCACTGAAAACTGCATTTCCTAACTTCCGTAGCCAAATGTCTGCTGTCAGGCTTCCATCCTAGCCATGACAGCCCTGTTTGGGGATCCAGCACAACTCGCCCCTTCTCCTTGTCTCCTTCTTTCAAGGAGACAAGGGGGGGGTGTATACCAGACAGACTTGAAGTTGAGTGGATTGTTGTGCTATAAGTTGTGCTATAAGCAATGTTGTGCTATATAGTTGTGCTATAAGCAATGTTGTGCTATATAGTTGTGCTATAAGCAATGCTTCACCTCTACCACCCAAGACACTCAGCACTGTCCTTAGTTAGTGCCTTTTGGGAAAACAGGTGAGACAAACACTGCTGCCCTGCAGGTTGTTTTTTTTCTCAGTTCAGTTTTACAATGTCCCCACTTACTCTATCTCCATGCTGGATAAAGACGAATCCTCTGTGGGTATCTCCCAGTCCATCTCCTCTTCCTCCTCAGAGAAACTGCTCTCTTCTTTTTCCTCCTCACTCAGGGACATACCCTCTCCTGCCCACAGCATGGACTCAGCTGAATCTAATTCCCCCAGATCACCTTCAGCAGCCTCTTCAGCCTCATCCTGGTCATGAGCCTTCCACTGCTGCTCTGGAACTCTGGCTATTGTAATTCTTACAGGTTGTCTAAATGCCCCCTGCTGTTTCACCTTGGGATAGTTTGACAACTTTTTAGTTTGGTCCCGCTTATTATCTCTCCAGGATAGGAGCCTGTTGCTCTTCTCATTACAATTATTAGGAATGTAGATAGCTGGGTGGCTGGTGGGCATGAGGATTGCCTGGTAACATGCCTACCTGGTGCAAAGGTGGCGGACCTCACGCGTCACCTAGATAGGATTTTAGACAGTGGTAGGGAGGAGCCGGCTGTCACGATACATGTGGGCACCAAAGACATAGCAAAATGTGCGAGGGAGGTTCTCGAAGCCAAATTTAGGCTTAGGTAGAAAGCTGAAATCCAGAACCTCCGGGTAGCATTCTCTGAAATGCTCCCTGTTTCATGTGCAGGTCCCCAGAGGCAGGCAGAGCTCCAGAGTCTCAATGCGTGGATGAGACAATGGTGCAAGGAAGAGGGATTCAGTTTTGTAAGGAACTGGGGAACCATTTGGGGAAGGGGAAGTCTTTTTAGAAGGGATGGGCTCCACCTTAACCAGGGTGGAACAAGGCTGCTGGTGCTAACCTTTAAAAAGGAGATAGAGCAGCTTTTAAACTAGAACAAAGGGGAAAGCCGACAGACGCTCAGCAGTGCATAGTTCAGAGGGAGGTATCTTCAAAGGATACTAATGAAGCATTAGAGTTAGAGTATCCCAACAGAAAGGTTCCAATAATAAGAAAAGTAGTCTAAGTGCCTATAATTAAAAACTCACCTGAGCTAAAAGATTACAAATTATCCCTGTCAACTGAAAAGCAGAATGTAAATACAAACAAAAAATTCACTCTGAAATGTTTGTATGCTAATGCCAGAAGTCTAAGAAATAAGATGGGAGAATTAGAATATATAGCAGTAAATGATGACATAGACTTAATTGGCATCTCAGAGACATGGTGAAAAGAGGATAACCAATGGAAGAGTGCTATACAGGGGTACAAATTATATCACAATGACAGAGAGGAGATTTTGGTGGCAGGGTGGCACTTTATGTCCGGGATGGCATAGAGTCCAACAGGATAAACATCCTGCATGAGACTAAATGTATAATCAAATCTTTATGGGTAGAAATCCCTTTTAAGTTGGGGAAGAGAATAGTGATAAGAGTATACTACCGTCCACCTGGCCAAAATGGTGAGATGGGCAATGAAATGCTAAGAGAAAATAGGGAAGCTAACCAAACTGGTAATACAGTAATAATGGGAGATTTCAATTACCCCAATATTGACTGGGTAAGTGAAACATCAGGGCATGCTAGAGAGATAAAGATCTTGGATGGAATATAAGATAGTTTTATGAAGAAATTGGTTCAGAAACCGATGAGAGAGGGAGCAATTTTATATCTAATTCTCAGTGCAGTACAGGATTTGGTGAGAGAGGTAACGGTGGTGGGGGCCGCTTGGCAATAGTGATCATACTTTCAAAAGGGAAACTTTGATAAAATGAGAAAAATAGTTAGAAAAAAACTAAAAGGTACAACTACAAAGGTAAAAAGTGTGCAACAGGTGTGGACATTGTTAATAAAATACTATCCTAGAAGCACAGATCAGCTGTATTCCACACATTAAGAAATGTGGAAAGAAGGCAAAACGATTACTGGCATGGTTAAAAGGTGGGGTGAAAGAGGATATTTTAGCCAAAAGATCTTCATTCAAAAATTTGGAAAAAGGATCCATCAGAAGAAAATAGGATAAAGCATAAGCATTGGCAATTTAAATGTAAGACATTGATAAGACAGGCTAAGAGAAAATTTGAAAAGAAGTTGGCCATAGAGGGAAAAACTCACAATAAAAACGTTTTAAAATATATCTGAAGCTGAAAGCCTGCAAGGGAGTCAGTTGTACTATTGGATGATCAACGGGTTAAAGGGGCACTTAAAGAAGATAAGGAAATTGCGGAAAGATTAAACAATTTCTTTGCTTCAGTGTTTACTGAAGAAGATGTTCGAGAGATACCCGTTCCGGAGAAGGATTTCATGGGTGATGATGACAGATCAACTGAACCAAATCACGGTAAATCTGGAAGATGTGGTAGGCCTGACTGACAAACTGAAGAGTAGTAAATCACCTGGACCAGATGGTTGGTTCTGAAAGAACTGAAAAATGAAATTTCAGACCTATTAGTAAAAATTTATAACCTATCATTAAAATCATCCGATGTACCTGAAGATTGGAAGATGGCCAATGTAACCCCTATATTTTAAAAGGGAGCCAGGGGTGATCCAGGAAACTGTAGACCGGTGAGCCTGACATCAGTGCCGGGAAAAATTGTGGAAAAGAATAAAATCACAAAATATTTAGATAGACATGGTTTGATAGGACACAGCCAGCATGGATTTACCCAAGGGAAATCTTGCCTCACAAATCTCCTACATTTTTTTGAAGGGGTGAATAAACATGTGGACAAAAGTGAACCAGTAGATGTGGTGAATTTGGATTTTCAGATGGCGTTCGAAAAAGTTCCACATGAGAGGCTTCTAAGAAAACTAAAAAGTCATGGGATAGGAAGTGATGTCCTTTTGTGGATTGCAAGTTGGTTAAAAGACAGGAAACAGAGAGTAGGATTAAATGGTCAGTTTTCACAGTGGAAAAAGGTAAACAGAGGAGTGCCTCAGGAATCTGTACTGGGACTGATGCTTTTTAATATATTTATAAATGATCTGGAAAGGGGAATGACAAGTGAGGTGATCAAATTTGCGGATGACACAAAATTAAGCAGAGTAGTTAAATCTCAAGTGGATTGTGATGAATTGCAGGAGGACCTTGCAAGACTGGAAGATTGGGCTTCCAAATGGCAGATGGAATTTAATGTGGACAAGTGCAAAGTGATGCATATAGGGAAAAATAACCCATGCTATAATTACACAATGTTAGGTTCTATCTTAGGAGTTACCATCCAGGAAAGAGATCTAGATGTCATAGTGGATAATGCATTGAGATCATCAGCCCAGTGTGCTTTGCCGATCAAAAAAGCAAACAGAACGTTAGGAATTATTAAGAAGGGAATGGAAAATAAAACAGAGGATGTCATAATGCCTCTGTATCACTCCATGGTGAGACCGCACTTTAATACTGGGTGCAATTCTGGTCACCGCATCTCAAAAAGGATATAGCTGCACTGGAGAAAGTGCAGAGAAGGGCGACCAAAATGATAAGGGGCAAGGAATGGCTAAATAAGTTAGGGATGTTCAGTTTGCAGAAGAGATGACTGAGGGGGGATATGATTAGAGATGTGAATCGTGTCCTCGATCGTCTTAACGATCGATTTCGGCTGGGAGGGGGAGGGAATCGTATTGTTGCCGTTTAGGTGTTTAAAGTATCGTGAAAATCGTGAAAATCGTGAGCCGGCACACTAAAACCCCCTAAAACCCACCCCCGACCCTTTAAATTAAATCCCCCACCCTCCCGAACCCCCCCAAATGCCTTAAATTACCTGGGGGTCCAGCGGCGGTCCGGAATGGCGCCGGCTGAAGACAACACGATTCAATTGCAGGAGGCCGTTCCGGACCGCTGCCGGACCCCCAGGTAATTTAAGGCATTTTGGGGGGGGGGTTCGGGAGGGTGGGGGATTTAATTTAAAGGGTCGGGGGTGGGTTTTAGGGGGTTTTAGTGTGCCGGTTTTCCTGCCCTCCCCCTTCCCCCGATTTATGATTTTTTGACGATAAATCGGGGGAATTGGTATTGTATCGTGGCCCTAACGATTTTTGACGATTTAAAATATATCAGACGATATTTTAAATCGTCAAAAAACAATTCACATCCCTAGATATGATAGAAATCTACAAAATCATGAAAGAACTTGAACAAGTTAATGTAAATCGGTTATTTATTCTCTATAAGAATAGAAGGACCAATGGACACTCCATGAAGTAAGCAAGTAGCTCATCTAAAACAAATCAAAGAAAATTCTTTTTCACTCAGAGCATAGTTAAGCTCTGGAATTCATTGCCAGAGGATGTGCTTATAGCAAATACTGGGTTCAAAAAAGGTTTGAATAAGTATCTAGAGGATAAATCCATAAACTGCTGTGATGATAATTAATAAGCAATAGTAGCTTGTGATCTATCTAATGTTTGCGTACTTGTAATGCTAGGTGCTTTCTGACTTATTTATTTTATTTATTTATTTAAATTTCTTATATACCGGCATTCGCGATGGGAGTCGCATCATGCCGGTTTACAAATAACAAGGTGTGACAACAGAATAAATACTTAATAACTTAAAAACATTAACATGTGATAGAAGAATAAGGTAGCAGTTACAATAAAACAGGGATAAAATGCAACTTGGAATGTAGAGAAGGCAAAAGAGAGATTAACAATGAGATAACAAAAGAATAACCAAGGTAAATAAAACCTGCCAAATTAAAAAAGAAAGAACATTATTGAGTTGTCAAAGATTGTTGATTACCCTGACAGGAGTTCTTAGTTGCTTGAGTTGAGAGTGGGTTCAGTTGGTATCTGGAAAGGCTTTCAAGAATAGCCAGGTTTTAAGTCTTTTTCTGAAAGTGGGGAGGCAAGGTTCCTGTCTCAGTTCTGGTGGGATGGAATTCCACAAGGTAGGTCCTGCTGTAGAGAAAGCCCTGTCTCTGAGAGACCTATGGTTAAAGGTTTTTACAGGAGGCACCTGTAATGAGTCTCTGTGGGACTCTCTGATAGGTCTGATGGAGGTATGTTTTTTAAATGGGATTTGGAGGTTAAGCGGAGAGAGTTGATGGAATGCTTTGTAGATGGCAGTAATGGATTTATATAAGATTCTATAGTGCACTGGCAGCCAATGTAAGTCTTTGAGAATCGGAGATATGTGGTCTCTTCTTCTTGTGTTTGTCAAAATTCTGGCCGCCGTGTTCTGAACCATCCGAAGAGGTCCAGTAGAAGGTCATTAAGAATTAGTGTTTTTTTGGTAAGGGATTGAGCGTTGAATAAAATCAGAGAGAAAAGAGCTAGGCCTAGTGTCTGTGTAAGGGGGGAAATCATGATAGGAATGAGTGATTTATAGGTAGTTGGCCGTGAAAACACTGATGGGTTTCTAATGAGAAATGACCTTTGTTGGAGAATTGGAATAGGGAGACCAGTATGCATTGAGGCTTGGAAGGGTGGGCGCTGGATGCTTGCTGGAGTGGAAGGGTGAGCGCTGGATGATTGCTGGAATGGAAGGGTGAGCGCTGGATGATTGCTGGAGTGGAAGGATCAGCGCTGGATGATTGCTGGAGTGGAAGGGTGAGCGCTGGATGATTGCTGGAGTGGAAGGATGAGCGCTGGATGCTTGCTGGAGTGGAAGGATGAGCGCTGGATGCTTGCTGGAGTGGAAGGATGAGCGCTGGATGTGTGTTGGAGTGGAAGGGTGAGCACTGGATGATTGCTGGAGTGGAAGGGTGAGCGCTGGATGATTGCTGGAGTGGAAGGGTGAGCGCTGGATGATTGCTGGAGTGGAAGGGTGAGCGCTGGATGATTGCTGGAGTGGAAGGGTGAGCGCTGGATGATTGCTGGAGTGGAAGGGTGAGCGCTGGGTGGAAGGATGAGCGCTGGATGATTGCTGGAGTGGAAGGGTGGATTGGCCACTGTTGGAAACAGGATACTGGGCTTGATAGACCCTTGGTCTGACCCAGTATGGCAAATCTTATGTATGATGACTCACATAGTTTATCCAGTTGGTTTGTATGTCATATCTATGTTCCACTTTCATTATTTCCAGGAATTTAGTACCCATACCTTGTTTTTCCATCAAGGAAGATTCATTAAGGTTTCCACTGCTGGCATTTAACTTTGCTTTGGAGCACAGCAGTGCTACAAAGCTGCTTAGCAGAATCCAGAGCTTCTAAAGTTGACCGGGCCTATCCTGAGAAATCTCCTGCTGTGCCTATACCACAGAAAACTGGTCTAAGGAATAGCACATATGGCTGGGAGACATTACTCCATGTCACTAGTCCTGCATATAGTACCTTCTTTCTCTATACTGTCACTGGGCCATTATAAAACCATTATTTCTCTTTCTTTTAGAAGCTGCCATTCTGTGTGATTTATGTTAAAGAAAGTCATTCACCAAAATAGTACATGTCTAAAGAAGTAAGAACTGAGGGGGCAATTTTGCAACTTGACATATAAATTAGTTGGCAAATACAAGCATAAATTATAACAATTATCAGTGTAGACTTGCGTGTGTAAGTCCACTTAGAAAATTATCCTACCAAATCTACCCATATATACTTAAACATACTATTTAACGCATGGAAAGGTTGGGGGAAAATGTACATGCATACTTTTGCGCACAAGTACAACCCTTTTCAAACTCACGAAAAAGACATATGACTGTACGTTTACCCACATAATAGGCGGGCAATGTTTAAATAGCCCATTTCTGCAGGTAAATACTATTTTATTTGGAGAAATGATTTTAATAATTATAAGATGGATATTAAAAGTCTGGCGCATGTCAAAACCAGAAGGCATGTGCACAAGTCGGACCGGTGGATTTTAAGCACCGCCTGAATACGTGCATAATTGCTGCTACGCGAATAAATAAAAAGCTCCAAAAAAAGGAGTGGGTAATGGGTGTGGTTTGGGTGGGGCATGGGTGCTCCTGGATTTCCCATTGAAATTTGCATGCAAGTACTTACGCACACAGGTGCATTCTGGGCTCCTCTGCTGCATAACTTTACTTCTGCTATTGATGACGTGAAAGTTATAAAATAAAGACAAATAGATTGACAGGGTTTTAACGGTCAAGGCTAACAGGGGAGAAGGGAGGCTATTAAGCTAGGGGGGGTTGGAAGTCCTATTCCTTATCTGAGTGAACTGAGGAATGAACTGGGAAAACTGGTAAGGGCGTAGATACTTGTGTCTTTTAATCCCCCCACTTACGTGACAGAAGCATTTGCACGCATAGACATGTGTCCAGTTAAAATTGCGCGCACATGTGCACGCAGTCAGGCTATTTTATAACATGAATACATATATTTGCATATGTTATAAAATGACCTCAACCCTGGGCGTGGCCAACGAATGTGCACAGACTGTGCGCCCGCACACCTGTTTAAAAGTTACTGTCTATGCTCATAAAAGGCAACAGATTTCTTCAGATATAAACAACAGTGATGTAGTATAAATACAAATGATTATTAGTGCACACAGAATGCAAATACATCCAACAAATAGCAAATTCCGAACTTACAAATATCAGACTATTGCACTTGGATAAAGTAGTGTAGTAGCCCATGTCAGTTCACTTGAATGCACATAAATAAAGGTCAGCATACAAAGAAAATATACGGCAATACCTTTTTATTGGACTATCTTAATAGATTTCTTTGATCAGCTTTTGTGAGATAATACTCCCTTTCTCAATTCCAAACTGTTTGGTCCTGTGGAAGGAAGTGTTAACTCCCCAAAACTGGTCAAGATATCCATTAAGTTAGTCCACTAAAAAGGTATCATCTTGTATAGTTTTTTTGTTCAACAAATTTTGCCTTGATTGGAAATCCTAATGAAAAAGTAAACATAATGCAGCTCTTCTGCATCGGCAGAAACAAGTCCTTAAAAATACCTGGGAGAATGAAGAGTGGGTGGTAAATTGCTGGGAAATCAGGCTGTCATAAATGAATCTGTACTGATGCTTTCAGCTTCCATAATGCATTTTCTTTGATGATCACAGAGAGTTCTGGGTGAAAGAGATCATTCTCCCCAGGAAGAAAACAGTTCAAAGAAACATAAGCGACACAGGGTAATTCTCCTGCAATCTGACCCCCCGTGAAATGCAATAAAAAATGCAGCCGAGCCCCTTAAAATCTCCACGACAAAAAAAACTCGTATATCATAAAGACTACATTCTGTAGCAATTTCCTAGATTCCTGGGGTTAGAAATCTAGATTGCCAATGGATAAGTGAGCCTTAAAATCACATCCCTGCTGACAAAAATTCATTTCTTATAACCGTCTCCATTTACCGGAATGCTGAATCTTTCCCATGGGGAAGGAAGAAATGAAACTGTTATTTCTCTTCTCATGAACTCATACCTTTCTGTCTGCTTTTCACTGTTGGCAATTTCATTCTCTTCCAAATTTGACTAAAGCCTGTGACCTGAGGGAAATAATGTCTATATAATAATCTCCTGAAACTCTAATTCTGACTCATGTTTTTTTGGATGTTGCCTTGCAGTTTATGAAAATTGCACTGAGCTATGAAATGTAAGTGATGTGATGTCTCCGCCGAACATAATCATTTTTGTCTGGTGAACATGTTGCAAATGATAATAATAAAGAAAAAAAAGGCTCCCAGTAAACCTCAGAAAGACATCTTTTAATATCAAGGCAGGGTTGCTGGTGGGCGCCGATTTACATTTCTTCCCCCTCCTCTTGCCCCCACCCCAGCGATTAAACTATCTTCAAATGGGTGGAAGTAATTAATAAGGAAGCAAGCAAGCAGGAAAATGGTGGACTGGCAGAACAAAAATGAAAGTGGGGAGCCAAGCATAGAGTAGTGGTGAAGAGAGGTATGATGGACATCTGGTGGAATACAAGCCTGGCCTGGAGCAATGTTGTTGCATTAGGGTCTTCAGAGATCTTATTCAATATATTTTTAAGCAGGAAAACCAGACTGACTAAGTGGTACACAAGAAGTCCATATCTGCTGACATCCACTACATTATGTTAATAGGGAGTCAATTTTCAAAAGGATCTAGCTGCCTAATTATGGAGCTAGATGGCTAGATCAATATGCTGAAATTTTCCTCCACAGCACAGCTACATGATAACCACTGATTTTCACCTCAAAAGTAGGTATTCCCAAGGGGAACATTTAAGTTGGAGATAAATGTATCTGACTAACTCAAACGTTCATCTAAGGTTAGCTAGCGAAGTCTATAGAGATGAACAACAGAACAGGCATAACTCTTATCTGACTATATTACAGCCAGCTAAGTTTAGGTACATTTTCAACCACAAACTTGCCAGTTAATCTGCAGCCAAATATCTGCTGAAAATTAGCCAGCAATAAAATAACTGCTTATATCTGGCTGCTGAATGGCTTACTGAAAATCCACTCCTGTGTTACTTTGAAGATTCCTTGGTTTAATACTGTGGCTGCATGTATCATGTCAGTATGTTGCACCAACTGGTACTTAGCAATACTGGTCTTTGGGGTTAGGGTAGAAAGAAAAACTTGCTTCATAGCATTTCAAGCCCATCAGTATGACTGACTGGATTCAAGGACAGAAGCTTGCTGAGCACATTCTGCCTTAATGTACGAACATCTGTGACAGATCAGCTTTTCTTGCAAAAGTAGGAATAATAATAGTAATAATTTTGGGTTTTATGCAGCTCTTTCATTTTCTACAAGCAAATGAGCCACTAAATGTAGATATCAAAAAGATTGCTGCCAGCAGAACTGGGACATCATTTCTAATCAGCTTCAGGTACACAAGTCAGCCCAAAAGTTTTATTGGCCTTAAAGTCTACGATGCAGGCTTGCTGCCTTTGTGCTTCCCTGCAATTGCTGGAAGCTGTTGATAAATTAGAAATACCAAAAGCTACAGCTATTCAGTATTCTGGGGGCACAGATCACACCAGAAATGAAATGATGTGTATACAATAAAAGAAGATGCAATCATGTTTTTATAGTGTCAGGGCTGCTACTGGGATTTTAAGAGCCTGCTTGCAGAAGTGAGCTGAAGTCTGTCATCCTCTTCCCACCACAAGTCATATACATGCACAGGTGCCACCACTGCCGCCACCACCACTCGCAACACACACACACACACACACTGTCCTATGCACACAAAACACATTTGCTGGATGAATGTGTCCTTACAGTAAAGAGGTTAATTTAAACTAAATACATTTTCTAATTTAGGATTTTACTAACCAGCAGTTGTCACTAAGTATAGTAGCCCCCTAGATCAGTCCACATTTTAAATGTGCAATTTAACGCCCACTATTTCCTACAGCTTCCCTGACCTCTGCACTATTTAGCTGGTCAGTATTTCCTATTTCAAATATGGTACAACATTATCTTTCAGCACTTGACAAACATGGTGTGAAACCTTTGAAAGAGAAAAAAAAACAAAACACAAGAAGAGCGAGTCAGAGAAAGTAACATAAGAGGGAGAGAGTGTAAAATAAAAGAGCTTCCAAGAAATTGAGTGTTACATGATTGCCGTAGGATGTGACCACAATTGTAAACATTTAGATATAGAAGTTTGGGGTTTCTTTTTTCTTTTTACCTGTTGTAAACGCCTGCCTCTCCAGAGGGAGTGGTCATTGAATTGCAAGGGAAATCAAATCAAGTTCTGTGAGCACATTCTCATACCGATGCACTACCCTGCCGTCAGGCTAGTGCACAAGTTAACCCGCAGTTGGACATGTGTTTTGGATGCGTGTCCATAACACCTGATGCAATAAAGAGATCAGCGTGTCCAAACCAAGGCGTAGCTAATAGTGCTCATCACATGTAAATGCAATGTTGATGAGGCTATTAGCTATTACCCCCAAAGTAAAAAATAACCATGCACCCGATGCGCACATTTTAACCCTCAAAAATTAACACCAGCCCCAGAGTTGGCATTAACTTTTGAGCAGCCCCAAAAGTTGAACTAAAAAGCAGAAAATATTGCTTTTCTATGGTTCCTGTGACTTAATATCATGGCGATATTAAGTCAGGGGAACCACAGAGAGCAGCAACAGTTGTTACGGGAGCCGGCCACAGAGATCCGCGACCAGCCCCCTGCACCTACTGGCATCGCTGTACCTCCTTCGCCGGACCCAGGAGCCTTGCAGCGGTAGGAAACTGCGACCGGCACATCCTGCCAAGCTGCCTTGCTGCTGGGCCTCCCTCGCCGATGCTGCGTTGCGGCCTGGACGTGGCTGGGCCCTGCTCAGGCCTGCCAGCTGACCCCTGGCCTCCTAAGCGCGCGCACCACGTGTCCCTATTTAAAGGAACCACCGCGGGAGGAGTCGGAGCCTCTCCTTCTGGGCCTCAGACTATTTAAGGCACTGCCTGCTCCTCAAGCCTTGCCTTGGCTACTTGGCACCTGCGTCCTGACTTGGAAGCCCGTCCCTGCACTTCATCCTGCTTTTGGATCTTGCCTACACCCTTGCCTGCCTACGAGATTCGCCGCCTGACTAGACCCCTGCCCGCCTGACTACGAGATTCGCCGCCTGCCTAGACCCTTACCTGCCTAACTACGAGATTCGCTGCCTGCCTAGACCTTTACCTGCCTAACTACGAGATTCGCCACCTGCCAAGATCCTTGCCTGCCTGATTACGAGATTCGCCACCTTCCTAGACCCGTGCCAGTACCTGGCCTCAAGATCTGCCAGCCTCAAGATCTGCCAGCCCTGGGACGCACGTCTACAGTATCCTCCAGCTCGTCCCCTGAGATCCCACATAAGTCCAGCCGGCCCCAGTACCCAAGGGTTCAACCTGAGGGGAACGAGGGCTGGTACTGGTGAAGCCCCAGCGGGGTCTCAGGCCTTCCCCAGCCTTGCCTGCCGATGGCAGGAACCCATGGGGCTCATCCCCACTGGTGGTACCAACTCCCCCTCGGCCCAGGGATCTACATCCGTAACAGTGAAAAAAAAATTATTTTTTTTTAAAGTCTTGCCGGAGGTCAGGTTAGGAAAATGGATGCTCAATTTACGAGCGACCATGGTCCTAACCTGTGGCTGTGCACGGCTTAGGAAAACGGGCGCTCATAAAATTGAGCGTTCGCTTTCATAACTTGCACACGGCCACTTCTCCTGGGCACCCGATGACGAGGAGGTACTAAGGACGCACAATTTCCACTAGTGCCTCTTTCTTTAATGCAGCGGCTCATTTACCTATTGCATCACGCACCTGGGAGAGGTGGATGGGTGCACGTTAGGAAAGCGGGCGCTCAATCATGAGCACCCGTTTTTCCCCACACGGTTATTGCATCGGCTTGTTGGTGCGCTGCTCTGGTTAACAGAAAAATTCAGATGCTCTCCACTGCTAAGCAATCTTCTGGCTAGATGTGTATATATGTACTTTCCCCTTGCTCAGCCTTTAAATAAATGCTGCTTTTTGCCTATTGAACCTGCTTCTCAAAAACTGAGGCTTGGCGTGTATTTTTCTCTCCTTTTTGCCTGGCCATTGTTGCGAAAGCCTGCTTCTCTGGGGGAATGGCTATCGAACTGAGGGTCTTTCAAACTGGAAAGAAAAAGTCCTGTGAGCACTTCTTTGGTTTTTTTCCTGCTCTACCTCTGAATAAGAGTTCTGGGGTAACCAATCAAAGTTAATCTGGGTCTGATGGGTCTTTGTCACTTCAAATCCCTCCAACTCATCCTTATACAGTCTTCCTAGGCACATAACCAATACGCTTCAATTTAATTAAGTGGTAAACAAGCTATTTTGAAATTCTTTTCATAATATGGATATTCTATATCAAAACAAATGAACATGATGACCATTATTCAATTTACTAATTGTAGTGTCTTAATCTTAAGGCAGACCATCTGGTGGCTTATAGCATGGCCCAGCTGTCTACAACAAAAAAGGACTTGACTCAACTTAAAGCACAATTAGCTACAATTAAAGGAGTCAAAGCGGAACTATCTACAATTAGAAGAGCCTTCCCCACTATAAGCACCCGGGAATTCTGCTCCCAACTCCCACAGAGGATCAAAAACCCAGGAATAAATAGATTACTGTGGGCTCTGGTAGGGTGAGACTTATGATACAAAGATACCCCTCCTGCTCTGCCTAGATTGATACTCATAAAAATGCCTTTTCAGCTTTGGAAAATGGCAATGCTCCAGAAACGGAAACTGAAATGAAAGATGATATCCACACAAACCTCAAAGTACTGTCAAAGACATTAAAACTGAAAATTCTTCTGCTGGGTAACTATCATCAAAGGCATTAACTTGGGGGCACATTTTGAGGGGCATACAAATACCTCTCAGAATCTATGACTAGTAGATTAGAAGAAACAGTCTCTTTTATAATTTTCTCCACAGATCTTTCCCAACACAGGTCAGCTCTTCAGGATAGGTACCCCTTTCACCCTGAGTCCTCCCAGTAACTGGTGGGCAGTTGAAATACTTTCCTTAAGGGTTCTTTCTCTTGTTCTCACTGTGTCTGATGTGTCTGACTGATTTTGGCAGAATCAGTCTGACTGATAAACTTTCCTCGGCAGGATGCCTCTCATCTTCCATCTCTCTTTACTTTCGTCTCCAGCTCCCAGTAAATCTATTCCTCCTCAAGCCTCCAAGCTTGACTCTGGTAGACTTTCCCAGGCAGGATGCATCTCCCCTGGCAATCCCTCTATGAGGTGGTAATACTAAAATCAACACAACTAAATATAGGTATGGTCTATTGCTCACCAGGAATATGTTATATGTTGTAGCAATTTTAAAAAGCCCATTTACACATGTAAAACCTTTTGAAATTACCTCCACAGTGTTTACAGTAAATAAGGAATATGAGGTTACAATATCCCTGAAGCTGATCAGAATCATAATCATTGTACCATCTATTTAAATTGGCTATCACCGATCGAAACTTGTAAACCGTTGTGATGGCGAATCCGAACGATGGTATATAAAACTCGATAGATAAATAAATAAATAAATAAATACTCCAAAAAGACTGCTCACCCCTGATCGAAATTTTCACTAAATCATTTCCATCACCTGAATCCACTCTAATCACAGGGGATTTTAACCTACATGTAGACAGCAAAACTAAAACTACAGTATATGAAGTCTTTCTAGATACTATGGAAGCAATGGGTTGGTCATAATTTGTAACCAACCCCACTCACAAAGCAGGATACATCTTGGACCTAATATTCACCAATCACAATAACTGCATAATCAATTCATCTCACAACATCCTACCCTGGTCTGATCACCAACTAATAAAAGCAAAAATAACCCTCCTCAACACACAGCAAACAATATCATATATGAATCAATCATTCACATACAGAAAAAAAGATAGAACCGAAAATGCTAGAAGAAACAATTAAAAATAAGATAACTGATTTTAAACATGATAATGCCTCCTCAACTTTTGACTCCTGGTATAAAATCATCAATTAAATAGCCGATAACCTATGCCCAGTCCAGAAAATAATGTTCCAAAAAGAACACAATACATCAAAACAAAAGAATCCTTGGTATAGTGAAGAGCTAAGACACACTTAAAAAAACCCCTGAGAAAATCTGAAAAGCAATGGCTGAAATTTCAATCACCAGAATTCCTAGGACAATACAAATCCCTATTAACAAAATACCGTGAACAAATCAATAAAGCAAAAAAAGACTATTACGCTAAACAGATTCATGGTGTAATTTTAATTCCAAATTACTCTTCAAAACAGTTAAAAACTTAAGCAAGGACCCATCTTCCTCCTTCTCAAATAACGACTTCTCTAAGAACTCCTGCAATGAATATGTCACTTCCTTGCTAGACAAAAGCAATAGGTTAAAAACTCAATTCTCCACCTGCTTATCAACAAAAGAACATGAAGAAAAACATGGGCAAGCAAAATGGAACACATTTGATACAGTATCTAAACTTGAAATTAACCAAATCATTACAAAAATTAAGCCTGCTGTCTACCCACTGCACCCTATCCCTGCCAGTTCCCTGAAAACAGTACACAGCATAATCACTCCAACAATCACAACCAGCGGCAGATTCACAATGTCAGACCGGCCTGGGTATTCGCCGCCCAGGCCGGCCCAGGACACATCACGTGGTCTGCCGTGCGCGGCTCTGTCACGGCCACGCACAGCAGACCACGTGACTAGAGGGATCAGCCCACCGGGGGAAGCCCGATCTCCCGATAGGCCAATCCGCCCCTGATCACAACCATGATCAACCACTCACTATCAGAAGAATTGGTCCCCGATAGGGCAAAACAATCTGTAATTAAACCAATCCTAAAAAATAAGACTAGCAGAATTGATGACTGGGAAAGTTATAGACCAATATTCAACCTGCCTTTCATTGCTAAAGTACTAGAAAAACCAGTTATCACAATTAGAAAGCTATCTAGAAGACAATAATATTCTATAGCCAAACCAATTCGGATTCAGAAAAGATCACTCAACAGAAACCCTACTCATTTCATTAACCGACCCGATTCTACAGGGGTTTGACAACAATGAATCCTATATCCTGGTACTAATTGATCTAACAATAAACACAAACTATACCTTGCAATGCCATCAGTTGAGAAAAATTGGAATAGACGGAAATGTTATCAAATGGTTCTCTTCCTTCCTAGCAAATAGGTCACTCCAAGTAAAACTGGACAATCACATATCTGACAACTTCTCAATCGATACAGGTGTCCCCCAGGGCTCAGCACTCTCAGCTACACTATTCAACATTTATATGCTGCCTCTATGTACATTACTAGTGGAGCTAGGAATCAACTTCTCCCTATATGCAGATGACATACAATTCTACATCCCATTCGACAATCATTTGAAAAAACTGTATCGACTATCAACACTCACTTTGTATACACCGACGACATACAAATATTACTCCCCATAAATAAAACCATCAAACATACTTTAAACAGGTGGAACCAACTCAGCATGAAAATCACTCTACTACTTTCTCAACTATCCCTCTGCCTCAAACCAAAACAAGACCGAAATACTACACATATCCAACGATCACTCAGCAACCCCCCTCAACAACAAAACCCACAGAAATGCTGAATTGCAATTTACAAATACGACAAGAAATTTGGGAATAACTATTGACAACAAACTCAACCTCAAACACCACATCTCCAACATGGTCAAAAACGGTTTCTATAAGCTGCAGACACTGAAAAAGCTCAAACCCCTTCTCCATACAACGGATTATTGGACAGTACTCCAAACAATAATCTTCGCCAAACTTGACTACTGTAATACAGTACTCCTCGACCTCCCCGAATCGTCCATCAGACCACTTCAGGTACTTCAGAATGCCGCTGCCAGATCCATCCTGAACATAAAGAAATGCAATCACATCACACCCACACTGAAAGTGCTACACTGGCTTCCTATCAGCCAACGAATCCAATATAAAACTCTCACCCTCATCCACAAAAAAATAAATAACAATGAGATGAACTGGCTAAACACTGCCATTATACCATACACCCCACAAAGATCTCTCAGATCATCAGACACCGGTCTCCTCACTGTCCCCAACTCCAAAGCAGCACACCTCTCCTCTACCCGTAAGCGAGCCATATCTGTAGCTGGCCCCACCCTATGGAACTCGGTCCCACCGCACCTCAGAAATGAACCTTCCACACAAATCTTCAAGAAACTTCTCAAAACCTGGCTCTTCAGAAAAGCCTACCCGCCAGATACATAACCCCCACCCTCTATCTCGACCCTTCTACGACTATAAACTAACACCAGCCCTTCCCTAACCCCCCCCCTGCACTCCATCCCTCTTCTCCACTAAAGTTAGTTCCCTATCCCCCCCCATCCCCCCTTCCTACCCCCCTATCCTCCCTCCCTCCCTCTAAGCGCGTCTCCCCATCCTTCCATCCTTACCCTCCTTCTAAACGCTACCCTCCACGGAATCCACATCCTTTTCCCCCCTGGTCCCACTCAGATCGTTATTGTTAAGTTCCCCTCCAATGATTCAATTTCTCTGTTATATTGCTATATGTATATAGTTATCCTTCTTACCCTTACTATGTTACAATGTCTGAATGTTTTAATTCTAATATCTAAATGTACCTCTTTAATTTTATTTTACTAGTTATCATGTTTCAATGTAAAATAAGCAGTCCTTGCCTTATTGTTATGTTAGATGTAAACTGATGTGATATCTCGATCGAATGTCAGTATATAAAAGCAACAAATAAAATAAAAATAAATAAACATACATGAAGGCAATACAACAAAAACTATCACAGCTGAAACTAACACTAAACACATAAAAATCTGAAATTCTATGGTTAAAGAGAAATTCCACAATAATCAAACTGCCAACCCTAGACCTAGCACATTTTAACATTACATCCTCAGATCAAGTATAGGACCTAGGAATACAGATCAATGAGAACTTTACAATGAAAAAGCATATAAGCAAATTAATTAAAACAGGATACTCCATGGCCAGTCCCCCCTACCTGTCCCGATGCACGGCAAGCCTACCGACCTTTGGCGCGGCGTGCCCCGGCCCCAGAGCTGGCCGCCAGCCTGCCCTCCATGAGGCTCTAGGTACCGCCGATCATCTCTTCGAGTGCGTCTCCCTAGGCACGTGCGTACGAGTCAGCCTGATTCTTAAAGGGGCCACAGTGGGAAATGACAGCCCGGCCCCTGAAGATGATGTCAGGACTAAGGGGTATTTAAACCTTGGCTCAGTCCTCAGTTCCTTGCCTTGGCAACAGGTCCTTCTCCTTGGGAGTGCTAGTTGCTGTTCCTGATCCAGTGTTCCTGTTCCTGACTCCATGCCACTCCTCGTCCCTGGTTCCTGCATCCTCTTCCTCGGCTTGATCTCCTGGTTCTGACTTTGGCTTGTTTACTAGTCTCTGCTAGTCTGCTGCCCGTCTTGACCCTTGGCCTGGTACCTCATCTCTGCTCGTCTGCTGCCTGCCCTTGACCTTCGGTTTGGCTCTTCATTTTGCACCTTTGCTGCCAGCCTCAACCCTGATTCCTGGCTCCACCTCTGCCTGCCACTGGACCCGTCTTCACCGAGGAGACCCGCACCTAAGACCTGCCAGCCCCGGTACCCAAGGGCTCAACCGGAGGGGAATGAGTTTTGTAAGGAACTGGGGAACATTTTGGGGAAGGGGGTGTCTCTTCCGAAGGGTTGGGCTCCAACTTAAACAGGGTGGAACCAGACTGCTGGTACTAACCTTTAAAAAGGAGATAGAGCAGCTTTTAAGCTAGAACAAAGGGGAAAGCCGACAGTCACTCAGCAGCGCATGGTCCAGAAGGAGGTATCTTCAAAGGATACTAATGATGCATTAGAATTAGGGCATCCTGACAGTGAGGTTCCAATAATAAGAAAAGTAATCCAAGTGCCTGTAACTAAAAACTCTCCTGAGCTATAAAATTCTAACTTATCCCTATTAATTAAAAAGTAGAATAAAAATACAAACAAAAAACAAACTTTGAAATGTTTGTATGCTAATGCCAGAAGTCTAAAAAGTAAGATGGGAGAATTAGAATGTATAGCAGTGAATGATGACATAGACTTAATTGGCATCTCAGAGACATGGTGGAAGGAGGATAACCAATGGGACAGTGCTATACCGGGGTACAAATTATATCGCAATGACAGAGAGGAGCACCCGGGAGGCGGTGTGGTGCTTTATGTCCGGGATGGCACAGAGTCCAACAGGATAAGCATCCTACATGAGACTAAATGTATAATCAAATCTTTATGGGTAGAAATCCCTTGTGTTGGGGAAGACTATAGTGATAGGAGAATACTACCATCCACCTGGTCAAGATGGTGAGACGGACAGTGAAATGCTAAGAGAAATTAGGGAAGCTAACCAAATTGGTAGTGAGGTAATAATGGGAGATTTCAATTACCCCAATATTGACTGGGTAAATGTATCATTGGGACATGCTAGAGAGATAAAGTTCCTGGATGGAGTAAATGACAGCTTTATGGAGCAATTGGTTCAGGAACCGACAAGAGAGGGAGCAATTTTAGATCTAATTCTCAGTGGAGCACAGGATTTGGTGAGCGAGGTAATGGTGGTTGGGTGGCTTGGCAATAGTGATCATAATATGATCAAATTTGAATTAATGACTGGAAGGGGGACAGTAAGCAAATCCACGGCTCTCGTGCTAAACTTTCAAAAGGGAAACTTTGATAAAATGAGAAAAATAGAAAAAAACTGAAAGGAGCAGCTACAAAGGTAAAAAGTGTGCAAGAGGCATGGTCATTGTTAAAAAATACCATCCTAGAAGCACAGTCCAGATGTATTCCACACATTAAGGGGTAGATTTTCAAAAACGGCGCGTTGGCGTACTTTTGTTGGCGCTCCAGGCGCCAACAAAAGTACGCGGGATTTTAGTAGATACGCGCGTAGCTGCGTGTATCCGCTAAAATCCTGGATCGGCGCGCACAAGGCTTCCGATTTCGTGTAGCCGGCGCACGCCGAGCCGCGCAGCCTGCCTCCGTTCCCTCCGAGGCCGCTCCGAAATCGGAGCGGCCTCGGAGGGAATTCGCTAACGCCCTCCCCTCACCTTCCCCTCCCTTCCTCTACCTAACCCACCCCCCCGGCCCTGTCTAAACCCCCCCCTAACTTTGTTGGGGGATTTACACCTCCCAGAGGGAGAAGTAAATCCCCACGCGCCAGCGGGCCGCTGGCACGCCTAGACGCAACCCGGGGGCGGTTCTGGAGGGCGCGGCCATGCCCCCGGACCGCCCCGGGCCGAAACCACAACCCTGGGCCCGCCCCCGAAATGCCGCGTCCCGCCCCGAAAACGGCGCGCCGCTCGGCCCCGCCCCCGACACGCCCCCGACATGCCCCCCTCGGAAAACCCCGGGACTTACGCGAGTCCCGGGGCTCTGCGCGCGCCGGTAGGCCTATTGAACATAGGCGCACCGGCGCGCAGGGCGGATTTACGCGAGCAGGGCTCTTAAAATCCGCCCCTAAGAAAGGAGGAAAGAAGGTGAAACGATCATTGGCATGGTTAAAAGGGGAGGTGAAAGAAGCTATTTTAGCCAAAAGATCTTCATTCAAAAATTGGAAGAAGGATCCATTAGAAGAAAATATGATAATGCATAAGCATTGGCAAGTTAAATGTAAAACATTGATAAGACAGGCTAAGAGAGAATTTGAAAAGAAGTTGGCCACAGAGGCAAAAACTCACAGTAAAAATGTTTTTAAATATATCCAAAGCAGAAAGCCTGTGAGGGAGTCAGTTGGAACATTAGATGATCGAGGGGTTAAAGGGGCAATTAGAGAAGATAAGGCCATCGTGGAAAGATTAAATGATTTTTTTGCTTCAGTTTTTATTGAAGAAGATGTTGGGGAGATACCCGTATCAGAGAAGGTTTTCATGGGTAATGATTGAGATGGACTGAACCAGATCACAGTGAACCTAGAAGATGTGGTATGCCTGACTGACAAACTGAAGAGTAGTAAATCACCTGGACCGGATGGTATACATCCCAGGGTTCTGAAGGAACTAAAAAATGAAATTTCAGACCTATTAGTAAAAATTTGTAACCTATCATAAAAATCATCCATTGTACCTGAAGACTGGAGGGTGGCTAATGTAACCCCAATATTTAAAAAGGGCTCCAGGAGCAATCCGGGAAACTACAGACCAGCCTGACTTCAGTGCCAGGAAAAATAGTGGAAAGTGTTCTAAATATCAAAATCACAGAACATATAGAAAGTCATGGTTTAGTGGAACAAAGTCGGCAAGGCTTTACCCAAGGCAAGTCTTGCTTCACAAATCTGTTTCACTTTTTTGAAGGATAATAAACATATAGATAAAGGTAAACCGGTAGATGTAGTATACTTGAATTTTCAGAAGGTGTTTGATAAAGTTCCTCATGAGAGGCTTCTAGGAAAAGTAAAAAGTCATGGGATAGGTGGCAATGTCCTTTTGTGGATTACAAACAATTTTCTCAGTGGAAGGGAGTGGGCAGTGGAGTGCCTCAGGGATCTGTATTGGGACCCGTTCTTTTCAATATATTTATAAATGATCTGGAAAGAAATACGACAAATAAGGTAATCAAATTTGCAGATGATACAAAATTGTTCAGAGTAGTTAAATCACAAGCAGATTGTGATAAATTGCAGGAAGACCTAAGACTGGAAAATTGGGCATCCAAATTGCAGATGAAATTTAATGTGGACAAGTGCAAGGTGATGCAAATAGGGAAAAATAACCCATGCTATAGTTACACAATGTTAGGTTCCATATTAGGAGCTACCACCCAAGAAAGAGATCTAGGCTTCATAGTGGATAACACATTGAAATCATCGGTTCAGTGTGCTGTGACACTCAAAAAAGCAAACAGAATGATGGGAATTATTAGAAAGGGAATGGTGAATAAAATGGATAATGTTATAATACCTCTGTATCACTCCATGGTGAGACCGCACCTTGAATACTGTGTACAATTCTGGTCACCACATCTCAAAAAAGATATAGTTGCGATGGAGAAGATACAGAGAAGGGCGACCAAAATGATAAAGGGAATGAAACAGCTCCCCTATGAGGAAAGACTAAAGAGGTTAGGACTTTTCAGCTTGGAGAAGAGACGGCTGAGGGGGGATATGATAGAGGTGTTTAAAATCATGAGAGGTCTAGAACGGGTTAATGTGAATCAGTTATTTACTCTTTCGGATAGTAGAAAGACTAGGGGGTACTCCATAAAGTTAGCATGTGGCACATTTAAAACTAATCGGAGAAAGTTCTTTTTCACTCAACGTACAATTCGACTCTGGAATTTGTTGCCAGAGGATGTGGTTAGTGCAGTTAATGTAGCTGTATTTAAAAAAGGATTGGATAAGTTCTTGGAGGAGAAGTCCATTAGCTACCATTAATTAAGTTGACTTAGAAAATAGCCACTGCTATTACTAGCAACAGTAGCATGGAATAGACTTAGTTTTTGGGTACTTGCCAGGTTCTTATGGTCTGGATTGGCCACTGTTGGAAACAGGATGGTAGGCTTGATGGACCCTTGGTCTGACCCAGTATGGCATGTTCTTATGCTCTTAACAAAACAGGACCTCTGCAGAGTTTTACACACACTAGTATTTTCAAACATAGATTACTGCAATTCCCTATTACTAGACCTACCCTCAGGACTAATAAAACCACTCTAGCTACTACAGAATGCCTCAGCTAGACTCTTACTAGGGACAAGGAAATTTGACCACATTACCCCCTCGCTGATAGCGAAGCACTAGATTTCTGTAGAATCCAGAATTCATTATAAAGTATTAACTCTAGTTTTTAATATCATCAACAACATTAACCCATGCTTAATAGGAGTGACACTTCAACCATACACACCATGATATTAAGTCACAGGAACCATAGAAAAGCAGAGAGCCCAAAGATCGCAAAACAAAGGACTTCTAAAAGTGCCTACAACACGGAGTAAACATCTAACAGAAATAAGAGACCAAATGTTTTCTATAGCGGGCCCCAAGTTGTGGAACTCTTTTCCAGAATCACTACGTCTAATAACTGAAAGAAAGAGTTTCAAATATGAACTGAAAACATGGCTCTTTAGAAATGCATATGATCTAATGTAAAATATTAATATATGCTGACAACGTCACTGTCAGAGCAATAGATTATGAGAGTAGACTGAGCAATAAATATTGAGCAATGTAAAGTATAACAAGACAACATACTGAGTATTCCGTGAAGTAAAATGAAATGGAAATTATGGATTACAAACCACCTTCAGAGCACCCTAGTTAACTTGTCCAAGATATTGATTTATTGACCTAGTACTTGCTGTTATGTTGAACTAAATTATATATCAATATGTCCTAGAATATGTATTTGCTGCTGCATTGATCTAGAATATGAATGTTAACCCAGAATGGGAATGCTGACCCAGAATTTGAAAGCCGATTTTCTAAACCGTTGTGATCTTATTTTGTAAAGACGGTATATAAAACGCCTAAATAAATAAATAAATAAATAAATAAATAAATAAATACATACATTTCTTAATTTCCATCCTCTAGTCTTTATTAGTTATTTCTCTCTCTATGCAGCCCAGTATTCTTCTGGCTTTAGGAATCGCCTTGCCACATTGCTTTCCCGTCTTCAGATTTCTAGTCACTATCACCCCAAAGTCCCTCTCTTGTTCCGTGCACATCAACCCTTCACCCCCCCATCACTTACAGCTCTTTTGGATTACTGCACCCAGATGCATGACTGTGCATTTCTTGGCATTGAATCCCAGATGCCATATTTCGACCAACATTCAAGCTTCCTTAAAGCTCTTCTCCTTCTCTCTACTCCTTCTGGTGTGTCCACTCTGCTGCAGATCTTAGTATCATCTGCCAAACTTTACTTTCTCTCCCTTCCACGATGTCGGTAACAAAGATATTGAACAAAACTGGTCCCAACACCGATCCTTGTGGCACTCTGCTTAAAACTGCTCTCTCTTCAGAGTAGGTTCCATTTACCATTACACGCTGTCTTCTGTCCATTAACCAGTTTGCAATCCATGCCACCATTTTGGTGCTCACTCTCAAGCTTCTGATTTTATTCACAAGCCTCTATGCAGGACCATAACAAAAGCTTTGCTGAAATCCTAGTACATCACATCGAGTGCTCTTCCTCGAACCAATTCTTTAGTCACCCAATCAAAAAAATCAATCAGATTTGTCTGACATGACCTTCCCCTAGTGAATCCATGTTGCCTCGGGTAAAGCAATCCTCTTGACTGCAGATAGTTTACTATCCTTTCATTCAGCAGAGACTCCATTAATTTTCCCATCACCGAGGTGACGCTAACCGGCCTGTAGTTTCCAGTTTCCTCTCTGCTACCACTCTTGTGTAACAGAACCACCACCGCGCTTCTCCAAACACTCGGCACCATTCCCGTTTCCAGGGATCTATTGAACAGGTTATGCAGCGGACCTGCCAGCACATCTCTGAGCTCCCTCAGTATCCTTTGATGAACCTCATCCAGCCCCATGGCCTTGTCAATTTTCAGTTTTCCTAGCTCATCCCATACATTCTCGTCTGTAAACGGAGTTTCATCTACCCCCATCTCCGTCTACGGTCTTGTCAACTAGCAATGGTCCTTCCCCAGGGTTTTCTTTAGTGAACACCGAACACCGAACTGAAGATTTGTTTAATATTTCCACCATTTCTTCATCTCTCTCCACACATTGTCACCTTTCAATTTCATTATACCACTTTGGACCTTTCTTCTTTCTCTGATATATCTGAAAATGTTTTGTCACCTCTCTTTACCTCTTTGGCAATCCTTTCTTCTGCCTGACTTTTAGCTTTCATGATTTCCTTCTTCGTAGCAGGAAAAGGAAATGGATTTAGTTCTCCAAAGAAGTGACTGAAAAAATAACAGTAAAACAATCAACACTGAAATAAGACGAAAGATCTCAAAAAGAGGAACAGGGAAGAATATCTGGTATTGCTAAAGGAGACAAGGAAATAAAGTATAATTGCAAAATTGCAAGTGGAAGAAAGGATTTCTAAAGAGGTAAAGTGAGATAACTAAACATTTTTCAGATATGTCACAGAAAGAAGGATGGCTAGAAATGAAACTGTACGACAGGAAGGTAATGAGTAGCAATGTGTGTAGAGAGACAAGGAAAAAGCAAAAATACTGAACAAACAGTTCCGTGTTCGTTAAAGAAAACCTTGGAGGAGGACTACTGCTGGTTGGCAAGGATATATATGAAAGTAGGAAGATATCACACTATTTATGGAAAAGGATGTTTGTGTGGAATGAGCAAAACTGAAAGTGGACAAAGCCATGGGGCTGGATGAGATATATCCTAGAATAATAAAAGAGCTAGCTCAGACAGGTTCTGGTGGATCTATTGAATAGATCTTTGGAGATAGGAGTGGTGCTACAAGATTAGAAAAGGGTGGTTATGGTCCTGCTTCACAAATGTGATAGAAACAGGAAGTTGTAAATTACAGGTTAGACTTACTGCAGTGATGGGAAAATTAATAATGGATACTCTGTGGAAGGGAAAGATAATCAACGATCTATAATGCAGTAGGTTGAAGGATTTGAGGTAACATGGTTTTACTAGAGAAAACCATATCAAACAAAGCCTATTGATTTTTTTTTGATTGGTTGACTACAGAATTAGATCAAAGGTTGGCGCTGGTTTGGGTTTACTTGGATTTCAGCAAAGCTTTTCCTACAGTCCCACATAGAATGCTCATGAATAAGATGAGCTTGGGAGTGGGAACCCAGGTGGTAGCGTGGATTAGAAACTTGGAGATAGATATTCAAAAGATAGCCAGCATGGAAAGTTAGTTGGATAAACATATCCAGCTACCTTAGCTAGGATATTTACCAGCACAGCTGTACCACTGAATAAAACCGGATAAGTCTGAGTTAGCCGAATAAGTTTAGCTGGCTAACTTTAGACCTGCTCAATAGCAGGTCTAACTTATCTGGCCCTAGATTTTTCAAAATGCTATAAATATAGCAGAAATAGTGCCTACGATAATAAAAATGGGCATGGTTAGCCTAATGTCCTAACTTCTGCATCGCATAGGTAATTTCCACAATGTGTGTTACTTTACCTGCAATGTGTGATACCGTACCGCAAAGCGCTATGTGTCAGCGCATCATGCAGCATTAGCTGTGCCACGCATCAATAGCCATGGCTTTCATTACTTTATGCGTTGCGCAATTTTTTTTTATTATACATATCAGCTTCCTGCAAGCTGCCTCTTTGAAGATGTGTCGGAAGTTTGGAGAGAGAGAGGAGGTAGATAGGAGTTGTTGGTGGATAATTGGAAGTTTATTGTAGCGATTACTGAGTGAGTTGTCTTGTTTTGTTTTTTCCCTTCTGTTTCCCTTTTCCTGAGTCTCTTTTGTCTTTTGGTGTGTGTGAAAGTTTTTTGTAGTGTGTCACGTTTGTCTGTGTCTTTTTCTGTGGAATAGTGAGGAGGAGTGGTGGTGGTGGGGTGAAGGAGTGGAGGAGGAATGAGAAGGAAGTATGGTAGTGGTGAGGGGTGTGAGGAGGAGTGAGAAGGAGTGGCGGTAGTCATAAGGAGGCGTGAGAAGGAGTCTTGGTAGTGATGAGGTGTGAGAAGGAGTGGTAGAAGTAGTAGTAGTGAGGAGATGTGAGGTGGTTGTGGTGAGAAGGATGGAGCATGGGAGGTGTGGGGAGAGAGGAGAGCAGAGGTGTGAGGAGAGGAGGGGAGGAGGGCAGAGAGGAGGGTGGTTCTGGGCAGGAGTGCTAGAGGAAGGAGGAGGGACAGGGACAGGAGCAGAGATAGGCAGGAGAGAAGGGATAGGAGGAGGTGGGAGGGGGAAGGGGATAGGCAGGAGAGGACAGAGGGAGGAAGACAGCAGGCTAGGGATAGAGAGAGAGGGGGCAGAGGGGAAGGGAGGTAGGTGAGCAGGAGTGGGGGGAGGGAGGGAGGGGAGATGGGAGTAGGAGTTAGTATGAGGAAAGGGAGAACACTTCTCCGGAAGTGGAAGTGGCACCCCCTTATGGTAGCCAGGCAGCAGGATGCCCTCGCCTGAGGGCTCTGAAGTTCCGCATCCAGGACAATGAGCTGATTATTGCTGGAGTCCTGCAGCATTACCCAATGCTTTTTTGAATCCATGCCAGTAGGACCTCCAAGGCATCCAAGGGCCACATCTGGTGCACCATTGCCCAGGCAATTTAACGACAGAGCTGTGTCCTGTGCAGTGCAGAGCAGGTGGCCCAAAGGTACTGGGAATCAAGGCCTAATTAAAAATGAAGGTGTGCAACCGCAACAAGTACTTCCAGCAGATCGGCAGAGGAGCACCTTGCCCAATAATACTCACGCCCATGGCTGAGTGCCTCATCCAGCGGCTGGGACCGTTCCATTTTTTAAGATGGAACAAGCCACCCATTGCTCCTACCATGTGACAGGGGCCAGCCAATGGCACCGATAGCCCCTGTCACATGGTAAGGGCAAAGGGCCACCGGCGCCATTTTGTTTACTGGCAGCCAATGGCCCGAGAGCGGGAGATCGCTCCCGGGACCCCCACTGAACCACCAAGGACTTTCGGCAAGTTTGGGGGGGGGGTCGGGAGGGTGGGTGGTTGTAATTAATTAAAAGTGAAGAGTTTTCTATGCAGGTTTCGGTTTTCATTTCAGGGCATTTCGGGGTAGCCGAAATAAAATCGGCCCAATAATAAAATCGGGCTGATAACGAAGGCCGAACCAAAAGGTTCGGCCAAATCACATCTCTAAAAAATATACTTTCTGATTGTGTCTTTTCATTATGTGGTTTTTGTCTTAAGAGTTTATTAGGTCCAAGGTTTGGCCTCCACATGACCTTGCATGCTAGAGTGGCCTTGCACATTCCAATTAGCCACTTGTCTGGCAGGCAAGACCATATGGCCTAAGCCATACAACTGAAAGCTCAGTGTATGCTCTCAAGGAAGACAGCAAGAGCTAAACAAGAAGCTCCTTACTGTGGAGTGTCATTATTTAATCCTGATGCCTTCTTCAGACAGCATACTCTTAAGTAAGTCTTGGGTACATGGGCCTATATGTGAGATGGTCACTAGTTAGTCAGTGTTCAGTTCCATACATTGTCTAGTACAATAGGTGTTGAAATGCTTGGTTAGAGGTGCAGTAGCTAGGTATTTTCACTGTGGGAGGCCAATGGGTTTTATAGCTATGCACCGGTCATAATGCAGCCTAAACAAACCAATGGCCTCTTCCATTGTGAAGATGTATCACCTCTGACCAAACAATGGCCCTTCTCTCTGGTTTTGGCACCGAATGCTCTCATGACATCACTCTTTTGTCAGAGGCCTACTTGAAAAGTAACAGCAGCGTGAGGTGGTGTTAATCTGTAGGGAACTGAAATGTGCAAGCTGCAGGCGGCAGGGCCAGAGAGTACACTGTGTACATGTAAAGCTTATCTGGTGTTAAGGGGAAGTTACAGTCATCACCACACAAGACTTTACCTTGGGCCCCCTTATTTGTGTTCTTAGTGCAAATAAATTGCTATGTGGACCCAATCCTTTTTAGGTTTCACATTACACCAAATATGTCATCAACTTGCAGGCGGCTAGAACAGGATGTCAGGTGCTATGTGACAACTGAGGACGAGTGAGGGAGTTGTGTCGTGTAGTGAATGGCCACAGCCCAAGAGCTGACAGTCTAGAGCGTTGCTGCTGCTTGGGACCACGCAGACTTCCATAGACTGGCTGCCACTCCAGTACTGGCCTGCATTGTGGATCTGTATAATAGCTGTTAGCTAAGGATGAGCTTACATGTTAAGCTACATATGCCTGAATCCAGGTAGGCCTATCCTGCCAGTGTAAACAGATGACAGAGTGAGTGTCAAATGATGTGGCCTGGTGTATCAGCCTCTATGTTGACTGTTCATGATATGATCTAAAAGAGGAGGCTAAGGAGGCCACTGTCAGGAAAAAGGGAGCTTCAAATCTGAGTGCTGGCAGTCTTCAGGTTCCTGAACACAGCCTACCCCCCACTAACCATCCCTAGATATCTGTAACATGCTGGTACTCAGCCCCTCCACTAACTGATTTCTTTGTATAAGCCCAACATTGATGGCATGAGAGGGCCATTGGCACTCTGTGTTCCTCCCATCCCTGCACCTCCATATTCAGTGGACAGCTTATTTATACCCACACCCCCCCAAAACTGCTAGGCATCCCTGGCAGCTGAACATCTAAGAACCATGCACACCTCCAATTTAATGGACTATTAGGCCCACTCCAGGTATTAGGTTGCAGAGCCTCATGGGCGGGGGTGGGTGGAGTGGGGAGGAAGGTGTGCATTACAGGCAGATATGAACTCTTCCCAAAATTTGAAACTGCATATGAGATCTATCACCGGCAATTTTCACACCCCACCCCACCACTCCCCCTCTCAAGGTATTAACAGTGAGAAGCCTAGGGAGAATGTCATAGTTCTACGCGTGAAGCTATTCAGAAACCAGCCCAAACTATCATATCTCTGAGGCAAGCCTTGTCAAGAGTAGAAGCACTGATCATTGCTAAGGCAAGTTTGTGCAAAATGAATGTGTGCACACACATAAAACACACACACACACACACACACACACACTGCCTGCTCAGGGATATGCACAGATGATGTAAGGGTGGGAAATAACAGTCCAAATCACCCCCCAGACATAGGCTAATACTGCACATCACTTACCCAGATGCACACTGACAAACATATCTGTTGGGTACTGACTAACTGCAGCACTTCGTGCACCTACACATGGCCAATGCATATGTTCCTGGACTGTTTGTTAACAAACATCTCTAACATCTATAGCAGCCTGGTCTCTAACTGCTAATAAGGTAGTCTGAGTCCTTACTTGGCACATAATATTATCGACACCTGCACGCATAAAAAACATATATCAGAAGCATATATGGGGCATACTTTGTCTGAGGTACTCACATGGGTCCCATAAGGCCTCAGGTGGCATTAAATACATGTCTTGCAAGAGACCAACACAGAAAATGCATAAGCCATCATGGGAAACACATGAGACCTCTGGGAGCAATAGACCTCTACATTCAGCACTGGGGCTGGTTTACAACAGAGGCTGCTTGTAGGTTCCTGTGGTCCACAGCTGATAACACCTTTTCTATGCATGATCAGCATAATGCCTTGCTCACCTCAAACTGTTACAGTGACAAACATCATATAAGACACAGCCTATAGGTCAGCTACTCTTCCCTGGGGGCCATAAGTCAGGGCTGTCATCTTGACCAGCAAGGGCCTCTAATCCTAATCCACTTGATAGTGGATTACTCACCCAGAGCTCTGTCCTTTCTGCATGCTGCTCACCCAAGGAGTCCTCAGCCTATGTGCTTTTAAGGGTGCTCACAGATAGAGTAAAGAATGGAACAGATAATATCTCTCGCTTCAAATTTATAGGTACATACATAAAATTGCACAAGATGACTAGCCCTGAGCTGGATGGGCCAAGGGACATGCAGTACCATCACATCTCCTTAACTGGCAAAGGTTACCTATGTCCTGTCTGGCCAGGCAAATTGCTTCTACCACACCTTTGCAGTGGGTTCAATGAGGTGAAGCTTTGGTTAAGAGACATGTGGGTACTATTAGAATCCTTAGAAACTATACTGTGACCTTGACAACTACAAGGTCACTTTCTAATACAGGTGAAGGCATGACACCATCTGATTCCCTATCCTGCCTACACACAATCAGAATAGCATTCTTGTCTAGCCTCCCAGAGAAGCTTACATAACCAACATGACATCCCAAAAGACAAGGGCCTCACCGTCTGGACATGATAGTTTACAGTTAGCTTAGGTAGCTGGAGCAGGGCGAATCTGTGTTTGGCTGCACCCTAACCACAAATAGGTATGCTGACTTGCAAAGATCTGTGAGCATTGTGGGAATAACACTATCCTTGATATGCACTTTATGAAAGGAAGCCTGTAACTGCATGCCTGCTAGATGAGCACTTTGATGTCTGAGGTTGTTCTGCCACAGCTGATACAGTGCTAGCATCAGTGTCTTTACAGGCCCTTGTGACACAATGCATCCCATGTATAGGTGCACAGCATCAAAAGGATACAGATGGCTGCTATGGAATAAGCTAGTTAAATATATGAGAATGATATTTTTTACTGACAACCTATAGCTTTTGAATGTGCCTTCACATTTCTTAGCTACCTAGCCTTCATCTGATTTCTAGAGCTGGTGCCCTCCATGTTCCAGGCCCTGCTGGAGTGCCAGCAGACCTATGGCACTATGTTGCCCACATATAAGGCCTAGGACTGTGTCCAAGAGGTAGGGCTAGCAAGTCAAACACTGCAAGCTAGGCTAGGGCAAGCTCTGGTCACTGTGTTCGCAGGCCTACACGAACACTATGAAGAGACGCGGGTTTTTACACTCACAATCAGTCAGAAAACATTAGGCCAGTCACATGTATTTGTTGTTCTCTTGGAGTATACTTTTTATAGCACAGTCAATTGCAGCATTGTCAAGATGAAGGCTAACTAGGCCTAAGTGGTTTCTTTACACATGGACCCAGACAGAGGAAGCCAGAGTTAAATCATGATTCTCAAAGAAGAGAGCTGATGCTAACACTCTACTCGGCTTTCTTACATGGAAGGGGAAGGAGTAGTTGAGTACTAAGAGGCAAAATAGCATTGAATTATGTTTTGGCAAAGCTGGCTGCCACTCAGCGTGGTGTCCTGGCCTTCTATGGAGGGACATGGGGGATCCCGGCTTAGGTCTTGAAGTATCTCTATTGGTAGACCATGGCACAGGGCGAGATTATGGAATACATACTACTCTGGGTGGCGCATACATTAAATCTCCCCCAGTATTGCCCAAACAGCGAAATCAATTTTTCAGAACTCCAAAAGTGCATTCTATAACACAGCAGGTTGAATATAAGACCTCATTGTACCTCATCTCAGCAGGCGTGTTGGGAATAGCAACAGGGGTGAGAAGCCAAGTCCGGCAGCCATATCCTGTGAGCTATAAATATCTTTAAATAAATAAATAAATAAATAAATAAATAAATAAACAAACAAACAAATGTACATTGTCTTGGGCAACCTTTTTATTCAGGAAGGTGGTTATAAATGTCCTTAAATAAATAAATAAATACATACATACATATATAAATAAAATACTTAAATAACAGTGCCCGCCAGAGATACCATTTACTAGTAGATAAGATGGTAAGAGTTAAAGGCACAAAAAAAGATTGAGGCCTCTTAGCCCAGTATATTAAATACATAAACCTAGGGATGTTACTATTTTTTTAAAGCAGAGAAAGAAACACTAATAGTTTCTTTTCCTTTACTTTGAATAAAATAGTGTGGTTGCTGTGTTAGTCCACTTAGATACTTAGAGGCCTATATTCAGAGTGCATTTAGCACCACTTAGCCGGATAAGTATAGCTAAGGGGTGGTTGCTAAATATTCGGCTATGTTCAATGGCCACCACTTACCCAGATAAGTTACTAATCCAGCTAAGATGATGGCCAGATAGTCAGTAGGTGGATCGGGGCGACACTATTTATCCAGTTAACGTAACTGGATAAGTTATAATATTGGCTCTTATCCAGTTAAGTTAATCTGATAAGTTAGACCAGCCATAGAGCTAGTCTAATTGAGCCAGATTTAAAGTATCTGGCTAAGTAGTCACTATGCTGCTGAATATCCTATGTAACTTAGCCAGATAAGATGTATAAATTGTATAAGTTACATACACAGATAGTTTTAAATATTGGGCCCTTAGAATAAAGGTCAACCAATAAGCTGTAGGTGATACCTTTTTAAGTTATTACATTTGTGACCTATAATCCAACCATCAGGTCAGTAGAAAATGAGATAAGGATGATGATGTCTGAATATATAACAAATAAAAAGTTAACAAGGTAATTCCTACATATCCAAATAGACTAACATGGCAACTCATCTACTGAAAATACAAGTAAAGAGTTGTAAAGTAAAAGGATGAGTGAAATGGTAATAGCTAGATGCCCTTTCAAGCATTAGATATGTTAAAAGTCTATAGTTCCTTGCTTTTTTTCAGGCATAATTTGTGCAATTGTCATATAAGTCCATTCACAATTGTAGAAATAAAATTATAGGCGATACGTTTTCATTGAACTAACAACATATTTGTGACAATGTTCTACAAGCTCTGCTTCCTTCATCAGATTAATGCATTTCTCTGCTTACATATGTAAAGGATTTTTAAAAAGAGGTAAGAAAGGTGAAGGAGAAAAACATTAGCATTTGCAGCTATAGGAAGACTATATCTGATAACAAATGGAGAAAATAATTCATTTAGGATGCAAACATCCATTAGCCATTCATCATTTAGAATAGGGGTAGGCATCACTTGTCCTGAAATGCAACCAACAGATCTGGTTTTCAGGATCTTCACAAGGAATATGCATAGGGTATATCTGTATCCACTGCCTCCTTTGTATGCAAATATATCTCATGCATATTCATTGTGGATGTCCCAAAAACCAGATCTGCCTATTGTATTCCAGGACTGAAGTTGCCTACCCCTGATTTAGGAGGACAAGAACTGGAAATTAGAAGTGTGCAGCCAAAACAATGTTGGTTCAGTTTGTTTTTGTTTCATTCAGTTCATGGGACTGTCATTCTGAAAGTTCCATTAGTTGCCATTTGTTTTCAGACGTTATGGGCTGGATTTTAAAAGCCATACGCACGTAAATTCAGAGGATTTACGCGCATGGGGGGGTTATGCGTGCCGGGCCTATTTTGTAAAGGCCCGGCGACGCACATAAAGCCCCGGGACGCGTCTAAGTCCTGGGGCTTTACTAAAGGGGTGGGGCAATGGCGGGACGGAGTCGGAGGCTTCCGACACAGCAGCCATTTGCTGCTGTGCCAGGGATCGCGCGCCGGCAGGCAACCAGCACGCGCAACTTACTTCAGCCCCAGGGCTAAAGTAAGTTTGGAAATAAAAGAAAAAAGAATAAAAAGGTAGGGGTGAAAGGGCGGGGGAGGTAGGGGAAGGTAAGGGAAGATGGGGTTGGAGGGTAGGGAATTCCCTCCAAGGCCGCTCCAATTTCGGAGCGGACTGGGAGGGAACGGGGGAAGGCAGCGCGGCTCGGCGCACCCATGGTATACAATTGTGCACCCCCTTGCGCAAGCTAACCCCTGATTTTATAACATGTGCGTGCCTGAGCGCACATGTTATAAAATCGGGCATACATGTGTGCACGCCGGGTAGCGCATGCACATGTACACCCGTGCGCATGTCTTAAAATCTACCCCAAAATGCGTAAATGTAGGGAGGATAATTTTATAATAAGAAAATAGCATAAGAACATAAGATATACCATACTGGGTCAGACTAAAGGTCTATCAAGCCCAGTATCCTGTTTCAAACAGTGGTCAATCCAAGTCACAAGTAACCCGGCAAGTACCCAAACATTAAATAATCTCAAGTTACTATTGCTTATTAATTAATAGCACTTTTTCCTCTAGGAACTTATCCAAACCTTTTTTAAACCCAGTTACACTAACTGCTGTAACCACATCCTCTGGCAATGAATTCCAGAGCTTAACTATGCGCTGAGTGAAAAATAATTTTCTTCAATTTGTTTTAAATGAGCTATTTGCTAACTCCATGGAGTGCCCCCTAGTCCTGTTATCTGAGAGAGTAAATAACTGATTTACATTAACTTGTTCAAGTCCTTTCTGCTGTGCTCCCCGGCCATGGCAGGCCTGCAGCCGGGTTCACTCACCCCTTCAGGAGCTGGCCCAACCTCCTTGACGGCAGTGGGCAGTTGCCTCCATGCCCATGCTCCCTTTGTGCTTCTGGGACCCTCCTGGGCTGCCACAAGTTCCTCCGGGGCCGAGCAGGCCTCCCCGCGTTGCGGCATGGGGAGACACTGCCACCTCCTCCTTTCCAGCCTGTTGGCCTTAGGCGTGCGCTCATCTCTTCGGGATTTAAAGGGCCAGCGGTGGGAAAGCAGCCCACGGCCCCAGGTGATGACGTCAATCAGCTCCTTTATATAAGGCAGGCTCTGATGCCCAGAGCTTGCCTTGGCAACAGGTCTCCACGCTTCTCTGCTGTGCACTTCGTTGCTGATCCAGTTCCTGATCCAGTTCCTGATCCAGTACCTGTTCATGCTCCAGCTCCTGTTCCTGTTCCTGCCCTACCTTTGGATGGACTTACTTGGCTTGACCCAGACCTGAACCTGACCTCGCCTATAGCTGCCTGTTTCCGACCTCTTGCCTGGACCTGACCTCACCTGTAGCCGCCTGCCTTCAACCACTCAGCCTGAACCTGACCTTGTCTCTAGCCATCTGCCTTCAACCCTCTGCCTGGACTTGACCTTGGCTCTCGTCTCACCTTCCTGGGATCCTCAGACTCTGCTGACTTCTGGCACTCTGCCCTCTGGACACCTCTATCGGGATCAACCACGTGGAGGCCCACCTAAGTCCAGCTGGACCCGGTACCCAAGGGCTCAATCTTCAGGGAACAAGGGCTGGTATTGGCGAAGCTCCAGTCGACCTCCACATCCCAACGGTGGTGACTTGTGGGGGTTTCCCCCATAGATGGCGTCAACACCACCTCGGGCCAGGGGTCCACCTCCACAACACTTTTATGATTTTGGAGACCTCTATCATATCCCCTCTCAGTCGTCTTCTCCAAACTGAACAGTCCTAACTTCCTTAGCCTTTCCTCATGGGGCAGCCGTTCCATGCCCCTTACCATTTCGATTGCCCTTCTCTGAACTTTCTCCAGTACCATTATATCTTTTTGGAGATGCAGAGACCAGAACTGCACACAGTATTCAAGATGCGATCTCAGCATGGAGGGATACGGAGGAATTATGACATCCATCGTTTTATTTGCCATTCCCTTCCATTCCTAACATTGTTTGCTTTTTTGATCGCCACAGCACACTGAGCTGATGATTTCAATGTATTATCCACTATGACGCCTAGATCTCTTTCCTGGGTGGTAACTCCTAAGATAGAACCTAACATTGTATAACTACAGAAAGGGTTATTTTCCCCTATATGCATCACTTTGCACTTGTCCATGTTAAATTTCATCTGTCATTTGGAATCCCAATCTGTCTTGCAAATTCCTCCTGCATAGGGCTAAATTCTACATAGAGAAATTACACACAGACTTTAACCCAAATTTTCAAGATGGACTTGCACACGAACCCGCTGATGTTCACAGTGGGCTAATGTGTCTAAGTCTGCCTTGAAAATTCAAGCTTAAGCCTGCATATGAATAAGTCAGTTTGAAAATTTGTGAATTTGTGCATACCACTGCGTAGGATACATGTTCACATTTAGACCTGCTAGGTGTAAATACGTATTCATACTAGGGATATGCAGAACAAAAAATGAATTTCATTTCGTTCATTTGGTTTGTAGGAGCCTGAATTCATTTTATTAGTTTCAAAACGAAAAAATATTATTTGTTTCTTTTTTTTTTTTCGTTTGCCCTTAAAGTCAATGGAGGAAGTATTGCAGCCTATTTTGGGCTCCAGAATTAGGGTTTTCTCATCAATTCACATGAAACTTGAGGGAATAAATCATCAGAAGGGGGAAAGAACTCCAAGGTTAGACTGTGGCAAAGTGGCACCAGAAGTGGCATGAATAGCCTAACCTTTCAAACCCTTTCCTTCTGCCCTCTTTTTCTCTTCTCAGTCAGATTTTAACTCCCAGGCCAGTTCCTGTTATGTTTTATTACATATCATTATTTATAAATGTTTTTTACTTTTATAATTTTGATTATGATTGCATTATTTTTAACCCATCCCGAACATCAGAGGATAATAAATCTTTTAAAATAAATAAAATAAAGAGGCAAAAGGGTAACCAGAAGAGGCAGTACTTCTCCAAGGCATTGTCAGAGGAGCAAAAGATCAGCAAGAGGAGGAAGAACACCCCGAAGCTCAAAAAGAGGGCACCAGCAAGTAGCATGAAACCTTGAAGGCAAAATGGGAGGCAAAGCGGCACCATGAGTGGCATCAGCATCCTAAAGCACCAGGATGAGGGAACAAACCTGAAAAGGTGGCAGGAAAAGCTCCAAGGCACTGATAAAGGGAAAAAGCAGCACAGAGCGGCATCAACACTTCAAAGCAACATGAGAGGTGCAAAGCAGCCTCCACCCTCCAAAGTGGCAGGAACGCCTCATGGCAGGAAGGCAGAGTGGCAGAAAGAACCCCAATAATAAAGTCTGGGTATAGCAGGAAGGCAAAGTGGCAAGGGCGATGTCAGTCATTCTGTTGAAGCACTTGCCACTAGTCAGATTTAGTACACGAGAATGAACTGTGATAAGTGATAAGTATCATTTTCATGACATAAGCTTTTATTACATTCCCTGCCTGAGTTTGATCTTGCTACTGGGTGGAGTTATATGGGGCTCTTGTGAAATGTTCTTTTCAAATTAATCTCTTATCACATTCAGATCATGCTAATTATTTCACTTTCTAATCAGTGTGGTTTTCCTAGTATGTTATGTAATTTGCTTTATTAAGAAAGCTTTTCTCCTAATCTGGAGCCAAACCAGGCTGTTCCATTTCTTGATTTTCTGGTTTTCTAGGAGTTCTCACTCCCTGCTGAAGCTGTTAACACATTCTGAATATAAAAATGGTTTCTCCACAGCATCTTCTCTTTTGTGTCTATATTTCTTCCTTCTGATTGGACCTCAGATAAGTACTGGTTCTTTTTTACATTTAGATTTTTTAAAGTATATATATCTTTGAGCCAAGTGAATCACATTAAAGACCGATGATTACAATAACCAGCAACCACAAATTAAGGTAAAGTTGGAGTCACTGTTCTACAATTTGCTGGTATCCAGCAACCACAAATTATACACCACCACCAACTCAGAAACTAGACCCTGCCAGAAACCATGATGCCAGCTCTTATCCTATATTAACTCAGGCAACACCATCACAGGACCCAACATCCAGGGCTCATTCACCTGCTCTTCTTTCAATTTAATATATGCCATCACTTACCAGCAATGTCCCTCTGCTTTCTACAGAGAACAAACAGGACAATTCCTAAGGAAAAAAATAAATGGACTGTAGCAGGGTGACCCCATTTTTCCCCTTGTATGTTCAGGACCAGGCTAGATGCCTGGCCACCTTAATTCGCAAAGAGGGAAAGAGTCTGTGAGAGGGATCCTTTGGGGCAGGGGAGAGGCCTGAGGGCGGGACCAGCTGGGAAGCGTAAGAGTGTAGGCCCAGCTGGGTTCAAGAGGCCCCTACATCTCCGGGAGAGGTAGCTCCTGCAAATCTATCATGACCGAAAGCTCAGGGAGTGGGATGTGTACTGAAAGGTAGGCAGCCATTCTATTGTGTTGAAGTGCTATAACTTGAATAAAGTTTTATCTGCATTAGAAAAGGCTGGAGTCTGTTTGGCTTTGTGCCTCCAGCCTGGGAAACATCACTCTGTTTCCCACATGGACATAAATCTGACATTAGAAATGGCATCTTTCAGAAACCAGTAGGTGAACATTTCAACCTTCCAGGGCACTCTCTATCTGACTTTAAAATTGCCATACTCCTAAAAAGGAGCTTCAAAAGAACACTCCAGCCTGAAACTGCTGAACTGGAATGCATCAAAAAAATTAACACCATCATCCCAGGTCTTAACAGAGGCAATGGCTTCATGGCACACTGCAACTATCTATGAACTTAACTGATCTCAGATCATTCTGTCTTTTCACACTTATCTCAGTTGTCTGTAGTCTTGACTATAATGCTATTATCACCTTGTTTCCAAACTCTGCCTGCCTATTCAATGCCTTCTCTTTGTTCTGATTCCCCCCACCCCCATATATTTTGCCGTCCTCTGTACTTCTCTTCATGCATCTGACAAAGGGAACTCTGTCCTCAAAAGCTCAGGCCTCAATAAATTGGTTAGTGTATAATGTGCCAGCTGCCTCTTGTCATTTTTGCTACACCAGACTAACATGACTATCCCTCTGAATATCTAAAATGATAAAAGTGTCTACAACATAAACCCTAGAAACAAAGCTTAAGATGCTCAAAATGTTCTCAGCGGAAAGAAGGGTAGAGGACATAATAGAAACTTTCAAATATTTGACAGGTTTAATTAAAGTGCTGGAAAGGTGAAATCTTCCATAGAACAGGAAATTCAAGGACAAGTGGTCATGATATAAAGTTGCAGGGATGAAAATGCAATAGAAATGTGAGAGAATACAAGATGCAGTAGAAACATGAGAGGATAGCTGACTCCTGGAACAGCGTACCAGAGATAGTGACAACTGAAATCATTACAGAATTTTAAAATGCTTAGGACAAACACAGAACAGGGTAATAAAGGGTTGGGGGGTTGGTGGTGGAGGTAAGAAGAGATAAAAAGAAAACATGAAAAGGGGACATATCTGGGACAGCTGTAAAGGGTAGTGGTGGGAGCAGGTTTGAGAGGTCAGGCAGTAGACATGAGAGGGTGGAAGCTCATTTTGGTTTAGTAAATGGGAATTTATATGTCAATCTATCTGAAGTGGTAGAAAAACAGAGTGTGTCTCAATCTGGGCAGACTGCATGATCTTTGCCATCATCACACTTACAGCTGGATTTTAAAAAGTTTACGCGCGCCGGGATGCGTCTAAATCCCGGGGCTTGCAAAAAGGGGCGGGGTGGGGCCAGAGGCCTCTGTCGAAGGATTGTGTGTTGGCAGTCTGCCGGCAGGCGCAGAAGATAAAATAAAAATTTTGGAGGGGGGGGGGGGTTAGAGTAGGGCTGGGGGGGGAAAGGTTAGGGGGGAGTGAACGGGGGAAGGCAGCGCGGCTCGGTGCTCGGAAGGTGCACAATTGTGCACCCCCTTGTGTGCGCCGACCCCCGTTTTTATAACATGTGCACGCCTGCACGCGCATGTTATAAAATCAGGCATACATGTACGCGCGCCGGGTAGCACGCGCACATGTAGGCCGCGCGCACTTCTTTTAAAATCTAACCCTTATTTTACTATATTAACCCATGCCTCAGCTAAGTCTCTCCTGTAATTGCGTAAAAGTGTTTGATTATTTTAATTGCAAATGTCTTAGGTTCCTGGACATTTTTTACAGTTCCTTTCAGTATTTCGGTGCTAAGGTCAGCACCACAATGGTCTGGGGCCTGGAAAAGATACTTCCGCTCTCTCTCATATAGGGTTTGATGGAGACATATGGTATATTCACCACAGTCAGAGGAAATATAATACTTCTTCATTAAAATACACTGAAAAGAAAAGGGACTTCAAAGAACGAGCCTATGCAACAATGGCAGGTTTCCTTTCTCTCACCTACAAAGATAATTATGAACGAAATCATTATTTATTCTCTTTCTGCTCTTTGGTGATCAGCAATTTTGTTCAACTTTTCAAATAAATGCTGATCTATTAATACACTACTTGGTGATGGACTGGGTTACAGCCAGCCCTCCCAGGCAAACAGGCATCAGATCTCCCGATTCCCTGAATATTTTAAAACGATAATACTATAGTACCAGGAAAGAAAATGTACCACTACTCTACTTACAGACCCCGGTGTAACTGAATATGGCTATTTACTAAAACTTTCTCATCTATGTCGTCTCAATTCTTGGAACTTCAAGTACATTAGGGCATGCTTCTGGGAAACAAGATGTCCCCAAAGGATAGAAGCCAACAGAATGCTCAAAAACAAATTCAATCTGCTGCGTCCTCTTTAAAAAAAAAAAGCGCCAGGATTAAACTGTGTGGGCAGCTTTAATCCACATTTTCAGTCTCTGATTTCTTAGCAAGAACAATCAACCCTTTGCCTTTGAAAGGAGAGAGAGCAGAAAGTAGCGCTATGCGTTCATTGCTATCTGACCGTATTATGCTGCAGAGTGTCCTGTGCCAGCCAGCTACTGTCTCTCTTTCTCGCAAACTAAGTGCCCCCCCCCCCAACCAATATCCCTTCAAAGGAAAGGAAGAGAGGCGCTCAGGAGCACTATTACTGCAGCACATTCATTTTTAAAAAATACAAAACCCCCAAAGTGTAAGAATAACGTAAATACCACAAAAAAGAGCTCACTTCAAAGATTACAGATGTGTGATAAAGACCTCATATATACCCAAAAAATGTGTGAATGACCATTATTTTTTTGGCACTAGCACATGGGGAACAACTTTGTGTGTCTTCTTGGTGCTAAGGAACTATTAAATGGCCCTCTTTGTGGCTAATAATTTTAATCATCAGTCATTCATTTATATGACATATCTCTGCCGTTGGCGTCTCATTTACATAGCTCTGCCTGCGGCGTCTCTATCATTTTGTCATTCAAGAGAAAATTTTGCACGCACTCACTAGCGTGTTTTCAGCCTTTGCATTGTTGTCGCTCCGTGTTGCAGTGATTTCTCCTACAAAAAAACCACGTTATACTATATACATTTGTTGACTACAGAGAAGGGATCATATGTCTATGAAAGTAAGGAATAAGAACAGAGTTGGAGGATAAGAATTTAGAGGTTCATTCTCTAAGACATGTTAGGCCATTTACTGTTTATCGCGCAGTAAATGGCCTAACAAAAGGATAATACAAGGTATTTCAGATATCTTATGTTAATCTGGTCCTGGCACTGTGTGTATTTAAATGAACTGATTAGCATGTAAATGTATGTTAATCAGCTCAAAAATACCCTAAACTATGCAAATCAAATAACGCTGCTAGCTGAAAAAAAATCACAAGTCGCATTATTTGATTTGAAGTTAGCTACAACTCAAGAGAATCAGGATGCTAATGCTCAATCAAAAAATGTGGACCCAAAGACTGGGACCCCCACCCTAGCCTACCCGCCCTGATCGCCCCCTTACTAACAAAATTAGCCCTGGCTGACCAGTGGATCCTGGAGGCTGAAACCTCTTCTCTCCAATATAGTTCAGCCCCTGGACCACCCCCTAACTCACAAAATTTGCCCTAGTGATCCAACGGGAGCCCAGCATGACCCCTAGCCTCCAGGCTTGGCTGCCACAATTTTTCAAAATGGCCAAATGGCAATATTTTGAAAAATGGAAACCACTGGGCCAGGAGCCTAGGTGGTATTCTGGGCCCCCACTGGACCACTAAGGCAAATTTTGTGAGTAAGGGGGTGGTCCAGAAGGTGGGCTAAATTGGAGGGAGGAGGTTACAACCTCCAGAGCTTGGATTTTGTGATTGAAGGGGGGTCGGAGGGGGTTGAAGGGCAGGACTTGACAACGATTTATACATTTTTTTTTTTTACATTTTGACTATGGACCACCTTCAGGGTCTATAGAGACCCCCGAGAGCCTACTTTTGGGGTTGAGCTTACTCAGGACTGATGACCTCTTTAAGTGATGACGGCCTCACAGTCCCAGGGCTGCCATTGCCTGTTTGGAACATTTACCACCAGTATTTTTTCCCCACAATATTTAACCACAAAGAAAAATATTATGAGAATCACTTGACTATTGTAATGCCCTTTAGTTTCTGCTAATACTCTGTGCCTCTTTCAGATTATTCAAAACTCTGTAGCATGCTTACTCACCGGAGTGGCTATTTGTGAACACATTACACTTGTCCTTAAATCTTTACATTGGCTTCCCTTGCATTCACGTGTCCAGTATAAGCTTGCTATAATAATATTCACTTTAACAAATAATATTCATCTCCTTGGATCACTACCTTGTTTAAAGTCTATATATTGACACGTGCTTTCAGATCCTCCTTCTTGATATTTCCGCTCCTAAAGTCGTCCATTTAGGCGAAGTGAGGGACAGAGCATTCTCAACTGCTGGCCCCATCTTGTGAAATTTAAGAGAGCTCTGAACACACATTATTCAAACTCTCGTTCAATTCACCTACCCAATACTTTTTCAAGTTTTTGTCCTTATGTCAACAGCCATTAAGAAATTATAATATGTCTTTAATTTGGGTTATTTTATTTGATTGCTGCTGTTCGTATGTACCATATTGTTTTTTGTTTTCATTATATATGTAAAGTGTACCCTGATCCAAACTGCAGAGGAGTGGGTAATAAATGCAATATATAAATAAATCGACAGAGTCAATTATCACAACTTTGTGACTCCAGTGGTATTTTTCCCTTGGGGAAAAACACACGCCTTAGTGAATGAGCCCCTTAATTTGATATAAACAGGGTTCATTATGACCCCTGTTTCTTTGTGAGACAACAAATCAGACGCTTTATTGAGTGATACAGATCGGTTGCTATAGCAATGGCACTCCAAGGATTTAGCATTAAAATTTGGATTAACAATCAATACAGTTGAAAACTGGGCTCAAACCAATACCAGGATTGGTATTGGTTTGAGCCCAGGATCATCTTGAACAAATCTGAATCTTCTCGAGGGGAAGTTGCACATTGCCAACCACTTTGGCATGGGTTGTTGGCCAAAAGAATTCCATACTTAGCTAATGATCCCATTCCCTTTTAAAACTTGCTAGTGGCTTCAATGTGATTTCCTAATGGAGAGATTTATAGTTTAGCATATTATGCATGGGCTAATGAGCATTAACACATCAGATGAGATTAAGAAAGAAAGACAGATGAGAATGCTAAAAGAAAACACAGAGGAACAATATTCATTATGGGCATACTGAATTTTTTATTGTATCACTTCTTGTAGGCAAGTGATACAATAAGAGCATTGTGGCCTACTTATTTCAAGCCACTTCCTAATTCAAATCACTAAGTACAGCACTGGATTTAGAGAACAATTTTCATTCGAATTGTACTCTATATTTTTTTAATATATTCAAATCAATTTATCATGTCATCTTGTCTATAAGAAGCCACTCTGGAAAAAAAAAACAATGGCCAATCATTGAAAACCAGTGGTCTTTTACTGTGGTTTTAAGGAAAATTTCTTCCCATTGACATTTACAGTTAAGCATTAGGAGGACACTGAAGCCATATGATTAACGTCTGAAAATGTACACTATGAAGGTGAGACCTCACCTAGCAAATTATGTCTAACTGTAAGGATAAGGACAAAATAGAAACAATCCAAAGAAAGCCTACTAAAATAGTATAGGGTATACACTAAAAAACCTATGAGATTGTTGCGACCAGCGGTCTGTGGGCCTGTCCTGCAAACCACCGCTCTTACTTTTGGGCCCAAGGCTGTGCCAGTGCCACCCGAAGCTGGGGAAAGGCCCCAAAGATGGATGCAGCAGACCACCGTACCTCTCCTGCTCCTGCCACCCAGCCTGACACCGATGCGGTCCACTTGGTCTTGTGGCAGGTCGCCACGCTCTTTGTGCTTCCATGCCACAGCTACTCATGGCCCTCCCTAGGTGCACATGTGCCCGAATGTGCCCCTTTTAAAAGGCCAGTGGCGGGAAGGGGCAACCTTGGATGACATCACTACCAGGGGACTATTTAAGGACCACTGCTGGAGGAGTTCATTACCTCAGCAATAGGATGACTCCGTTGGAGAAGTGCATTGCCTCTGCATTCCTTGTTCCTGTTTCCTGATCCTGCTATGCATTGCTCCTGAGTTCCTGTTTCTGGTTCTCTGGCAGTTTGTTTTTTTTCCTGAATTCTTGTTTTTGTGGTCAGTTTCTCCTTCATCTGTCTTCAGCATTTTGTCTTGCTTTTGTGATCCTTCCTCCTCCTCTTCATTCTTCATCTCCTTGGATTGGACTTCTGGCTTTGATCTCACATTGGACTTCTGGCTTGACTTTGGATTGGATTCTGGCTCGATCTCGGATTGGACCTGATACTGCTTGACCTCCACATGCCATTGACATCTGCCTGCTTCTCGTTTCTGATTGAACTCTGCCTGCCCCATGATTCTGAGAGCACTCCGCCCTCTGACCACAGCCCGAACCTGACCCTGTCTGACTGCTGTCTGCTCGATCGCTGCTTATCCTGACTCTATTTCTTTCTCTATGCTGGCCTGCCATGTCTTCATTGCGAAGGATCTTCACCTTCACAGATGCCCGCACCTAAGATAAGCCAGCCCCAGCACCTGAGGGCTCAACCTAAGGGGAATGTGGGCTGGTACTGGCAAAGCTCCAGTTGGGCCTCTGCTCCAGCCAGCTCCGCCTGCCGATAGTGGGGGACCTGCAGGACTCCTCCCTGCAGGTTGCACCAACTCCATCTCAGCCTAAGGATCCACATTTGCAAGTGAAATGAGACTCAAGGATCTAAATATATATACTGAAAAGCAGAGCTGTCCAAACCTTTCCTGGAGATCCCATGAGTTTGGCTGTCCACAACAAATATGCGCAAGATATACATTGGAAACCCACTAAATTTTAATTTACCTCATGCATATTCATTGTGGATATCCTAAAAACCCGATTGGGGTCTCCAGGACAGGTTTGGCAGGAAATATTAGGGGAACATGATACTGAACTTCAAATGACTCAAATGTATAAATAATACATAAGAAGTAAACCTTTGTCAGTGAAAGGTAGCTCTAGAGCAGGAGGTCACAGTATGAGGTTCCAAGAGGGTAGACTCAGGACTAACATAAAATATTTTTTCACTGCCTTACTGTACCCAAAATAAGAATTTCCAATTCTTTCTCTTATAGTGGCTTTAAAAAGTATATGATTGTGTAGTTTGCAGTTAGTGTTGCATATGTTCAGAATTTATGGCACATCTTAAGCTTCATGTTGGTAAACTATATAATCATGTAAAAGGGTTACAAATCATTTATCAAGTTATAACTCAACAACCCAGGAGATTTTCTGTGAGAGTAGCAAACGCACACATTACAAGACTGGTAAGTTCATAGTAATGATTTGTCTGCATAGAGCAGTAATGGGAAACTTTCTGAGTTGGGTGTTAAAAATGGCTAAGTATATATAGATTAACCAGGCTGTTGATTGCTGAGATTAGTGTAAGACTTCATTCATATTTTATTGGATGTTGTGCTTCCCAAACATTCTATTAAATACGACTCTGGAATCATTCGAGACTACATCAGCTCTTGAGATAGAAAACATTCTCAAGAAAATGAAACCGTCCTCTCATCCATTAGACACAATTCCAACCAACCTCCTCATCGCAATAAGGAACACCATATCAAAGCCAATTGCTGACATCATTAATTGTTCTCTTTCCCAAGGTCTACTTCCTGACCAACTTAAACTAGCTATTCTCAAACCTTTACTAAAAAAACCGAACCTACCGACCACAGATCCAGCTAACTTCCGCCCAATAGCCAATCTGCCAATGATCGCCAAACTTATGGAAAAGATAGTCAATAAACAGCTATCCGAGTACCTGGAAGAAAACTCTATTCTTGCACCTTCCCAATACGGTTTTCGTAAATCATTGAGTACGGAATCCCTACTTATCTCTCTTACCGACACTATTCTAGCTAACATGGACAAAAAACTACCACATCTCTTGATACTTTTAGATCTCTCTGCGGCCTTTGACACTGTCAACCACTCATCTCTATTAACTGGTCTGGCAGACATAGGCATTAAGGGTACAGTTCTTAGCTGGTTCAAGTCCTTCCTGGCAAATAGACATTTTAAGGTAAAAATAAACAACAAAGAATCTCAGCCGGTCCCATCCAACCAGGGGGTCCCTCAAGGTTCCTCACTCTCCCCAACCCTTTTTAACATTTACCTCTTACCGCTTTGTCGACTACTTTCTAAACTAAATCTAATCCACTACCTATACGCGGATGACATCCAAATACTCATCCCAATCACAGAATCTCTACACAAAACCCTGATTCATTGGAACAATTGCTTGCAACAAATCAATCGTCTTCTTGCTAGCCTTAACCTTATTCTTAACAACAACAAAACCGAGATCCTAATCATCAATCAGGACATCACCAACAAGTTGCTAAACCCAGCTAACCCACTCACTGCAACCATTCCTTTACTAAATAATTCACCACAAGTACGAGACCTAGGCGTCATTCTAGACGATCAGCTTAACCTTAAAAAATGTATTAGCACCACCACTAAAGACTGTTTCTACAAGCTACAAGTCCTGAGAAAGTTGAAACCTCTTCTTCATTTCAATGATTTCCGGTTGGTTCTTCAAGCCATTATACTATCAAAAATCGACTATTGCAATTCGCTTCTCTTCGGCCTCCCAATCTCATCCTTCAAACCCCTCCAAATGCTACAAAACTCTGCAGCTAGAATCCTTACAAATACGAATAAAAGAGATCACATCACCCCCATTCTCAAACTCCTCCATTGGCTTCCAATTAAGCAAAGGATTCTTTATAAAGTGCTCACAGTAATTCTCTCAATTACCTTCTCCCCTATGACCTCTTGATTTGATTACAATGCTTTCCATGTACTACCGTCACTATGTGCTCTTGTTAATTTTCCCTCATCTGCTCCCAATTGAGGAACCTTCGTTCCCTGTAAATAGTTACCCAGTTACTGTTTGTTGATGTTTATCTCTTGTATGCAAAGTTTACTGTTCTATGTAATGGCAGTGCCAAAAGTTCTGTATAATGACACTGTCAAAAAGTTTTAGTTATCTGTAAACCGATATGATGTGCAAACGGCTATCGGTATATAAAAACCTATAAATAAATCAATCAATTCACAATATATCCCCACTTCACTTAAGCACCCAACTAAGTCCTCACTCTTCAGCTAGACCCATCAGAGGAGCATATAAAGGCACTCTCCATGTTCCCTCAACAAAATCCTCGCTTCAGAAACGTATCATATCTACTGCTGGCCCCATTCAATGGAATGCGCTCCCGCCAGATATCCGTCTAGAGATCTGCCACTCTACATTCAAAAAGAAACTTAAAACCTGGCTCTTTAAACAAGCTTTTACAGGACCATAAGCTCTTTTTTCCCCTACAGCCAGCAAGATTTCCTCATCATCGCTTTCCCCAGGTTCTATACTTCTACTCGACTCTGCATCCATTCTCTTGCTGCAGGTCTCATGTGACATTTTCTGTTTTGCTTTTCTGTTTTTGTTTTTATTTATACTGCTCAATGAGACTTGTTAGCTAATATGTTTACATTACAATGTTAATTTTGATCTAGTTTACCCTTTTCCAAGTTCCACAACCTTGTTCTATGTAATGCCTCTAGGCAAAAATTTTATGTTCAGTTTCAATGTAAACCGATGTGATCTGTATTTCATACAGGAACACCAGTATAAAAAAATCTAAAAATAAATAAAATAAATATAAACGTTTTGCCACTGATCCAGGTTGCTTTACGCCATGCTGCCAAAAGGACACCTGTAATTAACAGGTTCATATAACACAACATGCCAATGCACTAAATACCACAGTAACACAGCAGAAGGTGGTAGAAAAAACCCATCTAGTCTGCTTACTTATTCTGTCCACACAGCTCACAGTTGTCATTACAGAGTGATCAACTGCAAGACATATCTAGTCTGGGACAGTCTGGTTTTTAATTCCCCCCTCCCTTTTGAACTCCACCATCTTGGGTGAAAGGGTATTCAAGATCCCCACTTAAATCTCCCCAGCACTTAGGGTTACCAACTTTTCCATAAACCAGACTGTACACTTGAGGAACGGGGAGTGAGGTGGGGGAATGGTACCCCCTCATTGGCATAAATTTTAGATCCTACCAGTGAACTGTCTGAAAAGTGTTTCTATGTATCTGCAGAACCACTGGGAGCTGAGGGCTATGTTATGTACCACTTCCTCCTTCTATGCTGTCCAATCACAGCATGGGAAAGGAGGCAGGGATATAGCACAACTCTCCTCTGATAGAGGAAGAGAAAGGCAGGTCGGAGTCTAACTAAGAGGCTGTGAGAAAAAGGAGGATCCACCTGCAAAACCGGACATTTAGCATCCGGTTGGTACTTCTGACTGGACACTGTACAGAATGCCTGAAAACCTGGCTGTGTGGCCCAAAACTGGACAGTTGGCAACCCTACCAGCACTCTACCATTCCCATGTCTAACCACAAAACTCTTAATAATCTATATAGCCAGGAACACTAGTACAGTCAATGATATAATAACAGGCCTGCTAGGCTCCCGGTATAGCTTACCCACACTTAACTGGAAATATAATGCTACAATTAATGTCACTAGGCAGCATTACATAGACTAAACAATGTTACTGTATTAGCAAATTCAAGTTAAAACCTGAGTTGAATTTTGAGCAAAACAGCTTCCATGTTCTTCTTATGCTTTACCCACTCACCAGCATCAAAAGAACAGCCATCAAAACATCACTTGACTTGCTCCTTCTTTCAAATGAGCTGATTGTAATAATAACCTAATGGTTTCTTGTTTTCTTGACAAACGGGCTGGATAGATTTTTCTGCTACAGACATCCGTGAGTAGTCCGATATATGAGTAGTACACAGGAAAACTTAACTGGATCATTTATTTATTTATTTATTTATTCAATCTTATATACCGGCTTTCAAGTTCATTTCAAGGCGGTTTACATTGATTGAAGTTGCAGTAGCAACCTTCAAACACATATATACTAAAAACAAAACATGGTACTTCATTTGCTTTTCTGGTTTTCATAGAAGAGTTCCCAGAGCCAGGCACATTGGTGCTGAAACATGTTTGGAGTTGGGGAATGAACTGGTGGAGTTTATGGTGTTTTACTACTTCTTAAATACATTTATGTATTTATTTTTACTTAAAATGGACTGAGGCACATGATAAAAATGATCATGCTTGGTTAATAGCACTTAAGTACCCATTTATGTGATGCCTCCTAAATACTTTATCACGTGCCTAGTTAAAGCTCTTGAATAAATGATTTATGGCCTTACTTTTTTTTTTCTCTTGCTTCTTTCTTTAGGTCCTACATGCCTTTTCACTTTGTTCCTGAGAAATATGTGGAACATTTGTGTGCTGTTTGCTTTTAGGCTCCCAGTCTGCAGAACTCCAGTCACATAAAAAGGATGAACATATGGAAGTATTCAGCCCACATCATTTTTTTTTTCACTTGCTGCAATAAAGGTATTTGGGTTGGCTAAGGCATATTTGGACTGCTCAGTGGAAATTAACTCGCTGAGAAAAAGAAAAAGATGGCAGGTAAGGAATGCAAGGCCCATGCATAGGCTGCCCTTATTCTTGGTGCAATGCGACAGAGACAGGCATGGTCTTTGGCTTTCCCATTTATTTATTTATTTCTTTAGGGTTTTTATATACCGGCATTCGAGAACGCAGTCCCATCATGCTGGTTCACATTAAAACAAGTGTGCATCGTAAACAAAACTAAAACAATGGTGCGGAAAAAGGCAGTTACAAATAACAGGGAGATTAGAACTTGGCAGAGAGAGAAGAGAAAGGACAGGTTATTAATTCAAACATGTAACGATGGTGTAAAATAATATAAAATTCAAACATGAAGGTTAGTCATGGTGTATGTGAAGGTAAGGATTGGCGTGGGTGAGGTAGATCAGTTTGATCTACCTTCCACGCCTTCCTTCTTTGCAATTAGGGACCCTCTGGACTTATTCAAGGCCCTCCTGAATCCCATTGCCGCTTTGGCCTCAGCACCAGGAGGATCTTCCACGAATTCGCCACCCTTTCCATGCATGCACACATCCACATTTCATAAAATGAAGGCTGTCATCTCTCTAAAGTGTGCCAGTACGCTTGGCAAAAGCCCTACGACATGGCGCGAAGGACATCTTTCCTTCCGAACTCTAGACCAGTACTACAGCTTCTGACTAGAGAACAAACAGCAGGCCTTCATTCATTTACTGTCACAGAAAGAAATGCATTCAACCTTTGTTTTCTGTCTTTTGAGCAGGGTATCGAAGAATGCCAAGCTTCAGAAATGTCGCTCTGATGAACATTATTTTCTTTCAGGAAATGACACAGTGACACAGGTAAAAGGTGATTTCAAGAGACTGCTGTGCCACAAATTGTCAGGACCTGATTTAGAGACCTTGCTTTTGTCAAGAAAGACAGTTGGGCGTCTGCTCTAAAGAAGTGCTGGGAATATTTTCATCAAAGGCTTGAATTGAAAAACAGCGGGGGAGAGAGGGGTGGTAAATATCTGAGATGTTGCCGAGAAAGACCGCTATATCCGTGCAATTACCATTAACAAGGGCTAGCAGTAGCTCAATGAAGTAATTCAATCTGGTGTCCTACATTTTATCAGACAGCAATTTTAAGCTTTGACATAAAAGACTGCAGAACAAAGACTGGTTTCTTGCGCATGCCGTTCATTAAACAATTTATAATCGGAGGGCATTTCAATTGTAGCACCCAACTGCATGTCCCTCTGAGTAGCGAAAGGCAGGAGGAGTAGATAAAACCCCTAGAGCAATAATTCTGGACAGGTACAGACCGGACACACTCGGAAAGGTTTTTTCTTTTTATCATTGTTATTAATCCTGATAAGAAGAGCACTTGGAAAGTAAAGAAAGTCAGTATCGGGCAATTTTCAAATAGCCCGCAGAGTTGAAAAAAGCTATAACGCAGATACTCTGTAGTTAATTTTCAAAAGGAAAACCACCAGTGTAGTTTCCCTTTTAAAATTAACTATCATAAAAGGACATGTGCTAAAAATGCCTGAAAATGCCATTGTACATGCACTGTTTTACTCCTCCACCCTAAACAGCCTCCAGTACTGCCTCTTTTTCACCTTGCTAAAATTTCGAGTGCTGTGGACGCTAGGGTTGCCAACTTTTCAATGGACCGGGGGTGGGGGTCGGGGAATGGTACAACCCTCATTTGCATACATTTTAGATCCTGCCAGTGAACTGCCTAAGCAGTGTATCTATGTATCTGCAGAACCACTGGGAGCGGAGGAAGAAAAGGAGACAGGGATACAGCACAGCTCTCCTCCTATGTGTCCTATTTAGATATAGGTGTGTCTAAATAGGACACACCAACCACGCAGGCTACATCTATAATTACAGAAAGGTATTTAGAAAACCTTCTAAACAAAAAAATGGAAAAAATATCTTGGCAACTGCAATTAAACCTCTTCTACACTGAATTTTGACCTGCCTCTGCTCTCTTACGCTTATGATATTGTCAATTTCACTGCAGTGTGCTAATAAGACTCATTACCCCTTTTTGGGCACGCAATGTCACTCTGCCAACATCAGCTTCCTCTGGAATTTGGCAGAGAAAGGGTGGTGGCTCAGGCCCGCACAGTATGAAGTCAGCGCCGCACAAAGGCCAGAAGCCAAACAGGCTTGCTGGCACTTCAATCAGCTTTGCTGCCTCATTTAAATATCCTCTCAATCAGGTAGGCAGCCTGGCTGCCTAGAAAATAATGGGGGGAAAATGTATAACTTCACCCACAGAACATACAACTTAAGGCTCTCTCACTTGTGCATCTGAACTCAGTGAAGGATTTGATACGAGCCATAGGATTTTAGGCAGGTAAATGCGTTTGAAAACTGGTAGAAGTGTTCACACCGTACGAAAGCGCGTGCTTTCGCCTGTGCGAGAAAAGGGGCAGAAACAGTAAAATACATACTTCATTCTGAAAACCCTGCAAGCGCTTTACTCCACATATTTATGTGGTTGCCTACTCTGTGAGTACAAAGCACCCACTGGTCCAGCAAGCACCTTGCTTATTTAACGATTACACCACCCCTGAGGTCATAAGGTCAGAACTTATCCTGATGTGAGGACATTTCCCTCCTTCTCATTTTTCTATCTTTGAGGGCTTATTTCTAAGATGAGAGAAGCAAGGCTAAAATAAAAATGCTTCCAAATGAGAACTGGAAAACAAGATCTAGATATAGTTGCTGGTAAACAAACAGCCACTGGTCACTCTTGTGCTGATAGTCAAGAAGTCTATTTCAGCGGTACTGCAGTCTGGAGCCCTGTCCACTGGCGTTCCAGTCACCATTATTTCACTGCCACGGCTGATGTTCTACCACTCCCAAGTTTAATCCTTTACATTCAATTGTCTCTAAATTAAGATGGCAGGTCAAGTATAGGACCGAGAAGCCATATTCAAACCACATTCCGTTCTATATAAATTAAATTGAACCGAAAGCTTCGGGTCATAAAGCACAGGACAAGTCCATAGATGCGATGGGAGTAAAACCAAGAATGGATCAGTCTGTCCCATATGGCATGTAGCTATATGGTCACTTAAACATAAACCTGAAACTTATTTTTCTAGGATCTCCTTTTCTGTTCCGTTTATTCAGGACAAAACTCCACTAAGTAAATTGAATTATTCCACAGAAAGTTGTACTTGAAATACATAATGGTATTTAAAACAAGGAGTTTATGTTTCATAAAGTGAACTCCATTTGTCTGACACCAGATGTTTCTGTTTTTAATTTACTTCAGGCTGAAACATGAAGCAACAGAACTTGGTCTCAAACCCAGTGCAAACTCTGCAGAGCAATAGACTGGGCTTGTTATGTCTGCAGGGTGGAGAAGAACAGAGCTGCATTACTGAAGATTTAAGAGCCTATGCAATAAACTTTAGTGAGCCTGTTACATTTTTCTTTTTTGCAAGCCCACTATAAAATTAGTTGGTGCAAGGTTTATTGCATGAGCTCCTTAATCTTTCTACATGAAACACTGTATAAATTGCTGAGTGGCGAGTCCTTAATGAGGACACTATTGCAACATGTAGTCAAAGGAATCTTTTATTCCAAACCATTGTATTTAAATCTATAGGGAGAAAAGCTTATATCCCTAAAGAGTTAATTGAAATTTGAGTCAGATTCATTATCTTACATATTAGGGGATAAATACTTTATGGACATAAATTTACTACTGCTACCTCAGCAGATAGCAAAGGATACTTACTGGCAGTGGACGAGCAGAATATCACTGGACACTTAGAGGTCCATACTGAAAGCCTAGCTGGATAGCTAGGTTAGCCGGATAAGCTTATCTGACTAACTTAACCGGGATATTCAGCAGTGAAGTCATAACGCTGTATATACCTGGATAACTTTAAAGTTAGCTGGATAAGTATATCTAGCTAACTTTATACCTGCTGAATAGCAGATATCTGGCTGACTTAATGGGTAAGTGTGAATATCACTACTTATCTGGCTATCAGGGTTATTTTTCAAACCACGATGGGCCGTTATTGCGTGTGTTAGGGCCTTATCGCATGCGATACCGCCCTAACGCACGCCCTAACGCACACGATAACAACCGCATCACGATGTTAAAATTAAAATGACGAAAGGGGAGGGGTTTGGGTGGGGTTAACAAAATTGTGGGCCCGGTAGCGCTGCGGGCAATAATGTTTTACACATTATTGCCGGCAGTAGCACCAGAAACAGCTACACCTTTTGCAGGGGCGCTATGGGGGTGATAGTGTGCACCCAGGCCGCAATTGTGGCAGGGAAAAACCCACCACTGCGGTGTGGCCGGGTGCACACTATCGCCCTCCCCGCCCTTTTCTGGCCCTTCATTCCATTATATTTATAGCAGAATGAAAAATCTAGGCCTAAGTGAGCTAGATAAGTAACTCCTGCACATTACATCCCTGTCCCACCCACCACTTAGCCGGCTAACTTAGTCTGCAAGCAACATAGTAACCAGGGCCGGTCGCGCTAGTCACGTGGTCTGCCGAGCGCAGCCGTGACTGAGCCGCACTCGGCAGACCACGTGGTATCTCCTGGGCGGCAAATCCCCGGGCCAGTCTTCATCGGGAATCCGCCATAGTGAATGCTAGCAGAAAAAGACTAAAATGGTCCATCTAGCCTGGCCAACAAGTTTTTCTTTTTTAAGGTAGTAAGTGCAAGAGGTAGGAAAGTTTCGCACTGGTCCAACAAGGGAACCACCCAATTGGCTAGAGTATTTAAAGCTATGGTCTTTCCAGCTTAATTGTTAATGCAACCAGAAAGCTAAGGCTTCTATCTTGATGTCTTACCCTCTGATCTGCTGCCTGGATGTAGATTTAGAATCATGCCCAACAGGGCTCCTGCCTGGACCCACACTCTCTTGGCCACTGCAATCCAGCTTACCACAACTCGGTGATCACCAGATCAAAATATTCCAGGATGCTGGGCTCGATGGACCATTGGTCTGTCCCAGCATAGCACCACTTATGTTTATGATCTAAATAACTAGTGAGCCTCCCAAGACCCTTGCCTTCCAGACCGACCAGGCACTCATTCCACTAGGACTTCCAGTTATTACAGAACATACAGCCTTCTAGAGTGACCTTAGAGCTCTCAATAGCAAGTAAATTAACATTCCCTGTCTGATCTGAATTATAGTCTCTGTGTACCGCTCCTTCCATCTTGAATCTAGGAGCACACTTGATAGCAGATCTTAGTCCCCACTTAATCCTGAAAACCTTGGTGTGCATACTCGGACAGGGGAAAGGGTTACATTTAGGGCCCAAGATGTTTTAATGGTATAGCAGCACCCAGGGGATGCTTGAGACAAGATATTGTATTCCAAAATTAAAAGTCAAAATCAAAATGTTACAAATAGTACAGTTTCTTTTTTAGCATTTAGAATATACAAGCAGGTCCTGAGATGTATCAAGGGGATACCCTCTTTCTTTTCCTAGGGTTTAAGGCTCCATGGGTTAAGTGGTGGGTTCCCCACCTCCCAAGGAACCTTGTTGGTACCTGATTTTTCAATGCTTGAATCTTTTTTCTGCACATATGTCTCTCTCTCTCTCTCTCCACTGGGCTCTCTTGGATCACTAGATCTGAGCACCAAAAGGGCAGCTCTTCTGTTCTCCTTTTTAATTTCCATATTGCTGGTTAACTCTAGAGAGGCATCCGACACTCATTTATCGCTGTTCCTGAGAAGATCTTTGTTCAGACACAACTGGGATCAGAAGCTTCTTTCCCACATAGAAAACAAAATGCAAGGTAAGGGGTTTATTCCCTCAGAGCACAGATACTCTCCACGCCACGGAGGGAACCAAGAAGAGCAGTTACTTTTAGTTAATTATCAAAAGCACCACTGCAGAGAACTGTTTGCTTGTCCCTCTACACTCACTATTGGACTCTCAAGAAGTGAGCAGGAGACAGGTTCTCCTCCTTCCCTAACATCAGACTTCTGCAAAGAGATGACAGACTGGACATCTCTCTCTCTCCAGAATATTCTTCGGCTTCTTTGACCAAACCCTGAACTGTCCAATTATTGCCATTCCTAGAGGGGACTGCCACAGTAAATGATTTAATCCACTCACTACTCTAGCAATTTCAATATGTCCTCCGTTGGGAGGAACAGAGATCTAGTGAAGGGACTTCAGCCACTTTATATACTGTATGCTGCATGAAATCAGTTGTTATGACCTAGAAAACAACAATCAGAAGCCTGGTTTACTAAGACTTTTCTCCCATTCTGTGTCTACAGCTTAGTGACTCAGGCCTTAAGGCATTTTGTTTCACTTCCTGTTGCTGTATTAAACTGTTTTGATTCACTTGACTATGGCAATATGCTGTTTGCAAAACAACCTCCCATCACTAGCAAAACATGTGCTGATCAATTTTGATAAGTATCTTCTTGTCACTAGGCGGGGGACTAAAGATTTTTGTCATATACAAGAAGCTGCCAGTGCATAACTACCAAATGGGTTTCATATCGATATTTTACATAAGAGTTTAAGAACATAAGAAGTTGCCATACTGGGTCACACCAACGGTCCATCAAGCCCAGCATCCTGTTTCCAACAGTGGCCAATCCAGGTTACAAGTACCTGGCAAGTACCCAAAACATTAAATAGAGCCCATACTTCTAATGCAATTAATAACAGTGGCTATTCCCTAACTCAACTTAATTAATAGCAGACATTGGACTTCTCCAAGAACTTATCCAAACCTTTTTTAAACTCAGCTACACTAACTGCACTAACCACATCCTCTGGCAACAAATTCCAGAGCTTAATTGTGCGTGGAGTGAAAAATAATTTTCTCTGATTAGTTTGAATGTGAACATAAGAACATAATAAATTGCCATACTGGATCAGACCAAGGATCCATCAAGCCCAGCATCCTGTTTCCAACAGAGGCCAAACCAGGATACAAGTACCTGGCAAGTACCCAAATACTAAGCAGATTCCAAGCTACTGATGCCAATAATAGCAGAGGCTATTCCCTAAGTGAACTTGATTAATAGCAGTTAATGGACTTCTCCTCCAAGAACTTATCCAAACCTTTTTTAAAACCAGCTACACTAATTGCACTAACCACATCCTCTGGCAACAAATTCCAGAGCTTAATTGTGTGTTGAGTTAAAAATAATTTTTTCCAATTAGTTTTAAATGTGCTACTTGCTAACTTCATGGAGTTGCACCCTTGTCCTTCTATTATCCAAAAGAGTAAATAACCGATTCACATTTACCCATTCTAGTCCTCTCATGATTTTATAAACCTCTATCAAATCCCCTTTATCAATTTGGTCACCCTTCTCTGTACCTTGTCCACTGCAACTATATCTTTTTTTAGATTTGGCAACCAGAGCTGCATAGAGTACTCAAGGTGCAGTATCACCATGGGGCGATAAAGAGGCATTAAGACATTTTCTGTTTTTTTTCACCATTCCCTTCCTAATAACTTCTGATATTCTGTTTGCTTATTTGACTGCCACAGCACACTCAGCTGACAATTCCAATGTATTATCCACTATGACACCTAGATCTTTTTCCTGGTTGATAGCTCCTAATATGGAACCTAACATTGAGTAACTACAGCAAGGGTTATTTTTCTCTTCTATATGCATCACCTTGCACTTGTCCACATTAAATTTCATCTGCCACTTGGATGCCCAATCTTCCAGTCTCACAAGGTCCTCCTGCAATTTATCCCAATCCACTTGTGATTTAACCACTTTGAATAATTTTGTATCAACTGCAAATTTGTTTACTTCACTCATCATATTTCTTTCCAGATCATTTATAAATATATTGAAAAGCACCAGTCCAAGTACAGATCCCTGAGGCACTCCACTGTTTACCCTTTTCCACTGAGAAAATTGACTATTTAATCCCACTCTCTGTTTCCTATCTTTTAACCAGTTTGTAAGTCACGAAAATATATCACCTCCTATCCCATGACTTTTTAGTTTTCTTAGAAGCCTCTCATGAGGGACTTTGTCAAATGCCTTCTGAAAATCCAAATACACTACATCTACTGGTTCACCTTTATCCACATGTTTATTAACCCCTTCAAAAACAAAAGCAGAGCAATTCTCAACACAAGGGAGGCTGAGGACGCTCTCCGCAATGCCAACATAATTATGGATCGGGTTCACCGCTCACTGGGTAGGCCGATGAAGAATGTCCCTCAAGATATTATAGCATGATGTCTACAGTTAATACCCAACAGGTGTCCGTGAGATTGGCTAGCATTTTGGGGGATGGAAACTGGTCAGCACAGAGCTTACAGAATAGAGCAAAAGGCTACACCATATAAAACCAATGTAGGAGAGAAAAAGGAGATTGCAGTTTTACTTTGGCTGTGTTACCATCCAGGCAAGCTCTGTCATTAAGTTACATCTGCTGTGTAACATATTTCAAATAGTCTGAAATAAATAAACATATTTTACAAGACTAAAATACATTTGAATGTTTGGATCTCAGACCAAATAAAAGATAAGTGGTGCGCTTATCTCTGTCTTGTACTATCTGCAAGACCAATGACTCTTGCTTACTATTATAGCTGGGTAAAGAAAAATATATAGCAAGTTACAATAGCATATTTTTTCTGTAACAAGCTCCCTTACTCCCTCCCCCACAGGCTTTTAAAAACAGGCTCAACAATTCCTTTGCACTGATTCCAAGCTCAAAGATTCTCTAACTGTAAGCAAAAAATGGCACCTACAACATTTCTGTGCAGAAAGCGGTGGTCTCCATCATGAGCCTATGCTAACTTTGGGGGAAAGAAACAGAGACTATGATTGATGGCAAATAAAGACCATCAAGACCCATGTAGCTGGTCATATTCCCTTCTTGTTGCAGCACTGCGCACCCCTGCTTGATCTCCAACTTTACCTTCACTTTCCCTGTCATTAAGGAGCCTCTGTGGTTACCCCAGGATTTAATTCTGATGTTGAATTTCACTCCACCACCTTCATTTGGAGGCTATCCTGCATCCACCATTCTGTCAAGAAACATGTTCTCATTCTTTTCTCTAGTCTGTTGCCTTTCAGCCTCAAACTAGGAAACTAAAACTTCCTATCCCCTGAAAAATGTTTTTGCCTCTTGTGTATTATTTATACTTTTCAGATATTTGAATCTCTCTCTCTCATATATCTTCCTCCTCTTCTCTCTTCTGGTTAGCTTTATTCTGATTATACCCCACCCTATGCTCCTAAGCATTCCTCTTCAAAGAATGCACAGCATTACAAAACAATAAATACTAGAGGTGGTTCTTTAACAAACCTTTTACTGTAGATGTTTGTAAAGGATTAGGGAGGGATGTTTACTGTGCAGTATGTTTTGATAGATAAACTTTTTCTATTATGATCTAGCATCAAGAACTGAGCAGAGCTTTTCAATCTCTTTTTTCTTCTAAGTACCCTGTGGATGAAAAAAAATATTCTCGGGACCCAGTGGAAGAGAAACACTTAATCCCCATGACCCAAGCAGCAATATCTTTTGACGAGTTTTCATAAAACAACAATGAAGGATAATTGCTAGCTTAAATCACTTCACTTCGAGTAATAACTAAAATTAGACATTGATATTACTCAGAAACCATTTAAAGCACAATATAAAATAAACATGTGAAATAAAAAACAATCAGTCTGAATTTCACTTACATTTACTGTGATGGGTAGGCCTGCCTGTTCATGATTTTCTTCCAATCCTGAATAAAAAGATTAAAGTGCTGCTGGTGTACCTAGACTGTTTTGCTATCTTTTCTTCTCTGTTTTTCTCTCTTGGTCACAGTGCTCATTCTCCCTTCTCGCTCACTAACTTTCTGTCTCTATCTTGTCTCTCCCAAACCCACCATTGCTCATGGCCACTCCCTATGATGTAGACTCATATGATTCCAAGTGCCTCTCAGCCACTTTCAGCCCTGTGTAGCCGCTACTTCCATGCCTCTCAGTGGCCATCGTGAGAACAGAATAAATGTTATGGGTACCGTGCAACTCAAACTTCATGAGATTCGCATGGATTTATGAGTTAGCAAACAGAGCACTTCCTGCTACCTTCCCCCTTTTAGCCCCCTCCCTCTCTCTCACACACAAGCACACAAAATGGTTTTGTAGCAGGAATGAAGATGAGAACAGGGCTGCAGCCCAGTTCCTGGCGTGTCACATGTTACAACCTAATACTAGGTCAAGATGTTGAGTTTCAAAAAGACAGGAGCAGGCCTTCACTGCAGTCATAAACCATGCTGAAAGAAGGCAAAACAAGTACAGGCTTTTCTACTGGCCTTCCTGTCTGGATTTCTTGTCATTAATTCTCTCCCCGTTCATTAAGTATGCGACGGCAGGCAAAAAGGCAAACACTATTTTAGGAATTATTTGGAAAAGAATAGATCATAAAATTGATAATATCATAATGTTTTTGTATAGATCCATGGTACGACACACCTGTATTGCATGCAGTTCTGTGCACCCCGAAGGTACAGAGAAGGGCATCAAAAATGGAAAAGGGGATGGAAAAGCTCCCTTATGGAGAAAGGCTAAACAGATTAGGGCTCTTTAGCTTGGAAAAGAGCCACAGAGGAGACATGATTGAAATTTATAAAATCATGTGTGAGGTGGAACAGGTAAAAAGGGAACGGATATTTACCCTTTCAAATAATAACAGGACTAGGGGACAGTCCTTGAAACTAGCAACCAGCAGATTTTAAACAAATCATAGGAAGTACTTTTTTCACTCAGCGTACTATAAAACTATAGAATCTGTTGCCAGAGAATGTGGTCAAGGCAACTAACATATAGGGTCATTCTTTATTGTGCGATGTGCCGGTATCATGTGCGGTATCATTCAAATTAGGGGAAGGGGAGGAGTGTGGACGGGGTTTGGGCGGAGTTATCTCCCGGCAGTGCTGCGGGTGATAATGTTTTTCACAATATCGCTGGCAGCACCGCGGGGAATAACTACACCTTTTCCCGTGGCGCTATGGGGGCGATAGTGTGCGGTGTGGCCGCACTGTGGTGGGCGAAACCGCACCACCGCCATGCGGCCAGCTGCCCACCATCACCCCCCTGCCCCTTTTTCTTTCACGACACATCATTCTGCTATAAATGTGGCAGAATGATGAATCTAGGGGTAGTGGGGTTCAAAAGAGGTCTGGACATGTTCCTGAAGGAAAAGTTCATAAACAGTTATTAGCCAGGCAGACTTGGGGAAAGCCGGGGCTTATTCCTGAGCATGAGATAGAAAAAAATAGATCAACTAGTGAGGATCTTCCGGGTACTTGTGGTCCAGACTTCACACTTTCAGAGGCAGGATGCTTGGCTCTAGGAGCCTTCATCTGACCCAGCATGGCACTTATGTTCTTATGATTAATTAGTTACAATTGAATACTAATTGTAGAACTCTATCATTTAAGTGGATAATAGAATACCTTGTCTAAAGTCAAACTGATGATGTAAGTTGCTGGAAAAAATAGTAGTATGACATTGGGGCCTATGCAAGAAACTTTAGCACACACGTTAAAGACCTCTGGTGCACACTAGAAAACTAGTAAGCTATGCGACTTTACAATAAATATCAACATAAAATATCTCAAACAAAATAAGAAAGTACTTACACAGGCATAATACATTACAGAAAGGAACCAATAATTCTGACTAGAGCAAGCCCAGAAAAAAAAAAAGGAGGCAGCAAGAACAAGAGAAATATCAAATAAAAATATTTCAAAAAGAAAAAGCAATCCCCCTAGTGCAGAAACAGAAAACTTGACCCAAATATACTAAAGACTAGGCTAAATCTTAACACATTAAACGATTTCAAAGACTTTCTCTCTATTTCTGAAGCAGTATGGCCATCTGCTTAGTATCCCAGAAAGATGTACAACACATCCTGAATCTTTGCCTAATGCTTACAGGGACAGCTTAATGTAAACTCAGCACTGAAAGAGCTTTTTTCTTTTGAATTCAGTAGAGTCATCAGGATAGGGACAAAACTTTTGATCCCAGAAATAATGTACCCAGTATCTTAAAGAAAGGAATTTAAAATCTAGACCTGATCTGAATCAAAAAGGAAAGTCACCAGCAAAGTTCTCTTTGAACTCACAACCTCAGGTATCTTTAATTGCAGGGTCAAATCCAGGCAAGATTCTTTATCCACAGCTTCTTGTCAAAGCCCTTTCATTCATAAGACGTCGGCCTTCAAAACAGGAGGAAGCAAAGCTCTCAGAATTTAACAATCAGTCTTCGATATATTTTTTGAATAACTCTATAGGAGAAATATTTTGACCACAGGGAAATTAATAGCTCTTCTTAGCATTATCCAACTTTTCTACCTTTCTTCTTATCCCATTACCTTGAACTATGGTAGCCTTAGTCCTTTCACAGAAATCTTTTGAGTCTAATATAAAACATCTGACTGGATTTTACAAATAATAATACTTTAAGCTGTAACCTGTCCTTTTCGATCCTCAAGTAATTTATCTGTAAATTTTACATTAGGGATCAAAACTTCATTTATCTCCACGATAGCTTTTCAAATCAAATCCAAAGTCACCTTCTTGAACCTCAGTCAGTTTTAGCTCCTTGCAGAAAACTCCAAACCAAAGAGCCCAGGAATAAACTCAGCACCAACTAATGTTGGAGTTCGTGGACCCTTGAGCCGGCTAGAACTGATGAAGGCACACCGTGAGAAGGCCCACAGTGGAAGTCGTAGCCGGGAGGAGGTTCAAATCAGGAGACCTGCCAGATCTTCACCACTGGAAGCCCGAGATCCCCCCGGGAGGAGCCCTTGAGGATCCGAGCCGCTTGGACTTAGGCGGTCTCCTGAGGTGAGTACCTCAGGAGACCGCCTAAGAGTAGTCCAGAAGAAGCAGAGGAGAAACTAGGACCAGGAGACCAACCGGATCTTCACCACTGGAAGCCCAAGGTCCCCCCAGGAGGAGCCCGTGAGGACCCAAGTCACTTGGACTTAGGCGAGGTCTCCTGGATGGAGCAGTCTGGAAGAATTCAGGCAACAGATGAGCAGGATGAGGAAGTAGCCAGGAGTCGCGGCAGGCGGCAGACAGCAGAGACTGAACGAACCATGGTCGAGACAGGCAGCAAGCAGAAATCCAGAGGATGGGCCAAAGTCAGGAGCCAGGAGACGAGCCGAAGCCAGATGTCAAGGAAGGGCAGGAGAGGAAACAAGACAGGAGCAGCAACTAGCACAACTCTAAGAAGCTAACCTCATTGCAAGGTGAGGTGTGCAGGGAGCAGCTGGGTTTAAATGCCCAGCTGTGTCTGACGTCATCCCAGGGGCCGGGCTGCGATTTCCCGCCATGGCCCCTTTAAACCCCGAATCCCTGCGCGCGCGCCTAAGGGGCGGGGTTAGAATCAGGAAGTCGGCGGCATCTCCCTCGTGGAGACGCCGCTGCAGAGAGGCTGCGTTGGGGCCTGGTGGGGGCTGGGGAATGCTGCGACTCGGCCAGTGCCGGCAGCCGAGCGGGCAAGGCACCTTTGCGGTCCAAGTTTACAACCCTAATGGCAACTATTATTCATCTTCACTGCCATTAGCTGCCATCAGCTCCATAGGCCAGCTCCACTCTGGGCAGGCCAAGAACACATGACAAGCCTTCCTCATGCAGACAAAATGCTGTTGGTGACAAGGCAGGGAAAGAGACTTGAGCCAAGCACTGTCATTGGGGTAAGATAAACAGGTTTATAGTCCTGCCCAAGATGCCTCTGGGCCACCATAGCTGGAAGGCATCCACTGGCCCTAAAACAGAAATACTTGGGATCGGAAGGGAAGATTCTAGTCTTCCCTTCCTTTTCACCACTGTCACAAAGAGAATACTTTAAAGAAAAAAGCAGTTTCCTGAAAACACAGGTAAGCAGTGTTCAAAAAGCAATGTCTATCATTGGATCACCATCTTACTTCACCTTCTTTTCCAACAAGCACCTCTTGCCCCGTCACAAACTATTTTTTAAATGTCTTTGTTTCTTCTCTCTGTGTTCTAAACTAGACTTACAGAAAAAGACTATGAAAAATGGATTCATCCTCAAAAAGGTAGAGGATAGAATCTTTAAGGAAAAAATAGCCCACCTTTAAGAACAGAAAAAAAAAATAAGTACAGTGCATCCATCTATTTACCAGTCTCTCCACATACAACACTATTCCTGCAGGCAATCTGTGGTATCCTCAGGCAACTCCATTAATTTACTGCAGCCATTTGCAGATTGTTCACAGCTATCCATGATGCACCTAGAGATTCAAATGGGGGCCTGCAGCTTTCAAGCAGCTTGCATTGCATCCATCTCACTGTCCATCAATCTATATGTATATAAGGGTTGCACAGTATGCTTCATTAGAGAATGGAGCACATGCAGAGAGATATGTAATAGACCTTTAATAGGATACTGCTGGATGATATCAGAGGCTGAAATCTACAAAACAAGGAGAGTAGCCATATGCTATTAAATAGATAGATAGATAGATAGATAGATAGATAGATAGATAGATAGATCAGGAATGAATCTTCAAAATTCATGAAAGGCCAAGCAAGAGTATTCATATTAAACACTCTTAATATATTAGAAATAAATGGAAATTTTCAGTATTCTCTATCTGGCATATTGCAAAGTAGAGTATCTCAGTTTGTATTCCAAATGTTCAGTGCACTTGGCAGGAATATGAGAATGTGTATTAAATATATAATATACCCCAATTAAATTCTGAGTATTAGACTGTGCGGTTGTGTGATTAATGTGAATTTGACTTATTGTGAACCAATGCATAAACCTCCGAATAATTAAACAAAATGAAGTTCATGCATTAAAAAGTGAATACTGTTCTGAGCCTCATGGTCCCGTCTTCCGTGTGCCAGGATTCTTCTTTAATGCCAATATTCTTATGTAAACAGTCTGCAGCTATTATTTTTATTGTAGATTTTCTTTGTATGTCTGAGAACAGAAAACCTGAGGAAGGCGGCTGCATAGTCCTGCAATCTCGCATCTTAAAACTAATAAAGGTTATCCCCCTTCTCTAACCACATTTCTTTTTCTTTCAACAAGGAGAAACAAATTCCAGGCCCAGATTTAGGCATAGGCAACTGCCTAAGGTGCCAAATATCTGGACCAGAGGATCCTGCTTCTGGTTTGTATAGGGGCCATGTGCCAGCATAGCTTAAAAAGGGGGCGCCACCGTGGCACTCTGCCTATGGGCGCCAAAACCTTAAATCCGGGCCTGAAATCATCCTCTCTGCTTTCTCTCTCTCATTACTGTTACCTTCAGGCCTAAGCAAAGGCAAAGAATGTGTGATCCAAGGGAGACGATGAGAAGAAAGACTTTAGGGGCCTTCAAAATCACTGAAGGCAGCTTTACAGAATAGCCCAGAGAGTCAGTTGTCCGTAACGCTCCTCCCTTAATGGTGATGACTTAAAACCATCTTTTTCTGACTTATTTAGAAGTGGCACAGCCTGGACCTATATAAACAGCTAAGTTGATCAGCAAGATCCTCCCCCAAGCCCCCCAACATACAAAATTAAACTCCCATCTTTTTTCTTCCTCTTGTGTGGGCACCATCACAGACTAATTATGTTCCAAGGGGGGCAAACTCTGCAGGGACTTTGGAGTTTGAACCACTAATCAAGGCTAAAGCCTGCACAGGTTCTTGCTTTGATTATTGCCCCCAGAAAAATTACCCACAGGGATTGTGCCTGCTATCTCTGCTATCTCCTATATAATTTTTATTTTTATTTATTTATTTTTTTTTTTAATCAGGAGCAATGCATGAAGGTTTGAATAAGCAGACTTACACACGTTGTTCCTCTCTCTCCACCCTAGAGTCTGCAGATAAAAGTATCCATGTTGCTGAAAAACATGCCTACATTTTACCTGCAGACAGGCTGAGCAACATTTAAAGCCCCCACTTCGGTGGGTAAAATACCTGTAGAAAGGGCTTTGAATGTTGGATTTCGAACTTTGGCTCTATAACGGATGTGCTTCTATCTGCGGTTAGAAGCCCACTCTTTCTAAAAGAGAAATCCTGGTATATAGCTTGAGGTCCCCTCTCCCCGTGGAAACTCGTGACCGGGCTTCTTCAATCGCAGGTCCGTGCTTATGGAATACTCTGCCTGAACCTCTCTGGTTGATTTCATGTCCAAGATCTTTTAAGCAGCAGCTGAAAACTCACCTATTCCATCTTGCTTTTGAAGACAATCCTCCCTTCTCCATTATAATTCCTTCCTTTGTAACTGCAGCCTTTGTCATTTTGTGCTAGCCAGCTTGTTTATTGTCTTCTCTTTTTACTGTTTTTTTTATATGTTTTGTTTTATTTATTTTTTTACTCCTTATGATTATGTACATGCAATGGTTACCTGCTGAGATCTATGGAGAATGCAGGCTATGAATCTTTTAAAATAAATAATTAAATAGAAGGAAGTCTTCCGTAAAGTACCACTTCATCCACCCACTCTGGAAGACACAGCAGGCTTTCAAAAAGTGGGCAATCCATGGTCTTTCCCTCTTTCTTCCCATCACTGAGGTCCTGATGTGACTGTCCCAATCATGCTTGAATTCTGCCCTATTCTTGACTCCTACCACCTAGGATCTCTCTCAAGGGCGACCATCCTGGGTATCATGACCACGGGCACCATGGCATGCAACCCTTTTAATATTTATATTTTTATTTATGAACATAGAACTAACGTACATTTCAACAATATTGCAAGTGGGACTCTAACTCCTCATCACATTGCCAATTCCATATAGCACGAACGGCCAACGTGAATTTTTTAAAAGACTGTTCATAAAAAATAAAAAACAGGTCCACGTCAATCCTTTTGCCTTTCCTTTTCCTTCCTCAGCCTTCCTCCTGAATCAGTCTGAAAATCTGTGATCATGCAAGCCAAAAAGGGAAGGAAGGTGTCAACAGCTACTCTTGCTCTGGGTGTCAATCTATCCAGCGGATGCCCTGCCCACCTAGAAGTTTGTCCAGGTGTTCATCACTCTAATTATAAAATTCCTGTACTATAGCATAGTACTGATCTTTTCTTGATTTATAACAGGTAATATTCCTCAGAAATGTAGAGGCCTATGCAATAAGGCTTGTCATGCCCGGTAAGGTCAATTTGTACATACTAAAAATAGCAAGTTATGCAATAAGGAGGTAATTTTCAACAGGTTTTATGCACATACATGGAATTTATGTGTGTAAATGGGCTTATGAAAACTGCAACTTTTACCTGCATAACTCCTTAGAAAATTCACTTCATGGGACTGAATGTTTTAAAGAATTTATGTACGTAAATGAGCTTTTGAAAATTACTATGATATATGCTTCTTTTACACACGTAAGTTCTTTGAAAATTCACTTCTAAGTGAGAGTGGTGAAGTACCCCCATGTCATTCAGTGAGTGCCAGTACAGGCAGAATGGCATTGACATTCTGCTCCCAAATACCAAGACCCTCCGGAATGGTAAGCCTTCATTCTGGAGAGGTGGAAGAGAGGTCAGACTTCCTACTGAGAAGGTTCTGGTGGGTGGGATCAGAGGAGGCTCTGGGGGTTGTTTATGATGACGCTTATGAGGACGGTTGATGACATTCCAGGAGGGAGGTTATGATGTTACTCTTGGTGGAGGGAGGGTTGGGAAGGAGGCTGGCTTTTATTGGTGGATGTAGAAATTCCCTTTCAGTTAAAGTCATTTAGCACAGGTTTTCCTGAGGCATGTTAGCATGCACAATATTATTTTTTGGGGAGATGTCCATGCTTCTAACATGTATACTTTTGCGTCTACAATTTTTATTAACATGGACTCCCAAAGATTTTGTTGTATAGTATATTAACTACAATTTTATCATGCATGGTAAATTTTTAACACAAGCTTTGTTACATGAGCATCTGCATTCTAGTTCCGGACATATTGTTTCATAGGCTGAAACAGAGAGGGTAATTTTACAAAGACCAAGAAGGGCTAAATTCTGCAGGTAGTTTGGACCTGCAGTCTTTAGCCAGAATTACATGCTAAGTCCGCTTTGAAAATTCACGGGTTGTCCATGAATGCGTATACACATATATGCAGAAAGTTATAACTCTGTATGTGTGTACATGTATTCACATAAATGTTTTCCCCACCCTGAGAATGCCCCCTATGAATATCTCATGTTATTATGGGTAAAAGTACATGTGAAAGGGGATTTCGCATGTGCTATTATGTATACAACTCCCTAACCAATTTTCAAAGTGCCATTTCAGCTCACAAAAAAATGACTCATTTTGAAAATCAAGCCACAAAAGGGTCATTTTCAAAGGCATTTCCACAGGTATAATACTGTTATAAAACTGCCCACCTGACAGACGGATAAAATTATATGTGTATGCCACGTTCACATGTACGTCTCCAAGGACTGAAAGGAGGCATTCCCAGAGGCAGAGTTAGAGAGGCACATACATGTGAACTATCTGGGTTCAAACTGGAGACTCTGGGAGGTCCATATTTAGAAGCATTTAGAAAGACAACTCAGAAGTTATCCAGCTAAATTCATATTTGGGCACTTAGCTGGCTATATTTTAGCCAACTAACTTAGAGGAATTCTGTGGGCATTTTGGGGAGGAGTTATGTTAGCCAGTTAAAATATCCTGCTAACACTGATATTCGGAGTTAGCTGGATAACTTATTCAGCTAAGTCTGGTTGGGCCAAATTGCTGTCCTAAACTTAGCCAATAAAGGTAGCCAGCTACCTTTAAAATAGGTGGCTATATTCAATAGTGTGGCTGCACATTATGGACCTCTTGTTGTGGAGGTGGACCCTTGGCCCGAGGTGGAGTTGACACTACACCTGGGGAAACCCCCACGGGTCCCCACCATTGGGAGGTGGAGCCAAATGGGAAGTGGAGGCCGACTGGAGCTTCACCAGCCCTCGGTCCCCGCAGGTTGAGCCCTTAGGTACTGGGGCCGGCTGATCTTAGGCAGGCCTCTGTGTGGTTGATCCCGGAGAGTGTCCAAAGCAGGGTGCCAGGAAACAGCAAGACGCAGGGTCCAAAGGAGCAAAGTCGAAGACAAGGCCAGGTTCCAGAAGACTAGACAGACAGAAGCAGGTGAGCGATTAGGAACAAGTTAAGTCCAGTCTTGTGAGTAGGCAGGTGCCTAAGGAAGGCCAAGTCCTAAGACAATCAGCTGGAGACAAGATCAGGTCCAAGCTGAAGTCAGGGCAGGTGGCTGAAGACAAGGTCAGGTCCGAGCAAGGGTCAAAACCAAGGAATCCATCCAGAGAGTAGTCAAGTGCAAGTGAGGGTCAAAGCCAAGGAATCCATTCAAAGGGTAGCAGGAACAGGAAGCTGGAACTGGAACACAAGGACTGGAACAGGATCAGGAACTAGAGCAGGAACATGAACGCTGGTACAGGAACAAGTACTGGAACAGGAACGAGCAGCAACTAAGCACACGACAGGAAGCGTGGAGACCTGTTGCCAAGGCAAAGACTGAATGGCGGGACCCACCTTATTTAGTAAGGCTGAGAGATGTCATCATCCGGGGCCGCGGGAAGGTTTCCCTCCGCAGCCCCTTTAAAGTCAGTGAAGGTGCGCACACGAGCGCTATGACGGTCAGGCTGGAGATGGTGGCGTCTCTCCTCGAGGCACGTGGGGAGACCTGACCGGGACCAGAGGAGGCCATGGAGCTGTCGGAGGAACCTGGGAGCATAGCAGGAGCACGAGCACATAGGCGACTGCCTACTGCTGCCAAGGAGGAAGGGCCAAGTCCAAGACCTGGGCATCAGGGGTGAGTGGAGCTGGGAAACACAACACCTCTGGAATATAGACCTCTGGAATTCTAAATTAATTGCTGGGTATCTGGGCAAATACTGAAAAAACTCTGGGCCGCAGCTGAAGAGGCCCCTGTAGGCACCAAAGAGGAAGTACTGTCATGATACTGCAGAGGCAGGAAGGAGGAGAAGTCACTGGTTTGTCTAGGCAGTGGAAGGAGTCGTAGTCCCAAGTGTGGTCTAAGAAGCTGCATCAGCGTCAGCCACTGTGGCCAGAAGAAAGAGGAAGGGTCTTGTCAGCTGCACCAGTCCAAAGGAAGAGGTTGCTGCTGCTGCTGCTGGGGAAGGGGAATGGGGAGGGAAAGAAAATGATTGTGTGTATAAGTGTGAGCTTGAGCATGACAGAGAGAGTGTGTGGGAGAGAAAGGAGGGAGTGAGATTGGGAGTGTAAAAGAATGAGTGAGCATGTGTGAGTGAATGAAAGGAATGAAAGCATGTGTGAGCATGTGTGTGTCTAAGAGAGTAGGAGAGCATGTGAATGTGTAGAACGAGTGTGCAGATGACAGATCGAGAAAGTTGACATACAGTCCCTACCCCTACGTCCCACCCCCTCCCTAATTCACAACAACCACAGTGTCACTGAAAATGAAAAATTCACAGGTATGGGGGGGGGGGGGGGAATTTACACTTATGCTCGTACTTCTGCATTTTTAAAAGCGTGCCCATAAAATTTCCCCAAAAAATGTCTGTGCACAGTTTAGGAGATATAATTGTGTGCTGTTATAGTTTTGTTAGTTGTGCACAGTTCCGGAGATCTAATTCTGTGCTGTTAGTTTTAGAAACCGGTGCAATTTATACATGCATTTGCCATCTAATTTATGTGAGCTACTGCAAAATTGTCTCCTTCAAATCCATGAATACTGCTCAACTTTTCTCTATTTAGATTGTGAATGTGGTGTTGAATTTTGGATTCGTGCCAGGAGAATTTTGAATGGAATCAAATTCTTGTAGGTTTAAGCTTACCCCAAAAAAGAAAAGAAAATTACCATTTATAGTCTGCCAATATTTCTTGATAACACAATAATTATGTTTATTGGAAACACATGGAATGTGCATCGTTTTGAAGCTTTCTTTTCATTGTCTAGTACTACAGAAGACATCTGGTGTATATTTTCTCCATGTAAGTTAATAAAACTTTGGGCTTTTGAAAATAAGACAGGCAATTCTAGAAACAAGTTTTCCAAAATGAAATAAAATTAAAAAAAAACCCCTTCAATATCGTAGGTGTAAATTTAGTTTGAGAAATTGAATAAAAACTATTTCCAACCACATGAATATATAATATATTGATCATAAAGACTACTGGGAACACACATTTAACCACACTGCATAATGCCGGCCTACTAAATAGGGTTTAATACTTTGCAGGCTATTGGCATCTAACAACACTGGATGTGGTCTGTGCTTCTGTAATTCAGTTTACTCCACTTTTTCTTAAACACTTTGTATCCATCAACCTTTTGGAAAACCAGAAGGTGGCAAAGCTCTCCAGAAACTAGAATTTAAATTTCAAGCCAAATGGACTGCTCCCTGCTGAGTATGGAGAACTGGTGTATGTTATGTAAATCCAGTCATCATTTGAATATCTGATAATTACTTTTCAATATACATATACATTTGACTCTCACATTTCAAATTATTTTCTCTCATATTTCTGGACAACATACGAATGACTGCTGATAATGGTAATGTACATACCCTTCTTGGTCACCAGGACCACCTGGTGATGAGCACAACGGATGGGTGTAAGATTTTATTTAGCTGCATTTAAGCACAACCCTTTCAAAAAACAAATGTGCAGTTATATAATACAGTCTGGTTAAGGGACACAATTGCCACCTATAGACATATTGGAAAATGGTGCATAGTGCAGCCACTTCCATGCTGTCTTTCATCCTTCCCTCAAACGCTGGTTTCTAGGTATATGCTGTGATTTTAAAATGACAAGGATACACCAATATTAGTTCCTTCTTCGTTTTCTTTTGCTATGTCATTTTTGCACTCATTAGCAAAGTACACGCACTGTAAAAAAAACTAATGAACACTAAATCCAAAACAAAAAAAAAAAGCACAGAAAAAAAATACAAGACAAATATGAAATGACATAACACAAAAACAACTATTTTTTTTTTTTTAGGGGGGGACATACCCTTATTGGTGTCCCATATGTAAGTATATAGTATGCCTTTCTGCTCAGTTAATTTCACACTTATCGCTTCATTAAAATTTTTTAAACGATCTGATTTGTTCACACATTTTTACAGAATCATAAAACCAATGTTTATGTTGTTGAAGGGCTGCATTTCACAGTATAACACTGTGGATCTTAAATACAGCACATATAAGGTCATTCTTTACTTTATGATTTCAAACCATTCTTGAATTAGACTGTATATAACTCAGCAAGACACAATGCAAAGGAATTTTAAGGAAAGAAATGCACAATGGGAACCTATTCTCCCTTTAGTTAGGCCTTTTGACCAGGGCTTCCCAGTCTTGTCCAGATGATCCCACTGCCAGTCAGCTCTGCAAGATATTCATAACGAATATGCATGAGATAAATCTGCATGCACTGGAGACCAGGTGTATGCAAAAAAAACCCAACAACTCTCTCATGCATATTCATTATTATGGATATCCTGAAAACCTGACTGGCCATATGGACATTAGGACAGGTTCAGGAAGCTCTGCTATAAACTCAAAAATGAATATGTACTTTAGAAGACGTACTTTACATATGACAATAATTTTGAAATAAGGAGCAAAGCCCCACTACTGGGCTTACAGGGAATCCTAATGGTGATTCTAAAACTTTGTGTGACATTCTTCCAGGGAGCCATAAGTGTGTAGATCTACAAATGTTATCTCATGAAATGTCTCCCATTGTAGAGCCAGTAAGCTAATTAAATAACAGGTATGCCAGCCGTCAGTGGAAGTAATGACAATTTTCACATTTTTTTATTATATAAACCCCTAGTGTTTAATAATAGCCATATGTTCTTCTGGCTTAGGAATACTTCCCATAACTCATGCTTATTTTCCTTGAGGACCATAATTACTCTACGGCAATAATTAATGGGCCATGTTTAGAAATGACGTGATCCTTTCTCGTATGTTTCAAGGACATCATTTTGGACTTAGAAGGGAAACAGAAAGGAAATAAAACACTGGATTAATGTTCATGCTCTCGAGTCATTTAAAACAAACATTGTGAATCCCAGGTAACACCATGGAAACAGGTACAATCATTGAGAATAACTTGAAAGTTTTACATATATCAAACCTTTTTTTTCCCCAGTGGGGAGAGAAGAGGAAAAGAAGAACATTGGTGATTTCAAGAAGAGCTAAGGGGTTCCTTAGCCCACGAAGAGGCCAATTTTCAGACTTTCCAGGAACCTGCAAGTTCATTTTCAAAGGAAAACTCTCCATGGAGTTTCCCTTTGAAAATTTCTGGCTTAGCAGGGACCAGGGTTATAAAAATCACTGCAAGGTTTGTGGGTGCAAACTTTCACCAGGTAGTAAACATTCTTTGCCGGCATACCACCCCCCCCCCCCCCCCCCGACTCCAGATCTTTTACCTGGGAGAAAAGGTTTGAGCTCTGTGGACTGCATGAGTATTTTTCCTTGCCGGTGGGAGGGGGCGGCAGGGAGGAGGATGTGAAGACAGAGGTACAATTTTCAAAGGGGCTCTCTCCGCATAGAATCCCTTTAAAAATTGCCCACTAAACACGTTTCAACGTATGTCTTTGGCGTGCTGGTTCAAAATTAATTTTAACTGATTTGGGGTGAAAACAAGCCTGAGATGCAACTTTCAAGCTTAAACCCTAGAAGAATCACAGCACTCCCATGGCATGATTAAAAAGCAATCACTTTGTTCCTTTCTGCTTACTAGAATGCTGGGAATCATACATTTCAGCCCATATCATATCACAGACTATTGTCCAGTTTAGTCTTTCCTATTTTTATATTATTCTTTTAATCCTGGGCGATTTCCCCATTTTCATCCCAGTCTCCCTTTATGGCCCGGTCAGTGTAAGCTCATTAGCAACTTTACCCAGCACGTGTGCACCTTTAACCTCGCCAGCAGGTGTTGCTGTTCTTTGACAGCTAGAATTCCCTTTCTGCTGGCAGTGCGTAGTGGGAGGGAACGGAGGCCAGAGCGGTCTGAATTCCAAAATGTTTTATCTGCGATATGACACCCACAGTCAACCAAAGCAGACTCCGCGCGGTGGTTATTTTGGCTTGATTTGACGGAATAAACAGATTAGGTTTCATTAGCAATGCAATGCCTCAGAGGAGGCGCATGCAGTAAAAAAAAAAAAAAAAACAAAACACTAGTTGAGATAGACTTACAAAGTAGCCTGTTCCCAAGCTGGAAGGAGCCGAGCTCTGTAATAAAACACACACAAAAAAAAAAAAAGACAAAGCGAAAAATAAGTGATAGGTTTTTAACATTTTCCAATCCACACAGCTCATTATCAGCCCTTTCCGGGCTTTTCATCACCACATCAGAACACCAGTGTACTTGCTCCTTGTCAACCACTCCTGAAGCAAGCGCGGCATTGCTTAATTCCGCCTCCCCTTCCCCACCTTGCATCTCTCAACAGCTCAGAGATAGTAACCTGGTATTTACTGAATTCCAAGCTTCTGCCGAGGACGTAATTGCCAATTTATTTGACAGGCAGCTGGGTAACGATGGCATTTCGCCCTTCACTGAGACTAAACAGACACTCGTCAGCCAGCCTCCCCGACTTGCTGACATTCAATGCCCTGGACTCAAGCTACTTCGCTTCGTGGCCACCAGGGGCAAGAGGGGAAAAAAAAAAAAAAAGCAAATGAACTTCAAAAAAATATATATATAAAGCCCAGTGGGTTTGGATGACTTTTACAGAGCATGACCTGCTTGCCAATTTATTCCCAGAGGGCCCTGGTAGCGCATACATAACACTTTGGAAAATGAGACATTTTGTAAACATAATTAGCGTTGTGAAATGGAAAGAATGTGTGGGCACAGAGAGGCAGCCGAATGTACTAGCTTCAGGAGGCCCTAGTCACAAATTCTCAACCTAAGCATCCGTAGTTTTGATCAAGGATATTTGAAATAATACAAAAAGATGGTAGAATAACTGAATAATAAATTGGACGTTTTACATTTTAAATGGGGGAGGGGGGAAGAGCTGAGCCCCATGTTCTTGCATGAATACACTTTCTGGCTTTATAAATCTCAATTACTGTGAATTGCCCTTGCATATACGAATACAGGACTGTAAGAAATGAACTTACAAATGGAACGTGTGATGCAATGACAATAGTGCGTCACTTCTAGGCTCATTGCATCACCTCTGTGAAGATAATGCACATCATAAGATGCATTAATTCAACACCCCAGTCATTATTCCAGTCCATATCCAAAAATCCAAAACTACATATTTGTAAAATTGTTTAACTAGTGATGTTTTATTTATCTAATATTATGGTTCTAGTCTAGAATTCACCAAAGCATTACTTCCCAGCGGTCTTGATTAGAACAGACCTGGGTGAGTAATTCTGAGTAGATCGTGTAGCTGCAAAACACAGGGGTACTTTTCGCACACTTATTTGTAGCTCAAAGAGAAACTAGCTAGCGTACAGCATGAACGCTAAAAGCAGCTCCATGCTTTATACCTGTTATGTGTGTGGGCATAATGTAAAGCAAGACATTTTAAAATCCCCATGTGCATATGTTGTTTTCCTTCTTTAACCTAAACACCCACCCTACCTCAGAAATGCTTCTTTCTAACCCAGCTAGAAGCCCACATGCACATATGGAAGCCCTGAACAAGCTTCCAGCCAGACAGAGTAGGACAAATCATGAGAGGACTAGAACGAGTAAACGTGATTCAGTTATTTACTCTTTCAGACTAGGGAACACTCCATGAAGTTAACAAGTACCACACTTAAAACAAACTGGAGAAAAATCTTTTTCACCCAATGCACAATTAAGTTCTGGAATTTGATGCCAGAGAATTTGGTTTAAAAAAAGGTTTGGACAAGTTCCTGGAGAAGTCCAATCACTGCTATTAGTCAAGTTGACTTAAGGAATAGCCAGTTTAGCCACTGCTTATTACCAGCATTAGTAGCATGGGATCTATTTAATATTTGGGAACTTGCCAGGTACTTGTATCCTGGATTGGCCACTGTTAGAAACAAGATGCTGGGCTTGATGGATGCTCTGTCTGACGCAGTTTGGCAACTTCTTATGTTCTTAAATACCTATTTACCCAGTCAAATTTCATGAAAAATTATACTCCCCCTGTGCATAACGTCCTTGATAAAATGGATTTGTTAAAGAAGCTTAGTAAAGAGTTACTTTTCAAAAAGAATGCTCAGTGCTTCCCTTAGGGGCATAAGTTTTAGGCACCTACCAAACTGTGAGGCAGTATATCCTGCTAGAACAGCCCGGCAATGCATCTTTGAGTACACAGAATCATGTTATGTTTTGGGTATAAAATATGGCAAAAGGATAAGACAGACTTATACTCTGTGACTGGCCGCCTTAGATTCTGACTTTCACTAATATCCCTGCACAATGGAAAGGGCTGAGGCCAAACTCTGCAAAATAACTTTTTTTTTTCTTTTAAAGGAAAAAACGAATTATGTAACAAGAATAGGATGCCCTGAGATCTAGGTTGTTTTCACATATTGGGAATGTTTGGGTGGGTGACTTGATATCTGCCTAGATTCACCAATGTACAACTTTGTCATACTTTAGTGCACGACGAGAAAAGCATGCTATACTTGTATCAAGAGCATGTCCTCAGATTCAATTCTGAGTTTAGGTCAAATGTAATATTCTGCTGGCTTCTAAGTATACAGGTTTGATTTTTGAGGGGGTCAGCCAGCCTCCTAAACAAACCTGAGGATAGCCCCACCTCTGCTGCCAAGACCTGGCTCGTTTTTTTCATCTGTTTCATTGCACAGCCCAGAGAACATCATCTGTGAATTTTGGATGATAAAGATTCTCCCCATTTGGCATATGGAAAGGGTTTGGAACCACATAATGGATATCTATGGATAATGGAAGTTCCCACATATGTTATAAAAGGAAAACAATGACCGTATGATGTACAACTGTTTATTGTTTACTATATAACAGGGATTCAGCTTGAACATAATACACAATACAATAGTAATAATTTGTTAGGTATTCATGTGCAACATCTACCTCTTCCTTTTCACTCCTGGATTTTCTCTAAAGACAGCATGTTCTTGGCTAGTGAACGTGCCATGATAGTTGCTTCAAAATTCCGTGCCTAAAGGATCTTTTGCCCCCTTTTCTGCCAAAATCATTGTCAGGAAGAGGAGCAACACAGCTGACCTGCCAGGATTACGTCCGCCAAGAAGCGGCTTATGAGCAAGGCAAGATGAGGCCGAGGTGCTGGCTTAGGATGGTGCCAAATCTGGATGGTGGACATTTCTCCAGATAATATAAGATGGGGGCCCAAAGACAGCAATTTCTGCAGACATCAGGAGTTTTCAGATTAAAAGTTGCTCTACCACATGTTGTGTATCGTTGGGGAAGCTAGGTGGGGAAGAGCCCTTTTGTTGTGCTCGTTTGTTCTGCCTATTGTTTACGCAGGTCTAGCTGAATGAGGGAACAGTGGGTATCATTTCAATTTCTGATGTCAACATCAAATTACTTATTTAATTTCATGCCTGGCGAAGCATAATATAGCTACACGCAGAATCATTTCACTTCATTTGTTATGCTGTGTTTTCTCGGCGATTGGCTTGCCTTCCAACTGACAGCTTTAATTACGACACAAATTTGATTGCACTGCTGAGGAATTAGCATAAAGCTACAAAGCATTTAAGCATCCAGCCTCACAAAACAAAACGAAAAAAAAAAAAACGGCACCACATAGGCCATTATATTCCCTCAATGCAGATTGGCATTTTGATGCCGTTCAAGGGATTAAGGCCACCCTGGAGGAGGGGGGAAAGGTGAAGGAATAAAAGATGCACACCGACTTCTTTAGCCAAGACCTCCCCAGCTGCCTTTAGTCTCCACATGGCAGTAAACTAAGGATTTATCGATTAATCCCATACTTTTATCCATGTTATCAGTACATGCTCATTTGGCACTATTTGTCTCTTTCTGCGTTGTGCCAGTATCAATTCACTGCTAATGGAGTGCTGTTCCACCACATCACACATACACAGATTAGCGGTGGCAATCCATTGTACATATTGAACTGCCACAAAATAATGCTTTGGTTGCATACATTACAGTTTCATTTCGAAACGTATTTTTGGTGGGAAGGTGCTAAAGCAGCGGTTGAGCACACAGTAAAGATCATTATTCTGCAATTCAGTCTTGCCTCCAGGAATTTTACACACATGAGCTATATTTATATTCGCTTAGATAGTTAATTTCTTTTGATTAGCAGCAATTTACAATTTAAAATACATAGCATAAATAAACATATAACAAAAGAATACTAACAAAACTTAACCTATAATAAAATCATACTTAAAATACTAAGAATAAAGCAGACATAAGAATACATCACACACATTTTTCCATCAACTATTTTTGTGAATATAGGATTATAGGTTATACCAGGTGTGTCCAATTCTGGACCTTAAGAAACATAAACAAGTCTGATTTTCAGAATATACCTAATGAACATGCATATATAGATTTGCATACAATTAAGGCAGAATGCATGCAAATTCTTCTCATGCATATTCATAAAGGATTTCCTGACACCTTGTCCAGCTTGCAGCTCTTAAGGACTGGCATACAACGTCCCTGGAGTATACCATTCCCACATTGTCACCTGCCTCTTCCCCTCTTCCCCACTACTACAACAGAGGCCTATTCCCTTTATTCCTGACACCTTGTTGCCTCTCCAACTCTGTATTTGGCACTGCTAGACCCCAGAGTCAATTTTAAACCTTGTGCATTGACTGATCTTGTTGTGTGCAGTGATCGGCAGTAACTGAACCTGTAACTTTTTTGAAAAAAATGATCACTGAGCCAGCAGTGTCAGAGGCAGGCTAGAGCTAAAAACATTCAGGCACTCCCCTCATCCATCCCTCAAAGGGCAGGAGCCCACAGGAGGGAACCCAAAGCCCCTGGTGCTGAGCATGCTAAAGACTTCCATGTTCCAACAGGGTGCATAATTAGTCACTTAAATATGTTTAAGGACCTTCAATTTTTTATTTTTTTTTTAGTTTTCCTAGGAATGTATTAGGATTTATTTTGAGCTTGCAACATAAAAAAAATGTAGAGGGCCAAGTGTAACTGTGTAACTTTATCCAAATAACTTCTCTGCTCATTGGCTTACTGAACATTGACTTCACAATGTATATTTAGGAAATAATTAATGCCAAAATGCTGTAGATTAAAAAGTGTGCAAATGTGATTGGTCCAATGAGGCCGTGGTGTGAGTAGTTCCTACAGTAACAGAATCTCATTGTCTGATGTACTTCGGGGCTCCTTTTATTTCACATGCCATTTTGTTATGCTCTGTTTTACCTTTTCTGAACAGGAAATCAATTGGTCAAAATCCATCCGCAAACTTCACGTATGATTGATTTCAAATTGTTTTCAAATTTGAGAAGTCACTTTGAGGTACATTTTCACATATAATATTCATGATCCATATTTTTAATTAATAAATAGCTTGAGATTAGCATTTAATCTCATAGTGACCAATTGATTTTTTTTAATTTTATTCATTGTTTTAATATACATAGATCTTTTTTTGACTTTTTTTAGATTGATGTTGTCGATATGCTCTTTTATTCACTCCATATGTCTTTTATGTTATTTCTTCTGGTTTCTGTTCCATTTGATTTTATTTTAATGTGAGGTTCTCCAAGTTATTTTAATTTAAGGTTATCTTGCTTTTTTATACACTTATTTATGTTTTTTATATATATGTTTTAAGTATTTATGATTTGTGTCAATATGTATGTTTTTATATATATGTTTTTAAGTATTTATGATTTATTGTGTCAATATGTATGTTTAATATATCAAAGCGGTTTTGCTGTTCAAATTTTATTATTACAAATCGCCACCAATTCTAGGGTTATAAATGCAAATTAGTTTTGTAGGACCAGTACACAAAGAGTCTGTATATCAATCAGACCCACCATGGTAAGGTCACTTTTATGTACTTGCGAGTCTGAATTCAGACCGCTGAGGAAGGACCACAGGAAGCCACCATTGATGCCACAAAAGAAAAAATTGGAAGAAGATGTGGAGTTGATGATTCCCCCTGAAGCAGGACCGTGAGGTTCGAAACGCGATCGCGTTGGGACTTTGTTACAAGCTAAGTACTGGGACTTTGTCCGTTAGAATGGAGTAAAATTATTGCGTTTTGACATCTGGAATATTTATCTACAATGTTTGAATAGGTTGAATAGACCTTTCCTATTGAAGTTCCCGTAGCAATATGGCATAATTTTAAGTAAAAAAGAAAAAAACACTTAAAATAGTTAAGATATACAATAAAGTAATGTGACCTTACCATGGTGGGTCTGATTGATATACAGACTTTTTGCGTACTGGTCCTACAAAACTAATTTGCATTTATTACCCTAGAATTGGTGGCGATTTGTAATAATAAACTTTGACCAGCAAAATCGCTTTGATATATTGTACTAGTACTTTTAGGTTTCTGGAGTACACGTTGTGTTTTTGGGCCAATTTGTTGTAATATGTAGAAGGTGGCGAAATTCGGCCTGAGTCGGGCGATTTTTTATCAATTGTTTCATATGTCTCCACCCATTAAAGAATTTGGAAAAGACTTTTTGAGCATCTATTTCTTTTGTTTTTCCTCATGGCTTTTTTAGATTGCCTACCTTGTTGTTTTCTGGGCTCATCAAGTATAGGAGTCATCCTTGATCCCAGTCTATCTATGCCATATCATATATAGAACATTGCTAGGGCTGCTTTGCTCAAGCTTCGAATGCTGAGGCAATTGAAACCAGTCTTATTGCAGGTGACTTTCGATCAGTTTTGCAGGTCTTAGTGCTTTTGGGTCTTGACTACTGTAATTCTGTTTAGCTTGGTTTACCCTTGAACGCACCAAGACCACTGCAGATTGTACAGATCTCCACTGCGTGCATTCTGAGACAAGCATGAATCAGCATATTACACCTGTGCTGCGTTCCCTGCACTGGCTTCCAATACAGTGGAAGGTGATATTCAAAATAGTTATCTTAATTTATAAAACAATTAACACCAGTGCTGTATCTATGCTAAATCTTGTATTGCAAATTTATCATCAAATCATTCAAAATCATTCAAAACCCAATCACACTCAAAAACAGCCAGAAGATAGAACTAACTGAGAAAGTACGAAACCTAGGAGTGATAATCGATACAGAACTAAATATGAAACAACATATATCTTTTAAAATAAGGGAAGGATACAACAAACTTATGACTCTTAGAAGACTTAAACCAATGTTAACGCCAACCAAATTCCGATCAGTGTTACAAGCCTTAATTTTTCCAAGCACTGACTATTATAATGCCCTGCTACTGGGTTTACTATACACAACAATTAGACCACTCCAGATACTGCAAAACACAGAAGCTAGAATTCTGACTGGAAAAAGTAAAAGACCATATCAGCGACACCCTAATCGAATTACACTGGTTACCCATTGAGCAGAGAATACAATACAAAACGCTATGTACCATACATAAATTAATTTATGACGAAAAACAGATTGGCTGAACACAGCACTCTGAGTACACGTCCCCAACAGGAACCTGAGATCAGCAAACAAAGCACTACTAACTACTCCCTCAGTCAAAACAGCAAGACTAACCCAAGTATGGGACAGAGCCCTATCCTTAGCAGGACCTATATTATGGAATACCATGCCCTCAGAAATCAGATTACAAAGAGACATTAAACTATTCAGAAAAAGCCTAAAAACATGGCTATTTGAACAAGCATATCACAAAGAGAATGGAGAATAGAATCCAGGGATACGTAGAAAGCGATGAGTTTGAACATCAACACGCTCCACCTACTCAATTTGAGTATGTTTTACTTTTTTCAAACAGTATTGAATAACATGTAGACTCTAATATACTTTAAAGCCGTTACTCATAAAACTAAGCATAAACTATCTCACTTACCAATTAATATCTATTATGAAACTATGTACCGTATCTTACAGGCACCTGTTAGTTGTTAAAATAAAACACATTTAAGCAACATTAATTTATGTGCCTCACTGTAAACCGTTGTGACGGCTACTGGCTTAACGACGGTATAGAAGAGAGTTTAAATAAATAAATAGGGTTATTTTTTTTAAAGAAGTACTATCATTGAGACAGGCCCATTTGTGTGAGACCTGGGATACAGCTTTCTTGATTACAGGCCCTATTCACTGCCTGAACATCTTCATTTGTCATGTTTAAGTCAATTTAAGAAATATTTGAAAACCTACATATTTAAATTGGTGTTTGAGCCCATGAATTAACTGAGCAGGAATGATAATATCCTCTGTGTTTCATTGTGGTAGGTCACTTTTTGGGCTCATTAAAACGTTTGATCATCGGTCATCGGTGATATCAATATATGCAAGTATGATAGCTCATAAGCTGTGTATTAAGATTTAGGATTAGTATGTCATGTTTGTTTTTAAGATTTTATATATAATTTTGTTCCTCACCATGAGCAATGGATGCGAGCGGGTTATAAATTTTTAATAAATGTAAATGATCTCAGTTCTTGAATTTGTTTGCAACAAGAGAAAAGGTACAAGGCCTGCTCAACATTCATCATCTGTAGATTATGATCTGTGCAATTTGCAGTTAGTGGTCCATAATCCATCATCGCAAAACAGTTTGAGAGAATTTTTGGCTAAATTAATTAACTCAATAGTAGGCCTCAGACTCAAAACTTGAATTTTTCCCCTCAACGCCCTCCCTCCCCCCGAAAAATACTATTACAAATGCAGTCTACTTAATATTTAGAACCACCAAGCAGTCTCTTTTTAGTGTTATATTTTGCTGATCATGCATATTTATTTCCAAAGTCTTAGAATTGTATGTCATCATTCACACTTCCGTAGCAGATAGAGCACCTCCCAGCAACAAGAGTCCATCATTCACTGAGATTACAGCACAGCTCCTATTTATCTGTTCTTCTTGAACTGAGAGGGCTGTTCCTTATAATTTTATTACCTTACATCAGAGTTAATCCTAAAGTACAAGACACAAAACAATATTTCAATGTTATCAGTTTCTAGATGAGAAGATATGCCATGTTCATAGCCATACTATCTTCCTCATGTTTTCCCGATGGAGTCTATGCTTGGATCAGGGCTTCCCAAACCTGTTCTGGGGACCCCACAGCCAGTCGGGTTTTCAGGATATCCACAATGAATATGCATGAGATACATTTGCATACCATGGAGACTCAGTATATGTAAATGTATCTCATGCATATTCATTGTGGATATCCTGAAAACCCGACTGGCTGTGGGATCCCCAGGGCAGGTTTGGGAAGTCCCTGCCTTACATGAAATGCATAGGGTCCTTACAGTGGGAATTATTACACAGGTATCTTTACACAGACATCAAATCGAGCATTACATTCTGCTGAATATAGGGTTATTTTTTTTAAAAAGTACTATCATTGAGACAGGCCCATTTGGGTGAGACCTGGGATACAGCTTTCCTACCTTACAACCTTACCTTACCTTACCTACTGGCACTCCTGGATATCTCATCTGCATTTGATACCATGAATCACTCCACCCTCCTAAACTGCCTCTCAGACATAGGTATCTCAGGAACAGTCCTCAGATGGTTTGAGTCCTTCCTCAGCAACAGATACTATAGGGTTAGAATAAGCAATAAAGAATCCCTCTCTACCAGTTCATCCCTTGGAGTACCCCAAGGCTCCTCCCTCTCCCCTACCCTCTTTAATATCTATCTCTTACCCCTCTGCCAGTTCCTCGCTAAACTAAATCTAACTCATTTCATATATGCCAATGCTGTGCAGATCCTGATTCCCATAACAGATTCCCTCCCCAAAACCCTTAAGTTCTGGGACAGCTGCCTTCACCCCATCAACCTCCTCCTCTCCAGTCTCAGTCTCAATCTCGTCCTCAACAAGCCTCATTTCCTCGGACCACAATAACCTTTCCCTCCCTGACCCCGCTCCCGCCACAGCTGCCCAAGCTAGAGACCTCGGCGTAGTACTAGATAACCGACTAAACTTAAAAAAATTTGTTAACACAACAAAGGACTGCTTCTACAAATTACAAATTCTGAAAAAACGTAGACCACTCCTCCACGTCTATGACTTCTGGACAGTCCTCCAAGCTATCCTTTTCTCTAAAATCGACTTCTGCAACTCCCTTCTTCTAGGCCTCCCCACAACTACCACAAAACCCTTGCAGATGCTCCAGAATGCTGCCACCAGAATCCTAACCAACTCCAGCCGGGGAGACCACATCAGGCCCATCCTCAGGAATCTCCATTGACTACCTATCAGCTTTAGAATCCTTTATAAATCTCTCACTATCATTCACAAAACCATCCACAATCAGCACTCGCTCGAGCTAAAAATCCCGCTACGACTCCACACTTCAAAAAGACCAGTCAGAACTGCTTATAAAGGAACCCTACACATCCATCCCCCCCCCCCCCCCAAATCCATTCTTCACACCTCCACCAGGGAACGTGCCTTCTCCGCAGCTGGGCCATCCCTTTGGAACACCCTGCCTCCTGACCTATGCCGGGAACATTGCCCACTGACCTTTCAAAAAAAACTAAAGATATGGCTGTTCAAAAAGCCTATCCTTAACCATTTAATCAGTAACGTTATATTCCTCACTCGATATTTTATTTTATTCTACATATTTATTTTGTGGATACTATTGTTATAACATATTTCATTCATCTATTCCTCTTACTGTTGTGATTCCATATATTTATACTGTTACTCAACCATTCCTCTCTCCTTACTCTCTTCCAACCTCCAAGTTCCAGTAACCCTCGTTCATTGTAACTTAGCTCTTCCCTTAACTCTATCAGTAGCTCTCTAGCTACGATTATTGTTAATGTTAAATATCCCATGTTTGATGTAAACCAATGTGATAGGACTTGTGTCATGAATGTCGGTATAGAAAAGAATTAAAATAAATAAAATATGAATGTGTATATAGTATCGTCCTTGCTAAATATGTCCTTTACATATCTATTATTTGAATGATTTTCTTACGTTTTATTAATGTGGTATTGCTCTATTTACTAGATTAGTTCAGTCATTGCTAAGCATCCATCTCCTCTATTTATTAAATAATTCTCTGAAAAGACAGTATCACTTTGAGCTCTTATCTCTTTACTTATGTAAAATTATAAAATGTTTCATTTCTACAGCTGTATATTATTTGGATGTGTGGGAAAACATTGCATCATATTTACACAAAAGCAATGAATCCAAAAGGATAGAGGAAAAAAATTGAACCAACCTTATTTGAATAGATTAACATTAAACTATATTTTACTTACATCACTCAGTCTTTCACAAAAGAGGCTTCGATGGGATGCTTTCGATTCTCCACTGATGCTTTCGCTGTCACTGTCTCTGCAACTGTTCTGACCTGGCTTGAGCTAAAGAAAAGAAAGAAAAAAAAAAGATAAATCAAAATTTATTCTCCTAATTCATAGGTTAAAAATAAAAAAAAAATACGGCTTTTCTCCCATTCCATGCCAATAGGGGGAAAAAAATTAATACAGCAAGTCCTAAGATAGCAAAAGGAGAACAGTTTTATTTAATTAATTCTTCTGAATGTACTGATCCAACTGGACCATTTTAGAAAGGGACAAAAGAAGAAAAGCTCAAATTAAAAAGGCATGGAAGCAAATCCCCTGTGTTTCTGTCCACCCAAAGTCAGGTCACCCCCATTTATTTTATCTTTCCTCTTTTCCTGCTTTCACCTCTGAGCAACTCTGCAAGATTCTAGTCATAGTATCATATCATAACCAAGACAGCTAACATCAGCAGTGCTAGGAGAAGCTTCTCTCTCTCCTCGCTGTCTGCAAGCATCCTACTTCAGGAATTTGCCAACTCAACCTCGGACTAGCATGAGGTTTTAGTCCAGTGTTGATTTTCTATCTCCCACAAACCTACGGTACTGAATGTAATCCTTTTAGAAGAGGCTGAAAGGTGGAATATAAATCTAAATAAAATAAAATAAACCAAAAGGCAGTTGAAAATCTAAGACAAGATAAAACTGGCAAGAATATGTGGAGTTATGTTAACACCACCTGAAAATACCTATATCACAAATAGTTGGGCAGATATGTAAATACTATTCTTTTTCCCTCAGACGTAACTCCTATTGATGGTAGCAAAAATAAAAAAATCAGCAGTATTCATCCAGAACTGACCAAATCTGCTGATGCATAACTTAAGTTAGCATAGCTGGGTTTAAAAAAGGTTTGGACAAGTTCCTAGAGGAGAAGTCAATAAATGTTATTAACCAAGTAGACTTAAGAAATAGCCACTACTTATTACTGTGTGATAGCAACATGAGAACTGTTTACTGTTTGGGATCGTGCCAGGTACTTGTGAGATGGATTGGTCATTGTAGGAAACAGGATACTGGCTTGATGGGCCCTCAGTCTCTCCCAGTATGGCAAATTTTTGTGTTCTTATGTACGGTACCAGCTCATTTGAAAGACTTGATATATTATTCTGATAGAAAAGGATTTTGTTTCCTTTACTTTCTTCCTTATCAAACAGAAAAATTTATGATGTATACTATCCATTATAAAATCTCATGCTGGATCTTTAAATCAAATAATAATTAAGCAAAAGCCCATATGAATACCAACACTAGACACCTGCTTGCCACAACAGTTGGAAAATACAGTCACAAGTGAGATCAATTATGAGAAAAAAAAACAAACAATTCACATTTGTTAAGACTAATGTAGGGCGAGCTAGGTCTTCCCTTAAAAAACTGTAAGCAGGTTTAGGGGTGCAGGGATCTGTCTGCTACAAGACACTGCCAGCTGCCCTCCCACCTTACTTGTGATCCTACGACAGGGAAAAGACAACGTGTATTCTCCTCAGAAACAGACTTTTATGTATCAGATTTGACAGGACATAGCATTTAGAAAGTAACAATTCCTCTCTCTATCATCCTGGCCACTAAGCACCAGTTTTCCCTAGAGAAAGTTCTGTATCATGGGTAGTTTCACACATGTCATAAACCTTAGCTTGCTTAAGATATTAATACTTCTGGCTAACTTACTTCAGGCGATATCTCTGTTCACCTCTGAAGCAGGCTCTGTCTGGAGAATGAGGGCAGGCGAGAGGCCTGCTTCCTGGGCTTGGTGCGGGCAGGCGGTGCAGGAAGGAGATTTAGCTTCTGGCTCTGGTGCTTGCCAGCTGTCTGGGCTGGTTCTCACCCTTCGCCTTCTATGACTCCTCCGTGTCACTCTCCGTACCTAAGCCGGGGTCTCCTCTCTCTGATCACCTGGCCACACCTGGTCTTCTCCCTTCTCGATAGCAGGGAGGGCTGGTCTGCTTCTGCCCCCCTTTGCTTTCAGGAATACAACGGCACAGGCTCTCACTCTCCGGGTTTATGCACTCTTTCTCCCTCTTTTCTTCAGGGGGTCCCCTGCTTCAGCCTTTCTCCTCCTTTTGGTTTCAGGGCCACTCTCCCCAGGAGTCATTTCCTTGCCTTCTGTCTCAGGGTTTGCGTTCAGGATTTGTGCACCCTCTTTTCTTCTTTGCTGCATTGCAGGTCTTCCCCCCTCCCCCCCTTACTTCAGGGGGAGAAATGCCATGACTGTGTGTCAGAGTGGTTTTCTCCATCTCAGGCTGCCCTCCCCCTCTAAGTGTGAGGGTATTTCTGACCTCTGCTTGCCTGGCTATCCCTGACACTTACTTAGGGTCTTAAGTTATTGCCCCTCTGTCTGCTTTATATTTGCACAGGAACTGACAGGCACACCTGATAAGGTATCCTTCAGTGTATCAGGACAAGACCTCTTCATTTTCCACAGAGACCAGGTTTTAAAGTTCACCTGGGCAAAGTTCCTTATCTTGCTGTGACAGCGCCTTTTTGGGGCCTGCCAGAATTTGGCCTGTACATGGCCATTATAACTCACAATTGATGCATCAGTGGTAAACATGAGGTATCTCCCTTCAAAAGAGAGGAATATGGGAGGTTCAAGGGGTGTAGTAGTTAGGTCTGGTGATAGCACAGTCCATCCCCTAAAGGGTGGTCCAAGTCAAAAAGGGTTTAAAAAGAGAACTCCTACAGTCATCAAGGAAGTTACTGAGGGGACACAGCAGGGGGCTGTGCTTTCAAAGGTCCCCAAGAAGAAAGAGGGTGGGTGGTTTGCCTCTCGTTCCATCTGAAGGTTGGAGTTGGTTCTGTAAGGGAGACAGCAGCATCCAGACTCGGGAGGGGTTCTTATCCCACAGGCTAAGGGATAGAGGAGTCCGCTCAGGAAACTGTATCACAAACCAGGTAGTGTGCTACCATTTCCGAGGGGGGGAAGAAAACTTTCTTGTTCCCTACCGTAGTGAGGTTTCTAGGGCAGTACAATCTGGTAGAAGGTCCCAGCCTTTATCCTTCTGCTCAACTTATGCAAGAAACCACTGATTTGCATTTCTGAACTGAGTTCTGCTGTTGTAACATTGGATTGCTTATTTTTTTTTTTTTTTATTCAGTAGAGTTTATTTTTTATTTTGGAATATAACATTTCGTGTGGACTGTCTTTAAGAGTGATTGAAAGGGATCCCCTGGGTTTTACATTCCCCATAGCACAATCTGGTTGCTGTTCAGTAGTCTCTGAAGTGTGGCCTCTTGAGACAAGACAAACTGTACAGAAATACATATGGTGTATCTCAATAGTACATATAGATCAGTACATTACATAATATAAACAAAACACTTTTTAAAGTTTTGGTTTTGGGTTTTTTTAACCTGATTTCAATGGAACCATGTTGGTCTCAAAACAGCCATGGGCCATCTGCAAGTCTTCAGTTTCTAATTACAGTTAATCTCTCAAAACCTTTGAAACTTGCATAGCAACAATTCTTCCCTTGATGTATTCTTCATGGCTAAGAAAATTTGGTTCTGTTCTGAAGCAGGGACATCTACATATCAGACCTCCCAACCATGCAATAAGGACTGCAGGCAATAAGTACACACACCACTGCTATTCAACTCGCAGTTCAGGAGCAACCTACAAATTTTAGAGTCTTTTAGCTTTATAAATCAAAAAGCAAATGGAAGATTCAGTCGGTCGAAAACAATTTTAGGCCTAAATGAGCTACTGCTTTACATGTTTCAAAGCAATAGCATGAATAAAGTATTTAAACTTTGGCTAAGATAAACCATGCACAGTCCCTTCCTAATGTAATTCATAAAGCTGATCTTTATCAGTCAGATCTAATGGATCTTTTCATGTGTGCATTATTAATTCACCAGGCTTAATCTTTCATACATATTTCAAGCATCTGATCCATGTCCAAGCTTCAGTGTAATGGTATGGCCCCTGGTTAAAAATTTAACAGCTTTAAAGAAAATAGGTCAGCTTTCACTGGCTAATTCTTGTGCCTCACTGGAAAAACTTATCACAAGCTTTCTGAGAAGAGAGAAGCTGAAACATATACAATTTTCACAAAGGAGATTTTTTTATAAACTTGAGTTTATAAAGATTAATACATGGAAAATACATAGAGGAAAATATTGTATTGTGATTACGCTGCTGATGTTATAAGCAACAGAGATGAAACCCTAGAATTTCAAAATATAAAAAAACCTTAGAAAAAAGACATTATTCCTTATATTTACCTACTTCTTTATATTTTTTTTAAATATTGATACTGGGACTAGGGTGCAGAATACTGCAATGTGCTTTATCACCCGTTATTAGTGAATAGGCCCTATTACAAATAATATGAGTTGTGGTAAACAACATGCATTACCGTGTATCGCACCTTAGTAAAACGACTCTAGTCAGGGATATTCTAAGAGTCTCTGTCTTTGGATCCTTCTGTTTGTCTCTCTAAAAGTGCTGTTCCTTTCCACCATCAAAAGTGAAGAACAGAACGTCCTAAATCTGTACTGGGGACCCCATAACAAATCAGCTTTGTAATGATTTGCATATGCTCAGCCTTCAATGTACACAGATTTATTTCATGCACATTCTTTGTGGAAATTCTGCAAACCCAACTGACCGTGGGGGTCTCCAGAACAGGTTTGGGAAACCCTGATCTATGGTATGGACCAGCCTGTAGCCCTCATGCTTTGTGACCAGTGTTGCAGGAGAAAAGGATTAAAGTAATTATTCTGGTACTAGATATTGCCAGAAGCAGTAGTAGAGCCTTTCCCTGCCCTGCATGCTTTCTTTCTGAGCCCATTAACTTGCTACAAGGGATTCTATCTGTAGAAGAACTGGAATGGGGTCAAAGCTACTGAGCTGCTTGCTTTGGAGTCAGGAAATATGATACACGTGTCATGTCACTGCAAACTGCAGTACTATTGAGCTCACTGAGAATAACACACAGTGCTAAAACTGCTAAAGGGGACATGCAGAGTTATAGAGTTATTGAGTTAGGTTCTCCAGGGGTCTGAGTAGTCTAATTATTTCATCAATAGATACTATAAAAGCAAAGACACTGATGCACAATTGTGCAATCTGTCAAACCAGTGGGGGGAAAAATGAAACTAGCTAGCAATTGCTGTGATTCTGATGGACATCTTGTTTCACGTAAAGGTGGAGAAATTGCTCTCCTAGTGATTCGATTACATCAAGCACATGATTATAAGGAACATCCCACCAAAAAGGTCAATATAGCATAACAATACTGGAGAACGTTAGGAGACCTATTTTGAAAAGAATGCTACCTGTCTTCTTTATGAAAGATCTAGTGAAATAAGACACAACAGCATTACGAATTTATATGTGCATCTAGGGCTTTGGGCAAAAAATCTAGAACTGCAGTCTTCTCCATATCATCAGATACACTGTTAAGTACACATGATTGGGACAGATACAGAATAATAGTGAGTCATTAAATAATCATAGGTATAAGACTGCAAAAACCTGATCCCGGATCAAATAGATCAGGTGCCCGGTCATGTATGCCCCCCCTCATTTTAGGACTAATCCCTTTTCCTTCAAATTATTGGCCTCCACAGACTGATAATACGAATATCACTAGCATTAGAATTAGTATGAAATTTTACTTCCTGGTCTGAAAATTTATTTATTTCTTTATTTATAACTTTTCTATACCGAAGTTCAAATAACAGAGTTAGTTATCACTCCGGTTTACATTGCAACCATAAAAAAACAGTGACAAAGTTGTCTTACATAGAACAGGGGGAGAGAAAAACTTGGATACAGCTTAAGCATGGGGAGTAACGTGTCAAAACTGGTAAGAACTGATAAGAGTTGGCTTTTTGGGGTAACAAGGTATTCCGAGGGAGGGGGTAGGAATGAGGGATTGGAAGGGGGTTGGAAGGGGGGTTGGAAGGTGGGGGAGAGGGTAGCTGAGGGTTACCATAGATTTAATGAAATTAATATACATATATTAAATAGCTTAGGCAGCGGAAGAAAAAGTGCTTAGGCATCTGAGCTTAGGAAGAGAAGGTCCGTGGAGGATGAGGCAAGGACGAGTGTTATGGGAAGGCTTGTCTGATTAGTAGCGTCTTAAGTCTCTTCTTGAATGTAATTGGGCATTGTTCCAGCCTAAGGTCCGGTGGGAGCAGGTTCCACTGTTTGGGGCCTGTGGTGGAAAAGGCTCTTTTACTAAAGGAGGTTTTGAATGTAGGTGTTCTAAGAGTCCCTCTTTGCGCTAATCTCAGAGGACGGGTTGAAGTATGAGGTTGCAGGGGGGTCGATAGGTCCAGCGGAGAGATGTTAAGAATGGCTTTGTGGGTGATTACTAAAAGCTTGTAGAGGATTCTGAATTTGACTGGGAGCCAATGAAGCTTCTTAAGGATCGGTGTTATGTGGTCCCTTTTGTTAGACTTTGTGAGTATCCTTGCAGTTGCATTCTGAAGCAACTGGAGAGGTTTAATGGAGTTGTCTGGAAGGCCTTGAAGAAGAGCATTGCAGTAATCTATTTTTGAAAAAATGATCGCTTGTAAGACAGACCTGAAATCTTGAAAATGAAGGAGGGGTCTTAGTCTTTTTAATACTTGAAGTTTGAAGTAGCACTCCTTTATTGTGTTGTTAATGAAGCCTGTGAAGCTCAATTGAGTGTCCATGATTACCCTTAGGTTTCTGACTTTATAATTACAAAAATTACAAAATACTCATCATTAGTGATTGTTTGGATTTGAATGGTTACAATGAGCATGACAGTGTGATTAGTAGACACCAGTGGCTAAACACAGCGTCATACTGCAGGAATGTAAAAGACAACAAACTAGTAAATTTAGCTGGAAGAAAAATAAAAGGTCAAGATGTAAAAAAAGGGAGGGACTGAGCTTCATACCCAACAGAGGACCAGAACCTTGGGCCTAGAAAAAGCTGGAGGAAAAGCAGCCAGATAGAGTTTCTGCAGGAAGGATTGCAGAAAGCAAGCAAATGTACTGGTGAGGAAGTCTGCAGTCAGTGAACAAGAGCCTGGTATCCTAGCCCCGAGGATGTGCCAAAGGGAAGACTAAAGAATTCCAGAGATTAGAGAGCTGATAGCTCCTTCTGGGTCCTCCACTATGGAACTGCTTTCAATCAGAGACTGAAGGCGGAGGAATAAGAGGAAAAGACAGCGATGCATTTTGAGATGGCCCAAAAGAGTCGAAGAAATAAAAGGATGGTTACCTATATGACAGTAGGGTTCATGGTGCTGTGAGACACATATTAGTTGATAATTTGCAATTCCATGATATATTTAGTGTTTACAATGCAAAATTTCCATTCAGCTACCCAACTCTATGCCCTGTGCAGTTATTTACAGTAGGTCAATGGTGCAAAAAAAGAGACTTCTGTTTTTCAAGTGTCATCGATTCAGCTCCCATATTGCTGTCAGCAGTATACAATGGGGCTGCTCACCCCCTAACAAATATCTTTCTCGAGGAAAAGCTGTGCCTACAAAAACATAGTTTAAATTTACATAGTAATACAACACGTGACGGCAAAGAAAGACCAAAATGGCCCATCCAGTGTGACTTTTTGAGATTCATCCTCTTTTGGTAGATGTGCACATAAAATTCCCAAATACAATCCAACTCCACTTGAGTCTTCCCCCTGAGCTCTCAACCCTCCTATCATATCTGTCCCAAGTATGTCCAAATCCAAACTTGTGCAAAAGAAAGTGAGGTACATGAGTATTTGTAAAAATGCACAAGTCACAATTCACTTGGATGCAGCTCCATCACTAATGGTGGGGGTGGAAGGGAAATAGAACCAAAGGTTACTAAAAGCCAAGAGAAACAGATAAGTATGAGAAAAAAAAGAAGTGTGAAGCTTGCTGGGCAGACTGGATGGGCCGTTTGGTCTTCTTCTGCCGTCATTTCTATGTTTCTATGTTTCATTTGGTAGCGCCGTAATATCATGGAAAATCGGTTCATCTTCAAAGCAAAAATTGCCACTGTCAGCAAGGACAGCTATTACATTTCAAAAATCAACATATGGTTGAATTTGGAGGCAAAAATCAATGATGGCTGCACTGGAACTGGTGCTGTGACTTTAAAAATGGAAAATATCTTAGCGCAGTTATGCATTTTTTATGTTTGACACTGCACATGCTTCTGGCAAACAGATCCATTAACCATTATTAGCCAGAGAGATTTGGGAGATTATCACTTCTTACCACTGGCAGTAAGAAACATGGAACTGATCCCTCCACCGGGATCTGCCGGGTACTTTCATGTGACCCGGAATCATGGCAGGTGGAAAGACCAGATGTTTATCTCTTTGAATAATTATTAAGAGACTAAAAAATATGTTTCCTGTACTATCCAATTTATGTAACTCTCATTTCTTCCTTTGAAGAACAGTGGATTGCTATGGGGAAGAAATGTGCTAGGAGATAGATATTAAAAAGATCTAGCACCTAATTTAAGAAAAAGAGGTGCCCAGGTTTCCCAAAATGAAAATTCTCCCCATGGAGAGCCTAATCTTCTGCACCTAAAAAAAAAAAAGAGGTGGGAGCAGGGCCAGTTCAGGGAGGTAAGTTAGGCACTTGGTGATGATTTCCAGCACTAGGGCACTGAAGCTCATCCTAAATGTAGGCGACTGAACAGCAGGCCGAAGTTTTGGGGGCCTTGGTTTGAGGTGCCTATGAGAGAAGCAATTTGATTTCAGTCCAAAACTTAGGGGGCTTTTTTCCTAACTTTGAGGTGGCGCAGCTGTTTTGGAATACCAGACTTTTTGGGGGTGTTTGGAGGACTATTTTCAAAGCCATTTCCCCCAGAGTAAAATTGTCCTTCCTCTGACTGGATAAAAGTACATGCCAGTTAGCACTTTGTATGCCCGTTTTTAGCTGGGCTAAAAAGAGGCCTTTCCGTGCATGCATTTAAGTTGGGGGGGGGGGGGGGAATAGGGGAGGAAAACAGCACACACACAAGTCATTTTCTAACATGCACATATGCTATTTTGCCCCCCCCCCCCAGCTTCAGCTGTCTGCACAAACAAAAGGTGCAAAGCATGCGGGCGATTTTAGCACGCACATATTCTGCAGCTGCTAAGTTTCCAGAGGGGAAGCAACATGGATAGTTTTCCTTACCAAAATCAGTTAAAATGTAGGCAGGCTTAAAGTGCTGTGAACAACTCGTGCTGCTTCACAATTGCTTCCCCAATATTATTTTACTAGAAGAGATAGAGTCCCTGAGAATAAAGGCTTCCTATTGCTCTGATAAAGTGGTGGACTAATACTAGCACTGATAAAATAATATATGCAAGTAAAATAGAAAACACAACTACATTAAATAGAGAATGAAAAGCAATATATAAAAATGTGCCATAGTGGTCTTAGCTCATAGCTCGCGCATAGCTCATACATCCTTTTGCCATCGACATTCGTGCTGATCTTCTGCAGGAGATGAAACGCTCGCCTGCTTGCCATCTTTAATCCATTCTAGGGTGTAGCTCTGAAGCTACCCTGCCTTTTGCACTGTAGGGAATTAAAGGATTACTGCACTGCATTAGGCTTTAAACTTATGAAAAATAACACTTGAGCGCATTAGAAGGTAGTCAGTGGGTTAAGCTTCTGCAGAGCCCCAGAGGATAGACACACCTGCTTTCTTTATGTGCGTGTGTTTAGAATGGGGGGGGGGGGGGGGGCGGGGGAGAAAGAGGGGGAAACACAATATAACCTGGCTGCAGGGATGAGAATTATATTTAATGCGCTGCTTGTCATTCTTTGCTGACAAAGCTGCCCTCAGGGTGGGAACATTCTCTATCTCTCTTCTTACCTTGATCTCTTTCCTGGATGACTATTGACTCATTCATTTTTAGATCAATAAATAAAGCAACTTTACAGGATATACTGTATATTATTTGAACCATTTCACTTCACATCTCTTCACTTTAATTTGAATGTATTTCACAGTCAGGCAGCCTCAGAACCTGCATGGTATTTGCCAATCAGAAGAATGCAGCTCTACCCTGAACAAGTTTTTGTGTTCAGTGTAATAAAAGGACATCCTTAATAAGAAAGTACTTATTTGCTTAAAGCAACAGTACTAGCCATAAAACATTTACATGAACCAGTTAAAACACAAAGTACTATTTAATATCCCTTCCTTTGGTTCAGATATTTTAAAATTCCTTTGAAAGATCCTTAAGTCTACATTGCGACATAATTAACAAACTAGATGATGGTAAAAAAAAAAAAGACCAATTGGTCCATCCAATCTGCCTAGCTATTTCTGTCACAGTGCCAGGGATATATCCCATCTGCCAGCCCAAAAGCATGACCGACTGTGGGATATCACCCCTTATCCAAGGACAGTTTTTATCATCTTCTGATTCTGCTCTCCACCGTCCTCAATAGATAAGCATGGAAGATCTCTCTTTTAGTTCACATCCGGTATCCCCACCCCCTTCCATTTCCAACACAATAATCCAAACAGGCACCAACCCCAACGCGCTTGATACCTGAACATTCGTCCTCCCAGTTCTCCATGGTCTTTCTATCTATCTGCTGCGCGCGTCTGTGTCTCTGCTAGTATCCTAGTTATTGCTGTACTACCAACCCGCCAGACAGTAACCAGTCACTGATTATTAATTCTATTCTAACAGCGTGCTAGAGAGTACAAGCTACATGATCACATGCTTTACTGCTAGGACTTTGATTTCTAATCATTACTGTACTTGCAGCCTGCCAGCAAACCCAGTCGCTAATTAATTCTTCTGCTGTCTCTTCACTTTTTTTGCAATTAAGTATCCTCCCTCCATGTTTATCTCCAGCCTTCTTGAAACCTCTTACAATTTTTTTCTCCACCATCCCCATCCAGGGAGACATTCCATAGTAGTTTAGTGAGTATTATGAACCTGTGAAAATTAAAAAGTTAAATTGTGCTGACCTCCATCCAAGCCTCACACATCAAGTGAAGAAATTACAGGTGGTTTGTGGGAAGTCTTCCCCATAAAACTATTTTTTTTTTTAATGTAGCCTCAAAATGTGGCATTTCCTACCACATAGAGAATTCATTACCTAAGATTATATATTCCAACATCCCACAAAAAACATCTGAAAGTAAACAGGAACACAATACGCTTTAGGAATATAAAATAGTTTTTCTAACCACCATGTGTCTCTGCCTTGCAATCTTTCTTTCTGTTCCATTCTCTCTTTATAATCCCTCATCGTCCAATATATTTGTTTTCCTTCTTTCCTTCTTCTATAATTTCCTTTTCCTTGATTCCTTTTGTCTTTCTGTGCAATCTGTTTCTCTCTTCCCTATTCTTTTTTGTCTCTAACTAGAGCCTTTCATCTGCATTCTTTCTGTCACCCTTTGTCTGTTTCACTCTTCTTCTCAAACTGCATATGGCTCTCTCCTACATCCACACGTCTGTCATCACTTTCTGCTTTACATATATTTCCTCCCATTCCTGTCTCACCGATGTCACTTTCCTAGCTTATACTTTTCTCAGTGCCTCTCCCTCTCTCACCCCACTCTCCCAGCCTGCCTCTTGTGTTTGCCCCTAACAGCCTGTCTGACTCCCTGCCTCTGCCCCAGGATCTCTCCCTCTCCAGGGGCAGTCCTCCACTTCCGGCCTCATCACTTGGTCTATTTCTTTCCCCTGCATTTCGCAACCCGTCTCTCTGTCTCCCCTGTGCTCCCCTTCTCCAGGGCCTAAAGCATAAAAGTAGAAACTTCTTCATTGTGTGTACTTGTTGATACTTTACTGTAGATGCACTGAACTGATAGGCAGGACACTCTGGCTGAGTGTTCCAAATTAAAACTTTTAGAAATAGCTCAGTTTAATGAATTTGCACAGAGATGTTCCCAGGTGCATCCATGTCCCAGACTAGTATATTTCATCACACTTCTCTTTCTCTCTGTGAATGTGTCACTCAATACGGGGTCTTAAGAAGTTCTTACCCTCCAGGATTTTAAATAACTGTCCCAGGTGGGTGGGGGGGGGGGGTATCTTAAGGGCAATGGGATCCCTTTCCTCAAACAGTACCTGAGGTCCAGGTGAACTTCCAGATCTCCCAAAACCAGTCCTTGTCCTGTGTCCCAGGGTGAAGACTTCTTTGGGGGGGTCTCCAGATGTCACACAACTTCTTATTCCTGATCTCCTCTCAAAACTGTATATATGGATTGAAAAGATCCTGTGGCTAGGAAAGGTCTGATCTTCTCCTTTCCCTAATCACTGGGAAGGAAGAGTGGCAGCAGAAACCTCTTCCCAACTCAAAAGGCGAAGATATTGTCAAACTCCAGCAACTGAAACTCTTGTGACAAATCACCATTATTCCTCCACAGGTTGTAAGATCGGCACAACAGGTCTTCACCCCTATACTCCTCAAGGCAGGACTTTTCCCTCCCTGCGACCAGGACTAGAGATTCACAAAAGACAAAAACTCCAAAAATAAACTTCCAGGAAAAAGAATTCACTCACTCCAAAATCTAAGACAAACCCTACCAGACAGGTTGTGTACTAGAGGGATATGCCTCTCCCCTCCTCCATGGGATCTAAAACTGGAGACTGAGAACATTAAAGAAACAGCTCCTACTCCTTCAAAAGCCAAACCAAAATGCCACACCACTCTTAAATTTCACCTATCCTTATGCAATCAAGAGCTGACCATTCCAGCAAACCTCAAAGTGGCGCTGTTAAGAATGGTGCACCCTAACTCAGGCTAGTGCCTTCAAGTAGAGACCTAGGGGGTCTCTACACAAAGTTCACAGGATAACTTAAGACAAGAACCAAAGAAGAAGATATTTCCCTATAATGGGCACAATAAACATGCTGAATAATACAGGCAGGGAAAAGCAGTCAATTTCTTTTGATACTGATGGAAATAATATGCGCCCTAACTACTGGAAAAGCCATGTAAACAGAAACCATGTATCCAAAACTAAAATTCCTTAAAAATTACCAATAACAGAGTCAGTAAACTGCCTATAATGAAAAGACCAGATCATCTCTCTTTTTCACATGCCAGTTAGTGTGCTTAGGTCAGTCATAACAGATTCATCTCTTTTTCCAAAAGTTATTCCTCCCCATCCCAGCCAAATATATTCTAGTGGCTGAAGTCCTACATTTCAGCAAGACAGATTGCAATAGAATGAACTATTATTTTAAAAAGACCCTGGAAACTCTACACTACATAGAATCAGTTGGACATTTCACAGTATTTTACACGAGACATTCTAAAGGCCATACACTCTAACAGCTGACAATGATTCTTTGTGTAGTTTCCTAAACTTTTAATTTCCAAGTAGAATTAAGTCCTTCATGTCCCTAGGCTATGACAAATCTTCTTTTTCTTACAAAATCAAAATCTTGGTGTGGTTATAATACGCCCAGAAACATAGGTTCAGAGAAAGCATTACTTTAAAAGGCTATATAGCTATTATTTTACAAAGACCCGGTAGGGAAGTATTAACCCTGAAGAAGAATACATAAAATCTAACACGTGAATTTTCAAAAGTCCTTGTGTGGAAAAATTAGCATAAATTACACACGTAAATAGCATGTATTCGCATACATACCATTTTAAAAACAGCAAAGATACATGCGAAAATAAGAGTTTGTGCACAAATATACGCATGTAAAGGGCGCCGTCTAGGGGTGCTCCGGGGTGCGGCCAACATATATGTGCGTAAGTTATTTTAACAGACTTGTGTGTGTAGATTTAGCAACTTACACATGGAATTTTACAGCTGTTAATTATCTTGCATAAGCAATATCTAATGTGTGTATAATGTGTGTGAAGTCTAGCTGAAATGGGGGGAGTTTAGGTTGAAGAACTAGGAGGGTCTCAATAATCTGGAGATGGGCATGATGAACTAGAGAAGGAATCAGAATACTAGTTAATTCCCTTTATGTGAACATGTTTAGAAAGCTTGCTGATTATGCAGGTAGGTCCTGCTTAATTTTCAAACAAATTATTTTATTTAAAAATATTTGTTAATCACTTTATAGATTTCAATAAATTATACTTTGTATAATTTTAATATAGATTTGAAAAACAGGCACATTTTTTGCGACATGTACACAGTACTTCAGCAGCACTTAGCCATATACTTTAAGTATATAGACTTATCCGGCTATCTTATTTAGCTGGATAACTAGTGCATTTTGGTTTTTTTAAACCTATCCAGCTAAGTTAATTCTGTATTTGCGTGTATCTCCACACACGTGCGAATATTGTAAGGTAAATTTGCACATATTTTATAAAATACTAGGATAAATCTGTGTCTACCTATAAACACATATATGGGTTCATGTGTACTTCTTTGAAAGTTATCGCCTTAGGCATTTGATCAGTCAACCTACACTACCAGAAATCCAAGTAAGAGTTATATAATATATACAGTAAATCCATCCAGTTCCTAAGTGTGAAATAACTTGACCTCGATGTATATTCTAATGGAGGAGTAGTCTAAAGAAGACAGCAAAACTAATAAGCAATGGAATTGCACCCAAAAAGCATAGGCCACCAAACTCAACTGTTGTACTGTAGAATTAGACTATGCAGGCAGGTTTGATTCCTGGATCGAGCCTTTCACATCCCTTTTCCACAGACCCTATAGAAAAGGGCAACACCTGGTAGCTGAATTTAGTACCCATGACACAGGGTTCTAGATACCTCTGGTCCATGGCTCATGACCGTGGCTGTAATGACCAGAGTAGGGACAGTGGGAGCAAGGATCTATTAAAATAGGGGGGAAAATCCCTGAGCAGCTGTGCATGAAGATTTATGGCACCAGAATCCCAGCACTAGATCTGATTGAGCTAGAAGACAAAGGGGGAACTACCAAGTTCCACCTCACCATCAAAAAAATTTAATTATACATTTTCACTACAGTGTAAAAGTTTACCTATAGAATAATATCCTCCTCATTTTTTTACTTTTAATAATAAATCAAGCCTTAAGATTGCTCCATGACCGTCTACTATCACAATTGTGCTACAGAGATTGAACACGATAACAAAGGTGCGATGATCATTATCCTTTGGATCTGGTGAATAGCAACGGTAGATGGGAGTTAAATATTTTAAAAAGTTCTTTTAAATAACAATGTTGACACATAATACGTTTTTAACATCTGGGCTGCTCCAATGACTTAGAGGATGCAATATTAACTTACAGGTAACACTATTTTAAGCTCTTTAACAGTCTCTTTACCATATTAATTATTCAAGGAGGAAAACTGAAGGAATCTGTGGCCTGAGTGCAAGGCGAAAATGAGAAAGCTGTAATGATACGATAACAGCTCATTCAAGATCAATCAAACCACATGATCCCCCAACATAAACAAGCACCAATTAAGGCAATCAACAGCAATATGACTGTGGTTGATGTCCTTTTATTCCGATATGCTCAGTACAAAGAACAAAATGTAAAAATGCTCTCCAGCATATCAAGAGAATCATTCAGTAGCTTAGCTATACAAAACTAATCCAGCAAGTTATTATAAAAGTATTTTTTTCATAATTCACAAATGCGAATGCCAAAGAGAGGGCAGCAAAAAGAACACCACTGAATTAATAAATCACATCTGGATGAAATCCTTTTGGCATTGCTTTCTAAATTATAGATACACATACACAAAGGCATTATGTCATACCTGAACTTCAATTTGTTGGCAGAGATGGGAAGCAAAAAGATAGAGAAAAAAATTGTTCTGATGGAGCATGAAAGAAAAGGAAGATGGGAACACACTGATATCTATAATTTGGGTAAGGGCAAGTTTAAAGAAAGCTATTGCTATCTCTGGGAGTGTGCAAGAGAAATTAAATCTACTTTATAGATCCTTGCAACCTACAATGGCCACTGTCAGAGATACAATGCTGGGCTCGATGGTGTGACCCAGTATGGCAATTCTTATGGGATGCATTTCCTAAAGTTTGCAAGGAACTTAGAAGTCTACATCTAGCCGGCTATCAACATTAGACATCTAAAAAATGTTTCAGACACCCTCTCTACTTGTACACCTATGAGAGCTGACTCACTAAAGTTCATGCTAACAAGATTTTAGCTTGGAGGCGCTAAATATTTTAGCATGCATGGTAAAAAATCTGGGGCTGCTTCACAGAAATGTGAAACTATTATAGATATCTGTGCAGTTGATGAAAGGATCTTTTATACCAATCAATGACATAAGTCCCTAGGCAGCCCTCATCTACTACACAACTCCTATCCCTTTCACAGATGTCACATCCCTGTTATGGCCGGCCGGCCACGGACCCATGGCCGGCCTTCCTCACCTTCCATCGCCCCCGGGGACAGGCTCCGGTGTTTTCCGATGTGGGGGAAGCACCTCCAGTGCTGCCCTCCTTGTGGCGGCCTTGCCGGCAGTCGCCACCACTTCCTTGGCTGGCCTGGCTCCCTAAGCGTGCGAGCGCCTCTCTGGAACATTTAAAGGGCCTGCGGCGCGCTAAGGCTGCCGGCCCTCCCTGAGGTGACGTCACGCGGCCTGGTATTTAAGGTTGGGCAGAAAGCAGGTGTAAATCTGCGCGCGCCAGCGGGCTGCTGGCATGCCATCACCCGACCCGGGGGCTGGTTCGGAGGCCTCGACCACGCCCCCGGGCCCGCCCCCGAAACGCCGCATCACTCGTGGCCCGCCCCCAAAACGCCACGTCACTCGCGGCAAGCCCCCTGACACGCCTCAACACGCCCCTCCATGCAAGCCCCGGGACGTATGCACGTCCCGGGGCTTGCGCGCGCCGCCGAGCCTATGCAAAATAGGCTCGGCGCGCGCAGGGGCGGTTTGGGGTAGGTTTTCGGGGGGGGTACGCGCATACCCCTTTGAAAATCTACCCCACTATGAGCATAACGATTTCACACAGCTTAACATAATTGAAAAAGGTGTAGTTATTTTCAGCATTAAAACTGTGCATTATTGCTTCACAAAGCCATCCCACCCCTGACTCCTCCCCTTTTAAAAATTTGTATCGCACCATGTGTTATGGTGCTTAACACATGCGAAAAAGCCGTAATGTGATTTGATAAACGACCCTGTTAGATTGTAAGCCCACTGGGGATAGGAAAATACCTACAGTACCTGAATGTAATCCGCTTTGAAGTGATGTGAAAAGCAGAATATAAAAATCTAAATAAAAAAAATGGTAAGCAAAGATAGAAATCGTTCAAATTTTATCAAATATGAATTCCACCTCTTGCCCATTAAATCCATGTCCCACAGATATTTTAAAAACATTGAACGTTAACCTATCCAAATCCATCACACAAATTGTTAATCTTTAGTTAGAGAAAGGTTGCCTACCTGATTCTTTAACACAACTTTGTTAGAACCAAATGATTTTTGAACAATGCTTCAGGCACTGATACTAACTGGTCTTGGTTATTGTAACTTATGCTATACTGGCTTACTGCTGACTTCTATTTGAGATTTACAAATAGTCCAGAGCTCCTCAGCTAGGATCCTGACAGGCACACCAATGTGCGAACATATAATATGTGTTTTGGCTTCACTGCACTGGTTACCTGTCACATAATGTGTAAAATACAAACTGGCCACCTTGATATGCTCATTACTTTATAGTGACATCACCCTCTGGGCTAGTGCTGTGTTACATATCTATAAACCAGCACACAATCTCTGGACTGCCAATAAAAACTTATTGGAGATGCCTTCAGCAAAAATAGCTCATCTTGTCCTGACCAGGGAGCGAGCTTTTTCAGTAGGAGGCTCAATATTTTGCAATTTCCTTCCAGAGAAATTGAGAACGTTTGTTCTAAATCTTTAAAAAAGGTTCACTTATTTTTACAAGCATTCACTATGGGGTAGATTTTAAAAGGTTGTGCGCGGGCGTACATGTGCGCGCGATAACCGACGAGCGCACATGTACACCTGATTTTATAACATGAGCGCGCATGTTATAAAATCCTGGGTCGGCACACACAAAGGGGTGCATAATTGTGCACCTTGAAAGCGCTGAGCCTCGCTGTCCTCCCCAGTTCCCTCCCAGGCCGCCCCTACCCCCGGACTGCCCCACCCACCCCCCACCTCTTTAGTAAAGCCCCAGGACCTACACGCGTCGCCGGGCCTTTTGAAAATAGGCCCGGTGCGCATAACCTTTTTAAAATCCGGCCCTATGGTTCCATCTTATTAATGGAGTACATAATAAAGAACATCTAGTTATAGTAATGATACCCGCATTGTTCTTTTAGGCAGTGTATATTGAATTTGGTATGTTTTATTTGTTTATGGTTTTATTATGAATGTCTTACTATTTGTATTCTTCCATGAACCTTTGATACGAGTGCAGACAAAGAAATAAAAATAAAATATTTGCTTCATTCCTGTCTGGGATTGTCCGATCTGTGAGAATTAAGGGGTTCTTTTCTGGAGCTAGGGAGCTCAGTCGTGACATACCTCAGGGTCCTTCCCTGTTCTAATTGCTCTTTAACATTTATTTGCAACATTTCAGAAAGACCATTTACTCATTTGACTTTATTAGCCGATATATCAATGACATCCAACTTATTGTACCCTTGGGAAGAAATCCAGACATTGCTATTGGCCCACTGAATAACTGTCTTGCAGCTATGGCAGCCTGGTTGTCAGAAAGTAAGCTGATCTCAATCAGCCAGAGGATTGAAATTCCAAGGAAAGGACCTGTTGACCTGTCAATACTACATATTCTATCTGACTGGTAATTGATGCAAGAAAGCAGGATGTTAGGTTTGAGTCAGCATTTAAACCTAGGTTCACAGATTGCAGGGGTGGCTCATACAGCTTATTTGTAACTCAAAATGGTGAGGCAGTTGCACCCATTTTTAGATTTGAATGCACTTAAAGCAGTGATATTCTTACTTGTTGCCCAATACGAGTACTGCAGTGTTTTGTAGCTGTATGCATGGAAAAATAGTTCATTTCATTTTTGTTTCAATTTTTTGGTTTAATGTCATTTTGTTTTTTAGTCTTATTTAGAATAATTTTTCTTTTAAAACTTAAGGGCCAGATTTTAAAACGTATGCGCAGGCGTAGATTTCTGCGCGCAACCCGGAACGCACAAATCTACGCCCGATTTTATAACATGCGCGAGCAGTCACGTGCATGTTATAAAATCTGCGGTCGGCGCACACAAGGGGGTGCACACTTGTGCACCTTGCACGCGCCGAGCCCGAGGGGAGCCCCGATGGCTTTCCCCGTTCCCTCCCTCGGAAGGAACTTTTTTTCGCCTCCCCTCCACCCTTTCCTTCCCTTCCCCTATCTAACCCACAACCCAGCACTGCGCCGGATGACTCAGGAACGCCCCCGGCCTCACCCCTGGACCGCCACCACGCCCCCAGACCTGCCCCAGGACCGCTGCCACACCCCCGGACCTGCCCCAGGACCGCTGCCACACCCCCGGACCGCTGCCACACCCCCGGACCGCCCATTTTTGAAAGCCCCGGGACATACGTATGTCCCGGGGCTTGCACGCGCCACCGAGCCTATGCAAAATAGGTTCAGCGTGCGCAGGGGTCGGTTTTCGGGGGTTACGCGCGTATCTTACGAGCGTAACCCTTTGAAAATCTATCCTTCAGTGTAATTTTTAGTTCACACTTAAAAAGTGCTTACTAACAAAATAGTGTGCATCAACTTGAAATAGTACACACTAACTCAAATAGCACGCACTACTGAATTAGTGTGCAATAGATTTCATGGGCACTATTTGAGTTAGCATGCACTAAGTTAGAGTGCACCGTTTTGAATTATTGCACACTAAAAACAAAAAGAACAAATCTGAAATTTGTGGGGATTTTGGTCATTTTATTTTAAAACAACATGAAACGATATAGACAATGACATTTATATTGTCTAAGACGTTTCAAATGAAAGCACATCCCTAATGCGCAGGTATCTGGGCTTGTTCACAAAAATGGTGTTTGGGCTTAAAATGTCGCAGAACACTCCAATTAGAATTGTTTGGGGGTAATATAGTAGAGCATATGCTTCAGTTTTACTCACAGATTACACTGATTGCTAGCTGAGGCCAGAATTCCCGTAGGTTTAAGCACTTTACCTTGGCATTTCATATCCTGAAGAGTAACTAGCCCCCCACATTTAAGGGGTAGGCTGGTGTGGTACCATGCAGGAAGGGAGCATAAATCTTGGCAGGGAAGCCTGGTGATATTCTAACCATGCACAAGGATTGGAACACTCGACTAAGATCAAGAATTTTTTCTATAGCACTGTAGAATAGTTTGCCTATAGATGTCAGGCAAGAGATGAATTTTTTAACCTTTAGGAAAATAGGTAAAAGCTTGGGTCTTTCCTACTGATCCATAAGTATTCTTTAGTTGTTGTTTTCTGCTTTGGTAGTTTGGGATGACTCTGCTGTGGATTGCAGAATATAATTTTGTATTGGAAGTGGCTGGCACAAAAATGTTAATCTTCTCGGTTTGTGTTTTGACGATTTTGTGTGTTATTTGTTAATTGATTGTGTAGGCTAATTTTGAAAATTGCTTTGGCTGATTTTTGAACTTTGATAAAGGTCAAAAACTATTCATAAATAAATACATACATGCATACTTTTGAAAATGCAAAAGTACACACAACTCCAAACCCTTCTCCATACCAGAGAATGCCTCAGCTCAGTCTGGACAAACTTACACTTGAACAAGCAGTACGCGTTCATATATCATATGGGCAATTTTTTAAAAGGCCATTTCTGCGCATAAAAACACTGCTTTATCCACAGAAATGCCTGGGTCATGCTCTAACATAGAAACATAGGACTGTTGGTTCCTTGCACATTTGGAGTACTGTCACATAGAAACTTAGGCCTGGATTTTCTAAAATCGCAGGCCTTTCAGAATCGTGTGGTATGGGGGGGGAAGCAAAGCGGGGGTGCGCCGGCAAAAGCTGACCGCGGTGTTATCGCTGCCGGCTTTCGCAAACCAATAGCGCCACCGTGAAAGGTGGTGAAATTGGGTGCGTTACTGGCGGTGATAAGGGTTCTAACCTTTTCGCCGCCAGCGATGTCTCCACCACGTCTGCCCCGATGCCGCCCCGACTCCTCCCCTTCCGGAGCTGACGCCACCCCGACTCCGCCCCTATCTAGGTATGGCACGCGAAAAGTCCCTTTTCGCATGTGATCCCTTTAGAAAATGACCCCCTTAGTCACATTAAAGCATGAAAAAGAGCCTATAAAGTCTCAGATCAAAAATGAAAATAAGCAATAGATGAGAACAATTTGCAGGGCAGTATACAGTGAAATGAAAAGGGGTGCCAGCAAGCCAGTCAGTGCGCCCAGTGAGCATACAGGTCACCCACCCGGTCTTATCAATCATTCACCTCTCAATAATTTGTTTTTAAGGGTTATTTTGTAAGCAGATAAAAAAAACAGTTTGTAGCAAACTTCAAAATTAATCCAAATTTCTAGGATCCACTTCCAAGAATCCAACAGCTGTGGTTTCGCAAAAATATGGGCCGGATTTAAGATTTACGTGCGGGCATAGATTTGTGCGCACAACCCGGCGCACACATGTTATAAAATCCGGGGTCGGCGCGTGCAAGGGGTGCACACTTGTGCACCAAGGGGCGGATTTTAAAAAGCATTTACATGCGTAAATCTGGGTTTTACACATGTAAATGCACTTTACTCGAGTAAGTGGGCTTTTGAAAATTGCTACAATATATGCCATTGAATCGTCCATAGGATTTATTTGCATAAGTACACTTTACATGAGTAAATGGCTTTTGAAAATTGCTACAATAGTAGTTACATTTATGCGCGTAACTCCTTTGAAAATTACCCCCCTTGCGCGCGCGCCGAGCCCTAGGGGCGCCCCGATGCAAAATAGGCTTGGCGCGCACAGGAGCGGGATTAAAAGGGTTACGCGCGTAACCCTTTTAAAATCCACCCCTATGCTTTTTCAGGGGAAAATATGCTCACTACCCAAAGGCTGTTGTCTGGTCGAAAGCGGGTGCATGGTTTGCTGATGCCTCTTTTCATTTCACTGTAGTCTGCATTGCAAACCTTTTCAATATAGTATTTAGTTCTCATTTATTGGTTATTTACATAGAAACTTAGGTCATGACGGCAGAAAAAGATTATATGGCCCATCCACATCTCGTGTTCATAGTTCCTTCCTACCTCTCAGAAATCCTGAGACTTAGCAGAATAAATAACTAAAGATTACCAAGAAAGAGACCTGCATCAGTCTTATATATTTCTAATATGAGCTTTTGTTAATAATATTTTGTCAGTACAAGCCTTGCATGCCTCAGTGAAACCAGCGTCAGCAAAAGTCTCTGGCAAGACAATAAATAAATAGAAGTAAATTGATTAAATGAAATAAATAATAGGGACATTGGTTCTTCAACATGCTTTACTGAGCATGTGCAACATTCAGAGTTATTTTGGGAATTGTGGTTTAATGAACAATTTTGCATCATATACATGAATTCAGGCACCTTATGGCTGCAACATCAACATCTGGTCCCTTGTCCTTATGGCTCAAAAATATAAATTGCTTCTTGCGATCTTGAAAGCATTATGATTCCCATGAGAACTAATTACTCCATATACTATGTTAAAAGTTTTGGGAAAGCGCAGTTATTTAGCTGTAGCTGTTAAATTAATTGTCATACTGGTATTTTAATATATCCTTAAAGCTATGCTGCCTCCAACCCAGACAGCAATCATGTGTGTTATGGGAAGGAAGTGCAATGCAAGAACGATATTTAATATCTTCAATCTTTGGTCTTAACACGTCTAAATACTATCCAGCAAATATGGAATTTCCAGCTAATGAAGGTCACACAGGAGGGTAAACGTCAGAGGGCCTTCTGTAGGAAAAGCACGTTTTTATATGCAGAAATGCCCTTTAGAAAATTGGGCCCCCCCCCGATACAGGGGCAGACTTAACTTATGTATATCAATATTCATGCATTAAGTTTACACGGACTGAGCAGAGGTGTTCCTGGGGAGGGGTTTGCGTTTAGGCAGATCCTTTAGAATTTTCAAAAGTATGCATGTAAAATTACCTCCACAAAAATACCTGAGCACAATTTAGTGGGGTCAACTGGGTGCAAGCAGCTTCAGTGGGATCATTTTCAAAAAGGAGCGTCCACGTGCACTTTTCCCTTGGAAAACCCATGCATGCCTTTGCCGTTTACTTTATGCAGGCTGTTATTAAATTATCCTCTCAAGTACTAGTGATGTCAAATTGTATTTCGTTTCTGCGTTTTAACATTTGCTAAATCGTTTCAGTGCGTGCTAAAATGCAGAAGCTAAACAGAAGTTTGTTGGGGGGGGGGGGGGGGAGTTGTGTTTTACAATGAAAATGACACAAAATGTTATTGGTGTTTTCAGGGCCATTTTTATTGACTGCACATCCATAGTATAAACCCAGTACAATACCACTGTTTTCTATTTCTCTTTTGGTTTTTTTTTTTGTTGCTTCCTTTGAACTCTAAATATGCAGCAGCCATGTAGAAGTATAAAAAACAGTATTACTAGCAGCTGCTTGGCTGTACTGAGACACAAAGCAAGTCATCAGTGGCATTACTAGTAAACAAAATGGCTCCCTGAATTCTATCTGGATTATCTAACAAAGTAGTGCAAACAACACTGAAGATGGGAAGTATTTCAGTTTGATTGCATAATTATTTTGCTATGGCCTTCCACAGCACACAAGGGAAGCCCATGCTGGTGACAGTTTCCTTTAAGCTGCCAGACTCTAAAACAAGTAAGATGCATGAAAAGATGTGCCATTAGGATATGGACTCATTAGTCAGGCAATGATTGTCCACCACTCTTTTTAATCACAAGCAAATCCTTTTCCGAGAGCTACTACCACGCCTCATTTTCTGTAGTGCTACATATGCCATACACATACACATAACATGCATTCCCTTCTCCATGGATCTTATAATCTAGACCAGATAAACAAAAAAGACAAGTCAAAGGCTTTAGAATATTTATAATTTAAAAACCAAACATGGGTTAAAATCAACAAGGCTATGATTAAGAGGAGTCTAACTATCCTCAAAAAGGTGGGTTTTTAGATGGGACTTCAATATGGCTAGAGAGGAGGTCATAATACACTAACTTGGGAAGGCTGTTCCAGGCAGACATTGCAGCAAGATAAACAGTGTTTCAAAAGACGGTGATAAAGAAAAAAGGCAGAGATGTTGCATGATGAACAGAGGTCATGAGAAGTAGTGCAGGGGAGATGAGAGGAGAAGTAAAGACATTTGTAAATGAGCGGGAAAAGCTCAAATTGTACGCAAAAGCAGTTAAGGAGCTTTTGAGAAGAAGAGTGACATGGTCTTGAGAAGAAAAGTGACATGGTCATAATGACACTGGAGGAAATTACAAATACAACCACTTAAGGGGCGGATTTTCATACTCCGCGAATAGGCCTACTTTTGTTTGCGCTCCAGGCGCAAACAAAAGTACGCTGGATTTTAGTAGATACGCGCGGAGCCGCGCGTATCTGCTAAAAACCTGGATCGGCGCGCGCAAGGCTATCGATTTTGTATAACCGGTACGCGCTGAGCCGCGCAGCCTACCCCCGTTCCCTCCGAGGCCGCTCCGAAATCGGAGCAGCCTCGGAGGGAACTTCCTTTTGCCCTCACCTTCCCCTCCCTTCCCCTACCTAACCCACCCACCCGGCCCTGTCTAAGCCCCCACCTCACCTTTGTCGGGGGATTTACGCCTCCCTCCGGGAGGCGTAAATCCCCGCACGCCAGCGGGTCTCTTGCGCGCCGGGCCGCGACCTGGGGGCGGGTACGGAGGGCGCGGCCACGCCCCCGGACCGCCCCAGGCCGTAGCCACGCCCCGTACCCGCCCCCAAAACGCTGCCGACACGCCCCGAAAACGCCGCGATGACCGGGATCACCCCCGACACGCCCCCCTCGGAGAACCCCGGGACTTACGCGAGTCCCGGGGCTCTGCGCGCGCCGGTAGGCCTATGTAAAATAGGCGCACCGGCGCGCAGGGCCCTGCTCATGTAAATCCGGGCGGATTTACGCGAGCAGGGCTCTTAAAATCCACCCCTAAGTTTATAATTATTTATTTGTACTGTCCTTAGCAAGGGGCAATGTTTATCTAGCTTCCAAGGAAAGCGATTTACTTGTGAGATATATATATCGTATTTACTCTTCCAGCTGAGCTTCAAGATCTTGTAATGATGCCTGTCCCTTGAAATGATACTGTTCTTGAATGACTGATATTTAGCTCCATCTCAGGAAACTGTAAAGTGAACTGCATTACATGGCATTCTCCACCGGGAGAAGGATGGGAAAGCAACAAAGGGTATAAATGTTCAATTAGCTCTTGTTAACATAAAAGAAAGAATAAGGTCAGGATACACTTCATGCCTTGCAGTGATATGCAAATTGAAGATGTAAAGGATTCTTGACTATGGGGTAAGAACCAATGAAAGACCAGCTTCTATACTCTCCATCCAGCAACAGAAGATCTGTTATGCCCCATATTGATCTTGCAATTAGAACTAAAAATCCTCATGCTGAACCTTATAATCAGAAAAAGTCAATGGCATTTTCATTTCACTATTGCATTTATTACTTTGTCTTTCAGAAGGTACACCCAAAATGAGTTACAGAGTTAATCACAAAGGTACGATGATATGTCACCTGGTCTCTTCCCTTTGATCTTGCTCTAAATAATGGGGTAGATTTTCAAAACAGCTCTGGGGCGTACATGTGCGCGCGCTACCCGGCGTGCACACATGTATGCCCGATTTTATAACTTGCGCGTGCAAGGCTTCCTCCTTTCCCTCCACTCATATTTTCCTGTCCTGCCCATGCCATGCCTCTAGTGCTGCCTGCTTCTGCTATAATAGTATGTGTGCTGCCATCCAGTGCACCTATTTTTAATCATGTGCATGAGAAGCATAATCAAACTTCAAGTTTACTCACATAAAATTTATTATTGCCCCTATGTTTCTATCAAAGACAAAAGACCTGTACTTAATAATTTGGTCTACAGAACTAACAGAGAAATATTTCTATAGGATATTCTGACTGTGCAAGTTGTAGGTAATAAGTACCAGGCAAATTACATTTCAAATCCCACTATAAATACTGACAACCTATAATTTAGCACAAATCTATGCAATTGGTTTTATAGCTCAAAAAGGGTTACTAGACCCAAAGATGGCAAGGACAGGCCAGCTCCATCCTAATTTTTTTCTCATGAAAAACAATTCATGATTTCAGTGAGAGGGTAATTTTATAATACCCTGCATAACTTATGCATTGCCAAAGCACATAATTTGTGGTTGAGGTTAACCTTTCTTGATTGTAGATGGTTTCATTGGCATAGCTACTTGCAGAATAAGCAGAGTAGAGCAAAAATTTTAATAAGATCTACTGTTTCTTTAACTTTCCGGTGCATGCAGCATCCACAATTTTTTCATGAACATCTTCATGAAGACATATAGCTCTCAGTCATGGTAACCTTCTAGCGCCAATTGCAACTGTAGCCGTTCTAGAAGAAGTATCATATGCATCGTGCACCAATCAGATTTAATGTTTCCACATTCCTCAGCCTCTTGTAACACAGGTATGAAATTATCTATTTATTTATTTCAAATTTCTTTTAGCCCGCATCCTCCAAAGTTTGGGGTGGGGAACAAAAATACAAGCATAAAAATACATAGTAAATACAAGAACAATAACAGCAACCTAATGTTAACAGATAAAATAAAATAGCACAAGGACAAATAAAAAATGAAGTCAAAGAGCTGTGGCCAATGACTCTCCGAGCCAGATGTAGAGATAGTTAATGGAGTAGCGCTGGTTTTAATATAAAGAGAATATATTTGCAAGAGTACCCTAAATCTAGGTGAAAGAAAATGATAATGTGCCATACTGAGGAGAGGCAGGACTTCAAGAAGTGTTTAGCAAGAAGGCAATGGCAAAAAGGAGAGTTTTTAGGGTTACTTTGAACTCTGTTATTTGACTGGTGACAAATATGCTGTGGAAAAGAATTCCAGAAAGAGGGTCCCACAAGTGAGAAAGCCTTTTCATGAGAGGATGATAGTGTGGCAGAGTGGTGACAAAATCTCGAGGAGGGATTGGGAAGCTGAGCAGAGGGTTCTGGGTAGGGTGTAGGTTTTTAATATACTACAACCCCAGGGGGATTTCACATTATGTAATAGATTATGAATAAGTAATACAAGTTTATATTCAACTCGGTATTCAATCGGAAACCAATATAGGGTAGGCATGATAGGGCGGATTTTAAAAGCCCTGCTCGCGTAAATCCACCCGGATTTACGCGAGCAGGGCCTTGTGCGCCGGCGCGCCTATTTTGCATAGGCCGCCGGCGCGCGCAGAGCCCCGGGATGCGCGTAGGTCCCGGGGTTTTTGGAAGGAGGCGTTTCAGGGGCGTGTCGGGGGCGGGGCCGAACGATGCGGCGTTTTGGAGGTGGGACGTGGCGTTTCGGGGGCGGGCCCAGGGGCGTGGTTTCGGCCAGGGGCGTTCCGGGGGTGTGGCCGCGCCCTCCGGAACCACCCCCGGGTCGGGTCTCGGCACGCCAGCAGCCCGCTGGCGCGCGTGGATTTACGTCTCCCTCCGGGAGGCGTAAATCCATGGATAAAGGTAGGGGGGGGTTAGATAGGGCCAGGGGATTGGGTTAGGTAGAGGAAGGGAGGGGAAGGTGAGGGGAGGGCGAAAGAGAGTTCCCTCCGAGGCTGCTCCGATTTCGGAGCGGCCTTGGAGGGAACGGAGGCAGGCTGCGCGGCTCGGCGCGCGCCGGCTGCCCAAAATCAGCAGCCTTGCGCGCGCCGATCCAGGATTTTAGAGGCTACGCGCGTATCTTATAAAATCCAGCGTAGTTTTGTTTGCGCCTGCTGCGCAAACAAAAGTACGCGATCGCGCAGTTTTTAAAAATCTACCCCGATATGTTCATGATGGCATGTGTTTGAAAGCAGTCGTGCGGCAGAGCTCTGAACCAGTTGGAGGTGTTTTATTGTGGCGTAAGGATGACCAGTATATAAGGCATTACAATAATCAAGTGAGGTTAAAATTAGGGACTGAAGGACAGTATGGAAGTTTTGAGGGCTTAGCAGAGGTTTTAAGTGGCGTATTAAACGTGGTTTATAAAATGACCACATGACAGTTTTTACATGAGACTGCACAGATAAAGTAGAGTCGAGGGAGCAAACAGTTTCAGTTATGGAAATGGATTGTGTATCAAATTGCAGAGAGGCAGGGAAAGAAAATGGAGTAGGACGGCCCAAGATCATAATTTCTGTTTTATTGAGGTTGCATGAGAGTCGATTATGGTTGAGCAAGCTCAAACAGAGGAGAGGCACAGAGAGATGAACTGATGGGTAACAGACCAGGATGAAGTAATTGGAAAGAAAAACTATGTGGGCATAGATACGGTAGGATAGACCAAGTGAAGAAAGAAGACAACATAGAGGGGCCAGGTAGATATTAAACAGTACAACAGATAGAGCAGAACCCTGTGGAACCCCCATAGAAATAGGAAACCAAGAAGATGTGTCATTAGTGATTTTCACCCATTGTCTTCAGCAAGAGAGATAGAATGTGAACCAGGATAGAACTGACAGAGAGAAAATGAATGAGATTTCTGTGATTTAGAGTATCAAAAGCTGAGCTGATGTCAAGCAAGATCAGGAAGTAAGAAGTGCCGGAATCAAAGCCCCTGAAGATAACATCAGTAGTTGGTAGTAATAAAGTTTCAGTATTTTGATGTTTGCAAAAATCAAAGTGCTATTGGTCGAGAACTGAATGCTGGTCGAGAAAGTATGATAGTTGCTTAAGTACTGTTAATTCAATTACCTTCGATAAGAAAGGTAATGAAGAAATTGGGCAAACATTTTGAAAAACTGTGGGATCAGCATTGGTTTTTGTTTTTTTTTTTTTTAATATAGCACAAACTGATACAGCTTTTAATGATGGAGGGAGAGTACGCGAGGAGAGAGATAGGTTAGTAATGGTGATCAGTTTTGAAATAAATTCATGCAAAATGGACTTCCCAGTGGTTGAGGGGCAGTTTGAGGTATTGAAAGAGGTGATTGTCTGTAAAATTTCTGGTTGGGAAACATATTCAAACTCAGACCACAGGGAGATAGTGAAATTGATAGATTGAGTTGTTGATAGCAGACTTACAAAAATTGGAAGACAGATTTGAAATTTTTTCTTGGAAATTAATGGCGAAGGTATCGCACAGTTCCTTGTTTGATTGCACAGGTGGGTAATTACTATTGAAAGCAGGGTTTGTAGTAAGACACTTTACTATATGAAACAATTCTTTAGCAGGCCGATGCAATATCGGTGTGGTGAAAACAGGTGCTCATAATTGAACACCCACTCTCCCAATGCACACCGATCGACCTTTCCAGGGCACCCGATTTAATATTTAAATTGGGTGCTGTGGTAAAAAAGAGACGCTAGGAGAAATTGTGTGCCCCTAGTATGTCCCTGGCAGTGGGCACCCAGGACAGGTTGGCTGTCAACTGTTAGGAAATTGGATGCTCAATTTTATGAGTGTCCGTTTTCCTAACCAGTTGCACAGCCACAGGTTAGGAAAATGGACACTCGTTAATTGAACATCCCTTTTCCTAACCTGACCGCCAACACATTTTTACATTTTTTTTTAAAGGATGTTCTCCTTTTAGTTCCTCCGAATTAATATAGCCATTTTATTAAATTGGAGGAAGTGCAGAAAAGCTATATTTTCTGCTTTTCTGAACACTTTGTGGGATGCTCAGAAATTAATGTCTGCTCTGGCAGGCATTAATTTCTGAGGTTAAAATGTGTGCACTGGGCACACTTTTTTTTTTTTTTTAATCGGGGGAGAATCGCTAATACCCTGATCTACATGCATTTGCATATAATACGCCCTATTAGTTTCACGGATGATTGGACGCATGATTTGGATGCGCAAATCTCCTTATAGAATGAGTCGTGGATGCGCGCCCAAAACCTGTGTCCAACCACGGGTTAAACTGTGTGCTCGGATAAGCACACTGTATTGCATCGGCCTGTAGGTTTATTAAAGGAGGATTCTTTTTTTTTTTTTTTTTTTTTTTAATAGCTGCATTTAGGATTATTAGTAGTAAACCTATATGAGTCTAGAATGGAATGGTAGGTTTGGAGATCTTTGGCAGAAGTGAGCTTCCACCACTTGGCTTCTGCCCATCACAAAGATCGTTTTAGATCAGCCAATGCTAGAGTGTACCATGGAGTATTGGCTGGGAGTTTTAGACTTCTGTTGCGAAGGGAAGCTAGTTCTTCCAGCGTTGAACTAATGTTGTGGTCCCATGTGAATACAATATTGTCGATAGGGTCACTAGGCAGGGCTGATATAGATGGAGCCAGATTTTCCAGTAATAATTGTAATTCGAAATATGGGCATCTGAGGTAGTTGTTGGGGAGTTCAAAGGAAGTTGTTGGGTCACATCCTGTAACTTCTATAACGAGCTATATAGGTATGGAACTTTGCAACGTTGATATGCAGTTATTCTGGAAATTAAAAGCTGACTGAAAAACCTTTTTTTCACTCCTGAGTCCAATAATTTAGCATCCTTCCTCAGAGGGGAGCTTTACTGAGTCATGACTTTTTTGCCCTTTTTCATAACTGATTCAAAAACTACAGATTCATGACAGAGATGAACCTTTAGATGCCTGGAACATGGTTAAACGTTATATTTAAGATCTAATTTTCAAACTACTGCTAATGTAGTTAAGGGTGCTGCACATTCTGATTTGTAGCTCTTGAAGTACTCAATTAACTTTACAGCCACATTTGTTTTGGAGAGTGAATGTAATACCCCAATGATATCTTCCTTTAGCTCCATTTCCTCCTACAAGGCAAAGAAAATAACATTTACTTTGCCATCTTTTATACAAAGGCAAAATGTGTCATGTCTGCTGTTGCTGAAGTCTGCTGGGTCTGAAGGTAGGCTGGTAGACTGAAGGTAGGCTGGTAGACTCGTCATCAGAATGATATGGGAGATATGGGAGAGAATTATATGATGACTGAGGCCTTTCTTCAGAGTCAGAGAGCACTATAGGTGGTTCCTCTGTCTTTAGGGGAAAGGTGAGCTCTGAGATTTAACTTTGTCCAAAATGGTAAAATTTCTTTCCTGGACTGATATAGTAGTATAAAAGATTGAATCTAGGATTTTGGCACCAAAGACTCCAATATTAGTGGCATTAGGACTAAATTGGATGGAGGAGTTGGAGAATAGTGAAATAGTTATTGATAAAGTCAAGCCACATTTTCCTTAAGAAGGAATAATGTTCCTGTTTGAAAGGGGGATCCCAGCAGAAGAACTATCAGATTGTAGAGTAAGAATGGAAGTGAATTCAGTTTAACATCTTACAGGCCAATACAGTAAAGTGCGGCCGCGGTTAACCTGCTTCTAACCCCCGGTTACCCTGCTTCTAACCCGCGTTAGCCCAACCTGCAATTCACTATCCCCTTTAACCCATCCTTACCGCCTCTTTAACTCAACGGGTAACCCTTTCCGCCCACGGCATGTATATGAGATGTAAACGATCGGGTTAGCTATTCCCTCCCATACAGTAACGCGCGCCCCGATTATCGCTTTTTAAACCTGCACTTTTCCCGCGCGTTTAACCTGCTAACTTACCGCCTACCCTTACCCCTGCGTTAGAGGCAGGGGTAAGGGTAGGCGGCAAACTTTCCCCCAGACTCCGCTCACCTGCCCTGGCCGCATCCATGGGTGCCGGTCTCCGGGGCAGCCCCAGTCCTCTCAAATTGACGGGCCAATCCCTCCAGGCTCTCCGGAGCTGCAACCCAGCTCTGCCCCAGTCTTGCAAAAAAAAAGTTTCCTTTCTTCTTGCCGGCGGGCGCATTCTTCGAGGCAGCGGGCGCACATTTACCGAGGCGGAGGGAGCCGGCGGGCACGTATTTGTCGAGGCGGCAGGAGCAGGTGGGCGCGCATTCTTCGAGGCGGCGGGAGCTGGCGGGCGCGCATTTACCGAGGCGGAGGGAGCCGGCGGGTGCGCATTCTTCGAGGCGGCGGGAGCCGGCGGGCGCGCATTCACCGAGGCAGAGGGAGCCGGTGGCGAAAGCGGCCTCAAACAGCCCCCGCCGGCGGTGAATGAATGCACGCCTGTGCAATTCGGGTGCTCAAGGCGTGACGTCACGAACGCCGACGGCACATGCCATGACGCCAAACGTCGTGACGTCACGCCTTGACATTTGAAATGACAGGTACCAGCACACCCAGGATACTGTATAGGCGCTGTATAGCGCTCTATACAGTAAAATGGATTGCGCGGGCCTAACACTTCACAGTCGCTTCTTGGACGCGGTTTGCATTTGCAAGCTATTTAAATACAGTATCGAGCGGTAGGTGAGCCGGACTGTGCGTGCGGCAAACGCGGGTGCGCCCGGCGCTAACGCAGCTCTTCCTACCGCTCCTTACTATATCGGCCCGTTAATTTGTTGATCTGTGCTAAAAAAAATCTCCTGTTGATAGCACTGACAAAGACATAGTGGCGTATACTGGTTGATGACACCAGTGATACTGCGCTGAAGAAAAATGGTGTCAATAGCATTTCCTTCTGTGCTGGTGGTTTTACAGTGTTGGTAAGCTTTGTGGTTGGAACTGAAGATTTTGGCACAGAAAAGCACATTTTTTTCTCCCTTTTTTGCTGAGGGGGATGGTGCCCTTCAGAAATTTGTTTAAGTCATGGCATGCAGTTTGATAGGACTCTGCCTTGTTTGATTTAGATGCTGGTCCTCCAGTTGAAGATGGCTCCAGTTGAAGTCAGGGAGAATGGAGGGTTGTGGAGAAAGACCTTCGGGTCTTTCTAAGGTTGTGCAAGGGTTCTCGCACAGCCCCTGAGGTGTGAGTCTCCTCAGTTTTTTTTTCTATCACTCATTGGAAACAATGTGTTTTCCTCTGTGTAAGCCACTCACATTTTTTCAGCATAGGCTCTGAGAGAAAAATCCATCTCAGCACCATCAGATGACATCAGCCACTTCTGTGGCTATATTGTTGTCCTGTTTGTCCATGGGACATGCAGGACCTGGGTGGTAACAAAGCATTGTATATAAAAAAATTATTTTAGGCACCAAGATGTTTTAAGGTACTTTCCTCTTTCAGTTTTATCGTTCCCTGAAATCTCAACAGATCAAAGTTTGTACAGAGATGAAAGGAAAAGATAAAACCCAACAAATTAATAACTATTTAAGTATTCTGCTTCATCATGATAACAAACAGATGGTTTTAATATTCTAGAGGCTAATTTCTGAACAATTAAAAACACAGCAAGACATTAACATCTAATGAAACATTTTAACTACCAGTATATGCATCTGCCATTAATTTCCACACAGTAAGGTCTTGGTTCTCTTCAATCTGTTCTTTATTAAGGAAAGTTTTTTTTCCACTCTGAATTTAGTGAAGTAGAGAATTAACAACTGTTTTCAATCAGCAATCAGCATGATATTTTACTAGTGTGTACTGAAACCTTCCACACGATCAGACATAAATTCACTCCTTGGATAGCTTTGATGTGCATATAAAAAGGATGTTAGAGAAACATCCAATTTTTTTTTCAGTTCGTATCCCTCCAAAACTCGTGACCCATTAACTATTGAAGCACTATTAAATCTGTTATTTTGTCCTCCTTATTTACTTGATTGTTCTGCTGATAAATATTAGTGTGTCAAATCAAAATTTAATGTCATTAGTATGGGGCTACATTCCAATATTTAGCTTATATCTGTGTTTAACAATTAAAATTGCCTTGTTACTCCATTACTGCACAGTAAAAATACAACACAAGATTTGGCTCGGGATGTGTTCTTTTTTAATAAGTATATTCAATTAACTGACAATTAGCCATCGGTTGTTCTGTGGCAGCATCTTGAGAAAGATCACACATTCCAGTTTCAATGTCCAATAAACTAAGAAGATGTGTATAAAAGGTCACAGAACAGCCACCCACAAATTATCAGTCTAATTTTTACACTATTGCTTTCACCACTTGAGGGGCTGTGATAATTGTGGGTGGATTCTTGGGCCGGTGGCAGATGACCACGCCCCCGGGGGAAGATCCTGAAACATAGAAATGACGACAGAAGAAGACCAAACGGCCCATCCAGTCTGCCCAGCAAGCTTTGCACATTTTTTTTCTCATACTTATCTGTTACTCTTGGCTCTTAGTAACCTTTTGGTTCTATTTCCCTTCCACCCCCACCATTAATGCAGAGAGCAGTGTTGGAACTGCATCTATGTGAAATATTTAGCTTAATTAGTTAGGGGTAGTAACCACCGCAATAAGCAAGCTACACCCATGCTTATTTGTTTTACCAGACTATGTAATTCAGTCCTTTTTGGTTGTTGTCTGTATATAGATCCTCTTTTCTTCATTCCCCCTGCTGTTGAAGCAGATAGCTATGCTGGATATGCGTAAAGTATCAGTCTTTTTCCCCTGCCGTTGAAGCAGAGAGCTATGCTGGATATGCATTGAAAGTGAAGTATCAGGCTTATTTGGTTTGGGGTAGTAACCGCCGTAACAAGCAAGCTACTCCCTGCTTTATTGTGAATGCAAATCCTTTTTTCCACATTCATTCACGTCCTCTAGACTTTATGGATCCACAGTGTTTATGCCACGCTGAGAGGGACCACGCTGAGAGGGACCACCGGTCAGGCTCAGAGTTGGGAGACAGACACACACTAGTTCTTTTATTAAACTGTTTTAGAGAACCACCAGAGGTGACAGTAATGAGCTGGAAGAGCCCGGCTGGGCTGTAGTCCCTCAGGCACTGGAACAGCGATCCCAGGATGGCTAAGCTATAGAGAAACTGAGATAGTGAGTAGGCAGAGTATGCAGAGTTCAGGAACAGAACCTTGATGGTAACACTCACACAATAGTCTATTGGAACAGCCCCGGAGCTGGAATGAAGTAGGCCCTCGAGGAGCGAGTACCTGGTTCCAGGGAAAGCTCTGAGAGAGAGATGGTAACTCACTGGTGTTGTAGGCAGCGGTGACTTCCTGGCAGAAGTTATATTCGGTTGCAGGTCTGGGAATGTGGGCCCTCGAGGAGCGAGTACCGGTTCTAGACTGCGACCTGAAAAGCAAGAGAGAGAGCAAGGCCCCTGAGGAGCGGGTACCCCTTGTAAAGTCCGAGGAGGCAGAGTAGCAAGGTAAGCGGAGAGCGAATCCCATCCTCAGCGATACCTGGAGGCAGCTAGGTAGGAAACCCTTTACTAACTCGATTAGCTAGCAAAACAAGAGACCTTAAATATCTGGTGATGATGACGTTATTTCAGGGGGACGCCCCTGAGGTTCGTGCCACAGCTGGTACTTAAGTCGGGGTCGCGCCGCGCGCGCACCCTTAGGCCTCAGGAGAACATGGCAGAAGGCAGCGTCTAGCCGGTCCGGGAACGCTGGAGGAGGTCGGCAAGATGACGCCGCGGCAGCCAAACTTCCATCAACCAAAGAGGGAGTCACTAAAGAGATAAGGTGGGCGGAGTGGAGACGTCAGGCAGCGACGGTCGCAACAGGGGCATTTTAAATTGTCATATTAAATTGCATTTCTACTCTAATGAGTTCCACTTCTTTAGGATCATCATCAAAAAGGCAATAGTTAGGTTTGGTGGAATCACATATAAATGTTTACCCTTTCTAATAATGAAATAAGGCTAAATTGATCTAGTATTAGAGGTCTGCTTGGCCAGTGCTCAATGTGTTGTCCACCGCCTGCTGAATGTGGAGAAGTGAAATTCCCTTGTAATCAAAAACTAAATGGAATACTTTGATGTAAACTCATATATAAAAATTTGTGGGTCTATTTAGACGTTACATTATCCTTCCACAATCAAATCAGTGCAGTCAGAAGGTATATTTGTCAGTCTTCGTATGAATTGGCATATATGCCCATTTTAAAAAATACATGATTTGGCAACTGTGATTCATTCTTCAGTGACCAGCAGGCTTGATTACCATGTAAAGCCCAACAGGGTCTCTACTAAAAGGATTAGGGGAGGAAAGTTGATTGTTTGGTTTATGGATTCCCCATGTAGGCTACTGGATTGGTTGGAGCCCTCTGCTATAAAAGGCAGAAGCCCTGGTAGTTAATTGTGGATTTTTAGTTTTGTATTTGAGGAAGGATTTGGGGGGGGGGGGGGTTTCCTGTTTCTTTTCCATTTCTCTTTAATTTGGAAGATAAGAACTCTTAGACCTTATTTCTCAAGGTCTGGGTTCAGAAGAGAGTAGAGAAGGTGTTCTTCATCCCTCTTGTTAAGGAATATTGGTTCCTACTTTTGAAGTTTTATCCACCCTTCCTTCTCTCTCTCTCTAAATTTTTGAGACCTGGCCCTATTTTTGTTTGGCAAGTTCTCCTTGCCAGAGGAATTCAGTCCTCATCACCTTCAGAAATTTTAAGGAGTCTGATACATTCAACAATGTTCCTGAAAGGAAGGGAGAAGTAGAGGAGAATAGTGGCACCCATCCAGTATACAACCACTTGAAATATCACAGGCATTCTGTAGAGGAGTTGGGGGGTGCCACCCAGGTACCGACAAGAAGAATGGAAGGGGTTGGAGACGCTGTAAGAAGTCTGTCCAAGACATCTTGACTAAAGTATGACAAAATGGTAATTGAAGTGTGTCATCTAACTCTGTCCAAGTGTCAAATCCACCATTTTGGGAGGAAGCTTCAAAACTGTCCCTAAAGGTGAGAAAGTATCTGGATGGGAAGATGATGTATTACCAGCAATACAGAGTCAGAGGTTTCCCTATGACTCAATTCTTTATTATAAAGATGCTGTATGAAGACTGGACTATAACTTGATTTTCCATTCTTGTAAACTGAAAAACTGTTAGGACTGTTAGGACCTCATCTTGGCCTCTCGCATGATTTTTACTAAAACAGTACTGGAGGACTTTTAAACAACACCCAGGGCCTTGGAGAGAAATATCCAACCACGCCACCACAAAGGGAATCCTGGAAGGCGTTATAGTTTATTGACAATATGGGACTTGAAAAAAGAAATTATACACCAGTATGTGAGGAGTATCCTTGGATTCCAATGAAAGATATCAGCCCAGAGGTTACAACTGTAACATACTTATCACAATGTACCTAAAAGGGATTTCAAGTGTTTATAATTGCTATAAAATGCTGTTGCAAGACTATTGCTTGGTAAAAAAGTGGTCTGATCATGTCATACCTCTTTTATAGAACACTGCTCTGGTTATTTATTAAAAGCAGAATAGCCTTTAAGATTCTTTGTTCAGTGTTTAAGGTGTATCGCAGTGGTACATCGAAGTCTTTAGCTAATCTGCTTGTAGACTACATCTGTCCAAGACAACTTCGCTCTTCACAACAGGCCTTATTGTCCTTGCCAAAGCTGACTCAAATTAAACTGTTTTATTAAAATATTTGTACTCTGCACTATCCCTTGTTCTAGGTGGCAAACAGTGAAACATGCATAAAAACATTCAACAAGGGACAGACAGACAAACCTGCAGGATATGCAAATAGTAAGACACCTTCCACATTTAACATAACATTCTGGAAAGATGCCCGCCGAAGCTTACTAGATTTCGATGGCAAAAGACAGACCTGACTGTATGTCTCATCCCACTTTCCCCCCGTCACCCCAGTGAAAGGGAAGAATCTTTTGATTCTAAAGCCCAAAGACTTCAGTAAAGAGATGTGTCTGTTTTTGGTTTTTTTTTAATTAGTGAATTTGGGTTCCTATGCAGAGAAACTGTGGCAATGGCTGTGAAATTCTATGTTACTGAAGTTGTAAGCTGAACTATTTCTCTTTCCGCAAAAAGTTGAAATTGTGGATTTTTGTGAAAGCATTTGAAGGATGATGGATTCAGTTTTTTGGGGGAAATTGATTTTTGGATTGGGTGGGGTTGAAGTCTTCTATGGGGAGTGCGTTTTATGTTGTATTTTGAATGTCTATTATTTGCTATTTGATATCTAATCCATATTGACGGGTAAGTTTTGTAACTCACTTTGAGCCACAAGGTAAGAGCGAGAAATAAAATTTAACTAAATAAATAAAAGCCAATAGAAGATTTAGAAACATACATAGAAATATAGAAGTGATGGCAGAAAAGGCCAAATGGTCCATCCAGTCTGCCCAGCAAGCTTATGGTAGCATCTGCCGTGCCATACAGGTCACTCCCATACTTATCAGTTTCCCAGACCGTCAAAGTCAGGGTCCTTGTTGGTTGCTGTCTGAGTTCAATTCCCCATTTCCTCTTGCTGTTGAAGCAGAGAGTAAAGTTGGAGTTGCATCAAAAGTATCAGGCTTATTGGTTAAGGGTAGTAACAGCTGCATCAGCAAGTTACCCCCATGCTTGTTTTCCCAGACCGTAAAATTCAATGTCCTTGTTGGTTGCAGTCCAAATCTAATTCCTATTTTCCTATTTTCGCTTGCCACTGAAGCAGAGAGCAATAATGGAGTTGCATCAACAGTATTAAGGCTTAATGGTTAAGGGTAGTAATCACCACACAAGAAAGTTACCCCCATGCACTCTTTTTTTCATTTCCATCCTCTGGCCTTTAGGGATCCACAGTGTTTATCCCATGCCCCTTTGAAATCTTTCACTGTTTTTGTCTTCACCATCTCCTCCGGAAGGGCATTCCAGGCATCCACCACCCTCTCTGAAGAAATATTTCCTGACGTTGCTTCTGAGTCGCCCCCACTGGAGTTTCATTATGTAACCCCCTAGTTCTACTGATTTCTTTCCAACAGAAAAGGTTTGTCTATTGTGCATCATTAAAACCTTTCAGGTATCTGAAAGTCTTATCGTATCTCCCCTGCATCTCCTCTCCACCAGGGTATACATATTTAGTTCCTTCAACCTCTCACCATAAGTCATTTGATAAAGACCTCACACCATTTTGGACGCCCTTCTCTGGACCGCCTCCATCCTGTCTCTGCCCCTTTTGAGATATGGTCTCCAGAACTGAACACAGTATTCCAAGTGAGGCCTCACAAATTACCTGTACAAGGGCATTATCACCTTTTTCTTACTGGTTATTCCTCTCTCTATGCAGCACAGCATTCTTCTGGCTTTAGCTATCACCTTGTCACATTGCTTCGCCGTCTTCAGATCGCTAGACACTATCACCCCAAGGTCCCTCTCTCTTGCTCCATGTACAAAAGCACTTCACTCTCCATCACATACAGCACTTCTGGATTACCGCATCCCAGATGCATAATTCTGCACTTCTTGGCATTGAATCCTAGCTGCCATATCTTCGACCACTGTTCATTCTCTCTACTCCTTCCAAAGCATCCACTCTGTTTCAGATCTTAGTATCCATTCCATAAGGTCGCTCACAAAGATATTGAACAGAACCGGTCCCAACACTAATCCTTGTGGCACTCTGCTTAACACCATTCCGTCAACCAGTTTTTAATCCATGCCACCACCTTGGCACTCACGCCCAAGCTTCTCATTTTATTTACAAGCCTCCTATGCGGAACTGTATCAAAAGCTTTGCTGAAATCCAAGTAGATCACATCAAGGGCTCTTCCTTGATCCAATTCTTTAGTCACCTAATCAAAAAAATGAATCAGATTTGTCTGCTAGGACCCTCTCCTGGTGAATCCATGCTGCCTTGAGTCCAGCAATCCTCCTGACTGTAGATAGTTAACTATCTTTTCCCTTAGCGGAGTCTCCATTAATTATCCCACCACCAAAGTGAAGCAAACCAGCCTGTAGTTTCCAGCCTCCACTCTGCTACCATTCTTGTGAAGCAGGATCACCACCGCTTTTCTCCAATTACTCGTCACCACTCCTGTGTCCCCATCAAATTGAGTTCCCAAATTCGTTCTTTTGATAACAGTCTCTCCCAGAAGAAGCAGTTTTCTTTTATGGCATTTGACCATGTTGAAGGGTTTCTGGTGCATCGGGTGACTACTTCCCTTTCAGATATCACTTCATGTTCTATTGCTGGGGCTTCTTCATTTTCTGAAGCAGAAAAAGCATTATATAAGTGTAACAGTCAGCTCAGTGTGCTGCAGCAGTCAAAAAGCCAATAGAATGTTAGGAATTATTAGGAAGGGAATGGTGAATAAAACGGAAAATGTCATAATACCTCTGTATCGCTCCATGGTGAGACCGCACCTGGAGTACTGTGTACAATTCTGGTCACCACATCTCAAAAAAGATATAGTTGCAATAGAGAAGGTATAGAGAAGGATGACCAAAATGATAAAGGGGATGGAACAACTCCCCAGTGAGGAAAGGCTAAAGAGGTTAGGGCTGTTCCACTTGGAAAAGAGACGGCTGAGGGGGGAAATGATAGAGATCTTTAAAATCAGGAGAGGTCTAGAACGGGTAAATGTGAATCGGTTATTTACTTTTTCGGATAACAGAAGGACTAGGGGGCACTCCATGAAGTTAGCAAGTAGCACATTTAAAACTAATCAGAGAAAATTATTTTTCACTCAATGCACAATTAAGCTCTGGAATTTGTTGCCAGAGAATGTGGTTAGTGCAGTTAGTGTAGCTGGGTTTAAAAAAAGGTTTGGATAAGTTCATGGAAGAGGAGAAGTCCATTAACTATTAATCAAGCTGACTTAGGGAATAGCCATTGCTATTACTGGCATCAATAGCATGGGATCTATGTAGTGTTTAGGTACTTGTAGCCTGGATTGCCACTGTTGGAAACAGGATGCTGGGCTTGATGGCCCTTTGGTCTGACCCAGTATGGCAATTTTGTATGTTCTTATGTACAGTTGAGAGAGTGGGTGTCTCTTCATCACAGGCCACATTCTGCCAGAGCCGACTGTAATCCCATTATTCCTGGGATTCTGAATCTTGGATGTCTGAATTCTCTGTGTGAGTGAGGGTAGGTATTCAGGATGTTGTCCAGTTGGGGAGATTGGTTGTCTTATAGTCACATGTCTTGTTCCACCAGATCCCACAGTGATTCATATATTCTTGGCATTCTGATTCTTCTGAGGAAGCTGAGGAAGATATTCTGATTGCATCAAGATAGGGCAGGTTTTTTGAAATCTGAATAATTCTATTTCAAATGCATCACCTGGTTTTTCACTTCAGACAGCTGAAAACAAATTGGACAACACTTAAGTCTCCAAATGTTAGGTCTTGGGACATAAGCACCACAAATGTTACTCTGAATGAAAGCCATTCTGGTAATCATGACTATTATACAAGTTGTTAAATTGGTACTTTAGTCTTATTATTCATTTAACCAAACACCTCCTGCAGATAGCATCCCTTTGTACTATAAATTACAAACACAGTTATTTCAGTACAAACTAACCAGGAGTCTAAAAACACTAGCTAGATTAAATAGATACAGATTTCAAAAATGCAACAGGAAATATAGGAGAAAAGAGAACAATGTCAGCAAGAAATCAAGTCTAGATTATGGCTAGCAAATTAAAAATTAAACTTCTCTGCTCACAAGCACAGGTAAATGTAAGTAACCTACAGTATTCCACTTTTGAACATATGCAATTTTACTGAAACATACAGATCTGAGAAACATAACCTTAAGCATTAGTCAGTTCTGGACAAACCACTCTTTCCTGAAGAAATTCACTTCTGCATATATTCCCAAGTAGATTATTGTCTTTGTATATTGGCTTATTTACCTCTTAGCAAGCTCTCCAAGTCTATTCTACTAAGCGTCTACCTCAGGTTTACCTACTATGAGTATCTCTTCAAACCACTTTTAACTGAGATTATTTATTTGCATATTTTTGATTATTAAAATATTAATTCACACATCGGCAATGACTCCTCAAAGTTAACTACTCGTGCAAAAGATCTCTTCAAAACTTATTCATGGCTTACCCATTTTTAGACTTATTCCTCATCAAGGCTTAGGCACAGATAGGAAGTACTAAGAGATATCTATTTCAAAATAGACACCTTACTGAAGTTTATTTCTGTCTGCAGAAATATCTCAAAAATGGATTTCTAGACAAGCATCTTATCAAGATTTAACTATTTCTTGATGTAATAAGGCTCAAAGCTCCTAGAAATCAGATACTTCTGGATGTGTTAGATATGGACTTCCTCAGAACTCAATCATGGTGTGATAAACAACTCCTCTTTTACCCCACTTCTATTTATTATTTATTGATTTATTGATTTTTATATACCGATGTTCGTATAAAACATCACATCGGTTTACAATTTGTTATCAAATGCACAGTTAAGAACATTTGCTTTTCCAAAATAAATCATAATCATAAATACATAAAATTCTTTAATAAAACATTTAAACAGAATAAACCATATAAAATAAAAAAAAACACATTAAGATTAACAGAAAAAATGAGATATTTAAGATAGGAACTTGAACTATATGGTTAAGGAAAAGCTTGTTGAAATAGCCATATTTTGATTCCTTTCTTAAATGTCCTAATGTTTGTTTTGAGCCTTAAATTTTGGCTTTTTCAAATGATATATAGATAGGTGTTAACCTATGAAGATTAGGATACAGCGAGGTGTTTACCCATGAAGATCTAGGATCCAGCTGTGAGAGTGTGGATTTTTGTAAGAAGAGGAAGGTGTTTTACCTTTGAAGATACATTAGGATGGAAAAATATGGACAATTTTGGTGAACATTAGGGTGGAAAAATTTTGGGGTGGTTTTAGTAATATTTGGTGATAGAATTAACACTAAAATTGAAAGTTGGAAATTAGGTATTAGGGACATAGTATGATGTGATTTTAGCAATGTGGATGTGGAGTTTATTGGATAAATAAAATATCTTTGGGAAGAAGAAGGTTTTTGGTGATTTATCCTCATAAATAGATGTTGTATTAACGCTTTGGGAGGATTGCATATAGATACATGAGTACTGTCTGGTGTTTTTGAAAGATAGATAGATAGATAAACAGAAAACATATTTCTCATGTCTCCTAAATGAGCCATTTAAGGTCACAGTTCTATATGTTTTATCATAAAGTACTGAAGTAATTAAATTACAATTTGCCATGAAAATAGCAATGTTACTGTATAATAACATTAATTATACGGAGTAGCCACCCAACAATTACTGCACGTCATAGCCCTACTTTTCTCAATAATGTCTCTGTTACTGCCCATGGTTGCTATACTCAATTGCTATCTAATCTCACAACACTATTTCCCATCTTGACATTTTATTCCATCACTAATGTTTATCACCTCCATTTTTCTTGATGAGAGACCAAGAAGCAGCATATCTTTGAACGATATTAGAGGGATGCAGTAATAAAATGAAAAACAGTTAAGTTGGTGCATTAAACCAATTAACAATCTAAATTTAATTTGCCAAGTACACAAAGCTATTAGTAGTATAAATCAAATTATTATGATTCCGATATTAATTAGAATCGGAATTGTTTTGAATGGCACAAGTTCCTGGAGGAAAAGTCCATAAACCATTGTTAGCCAGGTAGATTAGGGAAAGACATCACTTATCTCTGGGGTGAGCAACAAGAAATTTAACTATTCTTTGGGTACTCATGACACTAAAAAAAACAAGAAAAGTAATGCAAAGACAGATAGGAATGGAGCAATAATAAAATAAAATTTGTTAAAAACGATACATTGAAATAAATAATAGAAAATAATAGAAAACAAAATGACATAAGAATTATTTACCTTATTTTAAGTTATCTTTTTTATATAATTTTATGATTGCTACCTTCCTATATACATTTGCACCGCTTTCCTTGTTTGTTTGTGGTGAGTTTGCCTTCTTTTGTTTACTCTTGAAGCTATACAGTGTTACCTAACACTGTCCTGGAGACACACCTAGCTAGTCAGGTTTTCAGGACTGCCACCATGGATATGCACAAATATTAGAGACCCAGTATATACAAATTTATCTCATGTATATTCATGATGGCAATCCTAAAAACCCAACTGGCTAGGTGTGTCTCCAGGACAGGATTGGGAAATACTCTATAGTGCCAACACAAAGGTCTAAACATATACGCGTGACAACTCATTTCACAAAGCATCGATTCAACATTAATAGATGGTGGAGTTATCCAGTTCAGTACTTTAAAATTACATGATTTATTTATTTATTTTAAGGCATTTCTTATCCGTCCTTCCTACGTTCAGGGCGGGATACATTATAACATACAAAATCAATTACATTAAACAAACCATAGTAAAACAACATAAGTTATAATGATAAAAACAAACAATATAAAATCACATACTTCATAACAAAATCTAAATCTAAATCTAATCTAACAAAATTAAAGAGTGGAGGCTGCAATACATATTTTAACATTCAAATGCCTGCTTAAATAGGTGGGTCTTTAAGACCTTTTTTTGTCAAAATCATTTTTATTAAACAGCACCATGCCTGTACAACTATAACACTTCCCAAGGGAGATCGTCAATAACAAACAAGAACAATTGGTGAAAGGTCAAATACACAAAGCGGAAACACAGCCCACATATAATTAATGTGACAAGCATGTTACCTTTTTTACATTTTCTATACCTCGTTACCCCTAGCTCAGGGGCAGCGTGGTCTCAGTGTCATACATATCACACACTCACCCAGCATTCACGCAACCCCACAACACCCCCTTCCCCCCTGTCAAAGGACCACACAGTGCGGTGTCCAGGTCATACGACCAGTGAGGTACTGGCCGTGATCAAGTGGTCTTTAATCCTGTCCTACAAGGACTAGTCCAAGGGTTCGCTAGCGTTCCGGCTGCTGAAGAGACACTGGACAAGATGGGACAGTACCTTACTGCCATTTAGTAGTATAACCAGTTGCCAACAATTGAGTCTGCAGGTCCCGCGGTAGGAGAGCGAAGCAACTAGCCCAATAAGCACAATATTGCGTGTCAAAAGAGTGGGTGGACGTAAGAGTAGCCAGTCGTTCCATCTGCATTGCAGAGGTGAGTTGGTTATACTAGGCCCATTGTGAAGGTTGTGCGATAGGCTCAATCCATAAAGTTAGTATGGTTCTGCACGCTAGCAAGACTGCGATATGACCGAACCTGCCAGCTGCAACATTATATGGAGTCATATGGCCTCGCATGCCAGACAAAAGTATCTTGCCCGATCGCAAGATGGTGACATTTAAACATCGGGCAATGAACGTAAAAACGCCATCCCAGAACCCTCGGAGGGTGGAGCAAGAAAACAATCTATGTGCTAGTGTACCTAGATCATCTCCACACTTGATACACAGCTCCGAAGGTAGGCGTCCCATACGATAGTGGTGGACATCATCACAGATAACATGGTGCAAGATTCTGAACTGAAGTTCGTGGAGAGTATGATCCAGGAGGGACCTGTGCATGTGCCCAAAACACTGACTTATGTAGTCAGGAGTGACTGCTTCTCCCCAGGCCTCAGACCAATATCCAGCCAAATAGCGAAGGTGGCGAGGCTCACGATACTCGTTTCCTAAGCCACTCCATCCTCGAATAGAGTTCTTAAGTAACGCGGTGTGAAAGAAGCGCTGGGCGAAGGCTGACTCCTAACAAAAAGCCTCCGTTGTCCATTGCATTGCTTGGAGGTAATGGCGCACCTGCAGATAGGCAAAGAAGTGCTTCCTTGGAATCTGGTAGTCTCTAACCAGGGACTCGAAGTCCGTTATTGTGGGAGCATCCAAAGAGTAAAAGTGAAAAATAAAGGGTAACCCACGTTGAAGCCAGTCGTTGTAAATTGCGTAGCTGTCCAATCCCAGCAGAAACTTCTTGTTGCCCAAAAGTGGTAAAAGCAACAAGGAAAGCCCTCTCAATCCCCCCTGACATCTAAACCACCGCCAGGCCTGTCGGCAGGGGTGTATGAGTGCCTTAGGGATATCTAACGTGCGATAAGAAGCGGCATCAGCCTGTACCACGTATACCGGTGACCAGGGAGCAGTCATACTTATGAGTAGTCCATCGTCACAATACTGATATTGGTCTAGTATCCATTCCCCCATAAACCTGAGTTGACACGCTGCATTATACAGACAAAAATCAGGTAGACCCAGCCCCCCAGTCTCCCGAGACTGCAGCAGCACTTGATACCGTAGCAGAGCTTTCTTCCCCGCCCAAAGAAATTTCTGAAAGGAGCGCTGGAGCCACAGAATATCCGTGCTAAGGTGCCAGCAGGGAAGCATGTGTAGTTTGTAGAGCAATTTCGGTACTATTACCATCTTTAAGAGTGCGCTGCGCCTGGACAGAGACAATGGCAGAGACTGCCAAGCAGCCAGTTGAGACCCTAAATCCGCTAAAGTTGTTTTAATATTGAGAGTGTATAGCTCGGCCAAGTTGCGAGGGATCCACACTCCTAAATAGTTAATGTTCCCTGGAGCCCAAGAAAAAGGAAACCCATCTGGCCATGCCTGAAGCGTGCAGGGGTCAAGCGCTAAGGCTTCTTTAGCATAGTTAATGGTCAGTCCTGCTAATGTTTTAAATCGAGAGAAATGTTGGGCAATAATGGGAACACTCTGTTTAGGTTTACCCACAAATAATAGAATATCATCCGCAAAGAGTGCCAATTTGAGCTGATGGTGGCTGATACCAAGTCCCAAAAAAGCCTTGTCTAAGTGAAGCTTGATAGCCAGAGGTTCCAGTGCCAAAACAAACAGAAGGGGAGATGGAGGCATCCCTGTCTCACCCCACAGTGCAACAGGAATGACTCCGATAAGGCCCCATTAATAAGGAGCCGAGCGCTGGGACTATGATATAAAGTGGCCAGCCATGTTATAAAATTGCCTTCAATGCCATATTGGCATAAACTCCAGAAGAGATAATCCCATGAAAGAGAATCAAAGGCTTTTTCAGCATCTAAACTCAAAATAAGTGCATCCGTCTGGCAATGAAAACTGAGGGCAGCAATCAACCGGCGGATGTTCCTCACCCCTTGCCTACCCTTTATAAAACCAGTTTGTTCTGGGTGAATCAGTTAAGGGAGAATAGTGTTCAACCGAGCCGCCAAGACAGCAGCAAAAACATTTAGATCGCAATTAATGAGGGAGATGGGGGCGATACGAACCCACCTCTTGTGGATCCCTTCCCGGTTTAGGAAGGAGCACAATAGTGGACTGATTTTCAAGCTCTTTTATAGATTGGCCTTGGACCAAACTGTTATAATAGGAGTTCAGTACAGGCAACAATGGGAATTTCAAAATCTTGTAGAACTCAGGTCCCAGTCCGTCCGGACCTGCTGCCCTCCAAGTTTCAACGTGTGTATGACAGCATGAATCTTACTATCTGCAATAGGGGCGTTCAGAGTCTCCAGTTGCGCCATCGCTAATTTAGGCCAGGGAAGATTATGAAAAAACCCCGCGGCAGCCTCAAGATCGCAAGGCTTTGCCCTATAAAGGCCCCTGTAATATACCAAAAATTGGGCCGTGATGTCAGCGGTACCAGTGTGGGGAGCCCCTCCATTATCCCGTATGCTAGTAATAAGGGACTTAGGACACTTAGCTCGAACCAAATTTGCCAGGAGCTTACTCGGCCTATTCCCATGTTTATATAGCTGCAACTTATAGTATCTAAGGGACTTAGAGGCCCTTTGAAAAAGAAGTGTATTCAGATTTTCACGGATTTGGTCCACCTCCCTCTTTCTGGCCTCCGATAAGGTTTGCATATGTCTCAGTTGTGCCTGTTTCAACATTGCAGTAAGATGGAAAATATCAGCATTGCGTTTCCTATTTTGTGTGGCCACATAGGCTATCACCATACCCCGCATGACCGCTTTACCTGCCTCCCAAAGCACTCCAGGTGTAGTTTCAGGCTGGGTATTAACCTGCACGTACTCTGTCCAGCGCTCCTGCAGATATTTATGAAAACCCTTACCTAGCCAGAGGCCCGGCGGCATACGCCAGGAAAAAGGTGACTTTGAGAGCGCCCCTAAGGCAATACAGACTGATACGGGCGCATGATCAGAGAGCGCTATGGTACCAATGGTGGCCACAGACACCCTGGAGAGGAAGGCAAGCAAAAAATAATCCAGTCTAGAATAGGAGTGATGGGGGTACGAAAAAAAAGTATAGTCCTGTTCCCCAGGGTGTAAGGCTCTCCAAATATCGGTAAGGCTCAATTCTTGACAAAGAAAATTAGCACCCTGCCTATGGTCATGAAGCTCAAATGGTTTAGGGGGCTTACAATCTTCCTATTTATTTATTTATTTATTTAAAGTTTTTTGTATACCGACATTCGTTAAGAAAACATCACATCGGTTTCCATCGAACAAAAAATTAGCCAACAGGGCTTCACAATTAAACTGATAATGTAGCAGGGGGTAGGGTGGGGGGGAGGGAGGAGTTGGAAAGACCAGGAGGTTTACAGTACAAACATTAGATGCAATGCATAGTTAACTAGGCGTAGGAGAAACTGGGTATATTTACAGTACAATTATTAAATGCAATTTATAGTTAAATACAAAAAGTTTAGGTTATATACATATGTGAAGGGGGGGAGGGGCGAAGTATAAAAGGGGGGGGAGAAGGGAGGCGGGGGATGAGGGGGGAGAAGGCAGAAGGGGCAAGGAATGGGGGGTGGCAATAGAAAGGGGGCTCAAGTGTAGGCTCGGGTGAACAGCCATGTTTTGAGGTTTTGTCTGAATTTCTTGGTGCATGTCTCAAGGCGTAGCTGGGTGGGCATAGAGTTCCATAAGGAGGGTCCAGCAAGGGAGAGGGCGCGTTGTCTGGTAGCTGTTAGATGGAAGAGTTTGGGGGAGTGTGTTTGAATGGTTGCTGTGTAGGGCATTCTGGTGGGTCTGGAAGAGGAGCGGATGTATACAGAGTCTGAGAACCAGTGCATGTCTGGGTGGTGGATGGCTTTGTGTATAAGGGTAAGGGTTTTAAATTGCATTCTGGCTGTGATAGGAAGCCAATGGAGTTGTTTGAGGATAGGTGTGATGTGCTCTTTTCTGCGAGTGCCTGTTAGTATTCATGCGGCTGAGTTTTGTAGCAGTTGCAAGGGAGCAAGGCTGTTCTTCGGGAGACCTAGGAGAATCACGTTTGAAACCTATCGTTTCAAACGTGTAGGACTGTTCTGAAGTCGCTGAGGTGCAGGATAGGTTTAAGTTTTTTGAGGGTGTGTAACTTATGGTAGCAGTCCTTAATCGTGGAGGAGATGAATTTCTGTAGGCTAAAATGAGGGTCACGTATGACACCTAGGTCTCTTACTGTATGTGAAAATCTTGAGGGGGCGGTGGGAGAACTGGCTGTAGGGTTGGGTAGGGGATTGATGTCTTGAGGTGTAATGATCATAAGTTCAGTTTTGTTGGCATTTAGGGCTAGGTTGAGTTGGGTAAGTAGACTGTTGATGGAAGAGAGGGCACTTTCCCATCTTTTTAGGGCGTTGGAGATGGAGTCGTAATGGGTATGAGAACCTGTATATCGTCTGCGTAGACAAAGTGTGGGAGATCAAGATTTGAGAGTAGGTGGCAGAGAGGGAGGAGGTATATATTAAAGAGTGTGGATGATAGGGAGGAGCCTTGGGGGACGCCCCTTGTGATATTGATGGGCTCGGATTCGTGATTTTCAATTTTTACCATGAAGCATCTGTCACTGATGTAAGATTTGAACCAGCAAAGAGGGGTCCCAGAGATGCCGATATCAGCTAGCCTGTCGAGTAATATCGAATGCTTGATAGTATCGAAGGCTGCGGAGATGTCTAATAAGGCTAGAATGAAGGTATGACCTTTGTCAAAGCCTCTGATGACGAGGTCAGCGAGGGAGAGCAGTAGAGTTTCAGTACTAAAGTGTTTTCTAAAACCGTGTTGTGATGGATAGAGTAACTGGTGCTGATGTAGGTAGTTTGACAGTTGTGTGTTAACAGTTTTTTCAAGGACTTTAGAGACAAAGGGAAGGTTGGAGATAGGGCGGTAGTTGGATAAGTCGGCAGGGTCAAGTTTCGGCTTCTTAAGGATAGGTTTTACTATGGCTAATTTGAGCTGGTGAGGGACATCTCCAGTGGATATGGAGGTGTTGATTATATCAGCTAGAAGTTGGGAGATGCTGTCTGGGATTGTCAAGAGCATTTTGGAGGGGATCATGTCAGAGGGGTGTGTGGCTGGTCGCATTTTCTTGAGTATTGCAGAGATTTCAGAGGAGGAGGTGTTTTCAAAGGAGTTCATTTTGGAGTCTGTGTTTTTAGGGGTAAATTTGGTGGGAGAAGGTGAGGGGGGAAAGCGGGAGGTGAGGGCGGCAATCTTGTTGTGGAAGTATTGGGCAAGCTGGTTACATTTTGTGTTAGGGTTTTCGCAGGTTGAGGTATTAGGAGAGGTTCTAGTGAGGTTAGAGATTAGAGCGAAGAGGGCTTTCGGATTGAATTGAAAGTTATGGATTCTGGCGGCATAGTGGTCGTGTTTGGCTTTAAGTGTACTAGCTCTGTAGTCATGCAGTAGGGTTTTGTATTTGGAAAGTTGCTTGGTGGAAGGATCTTTGCGCCAAATTTTTTCTTGAGTTCTGAGTTTGTGTTTTTGAAGTTTTAGTTTGGGGGTGTACCAGGGCTGTTTTGTTTTATTAGGAGGTTGTATCTCTTTTGTTATCAGGGGGCAAAGTTCATTGGCAGTGTCTTTGGTAATGTGGTTCCATGAGGTGATGGCAGTATGGGAGTCCGTGAGGTCTAAATTTTTGAGGTTGTCAGTGAGGGTATCTATAAGGTCGTCTCTAGGACATGTTTTCCTGAATTGTATTGCGATTTTTGTGTTAGGTTGCTTAGGGATATTCTTGATTGTGCAAGAGGTTTTAATAAGAAAGTGGTCTGACCAGGGAACGGGGGTGTAGGAGGTATGTTTTGGGAGTAGGAGGGAATTCATGAAGATATGTTAAAATCCCCCCCTAATATAAGGGCACAGGTTGAAAGCTCGGCTAGAATCCCCATCAGGCGCGTGAAGAACTCATGTGAATATACATTTGGAGCATACACATTGCAAAGAGCCAGCTGCTGGTGATGACACCGTCCCTGGACAATAATATACCTACCCTCTTCATCATGCCACACCTTCTCCACCTGGAAGGGCACTTGTTTATGGATTAGAATTGCCACCCCCCCCCCCTTTTCCTGGAGGTATAGGAGGATGAGAAACATTGCCCCACCCAGTCCCTCCGGAACTTAGCATGCTCAACATCAGTTAAATGAGTTTCCTGGAGGAAAACTATCTGGGAACCCAACCTCTTAAAGGCTTGCAATAATTTTTTCCGCTTAATGGGGGAGTGAATCCCGTCCACATTCAAAGATGTAAACTTAACAGTAGTCACTGTAAAAGATTAGGGACCACTTAGCGTCCCTGGAGCATGGAGCAGCGATCTATAACTAGGGACACCCATGGCTCCCCAGCCTAAGCCACCGGGATCAAACAAGGTTATCAATCCAGTCAGGACGAACAGCAGCAGAACCACCATCTGGTCACCGCTCACCATGTGCAGCTTCCTTTGACCTTCACTCATCTCCTCCATAGTCCCTCCCCCCTCCCCGCACCCCCAATACCCCTCACACACAACCACACACACAACCATACACTCCAGTAATACAGGAAGATCGCAGGGTGTGCTCTCGACCCCCTCCGACCCCCCCCCCCCCCCACCTCCTATAATAGAAATTGCTCGAGAAATGTTAACAAGAAACGTATAAACAGATAGGGATGTGAATCGTTTTCCATATCGTCTTAACGATAGAAATCGTGTGGCAGGGCAAGAAAATCGTCTTAGGCACGATTTTTTAGTTAAAAAATCGTTAAAAATCGTTTTTTCCGATTAGTGCGCACTAACTTGAGTTAGTGCGCACTAACGGGAGTTAGTGCGCACTAACTGAAAATGATATAATTTGACACTTTTCAGGTCAGTTAAGGTCAGTTTAGGAATGAATATGTATTCCTATTGGCTGCCCTCTTATTTATTCATGTTACCAAGTTTCCTACTGACAGTATATGGGGGATGGGAAATGGAAACAGTTGGTAGCTTGACAAAACAAGTAATGTGATCAGTCAATGTGACTAGAACTTGTGCCCTAACCCTGATACCAGGGGTATTGTGATCTTCCTGCACACAGTGCCCTATCCCTATTAATACCAGGAGTGTTGTGATCTTCCTGCACACAGTGCCCTATCCCTAATACCAGGGGTGTTGTGATCTTCCTGCACACAGTGCCCTATTCCTGATACTGGGGGTGTTGTGATCTTCCTGCACACAGTGCCCTATTCCTGATACCGGGGGTGTTGTGATCTTCTTGCACACATCCCGGTATCAGGGATAGGGCACTGCATGCAGGAAGATCACAACACTCCTGGTATTAATAGGGATAGGGCACTGCATGCAGGAAGATCACAACACTCCTGGTATTAATAGGGATAGGGCACTGCATGCAGGAAGATCACAACACCCCTGGTATCAGGGATAGGGCACTGTGTGCAGGAAGATCACAATACCCCGGAGGAGTGAGGGTCAGGCAGCTCCCCCCTGTCTGTGAAGCCAGCCTCTCACTAGTAATGCAGGGAGGGAGCTGTCTCAGACTGGTATCAGGGTTAGGGCACTGTGTGCAGGAAGATCACAACACTCCTGGTATTAATAGGGATAGGGCACTGTAAGAGATGACTGTAGTAGATTGAATAAAGATCTGATGTTTCTGCTCTCCTCACACCAAACAAAAACAACACACAAGCAGAGAAGCCCTTCTTACAAAGCTGAGCTAGTGAGTTAAGTAGGAGGAAAAGTAAACATACTTGTGCCAGTGTGGCTACTTAAAAAATACACTTACCAACAATCAATTACATATATTTGAACTGTGTACAGTTCCAGCCAGGACCACCTTTCTAAAATGCACAGTGATTGGCAAATTTAACATGCACTAGCATTTCAGGTGCCTGCTAACAAAAATAATAAACAAACAAGTTCTAGTCACGTGAGTGCTGATCTTTACATTACTTTTTTTGTCAAGCTTCCAACTGTTTCCATTTCACATCCCCCCAACCATTACCTCAGTATTAGCCTTGGTAACATCAATAGATAAGAGCACAGCCAGCCAATAGGAATACATACATACATATTCATTCCTAAGTGACCTTTACTGACCTGGGAAGTGTGAACACTTTGTTTCATTTTCTGTTGGTGTTCGTTAGTTTCCAGTTCCATTTCCCATCCCCCCAACCATCACCTCAGTGGTAACCTTGGTAACATCAATAGATAAGAGGGCAGCCAGCCAATAGGAACACATATTCATTCCTAACTGACCTTCAGTGACCTGGAAAGTGTTTATTTGTATCATTTTCAGTTAGTGCGCACTAAATCGAGTTAGTGCGCACTAACGGGGAGTTAGTGCGCACTAACTCGAGTTAGTGCGCACTAACACGATTTAACGATTTTTAACGATAAATCGTTAGAATTTCTATTGTATCGTGTTCTATAACGATTTAAGACGATATAAACATTATCGGACGATAATTTTAATCGTTGAAAAACGATTCACATCCCTATAAACAGATTCAAAGCAGGAACAGTACGTAACAATAGTGAGAGGTGAGACATCCCTGGCCACTAGTTTGGGTCAGAAAATACTAGGTGATACCCTGCAGCAGCAGGATCCAAACATTCTCAGGACTCTCATACTCCCCCAGTTATGCAATGGACAGAGCAAGAGAATAAACTGACAACAAAAACAGGTTACCCAGCTATGCATGGGTAGTGAACTGGACCCTCAGTGCCGTGATAATCTGATGCAGCCTTCAACTAGAAGTGAGAGGAGGTTAGATCACAGACCGAGGTATTAAACTCCCCAGCAGACACGCTGCAGGCAGGACACGGTCAAGTAGCGTTCTCTAGAGGAAGGTTTGCCAGGAAAGTGGACGCTTCTGCTTTTGTGGAGAAGAACAGTGTTTTGTTTGCATGATGAACATGCAATTTAGCTGGATATAGGAGAGCAAAAGCAATGCCACGCTTGTGGAGCTCTGTGCACGTTGGGGCCACAGCTTTGCGCTGAGCGGCCACTGCCGCCGAGAAGTCATTGAAGATGAGTATACGACTTCCCATATATTCCACAGCTGCTTGCTTCTTAAACTCCTGCATCAATCGAACTTTGTGGAGCCAATTAAGGATTCTGGCCATGACTGGTCGAGGTCGGCCCCCCTCTCCTCGCGGAGTTGTCCCATTCTGTGAGCCCTTTCTCAGCGTAACTGCCCCACCAAATCCTTCAGCCCCAAATGATTTGGCAGCCACTCCTCCAAAAATTTGCACAGCTCTCTATCAGGAACTGACTCCGGCATACCTACAATTTTAAGATTGTTGCGCCTATTCCGGTTTTCCTGGTCCTCCACATGTTCTAGAAGCACTGTATGTTGTTCTGATAGTCTCTGCACCTGCCTCTCCGCGTCCACGAGACAATCGTCCTGGTCCCCCATACGTTGTTCTATCCTGTCTAGGCGCTTCGCCTGGCCTTCCACCGCCTCCTTGATGCCGTCCATGGCTGCCTGTAATTTGATGAGGCGCTCATCCAGGGCCGCCGAGACCCTGGAGGAAATCTGGAGCAGTGCACCCTCAGAAACGGACGCCATCTGCTGCGGGCAGTCGGCCCCGGTCGCCATTTTAGAAGTGTGGCTGCGGCGCTCCGTGATGGCTCTGGGACGGCAGTGTCGCATTCCCCGCCTCCAGCCGCCAAAAACACGCCGGAGACGCGGCGATCTGTAGCGGCACCTTTCGGGTCACCTGCAGACGGGAGCTGGGGAACCAAAGATAAAGTTCTCAGGCGATGTTGGAGGATTTAGGGAGCGGGGATCGCGGAACTAGCTTCTCAGGCTTCCGCTGTGGGTGACGTCATCCCCGGAAGTCTCTTTAAGACCTTCTTAAAGAACTTGGGCTGCTTCAAATTTCTTTTGGGGGTGTGCTCCAAAGTGTTGGGCCTGCTATTGAAAAAACATTCCCTGGTTTCATTTAGGTGAGCCACCTTTGGCGAAGGAATATCTAACAGATTTTGGCTGGATGAGGGTAGAGTTCTGGTAGGAGGAGGAATTTTCATAATCGCAGTAATCCAAAAGGGGCGTGCAGGTTATTACTGAGAGAGCGAATAATGGTAGCTAGCTTGTATTGTATCTGATAAGTTAACTTTGAACCTATATAAAATACCTAAACAAAAAAGATACCAGACCATGAAGACATTTTTTGAAATATGAGAGTAACTACAAAGAGAACCTACTTGGGTTTTAATTAAGATAGTAATTACATTACTAGATAATCATGACCTAAAAATCTACTGACTTTTAAATCATTTAGATATTTTTATAATGAAAAAAGTTAATCTTTCCATTGCTCTTTTCCTCATAAAATACAGGATATTGCAAATACAGCAAATAGTTCTACAAATGCAGACAGGATGAAATAAATACCTCTGGCCAAATATTCAAAGATATCCAGTTATCGAAGTTATTCAGATATAACTTATCCAGCTAAATTACAAGAGATATTCAGCAGCATGGATATGCCGCTGAATATAACCGGATAAGTTCTAGTTAGCCGAATAAGTTCTAGTTAGCCAGATAAGTTATTTTCGGATAACTTTAGACCTGCTATTGAGCAGGTCTAGCTTATTTGGTTAATCGGATAAGGCTGAATATCGGCACTTATCTGGTTAAAATAATCAAATAAGATGCCTTACCTCGATCCGCCCATTGCTTGCCCCCAAGATATTGGCTATCCACTTAGCTGGATAAATACTGATCTAAGTAGTGGCTGCTGAACATAGCTGGATATTCAGCGCTGCCACTTAGCCAAACAAGTCCCTGTTTATCTGGCTACATGGTACTAAATATCAGTCTCCTTGAGTCTTGAATCCACATAAAAAATAATTCCTCTTACTCTTTTCTAATTACATATAAGATGCAGTGTACGCAAAATAATCTATTTAAGAGTCATCTTCTGACCGGCTGCAATGCAGGATATGAATTCCTCAGAAATTCTCCTGCTTCACAAACAGCCTGATTTTAAAAGGGCCACGTGCATAAAAACTGGAGGTAACGAGTGTGGTCGTGCCTTGCGCGCGCTGCATGCATTTTAGAACGGGCCCGGCCACGTGCGTAACCCCCATTACGCACAGAAGTGCCAGGCCCTGCAAAAGGGGCGGGCTGGGGGCAGGCCGGGACAGCGCAATTAGCCACTGTCCCAGGGAAGTGCACGCTGGCAGCCGGCCGGCGCGCGGAGTTTACTTCTGCTCCTGAGGAGCGGTAAGTATAAAAATTTAAAAAATGGGGAAGGTTAGGGTTAGGAAAGGCCCCTCCCAATTTGCTCCTTAATTGGAGTGTACTGGGAGGGAATTGTGGGAGGCCTGACTGCATCACCGTATGTATTTTTCTAAACACCCCCCCCCCCCCCCCCCCCGCGCGGAGCAGGCCACCCGCCTGCACATGCGGACATGAAAATCCAGTGCGCATGTGTGCGCGGGACCCGTATTTTATAACATGCGTGCGTCAACATGCACATATTATAAAATAGCTGCGTCCGTGTGCACGTGCTAGGACCACTACATAATCATTATTCTACCTATATCTCTCCATAAAAACAAATTATATAAATTAACAAACTTTTTAAAACATTTAAAAAATACATCCAGGGAATTAAATTTCTGGTACATGGCTCACTTCTGTTGACGGCCGTACAACAAAATGGCTCCAGTTTCAAGGCTGGTTCGTACAATTTTCAAATTGGGATCCAGAGGGGCAGGAGCAACTGGGCTTGGCTACTGCCCTATTTAGACTACCAGAACCCCATAGATGGGGTAGGAGGTGTAAAAGGGAGATGGGAGGCCTGTGGGTAAATTGTTTTGTTTCGGCACCGCTGGGGGAGAGGGTTTGACAGCCACAACAGGAGACCGAGCTGAGAGCCCAGGTCTGCATTACAAAACAAAATGAAAAATCCACTAGGGATGTGAATCGTATTTCTGACAATTGAAAATATTGTACGATATTTTCAAAGTCGTCAGAAATCGGGGGCTCCCCGAAACCAATAGGAAAACCCCACAAAATTGTTCGTGGGGGTTCTCTTATCATTTTGGGGGAGGGTGGGAAAAACGGCACACAAAAACAATCCCTAAACCCACGCCAACCCTTCAAAACATCTCCCTTAGCTTCCCCCACCGTCCCGACCCCCCCCCAAAAAACATTTTAAATTACCTGGTGGTCCAGTGGTGGTCCCGGGAGCGATCTCACGCTCTTGGGCCATTGGCTGCCACTAATAAAAATGGCGCAGATGGCCCTTTGCCCTTACCATGTGACAGGGTATCCGTGCCATTGGCCGGCCCCTGTCACATGGTAGAAGCACTGGCTATCCGGTGCCATCTTTAAAAATGGCGCGGCCTGATTGTTAGAAAACAAATGCATGCCCCTACTAAAAAGCAATCTCAGTCTTTGCCCCCAAAATGGAAATCCTGAAAATTGCTCCTAAAGAATCCTCCCCAAATTTGGCCCAATGTTAGCTTTCCAAATCATATCACAATGTCCTTGAGGCTGACTCTGGTCTTTCTGCTACTTCCCTTCTAGCAATTTATTTATTTTATTTAAAAGAATTTATATACCGCAAATTGAACAGGATCTGTCTGGCTAAGCGGTTTACAAAAATAAACATACATAATAAAATACGCAAAATTAAAACAGGCATAATATATCAAATAAAAACAATACATCCAAAAACATTAAAACTAATAAAAAACTACTTCTTAAAAAGATTAAAATAAAAAAAACAAATTTGTTGTGTTCATGACAATGTGTTCAATAAACTGAAAAAGTTGTTAGGTAATGTCGTATGCGGCGGCAGAGAGATATGTTTTTAGTGCCTTTTTAAATTCTTTTGCATTTGCCAATAAACACATTTCTTCTGGGATGATATTCCAGAGAATTGGTCTGGCGACAGAAAAGGCATGGTTCCTTGTAAATTCTTGATGGGCAAGTTTTACTGATGGTACTTCCAGCATGCATTTATCCATTGATCTTAGATGTCTTGTTGGTTTGTAAATTGGTTTGTAAATTCTAAATTTGTAAAGAAACGAATGGTAGAGAAGCCAATGGAGTTAACAAAAATCATCAAGAGTCTAAAATTGCATGGCAACTTCAAAGAGCACATTTTATGACTCCATGATCTATTCGACTGTTACAGAAGCTACAGAACTGTGTGTGTCTTTGCAGGTGGCTCTGCAAGGGTGGATGAATGGGGATAGGTGGAGAAAGGTTGCCTATGTGGCTGGATGGATGGGGGGGAGGGGGGGATGTGTGGCTGAGTGGGAAGCTGATGGATTTAATAGTAGCGTGCTGAAGCGGCAATATGTAAATGGGGAGAGTATGTGTTTGAGGGGTGCAGGTTTGCAGAGGAGACGTGTGTAGAAGTGGTATTCTTTCCCCCCTATCACCCTCCCCTTCATGTTCTATCCTCCCATTTGCCCTCTCACCCCTTCTGCTTTTCCCTCTACTTCTCCTCCGACCCCCTCCTGATCCCTGAAAACTGCGCCCCATCAACCCCACTCCTGTGTTCCACTGGCTTCTACTTTTCTGTAGCAACAGCACTTATGTTTCCCCTTTCTGCCTGTCCACTAGTCCTGCATGAAATGTCCTCTCTGATGTCAGTGCCACAGCCAGGATGAATGAATAGACAAAAGTAAAAACCTGAGCACTTTTTTTTTATTTCATAAAACTGCTATTAAAATAGAAAAAGATAGCCCTGTATGTACATTCTATGGGCTCTCCTTCATTTTCCTCAGTTGAAAGTGAAAGAGGCCTCTGTAAGGGAAGGAGAATAATTTAACTGCCACTAAATTATCTCTCCATTAGGAGTTATTAATTACAACTTTATGAAATTCCATATATGCATACTACAGTTTTCAGTGAGAAAAGCAGTAAAACTTAAAAAACAAAAAACTGTAAAAAATGCTACATACCTGTTTTTAAAAGTTACTGCCACGGGCATTGAATAAAAACCCTTCTTACTATAGCACCCAGATAATTTATCCTTTTTTAGCATACAAGGCAAGATTTACTATGCAGAACTGTACAGAAACACATACAAGACATTCCCTGCTCCGTGGAGTTTACAATCTAGTAAAGACAAACTTACATTTATTTATAAAGCTAACATTCTGCGATCTCTCAGCACAGCTGTCCGATGCTGATCACATTCAGAGCAGGGTACATGACAAACAAGAGCCTATGGGGAGTGTATTTATTACAGAGATGTGCTTAGGATTTAAGAAGAGGTTAAAAAAAACAGAGTTTTTTTTAACTTGATTTGAAAATGATCAGAGAGGGAGCATGTGTATCAATCTATGCCAGGCATACAATGCAGGAAGGTGAAAAGTATGGAGTCGGCAGTTGACAGCAGAAGAGGACTCAGATTAAGAGCGAACTGTTCACTGAATGGAGTTCATGAGGAAGGGTGTAGGGAGAAAGAAGAGAAGACAGGTACTGAGACGCTGAATGGAAAGGCGAGTAAGAGAAGGTTGAACGGCATGCAGAAGTGGGTAGGGAGCCAATGTAACAACTTGAGAAGACAGATTACATGGTCATAGCAACGTTGAAGAAAGAGAAGTCATGCAGTTGAATTTTGAATAGATTGTAGTGGAGAAAGTTCAGCGGGAGGCCTGCAAAGATCATGTTGCAGTAATATAAGAGGAAGGTGATAAAATCTCTTTATCTTCAGGTGAACTTCAATATAAAGTGGCTAGTCTATTGACAAGAAGGCAAAATTACACAGAACTTGTGTGTTCCATGAGATTTACTGACTACCAGGGATGAATGCTAAATTAGCAAGAAGCTTCCTTTAAAATGCTGTGTGGTGTTTGCCTTTTACAGTACCAGTATCATCAAATAAAATCAGAATTTAGGGGGTGGGAAAAGAAGGTTGTAGAAATGGTACCAGAGGTTCCATATATGATGGCAGGTAATGTACAGCCTATCTTATACAACAGCTGGCAAATTTGTAATCCTCAAACTAGGCATCTAACCGATGGTGTTTCAGCATTATTTTTGCTAATTCTGTGCACACATCCACAAGCATATGTCTGTAATGCATCAATTAACATATTTATTATCCTAAAGCTCTCATCTTGATCCACTCTACGGTCCTCTGTATCACCACTTGATTGCCATTTCATCTGTATCCTTCTCGGAAAGATGCCCCGCTCAGGGAACCATAAAGAATCTTGCTGTGAAGCCAACTCATTCACAAGAGGATATTTCACATATGAACATGCACTCCAACTAGCCTTCCTCTACTGTTTGGTCAAAGACGTGTCAAATGGTGGGGGGCATGATATAACAGGTGCTTAAAAGGCCTAGTAGAAAAGCAGAAACAATAAAAAAAAATGGGGGAGGGAAAAACAATACTTGCAACTTCCGTTCGGGCTGAATTGGAGGCAGATTTTTTTCTAAAGGGTTTCAATTAAATGGTTGCTTCACCACAACAAAGTTTATGCAGTGTTACAAATTAATTCTAAGGGGATTTTTTTTTTTTGAGGGGTGGGTTTTTTTTGTTCTTGTTGCAACTAACAGGGGAAATCATAATACCTAACGGTACTTTCAACTGCTTTTCCAGATACATCTGGTAGAACAGTTTATATAGTTTGGGAATACACTAATGCCTTATCAAGAGCCCAGTTTGTAAACAATTTTATGGGCCAATTCCCTTGGATGTCAATTAGGACATATCCTGATCACAAGAATGGTGGAAAGAAAACTACATCAGATGTTAGTGTTGCTCTTGATCTTTGTGTACATTTGCCAAATAGCTAAAGAGAAAGGCAGGAGAAGCTTGCAAAAGTCATGCACAAGGGGGCAAAGAATGATGAAACTTATCAATTGATTTTTAGATGCAAGTATACCCCTAGCCCCCTCCTCCCAACCTGCTGTATACTTTTTTTCTTCAGCTACTGAAATTCCATGTTGTCAACCTCTGGAATCCCATAGCAAGCGATAAGCAACAGCTGCATGTCTCAGAAGTAATAAATGAGAAACAATTTAATAGCTTTTATTGTTCTGCTGTGATGTTTGAACACAACCGCTCTTTCCTCCTAGGACTCCTGAGCTGCGCCAGGGCTGCAGTAAGAGCAGATCTCATTTACCTAAAAGTGCTTATAAATTTTTAATTTGCTTTAACAAGTAAATTAACAAGTCCCTCATTCAGGCAAGTTTTATGGCCTCTTGCCACTTGGGGAGGGCCATAAAAGTTTTACAGATAATCCGGCACTACTGAGACTGCTCATAATAAATTGACTGTTTCCCCTTACTTTATCAAGCCAATGAGCTTCTAATGACTTAAAGTCACAGCAGGGGTATTTCCTACCTATGGATTTATGGGATCATATATATATATTTTTTTAAATGGACAGAAAATCCTAAATTATGCTTGACCCTTGCTAATCATTACAAAACAAGGTTTTATGGACATCTACATTTTTTGCCCATCCCCAACCAGTAAAGGCTGGAGTATTTTCTGAGATAGCATGATGATTCTACATATTATTTAAGACACTTCCTTTGCTGTTTCCATTAGTGAATACATTTATGTGCCAGAGTCTCCTTCAGGCTTTTAAAGGAATATATAAATGTATCGTTTTTTTCCCCTTTTCTCTTTCATGCAACTAGCTGTTTTGGAGCCACACATGAATAAAATGTCTGGGAGTTTGTATAGCTAAAAGCTCCAAGCTCCAAGGGATGAAGGGTGATGACCCTAGCATTTACACAGCACTTTTTCTCTTGGTACCTGACTTACGGTGCCGCCACTTCAGCAGCAGAGTAGAAACCACCAGGCACACAGAGCTATGTAATAGTTTAAAAAAAAAAAAGGACAAAAGTTTTCAGGTTCCAACAGGACAGAATCTAAGTAACAAAAGCAATAATAGTATGAATATGTATGATTTATTACATAAAGATTCATTCTTCTAAGTGGCCCCATAATTTCATTTTTATGGCTACATCAATACGCTCCGGCGTAAGTTCCTGTTCATTGTACACCGACGTGATATCTTTGATGAGCGGCGGTTTATAAAAAACTTTAAATAAATAAATAAATAATGGAAACCCTCAACAATTGTGTTTTGCTGCTTTGTTGAGTTTTAGCCCTAGAAATGTTCCCATCAACCTGTATGATCTCATCTTCTGCAGCACCAAAAGCTTTCAGAAGCTCCAGGTTTTTAGTTTGCCTTCCAGGTTAACTCTTCCCTTTCCTGAAGAATGGAATCTCCTCACAGCTCGTTCTCTCTAAGGGCTCGGTATTTCAGACATCTAAAGAACAGTGAAAGCTGCTGCTGCTCCCCTCGCCTACCTCCAAACCCCTTTCAGTTGGAGGGAAGACAGCTTGCATACTGACTCCAGAGTTCTGTCGTGGTTGGAACATCTCCACAGTTTCTCCAAGTTCTGCTGCCGAATTTAAATTCTCCTAAAATGGGCAAAGGAGCAGGAAAAGTACCCAAATAACTAACTGTCCCGGCTTTCACAATGGTCTTCCCCCTCCCCCCCCCATGCTCCATTACATTAAATTTATGGCAAAAGCTGAGCGGATGGAGAGATTTGTCAAAGTCTAGCAGTAGGACCTTTTTTTTCCACGCCACTTAATAATTCAGATAATAAAACCCAGATTCAAAACAGAGGCTGGGCTGGAAGGAGGAAATGAGGGCTGGGAAACAAAGCCATGTCTGCTGCTATCTGTCTGACTTAAAACTTATTTTATACCCTTAAGGTACTAGAAGTCAATAAACTTGAGGAGGCTATGCTCTGCAAATGTGTACATCATGTCGGATGACCCTGGAACCCATGGTTACACATTTTTATCTTGCAAGACAAAATGATATGGCATTAGCAAACTGCCACTTTAGGGAAAAGTTTCTAGTTGAAAGAACTTTTGCTATTTATTTATTTATTTATTTATTTAATCGTTTTTATATACCGAAGTTTAGCTAGATGCCTTCACTCAGGTTTACATTTGGAACAACGCACTCCATTTGAAGAAATCATAGAAACGCAATACGGTAAACTGGCCGAGCTGGGAGTTATATATGACGATATAGTATATAAGTTATATATGACGATATAGTATTTCACTGAAACTACCCAAATCTCCTGTGCTACATCAAGAGATGGTCAAGTTTCATCACCCAATTATTCTGCAAAACTGTCGAGGGGTATATATTCAATTCTGGGACAGCGAAGACTTTCACAATGGGGTGGTAGGGCCAGCAAGTCAGTTTTCAAAAGGTGATCTCGCTGTGGCAGTGGGTCACTACTGCAGGGATTCTTTTCAAATTCAAATCCCTGCACCTACTTCAGGAGGCCTGCCCTGACCCTACCCACAGGGCCATCCCTTTCCCCCACTCTGGGAGGGTAGGGGAAGCCATTTTCGAAAAGCAATTTCTGCCTTTTTCTTCCCTTTAGCCACAGAAAATGTTCTGAAAGTCGCAACCTAAAACCATACACCCCGAATTTAAAAAGGACGTGTGCATAAATTCCGGGGGTTATGTGCATGGCCAGGCCTTGTGCGTGCCGTGCACATTTTATAATGTGCCCAGCCACACGCGTATCCCCCCATTATGCGCCGAAGTGCCAGCCGGTCTGAAAAAGGGGGCCGGGGCGGGCTGGGGCAGCGCCATTAGCCACTGTCCCAGGGAAGCGCAGTCAGCCGGCATGCGGAGTCTACTGCTGTAAATAACAAAAAATATTATAACAGCTAAGAAGGGGTTAGGGGTTGGGGAGGAGAGGGGAAAGGGTAGGAAGGTTAGGTAGGGGTATAGGGAAGCTCCCTACCAGTCCACTCCTTAATTGGAGCAGACTGGGAGAGAACTGGGTAAGCCCTACTCACGTCACCGCGTGTAGTTTTTTAAATCACCCTCCCCTGTGCATGCACAAGTCGCGACCTTCTCGCACATGCGGATTTTAAAATCCAGCGCACATGTGCGCACAGGAACCATACTTTATAACATGCGCGTGCCAACGCACATATTTTATAAAATACCCGCATCTATGTGTGCGTGCTGGGAACCGCGCTCACGTGAATGCGCGCACATTTTAAAATCTACCCCTTAACGGGTGTATTAATTGAAGTACTTAATGATTTAGCCAGAGGATGGTAAACTGTTACATTTAAGCACATGCCAATAAGCATAAGGAGATAAAAATGAATGCATAATGAGCTTGTTCAACATATAACCCTAGTCACTTTAACAAGCACTAATTAGTGACTGCATCCTACAGTCCAAAATGTATTGCTCACTACATACATTACATTAGGCACATTCTTCAATGAAACATATCAGATAAGTTCCCCTATTGTTTTCAGTCATAGGACTTTTATTTTTAATTGTATATGAAAGAAATCCTTGATAAAAATTCAACATAAAGTATATGATTTGGAGACCAGTGATTATAAAAAAAAACTGCAGAGCATTTCAGCAGTTTAGTGACTGTAGTCACAATCAGGCCGATACAGTAAAAATCCTGTGCGCGTGATTCAGTAAATTTATTTATTTAAATTAGGGCCCGTGGTAAAAAGAGGCGCTAGGGACACTAGTGCGTCCCTAGCGCCTCTTTTTGGACAGGAGCGGCAGCTGTCAGCGAGTTTGACAGCCGACGCTCAATTTTGCCGGCGTCTGTTCTCAAACCCGCTGACAGCCACAGGTTCAGAAACCGGACGCCGGCAAAATTGAGCGTCTGGTTTTCAACCCGCGGGCCCATTTTAAATTTTTTTTTAAAATTTTTAACTATTTGGAACTTTTGGAACCTCTGACTTAATATCGCCATGATATTAAGTCGGAGGGTGTACAGAAAAGCAGTTTTTTACTGCTTTTCTGTGCACTTTCCCGGTGCCGAGAGAAATTAACGCCTACCTTTGGGTAGGCGCTAATTTCTGAAAGTAAAATGTGCGGCTTGGCTGCACATTTTACTTTCTGAATCGCGCGGGCATAACTAATAGGGCCATCAACATGCATTTGCATGTTGCGGGCGCTATTAGTTTCGGGGGGGGGGGGGGTGGACGCACGTTTACGGCACGCTATTACCCCTTACTGAATAAGGGGTAAAGCTAGCGCGTCGAAAACGCGTGTCCAAATGCGGGTTAACAATGCGCTCCGCTGGAGCGCACTGTACTGTATCGGCCCGAATGTTTTTCTGCCCGTCTCTGATCATATGAAGGTCTCATATCCCATTTGCTAAGACTGGTGCTTCTCCTTTTGTATCTCTTCCCATCTTTACACTGTCATCTTATTCTATTGCCCCAAACCTGAGTCCAGTTGCTCTCCTCCCTGTCCACATAACTACCAGATCGTGTGGTATCCTCCATTTTAAATGTTTTAGGACAAAGTAGGAGGAGCTGAGACAAAAACAAAGTACTGCCCATGAGCTCAACAACAACCTTGCGCTGAATACCCATCATGAGCTACTCACGTTCAACCTTTAATTTCCTGCTAGCATACACAGTAAAATATTAGTGTAAACATTAAAATTTTGGATATCATTTTTAGCAATCACGGTCTGTATAACATAATCTTAGTGAATAGCGCATGGTGGGGGGGGGGGCGTAATATAGAAACTCTGGTCTGCTTGCAGGACAGTGGGCATGATTCACTTGCATGCCAATTTTCAAAGGAAAAATTCACCACAGTTTCCCTTTGAAAATAAGAAGGCCAGCCACTGCTGCAGGGATTCTTTACTCTGCGTACTTTATATGTCATCGAATTCCATCCAAAAATAAATGCCCAAAGATAGTTACGATACAATGTGCAAAGCATGAGGAGTTAAAGTACTTGTAGGGATGGAAATCTCTAAGTGGACTTTAGTATTTCCATTTTATCCCCTTCCCCGAAACCACCCCCTTTTGCTGTGAATAAAATTACATGCATGGTGGCCAGCCTGCATGCTTTTAACTACATATGGAGCTGGGGGAGAAGTATATATCGCTACTCACGTATATGCATACCGCTACTTACATATATGGATAAACAAAAATGTACTCCTGTATTTTATAACCTGCATGTATATGATGTATGCAGGTTAAAAAAAATACGCATAACTGCATCATGTTCGTGCATGTAAAAAAAACCCCAAAAAACACGCAAATATGTATTACACTTATCCGAATAAGTTCCAACTTATCCGGCTAAGTAGTGATACTTATCTGGACAAGTTCCAATTTATCCAGCTAAGTAGTGGCAAAGCTAAGTACCATTTTAAGAATTATCCAGGTAAGTAGCGACTTTGCTACTACTTTGCTAGGTAAGTTGAATTGTGTCTGGATAAGCGTCACTGTCAAGATTTAGCCAAGAAATCAGAATTTATACGGATAAATAGCGTGCAATTGCTATACTTGTGTATTTTTACTTCTAACTTTTAAAATATACATGTGGAGATTTTATCTGCATGATTTACACACCTTTAACTCCCCGTAAGTAGGCTTTTATGCATATTAAATCAGGAGATATTCTAACATGCACACAATGAAATTACCAGTTTAACCAATTAGTCTACCGGTTCTACCAATCAGTCTGCCCCTTCTGGCTCTTCATACTTCAACTTCCCCCTTTTCACCCATACTCCCACCCAGTCAGTATTTCACTTTTAAGACATTGTGGCTCCGATTCAGATGGTGCATAGGGGACATCACCTCCAAAGTGGCGCAGGATGGCATGACAAGGCTGGAGCAAAGCTAGGGAAGTCCGGTAAGGCTGGAGGAAGGCTTGAACTGTCAGGTACAGAGTGCAGGCAATGCTGAAACCAGGGCTGGAACTCAGGAACAGCGTGCAGGTAAGAGTAGAACTCTGGAATAGTGAATGGGTGAGACTGAGGCTGGGACAGGAACAGACTAAGATAGAACAAGACAGGGCAAGACAAGGACAACACATAACATGGAACATAAAGCCTGAAGGCAGCAGTATAGAAAGGCCCCGAGGGGCACAACAGAGAGAGGCCTAGACAGGCCAGCAAGGCCTGGATAGGAAAGGGGTCAGGAATAGGCCTAGAAGGCCACAGAGCTAGGAAGGTTTAGATAGGACACAGCACAGGAAGGCCAGATAGCCACAAGGCAAGACAAGGCTAAGAACGGAAAGCAGATAGCCACAAGGCAAGACAAGGCTAAGAACGGAAGGCCGAGAGGCTAGAAGACAAGGCAAGGCAAGACTGGGAACAGAAGGCCCAGAGGCCACGAGGCAAAGCAAGGATAGGCCTGAAACAAATTCTTGCAAGCTGCTGTATCACTAAAGTTCAATGCTATATATATTTTAATTAGGATGACTGCAGAGCTTCAGTCAATGTTTTGTAGCTTTCATCTCAAAATATTTTAAGAATTCTAGTTTCTTATCAACATAAGAGATAGGTAGCAGATCTAACCATTCGTTGACATGGGAGTTGAGTGAGCTGGAGCTATAGTAATAGGCCAATTTATACTCATTTATAATACATACAAAACCCTGTACCATTTTAAGTACAGATCAGGTCAACATCAGTGAGCAAACGTCATTACAATCATCTGTGCAATGACCTATGGAAAATGAGTCAGTTGTCTTTGTAGGTTCCCCATGGGCAGATATCCATAGTTTTATTTATTTATTTATTTGTAAGCATTTGATATCCTCTCTTTTCCTAAAGGTAGAACCAAGGCAGAATATATAAAGTAAAAGGCATTGAAGTGCTTAAGTAATGGATACATACGGATATGAGGTAGACTGCAAGTAAATGGATAATAAGTGGGGTACATTAGGTACAAATAAGGAAGTAGGTGCATTGGTATAAATCGCATATCTTTCGTTAATATATTTCATGACTACCTTTTGGGAGTTACACATCCCTTTGTCGGGTCAAAACAAAGGGGTAGATTTTAAAAGGTGCGTGCGCTTCCCGGCACATACACATGGATGCACCGATTGCGCACGTTATAAAATGTGTGGGCCGCACGCACATGCGCGCCGGATTTTATAATCTGCGCACGCACGTGCAGGCGATGCGTGCAGGGAAGCCTAATTTTGTAAAAGTAAGCACGGCGACAAAATCGGGCCTTCCCCCATCCCTATCCCCATACCTAAACCCCCTCTCTCTTCCCCTCTCCTCCCCACCCCCTAAACCCTAGCTTTTTGGTTTTTTTGTTCTTTGTTTTTCAATTTACTTCAGCTCCTGAGCTGAAGTAATTTATGTGCGCCGGCTGATTGCCGGCGCGCGCTTCCCCAAGACAGCGGCCAATGGCCGCTGTCCTGTCCCGCCTTCGGCCCACCCCCTCTTCAGGGCCCAGCAATTATGCACATATTGTCACATATGCGCGTGGCCGGGCCCATTGTGAAAATGTGTGTGGCGTACACGGGGCCCGGCCACGCGCATAAGTGACAATATTTGCGCGTGTGGCTGATTTAAAATTCAAGGCAAAAGATGTTATAAGTGAATTAACAGATTGCATTACACCCCCTTTGCACCAATACGGTACAGTAATCTGTAATCCACTTCTACATTAGAGCCATCATCCAAATCAGTTCCAACAGAGACTTTAGTTGGCTGTCTCAGCAGGGACCCCATAAACTACTAGATGGAGGCATGGAAAATGAGGTCCCCTCTAATTTTCTATCCATGATCATTCTGGAACCAGTGCTGAGGCAATACTGGGTCAGCAAAGTGTGGAGAAATTCTTTTTTTACCACTTGCTAGGCTGAACCCATTTTGTCGATGAATTAAGGATGTCTCTTGATGTTGTCAGTTTTACAAGTTCTAGCTTTTTTTTTTTTTTACACTGAAGGAACATCCAGAGCTACTTAATAAATTTGCCATGACATAGCAGCAGGGAGCAGCAATACTGTGCAACAAGAGAACTCAAAATGCCAAGTTGCCATTTTTAGAATTTAACAGGTCATGAAGAGGTTTAAGATAAAAGATGCCTAGATCTGGATATACATAATGCTGGTGCCAATTAGGTTATGGCATCAACTACCAAGGCTGAAAATGAAGCACTACACACAGCAAAGAAACAGTGAGATATTGGTTACAGCTCCAAGGACTTGGTCGCCTGAAAATATGGTCTAAGGATCACGAGATTAAAGCTCCATTTCCAGCTGTGTCGCACAGTTCATTCCCCTCCAGCTCTCAAACAAAGTCATGTTACTTTCTGAAGAGCCCAGAAATGTTTATTAAATCTTTAGAGCGAAAGCCCCAGTAAACCAGGAGACAAAAAAAAATATGCAAGAATCATAAAGAAACCATTCTATAAACTCTCTTTTCAATCTGGCATTCATTTCAAAGTGGCTACCAGCCTACTCCACTTGGCCAAGGCTCCTCCCCGACTGACATGCCTAGAGGGAGTGAAGAGGTAGGGAAAATAGAAAAGTGAAAATAAAATATCATAAAACAATAAATTAAGGAGGGAAAAAGTACATGGGAACTCTTCCAAAGCTGCAGCTGTGGTGGCCCATTAAAATCTGAAACTCATTCCACTGCTCCACCTCCTGCTTATCACCATATAACTATTCATCAAAGAAATTTCAGTGCAATTAATTAAATTATTCCCAGGCCTGGGCCACGGAGTCGTTATCCCAATATCGGCTTTCACTCACACTCTCTTAAGCTCACGTCTGCCTGCAAGTCACATCTCCAGGGGCATCCGGCCTCAATAAACTGTGCTCCTCATTGCTCACTTAGGTTATTTTATCGCCATTTACTGTCCACTAGGATTTCTCTGCCAGTATATTTGGCAGGACTTCCAGTATACGGCTGTAATGAAATCTACCACCGACACTTAACACGGGGGTCAGGCTCGAGCTCGACTCATGTGAAGCCGTAATATGATAAACAAATTCTTCCAGGCGCAGGGTTCTTTTTTTTTTTCAGCTCAGAAACAGAACACTGTATCCTCTGGTATGCCTGGTCTGGAAATAGCTGGGAAGTCGTTTCAAAATCATTGCAATAATTAAGGTTATGAGTTGATGAAAATGTGCCTACATGAGAAATTGGAGCCGGGGCGTCCTCTGTCAGGGCTGGCTTACGAAAAAAAGAAGACTATGTCGCAGTGGCAGTATTTATTCAGTATGCCGTTCTGCTCTCCGTGACTATTATTAACAGTATGTAGGATTGCATCCTGTCGTGTTCTAGCATACTAGGGGATTTTAAAAAGTGCTACACACACCAAAGACGGAACATACGCACGTGACTCGGTCCAGTGAGCGCTGCACGAATTTTAAAAACCACGCGAGTACGTGCATATTTCTTGGTACGCACACAAAATAAAAAGTTCATAAAAGGGGCGGAGAATGGGAGGGGCACGGGCAGGCAGAGTCTGTCCCATGAAGTCTGCGCATACATATTTACGTGTGCAAGCGTGCGGGGGTCCCCTACCACACAACTTTACTTCTGATATGGGCGGCGCGCAAGTAATAAAATAACAAAAACTAGACTAGTCAGCGGGGTCTTAAGGGTTGGAGCTAATAGGGAAAAAGGGAGGCAAGTTAGCTAGGGGGTTTAGGAAGTCCTCTCCTTTACTGGGGTGAACTGGGAACAAACTGGGGAAACAGGTAATTGTGTCAGCAGGCGCATCTACTAAAATCCCCCCACTCACACGCTCAAACCAACATTTGTGCGCACATACATGCGTCAATATAAAATTGTGCACACATGTATGCGTGTCTAGCCAATTTTATAACACGTGCACACATATGCACATATACATGTGTATGTTATAAAATCACCGCTCCCATGTCCGCGAGCTGGCAAATGCACGCACAAGTGCACCCATGCATGGGTCTTAAATTGTACCCCATAGTTAGCTGCGGGATACAGTATCTTCAAACAATTGGACTTTATTTTTGCTACCTTCTTGGTGGTGGTGTTTTTCCTTCAGTTAAGATTTGTCTCTTTTTTTATTAATATAATTTTTTTCTTTTACACAGACATAATTAGACAGATAAAACCATGTGTCTTTTTTTTTGTCTGACAATTCCCTCCTTCTGTTTTGGACTTTCAGCTTGATCAGAACTGGCCGCTCTTGGGCACCACAAGCCTTTATTCACATCTTACCTTACACAGGGGATATTGAATGCTCATCTACTCAAGAAGGAAGGTGACAAAATCCATCCTGCACAGGGAATGATACCTAACATATGGTCAAACTCCATGGCTGGCAACTGGGATATATCCTTAATAATCATACACAGCTAACAAGGGAGATTGCATAGGCAGATTGGACTTTTTTTCTTCTGTCATCTACCGTGTTACTACCTAGGGATTTTCCTCTACTTTCATACCCCTTTCCTAATTCAACCCATTTATTGTGACCTTGGTTGGGGGAGGGGGGGAGGCAAGCACCAAGGATCTTTCCAGATCCCTGCAATTGCGGGGCCTAAATCCAGCCACTAGATGTCACCATTGAGTGATGTCTGGGACTCCCTTCCCCATCAAGGCCATAAGCACTTGCTTCTCCAGCTAATCCGGGAAGTTAACAACTCAGCTGGGAATTGAACCCTGGTCCCCTGCAGTGCCACTTTAACACCGGGTCAGTATACATGTCTTTTAAGAGGGGCAAATAATAAAAAAATGGAATAAAAAAAACAAATAAATACAAAAACAAATCACATGACAAAACATCTGACCCTTCTTCACTTTTGAGAACACAAACATAGGGTCCAAAAAACTAACCTGTTACAATAATACAAAATACTTATAACTGCACAGAATGCACACAAATTAGATAAGGCAGAAAAAGCCATCAAGCAGCTCATCCAGACAGGATTCAAGCCCCTTACAAAGAAACCGAGGAATTAATGGATACAGCCTCCTCCTGTTCCTAATGCTTATGGAACAAAAAAAAAAGTGTTCAGTTGCCCTGGATGTCTTTCTTTTCTGAGGCACCCTGCTAAGTGCAAAGTTGTGTTTTATTATCACAACTGTTTTTCAGCTGTGTGTGAAACTCTGTTTAAAAAAAAAAAGTCAGTAGTAAAGGGTTTGGAGAAAAATATTTTGAGGGTTATTAAAACAAAAACAAAACAAAAAAAGGCCAAAAGGCTGATTACTAATTTATTTGGGTTACTGATGATAGAAAACAAAGGTTTAACAAGCTGAATGTCAAAATCTGGAACACTGAATGCTGAATCAGAATGGTAGGCAATTTTTGAAATTACACACAAACCAATGCATTCCTCCATCTCAGAGAGGGTTTATTTGAAAGACAATGAATAGATAAATGCTGGAGGAACTGTGGAATGATAGGCATGCAATGGCATATTTTCTGAGTCTTGCCCAAAGATATATAAACCAATGAAGTTATGGCTGTGGGAGTTCCCAAGGAGCTGAGAATTTACACTGTTACTTGTGTGATGGGCATTATATTCCCCTAGTGGGCTGTAAGGAAAATCTGGGAAGGAGATCCAGTATGTAGCAGAATAGAAGGTGGACTCCAACTCCCAGAAGGCCCTATCAAGAGGATGATAGAGCCAGGTGTGGTAGGAGAAGGGTGAAAGCTTGTCTGAAGGAGGGGTGGGGCAGGAATAGGAAGAGGTCCTACTAGAACCAGATGAAGAGACAAGAGGAGGTGGAGGTGGAGATGTTGAGCAGCTTTGAGGATGAGCCGGAGCTGATGGACTTGGGAGACGAGTGATGAAGACTCCCTCCAGAAGAGGACATGAGGGCTGCAGGTCAAGAGTTTTGCTACCGCTGCGCCTGCTTGCCGCTCTCTCCAGTGTCCCTGGAACGGCTATGGCAAGGCATCTGCCATGTTTCTCCTGAGGGCCTCCTAGGGTGCGCGCGCGCAAGCTACCCACGTCTTTATCCACGTCATGGCGGGAACCTCGGGGGCGTCCCCCTCGAGTGACGTCACGCCATCCGGGTATTTAGCCTGTCCTTTGTTTGCTAACAAATCGAGTTAGCAAGGATTGACTTCGCCTCCAGTCTAAGCTACTCTGCCGCTTCTGTGCTGCCGCTGGAAGCTCTCTCTGCCCTTCGGGGTATTTCACCTAACCTGGGTACCTGCTCCTCAGGGGCCCTTTGCTTTCTTACAGGTGCCTATCTGGGATACCAGGTACTCCCTCCTCGAGGGCCTGCGCTCCCTGCCTTGGTGCCTGCAATCCAACTACTTCTGCCTGCTGGGATCTACATCTATACAGCTACCAACTTAGTGAGTAATCTAACCTTTATCAGTCTGTCTCATCTACAGCCTGCACTGGGAACCTGCAACCGGAACTCCCTATACTATCATGTGCTGCTACCTCTACCATTGGGAGACGGGTCTCTTCTGCCGAGGGCCCCTGGACTGCTACCACTGGATCACCTCACTACTGCCACCTCTAGTGGCATCCCTCAAGCTGTATAATAAAAGACAAATCTGTGTTTGCGTGTCTCGAGTCTAGCCTAGTACTGTGGTTCCTCACGGGGCTCCTCCCCATGGGCGTGGCCATCACCATAGTCCCCAAGAATCCACTCCAACATCTCAAAACCTGTTATGGTTTTGAGATGTTGGAGTGGATTCTTGGGTACTATGGAACCAGGCCCACAGAATGCAGCCAAGCTTAGGCTGTTTAGGAAGCAACAGTGAGCAGCATGCAGGAGGATTAAGGTGAGAGTTGCTTTCTTATCATATGAGTTTGAGACTGATGTGGTTTGATAAAGTAAACTATAGAGATTTTAAGCTATTGGGATAACCTGGGTCTATGTGTGCTTAATCTTAGCTCACCAACTGGGATAAAAGGATTTGAAACCGTAGCCATGACACCCTGGAAGGAACAGGGTAAAGTATAGGAAATAGAGATTGGAGTACCTAGTCTGGGGAGCCCTCAAGGGTGGAACCGAGGAAGCTTCAAGGAGAACTCAGGCAGCAGGACCTTGGAAAAACACTCCTCCAGAGGCTTAATCAGTGGTTCAGTTTCTTATGTAACCAGAAAATTCCAGCCAGATTAGGATTTAGGAGTGTGGCGAGTGGCATAAATTGGCAAAACTCGCTTGCCACCAGAGATTCAATCTAAAGAATTAATGCATTTGTGGAAACTCACAAAATGATGAGATTTGTACTAGGGGTGTGCATTCGTTTTGAACGCATATGTAAAACGCAACGTTTTGTTTTTTTTAACTTAAAAAAGTGATGAGGCGAAAACGATCGGATTTCCAACTTATTCAACATAGCTATGTTGAATACGTTGGAAATCGCGATTGTTGATCCTAAATAAAAATTTAAACCCCTCACCCTCCTTAATCCCCCCCCAAGACTTACCAAAACTCCCTGGTGGTCGAGCGGGGAGTCAGGACGTCATTCCTGTATTCCTTTGCGAGGAGCACGTGATGTCGGCGTCATGTCGGAGTGACGCGGACGTCACATGATTCCCCGCGCGTTCGCTCCGGGACCCTCGTTGGACACAACCGGAACTTTTGGCCAGCTTGGGGGGGTCAGGAGGGTGAGGGGTTTAAATTTTTATTTAGGGAATCGGTGCACGTATGGACATAGACTCAACTTATAGAATTCTACTTATGTCCATATTGACTGAAATTGACCCCCCCCCTTTCGACTTATGGACTTATGAACATAAACTTTTTGTCTGCACATCCCTAATTTGTACAATGTTCTCTCTTGATGGACTCTCTACCTGGGTAACATCAAGCTAGGGTGAGAGAACATTGTACAAATCTCATCTTTGTGTGAGTTTCCTCACTCCAAGAGACATCAAATCTTCACAAGAGTGCACTGTTCTGTTCGTACGTCTCACTCTACATGTAAAAGTGGCCCCTAGTCCCTACACAACTACCTAAATCTCACCTCGCGTTACTAGGTGGGCCTCCTATAGTAGCATAAATAGCTGCTTACTATGTGCCACCCCCAGAGGCTCTCTCTCTCTCTCTCTTCTCCCTTCCCTTTCCCTCTCCCTCTCCTCCCACATCTCAGGCCCTTCCCCCAATCCCCTCCCACATCTCAGGCCCTCCCCCAGCCTAAAAATGCCCAAAACGGAATTTGCAAAAAAATCACAACTTGCGTTATGGGCATACCACATGACATCACACAGCTTAATGCTAATGAAAAAGGTGCAGTTATTTTTGGCGTTAAAACTGTGCGATATCATGCGTTATGGCTTCGGCCCACTTTTACAAAATTCCCGCCCCTGACTCCACCCTAATCCCTCCCCTTTTAAAAATTAGCATCGCACCATGCTTTATGGTGCTTTTTGCATGCGTTAAGGCATTTTTCGCATGCAAAAACGCCATAATGCGAGTTTGGAAAATGACCCTATAAGTTGTCTAAAAATTGCCTTCTCCTAATAAGCCTAAACAGTACATGTGGTGCTCTAAACCACTCATATTTTTTGCCACATTTAGGAGCAGCATTCCTGGGGCAGTGTTTTGGCCGGAATTGGAAATTACCTGTGCAAATTATATTTTCAAATATGCATGTGTTATTTTCCATGAAAAAAATGTATCTGCACAAAAGGAGGAGCAAAACTCTGCAGGTATATTTTGCACAAGGCAAATTTCAAAGGGAAAAGAAATATATACTTTGCTTCTGAAATCTGATGCAAAGTCTGCAGGGCAAAAGTACCAGCAGACATTACAGAAAAAATTGGAAATTTGAAAACTATCTCCCATGCAAGGGGGGCCAATAATCTGAATAGAAAAAAATAAAATAAAATAAATAAATCAGTTCATGTAGTTACACAATGGGAGTTTAAAGTTTCCAAACTGCTGATTGTATTTGCTGTATCCTACTCAACTGTGTGTCTATGCCAAAGCAGGTATAATAATGGCATGATTACAATTCATTTTTCATTGTTATTCAAATTGTATGCATTTGGTCAAAATGGCAAAAAAAAGAAAAGTGTTATCAAAACAACTCCCCAAACAATAGTGATTTTCTTGCTCTGCTTATATTACCCCAATAACGGGGAGTGATATGGAGCACCTGAATGGCAGGGAATGGTGTAGAGCAAGCTTGCCTCATTATAGTCCTGAAAGCTCCAGCCCCCTCTTTGTGAGAGGCATATTCATGGCCACCTTGGGTAGTAAGGATTATTCCAAACACAGATGGGACAGAGATACCAAGTTTGCAATTAATAGTTAAAGTGACCCTTACTTTTCAATATATTTATAAATGATCTGGAAAGAAATACGACAAGTGAGATAATCAAATTTGCAGATGATACAAAATTGTTCAGAGTAGTTAAATCACAAGCAGATTGTGATAAATTGCAGGAAGACCTTGTGAGACTGGAAAATTGGGCATCAAAATGGCAGATGAAATTTAATGTGAATAAGTACAAGGTGATGCATGTAGGGAAAAATAACCCATGCTATAGTTACACAATGTTAGGTTCCATATTAGGTGCTACAACCCAAGAAAGATCTAGGCGTCATAGTGGATAACACATTGAAATCGTCGGTTCAGTGTGCTGTGGCAGTCAAAAAAGCAAACAATGTTGGGAATTATTAGAAAGGGAATGGTGAATAAAACGGAAAATGTCATAATGCCTCTGTATTGCTCCATGGTGAGACTGCACCTTGAATACTGTGTACAATTCTGGTCGCTGCATCTCAAAAAAGATATAATTGCGATGGAGAAGGTACAGAGAAGTGCTACCAAAATAATAAGGGGAATGGAACAGCCCCCCTATGAGGAAAGACTAAAGAGGTTAGGACTTTTCAGCTTGGAGAAGAGACAGCTGAGGCGGGATATGATAGAGGTGTTTAAAATCCTGAGAGGTCTAGAACGGGTAGATGTGAATCGGTTATTTACTCTTTCGGATAATAGAAAGACTAGGGGGCACTCCATGAAGTTAGCGTGTGGCATATTTAAAACTAATCGGAGAAAGTTGTTTTTCACTCAGTGCCCAATTAAACTCTAGAATTTGTTGCCAGAGGATGTGGTTAGTGCAGTTAGTATAGCTGTGTTTAAAAAAGAATTGGATAAGTTCTTGGAGAAGTCCATTACTTGCTATTAATTGAGTTGACTTAGAAAATAGCCACTGCTATTACTAGCAACGGTAACATGGAATAGACTTAGTTTTTGGCTACTTGCCAGGTTCTTATGGCCTGGATTGGCCACTGTTGGAAACAGGATGCTGGGCTTGATGGACCCTTGGTCTGACCCAGTATGGCATGTTCTTATGTTCTTCTTATGTTCTTATGAACCTAAAGGAAGGGGACTGTTGGTAACACTAAGATTTGAATGGGTGATTCAGAGAATTTTCGGGGGGGGGGGGGCAGAGAATAGTGAGAGAGCCATGCAAGAACAAAGGAAGATAGAGCCTAAGTCTTCTAAGAGAAGGATAAGCATGTCCCCACTGAACACAGATTAGATTAAGAAAGGGTAGAACATCTATTTATAAGGAGTAATATAAAAGACCAGTCATCATAGAACCAGTATTGGCACAATACCACCCTGGGACATCTTCCTGTTCTTGCTCTGACTTCCTGGTTCCTGACTCTTTGCTGTTGAACTCTCTGCCTTGGTTCCTGATTCTCTTTCATTCTTTCTTTAAATGTATTTTCTCACCTTTCCCTTTCATCACAAGGCAAATTACAATAAAACAATCACAAACAAATATGAAACATAATAAAAACACAATTAACAAGACAATAAATTCTAATCCTTATAAGTAAACTAACTGCCCAACAATAAACCACATCAATGACCGAAAGCTATTTTGCATAGTCAGGTCGTCTCCACCCTAGCATCATATAGCAAATCATTCCAAAGTGCAGGCGCAAAACAACACGTAGGAATCAATTGAGCAGATGCAAGTATTGCTGCTGGATCCTCTCCCTTGGTTCCTGATTACTTGCTGTTAGATCTTCTTGCCTGGTTTAAGACCCTTCACTGAACACTCCCTTGGATTATTGCCGCTTGCCTAATTACAGAACTTCTCAATTGTTGCTGGGTTTGGTGCTCTGGCCTTCTACTCTGAGGAAGGAATGTGATCTCAAATGTATAGAGCATTTTTAGCTTCGTCAAATTCTCTCAGGGTCAGAAAGGGTGGTAGGGAAGAAGCATCTTCAGATATGCGAGCTGCCTCCCCCTGTTTTCATCTACCCTCTGAGTCATCCCTGCTCCTCCCATCTTCCCCACCACCTTTCTTTCTGCTCACATTTTTCAGCATCCACATACCATATGTAGGAAAAAGGTAAATAAAACAATCATTTCCAATTAAATAATTAAATAAAAGTCCAGGTAGAATGAAGATTTTGCAGATAATTGTATCAAGGGAGGTTAAGAGGCTGCTCACACTGCCCCAAAACGTGGTCATGTGCCAACACCAGTGAAGGATGCAAAGCTCTCACTATTCCACCTATAGATCCATTATGCATACCACTGCTTTCTTTCCACTAAATGAGTCTTCATTTCTTCCTGTCCACTATATCCTTACAATGAAGTCAATTCCAGATGTGTATGCTAAAATGCCTATGGTCAGATGCTTTTCCCCTATGCTTATGTTATTATTATTCAAGGCATCAGCCTCAGTCAACTTGTTTACAGTGGTGTTCAAGGGAATTAAATGAAAATTTGAATAAGTGGGAAACATCAGAACACTTGACTAGAAGTATGTTTTTATATCTTCTGACAAAACAGGCTCATTGTGTAGTATTATAGCTGAGGCTGTTAAATAGCTCCCACATTCCATAAAAACAGTTCCGTCAACATTTATTCACTTTGCTGTAAAAATCAGAGCTTTATCCTCTGAAAGTGACCAATTACACAGTTTTATCACATCCCAGGTCCTCTAGATTGCTGACATGAAGAAAAAAATGTTCTGTAGCACAGAACAGCAAACACTATTAGCAAAGAGGTAGGATGAGTGACAGCCCAAGCAAAGCACTCCGCTCAACTAATTGGGAAACAATCTAAGCTATTCTGTAGCAAAACTCATTACTCTATTCATTTCTGCTCATTTTGTCAGTCCTTAATGCGTTCAGTTGACAAACAATTTTGCCAAGTAGCTTCCCTCCATGTTCCCCATGTCAACAAAATTAACATGACATTTACAACTATTGTAAGGATAAAATGCAGTTACGTAAATTATTCCACGCGATGGAAGATCAAACAGAATTCTTAAGCCAACAAAATCTAATTAGGTGTAAACGGCTTCTGGCCTTAAGATAAGGGCCTAGATCCAGTAAATATTCCACTAAGGGCCAAGAAGATATTCACAGAGATGTTTAGGTGCCTTGTAAATAAAACTTTGCATAAAAGAGAGGATCATGGGAGTGCGATGGATTCAAACAGTTTTGTGAAACCAGGGTTTACATGGCATTGACACTTAACACGGTCTCCTCCCTGGAACGGCCTTTCTAAAGTATACATCCCGTCCATTAATGACGTCATGGCACAACTGCAAAAGGGTGGAGGAACACTACTGAAAATGTTTCAACTGCTGATATCACCACAGAGTTGGGGAATGCATCTAAAAATGGTCACTCACATTCACTTTTCTAATTTTCTGCCTGAACCGCAAGTGCGTAAATCTGTGTTGCTACCGAGTTCGACTTCAGTTTACATACACACAAACACAACCTACACAGAACAGCTAGTTTAAATAGAAAACACCCCTTGGAGCTCCCACACATGCCATCATTTCTCAAAAAAAAATTCAGGGCTAACAAAAATATGAAATAAAAACAATGTTCATCATTTTGTGTAATAGAAGGACTATAGTTTTCTAAGCACCCTTTCAAGAAGATGATAATCTCTCTATCACCTCACAACACACACTCAATAACATTTATAAGAGCACACTTTGATACTATTGTCCTTAATATTCCAGCCCTTGATGTTCAGGAAAACATGAAGAAAACAAGCTTCTCCTCTAGGATCACCTTGACCAGAATGGCAACATCAACTCTGGATTCTTCAACAACAAAGAGAGGCTCCCAACCCCTTGGATCTCCCTCTCGGGGAAGATGGCCTTCCTACTAGGTCCAGTTCTTCTCTAAACTCAGAGAATGTTATCTAGCAGTCCTGACTTCTACCTCAAAACACCCCAAAACAATCTTTACCACAGGATAAATAATCCACTGCTTATGAACACTCCACAAAACAGATGGCAAAGGAAACCATTCTTGAAGAAGCCGTGATCTTGGTTCAGGCAGTGACCAAAAATATCCTTCTACTTCATGAGCACGCCTGGATCACAATCAAGGCTCAGAGGCTACCAATTTGGGCTCATATTCAGACTGCCTCCAAGAGCATTAGTATGATTAGGGAAATGAAGGAACCCAAGCATCAGTGGAAAGATCTGAGGTCACAACTTGTCTGCAGGATGTTCAGAATTTGATGGTATGCATGGGACACCATAGAGCATCTGGCCCACCTCACTCAGCAAATACTTACTTTTTGTATATTTTAAGAACTACTGCAGTCCTCAATGTGCCCAATGAATTTCCTCTGTTCAAAGTCAGAATTCTATTTATCTGTCAGGATTCTATGTGAAAACACACAGAACAAGCTGAAAAGTGCATGCTAGAAGCAAGACACAAAGGCATGTTTCCCAAGTGAAAGTTGGCACAGGAGATCAACTGAAAAGTTCCACTTTGAACCAACATTATAATTCCCCAACAATTTTAGTCCTGAACCCCTGTGCTGAAGTTCAGCCAAATCTTTAGCAGTTTCTGAATTCCACCCTGCATATAGACAAATGGATGAACAGACAGATTCATTGTTGCAAACAGGTGCTCTCGTGTCAGCAATATGCACCGAAAAATGTGTGCTGATTAAAACAAACAGAGATACCTCCAGGAATAGGTGCTCTACTGGTTGCCATTTACATCGATAGGAAGCATGCAATCTATTTTTGTAAGTGCATTTCACTAGGAAGGGAAGGACCTTACTTAGTAATATAGTCTTTATCGTTACAGTTCATACTAAACACAAATATGACTATATTAATTTATTTATTTATTTAGTGCTTTTTTATACCGACATTCATGATACAATCATATCATGTCAGTTTACAAGGAACCGGGGTACAAAAACCTTAAACATTAACATAACGAAGAGAGGCAAAAAGTTACAGTGAAACAGGGGTAATGGAACTGGGGGAAGAAGAAGACAAAGCAGAAAGTAATTCAATGATCATAATAATTATTTATAGTGTGCTGAATGTTCAGTAATGATAGCTATGGCGGATCGGTGAATTTAGGGAAAGGCGTGTTTAAATAACCAAGTCTTAAGCCTTTTTCTAAATGTCAACAGGCAGGGTTCTTGTCTGAGTTCAGGGGGAATAGCATTCCATATGGTTGGTCCCGCTGTGGAGAAGGCCCGTTCTCTGGTAGCTAGATGATGGGTGGATTTGGTTGGGGGGGCGTGTAGGGATCCTCTGTAGGCTTCTCTGATAGGTCTGGAAGAGGTGTGCAGTCTGAGTGGGAATTGAAGGTTAAGAGGGGATTGGTTATGGATGGTTTTTTGAATGATGGTGAGGGACTTGTGTAGAATTCTGAAACTTATGAACAGTATTATCAAAGAGAGAGTTTCATACATAACTTTTCTCTTTTCTCTCTACAAGAAGAGATAGGCAATGAGCAATTAATAACAAGCATACCATCCTTCCAACTTAACATAAAGATGTGAGAATAAATATAGACCCGGCATGGTTCACTAACCTTAATCCTGCTATCATTTAATAACTGTTTAAAATGGTGAATGGCTGTCAGAGATCCGTTCTGCACTTTTCTTTGTTCAATTAGAAATAGCGACAGTAATTTTAAAATGAGCACGCATGCACCCATACTTGCGCGTATCGGCGCACGAGTGAGAATACACTGGAATTTTTAATCATACGCACATTAGCGCGTGTATATTTTAAAAATGCACCAACTGCACATAAGTATGCTCCTAATTTTAAGAGGGTACTCGAGAACAGCTAGCACACATGTGTTTTCCATAGGACCATGTCAGCTTTTATGCACATATGTCAGTGAATTTTAAAACATGTCTGTACGAGGCACATTCCCAGTTTTCCAATTAGCCCACCTGTTTGTCCAGTTAATAGCAAGGTCTTTCAGACCCCTCTGTTTCTTCATTCTGCACGCTGTCAGTTGACCCGGACCCCTCACCCTGTCCTCTAAGCCGTACGACTCGAGATCTACAGACTTGCTCATCAGGAGCAGCAGTAAAGTTACATGGATATCTTGCATTTGTGTGCTGCAGTTTTCAGTTTTAAAATTCGGAGTTATGCACATAAGTGTTGGCCCCACTCTGGAACGTCCATGCCCTGGTCCCTTTCTACTCCCTTATTCCTCACTCGCGCATGGGTATAAATGTGTATTTTGTGGCTTTTTTAAATCTGTGTTGCTTGCGAGCGGCCCACGTACATGTATGTGGGCATGTTGGCACAAGCAACACTTTCAAAATCGACCTGAGTATAAATTGTGGAAAATAAAACCCCTCAAAATATTTACAGGATGAAAAGTAGTACTATCTTGGATCAGTGCCCTGTCACTGGCTTAATAATCTTTGCTCTGAATGGTTAAGATCTTTGGAACTGCTTCCTCTCAACTCACGGAACGACATTAATGGCAAACAAACAAAAAAAAAAAAAACCCCACGAGTTAAGAAAGGGCATTTGTAACTGTAGGATTATTCCCTCACTTTTGTCAATGCTTACTCCCAATTCTATACCAGTTAAAGGCCGCCAAGTAATAGACATTGTAGAGTTTTCCCTTGGGTGGCAGCCAAGGCTGCTAACCCTGCTATTAGAGGTCTGACGAGCTTTGTCCATGCAATCTCCTGAATGCCTTGAGTGACAAGCAATCAATATGCTCCACTCTCCTGAGTCATCACAGGTGACAGAAGCCTAAGTAATAAAACAGCCCTGGTTGCCTTCTCTAACTTAAATGCTTCCCCTGCCACAATATTTCTCTTTTTGTCTCAGTGCCTCTAGCTAAATTTCTCCTTAGATCGAACCATCTGATGGGGATAGAGATTCTAAAGAATTGGAACGTGTCGGAATTGGTGCTAGCCAGCGAAAGCTCAGTAGACTGGAGAAATAGGTTCAAATAAATGGAAAATGACTTGCTTCAGAGTTGTAATCTGCCGGCATCAGGCCCTCAAGCAAACAAGACAGTATGACAAAAAGCATACTGACAACCAAACAAGAGCAAGGCACCAGGTGGCAAAGAATCAACTTCAAGTTTCCCATACCAGTTTGAAGATGCAGTCACTGGGGATAATGTACTGAAGTGCACTAATGCATTCGCAAACTTTAACACATGTTTAAAAAGAAGTATTGTAAGTGCATACAAAGCTAGGATATGCACAACAACAACTCGTTTAACTGGAAAATTAGCTTCTGAGTGTTGTAGCACAAAAACTAAGCTAATGAAGTAATGAGATGAAAAACTATGTAAAACAGCTCATTACCAATAAGTGCAGTGAAAAAGTTTCTGCACAGCTACTTTGCAGATGCATTAACGCAAAAAACGGAAGACGGTAACTTTCAAACTATCGCGCGGGCACACGTGGGCACGTTCGTCTGCCTACGCCCAGGGACATGGCTATTTTATAACTTGTTTCCAAACGGATATTACTAATTACCAAATGGCTCAAAAAAAAACTCACGAATTTTAAAATCCAAAAAAAACACCACCCCACTCATGAGGATTACTTCATATTCTAATCGAGATATATCTAAAGGGAATCAGTATCAGAGACAGTTGTGCTGTTTTCAATCTCCAGGCTCTTGTCCGCAATGGGCTGCAACCAGAATCATCATCAACGAGCACCAGATTTCACGTTGACTACTGCTTCCCACACTCCATTTTATTCAATTTTAATTCAAAACTTTTTATTTGATTTTATTCATTATTTTTTAAAGCAATTATCTTCTTTTATATGCTTAAAAACCTTGTACCTAACCTTCCAAACTGGAATGTACTTATCTTTAACATTGAGTACAGGATCTTGATCTTTTATTTTGCCCGCTGCGTTTACTCCACTAAATACACCCTCTGTCTCCATGGCGCAAGGGATACTGATTCCCTTTAGATATATCTCGATTAGAATATGAAGTAATCCTCATGAGTGAGGTGGTGTTTTTTTGGATATTTTATAACTTGCGCATGATTATGTGTGCATGTTATAAAACAGCCCTGGCCATACACACGTGCTACAAATTTTTATTGGGTGCACAAGTGCATGCAGATGTTGCCTCTACCACATAAACTGGGGGATTTTAAAAGGGGCATGTGCCGACACCTTATACAGTTTTACCAGTTCATCCCCAGTTCACCCAGTTAAGAGATAGGTCCTCCAAACCCCCCTACTTTAATAGCCTTCACTCCCCCCCAGTCATCCCCGATCCTTAAAACCCTGCAAAACTATTTATCTTTGTTTTATAACTTACACGGCAGCCAGAGTAGAAGTTAAGTTAAGTGGCCGGGGGCCTCGGCACGTGTCACATCATGTAAGTATTTACACGCACATCTCAGCTTCACACCCTAAAACACCCAGCCCCCCCCCCCCCAAACCATGCCCTACCCTTTTTGAAAACTTCCAAGATGTGCGTGCTGAGGCATTTACGCATGTATCTGGGCAGCTATGAAAATCCGCTTGGCGCACGCTAGCCCAACAGATTTGTGCATCCCCTAATTAATGTACGTGTCGGGCTTTTAAAATTTCACCTTTTAAACACACCTCCTTGAAGGTGTAGGTAAGTTTAGCAACACTGTCTATGGGTAAAGCATGTGTATACATTACCGTCTGCCTTATCTGCATGACATTAATTTCTGCTCTTAGTGTGCATGATAAATCCTGCATTTACGTGCATCGATGGCCGATCTTAGTGCACTTTGGTACATTGGTTCTCTAGTAACATCTCACCAATGGAAGGAAAATAACACACGTAGACTGCATCTGCAAACTTTTAAACTTTTCCCCACAAAAAAAAGCAGATGACATACCCACTCTGTACCCATGACAATTAAAAAAAAAAGAAAAAAGCAAATTTGCGCGCGTTCTTTGGCTTTATTTATGCAAATCCTAAGGGTTAAAAATAAATGGAATTTTCACCAATGAGGGCAGTTTGATTATCGCACCCCCTATAAGAGGACACTTTACAAAGCAATTTATGCAGGTAAGAAGCTTTTCACCTGTCTTAACTAAATGTCTGAAAATTGCACTCCCTCAATGGGCCTTAGAAGCCTGCACGCTCTTCTACAATGTGCACTTTTAGTTGCGTTGAGAGATGCTGTTTCCCGGGGGCGGGAGGGGCGGAGGGGGATTGGAAGAGGAGCGGGGAAAGGCATGCTTAGGTGGAGGAAGGAAATTAACTAACATATGTTTCATTTTCAAATCCACAGGCATTATGTTCAATGGAAAAAAAAGAAAGTCCCCGCAAATGTTCCAGCAAGTGCTAACGTCCACGAGCATGCTGCGGCTGTATTAGGTTTTGAATCCTAAGCGCACATGTACTTTTACTATGACAACTGGTGTAAAGACCATGGATTGAAAGTACCACAGAACCATCTACTTTGGCCCAACGCCTACAGCAGGGGTGGCAGCCAACTCCTGGCCTTCAAAAGCCCACAAATGGACCAGATTTTTGGGATGTCCGCAATGAATATGCATGAGATGGATTTGCATAAGATGGAGGGCAGCGCATGCAAATCCGTCTCATGCATATTCATTATGGATATCCTGAAAACCTGGCCTGTTTGTAGGCTCTTCAGAACCTAAGTTGGCCACCCCTTGTCTAAGGGTGTGATCAGCAGCTTGAGAGTGAGCTTTTATTGCTGTGGCATAGTCGACGCAGCCTTGTAGGTGAACCTATAAGGCCTTCACCGACAGCTGGGAACACGCCATCTTTGCCACAGGTTGAGCTCTTGAGTTCTGGCACCAGGACTTAGGTGGGTCCCAAGAGTTAGAGAGAGCAAGAGTCCAAGGACATGCCAGTGTCAGGTCAGGCAACAGGCTGGAGAGACCGGAAACAGGCAAAGGGTCGGGGCAGACAGCAGACAAGTATAGACAAGGTACAATACAAGAGGTCAGATCCAAGCAACAGGCAAGTGTAGTCAGGTTCAATACAAGAGGTTAGGTCCAGGGGCAGGCAATCGTGGTCAGATCTAAAGCAAGAGGTCAGGTCCAGGAGATCAGGCCAAGGATGGACGAGAGACAGCTGGGCAGGGCAAAGCTGGACCAGACAGGCTGGGCAAGGCAGGGATGGAGCACAGGAATGAAGGAAAAATCATGAAAACAGGAACAATCAGCAACGCAGGAACAATCAGGAAATCAGGAGCAACATGCACTACTCTAGGCAGGAGACCAGTTGCTGAGGCGTCTGATGCTCCTCTGAAGGAACCCTAAGTAGGAGGACACCGGTGATATCATAGGGCACCATGGCTGCCTTCCTGCCACAGGCTCTTTAAGATTGTGGACATCGGGCGTGTGCACACCTAGAGTAAGCCAGGAGAAGTGGCGGAAGGGTGGGCATGGGAGCTACGCAGAGCAGCTTTAGTAGTTTGAAGCCGCATCCCAGCCGCAGAAGGCCTCAGGCGGTGTCAGGGGTGAGTGAGGCCCGCAAGCCACCAGTTATAACAATGAGTATTCTTTTATCCCACTGGCATTATGCCAATTCTTAAAGGAAAAGTACACACATACTTTGCCTTTGAAAACTAAGTCGAGTACAGTGTGCTCCCAGACACTTACATCTGCTTTTGTTTAGGCCCTTCTTGCTCTTTTTTCTTTTTAATAGAAAATAACATGCATAGTTTTGAAAATTGTTAGTTTCCTCCCATGATCTAAACACATCTCCCCTCTCCCCCCGAGGAATGTTTCCTCATACTACACACTGTGCAGATTTTTTGACGTATTGACGGAGGGCAATTTTTCAGAAAGCTGATTAATGCAGGTAAAACATGTTTCACCCAAGTAAATGGCTTTCAAAATTGTCCTCCCTGGGTACTAGTATCTTGAGGCATGTAGAAACGGCTCAAGAGCAGGGTTCTTGTTAATATATAATCACACATAATAACAAATTCATCACCTGGGCCATCTGAGAATAAGCGGACATCTCTACTAGCATCTGCAGTGCATTTGCAGGCATGCTCTAGTTTCTTTAATTTTCTTCTCTCACTTAGGATTTGGAAATCAGATTTCCCAAGAAGAAAGGCCAGTTACAGACTCTTGCACACAGTGATAAACTTGTGTACTTTAATTATAGGGTTAAAAAGGACTTCAAACATTAGGACAAAAGCGCATGGCCCCTCATCGCTCAGCTCGGTGCTGAACATCTGGAATGAGAGAAATCCTATTAGCATAAAAACACTGCTCAGCCATCTAAGGGAAGGAAAGGACAGCCTATAAGGAGACAAGGCGCAAACCTCAGTCAATTGAAACAACCCGTGACCTCTTTGATAATAAATTCTCCCACCAACAACTGGGCAAAGTCCTAGGCTCTGTGCGCATTGAAGATAAACAGTCCTCATTGTCCTTGGACTGAGAAGCAGTCACTGTGTAACACTTGCCCAAAGGATTAGTGCTGCCATTATTATTTGTGTTACAGGAGCTATTTCGGGAGCTAATTGACCCCCTGCACAAAAGACAGGGCGAGGAAGGCTTTTATACCTGTTAGAATGAATGCTACAAAAAAGGGAAGGGTTTTCTGAGCAGCAGGGCCTCAGCTGTACAGATAGAGCTGAGTTTTAGCTGACAGAATTGAGCAGAGCATTTCTGATCTCTCAAAGTTAGTACTAAATCAGTCTGTTATCTATGAGTTCATGACAGACTACAGAAGAACAGGGCTTGCTAAAAGAATAACTGTCTGGTGAAGCATAAACTGTGATGATTTTTAAAATGTGTCATTCTTCAAGCTGAAACATACCATGCTGGAGCATTAGCATGAGAAGCCATTTGAAGCGCAATATCATCACAACGGCTGGTCAAACACTCTGAATTCTGAAACCAAAAAGAGACTACTGATGAAGAAGTTTGAAACCAGACTAAATAAGAACCACTATTTGCTATACTAATTTAAATTGGTAAAAGGATCCTCTACAGAATTCTTTTTGAACGACTGCATACTCAAAGTTGAGTTTTGCCAGTTGGCTTGGGTGCTTGTGTACCTATATATGGAACCCCATTTTATAAACCCACGGATTCACGGAAAGTCTTCATACTTGGGGAATAAATGCGGGTGGAGGCAGAGTGTTAAAAATGTGTGTGCTTACTGAGCTTAAGGAACTGGTCGCAACTGAAAGTAAAGTCTTCCTTTGTGGCCAAAGGTCAGGTAGAAAACAGAATCTGAAGTATAAGCTATCTACCAGTGCCCTATCCTGACTTGAATGCGTCAGTTCTGCAGTTCCATCTCTAGCCCAAACCTGTCTGAACAATCAAATGTCAGTTTCGTGTAACCAAACCTCACCGCATTGCAATGGGTTTCAATATGCAAAAAATGTTTTAAGACTATAATATGGCTACCATGGTATGAGGCTCTACAAGTTGTTTCATATTACTGCTTACAGGTCATAAAAACACAAGCTGGCCACAGGTCAACCAAAAGTGGCAGATATATAAAAGAAGCAGACATGTGAATGGAATCCCCTGAAGTGTCCGGTTACAGTGTAGTAGTCAGGTCTTCCATTCACTTTCAGGATAACATGCGATAAATGTCATCATGTAGTCTTCCCCCAGAGCAGAATGTAATGCCTTGTTAGCTTCCTGTCCATTAAACAGAAGTAGTAAACCCTGTGGAAAATCTGTCATTCCACCCCAATTCAAGAGTTTCAGGTGTCCGGGGATTTGTTTCCCCACATTTGGGTTATTCCATAGTAATTTGCATTAACTATATAACATATTATTCTGGCCTTTTTAGTGATCTGATGTTAACAGCTAAATTATATGGTATTACTATAGTTGTAGACAAAAATGCAATCTTTCTCATATGGGGAAGAATTAAAAAATATTGGATCAATAATATACTTTTTACAGTATATGCTGCAAAACAACATATATCCTGAAATTGCAGAACTGTCCAATCTATCTCGTAATTTATTAATAAAAATCAATTCCAGGATGGTCAAATATCTATTACAATACAAAGAGTAAAGGCATAATTGATACTACAACACTGGACTGTTAAACCCATACTGAAATTATTCTCAATTGATTTTAGAGGAAATCGGAGGACATTTTGAGTAGAAGGGGCTTGTATGAATTAGTGGAATTGGACATTTCAATCTTCCTCAGAAATTATATGCACACAGGGGCGGATTTTCAAAGACCTACGCATGTAAATCCTTCTGGGGGGTTACGCGCGCCAGACCTATTTTCAAAAGGCCTGGCGGCACACATAAAGCCCCAGGACACACGTATGTCCCGGGGCTTTTCTGAATGGGCAGGCAAGGGGCGGGGCGGGGGCGGGGAAGATGGCCTGGGGGCGTGGCCGAGGACTCCGGCACAGCGGCCATCACGGGGGATCACGCGCCAGCAATGAACTTCCAAAACAAAGGTACAGAGGGGGAGGGGAATGGGAAAGCCAGCGGGGCTCCCTGAGGGCTCGGCGCGCGCAATTTGCACTAGTGTGCATCCTCTTGTGTGCGCCGTCCACTGATTTTATAACATGCACGCATGTTCTTCAAGTTGAACACCCCCCTGTTGACCCAGATCCTTCACCCTGTCCCGTAAGCCCTAAAACTCGAGATCTACACTTGCTCCTCATTTGGAGCAGCAGTAAATTATGCAGATAACAAGCCGATGCCCACTGTGGTCTCCGTTTTTATAATACAGAATTATACACTTAAGTGATGGCCCCACCCTGGAACACCCATGCTCCATATGCGTTGCTTGTGTGCAGCCCACATGGCTGTATGTGGTTGTTTTTGCGCAAGCAACACTTTTAAAATCTGATTCTAAACACTCACAATTACACTAGCACTTTCATGAATGTAGATTTCTAGAAAGGATTTACGCACAAGCTTTTTATAATCAATAAGTATGTGTACAAGTCCCCAAACCTGACCAGACTCCATCTCTAGAGTGCCCTCTCTCATGTATGTAAAAGTACATGCATGCATAGAGCCTGCAGTTTAGTAGCAAATGATTAACTCTTTGTTTAACGAGACATTGTATCCTCTCATTGCACAACTGTATGTATGTTGTTCTTGACGATACACACCGGGAATGAGGGTGGGAAGGGTGGGGATGGGTCTGGGGAAGGGCGGGGGGGGGGGGGGGAACATGAACATTCTTAACTTGTATGTTGTTGGCTAGGAGGCAGGTCAGTATCACACCTGACTCATTGTTGTATTAGTTTCTTGGTTGTATGAAACTTAATAAAAATTGTTTGAAACTAAAAGTACATGCATACAATGTGTGTGGTGCACATAACTTTATGTATGCATGTATCATGCAATTTTCTAAAGGGCCATTTCTGAGGGGGAGCTAAATTAGAAGATCCATCACCCTAGCAACCTTGAAACACATGTCTCTCCCCCCAACCCCCATTGAGAGAACCTTGGAGTCTATGGGGAGCACGATGGCCCCACAGCTATCCACTGTGTCCAAGAAGACACAGTGGATCCTGTGTCTGCAGTTCCTGTGTCTAAACAAAATGGAAGTACAAGTAACAGCAGGCACTGAGAGTTAAAGCAGGACTGGTTCAGTCTCTCCCTACAGACTTGGAGCCATATGGTAACCCTAGTGAGGGCTGCCACGGGTGAATAAAAGGCCTATACATATTTACGTGAATGGGTATTTGTAAGCAGGTCTGTGGGAAAGTATTAATGGAGCATCTATGGTGGATCATCCTCCTGCACGCTCCAAAGATCTTTTTCCAGGCTGTGACAAATGATTTCTTATTCTGCAGAAAATGTGCATTTAAGAGAGCTGCTGCTCAGGGTTTCCCCCTCCCCCCTGCCAACTATTCACACTCCAGAAGGCCAAAAAAGAAAAAGAGTTTTGGTGAATCAAGACATTGTTGTTTCTATCATTTTCTTCCTGTGTATAATTCATACAGTTTGCAGTTTTCAGTGGCTTAAAATAACCTTTACAAAATGACCACTGAAAATCAGGACCTTTGAAAGATTTATGAAAGATGCATGTCTTCCGCTCGTACAAGAAAACCCTTTGATATATCAGAGGTCAAATTTCAGAGGTATTTAACCGGTTAGCTTTAGAAGTGAACCAGTTAAAATTCTGTTTTTAAAAATTCCCCCACCTCCCATCCCCTTTTTCATAGAGCAGCTAATTTTACCCACAACTAAATTCACCAGGCAGCTAAATTTAGAAAGTCAAAAAAAGGAGCAGCTTTGCAGGCGATCACAGGGCATGCTTATGTCTAAGCTGGTTAGCACCGATTTTCAATCTGTGAACTAACCAGAGGAAGTGCAGGGACACCACTATACAACTGGGCAATTCAAGAACAGTAGAAAAAGTCGGAAAAGCGAGGCCTGTTTATTGTATGCAATTCTATCTACAGGTCCCAGTGGATAACCAGTTCTCTACCATACATCGCTCTCTCTCCCCCCCCTCTCTTTCTTTTCATCTTTTTCAACTAGACTGTACTTTCTTCTATCCTATTATGAAAGACGTAGAGTGTATGCTTCCCACAGACATTATAGACAAAATCTCAACCAGTTCCCACATACAGCAGAAATTATTGTATAGGATACAGCACATATAATGTAACAATCCTCGTAAAAATGTTTTGCAAGTATTTTTACAGTTCCTCTATTATTTGTAGGTATATCTGTGCAGGATCCTTTCCAGATCATGCAGAACATTTTCTACAGCCAGTTTCCTGGGAGAAAAGACATAAAACTATTTGCTTTCTACTATATTACTTTCAGGTGAAATTCTCCTTAGCCTAAAGGTTCCCTGCTACAATCTGGGTCTTCATTTAAAGAGAGCACCAGGTTATAAAACATTTCCTAAAGTCTCAATTGTTGCTTCAAGCCTGGGGGATACAAAATTCAACTTGGCCCTGGTCAGCTGGCTCATCCTAAGTTTTAATCACACACTACCAAGGCACGGCTTCACAGCTTTTTTCTTACTTCTGTTTACCCTCCACTGCCCTTCAGCTTCTTCATTCAGTTCTAGTCAGGTGATGTTCATGTGCAGTTTTCTCCTGTACATAAGCCAGGTGCTTATCATAGTAAATGATAAGGTAATTTGGCTGCCTTGTTGATCTACCTGAAGGCACCTAAATAAAGGTTAACTATTAAAAAGAAAATAACATATACGTGACCGAGCCCCTACACTGGGTCCGTGTCTTGGAGTTTGCTTGGGAAGGGATCTTGGGGTAATTTGGAAAATATTAATGTTTGCAGTACCATTAAGCTGCCACTAGTAAGTGGCATAGTAAATGGGTTATAAAACCTTTTGTATGTTATTCAATGGGGAAACTTCTAGAAAAAATTACATGTGGGGTTTTAGTGACGTAGTTCCTTTAAGAGGATTGGGGGAGAAGAGCTTCTTTTGGGGGGGGGGGGGAGTGTTCATAGGGGTATATAATGTCTGGTTCAAAATTTGGTGAAGGAGATTGGAGGGAGCTGCCAGCAAAGCTCATGAACCTGGAGACCCCTCCTTACCAGAGAGGGCCCTGCAGGAGTTTCCCCTTAAGGGAAAAGGCCAGAGGCTGAAGAGTTTGCCCCCATGGGGAAATAGCCAAGGGACTCAACCTGGATCTAAAAAGAAGGAGGGAAAGAAACATTTTCCCCCTCAGTTGAAGAAAGACCAAGGAAAGGAGGAGCAAAAAAAAAAAAAAAGGAGTATACATACTGGGGATGCCTGGGAAGTCCTTGGATACTCTCTAGGGGGGTGGACAGGGAAGAATGTTCCAGCACAAAAGAAAATGTTCTACCCCTCCTGCCTCTGAGCCTGAGTCCACTACAACATCTGTTCGACCCATTTCCACAGTTTTGAACCCAAACCCAAAAGACTGGCACTCAGCTCACAAAGGCACCAGATCTGTCAAATTTTGTGCAACATCCCATTACATATGTTTAAGGTGATATCTTTCTACTGGACTTCCAAGAGTTAATACTCTGACCTGATGAAGAATTAGCTCCCAAAAGATATTTCTTGACTATGTTAAGTTAGTCCAATATAATGGTATCACCTTATATGCATTTATTTTTGTTTACCTTTATTTCTATATAATAAATGATACCAGATAAAGACCAAAATGGCTCGTCCAGTCTGCACAGAAGTGATTTGTCCACTTTGGGTAGATGAACATAAAAATTCCACATTTGCTCCCCTTTCCATGTGCCTTTTACAGTTGTAACTGCCGCTTCAAGTAGGTTATCCTAGTGCTTCATTACCATTCCCTTGCCACTTGGAACCCTATGTTTATACAAAGCTTTTTACATTTCATTTAGTTACTGTTTTTGTCTATAACACCTCTTTTACGAGAGTATTGCAGGCATCTGCCACCCTCTCCATGAAAAAATACTTCCTGACATTGTTCCTACACCTACCCCCTTGAAGATTCATATCATGACCCCCTAGTTTTGCAACTTCCTTCCAATTCAGAAAGTTTTGCACCTTATGCATTAATACCTTTTAGGCATTTAAATGTCTGTTGGAAAAGAGTGGTGCCACTAATCTTCTCCAACAAATTTTCATCTTGTGGTCGGTGTTTTACCTCTTCTTTGCTGCTATTAAAATATCTGCGGTAAAAAAACTTTTGTGGGAAAAACTGCTTCATAAATTGCAATATCTAATAGGTGAATGGTGATAGTTTCATATAGACACTATTTCAAGGTATCATCCAGGTTACCCAATTATAATCATAAAGAAACCACCAGCCACCCTTGTAGTGCATCTGCAGTACCACAAAAATATTTTTTGGAAAGTTTTTTTTGCAATTAAAATCTTCAGTGTCATATGTTTAACTTGTTATCTCGCCATTTGCTCTATATCAAATCACTTAAATTCAAAACCATTACTTAACTTATCTCCCATTCAAATCTGTTACTCAGCTTCTTATCTCCCAATGTAGCCAAGTTTCAGAATTAATCCTTCATGAGGGGAAAAAACATGAAAAGGACTTTCATATAGTAAATGTTAGTTGCAGTGACTGTCAGCTCCGACAATATGTTTCAAAAAAGAGCGGACACAAACATTTTCAAACTTATAAACTTAAATATACCAACATGTAATTGAAAACCCTCCAACTTCTTCTTAGAACATCATCAAACCAACGACAGCCAATCCAGCTCTTCATTCAACCCTTTGGGTAACTCGGTTGGCAAAGTGTAAATCCAATATTGTTCATGGTAATTTAAATGTGCCAGAACATTCCCCCACATATAGTTTGCTCAAGATAAGAAGCTGAGTAACAGATTTGAATGGGAGATAAGAAGTTAAGTAAAAGTTTTGAATTTAAGTGATTTGATATAGAGCAAATGGCGAGATAACAAGTTAAACATACAATACTGCAGATTTTAACTGCAAAAAAACTTTCCAAAAAAAATATTTTTGTGGTACTGCAGATGCACTACAAGGGTGGCTGGTGGTTTCTTTATGATTATAATTGATTGACTATTGGGTAATCTGGATGGTACCATGAAATAGTGACTATATGAAACTACCACAGCCTATTAGATATTGAAATTTATGAAGCAGTTTTTTCCACAAACATTTTTTTTACCATTGTTGTGGTGGGTTTTATTGAGTACTTTGCATTTCGATTAGGGTTAGCCCACTAAGTGGAGGTTTTCTATTTTTGGAATATTAAAATATCTGTATCATATTCCCACTGTCTCTCTTCTCTTCTCATATATCTTTTGGTACAAACCATTTTGGTTCCTTTCACTGCACCGTCTCTAGCCTCTCCATATCCTTTCTGAGATAAGGCTTTCTGAAATAAACATATTACTTTAGGCAAGGCCTTACCAATGACCTGAAAAGAGGCATCGCCACTTTTTTTTTTTTTGTTTGTTATGCTTCTTCCTGTGCACCCCAGCATCCCTCTGATTCTGGCCACCACATTATCTATTTTGCCATCTTGAGACAATATCATTCCTTGGTCTCTCTTCTGGTTTGTGCACATCAGCTCTTAACCAATGGCTTTCTAGATAATTTGTTTCTCTCTAAACCCACAGGCCACATTCAGCACCCAGAACAATTCTTTCCAGCCCAAATAATTCTTTGCTTGTTGCTAAATTGGCCCGTGGAGCAAAGTTTACATGTTTTTTCTTTTTAAAAACACCTGAGGAGGAAACTGGCAGAAAGTTCTGGAATGCTCCCCAACCCCTGCCAGCCAAAGAAGAGTCTCATGTGGTGGCGGAAATGCAGGGAATGCTGATGGGGTTCCCAACACCCACCAGCTGAAAAGAAGTCTTGCGCAGCAGTGGAGGTAGCCGGAAGTGCTGGTAGAGTCCTCAGCCCCTGCCAGCTGAAGAGAAGCTTCAAACAAGGTGAAAAGGTCAGGTATGAGTGAGGGAATTGAAAGGGATAAAGACAAGTGAGAGGAAGGAAAAGGCTGAGAAAAAGGGGAGGAGTGAAAGGGAGAGAAGGGAGTGAAATAGGAAGGAGAAGGTTCAGAGGAAGGGGAGAGTGAGAAAGGAGCAAAGAGTGTGAGAGGTGGGAAAAACAGTGTGAGAGGAGAGGTGAGAAAGGAGAACAAAAGAGAGCGAAAGAATATATGGAGTGAAGTATGTGTGCGCCACAAACTCATCTCGCCATTCACCTCCCACTCACCCACCACCACTTCTATTATCCCAGAGGACCAGAAGCAGATGCTGAAGAAGGGTTTCCAGGAGTGTGACAGTGTTGGCAACTTCTAGAAATATTTTTACTGACAGCCTATCTGCCATACCTCTGAAGGAATCCTGCTGCCGGCTTTCTCCTATGCCCTGCAACAGCATTTCAAAATCCTAGAAAGGGCCCGACTGTAAGGGAGAACCTGCTCCCCCCGCCATTCATTAAAACTCTTAAGGTTACTCCCTTCCCCCTGGCGCTCTCGGTAATTTGAAATGTCACATGTGGCCCTTTGATTAAAAAATTTAGGGACCCCCCTGCTCTAAACCTACCCTTAATATTTCTCTATAGCCAGTCACTGAGTGCTACATAAGAGTCATTTTTAATGCAACTGGTTCTGAGAGCTACTTCAGCAGTTCCCTTACTCCTGGTTCTCTCACTATCTCTAGCACTGTTTTACAAGCCATCTGCCTGGACATGCAGATCAGTTACTACTGACCATTCACTATATTATTGGCTTGATTCTCATAGACACAGAATCAAGAATTAGAAACAGCCTTTGCATTGCTGTTTCTAATTCTTACCTACTGCATAATTCTTCCTCTGGGAGATATTCTAAATCATAAGAGTTAATGACACCACAGTATAAAGTATTTCTCTGCAGCTTTATTTGACTTGTACTCCCAGATTTCAGGCTGAATTGCTTTGAACATATTTCTGTTTACCAAGGTGGAGACCATTCTTATTGTACATCTTGTTGAGAAATGCGATGTTCTATGTTTTCTGAATCCAGGTACTAGTAGTAAGATTGAACTCAATTGTTCTTCTGCCTTTGATACCAATACAACATCATTTATTTTAAATGATTTTTACTATTAGAAAGGGCTATAGGTATACAAAGTACAGTCTATTGGCCTTTACTATGGGGCAACAGCAAATACTTAGCATTAAACACAGAACATAAAGAACACATCATGTATAGAATGCAGGTTTAGGTCAAGAGCCCTAATCAATAGGGGGCAGATGTAAGACAGACTGAAGAAATAATTTGTGCTACCAAAGAGCTGACAAGCTACCAGATGATCAATAAATGATATACTTTACAATAACAGCACAGAGCTTGTGGGGAAGAATTTTCGTAAGGTATAGTGGGACCTATTTTCAATACAAATTAGTTGGCAAACTTAGGAACTGGTCACCTAGATCCTGCAAGGTGAAATTTTTACCCCAATGAGTGGTTACATCTTAGCCCCTAGTTTTACTAGAAAACCAGATTTAGCTGCTCAGAAATCAGGTGTCCCCAAAGGTGTCCCCTAGGGATGGCCAGTTAGATTTAAGGACATTTTCTGCTACAATCTAGCAGGCTAGGTTACAGCTGCAAAACAACTTAATGTACAGGGTCATTTATCATTTTGCGTTAAGGCCCTAGTGCACATGTTAAATAGCGCAATGCATGCTGGTATGCAAATGTGACATTTGCTATGCAAGTGAAGAGTCTGGGCAGAGTTAATGGAAATGAGCAGCTCCTAATGTGGAATGCACTAGAGTAACGCACAGCCATGCGGGTTTTGACACCAGAAATAACGACACCGTTTTGCTGTGCGATGTTCCCACGTTAGCGGGGAAAAGAGAGAGAGAAATCAGTATGTCTCGCTCCATTTATACCACGGTAAGAGGGGGCACTTTTAACTCAGTGTAGGGTATGGGGGGGTGTGGTTTTACATACACAGTTGGAGGAATGAACAGCAAAGTTGACATCATTGAAGATTTTCTGCTGTTTGAATAGATGAAAGGTACAAGAGGCAATGTGAGTTGTGGAAATTCACAAGGTGAGATAATGTAGCGTGCATAGAGGAAATTGCCTATGTGATGGGGTAGCTTGTAAATTATCCTAACCATGCTCCTTTTTTTTTTTTTTTATCGTGGGTGCTATTTCTGCTATAAATATAGCATTTTGATAAATCTATTTTATTTATTTATTTATTTATAGATTCTTCTATACCGAGGTACGTATAGTTATACATCACTTCAGTTTACAGGGAAACAATAAATTAGCAACAGGCTTTACAGATAACAGATATTATAGCATAACAAATATCAGAACAGGTTTTACATTTAACAGCAACAGGCTTTATAAATAAAGATAATGGAATTAACTGGTAGTTTGCTAACTTCATTAACTATAATAACCATAATACATTAATCTTCAAGAGTTACGCAGTATCAATAAAGTGGGGTAGATGTACAATTAATGAATTAAGCTACGCATAATAGGTGAGAGTAAAAAACATAGATCAGGTAAAGGAAATTGGGAAAAATAAAATGGGAATGTTGATTTTAAGGATAGATAGAAATCATTGATAAAAGGCTTGTTCAAACAACCACGTTTTAAGATTTTGTTTGAACCTCTTGTGACAAGACTCAAGACGCAGGTCCAACGGCATGTTGTTCCAGATTTTAATACCAGCAATGGAGAATGAGCGTTCCCTGGTGGATACATGTTTAATGTGTTTTAGAGGATGAGCAGTTAGTTTCGCTTGGTGATATATTCTAATTGGTCTGTTGGAGGTGTGAACAATAAACTGATCAGAAAACCATTGCATTTCTTTTTTGTGAATGGATTTGTGGATGAGAGATAGAACTTTAAACGTAATCCTGTAGGATACAGGTAGCCAATGTAGGAACATCAGTGCTGGTGTTATGTGTTCATGTCATCGAGTGTTCGTAAGTAACCGAGCAGCAGCATTCTGCAACATCTGTAAGGGTTGGATTGTGTTCTTCGGTAGACCCAGAAGTATTGCATTACAATAGTCAATTTTTGGAAGGATTGTGGCTTGTAACACAGTCCGGAAGTCCTGGAGATGTAACAGCGGTTTAATCCTTTTCAGTGTATGCAACTTGAAGAAGCCACTCTTAATCGTGCTCGAGATGAAATTCTTCATGGAGATTCTTCATGGAAATTCTTCATGGAGATCTAGGGACTAGCTGGCTAAAACTTAAGGTAAATCTTCAAAAGGATTCCACGTGTAAATGCAGCATTTACGTGCCTATATGCTGTTTTATAAATGTCAAGTTTGCATGTATTTTTTGTTTCACAGAGAAGCAATTCTTAACTATTCCCTGCCCTGGGGACCTTCCCTTTCTAGTTGGGCTGGTCCTGAGGCCCCATCTCTGGGAGGGGAGCAATTGCAGCTGAATGTTAATAAGCCAGCATGAAACTGAGTCCTCGGCTGTTCCAACTCTCAGGCCTTCCTCCCATGCAGAAGCCAGGACGCAGGGCCATTTCAGGACCTGAGAACAGAGCAGACACTGACTCAGTCTCAGCTACTGTTGCTCCCCTCCCAGAGATGGGGCCTCAGGACCAGCCTCAACTGAAAATATTCCACAGGAAGTAATGTCGCTGGCTGGCATGGGAGAGACAAAGGGAGGAAGGGATATCTTATTATTGTTAGATTTCTGATGTTTGTTTTCATGCTTTACGTTGTATACACAATTTATTTCAAGTGGTTTATAAAAACGCTTAAATAAAATAATGTTTTGTTTTTTTTATGATGAGCTGTGGCTGATTGGGACAGGGAAAGAGAGGACATTTTTCTTTAATGATCAACTGGTGGCTGACTGGATGAGGAGAGAGGGAAGATTTTTTTTCAGAGATCACTTGGTAGCTTCTTGGAGAGAGAGGGAGCTACTTTTTCGTTTCCTAAGGATAATACTGTTAGCTGACAGAGAGGGAAGGGGAAGAGAAAGATTATTATTATTATTATTTTTTTTTTTTAATAAGAGCAACTTTGTATTTAGTAAAACAATTTCCTTAAATTGGCTAGATACCTTCTTAAAATGATACTGACCAGCTGCAAACCTGACCCATGACACTATAGGTGGGGGAGAGAGTATATCCTCTGCTCTTTAATCTTCTGGGGGGACCCCTCTCTTCCCCTCCCAACCCTGCTCATCAATGCTGGAACTGGTCCATACAATTTAAGGAAGGCAACTAGCAGGTCCTTGGCATACAAAAGGTTGAGAAGCCCCATTATAAACTACCTGCATCTAAGTTTAAATACCAGCATTAATCTCTGCATGCCCACGTACATGTGTAAATGCTGTTCTGCAAATAGGTTTGAAAGTTAGGCTCTCTGATGGCTCAACTTGGCACTCAGCGTCCTTTTAAGACTTTACCCTAGTAGGTTATAAAAAGCCAAGTCATTCAATCAACCAGATCCTTCAGATAGCAGCAGAATATCCTATATATATCCATGCAGTGTACAGCTTGGTATAATGTGGCAGAATGGGAGAGGACTAGTAGGGTGACAAACAAGCTAGATAAATCAACAATAAAATAGACAAAGTTTATCTTACTAAGAATAGCAGAAAGTGAAGTTGGCAGATGCTTTATAAGAGGTTAATAGGTATTTCAAAGTATTGCAAGTTACTGATCATATTACACGAGGTGCATCTCATATGGCTTGGGGCAGGCAGAGTTATTCAGGTTTGGCAATATTTCTGCAAGAAAGGCAAATGTGCCTAGTTCTCATTACCTTATAAATGTTCTCTATTCAGTTGATTCTACCTTGAGGCTTGGACTTTGTCTGGGTGGAATGCATCTTTGACAGTGGCAGCTGCACATGTGAAAGAGCATTCTACACTGGTTAGGCATATAAAGCATAATCTCTGAAATGATTAAGTACATGTACTTTGCTAGGGCCAGGCTCCGTAGCATGATGGATGGGTCATCACCTCAGAGACCCAGGTTTACTGGCTCATTTCCTAGGAAGAAAGCCAAGAAGTCAATACTAATCAGGAAATTTTAACCCTAATATGAATGGTATGGCTGCATTAGCTCTCTGAGAAGACTGGGGTAACGTGTACACAGTGACCATGTTTAAAACCCTAACAGAGCTGCGGTGGGGGCCGTGAGTGTTTTATTATGTTATTTATGATGTGCAATTGTTTTGGTTTAGTTGATGATATAATTTCATTGTATTTATCAAAATCTATTAGTTTATTATATCATACTATATTGAGTTAATTTGTTAATTTATTGAGTGTGCTTTTAAATATGTTGTACATTATTGTAGGAGTGCTACAAAGGAGTGATTTAAAATTTTATAACATAGTTATACAATAAATGATGGCAGATAAAGACACAAATTGCCCAACCAGTCTGTCCAACAAGATTTTTCGGGATTGCAGTTGTGCTTTATTACCATTCTAGGGAACCTTTTGTGAAGGATAATGGGTGTGTGAGCCCTTTGTGCTATGACGTAGTTGATGCAGCCTCGAGGATGAACCCATGAGGCCTACACCGGCAGCTGGCAAACACGCCCTGTAGTGGGACAATCTGGAGCTTCACCTTTACCAGCCACCTCCCTTGCAGGTTGGAGCCCTTGGGTGCTGGGGGCCGGCAGAACTTAGGTGGGTCCCTACGGTGGTGAAGAAAACTAGAATACAGAAGCACACGGGGGTCAGGGCAGGCAGGAGACTAACAGCCGAAGTTCATAGCAAGCGGCTAGCAAGAATGGCCAGGTCCAGCAAGGGGTTAGATCCAGGCAGCAGGCAACTGTGGTCGGGTCCAGGCAAGAGGTCAAGATCCGGAGAGTCAGCCCAAGGGTGGATGAGGACACACAGAAGATACTGGACAAGACAGACAGGACAGGGCAAGGCTGAAGAGAAAGGCTAGAGAAGACAAGGCAGAATGAGGCACAGGAGCATGGGAATCAGGACCGCTGGTAACACGCACTGTAAGGCAGAAGACCCATTGCTAAGGTATCAGTGGCTCCTCAGCAGAAGCTGTAACTACAGGAGGGCCGGTTACACCTCAGGCCCTACAAAAGCGAGCACACGCCTAGGAAGGAAATAAAAATGGCATCCTAGCCATTATCAGCACCTGCGGGAAGGACCCGTGAAGCAACTCGCAGGAAGGCCCTGTGAGCTGCACTTCGTAACACCTGTGTGTTTATCCCAAACTTTCTTGAATTCCAGTACTATTTGGTTTCTCAACCACCTCCAATGGGAGGTCATTCCAAGTATCTGCATTATTTTTTGTGAAAAAAAAATTTCTAACATGGTCCTAAGTCTATCCTTTGGAGCTTCACATCCTGCACCATAAATAAATATACAAACAGCTGCAACAGTACAGCAGCATCAGACATCCAAAAAGGCTGGGGTAACTTGAACAGAATGGCTAGGGTCACAGTTGTAACAGCAGTGGTACAACTGAATCAAGCTTCCAAGAAGGCTCATATAACCTGCTCAGAGCACCCATGGTTATAATCCTAACATCAGTAAGCACAGAGTGGCTAGATGTTTCGGACAACAATCTTAGTAGTTTTGATGGCTATTTGTTTGGTGGTATGACAGAGGAGGCACGTGGTTCCAGGATTACATATGGGACTTGTATACTCCAGAGGAAGATGACAAGGCCTGAAATAGCTTACGAGCAGAATTGTAATGGAATTTAAATATGAGTGGGGCAGATATAGAGAGCAGTGGCAGAAATAGGGTTAAAGGTTGGGTAAAAAAAACCACAGGTGGTGAGGAGCTTGTATTGCATTAAGCATGGAAATTTATCTGCTTATCTACCCAAAATGATAGAGAACCAGAAAGGAAGACAACTGGGCAAACTGGGCTTACCTGCGCTCATCTACTAAATTACAAGGGGTGCAATGTAATGGATTCATTTCTGTCCAACAGGGAATGTCCAGATTTGGCAAAATAAATACACTTAAGCGGTATGGGTTGTCTAGTAATAGAATTATGGACTCGGAACCAGGACACCTTATCAACTCACTTTAAGATGAATTTTAAAAGCCCGGTACTTGCCAAAACCTGGAGATACGCGCTCAAGTTGGGCCAGTATGTGCCAAGCGGATTTTAAAAAGTCGCCTGAGTATGCGCATTTCTCCCACTGCGGGCACAAATGAAAAGTTCCCAAAAAGGGGCGGGGCTTGGGCACTCCAGGATTTCAACTTGAAATTAGCCCGTAAATACTTAGGCAAACAGGTACGTGCAGTGGTTCCCTGCTGAGTTACTTTACTTCTGCTATGGATCATATAGAAGTTGTAAAATAAAGATAGATCAGCAGGGTTTTAAGGGTTGAGACTAAGAGGGGAGATGGGAGGCTATTAAACTAGGCAGATTTGGAAGTCCTATCCCTTACCTGGGCGAACTCAGAATGAACTGGGAAGACTGATTTTAAATATGATGGCTTGGAGAAGAGACGACTGAGGGGGGATATGATAGAGGTGTTTAAAATCATGAGAGGTCTAGAACGGGTAGATGTGAATCGGTTATTTACTCTTTCGGATAGTAGAAAGACTAGGGGACACTCCATGAAGTTAGCATGGGGCACATTTAAAACTAATCGGAGAAAGTTCTTTTTTACTCAACGCACAATTAAACTCTGGAATTTGTTGCCAGAGAATGTGGTTCGTGCAGTTAGTATAGCTGTGTTTAAAAAAGGACTGGACAAGTTCTTGGAGGAGAAGTCCATTACCTGCTATTAAGTTCACTTAGAGAATAGCCACTGCCATTAGCAATGGTTACATGGAATAGAGTTAGTTTTTGGGTACTTGCCAGGTTCTTATGGCCTGGATTGGCCACTGTTGGAAACAGGATGCTGGGCTTGATGGACCCTTGGTCTGACCCAGTATGGCATTTTCTTATGTTCTTATGTTCTTATGTTCTGATAATGGCATTGGCTCATTTGTCTATTAAAATCCCCCTACCTACATGGTAGAAGCAATGTTTGCACACATAGGCACTTGTCCATTTAAAACTGTGTACACATGTGCATGCACATGTAAGTTATAAAATTACCGCATCCTTGGACACAGGCCAACAAACGTGCCCGCACACCGGTTTAAAAGTTATCATCCCTGTGATTTTTCCCCATTAACTCAGAATGGGTAAAATGTCAATAAAATTAGGCTCACTCTTATTGCCTCAGGTACCCACTTGGATTGTAAACCCTATAGAGCAGTGAACCATTGCACCAATATGTTGTAACAAAAACTCTGGTTTAGAATGCTTTATAAGTACTAAGATAATAATTTTTGCACCAGTGTAGGTTGTTGAACACCTAGCAAGTTATAAAACTTTCAGAGGGCTAGCCATGTTAGTCTGTAGTAGCAAAAAAACATAGAGGCTCGCAGCAGAATAGACTAACAGATTTATCGAGGCATAACCTTTCAAGGACAAGATCCCACTGTGTCTCATGAGGTGAACTCTTGTCCTCAAGAGCTTCTTCCTCGATAAATCTGTTGAACTATAATAGGAGTCTCCAAATTTGGTCCTCCAGGGCCACAACACAGTCAGGTTTTCAGGATTTCAACAATGAATATGCATAAGGTACATCTGCATACAATGGAGGCAATGCATGCAATTAGATCTCATTATGGAAATCCTGAAAATCAGAGTGGTTTCCAGCCCTCCTGGACAGGATTTAGGGACCCTTGGTCTATAAGATGCCACCAGTCTCTTTGTCTTTTTTTTTCCCCCCTTATCAGGTCACCTTTTCAAGGCTCAAATACATTGAAACTAGACTAGATACCTCTCTATGAAGTGCAACTAAACTCTGGTTTTCAGCAAACAAAAACTAATAACTGAGAATCTTATACATCATTGCAGTTGTTGGCTGAAGAGCTCCTATACTGATATATTTCTGTACCTCCATTTTCAGTTCGCACACCGTCTGTCCCACTTCACTCCATAATGAACATCAATCTGTTCTTCTTGCACCAGAATTTTATAGATTGACTGATTATATTTATCACACTTGCAGTTCACAGGGCAATGGTTTATATTCCACTCAGTACACTCCATCTGGGAGAGCTCTGAAACACGCCCACAAGAATCCAGCACCTCCTTCCCACCACTCTTCCCCCTGCCAGCATTCAGCCATCTGCATGCTGGAACGGTTCCTAAAAAAATTACTCTAAAATTAAAAAGTCATTTTGTAAACTAAAAAAAAAAAAAACCATACTCAACTATGCTTTATAAACAGAACAAACCACATGAAACCTTGGTTGCAATAGTCAAACCTTGCCTTCAGATAATAGAGTCCACAAGCACACATTTGAGGCTGGCCAGCAAAACACACATTGATTTGGACCCTGATTTGTTTTCTGTGGTTTAACGTTCTCTCTCCTGTTTCCTGTGCATTCAAGGGGGAAGAACAGAGGGGAGTGCAAAAAACAGGGCTGACAGAAATGTATTACAGATTTCCATGAGAATTCAAGAGCTTCACGAAACACCGAAAGGCCTACTTGGACCCCCGGACAAGCCCTATGCCTCCACCCTGGCCCCAACTTGTTGCCTTTGTGATTGATTAAAGAGTTGCAATGTAGGGAGACTTGAACAAATGACTGAGCGACAGGGAAAGAGACTTTTGAACAGGCAGACATGCCTTCCCACTGGCATGCGGTAGTGCTGATATTTTCGGGACTCTGTTATAGAATCTGGAACACATTTGTTGCTGCATCAGAAGAAACAATAATTACAAAATAAGACAGATCGCATTGGGTAAAGGCTAACACGTAATACATGGTAGATTAGATTTTACAGTTCTGATAAATTAATAGGAGCCATGAGCAATGTTTCTTATGGTGGTAACAAAAACACTGAAGCCCTCCAGCAGTCACCAAGAGAATAGACTGGAGTCCAAAAACTTTTCATCAATAATCATGATCATGATCATCATCATCATCATCATCATCATCAAGAAAAGCACAACCAGAAGTTCCTACATGTGACTAAGTAATGCCAGCACTGAAACAGCCTGCTAGGGCTGACATGGATCATGTGACAACCCTACAGCCAACTTTATCCAGATGCATCTAGAATGTGACAGCAGTTTAATTCCTGGTGCAATGCCCCAGAACCCAGTTGATCTCTGGCTTTCCTCTTTACTTTTTGCCGCTAGAGATCCTCTGTGCTCGCCCCATGCTTTCTTGAATTCCATTACTGTTTTTTTGTCTCCACTGCCTCTTATAGGAGGCCATTCCAAGCATTCACCACTCTGTGAAGAAATATTTTCTGATGTTGCTCCTGAGTCTAGCCCTCTTACAGCCTGATATTGTGACCTCAGAGCATTCATTCCTCTGAAAAAAGATTTGCTTCTTGTGAATTATTTGTATCTTTAAGATATTTAAATATCTCCATCATATCCCTCATCTCTCTTCTTCTCCAGGATCCATATATTAGGCCTTTAAGTCTCATCTTAGAGGGCTTTTGCTGTAGACCCTGCACCATTTTGGTATCTTCTCTCTGGAGAGAGAGAGGCTACCTATCTTTACCATGTACCTTTGGAGGTACCTCCTTAAGAACTGGGACACCATCAACCTGTTTCAGTTTTTATGGCAATTCATCACATTTCTCCTTCACGTTACACAAATGAAAGAGGGTGACTGAGGAAGGCACCAAGGGGGTTTGAAAAGGCAGGAGATGAAGGCCCAGAGCCTTAGCAACAGAGTCAACCAAAGAACTGGGCCAGGAGCCATGTGATCAAGGGAAAAGTTGACCACTCCCCCAAAGGGCCTGGACTGGCCAAAGTCAAGCTAAAAAGGAAAAGGAAGTTATTCATTACAACCAGAAGGCTACCCAAATTCTCTTGTGAGGTGAACTCTCCCCTTTCACAACAAAGCTCTGATCCTTGTCTTCAGCTTCACTTGCAGCTCCAAGCTCCTGTTCTGGTTTCAGTCTTGCCCAGCTCCAGTTCCTATTCCAAGCTCTAGTTGCAATTTCCAGTTCCAGTTCCTTCCTTGCTTCCAGCCTGCCAATCTCCAAGCTTCAGCTGCAGCTCCTAACTCAAGTCATGACTCCAAGCCACAGACCTGGTCTTTGTTCCAGTCTGTAGATCCAGTTCCATCCTTCCTCAGTCTGCAAATCAAGTCATTGCTTCAGTCCTGTTTCCCTTTTCCAGTTCTGGTACCTGTGACAAGCTTTAGTTCCTGTACTGAGCTCTGACTCCATTTCATTCTTAGAGTTCCATTCCAGCTTCAAGAACCAACTACAGTTCCATGTTTCAGCCCAGACCTTTGCTCCTGCTCCAGGTTCTGCTCCCAGTTCTAGTTCTATGCTCCATTACCTGCTCGAAGTCCTAGTTCCAGTTGCATGTTTCAGTCCAGACACCAACTCTTCCAATTCCAGCTCTACATTCCAGCTCCAACATGCTGGGACTCCTCCCCCTGCCACAACCCCAAACTCCTACCTGTCAGTAACAGCACGGCTGGGAAACCTACAGAGTGTCTCTAGCGATTAAACAGCAGTCTGGTTATATGCCATCTAGAGATTCTGGGGGTGGAGTTGGGGAAAGGTTTGAACTTATGTACAAATTTTTGAATTTTAAAACGTACACACGTACATTTTCAAGAAAAATCTGAATGGACATTTTAGCAGGAATAAGTTGTGTGCAGATTTGGTGGGATAATTTTCAAAGCAGACTTAAAAGCTTTGAAAATGTACAACTTAAGTGCCTATTTGCCAACTTTTTATGTATGATGTTACAAAATTACTCTTTATATTTTCCTTTCATAGTTTTAGTTCAGCATTTTTTCTTCAGGTACTAGCACCATGTTGAAGAAGGGGGTAATGTTATTATGCAGCAGGGTGGCACAAGTGACATCACAACACATTGTGGGCTGCAGTTGCTAAGCAGCCAGGGAGAAGCTGCCTTTGATTTTGAGGTGCCCTGTATTCTACCTTGATATAATATAATAAGAACAGTGCTGTATCTGTGGGTGCTTTTCCAGCTCTGGACAATGAGGTCATGCCCTACACTCTACAATATGCATACGTCACCAACAAAATCACACAGGACCACCACCAGGCTGCTGCTAGGTATTGGGACAGCTGGCCACCCCTCTCCAGTGAGTTATAGTGACTTGGAGGGTTCCTCCAAGCCAATATCAGGCCAACCAATCCAAAATAAAGCTAGGGCCACACATCCTGTGACAGAGGGAACTGTGGCAGTGTTGCCGGGCCTAGGCAATTCCCTATACTGCCTAGTAGGAAGTCCTCTAAGGGGAACCACAATGACAGCCACAGGATTGGAGGGAAGCAGTGGGATGGACAGAAAGAACCTACAGCTTACAACGGATGTACTTTTCAAAGTAAAGCCGAGAAAGAATACAAAAATAGCTGCAGGCTAGATGGAAGACGGCGGCTGTGGCAGCCAGGCAAGAACTGGACACCCACAGCTGGAGAGGTAGGACAGCAGACATTGAACTGGGCAGATAGGGGGTGGGGAAAAAAGGATGGGATTCAGGCTGGGGAGAGGGGAGACAAAATGCTGGCATTGGTTTGGAGAGGTGGGGGCCATATGTTCTCAATTGAATTTTCAATGAGTTGCAGCTAGAATTAATATATTATGAGTAATAACAAATGTTTAGTGACTCAGGCTATGAGCAACCAAAATTATCAAAGTAAAGCATTTTTAAGTCCTCAATGAGCTCTTTTAAGCAATGTTTCTTTTATGATTGTTGGAGGAAATACATTCGAATCAGGTTCTTTTAAACATTGATTTCAGTAAAAATACTTTGTTCACAGGGAATCTGTTTAAAGGCCTGAGGTGGAGAGATTTGTGGCTACCAAGGGAGTTATCTTTTGTGAATTTCCTGTGGAGAGATTTTTTTTTTAAGTTTTGAGTGTTTTGGTCAGGCTCCACTGATACCAATGGGAATGTGAAAATGACAGTTTCAGTGACAACATTTTTTTTAAACTCAGTTTTGTCTGTCTGTTCCCAGTGGACCCTTATAATATCACAATATGCAGTATTAAAAGATCTTATTATTAATGTTGAGAAAGGAATTGGCTTTTCAGTAAAAGGAATTTTGCTAAAAGTGAGAAAAACTGCTACTAAAGATGAGTGTGTTACCTCACTTAAGTGGAAACATTTTAGATAATACAATCATTTCCCCAGGTTTCAGACATGTAATTTTTATTTTTTTAAGAGGGAAATTTTGTAACAGCTCATGTCAGACTAAAGTCCGCATGTGGAAAGTACACAGACTTCAACCCAAATTTTCAAAGCGGACTTACAGTGGTAGGGTCCACTTTCAAACTTAGCGGGCATACACAAAACCCGGCACAGCGTACACATACACATATTTAAGCCTGCTAGGGAGCAGGTGTCAAGCCTTCACACATTACAGTTCCACGCTTGCTTTCGAAAACCAAAAGTTACGCACATAAACAGCTTTCAAGCCCCCAATTCTGCCCCCCGGAATGCCTTTCTGAAGTACACTTAAAAACACAAGCACAAAAATGATGTCCGCATATTACCCCTCGCAGTCTTCCAAACTTCCATTTACAAGCATAAAGCTAGCTGCGTTTCATGCCCGCCAATGCTTTTGAAAATCAAGCACTAAATTTTTATTTAATTTGAATGAGAGAAAAGGATGTTTGAGTTAACTGTACTGGGAGAAGTGTTATGTTAAGAATGATTTCAAAGACTTATTTAAAGGGTCAGTCTTTTATCTCAGAGTCTGAAAAAAACTGTAGAATACTGACCAGCTCTCAAACCAATCATCTTCCTGCTTAAGAAAATGCAAATTAGTAGAAGAGTTAAATGCCAATCAAAGTTGCTGTTAAGATGCTTGTATGGTATTATAAAGGGCTGTACAGAATCAGTCAACCTGCGTCTGAAGCTGAATTTTGAAGTGCCAGTAATGTGCAGCAGGGTGTGGGTGATTTTGGAAGCAGATATTAATTGTTGATTCAGCTGGGGGAAGATAATAAAAGTGATTTAGACACACAAAAATAGGTGCTGAGAAAGCATAAACTCTGGGGGTCTCTAATATCTTCAGGACTGGGAAGCACAGGATTATTCTGCTCTTATAAGCAGTGTTGTAAATCAAACCTTCTTAGAGCGGTATATAGAAATGGATTTTATTTATTTATTCCCACACCGTCATTCTGTTAGACAATCACGGCGGTTCACAAAGCTTACACTCATAAATTAAAATAATACCAAATACATAGACAAAATCAAAAACAGTTACTTAACTATAATTCTACTTTTAATCACACATGACTCTATATAATTTTCTTTGTAGTCTAGATCTACAGCTCTCAGTTACAAACAATGATGGTAGCGAACATAACACATGAAGTATTGCAGAAGATTTTCTTATTTACCATGGAAATGAGAATAGGATTTTAATCAGAGATAATTTTCTAAATAAAAAAGGTACCAAATAAGGCCTAGCAGCAGCCTCAACCTTCCACTTTTTCCCACTGGGTAAAGGAAGCAAGTTCAGAAAGGTTCCAGGTTAGTGACTTGGTTGACCTGGCAGAAAATCGCCACAGATATTAATTTCTGAGGATAAGATATGCCCAGTGGGGAAGTTTTAACAATATTGAAGAAGGAATCTCCTAGGCAGCTTGTTCAAGTGGGGTCCCATTACTGCAACTTAAAAACAGATTCATTTTGATCAGAATTAAGAGGGAAGATTAAATAATTGAAAATTAGTAACTGGAAATTTATAAAGGAAAGTGTAGATAATATCTCTTACTGTATCTAATATAATTTTTTTTAAAGTTTGGATTTTAGTAGGGATGTGCAGAGGGACGCCATTCGTTGCATTCGGGATTCGGATTAGTCGGGGGGCAGATACGTTGCATTCGGCCGTATGGCACCCCAATACATTAATACGTTGATTTCTATTCGTTTCCCCACTAAAATTAAATTAACTACAACCCCCCACCCTCCTGACCTCCTCCCAAGACTTACCAAAACTCCCTGGTGGTCCAGCGGGGGGTCCGGGAGCCATCTCCTGCACTCACACCCTGGGCTGCCGGTTTCAAAATGGCGCCAATAGCCTTTGACCTACTATGTCACTGGGGCTACCGGTGCCATTGGTCAGCCCCTGTCACATGGCCATCGGCGCCATCTTGTGCTCCTACCATGTGACAGGGGCTGACCAATGGCACCGGTAGCCCCTGTGACATAATATGGGCAAAGGCTATCGGCGCCATTTTGAATACTGGCAGCCGACGGCCCGAGTGCAGGAGATCGCTCCCAGACCCCCGCTGGACCACCAGGGACTTTTGGTAAGTCTTGGGGGACCCTGCTGACCTCCACAAGACTTGCCAAAAGTCCAGCTACCGGCGCGCGATCCCCCGGCATGGCCAGACCGGCACCCCGCCCACGCCCCCTTCCTGCCCCGGGGCTTGTGCGCATCGCATGGCCTATGCAAAATAGGCTCGGCACGCGTAACCCCCCTGCGCGTGTAAATCCAGCAAACTGTTCTGATTTTTTCTGGACATGCATATTTTTGGAGTTATGTACATTAAAAAAAGAGGAAGGCCTATAATTGCATATGTTGCATACGTTTATTTTATCTCACTTTAATCAGAGGCCTAAACAATTTTACAAAACAGTAGTTTGGGCCCTGGGCTGATAAAAGCAAACCTTTTTTAGGCGTAAAGACTTGAGAGAGCTAGTGGTCATGATATGAGGCTTCAAAAGGATAGACTCAGTACTAACAGAAAACATTTCTTCACAGAAAGGGTGGTGAATGTAAGGATCAATCTCCCAATGATGGTGAGGCAAGAAAAAACAACATTTCAAGAAAGCACCGGTCAAGTCCAGAGGATCATTAATTACAAAGTAAAGGGAAAGTAAGAGATTAACTGGGCTGTATGGTACTGTAGCAGAAAGTAAACTGGATATATTAGACGGATCATTATCCGCTATTGCATTCTGGTTTTGTGTTTTTCTAATGAAGAAGAGTGGCAATAAAAGTTACATGTTCATGAATCCCATCAGAGAAAATAAACAGCATCTCCAAATTTTCGGAAAGTTGATAGTTGAATGTTGGCAACCCTAATCATACCCTACCATTCTGTGTGTCATAGCAACTACAATGGTCAGCACAAAAAGAGAGGTGATATTGCCCCTGTATAGGTCCCTGGTGAGACCTCACTTGGAATGCTGTGTACAATTCTGGAGGACGCACCTTCAAAAGGATATAAACACTCAGGATGGAGTCAGTCCAGAGGGTGGCTACTAAAATGGTCAGTGATCTTTGTTCTAAAGCATATGAGGATACATTTAAAGATCTAAACATGTGAACTCCAGAGGAAAGGCAAGATAGTGGAGACATGATAGAGACATTCAGATATCTGAAAAGTTTCCATGCACACAGGAGGTGAGCCTTTATCAATGGAAAGGAGGCTCTAGAAAGAGGGGTCAAGAGATGAGGATGAAAGAGGGTAGATTCAAGAGAATTCTTAAGTATTTCTTTACAGAGAGGGGATTAGATGTATGAAACAACCTCCCAGTGGAGGTGGTGGAGACAAAAACAATATCTGAATTCCAGAAATCATGGGATAAATACAGGGAATCTCTAAGGAAGTGATGGGAATTACAATGCTAAATTAATTGGATGGAAGGGCAGATTAGATTGGGCCATACGGTCTGTTTCTAATTTTTTTTCCGTTCAAGCCCTTAATACCTACCTACCATTGTCTATGATGGATATAGAGTTGTTAACTGTGGTCCTACAGCTGGGATTGTAGGGAGGTATGCCCACCTAGTTGTAGACTTTTTTAAAATCTATTGGGCCAGTATCCAAAGAAAGTTGAGTGAGTGTCCTACTCAGAAACCTAGGGCCTGATATTCTAAAGGTTTTCTCCCATTCTCTGTCTATGGGAAAAATGCTTAGTAAATGAGGCCTCTAAGTTAGGTGAATTTTCAGCCAAACTTGGCTGCCTAATTTTTGGGCTAATATTTTCCTAACTTAAGACACCTAGAAACTGAGGCTTCTAAATTTGGGCCTACTTTTACCTACATTTAAGCATCCAAGTTAGGGGCCACGTGCTGAAAATCAGTACTAACTGCCTATCTTTCACCAGTGTGACCCTGCCTCTTGGCCTGCCCACTTTTTAGTACAGCTCAGAACTGGAAATGATGAAAACAAGCATAAATACTCAGGTCGATTTAACTGAATAGTGTCCTTCCCCTGTTTACAGAGAAATACAGCATAGGTAGCTTTTACAATTTGGAATACATGCCATGGTTTGTTTGTTTTTTTTGGCATCCTTTAGAGAAAATATTGACCAAACCCCTGTTCTAAAACATTATAGGGTTATACCCTACAACACTAAAATGCCACTGTGCTTTCGGAATTCAGTGGAAAAGAAATCTCTCCCACCTGAAAGAATTAATCGCAACAAAAGTAAACAATTAACAACTACCACATTTGTGAAAATGTGGTTAAGTGTTATTAAAAGAGGCTGAGGGGGGGGGGGGGGGGGGGGGGGGGGAGGAGAATCCAACTGTCAAAATAAATGTATGTGCCACTGGATTTACAAAGAAAAATCCCAAACACCCTTTTTGGGAATAGCTCCAAGCATTGAGGCAAAGAAACAGAGTCCATAAAGGGAGCTTACATAAACACTCTCATAAAAATCCATGGACTGATTTATGGAGGAGGAGGAGGACTGGGGCCGTCTCCAAACACACATCCAGAGGCTGCAGCTCTGCTCAGATCAGTGCGCATTTTAATCAGCTGCTGCAAAGCAACGCCTCCCAGGCGTGGGGGAAATACGGATGGCCAACAGAATAGAGCACAAAACATGGGGCAGACATATGAAACCAGGAAGGAAAAAAATGAAGTAATGTAAAAAGGCATCAGACACTTCAGTGGGTGGGGGATAAAACAGCGAATTACCTGAGTAGTGGAGGAGGTAATGTTGTGCAGAATACAATGCAAGGATGCATGTAAAATATGAATTCTCCAAACCCTTAACGTAAGATATACCAGCACAATAATCAAAACCACTACTGTGTTATACAGTAAACATATCCTACAAGAACTCAAGTGCCTGTGACTGACAGCTGGGATACATCTTTACTAAAGTGAACCAGAATAGCAAGGCAGATTGGATTTATATGACTTCATCTGCTATGTTACTAGGTTACAGACCCTTCTATAAGTTTCGTCTCTTCGGTATAGAATTAGGCATTAATTAATTTACTAAAACTATATTAACATTATGGCCAACCCAAAGGCCTTGTGACCATACAAACTTGATTCGTGGCATTTACTAGTTTTCTGGGACTAAGAAGGTGTTGATAAACTATCATGTGTAGCCATCAGTGAGAGGGTGGAACCAGCTACTGCCCTTATGTCAAACAGAGGTTGCGCAAAGTGCCTCTGGAAGGAACTGCATGCTCCCTTCTAGGTAAACAGATGATACTGTAGTACTTGGCCTATCCTGGGTACCAGAGGAAGATGCAGGAGAAAATACATGGTGGATTTCTGGTGGGAAATGATACTGATCAGTGAGGGGGACCGAAATAAAGAAAGAAATATAGATGTTTTATGAGAGCCTGGGTCAGAGCTATGGTTATAACCACCCCCCACCCCGCCACTCCACTGACGGATAACCCAGAGACCTTAGCTCACATGAGTGAACAATCTCAACTGTGGGGAGTTCAGAAAGTCATGTGCCTCGTAAAGCACTCTGAAAAAGAGGCCATATAAAGAAAACTATGGTCTGGACACATAAAAGATTTTCCTATGGCCACAAAAATTCATTTATAAATCAGGTCTTCTTATGCAGTTTGTGAGACAAGAAGGTAAAGGGCCCAATCCAAGGTCACAGGTTGAGGCCTGGATGAAATCCCAGAATCCTCTTGTCATCTTGGCTTTCACAGTTCTGTCCTTCAGTTGCAGTTTTAGTATCCCTGACCCTTCCACCCTCTCCCAACAGTCTTTGCCAGCCGTTACTTCAAACAGGATTAGAAATATGTATAAATTCTGCACACATTTCCTCTCCTGCAATGAATAAGTTAGCCATAAGGATGGAGCCTTGGTGCAATTTTTTGTGTAATGCTGGTCAATGGTGCATGAATGAGGAGGAAAACCAGCATTAACTGCATACAGAGTCCTTGCCTGTTAATATAAGGCAAATTCCACCTCACACAACTGAGTGTTTATCAGCGGTCACTTAATCCAGGGATGTGCTTGTATGAAAACCCATCTCATTCAAAGCAGAAGTTCACCAGCTGGTTCTTTTCATGCTCTGTTTATTCTTCTCTTTCTACCTTTTTGTGCATCAGCAAAAAGCGCTGCTGATAGCAGAGTGTTTATAGTTTAACAACCTGATTTCTGTGCTTTGACACTTCTTTTCCATAATCCTATAAAGCATCAAAAGGGAACAGCAGAAAAAGCTCACAGTACCCATGCAACAGCATCTCTGACTAGACCGAGAAAGCAAAGGACGACATTAATATCTGCCAGACCAGGGGCACCCAATGACTTGGATTCTTTGTTGGGGGTAAGATCTTTACCTGGCCCAAAATGAGAATAACCTCAAAAGTGCTTTAGGCTGCTGCATTTTGGAGACCACATAAGCTGAAGAATTTCCACCATCTGGGAGATCTTCAGGAGGCATCCAGTGAAGACTGGAATAGTATATGCCTGTGGTGAATTAAGGATGGCAACAAACAAGATGGGAAAAAAAGGAAAAAAAAAAAGAGTTCTTGCCAACCAGCCAGGGCTTCAGCTAACCTATATTCAAAGTATTTCACCTGAAAAATGTCAAAACTCCCAACAACAAAAGCATGCCACAGAGTTCTAGCAGCTGTGTTGCTCATGAAGAAATCCAGAATCTTCGCAGGTTCCAATACCAACATAGAATTAGTCAAAAGATGTCATGCTCCATAAGCTTGAGAGGCCACACATGTCCCTGTGTCAGTGGATGCAGAATTCTGTAGTGCAGACTGATGTGGAAGACTCATGTCCTTTCACTGAAGCTGCTGACCATGACTATCTTCTCAGGATATCATGAACCAAAGGGTTGCCAGCTAGCTCCATTTTTTTTTTGGGGGGGGGGGGGGGGGGGGCAGATTGGTGCAGTGCTGATTTTATCACAGCACATGCATAAATGTTTACACTTCTTATTTCTCTATTGATTTTTCCTTAAAAAAAAATGGAGTCCATGTCTGCATGGGGAAAGACCAGGGCTAAATCAACCTGCCCTGAGAAAAGAGAGCCAGAGACACAACTCTATGTACGTGAACTAGCTTTTCTGAGTTAGTCTGTATCGCTGGTTAACAAAACAAAGCAATTTAAAATAAGTACCCTGCCCCTAGTCATACTGGAAGAGCACTATAGCCCAGGCCCAATGGGGATGTGGGTAGCTGTGTGATTTATGTCCTTTTCTGATCAATGTTGTTGTGCTGTAATACTACAGTAAACCCTTGTGATGACATAATGCTAAATAAACTCCCTACGCTATTACTCCCAGAAATAACTTCTACAAAATGCAGTGCTTTGAAGATTTGGTTGCTCCGTGGCATGCTAAAAGGCTCCAACATATAAATCTACTTTGCACTGTAATAACCTCTGATTAAAAATACTTGACACAACTAAGCAGCAATGACAGACAGAAGAAAAGAAAGATGAATGTGTCGCAAGCTGCAATGGCAACACTTTCCGCTGTTTCAGAAATGTGCACTATGTTCCCAAAATGGTGTCCTGTGCCAAAATGCAGGGGAACCTATCACACTCTGCAAAGAGATTCACAAGCTACTATACACCCAAGACATCAGGAACATTCTGAATATCTTACATTTTTTGTTGCCTTTTTTTTTTTTTATTCCGAGCTCTAAGCAGTCTGGGGATTTGTATGCCTGCATTTTATTATACTGGCAGAACGGACGTACAAATTCCAGGATGATCTGAGGCAGGAGTTTAAAAAAAAAACCAAACAACCAGGAGTGGCTCAAAGTCTCTAAGATAATGTGAAGCATGTCAGTTATGCTTTCCTTTGAAGTATCAACTGTCACCTGTCTTGATGGGTCGTAAAGGAATTTTTTTTAACCTGCGTACTGATTGGCTGCTGTGTAAAGCTTTGATTTTTCTTCGGTTTCTTTTTTTCCATCCTTTGCACCAAACCAAGCTTTACAGGATTAACTGGACTTTTAATATGGCACATTCAGAAGAAAGTCGAGGCCAAACAGGCAACATAGCAAGCTCAAAGGAGTAGTGCCATAGACCTTGCGGAAAACAGGGCCCTTTCCTGCCTTCAGACCAACTGACAGTGTTGCACAGCATTACTGAAGAATTCATGTATGTTCTCAGATTCTCCAACCTGGTTTACACAGACCACTCCAAGAACAGGTATGCGTGGCGCTGAAATAGCATCGCAGAGCCAGCCACCTCGTTTCAGGACCCATGGCCTCACGCAGGCTTCTCCTGAAGCTCCATGCTGAATGCAGAAATGTAGCTGGCGAGGCTCATTTTAAACAGGATTCCCCCACAGAAACTTCCAGAACCAGACCCTGAAACAGAATTCAACAGTGCCATCTGGTGAAAAACAGGACACACAGCACCGGCAGTGGCACAGGAAGCCCTGACGGCATCTTCCCTGAAAGCTATTAACCACTGGTACCTGATAAGCACAGCATGTTCCAAAAGCAGGGGATGGAGCTTCAAATGTAGTGTGTTCTGCGGCTGATCTTTTATGAACTCTGCAGACGGTCGGATGTTCACTGACCGAGGAGGTCTTGTGCCTGTGTGTGCATTAAGTGTCACTGACAGAGAACAGCTTGAGTACCGGTGTTCTTATTCAGAACTCCATTTAATACAGCATTTACCCTTACTCACCACAGAATCGCAATCAGGGAAAAGCAGAGGAACAGACCTTAGTGAGGAAATAAAGGTTAATAAATAAAAATATACATATTTAGGATGATACCTTTTAAACTAGACTACCTGTACTCAATACATTTCTTGTCTAGCTTCCGGGAGCTAGCACTCCCTTCCTCAGGTCAGGACAGAACAAGCCTTGAGAAAGCAGTTTTGTTTTCCTTCCAGTGCATTTGCTGAATTGTTTTGTCCTATGGCCAGAAATGGTATCCTCCAAGACTTTTAGTGAGGTAAGGGAGAATAGCTGCTGGAGACAGAGAATACCAAGAGGCAGAGAGGCAGCTATAGGATGGACTATTGTGCAGAAAACAGAAACGATATCAGCTTAAGGAGTCAATACAAATAATTCTCTGTGTCTGGTGTTTTCTTTATAGTGAGTTACCGCTGCCTCCAAGTCTGTTTTTTATATTGTGTCATTTGCTATGCACACAAGATGCCATTTTAATGCTAAATGTGGTGAGAAGGATGTTGTGAAAGAATGATGATCTGAAAAACGAGAGATAGCTGTAACTGACAGTCTTCCTGCTCCATTTTAATCAAGGACACAGAGTAAGTCATATGATCAGAAGCTTCCACCTCCAAGAACATAATTACAATCAAAGGTGGGGGAGCATGCCAAGGTCTAGTGGCTACTTCATGGGTTCTCAAGGCTGGGCTACCAAGAGTCGGCTTCCTGCTACACATCGAGAACTGAGGAACATGTTCACCACCAGTAAAAGGTGCCAAGGCAAAACTAAGAATAAAGACAGCCCTAACTAGCACACCTCAAACAGTTTTAAGATTGAGTATCACTTCCAGTCGACCTTTTTATTAGTGCCTTGACTTTACCTGGCAGTGATAAACTAGTTTGTGGTGCAAGAGTCAAACAAATCCATGCCAGCTGTATGATAAATGGCAGGAGCTCCTATGTATTTGCTGAAGACAGTGGCGTATACATGAGGAAAAGGACAAAACCATGCTGGATAAAAAATACCAGCATTTTAAGAGGTTATGTTCTATGGCGAGAAGCTGAGATATAGCCTTTGCTGTGTGGACAGAAGAAACTGGACTGGCCATCTGGCCTTTCTTCTGCCATCATTTAATACGCTAAATAAATAAATACTTTGGAGTGTTAGCCCACTTTTACAAATGATGCTCAGGAGCGGACTGGAAGGGAAATTCCCTATACCCCTATCTAACCTTCCTACCTTTTCCCCTCTCCTCCCCGACCTCTATCCCCTACCTATTACAATTTTTTTAATTTTTTTACCTTACTGCTCCTTCAGAGCAGTAGTAGACTCCACGCACCAGTTGGCTACCGGCGCGCGCTTCCCTGGGACACCGGGCTTTTCGCACATGGCCAGGCCCATCGTAAAATGCACGCAGTGCGCGCAAGGCCCAGACACGTGCGTAAGCCCTGAAATGTACATGCGCAGCCCTTTTAAAATCTGTGCTTAAGTGGATACCTGAAGCAATGAAGAGATAAAGCAACCTGCTTGTGCTCAACCCCCCAGGCAGCTGTCAGTGTAAGGAGGAGGATTTTTATCCTTGTTTCCCCTGGCTCTCAGCCCATTGCTATAACCACTAGGTTATTGCTCTTCCCACTATGTTCATAAACAATGAATTCAGAGCTATGCCGATTTCTATTGTCATCATGCAGTAACATGACGTAAAATAAAAGGATCTTAACCAGAAAAATTTGTAGATACAGAGGTGGAAGTCCAAGAACAGTTTAAGAGAATCCCCATGGCTCTCAATTCCAAGCAGAGGCATTTAGCATCAGGTTTCCCTGTGCTTTTTTTTTTTTTTTTTAAATCACACATACTCAAAATTGGTCTTTTTTTGATAATCTCAGCAATTCAGAATCTGCCATCAGTCAGAAGCAGGGAAAGTATTCCTGCTCAGAAACCTGAAGATGGCACTAGTGACTTGTTTTTGCTTTGGTCTGGGGAAAATATGAATGAAATGCAACTCCCTGAGATTTTAAAGCAACAGGGCCAAGCAATCACACAATTCTGGTTCCCAGTTTAGCACATGGTTAGGAAGCACCAAAATAATTATATCAAAATCCTGGAGCTGTTTGAATTTGCTGGTTCATACAAACAAACCCTTTCTTCCTTGCCTTTTTTTTTTTCTTTTTTTTAAAGAAGATTGAGATTTTCATCTCTCTTATACACGGTGTAGATAACTCTGGTGCTTAAGAGCCACGCGTGGATCTGGTTGCCTGGGTAGACAAAATCTGCTAATTTAACCATGTTTCCTCACAATTGTAACGCTAATTTATTCTATGAATATCCAATGTGGGCAGCCTCAAAACCAGACCCATTTGTGGTTCTCCGGGAACGAAGTTGCCGAATCCTTGATCTCAATTCTGACCCTGAAACCCATATAACAGGTCACAAGATAACCACCAAAATAAGACGTTGGGAAGGTGAGGGAGGGAAAGGAGAGGATCAGAACTGAAAAAGCTATTCTTTGGATACTAATCTTTCTGCAGAGAAATATATGAACAGATACTGGACACATTGAGGGCCATATAAAAATTAACTTTGCAGTTTTAAAGTTTTAAATCCCCCGTCATCTTGCATACTGGCTAAATTTTGTATGGGGAATTATTGCTGGGACAAAATGTACCTGGAAAAAAAAAAGAAGTGGCAGTGGGGACATTCCCGGGTCACAGTTTTACTTTGTCCGGGCAACGCTGATGTTCAGTGCTGGGTGGACGAAGTTGCCTCGGTAACGCTATCTGGGTGAATAACTCTCCTAAAGCGATCTGGTCTAAAGCAACTTTGTCCAGGTAACTTTAGAACGGATATTCAGCTGGCACGGATTCAGGCTGAATATCCAGATAAGGTTAACCAGACAAAAGTTGTCCATTCACATTTATCTGGCGACCGCTGGCTGAATGTGAAACTTATGTTAACCACATGAATTCAACCCTTTTTGTGTCTGTCACCTTTCAGAAAACAGGCTCTATTTTATGACAGAAGGCCATGAGGTTCCCAAGGTGGAATATAACAGATTTGGTAGACCTCAATTTTCAAAGAAGAGTTTTGCAGAGTGTTTTTAAGTCAGTAAACTCCGGCGAATGTGGCGGGCAGGCACTAGGCTGGTGCCACCTGTCTACAATTTTATAATGTATTTACCTCACCATTTGGAAGATGGATGAGCAGGGGTTTAAAAAAAAAAAAAAAGCCGCACTGGAGGAGCTGTAGATGATGAGGTTTTTTTACCCTCAATCCTAGTACTGTAAGGAAAGCATTTTTTAGGCTTTTCAAATTTCTTGCAAAAAATGAATATGGGAAACACTAGAAATCCATGCAGTGCCCTTACCCTCCTATTCATTCAGATTTTAATTTTAGAATGTGTAGGAGGCACTGTTGCCTTGAGCATGAGCATGGATACTGAATCCTGAAGGGTAAGATGACCAGACAGCTCCATTTTACAGAGTACTGGCAAAGTCAGTCCTGGTTTTAATCCTTTCCAACTAGGAAGAAAACAAGGACTTGCTCAGTCTCTCTCTTATAACATGGAGGCTTCTCTGATCATTTTACCCTAAAAAGCATGCCTCCATGCTATATAGGCCCCTTTCCCCTTCAATTTTAATGTCCTCTGCCTGTCTTCTCCTCCTAACTGCATAGAGTTTCCTCATTCCCTATTTATGGTAAAACGAATCCATAAGGCATGTTTTCAACTACTTCAATTCGGATTTGGTCTGGTTGGCATAAGAACATAAGAAATTGCCATGCTGGGTCAGACCAAGGGTCCATCAAGCCCAGCATCCTGTTTCCAACAAAGGCCAAACCAGGCCATAAGAACCTGGCAATTACCCAAACACTAAGAAGATCCCATGCTACTGATGCAATTAATAGCAGTGGCTATTCCTTAAGTAAACTTGATTAATAGCCGTTAATGGACTTCTCCTCCAAGAACTTATCCAAATCTTTTTTGAAACCAACTACACTAACTGCACTAACCACATCCTCTGGCAACAAATTCCATAGCTTTATTGTGTGTTGAGTGAAAAAGAATTTTCTCCAATTAGTCTTAAATGTGCTACTTGCTAACTTCATGGAATGCCCCCTAGTCCTTCTATTATTCGAAAGTGTAAATATCCTGATTCCATCAGGCATTTTTTCTCTAACTCCAATTTTATTTAATTTGGTTGAAGAAGAAAACCATACAGACTGAGCGCATTCAATGCACATGTATTATATATACACCCTCAACTTACCCAAGTCACCCATGGGTCAGTGAGATTAGTGATTTTCAAATTGTTACAACAAAGAAATTTAAGATATGCAAGTGGGTATTACCCTATATGCAATTATTGCAAAGTACAGCAACCTGTTTGGGAACAAGAGGAACTGACCATGTCATCCCTTTTACTAAAAGAGCTTCACTAATTGCCTATAGAATTCAGGGTTAACATTTAAAATCTTTTGCCTGATATTTAGGTCAACTCCATCAGGCAGGCCTACAGTATCTAATTGGCACATCTGATGTACTATATATAATCCATCTAGAGTTCTTCAGTCATCACAGCAGTTGATATAAATGTTCCTAGTTTGGCTGATCCCAAACTGGTGTCTGCAAGACAAAGAATGTTTGCCTCTTAAGCACCAGTTAATTTAATTCTGCCGTGATTCTAATTATCTTGCCTTTTGGGAAAAAATGGCAAAACATGGTTGTATTGCCAAGCTTTTGGTGAATAAGATACTTTTAAATAATGAAATTGATGATCTTACCTTACAGAACGATGAAATGACTGAGTGAAGAATGATAAGAGGCATTCTGATATTTAGCAGGAGGGTTATGTTTGTTGGTGGAGGAGAATAGTAGAGGAATGATTGAGGGGATTTTAAGTTTCAATGAATTGTATAAGTGAAAATGTTTTAAAGTGCATTATTTGTTCATTTTACCTATTATTGATACAAATAACTTGTAACTGTAGAAAAATGCACAGTTGTAAGAGTCCAAATAATGGCTAATCCTTGTGTGGCAGGCACAGGCCAACTCTGCATCCTTGGACAGAAAGATATTGGTCGACAGAACATACAGGTATAAAAAATAATAGCAACATATGGAACACTGAGGAGCCCTGGAGGACATGTGCTTTGAATTAGCAGCCAGAGTGTCTTAGTATGCACTGCAGGGGGCAGGATTTGAATTAGGTGCCTGAAGGAAAGGGGGGGGGGGGGGGATATAAAACTGTTTTTTGTCAGAAACATCAGAACTAAAGGGCAAACTGTGAAAGAAAGGATATGGTCAGCAATAAAAGAACCAGTATGAACAGGTTCAGGCTGAACATTAGGGAATGTAATAAAAGACTGACCAATGATCATGTGCTGGCTGTCCCATACACACTCTGGATAAAAAGGAGTCTATTGGTGAGATGTGCTTTTGAAGAAAAGTGCACAGAGATATCTTGCAACTTGTAGGAGTCTTGGCATTCTCTCTACAGGAAGGAAGAGCTGGCAATAAACTACTGAACACTAAACGAGATTGATTTTGTATGCACTAAGATATTTGCTGTCTATTGAATAAATGTTACTAAATTTGACAAATTGGCTTTATGTATATCTCTTCCTGTCTGTCAAGTTCTGGTAAGAGGAAATTCTAATCATAGTAAAACCTGGGGACAAGCACCTGGAAGGTTTGGCCCGTATTAGCCTTCTGATGCCTCACCCCTAGCAGAGAGGACAGACAAAGAAGGGTCAAACATAACTCACTCCGGGCTTTAGTGATAGAGCAAGAAATCAATTTTAAACAAAGTTTATGTAGGTGAATGGAATGATTAGATGGTGTCCTAGCTGCACCAAATTTTCAGGACATATCAGGGATGACACAAGGGATGGGTTGTTTTCTTTTAATAAACAGATCTACATACATAAACCGACCATGGACAAACAGCCCTGGAAAGCAGGTTCTTTTAGTTCTGGGTGGAACTTCTAGTCTTCCATGAGATTAAGTTTAGGGGTATGAAACTGTCAGGTAGTATTCTCCAATATAATACAAGAACTAGAGGTCATCAAATGAAGGTTACCAGCTGCCTGCTGATTTTCCAGAACTGCTATTCATCTTCCCATCCAGTGGTATGACTGGCTGATTGATCAAACTGTTACAAAAACATAAATCCAGACCTTGACTATGGCAATTTCAGTTTTCAATCATTTGATTATGTATTTTTTATAATCTGCACAACCATTAGTTACGTATGGTGATCTTACAGATGTGGTGCTTTCTAATTCCACAAAAGTCATATGTTCTCATTTAATTAACCAGCCAAATGGATATAATCAATCACTTTGGTGAAGATTTTATTTCTGAAAGGTGCAAAGATAGGAAAAAAATATCTGTTAAAGGCTGTTTTCTTCAAGGTGTTTGAATAAGGAACTCAGCAAAAATATTATGAAACCACAAATACAGATCCAACCTCTTAGGTGAATCTAATTCCATTACTGGAGAGGTCTAAAAAAAAAAAAAAAAAAAAAAGGTGCCTTTCCTGTAATAGTGCTGAGGTAACCCCTGCAGTGCAGTCAGCTTGAACTGTCCTCACATCTAATTCTGTTTTATATGGAAGAAAATGTTGCTGGAGCGCTTTATGGCTGATTGGACTAATTTACTGGGGAATAGGCAGCAGTCTGTCTTTAGATAAATGCTAATCAGGACATTACTGCTCTCCTTCAGTCTGGCTGCCACTATTATGCTGAAAGGGAAGGTCAACAGCTAATAAACCCAGTTAACAAGCCATTCTGAACTTCACTTTAGCTTAACGCTCTTCAAAAGCTGCAGTCATTAAATCCATAGGCTATTAGGAGCTGCCCTCATGTTTTCACTGCCAGCAAATACAAACTTTCAATGTAGTCATTAATGTAATTAACAGAGTCTAACCCAATTTAATGTAGACAGAAATACACATAATAGTAAAGACACTAATCTTTCCCCCTCCACTAGATCTAAGAACCTAGGCTCTGAAGACAAGTTGAAACTCAGATTTCCATGAATAAGATACTATTTCAATTTCTCATGTCTACTATGTCTCCAAAGCTGTGTGTCAAGTTCAGCTTATCCACCGTCTGTTTCGTGTCCTGTTAACCACTGACTTTAACAGCACTTTGACAAGTTGTACATTAGCGTTAACTCTAACCAACCTTAAATGGACAACATTCATTCTGCTCAAACAGGAATCAACTGTGAAAATAGACTTAAGTGAAACTGAGGTAATGCAATGAGTTCTATTTCAGGGGATTGAATATGACCACCATCAACATCATACGAGATGCCGTTGGGCCAACTTACACGCAAGCACGTTAACCCACAGATTTGGCTCTGATTCTCAAACAGGTAAAGACTACCTGCAGAGATTTGCACCTGCTTTTCTCCATTTCTTCCCAATGACACGTGCAGTTTTAGAAAGTGCAAAAACTAAGTGCGGTGTAGCATTCCCCCATCCCCAGGAATGCCGCATTTCCACACAGTGCGGGTGGAAAGTACATACAATGCAGAACATGGACACTTTAACCCACAGGGACAGAGGGCAATTTTCACACAGCCAATTTTCCCATTCTCCTGTTATGAATGACTAGTGGGTGACATATGTTTTTAATTATTATCGTTCCTCACTTAGTTATATTTTTTACTGATTTCAGCACATAATAAAATGTGAATAGATACATTAATTTATCTGCATAAATGACTTTTTGAAAGCTGCCCTCTATAAGTCTTGTACCAAATAGCTGGCTGGCTAGATTACCCATGATAAATACAGTTATAAGTAGGTATGAAATTTTACAATGCGTGTACTTTTAGCCAGATAAAAACTAGACATTTATGGGGAATGGTTAGTTCAGGAGAATAAACATGGGTTGAATTGAATTTTTACATCTATGCATGTTGTTTTGCCCTATTCTATCATCCACAGAAACAGCAGGTCGAAATACATGCAGGTATTATTTTTATCTTGGATGCAATTTTCAAAAGCAAACCACACCATTTCAATAGCTTGTAGCAATACAAGCTATTGAAAATTGTCGCCTTAATATATCAAATTATCTCCCAGACTAGTGGGTAAGCCTATCATTAAATGGTGAGAAACCTAGGCGGCAGCCTAAACACTTAAGTTTCCTAAACACTTAAGTTTCCTGTCCACTGCCTTCCCCTTTCTCATTCCAATCCCCCCCCCCCCCCAACACACACACACACAGAAGATCCCACATTAAAGATACCCTTGGGAACCTGACCTCCTAATATGTCACCAAATGGGGCTTAATGGCTAGTGGAGCTGCACTAGTGGGTGGTATCATGGGGTGGGATGGATTAGATGGGTGCGTCTGTGGGCAGGAGTAAGTGGATAGTGGGTATAAGGCATAAGAGCGGGGTAATGTTTACATGATCAGGTAGGAGGCTGTGTGTGTGTGGCTGGCTGAGGGGGTATCTGAGTGGTTTGTGTTCACAAGTAAGAACATAAGAACATAAGAAATTGCCATGCTGGGTCAGACCAAGGGTCCATCAAGCCCAGCATCCTGTTTCCAACAGAGGCCAAAACCAGGCCATAAGAACCTGGCAATTACCCAAACACTAAGAAGAACCCATGCTACTGATGCAATTAATAGCAGTGGCTATTCCCATAGGGGTAGATTTTAAAAACATACGCGTGCCAGTACTTTTATTCGCGCACCAGGCGCGAACAAAAGTACGCTGGATTTTATAAGATACGCGCGTAGCCGCGCGTATCTTATAAAATCCGGGGTCGGCGCGCGCAAGGGGGTGCACATTTGTGCAACTTGCGTACGCCGAGCCCTGCGCGCGCTGCCCGTTCCCTCCGAGGCCACTCCGAAATCGGTGGGGTCCAGCCCTTCAGCTGGAAGGGCTGGACCCCACCTGCTGCAGTGATCTGCCTCTCTGGTGTCACAGTCTCCTCTGTTAGGGCCTGGCTTCCCTGCTAGGGTTGCAAACTCTTCCACAGACCATATATTTCAGATCCTGCCACTTGGAAACCATTTGGTGTTAGGCCTACACTATAATGCATATTGGGTATGGCCTTGGACCTCTGAAAGCAATAAGTATACTTTCATATATCACAACAGCACTAAAAGCTAGCACTCAAACAATAACAACCCTACCTATTAAAAAAAGCAACACTGCAAATATTACACCAGGCCCTAACACACAAATACATCTTCTATTAGGAAAATAGAACAAGCCAGGCTGCTATTGAACCCTACACTGGAAGAATATCTCACTTTGGCCACATATGCAGAATGCAGACAGAACCTCACCAAATACAGAATAAAGAAATCATAAAATGTAAACAGAAATATGCAAAGACTGAACTGGAAACTGCCAACAAGCCACCACACTCTATATGTAGTGTAACAATGGAAAAACAAAATATCACCATCACAAAACATCAAGCAAAAAAATTAAATATAAAACATCAATCATAATAGTAAAAAGAACACTTATTTCAAAGCAGTTGATGAATAGAACATTAAAAATTGATATAAAATGTGTTTATAAATTTCACAAACACCAAAAAAATATTTCAAAACATCAATGTCATCAAATAATACCCAATAATTAGAATTAAGGATTAAAAAATTCTCCCTTTTTCTATACCTGAGAATTTTTAATTTCTAGTCACCCTGCAACTGTTGTGGACTATTACAGGACAGGAGGGAGGGAAGGTGAAGGGGCCGCATAAACTTTCTCCTCTGTTATACACACAGGTTCATTTTCTCACATAACAGACACACTCTTTCACATGCTCCCTCTCTCACATATGCTGTCATATGCTCCCTCATTCACACACACACTCCCTCTCACATACATTCTCACTGACACATGTACATACACGCTCGATTACATATGTACTCACTGACACATGTACACACACGCTGATGTCACTGATAGAAATGTGAATTCGTTTATCACAAATTAGGCAATTTCAATGAAATTGCCTAATTCGTAGTGGTTCGGGGGACCTGAACCATGAAACGGATTTTCCCCGAACGTCGGGGAAAATTCGTTTTTCGGGTTAGTGCGGGGGGAGGGGCACATTTATTTAAAAAAAAAAACCCCAACCCTTCAAATTTACTGTATTACAATCCCCCCACCATCCCGATTCCTCCCCAAGATTTACTAAAAGCCCTGGTGGTCCAGCAGGTTCTCGCGAGCTCTCTCTCCCTCCAGGCCGTCGGGCTGTCGGGCCTGCTACAAATCAAAATGGTGCCCATGGCCCTTTGCCCTTACGATGTCACAGGGGCTACCGGTGCCTTGGTCAGCCCCTGTCACATGGAAGGAGCAATGGACGGCCAGCGCCATCTTGTGCTCCTACTATGAGACAGGGGTCGACCAATGGCACCGGTAGCCCTGTGACATAGTAAGGGCAAGGGCTATCGGCGCCATTTTGAATACTGGCAGCCGACGGCCCGAGTGCAGGTGATCGCTCCAGGACCCCCGCTGGACCACCAGGGACTTTTGGCAAGTCTTGGGGAGGGATCGGGATGGTGGAGGGGTTGTAAGAAAGTAAAATTGAAGGGTTGGGGTGGTTTTTTTCCAGATTCTTTTTTTTTCCCCGATTCGTTTTCCCCGATCCGCGCCGACAAAAAACGATCCGCCGAAAAACGAAGTTTTCGACGAAGCGCCCGAACCGAAATATGTCCCGTTACGAAAAAATGAAGCTCATCTCTAGTCACTGACATGCTCTCCCCCATATGCTTTCACTGGAACACATACTTACATATGCGTTCACTGACATACACATACTAGCGTTCATCTGCTCTTTGGCACACACACACATGCTCTCATTCACATATACTCTGACACAAACATGCTCTCACTCACACACACACACCCAAGTTCACGTATGCTCTGACACACACAAAAAATACTTGTGCTGGTGGCTCAGGAAGCTCTCTTTTACCACAAAGATCTTCAGCAATGCATGCCCCTTGAAACAGTATCTCAGTAGCGCATCAGTGTTATGTAGACAGGCCATGGTGTGAGGCAAGTCAGGAAAGAAGAATTATTTAGCAGGGCGGGAAGAGGGAACTTATGTTATTTGCTCTTGCTCCCTAGGGTCCCCGCCTGCAACAGCAGCAGCAGATTGTACACTCTGGGTTACTGATGTTGTGTCTGTCAGACTCAGACGGCTTCGTCCCACATCCCTCACCTCAATATTCGCTTTCTCCACCAGCCTCGGGGAAATGGCGATCGCCGCCTCTGCTTGCCGCACTCCCCGGCGTCCCGGAGCGGCTATGGCAAGGCATTCAGCCATGATTCACCTGAGGGCCTCCTAGGGAGCGCGTGCGCTACCCACGTCTTTATTCCAACATTGGCGCGAACCTCGGGGGCGTCCCCCTCGAGTGACGTCACACCATCCGGGTATTTAGCCTGCCCATTTGCTGACTGACTTTGTTAGCAAGCATTGGACTTCCAGCTGTATATATTCCATATATATATATTTCCATGTATATTTCCGCTGATTATAATCCATGTTTCTGTATTATTAATTTATTGTTTTATGTTAATTTATAGTTTGTAATTTTGTTAACTTATTGTTCAATTACTTAATTCTGTCCTATCTTCCGACATCCATGTTTTTACTCTCCCTGTTTTAATGTAACTTCTCTTTTCCACTTATACGTTAATTGGTTTTTCCCCTTGTTCTAATGTAAACCGGTACGATAAGACCTGGTCTTGAGTGTCGGTATAGTAAAAGAAGTTAAATAAATAAAAATAAATAAATTGGACTTGTCCGGTCTAAGCTGCTCTGCCGCTTCTTGCTGCTGCTGGAAGCTCTCTCCACCCTCCGGGGTTCTACTAACTTGGGTACCCGCTCCTCGGGGGTCCTATGCTTCTTTCCAGGTGCCTATCCAGTATCCAGGGACTCGCTCCTCCTTGGTGCCTGCTACATTTACTTCTACCTGCTGGGAACTCCACCATTACAGCTACAAGAGTTGTGAGTAATCTAAACATCTACCAGTCTGTCTCACCTACAGCTCCTCATTGGAAACCTGCATCGGAGCTCCCTACAACACCATTGTGGGACGGGTCTCCTCAGCCAAGGACCCAAGACTGCTGCTGCAGGAATGTACTCACTACTGCCACCTCTGGTGAACTCTACAAGTTGTATAATAAAACTATCTCTGTGTTTGTGCATCTGAGTCTAGCCTGGTACTGCAGTTCCTCGCGGGGCTCCTCTCCGTGGGAGTGGCCATCACTGCAGTACCTAAGAATCCACCAAACACCTCAAAACCATAACACCTGAGGGCTGCTGCAGTGCACAGAGACTGGTGCTGAAAACATGGGTTTTTTCTTAACTTCACATGACATCTCTGGGGAGAGGAACTGGCCAGCCTTACTTTTCATCAGCCAGCCTCACCGGGTTTGTAGCGACTCGGACTTGGGAAGCCGGGATGGGAAACTCTAGGCCTAGGCTCGTCTTGTGCTGTTTGCTGGGGCTGCTCTTTGGCACTGGAGCCTATTACTCTTTCTACCTCGCTCTGTATATTTCAGTCTCTCCGCGTCAGGCTGCGTTCTGCTGGCAGCGGGCAGGCCTCTCCCCCTCTGCTGATTAGCCCCAGGCCTTGCTGACTGGGTTTTACAGTGTCCGGTTACCCTTGTAACCGGACACTGTAGAATTACCTGCAAAACTGGGCTGTCCAGTTGAAAACTGGGCAGTTGGTCACCCTATTCCCTGCCAGCCTCGCAGGTGCATTCTGTTGGGGCTGCTTACCTCCTCCGCTGCCGGTGGAGCCTGTTCTCCCCATCGTCGCTGCAGCTCCTTTCCTCCAGTGCCATGGTCTCCTTTTCCAGCTGGGCCTGGACTCCCCGCTACTCGCATTACAGACCAAGCACTATGTCCCATGCCTCCATAAAGTTGACAAAGATCACCCCAAAAAGCTAACTAGGTTTTATATAATACAGTGGGACAATCCTTAAAAAAAGGAAAAACCTTGCATCTTAAAACATTCATTAGTCTAACAAAAGTATTATCTCAATGAAACTATATTGTTGGATTTCTGAAAAATAATGCCATTGTGGCTGATATTTTGGGTGACATTTTGTCCTGTGACATGACTACAATGGCATTTTGTACCCCGGAAGTAGAATAAAATTGTGGGCTCCTTAGGGCTTCTCCTGAGCCCAGGAGAGAGAGTGCCATTGGGTCACATCATCACACAGGCAAACCAGTAGAAAGGCATAATACATTCACCTCCTTCCAACATCCTTATAAAGAGTCTGAAGAAATCAGAAGTGCATACTCTAAATTTAAGAGCTACTTCAGAACTGATCCTTACGCTGAAGGGTCTAAAGGAGCAATTGTGTGTGATGCACACAGTATCGCACAAGAACTGCTGCTGCAGTGGAGCTGACCAGAGTTTCGGAAGCAATCCCCACAAACCTCAGTTAAAAAGAGGTCACAAATGGTGTCGCTTTGGAGAAGAGCAGAGTACCTCTCGCTGACTGAGTGAAAAGTGCACAAAGAGAAATAAAGCAGTTCTGTCCACCCTCAGACAGGCCCAGTTGCATTTCCTGTCCTCCCAAGGGAACCACCTTGGGGCATTTCTCTATTTGTCACAAAGCATGTAAGAATTTTTCATCTGCATGTGATTTTTAGATTTCTTTGAAAAACTAGAAACTCTACAGGGAAGACAAGTCCCCCCCCCCCCCTCAACATAATGTGATGGACTTGTCCACTGTTGTTTCTCCACATAGAAGAATGCTAGGAGGACAACCTTTAACAACATTTGCACAGGTACATGTAAAGAGACTGTCTGAACATTACCCTCTCTCAGTGCAATTAAAACATGCATGCTTGCTAGAGGGGACAATCCCAAGGGGGATGTTTAGGAGGGGGAAGGAAAAGAGTGGGCGTAGACTGTATTTTAAACTCTAAGGTGTCACTAAACAAAGGATTTGCCTGGTTATGTTTGGGACCATAGCTGGTCAAACCACAAGTTTCCTGAACTCTGACTGCCTGTAAAGGAGTGTATGTTAGACCCTTCTTAAAATGCCCAGGGCCAGGCATTAAGCTTGCTCCACCTTATGATTGCAGGGCGTTTCTCCTGGGGCCAGTGATAAGAAAGCAGGGCCCCAGAAGGTGAGCAGGCCCCAAGGAGAGCAGAAGAAAAGAACTATGCTAAAATACTTATCTATAAAACTGCTGCATTTTTTGTTTCCAGCACTGTTGGAAGTATGTAGGCTTTTGGTTATTTGTAAATAATAGAGTCTGTAGAAGAAAAGACAGTGTTCAGCCTATTCTGTGCTCCAGCAAGCTAAAGACCACTTACACTGTTACACTGCCTCCAAGTTATCTGGCTAAGTACTTAGCCGGAGAAAACTCATTTGGATAACTTGGACATGGTTCAGAGGCATTCCAGGGTAAAGTTAAATTAACCACATAACTTATCTAGCTAACTACGATATACAGATTTATAGCCAGATAACTTTTCTGGCTAAGTCCTGTCATGCCAGAGAGCAGTGCTAAAATTAGCCAGATAAGTTTAGCTAGCTAAGTCTTTCGCGGGTATAGCCAGGGGAGGGTCGAATCGGCAGTGCTCTGCTGAATATTCCAAGCAAGTTATCCACACTAACTTTACTTGGACAACTTGGCTACTTTCTGTGCTGCTGAATATTGGGCTCAATCCGTGTTATTTTCCATGGAAAAAAGTGCTCACTTACAAAAGGAGGTGCAAAAATCCAGGGGTACTTTGCATCCACAGCAAGTTACAAAGTGAAAGTGCATGCATGCTTTCTCTTTCAAACTTGGTGGAAAGTCCCCCGGGAGCATGTATCCGCAGACTTTGTCCTCATGTGGGACACTGTTTGAAAATTGTTCCTGTATATGCAGGATAACTACACTTGTCCATTCCAGTGTATTCTAATTAGCAATTAGCTGCTTTTGTCCTGATATTTTTGTAATATACACAGGGGGAGGTGGGGGAAAGGGAGTCTGGCTGACCTCCCCCCACTTCTTGCTAGAGCTAATGCAAGCCTCTAATTTCAGCTCAGGTAACTACATTCATACGTCCATCATTTGGAAGAAACTACGCTTCGTAAGCTCAAAATTGCTTCATTTGGGGGGGGGGGGGAGATCCTTTTTGTTATTCCACAGGCAGCCGGCACATTATCCTGTTGCAAGTCACGGAAAGACTTGCTCCCGACATGGAACAAAAGCCATAGTTTTGGGATGCAAAGGCATTCTCTAAATAGATTATCAAGCATTACGTTTTCATCTATCTCAAAGCCAATGTGCTCGGACTTAAACACCAATCAATAACCTGCAATCTTTTGCAGTTAGTTACTGCACAAGGGATCAATTTATATGGCATTAACACAATTTACTATTTTTTTTCCTTGTAATGTTATTGTAATGGAGGTTTTTGTTAGAGTAAGTCAAGGAGACATTAATTAAAAAAAAACAAACCAAAACAAACAAACCCACACACAATATATTGCATTTTCTCTTGTCTGAACTATGTTGCCCAATTCATGGATTAATTTGATATCAGGAGTGAGTGCTCCAGCTTCAGCATGACACAGCAGGATTCAGAATAACTTTTATCCTGTCTGAACAAATAACAAACTAATTTGTATGTTTCAGGCTGCTGTTCTGAAACCACTGCACTGATTTTCATAAATCAAAGGCCCATGATGTTTACACTCCTGTCTGCAGGTCAGGTGGTCATGAAATTTGGATTTCCTTACTTGCCTTTTCAAACCTGTGGTCAAACCAAGTTACAATTTAAGCAAGGTCCATGCCCCAAAGACAGCTTATAATCTAAACTGTCACCCAGGGTAATGGAGGGTGAAAAGACCTGCTCCCAGGAATAGCAGTGGGAGTAGCAGGATTTGAGCCTCGACTTTCATGACTCTCAGCCCACAGCTCTAACTAATAGGCCATTCCTCCCCCCTCCCCCCCACCCCTTCCCTCTTTGACCTCACATCTGAAAATGGTGGAATGGTTGCAGCATCACATAGCAAGTACCTCAAATTCCTTGCCAGAGGATGTGGTTAAGGCAGTTAGTGTAAGTGGGTTTAAAAAAGGTTTGGATAAGTTCCTAGAGGAAAAATGTGTAAATTGCTATCAATAAGGAATAATAGCTTGAGATCTATTTAATGTTTGGGTACCTGTGACTTGGATTGGCCACTGTTGGAAACAGGATGCTGGGCTTGATGGACCCTTGGTCTGACCCAGTATGGTATATCTTATGTTCTAACCACTGCAGTTGCTAAACAGATTCCAATACACCTTGTGAAATGCTGCAGCATTTCATCTGGATGGACCAGATTCAATAAAGTGTTCTCACGTATGGAACTTGTTGCTGTTTTATTTTTTGCAAACTTATTCTTGAAATTTTGTTTGAGTGTGAAAAGTTCGGGAAAACCTAGTTGTTCTAGCTCTACAACAGTGAAATATGATCACACGAGTCATATACACAGCTACTTAATTTTAACACTAGTACAGGTATTTGAAAATTACTGTCTACAGACAGGATAAATACTATGATGTCACATTTCACATTCTAAGGACTTTACAATCTTGAGCAACAGGAATTTAAGTGATTTGCTCTAGGGCAAACAGTGATGGGCAGATATGATATTCAAGCCACAGACTCCAGCCTTCTAACATTCAACATGGAGACATGATTATTTCATGATGCCTAAATTCCTTCTTCGGAACAGAAATTTGCACATAATAATGACAACATTCGTAATGTGAATTTCCATGTAATAAATACATTATTAAATATTAGGGATGATTTTGCCCTATAGGAAACTAGGGAAGAGTGGCAGGGCAGCTTTAAAAATGCTCGATGACAACACGGTACGCTGCGACTTCTGTGAGATTTCAACTGAAATCAACTAACCTGTTTCCCTATGGGAAATAAAAAGAAATATGAATTCTAAATGTTAGGAGTATCATGAGCACATAAAACGTGTGAACCAAGGATCGCTATAATCTGTGGCACAAATCTGAATGCAAATGGATGATTTTTAAAGTTATTGTGGAGGGGACAAACAGACTACTGACTTTAGTAAAACGGAGGCTGAAGTGATTTTTAATGTCTAAAATTCGTTGCTGTAGTGCCTGCCTATGTCACAGTGGATTAACACACTAAAGAAACCATTATAGTAACAGGAAATAATGGTAGATAAAGAACCAAAACGGTCCATCTAGTCTGTCCAACAGGTTTTTTTTAGGGAAGTATCTGCCATGCTATGCAGGCTACCCCCAAGCATAAATGTAAATTTTAGGTGTAACAGAAGTTACCCCATTTCCTCAGTTCTAGTCTCTATCCATTAGGGATCTTTGGCAATCGGCCCACTCCCTTTTGAATTCCATTACTGTTCTTGCTTTCACCACCTCTTCTGGGAGGGCACTGCATGCGTGGAGAAATATTTCCTGACATTGTTCCTGAGTCTTCCCCTTTGGAGTTTCAGATTGTGGCCCTAGTCCTATTCAAAGTTATAATCACAAAGGGCCGGATTTTAAAAGCCCTTCGCGCATAAATCCAGGTGATTTTTTACGCGCGTAGAGTGCCTTACAAGTGCTGGGCCTATTTTATAAAGGCCCGGCGACGAGTGTAAAGCCCCAGGACGCATCTAAGTCCCGGGGCTTGCAAAAAGGAGTAGTCCGGGGGGGGGCGGGCCCAGAGGCCTCTGACACAGCGGCCATTTGCTGCTGTGTCGGAGGATCGCGCACTGGCAGGTGCAAAAGGTTTGGTAAAAATTTGGGGGGGGGTTAGAGTAGGGCTGGGGGGAGAAGGTTAGGAGGAAGGGAACGGGGGAAGCCCGTGGGTGTCGGCACACGCAAGGTGCACTAGTGTGCACCTCCTTGCGCGCGCAGGCCCCCGATTTTATACACGTGCAAATTATAATAATCGGGCCTACATGTATGCGCGCCGGGTAGCACGCACACATGTACGCCCGTGCGGTCTTAAAATCTACCCCAAAATGAACTGAAAGAAAAGCTATGTTTCATATACAGATCTGTTCATAATATACCTGCCGAGCTTGCCTTATTATGTTTGGGAAACCAGTTGCAGTTGATTTCCCTCTTTTCTTTTAGGAAGCTTATTTCCCTTTTCTCTTTTTTTTTCTTCACTTATATTTTGAAGCAAGAGTCAATCAAATGTACTGTAGGTGAGATCTTTTTACTGGACAGACCTAACAGGTCTGTCATTAGCTTGGACAGCTAAGTTCCCTTTATCAATTTGGCGAAGGGGCAGCACGATTACATTGGCTTTACAAATACTACAGCCTCATCTAGGTCTTAGGCTCTCTGCATGCAGCATTAAGGCTCATTAAATAGAAGGGAGAGGGAGGGGCTTTGACAGATCTCAGGAGACAATAAAACTTGATAACTCATAAGGGCCTACATTTGATGTTGAGGAAGAAATTCTTTCTGCGTTTGTGTCACAGTGTTTTCAGTTCTTGTGTACTCCTACAATTCCCTTTAAGTATCCTGATTGAGATGTTGTTAAGGGAATGGTCTTTCTTTGAGAAATCTTCGCCTAATGAGCTCTCATTTCAGTTTTCCATGTAGCATTTTATGTTATGTCTTTGAAGATAGAGTCTTCTTAATTTTGGCCTTGTTTCACTGATGGAGCATCCTTCTTCATCTTTTTTTTGCGTTGGGTCATGTACACTACATTCATAGAGAAACATGAATGTTTGATTATGAATTCTTTCCCGTGTGGTAGGTATAGGGTTCTGGGGTTCTGGGGAATATTTCAGTAATGAGACCAGAGAGAGGGAAGACTGCAGGAGAGGATCAGGATAGAAAGAAAGAAGGAGAAACGTAGAAACTGCATGTTGTTTTATGCCTTGACTCCTTGTTTTCTCTTTGTGCCCTTGCACCTTGTCACTCCTCTGTCTTACCTTGCCCTGCCTTGCCTGTCTGCCCTACTTGTGTCCTGGTCCTCTGTGTCTTGTCTGCCAGACTCTGCTTGTCACCTGGTACTGTGTCCTCTGCTATGAACCTGGACTTCTCTCTTGCCTGCCGCCTGGTACTAACTCTGCAATGGACCCTAGCTTTCCCTTGTAGTCTGCCTGCCCTAACCCTGGCTTCTATTTGGATCCTGTCTTCTTGCTGCCAGCCCTGACCACTGCCCATACCTGGACTATCTCTGACCGCTCCTTAAGGGACATTTGCTTAAGCCCTGTTGGCCCCTGGAATCCAAAGGCTTCATCCATGGGGAACAGAGCTGGTACAGGTGAAGCTCCAGCTCCAGTCCCAGTTAGGCTATGTCTGCCAGCTCTTGGCATGGGCCTAGCGGGTTTGCCTGCTAAGTTGCATCAACCACGCCACAGCCCAAGGGCTCACATTCGTGACAGGAATGCAGATGTGCCAAAGAATTGCCAAAGACATTCTCCGCAGACTTAAGCCTTGAGCTATGGCAGGAAACCTGTGATGTAGGCTATAAACGCAGGAGCTTTGTCATATGTAACCAGGCCTCTGACCTCACCACACACATACCCTCCCCTTGATCATGAGAACATTCTGGGTGTCAGATTGCACATCTAATAAACTCTCTCATGTAAACAGGTGTATCTTGTTATTTATTCTATTCATCCAGCTACCTCTGAAAGCTGAACCAAAGACTAAACTCTCAATCCTCAGGTCCACCCTCCCCACCACCACTTCCTAGACAAGCCTGACAGAGAGAAGATCTTCAAAGGTTCCAGATTCTTAGAGATTATCAGGATTCACAGCAAGATTTACAATGGATGGGATATGGCATGGCATCTTGGGCAATGCAGGTTATTGGCAGATATCCAAACCTTTGAAACTACCACAGTAGGAATGCAGAGGTCAGAAAATCATTTGGAAGTGTGGCACTTCCATGCACAATATAGTGTTGCAGGGTGTTTTTGGTTTGTTTTTTCTCTTCTGGAACATGTAAGATCACAGGATGATGACTTGGATTTACGACTAAAGGCAAACCCAGGTCCTGCAGTTAATGCCCTACAAATCCTTTCCCTGTACACTACAGCTGCCTTCATGACCTTTGTTAATGGGATCCACCAAACCAATCAATATGTTTCAGAAAAGCTTAAATTTAAGGAATTCAGTTAAGTAAATTCTGCTTTCTAATTATAATAAAGGCAAAGTCAGGAGAGGAATTCTGATCTCCTTCTCAAAAGCATGGGCTGCATGAAGGATGTGAAGCTCCCAGAAAAGGCTGTCAGCCACACTCTAGAGATAAGAGAACTAAAATATTTTCATCTTGACATTAATATGCTCCTTTCTCTGGAATAAGAAGCTTGCATGCTTCTTTTTTTTCATTTCATTTATAAACCAATTTTATAAATTATTCAAACTAACCAAAGCTTTAAATACAATGCATGAAGCATATCATTAACATAGCATGTTAGCTTAGAGGCACCACTTGACTCCTTTTTTTGCAGGACAGTCAGATCCTGTCTTGGCGTTTACTCTGCTTCATGCATGGACTTATAATTCTGTTCTTCTTAGGATAATCAGAAATACAAGCCCATGCATAGAATGGAGTAGCAGGATTTGTCTATTTTACAAAACAGAGTCAGCTAGTTGCCCGAATACACATAGATACACTGGAGGTTTCAAACTGCAATCCCTCAAGGGCCACAAAATGAGTCAGATATTCAGGTTGTCACTAATGAAAATGCATTGAGATATTTGCTTACAACTGAAAAGCATTTTTATTTGGGATAACCAGACAACCACAGCTTGACACCTCAGGACTACACTCAGATCACAGCCTGTACCCTAGTCACCAAGAGATATTAGTCCAGTCCATGCCCATACATTTTCCAGACCAAAGCTTCCCAAACCTGTCCTGGGGACCACATACCCAGTAAGATTTTCTGGATAGCCACACTAAATACGCATGAGATAAACCTATATGCGGTGAAGGTCCAATTTACGCAGATTTATCTCAGGTATATTTATTGTGGATATGCTGGGTGTGGAGTCCCCAGGCAGTGACATCTAGACAGAAATTATCTTTTTTTTTGGGGGGGGGGGGGGGTGGCGGGCACAACAGAGAGCAGTGGGCAAATTACATGTACATATTTTGGTGTTTATAGTTAGCTATTTGATGTAGATATATTAAACTGGGGGTGTTCTGTGATTCTCACAAAGTTCTGCACTCCTACCCCTCCCTTTGTTCATTCTGTCTTCCTCCCCCCATCCCGCTCCAAAGCTCACTCTATCAATCCCAGTAGGGAAGCTGCTGCTGCTTGAGTCTGTGCCCACACTTTCATGCAAGTCAAATTCAGTGAAAGCAATATGGAGCCAGAAGCAGCAACAGTGCCCCCAGTGGCAACTGGGGAGTGGGTGCCACAGCAGGGGGAACTAGGACAGAATGAGCAACAAGGGACTTCAGAGAATGCCGAGGATGGTGGCATTTTCATGGTGTGTTTAGATCATATACAACACATTGATTTTGTATCTGGGATGTTTTTAGGGTAAAAAACAGAAGGTCCAGCTATGCAACAGTGCACAAGTTTGCAGACTAATTTCAATCAAAAGGTTTGATGGCCCACAAGGGACTTTTGGATATTATATATTCTATGCAAAAGCTTTTTGGGAAATTTCTAGTTTTGTTTTTCAATTTGAGTCAACAGCTTTACAACCCTCAACATGCACTGGGACGAATATTAAACCACCACCACCACCCCCCCCCCCCCCCCAACACAAAAAAAAACAGGTTCTTTGCTTCCTGGGCCAGCAAGGGATGGGGATGCTGCAAAGGCAGTGTTCACAGCTCCTGGGGGTAGAAGGCAGTCTTGGTCAGCACACAATGGTGACACCTAGTGGCCTGGCTTAGGGTACATGATTGAAAGGCTCTGGAAGGAACCCTGGTGCATAGTCCCAGCCGAGGACTGGTCACTGTGATGACTGGGCTAAGTAGTCTGTGAGGGAATATAAAATGATGGGGGGAGGGAAGGGAATCTCTGAGGGGGTTTCAAATGAAGGATCTCACTGTGTCAGATTCCAGACTCAGTTCCAAATGAGATGGAAGCCCAAAGGAGCCCACAGGTAACCCCCACCCCCACCCCCTCCCCAAGTAAAAAAAAAACCCCAATCTTTGCCATATAATGGCAGCTGAGTCACAACATAGTAACACAGTGGATATCAGCAGCTAAGGAACATTTGGTTCATTGCGCTTTGTACTAAAGCAGATCTCCCAGCTGTCAGAAATACAAGCCTGACTATATGCAGGCGATCTTTCTGTCATTTTGGGGAGTGTAGTCAAGTTGTCCTACTACTTAGATCAGGTAACCTGCCATATCCCCTACTACTACTACTGGATCTTGACACCTCTCCCTGGGACCTAAATGCAGCCAATCCTTTGCTACGTGCAAGTTGAGTTTATCATCACCCTCTACCATTCCGGGCATTCCCATCCCCTATCTGACTATTGTCTGGAAGCAGTGGCTCTTGAGAGAAAGCACTGCAACAGGAAATGCTGGATATTTCTTTACAACATTTCACTGAATTCAAAAAACATGCCTGGTTTCTAAACGGAAGGTGCTGCATTAAACTCAGTGGAAAACATGGAGAAATATTTTCTATATACTGAAAGATTTAGCATTGAATGCTGCTATATAATAATCAGCTCTAACTCAGTAATATAGCAAATGACAAAAAACTGGCCCATCCAGTATGGCCTGTTGAAATTATTATTCTCTGATCCTCGACCATTTTGAGTAAATGAACATATAAAATTCCTGTACTTATACATGAACAGCAGCATCTCCCACACCCCATGTATTCCACCTGACCTCTCAACCCTCTTCCTACCACTGCCCCTCTATATGTTCAATCAAGCCTGGTTGCAAAGTACACTGCAGCTCCTTGTGACCTTGGGCAAGTCATTTTACTGCTCAGACTGCAAACCCTCTGGGAATAGGGAAATACCTCAGTACCTGAATGTAATCGGCTTTGAGAAAAATCTTGTCTGACTAGCATAACACCTTGCAGCTGTGGTCAAGACTACAGTGTTTAAAGGTTAGAGTGATTAAGCAGTGTGATTCATTTAGTCTCAAAATAATCAATTTCTACTCAACCACAAACAATTTATATATAGGAGGCTGTGTTTTGTTTTGCTTTCTCTTTGTTTTAAATATAGTTCACCACTCAGAATTATTTCTGTGAGATGTGCAGTTTGAGATCACAGTATAATTAACACTCATTTTGAAAAGGCTAATGGGACATACTTATCTATACAACCAGTGTTTACAGAGTAGCAAAACAAGTTCCACGGTCATATGCCGCATTGTTTTCAAATTAAAGGACTCTCTCTCTCTTGCCAGTTCTGTTCCCCTCAATATCATAAATTGTTACAAGGAGTAGGCCAGCCTGTTGACTGAGTGGAAGTGTTCTGCACTGCAATTTGAAGGTTTGATCCCTACATTGGGTCTTCTGCATTCACAGCACCGGAGTGGAGGAGTTGCAGTCATTGCTAGAGAGTGACACCTGGTGGCTAAATTCAGGACCTATGATTACAGGACTCTGAAAGGAGCCCTGATGCATGACCCCCTAGCCCAGAACTATTACTGCAATGACTAGAGTACGTCTGTTGTGAGGGACTAGGGGGAATATAAAATAAGGAGAAAATCCATAAGAAACCTCATGGCACCAGGTCCCAGTCCTGGTTCTGAGTGAGCTAGAAGTATAAAGGCATAGGAGAAAACTGCTGGGTGAAAAAAAAAATGTAAAAAAAAAAAAGTGACCAGGAAAGATTCCTTCCACTATCCACTGTTCTGCTTTCTTCATGCATTTGTAGTTCTGTTTATAACTTTATTTGCTGTAGATTTTAACATATTTATGTTCTGCTATAAAATGGTTGTCTCTATCCTAAAAACCACAGTCTGAATAGGCTTGGAATGTAGATAGAATGATTAGCATGTAATTTTTTTTTTCCAAAGTTTAAAAAGACCACTTGGAATATACAAAAAATATATGAATGAACAGAAGACTGTTGCGTCCGGACTCAGATGGCTTCGGCCCACATGCCTCACCTCAATATTCGCTTTCTCCACCAGCCTCAGGAAAATGGCAACCGCTGCGTCTGCTTGCCGAACTCCCCGGCATCCCCGGAACGGCTATGGCAAGGCATTCCGCCATGATTCACCTGAGGGCCTCCTAGGGTGCGCACGCGCTACCCATGTCTTTATTCCAGTGTTGGCGCGAACCTCGGGGGCGTCCCCCTCGAGTGAAGTCACAACATCTGGGTATTTAGGTTGCCCATTTGCTGACTGACTTTGAGTTAGTAGGGATTGGATTCTTCCGGTCTAAGCTGCTCTGCTGCTTCTTGCTGCTGCTGGAAGCTCTCTCCTCCGGGGTTCTACTAACTTGGGTACCCGCTCCTCGGGGGTCCTATGCTTCTTTCCAGGTGCCTATCCAGTATTCAGGTACTCGCTCCTCAAGGGCCCGAGTTGTCTACCTTGGTGCCTGCTATATTTACTAGAGATGTGAATCGTGTCCTCGATCGTCTTAACGATCGATTTCGGCTGGGAGGGGGAGGGAATCGTATCGTCGCCGTTTGGGTGTTTAGAGTATCGTGAAAATCGTTAAAATCGTGAACCGGCACACTAAAACCCCCTAAAACCCACCCCGACCCTTTAAATTAAATCCCCCACCCTCCCGAACCCCCCCAAATGCCTTAAATTACCTGGGGGTCCAGCGGCGGTCCGGAACGGTCTCCTGCAATTGAATCGTGTTGTCTTCAGCCGGCGCCATTCTGCGCCGCCATTTTGCAAAATGGCGGCGCAAAATGGCGGCGGCCATAGACCAACACGATTCGACTGCAGGAGGTCGTTCCGGACCCCCGCTGGACTTTTGGCAAGTCTTGTGGGGGTCAGGAGGCCTCCCCAAGCTGGCCAAAAGTCCCTGGGGGTCCAGCGGGGGTCTGGGAGCGATCTCCTGCCGCAGTCGAATCGTGTTGGTCTATGGCCGCCGCCATTTTGCAAAATGGCGGCGCAGAATGGCGCCGGCTGAAGACAACACGATTCAATTGCAGGAGGCCGTTCCGGACCGCCGCTGGACCCCCAGGTAATTTAAGGCATTTGGGGGGGGTTCGGGAGGGTGGGGAATTTAATTTAAAGGGTCGGGGGTGGGTTTTAGGGTGTTTTAGTGTGCCGGTTTTCCTGCCCTCCCCCTTCCCCCGATTTACGATTTTTTGACGATAAATCGGGGGAATTGGTATTGTATCGTGGCCCTAATGATTTTTGACGATTTAAAATATATCGGACGATATTTTAAATCGTCAAAAAACGATTCACATCCCTAATATTTACTTCTACCTGCTGGGAACTCCACCATTACAGCTACAAGAGTGTGAGTAATCTAAACATCTACCAGTCTGTCTCACCTACAGCTCCTCATTAGAAATCTGCATCGGAGCTCCCTACATCACCATTGTGGGACGGGTCTCCTCAGCCAAGGACCCAAGACTGCTGCTGCAGGAATCTACTCACTACTGCCACCTCTAGTGAACTCTACAAGCTGTACAATAAAAATTATCTCTGTGTTTGTGCATCTGAGTCTAGCCTGGTACTGCAGTTCCCTGCGGGGCTCCTCCCTGCGGGAATGGCCAACACTGCAGTACCTAAGAATCTACCAAACACCTCAAAAACCATAACAAAGACTATATCTAACTCGACTGAAAAACAATGCATTTCTTATAGAAGAATAGACTATGGAGACCAATAAAGACCATAGATCCCATCTGGTCAGCCCAATTTGCTTCCTGTTACATGCCATAATCCTAATTGATCTCAGGCTTTTCTTTGCTTCTTAGTCACTAGAGACCTTTGATGTGTATCCCATCTATTCTTGCCCTGCTACTACTATTGCCTCCACTAATTCCTCTGGAAGGCTGTTGCACGTATCCACCGTCCTCTCCATGGAATAATATTTTTTGATGTTACTCTTGAGTGTGGCCCATATCAAGAACTCTTGCTCTACAACATCTTATCTTATTGTTGTTATGTATTAACCATCCAACAGAAGGATGTGGTCACATCCATTATTGGTGGTAATGTTGGTCTACGCTGCGATACCATCAACCATTTGGAAGCCTCACCCACCTATGAAAATGGAGTCTCTTGTGAATGCAATAAGGATTGGTAGATGAGTCTGTAAAGTAATGTATCCTTCTGTCACCTGTTAACATCAGACCTCCAATTAATTCAGGCTGTGAGTGACCGTCATTTTTAGCGTATATAAGAAACGTAATGAGTTTTTACATAAATGACTGTGTTGCCAATGGTATATCATATGGTTTCAAGATCATTGTCTCAAAGAGCTTACAATCTATATTTGAAGAGAGATGTGGCTTACTGACTTATTACCATACACAGAAGAGGGAGATAAGACTGAGGATCAGATGTCTAAAATTACCTATGCTAAGAAGCAGAATATATGGCCATCTAACTAAAACACTATACGTCACATAAGAAGATAAGAAATGCCATGCTAGGTCAGACCCTGGTCCATCAAGCCCAGCATCCTGACTCTGACAGTTGTAAAAAAAAATAAATAAATAAAAAAAAAAAGCCAGCATGGGTTGTGAGTACCCAGCAGATCTCATGATGTAGACATATTTCCTCTTACTCCTTGGTTTAGCAATAGCTTTCTTTAGACTACTTGGCTACTAATGATTTGTTTTAAAACTTCTAGTTGTTAGTTTCATGGTGTGTCCCCTTGTTTTAGGATTATTTGAAAGGGTAATACCCATCTTTTATTTACCCGCAGCACCCCACTCATGATGTCATAAACTTCTATTAAGTACCCTCTCAGCCATCTCTTTACCAAGCTGAAGAGCTCTAGCCTGCATAGTCTCTCATCATAGGGAACCGTTTCATCCCCTTTATCATTTCTGTCGCTTTCCTCCACTATGCCTTTTTTTCAGATGAGGCGACTGCAGCTCTTTCATTTACCAAGCTGAGGGTACCTGTTGTATCTTTCCAAACACTTAGCTTTCCAGATTATTAACTGCATCTAACATCATGCTTTTCACTAGAGCAAACTCAGTGAAGGGAAGATTGTAAGGTAGTAAAATTCAAAGTACAAAATTAGTCCTTTTCAAACTTGCTTGTCAGCTAACAATCAGAATTTCCAGCTGTGCATACATTCTGAGTGCAGCACTGACCTATGAGAGAATGTTAAAAACAATTTCATTAACGCACAGCAGCTCAAGCCAGCCGTGGAGACCAGGTGAGGTTTTTCCTAGGTATAAACATATGATCACTTTATCAATCTAAAAAGAAGACTTATTACCAAAATTTAACTAGTGCTGGGGTGACAAAAAAAAAATCCTACACTCTAAAGCAGATGTGCTAAGCCACTTTTTATCATTGCCTATTACCATCCGACTAGAAACAGACTTTTATGTCAGGCAAGTACCACAAGGCCCATCTTAAATAATAAATACAGTGGAGATATCTGATCTGCCAACCATCAGCATATCCAGATCTCTCTTTTCATCTAAAGTGCCCTGGCATGGCGTTTTGTCAATACCAAAAGGGTGCAGTTTCAAACGTTTAGCTTAACTTGATCTTCCTAATTGTGTAGACAAAGTTAGTCTTCCAGCACCATGCACTAAGCCAACAACTGGTCCCAGAGGATGCAGTTTCCTCTTTGTTCTCCCCCCCCCCCCTCCCCCCCATACCCTAGACACACGGGTAAAGAGAGACAGACCTGACAGTTGCAAGAAGTGACAGGTTTTTTTTCTTTGTTTTGTCAAGGCTCTGTTCCATACGTGCATCTGGACCATCCGTCAATCCAAAAGCTTAAGCAACTGCCGAGATGACAGCTTCTCTGGTTCTTTCATCAGCTGAAGCGTGCTGGGTGACCTTTTTCCAGGCTGAGCAGCTGCCATCCTCCTTTATTAAATGATGGCTGAAAATAAGCTCCCTTTGGGTAAACCGTGTCCTTTTGCCTAATTTTCAATGATCATCATTCACATTTAGGGGAAGAGAGAAAACCGATAACAAAGATGATGAAATACTTTCTGAGTTCTGGCTATTTTCATTTGAAAATGTACATGAAGTGTGCACATTAAATGTGCCAGCGTATGTGGGCTATGGGAATATTGCCCCCTTTAAGATTGTCAGCTTTAATAAAAATAATGAACACCACTGTGGGACATAGCAGTGATTCCCACAGGCCTGGAGGCATAAAGTCAGTCTGATTCCAGCCTCTCTTAAAACACAATAGCTTTATTACAGCCTCACACATACACAACTGTTGGGAGGTGGACCCTTGGACCGAAACAAGGTTGATGCTATCTGCAGGTCCTCATTGTCAGCAGACGGTGCTGGGTGATGCGGAGACCCAACTGGACCTTCACCAGTACCAGCCTTCGTTCCCCGCATGTTGAGCCCTTAGGTACCGGGGCCGGCTGGACTTAGGCACAGGTCTCTGGATGACAAATCAGATGAGAACGATAGACAAGGCGGAGTCCAGGAGGTGGGCAGAAGATCGGGGCAGGCAGCAAGCAGACTAATCCAGATGGAGGCCAGAGGTCAGGGCAGGCGACAAAAAGAACGGAGTCCGAGAGGCAGGTAGGTGGTTGGGGCAGGCAGCAGACAAGAAGAAGTCAGGAGAACATACAGAGGTCAAGCTAACGAGTCAGTCCAAGGAACAGAAGCGCGGAACCAGGAGAAGGAACAAGGAGCAGGAATACAGAGAAGCAATTCGTCACTCAAGAGAGTTCGACCTGTTGCTGAGGCAAGGGTTTAACGTCATCATCTGGGGCCGTGGCCCCTTTAAATCTGGGAGGAAGTCACACGCGCACGTAGGGGCAGCGGTGGCAAGCTGTGCATCGCCATTAGTGTCGGCTTCCCACCGTGCCAGGAAGCAGTGGTGGTAGCAGCTTCCAGAAGCCGCGAACAAGGCAGGGACGTGGCTGGCTCAGCGAGGGGCGAGTGAGGCTGACTGTGTGCCTCTGCAGCCAGTCGGTGCAACACAACAGTAGATTGCCTTTACCTTCAGACAATGTACTCAATTACTCACAGATTCAGTACTGCTTCCCTCAGTATTCACATTTCTGCTTCAGCACAGCTCATTGTTTGGACAGTGTTGCTTTACAAGAGTTGGCTTCCTCCTGGAGACTTGGGTCTGGCCTGGTTATACAAAACCTGGATCCCAGCTCTTATTCCCCAGTCTCTGGTTTCACCCTCTAGCCCCTATCTGCCCACAGGATCGCGCCTCTAGAGCATACCCTCCTTAAGGAATTTAAGGTGGACCAGGCGTCTATCCTGGTCCTGCAAAGGTAAATAGGGGAACACTAGGGGCACTGCCTCACATACCCCTCCCCTTAGCTTGGACCCATCGGGCCAAGCTTCCCTACTCCCACCTGTATCCCTTCCAGGAGAGTTCAAAACCTTCCAGTCCCCTTCCTCTGGCTTCCCACCAGTTAACGCTTGGGAACAAGGACTTCATGACATGCTCACCCTCACCTCTTAGGGTTACCCTCGACAGCGTCATGACCACCACCCAGTGTGCCATTCATGTAATGCACATCCCCAGACATTTAACTAAGTCCTTTGCTGGCTCCGGGCTCAAATTCCACCCTGCTGGAGCTTTATGGACAGACTGGGGAACCACCAGTGCTGATTCCTCCCTAACCAGCTGCACCTGTTTCCTGGCATCTGATGTAAAGCCCCCTCCTTGGCTCCTCTGTATCCTCAGTTGGACTCTCCCTAGTGCCCTCCTCTGGGTTCTCCATGGACTCTTCCTCCAGGTTTTTTGCGGTGCCTCCCTCTGGGCTCTCCGCAGTTTCCACCTCTGTACACTCTGGTCACTCGCTCGTGCTGGTTGTTGGCTCTTCTGCAGCCTCACTCACTGGGGTCTCTGCAGTGCCAACCTCTGGGCTCACCTCACTTCCCTTTCCATGCCCTCTCATGGGAGTTTTCTCTGGTCTCCGGATAGTGTTTGGGCACCATATAGGACCACCTCTAGTGCCAATATCAGACTGTAGCCACGACTCAGTCTGCTCACCGGACCCCTTTGCCAGCCACTCCTCCAGTTTCTCCATGAGCTGTTGGTATGCCTTGTCCAGCCAGTCTAAGCATTCACTCTCTTGCTTGGCCTGGACTCTTGGAAGTGGGTTCTTTCACTTGATTACCCTAGTTGGCCTTTCCAGCTATCAAATCAAGCCTCAGGTCCTCTCTCTGACTTGACTCTTTGGACTGGGGAACTCCCACTACACAGAAATACATGCTGTTTATCCTTCCAGTCCTCTGGCTGCTTGTGCATCGCCAATTGCTGCAGTACCTTGACTGCTCCACTCCAGGTTTTCCTGTGGCTGCACACCTTCCCTGCAGAGTGGCTTGCTCACTGGAAGAGGGCCCCACCCTGTTTCCATTCATTGCACTCATAGCCCACTCTGCCAGCAAAACACCCTGTTCAGCACTGCTGCACCAGTGTTCCTTCCTCTTGCAAAATAAATTAAAAAAAAAAAAGCCTGCATAACCAGCAATAACCAAATCACTTTTAATCCCTATCTACCTCCAGCCAGGCTGCTCCTGTTAGCAGGTACAAACCTATCACTTCCTGGCTATCCCTGTAAACAGGCCCACTCACAGTTTACTCTCTACCAGAAACTTTTAAACTTTGAGGTTTTTTTCTTCAGTGAAGCCGCTGAACCTTTCACAAGCTACCATGCTCTGTAAACCCCTGCGTTCTGTATTTTGTTTTAGAGCACAAGCCCCCTGTATTCTGTACTATGTTTAGAACCACAGGTCTTCTTCACAACTCTCTGTACTCCCAACAGACACTTTTCTTGGAGGCTGGGTTTTTTTCTGTGCAAAGCTTTAGAAAAAATACCATGTATGGCACCATATGTGGGACTGAGTGATGATTTCCACAGGCCTGGAGGCATAAATTAAGTCTGACTCCAGCCTCTCTTAAAACACAATAGCTTTATTGCAACTTCACATTTATACAACAGTAGACTGCTTTTACCTTCAGACAGTATATTCAATTACTCACAATTTTACTACTGCTTCCCTCAGTACTCACAGTTCTGTTTTGGCACAGCTCAGTGTTTGGACAGTGATACTTTACAGGAGCTGCCTTCTTCCTGGAGACCTGGGCCTGGTCTGGTTATCCCCACCTGGATCCCAGCTCTTATTCCCCAGTCTCTGGTTATGCCCTCTGGCCCCACCTGTCCCAGAGGATCCCGCCCATAAAGGATACTCTCCTTAAGGAATTTAATGTGGACTAGGCATCTAGCCTGGTCCTGCATAGGTAAATAGGGGAACAGTAGGGGCACTGCTTCACAAACACCTTTCTTTACATGAAGTCACAGCTGTGATAAGTCTAGCAACATATTTTTCAGATATTTAAATTGTTTAAAAATTTAGAAGTCGCTGCTGAGTCCACTTGGGTACAAATTTTGCTTGTTGAACTTCCCTTCTCAGATTAGTGAGAATAGTAATAAGGATCCAACTAGAGAATAATATTTTTGGTTACTAAAGGGGTCTATGCATTATTTATTTTGTTTAAAATTATTTATCAACCACCACTCCAAAGATCATGGTATGGTAGGCGTTGACCCTTGGAGCAAAGTGGAGATGGCATAAACTGCAGAGTGGAGCCATGCATGTCCCCACCATCAGCTGGCAGAACTGGATGAGACAGAGGCTCAACTGGAGCTTCATCTATACCAGCCCTCATTTCCCTTAAGTTGAACTCTCGGGTGCTGGGACCAGCAGGTCTTAAGTGTGGCCTCTGCTGATGAGTTAGAGAGCCATATAAATGGTCAGATTACAGGTCAGGGACAGGGCAAGCTGAGTTCAGATGTAATCAGAGAGCAGGCAATAGTAAGTGGCAGGTGGAGTTCAGGCATAGTTGAAGAACAGGCAGTGGTCAGTGGCAGGCGGAGTTCACGCATAACTGAGAATCAGGCAGTGGTAAGTGGCAGGCGGAGAGCAGGCAAAGTCCAAGGAAAGCTGAAGTCAGAACCAGAGATCCATCCAAGGGAAGGTGGGATAGGCAGGCAGGCGAGGAACAGCAAAGGTGGGGAGGCGATGAGACAGAAGACACTGAAGAACTGAAGACTTGACCACAGGATGAAGACCACACAAAGAACTGAAGAATGATCACAAATAGAGATGAGGACCACAGGAGACCAGGAATACAGGCAGGGACACTGAGACAAGTTGCTCTACTTGACCGTAGTGGACCTATTGCCAAGGCAAAGAGGAGCTGCAGCAGTGGTCTTTTATAGGCCTACGCGTCCATCATCAGGTACCACTAGCCTTGTTAAAGGTAGCGAGGTCAGGTGCGTACATGCCTTAGGAGGGCCCAGGGAGAGTAGCAGCATCATAGTGCATCAGGAGCAGTCAGAATGCAGTGGTCCCTCGCGCGTCCATTCAGGGGCTTTCCCAGGTGTTGGGTGCTTGTTCTACTGGGCTTGGAGCTGGAAGTAAATGCACAACACATGGAAGCTTACAAAATAATCAACAAATAATGTGGAAGGATATAAGTGATATAAATATCCATAAGATTAATCAAATGTTTATAACTGCTTTACTCAGAGAAATAACAGATGTCAGCATATAGCCCAAAACCAGTTAGATCTTAAAAAGCTAAGCAGGGTCAGCCCTTGCTATTTTCCTGATGTGCAACCACCCAGGAAAGCCAGGGCCTTTAGGCTACAAACCTTTGGAGCATTCTTCAAGGCTGGCAGGCTGTCCTGAAGATAAGTAAATTTCCCAGGTAGATAACTTATCAGACCATGTCAAGAAGCTCAAACAGCCAATCCAGAGGTCAAGATAATGCTCCTATGAATAGCAGTAATCACTGCAAAAGCGTTCCGGCAGTGGTTTCAAGGAGAAGTTTTACAGGCTGAAGAGAAACCTAGGAACCTGTGCCACCGCTTCAAAGATGCCGCCTGAAAGTGGGAAAAACCAGGGAGGAGGTTTTGCTGGAGCAGTTCCAGAACAGTCTCAGTCTGCCCATGCAGCGGTAGGTTCACTGGCATCCGGACCTGATGATGGGGAAAGCCCTGGAGGTAGCAGAGGCATACCATCAGGCCCAAACCATGCCTGCACCGGCATTCTGTCAAGAGAAGCCCCTCAACACAGAGAAGGAATGGTGGAGCCCAAAGCCTCGGAACAGGCCCAATTGAACCAATCACCCCAGTGGCAACTTTCAGGTGGCTTGACATGCTTCTGTTTTGTGGAGTGAGGACACTTCACAAGAGACTGTTTCCGCAGGGAACTGGAGGCAATGGACACTAATGCGCTAACGTCTTACTATTACAACATGGTAGATGTCTCCAGCCAGGGAGCCTCTAAATGTGTGATAACAGTGGAGGTGAATGGGGCTCTCACTAATGGACTCTGGTAGTGTAAAAATGCTGTTGTGGAGAGATTTGCTAAAACAGATACATTTTGAAGCTGGAAAAGTAGTGACATTGGCATGTGTTCATGGGGACCATCATTTATATCCCACTAGCTGAGGACACCTGAAGACCCCGGCCAGTCAAGGGATGATGGAGTTTGGAATACTTCCCTGGACTGTGTTGCCAACCCTCCTTAAGATAATCCCAAGATATGGGTGGGACTGCCTGAGTTTCAAAGCCCTTTTGGATCAGCATACAACAGGTCCACCTAGCCATGACCCTGAAGAGCTGGCAGCTCAAGAGCCCTTTCCCAGGGAGGACCTGGACCTTGTTCATAAGGATATTAAACCTCATGAGCCCCGGCGGCAACACCATCAGGACAAATACACCCTGGGGAAGGCCACAAGACTGGAGGGACAAAGTAATCATGAGGGTGCTGCTCCCACAAAAGGGAGGCAAAACTGCTCATAAGGCGATGACTAAGAAAAAAAAAAAGGATGCCAGAGAAGATCCGAGAATCGGAAGAAGCCGAAAAGGCTGTTATAGCCCAGAAGTTGAACAAATCAGCTTCTGGCCAATGCCACATGGGATGGTACTCTGCAGTTGATTCTCTGTCAAGGGAGGTTTCCGTTATACAGAGGGATGCTCATCCCAGCAAGGCTGAGTGGAGGGGATATGTGAAGGAGTGTATAGGCATCTCCCTCAATCTACCTTAAAGGACTGAGCTCAGATATCTTGCCCAATCTTCCTTAAGCTTGGGCTCTCCAAGGTCTCCTGGGAGGAGTCCAACCCCTGAGCATAAAACCTGAGGGCCTAGACAGGTTAGACAGGTCCCAGGGAGCTGACAGAGTCCCAACATACTGATTGAACACTTATCTGTAAGGTTGGTAAACTGCTTGTATTTAAAGCTTAGAGACTACCTGAGTTCAAGGAGTCTATTCTATTGTCTGCTGCCATTTGTGTGTCTTTAAGATCACTGTAAATAAAGAGCACTTTAAGCATAGCCAGAATTCCAATGTGGTTTTCCTCTGGCTGTAACCAAGCCACTGACCACTCGAGTGCCACACAGCTAATGCACACTTTGAGGGAATTCTTATACACATACATATGTTCACATCACAAAAATGTGTTTAAACAAAAAAGTTATATATCGTAGAGGCTCTTCAACCATTGCTCCATATCTCACAATGTACAAAGCACAGAAGTTTCATATTAGTATGGAAACAGACATCAAGGTATTATCATGATCATTGTTATTCTTGCTGTGGTTAATCAATTCAAGGATTATTGTTGGCCTTTGGTTAAGGGAAGCAAGGAGGTCACCCAAGGAGCTGTGAGTTGAGGGGTGCCCTAGGCACTGCCCGCATGCCTCAGTAGTGGTCAAAGATCACTAAGCTATTCAGAGACTTGAAAGTAAACTGCAATCTGAGACTCAAAAGCTTCTATGAGTTCACCAATTGTTTCTATTTAAGAGCAAAGCTAATTTCTGTTGACATTTTTTTTTCTATTTATTCATTTTACAAATTTTTCAAGCATCAAAACCTTGAATTGAAATGCATATAAATCAAAATTAAGTAAATAGCAAAACAAAAGTAAATAGAGAATCTACTCTTCCTTTTAAGCAAAATACTGTTAAAATTAAATATATAAACTATACAATTAAACACCCATGCATAAGCCCACAATATGGATCCAAGATCATCACAATCTCAAACAAAGCTCCTCAATGCTGCGGTTAACATTATTTACTCAGGTAAACTGGGTAGGAAGACAGCATACTTTTAACAAGATCTTTAGTCACAGCATTTATGGAGTTACTGGGCTAGAAGTCAAGGATGAGCTAAGTACACTCTTCTTTTTATTAGACAAAAAAGAAATTAATTGGGAAGGTTGGAAGAATAAAAAGGTAGAACCTTGATATTTAATCAGGCATTTACATGGGTATATAAGAAATAATAATGAACCTAATTCAAGGACTTGTGGTTTCAACAATAAAAATTGTTGTTTTCTCTTCTGTGTTTGTTTAGATAGATCTGGAAAAATTTGTATCTTGTGTTTCAGAAATAACTCATTCTTCTGTAAGAAATATCTTTTGAAAATCCTCTCTCTATCTGCTTCGAGCAGAAAAGTAACCACAAGTGTTGATGTCTCAATTGATTCTTCCTCAGACTGCTCCAATACTGCTGATAGATCAATTCTAGGTGAATCTTTAGGTAGTAATACGCGGAAATTGTTCGGGTCTACTTGAGTTCTCTTTTTTGGCGGTATATAATATTTATTTATTTATTTATTTATTTTGTATTTTTATATACCGATAATCGTTTGGAACATCTAATCGGTTTATAGCGAACAGCAATTCAGCAACAGGCTGTACATATAACTTAGCGAACAGCAATTCAGCAACAGGCGATACATATAACTTGGAAATCAATGCTTAGTTTAGATTACGTGGTCATTATATGACAAAATAAATACAAACAGATACATATAACTTGGTAATCAATGTAACTAATAGCTATGATAGGAATATTTACTAAATAGAACTTGGTTTAGATTAAGTGGTCATTATATTTATTTATTTATTTATTTATTTTTAATATACTGGTGTCCGTTTTACACATCACATCGGTTTACATTCCAACAAAAACAAATACAGGAAATCAAGCATTTCCTTTGTCTAATACATTGAACAATAATAAATATGGACATTTTTAACAAGGGAAATAAAACATGGAAATAGTTAACACAATGGGTTGCACGAAGGGGTGCACAAAGGAGAGTGCCCCTTTGTCGCGCCCCTTCGGCGCGCGATGCATGGCGCGCAACGCCTGGTGGCTTGGCGTCTTTCAACGGTCCAGCTATGACGATGATGTCGGGGGGAGGGGCGGGTCTCTCATTCTTAGCTCTCCTCCCATTATTCTCTTCTCAGTTTCAGAGGTATTTTTACCATTTTTTTTTTGTCTTTTTACCTTAGAAGTTCGATGTTATAAGGTGCTCAGTGATGGTGGGCAGCCCTCCCCTTCATGAGCGCCCAGTGGCTTGGCGTCTTTCAATTTATATAATATAATTTATATAACAAAATAAATACATACATACGATAACTGAGAGGGTAAAAAGTGATTGACCGGAGAGAGGTAACTAAGGACAGGCGAAGGGGGGTAGGGGTGACTAAAAATCAGGGGGGAAAGAGGTAAAATGGATAGCTCTGGTGAAGGCTTGCTTGAAGAGCCATGTTTTGAGGTTCTGTTTAAATTTCTTATAACATGGTTCATGACGCAGAGTGTGGGGCATGTTATTAAAGAGAACCGAGCATACTCAGGTTAACATGATCATGTTATTTAGCTTCCCTCTACATCTTTGTTGCTTAAACAAACCAGGAAGGCAATATATACAATTTTATTAAAATTAAATAAATGTATCTTTGGATAATAGTGTGGCCACACTACTGTTGACAATTTTTACCACAATCACACTGCATTTATTTATCCTTTCATTCATTTTATACACCTTTCTGCTGAGACCACCAAGGATAGCTCACAATCATATCATATATCACTTAAGAGGCATTTTAATGTGCACATAAATGTTATTTTACATATACATGCTAAACTTTTATTTTAGAATGAGTTTTATTGCATAGGCCCCTAAGAAAGAAAGAGGTTCACATTAGATTTGTCTGAGAATCTGTGGCATAATACATACTTAAATCCATGTTCTTTACCACCAGATGCTGCCCTGATTTCACATCCTTTATATTCTCCTGGTTCTTTAAGTCTGTGCTTTAGCTACACTAGATCTTGCCTCCTCTCTAGTTGTTTAAATGCTTGTAAGTTCCGAGAATCCTGGATTTGTCAAACAATCTCCAACCGCTTTTAAAGAGGATCAAACACCTTGTAATGGTAATCACAGCCTTAACATGTCAATAAACACAAGATAAAACCTACTCAATCTAAGCTCCTGGGGACATTTTATCTGTAATCACACCACAACAATCCAAGGCTTTTGAGAAGACCTACAAAAGGCTGAAACTTTCCCTTCATCTGCCAGTGACAGTTCAGACTATAAAGAGCACAAGGGTTATATAACATAACACATGCACTTACATACCTCTTTCCTTCATACAAATACAAACTTAGGGGAGATGTGTAAAGGTATTGAACATGAAAATAATATGAAATCTTAAGAACTAAAACAGAACAAAAAAAAAACAAAAAACAAAACACTACAGAGGAGCTTGCACGTCTACGGAGAGAAAAATAAAACAGCTGGTGCGAGCAGCAGCAAGATGTCCATCCCACTAGTGACAAGATGGGAAATGACAGGAAACAGATTTTCACTCTTCCAACGGCAAAAGAAACATACAGCCTGGCCTCTTGTGTTTGAAAACCTCCAGATGCTGCCCTCTTCTCACATTTCCATAGCTTTCTTCATGCCACATCTGAAAGCTTTCCTTCTCCCTAGGAACTGCAAAACTCTGGCATGCACATTCTTTGCTATTCCTGTCAGGATGCTGTCAAACATACTTTTATTAATCCTGAAATAAAATCCTCTCTAGAGTGGTTTTAAGAAGCTCTCCTGAGAGTCTTTCCCACTCTCTTCCCAAGAAATTACCATTTTAACTATTTTTCTTTTTTTTTTTTTAAACATAGTAAATGACAGCAGAAAAAGAATGAAATGGCTCATCCAGTCTGCCCAGCAAGTTTTTTTTTAGCTTTTGTTTAGAGTAGAAACTGCCAATCCATGCAGGTGTCAGCCATTACCTGGCTGATGGACTCCAGGCAGGCTTTTCAGGGTCTGGTATTTAGCAGGGACACTCCCATGCACTGTAAAACTCCAAGGGAAATCATTTGCAAATTCATCCTCTGATTCCCCAGGTGAAGTTCAAACCTCCACTCTCAATGTCTGGGTGGGAAGCAGAAGCTCCCCAGCAGAGCCACCAGCTTCAACTGAGTTGGGCTTTGTGACTAAGTCCCAGCCTTTACATCATAGTCCTCTTTTTTGTAGAAAAACGAGTCCCAACAAAACAATAGAGATGAGCTTAGTTTTTCTGGGTCGGGTTGGGTTTCAACCTAGCTTGATGGCTCTCTACCTGGGTTACATCAAGCTAGGTTGAGAGAACATTGCTCAAATCTCATCTTTGGGTGAGTTTTCTCACTCCGAAGGTCATCAAATCTTCACAAGAGAGTAGGGGTGTGAATCGTGTGATCGATCGTCTTAACGATCGATTTTGGCTGGGGGAGGGGGAGGGAAATCTTATCGTCGTGTTTATAGCAAAATGATAAATCTAGGCCTATGGTTGCAATGTACATTGAGAGCTCTGGCTTGATGAATGGTGTAAGATAAGTGCAACTTATTATGTTTGTCAAACTTGGAATAGTTTTTATGGCATACACATGGACAACTAACATCTATGTTCCTAAAAGACCTGATTGGGTGGTCAGCAGTTCGTATTTATGTGGAGCCTTGTTAAATAAAACTGAAGTAGCACTTATCTTCAATGATCATGATTTGTTTATGCATCTTAAAAGTAATGAAACGAGTGTAACGGAGATGTTATCCCTGTTCAGTGGAGAGGTCATATTTGACTGCTTTAGTTGTGGTGGTAGTGCCAGAACACTTCCATAAGGGGTATATATTTTCTGCCTGTCTGGATAGTATAAACTAAGCCTAAAGTGCATGTAACAAACAGTCTATAATCATGCCCTTGTTAGTGTTACTCTTAAAAATTATTCCCACTCCTGCCTGCCACTTATCTAAACTTATGAGCCATAATTTCTCATGTGCAAGTTGTGTGGTCTGGTTTTCAAATAAACCTCTGCTGTCAAATTCAAGTTCCTAACCTCTCGAGAAAGGCAGTAATTAAATGCTGGTGGTTAGAGGTTTCCAGTACAATGGCACAGGGACAAGAGGTTCCAAAGTTACCAGAGGTAAAGGATAATGTACTGTGTGTTTCAAGTGCAAGTCACCTGGTTTTAAAATGCAGTAGAAAAAGAAGATCTTTGAAAATGGATTACAGCATCTAACGAGCATGGGTCTGATTTGTCAAGGCTTTGGACCACAAGTTAAAGAAAGAAGAAAATATTTGATAAAAATCAGATCCTCTCTGAGCTCATGTTCAAAATCTTTCAAGGCTTTTAATGTGTAAATGGTATTTCCCTATTGTGCCAATGGCATTTAGCTACTGATCCCTATGGAACAATTGTAGGAGCATTATTATTTTAAAAAGCACTCTGAGGTAGCGCTAGCTACAGTGCAGGCATCTCTGAAAGCATCAGCTTTCTGAGTGTAATACATGGGGACAATGGAGCCTGCCTGTAGATTCTACTACAGCCTCTTATTCTTATTGTGCTACTAGATCTATACAGTGCTGTATAGTCACAAATAGAATAGAGTCCCTGCTCCATGGAGTTTACCCTCTGCCCAGGATACCCAGACAAGGCTTGGCTTTGATAAGGGAGAGCCAAGTTGTAACAGCAGCCTCAAAAAGGAGTGTTTGTAGATGGGAATTTAACACGTCTAGAAAGTAAAAATGCATCATGTCATATTGGTCTTGAATTTTTGTTTTTAGCAATTTACACAGTGTATGAATGAATTCTTCCAGTGTTTGTAATTGGGTGGGAGAACTGATTTAAAAAAAAATGTAATTTTCTAAAGTGAAACTAGGACTTCTGCGTCTAAGTCAACAAAATGTATTTCTTTAGATAAACTAATATGAAAATAATTTAGCTTTAATATAATAAATATTTGGAGGAAAAAACGCTTTACAAATATAAGTGGTTTAAATAATACACAAACTAGAAGACCAAATCTATTTCAAACACTAGTCCCATGTATGGGCACCAGTGTTTTGTGCTATTGTACCAGAGGGCAAAGCTTACTGAGTCTCCATTTTCCATGGGGCTGGAAGACTTTTGCTGCGCTATGGAGATGTCCTGTTTGACCTTTTAGGAAACCTAAGGCTAGGAGCTACATGGGGTATTCTTGCTGGGAAAAAGGGGGCATTCATGAGCTTAAAATAGAGCACTTCCATTTGCAGTTGTCTAAGGCTGCCGAACCACATGAGTAGAATCGGTTGCTTAGTTTGAGAGAGGAAAGAGATACCTAAATAAAAATAAAATAAAATAGGAATAAATCTTGCATCAATTAGCATGCATCAAGCAGCTGTGCTGCAAAATCTGCTTGCTCTAAGACATAGCCAAATAAAATTTAATTATTACAAAATCCAGACACCAAAAGCACATGAATTTACTTATGCTGGAGGACCTTTTTTGCTTCCTCCACATTTCTCCTATTCCCTTTGATTCAGTTCATGCTTTGTGCTAGATAATTAAAGCAGTTTTACTAACAATGTTTCTTTCCAGTAATTAGGTTAGCAGCTAAAATCATTAAAATCTGCCCTTTCCTTCCTGACCAAATGTCATCCCTGCTGAGATACTAGGGCTTAAAATTTCTGAAAGCTCTTTCTCCTACCTAGCTCTTGCCACTGCAAATTCGAGGAAGTCCAGGGGCATTGCTTTACTGATCCTGACCAGAAGCCCCATGTGGGCACCACGGTATCATGCATAAACCTGGAATGTAGTACAAAGAGCCAGCTCTGGGAGGAAGATGATTTTAAAAAATCGGGGTGGATGCAATTTAAAAGGTGTGTGCTTTTTCTTTAAAAAAAAAATGTAGAAAGAAAAGATAAAGAAAAAATATCAAAGGTGAAGGAATAGACCACAGATGGAGGTAAGCCAGTAGTTTAAAGAATCTAGCTGGAATGGTTGTTTTAAAGCCAATGAAAATCCATTAGAAAAGATGCATTGTGTACAGGGCTCGATAACATCACTTGGTGGTTTCTCTCTCATGTTGCAAAGGCTTCTGTTACTACCTAGAGACTGACTGCTTGGATTGTTCCCATAGTGTTAGTGTCTTCTGACCCCCACTAGGCCCGACCAGATCTTTGGATTTCAAAAGGCCTTCTGTTACTGGAATTCCAAATATTGTTGTACCTATTGTAAGCTGGCAAGGAGCCAGGACTGTGGGCGTCCCAAAGATTCACTACTGATCCCATACTTCCTTCCACCCCACTCCCCCCACCCCCAGGTGAAAACAGGCACTTTTTTGTTTATGCTCCCTGGTATTTGGCAAAGAAATATAGCCGTAATTACATACTCGGCTCCTTTTTTTTTCAGCTTTATGAAAGCAGCCAGCTCCGAAGTTGAAATAAATGTCACGAATGAATAATAATTTCTTTCATTTATGTGGTAATTAGACCTGTTGAATATTGACTGAACGTTCTACTGCCACAAAGCAGTTACTCATAATGGTGGTTTCAGCTATTGTGAATTTTAGGGGTGAAAGGAAATAAAATACTTACCATAGATGTTAAAGGAAAAACTGCAGTAGTCATTATTGTGAATTCTCTAAATAGGGGGGTAACTTGCACAGAGCACCAGTTACAATCCTACAAACTGGGCAGGCTAGATGGGCCATTTTAGTCTTTATGCTGTCATTTACTACTGTATGTTACTAAGGGGTTTATTTATCAAAGTGGTATATGGCATTTTTGCATGCAAAAAACACCATTAATGCAATAGCAAGTGGGCTGGGCTCACAGTTTTGTGAAGCCCTATTGTAAGGCTTTAATGTGAATTTTAACTACACCTTTTTCATTTGTGTAAAGCTGTGTTTGTATTTTGCATGTTCTGATGTTTTTAGCTCCTGGGGAACCAGCCTAGCTATCAGGGCTCTCTTACAACCACTGGGAGGGGGGGGGGGGGGGAGAAAGAGAGAGAACGAACTATCCATAATGCTCGCACACTAGACAGGTATTTATATCTCTATGGGAGGCCCACCTAGTAACTCGAAGTGAGGTTTAGGTATTAGTGTTGGGGTTAGGGACCACTTTGACATTCAACGTGAGACGTACGAACAGAACAGTGCTCTCTACATAGACAGCTATGACATGCTTTACAGCACTGTGTGAATCTATAGAGTGAACTGGAGACTTCCAAAGACTGCTAAGTAATGGATCTGGAAGAAGAAGTAACACATTACACAGTCTTCTTGTAAGGGGAATTGGAAATTATGGGAGGCTTGGAGAGCCACTGATTACGAACTAGAATTCTTTAAAGCTTATCTGAGCAGCTCTCTTCTAGCACAGATGGGATGTTGAAATTTCTATTGAATTCTGTTGAAAACATCACTTGTTTGACCATTGATGGAGATAAGAAAGAGTTACGTGAAAACAAACAATATACAAAGGAAAAGTCAGGTCAATAAGAGAATTAACACAAAAAGGGGAAGGAGAGGAGGAATAAACTCCTCCTAGTCAAATATGCAACCATGGCCTCCTTGTTTGAAGGTCATTTTCTCTCTACACTGAATTAGAAGCAGCATTGTCAATCATTTCTTTGTGCTGGTAGTCCCCATGCTCTTCAAGAAGAAAAGAACAGCAATAACATTGACATTTTATCCCATGAGACTGAAGAACGTGGTTTGCAGTTAAATTGTAAAGGTCCTATGGGAAAGATCAGAGCCTCTGCATCATTAGCCCTGATATTCAACTCTCAAAGTATCTAACTAATCTCTAATTAATACCTTTTCCACTTAAAGTCTGCCTTCCAACTTCTCTTCCTAGGAGTACTGTGGTGGTCATCAACATCATTTTATTATATTTGAACCAATGTTCCCTCTAAGTTGTATGTGTGCACACCCATGCACAATTTTTCCTGTGGCCACACACGGCTTTTCCTCGGCAGTACAGGAAGACCAGCAGGCCATAGTGGAGCTCATCTCACTGTGGCCTGAGGTGAAGATAAGGCAGGAGGAGCCACAGTGGAGCTAATCTCACCTTGCCTGAAGAGAACAAGAAACAAGCAGGGGCCGCAGTGGAGCTCATACCAACACAGCCCAAAGAGACTAGACCAGCGGAGGCCATAGTGGAGCTCATCCCACCATGGCAGAAGAAAAGAGGAGGCTGTGTGTCAGTGTGTCTATCTGTCTGTATAAAAGAGTCTGTGTGTGCCAGTCTGAGAATTTGTGTGAGAGTCTGTGTGTCTGTCTGCCTGTGTGTATGTATCCGTGTAAGAGCCTGTATGTGTATGTGTGCCTGTGAGAGCTTATGTGTCACATATAGGCTCTTACAGGTAAAACACACACACACACACACTCACACACAATGTGTGTGTGAGGGAGACAGAGTTTGTGTATGTGAGAGAAAGGGAGAGTTGTGAGAGCATAAACATGTATGAGAGAGGAATTGTGTGAGAGAATGAATGTGTTAGAGAGAGAAGGTGTGTGTGAGTGCGTGAGTGTGAGAGAGAGAGAGAAGATAAAGTTTGTGCAGCTCTACCTCCCCAATCCACAACAATCACAGGGTGACTGAAAATCAAAAGATCCCAGATATGGAGAGCAGGAGATTTTTTAATCCCATGAGGAAGTTTACTGGAAACTCCCTCAAACTACCTTAAGGGACTGGTCACAGAGATCCAGTCAGGTTTTCCTTAAGAATCAGCCTCACAAGGGATTCTTGGACCAGAGAGGATCCCTTCAGCCTAACATACAGGGTCATTCATCAAAATGCATTATGGCCTTAATGCCCACGATAATGCATTAACACCATAAGGCATGCGATAGTTATGGTATCGCATGGCACGAATGAAAAGTTTTCAAAGGGTCAGGATTAAGGAAAATGAGGTGCATTATCTCATGCTTTTAAAGCCAGAAATAACTACTTTTTTCCTGGCATTAAGCTGTGCAACATGCTCAAAACGGCCAAAACGCAATTTGTGCTAAAGACTACAAATTGCATGAGTAAGAGAGAGAGAGAGCACCTCTGGGGTGGCATACATACTAGTCACCTATTTATACTGCTGTAGAAGGGCCAGACTAGGGTTTGGGACTACAAATTGCATGAGTAAGAGAGAGAGAGAGAGAGCGAGCACCTCTGGGGTGGCATACATACTAGTCACCTATTTATACTGCTGTAGAAGGGCCAGACTAGGGTTTGGGACCAGTTTTACATGTAGAATGAGATGTACAAGCAGCACAGTAGACCAAGTAGATCAAGCTAGGGTGAGAGAACCCTGAAGAAATCTCATCTTTGTGTGACTTTCCTCACTCCAAATGATGCCAAATCTTCACTGAGGCCTACAGTGCTGTTCGTACGTTTCACTCTGCATGTAAAACTGGTCCCAAAACCTTAGACCACCACCAAAACCTAACCTCGAGTTATTAGTTGGCCCTCCTACAGTGATATAAATAGTTCACTACTATGAAAGCCTTATAAAGAGGCTCTCTCCCTCCCTCCCCCTGTAAATGCCTATCTGGGCACTTTACAAGTAGCAATGTTCAAGTATCACAAGTAGCAATGTGCAAGTATCATGAGGCACAAAATCTTTACCACATGTTGTGGTAAAACTACCTATGTGAAGCGCATGCTGCAATAATTCTAAAATTATCATAACCACGCCCTTTTTTCTTATTGCGGGCATTATCCAAAATTATAGCATTTTGATGAATGTAGGGGATAGGTTGCCAAGGCCCAGAAAGGTTAGAGAGGCCCCAGGGAGCAGGCAGGAACCAGGAATATGCTAAGACCTGTTATGTGTGATACCCAGTCTTTGTGAGATACTTGAACTTCAAGATGAGCTGCCTAATTAATTTGTTTTGCTTTACACTGGCCTTTGTTTTCACTATAAATAAACTAAACTTAAGGAACAGCCAGAATCTGTCTCCTTTTTCTTTTGGCTGTTTCCAAGCCGCTACCGCTTAAGTTACCAAAATCCTAATTAGTTTTAATTATTAGGTGTAATTTGATATTTCTGCTGTTTTGAAATATTTTATTGATTTTGTAAGTTTTGACTGTTAGCTGCCTAGGACTTCTGCATAGGCCAGTTACAAATAAAGATAACTATAACCATTAGAACATTTTTAATTAATGGATGTTTTATTCATCAGGTGTTTTGAAATATTTTTATTGGTTTTTTTTATATTAGAACAAATTTATGTAAGTATTTTAAATTATTGGATGTTCCTCAGCTATTTTGACATTTATTCTTTTTAGAAGTATGATTTTAATATTATAAATGTTTTATTGCTTGATGTTTTGCAAGGAATAATGATGTTTCTGTTTTTCCATTGTTGCATTGCATAATCAGTCAGGCTTATGGTTCCAGTAACAGTTTTTGTTGGCATGCTTCGAATTATATTTTATTGTCTTTTTATTCTGTATTTAGTGACGGTCTATCTGTATTTTAAAGGTCCAGTTCTTGTGTAACTTGAATTTTTGCTGTGAAAATGATGGTACTTATCACTGGCTTTTATGGCATTATGGTCATCTCTTCCTCATTTCTATTTTAAGCAGAAGTTTGCTCTTTATTAATTTCAATTGCATGCAGAAAGCAGTTTTAAATGTTCTTGCAGAAAATATTTTTTCATACACATTTATTTATTTTAAAACATTTGTATCCACCATCCTCCGCAGTTTGGGGCAGGAAACAATCATACTCCTTTACAGCATAATGTAAAACCATGAATTAAAACTAAAACAGAACGACTACTGTCCAGGGAAATTAGATGTGCATTTTGACTGAATAGGATTTAGTCAATCCAGTGCTGGGTATGTTAGCTTGAATAGGTGAGTTTTTAATGCCTTCTTGAAATCCCTTGAACATTTTATACTTCTTATTTCGGTTGCCAAGGAGTTCCACATTGACGATGCGGCAATGGAATAATTCCTTTCCCAGGTGGATGCAAGGCAGGCCTGTCGAGGTGGTGGCACATCCAGTAGAATTTGTGAAGAGGAGAGCAGAGTTCTGGAGGGGGTGTAAAGTTTAAGGGTGGAGCAAATCCAGGTTGAGGAAACATTAATGAGAAGGTTATGTACAATAACCGTGAGATTCACTGCTGGATTGGCAACCAGTGTAGTTTTTTCCAGAACTGGGGTGATATGATATTTAGTGCCTGACAGTAAATGGGCAGCAGTATTTTGGACAAGTTGCAGGGATTTCATTAAATATTGAGGGAGACCTGCATATAGCCAGTTGCAGTAGTATAGGGTAGGATGTATTAATGCTTGCAGGAGTCTGAGGGTTCTAATAACAGTTTCAGATGCCTGAGGAGCCTCAGTTTAGCTTTTATCTGGTTATCCATGGTTAAAGTGGAGTCAAGGATGATGTCCAGTTTATAAGTGTTTATACTGTTGGGTAATGCATGAAATTCAAAAGTAAGCTGATCTAGGATTTAGTCATGCTGCTTTTGGTTAAGGATAAGGATTTCAGTTTTTTTGTTTAATTGTAATTTGTTGTGTGATAATCAGCTTCGGATTGATGTAAGACATAGGGAGATGAAGTGTGTGGTAATTCACCATGAAGAACTGATAAGGAAAAATACCTGAATATCATTGGTAAAGACAATGAGAATCGGACGATCAGAAGAAGCCCTTTATTTCAATGCCCGACTCTGGCCGAGTTTCGCTCATAGAGCTGCCTCAGGGGCAATTCAATTAGCAGGACTTAAAATATGCCTGCAGGGCTGCTGTCACACTGTCACAATGTCACAATATCATTAGTGTCTGCAGAGCACTCTGACATTCCTTCTGCTAGTGGCATAAAAATACATATCAGCGTATGTTGCGGGGTAGAGATATGTATATTTTGGGGTAGATTTTAAAAGGTTGCGCGCGGGCGTACATGTGCGCGCACTACCCGGCGCGCACACATGTATGCCCGATTTTATAACATGCGCGCTCAGGCGCGTGCATGTTATAAAATCTGGGGTTAGCGCGCACAAGCGAGTGCTCAATTGTGCACCTTGCGCACGCCAAGCCCGCTCCGAGCCGTGCTGCCTTCCCCCGTTCCCTAGCCCCCCACCCCACCTTCTCTTCTCTTACCTCCCCCACCCTTTTCCCCCTACCTTTTTCTTTTTTTCTTTCTTGTTTCCAAACTTACTTCAGCCCCAGGGCTGAAGTAAGTTGCGTGCGCCGGCCAACAGCCGGTGCACGATGCCAAGCACAGTGGCAAATGGCCGCTGTGCCTGGAGCCTCTGGCCCCGCCCCTTTATGCAAGCCCCGGGATTTACACGCGTCCCGTGGCTTTATGTACATTGCCGGGCCTTTTGAAAATAGGCCTGGCGTGCGTAAGACCAGTTTCACGCGTAACCTTTTTAAAATCCGGCCCTTTATGCATGCAGTTTATAAAATACTATTGTAAATCTATACACAGCCATATACAAGCATATATATACCACCGCATACAGCTGTTTGAAAGATATCCTCCTAGTGAGCATTTTGGCTATGACAAGGGATCTTAGTTCCCCCTATACTTTGTCTCTTGACCCCAAATACTTTAATGTGAAGTCAATTTGCGTCTGAGAAGCTGCTTTGATGACACTGTATTGAAGGGCAGTCAATCAAATGGAATAAATACTACTACTACTAATAAAATGCAGCTGCAAAATAGTATTTGAACTTCTGTGGCTAGATAGAATAAAGGTTATACTCCATCTACATTTCTAAAATAAACTTTTGGCCTCCTTAAATACCAGCTGATTTTCTTTTTTACTTAAATGTCAAAGCCCATTTCCAAAAGAAAACACAACAAGAAGACGCAGGAAGCAAGGCAATTTCCTGCAGATTCCTTCAAAATTATGTAATTGTGCTGCTATATCATTCTGAGCTAAGATCAAAGATTAAAAATTCAGGACATAATTATTTTTTATGGCAGACTGATATTTGTTAACATAAATACCTGGATGCACTTAATTCCAAAACCCTATAGCTGCTGTTTTAACCCAGTACTGCTTGAGAGGATAAAAACTACCTCTTGCTTAATATTTCAAATATTTACCTTCTGCAGACAGTTGGTGATGGCTTAGAAAAGTTAACCCCTAGGTCATGTCAGATAATATGGTAATGACTCATCAAGGGCTGCAAGAAACCTTATGTTACACCCTCTGGCTTAGCATATGTAACTTGAATTGTAGAGACAAACCCAATAACAGAATTCAAGAAAGCATGGTGATAAAAAAAACCAACACAGGGCATCCCTAGTGGCAAAGACCGGAAAGGTAAAGCAGAAACTAACAGGATTGGTACTAGCAAGGCCATGGAGGTCAGTTGTTCAGACAACAGCATTACTAAGCTTAGTAGCTGTTTTTATTATTCCAGAGCTGGGTGGTAGGATAGGGGGCTGAGTGTCAGATTAAGCAAGGGATTTTGTACATTCATCTTTCCAGGGTGATAGAAAAGCAAAGAGGAAGAAAACAAAAGCTGATTTGGACAAGGAGTGATAGCCTTCAAATGGCCATAAGGCCGCTGGTATATATCGCTTAGCAGAATGGACAGAAAGAATTGAGCAGACTTGATGGGTCAACTGGGCTGTTTCTAACATCGGCTACTATGTTACTGTGTTACTATGACTTTCTAAAGACAACATAGTATAAGAGGTATTAAACAATTGTTGCTGCTAAATGCTCTTATGTTATAATAAAAATAGAAATCTAGTAGAGACCAATATATCTAATGCCCGATAATCCTGAAAATCTTTATTCACACAGTATACCTATGTCAAAGAGAAATCAAGTAGAATCAAGATCTTATAAATCTTAAACAATTTTTCCCATGGCAAGAGTGTGCTATCACATTCCGACAATCAATTTAGCCACATTTTATTTTTATGCGCTGAAAAATAACTGGTCAATTTTAAAAGTCTTGCACATGCCAAAACCAGGAGATATCACGGACGCTCATATCTCGTATGCGGGAGTGCCAAGCGGATTTTAAAAGGCCCACGACAACGCGCATATGTCTTGTTACTCATTCAAAAACGTTTTCTGGAAGAAGGGGCGGGACGTGGTCTGGGCGAGGCATGGCAGGTCGGGGCTGTGGCATGGTTGTTGCATGTACATATTTATGTGCACAAGCGCACGCCGCAGTCTCCTACAGCATAACTTTACTTCTGCTATGAACAGCGTATAAGTTAGAAAATAAAAAAATATAGGCTACTTAGCAAGGTTAAGGGGGTCTGGCCTAATAGGGTAAAAGGTAGGCAAACAAACGGAAGGGTTAGGAAGGGCAGTTGGTTAACTGAGCGAACTTGGAAAATGGGCTCTAGCGATGGCGTGTGTATCTAATGAAATCACCCCCCACTTAGGTGGTCCAGGTTGCATTTTTACGGACATGTGCGCGTGCATATAAACTGGGATGCACATATATACAAGTCCAGACTATTTTATAACATTTGCACATATACATGCATATGTTATACAATAGCCATGGCCATTGGCATGTGTCGGCAAACGCGTGCACATGTGCGCCCGCGAGTGGCTCATAAAATTTACCTCTATGTCCACAGATATTGGACACATGACAACAAACACAAAAAAAGGATTGAATTAGCCTTGGCATTTGGGGCTACTGCATTCAAGTTTCATATTTGTGCTAAGTCAACCCCCTCTGTGTCTGTTTTTATGCACTAAAACAGAAGGGAGTTGCATGCGACATTATTCTAGAGTACAGTAATTATTATAAGAGACAATCACTACAAGAATAGAAAGGTGGACCAGAATGCAACCTTTGTGTAATGTATCCCACCTGGTTGGGCATGGTATTATCAGTACTCGTTTAATAACAAATTCCTCTCTCTCATCACCAGGCAATCACAATGTTTGGACCCTCCAAAGCTAACAAAATCCCCTCATAGATCTAAAATGAGCTAAACATACATTTATTTATTTATTTAACAGATTTTCTATACCGACATTAAAATACACATCATATCGGTTTACATTGTAACAGCAGGTAGAAAATACATAGAATGGGGAGGTGGGAGTGGATAAACAGCAAAAACAAGAGTTAGAAAGGGCTCTAACTGGGAGCCCGAGGCAATAGTTAAAAAAAAAAATGAGGGGGGGAGGGGGGTGTAATGAGGGAGCTATATATACAGGGTAGGGTGGAGGGGTATAGATGGGAAACTATTTACAGAGGGTGGGGTGGAAGGAAGGTGGGGCAATTAATTACAGGGGACGCAGGGTGAGGGAAGATTGGAGCAAGGTTAATCCGGAAAGGCTTGGTGGAAAAGCCAGGTTTTTAGCATTTTACGGAATTTATATATATATATATATATATATATATATATACATAAACATATACATGCTGCCTTCTCTCGCTTTAAGAGGCTTTACCACTCAGAACACCAGTTTTAATACCATCTTTGACGAATGGGGGGAAGCGGAATTGCCCTGTTGAATGCACTGCTTAAATGCAGTTAATTTTTTCTAAATTATACTTGTTTCTAATGAGCTGTTTGCACGTTTTGCTGAAAAAGTTACAAAACAGAAGAAAAAGTATTCAACTGAAAACTTATATCGAAAACACAGAACTAGAATTGTATTTTTCCTGACTGGCTGGTAATTGAGCTTCGCACACTTCTTTCCTTTCTCCCTCTCCGTGAATTCAGATGCAAATGCAAAAACTTGGATCACAACTCAAAGCCCTGCAAAAACAGACAGATCACAGGTGCATGGTGCCAATTTAAGCTTAAGGTATGTTCGTCTGACATGTCACACAGCGCTCTGCAAAGCCTAGCCACATAGGAAAAAACGCAACTTGAATTTCATCCTAGGGATAAAGAAAGACAATATAGCACAGAAAGAAAAATTATTCTCTCTTGGGAACCAGTGGGCTACAGCCTCTTTATACGTTGTACAAGCAAGAAGACAACTGCATAATTCTTAGATCTGGTTTCTGCTCATCGGGCTGTGGGGGTGGCGTGCACAGCCATCATATAACAGTGACACCTCTGGGTGCAAATCAGGGTACATGTGTATCAATTACTAAAGAGAGCAAGGCACACCAGGGGAGGTGGCAGGCCGGCCAGTCAGCGGAGGACGGAGAGAGTGCCACCACTGGAAGAGCATATGAGCATGCGAATATCGGTGCACATATCCTCTTCCGGTGGCCGGAGAAACAGAGGGCCACCCGTGGCACCATGGGGGGGGGGGGGGGGGGGGGAGCGGCGTGGCAGAGAGGGGGTGCGCAGTGGCGTGGGTGCGGCAGTGGGGACTGTATGCACTGGGCGATGCAGAAGCTACTGCCGGCCCTGGTTGAGGGAGACCACGAAACCAGTTCTTTATTTTCTCACAAAGAATCATGAACAAAAATCATGTCAAGGACAACATATAAATTGGTGCATTTTGCAACCTTTGTGTAATCATAATTCATTTGTTAACAAAGGTCAGGTGGAGAGACAGCCTCATTATAGTCTTTTGCTTTAGCCAGAGCCCACCTTTCACGTGTCATATGTTTGGTAAGTTGCATGCACTGCCTCTTGATGCTGATGTACAGTTGCCTAAAATAACTTGTTTGGTTCATTGAGGACTAAAGGGATAAGCAAAGCATGAAATAATATTCCCATTCCTTCAGAGCTACTAGCAACCTGCCTTACATTATGCAGGTATGTTGTGTAAAGCTGACACCCATACTGGATAACTGTACTCTAGGGAGACACCTACAGCAGGCAACAAAACTTTCTAGAAAGAACTTTAAGATTGATTTCTTTACTCAACCACTCTGCAAGTGGCAGCTCAGTATGAGCTTTTGAAGAAGGCTTCTAGGAAAAGTAAAAAGTCATGGGATAGGTGGCGATGTCCTTTCGTGGATTGCAAACTGGCTAAAAGACAGGAAACAGAGAGTAGGATTAAATGGGCAATTTTCTAAGTGGAAGGGAGTGGACAGTGGAGTGCCTCAGGGATCTGTATTGGGACCCTTACTGTTCAATATATTTATAAATGATCTGGAAAGAAATACGACGAGTGAGATAATCAAATTTGCAGATGACACAAAATTGTTCAGAGTAGTTAAATCACAAGCAGATTGTGATAAATTGCAGGAAGACCTTGTGAGACTGGAAAATTGGGCATCCAAATGGCAGATGAAATTTAATGTGGATAAGTGCAAGGTGATGCATATAGGGAAAAATAACCCATGCTATAATTACACGATGTTGGGTTCCATATTAGGTGCTACAACCCAAGAAAGAGATCTAGGTGTCATAGTGGATAACACATTGAAATCGTCGGTTCAGTGTGCTGCGGCAGTCAAAAAAGCAAACAGAATGTTGGGAATTATTAGAAAAGGAATGATGAATAAAACGGAAAATGTCATAATGCCTCTGTATCGCTCCATGGTGAGACCGCACCTTGAATACTGTGTACAATTCTGGTCGCCGCATCTCAAAAAAGATATAATTGCGATGGAGAAAGTACAGAGAAGGGCTACCAAAATGATAAGGGGAATGGAACAACTCCCCTATGAGGAAAGACTAAAGAGGTTAGGACTTTTCAGCTTGGAGAAGAGACGACTGAGGGGGTATATGATAGAGGTGTTTAAAATCATGAGAGGTCTAGAACGGGTAGATGTGAATCGGTTATTTACTCTTTCGGATAGTAGAAAGACTAGGGGACACTCCATGAAGTTAGCATGGGGCACATTTAAAACTAATCGGAGAAAGTTCTTTTTTACTCAACGCACAATTAAACTCTGGAATTTGTTGCCAGAGAATGTGGTTCGTGCAGTTAGTATAGCTGTGTTTAAAAAAGGATTGGATAAGTCCATTACCTGCTATTAAGTTCACTTAGAGAATAGCCACTGCCATTAGCAATGGTTACATGGAATAGACTTAGTTTTTGGGTACTTGCCAGGTTCTTATGGCCTGGATTGGCCACTGTTGGAAACAGGATGCTGGGCTTGATGGACCCTTGGTCTGACCCAGTATGGCATTTTCTTATGTTCTTATGTTCTTATGTTGCTTCTGTCGGTCGCAGACAGCTGCGACCACTCTGCCTTACCTCTTTTCTTCCCTATTCTCTCTCCTTGGGAAAGATGGCTGCCTCTGGTGCCGAGTGCCGAAGGCCTCGGCGTCTCCAACTTAGCATGGGCGTTCCAGTCCGCCATGCTCACTCCCGTGGCCTCCTAGGGCGCGTGCGCGCACGTCTCCTACGCTCAAATACACGTCATGGTGGGAACCTCGGGGGCGTCCCCACTGCATGACGTCAATACCTCCGGGTATATCAAGCCTCCATTTCGCTACCACCTTTGAGTAAGCAAGGACTTCGGTTTAGCTACTCTGACCGCTCTAAGCTGCACGATTAGACGCTGCTTTCACTCCAAAGGCCCCGCTCCTCTAGAAGCTCTAGACACCCGTTCCTCAGGGGTCTCTCGCTTCCAACTACCCTTCGGGGTTCTCTACTAACTAGACAACCGCTCCTCGGGGATCTTTCTCTCTCTTCTACATTTCAGGATATCGGACTATCAGGTACTCACTCCTCGAGGGCCTACCAGCCTTTGTATCCTGCACCACAGCCTTCGGTCCCACCATTTCATCACCAGGAAGACTGTGAGCACCTCTACAATCTGGTGCTCCAACTCCACCTACCAGCCGCGGCGTTACCCGCACTGCGGGCTCCCGCCTATCGTGAACATTTGGGTGAGATTCTACATCCGAGCCTGTTAAACGTATTGGCACCTCGCGGATCTCAGTGCCTTACCTTCCTGCTTACATCATCTATCTACAGCAGGACAATAAAGCCTTCCATCTATCCTGTGTCTGCTATTTGAGTTCAGCCTATCGCTGTGGTTCCCCATGGGGCACCTCCCTGTGGGCGGAGTCATCTCCACAGCGACCAAGGGTCCACAATGCCACAAACACAACATTTATATTGATAATGAAATCATCTGAAAGGGATTTGCTTCATTGTTACATACATCACTAAATCAAATGTACTAGAAATTATTTTTGCTTCTGATGGGAAAAAGCAAGCAACATCTGGATCCTTCTGCAATTGTCCAAGTCATTGCTGACACCAGGGGTAGGCAAAGCCAGTCCTCGAGAATCGCAAATAGGTCTGGTTTTCAGGATATCCTCAATTAACATCTAAGCGTTATTTCTCAATACAGCAGAAATTACTGGAAGCTTATAAGCCAATAGGGTCATTTATCAAATCGCATTAGGGCCTTATCTCAGGCATTAGAAGCCCTAACACTCGCGATAACGCCATAACACAAGCAATAAATAACGCATTGTGAGATGCATTTGCAAATTCTAAAAATTTAGTCAAAAGGGAAAAGTTTGGGTGGAATTTATGAAAATGAGGGGTGTTTAATTGTGCATGCGATAGCATAATGCACGTTTTAATGCCAGAAATAACATCTTTTTTCCTGACGTTAATGTGTGTGATATGCCTGAACCAGGATTTGCGCTAAAAATTGCAAATCCTGTTTTGGGCAGGAGAGGGAGAGAGGAGTGGAGAGGGAGAGAAGGTGGAAGAGAGAGAGCGCCTCCGGGGAGGCACAGATATTAGTCATCAACTTTTTATACCACTGTAGGAGGGGCATCTATTAACTCGAGGTGAGGTTTTGGGGGTCAATTTTACATGCACAGTCAGAGGTATGAACATCACAGTGCTCATCAGTGAAGATTGGATGTGATTTGGAGTGAGGAAAGGTACACAAAGATGAGATTTGTATATTGTACTCTCATCCTAGCTTGATAGCAGCTAGGTAGAGAGTGCATCAAGCTAGGTCGAGAGCACAATGTACAAATCTCATCACTGTGTACCTTTCCACACTCCAAATCACATCCAATCTTCACTGATGTCTACTGTGCTGTTCATACCTCTAATTGTGCATGTAAAATTGCCCCCCCCCAAACCCTAAACCACCCCTAACACCTCACCTCGACCTATTAGGCGGCCGTCCTATAGAAATTTAAATATTTAACTACTGTAAGGGTCTTGTAGATAGTCTCTCTCATATGTTATCTCCAAATTTACCTTAAGCACACACCCCTTTTTTTTTTTTTTTTTTTATCACAGGCACTATACATGCATGATGAATCTAGGCCCAAGTATGCAAAATTAATTTCACCCTTTGTTTCTCTGTTTGTTAACCTATCTTTAAGTAACTTGACCTAGAGGTCAAGTTGTCAAGTGTGTTTCTGCTCTGGCTCTAGTCAAAGCATAATTTTGTGGGTTGTAACCCCTTATTCATCTTTAAGAAGTATGTATATGTTCATGGACCCTGCAGCCCAAGACCATGTCTGGTGGATGTGACTGTCATCTAATTTGTGATTGTAGTAACTTCTCACATAAGTAATTACATCCATTATTCCCAACCACTACTCCCAACACCTACTCCCCAGCCCTCCCCCCTAATTAACTGGAAATGGACACAAATGATAGTACATGGTTTTGAGTGGCTGGATATCAGGGGATACAAATGCTCAGCAACAATTCTCCTTATATGTATCAGAGCTACAGCATTCTACGGTTCACATACAGCTGTTGTAAGTTTGACTTGTTTGTGGACCCCTGGTTGTTGTGTTGATGACTTCTCCCACGGGAAGGGGCCCTGTGGGGAAAACACAGCAATAGGCTGACTCTCAGTAATGACCACAGAGAGAATAGAAGCTTTATTATACAGTAGTTGGCACAACCCGAGAAGTGGGCTGCATTCCTCAGCCAGTGGAGTAGGTCTCTGATGATAGTTCAGTCCAGGCACTGAGTTTTATCAAATGCAGAGAATGTCTCACCAGACGCTGGAAGTGAAGGGTCCGGTAGTGGTCCGCAGAGCAGGGTAGGCCGAGAACCCAGTCACTGATGACATAGTCAGCGATGGTAGATCTGGTAGTGGTCTGCGAAGCGGGGTATGCCGAGAATCTATTCTGTGGTGAGACAAGGCAGAGAGACTGAGAGAAAAGGTACTCACGAAGGCTGGTAACTGTTGAAGAGATGGCCTCCGTAGAATGGAGGTAGAGATTATGTAAGGCCCTGGAGCGCCGGAGCCAGGATGTCCTTTGTAGATGCAGGTTAGCCCAGGAGGAAGGCAGGCGAGTGCAAGGCCCCGGGGAGTGGGTACCTAGGATCCTGATGAGCTGGGAAACCTGGAGAGTAGATAGGAGTGAAGCAAGACCCCCGAGGGTGCCTTAAGCGTCCTTGCTCGAACAGAGAAACCCCGGAGGGTAGATAGGAGCAAATAAGGCCCCCAAGGAGCGGGTACCTAGAATGCCCTAGTGTAGCCAGCGTAACCCCGGAGGGTTTGTAGGAGCGAGTATTCAGAGTGGAGTCTCTGTAGGAGTCGAAATTAGCTGGAGCGGAATCCTTGCTAACTCGTAGCTGGATTGGAGATCGGAGGCTAAGTACCCGGAGGTAGTGACAACATGTGGTGGGGATGCCCCCGAGGTTCCCGCCATGATGTATTCAAAAGAGAGGGCGACGTGCGCGTGCCCTAAGTGACCTCAGTGTAAGAATAATGAACACAATCGCCCATGCCAGTCCATGGACGCCAGAGAGGTCGGCGAGGAGAGGCGGTGGTAGCCATCTTGCTCAGAGGAAAGGAAAGAGAAAGAAAAGAGGTGAGACAGAGAAGGCGCCGCTGACTGTGACCGACGGGCGCAACACCAGCAAAGAGAATATATTTCATTTTCAGATCTGGAAACAGCAATGATTTTTAGTGCCTCATTTGATAAAGATACTCTGGTAGTTTTCAAAATGCATATATTAAGAAAAGCAATAGCAGTTAATTTGAGAGATTTTAGATTTATTATACAAGTCTCTAGCTGTTCTCTTGTTTGGATTGAGCCCTGGGTCATCTTGAGCTATTTTACTTTTAGTGTTCTGTGTTTTATCTTTTTTTTTATTATTTTTATTTTAATTTATGCATTTTACTTTGTGTTTTGTTATGTATATTACTTTGAAATCCATCGTAAATTTAAGATACGTATGGAATATAGATCGTTGAAATAAATATAAATATTTTTTTTTTCCCTCACCACCTGGCTCCTTTTGAGCTCCTCTCCCTCTTCCCTCCTATACTCTCCTAGCCTCCCTCCTTGTATGATCCATTCTCATATCTTCTCCCTCTAAGCCCTCCACCACTCTGCCATCTTCCGTCCTTTCTTCACCTCACCTGAACTCACCTCTTTTAACTAGTTGGTCCCAGGTCTGGAAGAGACCTTTAGGTGGAAGCAGCCACAGGAGGTAAAATCAGTACAGGTCTGTGAGTTGGCACCTGGAGGGTGATGAGTCACAAGCAGGCCGATTCAGTAAAAGTCACGGGAGAGCGGGCGAGTGCCCACTCTCCCGGCGTGCGCGCACAGGCCACTCTCCTGTGCACATTATTCAGTATTCAATTGAGGGCCCATGGTAAAAAGAGGTGCTAGGGACACTAGCGCGTCCCTAGTGCCTCTTTTTTGACAGGAGCGGCGGCTGTCAGCGAGTTTGACAGCCAACGCTCAATTTTGACAGCATCGGTTCTCAAACTCGCTGACAGCCACGTGTTCGGAAACCAGACGCCGGTAAAATTGAGCGTCCGGTTTTCAACCCATGAGCCGCGGGCTGATTTAAAAAATTTTTTTTTATTTAAAATTATTTTTTACTTTTGGGACCTCCAACTTAATATCACCATGATATTAAGTCGGAGGATGTACAGAAAAGCAGTTTTTACTGCTTTTCTGTACACTTTCCTGGTGCCGGCAGAAATTAACACCTACCTTTGGGTAGGCGCTAATTTCTGAAAGTAAAATGTGTGGCCTGAAGGAGAGGGCAAATACTGGGGAAAGGAATAATGAGCTGTTAACTGGAGGAGGGAAGGAGCTGGGGATAAATGCTGGAGGCAGACGATACAGGCACAAGGCAAGAAGGGCCAAGATAGGAGAACATATGCATGTGGCATTTTTTCCCCCATCACAGTTGGTAACCATATTATAGGGCCCCCAGGTAGTTACTCTTGTTAGTCATCCTGCCCCCTCCAAATGCCAGCCCTGAAATCAAACCAAATATCAGGCAATGACACAGATCGACCTCTGTCTTATTCCTGAGTGACTGCATTCATGGTGGTTTAACAAGTGGTCATTTCAAAGGGAAAAGACTTGGGTCAGATCAGTGGAGAGAAATCAGCTCCAACAAAAAAGTCACATTTGCATCCTTGAGAGTTAGACAACAGGTTTTGATCTAGCATGCCTGCGTCTTTCCCTTCCACAGCACAATCACGGCAACATAGTTTGTAAATTTCAGAAATGGAGGTCCCATTCCTACCCTCCCACCCCCCCCCCCCCCCATGTCTGACTCACTGCAGGGAAAAAATTACTAGGACCGGAATCATTATTGCCTGAAATGAAATCTTGCAAACCTTCCAAGCTGTCACTCATCTGGAAGTCTTTTATTCTGGCTGTCACAACTGTAAAAAAAGGCTTTTCATCAGAGTGGGAGTTCTGCTACAAGTTCTTAAGAAAGGCATGTTGCCCCCCCCCCTTTTTTGGAGGGAGGATAGAAGACACATATTGGCAAAAAAAAAAAAAAAAAAAAGGGGAGGGAGCGATAGCATTTATTTATTTATTTATTTATTTATACTGCCTTATTGTTTGCTACTTCCAGAGATACATTCAGTGCAGATTACATATTATTACATACATAAAATGATACAGTTAAAAACAAAGTAGACCTGGCTGTGTCTTTCCAGTACTCAAAATATCTGTTAAAGCATAACTTTGTTTAAAAGTACTGCGGAACTACATGCCAAATCTTTTATTTTCGCACTTTCGAGCAAAATTCCCATGGCCCCTTTTTTTCCTGTGGAACTTTGTTTTGTCATCTTCCTGAAGCTGCAAAATACTATACCTTTCGGCAAAAGATTCCACTATTTGAAACTGTGCAAGCAAGTTGACTTAGCTAGTCCTGCACAATAAAAGGTGGCAGGATGTTCCACACCACCCCAAGCACACAAGGTGTTCTGTTCAGTGTGTATAGTACAAACTCCTTCACACAATTCCCATCACACTCCAGGATGCACAAGCCCATGTTCCCTCTAAGGTGCACCTTAGACCCTGCACTCCCTGTTGGGCACACTGCAGCTATTCTGTGGTCCAAACCGTGCAGGGCTGCAGAATCTGCATGAGTTATCGTCCTCTTGAATTGCTGCGAGTTACCGAACTCTCAAAGTTCACATGCAGATCAGATGGAGCATGTCCCGTGCGCCTCAGAGGAACACTGCGACCACTGTCTTGTGTGCACGCGCACATAGGTCATGAACTCTGTGCAGATAGCAAAACATAGTGCGCCCAAGAAATCCTGATGATATTTGCATTATACTTACAGCGCACAAATTTTGAATTCAGCGTATAAAAAGTTGCACAAAAAAAAATTTTTATGTACGTACCTTTTCAAAAATTAAAAGTAACATTGACTGCAACTGGCCAAGAGTACAGGAAAACCTGGAAGAGCTTTTATGCTGATGTAAAAGTGTAAATTTTCAGTAAGATGGCTAACTGCAAAGTTAACGTATACACTTGAAAGCCCATATAGAAGAAGGAAAGTTTTCAAAGTTAAAGTAACTGCATACATTGGCATGAATTTTCAAAGGAGTTATGCACGTCAAAGTAGCAATTTTCAAAAACCCAGTTTTACATGCTTAAATCCTTTTGAAAATTACCTTCTCTGAGTCTTAAAAGTGTTGCTGTGGGTAAATGTATCTACATTTTAGAGAAGCACAAACACAACTTCCCATCTACACTGGTCTAGGAGATCCTGCACTTGTTAAGTCTTGGCTGCTTAGCAGACTGAAGACTAGCCAGTAACTGGATGGGGGACCACCATGCATTGTGGCCTGAAAAACATAGTGGCCAGAAAAAGTCACAGGCATTCTGAAGGGACTGCAATCGCTGAACCATCAAATCGCAGAAAGAGGACAGGAAAAAAAAACAATGAGGTGTAAAGTTAAATGCAATGGCAGATAGGAATGCACCTTTTAATAATGTAAGGAAGGTGTGTGCATCTAATGCACTCTGTGGAAAAGCTCTCTCAGAAAAGTGGATGTGCATTATTATATGGTCGCTTTTCAAAGGCTTGCACATGATAAAACCGGGAGATATGCGGTGTCTTGGACCTGTGCGCACCGCATGGATTTTTAAAGGCCTGCGGTCAAGCACATATCTCCTGGTACGCACATAAAAAAATTTTCAGAAATAGGGGTGGGGCATGGACGGGACATGGGTGGCCTGGGACTGCACAATGAAGTCAGTTCAGGGGCGGGCCGGGAGGGCGGTCCCGAGTCCCCCGGCACTGCAGCCTGTGCCGGGGGATGCTGAAGCAGTGCGAGCAAGTTATGCCTGCTTCCAGCAGGCATAACTTGCTCAACAAAAGGTAGGGGGGGATTTAGGTAGGGCAAGGTGGGGGGAATAGGAAGGAAAGTTCCCTCCGAGGCCGCTCCGATTTCGGAGCGGCCTCGGAGGGAACGGAGGCAGCCTGCGCGGCTTGGCGCGCGCAGGCTGCCGATTTTGCGCAGACTTGCGTGCGCTGACCCCGGATTTTATAAGATACACGTGGCTACGCACGTATCTTATAAAATCCGGTGTACTTTTGTTCGTGCCAGTGGCGCGAACAAAAGTACGCTCGCGTATGTTTTTAAGATCTACCTCTATGTGTTTTTATAACATGAACTTCCTTCTTTTTCATGTCTCTGCTTTCTCATCTTTTTGTTTTAATTCTAATGTATTTCATTATCATCCACACTTAAAAGAGCCTCCATTAAACCAATATACTGAAGGCAAATTGCACAGATATTAATAACTTAAACAACTTTAGACCCATTTCCTTTCCATCATTCATTGCAAAGACAATAGAGAAGGTAGCTCATACGCAATTATCTAAATTTCTAGAAGAGAATAATATCCTTTTACCAAACCAATTCAGCTTTAGAAAAAATCATAACGATGAAACATTATTAGCAATGACGGACATGATACTTTGAGGCTTTGACTCAGGTCAATCAAACATCTCTGTACTGCTGGATCTGTCTGCGGCTTTCGATACAAGAGATCACACTATTATGATACAGAGATTAACAGAAATTGGTTTATGTGAAAACACTTTGCAATGGTTTCATTCATTCCTGAAAGACCATCCTTTTCAAGTAGAAAGAAATTCCTCAGATATCATGAGCATGCACACTAGAGTTCCACAAGGCTCATCGTTACCTGCAACTTTGTTCAATATTTATTTGTTACTGTTATGCAGACTACTTTCGGGTTTAGGCACACATTTTTATATTTATGCTGATCATGTTCGGTTTCTTATTCCAACTGATACTTCAGTTGAATGTACCTTTAAATTATTTAAGATTTACTTTTCAGCCATCCAAAATCTACTAACAGACATTAAGTTGGTACTTAATATACATAAAACAGAAATAATATGACTAGATAGAAAGAACACTGAAAACACATTGATAGATGTTTCATTAGGATCATTCACCATAAAAACAGTGGATAGTGCACGAGATTTAGGAATTATAACAGATAGTAAATTGACAATAAAGAAGCATATAAATTAAAAAATTAAAAAGGGATATAACAAACTATACATGTTAAGATGATGATGATTTCTCTACTGTCCTACAAACCCTGTTTACACACTTCGATTACTGTAATGCACTTTTAAGATTACCAGTTAGGACTATGAGATCATTGCAAATGCTTCAAAAAGCCACTGCAAGAGTTCTTTCCAGAAATAGACAATACGATTATATTATCCCATTATTAATGTCGTTACAGTGGCTGCTGATAAAATTTAGAGTGCAATATAAAGTTTTATGTATAATTCATAAAGTCATAAACAATAAAGATTCCGATTGGTTGAGTGCAACCCTACATTTCCATGCACCACAGCATAGCCTGAGGTCAGCAAATAAAGGGCTATTAAGTGTACCATCCTTAAGTGAAGTAAGAGACAGGGCCTTCTCTGTTGCAGGACCTAAACTATAGAGCATAATGCCTACCGAACAACGAGTACAGATCTAAAAACTTGGCTATTTAAATTAGCATTTGAGGGCTTTAATCCTGGCTGAAAAATGGTAGAGATAACTAGAGCCAAAACCGAACTATCAAATTCTATTTGATTGATTACCAAATGTTACTAGAGTTATGGATTGAGTATTACCATGTTTTTTTATTATGTTTTTCTTGTGTTTATATATCTGTTTTAAATTTGTTAAGACCTGTTTTATAAATACTTTGAATTTTGGAATTTTGTAAACTGCTGTGATTGTTTACCAGAACGATGTTATACGAAATAAATAAATAAATAAATAGAAATATATCTGTATAATTTTTTGCCTGTTTTTTTTTAATGTGTGCAGCTTACAGTATAATGGCTGCCCCATCACAATTAACAACAAATAAAAAAACAAACAAAAAAATAGATAAATAAATAAACCTTCCTTCCTGAGTTTGCATTTAAAATATTGATTGCTGCCATGCCACCAGTTTTCCACCATCATCTAGGGCAGCGGTTCTCAACCGGTGTGTCGCGACACCCTAGTGTGTCGCCAAGCACCGGCAGGGGTGTCACGTGTTCCCGGACTCTCCCGCTGCTCTTTCTTCCCTGCTGCCGTTGCCGCTGGGCTATCAGCATGTTCAAGCCCAGCGGAACGGCAGCAGTGCAAAAAAAAAAAAAAAAAAGCAGTGGCATCCGTGGCTGCCCTTTTCTTCTTCCCGTGCCGGCCCCCCCCGCTCCATGACCCGGAACAGGAAGTGATACGCGGTGCGCGGGAAGAAGAAAGAGCCGTGCCGCGTGAAAGTAGCAGCGGCTGCTGCAGCATCGGCCCCCGAGCAATTGAAGCAGCCGGTAATCGGGAAAGGAGACAGCAGCAGGAGCCTCCCGCGGCCGATGGGATTCTTCTTTCTTGGCCTGCGGGGGCTGGAGGAGGCTGCGGCAGCTACCATTTGTGCTCGGGGAGGGGCGGGGAAGAGGAAGTGAGTGAGAGAGAGAAGCAGCCAGCCTGCGTGTGATTGAGAGCATGTGTGTGAGTGAGAGAAACTGGTCAGAGAGCTGATGTGTGTGTATATGTGAGAGACAATGAAAGTGACCGCTCAAGGAGAAGACTTAAGTGTATGTGAAAGTGTGAGACAGTCAGGGAGGTGACTGATGTGTGTGTGTGAGAGAGAGAAAAAGCATTGAAGTGAGAAATCTGGGTATGTGAGAAAGCATGGGCGTAAGAAGCCTGGGGGGGTGTGTGTGAGGAAGCATGGGCGTAAGAATCCTGGGGGGGGGGGGTGTGAAAGAAAACATGGGAGTGAGAAGCCTGTGTGTGTGTGTGTGTGCATGCATGAGAGAGAGACTGGTGTGTGTGAATATGAGAGAAAGAATGTGATTCAGGGAATGAGAAGCCTGTGCAGTGGAGAGCGAGCATGGAAATGAGAGAGAAAGACTGGTGTGTGTGTGTAACAGAGAGAAAGTGATTATGGGAATGAGAAGCCTGTGCATGTGAAGAGAGTGAGCATGGGAGTGAGAAACCTGTGTGTGTGTGAGAGACAGCATGTGAGGGAGAAGCCTGCATATCTGAAAGAGAACATGGAGTGGGAAGCCTATGTGCGTGTGTGTATGCATGAGCGAGATCAGGTGACTGGTGTGTGTGTGTGTGTGTGTGTGCGTGTGTGTGTGAGAAAGAAAGCGATTATGGGAATGAGAAGCCTGTGCATGTGAAGAGAGTGAGCATGGGCATGAGAAACCTGGGTGTGTGTGAGACACAGCATGGGAGTGAGAAGCCTGTATATCTGAAAGAGGAGTGGGAAGCCTGTGTGTGTGTATGCATGAGAGAGATCAGGTGACTGGTGTGTGTGTGTGTGTGAGAGAGAGAGAGAGAAAGTGATTATGGGAATGAGAAACCTGTGCATGTGAAGAGTGAGCATGGGAGTGAGAAACCTGGGTGTGTGTGAGACACAGCATGGGAATGAGAAGCCTGTATATCTGAAAGAACATGGGAGTGGGAAGCCTGTGTGTGTGTATGCATGAGAGAGATCAGGTGCCTGGTGTGTGTGTGTGTGTGTGTGTGTGTGTGTGTGTGTGTGTGTGTGTGTGTGAGAGAGAGAGAGAGAAAGAAAGTGATTATGGGAATGAGAAGCCTGTGCATGTGGAGAGAACAAGCATGGGAGTGAGAGACTGGTGAGTGTGTGTGAGACAGAGAAAGTGATTGAGAGTGAGAAGCCCGTATATGTAAGTAGAACACGGGAGTGGGAAGCCTGTGTGTGTGTATGGCATGAGAGAAACTGTTCAGGAAGGTGACTGGTGGGTGTTTCAAAGACTGTTTGGGAGATGATTGGTGTGTGAGAGACAGAAACTGGTCATGGGGGCATGACTGGTATGGTGTGTGTGTGTGAGAGACATGGGCACTAAGGAAGAGGTCCATGAGTATAGAGCTTAGCCTCTACTGCTGCTTCTGCTGTGTGCTATGGCCTGCATGGAAGAGGAGTAGGAGAGCTGCTAGAGGGGGTAAGTAAAGGTGGCTTTTTAAGTTTATTTTTCTTGATTGACTGCCATTTTAATTATTTAATATTATGTGATGTGTCTGCTTTTTTTGAAATATTTTATTAGTGTTTGGAGAATTTTTAATAGTTTTTATGAGTTTTTAATTGTTGGATGTTATTCTGTTCATAGCTGTTTATAAACATTTATTCTGCTTATTAGTATAGTTTTACAGTTATTTCTGTTTGGGGATCTATAGCTGCTTGTTAGTTCTGTTTTCCTAATAAGAAGTGTATTGGTGTTTAGGGTCTGATGTAATATTTGTAGTGTTGCCTTTTCATAGATAGGGTTGCTCCTGTTTGAGTGTATTCCATAATACAGGTGTAACTGTGTGCGGATTAGTTTATGTGCATTACTACAGATCCTGGGAGTATGTTAGGTTGGTTCTGTGTCTGTTACTGAGATGAGATATTTTACTAGCATGTAAGAGTTTTATCAGTCTTATTTGTTGTGTTTTCTCAAGAGGACATGCATTGGTGGTAAACTGCTGTCTTTTCATAAGTAGGGCCATTGAGCCTGGAAGTAGGAGTTTGAGTTGCTGTTACTGAGATGACACCAGAACCAGAATATCTTTTTTGTAGGGTGAGTTGTATGGGGAATGTCATAATTCTGCTTTACATCCATTATTGTGGGTCAGGGGGGTTCCCGTGGATGCAAACTGTACTTTTACATCTAGCCCCGTGACGATCATGGGTCAGTGTGTCACGCATGTGAGAACCATCTGTCAGGTGTGTCCCGACAGAAAAAAGGTTGAGAACCACTGATCTAGGGAATGCATCGGTAATCCTGCAGAAAGACCCGGTCGAGGGTTACCTTAGCGGAGAATGATGGCAGTTTTACAATACGGTCCATTCCTGTTCTGCAGGCACTGGTGCAGTCCATGCAGGAGGCTCTAGCAGGCTGTCGACTTTTACTCAAGATTTATAGTGGTGGAAGCGGCTAAGGAAGAAGGTATGTCCAAGGCCTTAAATGTTAATATTGCCTTGAGAATTTAAACACAAATCAGAAGAGGAAAGTGTATACGGTGGTGAGGGTGGAGCCTCAATTCGGTTTGCTTTAACAGCTAAATAAGTTAAAAATTCTATTACAGCCCCCCCTTTAGCGGAGCCACAATAAATACATAAAATTAGTTTTATTTATGCTAAATGGATTCTATCCTTTGAACAAAGAAAGGGCCAGCAGCCAAACAACCGATCCAGAGAAAAATGGTTGCAGTCCAACTGGAGTACAGTATGCCAGTTAGATCATGCAAATCCACCTATATCTTTGCAGTTAAGCCATATGCATAATGGGATTCATATCTTTAACTGGAATTTGGATCAACACAATGTACTAGAGTGCATTAACATGGTCTTTACTGTACATTAGTGGACAATGTTAATGAGATGAAAATGAGGTGCACGGCACACTACTGCTAAAGTATTCACTTGCAGATGGCATCATAAAAACCTAACTACGCCCTCTTTTAAGGTGTAATTTTTTTTTTCAATTAATGCATCTGTGAAGCAAATTGTTCTAGGCTGTGGGGGAGGTTAGAACAGCACCTTTTAAAGAAAACAGTCTTGCCCAACCTATAGTGGGGTGAATTTTGATAGAGAATTAACATCTAGATCCCTGGGGAGCAGCATTCTTTCTGCTCCTCAGTTCTGACATAAGAGTTCAGTGTTCCAGTGCTTGCCCCCCCCATACCAACAACTACCAGTCTGAAAGACAGCGATGCCAGTAAGGAAACATTGCTGAGAAAATGCTGCTCAACGGCATATTATGCATGCTCACATTTCCCAGGAAAACAAGGGCGAAATCAAGGATCTCAATAAGATTCTGGACTTTTTGAGAAGCTTTGTCTTTTCTTGGGAGAGTTGGGGTTTTTTTGTTTGTTTGTTGTTTTTTTTTTTTATCCTGTGGCTCTTTTTAAATTAGTTGAGCTATTAAATGACTATCTCCCTCAAACTTCCCCTTTGCCTGCTTATTCCAAATATTTTAGTTTAGTTCTAGTTGCAGCCTTGGTGCTGGTCCCAGGAGGTGGCTACATGCCCGGGGGATATTACTACACTTGTTAGAACTTATGAAATTGTGTTTGGTTACACCGGACAAGCAACTTTAGGTTTCATTTCATCTTTATTTGGGTCAAACAGTATACGTATTAGCTAAATCAGTTTTGTTAGTTACAATAAACCCTGGAAATCTATTGCAACATGCCAAGATCAGATAAGACAGAAGACTCGTGCAGCCTCTTGCAGTGTTTGTTTCGGGTTTTTTTAAATTTATAAATAACTTTCAAGTAAAACAAATCATTTTAGAACCAGGCATTTTGTGCCAGGATTGTGTTGAAGGGCAAAAGGCTATGGACCTTATTCAATAACGGCTGGGATTTTTTTTTTTTTCCGAAAGGCACAAACAAGAAGTGCAGCTTTTAATAACAACCCCAAGAAAAGAAAGCAACCACAAATGGTGGAGTTCTTCCCTTCTTTGCTAAGCCGGTAATGGATTACTTCCACTGTGTTGCAATTCCCTTCCACCAACTCCAGTGCCAGGGAAGGCACGAATAAAGAAAATGATCCAGTAATGGGCTATAATAGGATCGAAGCATTTAAAAAGAAATATCCCTTTGAAAACAAAATATTCCTATTGCACAAAAAAAGAAAACCCTTATAAACAAATGTATACATATTCCTATAAATAGAATGTGCTTCCAAACTATTACCAAGGGAATAACCATGCTGAGGCTTTAACAAGGCAGAGGAAAGCTACTACAAAAGGAGTGCCAATAAGCAATATCAACTTGTATATTTCAATTAGTATTTAAAGAGCATCAAACTCTGCTTCCCTGTTTGGTTGACAGTTGATCAATAAAAGATTTCTCTCCCTGCAAGAGTCATGCTTAATGGAATGTTTCTGATTTCCGGTCAAGGAAAGATAAAACAGAAGCTGCTTTGGCTTACGGCAACTTTACAGTCGGCAGCTTTAGGACTGGCAAGGGCAAAAGTCAAGGTCCTTAATTTTAAAATCTTTGCATAAAGTAAAATATATATATCAGCCCTCCTTTTTTTTTTTTTCATTTTTTTGTTGATCTATTTGTAATCTTTTCAATTTTTTGTTTTCCTGGCCAGGCTATGATCCAACAGCGAATGCACGATTGGGGCAGGGCAGCCACAAGAGAATCTCCATGGAGAATCACAGCCACAATTAAGAAATATATGTAATTTAATATAGCTTCCCCACACATCATGGTTTGTTTGTTGTTTTTTTTTTTTTTCTTTTTCTCTTGGCTGTGCCAAGGTCCAGAAAGGGCCTATCCAATGAAAGGACCGGCTGGGCATTACTTATGCACGCATATATCTCCCATGGGAAAAGTTGTAAAGCATGCCGACTTACCTTCTTTGCATATTTGAATCTGACGTAGAACCAACTTGACTTGATCATCGTATCACCTCCTCCAATGATTCTAAAAGTGGACTTCTGACAGTAACCAGTGGAATGATAAAAGGCTTTTTTTCTCTTTCTGGCTGTAAATGTGCTATTTCCCACCCCCCAGGTTTGCATGTATCGAGATGAGATGCAAGAGAGGAGTTGCTTGCCGCCGTGCTTTTATTCCTTTATACCCGCTCTGACACACTGTGTGTGATCCGGCTTCTCAATGCCTCGCTCTGTGTTTTCCTCTGTCGGCTTGGCTGCCTGACCAGAAAATTTCTCAAATGGACTTCAGCTGTGTTCATCACAAATGGCACATGTCAGTAAGCCAGGAGGAGGCGGGCTTCAGCCATGGCAGCATCCCAGGGGGAGGACTCACCCCGGCCCCCGGCCCCCTCCCTCCTTCCTCCCCCTCACCAGCGGGATGAATAATGAATTCCAGCACTTCCCTCCAGACATGGATTAACACCTGGCTAAACATTATTCTGACAATCCTGCTGCCAGGCTGGAGAGCTCACTGATCGAAGTTTTAACCCCTTGGCAGCCAAAGCCAGAATTCCCAGTTGATTTTCGTCTGTCCCCTTCCCTCCTTCCTCCACAGCAAAATATGATAAGAAAATATCATTAGATATTATAAAGCCCCATAACAATTAAGAAGCTGATGTACAAACATGCAATAACGTGAGCACTAATGCATTATAAACAGTCCACACTAATTGCATGCAAATGAGTTAGGAGATAAATATCACCCCTAGTAATTCTCAAATTAATATGGCCATTTGTTTCCTTGCATTTAAAGCTTTTTACTGGGAGGTCCTTCTTATATATCTAATCTTTCAGGTCCTTATAAGTCTTCTAGATCTTTGCATTTCAGTGGTCAAAAATTACTTAGAATTCCTTCACCCATCTGATATTTATGTTCTTGTTTGTTATTTATTTTATTTATTTAACACTTTTCTATACCGACCTTCATGAAAAATTCACATCAAATCGGTTTACATATAACAAGGGGATAACATTGATGTTATGTATTTCTGAAATTTTGTTTTGTTGTGTTTTAAATTGTAATATGCCCTGAATTACTTGTCCAGGTAGGGCAGAATATAAATTTATATAAATAAAGAATAGAACTGATCAGATAGATGGTTTTATCTTATCAAGGACCATTTTTATGGAATGCAATGCCAATGAAGATTTGCTTGGAGATTAATTTCATGAAGTTCCTGAAGAATATTAAAATGTGTTATTTAATCAGACCTTTATAGATTGTTAACTCTAATATAAAGATATTTTAATGGGGCTGTAATTGCAGAGTAGATTATTTGCTTTTTATTTTAGTTTTTATGATATGTATGTGTTTGAGATTTTGCTATTTTATGTTGTGTTATTTTATATATTGTATTGTTTTATTGTTTGATGATATTTATTGTATTGTGAACCATTTGTTTAGTTTAGAAATGTGGTATATTAAGTCTAATAAATAATACTGCATAGAAATCTTGAGAGCAATATTCAGCCACTGACCTGTTTGCAAATTTAGCTGGATAAACCTAAACAGTTAACTTTGATAGGATATCGAGCAGCACAGCTGCACCATTGAATATATCTATCTTAAATTTATCTAGCTTAATTTAATACTACTCTGTGGCATGTCCAGAGTTAGCCAGATAACTTATCTGGCTAACTTATCTTCTCCCGGAATACCCAGCTAAAATTTAGTCAGTTAATGAGTTATCCAGCTAAACTTCAGCCAGATAAGTGGCATAAATATTCATAAGTCAACATTTAGAGCAAGGATGGCCAATCTTTCATACACTGAGAGCCACAAAACTTGAATTCACAGAGGCAGACAGCTGTCGTGCCTTTCACAACTGTGGTGTGGGGTGGGGGGGAGGGAGGGAGATAGGATAGCCCCCTTGCCCAAAAGAAAAGGCCAACTCTTTCTTTCTCTCTATATCCCCCACCAGTCTCTTTCTCTTAAGACCTGGATTTTCTAAGGTCCCAGACCTTAGAGAATCCGGCGGTAATGGGGAGGGGGGCAAAGCGGGGGCGGGCCTGCGAAAGCCAGCAGCAATCGCACTTCCGCAGTGCGATAGCTGTCGGCTTTCGCACCCAATAGCACCATCATAAAAGGTTGTGCTATTGGATGCGCTACTGGCAGCGAAAAGGGTTCTTACCTTTTCGCAGCCAGCAATGTTTCCGCTGTGTCTGCCCTGGTGCTGCCCTGACTCCTCCTCTTCCGGTGCTGACACCACCCCAATTCCGCCCCGATTTAGCTATCGTATGCGTGCGATCCCTTTAGAAAATGACCCTCTTAGGCATAAAGACACACATGCACACACACATTCTCTCTCTTTCAGGCACAAAGACACACTCTCTCTCTCAGGCTCAAAGACACATACACACACTCTCTCAGGTACAAAGATACATGCGTGCACAAACACACACACACATACACTATTTCTCTCAGGTGCTAGCAGAAAATCACACTTATGCAAAGCACAGACAGACCTCACAAAATAAAACAGAATAAAAGGACGACAAAATATAAATTAAAACATGCAGACAAAATCTGAAGTGGAAATCAAAAGCAGCCAGACTATTATGCAGTGCAAAATGGAAATACAGAAACATCACTATTCCTCATAAAACAAACAAAATCAAGAAATATAAAACATCATTCAAAATAGTAAAACATACTAATAAAAAGAATATTTCTGACAGCTGACCAATATAAACATCTAATAATTAAAAACTCACAGACATTTTTAAAAATATTTCCCAAACACCAATATTTTAAAACACCAGACACATCAAACAAAAAAATCCCCCTTAATCCAGTCATCTTGAATTTGTCTGGATTAGTGGAGGGAGGGGCATACAAATTTCCTCCTCTCAGTCCTAAGAAACAAATCGGAAACCGATCCAAGATGCTGATAAGCGAAGGAACACAAGGTGATCGGTAAAAAGCAGCCTTTATTGGAATAAGCCCGACTCGCCGAGTTTCTCTCATGCAGGAGCTACCTCACGGGCTGTTGAGCTCCTGCGTGAGCGAAACTCGGCCAGAGTCGGGCTTATTCCAATAAAGGCTGCTTTTTACCGATCACCTTGTGTTCCTTCGCTTATCAGCATCTTGGATCGGTTTCCGATTTGTTTCTTATATATATATATATATATATATATATATATAAAACTCTTAAAACTAAAAATGATAAAATTCACAAATAAAATACACATACATGTAAAACATAAATAGGTGTAAATCAACTGATGAAGAACATGTGTATAACTTATAATACATAGAGGCAGATCTTCAAAACATACGCGCACGTGTACTTTTGTTCGCACCACCGGCGCAAACAAAAGTACACCAGATTTTGTAAGATACGCGCGTAGCCGCACGTATCTTATAAAATCCGGGGTCGGCGCACGCAAGGTTGCGCAAAATCGGCAGCCTGTGTGTGCCGAGCCGCACAGCCTTCCTCCATTCCCTCCGAGGCCGCTCCGAAATCGGAGCAGCCTCGGAGGGAACTTTCCTTCCGCGTCCCCCACCTTCCCCTCCCTTCCCCTATCCACCCCACCACCCAGCCCTACCTAAATCCCACCCCCTACCTTTGTTGGGCAAGTTACGCCTGCTTGAAGCAGGCGTAACTTGGGCGCGCCGCCCCGGCATCCACCGGCACAGTTATACCATACAAAATAAAAAACAAAAGAAAAGAAATAAAAAGAAATAAAAAAGAAAGGAATATAGAAAAGTAAAACATAAAAAACACAAAAAAGAATGAAAATAAACCTAAACCAAAATCTCAGTGTATGTTGAAAATAAAAAGTGCAACCATAAGAGTTCAGAGTGAAATGAATGTAAAATTATAACCAGTAAACATTTGGGTTATATCAAGGTGTCTAAGAGATCACAGTCTCATCCCTACTCATGAAGATACTCAAGACAGGGATTTATTTTATTTTGTTTTTTGTTTTGTATGGTATAACTGGTTGATTAACTTAGGTTTCATACTCTTTATCTTTATTTTAATAGATCATAACACCAGGTTGCTTTATCTGAACTATTGAATTTCAGACAACTTTTATATCTTTCACAATTGAAGAAATTCATCAGTGATAGGTATTTACATATCTGTGTCTTGTATGACTTGTCCGACACCCACCTTCATGGTACATCCATATCCGCAACACAATAAGCATTTGTTATTTATTAAAAATAGAGTCTTAGTCCATTGTACCGATTAAAAACACCAAAACACATATACACATATATATCTGTAATTTATTTTACATCAACATACATATTGGGTAAAAAATATTATGTATGTTATTAATATATGCCCATGTATACCGGTTATATTGATTCACATCTATCCCTTTATGTATAGTTTTTGTTGAATTGGTTTCTAATTTTTATTTATTTTTCCAAAAATCTATTTACACAGGGGTACATTTTCAAAAACAGCGCGCGCGCGTACTTTTGTTCGCGCACCACGCGTGAACAAAAGTACACTGGATTCTATAAGATACGCGCTTAGCTGCGCATATCTTATAAAATCCGGGGTTGGCGCACGCAAGGGGGTGCACATTTGTGCAACCTGTGCGCGCCGAGCCCGGCGTGCGCTGCCTGTTCCCTCCACCTCCCCTCAACTTCCCCCTCCCTTCCCCTACCTAACCCACCCCCCCCCGGCCCTATCTAAAGCCCCCCCTACCTGCTGGAGGCAGGTGTAAATCTGCGCGCGCCAGCGGGCTGCTGGCGCGCCATCACCTGACCCGGGGGCTGGTCCGGAGGCCTCAACCACGCCCCCGGGCCGGCGTCACACCCCCGACACGCCTTCCGCCCCGAAATTCGCACCGCCCATCCGACACGCCCCCGACACACCTCCTTTGCAAAGCCCCGGGACTTACGCGCGTCCCGGGGCTTGCGCACGCCACCGAGCCTATGCAAAATAGGCTCGGCGTGCACAGGGGCCTTTTAAGAGGGTTACGGGCATAACTTATGCGCGTAACCCTTTTAAAATCCGGCCCACAGTATATATTATAAGTTATACACATGTTCTTCCTCAGTTGATTTACACCTATTTATGTTTTACATGTATGTGTATTTTATTTGTGAATTTTATCATTTTTAGTTTTGAGAGTTGTATATATATATATATATATATATATATATATATATATATATATATACAACTCTATGGAACCATGCCTCCACACCTTCCGAAGGAAACTTAAGACGTGGCTTTTCCTCCAAGCCTTCCCCTAACACAAATTAACTCGTCATACCCAGATCAAGGAACTTAATATCTATTAATTTCATAACATATTAGTTGATAATTACCTAGTTAATCTCTATCGCTCTTACTCCTACTTCACTTATTCCTAGCTACACTAGCTCCCAAGTTCAATACCCCTGTTTATTGTAACTTTGATTTTTCGACCTTTCTTATTTATGTTTACTTGGTTTTATTTTTACTTCTGGTTTCCCCTGTTCCATGTAAACCGGCCTGATATGAATCCCATTCATGAAGGCCGGTATAGAAATGTTTTAAATAAATAAATAAATAAATAAATATATATATATATATATATATATATTTTGCCCTCAACAGCCCCTGAGGCAGCTCCTGCGTGAGCGAAACTCGGCCAGAGTCGGGCTTTTTCCAATAAAGGCTGCTTTTTACCGATCACCTTGTGTTCCTCCTCTCAGTCATATACATACATTAGCATACATATATTTATTCTCACATACAACTCTCTCACATATTCACACATACAATGCAGAAAGATTCTTATGCTCACTCTCTCATGCTCATGTAATCACTTGCACTCACAATTCCAGCGGTTCACTCAGATAAGACTAATGTGTTATAACACACACGGACTCTCCTCTCCTTCCAAGGAAATTTCTGAAGATAAGTTTTTAGAATATGATCAACTACATGAAGGAGCAAGCTAGGAAGCTGAAAGAAGAAAAACAAAAGCCGAGGCAGAATCAGCATTTTAATTTCTCTAATCCTACTTTAAGAGATTGCCATATCTTTCCACTTTCTTAGACCTATTTTAATTTGCTTCAGCACCTTACTATAATTCTCAAATGCATGCTCTCACACTCATACACACACTCATGCACTGACACACTCTCTCACAGTCTTGCACACTCTTTCACATAAGCTCATTGACTCACTTGCATCCTCAAGTCCTCTCTCTCTCTCCAAAATACACAAATGGCAGCAGCCTGTAGTGAATAGGTAAAAAAAAAAAAAGTTTACTTCCGTTGGTGGTCAAGATCCCATGAGATGGTCCCCATAAGAGTACAGTCAGGACCCCATGAGAGCAGGGTCTAGGTGGGCGATTGAGGCTACAGGAGGCAGTAGGAGGTGCACCTAGGTTTGGGAAAAAGTAGGCTGAAAAGTCCCAATGCTGTTTTTTAAAGTTATTACTTTTTGCTGTGGCTGAGCATGGGTGGGGAGTGGGGGGGGGGGGGGGGGGGGAGGGACTGGGAGCAGGGAAAAGCAGAAAGAGGCATTCAGCTGGCAATTCTGCAGTGGCAGTGCCTGCAGTGTCTCCCAAATCTGATGGCTTCCATTGTATCCTTCTTTTGACCGCACAGTGGGTGGACAGGCAAGATGGCCTCCCAGATCCAGCTCACTTCACTGCTTGGGGGTTAAGAGTTCAGGGCAGCCCTTCAGCCAGGCTTAGCTGACTTGATGTCCCCTTATTCCAATCAGGACTCTCTCTCGCCTCCTCCCTGTGCATATCCCAATGTTGCTTTCGTTCTTTCTCTCCCTTGCTCTCTCTCCCCATTTCCCCCAATTTTCTCTCCATCTCCTTCTTTTCACCCCCTTCCTTCCTCCCCAACGGGCTGAATTTTCTTGTGCCTACCTAAGGAACTCCGGGGTCAAAAAGATGCAATGCATCAGCTGATGAGTCCCAGCGTGGGCAGTCCCTCCTTCACTTGCGGCGGGAGCGGTGGAAACAACAAGATTAAGCGAGCCGCGGGAGCACAAGAAACAAGGACAAGAGAACTGCAAGAGTGCGGAAAAAGTGTGGCTAAGACAGCCGCAACATCAAGAGAGACTGGTGTGGCAAAAACAAACAAAAAAAAAATGGCGGCAGCAGTGGAGGAAATAGGCCAGCAAGGAAGCTTGCGCTTCTGCTTGTGGCGATCCTCTCTCTTCACAGCAGCCACCTTGCGTGGTGGAAGTTGTAAGTCCTAATTTCCGCTACGGGCAGGCTGATGAGAAGGGGGAGGATCTCTATGCAGGTGCTCGAGCTCTATAAGAATCCTATGCCTGCCACTGTCAGTGGGGAAGGATTTAAAAGGCAGTTTTGGGCCTGCTGCAAGAGCCGCACAGTCCTTCAAAAAGCCGTATGCGGCTCGCAAGACACCAGTTGGCCTGACTTAGAAGATAACTCAGAAGTTATCAGGCTAAATGCCACTGAATACGGACCCCTTAAGTCCACCTCCCTGAGATGTAATTAAGTTTCTTGTAATAATGGTTGTGCATTAACAATAGTGGATTACTTTGCTATGCAAGCACAGGTAATGGAGCTAATTGACATAATTATGCAGTTTATGCCTAATTTTGCATAAAGATGGCCTCAAAGTTCACAACAGCTAAATAACATGCACTAAACAACAAATAGCATGAACAAAGTTTTGAAAAAGGAATAGCGTACGTTATTTTCAGTTCTAGGGCATATTAGCGCACTTGTGTATGTCTGCACCCTTTAGTATTCTGGCTTCCAAGTCCTGGCTTCCAGAAAAGTGGATTAGCCTGAAAGCACGCGCTTACTTTTGGTTGCGTAAAAAAAATAAAAAAGCATTTTGGAGAAAGGGGCATTTAAGAGCCATGTTTTATAATTTACAGGTGTACATTTTTCAAAAAAAAAAAGTATGCACATTTTAGGCATGCTGCTAACTGTCCTAACACAATCATTTTAAAACCAAGAAGAATCGATCTACGAATACCTTTGGCTGCACAGCAACCCAATATTCAAGCACAATGTTTGCGGATATCTGGTGTTTGAAAATTGGCTTAGTTTGTGCAGGCCAAACTGTATCAATGCACATTTGCAGTCTACTGCCCTATTAAAAATATTCCCTGAAATGTATAGATACAGGATAATAACTAGGCTGCCTGTACTGGTGCAAATATTGCAGGTACTTTTACCATGAGGTTCATTCCGATAATCAAAGCAAAATTATATGCATATCTTCCTTTGTTTCTTGCAACCGCTATAGACATCTAGGCCCAATACTTTCCTTCCTCGACCTAAACACATCTTCAGAAATGCCTCCTGACCACACAGGTAAAAGTATAACAGAGCAGTGCCACAAAGGTTTTACCTCCATTGAGAGTGGGAAGTTTTTCAAAAAATGTCAGTTTGCATTGGATAAAAAGCAGTATTACTTGAGGAAACTGGCTTTTAAAATCACCTTTCCTGCCTGTAAAAACTGCATGTGTGTGAGAATTATGTTCCTAGCAGACAGTAAGAGTCAAAGATGCCTCCCTTAGCTTCTGCCTAACATGGTGTAAAAAGCTAAAATGGTAGGATAAAAAAAATGTGCCCGCACTGTTTACTCTCTGCGTCTTTTACCAGGCCACCGCTTGTATAATGCCTCGTCTTCCAATGCCAGTGACCACCATTGTAATTTTGGCATGATAGTTTCTTGTCTGTATGGTTTTTCTCTGTTTCATGGTAATTATTTTTAAGGTTACACAGTGCTCATGTTATTTTGAGGTAATCATAAGCTAAAAAATACCCCCATATAATACAGAACTGGCGATAAACACTTATTACAAAGGAAAAGTCTTCATTTTGGATAAGAACTAGGGTTTGTGTGGTCTCAGAAATCATATACTACATTCTCTTACAGGTCCTTTAAAAGGTATTATGGGGCAAGCCTAGAAAAAACATTCATTCTATTTTTTATATCATTTACTGTTTTCTTTTCTTTGTTTTCTGCATTTTAAAACAATCATCATCATCATCTTTATTAATATGACCCCATGTAGGAGGCATACAATAGCTTTACAAATTATAAAATATACATTAGAAAAAAATGAAAATAGTTCACATTAAATAGTCATCAAAATCAGAGCTTCCCTCAAAACTCAATTAAAATACTCTAAACCACCCTCTCTCTGGAAAAGCTTGGCTAAATAGCCAAGTTTAAAGAATTTTTTGTGCCACATTGGAAGGGAAATGACACAAAAAGAAATAAATTCCTTTACCATTTCCCTGCCATTCTATAAACAGCTGCAAATCCCTGAAAAGGTCTCACAACTACAAAGGCTCAGATTTTGGCTAAAAATCGTATGATCAATTTTCTGTTCTGTCCCTAAAGCAAATTCTTTAATAATTATTTTTTAGAGCACTTTAGTTTCAAGGGTGAGCCTTCTCTGTCTCTTAACTCCGTTTTCAAATTAAAATCATTTCCTCAAAACCATGCTACAGCATTCCCATGACTTGGCTCCAAAGGATGGCCATAAAGAGAGGACACAAAGTATAATAAACAATAGAAGGACGCAATGACATTTATTCAAGAAGTAAATACAGCAACTGTTCCCTACTTCCCCTTTTTACTTAGTGGAACAAGTTTTAAATTAGATAGGGATGTGCTGGGTTTGACAGGAGAATTGACTGTGTTGTGAATTAAGAGACCTAGTTACGAAAGCAAGGTAACGCACACACTTGTGTTAACATGAATGTCAAAAAATAAAAAAATCAGCTTAACACCCACAAAAATGTAATAAGCTCTGTTGCATGCAAATTTACGCAAAGCAGCCGCTCAGCTCATTCATATTAAAATGAGTTGCCACAAATTGTATCAAGCCATGTAATTTGTGGTAATCCCCTGGCTAATGCAAAAAAGTTGACAACACCTAAAGAGGTGTTGTTAACTTTTTGCAAGAGAATTAGCCGCTGGATCCCCCAACAGTCTATGCCATCTGATGTCAGAAACGTCTGTTGTGGGCAGGAGAGATTCTCAGGCCTCCCTTTCCCACCAACTCCTCACTCACTCCAAAGCTGCAAATGGCACTGGCTGACCTGACACCATCCTTTACCTCGCACACATGCTCACATATTTTTCCATTCAAATTGGAGAGTATTCCTAGTTGTTTTGCATTAAGGGCCAGATTTTAAAAGCCCTGCGCGCGTAAATCCGGCCGGATTTACGCGTGCAGGGCACTCGCGCGCCGGCGCGCCTATTTTGCATAGGCCGCCAGCGCGCACACAGCCTCGGGATGCGCGTAAGTCCCGGGGCTTCGTAAAAGGGGCAGGGAGGGGGCATGCTCCGGGGCGTGTCCGGGGTCAGGGGGCGGTTCGGGGCGGGACCGGGGGCGTGGCACCGGCCCGGGGGCATGGTCGAGGCCTCCGGACCAGCCCCCGGGTCGGGTGATGGCGCGCCAGCAGCCCGCTGGCGCACGCAGATTTACGCCTGCTTTCAGCAGGCGTAAATCTGCCAACAAAGGTGGGGGGGGTTTAGATAGGGTCGGGGGGTGGGTTAGGTAGGGGAAGAGGGGAAGGTGCGGGAGGGGTGGAAAGAAAGTTCCCTCCGAGGCCGCTCCGAAATCGGGGATGAGAAAATATGAGAAGAAAGTTGTGAAAAATAATGTAATTAAAAAAAATAAAACCTCCCTGGAGGCACCCCCTCTTCTCTGTCTTCCCCCTCCCCAAAAAAAAACAAGACCACAGTAACAGAATCATTATGGGATAGATTTTAAAAGAAGTGCGCGTGGCCTACATGTGCGCGTGCTACCTGGCGCGCGCACATGTACGCTCAATTTTATAACATGTGCGCACAGGCGTGTACATGTTATAAAATCCGGGGTTGGCGCGCGCAAGGTGGTGCACAATTGTGCACCTTGCGCGTGCCTAGCCACACTACCTTCCTCCGTTCCCTCCCACGCCACTCCAAAATTGGAGCGGCCTGGAAGGGAACTTCCCTTCCCCCTAACCTAACCTTCCCACCCCTTCCCCCTCCAGCCCTACTCTAATCACCCCCCCCCCCCCGACTCTTATCTTACCTTTTGTTCCTGCTGGCACGCGATCCTCCAACAGATCCTCCATCCGTACGTTGCCTGTGCCAACGTACGAATGTTATAAAATCGGCACATCTTTTAACATCGACCCCTGTGGGTTTTGGCACCCCTAGGCATTGTTGGAGCTGTTGCCCCTTTCCCTCCCACTCCGATGTTGTGTAACAAGGCGCAGAAAGTCCAAGGCAAAGGCACAGTCTCCTAGTTTCCTGTGGCAGCTCAGGGGTAGATTCCATGGCAAAAATGAAAATATTCTGAAGCAAATTGGCAGACATTTCCATCTTTTATATTACTTTATAAAAACATAAGTATTTTTATACTATAATTTTTAGTATAATTTATTTTATTTTTATTGGGTGAAGAAAAGTGATCTCAAGTGTCAGCTCAGAGAGGAGACCTCCAGGATGGGGAAAGGGGGAGGAGTGTGAGACGGAAAGAGGCCTAGGGATGAGGAGGATGGGAGATGAGGAAAAAAGAATCAGGAAGGAGTAGAAAGGGTTCGGGAGTGACTTCCAGAATCTGGGGAAAAGGGAGAGGTAGGAAGGAAGGGAGGTTCTAGGATCTAGGGGAAAGAATCCAAGATCAAGGGAAGGAGGATTTGAATTGCAGTGGGTGGGAAGGAAAGAACATAAGAAACATAAGAACATAAGAAATTGCCATGCTGGGTCAGACCAAGGGTCCATCAAGCCCAGCATCCTGTTTCCAACAGAGGCCAAACCAGGCCACAAGAACCTGGCAATTACCCAAACACTAAGAAGATCCCATGCTACTGATGCAATCAATAGCATGCTCTGTTCCTGCTCCTCCTTGCAACCCCTCTCTAATATCCTACCCAATATGACATACACATTCATTTGCACCAGTCCTTTCTCTTTCTCTCACACACACACACACAATCCCCTCTCTCTCAGACACAGACATATGTCTCTCGGCCAATCTCTCTCTCATCCCCCAGCCTTTCTTCCCACCCTCCAATGATCTCTACTTAGCCCCTCCTTGTCGCCCCAAAATGATCTCCCTTTGCTGTATCTGCTGCAGGCTCTCCTGCCCCTGCACAATGCCTGGAGGGGTAAGGCTGGGTCAGGAAGCAGAGGGCCCCCCAGATTTATTATTTATTTATTTAGAAACTTTTATATACCGGTATTTGTGGGGACATCATACCGCTTCACATAGTAACTGAAAGATTGGAAAATACATTGCAACAGGGGAATGTAACTGGGCGGGGGGTAGAACAGAGAGGCAGTAGGAAGGATAGGGGAACAAGAAAGTAATAACCAAAACAATTTACAATGAAGGTCTCCTTAATATAAGGAGAGGGAGGTCACCTGAAGGGGACTACGAGGGGGAGTGGAGGGAGTTATTCTGTGTAGGCATGGTTGAACAGAAGAGTTTTTAGTTTCTTTTTGAATTTAAATGCACAGGGTTCAAGTCGCATGTGGACAGGTAGTGTATTCCAGAGAGCGGGACCGGCAATAGAGATGGCACGGTCGCGGGTGGAGGAGAGATGAGCAAAGGCAAATAGGCAAAGGCCTAGTGTGCCTATTGACAAATCCAGGCCTGCAAACTGCGTGAACCCTTCATAGTGTTACTTCTGTTTGAATACAGATATTCCAGGTGGAATTTCTTACCAGGTACGACTTTGGTGATAAATATAACCTGTTACACCATACTTAATTTTCAAGCCATAATGTTCCCACTGTGCCTAACACAAAAATAGAGAATACGATGGCATTTAAAGACCAATAAAGCCCATCTAGTCAGTCCACTTCCATTCCTAGGGCAATGCCATAAATTCCAAATTGATATCTGGCTTTTCTCTCACTTTCTCTCAAGTAGAGATCCCCTGTGTGTATATCATGCTTTCTTGAAATCCATTATTATTTTTGTGTCCAAACCTATGCTGGAAAGCCATTACTTGCCTCTGCCACCCTTTTCTATAAAGATATATTTTCTGATGCTCCTCCCCTTGGAGCCTCATACCATGACTTCTGGCTCTAGAACTTTCATTCTTCTTGTGCATTATTTATAAATTTGAGTATTTATTAACATCTTTATTATATCTCTCTGTTTCTCTTCTCTTCTAGGGTTACATATTCAGGGCCTTAAGTGTCATCTCATAGGGTTTTTAGTGCACACACTACAATATTTTGCAAGGCTTTCTCTGGACCACTTCCACTTTTTTGGAGGTGCAGCTTTCAGACTTGGACTCAGTACTAGACATGAACTGTACAAAAGCATTGTCAGCTTCTTTTTAGGGTTGGTTATTCTTCACCCTATGCACCTTAGCATCCTTCTGGCTCTGGCCATCAACCTTTCACACTCTTTTGATAGCTTGCCATCATCAGACATGATCATCCCAAGGCATCTTTCCAGTTTTCTGCACATCACTAGCTCCCATCATGCACTGCTTTGTTGCATTTCTGCAACGCAAATAAATGATTTTGCAAACCCCCCCCCTTTTTTTTTTTTTGACTGATGAGAAAAGCACTGTTTTGGGTTGTAGCTTTTGCCTTTGATTCACATTGTTCATTAGTGCTTTGGCTGACAAAGTACAGTAACCAGCACCATTTGGAATTTGACATGTTATACTACAATTCACACAGGAGTCCTGGAGCCAGCAGGAGAAAATGTTCCTGCTAGTGAGGCAAGGCATGGAGGGCTTGGGGGAGTACCTGTGATGGGAGAGGTCCTACATTCTTGAGGATCAAGAGGGTTGGATGTCTGGGGGAGCCATGAATCGGGAAGGAAGAGAATTGTAGATATTGTGTCTCTGGCGCTCCCGTGCTAAATTGTCCCGCTGCTTTCAGAGAGATATGCTAAAGTTAATGATTTGCTGAGCAAATGCGCACTCAAATACTTGTGCTCCCTTTAAAATTGGTCTTAATGATATGCAGAGCACGCCTGCTCTTAAACGTAATACATTGACAGTAATTTATTTTTAGCGAATGTACTAAGAAATGCAGGCTAACCTTAGTGCCCCCCTATCTTAGCACACATTTTGAAAGCAGAACCCGTAGTAAATTGCCATCAGATTAATTCCTGTATTAGGTAATGTCTCTGAGACCAGATGACATAATAAACATGTCACAATGAATCAAAGTATGTATGCAGAGAATTTTTTTGTTCACTGGAAATGATTTAAGAAAAAATACATCAAAGAGGTTTATTTAATTTTGGACTTGTGTTTTTCACAGAGCAAATATTTTTACATTGATTTTGTTTTGCAATAATATAATATCAAGAGAAAAAAAAAGAGAAAAGTTTAGGACTTCAGTGTTTCACTTCACAGAGGATTCCTCCTGTTTGATCAACTCAAACTAAATTAATTTGTTAACGATTGAAATAATCAAGATGTTCTTACAGTGACAATTATTACCATTAGGAGAAACCTGGTGGGAATATAATAAGATTACTTTTTTTTTGGGTGGGGGAGGGGTTGATTTTAGTGTTGGTGAAACTTGACAGAGTGCCAGCATTAGAAATTTATTTCTTTTATCCACAGAACAAGTATAACAAAGGCAAAGAAGACAGTACAAATTTAGTATTTCCTCTGATAAAGCCTAATCTACAGGTCTGCAAGATCTTGGTGGTGGGCTAAAGGAAAGGGGTAATTAAGCTTTTGTACCCCTTGAGTCCTTAAACTGTCTATAGGGATTGCCACAAAGATGTCATTTAGGGTTAGTTGCTTTGGCAAATTTAGAGATTATGTACATCCGGCCCATTGGGAAATGGAACAAGACTATCACTTCATTTCTCATACGCCCCAAGAGCCCTTCGGATGGTAATGATTTGCAGTCGCTACATAACTGGACTGGATGCAAGCTAATGACTTGGAGAACACGAGTTCTACATTCCATTGCCTGTTCACGGAGTCATTCAGTCAGATCATTCACCCCAGGGTGTCCATAAATGTGATACATTGTAAGTAATTACTGAATTAACCATCTAGAGCATCCAAACTGGCCACAAGATGCTTCTAAACTTTCCAAAGGAATAAGCAAAGATAGATACTGAATTTACCATCGGGACTTTCTACAGTGGTCATAGATGTATCTCTGTGGAGTACAATGGTTTCTAATGAGGACCTACATGATAATATGTGATTACTATGTTTATCTCTGAGATCTGACTTGATATTAGGAGTTTCTATACTGGCATAAAAGACGGCAATTTGTTTTTCTCAAATTGAAAATTTTTTTAGAAAAATATAATGGGCCAGATTTTATAACATGCGCACTGCCGTGCGCATGTTATAAAATCCAAGGTCAGCACACGCAGGGGGGGTGCACAATTGTGCAACCTGCGCGCGCTGAGCCGAGCAGCCTGCCTCCGTTCCCTCCAAGGCCACTCCGAAATCGGAGCGGCCTCAGAGGGATCTTTCCTTCCGCCCCTCCGCACCTTCCCCTCCCTTCCCCTATCTGAGCCGCCCCCCCCCCCCCAGCCCTAACTAACCCCCCCACTGATCTTTATTGAAGAAGTTACGCCTGCCTCTGGGCAGGCGTAACTTGCGCGCGCCGGCTCTCCATCCCCCGGCCCGGTGGCTGTTCCGGAGGCCTTGGTCCCGCTCCCGAAACGCCCCCGGAATGCCCATTTTTTCAAGCCCCGGGACTTACGCGCATCCCGGGGCTTGCGCGTGCCGCCGAACCTATGCAAGATAGGCTTGGCGCGCGCAAGGGGAGGCAGGGTTAGGATTTCGGGGGTTGCGCGCTTATCTTACGCGCGCAACCCTTGGAAAATCTACCCCAATGTATCTTCCCTTGTTGAGTTAGGTGATTCAATTCCATTTAAAGATGTGACTAAAAACTTAGGGGTGTTTTTTGACACAGAGCTGTCTTTTAAATATCAGCTTCAACAGGTTTTGCAAACAGGATATTATAAGCTGCATCTCCTATGCCATTTGAAATACATTCTTGATCCCGGGGACTTTTGTATTGTACTGCAAGCATATATTTTAATATCTGTTGATTACTGCAACTCACTTTATGTTGGTTTAAAAGCCATGAAAATTCTTCAGAATTCAGTGGCTCAGATAATTACCAGGGCCCACCACCATGATCTTATCACCTCATCTTTAATAAAATTACATTGGCTGCCTAAAAGCTTAAATTTAAGCTTTTAGTTTTAGTCTTTAAAATGTCAAAGTGAGAAGGTCCTGAGTATCTCAAATAACTTTTGCAATATTATATGCCTTGCAGAGATCTACCAACTTCAGGACATATGTTATATTAGTGAGTCCCTCTGTTAAAGCAACTCATTTATCTGCTACTAGATGTCGTGCTTCCTCCCTGGCATGGAATATTCTTCCTGAGGCATTAAGGAAATTGGATGATATTTTTAGAAAACCTCTCAAAGCTCTCCTTTTTCAAGAGGTTTTTGGATGCAGTTTCTAAAATTAAGTGTCACATGTTATTTTAGCCACTACTACATTGTTTTATGCATTTTGTTTTATGTAAAGTGTATTATTTTGTTAATTTTATGTTTTGTAATCTGCTTAGCACAGTCTGTCTGTTATAGGTGGACAATAACTATTTTTATAAATAAATACATAAGATAAGTTGCTATATTGACAGTAGAAAGCATTTCAAATGATGAAATTGACAGCCTGTTTATTTGCATCTGTTTCAGATATATAAATACAGATCCTCAAATATGTAAGGTGGTCTTTGCCATCTGACTTTTGTTTGTTAGGGGAGGGGACAGGAAGTTAAAGGAAAAAAACAGCTCTGACTTGCCACCAGTTAAATCTGGATCAATTATAATTATAGTGAAGTTGCTTTTTGAAATTAAGCTGTGTTCTTTTTATATTCACACACTTCGAACTTCCTTCCCACACACAATGCATTATTTACTCTATGGTGGATCTGTGCATCAATTAACGTAATAGTTTGTGAGAACAAGCATTTGTATTATAGGGAAATGTCTAGTATAACCATCCCTCTGTGAAAGTGACACAGATGCGTATATCATATGTCTCCATTTCAAGAGTACTTAAAGGCAGGCAATTCACAACTGCATTAAACTGAGTCAAAATGAAAAAGTCATATTTTATACAAATGTTGTAGCCATTATTCCTTTCACCTTTTGCTCTTTTTATAAGGGCTCAGAAAAAAAACAACCCTGTTAGCATAATCAGTTCAGTATTACAGTGATTTTCAAAACATCTCAGAAAACTGACTGGTGTTGCCAATCCTAGCCTGAACATCCGGAGAAAAGGAGAAACATTTGTGGGGGAAGGAAAGTCCGGCTTTTCCTCTCCTAAATGTTTCCATCATTAAATGTGGCAGGCAGAGTAATCTGTAAGTAATATACATAATGTATTTACTTGAAAAACCAAGCAAATCCACAAGGTATTACCAAACAAGCTTCAAACTGATCTGGGAGCGCTGACAAGAACTGGATGAGCTGCCTCCTCCATGTGCTTCAAACTGAAAGATGAGATTATAATTAATAATCCCAAAATGCAACTCTTTCAGTTCTTGGCACTCGGTTGATGCTGGGTTACAGCACCGTGGACGTCTACTAACAGTGCTATAGTAATGGTCTATTTTACATGGCGATTACTCTATCTTCAGTCATAAATGTACAGTAATACGATTGTGACTTACAGATAAGGGGGAAGGGATGGCATTATCGATTTGTAAGTTAAAAGCCTGGATTAAATCTTTGCATAGGGATCAACCATGAAAAGCAAGAAAAAGACCCTATTTTCTTCCATACAAGAGATCATAGAAAATTGTTATTTTTTTTTTTTTGGTGCAGCACTTTTGAAGATGAAGTTTTAAGTCTTTCTTGATGACAAACCACAGCTAACCAAGCCCTCCCAGTAGCATAATTTTAGGGCATCCAATAATATTATATACAATGAATGAGGAGGAGGAAGGGGAAAAGGTGGAGGAGAAGAAGAAAATGAGCGGGAAGCCATGGTAGTTCAAAGACAAAATATCCTAGACATGAAATTATAATTAGCAATGCATGTACCATGCTGTCATGGCCACCGACATCGCTGCAAACCAGCTGCCCTCTGAAAGTGCATCCGAAACCGAAGGCCATGCATCCACCATGCCCACATGTTTGCAAGCCCTTGGCTGTGTGGCATGGCCTGTTTGCAATTTTCCACTCAGGTACCAAAATGAAAATGCAAAGCTTCATACGAGCATACCCTTCACTTCCTCCCAACTGCTTTTAGCGGTTTCTTTAATCTTTTAAACTCCTGGGTCTAATTTAACAGCTAGCAAAACTACTTTTAGAAAAATCCAACACAGAAAATATATTCATTCTATCCTCTTTGTCCTCAATTTTACCAACTTAAAAAAAAACAAAAAAACTACACTTTTACATTTTAATGTGGACAACAGTCTTATGGGAAAACCTCAGAGGATAATTTTTAAAACTGCTCACGTGCACCAAAATGCGTGTATATATGGATGCAAGCAAACTCACTACTGTATTTTATAACCTGCGTGCAAATGATATGCACGGGTTATAAAACAGGAGTACATACGTGCGCAAACATGACCGTATATGTTAAGACCTCTAGTTGCGCAGGGTTGGACTTATCCAGAAAAGGAGCAGCACTTAAATTCCAATTTATGTGTCTAAGTAGCGGCACTCAGCCGGATAAGTCTGAAAAGTGCTACTTGTCCGTCTAAGCAGTACTTTTCGGATTTATCTGGATAACTTCACATTTTTTCATCAAAATAGTGGTGACGGCGCTACTTAGCCAGATAAGTCGGAATTTAGCTGATAAGTGCGAGCAAATGATATACCCGAGTATTTGCACATCGAATTTAACAGGGATACATAAAAAAATTTTTATTTGAGTAATTTCGACGCATTTACCCCCGTAAATCGGCTTTTACATGCGTAAGTCAGGTAATTTTATAACATGCGCACAGCAATGAAATAATCAGTTTTACCAATTAGTCTACCAGTCCGCTCAGTCAATCTGCAGCTCATGAAGACCTTCCTGGCTCTTCAGCCTGAAGTCCCTCTGTTTCATCCAGACGCCTGCCCGGTCATTTATTTTTTCATTTTTAAGGTGCCCAAAATCGGCGTGCGCAAGGCTGCCGATTTTGGGCAGCCTGCGCGTGCCGAACCGTGCAACCTGCCTCCGTTCCCTCCGAGGCCGCTCCGAAATCAGAGCGGCCTCGGAGGGAACTTTCTTTTCGCCTGCCCTCCCCTTCCCCTCCCTTCCCCTGCCTAACCAACCCTCCCGGCACTATCTAAACACCCCCCCTTACCTTTATTTCGTGATTTCCGCCTGCCCAAAGCAGACGTAAATCAACGCGCGCCAGCGGACTGCTGGCGCGCCATCATCCAACCCAGGGGCTGGTCTGGAGGCCTCAACCATGCCCCTGGGCCGGCGCCATGCACCCGGCCCCGCCCCTGAAATGCCGCGTCCCGCCCCCGAAACGGCGAGTCATTAGGCACCGCCCCCGACGCGCCCCTTTTCAAAAACCCCGGGACTTATGCGAGTCCCGGGGCTCTGCGCGCGCCGGCGGCCTATGCAAAATAGGCGCGCCGGCGCGTGAGGGCCCTGCTCGCGTAAATCCGGCCGGATTTACGCGAGCAGGGGGTTTAAAATCCGCCCCAAAGTGTGCAAGTATGCGCACATCTCCTGGTACCTGCACAAAAATCTTTTTGCAGAAAAGGGTGTGACAAGGGCGTGGTTTGGGCAGGACATGGGCATTCCTAGCTTTCTCAATGAAATCTGCACATAAGTATTTATGCGCACGAGCGCGCACCAGTATCCCCTACTGCGTAACTTTACTTCTGCTATGGATGGTGTGTAAGTCCTGAAACAAAGAAAACTAGAGAGGTTAGCGGGGTTTTAAATGATGGCGCTAACAGGGGAAAAGGGAGGTTAATTAACTAGGGGAGGTTAGGAAGTCTTAACCTTTACGTGGGCGAACTGAGAACAAAATTGGGGATACTGGTAGTTGTGTCAGCACGCATGGCTACTAAAATCCCCCCACTTGCACGTTAGAGGCGGCATTTCTGTGCACATGCGCGCGTCCATGTAAAATTGTGTGCATACTGACACATGTACAGCCTATTTATACACGCATGTGTTACAAATTGGCCGCATCCTTTGGCGCGAGCCAGCATACGTGCATCCATATGCGCCCGTGCGGTTCTTTCAAAGTCACTGTCGTAAATTTTGTTTAAAAAAATAGCATGTACTCGCATATGTTGCATTTTATGCACGCACATCTTTTGAAAATTCACCTCTCAATATGCAAAGAAGCAAAATGAGTTTGTGCCATGGGATGAAAATAATCTAAATTTGCATCAGAATATTCTCTTTTTCAGTAATTTTTATTTCACACGGATTTAGAGAAATTATGTATCTGAATGACTGAATGAGTAGATCAGATTACTGTAATTTCTGACACTAACACCAGTACTATGTTGGATAACCAGAGCTAAACAAGGGCAATTGTAGCTTTTAAATTTACACTCAAATGTAAATCATCTACATGCAACCTTTTAGCAAACATTTCCTTACTCAATCCAGTTTATCCTAACTCGAGCAAGATTTACCATGCTATTCTACTTCATTAATGCAGTAATCCAAAAACTTTTTTATAATCCTTGATATCTGAAAGGCTCAACCTTTAAATATGGACATCTTCTGGCAAAGGAAATGGAATTATTTTGCGCTAAAAACAGCCAAAAAGAGAAGAATTTAAGGACACTGAAGAATGAAAAAAAATGCAGAAAAAAATGGTAGTCTTGGATCCAAGCATAACTGAATCTCAGGAAAAATGCTCAAAATGAACACACATTGTAACACTAAATGACAGCAGATAAAGACCAAAATGGCCCATCCCATCTGTCTAGTTGAAATGTGTCCACTTTGGGCAGCTGTACATATACGTTCATATAAGCAACCCAACACCAATTCTCTCCCACATCCCCATGTTTTACCCGAACACTCAACCCTTTTCCTACCACTGTTCTTCATATCCATCCCAAGCATGCCCAAAATCCATTAGAGAGTTAGCTTTCAACACTTCTGCTTGAATATCACTTCAGGTCTTGTTGTTTTCAATTTTGATTCTTACAAATGCAACACTTAAGCCTTCACCCAAGCCTTCTTCTAAGTCATAAGATCATAAGAACATAAGAAATTGCCATGCTGGGTCAGACCAAGGGTCCATCAAGCCCAGTATCCTGTTTCCAACAGAGGCCAAACGAGGCCACAAGAACCTGGCAAGTACCCAAACACTAAGAAGATCCCATGCTACTGATGCAATTAATAGCAGTGGCTATTCCCCAAGTAAACTTGATTAATAGCAGTTAATGGACTTCTCCTCCAAGAATTTATCCAAATCTTTTTTGAACCCAGCAACACTAACTGCACTAACCACATCCTCTGGCAACAAATTCCAGAGTTTAATTGTGCATTGAGTGAAAAAGAATTTTCTCCGATTAATCTTAAATGTGCTACTTGCTAACTTCATGCAATGCCCCCTAGTTCTTCTATTATCCAAAAGTGTAAATAACCGATTCACATCTACTCGTTCAAGACCTCTCCTGATCTTAAAGACCTCTATCATATCCCCCCTCAGCCGTCTCTTCTCCAAGCTGAATAGCCCTAACCTGTTCAGCCTTTCCTTGTAGGGGAGCTGTTCCATCATCTTTATCATTTTGGTTGCCCTTCTCTGTATCTTCTCCATCGCAACTATAACTTTTTTGAGATGCGGCGACCAGAATTGTACACAGTATTCAAGATGTGGTCTCACCATGGAGCAAAACAGAGGCATTATGAAATTTTCCGTTTTATTCACCATTCCCTTCCTAATAATTCCTAACATTCTGTTTGCTCTTTTGACTGCTGTAGCACACTGAGCCGACGATTTTAAAGTATTATCTACTATGATGCCTAGATCTTTTTCCTGGGTGGTAGTTCCTAATATGGAACCTAACATCATGTAACTACAGCAAGGGTTATTTTTCCCTATATGCAACACCTTGCACTTGTCCACATTAAATTTCATCTGCCATTTGGATGCCCAATCTTCCAGTCCTGCAAGGTCTTCCTGTAATATATCACAATCCGTTTGTGATTTAACTACTCTGAAAAATTTTGTATCGTCTGCAAATTTGATAACCTCACTCGACGTATTCCTTTCCAGATCATTTATATATATATCTTGAAAAGCACCAGTCCAAGTACAGATCCGTGAGGCACTCCACTGTTTACCCTTTTCCACTGAGAAAATTGACCATTTAACCCCACTCCCTGTCTTTTAACCAGTTTGTAGTCCATGAAAGGACATCGCCTCCTATCCCATGACTTTTTAGTTTTCATAGAAGCCTCTCATGAGGGACTTTGTCAAATGCCTTCTGAAAATCCAAATACACTACATCTAGCGGTTCACCTTTATCCACAGGTTTATTAACCCTTTCAAAAATTGAAGCAGATTTGTTAGGCAAGACTTCCCTTGGGTAAATCCATGTTGACTGTGTTCCATTAAACCATGTCTTTCTATATGCTCTACGATTTTGATCTTTAGAATAGTTTCCACTATTTTTCCCAGCACTGAAGTCAGGTTCACTGGTCTATAGTTACCCGTATCACCCCGGAACCCTTTTTAAATATTGGGATTTTATTGGCCACCCTCCAGTCTTCAGGTACAATGGATGATTTTAATGATCGGTTACAAATTTTAACTAATAGATCAGAAATTTCATTTTTTAGTTCCTTCAATATCCTAGGATGCATACCATCCGGTCCAGGTGATTTGCTACTCTTTAGTTTGTCAATCTAGCCTACTACATCTTCCAGGTTCATAGTGATTTGGTTTAGTTTGTCTGACTCATCACCCTTGAAAACCATCTCTGCAACTGGTATCTCCCCAACATCCAAACATGGAAGCAAATAATTAATTTAGTCTTTCTGCAATGGTCTTATCTTACCTAAGAACCCCTTTAACCCCTCGGTCATCTAATGGTCCAACTGACTCCCTCACAGGTTTCTTGCTCCGGATATACGAGTATTTTAAAAAGTTTTTATTATGAGTTTTTGCCTCTATTGCCAACTTCATTTCAAATTCTCTCTTTGCCTGTCTTATCAATGTTTTACAATTAACTTGACAATGCTTATGTTTTATCCTATTTTCTTCAGATCCAATTTTTGATGGATGTTTTTTTTTGCTAAAAGTCTTACTAACAATTCTGTAATAATTCATACAGCCACCAAGATTAGTGAAGCTGTTGTAAAAAAACAAATAAATAAAAATCTTGTCACCCCCTAAACTCATTGAAGTTTGGGTTTCAACCTTGCAGACTACTCCACTAGTGCTTCACTGCCATTCTCTTTGCCACTGTGCTTATTCAATACTTTCTTGAACTCTGTTACTGTTTTTTCTCCAACATCTCCCTCCTGGAGTTCATTTAAAAAAAAAAAAAAGCAAAGTTACATGTGTAACATACATGCATTGGCTGAGGAAAATTAGGGTTTAAGTGTGTCAGTGCTGGCCCTGCCTACTTTTTCTGGATGTGCATACATTAATGTACAAACGTCCTTCCTTGCTATTTAAAATGCATGTAGCTCCTGTGTGGCCCATTTATGCACATATGTGGCCACTGTTGCATGCGCAAGGCTTCTAAAATCTACCTTGTAGAGTAAAACCATCATCACAACGTTATTGCTAAATGTTCCTTGTAAACCGATGTGATGAGCAAACGGACTTCGGTATAAAAAAAGCTTCAAATAAATAAATAAATAAATAAATAAATAAAATACACAACAAAAGGGCAAGGTGCAGGTTAATACAGGTATATATTTGCTGACTGACTCCAGCTTCTCAGAACAGGCTGAGCCAGCCCTGGTTTTACTCCACTATAACAATAGACATGATTTCCAATCAAGACCACAAGTCCCATGTATGCAATGGAGTGGAATCAGATTGGATCCAGTGGCATAAATTCCCTCCAATCAGACTCCACATGAAGGAGGCCTGGAAGACACTGTCTCAGTTGATCTGTGCTTGCACTGGGTGGCAATCTTCAGGCATCAGTGGAGGGAAAAAGAAGAAAATCATCTTGGGGCTTGTGAGCCAGCACATGCTCACAGGTCCTGTTACCAAGGAAATCAAATGCAAGGGGCACAGGCTGTGAGCGCAGAACAGGTGCAATGCTGATTCTCCCTGCCATTACGTCTCCCATCAGGCCATAAACCTCTTAAAATTGGTCCCTGGGAAGGGACCATTCGGAGGGAACAGGAAAGTGAGGACCAAGAAAGGAGCACTGGGAGGAGGATAGGGAAAAAGGAGCCAGGAAGGATCCATGGGAGGAAAAGTAGGAGGGAGAACACCCATGGGGGAAGAGGTTCTGTATCACACTATCCTAAAAAATGGAGAGTGTGTCCAATTCTAGTCTTCAGAGGGCTGCAAACTAGTCTGGTTTTCAGTATATACCTAGAGTCAATTTTCAAGAAATGCTCCGTGTCTAAATCAGGTACCTAAACATCAAACATCTAAACTTAGGGAAATTTTCAGATGAATGTAGGCAACAAATTTCCAACTGAAAACTCACCTACATTTAGGTTCCTAAACCTTAGGATCTACATTTTAGGAAACCAACTTGTTTTCCAAGATTTAGGTACCTACGTTAGGTATCTAGTGCTGAAAATCGGTGCTACGCACTTATTTTTTTTTTCTTTACTCTAATTCTGTCTCTATAGGAAGGGTGGCCAACTCCGGTCCTCAAAACTCAAAAAGAGGCCTGGTTGTCAGGATATCCGCACTGAATATGCATGAGATAATATCTGCATATAATTGAGCTAGTGCATGCAAATATTTCTCCTTCATATTCATTGTGGATATCCTGAAAACCCTGTTTGTGGCTCTTGATGACCAGAGTTGTCCACCCTTGTCCTATAGCAACCCACCTTTATTAGATGCTTAAATTTAGGTGCTTAAGCCTAGTCAATTTTCAAAAGAGCCAATTTAGGCCTGGATTCACCATTCTATCGCAGAATGCTGAACCCAGCGAAAATGGGGGGCAGGGGGGGCAGGCCTGCGAAAGCCGGCAGCCATCCCACCACCGCGGTGTTATCACTGCTGGCTTTCGCACCCAATAGCGCCACCATGAAAGGAGGTGCTATTGGACGTGCTACTGGCGACGATAACGTGGCTTACCTTATCGCTGCCAGCAAAGACATCGCGGAGTCCGCCCCAACTCCTCCCCTTCCCGCCCCGACTCCGCCCCTAGCAAGTTATTGCACGTGAAAAGGGATTTTTCGCATGCAATAGCGGCTTATCACACTCAATAAGCTTTACAAAATGACCCCCTTAGGTATCAACTCCCAAACGGCTCGATCCAGTAAGGCCGCGGTAAAAACAGTGAGGTAGTGTCAGGCGCACCCTTCCTCCCCGCACGCACAGTTCTCTTCACTAACTCCCCGATACTCTCCTCTAATCGCATGCAAATGCATGCCGCAGCTGTGCAGCGTTAGGGAAGGGTTATGCCCGCGCAACCCATTTTACTGTATAGGCGCTGTAACAGCGCCTATACAGTAACCTGGGTGCGCTGGTACCTGTCATTTCAAATGACATTTGAAATGACAGGCACCAGGAAGTGTAAAAAAGTTTAAAAAGTGTAAAAAACAAAAAACCTGTGTGTTATATAAAAAAATAAAACAATTTTAAATACCTGTCGGAGGGCCGTGGGTCCAGGCGGCCGGTGGGCGGCGGGCAGCCATCAGCGGCATCCGGTAGTCCCTTCTCCCTTCCTCCCTCCCTCCCTGCCTGGATGAGCGCCAAAATCGCACGGGCGGGTCGGCAGCGGGGGGGGGGGGGGGGCGGCAGCAGGATCCGGAGCGGCGGGGGGTAGGCAGCAGCGGGGTCCGGGGGTCCGGGGCAGCGGCAGCGGGGGGGGGGGGGCGGCAGCGGGGGGGCGGCAGCAGGATCCGGGAGCGGCGGGTAGGCAGCAGCGGGGTCCGGGGGGTCGCGCCAAAATCGCACGGGCGGGTCGGCAGCGGGGGGGGGGGGGGGCGGCAGCAGGATCCGGGAGCGGCGGGTAGGCAGCAGCGGGGTCCGGGGCAGCGGCAGCGGGGGGGCGGCAGCAGGATCCGGGAGCGGCGGGTAGGCAGCAGCGGGGTCCGGGGGTGGCAGCGAGATCCGGGGAGCCAGCAGCGGCAGCATGTTCGATCGCGCAGGCAGGTAGGTGGCAAAGTAAAGATGGCCGCCTGCACGGGAAAATCGTGCAATTGGCCGCTGAAGACGTGACGTCACACCCCGTGACGCCAAACGTCGTGACGTCACGTCTTCAGCGGCCAATTGCACGATTTTCCCGTGCAGGCGGCCATCTTTACTTTGCCACCTACCTGCCTGCGCGATCGAACATGCTGCCGCTGCTGGCTCCCCGGATCTCGCTGCCACCCCCGGACCCCGCTGCTGCCTACCCGCCGCTCCCGGATCCTGCTGCCGCCCCCCCGCTGCCGCTGCCCCGGACCCCCCGGACCCCGCTGCTGCCTACCCGCCGCTCCCGGATCCTGCTGCCGCCCCCCCCCCCCCCCCCCGCTGCCGACCCGCCCGTGCGATTTTGGCGCTCATCCAGGCAGGGGAGGGAGGGAGGAAGGGAGAAGGGACTACCGGATGCCGCTGATGCCTGCCCGCCGCCCACCGGCCGCCTGGACCCACGGCCCTCCGACAGGTATTTAAAATTGTTTTATTTTTTTATATAACACACAGGTTTTTTGTTTTTTACACTTTTTACACTTACCATAGCAGGCCCGAGCCATGCTACTTTTTCGTTTGTTTTTTTTTGCCCTGGTCCCGTCCGGTCTCCTGCAGCCCCGTCCGGTCCGGACGGGGCTGCAGGAGACCGGACGGGACCAGGGCGGGTAAGCAATGTTTTTACCCTACACTACACTAACTCCTACTAGGGGGAGGCGGTAAACTAGCAGGTTAAGGCCGCGGCAGAACAGCGGGTTACGGAGGAGATAATATCAGCGCCCGTTACAGTATCGCAGGGGAATAGCTAATTCCTTCATTATACAGCTTTTTCGTTCATTTACATGCCGGGTGCGGAAAGGGTTATGCGTCTGTTTTCAGAAGCGATACGGACGCGTGAAACTGGACACTGTATCGCCGAACTGCCTTGCGCGCCCGAATTGTGCGCTACGAGCACGTTACAGACGGGCAATCCTCGAGCGGACGATACTGGATCGAGCTGAAAGTCAGGTATCTCAACCCTTTGATAAATGACAACCTAATGAATGAGACATATTTGAATACAAACAAGGCAGTACATGCAGATATAGCCGAGGCATAATCATTAGAAATTAGAGATGTGAATCGGAACCGAAATCGGTTCTGATTCCGGTTCTGATTCACATCGTGTTTTTTTTTTTTTGTCCGGCCCGATCGGGGTTTTTTTTTTATCAGCTGCGCCCGAGCCGATAAACAAAAAACCTACCCCGACCCTTTAAAACTAATCCCTTAGCTTCCCCCACCCTCCCGACCCCCCAAAAAACTTTTTACAGGTACCTGGTGGTCCAGTGGGGGTCCCAGGAGCGAGGGTCGGGGTGGGTTTAGGGGTTATTTTTGTGTGCCGTTTTTCCCGCCCTCCCCCAAAACGATAAGAGAACCCCCACGAACAATTTTTGGGGTTTTCCTATTGGTTTCGGGGAGCCCCCGATTTCTGACGATTTTGAAAATATCGTACGATATTTTCAATCGTCAGAAGCCCGATTCACATCCCTATTAGAAATAACCTACAAATCAGGCTAGTTTGCAGCCCTAAAACTAGTGGCAAATCTTTTGTCCACACTGGGATAAAGTCCATACCAAGTTTCTACCTGAGAAATTTAGATCAATTTTCAAAGAGAAAGCATGCGCACATTTTGGCTTTGAAATGTGTTTTTGGGTACAAAGTACCCAAGGACAATTGTGCCCCTTTTTGTGCAGATGTGTTTTTTTTTCCCATGACAAGTAACACGTGTAGATTAAAAAAATGAAATTTACACGTGATATTGCCCCCCACCCGACCTAATCGCAGTCCTGAGAATGCCTTCCCTGAATGAGGCTAAAAGTATGCATGCTGGGAAACAACATAAATTAGTTTTGTCTGTGCTGGGGAGGGCAGTTTTCAGGCTAGCAATCTGCACACCTAAACTGTTATTTGCACGGGTAAATATTTTTGAAAATGGTCCTCCCTGAGAGACTGCACAGCCCTGCTCAAGAAGGTGCAGATACTGTCTATGAGAAGCAGCCACAAAGGAATGGATCACATGCAAATGAAGATTTAAGAATATGTTTCCCTTAGCAGCTGTTTCAATGAAACTGAGATGAGTGTTATAAATTAACTTTATAGAAGGGCCAATAAATTATTTGGCACCACCAGAGAGCCTTTACGAATCCTATGTCTAATTCACATCATCAGGTATTCAGAATAAGTAAACCATCCCATATCAACTGGTAAAGGTCAATCATCACTGTGCCACTGGTCTTCAACAATACAAAATGTCAGCGTGTTTTCATTATACAGTCATGCCTGTTTTCATCTTACGATCCTCTGAAATTTTTCCATAACACGTGGCAAATGCATTGTGCAGCAAGCTTCAAATGATGATTAGAGCAATGCCAAAACATGCTTAAACTGAGAGGGGACCAGAGAGAACTTCCTCTTCTCCTGAACTAACACAACTTATATTGTTGAGGCACAATCCCAGGTCTTTTAAATAAAACTGGGTCAGCTCAGTGGTGGTGGGTTCACTTCCCTGCTCAGCTCTTCCATTCCCCAAGACAGCCAGGGTTGAGAATGCTGTGCACCCGGAGTTCACAGGCCCTGGAAAGGAAAAGAATCCAGGTTGTCAAGCAATGGCAACTCACAGGAGCCAGATTTAAAGCCCATGATTGCAGAGTTTCAGAAGGAGCTCTAGTGCACGCCCCCCCCCCCCCCCCCCCACAGTGAGGACTGTCAGTGCAATGAGTGAGCTAAATATAGAAACATAGAAATGACGGCAGAAGACGACCAAATGGCCCATCCAGTCTGCCCAGCAAGCAGTTGGGGATGGATCCAAAACAAGCAGGGAGGATCGTCAGCTGACTGTGAATGACAGCTTATGATGCTGTAACCCAATAGAAGCAGGTTTTGATTGAGCCAGACGTCCAAAAGGGCCATGAGGAAACTGCCGAGCCAAAAAGAAAATACACCAAAGTACACCAAAATAGAACCAAGGTGTATCAATAACCCAATAGCTTGCTAATGCCTAGACCCCCAACAAAGAATTTGGTCTCTTCAAAAACAGCCACCCTTTTATAATTTTAAGCCCAAATGAAAATAAGTTAGAGCATACTTACAAGGTGCTTCATTTCCCAATAGCTGTATTGAACACAATAATTGATTTACAGCTCATTAGCAAATTGACAGCCCTGGTAGAAAGTATTGTATCTTATTCTTCAGCTCCTCATAGAGAGCCTTACTGTCTATTGAGTTCAATTAACCAATACATTGCTGTCAGTAATTTAGCTTCCATCATAAGAAATGACTCTGCTACTGCATGATATCCAATTTGGGAAGAAAAGCACCTTGAACTTGGTATTCTTTGTCCAGAGTGAGGATACTTCCAAGTAACCAAGCATGTGACTTGAGATTCTGAGCAACTCAAAAATCCAATTTCTACAAATGACAGTAGCAAGCAACCCCTGGCTAACTGGCAATTCAACACTTATGTGTCAATTTTAAAAGTGTTGCTCAAGCAAAAACATCCATTTGCACATGCACACAAGCAACACACATTTTAAGAAGCCACTAAGTATGAGTGTACGTACCTGTGCGCGTGCCAAGAAGAGGGCAGAAAAGGGCATGGGCATTCCAGGGTGGGGTGGGCCAAGACTTACGCGCCTAAGTTTGCATTTTAAAAATGGTGACCATGGGGTGCGTCAGCTTGTTATCTGCGTATCTTTACTTCTGGCCCTGATGAGGAGCAAGTCTGGAGATTTCACGTTTTAGGGCGTTTAGCACAGAGTGAGGGTTCACGGTCAAGTGGAGGTTTTGCAGGGCCTGGATTGTGGAATACTCTCCCTGCAAGTCTTTGAGTACAAAATGATTTTAAATTGTTTAGAAAACACCTTAAAAGATGGCTCTTCGAGCAAGCTTACAAGGAAGGCATCGGCTAAAGCTATTCATAAAGGGGTAGATTTTCAAACCGCGCGAATTGGCGTACTTTTGCTGGCGCATCAGGCGCAAGCAAAAGTACGCGGGATTTTAGTAGATACGCGCGTAGCCGCGCGTATCTGCTAAAATCCTGGATCGGCGCGCACAAGGCTATCGATTCTGTATAGCCGGCGCGCGCCGAGCCGCGCAGCCTACCCCCGTTCCCTCCGAGGCCGCTCCGAAATCGGAGCAGCCTCGGAGGGAACTTTCTTTTGCCCTCCCCTCACCTTCCCCTCCCTTCCCCTACCTAACCCACCCGCCCGGCCCTGTCTAAACCCCCCCCCCCCCTTACCTTTGTCGGGGGATTTACGCCTCCCAGAGGGAGACGTAAATCTCCGCGCGCCAGCGGGCCGCTAGCGCGCCGGGACGCGACCTGGGGGCGGGTACGGAGGGCGCGGCCATGCCCCCGGACCGCCCCGGGCCGTAACCACGCCCCGTTAACGCATGCGATAGGCCCTTACCGCATGCGAAAACGTGTTTAACGCATGTGATAGCACCATATCGTATGGTGTGATGCAAATTCAGAAAATAGGAGGAGTTAGGGGTGGAGAGTGGGCTGGGTTAGCCTGTCTGTGATGAGCTATTGCACAGCTGTAACACTGATTTTAACTACACATCTTTGAATTGCGAGAGAGAGCCTGGCCATAATATTATGGCCCATAGGTAGGTATTTATATCCCTATGGTAGGCCCACCTAGTAACTCGAGGTGGGGTTTAGGTAAGAGTGTAGGGGGTTAGGGGCCACTTTGACATTCTTCGTGACACCTACAAACAGAACAGTGGTCTCATGAAGATTTTATGACCTTTGGAGTGAGGAAACTCACTCCAAGATGAGATTTGGGCAAGGTTCTCTCAACCTAGCTTGATGGACTCTCTACCTGGGTAACATCAAGCTAGGTTGAGAGAACCTTGCCCAAATCTCATCTTGGAGTGAGTTTCCTCACTCCGAAGGCCATCAAATCTTCACAAGAGACCACTGCTCTGTTTGTAGGCGTCACGTAGAATGTCAAAGTGGCCCCTAACCCCCTACACTCTTACCTAAACCCCACCTCGAGTTACTAGGTGGGCCTACCATAGGGATATAAATACCTACCTATGGGCCATGATATTATGGCCAGGCTCTCTCTTGCAATTCAAAGAGGTGTAGTTAAAATCAGCATTACAACTGTGCAATAGCTCTTCACAGACAGGCTAACCCAGCCCACTCTCCACCCCTAACTCCTCCTATTTTCTGAATTTGTATCACACCATACAATATGGTGCTATCGCCTGCGTTAAACACGTTTTCGCATGCGGTAAGGGCCTATGGTATGCGTTAACGGGGCTTTTCGCATGCGATAAGCCCTTAATGCATGCGAAAATGCCTTATCACATTTTGATAAATGACCCCCTATGTTTGTAAAAATGCATAAACAGATAATAAAAAAAAAATTCCATTTTTATTGCATAACTCAAGAAACAAGCTTCAAAATTAATCCCTGTGCCAGGTCCATGTTATAAAGCTCGCTGTATCAAGTCCATGTTCTAAACAATATGGTTCCCTCTCTCTCCCTCCCGTCTCTGTGTGTCTGGGACCATTAACAATGGTCCCCCAGTGGTCGAATGCAGGAAATACAACAGGTCTGGCACTTATCGCAGAATCTGAAAATGGTATCACAATTTGCACTAACTTAGCTCTTCGCACAGGTAATTAACGATAAATGCTATATTAGCATAAAACATGCCCCTTTTGCTATTGCATGCGGTACTTACCGCATTTTGATAAATCCAGGCCATAATTATCAAGTAACTTACTTGAACAGAAATACTGGTGTTACAGATGAAATAAATCACATTGCATTTCCATGTATAAAGGTAAAACTATAATATTTTCTAATACATCTGTCTTACAAGCCCCCAAAAGGTACCCAAGATTACACTAACCTGAAGAAATTCTTATAACTAATACAAGGAAATTTAGCTATAGGACAGCTTTATCTTGCAGAGATCAATTTCCATTTAAATGAGCTCTTCATTCGGGACCTGGGGAAGAGCTAAACTGTGGGCCTTCTCTACTAACCAGAAATTCAGTTAACTGAGATGGCTGAAAAAAATATATATGATACCCCTCTATGTTTTATCGGACACTTATATGGGAATTTTAATATGAAAAACATACCCAATTGAACCACTTTTGGTTTAAGCAACAAAAATTGTCGCCTGCATTTTTGGGACTGCCTAGACAAGTTCGGAAACATTTGTACTCTACAATTCCAAAACATCTCTATCTGACTTGAAAAATATTTTTTAAACACCCAGTCTTTGTCAGACTCCAGTAAGACAGTCGCAATCAGTGTAGATGGTCTCGCCATATTACTTTCAGAACTGCAGAGATATCAATTTTTGATGTTTCCACTGGTTGTAATTCCTGCATTCCATTATTATTATCCTTTATACTTTTTTTCATTGGTGGTAAGTAATAGGGATGTGCATTCGTTTGCGACAAAATAGGAAACAGAGATGATATTTCCTATTTCGTCGCGTTTCAGGGGGGGAGTGACAAAACAATAAGAAACCCCACGAAATTTTGTGTGGTTTTCTTATCGTGTTTGGGGGGAGAAAGGGCACATTAAAAAAAAAAACAAAACACCCCAACCCAAACCCCCCAAGACTTGTCCAACCCCCCCCCCCCTAAGACTTACCGAAAGTCCCTGGTGGTCCAGCAGGGTCCCGGGAGCGATCTCCCCCTCTCGGGCCATTAGCTGCCACTAATCACAATGGCACCGATGGCCCTTTGCCCTTTCCCTGTGACAGGGGCTATCAGTGCCATTGGTTGGCCTCTGTCACATGGTAGGAGCAATGGATGGCCCGTGCCATTTTTTAAGATTGATTACTGGCAGCCGATGGCCCGAGAGCAGGAGATCGTTCCTGGGACCCCCGCTGGACCACCAGGGAATTTTGGCAAGTTTTGGGGGGGCTGCAATTAATTAAATTTGAAGGGTTGGGATAGGTTTGGGTTGGTTTTTTTTTTTTTACAACCCCCCATTGTAATTAATTAAATTTGAAGGGTTGGGGCGGGTTTCGGGTTTCGTTTCAGGGGCAGCCAAAATAAAATCGGCCCGAACTGCGGGAAAACTAAATTTTCCCTGGCAGGCAGATAACGAAGGCCGAACCAAACGGTTCGGCCAAATCACATCTCTAGTAAGTAATAAATTTAGGATATTATTGGCAATATTGTCTCAGGTATTTTCAACACCTCCATTAGATATCTCTGCCCTAACTCTTTCGGAGAAGTTATTGGCAGTTTTGGGAAATTAATACAGCGGAGGTTCTTCGCCCTCAAAACATTTTCCTTGTTCTCAATTTTATAATGCCGTCGCTGGTTTTCTTTAATTAAGACCTGTTGCAAATTAGTAACATTTTCAATATCCAATTTTACAGATTCCAGCTCTTCTTTCATCTGTCAAGTTTCTTCTTCTACTTTATTCACTCTAGTTTTTATGTCATTTAGAGATTTTAGCAGAGAACCAACTTGCACTTCCATATTCTTATTTATTTAATTAATTGCTTCCCATATCGTTTCCAATGTAAACGTTTGTGATTTTACCAAGATCTTAAACTGTGGAATGGAGGTCTCAGTGGAACTCACACCAGGCCCCAAACCAACCACTCTCCTGGATATTTCGCCAGCTCCTAGCATGCTCTCTTGCTGAGTCGAGGAATTTTCCTGCAGGTCTGCGTGTCTCGGATGGGGTTCCAAGTGGTTGTTATCCTCTGGCAACCCCTGCCCCCCCCCCCCCTCACTCCTGCAGAAGCCTCTCGGCAGGATTCACTGGCGGAGATCTCTCTCCGGGGGATAGTGATGTCATCAGCTCTAAAGCGGAGGCAGGCTCTTCTCCCCCCATCTTCCGCTCAGCGAGCTCTCTCCCTCGTTCTCTGTCCTACGACGGACATGAGCGTCCATCAGACCCATGGTCAGAGGGGCCGATGGTGTCTCCGAGGCTAGACGCTCTTTGCCCTCCTTTTGCGGGCAGAATTTACCGAGGTAAGAGTGACGTTGCAGCTCTTCATGCTGTCGGCACCATCTTGGGTTAAAACAGAATGTTTATAATGACCAAGAATGTTGGTTACTCGATCAGCACCTACAATTCAAATGGATTTCGTTTATACTTTATTTTATTCCTCTAATTATCGTCTTGACCAATTTATAATTAAATATTTATATTTAAATACCTGAAAGATATTAATGTAAAAATAAACTTTTTCCGGTGGAAAGGAAGCTGTAGAACTAGGGGTCACAGTTTAAAGTTACAAGAAGATAAACTCATGAACATCATCAAAAAATATTTTCTCACAGAAAGGGTCGTGGATTCATGGAATGCTATCCTTTAGGAGGAGATGAAGACAAAGACAGTGAGAATTCAAAAAAGAGTGGGATAAAAACAGAGGATTCCCTTATTGCAAGTAGATGGAATCAAAATACCAGAGTAACCTACATGGAGCAGTGGTTCAACCCCATACCACACTGAAATAATTGTATTATGCTTCCAAGAAACATGGGGTAATTGCATGCAACAGCACTTACAACCCTAAATAGAAGGAACAGAGATAACCTGCACGGAGTAGCAGTTACAACCCTATAAGCCTTGTTGAGCAGACTGGATAGGGGCATTTTGGTCTTTTTCTGCCATTATTACTATATTTATAACCATGTTTTAATGAGACAATTGGTTTCAATTTACGTTTCAACTTAACACATGGTTTTCAGGAACCAGTTGTGTCTTAAGTCTGAGGACTTCCTGTACGAGTTGTGCATCTGTTTTGCCTTTGTGTTATACCTAAAACACAGCAAATGAATATTACATCTGGGAACCAAACTACTGTGCAATGGCTCTAAAACCTTCACATTTCAAGTGAAATAACAGTAATTAAATCTTAAAGAGCAAAAATAATGAAATAGCAAATGGAATAAAAGGTGGCCTAATAGATTACTGGACTATGACTGAGAAAAATTCATGAGATTTGAGTTTAAGGCTTTGCTTTAGGCAAGTCAGCATCTACCTGGGGCTCCAGGACCCAGTTAAAAATAAAGCATTTGATGCAATCTCGATTTCCCAGTCAACAGCTTAATCATTTACAATTTATGATTAACAAATAAAACTAGAATAGCAAGATGACTCTTTAGATATTTTCAAATTCCAATTACAGTAGGCATGACAATGTTTCCTTAACCAGAATGCCACAAAAAATAAAAGTTACAGTAAATAGACTATCATTGAGAGAATAATTTGCAAAGCCATTTCCAAAAGTAAAACAGTGCTTTATCCATAGAATTGGGCTTTCTAAAAATGCCCTGCCTCTATGTAAGTAAAAGTACACATGTAGAGCCTCCGTGTGAGTACTTTTACCAGCAGTCACAAGAGGCATTCCCAGGGGTTGGATGGGCCTGGGGGTTGTAACTGTGTGCGTACTTTTGCATTTTCAAAAGTATGCTTGTACTTTTTCACTGAAAAACTAACTGCACAAACAGGCCGATACAGTACAGTGCGCACTGTTAACCCACGTTTGGACGCGCTTTTTCGACACGCTAGCTTTACCCCTTATTCAGTAAGGGGCGGATCTTCAAAACTCCGCGAATAGCTTACTTTTGTTTGCGCTCCAGGCACAAACAAAAGTAAGCTGGATTTTAGTAGATACGCGCGGAGCCGCGCGTATCTACTAAAAAACCTGGGTCGGCGCGCGCAAGGCTATCAATTTTGTATAGCCGGCGCGCGCCAAGCCGCGCGGCCTACCCCCGTTCCCTCCGAGGCCACTCCGAAATCGGAGCGGCCTCGGAGGGAATCCTCTAACACCCTCCCCTAACCTTCCCCTCCCTTCCTCTACCTAACCCACCCGCCCGGCCCTGTCTAACCCCCCCCCCTTACCTTTGTTGGGGGATTTACGCCTCCCAGAGGGAGGCGTAAATCCCCGCGCGCCAGCGGGCCTCCTCCGCGCCGGGCCGCGACCTGGGGGCGGGTACGGAGGGCGCGGCCACGCCCCCGGACCGCCCAGGGTCGTAGCCACGCCCCCCATACCCGCCCCCAAAATGCTGCCGACACGCCCCCAAAACGGCGCGCCGACAGGGACGCCCCCTGACACGCCCCCGACACGCCCCCCTCGGAGAACCCCGGGACTTACGCGAGTCCCGGGGCTCTGCGCGCGCCGGTGGGCCTATGTAAAATAGGCGCACCGGCGCGCAGGGCCCTGCTCGCGTAAATCCGGGCGGATTTACGCGAGCAGGGCTCTGAAAATCCGCCCCTAAGTGTTTATTTATTTATTTATTTGTTATTTTTATTATACCGAGTTTCATGATAGGAATCACATCAACCCGGTTTACAATTAACAATGTGAGTAAAGGCAGAGAGTAACAAAGTAAAGAACATTTCCCAATACAAGAACAAATATAGTATGAAACTTAACAAATATTATAACAATATTTTGGATGTGAGAAAGTTACAAAAAACATGGAAAAATAACTTGGATATGAAAGGGGAAGAATTGTAGAACGACTATAAGCATTTTAACCAGCTGTATCAATTAATAAATATGTATAATATTATAAAATGTAGATGTGTAGCAAAATGATTAGATAAGATATTGTTGTGAAGTATAATAAAATGTTGCTGTGACTGCGTGTGAAGTTAGTGGGATTTTTTTTTTTTTTTTTTACAGTGTTAATAGCGCGTCGAAAACACGCGTCCAACCCCCCCAAAACTAATAGCGCCCGCAACATGCAAATGCATGTTGATGGCCCTATTAGTTATTCCCGCGTGATTCAGTAAGTAAAATGTGCAGCCAAGCCGCACATTTTACTTTCAGAAATTAGCGCCTACCAAAAGGTAGGCGTTAATTTCTGCCGGCACCGGGAAAGTGTACAGAAAAGCAGTAAAAACTGCTTTTCTGTACATCCTCCAACTTAATATCATGGCGATATTAAGTCGAAGGTCCCAAAGTAAAAATGAATTTTTAAAAAAAACATTTAAAATCGGCCCGAGGCTCGTAGGTTGAAAACCGGACGCTCAATTTTGCCGGTGTCTGGTTTCCGAACCCGTGGCTGTCAGCGGGTTTGAGAAATTGAGCGTCGGCTGTCAAACTCGCTGACAGCCGGCGCGCCTGTCAAAAAAGAGGCGCTAGGGACGCGCTAGTGTCCCTAGCGCCTCTTTTTACCATGGGCCCTCATTTAAATACTGAATCATGTGCACAGGAGAGTGGCCTGTGCACGCGCCGGGAGAGCGGGCACTCGCAGAAGTGCCGGCCGCAGAAGTGCCGGCCTGTTTGAAAGTGGCGGGCCAGGGGGTGTGGTCTGGGTAGAGCGGGGCCGGCCGGCGCACGTAACTTACTACTGCTCCGAAAGAGCAGGTAAGTTTAAAAACAAACAAAAAAAAATAGCTATATAGATAGGGGGTAGTGGTCTGGGAGGAGAGGGGAAAGGTTAGGGGTGTAGAGAAGTTCCCTCCCAGTCTGCTCCTTAACTGAAGCGGGTTGGGAGAGAACTGGGCAAAGGCCCAATCGCGTTGCCACACGTACTTTACAAAATTCACACTCCCCTGCTTGCGCAAGTCGCAACCCGGGCACACATGTGCACGCCGAAACAAAATCGGGTGCACATGTGCGTGCAGGCATCACATTTTATAACAGGCACGCGGCGACGTGCGCATGTCATAAAATGGTCGAGTCCGTGTGCGCGCGCCGGGAACTGCGCACACATGGACGCCTGCGTGCTTTTTTTTTTTTTTTAAATCAACCCTTTAACGGATAGAAAGATTCATGATATCTAAAGGGGCAAAAAAAGATACTATCCTTGGAAAGTGGGGATTGGGGGAGGCAGAGAACACCTGGGGAACTAAGAATAAACAAGGACTCGTTACAGTGTATGTGGAAAACTGGACGAAAACTAAAGTCTTTTGTAAATGGAAGACCCAGCAAAAACAGAGATGAAAAATAAGTGCATGGAAATAATTTCTTGCACACAAATGGCAGGGACTTTGGAAAATCTGTACATCAAAGACATTTTCAGATGACTGTCAGGAGGGTACGTTGCCAGCCCACAAGGCCATATTCAGTTGCTCAGACTAGGTACAAGCGAAAGCTTTGCATGCACGCACACTCACTGCCCACAACACAAGCCTCTTTTCTTTGGGCCAGCTGTTCCATCTTTCATGAGAAATGGATCAAGTAATGTTGCAGAAAGATAAATGTAGCATAATTACTAGCAGATGAAGAAGAACAATGAGAAAGACGAGAAGTATAGCAAACTGACCCTATCGTAAATGTAAAACCAAGCACTTGCATGCCTACTTAAGGCCTAGAAGTTTAGCATTTGAAGTGAAGGCATAAATCATTCCCAGAAGAGGAATTTCACCAAAGCCACAAAATGTGCTCAAAGGCTAAATGATAATCAACTGTTATACACACAGGAACAAGGGGTATTAAGGCAGTACAAAAGCTGGTTTAGCATATTGTCCACTTCAAACAATGTTCCAGTTATGGTTATCCTGGTGAAATATTTTCCCCGATATAAATAAGTGCTTTGTCAAAGATCTTACATTGCTTGAAGAGTCTAACAAAATAATGATGAAAGGGCATTGAGCTACAAAAGTATGAGAGGCAAACCACTGACAAAAGGAAACCATGATGACTCTTAATTGTGATCCTTCCATGACGTCCACCTCATATTAGTCTCTTCAGCCTATCTCCTAAGATAACTGATCCAGCTAGAATTTGTCAATTTCAATTGTATTTTCATGTGTTTATTTTGTTATTGTACTGATCATGGACTGTAATTTGATGTTTTAACTAGGTACACCACTGTGCATACAAAACTGCATAAGTATATAAATGAAAATAAAAAGAATGAATACATAAATAAATGCTCCATTAGCTTGCTAGTCAAAGATTTTGCTTCTTAAAAGATGCCACATGTGCCAGTTTCAGGTGTGGTCTAACTCCTATTCACATCAACGGGCAGAGGACAAAATGATATTTTTGAGGAAATATTGACTAAATATTCCTTGTGGACATCCTGCAAAACAGATCTTTTTTTGTAATCCATGAAAACCAGATCTAAGAAGAACCCCCACTTTATAGTTCATGTCCGTGGGCTGACCAGTTTTCTGATGAATTGGCTGCAAGGGCAGGCAACCGCTGCACAGATTCAGGATCATTTCTTGATGAATGAGGAAGACAACTTTTTCAGTACCCTGTTTCCATCCTAACTTGCTAGCGCTAACTATGCAGCACTTGGAAGATTCATACACAGAACTTATAAAATGTTTGGGTAGTATATCATCGCTAATGAATACATTTTCAAAGGAGTTCCACAAGAAAACCGAGCATATATATAAGTAGCCTGTATTCACGCTCATGCTATTTTATAAACATCGAATGTACGTGCATATTTTCGGTTTCACGCGCATATTTTATTGGCCCAAAAAAAGGACAGTCTAGGTGCGTTCTGGCCAGGGGTAAGAAGTACGCGTGGCAGTTGCTATTTCATAAGAAATTTACGCATATACATTAACCAACCTTGTCCGTACAATTTTACACCTGCTAATTGACTGGCAGAAGTGAAATCACACATGTCTGTTTGCAGTTTTTGGGTGGGAGGTCTGAGTGAACTGGGAGGGTGTAAGGGCTTAGGGTAAAATGCTAGAAGGTTTATTTATTTATAGCTTTTTTATATACCGCGGCACGTAATGCACATCACCTCGGTTTACAGCAAACAGTAATTCAGCCTGAGGCTTTACAATAAACATAAGTGGAAAAAGCCAAACACTTGTTTAACAGTTAACTAGGTATATAAATATCAAATACATAAATGTTACAAAAATAACTGAGATAATTAACTTAAGTTAGTTGAACAGGAGATGGCCTGGGTAAACTGGCGGAGGCATCGGCAAACTGGCAATTTCAAATATGTGCTCAAGTATGTATTTTCAAAACAGTAGTGAAGAAACAAAGAAGATCGGTGTATCAAGGGACTTTTATTGGAACTTGCCCGACTCTGGCCGAGTTTCGCTCACACAGGAGCTGCCTCAGGGGCTACTGAATAGATGGATTTCTGATTACAGATACTTCAGTGCAAAACCATCATACTTTGTACATAGTGATTCTGTGTGGTCAGTTTTAAAGATCAGTCTTGTATGCCAGATTATATCTTATGGTCATTCCTTGTATCACCATCACGGCACAGACTGTCTCTGCTATGATGGTTTTGCACTGAAGTATCTGTAATCAGAAATCCATCTATACAGTAGCCCCTGAGGCAGCTCCTGCGTGAGCGAAACTCGGCCAGAGTCGGGCAAGTTCTAATAAAAGTCCCTTGATACACTGATCTTCTTTGTTTCTTCACTACTCAGCCATATTGGATCGGCTTCCGCTTTGTTTTCAAAACAGTATACACACACTTCAAAATATACCTGCCACTACATATAAAATCAGATTTTTACACGTACATGGTTTTTTTTTGTGTGTAAAATATATGCACGTATGTTAATAAAATAAGGTAGAGAGAAAGCTAAACGGACGCTTCTCAGGAAGTCCAATAAAGGGAATAGGGAACAGTATTTTACCTTACAATCAGCTATCAATACGCTAATCCATCAGCGAGCAAAAAAGAGCCTTTTATATTATCGATATCAACTGTTTCAGTATGGCCAAAAAACAGGCAAGTTGCTGGCTAAGTTGGTTAAAGGGGCCAGGGGGTCTAGGCAGGTGCAGGCCCTTCGGGATGCGCAACATCACCTGGTAACGGATACTGAGGGTATAAGAAGACTGTTCTTGGATTATTACACTAAGCTGTATAAGGCTGGAGGGTGGGATGATACCCAGTGGGATACCTTTGGGGAATCCGTGAGTCTTCCTTCTCTGACTTTGGAATTTAGTCGTTACCTTAATGAGCCAATCTCAGAGGAGGAGGTTTCTAGAGTTATACAAAACATGAGCCCCTTGAAGGCACCAGGTCCGGATGGATACAGTGCAGAATTTTATAGGTGCCTTCGGGAACCCCTGGTGAAATTGTTGCCTCAAGTGTTTACTTCTTTAATCACCCAAGGGGCTTTCCCGCCGCATGGCAACCAAGCATATGTTACCCTGATCCCCAAACCGGGCAAGGACCCCACGCTTCCGGAGTCATATCGTCCCATTTCCCTGTTGAATGTAGACCGTAAGATCTTGGCTAAGGTACTTGCAGAACGTTTGGGGAATGTTATGCCTTCTTTGATAGAACCGGGGCAGGTGGGTTTTGTTAAACAGAGGTATGCCTTGCGCAACATTAGACAGGTAACACTTGCCATGGCACTGTGTAATAGGGTAGAGGACCCATACTTAGTGATTAGCCTGGACGCAGAAAAGGCCTTCGATAGGGTTGAATGGGGATTTATGTATCACATGCTGCACTTAATGGGGTTCAGTGGCTTCTTCTTTCAAGCAATTGAACTGCTATATAATAAGCCAGAGGCCCGTCTTCAGGTAAATGGGGGGCTGACTGCCCCCTTTTTGGTAGAGCGGGGGACTAGACAGGGCTGCCCTTTATCACCCTTGCTTTTCTTGCTGACTTTAGAACCTTTTTTGAGGGCCATACAGGCACACGTTGGAATTAGGGGCATACAATTTAGTCATGGGAGTAAGAAGGAGATATTCAAATATGCGGCATTTGCCGACGATGTCCTCTTGTTTCTCACCTCCCCTACACGCTCTTTGCAGTACCTGATTGGATTATATACACAGTACTCCGCACTCTCTGGCATGCGAATAAATTGGAATAAATCTGAAGCGCTGGCGTTTCCGGATTCTCTTAGGGCTGCTTGGGGCACGTCCTTCCCCTTGCAGTGGGCTCAGGGGTCCATTAAGTATTTGGGTATACATCTTGCAACAAATATACAAAATATATACTCATTGAATATTCAGCCCCTCTTGAAAATTACGCAGGAAAAGCTCTTGGGGTGGCATAATTTACCCCTCTCGCTGGGTGGTAGAATAGCACTATTCAAGATGGTAATGTTGCCCAAGTGGCTGTACGTCTTACAGAATTATCCCCTGTTGCTGCTTTCCCGAGATCTTAAAAAGGTAGATCAGCTAATACGCCACTTTATTTGGAAAGGGGGGAAAGCACGAATACCTTTACGTTGGTTGAAGCAGCCTTGGGAAGTGGGTGGTATGGGGCTCCCTAACCTGTACAATTATGGGTGCGCAGCGATGATGCGTATAATCAGAGGCTGGATATTGGGGAAATCTTCATGTATTAATGTTCTGGCAGAAAATACCTTTACCAATCCCCTGGCTTTAAGTTTTGTTCTTATGGCCGAAGGTACCAAGATAGCGCCCTTGTTGATTAACCACCCGTTGGTGCGACCTTTGCGAGGGGCGTGGGTGCATCTCACCAAAGTGTTGGGAGTACCCCCACGTTGTATGTATTTAACTGCTCTACGGGGAAACCCGGATTTTACACCTGGGTCCACTACCACCTATTTCGCCAGTTGGTGGACGAAGGGGGTCACGTATTTGGGACATGTGTTGGATGCTACAGGGGTTTATATGCCCTTTGAGAGCATACAAGAGATGTATGGGATATCAGCTTCACATTGCTTTGGCTATATGCAACTGGGTCATTATGTTAGATCCCTGGGAAACCCCGAACAACATCGGGCGACCTTTCAGGCGATTGATGGCTTTCTTAAGTTAGATGCCACTAAGGAGCCATCTCTCTCTACGTATTATCGGGGGATGGCTAGATTGTCCCCTAAGGACTCATATGCGATTTCAGTGGCTCGTTGGAATAGAGAGAGTAGTTTTCAGGTGACGGCACGTATCTTTGCGGGCAGTGTGAGGGGGGTTAAACCGGTCACCAGTAATATATACTTTCGTGAGATGCACCTCAAGTTTTTACACAGGGCTTATATTTCCCCCCACATTGCCTTCAAGGCAGGGTTGGCAAGCTCAGATCATTGTCCACGTTGTGGCAATGGGACGGGGACATTTGCTCACGTCTTTTGGGATTGTCAGTACTCTCAAAGATATTGGCAACAGATTACTGCTTACTTAGCATTATTGGTGGAGGCACGCCTACCTCATTCGCCGTATTTGTGGTTATTTCACTGTATCACACGCTTTTTAGTACCTAATCCAAGCCTCCGGGCTCTGATTAAAAAAGCCGGTCTCGTGGGAAAAAAAGTGATCTTGCTTAATTGGAAAGAAAAAGCGGGACCATCATTCGGAACCTGGAGACTGCAATTTCATCGCTTGATGCAATATGAACATTTGGCTTCCAAAACGTCCCCGAGGCTCCGGAAACTATTCTTGCAGACGTGGGAAGCCTATATTCAAAAATTGCCACATAAAGCAAGGAGTCTGGTCCTCAATGATTGAATATAGGAGTGAGGGATCGCAACTGGACTTTTAGGTTGCATGGCGATAGATCTCTGTGGGGGGGGGGGGGTATGGGGGCTGGGAGGGGGGGAGGGGGGTATGTTCGCTTTGTATTGGTTGTAATTGTAGTTTCTGTGGGGGGGGGAATGGTACTATGGGGTAGTTCTATGGTCTATACAGGGAGAAAATGTGGATAGTGGTGGTCATAGGTATGGGTAAGAATATTGTATAAGTTTATATTGAAATTGGGGTATTGTACGTATTACCCGGGTTATATATGTTACATGTATGCATTGAAGGTTTGACCACTCAATAAAACATATTGAACACAAAATAAGGTAGAGAAACTAAGCGCTTTCTTGCATTGGAATTACGCATACGCATATACTTCCAGAGCAGAACTACACTGTACTTTATAAACTGTGCAGCAACTCCGCTTGACAGATTATAAAGTACTTGCTTAAATCTCCGTGCATCCTCATACATGTGCAAATGCAATATCACAAATAGGCTGGAAAGTTAGGCTCCATGAACATAATAAAAATGTTATCAAATAAACAGTGTTTTAGCTATCAACCATAAACAGAAGCATGAAACTGGTGTCCCTATGGCATTATTATGGACTTCAGCAGCTGAATGCTAAACTAATGGATACTCTGCCAATTTGTCTTGAGTACTTCCACGTTGCATTCATTTAATTTACTGGAACCATCCTCAAACACAGAATTTAAAATAAGCAAACATAACATCAAAAAATGCACTGTGGCTTAAAGAAGACAAAATAATAGGCAGGATACAATGAATGTGGCATTTCAACCTAGTTTAATCCAAAGCTAAATTTATTCTCGCAAGTCCTTAGCACTATCATCAGACAGTGCTACAAAAAAAAAAACAACAAACTGCATTTTAAACTCATTTAAGGGTAAACTGAATAAAAACTGAACTATGACATCTTTGTAACTTAAAAATATATTTAGAAACAAATTAGATAGCCAATATCTTTACTTTTCTGTCTCCAGCATTTCTGAAGGTCCATTATTATTATTCCATCCCACTGATCTTGATGTGTGAAAGACTGAACTTAATTTTACTTATTTAACCGTAAACGCACAATTAAGCTCTGGAATTTGTTGCCAGAGGATGTGGTTAGTGCAGTTAGTGTAGCTGGGTTCAAAAAAGGTTTGGATAAGTTCTTGGAGGAGAAATCCATTAACTGCTATTAATCAAGTTAACTTAGGGATTAGCCACTGCTTTTAATCGCATCAGTAGCATGGGATCTTCTTGGTGTTTGAGTTCTTGCCAGGTTCTTGTGGCCTGGTTTGGCCTCTGTTGGAAACAGGATGCTGGGCTTGATGGACCCTTGGTCTGACCCAGTATGGCATGCTCTTATGTTCTTATAGCAAAATCCCCATTATCCAGCAGGCATGGGGAATAGGCCATGCTGGTTAATTGAATATGCTGGTATCTGAGAGACCCCTGCTTCAGGCTCCATAAGAACATGCCATACTGGGTCAGACCAAGGGTCCATCAAGCCCAGACAGCAGCATTTGGGGAACAAGATGGGAGAGGGGTGATTCTGGCCTGGACAGAGCATGGGGCAGAACAAAGAAAAGCTATCTAACCCCTTCCCGCCTGTTATTTCCCCCTCTCTTCCTGTCCCTGGCAGGGAATAGGAAGGGAGGGGGTGATGCAGGAGGGGACAGAGCACAGAGCTCAGCACTAGGAAAGCTAAAGTGCTCCCTAATTTTGATTAGCATATTGTTTAAACATTGTTGACAGTAAAATAGGAAAAAAAAGCTTAACTGCTAAATGCCAGTTAGTTGAGCTTTCCAGTTGACTGACAGCCAGATAATGGGGCTTCTACTGTACTTATTTTCAAGTTTACTATGGTATCTGATTATGTAATGTATATTTCTTTATTGCACTTACTATCCACATGTTCTAAAAAACTTTGGTCGCTGCGGATACTGTAAAATACTAATCTCTAGAAATATTATTCATCTCTTTTGCTGGATCATTTGTTCACACCCACACCCCCTCCCCGCCTGCCCTTACTCCCCATGTGGGATCTTTATATGTTGAGGTAGGTAATTCTAGTCTTCTAGAGCAATGGTTCTCAACCTTTTCCCCATCGTGACACACCTGACAGACCACACTCACATGTGTGACACACTGCTCATTACAAACCACGGTGGAAATAAAAAAAAAAAAAGGCCCAGTATTACTTTTATTGTTAAGATTGACACAAGGGAAAGATAAGTACTCTCTCTGAACAGAAATTACATAAATAGTACAACCTCCCTTACCAGACCAGAACCAACCTCCACCCCTCAATCCGTTTATCACCTTACCTAAGAATAGACAACACTGGAAATATTACACCAGGCCTTAAAACATCAATACTCCTCCTATTAGGAAAACAGAATAAACCAGGCTGCTATAGAGCCCTACAGAAACTGCACGCCAGCAGAAAACCTCACCTGAATCACATGTGCTGACTCTCACCTAACATAGAATAAAGAGACCAAAACGCATAACTAGAAGCATGCAAACCAAAACTGAACTGGAAACTGCAACAAGCCAGGGTCTCTGTATGCAGTGTAACAAAGGAAAAAGAGAAACATCACCAGTCCTTATAAAACACATCAAGAAATATAAAATCAGTAGCAGTAAAACCATACTAACAAAAAGAACAGATTATTTCAAAACAGCTAATAAATGGAATATCCAATAATTAAAAACTCATATAAAAATTTTCCAGACACCAATAAAATATTTCAAAGCAGCAGACACAAAGACCCAGTAATTAAAAATAATAAAGATAAAAAAATGCTTTGCTCTGCATACCTGGGAACGTTTGATTTCCAGGTGCTCTGAGATTGTTGTGAATTAGCAGGAGGAGGGAAGGGGGATTTGTTTGCAACTTTCTTCTCTCAGTCGCACTTATATACACATACACTCTCTCACTTGCATAGGCTCTCAATCACACATTTACACACATGCTCTCTGTCTTTCTCACACACACACAGGCTTTCAATCAAACACATACATGCTGTTTCTCTTTCAATTACACACATAGGGGTGGATTTTCAAAGGGTTATGCGCGTAACCCCAAAAACCCGCTCCTGTGTGCGCAAGCCCCGGGACGCGTGTATGTCCCGAGGCTTGAAAAGGAGGGAGGGGTGTGGGCAGGGAGTGGGAGTGGGCGCGGCCATTTGCCGCTGTGCCCGGGATCGCGGGCCAGCCATCAGCCGGCACGCGTAACCTACGCCTGTCCAGAGGCAGGCGTAATTTATAAGTTAAAGGTAAGGGGGGGGGAAGGGAGGGGAAGGTGGGGGCGGGTGGAAGGAAAGTTGCCTCCGAGGCCCCTCCGATTTCGGAGGGGCCTCGGAGGGAACAGAGGAAGGCTGTGCGGCTCAGCGCGCGCAAGTTGCACAACTGTGCACCCCCTTGCGCGCACCGACCCTGGATTTTATAACATGCGCGCGGCTGCGCGCGCATGTTATAAAATTGGGCGTAGATTTGTGCGCGCTGGGTTGCGTGCACAAATCTACGCCTACGCATAATTCTTAAAATCCGGCCCATAGGATCTCAATCACACACACACATATTTATTTTATTTTTATTTATTTTTTAGACTTTTATATTCTGCTTTTCACACTTTTTTCAGCATTTCAAAGCGGATTACATTCAGGTACTCTATGTATACATGCTCTCTTTCACACAGATTCTCAATCCCACACTTACACACATGCTCTCTTTCTCACACACACACAGGCTCTCAGTCACACACACATATGCTCTCTTTCACCTACAAGGCTCTCAGTCACAGACACACATGTTCTCTCTCATTCACTTATATACACATGCTCTTAATCATACATACACCTGCTCTCTCTCACACATACATGTTATGTCTGTCTCTCACACACAAAGGCTTTGAATCACACACTGACATACATGCTGTGTCTCTCAAATGCAAAGGATCTAAATCACACACACATACTCTTTTTCACACAAACAGGTTCTCAATCACACACTTACACAAATGTGCTCTCTCTCCCACGCACACAAGCTCTCAATCACACAGGTACACACATGAGCTCTTTCACACATCACACAGGCTCTCATTCACACACTTACACATACAGGCTCTCAATCACACATTTACATACATGCTGTTCATCACACACACACAGGGTCTCAACCACACATGCTCCTTCACTCACTCACTCTCTCTCTCTACCCCCCCCCCTACTGAAGAACAACTGGTGGCAGCAGCAGCAGCAGCCTCCTCCTCTTCCAACCCTTGCAGCCTTGAGAAAGGAGGGTTGTCAGAGGGGCTGGCGTTGCTCCTCTTTTCGCTCTAGGCCAAGCTGCACACACTTGTAAGCTAGCATGGTCTCTTCTTCCCGCGCACGTGGCCGCTGCACACCACTTCCTCTTCCAGGTCGTGGGGGTGGGAGGAAGAGACCATGCTGCAAGGGCCACTGATGCATTCCACTTGGGCTATCAGTATTTCAAGCCCGGGCGGAAGAAGAGTTCACATCACAGGGGAGGGACTAGTACGTGTGCCGACACACCTGTGTGTGCTTGACGACACACTAGTGTGTCACATCACACCGGGTGAGAACCGCTGTTCTAGAGCTACAAACTTCTCTAGTTTTCAGAAGAGCCAAGATATGAAAATTATCTGGTTCCTTAGGACTAAATGTAAGCAGCCATAGTTGTTGAATAAATATTCATTGTGGATATGCTGAGAACCAGACCTGTTTGTAGTTCTCAAGGACCATATTTGCCTGTAATTGATGCAACAGTGTCTTTTCCAGCATGCTTACTTGTGATGTGAATGAATGAAAAACGGGGAAAGATCTGCACTGCACAATGCAATTCTATCAGAGGCGATGATTAATATTCCTTTGCTTTGTTACCTCTCTTGGCCATGTTCCTTACTTTGTAAATTTCATTTCATGTGCATAATCATTCAGTCTAGATGCTTACATTGTTCTTCTCAGATGCACAAATAATGGCGTCTATTCTGCAGATTTCCTGAGCCACATAAATGGGTGATTTTTTGGAGGTATTCAGCTGGTAGGAATATTTTCTCACAACATAACAGAAAAAAAAATATTCAGGTTGGCTCTAGGAACACTGTCTCTGCTCTATGGATATTTACTCCTGACCATAAGTCTCCAAATTTCTCAGCATAAAGGCCACTCTGAATATATTCCTTCAAATAGTCACAGAATGATCTGTCCAAAGCAAGCAGGAAATAGAAATCTTAATTGTCTGCAAGATTTATTAACAATAACAGTTTGGATTTTTAGTCTGTCTTTCCAAATAATGCTCAAGGCAGCAAGCAGCACAGCGTTATTAGTAATTCAGGTACAATAAAATCCTTGTCCTAGAGAGGCTACAATGTCTATGTGGGCACCTGCGGCGACAGAAGTTAAAGTGACTTGCCCACTGTCACAAGGAGTGCCAGTGGGGGACATGGGATTTGAACCCTCGTTTCCTTGGTTCTCATCCCATTGCTCTAAACCACTAAGTCATTCTTTCCAAGAGGATTCAGACAACACATTAACATATAAAGTCAGTTTCAGAAGTAAGCATTTTCATCCAGAGTTCATCTCAAAACAGAAAGCAGAATATTTTCAGAATACAACATATGTAAGCAATTAAAATGTCAATCCATCCTAAGATTTTCTTTTCTTATTAGTGTCAGAAGTATGTAAGAATATAAGGGGGTCATTTATCAAAGGCTTATCGCACGCGATACGGCTGTATCGCGTGCTATAAGCCTCTACTGCATGCGAAAAGGGCCTTTTTGCATGCGATAGAATGCAAATTAGGGGGAGGAGTCAGGGAGGGGAGGAGTCAGGGAGGGGAGGGGCGGAGTCAGCAGTGTTTTCGCTGCCTGCGATAATTTTACAAACATTATCGTCGGCAGTAGCGCGCCGAATAACGCCACTTTTCACGGTGGCGCTATTTGGTGCGAAAGCCGGCAGCCGGTGCACCACCAAGGTGCGAAGGCTGCGGGCTTTCGCAGGCCCGCCCCCCCACCCCCCATTTTCACAGGATTCATCATTCTGCGAGGAATGATGAATCCACGCCTAAGTGGTTTTGAATAATGCATGACTAATATTAGTTTGGACTTACATAACACGTCATGCAAATAGGATTCCATTACACTCATGTCGCACACACATGGCTTTGTAGATTTTGATCAGGGTTATCATCACTATCTGTTTCCAGCTGCATAAAAAGAGGCACAGGGACATGAAGTGAAATGGCCAGACTTGTAAGGAGTCAGTGCCTGTGGGGAGAATCTGACTCTGAAGCTGCTGATTGATAGCCCTTGGCCTTCACTATTTGACTGTGCATCCTCCCTCCATAAAACTCGTGTGTGCCTATAAAGTTTGTAGTGGCAGAAAGCGTACAGCTCCTTGCCAGACAAGTGACCTGAGGTGGGCTGGTATTTACAGCAAATGCTGGCCATTGTCCCTTTTTGCTTAATTGTCTCATACCACTGTAGAAGAAATGGTGCCCCATCTTCTGGCATGACATCTTCCCTGTCTCCCAAGCTTTAGAATGCCAGTGCAGAGGTCCAATGCACTAACATCCATTCTGGATAAGTTTGGCAGCTGGGCATCAGCAGCACTAACCTCAAATACATCCCCTTAAACCTAGACTGTTATCGGAATCCAACACTGCTACCGAACGTTGAACACTTCATATGAATTTTCTCCTCTCTAGGCTGTACGGACAGTTCTAGGTGAAGTGAACCCAGGGAATTTTGTTGCCTTGTGTTTTTAAATGCCCCTTTAAACAGTCAATGTGAGCAAGCTATCCCAGCAAGGCGAAATCTTTGGCATTTCTGAGATGGTAAACATGGATTTCACACAAAGAACTGCTTGAGCAACAAAGCAGCACGGGTATTACCAGCTATTTTGTAGACAACCTTAAAATAGTCATGTCTCCAAATATCAGTTTTGACACTGAATTCTTAAATATTCTCTTCCCTGTTATCTTTTCCTCTCCATCTCTGCACTGTGCCCACCTCTCTCGCCCAACCCAGCACATTTCTGCTGACCTGATAAGAAACTAGCACAGACTCTCCTTGCAGAGTCCACAGCGAGGTCAATGATTAGCAAAGGCCGTGCAGTTCTAATGGGGAGAGATTAAAGTAAAATCTCCGTTAACGTGGTGACCTTGCTGTATGTCTAGACCAAATCTCACCAAGGCGACCCACAACTACCAAAGTATAAAAAAGAAGTAAAAAGAAAAATTCTTACTGGCCACATGCTGTCCAGGCTAAAAAGGTGGCCCACCTCTTAGCCTCAGCACTAGGGCTAACATGGTGATAGCAAAAGCACAAATCCTTCAAATGAAGATAACAACCCTGCTACAGCTGTGGTGAACTGTTCATGGACCCTTTGCAACAGAAGAGCAACCACAGAAGCTGCTGAAAAAATGTAAGAGGATGAGATATAGGCACGTGGACCTCTGAAGATAAAAAGGAAACATTGTATATTTTTTATGCCATAAAACCTGGATTTAAATGTCAGAAACTGAAAGAAAGAGGAAAATAATTAAAGGAAAAACTGCAAAAATCAACCGATGTAAATTTTAGATCTCTAATTGGAAAAATCTAAAAAAAAGGTAGTACATAAATAGGGCTTCTGATTTTAGGTTTTAACCAATAAACCTCAACAGAACACACCCAATACAAAAAAACAAAATAGGTGTTTCTTAGATAAACACCACATCCTCTAGTACTTTCTCTCTCCAACCCAGGGGTGATAAAGTACTAGGGGAAGGGATGTTTTTCTGGTGTTTATCTAATTTATTTATTTAAAATACTTATAGTTTGCAATTTCCAAATACAAATTTGTCCAGAGTGGAAATAACATTCTCGCTAACTCATCCACGTCTTGAAACGCCTATTACTTATTCAGCTAATTTTTAGCTGGATAATGACTTACCTGGCTAAAAGTTAACCGGTTAAGTGCTAAGTGATATCGAAAAGTCGAACTTCAGCCAGATAACTTATGAGTTTTCTGGCTAAATGCCTATAAATATTAGAGATGTGATTCGGCCGAACCGTTATTGGCCCACTGCGGGAAATTTCATTTTCCTGTGGTTTGGGCCGATTTTTATTGGCCGCTCCGAAAAACAAATTTTCCCAAAATTTCAGGAAAATCTGCTTCGCACATCCCTATAATCCCCCCACCCTCCCGACTCCCCCAAGACTTACCGAAAGTCCCTGGTGGTCCAGTGGGGGTCTTAGGGGGTCGGGAGGGTGGGGATTTGTAATTAATTAAATTTGAAGGGTTGGGATGGGTTTTGGGTTTTGTTTTGTTTTTTTAATGTGCCCTTTCTCCCCCCAAAAAATGATAGAAAAACCACATGAAATTTTGTGGGTTTTCCTTTCGTTTTGAATAGCCCCCCAAAATGCAACGAAATAGGAAATATCGTCTTTATTTCCTATTTCGTTGCAAACGAATGCACATCCCTAATAAATATTAGCCTCTGAGAGAAAAGATCAGCAAAAAATAAAATGAGAGACTAAAACTGATATAGAAAAGTGCTTTATCAGCATGAAATAAGACACGCGCTATCAATCCCTGCACTATCCTACAGTTTTGGAATTGCAGACTAGACCCACAAAGATCTCTAACAGTTGGATATAAGAGCTAGAAAATTCCTCCATGCCCATCAGGTAATACATAAGAATCAAGGTATTCCAATTTTGTACATCCCAATTGCTGAAGGTAGTATGGCCCTTATAGAAATAGATTGTACATACCGAGCTGCTATAATAGGCCTCCAGGTATACGAAACTGCATCAACAGACTTAAATACTCAAAACTGCTGAAGTAGGAAAGTGAACAGCCAAAATTGGGGTCCATTCTTAAACTGGGACAAGTGTTCCAAGCAAGAATCTGCCTGCACACTTGGGGAAAGAAGCAAGAGAATTTGCAATACAAGAAACAATCAGACCAGAAACAAGGAAAAACAACTGGCAAAAGCATAAATACAGAGGGAAAACAAAGAGTTACATGGAGATCAAAACTTGACACTGGAACTGCTAATGAAACGTGAATTTAAACCTGAAGATGAGAGATTGATAATTAAAGCACAAGCCAGTGATTACAGATAATATGGTTCACAGCCTGCATAGAAAAACTGGTAAAACAGACAAATGCAGATTCTGTAAAACATCACTGAAAAAAGCTACATCTCTCTTCGCTGGGTGTAATATGCTAATGCCAGAATGCTTGACTAGAGAAAAACACAATAATATGTCACAGCTCTTCCACTGGAAACCGTGTAAATACTATAACATCATTGATCATGATAGAATTGTAAAGAATGAAGAATTAATGAAGAAGTTGTGATCACCTGGGACATTCCCATTCCAAATGATAAAAAGCTCAATACAAGAAAAACTGACATTCTGGAAAAAGAGAAACACACAAGAACAGTAAAGACTTGGCTATTCCCAAGTAATTAAAACAGGATAGGTATAGGGAATAAGACTTGGGTTCCCTTGGAGGTTGGTTACTTTTTTGGTGTATATAAACTCTGGTCAAGGGTACTTGTGGGGGTGAAGTGAAGGGGGTATGACTTTAAATGTTTTAAGAACATAATAAATTGCCATGCTGGGTCAGACCAAGGGTCCATCAAGCCCAGCATCCTGTTTCCAACAGAGGCCAAACCAGGCCACAAGAACCTGGCAATTACCCAAACACTAAGAAGATCCCATGCTACTGATGCAATTAATAGCAGTGGCTATTCCCTAAGTAAACTTGATTAATAGCAAGTAATGGACTTCTCCTCCAAGAACTTATCCAAACCTTGTTTGAACCCAGCTACACTAACTGCACTAACCACATCCTCTGGCAACAAATTCCAGAGCTTTATTGTGCGTCGAGTGAAAAAGAATTATTCGAAAGTGGAAATAACCGATTCACATCTACCTGTTCAAGACCTCTCATGATCTTAAAGACCTCTATCATATCCCCCCTCAGCCTTCTCTTCTCAGAGCTGAACAGCCCTAACCTCTTCAGCCTTTCCTCATAGGGGAGCTGTTCCATCCCCTTTATCATTTTGGTTGCCCTTCTCTGTACCTTCTCCATCGCAACTATATCTTTTTTGAGATGTGGCGACCAGAATTGAACACAGTATTCAAGGTGTGGTCTCACCATGGAGCGATATAGAGGCATTATTACATTTTCTGTTTTATTAACCATTCCCTTCCTAATAATTCCTAACATTCTGTTTGCTCTTTTGATTGCTGCAGCACACTGAGCCGACGATTTTAAAGTATTATCCACTATGATGCCTAGATCTTTTTCTGAATGGTAGCTCCTAATATGGAACCTAACATCGTGTAACTACAGCAAGGGTTATTTTTCCCTATATGCAACACCTTGCACTTGGACCCAAAAAGCAAATCGGAAGCCGATCCAGTTGGCTGTGATACAGTAAAGACAATGAGAATCGGACGATCAGAAGAAGCCCTTTATTTCAATGCCCGACTCTGGCCGAGTTTCGCTCATAGAGCTGCCTCAGGGGCAATTCAATTAGCAGGACTTAAAATATGCCTGCAGGGCTGCTGTCACACTGTCACAATGTCACAATATCATTAGTGTCTGCAGAACACTCTGACATTCTTTCTGCTAGACACTAGCATATTTTAAGTCCTGCTAATTGAATTGCCCCTGAGGCAGCTCTATGAGCGAAACTCGGCCAGAGTCGGGCATTGAAATAAAGGGCTTCTTCTGATCGTCCGATACACCTTGCACTTGTCCACATTAAATTTCATCTGCCATTTGGATGCCCAATCTTCCAGTCTTGCAAGGTCCTCCTGTAATGTATCACAATCCGCTTGTGTTTTAACTACTCTGAATAATTTTGTATCATCCACAAATTTGATAATCTTACTCATCGTATTCCTTTCCAGATCATTTATATATATATTGAAAAGCACCGGCCTAAGTACAGATCCCTGAGGCACTCCACTGTTTACCCTTTTCCACTGAGAAAATTGACTATTTGATCCTATTCTCTGTTTCCTGCTTTTAACCAGTTTGTAATCCACAAAAGGATATCGCCTCCTATCCCATAACTTTTTAGTTTTCTTAGAAGCCTCTCATGAGGGACTTTGTCAAATGCCTTCTGAAAATCTAAATACACTACATCTACCGGTTCACCTTTATCCACATGTTTATTAACCCTTTCAAAAAAATGAAGCAGATTTGTTAGGCAAGACTTCCCTTGGGTAAATCCATGTTGACTATGTTCCATTAAACTATGTCTTTCTATATGCTCTGTGATTTTGATGTTTAGAATAGTTTCCACTATTTTTCCCGGTACTGGTCTATAGTTACCCAGATCGCCCCTGGAGCCTTTTTTAAATATTGGGGTTACATTGGCCACCCTCCAGTCTTCAGGTGCAATGGATGATTTTAATGATAGGTTACAAATTTTAACTAATAGATCAGAAATTTCATTTTTTTAGTTCCTTTAGTACCCTAGGATGCGTACCATCCAGTCCAGGTGATTTGCTACTCTTTAGTTTGTCAATTTGGCCTACTACATCTTCCAGGTTCACAGTGATTTTGTTCAGTTCGTCTGACTCATCACCCCTGAAAACCCTCTCCGGAACCATGGTGGTGCGCCGGCTTTCGCACTGAATAACGCCATCGTGAAAGGTAGTGCTATTCGGTGTGCTACTGCTGATGATAATGTTAGTAACATTATTGCCGGCAGCGAAGACACCATTGACTCTGCCCCCCACCCCGACTCGTCCCCTCCCCCTAATTTGAATTCTATCGCATGCGAAAAGGCTCTTTTCGCATGCGATAGAGGCTTATCGCATACGATACGGCCGTATTGCGTGCCATAAACCTTTGATAAATGACCCCCTAAGTTAGCTAGATAGGTAGTGCCACTCACAGTTACGTCCACTGCCATCCCACTGATTATTTGGCTATTTAGCCAAATAAGTGACTTATCCAATTTATCTGGTTAAGCAGCTGGCGCTGAATATCCGGCTAAATAGTATAGCTGGATATTCAGTATCAGCTACTTAGCCGGGTAAATCAAATTTATCCAACTAAATAACATTAATATGGACCCCATAGTATGGATGCCATATTAGTCCACTTGAATGCACATAAATAAAATTCAGTAGAGACTAAAATATAGCTTAATACATTTCTTTATCTTTGAAGAGCTACTTTTCCTTCATCAAGTTAAAACAAAATGACCAGGACATTGCCAGAACATACCAGTGAATCAGAGATTACATTACAATGGTGGTGTGAGAAAGAAAGGGAAGATGCAGAATTATATGGTTCTATATAAGAACTAAATGCTTCGAAAACAGAATTCCTGCTCATATCACCGGAAAACAATAACACACTTCCTAAACCACCCACACTCCTTCAAACAACCCACGTAAGAGACTTAGGAGCCATCCTAGACAATCGTCTCAACCTCAAAACATTCATTAACCAAACCACCAAAGATTGCTTCTACAAATTACATATCCTGAAAAGAATAAAACCGCTGTTTCACACTCAGGACTTCAGAACAATCTTGCAAGCAATAATCTTTTCCAAACTAGATTATTGCAACTCATTACTATTAGGCCTCCCAGCTTCTTACACCAAACCTTTACAAATGGTTCAGAACTCTGCAGCCAGAGTCCTTACAAATTCCAGGAAAATTGACCACATTTCACCTATTCTCAAAAACCTCCATTGGCTTCCGATCCACTATAGAATCATGTACAAAACCATTAACATCATTTACAAAACTATCAACCAACACACGCAACTCGACCTACAAATACCACTTAAAAAATTCACCTCCGCCAGGCCTATCAGGGAACACTACAAAGAATCACTCCAAATTCCAAAGGCCAAAACCTACCAACATAAATCCTTGAGTCTCAGAGCCTTCTCATCAGCAGGTCCAGCTCTCTGGAACTCGATCCCACCTGATTTGAGACAAGAGCCATGCTCTTTAACATTTAGGAAAAGACTAAAAACTTGGCTTTTCAAAAAAGCATTTCCAAGCCTTGAATAAAACCTCCTCTCACTAGCACTAACTCGTATGCAATAATGGAATGTAAACACGAATCAACCAACCTCAAACCCTCTCTCACTAATTCCTGCTGAATATTTATCATACTATTACCATTCACAACTGTGTCATATTTATTCATTTGATTACCTATGTACCGTTTCATAGTCTTATTTTTTCACTTGCTATTCTAATGTATCAATAGGCTGAAATGTAAATATTGTGCTGTTCAATTTCTCCCCTTCCATCCCAAGTTTATTTTCCTTGTTTTTTGTAACTTTCCCTCTCCCTTTTTCTGATTCACTGTATTTAAAGTTCAAGGTTCTTATTGAAAATATTGTTTTTTACGTTACGTTATGCTTTACACTCCTTGTTATTTGTAAACCGGGTTGATGTGATGCCTATCATGAAACTCGGTATAACAAAAACAATAAATAAATAAAAATAAATATATCAGGTAGTGAGTTTAAAACACATTCTCTCTGTTAAGTTCTTATTCAAGGAAGGTACAAGGATCCTAGGCAAAGCTTCAGTCTTGTGCCTCTCTCACCCCCAGGACTTACCTACTGGCAGCAGCTCCAGCAAAACTCTCTCTTCTAAGGACAATGGCTCCTTTGGTTAGTTAATTTATTTCATTTGATTAATTGCTTTTCTTACATAAAAATGAAGGCAATTTACAACATGGTGGGGATGGTTCTGACAATTTCTCCCCTTCTCTCCCCCTTCTGTCTCTTTCCCCCTGCCCAGTAGCACACCCCCTTTCTCTGGCCCCTCCCCCCATTCCACAGGCTATGGCCCAAGGCTCCCTTTTTTGGCAGCAATTGCTCCAGCACAACATTCCCCCTCTCTTTCCCCTACACTACTCCCAGCATCCATCCTCCTGCCTCCTTCTTCCCTCCCCCCCCCCCCGCATACCTCCTTCCTGCCCTCTTCTTCAGTATCCATCCTGCTTTCCCTACTCTAATTCCCCAGCATCCATCCTGCCTTTCTCTCCTCTTTCTTCTTTCCAACCAAGCAGTGGAAGCCGCTCCCATGTGGTGCTAGCACTGCTCTTGCGATGCAGAAAAATAGGCAGCGGGAAGTGTCAGCCCATGAGTTTTGAACACGCTCAAGGTAGCAGCACGGAGGAGGCAGGGCGGTGGGGAGCAGTGGCTCAGGTTCCTGTTCTTCTGGCACTGGCAACTCCTCCATGTCTTTGACTGGTGAAGCCTAGTGTTCCCTTCTAGCAATGCTGCTCAGTCCAGCAGTTTCCCCACCAGCCACACTGCTTGGCCTGTTGGCCCCCCCCTCCTATGACTGTTCAGCAGTCAAAGTCTGGGGATCCCCACCAGCCGAGCTGCTCTGCCTCGTGGCTACTCTTGCAATGTTTTGAGGTGTAGCTCAGATGCAGCATGTTTTGCCACCATTCCCTCCCACCCACATGTTAGTGCTATAGGCGACTGCCTAGTTCACCTAATGGCAGAGCCGACCCTATATATGTTAGCTTTGAAGTGTGTGATTATTTCAGTTTAGGGAGGGTAATTGTCAGAGGGGCTTCTGCAGGTAGAAATAGCCCTTTAGAAAACCGTGTTATTGATATGCCTGTACTTTTACACACATAGGGGAGAGGCATTCTAGAGGGTGGAATCAGGGTGGGGCTGGGTCTCAAGGGCATAATTTTTATTTAAAAAAATATGCGTGGAAATTCTCTCAGTGAAACTATGTGCAACAAATAGCAGGTATACAGCAATTGTGTGTATGAAGGTTTGCTGGAATCATTTTCAAAGCAGACTTACCGAACCGGGTAGCCCCGATACACTGGATTCTTTCCCGCCCCTGTCCAGCTGAGCCGGCCACCCGACATTACACAGACACAATGAGAGACTCAATCATAACTGGGATGCAAAATGGCCGCAGCTGTTTATTAGAGGACCCTAACAGTGGAGTCGAATTTAGGCGCCGAGTCCCAATATTAACCACAGGGGAGGTGCCGACAACTCCATCCCTTCCGCTCTAGTGGAACCGGAAGGGATGGGATGAGGAATCACGCTCCCTATGAGCCCCTGTCCAGCGGCCGAGCACCGCTACCAGAGGGGCCCCGTCAGGCGCCATGCAGCAGGCTCCACCAGAGCCCCTCACAAATGTGCCAGGCAGTCAAATCGACAAGGCCCACTCCTCAGGCCTGACATCCATCCTTAATGGCCAATCGCCGAGTGGTAGCCCCAACACCCCTCTCATCCTTACTGGCACCTCCCTGTCTCATATACAGCCCTCAGCTTTACATTAATCTTTCAGGACTCAATCGGCGCCGCGCAGCAGATTATTAATGAACCATCATGATTTGCTAACTAACACTTCACATTATATAATAAAAAGGATGGGTTGGGAGGGGAAATGTGCCCTGCCGCACCGGGGCCAAGGAGGAAGAGACCGAATGAGGAGAAGCCAGCGGGTTTTAGATTTCCCACCAGTCCCTCCCCCTGGCTGACATCACTGCATCGCTCCTCCAGCAAATCGTGTGGCCCGCGTCAGGGCGCATTCTAATGACATCACTGTGCCCAACGTCGGACCAACCCAGGGGCGTGACATCACTAGCACCATCCCCTCGATTCAGCAGGAATGCCTCACATGACGTTGGTCACATGCAGCCGGCACCATCGCAGACAGCCACTGGAGAAGAAAGGGGGAAGGGAGAAGGGTATCCACCCTCCACACCCGAGGATAAGCCAGGCCAGCGCGATGGAGTCGGCGCCCCCAAGGATGCAGCAGGCACCCGGTTATTCATGGCACCCGCACATCCGTGCTGGGGGCGCCTTCTATGTATGTGTGAAAGTGTGCTTTGAAAATATAAATCAAAGTAAATAAAATTGATTCAACTCATTGTAACAAAAATAAAACTAATTCTACCTCATAGTGCGTCATTGCCTGTGGTAACTCCAGTTACTAATGCACCATTACATGCTGACTCATGGATGGAACGAGCAGAGAGAGAAGGGAAGCGGGAGGAAGGCGTTAAGCAGCAGAGGCAGAAGGGCCGGACAGTGGACACATCACTGCTATACTGACCCCAAGCAGCATCTGTTAGAAGCCATATGAACATAACAGGGTTGTACAAAGCTGCAATTTGATGCCTCTGGCTGACAAATAAACAAGGCAAGCTTTCATTTTCCTAAGCACAGGCCCTCACTGTGTCAAGACTACAATTTGTACTTGGTTTTTCATGTGCTATTTTATTATGAAGGCATTATACAAGGGAGTGGGGCTCAACGTTTCCAGCCCTCAACTGCTCTTCTTTTATGACTCCTACTCTGCATACTGTGTAGCTTCTATGAAGATTTCCAGCCTCTCAATTGCTCTGCAGATGCAGCCTTGGGGGACAGGGATGCAAACCGGGAGATCTCCCGGAGCCTCAGAGTTCTGCAACACATTTTCTTTGGGGCAAAGTTCCGCAAGCAAGTGGCTCTATTTGCATTTTAACACTCAATAATTTATCTAATTCTGCCCCTCCCCCCCCCCAGAAATCCATGATGCAACTATGATGGGTTAATGTTAGGCTAAGTAAATACACCTTGCTTCTCATTTTGTTGACTATCTATAAACTATGTGAGTACTGGCTTTGTTAATATTTATAACATTCCCCAAAATATTATAATGTAAGCATTTTTAAAACCCTTTTCACTTCAATTGAAACTTACAGCAAGAAAATTGGAAAAATATCTCCACTTAATTAAAATGTGCAAAAATGTAAATATAGAGGTATAGAAATAAGTGGGTTTATAAAGATATTAAATATAAAATATTTAAAAGAGTATTCCTGAACCATCGGCATGATTTCCCGCCCTAATTCATCCCAGTTAAGCTTTTCAGAGCGCCAATGACTCACTTACCCAGAGCCTCAACAACCCTAAGGCCACCCTGTGCCCTGATTTTATTACTGCTTTCCACATGCATGATAATTAGGACTTCTGCTTTTACACCCTTATAAATTGTAACTTTAAGTATTTCTTTTATTTTTGGAAAGTGTTATCGTGCCAAAATGGCATGGACAGTACTTGTAGATGCATTATTTTTTGGTTGATTCAATAAAGCATATTTCACATTTTTTCAATCTTTTATGTCCTTATTAAAAATTCACTAAATTCATGTAAAACAAAATTTAAAAATGTAGGGGCCGATATTTAGCCTTGGAGCGACTAGTTAATTGAGCCAGATACACTTACCCGGCTAACTTAAGTGAGCTTTTCAGTGGCACGGCAGCACCGCTGAATATACCCGGCTATCTTAAAGTTAGTGGGATAAGTAGATTCGGCTAACTTTAGGACAGCTCTACAGTTAGCCACATTATGCAGCTAGAATATTGCCGCATTCAGTGATGAATATCACCATCTTGCCATTTAGACAGATATCTTTTCAGTTATCCGTCTAAATGGCTTTAGAATACTGACTTCGTGAAAATCCTCACAGTTTCAGCACGTTTCATCCCTCCCAACAAACCCCAACACTGTCTTCCCTCCCTAAACAGTTTTGCTACAGCCCAAGGACTAAACCAACATGAAACAAAGAAAACCCTTTTTCAGTGCCAGCACTCTTCCTCCCTCCCGGCACTAGCTCACATCCTACCAGCACTCTTCCTCCCTCCCGGCACTAGCTCACATCCTACCAGCGCTCTTCCTCCCTCCCGGCACTAGCTCACATCCTACCAGCGCTCTTCCTCCCTCCCGGCACTAGCCTCACATCCTACCAGCGCTCTTCCTCCCTCCCGGCACTAGCTCACATCCTACCAGCGCTCTTCCTCCCTCCCGGCACTAGCTCACATCCTACCAGCGCTCTTCCTCCCTCCCGGCACTAGCTCACATCCTACCAGCAGTCTTCCTCCCTCCCGGCACTAGCTCACATCCTACCAGCAGTCTTCCTCCCTCCCGGCACTAGCTCACATCCTACCAGCGCTCTTCCTCCCTCCCGGCACTAGCTCACATCCTACCAGCGCTCTTCCTTCCTCCCGGCACTAGCTCACATCCTACCAGCAGTCTTCCTCCCTCCCGGCACTAGCTCACATCCTACCAGCAGTCTTCCTTCCTCCCGGCACTAGCTCACATCCTACCAGCACTCTTCCTCCCTCCCGGCACTAGCTCACATCCTACCAGCAGTCGTCCTCCCTCCCATAACAGCCCCGGCAGTCCCACTCCCTGACAGCACAGCTCCCAGCAGTCTCCCTCCCTCCTAGCAAGCCTCGGCACTCTCCCTCCTTCCTCCCATTGACGTGGGGGCTACTCAGGCAGTGCTCTGCTCGCTATTCAAGCAGCCAGCAGCGACAGAAGTTGGATGGTGTTAGCCAAAAGGCAGGTCTGTTTCCAGTTAAAAACAAAACATGAATTGGGGGTGAAGGGGGGAGATGTTTTATCGGGAAGGGGGGGGGGTTTCTGGTTAGAACTGAAAATCAGAAGCCTTAATTATAATATAAGCTTTTTAGTGCAGAAACATCAACCTGAACTTCATGTTAAGCTGACCATACATGTTCAATATCAAAAAGGGTCAGGCTGAGGCAGTCTAAGAAACTACAAGTCCATAGGTGCAGTAGGGGTAAAATCAGGTAGGGCTTAGGCATTCCCTTCTGATATGGAGATACATGGTTACCTTACTTCCAAATTTATTTCACTAACATTTTAAAGCTGTGCATTTCTTCCATTCAGTGGAATTACATTACAACAAATGGTGTGATAACTCAGGAAATCATCATAGGGGGAATCTCCCCCTCCCCCACCACACACCACCACTGCAAAACTCTCTCCTCAAGGGCCAAGGAAGAAATTCCCTGGCATTTGTGCACGACATCGCCAAAAAAGTTGGCAATCTTTTACAACAGTAGCTGTAGAAGCCACCACACAGACAAGGAGATAGACTACGATGGCAAGGGAAGGCCAGAAGGGCCCATGTCGTCTTCCTAATTTCATTCCTGATGCAATGCCACAGACCCCAGTTGATCTCTAACTTTCCCCTCACTTCTTTACAACTCTGTATCCTTCTTTACTCATCTCAGGCTTCACTGGGTTTTTTTTCCACCAATTCACCCTGGAAGTCATTTCATGCTCCTGAATCTACTCCTTTGAAGCTTCATATTTATTAATTTTATTTATCTAACGAGTTTTATATACCGTCGTTTGGATTCGCCATCACAACGGTTTACAAGTTTCGATCGGTGATAGCCAATTTAAATAGGTGGTACAATGATTATGATCAGCTTCAGGGTTATTATAACCTCATGTTCCTTATTTCTTTTGGGGGGGCATTGTTTTTCTTTTTTACCGTAAACACTGTGGAGGTAATTTCAAAAGGTTTTACGTGTGTAAATGGGCTTTTGAAAATTGCTACAACATATGCTTTTTTTATGTACGCAACTCCTTTGATAATCCACTTCTGTGGTTTTGCTGATAAAAAATGTTCACTTCCCTCACAGCCCCGGCAGTCCCTCCATCCTCCCAGTGCAGACCATGCAGCCCCACCCCCACCCTACAGTCCCAGCACTCTTCCTTGCTCCCAAAACTCTCACCTCCTTTGAGCACTTTACTCTTTCATAAGACACCAATGTTCTGTAGGGCAAAGGGAAGTGACCACAGACTGCGTCTGCACAGAAATTGTATTTTATTAGTATACAGATCTTCCAAATATATTTTTCAACTTCCTTGGGCAAATATGAGCCACATTTGTTCCCTGTCAAAATGAGTTATTTACCTTATATATTATTAAACTCTTGACATACTTTCCAATGAACACACTGATGAAAAGCTGGTCAAATAAGTTTGTGCACCTGTCATTAGGCAAGTGAATTCAGAAACCATAAGAAGATAAGAAATGCCATGTCAGGTCACGCCAAAGGTCCCATCAAGCCCAGCACTCTGGCTCCAATAATGGCCAACTTGGTTATTAGGAAGGAGCCAGCAGATTCCAAAGAGGAAATCCAATTTCTTGTCGCCTACTCCCAGCGATATTGCAGTACTTGTCGCCTGGATTGGAAACAGGATGCTGGGCTTGATGGACCCTCGGTCTGACCCAGTACGGCATATCTTATGTTCTTATGAGTTCCCTTCAGCCCATCTGGCTTATAATTATTTATGGACTTTTCTTCTAGGAGCTTGTCCAAACCTCTTTTAAACCCAGCTACACTAGACGCCTCGACCACATCTTCTGCAACAAGCTCCACAAGTTAATTGTGCACAGAGAGCCAGATTCATTTAAGGCATTTCTCCCATTTTGTGTCTATGGGAAAAACCCTTACAGGTACATTTTCTAAAGCCGGCGCGTGCCAATACAGGGAGATATGCGCGTGGCTGGGCCATGCAGGCACCACGGGCCTTTTCAAAGGCATGTTTCTAGGAAAATCCCCCCAACCTTGCACGTGCCGAAATAAAATTGGTGTAACCATATGCGCATGCCAGGAACCGCACACACATGGACGTTTTGAATCTGCCACCTGCTGGTTTCATGGAGTGTCTCCCTAGTATTATTTGAAAGGGGAAATAACTGCTTCCTATTTACCTGTTCTACCCCATTCATGATTTTATAGGCCTCTATCACTTTCCCTCTCAGTCACCTCTTCTCCAAGCACTAACCTGGTTAGTTTCTTTTTCATAAGGGAGCCACTCAATACTCTTTATCATTTTTGTTGCCCTTCACTGTACCTTTTCTTCTTCTGCTATATCCTTTTTGAAATGGGATAACCAGAATTGCACACAGTATTTAAGCTCCAGCTTGATCTGACATTTCAACACAATTATGTCTATTGTAAGCGAATATTTTTACTTTTTTAAAAATCCATATTATTGATTGCTTCCATTTGTGATTTGTTTTTTCTTGTATTGGCCCTAGCCCTGTAGGCCTGGGGTTAGTTCATGTTACATTGGTTTCTCTTTAATTAGCTTGGTTAGTTTTGATTTGCTTTCCATTGATTTATGTACTGTTTACTTTAAATTGTACATTTATTGTAGGGTGCCCTGGGAAATTATTATCTTGGAAAAATTTTTTGGAAAATTAATAGTTTACAAGGTTCAGGTCAAACATTCTGTATAATAAGATATATTAAAATGAGCTTTTCTGATTTTCAGTTAAATTCCCTTAAAATGTATATTCTGCATTGTAAATTCTACATTCCTGGTATAGCATATCAATGAGAACTGTATTATCAAAGGTCTGATTAAATACTAAAGAATTCAGACAGGTCTCTGACTCATTAAAGAACTGCCCCCTCAGCGGTACATTCTAGATTCAACTTATCTACATTCGGGATGTCTCAAAATGTATGTCCAAAAGCCATTCATCAGCATTGATGAATTACAATATTTGCATCCTGTGTTTAAGAAAGGCAGCTCAGGGACTCTGTTTATTGCAGGAAAATCAAATAAACTTGATTTAGAAAGGTTTTTAGGTCACCCCTGTTTGGGAGCTATCAATTTGATTATAATAAGCATCATCTCCAATTACTCCTTTTCCAAAATACAGTCACTTTCCTGGAGACCTAAATAGCTGGATGTGGGTAAAGGAAAATACAATGAGCACACTCCCGCCATTAAGTCAGCTCAGCCTAAAGACAAGACGCTGAAAAAATTCATCCATGTATCAGTCACGCTCAAAAAGCATATGGCAATATGGCTCAACACCATAGGATTCAGCGTAAGAAACAAGCGAAGATAATTTGTAGTTGTATATAGTCAGCAAAATACTTCTGGATTTTTAGTATCACAGAGGTTAGGAAAAGCTTTTATATATATATATGGGAAAAAGAAGACAAAATTCCTTTTCCTTTTTTTTTTTTGTAATGGGAGCTGTTAGAGGGTGTAGGAAGATTTTTCAGATATTTTCCCATTAATAGGTACATTGACTAACAATTTATTTCCAACAAGCCAAAGGACAGCTTTCAGGATAAGTAATGGCTTCTGAACTGAGCTGGATTTGAAGTAACTGGTAGCAGATTAAAACACATTCATTTTTTTAGTAAATGCACAATTAACCTGTGGAAATTGTTGCTGGAGATTATGGCCATGGGTAATAGTATATCTGGTTTTAAAAAAGGTTTGGACAAGTTTCTAATGGGAAGGTCCATTAACAATTGTTAGCCAGACAGATGTGAGGATCACTGTCTCTTACTTCTGGGGAGTGAGCAACAAGGAATAAATCTCCGCATTAGGAATTCCTACACTGGGTACTTTCAAGTGACCTGGACTGGCTGCTGACAGAGGCAGGATGCTGAGCTTGACAGACCACTGGGTCTGACCCAACATGGTGCTTCTTTTTCTTGTGCTTCCAAGCTCAATCCAAACCAGGGTTGGGATCTGGATCCATGAGTCTTCATTCCCAACTATCTGGCAACTCTTCCTCTATTTTAAAATCCCTCTCTCCCTCATTGCAGCGACTGTCCTGGGCCAAGGGGCTGTGCACCTTACAAAACCTTGCAATCACGGGCCCTTAAGAAATGACAACTGTCTTAATATCCGTGAGATTACCAACCCCAGCCGAACCAAGGAGTGGAAGAACCGATTTGGGGACTGAATCAAAGCTTTCTGCAGGACTGCGCACAGCATTGTCACTGAGCTACCGGGCCGGCCCTAGCATGGTGTTTCTTATTTTCTTATGAACTAGGGATCTTTTGTTCTATTTTGAAAAAACAGTGCATGCAATTTGATATCTGTCCTGTGCAAAAGAAAAGCTATTGGAAAAAGACACAGAGCAATACATGCTCTGCAATCAATATTGATTACAACTCAAAATAAATATTTATACATGCAAATAGTAATAACCCCTTATAGAAAATAAAATTTATTTATTTATTTTATTTATACTTTTTTATACCGACCTTCATGAAAAAAATCATATCAAATCGGTTTACAAGGAACAGCGTGATGAAACCTTAACCTTAACATAAACAAGTTGCAGGAAAGTTACAATAAAACAGGGGTAATGGGGCTAAGGAGTAGAAGAGGCCAGAAGCGGAAGGAGTAACTCAGTAACAATAATGGTGCAGATATTCTGCACCAAATCTGGTAAAAGGGCATGTTTCAAACTCCTCCTTTCCCTGCTGAAATGTGTTTTACGTGGAGGCTGTTTTGCTATCCAATTTAACTCCAAGTGCTCTATGCCTTCTTAGGCCCCGATTTGCCAGGGGAAGACTTAGCAATACTTTGTCTAGAAGCAAACTCTTATTTTGTGAAAAATGACTTCTCCATTAGAAATGTAATACTCTTATCAAAATCTATCTTGTTTTTTCCTTTTATCCCAGATCTCAATAGCTTTTAAACCTTGGCAGGAATGCAACAAGACATCACTCTTTTAGATATTCAAAACTAGGAAACTCATGTTGCTACGGTTTTTATAACTGACAGGCTTTTAGCATGACAGCTTGTTTATTGTCCAGAAGTGGAAAATTTGCTCCTCTTCTGGGTATGGAAGCTCCTGAGAAATTTCAGTGCAGGATGGCAACCTAACATTATTTTTTTGGGGGGATTTGAACTGCAGAGGGAGCCAGAACCATTCTATGAGGAGATACACAACCCTCATACTTGCAGGCATGTGATAGATGAAATCTATAAAATGCATTTAGCCCACGTTTTTCATCCACAGAGAAAAAGCTAATACAGAGATACTATATAGGAAGGAAAATGTGCCATAAAAAGAGACATTAAAAAAAAGTGTTCCACTATAAAGCAGCACCCAAGCGTCCAATTGCAGGATGCTGCCCCTGACCTCCTACGAGAACCAGTGGTGTTGCTCTAAGTCCAACTGTTTATCTAACCAGAGACTGTTCTTTTGACGTAAGTGAATCTCTACTAGTTGATGCATTTACAGTGTAGTGCTTCTAAATAGTGCTACATGGTTAAATCTCTATCTTAACAATAAAGTATAGAAGTGTAACACTATTTAGAAACTCTGCACTATAAGTACATCAACTGGTAGAAATTCACTTAAGCCAAAAGAACAATTCCTGTTCGGGTAAGCTGCTACTGTCATAGCATTTAGCTTCTACATAATCCACAAAGCAGGCAATGTAAACACACAAGATTGTTTTCCGATTTTTTTTTCTTAGGACAAAATAGATATTTCCAATTTAAAAACCCACATCAAGAGTTGGCCATCTGTTGTGGGTGCTGAATCTCCTGTCCAGTGGCCTTCAGATCCCAAGCATGTTGCTGAGATAGTGTGCTCTGGGTAGGGAGAGAAGGTGATGGCCGCTATAAATGCTGTCCCTGATGACATAAGAGATGGTGTGATCTAGAAATTCTCCTTCTGCTTCTATGGACTTAAGAGCTCAATTGGAAGCTGCCTCCACTAAGTTAAGGCACCTTGAGCTTTCATTTGCACGTTTCCAAGGTTTTCCCCCATTTTTCTGTCTGGCCCCAAAACCACAGAGTGCAACTCTGGCTACTAGGTGAAACAACCGTGCCATGGCTGAAATAACACCATGGGAGCTATGAACAGATCATTGACTTTCAGTATTCCCCAGCCCTGACCAGCTCAATGAACAAAAACTGGGCTCAAGAACTATAACCACATCTCCCATATGGCATTGCATATCATTGCCACAGACCCAGCCCCAAAAAAGCCTTTTTAAAGGTCCAGTGCTTCTAATTCTGCTGGAAATTAACAAACATGCACCATTTTCATTATATCCACCTCATTTTCTCTAACTTGCAGCATGCATCTATTTATATATTTATTTAAAATATTTGTAGACTATATAATCCATAAAATGTGCAGAGCTTTCACAATCAATACGTATATAACAATAAAACAATACAATGAACTCCAGGACTGCAAGCCAATAAGATAATGTATAAAGTACTGGCATATTTTATTGCTAAAATACTAAGACTTATCCACACTACTTGTAGCACTACTTATAAAATAAATTCTCGATTGCACAGGTTTGGACATATATCATTCATAACTCTCCTTCACACCACACAAAACACAATCTGGTGTTTCCTGTGCTTGTTACACTTGGCGGTCCATGGGCTATTCCCGTGGACCACCGCTCTCACCCCAGCCCGGCCCACTCAAAGGCGCCACGTTCCGGCACGAGGAGGGCCTTCTGCCTGACATTGCCGCTGTCCATGGCAGGAGCACAGTCTTCCTAGCCATCTTCAGGCCACTAGAACTCATGGCCAAGACACTGCCAATGGGCTCTGAGCCAGCAAGCCCCCCCTTAGGCTTGTGTACGCATCTCTGGCCTACATTTAAAAAGACCATAATAGGAAAAGCCCCATGGCCCCCTTATGATGAAGTCACTATTCTGTACCTATTAAAGGCCTCTTCAAACCTTCCACCAACACCTCAGCAATAGGTCAACTTCTCAGAAGTATGCATTGCCTCAGCGTCTTCTTGTGCTCCTGGCTCCTCCATTGCTATTTGGGCCCTGTGCTTCAGTCTTGTCTTCTTCATGGTCAATCTTCATCCCTTATTCGTCTGTCTTCAGTGTCTTCGCGCCTGCCTGTGTGATTCCTTGTCTTCCATTCTCCACTTCATTCCTCGTTGCACTCGGATGGACTTCTGCCTAAACACTGACCTTCATTGAACTCCGCCTGCCCCTGACCACTGCCTGGACACTGACTTTGGTTGAACTCTCCTGTCTCTGATATTTGCCTACTCTGATTCTGCTAGCATTCTACCGATGCTAGATCTGGGTCTGAGACTAACTACTCAACATATCTTCACCCTGCTAAGCAAAATCCCACGCCTATGTACAGCCAGCCCCGCCACCTAAGGGCTCAACCTAAAGGGAACGTGGGCTGCTAGTGGTGAAGCTCCAATTGAGTCTCTGTTCCAGCCAGCTCCACCTGCCAACAGTAGGGACCTGCAGGTCTTCTCCCTGTAGGTTGTGCCAACTCAACCTCAGCCCAAGGATCCACTTCAGCAATAGTGTTGTCATGATGGCCATACATTAAGACAAGATGCACAATAATAAATTAACAGCTCAAAACAGTAGTGGTATGACTGCTTTGTGCTTCTAATAATATACTAAGGTAAGCTGCAAAGTGATGGTTACAACCCTAAACAGAAGTAGTAACAACAGTAAACAGGTTCCCAAGAAGGCTGGGATAAACCTGCACAGCAGGACCATAGCTGAAATCAATGAACATGGAGAGGTTTGGATTTTTTTTACAACAGCCTCAATAACCTTGGTGGCTGTGAGGATTATTATCCTTGCACTTGTTTATGTTCCGTTCTTTGTTCTCACCCCTTGTTGCATGTAAACCGGCATGATGTGGTTTCTAACCATGAATGCCGGTATAGAAAAAACGCAAATAAATAAATAAATAAATAAATTATAAAACTTGGTAATAAGACAAAAGAAAGGGGCCTGGTTTTTAGGCTCAAGTAGTGGCCTTATAAAAAGCAATGTTGAAGATGGCCAGGCTTGAAATGGCCTACTAGCGAAGGTATAAAGGCATTCACTAACAGATTTTGAGGTGCTTGGGACAGATATGGAAAGGACTGGCAAGAAAAGGGGTGAGAAATCAAATAAAGGACATGGGAGAGTGGGAAGTTATAATTGGATTCCATATGGGATTTTATATGTGTATCTATCCAAAGTAGACAAATCTCAATTTATTTATTTATTTATTTGTGCAATTTTTATATACCGTTGCCCCAGAGCAAAAAGTTCTATCTTAATGGTTTACATAATAAATTAACTTAAGACAGTTAAGAAAACAGAAATAAATACAATAAAACATCAATAAAAATAAAATAAATAAAATTATTTAAAAAACTAAGATAGCATGAGTAAAGTTAGAAACAAAAGACCATAAAAGCTGCTATAGATTTATAAAAACTCTTGGGCGTTATCTCTGTATGCTTGTAAAAAAACACCATGTTTTAAGATCTTTTTTGAACTTCTTTAGATTATCTTGCATTCTCAAATTTAGTGGCAGACTATTCCAAAGCTTCGGTCCGGCTACTGAAATGGCCCTTTCTCTGACTTCACTCAGGTGTGCTGATCTGACTGTAGGTATTGATAACAAGCCTTTGTTAGATGATCTTAGGTCTCGTTGAGGTAAATGTAATTTAATAGTTGTATTCAACCAATCCGTATTGTCTCCGTAAATGAGACAATACGGATTGGGTAGACTGGATGGCACATCTGTCATCATAGGACATTTAGTCTTTATCTGTCGTATCGTGATAGCAAATGTTGCTTACCTGTAACAGGTGTTCTCACAGGACAACAGGATGTTAGTCCTCACATATGGGTGACATCATCAGGATGAAGCCCAATCACGGAAAACTTCTGTCAAAGTTTCCAGAACTTTGACTGGCCCCTACTGTGCCATGCTGGGCATGCCGCCCAGCATGGCACTAACCCTGCAGCCAGCACTAACCCTGCAGCCAGCAGGGGTCCCCCTTCAGTCTTATTTGAAAGCTACAGGCAGTGCCGAAAAATAAAATAAGAAAACATTACGAACCCAACACCGCAGGGCGGCGGGCGGGTTTTGTGAGGACTAATATCCTGCTGTCCTGTGAGAACACCTGTTACAGGTAAGAAACATTTGCTTTCTCACAGGACAAGCAGGATGGTAGTCCTCACATATGGGTGAGTACCGCGCTGAGGATGTCCGAACATGCACCAAATGTACCCAAAGGCGTGCAACAGGAACAACAACTGGGGCGGAATTTGGTAGAGGGCATCCTGAACTCCACCGGGCAGGCGGAAGGGTGTTGGTACGTCACATTGCAAACAGGTTACGAAGGACAGATTGGCCGAAGATGGAATCTTGTCTTCCGGCTTTGTTCAAGCAATAGTGGGTTGCAAAGGTGTGGAGAGAACTCCAGGTAGCAGCCCTGCAAATGTCAGGAAGCAGCACCGAGCGTAGGTGTGCTACTGAAGTCGCCATGGCCCTCACAGAGTGTGCTTTAACACGGTCTTGGAATGGAATGCGTAGCGGAAGGATATGCAGTCCGCCAACCAGGAGGAGAGAGTCTGCTTACCCACAGGATTCCCTAACTTGTTAGGGTGGAAAGAGACGAACAATTGAGTGCTTTCCCTGTGGGCAGCTGTACGGTCTAGGTAAAACGCTAGAGCCCGTTTACAGTCAAGGGTATGCAGAGCCTGTTCTACTGGGTTGGCATGGGGCCTGGGAAAAAAGGTAGGTAGTATGATGGATTGATTAAGATGAAAATCCGAAACTACCTTAGGCAAGAATTTAGGGTGAGTGCGGAGTACCGCCCGGTCCTGCAGAAGTTTAGTGTAAGGCGGATAGGTAACTAGAGCCTGCAATTCACTAACTCTGCGAGCTGAAGTGATAGCCAAAAGGAAAATCACTTTCCATGTGAGATATCGAAGGTCACAGCAGTGAAGAAGCTCGAACGGTGGTTTCATGAGCCAACCCAAAACCAGATTAAGGTTCCAAGAAGGGGCCGGAGGACGTAGTGGAGGTTGATATGGCACAAGCCCTTCAAAAAGCATGTTACAAGGGGTTGTACTGATATAGGGACATCCCCGACACCTTTAAGGAAAGCGGCTACCACACTGACATGCATTCTGATGGAAGAAGTCTTTAGACCTGACTCAGATAGATGCCAGAGATAGTCCAGAAACTTCAAGATTGGACAGGAAAAAGGGTCAAGGGACTGAGAAGAGCACCATGACATGAATCTTTTCCATTTGTAAGAGTAAGATTTTCTCGTGGAAGGCTTCCTAGAAGCAATCAAGACACGGGAAACTGGTTCAGAAAGGTTAAGTGGTTGGAGGATTAACCTTTCAACACCCATGCCATCAGGGATAAGGTGTGAAGATTGGGATGGCGTAGGCTCCTGTCGTTCTGAATGATCAGAAGCGGGTCTTTTCCCAAGGGAATGTGCCTGCGGATGGAGAGATCCTGAAGTATTGGAAACCACACTTGGCGTGGCCAGTGAGGTGCTATCAGGATCATGGTTCCCTTGTCCTGACGTAACTTCACAAGAGTATTCGAGAGAAGAGGAAGTGGAGGGAATGCATAGAGCAGACCGGTTGTCCACGAGAGGGAGAATGCGCCTCTGGGTCGAGACAGTTTGCTGCAAATGAGAGAGCAGTAGTTTTCCACTTTGCAGTTTTGAGGGGATGCAAAGAGGTCTATCTGAGGATATCCCCATTGTTGAAAAATGGAGTTCGCTACCGAGGGGTTGAGAGACCACTCGTGTGGTTGAAAGACGCGACTCAGCTTGTCTGCCAGCACATTGTCCACTCCCGGTAAGTAGGTGGCTTTGAGGTACATCAAATGGGAGAGAGCTTCCGTCCAGATCTGTGCAGCTTCCTGACACAGAAGGATGGAGCCCGTACCTCCCTGTTTGTTGATGTACCACATGGCCACCTGGTTGTCCGTCTGAATCAGGATGACCTGATTTGAGAAGCGATCCTGAAAAGCCCTGAGAGCACATCCGATTGCTCGAAGCTCCAGGAAATTTATTTGGTGTTTGGCTTCCTCTGGAGACCAAGAGCCTTGTATCTGCAGATCGGCTACTTGGGCTCCCCACCCGAGGTTGGAAGCATCGGTGGTGAGAATGATTTGAGGATTTGGAACCTGGAAGGGCAATCCCTGGAGGAGATTGGTCTGATTTTTCCACCAGGCGAGAAACAGACTGAGTGAGTCGTGACATGGACAATGGCCGACAGAAGCTGAATAGCTTGAGTCCATTGAGACCTCAGAGTCCAGTGCATGAGTCTCATGGCCAAGCGAGCCATTGGTGTGACATGGACTGAGGATGCCATGTGCCCCAGGAGGACGAGAAATTGGCGTGCAGTCGCAAAGTGCTGAGACTGCAGCTGGTGAGCAAGAGATACAAGAGTCAGTGCTCGTTGTCAAGGCAGGAAAGCCTTTGCCTGTAAGGTGTCCATGTCTGCCCCAATGAACGACAAGGTTTGAGATGAGACTAAGTAGGATTTGTCGTAATTGAAGAGAAATCCTAACGAAATTAGAGTGTGTAAGGTTAGAATGAGGGACGACAGAGCAGCTTGCTGAGTGGGAGCCCTGATTAACCAGTCGTCCAGATAGGGATAGATGTGAACACCTTGTGCTGCGACGACTATGAGGCATTTGTAAAGACTTGTGGTGCAGATGCTATACCGAAAGGAAGCACTCAGTATTGATACTGCTTGGGGCCTACTAGGAACCTCAGGTACTTGTGATGAGCTGGACTTATTGCAATATGGGTGTATGCGTCCTGGAGGTCCAGAGAGCAGAGCCAGTCTCCTCTTTGTAGAAGAGGTAGAAGCGAGCCCAAGGTGAACTTTTCTCGCTGGAAGTACTTGTTGAGGGCCCGGAGGTCCAGAATAGGATGGACGCCTCCCGATTTTTTAAGGATTAGGAAGTACAGAGAATAGAACCCTAGGCCTTGCTGAGAGTATGGAATGGATTCTATTGCTCTTGACTGGAGAAGGAGGGAAATCTCTTGATCCAGAAGAATGGAGTGTTCTCCATGTCTGTAGAGGTGGGGAGTCCGGTGGCAGGGCGAGAAAGTTCAGATGGTAACCCTGAGCAATAATTGCCAATATCCATTGGTCAGATGTGATTGAGTGCCACATGTTGGAGAAGTGGCACAATCGACCTCCCACTGGAATGTGCGACAGAGGTATGGTATGGCTGCTGCTGTCTAAGTGGAAGTCAAAAACCTGAAGCAGGTCCTGGTTGAGGAGCTGCTTGTGGTTTTTGTTTACGGGCTTGACGAGACTGCGGTTTTTAATAAGGTCTCGTGGCACGGGATCTGGTTGGTGGCGGGTAAGACTTCTTCAGGCGGAAGAATGACTTCTTAAGAGTCCTTTCTGAAGGGCTGTTTTGAGGAGAAGTCGGAAGGCATCGAAGAGAGCTGTCTTAGGGTCTCATGATGCAGACACTCTGGTAGAAGTGTCAAAAATGTCATAAGATGTTCTAATCTCATGCTTGCCTGCCTCAAAACCCTTGTTTACTAGGGTTTGTAATTGTTCTTGAAATTGCTGAGGCAGGGAGTCTGAGAAGTCCTGTATCTGCTTAAAAATGACCCTGTTATATTGGGTCATATAAAGCTGATAGGCAGCAATTTGGGAGATGAGCATGGCCCCTTGGAACACTTGGCGACTAATGTTATCTAGGAACTTCTGTTCCTTTCCAGGAGGAAAGGACGGGTGAGGCTTTGACCTCTTTGCCCTCTTTTGTGCAGACTCTACCACAACCGAGTGGTGATCAAGCTGTGATTTTTGAAAACCTGGGGCTGACTGCACCAAATAGTTAGTGTCAGCTTTCCTGTGCACTGGAGCAATTGATCCAGGATGTTCACAGTTCTTCTTGAGGAGATCGAGAAGGATCTGATGGATGGGAATAGAGGTGATTACCTTGGGGGCATCCAGGAATTGGAGCAACTCTATCATCTGGTGCCTATCATCCTGTTCCGTCTGTAATTGAAAGGGAACCGATTCAGACATTTCCTTCACAAAGTTTATAAAGGAGAGGTCCTCTGGAGGAGAACGCTTCCTACTATCAGTGGGTGAAAGTGGTGAAGGTAAATCATTGGTGTCTGTTGAGGTATCATCAGCCCAGGTATCATAAGGATCAGCACTGTCCCTCTAGGAACTAGAGGGGGACAGGGTGGTTGGATACCTGAAGGTCCTGGTCTAGGCTCTGAAGGAACTGGAGGAATTATCGGAGGCACTGATGATGGCATCAAAGACACAGGTGCAGGCATCAAGGGCATCGATGGATATCGATGGATGACTCGGTGGCGGACGTATCGGCACCGATGGATGGGTCAGTGGCGAGGGACGTAATGGCATCGATGGCTGAGGCAGAACTCCCGATGGAGGGATGTGGAACGGTGTTTCTCTTGCCGATGATGCTGTCAGTGGGGAGGGCATCGGAGCCATCGGAGACCCAGGATCCATCGGTGGAAAAGCGGCCATAAGCGCTTCCATCCTGGATAGCAGCGGTGCCAGCGCTGCCGGAATCAGTTTCTGTTTAGTTTTAGCTAACAATGGAAGAATATTGCATTTGTAAAGTTTCTGAATGTCTACTGGTATTTTGACCCCTAGATACTTCATTTCAGTATCCACCCAGCGAAGAGGAAAGGAGTCCAGCCATGAGAACCTTAAAGTGCCCAGTACATCCAATGCTTCGGATTTATCAAGGTTTATTTTTAAACCAGAAAACCTGCCAAAATGAACTTGTAAATCAAGCACGTTTTGCAAAGAGTTCCACATTCTGATTATCTGCTGTCAAAAACAAAACCAAAAATCTGAGATCCATGGTTGCTAAGGGTTCAAAGGGAGGAATTATTAATTAACATTTAGATCCCATTGAAAAGGTGGGTCTCTTACAGAAGGATAAAACATAGTAAAAGTCTTTAATTTTGCCACTATCTGATGGCAAAAAAATTGGAAGACCTTCCAAGAGATGGTGATAAGCTGCAATAGCACTCAAGTGTATACTAACAGAATTAGTTTTCAAACCTGATTTGGAGAGATTGAGAAGATATTGTAGAAAGGTTGAAATTGATCATTTTAATGGATCCTTCTTTTATAACATACACCAAATGGAAAAATCTTTTCCATTTAAAGTTATGGGAGTTATGGGAGAAAATATTCTTGCTGCAGGAATAACTTCCTTTACCTCTGAAAGTAGGGGTATGATTTGCACTACATTGCTTTCAATATCCATGCCAAAAGTGTCAAACAAGGAATGTCGGGGTAAATAAGTATCCTATTGTATTGTGTTAAATTTGGGAATATCTGCAAATGTACCAATTGTGCAATGGTTAGGTGTTAAAGCCACAGAAACCACATTTGGTATGGCCAAAAGGAGGCTACTAGAATCATCTCCTTTTTGTCCTTTAATTTGAAGATAGTCTTGGAAATGAATGATATTGGTGGAAACGCATACATTAGCCCTTGATCTCATGGAAAGTAAAAGGCATCCAAATTTAAGGCGTCAAGTGCTGGTCTCTTTAAGCAATAGGGAGAGAGCCTATAGTTGAACAGATTTGAAAAGAGATCCACTTAAGGACTTCCCCATAGTTGAAAGAGAAATTGCACTGTATGGGATGGAGCAATCATGCAAGAGGTTGAAGGAGACTCAACAAGTTCACTAAGACATTATCTTTGTTCAGGAGATGAATGGCATTGAGGAATATTTTCCTTGGAATTGGCAAGTTCCATATTTTGCATCTCTCCTGGCATAGCTTTGAGGATCCTGTTCCTCCTTGCTGGTTGAATAATAGATTGCTACTTGATTGTCTGCTTCTGAGCTACCATTCCCTTTAACAATGGCCTGAATACTAGAAGAGCCTTGAAAATGGCTCTTAGTGCCAGAAGGTTATATTCAATCTTTGTTCCTGTGTGCTCCACATCCCTTGAGAAAAAACAAACAGTGTTGATATGTGCTCTCCAACCTTGGCTGGAGGCATCTGTTGTTAAAACTTGTTGAGTATGCGAAGGATGAATAAGTCAACCACAAAGATAATTTGAAGCTTAGGTCCACCAGCTCATTGAAGGAGTGAGAAGCCTGAAGACACTAATTGTTAATGTTTCAAGCATGACTGAGTTTGCCTCATATAAAGACGCACAAAGAGTGTCTCATGAACTGTGGCTGCCATACTAATATTTCCATAAAGGCTCTGACTGATGTCTAGGTGAAGAACTAGCAACTATACAAGTGAGAGTATGTATTCTTTAAAGTAGAAGTAAAGCTTTTCCTTTTATGGTGTCCAAGTACACTGCTATGAGTACAAATGATGAGATTGAAACAGATTAAACTTCTGGAAACTGACAATGAACCCAAACAAGAAGAATATGCGAAGAGAATAGGAAGTTGTCAGATTTGCTTACTGACAGGATCTGCTCTAAGTAGGGAAAAACTAAAACTTTTTTTTCCTGACATGAGCTGCTATCACTGCCATTCACTTGGTGAATACTCTTGGGATTGAGACTAGATTGAAGGGAAGTACACAATACTGATAATGCTGCTCTGCTACAATGAATTGTAGATAATTTCTGTGATCAACATGAATGGAAATGTGCAGATCCAGGTTCATCAGCCAATTGTTGACTTCCAGGTGTGGAAGGATGAATTCATTTTGCATTTTTTTCTCTTGAGAAATTTGTTTTAAATTCTCAAGTTTAAAATAGGACGAAGGTCTCCTGACTTTTTGGGGATTAGGAAATATCTTGAGTAAAATCCCTTGTTCGTCTCTATTAATGGGACTGGTTCTATTTCACTGACTACTAATTATGAGGCTAGTTCTTAATGCAAGATCTGAAATTGTGCAGAGGGACTTAATGAAGTTTTGACAGAGTGGAGTGAGAGAGAATAGACTTTGAAACTTTAGGCAATAGACATTAAAGATTATTTTGAGAACTCATCAATTGAGGTAATGAGAAACCAGAGGAGAGAGGGAGTAGAAACAAAGCCTTCCTTCCATTGGAAGAGCTTTGAGTGGAAGTGCAAATTTCAGATGTTTTGTAGCCAAAAATTATGTCCTGATGTTTGAGTGGTTTTCTAAGTGGACCTTGACTGGATCCTTTCCTAGGACATGGCTGCCTTGTTGTTGTTGTTTCTGATGATGCTGTTGCTATGAATGCTGCTTCTGATAAGGGTATAGTTCATTACTTCTATGAGGGTAATAGTATTGCCTTTAGTAGAACTGTAGTGGGTGTTTACAATGAGCAGATTTTTGCTCAGAAGTAGCTGCAGATAATGTTTGGAGGACTTTTATAAGGTCAATGGTTTCCTTTATTTTGTCCCCAAATAAACTGTCTCCTGAACATGCCGTGTCTGATGATTTGTCATACATATCTTCCAGTAGGCCTTGTGTTCACCTCCTAGCTAGCCTTCTGGCTCCTATAGTTATGGCAGAGGATCTCAAAATTGTTTTGGAAACATTAAATGCAGGACTTATAAAGTGTTTGGCACATTCATCAGCATCATTCAGTTAAGGAATAAACTGGTCTTGCATTACTGAAGGAAGATAAGATGAGAAATCCCTCCTTTTCTGTAGCATATTTAAAGATACTGAATCATTTGGAATTGTTGGACTGAAACTCTGCTTTGCAACATTGCTGATTGGAACACTTTCTTTCCTGTGTTATCTAGTAGTTTGGTGTCCATACCTGTTGCGATCCCCCCTGTTGCTGCGCTATAGGAGATATCTTACCTTCCTCCTGGAGGCCGCTTCGAAGCCAGGGCCTCTCCTGTGCACCATCCGGGACTTGCTCCAGGGCCTGGGAGGCCTAGCTGTTGCTGAGGCCTGCCTGTGGCTTGCATACCTGTGTTTGGACTTCCTGTTTGGCGACGCCCTTCTCCTAGGGGCCGGCCCGCAGCTCTCTACCCCACTTATAGGGCCAGCGAGGGGCAGTCCTGGCAAACTCCTCCCAGGGAGTTGCCTACAACCTCCAGTATATAAGGACTTTCTTGTCACTTGCAACTGGCCTTCGGATTGAGTGCTACAGTTGCCTGTACCTCTTCCTCGATCCAGGTCCTCCATGGTCTACCTTGTTTTGATGGCTCCTTGTCCTGTCTCTGTCCTGATGTCGGCCTTCGGATTGAGCATTACAGTTGTCTGTACCTCCTCCTCGATCCAGGTCATCCGTGGTCTTGCCTGCTTTGATGGTTCCTTGTCCTGTCTCTGTCCTGATGTCCGCCTTTGGATCGAGTGCTACAGTTGCCTGTACCTCTTCCTCGATCCAGGTCCTCCATGGTCTACCTTGTTTTGATGGCTCCTTGTCCTGTCTTACCTTGATGTCCGCTACCTGATGTTACTGATGTCTGCCTTGATGTGTTACCTGATGTCTTATCCTGTGCCTGATCCAGTTCCTGCTATTCCTTGATGTCCTGCCTTGAGCTGCCCGGAGAGCAGCGTTCCTGCCTTGTGCTGCCTGGAGAGCAGCATTCCTGCCTAGAGCTGCCTGGAGAGCAGCATTCCTGCCTAGAGCTGCCTGGAGAGCAGCGTTCCTGCCTTGTGCTGCCTGGAGTGCAGTTTTCGCCTCTTCTTCTTCCCAGCACCCTCCTATCCTCAGCGTGGTACGCGACCAGCCTTCCTGGGCTGTGTAGGGCGCGTCTGGGATGGGGTGGTCCGCGACTCAGTCCCACGGGTGGGCTGAGTAGGGCGCCCTGATGGACAGTGCCATGTCTTCCTTCCAGCCCTCATCTTCGATGTCTGCACTAGCCTTTGTCTTCGATGTCTGCACTAGCCTTTGTCTTCGATGTCTGCACCTGCCTTGTCTACGATGTCTTCAGTGTAAAGGACTCTGTCTGCCCTCGCCTCTGTCCGGCCTGCCGCCCATTGCCGTACCCAGCGGCAGGTCCGAAAGGGCCGGGAACAGTCGGAGGACCGTTCATCAATCAACTTCCCAGTGTTGGTTGCCATGGGCGTGCAGGTCCGGCTGAGGGTCAGACTCCACTCCTTACTCCCTGCTTTTGTACCCGCCTGGCTCACCATGCCTGCCCAGCTCACCTCCCACGGTGTGGCTTGGGGCTCCTCCTTGAGTCCTGCCGTGGCCCAAGGGCTCACCACCCGCTTGAGACGACCGCGCTCCGCGCACGCTCGTAACACATACCAGGAGGATTACTGGAGGCTTTAGATCTATTTATTTTTATCTTTAAGGCAGATTTTACTACCACATTTTCATGAAGTAGTTGTATTTTTCTTTGTCATCGACACAGTTGAATTTTATATATAAGGTCCAGTTTTCTGGCACCTGGAAAAGAGGAAAAGGGAGTCAGCCATATTTTAGATTGCAGCTTGTGAAGGGTTTTGTGGACTGGGACTGAAATGGCTTGTTTAGATGCCTGTATGTATTTCAGAACCCCTGGAAGATCTTGTCTCTACCTTCCAAAATGTCCTTCCAAATGTCTACCTGTTTTTCTAATTTAAATGGAATTGCTTTGGCTGTTTTTTTGGAGGAAAGTCAGTAGGTCATGTCCTCTGGTAGAGTGATGTTTCTAGCTGGTTCTGGTGAGAGTCCCGAATGCAATCCTGTTGCATCCTCCAGCAAATGGAAGGATAAAGAGACATAAGATGAAAGAAAATCTTCCTTAGAGTCTGAAAGCAAAATTAGAGGGTCCACAGAAAAAGGCTTCTCTCTAGAGGAGACAGAGCTGTAAGATTTATCGTGGTGCTCTTATTGAACTTTCTGTAAAGGAAGAATAGATGATTGAGAATCTAATTGAACAGACATTTCCAAATTGAGCTCTTGTTAGATTCGCCGGCCGCAGCAAACCGCGACCAGGGTCAACTACTCACTGGCGGTAGTTGGCGTCTGTGGATTTCCTGGGAGCTGCCATCATGACCGCGGCATCGGCCATTCCTCAGTGCGCTCTGGCTCCGCCCCTGCCGAGGTTCCTGTGCCGTGCGACGCGGCTGAAGATAATTAAAGGGCCATACAGGAAGTGGATGGGTTCCTTCCTGCAGGCTCCAACAGCTGGAGACTATTTAAGCAAGGTCTGCATCTCAGACCTTGCCTTGACTTCTTGGCTCTTGTGGTTGTTCCTGTTCGTTGTTCCTGATTTGACCTTCTGTGCTTGATCCCTGGACTGGCTGTGGTACTTTCTGGCTCTCGACCCCTGGACTGGCTACGGAATATTCTGGCTCCTGATCCCTGGACTGGCTGTGGTACTTTCTGGCTCTCGACCCCTGGACTGGCTGCGGAATATTCTGGCTCCTGATCCCTGGACTGGCAGTGGTACTTTCTGGCTCTCGACCCCTGGACTGGCTGCGGAATATTCTGGCTCCTGATCCCTGGACTGGCTGTGGTACTTTCTGGCTCTCACGACCTGCTGGAGGCGCCAGCTTCTGCTCTCACGACCTGCTGGAGGCGCCAGCTTCCGATCTCACAACCTGCTGGAGGCGCCAGCTATCTGGATTACATGACCTGCAGGAGGCGCCTGCATCCAGATCTTCATCTATCACCGCCAGTGACCCTCGGGATTGGCTTCGCCTTCCGACGGTGGGACTTATGCTCATCGCCGGACCAAGGGTCCACCTCTCAAGTCATAACAGCTCTAACAGCGAAGGAGGTGGAAGAGTGGATGAAAAGGACCAAAACTTTTGGATGATCGGATGGCTTCAAGAGGTGGAGGAGGAAGCACCATAGAAGAGGTATATGTGATTCTGGTACTAAGATGTGTTTTTATCGGGAGGAGGTTTAAATACAGATTCTCTGTGCCAAGCAGTTACTGCTTTGTTGCCAGAATCTATGGCACCAGGGCATTTGATGGAAACGGTTCTGAGACATTGGTGCCATAGGATGATGGCACCAATTTCATGAGCACTGAAGGAGACTTGGCATGGTGAGAATGCTTCGAAGACCTTGGCGGCTGGTGCTGACAGGAATGATATCTTTTCCTTCTTGTGCACAGAACCTGAAGCCAAAGAAGCATGACTTCCGCATTGAGTTGTCTCTGATCTTTATTGGTACTAGTCTCTCTGAACTTTTCTTTTTCTTTTCTTCTGATGGGGAAGATATTAAGGAGATATTCATCCACAGGCCGCAAAGTCACTCATGTCATGAGATGGGCACAGGCAGAAGAGGCAAAGAGCATGGAAATTCAGGCTAGACTATTTATGCTTGCATTTAGAGCCAAGTTTAAAGAGTCTCTTCCTCAACATATCAAAGGATTAATGAGGAAAAACCTTTATTATTTAGGAGGGCACGCATGAAAAATAACAAAGAGGTCTAGTACAAAGAAAATTAATAAACTAGAAGAATGAAAAGAAAACAGAAACATTTCCTGAAATTTGGCAAATGGCAGAGAGAGAGAGAGAGAGAGAGAACAACATTCTTTTACTTCAGGGAAAGAAAAATGACCGAGGAGACTCAAACAATAGCAGCTGAGCAGGAATACATGCACATGCTCAGAATGGCTTCTAGGTCATTCTGGATCTGAAACAGTATATTCTGTGTCGGTGCTGTCCAGTGACATCACCCACTTGTGTGACTGAATTCAGTCCTATTTCTCCATGGAGAATTTCTATTAGCTACACTCAGCAAATATTTTTCTCCAGAGTTTTTTGTTGTTGTTGTTATTTGTAAGTCTTGAATTTGAGTGATTCAAGTCCATAGTTACCAAATTACAAAAAAAAAGACTATTTAAAATTATGTTGAGGAGGGCCGGTATCAGGGCTCAGGCTGTAGTATTGCCCAAAGCATGAAGGAATCTAGATTCGGAGTCCCCATCTGTCAGAGCCAGTTGGACCATAGTGCCCAGCAGTGACAGCGTGATCAGGTACAAGTTGGGAAGGAAGCCAGCTGCCACTACCTGGGGGACCCCTGCTGGCTAAAGAATATGAAGTTGATGATGCATCTCAGGGGTGTCCCCCCAAGCCCAGGGGTTCCCCAGAGTTGCCTTGGCATGGCGTATAAGCAGGTAGGTTAAAGGATGGGGTGGAGGGGAGAGATTAAAAAAAACCTATCAATGCCCTCAGAAAAAGCTGGAATGTCTCAAACCATTGCGCAATGGTAGGCAGTCTAAAGTATTCCTTCATACAATATACTGAATGCAACAAATGTCTTGTTCTATCAAATAATTAATGTCCCTCTTTCATATGTTACCCTTGGAAACCCAGAAAAAAAAGTGTATTTAATTTATTTGCCTGAAAAAAACCAAACAAACCAACGCAAATTATCCCATTCGATAGAGCTTTTTCAAAATGAAGCACGAGCTAGATTTTACAGTCATACAATGCTAGTGTAACAGTAATTATACAGTACCAGAGGGTTTAATTATTATTAAAGTACAGAACTTTAAGGGTTGTTTTCAATATTTATTACACAAGAAAGCAGATTCAATATTTATTAAATACTAAAGCAAAAAAGCTTAGTATATGCTTTGTTTAGACACTGCAAACAAGTCTTGCAAAGAAATTAATCTTAAAATGTAAACATGATTACTATAGGGAAAGATAGATTTAATTGAGCTATGAATATATTTGAAATTATTCATTTAAAAATATCTCTAGAGAGAATACTGTATATTGTGTATAGATCAAATGTGGCAAATATTTGTAATTGTACCATGTGCAACAGATATGAACTACTAGTCAACTCTAGGGATTAAAGTACAAGAGCAAGGGATCCTTGGGTCAAGTTTAAATCCCAGCCCAGCACTCTCTAGGATCTCAAGCTTGTGAAATTCAGGAGTGCGCAAATATTTATGAGCAGGACTAACTCTGTGAGTGAAATCCTCCATCCCCTCCCCCATCTCATCCTAAATATTTACCTTGCAAGAGGCTAAAATAAATTGTGGGCTGAATATCATTAGGTGGTCCAAGAGCACTGGAAATACAGTCAACCTGAGAAAAGTAAACTCACTAGCTTCAACTTCTGCAAAACGGTACAGAAGAGATAAACCCCTAAGATACGCGTTCCCTGCAAAAGTGATTTTGGATCAAATCCAACCTTGCCATAGGTCAATGCTTACTGAAAAGCATTTTGTTACAATTATAAAGGAAGAAAAAGGATTTAGTGTCCCTGGATTCTGATGCCATCGAGCATTGCCAGTCTTCAAGATCTGCTTACACCAATGATTCTGTGGCTTGAACAGTGCACTGGACCTAGTCTACACATGCTAGCGGAAACTGCAAGATCTACTAGCATCCATCGAGCTGCAGTGACTTTTTTTTTTTTCCTTTTAATGCCTCAACCTTTTTAACCTTAGCAGGTGGCCATGGCATCCTTCGTACTAGCCTGCTTTAGTTTAAAAAAAGGAAAATGATTTTACTAAATGACTGCTATTAAGCCTTAAGACTCTGTGGATGGATGCTGCTTTTGGAAAAAGCAGTACACCTGTCATCTGGCATGAAATTCCTGCATCTCAGCTGCTGGCTACATCCATCCTTTGCCCAGCATTAGAAGCTGTGTGCTAAGCTGTGGTTACAGACTGCTCCTACTGCTGAGCAGACGTTAGGTGGGAATGGAGGCAAAAGAGAAGGAAGGTAGCTATTAGGTGATACAGTACTCTGATTGGCTGAACAAGTCCTGCAGTAAATAATTGCTACTCTTCTCCATGCTGCCTGCACCAAGCGTAATAAAAAACATTTTGGCTAAAGATCTTTTCAGTGTATTTAACATCTAAAAAAGCATTTGTTTTGTTTTTTTTTAATGGCTTCCATGGGCAATTTAATGGTATTTTTCTGATCAAGTACAGTGGTTATTAATAGCTCTGTTCATAATGGGAGACAGTTGCTAATGAAGTCATTAACTTCAGCCCTCAAAGGAACATAGCTCCGTTTCTGGGGCCATGATGACAAAGATTGAACTACTTTTCTTTTCCAGTCATTACCTAGGGAAATTTTCAGGTCACAAGTCATGACCTTATAGTTTGAATTTAAAAAGAAAAAAAAAAAAGACTGTTCAAATGTATAAAATTAGGCTTGTATAAAAACGGCACTTTTCTTGTTTCATTATTCAGTCATTTTTTTATATCAATGATAATTCAACCAGTTTACTCAGCAATTCTGTGCAAGTGTTTCTTGATCTTCTAATTAATTCATATATCCACTCAAAATATATTTAGATAAATTAACTGTATATGGCAATATGCATGAGTCCTTTTATTAACACACAGCACCGTCTTATCTTAGGGCAACACCTCGGCATACCCATCCTAAAGATATATGTTTTAAATACTCTTGGGTGTACAGAGCGATTACATAATACAACCATAGATTTGAATGCTTATAACAAATTACCTGAAAAGCTTCTTCCTCTGTAGTTCTGAACTGTCTGTTTATTATGCTGCTGGTTGACTTTTCAAAATGCTACTCACAGAGCACCTCCAGCTACTGGTAAGTCTTAGCTAAGAGGAAGCCCTGCAAACTAAGGCATCAGGGCTGTGTCATTTGGCTAACAGTTTCAAATGGTGGCAGGATGGACTGTCTTTTATCCTCTCAGCTTAGATAAAATGGGAGCAAACTGTAATGGGACAGCATGATTTCCTTCAGCATCTGTAAAGCACTTTGGACCAGGGTGCTCTAACTGGACCACAATATTATTATTAATAGGATTCAAAAGGGGTCTTAAAAGCTGCCCCAATGGAAAATAAACTCCTTAATATAAAGGCCTCTATTTTCTTTTGTTATAATTGTAATTTCTTCTTATTCAGTATGATCTATTAATCACAGAATATGCATATAAAACCCCCCCCAAAATAGAAGATATAAGCTTATAAGGTCCACTTGGTCCACCCAGGTTGCCCATTTGTACTTGCCTATTGTACTGTCATGTATTTTAAAAATTAACTCATTCTTTTTTCTCTTTGCAGTTCCTTTCAGTTGTGACTATTTTCTAATCCCTTGAAAGACACATTTTATTTATTTAACACTTTTCTATACCGACCTTCATGGTAGAGACCATATCAGGTCGGTTCACATCGAATAGGGGAACTGAATCAAGAACAGTAACCAAAAACAAAAGGTTGAACATGAAAAAGCAAAGTTACATTTAACAGGGAAATTAAACTTGGAGGCATAGACTGCTGGAAGGAAGGAAAGGCTAGAGATAGCGGAGAAATTATTAGAATAAACAGAGCAGTCAGGAGGCTCTTATTCTGGGCTTAGGGGTAAAATGGAAATCCATTGCTCCTAAAGGAAGTTCTGTCGACTATTGTGTGTCATGGGTATCTGAGAAGGCTTGGCGGAAAAGCCAGGTCTTAAGTTTTTTCTTGAATGTTGGTAGGCAGGGCTCCATTCTGAGGTCAGCTGGGATGTCGTTCCAGATAGTTGGGCCTGCTGTTGAAAAGGATCGGTCTTTAGTTGAGATGAGGCGTGTGGCTTTTGTAGGTGGGGTCTGTAGGGTTCCTTTATATATTTCTCTAGTCGGTCTGTTGGTGAGGTGGAGATTGAGGGGGAATTCGAGGTCCAGATGCAAGTGATTGTAGATGACTTTGTGGATTAAAGTGAGTGATTTGTGGAGGATTCTGTTCTTCACTGGGAGCCAGTGTAGGTTACGTAGGATGGGAGATATGTGTTCTCCCCGGTTGGTGTTAGTCAAGATTCTTGCGGCAGCGTTCTGTATCAACTGTAGCGGCTTGGTGGTAGAGCTGGGGAGTCCCAAGAGGAGTGCACTGCAGTAGTCGATTTTAGCAAATATCAAGGCTTGCAGGACTGTTCTGAAGTCGTGGAAAAAAAGTAGGGGTTTGAGTCTTTTTAGGACTTGAAGCCTGTAGAAACAATCTTTGGTTGTGGTGTTGATCATTTTCTTGAGGTTTAAGCGGTTGTCTAGTAACACCCCGAGATCTCGTACGTGGGTATGCATGAGCTGGGTGTTAAGGATGGTCTGTGGGAGTGGGTTGTCTTGGTTAGAGGAGATGAGGAGGAGTTCGGTCTTGGATGCGTTAAGGACCAAGTTGAGGCTGTTAAGAAGGGTGGTGATCCGATTTAGGCAGTTGTTCCAGAGTGAGAGTGATTTTGCGATGGATTCTGTTATCGGAATCAAAATCTGCACTAGGAGGATTCTGAGGCAGGGCCATGTGCATAGACAGTAACTTTCATTCTGGCACGCGGGCACACGTGGATGTGTGTTTGCCAGCGGGTGCACATGGACACGTTCATCTTATAACATACCCATGTATATGTGCACGTTATAAAATCAGCAGAACACGTGTACATGTGCGCCCCATTTTATATGGGTGCATGCAAAGGCCATGTCTATCGCCTAAGTGGGGGGATTTTGTAAGATAGGCGCACCGACGCCAATACCCATTTCTCCACTCCATTCCCAGTTCGTCCAGTTAAAGTATAGGACTTGCTTAACCCCCCCCCCAGCTAACGAGCTTTTCTTTTACCCTACCTGCCCTGACCCTTAAAACCCTGTGAGGAGCCTAGGTTTTCTTTCTTTTTCTACTTACACTTCCTCCATGGCAGAAGTAAAGTTACGCGGTAGGGGACCCCAGTGCGCACTTGTGCACGTAAGTACTTATGCGTACATTGTTACTTATGGATTCGAACCACCCATATCCCACCCGGACTCCGGCCAGACTCTGTCCATGCTCCGGCCATTTTTCTGTCTTTTGGATTTGTGCGCGAACTGGGAGATATGTGCGTACTCGGCTGCTTTATAAAGTCCGCAAGGTGCACACTGGCCGGAGACACGTGCATATCTCCTGACTTTGGCATGCGAAGGCCTTTTAAAATCTACCATATAAGTTTCTGTTTTAAAAGACGCATACATGCGGACCTTGTCCAAGTAACTCGTGCATTTTTCCACCTGCTAATTACCTCACATAAGTGATAATAAGTGTGATTATTGTGCAGTTCTGACTAGGTGGGAGGTCTGGGTAAACTGGGGAGAGTTCAAGCTGAAGAATCAGGAGGGTCTCAATGGCCTGGAGAAGGTCCAGGTGAACTGGTGGAGTAACTGATAAAACTGGTCATTTCTTCATCGGCGCATGTTAGAAAATTAGCCTAATAACCCCTGCAAATCATAATTTATGCAAGTAAGTCCTTGTTTACTTTCACACATAAATTATATGCAAATATGTGTTTAACAAAGGTCAACAAAGTACGCGCGTTCAGCGCACTGAAATGCATTTCAATGCATATGTATTTACGTGTTGGCCTACATAAGCGCATATGCTGTATAGCAAACATACGTGTATTTTATAATATGCATATATGTGAAATACATGTTATAAAATACTCTAGTAAAATTATGCGCACCCATATGCATGCGTAGAATGGTGCATGCATGTTTCAAAGTTATCCAACATTCAATCCCTTTCTATGCCGATCTTTCCTGAATGGCCCTTAATTTATAAATCATGTTTAAATGTTCTTCCAGAAAATAATTATAAGAATAGCCACCAGACAGGTGCATAAACCGGATTTATAATTCTGTTTAGTACGTAAACTTTTCTCCGACATATGAGCAGCAAGTAAGGATATGGAAACACAATTCCGTAATGTTTCTTTAATACAGCACGTTTTCAGTTCTTTAGATAAGGCAAGGCTTTGAAGTCCTGATGGAAATGTAGGCATTCATGAGGCTGACTCTGATTGGCAGGCTATGTGGGGGATCTAGGAAGTCAAATACCCAGGGTAACAGCCATGCTAGATTATTACAAAACTTTGTGGTTAAACGTGGGAAGGGAGAGATACTGGGTGTGAACTGAATGGAGAATCTTGTATGCTCATCTGCCTAAGACAGTAGAGTACAAAGAAGGAAGAGGACCAAAACTGCCCTGGATAAGGAAATACACCTATAGGTAGGGTCCTTCAATTTTCACCTGTAAATTCCTGGATTTTTCCAATTTTCACCTGTAAATTCCTGGATTTTTCCAAAGGTGAAAATCAGTTTTAAAATGATTTTCATCCTAATTTTATGTAACTCGAAGCGCTGCAGATGCAGCATTTCAACAGTTTCTGGAAGCCATTTGCACGAGCTGCCATATGCGCATACAGGTACACTCGTGCGGCTGTTTAAAAGTTACCATCCCCTTTTTTTGTTTGCAAATTATCTGCAGAATTACAGCCAACTTATGTATTAGATTTATATTCCCCCTTTCAGGTGTTTCAAAAGCAGATTACATTCAGGTACTGTAGGTATTTCTGCATCCCCAGAGGGCTCACAATCTAAGGTTATACCTGAGGCAATGGAGGGGGAAATGACTTGCCTGAGGTCACAAGGAGTGGTAGTGGGATTTAAACGCTGGCTTCCCTGATTCGCAGCCTGCTGTTCTAACCACTAGACTACTCATTCAATTGCTCAGTACTTATTAGTCATTGAATACACCACCAGTTTTGCATTTATTTTTTTCTAAGTATGCCCAATGGAAATGATTTCACAATAATGAATTATATTCATTATTACTATTTCAAATAGTGCTATATAGCAAATGAAAAAGCTCTTTACCTAGCTATGTACAGAACATTACCACTGCCAGTTAATACAATACTGAACAGAATCAATTTCATACAAGATATGCTTTCAAGGCCAAGAAAAACATTATTTTTAGCCATTTTTAGTGGGAAACTACACATTCCATTGACCCATATTTCATCATCTCACTTCTGACAAGATAAGGGCACAGATTATTTTGAAATCTAATTAAGGACAAATGAAAGTCTTAGAACAATATCACTGATAATTATGACCTGCACAGTGTCTTATTGTGGCAAATTAAGAATATAATTCAATTTTTCTCAATTTAATTTTGAAGAATCACTGGAGTGATAAGTCATTAAGAGTGGCATGCAATTTCATGGCAGGCAAATAATGCAAAAAGCAGGAGTCTATGAGGCTGTGATCCAAGTATATAGTCAGCCACTTTTGCATACTGTGCCATTTGTTCAGGAAATCTTACAGAATAACTTCCCAGAGGTTACTTCCCTTTTATAAGAGGTATGATCTAGTCAAGTGGTCAGTGCTTTTGGTTCTTATTTGCAGGGAGGGAAGCCTTGCTATCTTTCCCCCATATAACGCACTTCTGGCTACTGAAATACGGAAGTGTGAGGAAGTTGGTGGCCTGGAAGTGTGAGGAAGTTGGCGGCCTAGAAGTGTTCAAACTTTTAAGCAAAGCTGACTGTAAGAGAAAGGAAACTTAGCACAAAAAAGTTATAACCTCAATTCTAATTCATTGTTCAACCTAAATAAACTTATTCCCATATTTGGGCTTCTCTCCCCTAGCCTCCTTTCTTTGGAATTAACCCTCGCCAGCCATGCAAACTCTTCACCTGCTATCAATCTAAACTAAAAACCTCTTTCATTTCTCTGGTCTTCTCATAATCTTTGTACTGCCTTTATCTGGTATGCAATTTTTTTATTTTTTTTTGCGATGTGCCTTGAATAATGAAACAATAATAATACTTGAAACATGTTGGCTGTCACTGCGCTCGGCGGGTTATTTTTTTTATCTTTTGTTGTAGGGCATGAGCTTTTGAAAACACATAGACCACGTCTTACACATAAGACCCCTTCTTTAGGTATGTATACTACAACTTCTTTTTTTCTTGGTCCTTTAAAAAGTAGTACAACCTACTAAAGGCCTTATTAATAAAGAATATTTTCCACAGGCACAGAATAAAAGGTCAATAAACAAAAAAAAGATAAGATGATACCTTTTTATTGGACTAACTGAATACATTTCTTGATCAGGTTTTGGGAGCTAACATTCATTTCATCAGGTTAAAAGCAAATTTAGCAGATAAAAGCAAAACATGATATTCCCTAAGGGGTAGATTTTCAGAGCCCTGCTCGCCTAAATCCGCCCAAAACCGGGCGGATTTAGGCGAGCAGGGCCCTGCGCGCCGGGAAGCCTATTTTACATAGGCCTCCCGGCGCGCGCAGAGCCCCCGGGACTCGCGTAAGTCCCGGGGTTCTCGGAGGGGGGCGTGTCGGGGGCGTGTCGGGGGGTGGGCCCGGTCGTCGCGGCGTTCCGGGGGCGTGTCGGCAGCGTTTTGGGGGCGGGTACGGGGCGTGGCTACGGCCCGGGGGCGTGGACCGCGCCCTCCGTACCCGCCCCCAGGTCGCGGGCCCGGCGCGCAGCAGGCCCGCTGGCGCGCGGGGATTTACGTCTCCCTCCGGGAGGCGTTAAATCCCCCGACAAAGGTAAGGGGGGGGTGTAGACAGGGCCGGGCGGGGTGGTTAGGTAGGGGAAGGGAGGGGAAGGTGAGGGGGGGGCAAAGGAAAGTTCCCTCCAAGGCCGCTCGATTTCGGAGCGGCCTTGGAGGGGAACGGGGGGAGGCAGCGCGGCTCGGCGCGCTCAGGCTATACCAAAATCGATAGCCTTGCGCGCGGCCGATCCAGGATTTTAGTGGATACGCGCGGCTCCGCGCGTTATCTACTAAAATCCAGCGTACTTTTGCTTGAGTCTGATGCGCAAGCAAAAGTAGGCTGATCGCGCTTCTTTTAAAATCTACCCCAATGGGTCGGATTTTCAAAGCCCTTAGGGGGGGTTATGCACGCCGGGCATATTTTATAAAGCCCGGCAATGCACGTAAAGCCCCGGGATGCATCTAAGTCCCGGGCTTCAAAAAAGGGGTGGGGAGGGCGGGGCCAGAGGCCTCCAGCACAGCAGCCATTTGCCGCTGTGTCAGAGGATCGTGTGCCGGCAGGCTGCTGGTGCGCGCAACTTGCCTAGGGGCAGGCGCAAGAGGTAAGATAAAGGTCGGCGGGGGGGTTAGAATAGGGCTAGGGAGTGGGAAGGTTAGGGGAAGGGGTAGGAAGGATAGAATAGGGGGAAGGGAAGTTCCCTCACAGGCGCGCATGTTATAAAATCGGGCATCCATGTGCGCACGCTTGGTAGCGTGCGCACATGGACGCCCGCGCGCTTCTTTTAAAATCTACCCCTAAATGTACAAGTGAACCACAGATTATATTACAGTGGTACTTTAAGGAGGAAAAGGGGTGGGGTTAATTGCGTTAGGGTGATTAAGGTGATAGAAGCAGCAGAATTGTATCTGGTATTGGGTTAAAACTGTTAAGTCTGTTAAAACCTTTTATGTTAGTTCTGAAATGTGTGATCATTTGGGGATAGTTTTATTTCTGCCCACATTGATGTTAATGCTATGAGTATTTGTAACCTGCAGGTTATACACCAATTTTCAAAGGTAAAGGGCATGTATACTTTCCCTTTGGAACATTATCCCACAAAAACTATTCACATTCATTTACATCTGTTAATTTAAGTCAGTAATTATTTTTTGTGGAAAAAAAACATGCTTTTGGAAATTCAAAAGTATGCCTATGAATGTAAACCCCTTCCCAATCCCCCACCCATGGGAACACCTTCTGCTCACTGCAAGTAAAAGTACAAGTGCACAGAAGACGAGCAATTTTCTAAAAACTATTTCCACAGGTAAAGAGTACTGTTTTACATGTGACAATGGCTTTTAAGGTTACCGTCTTAACAATAACTTCAAATGTTTGCAGATGTATCCTTTCCTTGCATGTAGACAGATGAACTCAGGACCAGTGTGTTATGCTCCCTGCCAGCAGATGGAGATGGAGCAAACCAATGTCACAGTATATTTATTTATTTATTTATTTATTTATTTAGAGATTTTTATATACCGCAGTATGTAAAGATATACATCACCGCGGTTTACATTTAACAATAACTTAGCAACAGGCTTTACAATTGACATTATTAATAAATATTAATTAGAATTAATTACAAAAAACAGTATAGACGGAAAAACAGGCTGTACAGACCGTGGACCATCCATTAGAGTTTAACATACTAAAATGAAATTGAGGTAACTAAAAATATTTACGAACCAACGCTAAAATCATAGAGCATATAATACAATAACAGTGCTGAGACAACCTGCGCACGCCAAGCCCAGCGCGCGCTGCCTGTTCCCTCTGAGGCCGCTCCGATTTTGGAGCGGCCTCAGAGGGAACTTTCCTTCGCCCTCCCCCCACCTTCCCCTCCCTTCCCCTACCTAACCCACCCCGGCCCTATCTAAACCCCCCCCCCTTACCTTTGTGCATGATTTACGCCTGCTAAAATCTTTGCCCTGTCATATGGTAAGGGCAAAGGGCCACCGGCGCCATTTCTATTAACGCAGCCGTGGCCCGAGAGCAGGAGATCGCGCCGGGACCCCCCCCCCCCCCCCCCCACTGGACCCCAGGTAATTTAAAACATTTTGGGGGGGTTCGGGAGGGTGGGGGATTTGTTTAAAGGGTCGGGGTGGGTTTTAGGGTTGTTTGGTGTGCCGGTTTTCCCGCCGATTTACAATTTGACGATTTTTTAACAAAAAAAACCATGACGATCAGATTTCCCTCCCCCCCCAGCCAAAATTGATCATTAAGACGATCGATCACACGATTCACATCCCTATCAATGGTCCTCCTGTGGGGCTTTGGATCCCAAGGAATTATTGGTAAGTGTTCACCTAGTCCCTAGATTGGGGTACCTAGATTCTTATGTGAGTTCAGTGTTTCTGGTTGGTTGAGTAGAGTTCTGTTTGACTGTTTTCAATCAAGTATTTTACTAGTGTGGGTCACTGCAGGAGTATATATATACTGTAACGTTAACTTGCTCCGTCTCCATCTGCTGGCAGGGGAGCATAACCCACTGGTCCTGAGGCAATCTGTCTACACTAAGGAAAACGAAATTATCAGGTAAGAATTTCTCCATTTCCATGCATTCAAGTGGACCAAGTAACCACAGAATGAAAAATAGTTATTGAAGAATAAGGTCTTAAGACACGTGTTTTTATTTTGCATTTCAATTAGCAATGCTTGTCATAAGTAAGGTGAACAAACAGTTCCATATCATAAAAGACAGGCTGAGCTAAGTCCTGCATCTTATGGATGTTAGCTCTATTTGTTTTTTAAGAACAGCAGAAACTACAAATGCACAGATGCAATGGGAGTAAAACCAGAAGATCTTGGGTCATATAAAGGGAATGGCAGAAAGCTGGATTATATGTGCTACTGAAAATATCTTAGCACATCAAAGGCAAAAGTAACCTACAGATAATGATGGCAGATGAGGACTGAAAAGCCTGTTGAGACAATACAAAGTAATTCAAGAACAATCAGTGTTACTGCCACATTCCTATAGTGCTACTAGGCATATACAGCACTGTACAGATAGATAGAAGAGACAGACCCTGTTCCAAAGATCTTACAATCTAGCTGAGAGACAAACAAATAATGTTCTAGCAATCTACTATTACATAGTACAACATGTTTAAGGTGAGAGGGCCAAGCTCAGGAAGAGCCAGGTGATTTTGGGCTTTAAAAACAATCTCAAAAAGTAGAGTCCTTACATGGGCCTTAAATGCGGCCAGAGATGGAGCAAGGTGCACCAGCTCAGGAAGACCATTCCAGGCACAGTGTTAAGGCTTTCCACCTGGCCCAGTGGCATAAGAAGCAGGTTAAGTCACCAGTACTGGTTATCCTCCCCGGCAATATTAATCAACAATGACAGTGGGCATACCAAATGTCACGCAAAAGATCCTCATTCTTTACAAAATGGACTTATATTTTTGGACCAAAGGACAGCAACTCTTAAGGGCACACAATTTAAAAAAAAATAAAAAAATTAGCAAGGCTTTTGTTTTAAGGCAAAGCCAAAGCACATGTGAATTAAGTAATTTAAACATGGGGGGGGGGGGGGGGGGGGAGTTTGCTACATTAAGATCTGAAGTGCACTCTGCACCAAAAAGAGGGATCAGAATTTTTTGCCCACAAAGTCCACTCCAAATTTTTTGGAAACATTGTAACTCCGTCAGGAACATTCAAATTAATTCATCTCCCCCCACCCACCCACCTCCCCAATCCTTTTTTTAGTATCTATATAAAAGCATCGTGTTCACTTTAATAAAAAAAACTGGTAGCTAAGAAGATAAACAGTTCTGTATGAATAATCTGCAATCTATAGCTTGTTTCTTCATCAAAGCCCACCCACAATTTCATTTTCAATTAGCAGCTCTGGGACAGGCAGTAATGAAAGCAGCTGTTAAAGAGCACTCAGATGTCACCGAAATACTGCAAACCCAAACTGTAAATAGCACATTGCAAATCGCTCCTCACCACTACTGTCAGCTCTCACTGGGCTCAGACAGCAAGTAATAAACCCATCTGCTGAGCCTTTGCTTGGCTCCCTCCCACCAAAGCCATCATAAAAAAAAAAAATATGCTTCTTCCAGTGCACTCCCAACACCACCCTAACCATCATTTTCCTGTCATTATTTGCCTCACATGGGCTTGTAGGGAGGAAAAGGCCAGGAAGAACTGCAATCGGAGGTGGCTACAATGTAAAATACGCAGGATAAAGGTGTCGTCGTCCCCCCCCCTGACTCCATCCTCCAGAGTATAAGAATAGTGCACTCCCACTGCTGAAATTTATTCTCTCTCTGGAAAGACAAAAAAAATACAATGTAATTCAATAAAGAGGGGCGAGAACAAGGGTGAAAACTAAAAGATGAGGTAATTGGGAAGAGACTGGGGAAATAAAACAAAGAAGGCAGAGGACAGAAGCGAGGAAAGGGGCAGGAGGAAGGTACGGCTTCTGATATGTACCCAAATAAACTGTGTTTTCACTCACTGTAATGTTACCAGTACCAAATGGAAGCCTTTTTGCTATTATGTATGAGGGCAAAAACTCAAAGCCCTTTCTGTGAGTAAAATGCTGGTTTACTCATGCAAATGTGTTTTTTGGATTATTACTCCACCTATACATTAGTAAAAGGACCTGCTCATGACAGCAATACAGGTGCTTTTTATTCACTTACCTTCAGAGTCATTCCCAAGGCAAGGTTTGGTTGGAGGGAGGCAATGGTAACTAGGTTTAAAAAAGCAAAACCACCCTTGTAAGTGTGCCTATAAAAAGTGACCGCATAAAAAATAAGTGCAGATTTGTGCAGGGTACTTTGCAAAGGGCAATAATCAAATCAAAATCATTTACATACTGTTGTGTTCCACGCCCGTGGCCGTCCACGGGCATGGTCCCCTACCTCGTCTTCCCACCACGGCGGGGCCGACCGCCCCGTGCCGGGCCTGGCACCTCCGCGCGGAAGCGCGGGTCCCTGGGCTGACCGCCGGGATCGGAGCCGCTCCTGCTCCTCCCTCGCGGTCGCTACTGCTCTCCGCCCGGATCCAAGATGGCCGCCACCATCCTTAGACGCGAGGCCGCGCCTCTTCATTTGACTTAAAGGGACCTCGTCCCTTTAAGTGGATGCAGCTGAATCCTATCACCAGAGTCAGAGGAAGTATAAAGGGAAACTTCCTCTGACCATTCCCTGACTTGGCAACATCTCCTGTGAGCTTTGTCCAGTCTGCTTGCTTCGGTGAGTTCCTCGAGCTTGGCTTCTGGTTCCTGCTTCGTCTTCCTGGTTCCTGACTTCGGATTGGTTTACGACAATTCTCTGGTTCCTGACTTCGGATTGGCTTACGGTGATTCTCTGGTTCCTGACTTCGGATTGGCAAGTGGTGATTCTCTGGCGTACAACTTCGGACTGGTGAGCGATGACCCTCCGGCACTCGACCTAGGACTTCTTCAAGACTACCGTCTCCAAGGGCCCGCCTAAGTCCCAGCGGCCCGGATCCCTACGGGCTCCTCCTGGGGGGACCGCGGGCTTCCAGGGCGAAGCTCCAGTTGGCCCTTGCACCGTTACCCTGACCTCCCTAGGTCCACCTAAGTCCCAGCGGTCGGGTCTCTACGGGCTCCTCCCGGGGGGACCGCAGACCACCAGTGGTGAAGACACAGCGCCTCATCTTGTCTCTTCATCGCCTTCGTGTTCGCCTCAGCCTCCAGTGCCAAGGGTCAGCTGGTCCTGCCTCCTGTTCGGCCTCGCCACCCGACGAGAGAGCCTACGGACCCTCCGAAAGGTATACCATCCTCTCATCGGCCAAGGGTCCACAAGCCTGAGCATAACACATAGTTTTGCTTTGATTATTTCGGCAAAGCCTGCAGATAAAAATTATCCACAGGATTGCCAAAATGACTTATTTATTTAACAGCAATTCAATGTGCATCAACAAGCGGTTTACAAAATAAAATAGACAAATCAAATTTACGAAGATACATAACATAGAAATGATGGCAGAAAAGGACCAAATGGTCCAGCCAGTCTGCCCAGCAAGCTTATGGTAGCATCTTCCACATCATACAGATCACCCCCATACTTAGTTTTCCACAGCATCAAAATCAGGACCCTTGTTGGTTGCTATCTGAGTTCAATTCTCCATTACCTCTTGCCATTGAAGCAGAGAGCAATTTTGGAGTTGCATCAAAAGTATCAGGCTTATTGGTTAAGGGTAGTAAGCGCCACATCAGCAAGTTACCCCCATGCTTATTTGTTTTCCCAGACCATAAAATTCAATGTCCTTGTTTGTTGCTGTCTGAACCTAATTCCCCTTTTCCTCTTTTCCCCCTGCCATTAAAGCAGAGAGCAATAATGGAGTTGCATCAACAGTATGAAGGTGTATTGGTTAAGGGTAGTAACAACCACACCAGCAAGTTACCCCTATGCACTCTTTTCTTCATTTCCATCCTCTCGTCTTTAGGGATCCACAGTGTTTATCCCATGCCCCTTTGAAATCTTCCACTGTTTTTGTTTCCTCCACCTCCTCCAGAAAGGTATTCCATAAGAACATAAGAACATGCCATATTGGGTCAGACCAAGGGTCCATCAAGCCCAGCATCCTGTTTCCAACAGTGGCCAATCCAGGCCATAAGAACCTGGCAAGTACCCAAAAACTAAGTCTATTCTATGTTACCGTTGCTAGTAATAGCAGTGGCTATTTTCTAAGTCAACTTAATTAATAGCAGGTAATGGACTTCTCCTCCAAGAACTTATCCAATCCTTTTTTAAACACAGCTATACTAACTGCACTAACCAAATCCTCTGGCAACAAATTCCAGAGTTTAATTGTGCATTGAGTAAAAAAGAACTTTCTCCGATTAGTTTTAAATGTGCCACATGCTAACTTCATGGAGTACCCCCTAGTCTTTCTATTATTCGAAAGAGTAAATAACTGATTCACATCTACCCATTCTAGACCTCTCATGATTTTAAACACCTCTATCATATCATATCAACACCTCAGCCGTCTCTTCTCCAAGCTGAAAAGTCCTAACCTCTTTAGTCTTTCCTCATAGGGGAGCTGTTCCATCCCCTTATCATTTTGGTAGCCCTTCTCTGTACCTTCTCCATCGCAATTATATCTTTTTTGAGATGCAGCGACTAGAATTGTACACAGTATTCAAGGTGCAGTTTCACCATGGAGCGATACAGAGGCATTATGACATTTTCCGATTTATTCACCATTCCCTTTCTAATAATTCCCAACATTCTGTTTGCTTTTTTGACTGCCGCAGCACACTGAACCTACGATTTCAATGTGTTATCCACTATGACGCCTAGATCTCTTTCTTGGGTTGTAGCACCTAATATGGAACCTAACATTGTGTAACTATAGCATGGGTTATTTTTCCCTATATGCAATCACCCTTGCACTTATCCACATTAAATTTAGCATCTGCCATTTTGATGCACAATTTTCCAGTCTTACAAGGTCTTCCTGCAATTTATCACAATCTGCTTGTGATTTAAACTACGTCTGAACAATCTTGTCATCATCTGCAAACTTTGATTATCTCACTCGTTGTATTTCTTTCCCAGATCATTTATAAATATACTTGAAAGTAACGGGTCCCAATACAGATCCCCTGAGGCACTCCACTGCCCACTCCCTTCCTCTGAGAAAAATTGTCCATTTAATACTAATATCTGTTCCTGTCTTTTAGCCTGTCTTTTAGCCAGTTTGCAATCCAAGCATCTATCACTCTCTCCTTGAAGAAATATTTCCTGATGTTGCTTCTGAGTCGTCCTCCCTGGAGTTTCATTACATTTCCCCTAGTTCTACTGATTTCTTCCAACAGAAAAGGGTTTGTCAATTGTGCATCATTAAAACCTTTCAGATTTCTAAAGGTCTGTATCATATCTCTGCTGCACTTCTCTCCTCTAGGGTATTGCATATTTAGGTCCTTCAACCTCTCCTCATAAGTCATTTGATGGAGACTCCCCACCATTTTGGTCTCCCTTCTCTAGACCACCTCCATCCTGTCTCTGTCCCTTATGAGATTACGTTCTCCAGAACTGAACACAGTTACTTCCAGGTGAGACCTCACCAAGGACCTGTACAAGGGGATTATCACCTCTTTTTTCTTACATAACATAGAAATATCACAATAAAGCAAAAAAAGCAAAAAACCTAAGCATCATTAAACCCCACAGTTAAAATAAAATTTACAAAAAACTCAAGTATCTTCATAAACTTAACGGAATATTGTTCCACATAGGAGCCACATAACTAAATGCAACTCGCCAGGTCTCCTCCAATCTTCCTTCCTTCAGGATAGATATCTTAACAAGGTCTTGATGGGGAAAGCTACCTACATTTTTCAGAATGGGAACTTAGAGTGACTTTCTATAGGTTTCACACTGAAGGGAAAACATGAGAAATCAAAGCTAGGCCTTCAAGCTTCCCCCATCTCTGTGTTCTCTTTACTATGTCTGGCAGATCAGGACCATCTGGCTCACCCATTCTATCTAGTTAGCCCACTGTAAACTACTACCTCCAGCTATCACTTCCCCTTGCCTATACCACCACTCTTTGTATCTGTTTCCAGGAATGCTTAAAGTTTGTCATTTGTGGTTGCTATTACTTCAGAGAGCACGTAATTCCAGATATCTTCTGTCAGGAGAGAGCTATGTACAGAACAATACAGATATACAGATAAAAATTGCAGAAAAACTGATCATACAAGAAAGCTTTCCAAAGAAACAAATAATGAAAAGAGGGCATGAGTGTAAAATCTTTACTAGCACATACATAAAGATTTAAAATGCTCCACGCAGGCAGGGCTATTTTGTTTTTTTAGAGGAAGGGTAGGGTGCAGAGAAAGGTTTCCAATTGACCTTCATTATGAGAAACTCCTTAAAATAAAAGATTACATGTAGTCTGCACAAATAAAAGTACTTAACCATTTTAGTACATTTTGAGGTTGAAAAGGCATTTGATAGGGTTAGGTGGGCTTTTATAATGGAGGCATTGCATAGGCATGGGTCTGAGGGTCAATTTCTTAGAGTGCTGAAGGCTCTCTATTCATCTCCTACAGATTCAGTCAGAATTAATGGTATGCTTTCAAAACAAATTTCCTTACAACATTGTACTAGGCAGTGCTGTCCCCTTCCTCTTGTTATTTCTTTTGTCTTTAGACCCTCTTCTTCAGGTCATAGATAACAATGATGAGACCCAAGGCATTCTTTAGGGAAGACTTATTTTAAGTTGGCTGCTTTGCTGATGATTTTCTCATATACTGTATATTTCCAATCCTCTTCTACCATTTTCTATGGTTTTCTGGGAATTTCAGATATGTGGGAAGCTAATAGGACTTAAACTGAATCTGAAGCTATGCCAATTGGGTCCTTTTCTCAAATGGGCTGGGACCTCTTTCAGGTATTTAGGGGTGATTATTCACAGAGAACCCAAACCTATTACAAATCTCAATGTGGCTTTTCTATTAGGTATTACAAAACAGGCTTTGAACACTTAGCTTTCTGTTCCTCTATCTTTAATTGGGAATATGAAATTATTTTAAATTACTTTACTCAAATATATATATATATATTTGAGTAAAGTTATTTAAAATAATTGCATATATACACACACATATAGATATATGTGTGTTTGTATAAAAAGAAAAATCTCATACAAGACAGTGGGTTAGAGCACTGATAAGAAATATTCATTAAAATGCTTTATTTACAATATATTGCACATAAAATAATAGACCACTCTTCAATAGTAGCAACCAGCTGTTCGCGCAACAGTGTACATCATAGTATAATAATATGTAGTATTGCACAAGTCACATACAGATTACATATAAAACGTTGTAAAAAAACATTCACAAATTCATGAAATACCCATTATGGTATAATTGAAACAAAACAAATGTGGAAACTTGATGCATTCCCCAAAACAATTATGGAAACTCTGCCTGTGGGTTTTAAAACATGGGTACCAGATAGATATAGTCTATCAATGGGGTTGAAAGGAAATGGGTAATTAAAGTAATACAACATACTTCATCATGGACATTTGTTCTGTATTCAATCGAAACGTACAACCATGTTTTAAAACATGGCTTGGGGATCTGTATAATACGTGTAAGATAAGGATGACCTTACAGACTGTATCTGGATCCTGAAGGCAGCCCACTGCAGGGATGGCAGTCTGTCTGTGGAAGTCTGCCTGCTGCCCTCCAGCAGCAGCAGCCCTCTAGGCCCTCTACTCGTCACCTGTGGACATTCTCAACGAGATATTACCCCCTCAATCCTCCTCCCTAGTTGTCACACAGCAGCTGACACTCTGTTCCAACAGTCACCAAGTACACAGTGGTATTGAAGGGAAAGGCTGGTTAGTGTACAAGTGAAGCGTTGAAAGTGCTTCACTTGTACACTAGATTCTACAGCTGATATGGCCGCACCACCTCTTTGTATGCACAGGAAAGCTATTGACCTACATATGGCAGAAAGAAGGTAGTCCTACCATGCCAGTGTATACAGAGGACAGAGAGAATGTCAAATGACGCAGCCTGGGGTGGCAGCCCCTATGTCTACTGTGCATGATATGATCAACAGAGAGAAGGCTAAGGAGACCAGTGACCGGAAAAAGAGACTCTCAAATAGGACTGCCGCCAGATCTCTGGCACCTGCCAAGCAAACCAACATCACACACACACACAACCCCCTGCATCGTGTATCTCACTACATGCTGCCACTAAACCCTCATCCAAACCATTCATCTGAATCAGCCCAGCATTGAAGCCATTAGGTGGTCCTTGCCACTTCACGTTCCTGCCATCTCAGCATACCCATATTCAGTGGAGAGCTTCTTAACACACACTTCTTCCCTCCCTAAAATGGCAAGCCTCAGTGACAGCTTAAGCTCTGGGTAGCCTGTACACCCCAAAATAACTGGACTATTAGGCCCATGCCAAGTACTAGGTGGAAAAGCCCCCATCGCAAATGGTGGATGGTGTATATTACAGGCATGTGTCAACAAATATGCATACTAGTAAGATTGCATATTTGATGTGCCACACTGTCAAGTTTCACACCTCTACCCCTCTCTCAATGCTAGGTATAAACAGTGAGCGGACTAAGGGAAATTTTAGAGTACAAGGCCTGAGGCCATGCATACTGCAGCCCATATGGTCATCCCTCAGAGGTGCCCCTTCTCAAGAGTGGAAACACTCGATCACTGCTGTCCAAAAGCAGTGTATGCAAAATGAATACATACACACTGCTTGCTCTGGGGTATGGATTGCTGTGGTAAGGGAGGGTCTTTTGAGTGCAACAGCACCCCCAGAGACAGAGACTGAAAGAGGGTAACACAGCACATCACTCACCAAGTTGCACACTGACACACTTATCTTTTGAGTACAGACTACTTGCAGCACTTTGTGCACCTACACATGGCCAAAGCGTATGTTCCTAGAATGTTTGTCATCAAACAATATAGAGGTCTGTGGCTGCTTGTCTATAACAGCTAATGAGGTAGTCTGAGTCCTGCTTCGGCACTGATTATCTATACCTGGCCACATAAAACACAACTGTAAGAGGCATATATGACACCTACTTTGTCTGAGGTACTGACATGGGCCCCTCAAGGCCTTAGGTGGCACTAAATGCATGTTTGGCAAGAGACCAACACAGAAAGGCCATCAGGCCAACCAAATGAGACCTCTGGGAGCAGTAGGCTTATACATTCAGTACTGTGTCCCGTGTACTATGGAGGCAGCTTGTAGGCTCATGAAGTCATCAGCTATTGAAACCCACCTCCCAAGGGAGACAGAGGTTAAGGAGCATGCTACCATTTAAGTGAACTGCAGCAGAGAAAAAAAAGAGGACAATGCAGCTATGTAACATGAGCCATCAGCCCAGGAAATCCAGAATGAGATTGAAAAGGTTGCCAGACCCCTTACTGTGAAGGTGCTTAAATGACCATTGAATAGATGAGTCAGAGACTCAGGTAGGGGATTTGCATGTCACAGCCCCCTGGACTACTGTTGGTAACTTGCAGTGAAATATCACTTTAAATCAAAGGATAGCAAAATCCTAAATTACAGAACTATGACTGGAAAAGTCCTACATTGGAGAATTCTGAATGAAAGAGAGTTTATGAGGCAAATGTACTGAAAAACAGTCCTAGGAAATAAACAGTTTCTCACCCTGAGAAATGGGTACCCTTGGGTACCCAGCTCTCAGCCAACAGAAAAAATGATCAGACAGGATGGAAGGGTGTACACGCATTCTCTTTCCAAAGTCCTGCCTGGGTCTTGGCCTTTTGGCTGACAGAAGGTAACCCATCCAGGCTTGGTAACAGTGAATGACTGGCCATGAGCTTGGTGGAGCTAAAATCACTGAAAGCTGAGACTGCAGAGGATCTGAATCACTGAACGCTAAAGAAGTCATGAGTCTAGTGAAGCTGTAAACCCAAGCCAGGAAAAACCCTCTTACCAATGGAGAAGAACTGAAGGACAGCAGCAGATCTTGCAGTAGACCGGTCCCCCAGTGGCAGATCAGGATGAGAGCCTGGTTCCCCCTTAAGCAAGAGAACCCCAGTGGCAGATAGAGCAGTCCTCCAGGAGGGTGTAAACCCCAGTGGCAGATCGAGCAGTCTCCCAGGAGGAAGGGGACCCCAGCAGCAGATCAAGCAGTCCCCTAGGAGGGTATGACCCCAGTGGCAGTTTGAGCAGTCCCCAGGAGGAAGGGAAACCCAGCAGATTGGGAGGTGATCCTGGGTCCCCCTTGTGCAAGGCAACTCCAGCGGCATTTTGAGTGGTCTCCCAGGAGGATGTGGTCCTCAGCAGCAGATCAAGCAGTCTTCCAGGAAGGTATGGACCCCAGCGGCAGATCAAGCAGTTCCCCCAGGAAGAAGGGAAGCCCAGTAGCAGGTCCAGAGGTGCAGTTGGGCTCCCCCAGAGGGTGTGGACCCCAGCAGCATTCCAGGAGCCATAGTAGGGTCCCCCAGGAGGGTGTGGACCCCAGTGACAGACAGCAAGGTGGAGTCAGGTCCCCATAAGGTCATGGACCCCAGTGTTGGCAGGGACCTTTCAGAAGAGCAGAAGCTGCACCAAGGAGAAGGCAGTGATTTACATGCAACATACCACCCAGGCCAATACTGCCCACCAACCCAGTTGCATCTTTTCACATGGATGAGACTTGAGATAAAAGGGGGAGGATAATAATATTACTTGATTAAGTGGGAACGCAAGAGGTCCCTTCTAATCTATTTGGTGGTATACTGTGGGGGCCAACAACCCCTAATTGTTACCTCCCCCTCAGCCACCCCCCACGCCCATGCCGTTTGCCACAAACACATAGCTAGAAATGGAATATAGAAAGAAGCATCTCTCTTACTGATAACCCAATTGTCACTGTACAGGCTGTCCTCAAAATTTTCACGCAGGCCCGATTGCCTAAATATAAAGAAATTGTGTGCAGCTCCCAGGTACCTGGCCAACACATCGAGGATGTGCATTCAAGCGTCACAGACCACTTGCACATTGATGGAGTGGAAGAGCTTTCTGTTTGTTTGTTTATTTATTTATTTATTTGTTTTATATCCCGTCAATCTGAAACAATCTTAACAGTATACACTTTCTGTTGTGGTACATCTCCTCACTGTCACAGGGTAGAATGATGGCCACATGAATTCAGATGTGTTATGGTTATTGATGTTTGGGTGGATCCTTGGACACTGTGGCAGCTGACCACGCCCACGGGGGGCAGTCCCGTGAGGGACCATGGTGTCAGGCTAGACTCTGGACACACAAACACAGATTGAATCTTTATTTAAACAGTTTGGGATACCACCAGAGATGGCAGTAGTGAGTAGTAGATGTTGAGCCCGACTGGGCGAGTATCCCACAGGACGCTGGAACAGCGAATCCTCTGCTTGGCTGTGCTGTAGTGGAAAGAGACTGAGAGTTATGAGTACACAGTGAGAAACATACAGAGTCCCAGTAGAATAGGAGAAGCTCTGAGACAGGGAGAGCAGGCCCTCGAGGAGCGAGTACCTGATCCCTTAGAGCAGAGAGACTCAGTGGTATTGTACTCACACAGCGATTCCACTAGACAAGAGGTTTAGCACTGGAACAGAGGGCAGGCCCTCGAGGAGCGAGTACCTGATCCCTTAGAGCAGAGAGACTCAGTGGTATTGTACTCACACAGTGATTCCACTAGACGAGAGGTTTAGCACTGGAACAGAGGGCAGGCCCTTAAGGAGCGAGTACCTGGCTCCATGGAAGCAGTAATGTGGAATAGATGATAGTTGTACTCACAGATGGAAACTGTTAGTGAAGTCTTCCAAGTAGAAAGGGTTGTAGATGCAGGCAACGACTCAGGGTACATGGGCCCTCGAGGAGTGAGTACCGGTTTCCTGATAGCATCTGAAAGAAGCAGAAGAGGCCCCCGAGGAGCGGGTACCCCGTTAGCAATAAGAGTTCCAGATAACACTGGAGTGACAGAGTAGCTTCGGTGCAGAGAGCAAATCCCATCTGTAGAATTCCGGTTGCTAACTCGATCAGCTAGCAAAAGTTGTAGGCTTAAATATCCGGGCAGCGTGACATCATCACAGGGGGACGCCCCAGAGTTTCGCGCCAATGAGGAAATAAAGATGAGGGCGGCGTGCACACACCCTATGGTACCTTGGAGGAGCATGGCGGGAAGCAGCACCAAAGCCGGTCCGGGGACGCCGGAGAGGACAGCAGACAGACGCCACGGCAGCCAGTAGTCTGAGGTAAGCAGGAGGAGCCGCAAGAAGAGTGAGGTAGGCAGGGCGAAGCCGTCGCAGACCGACGGTCGCAAGAAGATGATAGCTCCCAGAACATTGGGAAAGTTTGCAAATGCATAAAAGCCTCTCTTCAAGTTCATAAAGACCTGCCTGGCCCAAGGAAATGCTATGTAGCGATTAATGCAGTCAGAGACTGCTGTGATGACGTGGTCCAGACAGTGGGAAAAAGTGTTTTAAGACATTCCCCCCACAACCCCTACTGTCGTTTGGAAGGATCTGGTTACCATGAAATGCAGGGTGGCCAACATTTTGGTGAGGCCAGGGCACAGCATGGGACCTTTCAGTGACCGGATCCAAATCCCCTCAGATTTCTTCATATAATTCCAGGATAGCCCGAGAGGTGAAGCAATACCTGCAAACCACAAAGTCCTCTGGCATGCCCAGCAAGGATGTTTGTGGAGGAAAGATGCACTCCCTGTATCTCCTCCACCATGGCCACCTGTGTGCCAGGCACTACCCTGGGCCCCGACCCTGCGTGGCCTGTGGCTCTGCTCCAGTGCAGGGCTTGGAGCTGACCTTGCCTGTTTTTGAGATTGTTGTTGTTCCACTTGTTGTTGTCTGCAGCAAGCTTCCCTAAGCATCCAGCATCCCCTAACAATTAAACTTGCCACAAACATTATGGCTTTAGGAAGATAGACCAGGTAAGAACAGGAGTTTTTATTGGGGCAGGAAGGCCTGGTGTGTCCGTTAAAATTCCTCTTTTTATCGCGTGCAATAATCACTGAGATAATACCTGCGATCCGCGATATCGGCAACAGGAGTGTGAAATATTTTTTTCACCGTACCGCAAAAAGAAAAAAAAAAGGTGTAGTTATTTCTGGCGTTAAATCCCATGATAGAATAACGCACACTATCACACTCCATGCTAACAGACCCTCATTTCCATTTACTCTACCCAAACTTCTCCCACTTGAATAATCAATTTTTAATTTGCATACGCATTTTGCGTTGCGTTATTTATCGCACGTTACAGTGTTTCCGCATGCGATAAGGCTGTAACACGAAATGATAAATGACCCAGTTAGATTGTGAGTCCTCTGTAGAATGAGAAATACCTACAATACCAGAATGTAATCCACTTTGAATTGTCTGAAAATAGCAATATAAATCAAAATTTAAAAAATAGCCTCCATAGTATGTGAATGCCATTAGCATACATGCTAACCCATAAAACTGTAGCTTATATTTGCTTACAGTGCCTGTGTGCTCACACTAAACTGAGTATCTACGGTTCTTCTCCTCATAGCTCAGCTACCTTGCTCCATACCTATATAAAAGTAACCCTGGAAATGTGGAGGGCAGAAGTGAAAAAGCATCTGGACTCCAAGAGAGGTGGTGAAAGAATAGACGAGACTTTCAGGAAAAGCAAAGTTAGAGCAAATGCATAACATCTCAGATGTTTGCCAAGGAATAAGACTGGCATCAGAATGTGCCATAGCCAGTTCCGGCACATCCATCTCATTGACACCAGGAAGGGAAGTCTGCCAGTACTGAGTGAGGAGGACACAAACATCCAATTATCTCACCTCTTTGAGCACCCCTTAATGTTCAGGCAGCAACAGCACATTGACAACTGTTGACTCTGAAGCCCCATAACTCTTATAGTTCCGAGCTTTGGTGGGAAGAGGTTTACTTCCTGACCATCTCTCATAGCTCCCACTTGATGCCTTCTGCACAGGCCATACTCACTTGCTGCAGACTTATCTCCATTGTAACATTGTCTTGCAGACTGTGGGAACCATCTAAGACCTTGCAGGATATAAAACATAGGCTGTGAAATATTTGCTCACAATCATGGCAGTGGCTAAGAACTTGTAGGCTGGGCATTTATTTCCATTCCAGACAGGGCACATTTTGATGTGTCAACAGTGATGGAAAAAATGTGGTTCTCCGTGAATCTTTAACTTGGAAATTCATTTCCACTATATACATAAATGAGGGTTTGTTTTTTAAGTACTCGAGTGTATACTGGTGCTACTTTCTTTTCCAAAGAGATATATAGAAAATCATGCTGTAAGCAAAGGCCAGTGGGTAAACGTTTACAGTGACATCTCATGTAGATCTCTTCTATCTATAAGTTGCAATGGTTGCTGACAGCTGAGCCCTTTCCATAGCATGCATGCTAAAAAGTTAACATCCGATTCAAGGCAGCTATTAAATTGTATCCTGTATTAGGTGCATGATAATAGTAGGTAGAAGAGAAATACTATGCTACTTGCTGTGAGTCATCTAAAGCTTGCTGAGGGGTCTAATCATCAGACTGGCTCTGGATTCCTCTGTACTCCATGATCATGTTGAAGCAATAGAGTGACTCCACCCTTCATAATTTTCATGGCTCTTCAGAAGCCTTCCCTAATTGTTCTAAACTTTCGGTACTTTGACGTATGAAGGCTGAATAACTTGGCGAGACTGGCAGCGCTGCGCTCGGTTTTCAAATCTCTGTTTCTGTGCTTCTTGCATCTGCCATTGCTCCTGCCTAAAGCTCACACTTCCTTCCATTCCAGCTTTCGTGCTCCCAAGCCTTCATTCAGACTGATTACTCAGCAGCCTGATGTAAGCCAGGCTTTCTGTCCTTGCCATGCCTTATGGACCGAAAATGTTTGATTGCCTGTGCCTCGTGCACTTAATGCTTCTCCAGGAACTGTGTTGTATCTAGTGTTTGGATGCCCTCATCTCAGCCTGAACTTAAATATTTAAAAATGCCTTTGAACAAGAATACACACATTTGATTCTTAACTCTTTAGTTAACATGGGCTTTAATGTGCCTTTAATATTAGTTTCAAGCACTTCAGGAGTCTGCTTAACAGGATTGAAAAGTCTTTGCATTGCTAAAATATGAGGCTTAATTAACGTACTGATGTGGATTATGAGATTTCAAGAAATCTTTCAGATTTATGGTTTACGCTGACAAATACATTACTTGCATGAATACTAAAAAGATTTCCTCCTAAAAATAATTAGCAGTCTCTCTGATACCTGACTGCAAATGAAGCTACATGATGCATGTTTTATATCATAAATTCTCCATGTGAGAACAGTTCCAGCTTGTTTTCATAAACAGCATCCATTTTAGGTAAGGCATTTCAGAGCTTTCAATCCCTAGAGGATTATCTTCTCACCATACCTTTCCCTTGGTCTCCTTTTCAAACCATTGAATTGCAAGGGTTTAGTACTGTACTGGACCCAAACGCAATGAACAGTGCGAAAATGTTTTTGACCAGTGCAGCGCCTCTGGACATGACACTGGCAAGGCATGACTGTACTTTATGGAACAAAAAGACTATGTGCCATCAGATGCACCGAAGTAGACCTGGAAACCCCCAGAAGGACATTCCTGGAGGGACTGATACAGATTGGTCCGCCTGGCAGGTGTACAAGCTCATTTTCAAAGAGAAACCCCCCCCCCCCCCCACCCCTTCCCGGAAAATGCCTTGGCTACCGTAGCGTGGACTGCGGATGCATAAGTACCTGCAGAGTCTGTAGGTACAAACTCCTGCTGGAAGCACAGGTCGGAAGTTAAAAATAAACTCCCCCCCCCCCCCCCCGTGCACTTTGCTGAGAAGGCCCATGTCACACCCTCAGTGCCACCCCATGGGGGAACAAATCAGTGCACTGTGGACAGCAAGCATACTTTTTCCCAGAGAATCCCTTTGAAAATTGCCCACTAATGAAGGAGGACAGTGATTAGCAACCCAGCAAAATGCTCCCTCTTACTATTTCATTAGCACACATGGCTACAATGGCATATACGCCCCATATGCAGCAATCAGTTTCTTTTCTGCATGTTTTTTCATAGTTAAACCACCTTCCTTCTGACTGTGAAAGGCCTTATTGGCCATTAACACATATACAAGTCAAGAAATGTAAGAGCTGTAGGGGATTTTTTTTTTTTTTTTAGCATAGTGCTCCTCACTCTTTAGCCTTTTGGGACCATAATTATATATTATCTGCATGACACCTCTTGGTTTACTGTGTTACCCACTACGGGAAGTGTTCTATAGTTTCTCTCCCCTTTGCATAATGCTAGTGGCCCGCATTCATGATAAGGGTTATTATATTGAATTTCTGTAACCAAAATTAATTGAGCAGCTTCTGGTTCCTAAGCTAGAAGAATCTGAGAAAGCTCAGAATTTGTTCTCACTTTATAGAAGATGATGTCTGTAAGAAGTTCTTCCTAGCATTCACTTCCTTCAGTCAATGGCCTGCTCTAAAGCCCTGGGGTTGGGGAGGATGGCTGGCACTAAGCAATTACCTAAGAAGCTACCCCTTCAGCCAAGGAACAAACACTACGACCAAGGAATGGAACTCAAATTTTAAGGTAAAAAATAGAGTTGACTGTATAAACCAGTGTCAAACAAAAAGGCAATATGTCACATATATCATCTATTTAAGAGCAAACCACAGAATGATATAACAACCAACCATATATAAACACAATGGGCCAGATTTTTAAACCTAGGCGCGGGCGTAGATTTGTGCGTGCAACCCGGAGCGCACAAATCTACGCCCAATTTTATAAGATGCGCATGTAGCTGCGCACATGTTATAAAATCCAGGGTCAGCGCGCACAAGGGGGTGCACACTTGTGCACGCCGAGCCCTAGGGGAGCCCAGATGGCTTTCCCTGTTCCCTCTGAGGCCGCTCCGAAATTGGAGCGTCCTCGGAGGGAAATTTCCTTCTACCATCCCTACCTTCCTCTCCCTTCCCTAACCCGCCCCCAGCCCTATCTAAAACCCCCTCCTGACCTTTGTTGATGAAGTTGCGCCTGCCTCTGGGCAGGCGTAGGTTGAATGAGCCCCCGGCACGAGCGCTGTGCCAGAGGCCTCGGTCCTGCCCCCGGCCCGCCCACTCCCCGCCCATTTTTCAAGCCCCAGGACATACGCTCGTTCCAGGGCTTGCGCGCGTCACCGGGCCTATGCAAAATAGGCTCAGGGTACGCAGGAGCGGGTTTTCGGGGTTACGCGCATAACCCTTTGAAAATCCTCCCCAATCTTTTTATTCATCAAAATATTCCAAAAAAATGCAAAGTATCTATAAATATCTATAATTAAAAAATGTATCCACTATACAACATCACCGGCTAAAAAGCGTATATCACATGTCACTCATATCCACACATAACAAGAAATATAAAAAGTAACAAAGGACTATCACCTAACATGTTTCGCTCCACAAAGCTTCTTCAGAGGAAAGTCCCCAATTTGCTTCACAATGTAGACTATAGTGGGATGCAATTATACGTTCCAAAAACCTGATGTAAACCAACATTGAGTATATACATTTCAAACACTCGGAAAAAGAAGTGACAACAAAATGGTCGTTCTTACAATACTGCCATTCTATTGTAGATATTTATAGATACTCTGCATTTCTTGAACATTTTGATGAATAAAAAGATTGTATTTATTTATGATTGTTTGTTACATCATTCTATGCTTTGCTGTATAAACCAGTGTAGCAGGAGAAAGTCAGTATTTTCTTGGTATGCGCACAGCTGTGTGGAAAAACCAGTCTCCTTACCCATCTGTATCCCTTTTGCTGTTTCTTCTTTGCCAGCTGTTGACAGAGATTACGATCATTTTCCCGGTCTGAGCCGTAGCTGTGGTGGTTATATTTATTTTTTCGTGGGAGGTAAGATAGTCCATTACTAAGCGCTTCTCGTTTCTTCTTGCCATATGAGATATGGCTCTTTTTTTCAAGTGCCTGTGGCTTCAACACTATGTCTTTCTGCAAAGTGAAACAAGAGATTTGTTTTGAACCACAGGAATATAACAGAATATGACAACAGATGTGGGCTATAAGGACCGTCTTGCATGCTCAAATTCTTTTCTGTTACAATGTCTTAGACCATGGTTGATCTCAGGTTTTTCCTTAACTTCCTTACAGCTAAGGATCCTCTCTGTTTATCCCACTATTTTTAATTGTTGAATGTATTTGACAAAGGTAACACATGAGTTCCTGCAAATTTTGTTTAAATGTAAACCGATGTGATATGTAAAATCGAACACTGGTATATAAAAGTAAATAAATAAATAAATAGTTCCTGCTCTCCCACCTTTCACAACCCTAATGGATCATTGGGTAACCCCAAATGCTAGGGCATGAAATCCCTCGTATCAAGGCATTTCAACAATTCCTTTACTGTTTTTTTCAATTGTGTGAACTATAGCATTTAGAGCTTTGCATATCCAGTCAACACATAAAACAATAGGGATGTGCATCGTTTTTCACGAATTAGACAATGTCAACTATATAGTCTAATTCGTCATGGTTCGGTAGCGCCGATATACGAAGCGATTTTTGCCGAACTTTCGGCAAAATTCGTATTTCGTGTTAGTGCGCACTAACGGAGTAACTGTGCACTGCATATCTCTTAGTGCACAGTGATACCAATTAATGCGCACTGTTTTTCTAGCTAACGAACTCCTCTGAACTGATACTTTTTAATTTTTAAGTTGCATTTTTTAGTGCGCACTAACATTAGTTACAGCGCACTTCTACATACTTAGTGCGCTGTAAGTTCTATTAGGGCGCACTAACTAACCTGTTAGTGCGCACTAACGGGCCTTAATGTGCATTAATATCTAGCTAGTGCACACAATCTCGTTCAGTGTACTGCGCACTAATGCGGAGATAGTGCGCACTAACTGCAGATCGCCTGATCCAAAGCCAGAACCGATATCTTTAAATGAAGTAAATCTCTATAAAACAAGATATACAAAATTTAACAGGCATTCTTTTAAATAGGAGTACATCTGACTAATCATAAAGAAGAAGGCTTGCACCTCACTACCTGAGCACAAGGACCTCTGAACATCTGCTGCCATAATGGGACAGCAGACAATCAGAACATTTCAGTTACTGCCTGCCCAAACATCTCTATTCATTAAGATCAAAATATCTTTCTGTGCACAACTACAATAATTTATGAACAGTTCTTGCCCTGAAAATAATACTAACGTATGGAGAAATTCAAGATCAAGTAGCGATAAACATCCCAGACTGTATACACTGTGTTAATCAATTGAGATCCTACTGCTATCCTCCAGCAACACTGAGGTGATATTATTTTAATCTTCGTGAACAGAGTCAGTTTTATATTTCAGCTTTCCCCAAGCCACACTACACTCGGGGCCTTATTCAAAATGGGATGTTTACAATGGCAAAAAAATAAAAATAAAATCACAAATTCATTGCTGAAAAAACATTGCTTTTGATTGAAATATAAGGAAGACAAGGTTCCCCTGAGTTACTTTAAGTATGGGAATGCAAAAGTTAAAGATTTGGGATCTGATTCACTAAGATTGTATTTCCCCATGAACACAGAATGGGGGAGAAAAGCCTTAGTAATTAAGTGTCTTTAAATTCAGTTCTTAACAAACAAGAAGCAATGAACAAATGATAACGCACATATGGACTCATGACAACATTTTGAATGTGACCTGGTTTCTTCCCACTGGGTTATCATCAAGGAATCTTAATTCAGGCCTGGCTTTTCAGCATCTATCCTAATGCGTTCTACAGTGTCTTCAATACTCTTTACTGACCGAGTGACAACAATAAAACAAGATTTCAGGGGCCAAGGGGTACTGGGTATAACCTTTAGAAAACCAGGGTACAATAGAACTTGAATGACGACATGAGACTGGGAAACAACGTACTCTTTAAATGATTCATATTATATATATGCACCGTGGCGTACTAAGGCGGGCAGCCAGTGGGGTGGTCTGCCCCAGATGACAATAGGGGGGAGAGGTGCCATTGCCACCAGTGCATAGAAAGGTCTCACGGCAGTGCGGAGAAGTGATGTGCTGGTGGGGTTTCCACTCCCCGCCAGCAAAAGTGAGGTCCTACGGAAGAAGAGGCCGGTAGCAGATGATGAAGAGGCCCTGCAGTGCCGCTGGTGTTTCCCAGAGCCAGCGGCAGAAGAAGAGACTTTGCTATGCCCCCAGTGGCCAAAGAAGAGGTCCGAAATGTGTGAGAGAGAGAGCAAGAGACTGGCCCTGTGAGAATGAGTACCGGTGTATGAGAGTGGGTGTGTATGTATGTGTGTGTGTATGAGAGGGTGCTTGTATGTGTATGAGAGGTGGGGGGTGTATGTGTATGGGAGGGTGCTTGTATGTGTATAAGAGAGTGAGTGTATCTGAGTCAGTATGTGTGTGCCTATGTTTATATCTGAGAGGGTGCCTGTGGGTGCGTATGTGTGAGAGGGTGCCTATGTGTGTGGGGGGGTAGGGGTACGAGACAAAGGTAGCAAGTGTGTGTGTATGTGTGTGTGTATGCGTATGTGAAAGATACAGAGGAAGTGGGGGTGTGGTGGGGGGTGAGAGAGAGGCAGAGGAAACGTGTGTGTCTGTCTCACACACACACACACTCAAGTTCCCTTTGTCTCTCACCAAGCATGTATGTGCGTGTGAGAGAGAGAGAGAGCATATTTTGTGTCTGTGTGTGTGTGTACCCCTAGTCCACAACAATCTCAGTGTGACAAGTATGGAGAGTGGGGGATTTTTAAAATCCTTATTAATTTTAATTACTGGGTGTTATTTGATGTCTGCTGTTCTGAAATATTTTATTGATGTTTAGGAAATTTTAAAATTATATATTGGGGGGGGGGGGGTGCCAAAGGAAATACCCACCCCAGGTGCCAAATACTTTTAAGTATGCCACTGTATAGGCATACTTTTGCTTTAAAACATGCCATGGATACAAATTACCCATGAACATTGTACCTCCTTTTTCCAAAGTACCTTTTTTTTTTTTCAATGGATTTGAAAGTATAATTTACATGCATTATTTTCCTTCCCCGATCTACTCATGTCCCTGGAAATGCCTCCTCTCAACCTGGTTGAAAAGTATGGCCATAACATGAGTTTGCAATCACATTGAGGGAGGGTAATTTTCAGACAAATGATTTGTGGCACCTCTATTGGTTCTGGCCACTAGATGCCACTATCCCTGTATCCATGTACTTAGAACATACTTACAGGGTCATTTATCAAAATGCGTTATGGCGTTAACGCATGCGATAAAGTGTTAATGCATGCATTAACTCCAAAACACATGCGATAATTGAGTTACCGCACAGCACGAATGAACATTTTTAGAAGGGGGTGGGGCTAATTAAAATGAGGGGAAATATCGGATGGTTTTAACACTGGAAATAACTACAACTTTTTTCTTGGCATTGAGCTGTATGATATGTCTGAAACAGCTGTAAAGCAATTTGCAATAAATTTTGCAAATTGCATTTTGGCCATTTCTGGGCTTGCCTAGGGAGGAGACGGAGAGGAAGAGGGAGAGAGAACTGCTAAGGAGGCTGTTACAGCAGTCAACTATTCATATCACTATAGGAGGGCCAGCTGATAGCTCGAGGTGAGGTAACAAGCTAGGGCGAGAGAACACTGTAGAAATCTCATCTTTGTGAGACTTTCCTTACTTCAAATGATGTCAAATCTTCGCCTCAGTGTACTGTGCTCTTCATATGTCTCACTCTACATCTAAAACTGACCCCTAAACAACCACCAACACCTCACCTCGAGCTATCAGCTGGCCCTCCTATAGAGATATAAATAGTTGGCTATTATGCAGGCCTTATAAATAGTCTCAGACTCTCTCTCTCTCTCACACACACACACACACACACACACACACACACACACACACGGCTTTTTGATGAATCCCTCCCATCCAAAGATTGGTTGACTCAGTGCTATTTAGCCCAGACATTTTAACACTGGGGGGGGGGGGGCATCAGTTAGAGAGAGCAGTTGCACAGACAACATGTATTTTTTCCACACTCTGGTAGGGCCTCCCAGCTTTGTCCAAAGGAATTTTGTTTTAGAAGCAACACCTCACCGTGCACTTCCTGCCAGAGGGTCCTTCTTATAATTTACAGTGAGGTAGACTTTTAAAGCCTGATACCCCTTTGGGGCAAATGGCTCACTTCAGGGGACCAAAGATCTGAGGCCTACTCTACTTACTAGGTAGGCAAGCACCAGTGATGGATTCTGCTGTGAGAAACAATGAGAGCAGAGAAGATATCCAGATTAAGACAAAGTAACTTTTGGAATTTAAGAGGAGTAGGGAGGTTTTTGGATTCCCCCTTCCCCACTGGGATTGCAGTGCTGAGAATAGCCTGGTCCCCAGATTTTTCCACCAGAGAAATCACCTAAAGTGGCAGATAAGGAGAATGAACAACTGAATCCAAGGAAGAGCACAAGAAGGAGATCCCATCCGGATTTCTCCCCAAGGAAACAGGACAGGCTGGGTGTCCATGGGAGAGAAGATCTCTAAAGGTAGGATTTTTGCAAAGCAAAGGGACCCCTCCACTAGGATTCCCACAGCACAGCCGCTGGGAGAGTAAATAACTTTAAAATCACCATGGGCTCTACCCCGAAGTCTGTAACAAGGACACCTACCCTCACAGAAAGAAATCCTGTAACTACAGTCAGATGTGCACTCATCATTTTGGACAATGGACTTTAATTTGACTTTAAGCATCAGTAAACTCAATTTTAACACCCAGCCTGGTCCTGTCTGAGTTTTTGCAGCCTCTCGCCTCATGGGAATCACTTAAAGTACAGCACACACACTGGCGACTTTCTTTCATCATCTGGGCCATAAGCAAGAGCTTCCTCCCATAAAAAAATTTCCCCCCAGGGATTAAGAGTCAGCGTGGGAATGAATGGTTTGCCGGAGCAGCTACAGAACATATAAATAAGATTGCATGCCCCTAGGAGTACCTCTCCTAAAAGGGGGTTACAGATTAATGCCGGTAAAATGCTTTTTGCCACATTAATTGCTTTGAAAATTGTCCTTGTTATATTCTAACGCCTTTACTTTTATGTATTTATTTATTTGTTACTTTATAAAACGGTCTCTCCAGCCAAGAGCTCTAGGTGGAGAGTCTTATAAATCTCAGTTTGTCAAAATAACCTTATACTAGCTTCGGCTGCAAGCTGTGTAACAAAGATAAAAGTGTCTGTAACCAGGATAGGATCTACCCTCTGAGTATTCTTTGTTTTCATACAGAAAAACTGAGATCTGGACAATTTCATTTTGTAAAAAAGAAGAAAATACCTTTGCTAATTCCTGCAAAAGGAACACCCCCAAAGTCTATTGTCCCTCAAAGTAGAAACTTCTCTTATAGTTACCAATAAGAGCTGAACACAGTAAAAGCTCTCTGAAACTGGATAAAAATCAGGGAGATATACTGCACCAGAAAGGCCAAGAAAAAGGCAAACTGATCATTTAAAGAGTCTAGGTGCTAGACAGTATGGCTGCTTTAAGTAATAATGGACAACCAGGGAAGGTATTTTATGTAACTAATGCCCTAATGGTAGGAATGGAGGGACCAATTCTGGGATAACTTGCTGATTTATAAAATCTGACATTTATTGCACCTCTTCTCTGGCAAAAGACATGAAATACCTCTGATCCCAAAGACTCTCAGATGTTCTTTGTGCACTCATTCAGGTGACCTTTACACCTGTATTATTTTTTCGGACTTAAAATTCATGCGGCTACTACAATGGTGTCCAGCCATGATTAATGTGCACATGGGTTTCTTTCACTGTCTGTTTTCCATTCCACTACAAACTTAATTCAGTGAAAAAAAAATCCTGGATTAGGCCGTGATTAATAGCGCTTATTCTTAAGCAATCATTACATTAAGCAATGTGGAGTCAGCACTCACAGCCTCCTCTCTGTCACCCAGGTGGCAGGGAGTCCCAGCAACAACACATTCTGGGCGAGCTACAAGATGCATGGATATCACGTTCTGAAAGGAGCCACGATGTATTATTTATTTATTTTCATGAATATATTCCAGTCTACGGTATCCAATCGAAGATAGTCATTGTAGTGGCTGGCATTTGCACACTGGCTGAGAGGAATACAGATAGAATTCAGGTTTTTTTGGACCTCACCCCTACAATGCCTGAAATACTAAGCATAGGACATCTACTGTTTTTATATAACCGTACCATGCTTTAAGTCATGCCATTGGATATAATACACCTCTCTTTCAAAGATGTGATCTTGGAGGCTGGTCCACTTAGTGTTCTGCATTGGTATGTTGCAGAGATTTGAATATGATTCCCAGTTCGAGCAGCAGTTCTCTGTGCTGACTGAGGCTAGAAGTGCTATAGAAGAGACCCCACGGCCCTTTGACAGAAGTTAAGTACTGTTTCTCCCAGGACACCCAGTGGTTAATTAAAGGGCGGCACAGGAAGATTTTAGGAGCTGCATTCTGTTATTTTGGTCACAGGATGCTGCTGCCATGAATAACTGGAATGACCATATAACCCCATGTCAAAGAAGACAAGCTGAGCCAATTCTGGGTTTATCCCATTGCATGCAGGGAGATGTAGCTCAGATTTCCCTGTTTCTCTAAGAAAGGCAGCGCTAAATCTTCCTGCATGCAAAAGAATAAAACCAGGGCTGGCTCCACTTGGCCCCATGGACATGGAGCCAAGTGAAAGCCATGTGGTAACAAACACACAATGCCAGGCGTTCTGCATGACAGCACTCGAATGAGAATCAGATGAAAACCGCCACAGAGACATTGCAAAAGATAAAATAAATAGATTAGTAAATAAATGGCACACACCTTGGTTTTCCAGCAGAAATAATAATACGTAGGACGAGAAGTAAGTTTAGAACAAAAACAAAGTGCAGAGTTAACAAATCAGCTTGCCTGCACAATTCCAAAACAGGGCATCTTTAATCCAAACATTTCATCTTCTGCAGCTTCAGGAAGGGGACACTTCATAGCAAAATGCTGTGTAAGCCAAGACTTCTGCAAAAAGCATGGTCAAACATCTCCCCAAAAGCACACCATTTAGAAATCAGGCACGGGTCCTGCAATGCCTTGTGCGCATGGTTCTTGATTCCATGGCTATTCATGTGGAACTGTTTCCTTTCCAGAAGCGGCAGGCAAGCAAATCCTTGGACAAAAAAGATGCACCGTGTCCCTACTGGACAAGCAAACTGGCTTTCAGGCTCTTTGCACTTTCCTTTTGGCCCTAGGTCCTGCCAAGACAAATCTGGCCCTTAATATTGAGCTTAGATGCATAGGGACCTCTTACAGGACCACCATATAAAGAGAGGTATAGGACCACTGGCCAGCTCTATTTCAAATGTAACATGGGAATGATTTTCAGAGTGTCCACTCTGGGGGGGGGGTGGAAAGTTTGCGGGCATTTGTTACCTCCAGGCTTTGCACCAAGTTTCAATACTTTTATACTTTCTTTTTAAACTTGCCTCGCGCACATGGTTCCTACACATTTTGGCACCTCCTTTTTGTGCGGGTATCTTTTCCATAGAAAATAACAGAGTTGAACGCGCAATCTACATGTTATTTTTCTCCCCGACCTAAACACCCCCCCCCCCCCCAGGCATTCTTCCTCTAAATAGGGGTAAAAGTACACAGAATATGGACCAACACAGAAACATAGAACATGACCACAAAAACAGACCGATGCAATACAGTGCGCTCAGGCCAGCACGCAGGTTAACGCGGTAGGACATGTGTCCATAACCCCTTATTCTATAAGGGGATTAGAACTTCCAAAGCACACGTCCAAATCAGTACATAGCTAATAGTGCTCATCACATGTAAATGCCATGTTGATGAGGCTATTAGCTAGTACCCCTAATGTAAAAAAAAAACCAGATGTGAACATTTTAACTCTCAAAAATTAACCCCAGCCTCGGAGTTGGTGTGGTCTTGAGGAACTCCAAAGGTTTTACAGAAAAGCAGAAAATACTGCTTTTCTGTGCTTCCTCCGACTTAATATCATGGCGATATTAAGTCGGAGGAACCAGAGAAAGTAGCAACGTGAAAAAAAAAATTTTTTTTTTTAATTCTTGCCTGCAGTGAGGTTCGGAATTTACGAGCATCCATTTTCCTAACCCTTGGCTGTGTACGGATTAGGAAAACAGAAGCTCATAAAATTGCGTGTCCATTTTCCTAACCAGAGCACAGCCACTTTTCCTGGGCGCCCGTTGCAGAGGAGGCACTAGGGACGTACAATTTCCCCTAGCACCTTTTTTTTAACGCGGTGGCTCATTTGCCTACTGCACTGCGTGCCTTGGAGAGGTGAATGGGTGCGCAGTGGGAAAGCGATCACTCAATCTTGAGTGCTCTATTGCATCGGCCTGAAAGAGCAGATAGCCCATCCACATCTCCTGCTCAGTTTTAAACTTCCTTCCTCTCAAAGATCTCTGTGCTTTTCCTATGCTCTTTTGAATTCAGATATTGTCCTTGTCTCCATTACCTCCTCTATTTCTGTAAAGATGTATTTCCTTAGATTACTCCCAAGTGTACCCCCTTGCATCCTCATCTCAGAGCCTCCTTTCTGTTGAAAGAAGCTTAACTCCTATGCATTTATTCCTTGGTAGCGTTCAAATGTCTCTATCTTATCATCCCTTTTCCTCCTTTCTTCCAGAATATACATGTTTAGATCTTTAAATCTGTTCCCATGTGTTTTATGATACAGACTGTTGACCATTTTAGTAGCTACCTTGGGGTCCAACTTTATATGGTTTATATTCTTTTGAAGGTACAGTCTCCAGGATTGTACATAGTAGTCCAGATGAGGTCTCACCAAAAAGACAAACAGAGGCAAAATCATCTCCTTTTTCCTGCTGGCTCTTCCTTTCCCTATGCATCAAAGCATCACCTTATTTGTTTGGCCATCTTAACATCATCAGATATGATCACCGCAGGATCCTGCTCCTGTTTTGTGCACACAACTTCACCCCTTATACACTACTGCACTCCTGGATCTTGGCAACCCAACACATGACCCTGCATTTTTTAGCATTAAATCTTAGCTGTTAGACTCTAGGCCATTCCTCAAGCTTCATCTAGATCCAACCTCCGGTTTTCCACACCCTCAAAGGTGTTCACACTATTGCAGATTCTAGTATTATCCACAAAAAGGCAAACAATTTCCCATACTGCTTCCACAATATTGCTTACAAAAATGTTAAAACAGAAACAAACTGAGGACCATTCTTTGCAGCATACCACTAGTAAACCTCCTTTCCTCAAAGTCAACTCTGCTTACCACTACCCCCACTAAATCTGTTTCTAAACCAATCACTTTAGGGACCACATCAAGATCACTCAGTTTATTTATAAGTCTCCTATGGAAAATCATGTAAAGGACCTTGCTGAAATCCACATACACTATATCTAGCGCTTTCTCTTGATCTACCTTTCTGGTCACCCAGTCAAAGAAATTAATTAGATTCATGTAACAAGACCTCCCTCTGGTAAAACCATGCTGCCTCAGATCCTGCAATCCATTAGATTCCAGAAATTGCACCATCCTCTGCTTTAGCAGCGACTCCACTTATTGACTCACCATCGAGATCAGACTAATTACTCCCTTCTTCCTCTTTTGTGAAGAGGAACCATCTCTGCCTGTCTCCAGTCTTTTGAAACCACTCCCAACTCTAAAGAAGCACTGCAGAGGTCAGAGAGAGGAGCTGCTAGAACTTCCCTAAGTTCTCTCAATACCCCTGGATGTATCCCATCCAGCCCCATCACTTTATCTACTTCTAGTTTTGCTAGCTCCTCGAGAACAGAGTTTTCTGAAAACTGTTTAAGGTTTATCTCACTTTCAATCTTCCTTCTGGCAGTTTTCTGTGGTTCTGCTTCAAGCCCTCAATGAACACTGAGCAAAATATTTCTTAAGCAATTCATCTTTCTCCCCGTCAGCCTCTCTACACACATTCCTTTCACCTTTGAATTTTACAATCCTATTTTTGCACTTCCTACTGTCACTAACATATCTTTAAAAAAAAAAAAAAAAAGCATTGGCCCCCTATTTTTTCGTATTAGCTGATTTTTCATCCATTTGACTCTTTGCTCCCCTGCTTTCCCAGCTATTCCAGATATTGTTGCCTGTCTTCCTCTTTCTACATCTCTTATAGTTTTTTCTCCTATCTTTTCAGCCACTTCTTTAGGAAAACATCAGCCTCTTTTTTTCTTCTTATCTTTATTTTCTTTTCTATTAATAAGTTAGTTGCTGTTGAAATTTTTCATTTTTTTCTTTGTATTTCTGAAATATTTTCTGTTATCTCTCCCATTGATAAGCATAGCTTGATTCAGTTGTGCTTTGTAAAGTCTCAATATATTTTTATTTGTTTCCTTCAAGCCTTCTGTATTTGTGTAATTCAAGTATATCTTAAGTGCAACCTGACAATTCAATAACGTAAAAGAAAAAAAAAATATTTTATTTTCATTTTGCTCACTGCTCTTCTGCCTCGCCCTATCTTACCCAAACCAATTAATTAATACCTTAAAGTATTCCCTTAACAAATTTACAGGGTCATTTATCAACTCACATTATGGCGTTTTCGCATGCGTTAAGCACTATAATGCATGGTGTGATGCAAATTTTTAAAAGGGGAGGGATTGGGGGCAGGATTTCTGCAAAAGTAGAAATCTCACTGTTGTATGAGTTTCCTCACGCCAAAGGGCATCAAATCTTCACAAGAGTGTACAGTTCTGTTCGTACGTCTCACTCTGCATGTAAAAGTGGCCCCTAACCCCTACACTACTACCTAAACATCACCTCGAGTTACTAGGTGGGCCTCCTATATAGAAATAAACAGCTAACTACTAGACGACCCTTGCAGATAGTCTCTCTCTCTCACACACACACACCACTCATTGTGATAAAAAAAAGATGCCCCTTTTCCTATCAGATGCAATATTTACTGCAGATTGATAAATCTAGGCCTTAGTTTTTCTGACGTTGAGAACCAACCACCTCTGAATGAACCACGCCATTCTGCAGTCACTGGATCCCAGCTAATCCCTCCCCCCCGACATCAGAAACACTTTCTCCATTTGTAAGCACCAGGTCCAGTATCACGTCCCTCATTTCTTTTATCAGCTGTCGGGAACAGTTCCTCCTGCAGACAATCTAGAAACGTCTCCCACCATGTGTACTTTCAGCTGTATTCTGGGAGGGCAATTTTAGGATGACCAATTTACAACTCAAAACTGTCCTCTCTATCAATGCTACTGAGGAAATTTTGGTAGATTTTCATTATGAATAACCATCAGGCAATGTTTAATTACTATAATTAATTATTCAACATACCATATAGACAAGCGATTCTCAACCAGTGTGTCACCAAGCACTGGTAGGTGTGTCACAGCTCCCAGTGTCCCACTGCCCAGGTTGTACTTCTCTTCTCCCTTTATTCAGCCCCCATGGCCCAAAGGGAAGCCTTTCTTCCTGTCCCCACTACCCAATGGGAAGCCTCTTTCATTCTTCCTGTCCCCGCGCAGTCCCAGCGGAAGCCTCCGCCCTTCTACCTGCCAGTGGGAGTAGGAAGAAGAGAGGAAGCCTCTGATTGGCCAGTGAGGCAGGAAGAAGGGGCATCGCATAGCCCGGGGGTGGGGTGGGAGGACTTGCAGTGTCGAACCCCAAGAAAGCAAGACTGTCACAGGAGCTCATCCTCATGGCAGTGAAGAGGAAACCCGACCCCGACCAAGCAAGGCTGCCACAGGAGCTCATCCCCATGGCAGCGAAAAAGAAGGCCCGCGGAGTAAAGCCGCAGTGGAACTGGAGACCATCCCTCCAGTGAAGGAAGAAGAGGATTGGCGGTGAGAGCTGGAGTGTGTGGGTGAGAATGGGTGCCTGGGTGAGAACGTGTGTGTGTGGGTGTGAATTGATGCCTGGGTGACAGCATGTGTGTGTGGGTGTGAATGGGTACCTGGGTGAGAGCTTGTGTGTGTGTGGATGTGAATGGATGCCTGGGTGAGAGCTTGTGTGTGTGTGGATGTGAATGGGTGCCTGGTTGAGAGCTGGTGTGTGATTGGGTGTATTTGTGAGAGCTTGGGTGTGAATGGGTGCCTGAGTAAGAGCTTGGGTGCCTGGGTAAAAGCTGGTATTAATGGGTGCAAGAGCATGTGTGTGTGACTGAGAGCTTGTGAGAGAGACTGGTCAAGGAGATTGTGTTTCTGTGTGAGAGAGAGAGACTGGTCAGGAAAATGACTGGTGTGTGTGTGTGAGAGACCGAGACTGGTTGTGTGGTCTAATTGTGTGTGTGTGTGTATGTGTGTGTGTGTGTGTGTGAGTGACTGATTGTGGGCGCTAAGGAAGAGGACTGTGAGGACAGAGCTTCAGCAGCCACTGCTGCTTCTGTCAGTGCTATTGGCCTGGAAGGGAAAGGCGTAGGAGAGTTGCTGGAGAGAGTAAGTAAAGGTGGCTTTTTAAGTTTATTTTTCTTGATTGACTGCCATTTTAATTATTGGGTAATATGCGATGTCTGCTGTCTTGAAATATTTTATTGATATTTGGACGTTTTAATAATTTTATGAGTTTTTAGTTGTTGGGTGTTCTTCTGTTCAACAGTTGTTTTGTAACATTTTTAGTATAGCTTTAAAATTATTTCTGTTTAGGCTCTATAGCAGCTTGACTTATTCTGTTTCCCCTAATAAGAAGCATATTAGTGTTTAGGGCCTGGTTTAATATTTGTAGTGTTGCCTTTTCATAGATAGGGTTGTTACTGTTTGAGTGTATTCCATAATTCGTTTCCTATGTATTGGTAATCCGCAACGTATAGGGCCATATTTGTTGTATTCGTGGGGAAGCGAAACTTTTCGCGATTGGGGGACCCTCCTGACCCCACAAGACTTGCCAAAAGTCCCTGATGGTCCAGTGGAGGTCCAGGAGTGACCTCCTGCACGTGGGCCGTTGGCTGCCAGAATTCAAAATGGCACCGATAGCCTTTGCTCCTGTGACATAGTGAGGGCAAAGGCTATCGGCGCCATTTTGAATACTGGCAGCCGAGGGTGTGAGTGCAGGAGATGGCTCCCGGACCCCCCGCTGGACGACCAGGGAGTTTTGGGGGGGGGGTCAGGAGGGTGGGTGGTTGTAGTTAATTCAATTTTATCCGGGAAATGAATAAGAATTAACGCATGAACGTATCGGGGGAACCCCTTGCCGAATGCAACGTATCTGCCCCTCGACAAATACGAATCCCGAATGCAACGTTTGGCATCCCTCTGCACATCCCTATTCCATAATACAGGTATAACTTTGTGCGGGTTAGTTTGTGTGCATTATTGCAGATCCTGGGACTGTGTTAGGTGCTATATTTCTCTTTCCATTTCTCCAGGTTTGCACTGCATGCAGAGTGGCTGTTTTGGTTTTCCATTCCAGTTTCTATCTCCGTATTTATAATTTGTGGTTTTTCTGTACTTGGTGAAGGTCAGTTCTGGGTGTCTGACCAAGGTGAGGTATTTTACTAGCATATAGGCATTTACATCAATCTTATTTGTTGTGTTTTCTCAATAGGATATGCATTAGTGGTAAATTACTGTCTTTTCATAAGGAGGGATATTGTGCCTGATAGTAAAGGGAGTTTTTACTGAGATGTTATCAGAACCAGAATATCTTTTTTTGTATGGTGAGTTGTATGGGTAATGCCCTAGTTCTGCTCTGCAGATTCCTGTGGCTGCAGAGTGCATGTTTACAATTAGCCCCATGACGGTCACATGTGCAGTGTGTTACGCATGTGAGAACCATCAGTCAGGTGTGTCCTGGCCGAAGAAAGGTTGAGAACCACTGATATAGACTATACACATTCCTTTCTCCAGTAACATTTCTAAGAATAATTTTAAAACTATTCCTGCTGTAATAAGGGAAGTGCTAACATTGTGCGATGAAACTCAGTGCAGTTTCTTAATGCACTAGCTAAAATATTTTCTTTACTCCCAGTGCAGAAAGCTAATGCCATGCTAATGCACCGGTGTTAAAGTGCACTAGCTTGCACTATGATGCACACAAACCAGAGTTAAAATATGAGACACAGTCTGAGTGCCCATTTTTAATTTAGGAGAGTCTCTATAAGGAGCACAAGTTAAATCATGTTTTGTGCTCATACAAATCTTTTATGCCAAAAAACAAGAGTTAAGCCAGCACTGGGCGGCTAATAGCTAATGCCTTGATCAGCATGGGATTTCTATGCGAGGGTCCTTAACCTGTATGCATGTGGCTGTGCGCACATTTTTTTTTTTTTTTGCAACAAACTCCTTCCTGCATTGGGAGTAAACTTTACGCACAAAAAATGTACATACAAAGCAGGTAAACCTGTGCAGGTAAACTGAGCACACCTTATTACATCAGCCTCTATATTTGATTACTTTCAAATGAAGGTCCTCCTTAGGTCCATGTGCACAGCAGGCAGCAAAAGAAAATACAACCCACGCCCCACTGGCTGTTCAACATTTTTTTAAATTTTATGAATATCCCCAATCTTGGAACAAGCAATGGAGTCCTCTCACCACGTGTTTGTTTTCCTTATTTGAGGAACTGGAAGGCAAAGGGGAAAATAAGAGACCCCACAGATAAATGTTTTATATTGTCAAGCCAACCAAAACATTTTTACCCAGTTTTTTCTCACTTGGATTGTTTGTAGATAAATCAGAAGAGAAAGAGGAGATCCCAGGCCAACAGTACAGCAGTCTCCTCTGTCCTGTGGTATGTCATGCATAACAAATATGGAGGCACGTGTTCCCAGCATGACAAAAAGGGAGAGCCCTACAGGCTCCAGTGGGGAACAACTTTAAACCACACATCTTACTGATATTTAATTTAGGATTTTTATTTCGCCTTTCACAGCAATCAGTCACTCCAAAGTGGATCACAGCAAAACTTACTAATGTTAAAATATAAAATGAAAATATTACCAAAAATAAGCAGCAGAATGCCGACAGAATAAAAATAATCCCATATACATGATAAAATAACATATTAAATATTAATATCTTAGCCTTTCCTCTCCTTCCCCTCCTCCCCCACCAACAATTTTGCAAAAGCGTCCCCCTTCCTTTAACAATGGTACCAGATTAAGGGCTCCTCTTCTCCACTTGTGCCATCCCTCTTACATGCACACAAGAATTAGGATTCGCAGTGATGTGGGTCAGTTGTCACTACTACCCACACCTCAAACAAGCAGGAGGAGCCATAGGAAACAACTTTTCAAAATGATTAGGATTACTAACCTCAACACATATTAATCCTCCCTGGTCACAATGAAGGAGTTTGCTCAATATTGGGGGGGGGGGGGAGGGAGAGGTGAGAGAGCATGAGCATCCACAAAGTTGGCACCAATGGACGGAACAACATTATTTCTAGCATCAGTTCGTTTTTATATGGCAAAAACCCCAACTTTAGCCCCCTCCCTACCACACATACTTCAAAAGCACCATCCAAATTTGAAAACTGAAAGTCTAATGTTCCCCTCCCCCCAAATAAAAGACCTAGCTCCATATCGAGTTTGATTGAATTAGGTCCGGCCATTCAAAGGAGATACACACATGTTTTTGTAAGGATGTGAATCCTGGGCCGAGATGAGAGGTATCTTCACCCACAGGGAGGAGCCCTGTGAGCCTCACCGTCAGTAGGCACGGTCTCAGTGGCGTAGGACACATCTGGATGATAGAGACTTTATTATGAAGGAAGGAAAGCAGAGACCGCAGAGCAGGAGATGTAAATAAGTACAGTTCTGAGCGGTGGGGTATACCCAGGGTGATACCATTGAAGTGCATATCCGGTAGTGGCCCGCAGAGCGAGGATGTCTGTACTGAAGATGATGATGATGATGAGATAGTCTGAGGTGCAGGAACCCAGAAGTGGATCTTGTAGCTGGTGCGGCAATACCCTGCAACACAGGGTATACTGGAACAACTTCTACTGAAGAGGAAATGGTAGTGGCCCGAGGCACGGGGTACACCGCAGAGAAGCTTCAGTAAAGCTAGTATTGTTGAAGTCTGTAGTAAAGTACTCACAAGTGGTAGTTCCAGGAGAGTGTCCCGAGAAGCGGGTCAGGTAGTAGTCCAAGGCAGAAAGGCCCTCCAAGGAGTGGATAGCCAGGAACACGGAAGGGCCCCCAAGGAGCAGGTACCCAGAGTGTCCACACGCCAAGAGAGGAATCTGGAACTGGAAGTCCAAGAGTGGAGCGGATTCAGCAACGAGGGAACTCCTTGCTAACTCGTTAAAGCAACGGGCCGGTCAGCTTAAGTATAGCAGCGAGTTGACATCATCCAGAGGGAATGCCTCTGAGGTTCCTACCATGACGTGTACAAAGGAGGCCCTTGCGCGCGCGCGCCTTAGGTGATTCCAGAGACAAGATGGCAGTCGGCAGCGCTCATGCCGTCCCGGGGATGTCGGGGAGGTCAGTGATGGTTGGCAGAGGCTGCCATTCTTCCTAGGATTGACGGTGCAGGGAAAAATGAGGTGAGCATGAGTGGTCACAGCCATCTGCGACCGGGAGTAACAGTACCCCCTTTCTTAGGGCCCCTCCCCGGGGGTTTTGGTTTCCTAGGATGTGGCAAGTGAAATTGTCTGATCAACTCCTTGTCGAGAATGTTGCTTACAGGCTCCGAACTATTCTCCTCGGGACCAAATCCTTCCCAGGATATGAGATACTCCCAGCATCTTCCATGTTTCCTTACATCAAGTATATCTTCCACCTGATAAGTAATGTCCTCTTCTGCAGTGAGAGGTTGAGGTTCAGGTGTCTTCCTCGAGAATTCCAACAAGACGAGCGGTTTTAGAAGGGAGATGTGGAAGGCGTTGTGGATTCTACGAGAGGATGGTAACTGCAGGCTGTACGTGACTGGACCCAAGCGGCGGAATATTGCAAAAGGCCCTATGTACCTGGGCGCAAATCGAGCAGAAGGTAGTTTTAGGCGGATAAAGCAGGTACTGAGCCATATCTTGTCTCTGGGTTGGAACTGCGGAGCTGCTCTATGATGGGCATTGTAGAATTTCTTAGCCTGTTGCCCAGCTTTGTGGAGAAGTTCTTTAGTGTGATCCCAAAGCTGATGCAGTTCTTGCACTGAGGCATGGGCTGCAGGAGACAATACTGACAAAGGCATTGGTAGAGGAGGTAGAGGTTGACGTCCATAGACGAGTTGAAAGGGCGACGATCCTGTTAAAGCTGACTGATGGGAATTCAGCGAGAATTCGGCCCAGGGGAGCAACTCGGACCAGTCGCTTTGTCTGGAATTGACATAAGCCTGGAGAAACTGTTTTAGTGTACAGTTCGTCCTCTCTGTCTGTCCGTTGGCTTGCAGATGGTAAGCTGATGTAAGATCCAGGGATATGTCAAATTTTTGCAGAGGGATCTCCAGAATTTCACTGTAAATTGAACCCTTGGTCAGAGAGGACATGCTTTGGCATGCCATGTAGATGGAAGATGTGACGGATGAATAACGTCACTAATTCTGGAGCTGATGGTAAACCGGGTAATGCCACAAAATGAGCCATTTTAGAAAAGCGGTCTACAGTGACCCAGATGGTGTTGTTGCCATTGGACACGGGTAAATTGACAATAAAGTCTGTGGCTTATATGTGTTCATGGTTCGCTGGGAGTGGGCAGAGGCTGCAGAAGTCCCCAGGGACAACAGGCCGGTGGTTTCTGTCTTGCGCAGGTAGGATATGACTCCATGTAGGCCCGTACATCTTCTTTCATGGAGGGCCACCAGTAATATCTTTGCAGGGTGGTCAGCATTCTGGATTGTCCAGGATGACCTGCAAGCAGAGAGTCATGGGCCCATCTGAGGATCTTTTTCCTGAGCATCCGGGGAACCACCGTCTTCCTGGCTGGAACCATATGGATAGCTGAGAGAAGTACCCTAGTAGGGTCAATGATATGATGTAGAGTATCAGGGACATCCTCCGGTGAAAAGGAACAGGAGAGAGCGTCCGCATGGGTGTTCTTGTCTGCTCGGCGATACTTCAAGAGGAAATCAAATTGGTTGAAAAATAAGGACCAGCGGGCTTGTCTGTGGTTCAAGCGTTGCGTATGACGTAAGTATTCAAGGTTTTTGTGGTCGGTGAAAACCGTTATCTGATGTTATGCACCTTCGAGCCATGGGCGCCATTCCTCAAACACCAATTTGATTGCTAGTAGCTCCTTGTCTCCTATCCCGTAGCTTCGCTCAGCAGGGGAGAAGAGCCGAGAGAAAAAGGAACAGGGCTGTAAGGTGTGGGTGTCACTATGTTGACTAAGGACAGCACCAACTCCGACGTCCGAAGCATCCACCTTGACAATGAAAGATTGTCGGGGATCTGGGTGGCATAGACATGGCTCTTGAAGAAATGCCTTTTTGAGTTCCTGGAAGGTGATCATGGCTTCTGGAGACCACTGAGAGGGATTGGCTCCCTTTCGCATCATGGCTGTAAGAGGCGCGGTCAAGGTAGAATAGTGATGAATGAACGATCTGTAGTAGTTAGTGAATCCGAGGAATCTTCGCAGAGCTTTAAGACCAGTAGGTTGGGGCCAGTCTCGAATACTCTTGAATTTTTGCGGATCCATCTGGAACCCCTAGCTGGATACCACATAGCCTAAAAAGGGTACGGACTCCTGGTGAAATGAGATTTCTCTAATTTGGCATACGGGTGGTTACCTCTTAGTCTCTCAAGAACATTAGCGACGTGCAATTGATGGCTCTGGAGGTTTTGAGAAAAACCCAGTATGTCGTCTAGATATACTACTACACAGCTGTACAGCATGTCCCTGAAGATTTCATTCATCATGTTTTGAAATAAGGCCAGGGCATTGCAAAGGTCAAAGGACATGACTAAATATTCAAAATGGCCATTGCGGGTATTAAATGCAGTCTTCCATTCATCGCCCTGGCGTATTCGGACCAAATTATATGCCCCTCTGAGGTCCAGGTTCATGAATATTTTGGCTCCTTGGAGCCTATCAAAGAGTTCAGAGATCAATGGCAATGGATAGCGGTCCTTCATGGTGATCTCATTTAAGCCGAGGTAGTCTATGCATGGGCAAAGGGATCTGTCGTCCTTACCTACAAAGAAGAATCCAGCTCCGGCAGGAGACTAAGAAGGCTGAATGAAGCCCTTCGCCAAGTTCTCTTGAATATAGGCAGACACAGTCTTGGTCTCTGACAGAGAAAGTGGGTACACCCTTCCTCTGGGAGGCTCGGAATTGGGTACTAAGTTTATGGCACAGTCAAAGGATCGGTGAGTTGGTAGTGTCTGCCGCTTTCTTAGAGAATACATCTTGATAAGAAGAGTACTGCTGAGGTAGGCCCGGAAGGGAGGTGGTAGTGATCAGGCAAGGCATAGGAGTTACCACTTCTAAGCATTTTCCATGGCAAGCTTTTCCCCAGTGGGACAGTTCTAGGGTACGCCAATCAAACTGGGGTGAGTGCATCTGTAACCATGGCAGTCTGAGTACCACCGGATGTATTGCCTTATCCAGGACTAGGAAAGAAATGGTCTCCGAGTGTAGAGACTCCATGCGGAGATGAATAGGTTGAGTAAAATAAGAGACCTCACTAGGTAATGGCTCGCCATGTATAGAGGACAATAGCAGTGGGGTAGGTGTCCGAACAGTGGGGATTCGTAGGTGCTCTATGAGTTGTCGGAGTATGAAGTTCCCACTGGCACCGAATTCCACTAGGGTTAGTGTGTGGAATTTGAGGACATCCAAGTTAATGGAGACTGGAAGTGTCAGTGGAGGAGATGGAGAAGTTAGACCTAGGAGGAGTTCTCTGGTGGATCCTAGGTCTGCGAGTTTCCCGGACAGATAGGACAGGAGGGAACAGCGTGGCCAGGTTGTCCGCAGTACATGCCGAGGCCTAGTCTCTTTCGGTGACGCCTCTCCTTAGCTGATAGGTGGCTGCAGCCTAGTTGCATGGGTTCTTCCTCCTCGATACCGTATGCGGGAGTAGTCTGAGTAACAGGCACTGAACGAGAGTGTGGAACCCCTGGTGGCTTCATTTTAGGACCCTTTACCTCGTGACCGCTCACACAAATGAAGATCAATTCGTCCTGCAAGGTCAATGAGAGAGTCCAGAGTATCAGGGGGTTCACGTGCTGCTAATTCGTCTTTGATGCGAGAGAGACCTTCCAGGAAAATAGCCCGCCGGCAAACCAGGTCCCAATTTAGCTCTGAGGACAAGGTTTTAAACTCAATAACATAATCAGTCAAAGGTTTGGTACCTTGTTGTAGATGCAGGAGTGCAGATCTAGCGACAGTCTTGCGAGCGGGGTCGTCAAAAACAGAACGAAAGAGAGAAAGGAAGCCTGTCAAATCACTGAGGATTGGATCATTACACTTCCAGAGAGGTGAAGCCCAGGCCAGGGCTTTCTCGTCTAGGTAGGTAGGTTTGGACACTACGTCTGGGAAATAGGTAGGTTGTAGTGAAAAGTGAATACCGCACAGAATCAGAAAGCCCTTACATAACAGGGGATCACCTGTAAAACAAGGGGGTGCTGGGAAGGGTACGGAGTGTCATACAGACAACACATGTGGAGAGGAAGTGGCCTTGTCAGGCGTAGATGTAGAGTTCAGCCGAGAGTTTAGCTGATTGAAGGCGTTAGCCAAAGTCTCTAATGTCCTTTGTTGCTCGGCAAGACGTTGGGCCAGGCCAGGGATGGCCTGAATGGCTAAGACCTGAGCCAGGTCCAGGGAGTTAGCAATCTGTTATGTTTTTGTTAGGATGTGAACCCTGGGCCAAGATGAGAGGTGTCTCCGCCCACAGGGAGGAGCCCTGTGAGCCTCACCATCGGTAGGCGTGGTCTCAGCGGGGTAGGACACAGCTGGATGACAGAGACTTTATTATGAAGGAAGGAAAGCAGAGCCCACAGAGCGGGAGATGTAAATAAGTACAGTTCTGAGCAGTGGGGTATACCCAGGGTGATACCATTGAAGTGAAGATCCGGTAGTGGCCGGCAGAGAGGATGTCTGTACTGAAGATGATGATGATGAGATAGTCTGAGGTGCAGGAACCCGGAAATGGATCTTGTAGCTGGTGCGGCAATACCCTGCAACACAGGATATTCTGGAACAACTTCTACTGAAGAGGAAACAGTAGTGGCTCGAGGCACGGGGTACACCACAGAGAAGGTTCAGTAAAGCTAGTATTGTTGAAGTCTGTAGTAAAGTATTCATAAGTGGTAGTTCCAGGACAGTGTCCCGAGAAGCGGGTCAGGTAGTAGTCCAAGGCAGAAAGACCTCCAAGGAGCGGATAGCCAGGAACACGGAAGGGCCCCCGAGGAGCGGGTTCCCAGAGCGTCCACTCGCCAAGAGAGGAATCTGGAACTGGAAGTCCAAGAGTGGAGCGGATTCAGCAACAAGGGAACTCCTTGCTAACTCGTTGAAGCAACGGGCCGGTCAGCTTAAGTATAGCAGCGAGTTGACGTCATCCGGAGGGGATGCCCCCCAAGTTCCCGCCATGATGTATACAAAGGAGGCCCTTGCGTGCCTTAGGGATTCCAGACACAAAATGGCGGTCAGCAGCGTTCCTGCCATCCTGGAACGTCGGGAAGGTCGGCAGGGGTTGGCGGAAGCTGCCATTCTTCCTAGGATTGACGGTGTAGGGAAAAAGGAGATGAGCATGAATGGTCGCAGCCATCTGTGACCGACAGGTGTAACACACACACACAAAGACAGAAACCGCAACATACATAGACATCAATCAGTAGGAACTGATAAGCCTCCATTTCCACTGAACCATGGCTATAATGTATATAGAATTCTCTTTGCCAATGAGTATTCCAGACTTTCTTGTGTACAACACAATGCATGCACAGAAATTCAATCCTATTCTTGGAGGAAGGGCAGAGAGGGAGGAGAGTTTCCATTGCTCATATTCTTCTGCAAACCTGTGCCTTTATTGGACATATTAGCCAAGAACATCAAACTAAGTATTTTTATGCTTTCAGTCCCAATGTTTTTTTTTCTATTCCAGAGCAGGGACTATAATTAGCTCAACTGCCTCAGGAACTTAATAAGACTGAAAAAGCCATCTGTCTATCTGCACTTCTTTTTGATTATTCCGTTAAGGATGCGTGTACTAGCCACTTTCAGATTTTGTTGCTTACAAATATCCAGCAGGCATTTTCAACTACTAAATAAGTATCCAATTTACTCTTAAAAGATCACCACCAAGCAGGTTTCTGTTAACACCTGAAGGTGTACTTTTACAAATGTTTTCCCTGATGCTAAATTAAATTTACCTTTTAAAAAATTCCAGTCCATATATCCTTAGGTCATCAACTCGTTCCATATTTTTCAGTGCAGGTTAAGCCAGTCATGATCATACTCCTCCCTCCAACACATTGATGCATGGGCTTCTAGTTCTGAATTCCCTTGGAGGATCAAGGCCATGAGATTACACATTCAACTTAACGTTTCAAATTCAGCTACACACATCCGTGAAACCGACTAGAAGCGCGTATCAGAACAGACTAATCACCCAACCGGCGAAATCCTCTCTTAGGAAACGTGCACTATCCACAGCGGGCCCTTCACTCTGGAACTCGCTTCCTCCAGACCTTCGCCTTGAACCATGCCACGCTACATTTAAAAAGAATCTTAAGACTTGGTTGTTCAAACAAGCATTCCCTTAGAGCTAAGAGCAGGAAGAAAGGCATTTTCTTTTTATTCGCTCTTTCCCCAGCCCCCAGCATATAACTTCCTGAAGAGATAAATATTGAATTGTACTTAATCATATTACCATGTTTTGGATCCTTTATATAATCATATATACATACATTCATGTTGACAATCATATTACCATGTTATTTATTTATTAACTCGCATGTTTATTAGCTGTTTAGTAATATACACTAATTTGTTACTTCGATTAATCTGTTCAATGTAAACTGCTAAATGAAGCGATAGTTACTGTTCCTTGTAAACCGGGGTGATATGTATATTATACAGGAACCTCCAGTGTATAAATCCTTTAAATAAATAAATAAATAAAATTCAATGAGGTGAAACTATAATTAAAGCATTAACTGACATTTGGTGCCGGATGGTTACCCAATTGTACCACCAAGATCAGAAATAGGCAATTTCAGTCCTCAAAGACCACCAACCATTATGTTTCTCAGGGTATCCTTAATGAATATACAATATATATATTTACATGCATTCTGTCTCAACATTATGTCTTGTCAAAGTGTGAACCACTGGGCCGAGGTGAGGGGTGTCTCCACCCACAGGGAGGAGCCCTGTGAGCCTCACCATCGGTAGGCACGGTCTCAGCAAAGTCAGACACAGCTGTGGAATAGAGTCTTTAATGATAAAGAGAAAAGCACAACCCGCGGATCAGGAGATGCAGTAATGCAAAGTTCAGAGTAGAGGGGTATACCCAAAGGTGATACCTCAGATGTGAAGACCCAGTAGTGGTCCGCGGAGCGGAGTATGCTGGAGATGTGTCTCTGTGGTGGTAAAGAGAAGGTAGTCCGAGGTGCAGGAACCCCGATGAGGTACCTGTAGCAATGGTGCGGTAATGACCTGCAGGCAGGGTATACCGGAGTGGTTCCTTCTGGGATGAAGCGGTAGTGGCACGGGGTACACTGTGAGGATCCCACAATGAAGCTTGGTAGATGAAGTCCATAGAATTAGGTTCTCACAGGAGGTAGTTCCAGGAGAGGTCCCGGGGAGCGGGACAGATAGCAGTCCAAGGCAGAAAGGCCCTCCGAGTGTTATGGTTAATGGTGTTTGGGTGGATCCTTGGATACTGTGGCAGCTGACCACGCCCACAGGGGGCAGTCCCGTGAGGGACCACAGTATCAGGCTAAACTCCAGACAGACAATCAGATTTGAATCTTTTATTAAACAGTTTATGGAACCACCAGAGACGGCAGTAGTGAGCAGTGGTTGTAGAGCCCGGCTGCGCGCATCTCCCACAGAACGCTGGATCCTCTATGGAGCAGTGCTGTAGTGGAAAGAGACTGAGAGATATGAGTACACAATAAGATTAGCATTCAGAGTCCCAAATAGAATTAGGAGAGCTCCGAGACAGGGAGAGCAGGCCCTCGAGGAGCGAGTACCTGATCCCTTAGAGCAGAGAGACTCAGTGGTGTTGTACTCACTAGCAGTAGCAGAGATTCCACTAGATGAGAGGTTTGGCACTGGAACAGAGAGCAGGCCCTTGAGGAGTGAGTACCTGATTCCGGCGAAGCAGTACTGTAGAGAGAGATGTTATTTGTACTCACCAATGGTGACTGTAAGTTAGTTCTTCCAAGTAGAAGGGTAGAAGTAGCAGGCAGCGACACAGGGAGCATGGGCCCTCGAGGAGCGAGTACCAGTTTCCTGATAGCACCTGAAAGAAGCAGAGAGGCCCCCGAGGAGCGGGTACCCCGTTAGCAACCACGAAAGGTAGTAAGAGTTCCAGGTAGAGATGGAGTGGCAGAGTAGCTTAGGAACGGAGAGCGAATCCCATCTGTACGAATCCTGTTGCTAACTCAATGAGCGAGCAAATACTGTAGGCAGATATACCCTGGAGTTGTGATGTCAGAACAGGGGGACGCCCCTGAGATTCGCACCACCATGAAGATAAAGATGAGGGCGGCGTGCGTGCACCCTAGAGGTACCTTGAAGGAGAATGGCGGGAGGCAGCATCAAAGCCGGTCAGGGGACGCCGGAGAGAACGGCAAGAAGACGCCACGGTGGCCATCAGTCCAAGGTGAGCGGGAGGAGCTGCAAGTAGAGAGAGGTAGGCGGGGTGAAGCCGTCGAAGACCGACGAACGCAACACCGAGGAACGGATGACCAGAGACGAAGTAGAGCCCCCGAGGAGCGGGTATCCAGAGTGTCTCACGCCAAACATAGAATCTGGAACCGGAAGTCCAAGGATGAAGCAGAATTCAGCAAGAGAGAACTCCTTGCTAACTCATCACAGTGAAGGGCCAGCCAGCTTAAGTACCAGAGATGGTTGACGTCATCCGGAGGGGACGCTCCTGAGGTTCCCGCCATGACATGTACAAAGGTGGCCCTTGTGTGCGCACGCACGCCTAAATAATTCTTGGAACAAGATGGAAGTCGGCAGCGCCCATGCCATCCCAGGATCGCCAGGCTGGTTGGAGGTGGTTGGCAGATGCCGCCATTCTTCCAACGGATGATAATGCAGCAAAGAAAGAGGTGAGTATTAGTGGTCGCAGCCTTCTGCGACTGACGGGTGTAACACTCAATGGGCCGGATTTTAAAAGCCCTGCGTGCGTAAATCCGGCCGGATTTACGCTTGCAGGGCACTCGCGCGCTGGCGTGCCTATTTTGCATAGGCCGCCGGTGCACGCACAGCCCCGGGACGCACATAAGTCCCGGGGCTTCGTAAAAGGGGCTGGGAGGGGCGTGTCCGGGCGAGTCTGGGGTCATGGGCGGTTCGGGGTGGGACTGGGGGCATGGCGCCGGCCCGGGGGCGTGGTCGAGGCCTTCGGACCAGCCCCTGGGTCAGGGGATGGGGCGCCAGCAGCATGCTGGTGCGCGCAGATTTACGCCTGCAATCTGCCAACAAAGGTAGGGGAAGGGAGGGGAAGGTGCGGGGGGGTGGAAAGAAAGTTCCCTCCGAGGCAGCGCGCGCCGGGCTCGGCACGCGCAAGTTACACAAATGTGCACCCCCTTGCGCACGCCGACCCCAGATTTTATAAGATACGCATGGCTATGCGCGTATCTTATAAAATCTAGCGTACTTTTGTTCGCGCCTGTGTAAATTTATAAAATCTACCCCAATATGTATGCAAATATGTCTCATGCATATTCATTAGGAATATTATGATAATCCAACCAGTCGGTGGCCCTTGAGCACCAAAATTGCCCACCCCTGACTTAGACCATTCTGTCAAATGCAACTTGCATAACTATATAAATATTTATGTCTGAATCATGACATGCAGCTTATCTATGTGTTGACAGCTGCCTCCATTAGTTTCCAGGTAGACTGATCCTGTTCTATATGCATGGAACTTGTAGTCCTGAATTTCTTTTTTTTAGCAAACAACAAAAAAGCAGAACTACATGTCCATGCATGCCATGAGCTTCAACCAGGACTACATAAGCTTGTCTAGAAAAAATTGAGCCAGTTGTCCACTTAGGCTACCACTGTTGGCTTAGTTCATTTTTGGCACTCCTTTTTTCTGGGCCAGGAAGAGATTTTTCTCCCAGATTTTTTGCTGAATCCATGGCAAAAAAAAAAAGGACTAATTGACCCTTCCAGTCTAGCAAGTGTTTTCTGTCCACATTGCCAAGGACATATTCCAGCTGCCAGATGGTTACTACCGCATGAGTTTTGTTATCTTCCTTTATTGTACTCCACCCCCCCACCCCCCTACATTGGGTAGCTGAACACACAAGATCCTCTATCCAGTTCATCCTCCAGTACCCCAGCTCTCTGATATACAACCAAAAGGGCCACAATAATTCAACAGCCAGCAACACCAACACAGCTGTTGCCAAAATATCTGGCCCCTCAAATCCTGATTTAAATACTGTATATAACATTTAAAATTCATGGCATTAGGCATACGTAATCCATTGTGCCTAGCGGAGGAATGTGATCCAAAGAATACTGAATTACAGGACACCAGACAAGCATTCCTGGTAATGCACATTTACAAATGTTGCAGCAGGAAGTTTTTCTTTTTTTTTTTCTCTTCCTGTCGTTTATTCATGGAGTGGAGGAGTGGGCCTCTTGTTTTACACCAGTGGACTGAGAACCAGGTAAGCCAGGGTTCAAATCCCGCTTCTCCCAATGATTCTCCTTGTGGCTCTGGGTCAGGTCAAATCACCCTTCATCGCCTCAGGTACTAAGTTTTTCCCCCCATAGACAAAGAATGGGGAAAAGGCCTTAGGAAATCACGCCCTTAGCTTGCAAGCTCTCTGGGAAAGGGAATTACCAACTGCACCTGACTGTAACCTGTCTTCAGCTTGGATTTGGAAAGGTGAGTCATTAAATCTAAAATCCATTCTTCCAATGTGTTCGGATAAGTCGTGTTTGGCACATTCGGTGGTAGCCTTCAAGTTAATTCCAAGCCCTAAAACATTTAGAGGGCAATAAGGAAAATGGCTGTGGGGCTTGGGGACCGCAAGCTCATTTTCAAGGCAAAATTCCAAGAGGAGTTTCTCTTTGAAAATCTGGCCAGCACAGATACAAAGTACCCATTAGGGATGTGCATTCATTTTCAACTAATTTAAAAAATGCAATGAATGAGGCCAATTTCAGTTCATTTAAAGGGAATGAACTGAAAGCAGCCTCCGAAGAAAATACTAAACATTTTTCAGGTATTTGTATTTGCTGCATTTTTTTTTTTTTTTTTTTTAAGCAGGCTCTGGCAGCTCAGATCCAAGATCTGGCCCCAGGTTGGGCCTGGCCCTAGGATCTAGCCCAGGGGTGGGCAATTCCGGTCCTCGAGGGCTGCAAACCAGTCGGGTTTTCAGGATATCCTTAATGAATATGCATGAGAGAGACCTGCATACACACTGCCTCAGTTGTATGCAAATCTATTTCATGCATATTCATTAGGGGTATCCTGAAAACCCGACTGGTTTGCAGCCCTCGAGGACCGGACTTGCCCACCCCTGATCTAGCCCCAGCGTAGGGCCCTTGTCAAGTGCCAGAGCCGAGGAACTCTTAACCCTATCCCCTCTTGCACCCTTCCCAGAGCCAGCAGTAAAACGGGCAGGAGCGATGCCCAGTCAGTCTGGGTCCCAGCACTTTAAAAATGCTGCTGTCCCCAGGCAGATGGCACCATTTTTAAAGCCCTGAGACTGGGCTTCGCTCCTGCCCGTTTCGCTGCTGGATCCAGGAAAGGAGTAAGAGGGAACACATCCGCCCCAGCACTTGATATGAACCTGACCCTGACCTACTCCAGGCAGGTCCTGGGGCCCAGCTCGGGCTGGATTTTAGCCTGTAAAAAGCCAATCAGCGCCACCGGGGGTCCTTTTATATTTCAGCAGTTCAGGGCAGGGGAGGGGTTTCTTGTTTCATTTTTTTTCCTATTAGGCAACAGAACCAAATTTTTAAAATAAGCATTAAATGAACTGAATAAAAGGAAAATAAAAACCTCTGAAACAAATAAATGAGCCAAACCAAAAATGTTGTTGCTGTACATCCATAGTACCCATTTACTTTGAACTGGCACCGAAGCATGTGAAAGTGAATGCCAGAAATTATGCACAGAAATGTGATTATATTTAGCATTTATTTCAAATTTATAAACCGCCTATGCAAGGTGTTATACAAGGAAAACATATTCCTTTTTTTTTTTTTTAGAATAAAATAATGAACTGTAAGTAATTACAAAGATATAAAACAAAAATCACTTCATTGGTCCATGAAAAAAAAAAAACAACAACTGCAACCAGATTCATATCCTTATCCAAAAGCTAAATGGAACAGATAAGTCTTGAGTATCATTTTGAATTGTTTAGTACATGCTACGTATGACAGGAGGGGGAGGGAAATTACACATGGTACATGCTGTCATGCGAGGCATGTACGAAACAATTCAAAACGATCTGAATTTAGGGCACATTACCTAGGACAGTTTGCATAATTTCCCACCCCCCAACCTGTCTCTGCTCTTTTTTTTTTTCAGCTGGCAAAAGTACACACACATTAACACAAAATACACTTTTACATGCAGAGCATTTGGGGGCAATAACCTGCCCACAATTTTACATGGGTAAACACAAACGTAGCTAAAGAAATCACTTTGATTATTGCCCCCTTAGAAAGCATCCATTTTTCCAATCCTGACGATCACTGCGCCCTTTAGGACCCCTCCCCACTTGGGCATTTTTCTGGCGACAGAAAGTGCTTGCTGCTGAGAAGTCCTCCTCCTGCACATTCTCCCAAGTCAGAGTGACCTTGGAAACAGACAGAACAAATGTCTGGAAGCAGGCAGGCGAGGGGGAGGCAACTGCATTAATCAGATCTTATGATTATGGTCAGAAAGAGGAAGGAGGAAGAGAGCTGAACCGAAGGCATGGAAGCTAAGAGAGAATGAGACATCCAGAGTACACCGGCAAGGCAATCAGCTGTTGACCGAGTACATTTTCACACGAAAAGTATTTTGGTGAATCTAATCCGTACTCTCTTTTAAACACAGACCAAGACACAACAAAAAAAAATGTAATCTTCTTATGCACAAAACAGACCTCCTATCTTGTTCAAAGACAAATGTCACCAATGGAGTGGCTCTGCCAAATTTCATCTCCAGTAGATCTCTCCAGAAAGTCTATGAGATCCAGACTAGCAATGGATAAGTGCCCTTCTCTCTAAGCTTTACCGTGTGTGCCCTTCCACTTTCCATATGGAAAATAGTAAATCCTACTGCTGTTCTGGGTAACAAATACTTCCAGGAGGTACGTTTAAATACGGCTACTGGAGTAATAGCAGCAGACTTGAAAAAAGTATAGAAATCACTAATTCCCAGGTCTAAGGTGATTTTCTGACACCTCCAAATTCTGATGAACTACAGGCTTCTTCTGGACCAAGGCAGCGGAGGCCTGTGCCACTTCTGACTGCTGCCCCACACCTGTTTTCTTCCTTGCATTTTCTGCTAATACTACCTCCTGGTTCTCAGCTTAGAAATTTGAAGAAAGGCCTGCAAAATCACACTTAAATACAAAACAGATTGATTCATGCAGTCCACATAGATGCTATCATATTATTTATACTTTTTAGGGATGTACATTTGTTTAAACAAAATAGACAATGGCACGGAAATTTGCTATTTTGTCTTGTTTCGGGAGTGCCCCAAAATGAAAAAACAAAAAGACAAATTTTCATAAAATTAGTATTTTGAGTTAGTGCGCACTAACATCCATTTATTGTGCATTAAGTCCGAAGTTAGGGAAACATGAAATAAATACCCCCGAACCATTTTAAAAACAAAATTAAAAAGATAACAAACCGAAACGAAAATGACACATTAAAAAAATCAGTGCACATCCTAAGTATCTGAATGTCTTGATCATATCCTCCTCTAGGGCTGGATTTTAAAAAGGTTACGCGCATAAATCCAGAGGAGTGGAGGAGTAGCCTAGTGGTTAGTGCAGTGGGCTATAAACCAGGAGACCAGGGCTTGAGTCCTACTGTTGCTCCTTGGGCAAGTCATTTTATCTTCCATTGCCTCTGGTACAAACTTAGGGGGTCATTTATCAAAATGCGCTAAGGTGTTTTCGCATGCGAAAAGCCCTGTTAACGCATGCGATCGCACCATATCGTATGGTGAGATGCAAGTCCGAAAAAGAGGAGGAGTTAGAGGTGGGCTTGCCAGTCTGCAAAGTGCTATCGCACAGACTTAACACTGATTTTAACTACACCTTTTTCAGTAGTGTTAAGCCATGCGATAGCTTGTGTTACAGGGCAGTAAGGTGTTAGCACATTTTGCGATGTCTCCTGAAAGGCCTGGTTTAGTACGTGAGAGAGAGAGGGAGAGGGAGAGACTAGCCATAATGCCCACTCTCTAGAAGATAGGTATTTGTATCCCTATGGGAGGCCCACCTTGTAACTCAAGGTGAGGTTTAGGTATTAGTGTAGGGGTTAGGGACCACTTTGACATTCAACGTGAGACGTACGAACAGAACAGTGCTCTCTTGTGAACATTTGATGACCCTCGGAGTGAGGAAACTCACCCAAAGATGAGATTTGGGCAATGTTCTCTCAACCTAGCTTGATGTTACCCAGGTAGAGAGTCCATCAAGAATGCAAGCTACAAATATTTTAAATAATAAGAAAGAAAGAAAAAAAATAAAGAAAATATCATAGCATGGAACAAAGACAGATGCAACAAAGAAAAAGAAAAAAATAAAGAAAATATCATAGCATGGAACAAAGACAGATGCAACAAAGAAAAAATAAGGCAAATAATCAAATATGTTAGATAAGTACAATTTTTTTGACTGCTGAAGAAATAACGTTTTGGAGGATAAAATGAAAAAAAACCCCAAACTAGTGCACTTATGCCTATGGTATTGCAATGGCTAATTAAGGCATCGTATTTTTGTATCTTTTAAGTCCCATCTTAGAATCTTTCAAATGTTTGGACGCAAATCCCATACCCCAAAAGCACTTAAATTGCTCCCCAGTGGAAAGCTCCATAAGCCTCTGTGACACATAAGCAGATTTATAGAGGATAAGAAAGTATTGTTTAAATTTAATAAAAGAAGCAAGCAGTTTCTCTCTTCAGAAGCCTTGGGTTAATGGTGAAGTTTATTATACTGCATGCAGTCATTCAGAAAAGATCAATAAGGACATGATTACAGAGCAACCGGAGGATTAAGCACAAGACTTATCACAAAATTAAACTGAATTAAATGTCCTCTCACAGCATTTGAAAATTCTGTCCATACTCTTAATTCATAACCTACATTTTCCATGTTTACTTAAAAGGGAACAGGGATTTTAGATACGAGAAAATAATTGCAATCTAAAAATATAGGTACCTTTAGAAAAAGTGTGCTAACATTTCTTCTAAATATTATTTCTAGCTCGTGTTCAAGGTTGAACTGTCATTTTTTTTGTCCTGTCTTTATGTTGCGTTAATGCTTCAGGAACATTTTATTTTTTCAAGTTCACTAGATCCTGGCTGTTTCTCGCATATTGGATTTTTTTTAAGGTCTATCGTAATCTGGCCAAATTATTATTTTTTTTTTTTTTGGGGGGGGGGTTAATTCCCTTCAGAAGTCTTAGGTTAAGGATTCTACTGCAGTGACAGAATAGAGAGATGTTTTGCCATCTTATGTAATAAGATATGTTGGTCTGTCAGTTGCAGTAGGGAGACTTTATATTGGTCATTTCCTTGGGAAAGGAGAATGCATGCCAACGGTGGTTGCCACAGTAACTGTTTTGAACAGCCACAAGTCTGACCTGGGCAGCAGGAGGGCAGCAGGCATGACATAGATTGCTTTTCTCCTCCTCCTGCCAGTAAGAGGAAAGTCCCTACAATATACCTCTCCAGCTGGAGCCACACACTTATTTTGAAATTCAGATACAATAAATCCACCGTTCCCTCTAAGATGTGTGCATGTGTGCACGTTTATAGGTCATGAAACCTGCGCACGCACACCAAAACATAGAGGGGTACATTTTAAGACCTGCACGCTGGTGTACATGTGTGCGCGTGCTACCCGGCGCGCACACATGTACGCCCCAATTTTATAACTTGCGCACGTAAGTTATAAAATCTGGGGTCAGCGCACGCAAGGGGGCCTGGAAGTGGCCTGAAAGAACTTCCCTTCCCCCTAACCTAACCTTCCCATCCCTTCCCCTAACCCTGTCCTGGGGACCCCCCAGCCAGTCGGGTTTTCATGATATCCACAATGAATATGCATGAGAGAACATTTGCATGTTATGGAGGCAGTGTATGCAAATTTTCTCTCATGCATATTCATTGTGGATATCATGAAAACCCGACTGGCTGGGGGGGTCCCCAGGACAGGGTTGAGAACCACTGCCCTAACCTTTCCCCCCCTAGCCCTACTCTAACCCCCCCCAAAATTTTTATCTAACTTTTGCGCGCGCTGGCAGCCTGCCGGCACGTGATCCTCCGACACAGCGGCAATGGCTGCTGTGTCGGAGTCCTCTTGCCCCGCCCACACCCCACCCCCAGACCGCCCCTTTTTGCAAGCCCCGGGACTTACACGCGTCCGGGGCTTTACGCATGTCGCCGAGCTTTTAAAGTCTGGCCCAGAGAGCATACAAAATTCCGATATTATTTGCATTAGACTGGCTTGCAGTGCACACATTTGGACTTGGCTTACAAAAACATGCACAAAAAGAAAATTTTGGGGCACAAAATTTTTCAAAATGTTAAGGGAACACTGAAGGAACCCCATTTTTATCGAGGGACTTCTCCAATGTTTTTTTAAGAGCCATTTCTAGCCCCTTTCTCCGAGTTGTACTTTAATTATGTATGTCTTTGATGCACAGTTAAATAGCTAAATTCTGGCAAAGATGCTACCTATTGGTATCATTTTGAAATTATAGACTGCTTCACCCCTTTCTGCCCCCAGAATGGAATTCCTATGGGAGGCTCTCAACTGCAGATTCGCTGCTAAACATCTGACAGTAATTACACAGGTGTAAAACCCTGGCACTGGAATGTCTGAGTCACAGAAATCAAGAGGGACATATTGTAGTTGTTTTCTATAGCAAAGAGAAATTGCAGCTATAATAAGACAATAGAGCTGCCAAACAGGTCAAGTTAACACGACTTGAAACTAACAAAAGTACACAAAGAACTCCCCTTCAACTGAATTCCCTTATTTTTGATGGTAACTGTTAGAGCTAAGCTTAGCCAAAAATATTTCTAGCACAGGCAAGCTCTATCTTGATGGCTATGCATTGCTTTTAGGAATTACATTATGGAGGCCAGATACTAAAATGCATGGCATTACAAATTTAGGTGCCAATTTTAAATGTTACGCGCGCGGGGTACATTTGTGTGTGCTACCCAGCTACTCGGCGCGCACAAATGTACACCCGATTTTATAACATGTGCGCGCTGCCACGCGCATGTTAAATTCTGGGGTCGGCGTGCACAAGGGGGTGCACACTTGCACCTTGCGCGCGCCAAGCCCAAGGGGAGCCCCGATGGCTTTCCCCGTTCCATCCAAGGCCGCTCCAAAATCGGAGCGGCCTTGGAGGGAACTTTTTTTTTGATTTCCCCCACCTTCCCCTCCCTTCCCCTATCTAGCCCACCTCCCAGCCCTAACTAAATCCCCTGCCCACCTTTGTTTCTGAAGTTACGCCTGCCTGAGGCAGGCATAACTTGCGCACGCAGGCCGGCTGCCGGCATGCCATCCCCTGGCACAGGCTGCTGTGCTGGAGGATTAGGGACTGCCCCCGGCCCCGGACCACCGCCCCACCCCCGGCTCCACCCCTGGACCGCCCGTTTTTTAAAAGCCCTGGGACATACATGCATCCCGGGACTTGCGCGCACCAACGAGCTTGTGCAAAATAGGCTCGGCGCATGCAGGGGTAGGTTTTTGGGGGTTACATGTGTATCTTACTTGCGTAACCCTTTGAAAATCTACCCCTTAATGAGCATGCTAAAACATCTCTTAATGGGTGATGCAGTAAATTTTGGAATGCGTATGCCAAAAAATTGGCCTGCATAGTGTACATTCTAACACAAAAAGTATAGTTATTACATGCTAAGTGCTAAATAGCAGGTAGGTGCTATAACAAACAGCAATTATGCACCAAACAAAGCATGCGGAGTCCCGTTTTTCTCATGCTCCACCTCCTTGCTTCAGCTGTGAGAAGAAGTGAAAAAGACTCCTGGACCCCAGGACAAAAGGCTAGAGGAATGTTAGTTGCAGGAGAGGATCGAGTTTGAAGGAGGTTCTCATGAGCCAGCCCTGGTGGCTCAGGGGGCAAGTGCTGTGAATTGCCACGCAAAATGACCCCATGTACAGCCCCACGTTGGGTCATCTCTCCCTACACCCTTCATTATGAACTCCATTCATCGAGCAAATCGCTCTTATCTGTCCTTCCTTCATTGCCAACTCCCAACTCTGTGCTTTCCAACTTGCTGCACCGTGTGACCAAAAAGAAACTTCTTGAGTCACTCCCTCTCTTGCAGTATTCAAATCCATTCTAAAAGCTCATCTTCTGCTTTCAAAATCTAACTACTTCTCTACAACAAACAGACTTCCCATAAACTTATTTATCATAAGTATTTGTCTTGACTAGATTGTAAGCGCCATGGGGCAAGGATCGTCTCTTATGCGTATCTGTTCAGCTCTACGAGACATAAGCGTATGTCTCGTAGAGCTTTAGAAATGCAAAGCAGTAGTAGCAGCTGTACTGGTAGTAGCAGTAACAGTAGCCTTCTGCTCCCCAGATCTGCAGAGGCTGGGGTTATTGTGGAGGCAGCATTCCTAGCCTCCAGGGGGAATAGGGTCATAGTCTGGTTGACAGCTGGAGGATGATTTCAGGGTCCAAGATTTGTTCAATGAAATGCAATGCAGGTTTTTGCAAAAAAAAAAAAAAAAAAAAGTTCATAGTAATACTAACACGCAGGCATGTCCCAGTAGGAAAAGAGCACATGCAAAAAAAAAAAAAAAAAAGAAATAATACGCAGAATCAAGCGTTATAATTCTCCCTGACCTAAATACACCATTGGGAATAACAATTATAAATATGGCAACATTTATGTGAACTATGAATCATCAAAAATATTTTTAGCCACACTTGAGGGAAAGCAATTTTTGACAGCCAATATATGCATCTAAATCACTATTTACTCGTGCAAGTGCCATTGAAATTTGCCTTCTCTGGGGCTAAATTTGGAAGGGACTTCTGCACAAAACACAAAATGTTACCCACAAAAGTGGCACTTTCGATAACTGTGCGATCAATACATACATAACATTCCTTGCACAGGGGCAGGCATTCTGTGCAGAAGCTGGGGTCAAAGTTGAGATTTACAAACATGCTTTCTGTTTTAAAAGCAAGAGCTTATGTTAAGTCACACAAGTTATGCCCTGTGACGAGGAGATGTAACTTTGTAGGGGTCATTTTGTAAGTAGTGAAGGAAGCACTTGCCCAAGCATTCTCAAAGCTTTAAAAATATAGGGAAAAATCTGCCTGAAAAGTCTTTGGACTCCTTCCCACACACGGCTCGATCCAGTAAGGCCGCGGTAAAAACAGTGAGGTAGTGTCAGGCGCACCCTTCCTCCCCGCACGCACAGTTCTCTTCACTAACTCCCCGATACTCTCCTCTAATCGCATGCAAATGCATGCCGCGGCTGTGAAGCGTTAGGGAAGAGTTATGCCCGCGCAACCCATTTTACTGTATAGGCGCTGTAACAGCGCCTATACAGTAACCTGGGTGCGCTGGTACCTGTCATTTCAAATGACATTTGAAATGACAGGCACCAGGAAGTGTAAAAAAGTTTAAAAAGTGTAAAAAACAAAAAACCTGTGTGTTATATAAAAAAATAAAACAATTTTAAATACCTGTCGGAGGGCCGTGGGTCCAGGCGGCCGGTGGGCGGCGGGCAGCCATCAGCGGCATCCGGTAGTCCCTTCTCCCTTCCTCCCTCCCTCCCCTGCCTGGATGAGCGCCAAAATCGCACGGGCGGGTCGGCAGCGGGGGGGGGGGGGGGCGGCAGCAGGATCCGGGAGCGGCGGGTAGGCAGCAGCGGGGTCCGGGGGGGCAGGGGCAGCGGCAGCGGGGGGGGGGGGGGCAGCAGCAGGGGGGCGGCAGCAGGATCCGGGAGCGGCGGGTAGGCAGCAGCGGGGTCCGGGGGTGGCAGCGAGATCCGGGGAGCCAGCAGCGGCAGCATGTTCGATCGCGCAGGCAGGTAGGTGGCAAAGTAAAGATGGCCGCCAGCACGGGAAAATCGTGCAATTGGCCGCTGAAGACGTGACGTCACACCCCGTGACGCCAAACGTCGTGACGTCACGTCTTCAGCGGCCAATTGCACGATTTTCCCGTGCAGGCGGCCATCTTTACTTTGCCACCTACCTGCCTGCGCGATCGAACATGCTGCCGCTGCTGGCTCCCCAGATCTCGCTGCCACCCCCGGACCCCGCTGCTGCCTACCCGCCGCTCCCGGATCCTGCTGCCGCCCCCCCGCTGCCGCTGCCCCGGACCCCGCTGCCGCCTACCCGCCGCTCCCGGATCCTGCTGCCGCCCGCCCCCCCCCCCCCCCCCCCCCCCCCCGCTGCCGACCCGCCCGTGCGATTTTGGCGCTCATCCAGGCAGGGGAGGGAGGGAGGAAGGGAGAAGGGACTACCGGATGCCGCTGATGGCTGCCCGCCGCCCACCGGCCGCCTGGACCCACGGCCCTCCGACAGGTATTTAAAATTGTTTTATTTTTTATATAACACACAGGTTTTTTGTTTTTTACACTTTTTACACTTACCATAGCAGGCCCGAGCCTTGCTACTTTTTCGTTTGTTTTTTTTTGCCCTGGTCCCGTCCGGTCTCCTGCAGCCCCGTCCGGTCCAGACGGGGCTGCAGGAGACCGGACGGGACCAGGGCGGGTAAGCAATGTTTTTACCCTACACTACACTACACTAACTCCTACTAGGGGGAGGCGGTAAACTAGCAGGTTAAGGCCGCGGCAGAACAGCGGGTTACGGAGGAGATAATATCAGCGCCCGTTACAGTATCGCAGGGGAATAGCTAATTCCTTCATTATACAGCTTTTTCGTTCATTTACATGCCGGGTGCGGAAAGGGTTATGCGTCTGTTTTCAGAAGCGATACGGACGCGTGAAACTGGACACTGTATCGCCGAACTGCCTTGCGCGCCCGAATTGTGTGCTACGAGCACGTTACAGACGGGCAATCCTCGAGCGGACGATACTGGATCGAGCTGACAGTTAGAAAATTACCCTCTCTTATAACTAGTAGCTGTCTCATCTTGCACGGCACCAATACAGCATTCTCATTTTACAAACTTTGAAAGACACCACCATCAATAAAGCAATCTGCCATTGGGACCTTGCAGGATCACTTCTCAACACCCTTTTTGCATGCAATAGCTAAAAAGGGGCGGAGTCTGCCCAGGAAGAGCCCCCAATTGCACCACCTTTTATGATGGCGCTATTGGGTGCGAAAGCCGGCAGCTATCACACCGCAGAAGTATGATCGCTGCCAGCTTTTGCAGGCCCACCCCCCCCACTTCGCCCTCCCCCTGCACTGCGCGATTCACGACTCCGTGGTGTTTTAGAAAATATAGGCCTAAGTCTTGTTTTTTTCTGAATGCCAAACCCAAATCTGGAAGTTGTTTATTTATATGCCGTTGATCCACAAATCTCAGCAGATTAAAAGTAACATACACAAGAATATTTAACAACAGCAATGAAAAAGCAATTGATTACAATACAAAGAGTGAAAACAATAAAACAGAGTCATGAGAGGAAAGACAAATATTCATTAACCAGTGAACCTACATTCTGTTAGGGAAAGCTAGAGAGAAAAATACATTTTTAGCTGCTTTCTGAATTGTAGCAAGTCATTCTCTGCTCTGCTCTCACCTGGGAGACTATTCCAAAGAATAGGCCCAGCTATAGTGAAAATTTGTTTACCAATAGATGAGCTTGCTTGAGAGAGGGTATTTCAACCAGATTTTGAGCATCTGTGTGGAGATACCTGAGTATGGAAGTGATGATACAGTGGGGTGCCAGGCCATGTAAAGCCAGAAGAGATGGGAATCCAATGGAGGTCAGCTTGATCAGGAGAAATATGGTCACGCAGCGAAGAACTGGAAATAAGATGAGCAGCCGAGTTTTGAATGAGTTGGAGGGCCTTCAAATGAGTGTCATGAAGACCCAAGAACAAAACATTGCAATAATCCAAAGAGGACAAAATGAAAGATTAGAGACCAGAAATCCAAGTTTATTTATGTGTTTATTTAAGCATTTTATATACCATCATTCCCAGTAAAGATCACAACGGTTCACAAGAGACATTCATAGATTATGGCTATTCAATAGTTTGAGGAGACATTCATACATGGCTCTATACATTCATGGGTCAGTTCAATACATTAATAACTCAGTCAGTACTTGAAAGAAGAATAGCAGATGACATGGAGAGTAAAAGACATAGCTCCTGACATAGAGTCTACATAAATAATCATTCTTCACTTTAGGTTGAGTGTATCTAAAGTGGGAATTATTTGAGAATGTAATTGTTTAGTTCATCATGTCAATTTAGAGACTCCTTTCTTCTAGCTGAGTTAGGTTAGGTTGTATGCGTTTTTGAAGAGCCATGTTGATAGCTCCTTTTTAAATTTCTTTTTGTCTGGGATCAGTCGTAGCCTTCCAGGTAGGGAATTGCACAGATTTGGCACGATCTCTTATCTGTGTCAGGTGTGTGCTTCGTATGTTAGGGACAGACAATAAACCCTTATTTTGAGATCTTAATGATCATTGGGGATTGTAAAGTTGTAATGATATGCCACTCATATCAGTGTTATTTGAGTGAATGATGTTAAATATTAATGTTAGTGCTTTAAATTGGATTCTGAAGTGAATTGGTAAGCAGTGTAATGAGATTACTGCTGGAGAAATGTGATCAAATTTTTTGGTTCCTAGTAGGAGTCTTGCAGATGCATTTTGCAGTATTTGTAATGGTTTTAAGAGGTATTCGGGCAGACCTAGAAATAGGGAGCTGCAATAGTCTAGGTTTGAGAAAATGAAGGTTTGCTCTTCGAAGCTTAGCAAAGGCTTCAAATGTTGTAGAAACCTTAACTTGTTGAAGCCAGGTGTGATTAGCTTATTGATGTGTTTCTTCATCGTGAGGTTCTCATCCAGTTGTATGCCTAGATCCCATACTTGGTCAGAGGGTGTAATTTTAAAATTACCGAGGTCAAGGGTTGGTGGTTTGATGATCCGGAAGTTTCTTCTTAACCAGATAATTTCGGGGATTTTTAGGGTTTAGTGTCAGTTTTACATGTTTTAGCTCCTGCTGAATTGCTTTCATATGGGTTGACAGAGTTAAATCAGGCTTTGAAGAATGCAACATCCACAGTTTGAAGTAAGATGAATGAACCAGAGCATCTATGTGAGAGAGCAAGGAAAGGGAGGAATCAACTCTAACACCTAGATCCTGAGCTTTAGACTGAATAGGAATGGTGCGCCCCTCAAATATAAAATGCTCAGAAACATTTTAAACATATTACTTCTAGGTTTTGTTTTTTTTAATATATTAAGAGCAAGCATATTGCTGGACAGCCAGCTCTTTATGGCAGAAAGTGCAGAAGCAAACGTAGAAGAAACAGGGAAAGAAAACTGAATATCATCTGCAAATAATTTAAAACAAAATGCCCAATTCAATAAGGGTAGAACATAGAGAAGCTAAGCAAATATTAAAATGAATAAGTGAGCGTGAGGAACCCTGAGAGACACCAGTAACTAAAGGATGCAATGATGAATTGGTGGTTTCCACTGTAACGCAAAAGGAACGATTGGACAGGAAAGACGAGAACCAGGAGAGAACCATAAAGGAAAAACCCAATGCTTCCAAAATTAATCCTTCTTTTATGAATGGCAGTAAAAAAAAAAAAGAAAAAGAATAACAAAGATCCCAAAGTTTCAAATTTTGAAGTTAATTAGTTCCACCCCTTTGATCTTAGAGACTGATAATCAAGATGATTTTGGAAGTAAACAAAAATAAACCTCTCTTGAAAGAGGTTAACTTTACCTTCAGGCAATCCACATTTTGGTAATTACCAGGTATCTGATTTGAAGCAAAAATTGTAAGGATCATAAAAATAGGAATTACATGGGAGTTAAAATGATGCAGGAGCAGTATTGTTACAGTATTCCTGAATTTATTTTTCTTAGCTATTATCTTCTTGATGCTTACTATCCAAAGGTTTCTTGACAGCAATATTTTAACCTTCCGACAATGAAGGAGCAATGGCCTTGTGATGGATGCTTGCTGGGGTTAAAACAATCTGGATGAAAATATTAAAGTGTAATGGGAGATTTTAACCTCAGAGGTCTCTTAGATCAGAAACCACTCTCAGCAGAGTTTATCAACGAGCTCTGAGACATCAAAATGAGCCTGTTCCATTTCATTATCTGACACACATGGCAGCATATAGTTCTAGTTTTTTAAGAATATATGAATTACAGATCCCAGTGAGCAGGCAACAGGATAGAGAGAGGAAAATACAGAACTGGAAAGCTTCATGCCTAACACCAGGCACATTTTAATATCTAATATACATAATATCTGATGTAAAAGTAGCAGCATCTCTTCCTACCTTTGGCAATATTACACATTTTGCCAAGGAAGGGGTTAGTCTGGTGGCAGCGGCACTGAAGACCCAAGGTTCGATTCTTAGTCCCAACTTTCACTCCTGGGTTGACTGGGGATGGGGATGCTATCGAGGCAGTGATTTCTGGCCCTTGCCTAATGATGACACCTACCGGCTAGAATTAGGGTGCATGCATGCAAGGTTCCAGAAGGAAATGTAGTCTGTGGCTCCTAGTCAAGGCTCGCCATTACAATGGTTAGAAAGGTGAAGATTCTAAAAATATGGGAAATACCCTGAGTAATGGTTAATTAAAGCTCAAGGAGCCAGTACCCAACAGAGACCAGAATCGATGGAGCTGGAAGTCTAAGGGAGTCAGAAGGAAACTGGTGGTCCAAAAATACAATAATTTATTTCATTCATATATATACAGTTTTGTTTTGTTTACCAAGAGCACTGTAGTGGATCCCAGTTGTTGATCACTAGTCAGAAGCAGAAAGGGAATAAAGATGAGTATGGGAGCTTACTGCCCATTTAATCCCTTTCTTAACTATTAATATTTATTAATTATTTTCATGGCGTCATTTTTAAATAAATAAATGGTCTCAACAAATGCCTTAGTCATTCTAATCAAGTGGAAAAGGCAATTACTTGCCTGTTTAGTTACTCAGATCTGGCTTATTAAGCTCCATAGTACAGATTATGCTTTTTCTTTTCAAGAGAACTATGCAATTGTAGAGAACCCACCAGGATCTCCCCTAGTAATTGTAACCTAGTGTTAGAACCAAGCCATGTAGGTTAGAGAAATGTACAATTTTGTCACAGTACTCCCATTGGAGATTGCTGAAAGGTAGCTTTCTGCCTGCATAGGAGCAAATGAGCCCCTAGGTTTAGTGTGGCATTTTTTATTTGGAGTTGGATGAGAAGAACTTGGTTCTTTTTTGCAGTTCTCTTACCCAGTATGGGCTTCAAGCCTGTGCTGAATAGGTCAGAAAGTGAGAAAACATCTGATACACACGAAAGGGTTAGGAGGTAGATCTCAATGTTTTGAGTCCTCTGGAGTTTGATGATTTTATTTGTAAGAATGTATCTGTCACCCTTCCTGCCTGGGAAAGGATGAGGATTATTTTCCTTTTTTTTTTGCATTAATATTGGATCTTTCAATTTGACAGATCCCAGTGATGAGTAGGAGAAGGTTGAGAGAATGAAAGGATACCATCCGCAGGAAAGAGAAGAAACCTAAGGCTCCCCACAGTAACTTTTGCCACGGAAGAGGAACAGGAAAGGAGAGGTTTGGACATTTCGGAGACAAACTGTGGACCACAGAATTTTGGAAAGGGGATATCTGTGAGCTATAGGAGAACCCACTCCAGTTCACCCTGGGCAGCCTTATATCCACACAGGAAGACAGAGGGTTCATGGGAAAGAGGACCAGAGTCACAGATCAATTTGGATTTTATTTACATTTGTGTTATTGATGTAGCAAGAAGAAAATATACCTAGTGACAAATTATCCTTAAACAAGATGAACTACATTTTTTATTTTTGAACACCCTACTCATGTGTCCAGCATGCTTATTGGCCATCTCTAGCACCAAAACTATGAATTTCACACACGGCTGAAAAAAACCATATACACTATGCCTTGAGCCCTTGAGGTCTCTGCACACACACACCCCCCTCCCCCTCTTTTCAGAATCCTTACCAAAATTTAGTGGAACTATGGAAGGACTATACCCTGGCACCAACTGTACCCCTGCCTTTTTAGCAGTCAATAGAAAAAGGGGATACCCAATTCAAATGCCAATCCAAGCAGGAATAAATGAACTTGGCTACAATCTGAATCAGGGGCAAATCAAATCCCCACTGTTGACTTTCAGTTAGGTCAAGATAAAGCAGCTGTTAAAATACTGCAGCAGAAAAGTTATTAGGGGATGTGGTTCAATTATATTTGATGGACTGTTTTTAACTTGAAAAACTTTAGGGGACAATTTCAAAGCCATTTACCCTTTGAAAACAGTGGGTAAAAAGGCTTGGCTGAAAAATGCCCTCTGCCCAACCAAAAGCTTGCTGGAATCCCATAGAGTACATACTTTTAGCTGGATTAATAAGAATTGTTCCCTGGGGGAGGGCATGTTTATTTATTTATTTGTTTGTTTGTTTGTTTATTTATCGAGTTTTATATATCATCATTCGGTTTCGCCATCACAACAGTTTACAAAGTTAAAGTCAGATGTTGTGTGTGTGGACCCTTGAGCGGAGACGAGGTTGATGCTGCCACCAGAGGAAAGCCCCTAGTGGTCCTCGTCATTGGGAGGCGGTGCAGGCGGAGAAGACCCAACTGGAGCTTCACCTTTACCAGCCCACGTTCCCCGCAGGTTCAGCCCTTGGTGCCAGGGCCAGCAGGACTTAGGTGCGGGTCTCTCACATCGAGGAGTCCAAAGGAGAAGGCAACAAGACGTTGGGCAGGCAAACGTCGAGGCAAGCGGCGGACAGACGAAACCAGGAGCAGGCCAAGGGTCAGGATGGGCAGCAGGGCAGGCAAAATGAGGAGACAGGCTAGAGGTCAGGGCAGGCGGAGGTCAAGCGAAGTCAGAGTACCGGTAAGGGTCAGGCAGGTAGAGAACAAGCGGAGATGAGATACCAGGCAGAGGTCCAAACCAGGGAGTCAGTCCAAGGGGCAGGAACAGGAGCCGAGGCAGGAACACAGGACCAGGAGTCAAGGCTGGAACACAGGATCAGGAACAACGCAGACTGCACACTCTATATCAGAGCAGGACCCATTGCTGAGGCAAAGTGCTGAAGTCAGGGCCAGGTTTAAATATCCAGCCAGGGGACGCAGAGTTTCCCGCCGCAGGCCCTTTAAATGAGAGAAGACGATGCACACACGCGCCTAGAGGGGCGGGTGCCAAGGCCGAGCCGGCGGTGTGTCGTGCCGCGTAGGTAGGCCGTCCTAGCGGGATTCGGGGTCTGTCCGCCCCGTGTGGCAAACGAGAGAGCTGGGACTAGACGCCTGCCAGAGCAGGTAAGGGGTCCGGGCCGCGGGTGGCCGCGGCCAGGAATCCTAACATCAGAGGAGTCAAAATGTGCACCTACCTGGCATTTTCATATGTATGCATGCTATTCTAAACCTCTCATCCTCTCACCTTTCCTCAGCAGGAACAAAAAGCATACATGGTGCTTTTAAGTCACATATTCCACACATGCTAATTGCCAGAAGGCAATAATGCATATCAATTCCCTTCTGAAAAACTGACTGCAATATACATGGACTAAAAGTGCCCACATGCATTGCAAGTAGAAGCCCAGGCTATGGAAAATTGCCCTCCCCCCCAATTAAAATTTAATAGGATAAAAAACAAAATGGATAACAACGAACTTGTTTGACTGTTATGATTACTGCAACCGTCTGATATTTACACTTGCAAAATAAAGCAGAGTTGCTTACCTGTAACAAGTGTTCTCCGAGGACAGCAGGATGTTAGTTCTCACACAAGTGTGACATCATCAGATGGAGCCCCAATGCAGAAAACCTGTGTCAAAGTTTCTAGAACTTTGACTAGGCACACTGAGCATGCCCAGCATGCCCTATACCATGCGTCCACACGGGGTCCCTCTCCAGAATTATAATTAAAATAAAAAGTAGGAGAAAACCAACTCCACAGGGTGGCAGACAGATTTCCTGAGGACTAACATCCTGCTGTCCTCGAGAGAACACCTGTGACAGGTAAGCAAGTCTGCTTTCTCCAAAGACAAGTAGGATGGTAGTCCTCACACATGAGGTAGTCCCTAACTACAGCCTGCTCCCCAACATAAAAGAAGACCAACAGACACCCAACCCAGGTGCCAACAGGCACAACAACAAATGTGCTGTTGATAACAGAGAGGGAGACAGCCTGAACCCAAATAATGGACCCTAGGTGGGGAGAGTTGAGTTCTACACCTCAAACAGACTACAAAGGACAGACTGGCCAAACCTACTGTCACGTTGGCTATCCGTATCCAAGCAAGAGGGAGAAGTGAATGTGTGGACAGAGCTCCACGTTGCAGCCTTGTAGGTCTCCTCCACGGGAACTGCTCGCAATTGGGACACCGACACTGCCATGGCTCTGACAGGATGAGCCTTGACATGAGTCCCAAGATACAGCCTGCCTGGGCATAACAGAAGGAGATGCAATATGGTAACCAATTGGATAATATCTGTTGGCAATGGCAATGCCCAACCTATTCCTATGAAAAGAAATAAAAAGTTGGGTGGACTGTCTATCAGCTTCTGTCCGCTCCAGATAGAAGGCTAAGGCTCACTTGCAGTCCAAACTGTGCAGTCCTCATTTGTCTTGGTGCAAATGGGGCCTGAGAAAGAATGTTGGCATGACAATGGACTAGTTAAGATGGAAATCCATCACCATCTTAGGCAGGAACTTACGAGTGCGTACGCAAGACAACCCTGTCATGACAGAAGTTAGTATAAGGTGAATAAGTCACTAAGGCCTGGAGCTCGCTGACCCTGCACGCTGAGGTGACCGCCATTAAAAATATGACCTTCCAGGTCAGGTATTTCAAGTCACAGGTGCGCAGCAATTCAAAAGGAGCTTTCATCAGCTGAGGTAACATCATGTTGAGGTCCCACGACACAGCAGGAGGCCTTAGGGGAGGCTTCAATTGAAGCAGGCCTCACATGATTCATACAACTATAAGCTGTACAGAGATGGGCGTACCATCTACACTTTGGTGGAATGCACCAATTGCACCGAGATGAACTCTAACAGAGCTGGTTTTCAAGCCAGCTTCTGATGGGTGTAGAAGGTATTCAAGCAGTTTTTGTGTAGAGCAGGAGAACAGATCTAGGGCCTCCTGCTCACACCACATGAAAAATCTCTTCTACTTCAGTTCATAGGACAATCTAATGGAAGGCTTTCTAGAAGCCACCGGGACCCGAGACGCATCCTGTGAGAGATTGGGCGGTGAAGATAACCTGGATTAAATAACCTCTCAACATCCGGGCTGTGAGCGACAGGGCCTGGAGGTTGTGATGCCACAACCTGCCTAGATCTTGCATGATGAGATCTGGGGAAGTACCCATATTGATCAATGTCCATATGGACAACTCCCATAGAAGTGGAAACCAGACCCGTCTCAGCCAATAAGGGGCTATGAGGATTATAGTCCCCTTGTCCTCGCAAAGCTTCAAGACTGTCTACTAAGGGAATCGGAGGATACGTGTATAGAACACCCTTGCCCCATTGTCAAGCAAGGGATTCTGAGACTAGTTTGCCGTCTGACCTGTAGAGGAAGCAGAACCGAGGCACCTTCTTGTTGCAGGGGGACACGAAGAGATCTATATCCAGGCTCCCCCAGAGGTGGAATATCCGATTCACTACCACCTTGTCCAGGAACACTCATGGGGTCTGAAGACTCAACTCAGCCTGTCCACTACCATGTTGTCCAGCCTGGCCCGGCCAGGTATATGGCCCTGAGCACCATCCCATGGGACAGGGCCCACAACCATATCTGAACCGCTTCCTGACACAGAAGATATGATCCCATGCCTTCCAGCTTGGTGACATACCACATGGCTACCTGGTTATCGGTTTGGATCAGGACAACTTTGTTGGACATCCAATCTCTGAAAGCCCACAACACGTACCTGATCACCTGAAGCTCCAGAAAATTGATTTGACAAAAGCATTCCTGAGTAGACCAGAGGCCCTGAGTGCTGAGCCCATTTACATGACCTCCCCACCCCAGGGTGGAAGCATATGTGATTAGGACAATAAGAGTAGGAGGACTTTGAAAAGTGATCCCCCATTCCAGATTTGAAAGTACCCACCTCCAGGCTAATGAGTCTGGAGAGACAGGGTGACTCGGATGTAATCCTAGAGACTTTGAGTGGCCTGGCACTACTGTGACCTCCGGGTCTATTTAGCTCTGCACATGTGTAAATGTGCCTAGGGAGTGACATGGACAGTTGCGGCCATGTGGCCCAGCAGTTTCAACATGTGTCAGGCTGGTACCTGCTGGCTCTGCCAAATCTTTGGGAAACAACAAAAGGGATGCCACAAAGAAGCCTTTTTCAATTCTTTATTGGTGGAGACGTAAAAAACTGCCCGACTCTGGCCGAGTTTCGCCACATAAAGTGGCTGCCTCAGGGGCTCAATTAGCGTCAACTGTGCTTAAAATTCTACCGGTTCCGTTCATCAACGGTGCCATATATCCAGCACTGACTTCTGGCACCTGTGAGAGTTCTGGCACAGTCTTTGGCCTCTGACCTCTTCCCCTTGTCTGCTTCCTGGTTGGGCAGTTTTTTACGTCTCCACCAATAAAGAATTGAAAAAGGCTTCTTTGAGGCATCCCTTTTGTTGTTTCCCTTCGGCTCTACTGCTGTTTTTTGGGTCTGCCGAATCTTTGCCATGATGGTCATCAAGGTGATGGCCCTTTGACGAGGCAGGAAGGCCTTGGCCTGAGCCTTATCTAGCAGGGCTCCTACGAAGTCCAATTGAAGTGACAGGCTGAGACAGGACCGGGTGGTTGATGATGAACCCTAGTGACTCCAACACCCAGATGGTCAAGCACATGGACCTGGTGGACCCTGCCTGAGATTTACTCTTGACCAATCAATTATCCAGATAGGGGAAAACATGCACTCTCAGCCTGTGGAGGTATGCCACCACCACAGCCAGGCATTTCTTGAAGATATGTGAGGCTGACGCTAGCCCGAATTCAACACCCGGTACTGGAAGTGCTGTTTTCCAACCACAAGTCTTGCCTCACAAATCTGCTTCATTTTTTTGAAGGGGTTAATAAACATGTGGATAAAGGTGAACCAGTAGATGTAGTGTATTGGGATTTTCAGAAGGCGTTTGACAAAGTCCCCATGAGAGCCTTCAAAGGAAACTAAAAAATCATGGGATAGGAGGCAGTGTCCTTTCGTGGATTACAAACTGGTTGAAGCACAGGAAACAGAGTAGGATTAAATGGTCAACTTTCTCAGTGGAATAGGGTAAATAGTAGAGTGCCTCAGGGATCTGTCCTTGGCCCGGTGCTTTTCAATATATTTATAAATGATCTGGAAAGGAATATGACGAGCGAGGTAATCAAATTATTCAGAGTAGTTAAATCACAAGCGGATTGTGATAAATTGCAGGAAGACCTTGTGAGACTGGAAAACTGGGCATCCAAATGGCAGATAAAATTTAATGTGGACAAGTGCAAGGTGTTGCATATAGGGAAAAATAATCCATGCTGTAGTTACACGATGTTAGTTTCCATACTAGGAGCTACAACCCAGCAAAAAGATCTAGGAGTCATAGTGGATAATATACTGAAATCATCAACTCAATGAGCTGCAGCCATCAAAAAAGCAAACAGAATGTTAGGAGTTATTGGAGAGGGAATAGCGAATAAAACAGTGGATGTCATAATGCCTCTATATCACTCCATGGTGAGACTGCAGCTTGAGTACTGTGTACAATTCTGGTCACCTCATCTCAAAAACGTTGTGATGGAGAAGGTATAGAGAAAGGCAACCAAAATGATAAAGGGGATGGAACAGCTCCCCTATGAGGAAAGGCTAAAGAGGTTAAGGGCTGTTCAGCTTGGAGAAGAGACAGCTGAGGGGGGATATGATAGAAGTCTTTAAAATCATGAGAGGTCTAGAACTGGTAAATGTGAATCGATTATTTACTCTTTTGGATAATAGAAGGACTAGGGGGCACTCCATGAAGTTAGCAAGTAGCACATTTAAAACTAATCAGAGAAAATTCTTTTCACTCAATGCACAATTAAGTTCTGGAATTTGTTGCCAGAGGATGAGGTTAGTTAGTGTAGGATGAGGAGGTTAGTTAGTGTAGCTGTGTTTAAAAACGGATTGGATAACTTCTTGGAGGAGAAGTCCATTAGCTACCATTAATTAAGTTCACTTAGACAATAGCCACTGCTATTACTAGCAACAGTAGCATGGAATAGACTTAGTTTTTGGGTACTTGCCAGGTTCTTATGGCCTGGATTGGCCACTGTTTGAAACAGGATGTTGGGCTTGATGGACCCTTGGTCTGACCCAGTATGGCAATTTCTTATGTTCTTATGTTCTACAACATGTGTTAAACAGCATTCAATGTGTGATGTTTGGACTGAAACCCTCCCCCATTACAATTAGCTGCTTTGTATTAATTTTGCTAAGCAGCTCATGCATACCTAAGCTTATGCTAATAAAGAAACACAGTTGACTTACATAAAATTCAGCCCTATTTTATCGCGTTTGAGGGAGGTGTTGCTATTTTCCTGCAGGAGCATTGGGATGCTAGCGCAGGCCCCAGTGGTCCCGCAGGAAATTTTAAGGCACCAGATGGCCCAAACTCACTTCTCCCAAACCTGAGAAAATGTCCCTGGGGGTCTTTTGAGACCCCCACCCAGCTGTCTTCTGAGATGGCTTTGGCACCATTATTGCCATTGAAAGTGCCCAGTGACGGCCCACCCCCTCTCAAACCCCTCCTCCTTTTCTTCCCAAACCCCTTTGCCTTTTCTTACAAAGTACCCCACTGCTGTAAAAACCCCCTTCTTTCCATCCACTCTCATCGGCAGCCCCCTACCCTTTACCCCCGATCCAAATATGAGAAAATCCATGGGGTCTAGAGGACTCCTAACCCCTACCAAAAACAGACCCTGATGGTTTGGTGAGGCATACCCCAACCTCCACCCCTCATTCCTGCAAAGTATTGTTAGTGTACAGTGGGAGCCAAGAACACCCCCCAACTCCAAGCCCAGTTCACACCATTTTCCAAATTGGCATAGACCTGACCTTACCCCTATTTACCTCTTGGCTACTGCTCCATAGGTACGGACCTTCATGTGCAGTTTTTTATTTTTCCCAGGAATTTATCAGCATTTATTAGAATGAACAAAAACGGGAGAACTTCAGTGGAAAATAAACATAATTTTTCCCACTGATTTATGTCCTGTTCATGATAACAAACACTGAAAAATTCCTGGGAAAAATAAAATAAAAACTAAAAACCAAGGTCCCTATCCACAAGCCACAGCTTTAGAGGAAAGAACTGGTGTCATAAATCAAATCTGTTAAGGAATTTACCACCGTAGCCAACAAGTGTAGGAATAGGTTTCTCCTTGGCCTCCTCAGGTTTCACATCCTGGGATTTCAATACCTCTCAATCGTGGTCCCAGACACATTCCAAATGCATGGCAGATTGCAATAAGAAACACAGAGCTCCAGATTCAGCACCACTTCGCCAGATAAGTTCGGACTTATTTGGTGAAGTGGTGTTGATTCAATATTCGGCCACATTCAATGGCCACCACTTAGCCGGATAATTGTTTATCCAGCTAAATAGTTTAGCAGGTGAGTTGGGGGGTGGGACAAGGCATTATGACATGGAGCAACTTATCCAGCTAACTATTAGATACCAAGGAATATTCAGTGATGCGGCTGCATCGCTAAATATCCCAGCCAGGTTAGCAGATATTTTTATCCAGCTAATTTGCTCAGCTTGTCAGTGGCTGAGTAGGGGGTCTCCAAGAGTCTTACAGGTTCTTTTCGGGGCTATTTAATTTACCTTCTTAAGAATTGGGTTCTTTTGAGCTATCCTAGTAATTATAAAAATCCATTATGAGCCTCCTTAGGTGGTTTGTTCAGCTTGACCCAGGCACTGGGTGCTATCCGGAGTGACCCAGCCTTTCTTAACAAGCTCACGTGAAGCCACACATACTCACAGTACCTTTTCGCTTCTGCCCTCTATGCTAAGCAGAGGATCTCATCATGTCACAATGACAAACCTGTGCTTTGAAAGCTGATGTTCTCATTATATTTCCCAGTTTCATTCACCTGCAGGTCATAGCTACTGCGGAATATGACAGAGAGAGCGTACACCATTTTAGCCAATATGATTATCTAAACCGTTTGAATTTTCCTTTGGAACAAATACTGCATGTGCGCATCCTACTACTGCCAAAAGAAATGATATAAAAATATAAAGCACTGTAAAAACAGGGGAGGGAGGGGATTTCAGTTCTATCTTAGCTGTGTTCAGGAATACGCTGCACCATTTGGGAGGCAACTTTATGTACTCTTAGTAGTAGATTAATGAAAGTAATTACCCTACATTGTGGCTGAGTGTACTGCAAAAAACTATAATTTATAGAGTGCTGTAAAGTTCTAATGTGTTTTTATGTCCATAAGCTGCTTAACCATAATCTAATGCATTTGTACAAGAACACCCTCTTAAGTGCTGCTTAGCTCAAGGGTAAGCACAAAAGCCTCAGCCCGTGCATCTGTGTCTTTATAAAGTAACCTTTTGCATTAGGCATTTGAGTAAACAGCTGCTGAACAACAATGAACAATTCCAGTGACTATTCTGTTTCATACGCACAAGCTCTACATGCTCACGATACAGCCATTGTTGCCTAACAGAGAAAAAAAAGCAGTCATTTGAAAAAAGATGTTTAGGATCTAATTTTAGTTATTGGAAATTAAAGCAGTACACTTAAAACAGCAATCCAGGTTAGATAAGGGTCTCTATAGGACCTATGAGCTAAAGGATTTCTCCCATTTTGTGTCTAGGGGGAAAATGCTCAATACATAGCGCAGTAGGTATGAGTATTACTAGAAGCTGGGTTTTATTCCCAGGTCCTGTTTCCTGGGGCCGGTCAGGGAGCAGATGTTCGGATGTAGTGTTTACAGCTCCCGTCAGAGAAAGAATGCCATCCTATGGATGGGATACAGAGGGCAAATGGACCAGGTTCCAAAAGGGCGCTGCAGTGTCTTGCCCATCTCCACGCCGCCCCCACCCACCCACCCAGACAAGAACTGTCGCTGCAGAGGTTGATTGACAGAGGGTAGAGTGCAGCAGAGCAAAAACTCCTGACAGTGGACAAAGGTCTGCATGGCCACAATTTCAGGCTCCTACAGAGCCATAAATGGCAGAGAGCTGAGCCCCGTTCCAGCTGGGTGAGACGCTTAGATGTGAGGAAGGCACAAAAAAAAAAAACAAAAAAATCAAAGCAAGGGAAAAGAACATAATAACCCACTTCCGTAAGCAGAAACGGCAATAAATCTGAAAGCAGCTGTGACCGATAAGTGCCCACTTAATCATTCAGCTGGGAAAGAAACAACAGGGGGAGTGCCCAAATTGTACCTGGACTGGGAAATTCAAAAATAATCATCTTAACTTCTTTTTGAGTGCCCCTGCTGGAATGTAATGACATATTTACTTTCCATATGCTAAACTATTAAGTGTAAGCATAAGGAAGAACGTGCAGAGCTTTGGAAAATCCAAACAAGTAAAATTCAAGTCTGGTTTCATCCTGGCTCATCTTAGAACTTTCCCCAGATCTATTCAGGAGCTCCGCAGGAGTTTCCTTGATGAATGTGGAGAGTGTAGGAGGAAGGGAGAATCAGAAACTGATTTTTTTAATCCATTTCAAATCCCTTTACAAACTGATTTGCTAAACCAATGCAACAAACCATCAATGTTGTTTTGAGTTTGTGAAATTGTTCGATGCCTGTTTTGAGGTTGGTATGTCACCAGCAAAGATGTATGAGTGGTGAGGTGAGGTGAATGTGAGTGGATGAGGGGTGAGTTGATGATATTGGGGCGGATTTTAAAAGCCCTGCTCGCGTAAATCTGCCCGGATTTACGCGAGCAGGGCCTTGCGCGCCGGCGCCTATTTTCCATAGGCCCGCTGGCGCGCGCAGAGCCCCAGGACTCACGTAAGTCCCGGGGTTTTTCGAGGGGGGCGTGTCGGGGTGGGGGCGATCGGCGCGGCGTTTTGGGGGCGGGGCGCGGCGTTTTGGGGGCGGGCCCGGGGGCGTGGCCGCGCCCTCCGGAACTGCCCCCGGGTTGTGTCTCGGCGCGCCAGCGGCCCGCTGGCGCGCGTGGATTTACTTTTCCCTCCGGGAGGTGTAAATCCCCCGACAAAGGTAGGGGGGGGGTTTAGATAGGGCCGGGGGGGTGGGTTAGGTAGAGGAAGGGAGGGGAAGGTGAGGGGAGGGCGAAAGAGAGTTCCCTCCGAGGCCGCTCCGATTTCGGAGCGGCCTCGGACTGAACGGAGACAGGCTGCACGGCTCGGCGCGCACCGGCTGCCCAAAATCGGCAGCCTTGCGCGCGCCGATCCAGGATTTTAGCAGATACGCGACGCTACGTGCGTATCTACTAAAATCCCGCGTACTTTTTTAAAATCTACCCCATTATGTATGTGTGGGATTTTGATATGAGTATATTGGGGAATATGGTTCTAATGTTATAAGGTGTTTTATGCCTTCTGATATGTCCACAGATGTTTTCCTGTTTAATATGATACTGTGGATTAATGTATAAATGGTTTACTGTATACTACTTTTGTGGTTAATTGTAAATAATAATAAATATTACAGTATGTACTTGAGAGCTATGAGCATTATGTGTTAATGTATGAGATAATTCTTTTTGAATAGACTATTGATGCCCCTACATTTATATACTGTATGTTCTAGCAAAGACCAGCCAGACCATGGACCATGAGGCCAATTTACCAGGGCTGGCTTAACTAAGGGGCAGATTTTCAAAAGGCCCGGCGACGCGCATAAAGCCCTGGGACACGTGTAAGTCCTGGGGCTTGCAAAAATAGGTGGGGAGTGGGCGGGGAGGTCCAGGAAGGGGTGAGGCAGGGTCAGAGGCTCCTGGCACTGCGGCTATTTGCTGCTGTGCCGGGGGATCGTGCGCCGGCAGTTGGCCGGTGCGCACAACTTGCGCTGCCCAATAAGGAAAAATTTTTGGGGGGAATTTAGCTTAGGGCTGGGGGGCGGGGGAGATAGGGGAAGGGAAGGTGGAGTGGGGGGATTTTGGAGCGGCCTGAGAGGGAATGGGGGAAGGCAGTGCGGCTCAGCGCGGGCTCGGCATGTGCAAGGTGCATAATTATGCACCCCCTTGAGCACGCCGAACCCCGATTTTATAAGATGCGCGCGCATATTATAAAATCACATGTCCATGTGTGCATGACAGGTAACGCGCGCACATGGACATGCACGCCGCGTAGCGCACGCACATGGATGCGTGTGCAGGTCTTAAAATCTACCCCTTAAGAAGGTGGTGGGGATGAGGGGGGCCAAAAAAGGGGGGGGGGACATGAGTGGGGCGTGGCAGTCCGGGGGTGGGGGCGGGGCCGGAGCATCCAGGCACAGAGGTAGGCGCAATTTATAAAATAAAGGCCAGGAGGGTTTTTGGTAGGGCTGGGGGGTGGGTTAGGTAGGTGAGGGAGGGGAAGGTGGGGAGGGCGGAGGAAATGGGGAAAGCCATCGGGGATTCCCTATTTTATTTATTTATTTATTTATTTAGAATTCGTTTATATACCGAGGTATAGCAGACACTGCCTTCACTCCGGTTATAAAATCCGGGGTTGGCGCGTGCAAGGTGCACTAGTGTGTACCCCCTTGCGCGCGCCAACCCCGGATTTTATAACATGCGCATGTTCTAAAATCGGGCGTACATGTGTGTGCACCGGGTTGCGCGCACAAATGTACGCCCGCGCGTACGTCTTAAAATCCGGCCCTTTGTCTTCACATCTTTTATGTACAAAAACAGACATGCAATGAACTGCTTTTCCCCATGGCTTTATTCTAGTCTTTTAGTTTTGTTTGTTCTCTTTTTATATGGTTTAACTTGCTTTCGGACGAATTTTAAATCCTCTGCGTGCATTAAAATTGGGGGTTACACGCATGGCTGGGCGTGGCACGCATCTTCAAAGGGGCCCTGCTACGCGCATAACCCTGTTATGCAACGAAGTGCCGGGCCCAGATAAAGGGGCGGGGAGGGGACGCAAGTTATTACTATTGCTCCAGAGGAGCAGCAACTTAAAAAAAGATAAGGTAGGGTAGATTTAGGGGGTGGGGAGGAGAGGGGAAGGGAAAGGAAGGTTAGGCAGGGGGTCAGGGAAGTTCCCTCCCAGCCCACTCCTTAACTGGAGTGGGCTGGGAGGGAACTGGGGAAATGCTGATTGCGTTGCCACACAGGCTTGCAAAAGCACACCCCCTTGCGTGCGCCGCACACCCATGCACGCGCAGATTATAAAATCTGGCACGCGGCCACAGATTTTATAACATGCATGTGCTGGCGCGCGCATGTTATAAAATTGGCGTCTCCATGTGTGCAAGCGCATACCTTTAAAAATCTACCCCTTTTTGTCTTCATCCCTGACAAGACCTGAGCTTTCAGCTGTTTTCCAGGATTTAGCCTGTGGTGCAGAGAACAGGAGGGGAAGGGGGGAAGGCTGGAGTAGGCAGAATAGAGAAGAGCTACTCTGCCCCCTAATTCAACCCTCCCCTCCTGTGGTTTTCCTTTTGTCTACCAAGAAGCTGCAGGGAGTGGGGGAGAAGGGGTGAAGCTGAAATGGATGGCAAAGCAACAAAATAGCTCAGTTTATGTCTGCAGATTTCTACTTCTAATTTGTGATCCCTTAATCTCTATTTGGTAAGGATCTGTCTGTCTGGATATCTATAGCATCACAGCTTGTTCTGTTTTCCCAATAGGTGGTGTGCTACATATGCGCCAAGTCTGTTTTTGTTTTTTTAACAGAGTTTTGTGTTACTTTACAGGTTCCTGATAATGAGATTAATGGTCCCTTTATTCAATTAAATTGAACCTATTAATCCACCTTTGAGACTTTAAATATTTTCCCTGAGTCAAAATGCATGTTTTGTCTGCTTTAACTAGATTGCAAGCTCTTTGTAGCAGACTGTCTTTTATGTGCACCTGTACAGTACAATATCTACCTTGTAGCACTATACAAATGTGTAATAGTAGTACAGACAGTAGCATTGTGTTCTAGGGTCTGGTATAATAATTACAGTGCTGCTTTTTCACAGGTAGGGATTTTGCTCTTTGAGCTCTGGGATTTAGTGCTTATTCATTCATACAACAGCTTTGCTATAACAGTTCCGAGTGACATTTTTGCAGGATTTTGCATTTCTTCGCAGAATGTCTGGTAATGGAAACAGTTTGTGGGCATGTTACTGAGGAGTCAACATTATTTGATTTTTTTTCTTTTCTAGTGGGCAGTTAGGGAGAACATTTGTGTTTGGGCCAGCCAACCATTTCAGAGATTACCTTCAGTCAGAGCAGTAAAGATTCCTTTTCATTTATAATTTTATGTATTTCTTGATTCTGTTTGCAGTGTACCTCCAAAATTCACTGTGGGCACATCCATCAAACACTGTGACATGATTTCTGAAACATATTTGAACACACACATACATGAAACATTTCAATATTTTAAAGTATGATGTTCAATTATGTGTTTTACAAGATTGTTCTGGGTGAGTTTAATTATCAAAATCCAGGGAGAGGATGCCTAATGCCCTTACAACCAATCACAAGCACTGACAAGATGGGCAAAGAGAGAGAAAGCTGTCCATAAAATAAAGCTATTAAACCTATACAGGTTATGGGGACAGTCATAATATTATGTAGGGATGTGCATTTGTTTTTTTCATTTTCATTTTTAATTGGTGCATACTAACTCAATTTAGTGTGCACTAAAATGAAAACAAACCAAAAAAAAAATAATAATATTCATAAAATTGAAACAAAACCAAAAAATTTCCAGCTGCACATCCCTAATACTATGAGGTCTTGAAACCATTGAAACACAATTTCAATGGCCTTAAAAGCATAAAAACAAGTCTGTATACAGGCAACCAGAATCAGAGAGTCAGAGAAATATCAACAATTCCTGAATGTACTCTACTTTGAAGTGCCTGAAAAAGTGGAATATAAATAAAAAAAATAAATACTGCAGAACTTCAGGAAATCTACTTCTGATAACCTTTTTTTTTTTTTTTTTTTTTTTTAATAAAAACAGTAACAGAGAACATGGTCAAGGCAACTAACATAGCAGGATTCAAAAGAGGTCTGGACAAGTTGCTGAAGGAAAGGTCCATAAACAGTTCTTAGCAGGCAGACTTGGGAAAGTCGGCGCTTATCCCTGGGAGAGAGATACAAGAAATAAGTCAACTATTGGGGATCTGATGGGTACTGGTGACGCGGAGACTGGAAGATGGGCTCAGTGGACCTTGGTTTGAACCAGCATGGCACTTATGCTCTTATGTTATATAACATGATAAATGACGGCAGATAAAGACCAACAAGCTCACCCAGGCTGCTCAGTTATTCCTGTCCATGCTACCAAGGATAGATCCCAGCTGCCACCTAAAGGATATCACTCCTTAAGCAAGACAGTTTTTTTTTTTAATAAATGAGGGGAGAAAATGGAATGATCTGGAGACTGGAAGAGTCATTTGTTAGTCCTCTGCTAGCTAGATATAGTATCTTATAAACAGCCTGATGGAATGTAATGATGATATACCTACGTGACTGCAACTTGCCACCTGTTCTCAGACTCTGGTGAAGCTTTTCAGATATATAAACTTCTGCGCATAAACCACTGCCTATCCATCAAGTTATTTACATCTTGCAGACAGATGCATCATTAAAGGGCCGCCTATAGAAATGGCATAATCTCTTTGATGAAAGGATCATTATTTTGTTTTATTATTTTGCCTGAAAAGAATCTGGTCAACATGGTCCCCTGGGGCCTAGTCAGGATGAAGATAATTTTCAAAACCATTTCCAGAGTTTTACCTGTGGAAATGGGGTTTTATAAAACTGCCCACCTGGTATGCAGGTAAACTGACACACGCATGTTTACCCAGACTGAGCTGAGGTATTCCTAGGAGAGTAGTTAGGACTTTTGCGAATATTTCTGGATTTTCAAAAGGACGAGTTTAAATTTTCAAGGGAAATTTGTGCAGACGTTAGCAGATATAATTGTGTGCAGGGTAGATTTGCTGGGATAATTCTCAAAGCAGACTTATGCACGTTGAAAATTGATGTAACTTTTGCGTGTCTTTGCTAACGTGCTGTTACAAAATTACCCCCTAATAACAATCACAGATGGAGTTTGTTGGTTCTACGTTTGAATAGGAAATATATAACTCTATGTCTTGGTATTCAACAGCCAACATAGTGGCTTTACAATGGGGCCTGTCCACAAAAAATAAAAACTCACACATTCTATATTCTACATTGTAGAGAACAGAAAAGTACATTTTAGATTCTACAATGTACTTTTCTGTTCTCTAGAATGTATGAGTATTTTTTCATTCTCTGCATTTTTTGAGAATAGTATCAAGCAAATAAAGACTGCCACATTACCAGAATGGTGGAAAAAATAGTAGGAAACCACTATGGTAATATTACATCGAAGGTAGCAAAATCTAGCACCAATGTCATTAAACAAAATATCTATAAAAGGTGTCATATGTATATATATATATATATATATATATATTGTGATGCAGTACGACCTGGCCCGGGGCAGAAACAGCTGAGACACAGCCGAGCAGAAGCTAGTGGTACCAAACTTAGCCACCGGAGGGCGCTGAGGAAGGTAGCAAAGACTACACTTCCCAGGTTCCCCGAACCAACACCTGACCCCTGGCTGGAGCCTGAGCAGGAACAGGTGGAGGAAATTGGGACTGATCCCTATGACTCAGCATGCTCTATGGAGGCTGAAGAAGAGGGCGTGCCCCCGTGGTGGACCTGGCCACAAAAGCCCGGCTCCTCGGAGTCTCTGGAGGAGGAGATGGAGGTAAGCTGGGGAGAGGAAAGCTCCAGCTGTTCCTCTATGGAGGTGGAATAACCAGGAGGTTGGGGGATGGTAAATCCTGTATTGCTGTATGGATGTATGAGACAGGCAGGAAGGGAATTGTGTTTTAAATGCTGTGTACCCTGGGGCTTGTAAGGACAACCCCGCATTAATATAAGGCTGCAGCTGCTGAGCTACAGCACCACATTAAACTCCTTATTGATTAAGATCCTTTTTCTGTGTACTGCTTGGGAGTGCCAGGACTGGGCCTGGCACTCTGACTAGAGGCTGTGAGGAGTCCATAGCAGCGCTATGCTTGAGCTGTGCAAGGGGACAAGACGTGTCATAGGAGCGAAGCCAGAGGCCTGAAGCCCAGCAAAGCCCCACAGCACGCTGAGCGGAGGGACCTGATCGTGACAAATGGTGGCAGCAGTGGGATCCTTGAAACTCGCTGACTGGAGGGCAGACCCAGCGGTCAACTACCTGTGCTTCTACTGACCTAGTGAAGGTAAAGGCGAAGGAGGGCGTCGGGGCAGGATTGCTCACTGAAGCCGGGGAGAAAACAGAAAAAAAAAAAAAAAAGAAAAAAGAAAAAAAAAAAAGTCTTGCCACTTTAGTTTCTGGTAAGCGTCCAGAGCTAAGGGGTGGGACCCGAGGAGAAGTACGACTCTGCGAGAGCCGAAGGGGGCTGGTGTTGTACGGCCACACTTGGTGTTTTTTTGTGTTGTTTCCAGGCATGGCGTCCGAGGAAGTGCTAAAATGGATGGCAACCCAGATGCAGCAGCAGCAAGAGGCCATGCAGCACATGATTCAGCGCATGATGGATCACCAGCAACAGCTCCCGTTGATCCAGATGTTGGAGGAGCAGCGCAAGGTCACCCAGCTCTGGGCCGCCCAGCAGGCTACTGGAACAGCAGGTACCCCACACCCGATGACTGGGACTGGCGGAGTAGGCCGGATGGACCTCATGCACGGTATCCACCTAGAGAAGATGGGTCCAGGGGATGACCCTGAGGCCTTCCTGGTCACGTTTGAATGGGTGGCTAGTGTGGCTGGTTGGCCCAGAGAACAATGGTCTGCCCGGTTGGCCCCTTGTTTAACAGGCGAGGCCCAAGCCGCCTATAGGGCTTTGGCCCCGGAGCAGGCCATGAACTATGCCTTGCTGAAGACAGCCATCTTGGACCGACTGGGTATAACCCAGGATTGGTATCGGCGCCAATTCAGGGAAACCTGGTTACAGCCGAAAGACAGACCTCGGGCCCTGGCCCAGCATTTGAAGGACCTCGCATATAGATGGCTAGAACCCGAAGGGAAAACGGTGACTAAGCTCATGGAGCTGATAGTGCTAGAACAGTATATAGGAGCACTACCACCTCCAATGAGGAGCTGGGTGATTCGCCAAGGAGCAAGTGGGCTCGAGAGGGCGATAGTGAATACAGAGAGATACTTGGAGGCAGAAGCAGCTATGGGAGGTGGCGCATCCTCCAACAAAGAGAAAGGGTCTAAAGGACCAGGTCTGAGCAAGGCAGGTAGTCAAGGGGTTGCAAGGAATCAGAGAGGTCCCTTACAGGTGCTCGGTGGAAGGGGTGGACCGCAGGAAGAGACAGGCCCAAGACGGGAGGCGGGGGTAAGGCCGGCCCCAGGGCGATGTTTCCATTGTGGGGGAGCGGGGCACTTCAAAAGGGAGTGTCCACGCTTAGCTACCGCATATGCCCACCCACCGGAGCAAAGGGAGTAAGCAGTATCCAGAGACCCGAATCCCTACTTTCAGCAGGTTCGGGTTAATGGTCAGCCAGTGCAGGCCTTAATAGACACTGGCACTAATCAGGCACTGCTCTCTAAGAAACTGGCTGTGGCTTTGGGACTCAAGATGCCCCAAGCCCAAAAAGGGGAGGTGGTGATACGATGTGTACATGGTACGGCCGTTAGGTACCCGGAACATGAGGTACTGGTACGTTGGAGAACCCATGAGGACATCGTAGAGATAGCCATAGTGGAAGGATTGCTGGTGCCCCTCATTTTGGGGAGAGAGTGGAGGCACCTCGCGGAGGTGTTGGCGGGCAGGCAAACTTTGATAACCACAAGAGCCCAAGCCCAGACACAAGAGGTACGTGAGCATGAACCCCCTCTAGGAGAGATTTTTCCCTTTGAGGAGGGGGAGGTGGTGGAAACTCCCGGGGTTAGTCGTAAGCCCCGAGCGGAGAGAAAGAGGGAGAAGAGGAGACAGACTGGCCCAGAGGAAGGTGAGGACGAGGGGTCCACTAAAGAAATGATAGGCTCCCTGCTAGCACAGTTCCCAGAGTTTAAAGAGGAGCAGGTTAAGGACCCAGCCTTGAAGGTGGCCTGGGAAAAGGCTAAAGTATCTATACAACAGCTTGCTAATAAAGAGGCTATGATATACCCCTACTTTATGGTCCAGAAGGGATTACTGTACAGGGTAGAGGAAGGACTGCAGGGACAGGGACCGCATAAACAACTGTTAGTGCCCCTACGGTTTCAACCCGAAGTTATGTCACTGGCGCATGACCATCCCCTGGCCGGACACTTGGGCCTGCATAGCACCTTAGCCCGTGTCAAGCGGCGATTCTTCTGGCCAGGTATTTACAGCACAGTTAAGAAGTTTTGCAGCTCGTGCCCCAACTGTCAGTTGGTCGCCCCAAGGGCCCCCCCTAAGGCACCCCTGGTACCCGTGCCGGTAGTACATGAACCAATGGATCGGGTAGCGGTAGACATCATTGGACCGATAGAAAAAAGTAAACGCGGTCATCAGTATATTCTCGTGGTATTAGACTACGCGACCAGATTTCCGTGGGCCGTCCCTTTGAGGTCTACTGGGGCAAGGGTGGTAGCCCCGGAGTTGATAAGGATATTTTGCCAGTTCGGCTTTCCACGTGAACTACTGACAGACAGGGGTACCAATTTTATGTCCCGGGAATTAGCAGGCCTATGGGCCCAGTTCGGTATTAAACATATACGAACTTCAGCGTACCACCCCCAGACTGATGGGTTAGTGGAGCGCTATAATCAAACCCTGAAGTCCATGATGCGCAGTTGTCTAGAAAAAGATGCTAGTAATTGGGATCGCCTCATCCCATTCTTGTTGTTTGCCTCCAGGGAGGTGCCCCAAGCTTCCACAGGGTTCTCACCTTTTGAACTTATTTTTGGGAGACAACCCCGGGGTCTGCTCGATGTCATACACGAGCAGTGGACAGGGGCTGAGGCGGAACCTCAGGACATCATAAGTTACATTGGGGGTATTAGGCAGCATGCTGAGACTGCCCTGGGTTTGGCCAAGGAAAATCTCGAGCAGGCTCAAGAAAGGCAGAAGACCTACTACGACCGCGGGGCTAGGGACCGGGAATTTCAAGAGGGAGATCAGGTCTTAATATTGGTGCCTACGTCCCCTAACAAACTTTTGGCCAAGTGGAAGGGCCCAGGGACAATTTTAAGGCGCCTGGGGCCCCTAAATTATCAAGTCAAGGTAGGACTTAAGCGACCCCAGGTGTATCACGTCAATTTGCTGAAACCTTGGGTAGAGAGGCAAAGTATGTCCGCGGATACGATATCCGAGGAAGAGGTGGATTTAGGTCCACAAGTAAGGGAACTTAGTAAAAAAGTCGAGGTCCCGATAGGAGAGGAGCTAACTCCCAGGCAAAGAGCCCAAATACAGGAGATAGTTGAACAGGCCAAGGACGTGTTCTCCCCGTTGCCAGGACGAACCACGCTAATCACGCATGAGATAACAACACCGCCAGGACAGGTGGTTAGGAGGAGGCCCTATCGCCTCCCTGAAGCCATGCAGGATGAGGTTAGAAGGCAGGTTGAGGAGATGTTGCAACTGGGGGTCATCGAAGAGTCCAGTAGTGCCTGGTGTAGCCCCATTGTCCTGGTGCCTAAGCCAGATGGAACTTTACGTTTCTGTATAGATTTCCGGTTGGTTAACGCGATATCCACTTTTGATGCCTACCCCATGCCACGAGTTGACGAACTAGTAGAGAGGCTGGGACGGGCTCAGTATTTAACCACCCTGGACCTGACCAAGGGATATTGGCAGATTCCCTTGGCCAAGTCCTCGCGAGAGAAAACAGCGTTTGCTACCCCAGCAGGGCTGTTTCAGTTTGTGCGTATGCCGTTTGGACTGCAAGGAGCTGCGGCTTCTTGTCAGCGCCTCCTAAACCTGGTGTTACGCCCCCATATAGCATATACAGCGGCCTATATGGACGACGTCATTATATACTCCACTGAGTGGGAATCACATCTAAAAAGGGTTAGAGCAGTACTGCAGTCGCTTAGGGATGCGGGGTTGACGGCCAACCCGGCTAAATGTAGGATTGCCCAACGAGAGGTTAAATACCTAGGACATCTGGTGGGGCGAGGGTTGGTGAAACCCTTGCTGGATAAGGTGGAGTGCATTCGGGATTACCCGCTGCCCGAGACCCAGAAGCAGCTCCGAGCCTTTTTAGGGCTCATTGGATATTACAGACGGTTCATACCACACTTTGCAGATCTGGCCACCCCTTTAAATGACATGTTAAGGAAGGGGACCCCAAACAAGTTGCGGTGGGGCCCACTGGAGGTAGAGAGGGTGGAGAGACTTAAACGGGCCTTGTGCCGAGATCCCGTGTTGAAGGCGGTTGACTTCACGTTACCATTTCTGTTACAGACGGATGCCTCAGGGTGTGGGTTGGGGGCAGTTCTCTCCCAAGTGGACAAAGGGGAGGAACACCCGGTCTTGTACCTTAGCAGGAGACTTCACCCCCATGAGGAAAAATATGCCACTATTGAGAAAGAATGTCTAGCCGTTAAGTGGGCTATTGAAACACTAAAATATTACCTGGCGGGACGCCCCTTTGTGTTAGTGACGGACCATGCACCCTTAAAATGGTTGCACGTCATGAAAGAGTCCAATGCCCGATTAACCAGGTGGTATCTTACCCTCCAAACCTATCGCTTTGAGGTTAGACACAGAGCTGGTAGGGATCATGTTAATGCTGATTTCCTTTCACGGTTGGGGGAGAAGACTGGAACTCGGGTGAGGAGTTCCAGGGTTTTTAAAAGGGGGGGGGGGGGGGTGTGATGCAGTACGACCTGGCCCGGGGCAGAAACAGCTGAGACACAGCCGAGCAGAAGCTAGTGGTACCAAACTTAGCCACCGGAGGGCGCTGAGGAAGGTAGCAAAGACTACACTTCCCAGGTTCCCCGAACCAACACCTGACCCCTGGCTGGAGCCTGAGCAGGAACAGGTGGAGGAAATTGGGACTGATCCCTATGACTCAGCATGCTCTATGGAGGCTGAAGAAGAGGGCGTGCCCCCGTGGTGGACCTGGCCACAAAAGCCCGGCTCCTCGGAGTCTCTGGAGGAGGAGATGGAGGTAAGCTGGGGAGAGGAAAGCTCCAGCTGTTCCTCTATGGAGGTGGAATAACCAGGAGGTTGGGGGATGGTAAATCCTGTATTGCTGTATGGATGTATGAGACAGGCGGGAAGGGAATTGTGTTTTAAATGCTGTGTACCCTGGGGCTTGTAAGGACAACCCCGCATTAATATAAGGCTGCAGCTGCTGAGCTACAGCACCACATTAAACTCCTTATTGATTAAGATCCTTTTTCTGTGTACTGCTTGGGAGTGCCAGGACTGGGCCTGGCACTCTGACTAGAGGCTGTGAGGAGTCCATAGCAGCGCTATGCTTGAGCTGTGCAAGGGGACAAGACGTGTCATAGGAGCGAAGCCAGAGGCCTGAAGCCCAGCAAAGCCCCACAGCACGCTGAGCGGAGGGACCTGATCGTGACAATATACATATGCGAATATTTCTGGATTTTCAAAAGGACGAGTTTAAATTTTCAAGGGAAATTTGTGCAGACGTTAGCAGATATAATTGTGTGCAGGGTAGATTTGCTGGGATAATTAATTAATTAATAAATATTTAAATTTTATTAATTGTTTATCAACATTGTTTAAATCAAATACATTCTTGATACAATATCAAAAGTAAAACATGACACTCTTCACAGGTATAAGTGCTATCCGGTACACACACATATACAAACACCCCACTAAAATTAACCTAATCCCAACTATAATGGATTTATTCTTCAATTGAAGAACTTAAAAGTAGTGCAGGGGACCCTACATGAAGGTTTCAAAATTGGAGTTACACAAGGTCTTGTATTAAAAAGGCGTATAAAAGAACGCCTAATGCAAATCATGAGAATTTATTGATACCATCTGTCAAGTCACAATTTCTAGATTTATTTGTGCTATTACTTATTCTACATATATGAGTCAAGTTAAAGTAATTGTACACCATCACTGGACTATTTTAAGTCATGAACCCATGTTTGAAGAATTGCGAGTATTTTCCATAAAAAAGAATCTATCATTGTGAGATCATTTAACTACTTCTTGTCTTCCATCATCAGATATAAATACTATAGCATCAACTGGACAAGTTTGGTGTGGATCCTGTACAAGCACAACGGCAAGAGTATAGACTTCCAGCAAAATATGATTGCCAGTCATCACAAGTAGTTTATGCGGTTTTGTGTCCGTATAACCGAGAATATATTGGACAAACAAAAAGAAGGGTTAGAACGAGAATTTTGGAACATAAGGGTTGATTCCATTCAGGGAAAGCGAGGACTCCCTCATTGAGTCACTGGAAATCAAAGGAACACACAATAGAAGATCTAAAAATGTTTGTGATTACTCAAGTGATGTTAAAGAGAGGTGGTAACATTTCAAAAGTTCTGATACAAAAGGAACAAAGATTTATTTTTGAATGGCAAACATTGGAACCAGTAGGTTTAAACCAAGACATTGGGTGGAATATTTTCCTTAGAATATTTGTTATAGAATTTGGGAGGTACTTGTAGGAAAGCATGGAGTGTTTGGGTTAATTTTAATTTATATATTCAGGTTTGATATAATTTCATTTTTTTAAAAATGGGAGAGGAATTTGATAAGATTGACTAATGGTAGTAGCCAATAGCTAAACATTGTGTGACGTAGATGGGAGGGTCTTATCTTTGTAACCGCTCTTAGGAGTTAGTTCACATGTGCAGCATTTTTTAAGCTAATGTTATGGTGGATACACTGTAAAAATCGAAGAATATGTAAGTTGTTATAATTTGGATCTTAGCAATTGAGATTTTTTAGTAATATATATGATTCAAGTAATGATTTAACATCAGGTATCGCTGACAGGTTACAATGGAGAAGATCCTTCCTTAAAGATGCAAAGAGTAAACAGTGGTGAGACTGAAAATCTGAAAAGGTTAGTAGTATCAGTATAACATATAGATCAAGGTGTAACCAATTAGGAAAGAATATATATTAATACAATGTGTTGATATGTTTCAGTAAATTGCTCTGCAGCGGTGTAAACATAAAAAATTAATAGAACAGGAGATGAGAACTGAAAAGTCAGAAAAAACAGGTCGATAGACATATTTTATGACATTGCCTTGGAATCACAGGCTATAGCTAGTGGTTAGTTATAATCATTATATATATATATATATATATATATATATATATATATATACATATTCTTTGTTTATTTTTTGGTTTATTTACAGATTGTTATGATTAACATCATGAGTTGGAATATTGGCAGCTAAGGAATTATTTGGATCTGGAAATATTCAACATTACTAGTCATTGTATGGAATAATACATTATTACATCTGTTATATCTGATGTGAATTGGGATAATGATCACTGTATGGTGGTGAAGTTGTATTTTTGGGTAAAGTGTGGTTTTAAGGGCTTGACTTATCCCCTGAAGAAGATGGCATATGGTCGTCGAAACTAAGGTCCTAGTTGGGATTAGAATAATTTTAGTGGGGTGTTTGTATATGTAAGTGTACCAGATAGCACTTATACCTGTGAAGAGTGGCATATTTTATATTTGATATTGTATCAAGAATGTATTTGATTTAAACAATGTTGATAAACAATAAATACAATTTAAATATTTATATATATATATGTGTGTGGTACCTTTGGAAAAACTAGCAGCCCATTGGAAAGAAATATTTTATTGCCTCTAAAGATCACTATGCAAGTCATAATTGCCACTGCAGAAAATGGGAGCGCCACGGCAGCTGCCACTGGTAAGGCCCAAACTGTGGAGAGTTGCAGAAGTTGCAGCTGGTGGGGCCCAATTGCTGGGCCAAGGGGGAACAAAGAAGGAGGGAAGGCTGGTGAAAGAGAAGAGTACTTGAAAGCTGAGGGAGAAGGGGAATTCTTGAAAGCGGGGAAAGGGGGAGAGTGGTTGGATCCAGAGGAAAGGGAAGGAGAAGAGTGCTAGGAAGCATGGGAAGGAAGGAGAGAGGAAGAAAGAGTTCCTAGAGGGAGGAGGAAAGGTCTGTGTGTGTGTGTGTGTGTGTGTATATATATATAAATACACAGGGAAGAACAAATGCTGCACATGCTTGGATTTGGAGCACTTGTCAACTTGACCCTCTTAAAAATGTCCTCGCCCTCATCAGCTTCAGGTCACTTCCAACAGGACTACCTGCCAGACTATGGGTGACTGTCACCCCGAATCTGAAGTTGATCTTTGTAGTTTATGGACAGCTCCTGTGCCCCCAGGCAGACCAAGCAAGTGACAGAATTTTCTCCAGAGAGCTTTTCTGTGACATGTTGAAATGGGCTAAAAATGTAGACATGCAGCTACAGCTGCAACTAATCTCATTTAGAAGTAAGATATTTGCTTCCAAGTGACACAAAAATCTCAGAAAATAAGAGTGCAAACAAATTGTTCTCTTTCCTTAAAATTGCAGATTTTTATTTTGGCTTTCTGTCAGCGGGGAGCAGAAAGTTCTTGACAAGAGCTGAGCAGGCCATGAGCTATTGCTGTACTTCCAGGTTAGAAAACATTGAAATGTCTAATTTACAAAACCTAAAGAGTAACAGATGCCCTGTCCACTGCTTCTTAATGGTCCTATCTCAGAGAAGACAGGAAAGATAAAAAGACAATCTTACAAAATATGCTTCCCCCCCCCCCCCCCCCCCCCCCAGCAAGTAAAGCTTTCACTATCCATTTTAAAAATGGTAGGTTTTGACATCCATTGAAAGACATACGACAGGGTGCGTACATGACAACAACACCCTCAGATCCTTCAAGCGCCATCACTGCAACAATAAAAACCCAAGTGAGATTAAACCGCTGCTTCCTGGAAGGTGACAAGTAATACAATCTGTGGCTCAGTGTCACGCACTGTCATGCAGAAGACCTGGGTTCAACAGTGTGGAGGAAGCCTTTACAGCCCCTGAAGGGAGGAGAGACTAAAGGCTTATGGTTCTATAGCTCAGCAGAGGATGGTTCCATTTGAACTGGAAGCTTTGTTTCTGGAAGGCAATATATAAGTATAAAGTAACCAGAAAAAAAAAACAAAAACCCGCCATCTTTCAAAATATTTGATTAGCAGGAAAAAAAAATAATACACCATTGCCATGAGTTTTTACTGCAGCATCTCGTGGATAAGAGCTTGAAGGAGGGATGACCAGAAATGGCTTAGCTTTTTTTCTGCAGGATAAACCAAAGGGTAACATGGAATGACGTCTGCTCATGCCCAAAACATTTTACATGTGGCATTCCCCGAGTGTATGTGCTGCCTCCTGTCCTTTTAATTTATATCTCTGTCCACTTATCGACCTTAATGGACAGATTTGGGATTCAGTATTACATTTATACAGATGATATTCAGTTGTATATTTCTATAGAGAGAAATCAATTGACAGCAATAGTGTAAGTGGCAGAATAGCTGGTTTAATACAAACTTAAATTGAATCCCGCAAAGTCTAAGATCTTGTGCATTAGTATACACAGAGACCTTTAATTACATGGCCATTGACTCTAGTGATTGAACCAAAAAAGGTGATCCATTCATTAGGGGGTATGATTAGATGCCTCATTGTCCTCTATGCCTCAAATAACCAGGGTGGTAAATTCCTCTTTTAAACACCTGTACCAGATAAGTTTGTCCCTTTTTTAGGGATGAAAACCCTGACCACCATTATTCATGCACTAGTAACTAGTCAACTAGACTGTTGTAATTCTTTGTATCAAGGATTACGGAAAAAAAAAAAGGGCAGTCTCCAATTTCTTCAGAACAAGGTGATGAGAATATTAGTTGGGGGACAAGGCCAGGTTCATATCAAAGCCACTACCTTTTTTTTTGCACCTGTTTCATGGAATGAGATCCTATTAGATTGTCAGGATAGAATCAGGTAAAAATGATAAAGAAAATAAAACCCTGAGTCTTCATATAAAATTCGGGGGTTATGTGTGTGGCCGGGCCCTGCGTGTGCCGCGCACATTTTCGAAAGGGCCCAGCCACGCACATAACCCCCGAAGTGCCGGGCCGGAAGAAAAGGACGGGCCGGGGGATGGGGTCTGAGCAGGGGCGGACTGAAACAGCCCCATTAGACACTGTCCCGGGGAAGTGTGCAGCCAGCAGCTAGCCAGTGTGTGGAAGTTACATCTCCTCCATAGAGCTCGTAAGTAAAAAAACGAAAAAAGGTAGAAATGTTAGGGTGGGTTTAAGGGTCAGGGAAGAGAGGAGAGGAGAGGGGAAAAGGTAGGAAGGCCATGTAAGGGTGTAGGGAAGTTCCCTCCCAGTCCTTTATTGGAGTGGACTGGGAGGGCACTGGGAAAAAGGCAAATCGCGTCACCACGCGTATTTTATTTAAATCCCTCACCATGCGCAGAAGAGCCCTCCCACCTGCACATGCACGCGCGAATATTAAAATCCGGCACGCATGTGCACGCAGGCATCCTATTTTATAACATGCATGTGCTGATACGCGCATGTTATGTAATCGTTGTGTCTATATGTGCGTGCTGGGAGCCGCACGCACATGGACACGCGCTGGGAACCCCGTGCCTTTTAAAATTGACCCCACAAGTTTTCAATTAAATGAGGGTTTGTTTAGTTGTGTCAAAGAGAATTGTTTATTCTGGGGCATATTTTGCCTTATGCAGATTTCTGGATTTTTGCTATCTTTCACCTTGCATTTTACTATTTTTTAAATGTTATTATGAATGTGCATGGTATTTAATTTGGGCTGTATACATTTATATGGTTTTATTCTAACCTGCTTTGAGTTATATGCAGTGAAATAAATGGAATATCAAATCTAGGCAAATAAAACAAATACATCTGCCAAAGGATATAGTATCTTATTGTCAGCCTGAGTAGCAGTATATATTAAATAGCTTAAAACAATGTATATGTCAAGAAAAAAAACAATTCCTTTGTCCTAAGCTACATTTTAAGCTGAAGAAGCTGTGTAAATTTAACCTTATGCTTTTGGCAGCACATATGACTCAGAATGGTTATTAGTCTCAGAGGCTCTGGCATACAATAGGAAAGGAATCCAATGTAGCTATGCAGTAGGTTGAGCGAGTATCACCTTGTAAAGATACCAAGCAATCATGGCTGAACTTACACTTTATTCTAGATAACTCCTGTGGGAGTAAATGAATCCCTCCACCTAACACACTCTTATACAGCTAGAGTAGTTTTCCTGTTCATTATCAGATTAATTTTCTCTCTCTTCCTCTATGATAGAGAAAAATGGATTATTTTTAGACTGTGATATCTTGTACTTAACCAATAAAAGAACAATCAAAAAATGTTTAATTATATGAGCTTTAGAGAGGTCAATTCTCCAGATACCAACTGAAATATGAACAATATGGAGGAGGTGAAGACTGGGAACAGGGGTGGGGAAGGAGGATTGACCTTCACGTGTAAATCCTGACCCTACTACTGACTCTTTATATGACCAAATGCAAGGCATATTGATTTTCTGTACCACAGTTTATCCAACTGTTTTTCAATAATAGTGGTAAAATGGTTGCTCTATCCCCTTCTCTTTGGAAGCTGTCATGAGGTGTTTAAGCAAAGAATGAGGATATATGGATATATATCAACCCTAGACATTGCTGTAGAATGTTTTTATTTTAAAATATGAAAATATCAACAATATTTGTTGCATATTATAAGATTTTCCATACTGGGTCAGACCAAAGGTCCATCAACCCCAGTATCCTTATTTCCAAAAATGGCCAATCCAGGTCACAAGACTGCATACTGCTTATCCCAGGTGCTTAACCAAACCTTTTTTAAACCCAGCTATATTAACAGCTTTTACCACATCCTCCAGAAACAAATTCCAGAGTTTAATTATGTGTTGAATAAAAAAATATTTCTCTTAGTTGTCTTAAATGTATTACCTAGTAGAGATGTGAATCGGAACCAGAATCGGTTCTGATTCTGGTTCCGATTCATATCGTGGTTTTTTTTTCATCCGGCCCAATCACAGTTTTGTTTATCGGCTGCGCCCGAGCCGATAAACAAAAAACTCACCCTGACCCTTTAAAACTAATCCCTTAGCTTCCCCCACCCTCCCGACCCCCCCAAAAAACCTTTTACAGGTACCTGGTGGTCCAGTGGGGGTCCCGGGAGTGATCTCCCGCTCTCGGGCCGTCGGCTGCTACTAATAAAAGTGCCATTTTTAAAGATGGCGCCGGCCATCCAGTGCTCCCTCCATGTGACAGGGGCTGGCCAATGGCACGGATACCCTGTCACATGGTAAGGGCAAAGGGCCATCGGCGCCATTTTGATTAGGGGTAGCCGACGGCCCGGGAGCGTGAGATCGCTCCCGGGACCTCCACTGGACCACCAGGTACCTGTAAAAAATTTTGGGGGGGGGTCAGGAGGGTGGGGGAAGCTAAGGGATTAGTTTTAAAGGGTCGGGGTGGGTTTAGGGGTTATTTTTGTGTGCCGTTTTTCCCGCCCTCCCCCAAAATGATAAGAGAACCCCCACAAACATTTTTGTGGGGTTTTCCTATCATTTTGGGGGAGCCCCTGATTTCTGATGATTTTGAAAATATCGTACGATATTTTCAATCGTCCGAAGCCCGATTCACATCCCTATTACCTAGTAACTTCATTACATGTCCCCTAGTCTTTGTACTTTTTGAAAGAGTAAACAACCAATTCATGTTTACCCATTACACACTACTCATTATTTCATAGATCTCTATTATATCTCTCCGCAGCCATCTCTTCTCCATGCTGAAGAGCCCTAACCTCTTTATCCTTTCCTCATAGGGGAACAGTTCCATCCCCTTTATCATTTTGGTCACCCTTCTCTGTACCAATTCCACTATATCTTTTTTTAGATCGGTGACCAGAATTGAACAATTCTCAAGGTGCAGTTGCACTATGGAGCAATACAGAAGCATTATGATATTCTCTGTTTAAATCTCCATTCCTTTCCTAATAATTCCTAGCATTCTATTTGCCTTCTTGGTCACTGCTGTGACCAAGAAGATTTCAACTTATCCACGATGACGCCTAGATCCTTTTCCAGGGTGGAGACTCCCACTGTGGAGTATTCTGTAGCTATAATTTGCATTTTTCTTCCCTAAGTGCATCACTTTACACTTGTCCACATTAAATGTCATCTGCCATTTGAATGCCAAGTCTCCCAGTCTTGCAGGGTCCTCTTGCAATTTCTCACAATCCTCTTGTGATTTAACAACTTTGAATAATTTTGTATCATCAGCAAATATGATTACCTCACTCTTTGTTCCTTTCTCTAGGTCATTCATAAACATGTTAAAAAAAACAGTACAGATCCCTGAGGCATTCCATATTCACTTTTCTCCATTGAGAAAAATGACCATTTAGCCCTGTCTTAAACCAGTTCTCAATCCACAATAGAATATTGCTTTCTATTCCATGACATTTTAATTTCTTCAAGAGACTCTCATGAGGTACTTTGTCTAATGCTTTCTGAAAATCCAGAAACATTATGTCAACTGGCTCACTTTATCCATATGTTTATTCACTTCTACAAACAATGTAGCAGATTGGTGACAAGACTTGGCTTGGTTAAATCCATGTCTGCTTTGTCTCGGTAAACTAGGACTAATCTATATGTTCAGTAATTTTGTTCTTTATAACAGTTTCAACCATTTTTCCCAGCAATGATCTCAGGCTCATTGGTTTGTTGTTTCCTGGATCACTCCTGAAATCCCTGTATCATTTTGTGTCATTCCCTATCTGAAATGACACAAAAAAAGCTAATAAAATCTAATTTAAGACATGAGTCAATTTAGTGTGCATTAAAGCGCTTCATCACACACTATTTAATAGACACATTAAAACAAATAGAAGAAGCAATTCCCGACTCTAGGTGGGGCCATGGTGGCATGTGCACCCCTTGTGGACACAAACTGCAAATGGAGCAGCCAAAAGTACACGAGTTGTAAAAATATAGCATGTGCTGAAATGAAACAAAAAATATACATCAAGTAAACAAAACCATACAAATCTGAAATGAAATGACGTAGCACGAAATTAAATTATTCCCCTGCACACTCCTAGTAATGCTGTTCCAGTTTTACAGCCACAGGAGATCCTTGGGCTTCCCATCGCTTTCAAAGGGAGTTTCATGGACATACTGCATATTTTTATGTAGTTGGCATTTCAGGTTTCTTAAGCTCCAAGAGCTGCAGCATCTGAGCATATGCAAATTATGTATTGCTGTTATTTTTATTACTAGAGCAGCAACAGAAAAAAAAAATACAAATTATTAATAAGAATCACAAAGTGCCATGTTCAAAACTATCTGGTAAAATGCAGCAAAGCAGTAAGAAATCTAAACCTTTGCCTCCCTCCACAACTTTGTACCACTTCCAGTAACCCCTGTGCTCTCTTTCCAGGAGAATTTTGTACAGAAAGTAATATGCAAACAATATTCATTCAGGTCCAGTGAGACCACTGCTGTGAAAATAATAGAGGCATGCTATAACCTAGCCAGCACCCTTCCCTCCCATGTCTGCTTCATGCATTCTGAAAGTAAGGATGATCAAAAAGATATGAGAAACAAACAGGCTGCAGCTTTCTAAAGTTGCTTCATACCCATATATCCTCCCTACCTGAGCTACCAAACAACCTTTCCACAGTGCCAGAGTGTCCACCATGAACCTACACAATCACTACTTCTTCCTTCTCCCAGTAATTGGCTAATAACAGTTATGTGCTCTGCCTGTAAAAGGTATTAAAGTAAAAATTGCTATACAGTATAAGCACTACAATATCATTATGTTACATCTACATAATAGAAAAAGATGATATAACATTAAACCAAACTTAGAATTATAGAACAATCTTTGTTTAAAAAAAAACCAAACAAGCATACAAACTTACATCAATTGAGTTTGAAAAGCATTCCATTTTAGACTTAACTAAAATACATTTGGATCTCAAACTGAAAGCATTTCAAATGCCTATGAGGGAAGTAGGATTAGTTGCTGACTTAGTCCATGTAGATATGTAGTAAAATAGGCCAACAACCAAGTAGAACAGATGTGGCCAACTCTGGTCCTTGAAAGTCACATCAGGCTAGGTTTTCAGGATATCCACAATAAATATGCATGAGACAGATCTGCATACAATGGAGACAGTGCATGCAAATCTATCTCATGCATATTCATTGTGAATATCCTGAAAACCTGGGTTGTTTGTGGCCACCCCTACAATAGAAAGTTGTTCCTTTTTATAGGGTTAACTTAATACATTTGTGGCTTAACTTTAATTGCTTCATCAGATCAATCCATGTCAATGAAGGATATTTTATAAAGGCCCAGCGATGCGTGTAAAGCCCCAGGACACATCTAAGTCCCGGGGCTTCGAAAAAGGGGTGGGGAGGGGGCGGGGCAGGGCCAGACTCCTCCGGCACAGCAGCCATTTGCCTCTGTGTCAGAGGATCGCTCGCCGGCAGGCTGCCAACACACGCAACTTGCGCCTGCCAGCAGGCGCAAAAGGTAGGATAAAGGTTGGGGGCGGGGTTAGAATAGGGCTAGGGGTGGGAAGGGGTAGGAAGGATAGAGTAGGGAGAAGGGAGGTTCCCTCACCGGCCGCTCCTAAATTGGAGCGGCCTGGGAGGTAACGGGGAAAGCCGCATGCGTTGGTGCGTGCAAGATGCATTAGTGTGCACCCTCTTGTGCGCACCGACCCCTGATTTTATAACATGCATGCGCACATGTTACAAAATTGGGCATCCATGTGCGCGCGTCGGGTAGCGTGTGCACATATACGCCCATGCACTTCTTTTAAAATCTACCCCATAGTGATTTAGCCAAATTAATTGGTTTGTCTGAAAACTGCCTTCCTCAGAATGACTAAAAAGTATGTGCACAGGTTCACAGCACAAAGTTTTAGCTGGGTTAGAGAGGAAGGTATTCCCGGAAGCGTATTTAGTCGAGGGAGTAAAAGAGCATTCGTATCTGGCATTTTCAAAAGCACACACTTTTGCCTGAATTTTAAAAGTCTGGCATGTGTAAAAGCTGGGGGATATGCACATGGCTGGGCCTTGCGCATACCAAGCCCAGTTTAAAAACAGCCTGGCCATGCACATATCTCCCGATACACGCAGAAGCGCTGGGCTCGAACAAAGGGGCAGGCCGGGGAGGCAGGGTCTGGGTGGGGTGGAGCGGGGCGGGACAGAGGCCGGCCAGGACAGCGTCCATTAGACCCTGTTCTGGGGAAGCGTGCTCTAGTAGCCAGCTGGCGCACGGAACTTACTTCAACTATTCTGATAAAATAAGTTCCGAAATAACCAAAAAAAAAGGTAGGGAAAGGGGTTTTAGGGGTCGGGGAGGAGAGGGAAAAAGGGAGGCTGAGTAGGAAGGGGTATAGGGAAGTTCTCTCCTTAATTGCAGCGGACTGGTAGGGAGCTGGGAAAGGCCTACTCGCATCACCACACATTTTTTTTTTAAAATCCCCCCCTTGCGTGTGTTCAACGACACCCACCCACACATGCGCGCACCAATATTAAAATCGGCGCGTGCATGTACACATGGGAATCATGTTTTATAACATGCATGGACGCCCGCACGCATTTTTGAAAATTGACCCCATTATTTTGTGTCCTCTTGGCCACCCATATGAATAGCAGATATAAAACCCCTGAGCACTTTCAGCATACACACTTGTCTGCTTTGCTGTTTTTCTGAAGGAACAAGATATGCGTGGTTTCCCTTTGAAAGCAGACTACAACATACGCAGGCTAAAAACATGTTTGCAAGCTCTGCAAATGATGCAGGATATTAAAAAATGTCCTCCTTCACATGCATGTTTGTATATTTTGAAAATGTTGATTATAAGTTAAAAAAAATGTATACTACCACTGGTGTTTGCACTCAAGCTGAAGTAAGGTCTGATACCGGGTGTCATGGGCATAGTGTCTATAGTGCACAGTGGTGCACTAGTACCACCAACTTTAAAACGGAGTGTGCCCTGCACCACCAACTGCGAGAGGAAGCGGCCCGTGAGGCCACCAGCGGATTCCATCTTACTGAAAGCCAAGAAGAGGAATAGGCCTAGGAGGCTGTCGGCAGACTCCTATCTCGCCAGTAGCTGAGAAGAGAAAGAGACTTGGGAGACTGCCGGCATACCCTATCTCGCTGGTAGCTGAAGGAAGAAGAGGCCCAGGATGCCACTGGCAGACTGAGAAGAGGAAGAGGACCCTTCTCCCGTTTCTCTGTGTGCCAGTCTTCAAGTCACGTGTAACCAGAATCTACTCTACGCTGATCTTGTGCATCACAAGATCTGCATAGAGGAAGTGCTAGCCCAGTGAGTTTTGAATAGCAAGGGGCAGGCACACTAGGAACAGTGGGAGAATGGGTTCCTTCTTCTTCTCGGACAAAGGCGGGATTGGTCTGTCGACGGCGTTCCAAGCCCGATGGGAAGGCTGCCTATGTTTTATCTTTGTGTATGTGAGTGAATGGTAGCCTACCTAGGTGTGTGTGAGAGAGTTGGTACGCTGCCTGGGTGTGGGTGTGTGTGCAGTGTGAATAGTATCCTACCTGGTGGTGTGCATATGCGAATGGGAGCCTGCCTGGGTGTGTGTGTGTCTGTCTCTGTCCCATGTGGGGGACATGTGATTGGGAGCCTGCTTGAATGTGTGTGTGAGAGAGAGAGCATGTGGGAGTGAGATTCAGTGTGTGGATGTGAGGGAGTGAATGGGTATGTGGGAGTGAGCGTCTGCATGTAAGAATGAGAGCCTGTATGAGTGTATGAATGTATGCGAGTGGGAGCCTTCATGTGAGAGAGAGCATGTGAGAGCCTGTGTGTTTGTGTGGCAATATGAAGCTGTGTGAAAGAGAATGTGTGTGTCTGGGCGGGGGAGGGGGGGAAATGGGAGCCTGCATGAGAGACAGCTTGTAAGAGTGAGAATCTGTGCGTGTACATAGAATGGGCGCCTGCATGTAATAGCCTGTGTGTCTGTGTGTGAGAGAGCATGCAAGAGTAAGAGCCTGTGTGTGTCTGAAGGAGGAATGGGAATCTATGTGTGACACAGCATGTGAGAGTGAGAACCTGTGTGTATGTGTGTGTGGGAGTAGGAGCTCTGTGTGTGAATGAGAGCATGTAAGAGTGAGAGCTTGCATGTGTATGTGGGAATAGGAGCTTGCATGTGAGAGAAAGCACGTGAGAGTGAGAGCCTGCATGTGAGAGAGAGCAAATGAGAGTGGGAGCCTGTGTGTATGTGAGATGGAGCAAGCAAGAGTGAGATCTTGTGTGAGAGAAAGCTTGTGCATGTGAGAGAGAGCCTGTGTGTGTGTGTGTATGGAGGAAGGAAAGAAGACAGGAGGGGAGAGAAGAAACAGAAAGAATAAAAGAGACCCTGAAAAGGAATAAAGAAAGACATACAAGAAGAAAAAAAAGAGACAGGGACCAACCAATTAGAAAAATAAGAACAAACAACAAAGGTAAAAAAAAATTTGTTTTTCAGCAATTGGAATATACCTTCTTTGGCAATGTGCATTTCTTATATATTTGTATTTTGCTTTTTCTTCAGTATACCAGAGTTCACAGAGTCTGGTTTCTCTGGCTTTCCATTTCAGTTTTGCCTCCATGTTTCTGTTTCTAATTTGTAGTCCCATATTCTGTATTAGGTAAGGGTCTGTCTGTGATGAGCATGTGTGACAAAGGTGCAGCATTTTGACTAGCATGTAGTTTCTCTGTAGGAATTTGTAGCAGTCTGGCTTGTCCTGTTCACCCAGTAGATGGATTTTTCCGGGATCCCCGAGTTTTCCCCCCTCCCCCAGAGACATCCCTTACCTTGTAATAGATCCCATGCCTAACTTTAGGGGGAGGGAGAGAAAGAAAGAGAGAGAGGTATTTATTGTTGCGACCATCGCTGTCCGACGTCTCCTCTCTGCCCACCTTACCGCATTGGCGACTACCTCCAGGGTTGATGGAAGGCTGGCTGCTGCGGCGACTTTCGGCCGTCCTCGTCCGGCGTCCCTGGACCGGCTCGACGCTGCAATCTGCCATGCTGATCTGATGCCTAGGGGCACGCGCACAGCGCGGCCCCGCCTCAAATACCAGAAGTGGTGCGAACCTCAGGGGCATCCCCCTGAGATGACATCATCCACTTCAGATATTTAAAGGTCTCTGAATTGCTAACAACTCGAGTTAGCAAGGATAAGGATACGGATAAGGATTCATTCTATCTACGCTACTCTGCCTCCTCAGACTAACCAGGGGTACCGGCTCCTCGGGGGCCTCGTTCTCTCTTACTTTGTAGATTGCAGTCTGGAATCGGTACTCGCTCCTCGAGGGCCCTCATTCCCAGACTTCTTCGGAATTCACTTCTGCCTGGAAGTCATCGCTGCCTACTACATCTGTGAGTTACCATCGTTCTCTCAGAGCTTTCCCTGGAACCAGGTACTCGCTCGTCGAGGGCCTACTTCATTCCAGCTCCTGGGCTTCTATGAGACATTGTGTGAGTGTTACCATCAGGTTCTGTCCATGAACTCTGCATACCCTGCCTACTCACTATATTTCAGTTTCTCTACAGCTCAGCCTCCAGGGATCGCTGTTCCAGTATCTGAGGGACTACAGCCCAGCCGGGCATTCCAGCTCACTACTGCCACCTCTGGTGGTTCAGTATATTGTCTAATAAAAGAACTAGTGTGTGTCTGACTCCTAACTCTGAGCCTGACCGGTGGTCCCTCTAAGGATCTTCCCCTGGAGGTGTGGTCATCTGCCACCGGTCCAAGGATCCACCCACAACTCTCCTAAATAATAACATTTATATCTCTATATGAGGCCTACCTAATCACTCGAGGTGAGTTTTAGGTATTAGTGTAGGGGTTAGGGGCCACTTTGACATTCAAAGTGACACATATGAACAGAACAGTGCTCTCTTGTGAAGATCTGATGACCTTCGGAGTGAGGAAACTCACCCAAAGATGAGATTTGTGCAATGTTCTCTCAACCTAGCTTGATGTTACCCAGATAGAGAGTCCATGCAAAAACACCATATAGCACTCTGATAAATGACCCCCTTAGCCAGAAAGCCAGCTTCACTCGGGAATGCCTCCACCCCTGCTCCTCCCTTCTGAGCTGTTCAGATAACCTTTTAGCTGGATAAACAGTTTTCCAGCTATCTTGGGGATGATCAGCATGATGAAAGTTTCAAATCCTATCATTTGTCTGGCTAAGTCCAAACATATCTAGACAAATAGTGCTGAATGTGGACCTTATAGACTTTAGGCTTCCTCAAATGGGATTTGTATACTGTGTTGCAGTGAAAAAGTTATTTGTTTATGAAATTAATGATTTTATATTTTTTTATTTTGATATGATTGATTATTGAAATATTGTAACCTTTTTCTTCAGGATAATATGCAGTAATCAGTTGGTTGGTCTTCATAGAAACCAACAGGAATGTAGAATAGGACCATCTAGTCTTACCAGTTTGCTTTCTTTTGCAGTACCTTAGAGCCCCGTTGTTTGCCAACCTTCCCTTCATTGCACCACAACTAGGGATTCTCCATACTTATTCCAGGCTTTCCTGGATTCTGTTACAATTCTGTCCACTGGGAAGCCATTCTTTGCAACCAACGCCCTTCATAATAACCTCTAAGTCTTTTTAGCGTTGAAGATCGCACCCAGCAAGGGCGTAGGGTGACTGCTGAAACTGGTGGTGCACCAAAAAATTTGCTGCTGCCAGGTGTCCTAGAACACAGTCCACCCTCCTACATTACCTTGTGAGCACTACTTTCTTTGATGCTAAAAACCTATCAATTTTATGTTGAAAGTAACCAATCGTTAGAGGGAAAATGAGTTAAATGCATCCCTTAAAATAACTGCCTAATCTACTAACAGCAGTTACAATAAAATATGTGAATGAAAAAAATATTTTCTGCAAGAACATTCAAAACCATGTTCTGCATGCAAATGAAATTAATAAAAAACAAACTTCTGTTTAAAATAGAAATGAGGAAGAGAGGACCATAATGCCATAAAAGCCAGTGATGATCAGTACCATAATTTTTACAGCAAGAATTCAAACTACACAAGAACTAAATCTTTAAAATACAAACAAACCCTCACCAAATACAGAATAGAAATGCGCCAACAAAACTGTACTGGAAACCAGAAGCCTGACTGTATTATTATTCCTCGCAAAACATCAGGCAATAAAATCAAGAGACATAAAACATCATTCATAATATTAAAACCATGATAATAAAAAGAATAAATGTCAACATAGCCATGAACATCCAATAATTTTAAAAAACTTGCATAAATTTGATCCATTTCACAAACATCAATAAAATATTTAAAAACATCTGATGAATAAAACATCCAATAATTAAAAAATGTTCTTTATATTCCCCCCCCCAAAAAAAACAATAAAATGTTTCAAAACAATAGAAACATCAGATTACACCCAATAATTAAAACTAATAAGGATTAAAAAATCTCCTGCTCTCCATACCTGAGACCTTTTGATTTCCACTCACCCTGAGATTATCATAGTTTGGGGGAGGTAGGAGATCTCTCTCATTCACACATACATACTAACTAGGGATGTGCAAAGCCCCAACCAAAAGGTTCGTTTTCAGCCCACCGCAGGAAATGTATGTATGTCCCGCGGTTCGGGCCTTTGTGATTCGGGGGGGGGGGGGGAGGGACACCCGAATTTCAGTTAGTGTGCACTAACTCCCGTTAGTGCATGCTAACATTTTAACGCGCGTGCTAACTCGCGGAGTTAGCTCATTTCGGGGGCTGGGGGGCAAGGGGAGGGGGATTGCTCATTGAGGCTGGGAGAGGGGGCATTGCTCATGTGGGGGGCTGGGGGAGGGGGAAGGCCACCGCTCCCACTGCAGCCACTACACGCTTATTTTAACCTTTATTTTTAGGGAGTCTGGGCTGCCTCGACCAGCAGCCCCAGATTGAAATGGGGGTCAGCAATGACCCCTGCTCAACCTCCCCATGTGGCGGTGGGTTTTGGGGGGGTTTTTATTCCTATTTTTTCCCTGCTGCTTTAACTGTGCAGCGGGAGCCTTGGGGCCCACATTAGGGAGGTATAGTTATTTTATCACGATTGATCACCTTCTCGGTCAGCCGCAATAAAATATTACCATAGAATTGACTAGTAATGACCTTCTTTGCATGCATTTGCATTATTCATGCATGCAAACTCCATACAAAGAAGGTCATTGTAATAGGGGAGGGTATTTGAGCAGGGACATACAAAATATCGCATATAGCATGTGACATATGTGCGTTAATGCCATTTATCGCGTGTTCCTGCCCTAACGCACTTGGGGCCGGATTTTAAAAGTTACGCCTGCCAGAGGCAGGCATAACTTTCCCAACAAAGGTAGGGGGAAGGTTTAAATAGGGCCGGGGGGGTGGGTTAGGTAGGGGAAGGGAGGGGAAGGTGCGGGGGGGTGGAAGGAAAGTTCCCTCCGAGGCTGCTCTGATTTCGGAGCGGCCTTGGAGGGAACGGGCAGCGCGCACAGGGCTCGGCACGCGCAAATTGCACAAATGTGCACCCCCTTGCGCGCGCCGACCCCAGATTTTATAAGATACGCGCAGCTACGCGTGTATCTTATAAAATCCGGCGTACTTTTGTTCGTGCCTGGTGTGCGAACAAAAGTTTGTGCACGCTAGATTTATAAAATCTACCCCTTGATGAATGACCCGCTATGTTTGCTAGCTGGCCAGTGGTGGAATATGGACCTCTACATTCTTTAATACAGCGTTATACTCAGGATCCAAGCCATTCCTCAATTTGCATATCCCTGAGACAGATGAAAAGTGAAGTGGAACATAATTAGTTGCACTGATAAAAGATTGGTAAATCAGCAAAACTCTTAATATCATAAACATCTTAATATCACAAACTGCAAACCCACTTCCGCCCCACTCCCATATTTCTTGTCACCTGAGTTCCTTAAAACAAAAAAGAAATAGTTATCCACCCAGAAAGAAAGAGAGGATGAGAAATCTGCTTTTGCTGGATTAGAAATCTCATGCATATAACCTGCAGTCTGTGTTTGATTTTTATTAATTTTTATCACCAGTATTCTACAAAATAAGAGGCAAAGCTCCTTAAGGACACAGCGCTTTCTTATTTGAATTGTAGAAAAGCTAGTCTGCAAACAGGCTGCCTGCAGGTCAACATCTGTACTTTCATTAGTGCCTCATTTCCTTTGCCCAGAAGCTCCACAGCTACAATTTAATTCTGACTCTCAATTGAATGGAATTGCTTGCAGAGGACAAATGAAGGCGATAGGAAACGTGCTTCTATGCAGAGCTTTAAGTGGCAGGCAGCACTAGCTAGATTCTGCAATTCAGCAACTTGCCCGTTTCTTGGCTCTGCTGCCTTCTTATTTGATCTTATTCTTTGGTCTCCTTTTTTTTTTTTTAACGTATTATATTTTATTTTACACATTCACACTTCCTGGTATAAAGTGTGTTTCACTTTGTTAAAAATACAATCTGACTAAAAGAAAGCAACCTTCATCTTACTTATCTATTTTGGAAAGTGTTAAAATGCCATCATCTATTAGATAGTAGCATGGTAGGTGATAGCAGATAAAGACCAATCGGCTCACCTAAATTGCCCACTTGTTCCTGTCTAAATTGCTTTAGCTAAGAATATCTCTCCCAGCTGTCAACTGTACAAGATTGACCATCTGCAGGCTACCATTCCTTATCCAAATCAGTTTTTTTGTCTTTCCTCTTTGGTTCTCAACAATTCTGGATAGATTAGCATGCAAACTCCCTCACTTATATCAACATTCAGGCTCCCCCCCCCCCCCCCCCTTCCCAATTACTTTTACCCAAACTGTTAACCCTGTTCCTAGCACTATCCTCTATATCTGTCACAAGCATGACTAAATTGTTACAGTGCTGGTTGTGGTTTCCACCATTTCAGCTGGTAAATTATCTGGTCATGCCAGATTCATGTTTTGCCTCCAAGAGGTTATAAGTATCAGTACAGCCAGACCCACTTTTCCTTTAATTCATGATAATCAGAATACTTATGCAGAAGGAGCTCTCAAAACATTGAATACTTAAATTTTCATCTGGAAATAAATATGAAGCTTATCTTAAGAGATTTTTGTTCAACAGCTAATTTGATTGTCTATCATTTTGCTAATAGCACCCAGGGCAGGACACATTGAGGAGGCAGTGTTCACAGCTCCCTGCTCTCCCTCTCCTCCCCTACCACCAGGAGGAAAGGAGTTCCCAATCATTACTCAACATGGACACCTACTGGGCTAGCAAAAGGGTACACTTGTGAGATATTCACATCCTTAACCTAGAGACCTTCCACTGTGATGTCAGGACCAGGGAACTGGGAATAAAAAGGGAGATGTATATATGGGGGTAAAGGGAGGGGAAGGGGAAAATAACACACATGAAGGACTACAGAACCACTGTCTAGAATCTGCTTGTCAGAAATGGCAGTAGACAGGAGTGAGGGAGTTCTGAATGGGCTTAGAAGATCATGGATTAGAAATATGATAATCATGTCCTTGTTACATGTACCGCCGATGGCAACCCCGCAGTGCGACCCTCTCACCTTTCCAGACGGATTCCAACTGCTGGCTCCTCCTCGCTGGTGGAGGTGGGCCGCCAGCTCCAACCTCGGGTTCCCTCCAGTGCCTCCGGCCCTGCCACGCTACCCAGTGTTGCTAGCCAAGATGTCCCTGCTCGTTGGGCCTCTCCGTGTGGCCTGCGGAGAGATGCCTCCATCAGCGCCACGCCTCTTCCTAGGCACACGCGCATCACTGATTCTTTTGAAGGGCCCGCGGCGGGAACCTGGCCGCGGACCCAGATGCTGACTTCAGACTCTTCAGCGTATATTAGCTCAGGCCTCGCTCCATAGCGTTGCCTTTGCAACAGGTCTCCTCATACTCCAAGTACTTGTTGCTATTCCTGAATCATCTCATCTTTGTGTTCCTGTCTTCCTGGTTCCCGGTTCCTATTCTCCTAGTTCCTGTTCGTCTATGTGCTGGATTGACTCTCTGGATCTGACCACCGCTAATCCTGACTAATCTTCAGCTTCCCTCCAGCCCTGGACCTCCTCTACGCCTGACTACTCTTCAGCTTCTCTCCAGCCCTGGACCTCCGCTACGCCTAACTACTCTTCAGTTTCTCTCCAGCCCCGGACCTCCGCTACGCCTGACTACTCTTCAGCCTCTCTCCAGCCCCAGATCTCTTTTACACCTGACCACGCCTGCCTTCTTCATGCCCTGACCACTGCCTTGCTTGACTACGCCTGCCTTTTCCGTGCTCTGACCATTGCCTTGATTGACTACGCTTGCCTTCTCTGTACCTTGACGACTGCCTGGATTGACTACACCTGCCTTCTCCGTGTCCTGACCTTTGCTTTGCACGACTATGCTATAGACTTTCCTGTGTTCAGAGTTCTACATTGCTTGCCACAACTTTCACTCACCGCCGGCTCCGAACCTAGCCTGTCAGCGATGCCTCTCCTCGTCTATCCTCTGGACATGGCCTTCCTTTGCTTGGGTGCCTCCAGTTCTCCATTGTTCCTTTGGCACTGGAGCCTCCCTACCAAATCCTGTCCAGGATAGAACTACATCATCTACAGACTGCTGTCTCTGGGCTGAATTACTATTCATCTCTGGCTAACCTCGAGGCCCACCTAAGTCCTGTTGGCCCCGGCACCCAAAGGCTCAACCTGAGGGGAACGAAGGCTGGTTTAGTTGAAGTTCCAGCAGCCTTTAGCTTCAGCCCACTCCACCTGCTGACGGTGGAGATCCGTAATCCCTCACCTACGGGTTGCGTCAACCCCACCTCAGCCCAAGGGTCCACCTCCAATGCAACAGTCCTCCCACTCCCCCCCTCCCCCTCCCCCCCCACACACACAAAAAAGAAATTCAGACAATATATATTTTAGCAAGCATCAATATACAAAGATATACAGGGCAGCATAGACAGCATCAATCACATAATGTAATCAATCTGCATGAAACAGCATAGCAGTACCTGCAAGTTTAACATAGTAAATCTTTACAAACTTCCAGTTAGCACTGAAACAATAAGTAGAGATCAAAGCTATGCCCCTTGAGAAGCCATAACATGTATCCTCAATAATTTTAGCCTTCTACGTTGCTATGTAATTACAGTTCCTGTTCATTAACAAAATTAAAGTATGCAGGTGCTCCTAACTCTTCTGCTTAAGTACTAGAGTATGTATAGTGGAGGCGTCACTGTATTCTGTTCAAGGGATATTTTGATGCAATGCCTTGTCAGCAGAGTTTCCTGGAAATATCAGCTATTCACAAAAATGGGATACTCTGACAAGAAAAAGGTGAGGTGATGTCTCCATCTTAAACCAACAGCTGTGATCTGCTTCTCAACTTAATTAGTAAATTAGCCTTATTCTGCTGCAGGGCTTAACAGCAAGATATCCTAAAGTCAAATAAGCAGACCTGGTCTTGGTCTTTCCTAAACACTGTTGCTCTGTTACCAGTGACTGGCATGAAGGTTATTTTCTGTACATTAGAAAAGAGTTCACCAAACTCAGCCCTCAAGGGCCACAACCCATTCGGGATTTCAGGATTTGCACACTGAATACGCATGAGAACCATCTGCATGTACTGCCTGCATTGTATGCAGATAGATCTCATGCATATTCATTGTGGAAATCCTGAGAACCAGACTGAGTTGCATCCCTCAAGGACAGAGTTTGGGGATACCTGCATTAGAATACTGTTTTGGCTTGAAAAATAAAATGCAGCTAGCCGAGTGTCTTGGTGTTGAAGGGATACTGAAATGGCAAACGTTTGCACCAAAAGCCCTACAGGATGAGACTTAAAGACTTAAATATGCATAACTTACAGGGAAGGAGAAATGGGAGGTGAAGGGGGAAAGTTAAGACAGAGACATTCAAATACCTCAAAAGGTATCAATCAGGCACAGGAAGCAAATCTTGTTTTAAGAATGCTGTAGAACAGGAGTCCCCAAACTTTTCATGGAAACAAGAGGACTGGAGTTCACTAACAGGCCGATTCAGTAAAGTCCGCGGGAGAGCGGACGAACGCCCGCTCTCCCGGCGCGTGCACCGGCCCTTTGCCGGTGCACGCGATTCTGTATTTAAATTAGGTGATGCGGTAAAAATGGGGAAAAGGAGGCACTAGGGACACTAGCGCATCCCTAGTGCCTCCTTTTTACAGGAGCGGTGGCTGTCAGCGGGTTTGACAGCTGACTCTCAATTTTGCCGGCGTCGGTTGTCGAGCCCGCTGACAGCCACGGGCTCAGAAACCGGACGCCGGCAAAATTGAGCTTCCGGTTTTCAGCCCGACAGCCGCAGGCCGAATTCAAATTTTTATTTATTTATTTTTTTACTTTTTTTACTTTTCGGGACCTCGGACTTAATATCGCTATGATATTAAGTCGGAGGGTGCACAGAAAAGCAGTTTTTACTGCTTTTCTGTGCACTTTCCCGGCGCCGGAAGAAATTAGCGCCGACCTTTGGGTGAAAGTAAAATGTGCGGCTTGGCTGCACATTTTACTTTCTGTATCCCACGCACATACCTAATAGGGCCCTCAACATGCATTTGCATGTTGAGGGCCCTATTAGGTGCCGCGGGTTGGACGCGCATTTTCCTCCCCTTACTGAATAAGGGGTAAGGGAAAACGCGCGTCCAATAGCAGGCTAACAGTGCGCTCCGTCGGAGCACACTGTACTGTATCGGCCTGTAAGTGGGGTAGGTGGAGGCAGGTGGGCATGTATGGCCCTTTTGATGATCTGAAATGCAAAGAAAGGGGGAAGGGGGAAGGCGGAGGAGACAGCTCCCAGGGGTGTGGAACAAAGCAAACGATTTCTTATACATTGCCAGCCATGCTGTCTCCCTTCCCCCTCCCCGCCTCCCCAGAAACCCTGCCTTCCTTTTCCCCTTACCCTGCCCCCCTGAGATGAAGGGGGATCAAAGCTGTTCCTCATGAGAAGTCTTAACATTTGCCCTCAACAATTTTAGTCTTCTAAGTTAAGAAGTAACAAAATTAAAGTATAGAGGTAATCCTAGCTTCTCTGCTTAATTGCTAGATATATTGGAGGCATTACTGTATTCTGTTCACACGTGAAAATACTAAAAACAGTCTTGGTGGGCCAGATCCCACCATAGGAAGGAAACGTATGTTAGGCTGGAAAAACAAGCTTGCCAGGACTGGTCCAGCCTCGTAGGCTGTGGTTTGGGGACCCTTGCTCTAGAAGAAGAGGTCACAATAAAAGGCTCCACAAGATAGACTCAGGAGCAACAGAAAAAGTGTGGTAGATACAAGGAATAGCCGCTCAGTGGAGGTGGCAGAGATAAAAGCAGTAACAGAATACAAGAAAGCCCGAGATTGGCAGAGAGGATCTCTAGTTGTGAAATAGAGAGAGGGAAGCCAAAGATCAACTGGAATCTATGGCATAGCAGCCAAAAATTAATTGGGCAGACCAGACGGGCCCTATGCTCCTTATCTGCTGCACTTTAAAACTCCACACTCAGATCTTCTGGGTACAGAATTCACCACAACACATACAGTTCTCGCAGAATCTCTCGCACCATACACTAGAAATAAAGGGACAGAACTTTTCTTTACTAAGCCAAAAACAAAGAAAGCAAGAATTCAAACCATTTACCCTGGTGTCTTCTTGCAGGCTGAAAGGATGCTGATGGGGCTTAAATTTGACTGGAAAGTATCCTGGCCTTTTACATGTACATGAATACAGTATATGTTTTGAGATTTCCTTTCGTGAAAGTATACTGCTCCCGCACCTTGAAGTGTTTATCTTTTTAATTCTAATCTCATCAGTCAATGTATCTAGTAACCAAAACAGTTCAGTTTTGTTCTGTTTCATAAATCCCTTAATATCTCATATAAAGTGATCCAAGGTCTTAAATATGCATTCTAGCATTTCATTGTATGATACTCGGTGAGAGGGCTGATAAGCTGTCACTAATTTCTACCCTGAGGGCAAATGTTTCCAGGCTGGGCAAAAGGAAAGCATCCATGGCATTAAGAAACAATCATTCATCTGAATTAACATTCTACTCTAGATGAGGTAATTAATTAAGCAAAAGAAAACAATCTTTAGTACTTTGTTCTGATAATTAACTAGGTTGAATCTGCCACCAGCAATTTACTACGGCTGGGGACAGAAATTTTCAATTGTTCAGCATCAATCTGCAAGCTCTTTATCTGCTCGCAAGCGTTTTTCAATAATTCTTTATCAACGTTTTTCAATAATTCTTTATCAAGTGACATTTGGCGTGAGCACCAACATGAGGAAGCTCTATTTAAGATGTTTATGTAACTTTTGAAGAACTGTTATCGCTTGCCGTAGGTTGTATGTCTCTTTATGTGTTGTTTGCACAGCGCTGTGTACGTCATGTAGTGCTATAGAAATGTTAAGTAATAGTAGTAGCCGATGTTACTGTCTGGTTGGTGTGTTGAGATCTCTGGATTACTCTCTCAATTGCACCTCTCAGCTTTCCTATGAAAAACCCATTATCTTCAAATTTCCTGACTTTTTCCGGCTTAATCAGGCCTTCACCTAAGTGGTAAGTACTTCTGTATTCCAAGCATAGTTTGGATTTCTGTTACTAGAGTCTCTCTCTCAACAGTTTTACTGTTACAATATACAAGAAGGTTGTGTTGCATTATTTATGTCAATGTATCCTGATATTCCTTGGCTGTAAGTGTATAAGGTGACTAACAGGAGAATTCAAACTCTTTGTGCAAATGATTTGAGTCTGTAGGCAAGATGTTTAATCATCAGAAAAGGTGTGTGGGGGGGGGGGGAAATAAAGATTCTCTCTCACTTGCTCGCTCTCCCCTCCCCCCACCCAGATACACTCACAGTCTGATAATCTCTTCCACACAGTCTCAGCACCAGTACCAAGGGCTCACAGACACTCCAGTGGCATGTTCAAAAAATACTTTATCTGTTACCAAATCTCTGAAGTCCATCAAAGGAATCTCCTCACTTAATCTTCCAAATCCAAGTTTGCAAAAACAGTCTCAGTCCTGATTCTCTACGTAAGTGCCCCTTAGGCTAGCAAGCTCTAGGAAAATTTCTGCCCTTCAGGTGGTGGAAAATAGATTCCTAGTGGGGCTACTAAGTCTCCTATCTCACCTCCGATGTTTACTTAAAACTCCCAAAACCAGCAAACCTAGGCTCTTCAGCTCCTGCTCCTGGGCAGGAAGGAAGAAAACTCTCCTCCAAAATTCAGTAAGTTGTCTGATAGCCACACTGCTGTCCCTCCTTGTAGTGCAGGCAGGGCACCACAGCTCTTTTTCCTAAGTCCTGAAGCCGGGCACAGTGACTGCCACATAAAATCTCTTCAGCAATCCTTCTCTCCACTAACACAAACCCTTTTCAGACCAGCTGGGATATGCATTTTCCCCTCTCCCAGGTATCAGTCTGTGGGGCCTAATGTAGATTGGGGAAACTCCAAACCAGACACTCCTCCTTCCCTAAAACATAACTAAAAACTCCCACACTGATTTCCCGCCCTGAGCAATCCAAGCAGCCTCAATGGAGGTGCTAGTCCGGGATGGTCCAACCCTCTGGCATGCTAATTCAGGGCTTGAGCTAGAGATATATATAGTGGAGTCCTAGAGAGTATCTACAAACAAATTTCAGTGTTTTTGAGTGTATTCAATCTATTTTATTAAATATTTAGACATATCAACATATACATTTTGAACCAGGCAGGGCGTTAATACATAGCAATGTTTTAAAAAATATACTTAACGCCTAATTCATTTGCCATGGTCAAAGACCAAAAATAGGGAGCTAAGAATCAAAGAAAACAGAGCACCACAAAGGATCGACAAACGAAAATGAGAAACAAAAGAAATACAGGTGGCAAGTACTGCATATCAGGTCAGACATAGGATTTAAACCTCAAGAGAAGCCGAAATAAGTCAGAAAAAACGATTCTGGTTCAACAAGGGTTTTTGCGACCTTCCCTTTCTGTAGCGAAAGAGCAAATTGATCAGGGTTGCAGAAAGTGTACATAAGAACCTGGATCTTAATCCTGTATTTACAGGGCCAGAACAGGTTGAACTGCATTCTGACAGAAGGAACCTCATGTTTCATACTCAGGAACTCTGCTTCCTCCTGGCCTTTGGCCTGACAGACATCTGGGTGCAATCACATTTTCATTTCAAAAAGAGGGATTCCAATTTCAGAAGCAAATGCTAATATACCCAGTCCTTGTTGGGTTCCAGCACACACAAGATCAATATTGTTCACATGCAAAAAAAAAAAAAAAAGCTAATTCCAACATATCCAAAAGCTAAGAGTAATTCATTACAGATTCCAATTTCTTTTTTTTTTCTGTGACACTTTTCCAGGAAGAAAATAATCACAACTGGAAGAAAGGTCTCTAGAAATATGAAGATTTTGAAATATACATTCTTAAACAACTCAGCGCAATGCCTTCTACCATGGGAGAATTCAACATTCACAGATTTCTCCAATTCAGAGTTTCCCCACAGATTCCAGTTTCTTTTAAATCACAGTATTATCTTTAATCAAAATCGAATTATCATCTTTTATTGAATACGTTTTTATGGCTAACTTGTGAACTTCTTCTTGAGGTCCAAATTCGTTATAATCCGCCTTGAGGCCATTTTTAGTAAAAAGTGGAATATCAAATGTCTATCTATATATAAATAGTTCTTTCAGTAGAAATATGAATTTTTAAATCAGAAATGGCAGTTCCCAGAACTGACAGTTTAGGTAAAATATACTGTTTCATTTCCTGCATCCTTTTCAAAATCTGCTGCATTGCAACCTCAGAATTCTGCTCTGAATCCCCAATGAAGATAATAACCCAAGTTGTTTTTAGAGTCTACTACCAAAGAAGCAGCGTGTTCCAAGGAACATGTCCCCAGAACTCTCCCCGCCTCCACCAACTCCGGCAAAAAGAGAATTCAGAAAGGAGCTCCATAGGAGAAGACACACTGCATCCGGATAAAGAGGCCTTTAGTGAAGAGAGAGACTGGAGTCGCCACATCTCCAATAGCAAATAGAGAAGTACCACTGGGCCAGCTGGGCCATCCACAGACACATCTTCGAGCCCAGACTGCAGCTGCAGAAAGCTGTCCATTAGCTCCACAATCAAAACCTTTGGACAATCCCCCAGTGGGGAAGTTCTTGACGTGACACAAGAGAAGATGTGGGTTCCAAGAGACCAGGATTAACATTACTGCTGACCAATTGCCTTGTTGCTTCACCTCTCTCCAGTCAGATCTTTTTCTTTCCTCTCTCTAACACTCTTTCTCCTCGCCCAGTTCTTTTTAATCAACAGAAAGTTTACTAGCAGAAAATTAAAATATTACGACAGCAATAAATATCACAATGCAGTGACAAAATTTCAATTGCATCGCTGTTTTGCATGGCAAGACTGTGTTTAAAAAAATTATATTGTAGGAAGCTTAAACTAAGATTTAAACAATTGCTATTGTATGAATAGAGAGGACCATACAATCAAAATCACAGCTTGCAGATGTAAATCAGCCCCTGAGAAAATCAAATTATTTTACCTGTATTGTGACATTTGTTTGGCTCACTGCCTACCAGCCCTCATCAGCTCAATCCAACCTCTTTGGATTTCCCATGATAATTTACAGCTCTGGCCCTGATTGATTGTCTCATCACCTCACACAGAGGATTTGTGCTGCATTCATAACTTTAACTATATATCTGGCATGATCTCAAAGATGAAAAATCATACAAATGTAAATATCCTTTAACCCAGTGCGGTAATTTTTATAACAGCGTGAGTTCCTTATGCAGCAGCTACGTGCATAAATTACACCGATTTTCAAAGCAAACTTTATATGCACAAGCACGCTTTGGGGTAGATTTTATAATTTTGCGCGAGCGCGTACTTTTGCTCGCGCACCAGGCGCGAACAAAAGTACGCTGGATTTTATAAGATACGCGCGTTGCCGCGTGTATCTTATAAAATCCAGGGTCGGCGCGCGCAAGGGGGTGCACATTTGTACAACCTGCGCGCACCAAGCCCGGCGCGCACTGCCTGTTCCCTCCGAGGCCGCTCCGAAATCGGAGCGGCCTCGGAGGGAACTTTCTTTCCACCTCCCCTCACCTTCCCCTCCCCTCCCTTACCTAACCCACCCCCCCTGCCCTATCTAACCCCCCCCCTACCTTTTGTTGGCAGATTTACGCCTGCTGAAAGCAGACGTAAATCTGCACGCGCCAGCAGACTGCTGGCGTGCCATCACCCGGGGGCTGGTCCGGAGGCCTTGACCATGCCCCCGGGCCGGCGCCATGCCCCCCGGTCCCGCCCCGAACCGCCCCCTGACCCCAGACACGCCCCCTCCCCGCCCCTTTTATGAAGCCCCGGGACTTGCGCGCCGGCGCGTGAGGGCCCTGCGTGCGTAAATCCGGCCGGATTTACGCACGCAGGGCATTTAAAATCCGGCCCTTTGCGAATTACACTCAAGCACGCACACAAACTTGCCCGCACAAAATTACCTTCTCTTTGTAACACGTGACTGGGACATGCAGATTTACACACATGCATTTTAAAATCGTAAAGTATTCGTGTGGATGCAAATTCCACCCCCCAGAATAAATTCTGTTGTGTGTTCAAAGCGTATGCACAAAACTGGTTTATGTGGCACATTTCTATATGCACAAACCATTTTTATATGCACAAACCACGGGCAAATTTACAAGAACCCATTTATGCATGTGAGTTGTGTGTATAAATGATTTGAAATTTCATCCTTATATGTCCCACTTTTCTAAACGCTTGTTCTCTCCAGGTTTGGTTGGGTTTTTCTAGCAAAAAGTTAAATCTTGCCGCCTTGGCAATGGTCAATATGTCATATCCTCAATAAGGTAGGATGACAGGGCTTTAAACACCCCTCCCCATATTGCACAGGCTCTCAATCTCAGCGAAAAGGCCAAGAAGGGATCTGTTTTCAACTCTGAGCTCAGGCTTTGTGCTTGGAGCCTAGCCAAAAAGTAGTAGCCAAGGGGCTGATGTTATTAGCTGAACGTTAAAACTGTACACTGAAATTCAATGCACAGTTTCTTAACGCATAAGCTAATGGTTGTTTTTTGTTTTTTTTTACTTCCTATGCAGTAAGACATTGGCATGCGAATGCATCGGGAGTTAATAAATGCATACAAACCAGAAAATGTGCACAAAGAAAAAGCAGGGATGGTAACTTTGAAACAGCTGCATGGGCGCACATGTATGTGCGTTTGCCAGCTCGAGCCAAAGGACACAGCCATTTTATAACATACGGGAGTATATGCGCGCATGGTATAAAATTGGCTGTCCATGCATACATGTGCGCACAATTTTATGTGGATGCGTGCATGTGCACACAAATGCCACCTCTTCCGCATAAGTGGGGGAATTTTATAAGGGACGTGCACCGTCGCCATAAGGAGTTTTCACAGTTCACTCCCAGTTCACAGTGAAGGATAGGACTTCCCAAATGCCCTAGTTTAACAGACTCCCTTTACCTGTGTTAGCCCCAACCCTTAAAATCTCGCTGGCTAGCCTAGATTTTTTTTATTTTATTACTTACACTCCATCCATAGCAATAGTAAAGTTTTGCGGCAGGAGAACCCGGCATGCGTGTGTGCACATTCCATTTTAAAATCCCACAACACCCATGTCCCACCCATTCCTCGCCCCTTTATTGGGCTCTCTCACGTCTGTGTGCCCCAGGAGATATGCACATACATGGGCGGCTTTTAAAATCCACTTGCTGCGCACCGGCCGAATACACTCTCTTATCTCATGGCTTTGTCACACCGGGCTTTTAAAATTCCCCCTTTAGCATATAAAAAAACCCCATGTTTTATGTGCCTAAAATCCTGACTACCGGTCCAGGCTCCAGAACTCTTGCTTCTGCCCACAGACTAACACTAGTGGGAACTTTACTCCACCTCTTACCAGGAATAACATTTTCTGCACTAAGAAACCATGGGTTAAACCAGTACATCTCTTTGCATGGGGGGGACAGGAATTGGTAACAGCTAATGCCTATACTTGCATGGTATTTCCACGCAGGGGCATGAAGCAATGAATACAGTTCTTCACACATCATTTTTAAACACAAAACTACTTGCTGCATCGGGAATAAAAGTTGCGCACACCTTATTACATCGAGCCCTTAGTAAATCCTTTCTCTGGTTTCCTACCACTTTAAGTAAATGAGCTTACAAATGAGCATACACATTCCCATTGTCAAACCAACATCTCCAATCCCCATCACTCCTCCCCCAAATATCTGATTCTCAAGCAATATTCACCTTAAAGTGTGCCACCCAAACCATTCCATTATGTCAGCAGGAGAACCAGCGGGAAGCAATCTATCATAAACTTGAGCAAATGAAGAATGAGATTGCAAATCACTCCTTCCTATGAACTAGGGATCCTTTTCATACTGAAAGCCCATTACAGTCTGAAATCCTGATCAAAAGCCTTCTACTAAAATGTACAGTCATTTCATAGATCTTGTTAAACCGACAGAGGTAATTTATCCTGTCCCGTGCCCATCCATCCAAGTCACCATTCGCGTGATCTTATAAGAGCCTGTTCCTCAATGTGTCAGTACCCAGAAGCCTGTTCCTAGCCATTTCTCACAGCTGCCACGTGTAGCTTACGAGGTATAGGAATGTTCCAAATCCTGCCAGATTTACAGAACCAGTCAATAAACCCTTTATTCATTCAAATCTTTGCAGCAAGGTTCAATAGCCTCTTTTCTTAAATTCTCTTTACCTCGAGGCACCCAGGTAATAGCTAGTCCAATTACAATTGGCACTTTATTTTAAATTGAAGATATATATATATATATACACATATATCTAGGAATGGTTTTCCTGACATTTTCCTTCTAATACCTTATAAAACTGGTTAATCTAGATTACAAAGTAATGCAATCAACCTGAAAGGAATTAAAAATAAGGAACAGAGTAATCCCAATTTCACATTTTAGTAGAAATAATAAACACGTAGTAGATGGTACCTTTTTATTGGACAAACGTAATTAACTTGTGATTAGCTTTGAGGAGCTTCTTTCATCAGGACATTCTTCACTGACGCAATGATGGGGGTGTACATGAAAAATAAATCTATTCAGTTTGTTTGACTCTGATTTTTTTCTTTTGGTTCAGGCCAAAAAAAATCATTTGTTTATTCTTGTCATTCAGTCATTCATTTTTCATTAACCCCAATGGGGGAAGCAGAGTATTCTATTCAGGGCTCTAAAACTGGAGTTCTCTATCCAAGTTTAGGGAAACTTGCAGGCATATATCGACGACACAGAAAACCATGAGTGGGGAAAAGAGGCATAAAGAGTGGCATGAATAGCCCAAGGCACCATGAGAGGGGCAAAGCAGAACCAACAGCTGCAGGAGTTCCCCAAGGCACCATGAGGAAGGAGTTGGAGCAGACCGAGCAGTAACAAAGATAAAACAACAAAGCAAGGCACTGAACCAGAAAAGAGGAATGGCGGGAAAAGCCAGCACTCAGTCCTGCCATTTGCATGGAAATTCAGGGAAACCCAGGAGAGGAAGGTTTATTTTAAGGAAAGCCAACTTTTCTACCAACTCTGATATGAGCCGTGAATGATGTGGGCTCACAATGTCCCCTGCCATAGAGAACACCTATATACTAAGGACACTGGTTGGTTGAGAAGGAAATAAAATGCTGGTCCACCTTGACCAGATCATGGCCTTGCACACCCAGCATGCCAATGAGTCTGTGCCCATGTCCTTGATGGGTTCCTCAAGAAGAACATAAGAACTTGCCATGCTGGGTCAGACCAAGGGTCCATCAAGCTCAGCATCCTGTTTCCAACAGAGGCCAAACCAGGCCACAAGAACCTGGCAATTACCCAACCATTAAGAAGATCCCATGCTACTGATGCAATTAATAGCAGTGGCTATTCCCTAAGTAAACTTGATTAATAGCTGTTAATGGACTTCTCCTCCAAGAACTTATCCAAACCTTTTTTGAACCCTGCTACACTAACCACATCCTCTGGCAACAAATTCCAGAGCTTTATTGTGCATTGAGTGAAAAAGAATTTTCTCCGATTAGTCTTAAATGTGCTACTTGCTAACTTCATGGAATGCCCCCTAGTCCTTCTATTATTCGAAAGTGTAAATAACCGATTCACATCTACTTGTTCATGACCTCTCATGATCTTAAAGACCTCTATCATATCCCCCCTCAGCCATCTCTTCTCCAAGCTGAACAGCCCTAACCTCTTCAGCCTTTCCTCATAGGGGAGCTGTTCCATCCCCTTTATCATTTTGGTTGCCCTTCTCTGTACCTTCTCCATCGCAACTATATCTTTTTTGAGATGCGGCGACCAGAAATTGTACACAGTATTCAAGGTGCGGTCTCACCATGGAGCGATATAGAGTCTTTTGAGCAGGGGGGTCTCCTGTGCTGGGAGGGGGGGAGTGATGGTCTCTACTGCCAACTTCTGTTGCTATGGCCAATGTCGGAAGACCCCATTCTGCAGTGGATATAGGGGAGGAGTGGTGGATAATACTGAGGAAGTGGTAGCTGATAGTACTGTATGGGTGCCCACTCTCTTCCGCTGCTCCCCACTGCCCTTCTGCTTCTGGTGCTCCCTTTCCTGCTCCCAAAGCACCAGCATCTCTTTTAAGGTAATTAAGACTGCTAGACTGGAGGAAAACACCCCTTTTCACCCATGTTTACACAGTGAAGTTGGAATGTAAGGATCATGGTAGGTGAGAGTAATAAGCCTATTTTCCAGTTGCTGCTGCGGGTAATCTACAAGCAGAAACACCTCCGGTTCCAGTCCCTCGTCTTGCAGGAAACACTCTAACTTCTCTTCCAGAATATTAAATATGAGGATGACATCGCTCAGGGTGGCTAACAAGCTCCTTCATGGCATCCTTGAAAGGCTTCAAGACCTGTACCATGTGTATCATATGTAACCAACCATGAGGTCCTCATGGGCAATTCACACCAATGTTGGTGCCCAGAGAGAAGTCATGAAGGGCTGTGCATTGTTCCACTAACCTCTGCAGTACCAATAAAGATCAAATTTCACATGGTGAATAAATAAGAACATGAGAACTTGCCATACTGGGTCAGACCAAGGGTCCATCAAGCCCAGCATCCTGTTTCCAACAGTGGCCAATCCAGGCCATAAGAACCTGGCAAGTACCCAAAAACTAAGTCTATTCCATGTTACCGTTGCTAGTAATAGCAGTGGCTATTCTCTAAGTCAACTTAATTAATAGCAGGTAATGGACTTCTCCTCCAAGAACTTATCCAATCCTTTTTTAAACACAGTTATACTCATTCTTCATGCTCTGGTGAAAATAGCCTACTATTTTCCTGCACTTCTCAAGCAGTTCCTTGAGGACTGAGTTGCTATATTGCTCCTTGGACCCCAGCTCCAGGGCATTCCGTCGTGCTAGGTGAAGCAAGCATGCAAAGCAATAGAGCTTCTGACAGTTCCCATCTTCCATTGCCTTTTTCATGTTAGTGCCACTGTTTGTAATAAGAAAAACATGAACAAGAGTCCTGTCTCTCTGGCCTAGCTGCCAAAATGTAATTATTCTTATTATTGCTACTAAGTTATGGACCAAAGTAAGATCCCTATTTGTCTGCCCCTACCTCAGCTTCTACCCGCTGCTGCCTTGACCAGTTACCACCAATGTACCATCAGGGAGAGGTAGGCATATATAACATTCTGACTGGTCCAGATGTTGTTCGTGAAATGAATGGTAATCTCCTCCACCCTGGCCAGCTGCACCTATACTCAATATGCAGAATGGGGATGACCTGCCTAGTGAATGCTGTTCTGGATATCACTTTGTAATTTGTGATTAAGAGGTGCAACAGCTGCTTAAATCCCATGTTCTCTATCACCTGCAAGAGCTTGTCATCTAGGGCAAACATTTCCCTGATGCATCGGGTCACCACCTTTGATGATGTCTATCTCTTATACCAGGACAACAATGTGGAACACCACCCAGTTTATTCCCTGGTGACTTGTCACTACTTGCTTGTCACCTCACTGGGAAAGGGGCTGGGGGCCCATCTTTGAAGATGGGCTTCCCCTTTTCTCTGGCTTTCCTGCTGCTGCTTTGAGTGGAAGATGGGGACACCAGACTAGTACCGGCAGCCTTTCCTGACACCGACACTAACAGATTTTGTTTTTGCGGATGATGGTCCAAGTAGCTTTCTGACAGTGAATACATTCCGCAAGACGCTGGTCCTCCAGGTCTCTGAGGTAACTCCACATCTCTGATGTCTTGCGGAATCCCCCTTCCCTTTCTGCATCCACGGGTGCTGCTACTACCTGGACTGGAGTTGAGGTCAGACCTGGAGGAAAAAGGCCAGGGGGCTTCTCTGGTGCTCCCCACTACCTGCTCTTCCTAGGGAAAGTGAAGACGGGGGTCGCCGTGGCTCCAAAAGTACCGCTTGCTGCCTCATGCGGCTGCTCACTGAATGGCGTACTAGTGAGTACGCCAAATCCTCCTCAGCTACTAGATCTTCAGTGTCTTCAGATTCTGAAAATCCTGGAAATGCTTCATCTAAATCAGTGATTTCTGTCAAGAACTGCTGCAGTCAGTCCACAGGAGGTGAGCGCTGGTGAGTGCTGTACCAGTTTGGGCTCTTTCACTGCTTCTGATTCCCCACTGCTGATGCCACTCTCCAGTGTCTGCTTGTGCACAACAGGAACACTGAAGATTTGATCAGGAAGCTGCTGTTCCTGCTTCTTACCTGACCCTAACCCTCACCAGCTCTAGTTGATTTTCCCCTCCTTTAAAAAATCTCTCTTTACCTTGAGTTGGGCCCCCTGGTCTTATCCTCAGTAGTGCTGCTCATGCTAGATCTTGGCCTTTGTAGAGGAGCAAGTTTTCCTCTTTTTCTGCCATTCTTGCCATGTCTGCCCTCTGATGCCACAGGCAGTGCCATGATGGAAGTTGATACAGATCACTAGTGACACTGACTAGGGATTTTAGTGAAACAGTATACCCATAGTATAGACAAACACAAACAGTAGGCAGTCACTTTTGTTATGAAACAAAACACACACACACACACTGCTGTGCCTGCTAGGGGTTTCTAGTATTACAATACACCCAGTAGTATGGACCCACACACTAACAGATCAGTCACTTTTGTTATGAAACAAAGCACACACTGCTGTGCTGTCACTGATGTGTGCTTGGTGACTTGCATTAAGTGACATGCACAAATGCTGAGAGAGGAAAGGCTGCCAACTGCTCCTATGAGCTATAGCGTGCAGACAATCAGGTGAATTTTAAAAGGAGTTAAGCATGTAAATGTAACCATCATAACAATTTTAAAAAGCCATTTTCTCGGGTAACCTGCACTTATGCAAGTAAATCCTATGGACAATTCAATGGCATATATTGTAACAATTTTCAAAAGTCCGCTTGTTCAAAGTGCATTTACACATGTAAAACCCAATTTTAAGTGTTTAAATGCTTTTTAAAATCAGGCCCAATGTGACACACTGTGGGGCGGATTTTAAAAGGGTTATGTGCGTAAATTACGCGCGTAACCGCTCCTGCGCGTGTCACCGGGCCTATTTTGATAGGCCCGGTGACACGCGCAAGCCCCGGGACTGGCATATGTCCCAGGGCTTGAAAAAAGGGGCGGAGAGTGGATGGGGCGGGGTGGGACCGAGGCCTCCAGCACTGCGGCTGTGCCGGGGGATCGCACGCTGGCACTTGGCCGGCACACGCAACCTACGCCTACTCAAAGGCAGGCACAACTTATGGAACAAAGGTTAGTGGGGGGGGTTAGGTAGTGCTGGGGGGCGGGTTAGGTAGGGGAAGGTGGGGGGGGGGCGGAGGAAACAGGGAAATCCATCGGGGCTCCCTAGGGCTCGGCACGCGCAAGTTGCACAAGTGTGCACCTCCTTGCGCACGCCGACCCCGGATTTTATAACATGCGCGCGGCTGCGCACACATGCGCACAAATGTTATAAAATCGGGCAAATCTACACCCACACGTACCTCTTAAAATCCTGCCCTGTGTGTCTGTCTGCACTTTGCATTGTTACCTCTGTTGATATACTGAAACAGATTTCTATAGTGCCTCCTATGACACGGTGACAAGAGGCATTAGTTGCCTTGCTTTCTGCTATTTCAGTCTTTATAGAAATGTTTTCTTTCACTCCAAGAAAAATCTTCAGAACAGAATCTCTTGCCTATCTGCTAGCCAACAGAGAAATGACTCTGAACAAAATAGTGATTACTCAAGGTTCCATTTTCCTTACAGTTTCAGGTTGAAACAAATGAGGAAGTCACATTAGGAGAAGCTGGTTGAAAAAGTGTTTTACATTCGAATCCTTTCTTGCCCCTTCACATTCCAGTTTTCATTCTGCTAGGTAAGAGAATAGTAAAAAAAACTATAATTTTGTTTGCCCCATAAAATGGATCCAAAAACAAATTGAAATGAAAATTTTCATTAGGTTTTTTTTTTTTTTTATCCCCTGTCCATTTGTTTCATTTGGAACAAAAGAAGCCAAAAATGAACTTTTTCCAAATGAAGGCACATTCCTACCTGATAAAGGGTAGAAAGCTTAGTCACAAATGTATTGCTAGTACAATAAAAAAAGTATCAGCTACAGCTTGTTTGTTGCTCTTAACGTCTTATCAAAATGGATTACTGATTAATGTGGCAACACCACTTTAAAAATACAACATATCCACTATGGCCGGATTTTAATACGCCCGGTTTTATAACATGCGTGCGCAGCCATGTGCATGTATGTCCCGGGGCTTGAAAAAAGGGGCAGGGCGGGGCACCGCCCTGCCCCTTTTATGCCTGCAGCATAGCGGCCATTTGCCACTGTGCCTGGGATTGCACAACTTATTTTATAAGTTGCGCCTGCCTCTGGGCAGGCATAGGTTGCGTGCGCTGGCCACGGCCAGCCCGCAATCCCGGGGACAGCGGCAAATGACTGCTGTGCATGCAGGCTCCAGCCATACCTCCGCCATGCCCTGCCGCGCCCCTTTTTTTTAGCTCCGGGACATACGCGCATCCCGGGGCTTTATGCATGCCGCCGGGCCTTTTGAAAATAGGCCCGGCGAGCGTGGCTTTGAAAATCTGCCCCTATATATGTAGCACACAATACATACAACAAACATGCTATATAAATGTATGCATTTTGTTAGGGCAATTTTCAAAGTGATATAACATGGGTAAAAAGCTAACTGAAAATGGTGCACCCTTAATATAGCTATAAGTCTGCACCACGTGCAGCAACATGTGGTCTTTTAACTGCACCGAGAGAAGGCATTCCAATGGGCATGCTTAGTTTGCGGTGGCAAAGAAAGCACATAGATGACATTCGTAAATCTATGCATGTACTTTTCAAGCATAACTCTACCCACACAGAAAGCAGAAATGTCTCGGCATACTTTGTATCTGTGGCATTTTTTAATGTGTGTGTGTGTGTGTGTGAAATAGAGCGAGAGAGAGAGAAAAAGAAAAGGCTATTTTGTGTTCAGCATGTTTCTTTTTTTTAACAATATCATAATAAAAAATAAACAGAAATATAAAACAAAAGTATCTTCTTTATTAAATGACTGTTTTTGTACTATAGGTGTGCCTTGTTTTTAACTTAATGCATATATTTAGACAAGTTTAATGAACAGAACACCTCTTCTTGTACGAATTACTGCCACTGCCACCTGTGCATTTGATTCATTTTACCCCATGGTAAAGATAGTGAACCATGCCTGTTTTCTGGCTGGATAAGCTCTGCGGGTCGTTAAATCTCTGAAATAAGTAAATTATAATCAGTAATTTAGGTTTTGTCCTGATGCACATTGTAAAAGCTGTGAACTACTGTGTCTAGTTTATGTCTTTTGAAAGCAGGTGCTGTCATCAATGGTTAATAGTCTGCAAGAGGTCCTAGCAGCCTTCTGCTTCAGATTTACCATTGGAGGGATCACAAGAGAAAGGGCTTTTAAGATCATTGGCCCTACACTGCGGAACAGACTTCCAATAGAAATTTGCAGTATGCATGATTTTTTTTAATGTTTCATAAGGAAGTGAAAACTTGGCTTTTCACAACTGCTTTTATTTAATGATTAATTTTATCCTCCCCCGCAGAAAATTATAAATTAGATAGCTTTTGTTTATTTATTTAATATTATATATTTTGTTCCATGAAGCATAAGTACCGTAATTCATTTTATAATATTTATGTTTATTTTATTCTCTTGTTCCTGGCTCAGTGGTCTATAGAGTGTGTAATAAATCTCACAAAATAAATATTAACAAAAGTCTTCTCAAGCTGGGTCAGAGCAATAGTCCATCAAGCCCAGCAGTGACCAATCTGGGTCATTTCAAAGTACCAGCAGATCTTAATAGGTAAATCTCATCTCTGTTGCTTACTCCCTAAAGTAAGAGGTGGTGATCCCCACACCTGCCAGGCTAATCATTATTTAAGAACTTCTCCTCCAGTAACATATCAAAGCATTTTTTAAAACCCGGCTATACTATTAACTTTGATTATAACCTCCGGCAACAAATTCCACAGCTTAATTGCACAGTAAATGTAAACATTCTTTCCTAATTTAATTTCAAGTTTGCTACCAATTTGTTTCAAGGAGTACCACCTAGTCTTACTATTATTTGAGAGGGTAAATAACCATTCCCTATTACATTAACTTGTTAAAGCTCTCAACTACTGGTAACCAGGATCATCTAATGATGAGATGAAGATGCAAGTCCGGTAGAGCATACTAATAAGAGAATGTATGGGAAAAGCTAGGAAAACTGAAAGTGGACAAGGCCACGGGGCCAGATGAGGTGCATCCCAGGTTACTGAAGGAGCTCAGAGCTGTGGTGGCCGGTCCGCTTAAAGACCTGTTCAATAGATCCCTAGAAACGGGAGTGGTGCCACGAGATTGGAGAAGAGCGGAGGTGGTCCCGCTTCACAAGAGTGGGAGCAGAGAGAAGGCTGGAAACTACAGACCGATTAGCCTCATCTTGGTGGTGAGAAAATTAATGGAAACTCTACTGAAGGAAAGGATAGTGAACTATCTACAATTCAGTAGGATACTGGACCCGAGGCGCGCATGGACTCACCAAGGGAAGATCCTGTCAGACAAATCTGATTGATTTTTTTAATTCGGTGACTACAGAATTGGATCGAGGAAGAGCACTAGAGTGATTTACTTGGATTCAGCAAAGCTTTTGACACAGTCCCACATAGGAGATTAGAAGTAAAATTTAAGACCCGCATGCATGCAAACATGGGCGTGTGTTTGCCGGCGCGTGCACATTGATGCGCCGATTTTATAACATATATGCGTATTTGCGCACGTGTTATAAAATCGGCTATCTGTGCATACATGTGCGCACGATTTTATATTGACGCGTGCATGTGTGCACGAATGCCGTCTTGTGCGCATACGTGGGAGGAATTTTAGTAGGCAGGCGCAACAAGCTCCCAGTTCACCCCAGTAAAGGAGAGGATTTCTTAAACCCCCCAGCTAACTTGTCACCCTTTTACCCTATTAGCCCCGAGCCTTAAAACCCTGCTGTATAATCTCTGACTACCCCTTTAGAAAGACTAAAATTTATTTTTGAAAAATATTTTTCAGCTGTGGAATTTGCTTTTATTGTTCAATTACATTTTTGTGGTTTCCTTTTGAAATGAAAAGCATTTCGATAGGCCAGGAATAAATGTCTTTGTTAGATTACTTCTACAGGATAGGTGTCATGGGAAGACTCATGAGTAATCTAAGGAAATATATCTTTACAGAGAGGGTAGTGGATGCATGGAACAGCTTCCCCGTAGATCACTGAAGAAGTGAAGGGATTTGTAAAGCTAAATAGTTGGTGTGGATGGCAGGCTAGATAGACTGTAGAGTCTTTTTTTTTCTGTCATGTTTCTATGTTTACAAGCTGTAGATCTGCCCCATAATTTGCCAGGCCAGTCAGAACAAAGGGTCAGATAGCCCACCCATCCTTTCTCCAAGAGTGGCTAGCAGCGGGTGATAAAGAACATATATAAGAAAGGGGCATGTCACACCCCTCCAGTTTCCTGCAGTCATGATTTAGGAATACCCTGAACAGGGGGGGATATCTTTAACCAAAGCCCAGATGCCCTAAGCATTTTTCCCATAGACACATAATGGGGGAAGATCTTCAGAGGGATAGCCATGTTAGTCTGGTGTGGCAAAAATGACAAGAGGCGGGTGGCACCTTATAGACTTAACCAATTTATTCAGGCCTTTAGCTTTGGAGAACAGAAACCACTTCATCAGATGCCTCATCCTTCTCTCAAAGCCCGGGCAATGTTGAATGGTCAACAGGGCCTCAGAAGCAGGAGGAGAAGGAGAAGCCTCTTCCCCACGGTGATTCCGAGGCTGCCGAGTGGAGAGAAAAGAACTGTACGTGGTGTTCAAGGCAGAAGTGTACCACAGATCTACATACTGATATGACAACAACTTCTGGTTTACAAATAGCTTTCTCAACAAATTCCTTACATGTACCTATGTTTGAATATTGTTTTGTTGATGACAAACATTATGCACTTTCACTGTGCTGAGCGATGGCTTTAAGGGTGCATGCTCGCAGCTTGTCTAATATGTCCATACATTTTAAAAACTGAAATGCACACATATAGTTTCTCTGAGGACTCTGGCTGCATTGCAGCCCTCCTGCATGCAGGGCCCTCAGTAGGCCACAATCTGAGCTGCATAGGCTTATGCCTTGAAGACTTACGACCCAGCACAATTATGCCTTTATAAGCCCTCCTCTCAGTAAGCACATTGCCTCAGCTTGAACCTAAACCATAGCCCTTGCCGTGGCCCTCCTTAATCCTTGCCTTACATTCTTGTTCACTTCCCTGCTTAGGCCTTTTGTTTGTTTGCATTGTTTGTCCTATTTTATGAGCATTCTTGTCTTCATATCCATGCTCCATCCCTGCCCTATCTTAGTGGTTACCATCCACTCCATCTCCAGTGAAATCCTGCAGCTACCAGAACATGAAGGCTCAATCCAAGGAAAAAGTGGCTGGTCAGGCAGAAAATCCAGCCCTGCACTGCCCATTTCCTGAAGAAGCCCATTATTCTTAAGTCCAGTGCTGCTCCTGTCCTGAGGTTACCCTAACATCGGCACCTAACCCTGACAGTTTCCCAAACACGCCTCCAAAATGCTGCCCCTCCCCCAGAATGCCTCTTTTTAATGAGGCTATAATTATGCATGATATGAAAGCATTAAAAACGAACGCATAACATTTCTAGAGTTGACAGATAGCAACATGTTTTTTTTTCTCAGACCAGATTGATCTCAGTCCTAGTTCTAAACCTCTGCTGCACACATGGACCAGCAGTTCATAGGGGAAACTCCAGACACACCATGGAAATAAAACCAGGACTGGATCAACTGTCCTGAAAAAGCAAAGCTAGTTGGTATTCTCTGAGGGCCAGATTTTCAAAAGGTTACGCGCGCCGGGCTTAATTTAAAAGGGCCCAGCGAAACGCATAAAGCCCCGGAACGCGTGTAAGTCCCGGGGCTTACAAAAAGGGGCAGGGGCAGGCTCCCGGCACAGCGGCCGACTGCCGGCGCGCACAACTTACTTCAGCCCTGGAGATAAAAAAAAGGAAAAAGAAAAGGTAGGGGGGAAAGGGCGGGGGAGGTAGGGGAAGGGAAGGTGGGGTGGGGGGCAAGAGGCTGCTCCCCTTGCGCGCGCCGGCCTGCGCACGCAAATTATAACATCGGGTGTACATGTGCACGCGCCGGGTAGCACACACATGTATGCCCACCTGCAATCTTTTAAAATCTACCCGAGTGTCATGGTTTACAAAGAACATTTTAATCTGTTTAAGTGCCAGATCGGGTATCCAGTTCTGGTCTGATTCTCACTGAAGTGGCTGTTACACCTGTCAGTCGCAGACGGCTGCGACCTCTCATGCTCACCTCTTTTCTCCCTGCACCGACAAGTCTGGGAAGAATGGTGGTCTCTGCTCATCCCCGCCGACCTCTCCAGCGTTCCCGGGACAGCGTGCCGACCACCATCTTGGATCCGGATTTACTTAGGCGCACGCGCAAGGGCCTCCTTTGTACACATCAAGGCGGGAACCTCGGGGGCGTCCCCTCCCGCTGACGTCAATCCGCTATTGTATTTAACCTGACCGGCCCTTGCCTTCCTCGATTTAGCAAGGAGTTCCGTCTTGCTGAATCCACCTCATTCAAGGACTTCGTGTTCCTGACTTTGGTCTTGGCATCTAACGCTCTGAGTACCTGCTCCTCGGGGGCTCCCCTGCATTCCCGGCTATCCACTCCTCGGAGGGCCTACCTGCCTGACTGCAACCAGACCTGTTGCCCAGGTCTGTCTCTCTCCTGGAACCATCTCTTGTGAACACCTCTACTGACCTCTACCATACAAACTGTATTGAGGATTTCCCGCGGACTACCCCGAGCCTCAGGCCACTACCACCTTTCCTTCAGTAGAAACTACTCAGCTTTTCCTGCGCTGCAGAGTACTGACACACCAACTACGGGAGTCACTTCCGGGTTCCAACATCTCTACCAGTTCTTCAACATTTACTGTACAGACATCCTCGGCATCCCCTGCTCCGCTGGCCACCACCGGATCTTTATTCCTGAGATGCTTACACTAGTCAGAGGGGATCCCCGGTGTACCCTGCGCCGCGGGTCATTATTGAATCTTCTCATCTGTGGTCTTGCTCTGGGTATTCCCCATTGCTCAGGACTGTACTATTACATCTCCAGCTCTGTGGACATTACTTTTTCCTTCCTTCATAATAAAGTCTCTACTTCTAGCTGTGTCCCACGCCACTGAGACTACGCCTGCAGACGGTGAGGCTCACAGGGCTCCTCCCAGTGGGCGGAGACATCTCTCATCTCAGCCCAGGGTTCACATTCTTACAAAAACATAACAGTGGCATGGAAAGCGCTCACCACACCAATCAGTCTGTCTATCCTGACAGATAGACTGCTGGGGGGAATCATTTTGTCACTACTTGATGTAATCTGAATTTGTCTGGAGTACAACTAGAATGGAAAAAAAGTCAAAATTACGTTTCTGTTCCTATATAAGCTCACTTTCATGCCAATGTGCTCACAACAATTAAAGGAACATCTTACCCAAGTAAAAGCCCTGGAAAAGCAATGGAAAATAAAAAGAAAGTGGCTTTGTATCTTGTTACAAGAAAGTACTGATTACAGCTTCGCATGTGAAATTATCCTGGCTTCCCCAGAGGATGCTTATGTTCATACGTTATTCTTTGAACTGGAAGAGCTGAGACTTTCACACACTTACCGCTGCAAAGTGGTTTATTTATAGGTAATCCCTAGTTCTGAATAATTTATAGAAGCTGAGCATATGATTTGTTGGCTTGGCTCTAGTTAGCTAACCAGCAACATTTGTGATTTATTCAATAAGTGTTGATATACGTGTGTGTGAGTGTGTATGTATATACACACACACACACACACACACACACACACATATATATATTTACATACTGTTGTGTATGGCTGCGACCGCTCTGCCTTACCTCTTTTTCTCCCCTTTCACTCTTTTTGGGCAAGATGGCTGCCTCCGGTGCCGAGTGCCGAGGGCCTCGGCGTATCCAGACCAGCCTGGGCGACCCCATCCACCATGCTCACTCCCATGGCCGGCGTGAGTGCACACATCTCCTACGCTCAAATACACGTCATAGCGGGAACCTCGGGGTCGGCCCCACCGCATGACGTCAATACCTCCGGGTATATCTAGCCTCCACCTCCGCTACCACTTTGAGTTAGCAAAGACTTCGCTTCGCTACTCTGACTGCTCTAAGCTGCACGCTAGATGGCGCTTTCACACTAAGGGCCTCGCTCCAGCAGAAGCTCTAGACACCCGCTCCTCGGGGGTCTCTCGCTTCCAACTTCCCTCTGGGGTTCCTCACTAAGTAAGACAACCGCTCCTTGGGGGTCTTTTCTCTCTATTCTATTTCAGGATATTGGACTATTCGGTACTCGCTCCTCGAGGGCCTATCTACATCATATCCTGCACCACAGACCTTCGGTCCCACCATTCTACCACCAGGAAGACCCCTTCACTCTGTGAGTACCTCTACGAACCGGAGCTCCAACTCCACCCACCAGCCGCACGTTACTCGCACTGCGGGCTCCCGCCTATCATGAACATCTGGGTGAGACTATACTTCTGAGCCTGTTGAACGTACTGGCACTTCGTGGATCAGTGCCTTACCTTCCTGCTTCACCATCTATCTACAGCAGTACAATAAAGACTCTATCCATTCTGTGTCTGCTATCTGTGTCAGCCTATCGCAGTAGTTCCCCATGGAGCTCCTCCCCATGGGTGGAGTCACCTCCATTGCGACCAAGGGTCCACAATGCCTCAAACACAACACATACACATATATACAGACATTTTGTTGCATTTGGCCGGTCGCGGGTCCATCGTGCAACCGGTGGCTCTTACCTCTCCCCTCGGGCCACAGGAGGTCCGCTGACGCCAGCTGGAAGGAGTCATAGCTGGCCACCATGAAGGTCCGATGTGCAATGCTATGCTATTTATTTATTTAAGTTTTTTTATATACCAACATTCAGGACGATAGTCCCATCATGCTGGTTCACAAGAAACAGGGGTGCAATAATAATAAAACTTTACAATTTGAACAATAGTGCAGAAAAGCACTTACATATAACAAGGAAATCAATAACTTGGAGTGAGAAGGAAAATGAAGATCAGATAATTATATATATGTATAATTATATATATGCTAGGGCCACCGCTCAGCTGAGTGGGGCATCCCTTAGCGTGTGCACATGCAGCTTGTGCACATTTAAAGAGCTCACAGCAGAAAATCCCCTGTGGCGCCCTAAGATGACATCACAGGCCTTCCATTATAAAGGCCTGCTCTGTCACTGCAACAGGTCAGTCTCCCTGCCATAGCTCTTTGCCACATCGTTCCTGTTTCCTGATCCTGTTTCAGTTCCTATGCCTTGCCTCTGTGTTCCTGTGTCTTCGGAGTTCTTGCATAACTGTTTTGTGGTCCCTCGTCTTCCTATGGTGCCTTCCTGCTGTACCAATCCTGCCTTCCTTCCTTTGGATTGGCTCCTTGGCTTAATTTTGGACCTCTCTTTGACCATCATGGATTTCTGCCTGCCTTGTGACCTTGGTTTGCTTCTTGTCTTCCTGAACGCTGCCTGCACTGACCTCGGCCTCCTTCTCATCTTGCTGTCTGCTGCTGGCCCTGACCTTTGCTTGGACTGACCCTGTTTCCATCTCACTGACCAACTATTGCATTGCCCACGGATTCATCTCTGGACATTGGCCTGTGCCTAAGTCCAGCCGGCCCGGGCACCCTAGGGCTCAACCTAAGGGGAATGTGAGCTGGCAGTGGTGAAGTGCCTGTTGGGCATCTGCTCCAGCCAACTCCGCCTGCTGACAGTGAGGACCTGCAGGGTTCCTCCCTGTGGGTAGCACTAATCTCACCTTGGTCCAAGGGTCCACTTTCCACAAGATATTTATCTCCATTTAATATGATAATTTGGAGCCCAAGGATAAAAAAAACTACCAGTGTAAGAAAAGAACCTCAGTACCTTTTAACAATCTTATTTCATCAATGCTAATCATCAAACAACAGAAAGGTATGTTCAAGAATGTGCTATATAAGAAGTGTGAAATAATGGATTATAATACATAGAGCACCTATTCTTCCTACAGAGTAAGTACAGAGTTACAACTTTGCAATACTACCAGCAGTGCATCACATGTAGCCTGTACAGCAGGAATGTAATGCATCTCCGTGGAAAGTTCCAAGTGCAATAACTGGAAGGCAGATACGAACTAAAACTACTGCAGTAGTATTTAACTTTAAAGAGGAGATTATGATAAAATAAAGAAATTATTATTTAAAAAAATGAATGAAATGGATAACAAGATTAATAGTTTGCATGAGGCATGGAACTATTTAAAAATACCATCTTGGAAGCTCCAGACAACATGCGTTCCATACATTAAAAAAGGTCTAAGAAAAACCAAACATCTGCCAACATAGTTTAATGGTGAGATAAAATAGGTAATTGAAGCCAAAAGGACATCTTCCATAAAATGGAAAGTAAACCCAAATGAGGAAAAAAGAAAGAGCATAAGCATTGGTAAGTTAGATGTAAAACAGTAATAATGTAGAAAGAAAAATAAGGCCAGGAATTAATTTGAAAAGAAGCTTGCCAAAGAGGTAAAAAGTAATAATATTTTTAAAGTACATTCTAGACAAAAAAATCTATGAGGGAGTCAGATGGGTATAAAGGATGACTTAGGGAGGAGAAGGAAATAACAGAAAAACTGAATTCATTGCCTTGGTCTTTACTGAGTAGGATGTTGAGGACATACGCACCCCAGAAACATTCTTTGATTATGATGATTCTGAGCAACTAAAGCAAATCTCTGTCAAACTGTAGGATGTAACAGATTAAACTGACAAAATCAATTGTAACAAATCACCGGGATCAGATGGTAATCACCCAGAATTCAGAAAGAAGAGAGACATGAAATTGCAAACTTATTAGTAATCTGCAACCTATCATTTAAAACAGCTACAGTATCTGAAAACTTGAGGGGGGATCAATGTAATAACAATTATTTACAAGGGCTCCAGGGATGATCCAGGAAACTATAGATTACTGACCACATAGACAGATATTGCTTAATGAACAAGAATCAATATGGTTTCAGCAAAGGGAAGTTTTGCCTTTCAAATCTATTACATTTTTTGAAGGTATAAATAAATATGTGGATAATTGTGAGCCAGTTGATATAGCGTATATGGATTTTCAGAAGCTATTTGACAAAGTTCTTCATGAGAGACTCCTCAAGTAATTACAAAATCATGGGATAGGAGGCAATATCTTATTGTGGGGTAGTAACTGATTAAAAGTTAGGAAGCACTAAATGGTCAGTTTTCCAAATGGATAAAGGTCAATAGTGGAGTGCCTAAGGGGTCTGTAATGGGGATGGTGCTGTTTAACATATTCACTAATGATCTGGAAAAAGGGAGCAACAAGTGAGGCAATCAAATTTTAAGACAAAATTATTCATAGTTGATAAAACAGCAGCATATAGTAATTGCAGAAGGTGCATGTGAGACTAAGGCGGTAACTATAAAACAAGCACGCATATCCATATACGCACATATGTGGGCACGAGCATTCATGCGCATAAGTTTTATAACGTCCACACAGTTGCACACACATTATATAAAATATGCCTATTTACTCCTATGTGCGTTCCTAATATGAAGCTTTTACACAGGGAAATGTTATTTGCATGTTTTCCTTAGCACTTGTTGGCTTTTACATGCGTAAATCAGCACATTTTATAACATGCAAGTGTGAAGGAAATGACAGGTTTTTTTTACCAAGTAGTCCACCAGTTTGCCCAGTCTATCTCTAGGTCATCAAGACCCTTCTGATTCTTCAGCCTACATTTCCCCCAGTTTACCCTGACCCTTCACACAGTCAGCATTTGGCTATAAGGTGTTTTATTCTGAATTATACCTGATAAATAGCAGCAGCACAGATAACAGCCTAACGCACACTCAAGAATAGAAAATAGCAATTTATGCACGTAAATGTTGGCCCTGCCCCAGAACACCCTGCCCTGCCCAGTTTTTAAACAAGCAAATTTATTCGCACACCAGTAGCTGCACGTGCATGTGCAAGATTTATAAATTAGCACTTGTGTGAATATGCTCACGCATCTCTTTTAAAATTCACCTTTAAGAGTCTGTGCTTTTAAATGGCAGATGAAATTTAATATGGACAAGTGCAAACTGCTGCACTTAGGGAAAATAATCCAAGCTATAGGTACAGAATGCTAGGTCCTATATTAGGTGTAACCCCCCAGGGAAGGGATATTTCAACAGGATGTTGAAATCCTTACTCAGCGTGCTGTGCTGGTCCAAAAAGCAAACAGAATGTTAGGAATTATTTGGAAAGGAATGGAGAATAAAACACAGAATATCATACCTCTGTACTGATCTATGGTGTGTCCACACATTGAGTATTGTGTGTTCTAGTCTTCCCATCCTCAAAATGATAAAGCAGAATTATAAAAAGTGCAAAAATGCAACAAAATTGATAAAGGAGATGGCATGGCTCTCTTATGTAGGAAGGCTAAAAGCTTAGGACTCCAGGTTGGAACAGAGAGTACTGAGAGGGATATATATCATAGAGCTGGGGTAGGCAACTCCAGTACCCGAGTGCAAAAAACAGGTCTAGTTTTCAGGATATCCACAATGAATACGCATGAAATATATTTACATACAAAGGGCAATACATGCAAGTACATATCACGCATATTCATTACGAGTTTCGTGAAAACCAGAGCTGTTTGTGGCACTTCAGTCCTGAGTTGCCTACTCCAGTGATGGAAGTTTATAGAATCATGAATGGGGACAATTAGTTACCCTTTTAAATAATACTAACACTCCATGAAACTAACAGCCAGCAGATATAAAATAAATCATTGAAAGGTTTTTCACTCTGCGTTCAATCAATTTAAGGAATTTGTTGCCAGAAGATATGGTCACAGTGAGTAGCATAGCCAGAATTGAAAAAGGCTTGGAGACGTTCCTGGAGAACAAGCCCATTAACAGTTATTTGTCAGGTAGAACTGGGGAAAAACATTGCTAATCCCTGGCTGTGAGGAACAAGAAATAAATCTACTTTCTGAGAAGTACTGGGCACTTGAGTCCTGAACTGGCCACTGTCTGTAGACGGGATGCTGGGCATGCCACCTCTTATGTTGCAGTTCAGTGACTTTTAGGAGCATCCTGTCCCCTTCTCTTTTCTTCTGACCTTGTTAGAATTGATTTTTGTGCTGTAGGCAAGCAGATAACCTTTTCTGTTCATCAATGCATTTCCTCTATTTCATGGGTTGCTCTCTCTGCTTCTTTCTTCATATCCCATACAAAAATGTTAAATATTGTCAACATCTGAATATGCGTAAGTCAGTCTCTCGGTTCTGGAGATCAGCTTCTCCTGTGTCACAATGTCCCATGCAAGGCTCTTATTTCTATTTTATAAACTGCCTGGACATTGTTTGTAGATTTTGTTTTATTTTGGGAAAGCAAAGACGTACTCCTATGCATTATGGGGCAGATTTTCAAAGGGTTACGTGCGTAACCCCGAAAACCTGCTCCTGTGCACACCGAGCCTATTTTGCATAGGCTCGGCGATGCACACAAGCCCCGGGACGCGCATATGTCCCGGGGCTTTGAAAAAGAGGTGGGGAGGGGGCGGGGCCAGTCCCGAGTCCTCCAGCACAGCGGCAGACGTAACTCCTGAAATAAAGGTAGGGGGGGATTTAGGTAGGGCTGGGGGTGGGTTAGATAGGGGGAAGGGAGGGGAAGGTGGGGGGAGTGGAAGGAAAGTTCCCTCTGAGGCCATTCCGATTTTGGAGCGGCCTCGGAGGGAACGGGGAAAGCCATCGGGGCTCCCCAAGGGCTCGGCGCGCGCAAGGTGCACAAGTGTGCACCCCCTTGCGCGTGCCAACCCCAGATTTTATAACATGCTCGCAGCTGCGCGCGCATGTTATAAAATTGGGCATACATTTGTGCGCGCCGGGTAGCACGCACAAATGTATGCCGCGCGCACAGGTTATAAAATCTGCCCCTATGTGTGTATGTGAACGTACAAATTTTGACCTGTAATAACTTTTTATTTTTTGGCCTGTCAGTTTCCTCCTGCTCCTTTGGCCTTCCAGCTCAGTCACAACTGGGAGCCTGCCTCTGTTGAGCTATGACATCATAAGCCGTCATTCACTTTACCTGGCGATATTTTCCCTATTTTTGTATCCCCTGCCTATTTATTTAGCCCAGACATTGTGGCAATAGTCCTCGGCACAGGGTCACATAGTAACATGGATCCTGGGCCTGGCCAGTAGGCACTGCCATTGCATGATGGCTGGGACTTCCTCCCCATCCCCACCCCCTTCAGGGGGCTGTGAATACTGTCCAGCAATAAAGTTAATAAATAAACTGTGTGATCTGGTGACAATTAAATTCAAGTTATAGCTCACAGCAACACAGTAATGATGATGGCAGAAAAAGAACAAATGGTCCATCCAGTTTGCCTAGCAAGTTTCTTATGGTAGTAACTGGTGCTCTGTGCTTGTTACCCCCATGCCTTATGTTAAAGGTAGTAATACTTGCAATCAAAATCAAGCCACTGTTAGACCCATAACAAAATTACTGCATTTTTGAATGGGTGAGCAGGCTTCTTGACAATTCAGACAATGCTGCTTGAACATGCTTTCTTTTTGGAATTAGCCTAGAAGCAGACCTGTGCTTTTTCCCTAATGCCTGAATATCAGTACCCTGGACCCTGAGGCCCTGCGTTAGCTGTCATCTAAATCCAATTCCCCCCTTTTCCCCCCTGCTGAAGCGGAGAGCGATGTTGCAGTTGCATCAAAAGCATCAAGGCTAATTAGCTAAGGGTAGTAATCCCTATGCATTTTGTTGAGGATAATTTATTTTATTTTTATATTCAGCTTTTCGTCACTTCAAAGCAGATTACATTCAGGTACAGTTGATATTTTTAAAGCTCTCTAACCACTGGGCCACTAGTCTATGTTCATTATGTCATGCGAGGTATCTGCTAGTGCAATTCATAATTGTAGTCTAGGAGTGTGAAAATACCAAAATAATCATATTTCTTATTTTCTTAATACCACTGGCATACATAGTATGAATGTGCTGTTGTTTTAAAGCTAAGTGAAAACATCAACAATATATGTTATCATTTTGTGTACTTTACCACCTGAAACGACACAAAAACTAACAAAATATCACAAATTTTACTAAATCTGTGCATTAAAACCAGTGGTTTTCAGGGATGTACTGTCATTTGTATTGTTTTGCAATATTATCAAGCAACTTCACAGTGGTTACCCTAAATTACGTTAAAAAGCTTGTTTAAACAGCCAGGTCTTAATACCTGTTCAAAACTTGCAAAAATTAGATTCTGATTATAGATCCAAGGGAATAGTATTACAGAATAATGGTCCAAAATAACTAAAGGCAGACTGGTGTGTACCCTCCAGTATAATTTAAATAGGCGAAGGAAGAGCCAAAAGTTTATACTGAGAGACTCTTATGACCAGGAGGAAGGGAAAAAATTATACTGCACTAGCAAATCTACAAAGTACTGCAGAATACCCCTGTGTAAACATTTAAAAACCATCGATAAAATCTTAAACTTGATTCTAAAGACCACTGGAAGCCAGTGTAATTTAATCAACAGGGGAATCACATGATGTGATTTATTTGCCTTGAATAAGAGCTTGGCTGCTGCAGTGTTCTCTAATAATTGCAATCTTTTTAGTGATGAGATAGAATAGTCTTGGTAAAGAGAATTACAGTAATCTAGCCTGTTCATCACTACTGCATAGACAGATTTTTTAAAAAGATCATTTATATCCAATAAAGATCATAATTGTCGCAAATACATCAAATAATTAGAAATTGGTACATGTAAGGGCTGACATTTGGCTATAGCAATATAACTTCAAATCTAATTTTATCCCCAAAGAAGTAACTATATCTTTTGGACATATTGTATACCCTGCCACTGATGGAAGAATTGAGAACAGGCACATCAGTTTGATGATCCATAGGGCCTCGGTTTTAGAAGAGTTTAGTTTCAATGTATGCTTTGCTGACCGATCAAAAACCCCACTTAAGCAGGTTTAAATGAATCAGATCACTGTCATTAGAAGATCTTATATACGCTTCTAGCTGAATACCATCCGCATAAGACTGGCAGTCTATCCCAAAGCCCTCTGTATTTTCTATTTGAAAAGTAGTTTTGATTAGCTGGGCCACCCCAGGGGGGGTGGGGAAGAAGGGAAAGGAAAAAGTCACACATCTTGTGGACAGGACCCAAAAAGAGTGCACCCAAAAGAAGGCACTTTGTAAAAATATAGCAAATGATAGAAATGCAAAGCAAACTAGCAGAACATAAAACCATTTTTTTTCCCCATGCAAACCCCTGATACATAGATCTGAACAAGGTAAGTCTCATGAATAAGTGGCCCCCTTTTTCACCAAAGAGTTTACAATCTAAAAGCTGAATTTTCAAAAGCTGTGCGCGTATAAATTGGCAGATAGTCACGTATATGGTATTTTAGAAACCTTCAACATACACGCGTAAGAATGACAGCATGTAAAAAAGGCGTCCAGGGACATTCCCAGGCAGGACCAACATTTGTGTGTGCTAAGTTGCTATTTCATAAGAGATTTGCATGATAGATTTGGCAGCATGTAGTTACACCTGCTCTTCATCTGGAGTAAGTGAAATACTAATTAGGTGGAAATGGGGGAAGTTGAGGCTGAACAGCCAGGAGGATGTCGATGACCTGCAAATGGAGCAGGCAAACTGGCAGATTAATTGGTAACACTAGTGATTACATTGCTGTGTGCATGTTAAAAAATCTCCCAATTTACATGCAAAAAAAAAACCCTGACTTGCAGGGGGTAAACACAAGTAAATTACGCAGGTAAAATCTCCACATGTATATTTTTAAAGTTAGAAGCAAAACAGTGCGGGTACAGTAGTTGTGCACCCCTTATCCAGATACATTCTGATTTATCTGGTTAAGTAGCTTACTGGATAAGAGTTAAAAGTGCTATTTATCCGGTTAAGTCTCAAATACAGCTACTTATCTGGAAATGCAGCATTTTTAAGACTTGTCTGGCTATCTGAATTAGCCAGATAAATGCAATATGTATTCACATGTTTTTTTTAACATGCTCGCGCAGGTTGCACTGTACATTTGCGTGTATTTTATAACCCGTACATATCATATAAATGCAGGTTATAAAATACAAGAGTAGATTTCCGTGCACCCATATATATATATATACACTTATATGGGTGCACGTGCAGCTGTTTTAAAGTTATCATCTAAGTCTGAACACAAACACCTTAAATGATTGCTCAAGCAGTGAGTAAAAACTGGGCTGCAGTTCTCACATTCATTGTTTTCGCTCTGCCAGACCAGTAGGGCAACATTGTGGTCAAAGTTCCCATTGCCTATACCTATACCAACCAGTAAGGCAAGTCAAGTAGTGAGCGAGAGGAAGTTTTTACTAAACTGGATTCTTTCCAGGTTCTGAAACACTTCAAAAGTCAAACAAAATAAAATGTTACAATACAAGAACTTTGGAGACCACAGAGCTCAATTCTTCGGACATGGTCTCAAAAGCATAGGTGTGGCGTCATCCTTTTTTTTTTTTTTTTTTCCTGTTGGTCCTTTAGAATAGGGGTGAGCAAATTAAGGCCACTGCTGCAGGCCAGGCTGGGATGTAGCATTCACTCCTGGGGGAATTCTGCCCAACGAAATTTAAAATTCTGCACACAAAAACTTAAAATTCTGCAAACTTTATATTGGTCAAAATAACACAATTTACATGACAGTCTTTAAGTAATTACATTTTAAATGAATACAGAAAAAAGTTAATACTTAGAGATGCAGAATTTTAAATATTTGATCAGAATTTCCCTAGAAATTCACTGTAAGAGTGTCCCTCCCACTCGCTCTCCCTACTCCCCTGGCCACTTTGCCCTCTCAGGCCCCAACTCTTCCACCTGCCAGTATCTCTCCCCTCCACCTCTAGGCTCAACCCCTTCCACTCTATCGTCAGTCCCAGACTTTGATCCTATTCTCAGTCCTGCCCCTCACACAGGCTCCCTCTCTCACATTTGGGCCGATTCAGTAAAATGCCTGGGAGAGCCGGCGCTCCGAGGCGCTCTGAGGCCCACTCTCCCAATGTGTGCCCAGGCCACTCTCCTGGGCGCGCGATTCAGTATGCAAATGAGGGCCCGCGCTAATAGGGAGGCGGCAGCTGTCAGCGGGTTTGACAGCCGACGCTTAATTTTACCGGCATCGGTTGTCAAACCTGCTGACAGCCGCGGGTTCAGAAAACGGACGACGGCAAAATTGAGCGTCCGATTTCCAACCGACAGGCAGATTTGGGGGTTTTTTAAAGATTTTTTCTGCTGTTCTGTACATTTTGGGCAGGTGTTAATTTCTGAGAGTAAAATGTGTGGCTTAGCTGCACATTTTACTTTCTGTATCGAGCGGGACTAACCAATAGGCTCATCAATATGCATTTGCATGTTGAGCGCACTATTAGTTTCAGGGGAGTTGGACGCGCGTTTTCCATGCGCTATTATTACCCCATACTGTATAAGGGGTAATAATAGCGCATGGAAAACGCGCGTCCAAACGGGGGCTAACGGTGCGCTCGGCCTGAGTGCACCGTACTGAATTGGCTTGACACATGCTCTCTCTCTCTAGTACACACACATACACCCTCATACAGGCTTCCTCACTCTCTTGCACACACACACATCCCCTCATACAGGGCCCTCTCTCTTGCATACCCATCCACACAAGCTCCCTTTCTCTCTCACACATACATCCTCACACAGGCTTCCTAGGTCTCTCTCTCATGCACCCCTTCACACAGGCTCTGTCTCACACATACACAATCCCTTCACACAGGCTAGCACCCTCACATACACACAGTCCCTCTTACATACACACAAGCTCCCAATCTCTCACACACATACACACATCTTCACAATCTCCTCATATAGGCTCCCTCTCTCTGAAACCCACACTCAAGCATCCCTCCCCCCACTCTCTCACCTCCCAAGCTTTCTCTCACATCCTCCTGTTCACCCCCCCAGCTCTCTCACCTCCCATGCTCTCACACCCTCTTGCTCACCCCCCTGTTCTCTCTCACACCCCTCCCCCCGCTCTCTCATACCCCCTCCCCTGATCTCCCCTCTCTCTCACACACACACACACACACACACACACACACACACACACATTCACTCTCACTGGGGCCTTCATCTTCGCCGCAAGCGGAGCACATCCCATGGCACATGGGGGCCTTCATCTTCGCAAGGTCTGTTCGCGGCATACTGGGGTCTCCTCTGCCATTTTCTGAGCAGAATTTGGCAATTCTGCGCAGGAGGGGGAATCTAAGCATTGTACCAATGCACCAAGGGGACCCCCCAAGCCCTCGTTCCTCAACTGGAGTTCCCCTCCCTGTAACCATAAGAGAGTGGCCTGCCATTTGGGCAGGGCCAATTCAGGCGCAAATGTTTACCTACTCCTGCTTTCAAAGGCACAGCAGCTTGAAAAGCCTCTCATTTTTTCAAGATCAATTATTACTACCAGAATGTACAGGAGATCACAAAGAAGCACTCTGTCTAATGACAATAGCTAGAAAATGCCTGGCCTATTTGAACCTATGATGACCAGTTGTTTTTAAAAAAATTCCGGCATATAATTTTTCTCCAAGGCTCAGAAGAAATAAGAATCAAATCCTGAGCACTGGATACTACTAATAATTTTTATTTTAAAGCCTTACTTCTCCTTTTTATCCAGACTGCAGGCAGATTCAGAAGACAGTGAATTTTTTAAGAAGGCGCCGGCCGTCCATTGCTCCTACCATGTGACAGAGGCCGGCCAATGGCACCAATAGCCCCTGTCACACAGTAAGGGCAAAGGGCCATCAGCGCCATTTTGATTACTGGCAGCCGACGGCCTGAGAAGGGGAGATTGCTCCCGGCAAGTTTTTTTTGGGGGGGGGGGGGGGGGGGGGGGGGGTTGCAATTAATTAAATTTGAGGGGTTGGGGCGGGTTTCGGGCTTCAGTTCATGGGCATCCGAAATAAAATCAGCCCGAACCACGGGAAAATGAAATTTCCCGCGGCGGGCCGATAACGAAAGCCAAACCAAAAGGTTCCGTCAAATCACATCTCTACAACTAATTGACTAGCGCAAGTGAAATCGGACTTGTATATTGTCTTAAATTTTTGGGTGGTAGCTCTGGGTGAACTGGGGGAGTTCAGGGTGAAGTACTAGAGGGTCTAGGTGAACTGGAGATGGACTGAGTGAACAGGCGAAAGTATCAGAAACCCAGTGAATTCAAGTAAGCACGCATGTATTTTCAAAACGGTATACATGCATAAATTAAAATATACCCGCCTCCACGTATAAATCAGGGCTTTACGTATACATATTTTTCACATGTAAAATATATGCACATATGTTTATAAAATAGATAAAGTGCTTTCATCGCCTTGGAAATATATAAGTGTACTGAACAACTGCATGTACTTTCAGAGCATGTACATTATATATTATACAAATTACTGGGATAAATCTCTGCGCATCCTCTTTTGCACATAGAACCAGTACTACAAATGGATTTAGAAGTTAGGCTCAAAGAGGGTAATTTTCAAGAGGAATTACACGCTTAAAATGGCTTTAAATATGTAAATAAACTTTACATGTGTGAGTTTTTGAAAATTGCTATGATACATGCAATTGAATTGTCAATAGGTTTTACGTGCATAAGTGTTCTTTAAGTCCTTAAATGGGCATTTCAAAATTGCTGATATTTGCTACTTTTACACGTGCAAATCTTTTGAAAATTACCTGTTTATGATACACAGCTCAAGAACTGTTTTGGCATTTCTCTATAGCTGAATGAAAAGATTTGGAAAAACAGCAACACTTACTTGGGATCCCACGTCAACTGCTGTGTTTATCTCACGAGAGTGCCAATTACACTTTGGTTCAAAACCTTAAATCCTGCTGCTTAATTTTTATTCTATTTTATTTTTCAAAGCTGAACTCGGAATACCTCCAACATGTAAATATTACAGTGCTTTGAGGAATAGGGAAGTTAAAATGCTATACACAGAACAATGCTCAGGGTGGCATCCCAATGCACTGATTTTAATCTAACAGTCATGGCCCCAGCCATAATACTTTTCATTGGAACCGCAGGCCCATGCTCCCTATTGGTTTTTAAATTGAAAACATCAGTGTGTGGAAGAATGAGATAACAGGCATTTTAATCCATTTGTATAAATTTGTGGCAAGAGTTGTGAGGATGTCTGCATGCCATCAGTAAGTCAGCCAAACCACATGGACAACACATGGGGGAAAAAAAGAGCAAACAGATGAAATCCCAAGAGACCGTGTATGTTATAGAAGGAATTGCTTAATTAAATTGCATGAATCACCAAACTTCTTTTTCTATTTGACATGTTTCTTGTGCCAAACTAAGTTTATTTCATGGCAAATTATTTTTCCCTTCAAAATTTTACATTACACATTTGCACTAGACATCCATATTGGAGCCTTTTGACATTATTGACTTAACAATATAAGCCATTAGAATTCTTAAGTACTAATACTTCTACTATTAATCATATATATAGCACTATAAGACAAGCAGCACTTAACATAAATTGTACTTTTCTGTAACAGAACAGGACACCATAAACACACATCATCAAATCTTCTATTCCATTTTCACATCAGTCAACAATAAATACCTGATTTTACTATGGCTTTTTTCCCATTCTGTCTCTAGAGGGAAAAAGGCCATTTTTCTCTATGGGGAAGAAAGCATAGTAAATCAAGCCCAAAGTATGTTATCCTAGCCTGTATCAACCTGCATCTCTACTACAAAGGCTTGAATTTTGCTAACCGATGACGGTTGCAAAGAAATAGCAAGGCACAAGTTCTAGTTCCAACTGGTTTTGTTTGGGAGCAGAAACAGCAAAACAGATAGCTGGTAGATCAGTACAAAAAGCTAAACAATTAGAAACATGATACAATATATTGAACATTGACCATTTATTCAGAATTGTGCAAACAAGGCATATGAAGGGTAATTTTATTTATTTATTTATTTTTAATTTTTATATACCGGAATTCCTGTATGCAATACAAATCAATCCGGTTTACATGTAACGAGAAGGTTGCCCTGGTCTGGGAGGTTAGACCGGGGTTTTTTTTACATAGAACATTGAAACAATAACAATCAACCATTGAACATTATTACAAGGAACATAGAAAGTAATAATAATATTTAACCAAAGGCATTTCCAGGGTAAAAGAGAATTTTACGTACAGGAATGTCCATTTACGGGGATAGAGTACTTGAGGGGCTCCCTGCATATTACCATCTGTGTGCGTCCTCTGCTGCTGTTGATTTTCACCGTGGGCGGCTGTGCCGAGATCCCTCCCTGACGTCATTAGTCAGCGCCTACTTAACGCGATGAGCAACTATAGAAGTGGGCGAGAGCATTGGAGGGGCTCCCTGCATATTACCAGGGCTCCAATAAAGTCCAATTAAAGTGACGGGCTGTGATGGGACTTGGGGTAGTTGATGATAAACCCTAGTGTCTCCAACACTGAGATGGTCTCAATCATTGACCAGGCAGTCCCTGCCTGAGAGGTGCTCTTGACCATCCAGTCGTTCAGATATGGGAAAACGTGAACTCCCAGTCTGTGAAGGTGCGCCGCCACCACAGCCAGGCATTTCATAAAGACACGTGGGGCTGACACGAGCCCAAATGGCAGTGATACTGGAAGTGCTATTTTCCCACTATGAATCGGAGATACTTCCGGTGACTTGGGAATATCTCGATGTGAGTGTATGCATCCTCAGATCAAAGAAGCACAGTCAGTACCCTTTTTGCAAGAAGGGGATCAAGATGTTCAAGTAAAACATCTTGAACTTTTCTTTTTTGATGAATATGTTCAAGGTCCTTAGGTCTAGGATGGGACGGAATCCTTCAGTTTTCTTTGGTATCAGGAAATACCAAGAGTAAAATCCCTGCCCTCTTTTGCCCGGTGGAACAGGTTTGACTGCTCTGGCCATTAAGAGGGAGGAAAGCTCCATTAGAATACTCCTGATGTACTACTGAGCCCCAAAATGGGCTCAGGGGGCAATTTGGCAGGGTATCCAATAGGTTCAATTGGTACCCCTAGCAAATGATGGACAGAACCTACTGGTCTGAGGTCACACTGGGCCATTGATTTGCAAAGAACCACAGCCTGCCCCCGACCAGCATCTCCATAGCCTAGATATGGTGACTGGGCTATGCTCCCTATGATCCAATCAAAACCCTGTCCCTGGAGCTGACTGAGGCATCAGCTGGGGTTTTGGAGCTCTTTGCTGCCTGAGATGGCCATGAAAGTTCTGGTGTTGATAGGAGCGAAAGGGCAGAGGATAGTACCTCCTCAGGTGGAAGAAGGACCTGATCTCGCTGACCTACTAGATGAGGAGGACAGGTCCAGAGTGCTGGTGGAGGGTTACTAAAGGTTCACATGGTGGTCCCGGATTTGGGCCAGTGTGTAATTGAATTTATCTCCAAAGAGATTCTCTCCAGTGCACAGCACATCAGTGAGTTGCTCCTGCACTTCTGATCTGAGAGCTGAGGTCCGCATTCACGCAAGTCTGTGGGCACCGATTCCCTCTGCAGAGACCCTCGATTCCATTTCAAAAAAATTGTAGGTCAAGCGGACCTCGTGTTTTCCACACTCCAGGCCCTTATGCACCAGCTACAGGAGTGTGTCTTTCTGCTGCTGAGGCAGTTGTTTGGCAACATCCTGCACCTGCTTCCAGTTATCCTGCATATACTGGCTCACATAGAACTGGTAGGCAGCTTTGTGGGCAATAAGCAAAGCCCTTGGAACACCTTCCTTCCAACAGCATCCATCGTTCTGTGATCTTTCCCCAGGGGCGCTAAGAAATGGGTCCAAGAACACTTGGCCTTCTTGACAGTGGATTCAATACCACTGATTGGGGAGGCAGCTGATGCTTGTCGAATCCAAGCACCTTCTGGACAAGATAAACTGCACCTGCCTATTTGTTCATGGGAGGCACTGTGAGGGAGTATCCCACAGCCTCAAGAGTAACTCCACAAGGATCTTGTGTACTGAGACTGCCATGATTCCTTGGAAAGGCTCCTCAAACTGGAGGATATCGAGCATTTTGTGCCTGGTATCCTCTTCAGTCATTAACTGAAAGAGGATGGCTTCCACCATTAACCAGACAAAGCTTACGAAGGAGAAGTCTTCCGGTGGGGACTTCCTTAGCTCCTCTGGAGGAGCTGGAACTGAGGGGAGGCTATCAGAAGCACTGTCATAAAACCCTGATGAGTATCTCCCCAGGGGTCATAGGTACCCTCATCCCCACTGTCATTGACTCGGGATGGGGCCCTGGGCAATCGGCCTTCACCCAGCGGTGTAGGCACTGATGGAACTGGACGAGAGGCCATGGTTCCTGATGCCTTTGCCAATCTGGGGGGAGCATCCTCTGAGGAATCAGCCCAGATGATCAGGGAGACAGCAGTGCCCCACAGGGCATTGATGCCATCACAAGAACCGATGCTGGCTGGGTCGGTAACATGCCGATGAGCACATGCAAGGATTCCAGCAGCAGCTAGAGGAGTGACGGTGCTGGCGCCATGTATTGCCTTGTCAACAGTCAGCTGCTCATGCCTCTCCAGTTCCTCACTGAATATTGCCGATGCCAATACAGGCTGCCATGGAGAAGATGTGACCAGATCCTCTTTGGAGCTGGGAGGAGGATCGATGGCTGACATCAGGGCTGATGGAGTCCATGACACACCACGGCATTGATGGAGGATTGGCTGTCCTCGCCATGGGGTTGGAGAAGTTGGTGCATCATGCATTGATGGGCCCAATGCCAATGCTTCTTCGGCTTCCCTCGATTCTTAGCATGGTCCTTCCCCAGTCCCGAGGTTGAAAATGAGGAACCCGACATTTTCAACCTGGAGGAGCCCAATAATGGTTGGTCTCCAGCGTCCCTTCCAGCCATTGCCATCAATGGAACCGATGATCCTGCCGATGATTATAGCTCGGTATTCATCAGTGCAGCTCCAAGGTTCCTCGATGCCGATGCCTCCAATGCAAATTCTGATGGCTTGGTCATCTCTGGCCCAAAGAGGTGCTCCATCATATCAAGCTAGATCTTATGTCCCTTTGGGGTCATCTTGCTGCTCTTGATGCAACCCCAGACTTCATGCAATACTAAGAGGCAAATGATACATTTATTATGTAAGTCCATGATAGACATGGTCTTTGTGCATGAGGGCATCTCTTAAATCCTGAGGGGGACATATCAGAAAGAAATAAAAGGGATGCAATATCAAAATCAATGGCGGTGGATGTCGATGTCGTTTGAAGCACTGAATGCACTGCCACCTGGGGTATCAATGCAAAAATAAACTTACCAATAGCCGTTGAAAATCCTATCTAGGATGCTAAAAGGAGAACTGAATGAGGCAGTGAAGAAAAATTTTCGCAAAAACAAAATTTTCCCCAAAACAGGCCAGAAGGGCCAAAAGTTGAGCAAAGTGAGGTTCTCACCCAACCATGAAACGACATGTGCTGCAGAAAAAAAGAGCTTAAAGGGGATCCCGCATGGATGCATGGCATAATGCATGCTGAGCATGTCTAATGAGGCTCAGTCAAAGATTTAGAAACTTTGACATGAGTTTTCTATGCCGGGCTCCATGCAATGATGTCACCCATGTGTGAGGGCTACCATCCTGCTTCTCCTCGGAGAAAAACACATATTGATGGGTAAAACGATTTAGTTACATACTAAGATAGAAAAGTACCAATCCAACAATTTCCGATTGCCACATTGGTGGGCAGGAGGGGATTATTTTTGTTTTACTGTGGCAGAAATGGATGTAGATGCAAAACACTTTTTCACTTCATCTAGATTACTACATACAACAGTTAGGCAAACAGAAGGTTGGACTTGATGGACCCATCCCCTAGTGTTCTTTCAACCTAATCAATTATGTAACTACAGTTTCCAAATTACTCCTAAAAAAAAAAAAAAAAAAGGAAGAAGTTAAATTGAAGGAGGCAATGCTGAAAAAATGACACTGGAGCTCAAATCTACTGGCTTCAGGAGACATAACTCCAAATATGAACATGAATGAAATTCTACACTGTAAAGCTCAACTAGGAAAATCTCTCAATCACAGATGCATGTAGAAAATATTTATTTGATGACATTCTTTCTGAATACTTTTGAAAGTGACGTCTGATACAGTTTAATTAAGTTGAAGAAAACCCATTTCTGACAATGTGCACCTGCATAAGATATTTCTCATGGCTCCAGGTAAAAGCTATATTTTGACTGATGGAACAAAATGTTTAAACAATATCTGATCTGATATTAAGTTGCTTTAAAACAATTATTGCTATTCTACAAACACAGTCTCCATTGTTCTTTATGATTCAGTAGACCCGACGAATTGCAGGAAATCTTTGAACAGAGCAGGCGCATCTTCTCAGAAAACAAAAAGCTGACATGGATACATCCCAAAAGTATTTGTTGACAGACACATGAACGTGATCAGAATGCATGAAGCAGAGTGTAAGAATCTGTTTTTGATGCTCTACCCCCCTCCCCCCCCCCCAACTCCTCCTCATTTTTAGAAGCCTGTAGATGTTTTACCAAAGTTTCCACTTACATTCAACACCACCTGCCAGGGGGAGAACTCAGATCATTTACTATTCAGTATTCATTTCTGAATATACAAATGGTTTGCCCTCAAAGCCTTTTTGAAGAGCCGATTCTCTTTAATCTTGAAGGTCACTGAATAATCGATCCATTGCTCTTACTAAGAAGGCTCCTGAATGAGGGAAACCAAGACTTTTGCTGACAGGGGAACACAATGTTAATCTCTTGTAAATTTGTTGTTTTTTTTCCCCTTGCATTATATGAAAGGGACATTTATGCTTATTACCATAATAGGATTTCTACTTGCACCTAAATTGTCCATTATGGAATTGGTATTGGAAGCATCTTCTCAGCAGTGACCCCTGACTTACTTGCCTTATAGCAATGAATCTGTAAGGAAGGTCCTCACAGCAGCAGAATATTTCAAGAAGTCAGACAGGGCTTAAAGGGATGCACTTTTATAATGCACCATTTAAAGTTTGAATTCAGGATACAACAGCCTTGAGGAAACAGCAGATTTATTACTCATAGGTTTACAATACCCTTGGGTAGTGTCAGAACAAAAAAGAACTTGCAGCAGAAATAACCTGGGGATGGGATTGCTCCTAAATACAACTCCTCATCTGAAGATTAGAGAGGAAAATAACCATCTTGTGCTAAGTAGTGCTGTTACTGTTCCTGTGTCCTTAGGGAGCACACAAAAATGAGAAGCAACATTTCTTATTTATAACCTCTGATTTGTATTTACTGTAATGAACAATCTCTCTCAGGAATTTTCTTTTAGTGCCACTTCTTAACACCATGTTATTCTCAAGAGGATTACTGGTGCACACAGCCCTCCTAGGTGGAAGCATCACAAGGTCTCATCTATCGGCATTTGAGAACCATCTCATTGCGTGAAAGTCCTAGCTTCTTATCCCATCCAGCTAAGGAAGCGAGCCTAGGGCCTCATTACAAGGAGACACCATTGGCAAACCAAGAAGAGACAGCAATGGTCTGGGACCACCTGGAGAATCTGGAAGGGGTTACACTCAATTAGTACCCATTTAGGCACTGATTCCCATGTAAAACTCTTTGCTGTTTCGTGCTTGCTGTAAGCTTAAGAATACCCTTATAAAGTCCTGTCAGTCCATTTATTATATCTGAGATATTAAGATTCAATTGAAACTGACAGAAAAGACAAAATGGAGAAGGAAGGGAGAAGATATTGCATGGGCTATCAAATGTTTGTTAAAATAAATCACCAAGTACAGTCAGCTTATTTAGTAGGGAATGTGCTTTTGTTTGTTTCATTTCATCTGAGATACGCAAAATCGATTAGTGCGAAATAAGAGGGTAATTTTCAAAGGCATTTCTGCGGGTAAAACAGTGCTTTACTGGTGGAAATGGCCTCCGTTATATAACTAAGGGTAGATTTTAAAAGGAGCATGCACGTCAATATGCGCGCTGTTCTGAAGCGCCGATTTTATAACATGCGCGCTAGCACGTGCATGTTATAAAATACATTTCCCGCACATACACGCGTGCTGGATTTTAATGTCCGTGCATGCATGTATGGGCGGGTGACCTCCGCGCGCAGGGGGAGAATTTTAAAAAGCAACACGCAGTGACACGGGTAGGGCTTCCCCAGTTCCCTCCCAATCTGCTCCAATTAAGGAGCAGACTGGGAGAGAACTTCCCTATACCCTTACCTAACCTTCCTACATTTTCCCCTCTCCTCCCCGACCCCTAACCCCTTCCTAGCTATAAGATTTTTTTGTTATTTACCTTTCTGCTCCTTTGGAGCAGCAGTAAACTCCACGTGCTTGGTTCCTGCCTGCTTGCTACAGTTCTTGCCTGGTTCCAGGACCCGAGTCTTGCTACAGTTCCTGCCTGCTTCCAGAACCAGAACCCAGTTACAGTGTTGCTACTGTCCTAGTCTGGTTCCAGTTACCTGTCCTGATACTCAACCCGCCTAAGTCCCAGCGGTTGGGCTCCTACGGGCTCCTCCCGGGGGAGTACCAGCTTCCAGGGTGAAGAGCATCTACGTCCCGCCTGAACATCTGCCTCCCGGCCTGCTATTCATTAGAGACATTGACCATCTATTCCCAGTCTCCAGCAGGTCGGCCCAAGGGTCCACTAAACTGAGACTCCCACACACAAATCATATGACAAACAGGTTGTACAATTCTGGGTAAATTTTCAAAGAAGTTATGTGTATAAAATTAACATATCTGCACGTACATGCTATTTTATAAACATCAAACACATGCGCGTATTTTCAATTTCACATGCACATTTACCTGCGCAAAAAAAGCGGTATTCTAGGGATGTTCCAGGGCGAGGCCAAGATGCACGCATGTAAGTTGCTATTTTATAAGAGATTTATGTGAATTAAATTAGGCAACTTACTGTATTCTCGCAATTTTATATTTGCTAATTATCTAGCACAAATGATATTAGATTTGTCTGTTTTTTGTTATTGTGGGGTAGGAGGTCTGGGTGAACTGGATGAAGTACTGGAGAGTCTCAATGAACTGGTGGCAGTATTGGCAAACTGGCAATTTCAATTTCAGGCATGTTTTAAAATATAGTGACTTCCACATATAAATCAGGATTTTACACGAGTAAGTTATATTTTTTTTCATGCATAAAATATGTGCGTGTATGTTTATAAAGTAGGTAGGAAGAGAACATGCTTTCAATGCATTGCCAGTGTTTGCGTATATGTTGGGTGTAGGCACATGTATTTTATAATATGCGTGTACCTGATACATGCAAGTTATAAAATACTATAGTAGATCTCTGCACAGCCATATACATGTGTCTTTGGGGACACGCGGAGTTGTCTGAAAGTTATCCCCTTCTTGGTGTAAACTGCCAAACTATCCCAACAGCCAACCACCAGAAGACCATGAATATATCTGAAATAACTAATGACTGCAAAGTATTACAAATGTGCTATTTTAAAACATGAAAACATTAAAAATGTTTGTCATAGCGTTCTCTGTCACTTCTTATACACGATGACATAAAACGCTAATGAAATATCATTTGTCGTTCATTCCGTTTTAGTGTGCGCTATTCCAAAAGTAGCATACATTGTAAAACAGAGAGTGCTGTTAAAAAAAAAAACAAAACAGCAGCACGCATTAAAAACGAAACAAACAAGATGATATACTTTTCAAAAACAAATAAATGTAAAATGAAACAAAACTGTTTTTCATTCATACCTAGAAAGCAAGAAACTCATTTTGCATAGGCAACCAGAACACTGTCTGATGGTAATGACATTCGGTCGCTTATGTGCCAGGTCAGTTTTGAATTGGCCACACACAGCCATAGGTTCTGTGCCTCTGTGCCAACCTAGTCTCTGTGAGGACCTGCCCTCCTCCATTCTGAAATCCTCAGCCATGAGCAAACATTTCATTTGCTGTAATACAGATGAATGCTTCGTAATTTACTGGCAGCTGCTGGCAGCAACACCCCCCCACCACCACCACCACACACACACACACATACATATATATTCCTATTAACCAAGCTGTGACTGATTTATGGGAGGCTTAGTTACATCAAAACAAATGATTGTGACATCATTTATATGACTATTTACAACTCTTTAATAGGGTTGCATGAAAAGGGGCAGCACGGCAGAAACCTCAACACAGTTGCAAGTACTTGTCAGTGCTTGATGCACTAGCTTTGTTCACTGCTACAGAAACCAGCATGGAAGCTGACCTCTCCTGCTTCATCTATCACTGAATGAGCCAGAGAACATACAATCAATTCTAATTAGAGAGATGGGTATGCCCACAACCCACTGTGCCACTTTCCAGCACAATTTATCCTCCAATGATGCAACTATGTACCGGTGAGGAGGACAGCTGGGCATTTCCAGGGTCACAAAAGAAGGAATGTCATGTTTCATAGACAGGGTGGCTGTATTCACTGAATCAGGCTTTGATGGTAGCTAAGGACCTCGAAGTTCGTCTGTTCTGCCCAGCTCCGTCCATGCTGCAGTGCCACAGACCCCAGATGAGCTTTGACTTGCTCCCAGGAATCCGTTCTGCTTATTCTCCCATAGTGTGTCTTTTGACCAGGTCACTAGAAGGCACTCACAACTCAAGAGTATGGTAGGTATGTCAATTAGTGTCAGGCAGTCATTTTTAGACCATCACACCCTGTGCTGGGTGCTATTTGAATCAGCTCAACATAATCTCACTCACTAACACAAGGTTGCTGTACAACAACCAACAAAGTAAAAAATGTTTGGTTATTGGGGTTTACCACTGCATACTATATTCATAAGTAAAGCACTTTCTCTGATATAAAAAAAAAATAATAATAATGCTATTTTTGTTCAGGGCCACGTTGCACGTTTCTTATTTTCAGTTGGTCTCTGACCCCTGCTGATTCGTGCAGTACAGTTTCAGCTGTCAGGTGCAACCAAGCAAAAGTGAATTGACCCTTCAAGAGAAGACACAAAGTTCCTGCCCTATGCTTTCCCAAGTATTGCAATGCCAACAACATATTCTGATCTTTTATTTTTTATTTCCAAATGCACTGAAGGTAAGATATCACTAGTAACATCTTTATTTAAAATGTATTAACCGCTTATCAACCTTTCTAAGCGGGTTTCCAGAATAACATTCATAATAATGACATTAAACAGCTAAAATAATGCTAAAAAAATATAAAAGCAATACATATAAAACAAATTAGGTAATACAACAATACAAAGTGCCAATAAACATTTTTGCCAAGTTAATGGCAAAATTGACTCCATCTCACCATGGAGTAGACTGGGCTTTAAGACACAACCTAGTAAAACAACCTCTCATGACCTGGGTTATGAGGCAATATCATAGATATTTTTATAGGAGAAAACAAGATGGCTTCCCATCTTGTTTCCCATCTTTCTGCCTTTAGCTACCTTCTGATCTGCTGTACCCCTCTGAACAATCACAGGTCCCTTTGCTTATGACTGGACACAGCAGGGGCATGGCCAGCTTCTAGATAAGGGACAATCATAAATACTGGGGGAGGGGGGTGGGGAGTACAGTTTTCAACAGCGTGGTTTGTTTTCTATTTCACCAACGCAGTAACAATCAGGATCCATGCGTTAGAGGTTTCAAGCCCTTTGCTAACAATCAAAGTTCTAGCTGTTAGTATGCTGAAGAAAGATTGGGTTTTTTTCATGCCCTATTTTTATGGAAATCCAGAATTTTATGAGGAAGGAATCATATTTTAGCAGACTCTGAACTTTCCTCACCACATGTATTGTCCTTTCCACGTTTCTTTCCCCACAAGGGTTTTAGTTACCCAAATATTATGCTTTGTCTTTTAAATATTTCTATTTAAATGCAGATTTTGACCTTCTCACCAATGAAATATTAATAGAAGTATAAAAAAAAAAAATATATATATATATATATAGCATGTCTTCTGAAGAGGTTTCTCTGCTGTCACATTAGCTATCAGTTGACTTGGGATGATCTCTCAAACACTGATACCGGTTATCCTCGCTCCATTTTGTTGTTCTGAAATTTTTAAAGGAACACGCAGTCTTTCCAGAAAGTCACTGCTGTTTCAAAGTCACTCTGCTGAAGGAGCATTCAAGTCCACTATAGTTTAAAAGAAAACCTCTTCAACAAAGTCAGTATTATTTTATGGATCATGCACTGCAAAATCATTATTTAAAGAACATATACATCTTTTCCTATTTATTGGTATCACAAATGCATTAAACAGATGAGGGACATTTTTCCAACAAAAAAAAAAAAATTGAAATACATTGAATAAAAAAGAAACCGATATCTTCACCAGTTTCAAGTTATGTAGAAAACCGATAACCAAATAAATCCTGCCATTTTATTAATAAAGATTTCAATAACAAAAAGAGGAAGCCCTTTAATAACTGCAGCCTATCAAGTGGCTGAGGAAACAGAACTGACAAATCATCCCACTTATATAACTTTGTCTGCAATAGTTAATCAGCATTAGTGGTGTTTTACTTATTTGTTTTCCTCCATCCACCTATGTTAGCCAAATTAAACAGGACATCGCAGTACAATGAACACCATTTCAGCAACCACCCAATCAGCTAAATCAACATTCCATTTGGCAAAACAAACCAGCAGACTGATTTATTATCACAGGGAGATGCTGAGCTAAAAGCTCGCCTTAGGAAAAAACGCAACTAAAAGGCCTTGCTTCAGAATATAGAAGTATGTACTACAAATCTTCCTTATGTCAATTCAGATTACATTGGGAGTCTATTCTGCAGAGGAAGTCATCATTTGGTGCTAATTAGGTGCAAATAGATTTGCCACTACTCGTTTACATAGTTTGATTTTGTGTACTATATATTATGAATGTACTCCTCTCAACACAGTTTAGTCTGCTCTGAGTGGAATAGCAAGTTTTCTCACCATAAAGTGTTTTCTGTAGATAGCAGGATGAATTAGCCATTACATAGAAACATAGAGACGGCAGAAAAAAAACAAATCAGCAAATCTAGTCTGCCCAGCAAGCTCCCACACTTATTTTCCCATACTTATCTGTTTTACCAACCTCCAAGTTCAGGGCCCTTATTGGTAACTGTTTGATTCATGTGGGGTAACATCATCTAATAGCACCGAATGAACTCTTCTCTCCTAGCTTGTAGAGCTTTGAGCTCTGCTGAGCATGGGTAGGAGTTCCTGTGCAGGCGTTGCCTCGTGATCCTCCTCAGTCTATATCAAAACTAAATCTAGTTAGGTAGTCAACTCTCCAGGAAGGCAGGTGGTTATTCCATGTTTAATTCATCATGCTATCTATGGAAAACAATAAAGCTTGTTTACGATAAACAAACTTGTTTTTTCCATCAATAAGCAGGTTGAATTAGCCATTATATGTGGGGAATCCCAAGCTAAGGACTGCAATGGCATGATTACTAAACAAACAACCAGGACCCAGCCATGAAAAGCAGACTACCATGAGAAAAGGTTTCGCAAAACTGCTTGTCCAAATTTACTGTCAGTCCTTGAAAGGTTGTCCAGATGGTACTGAGACATAAAAGTATGACTTAATGACCAAGTTGCAGCTTTGCAAATTCCGTGAGCAGCTGTTCTCTAAGATGAACAACGACAGAAGACATAGCTCTGATATGAGTTTCAGCAGAGTCTATTAATTTTATTTATTTATTTCCAGAGTTTTATATACTGTCCATGCAGGTGTCAAATCTGATCAAAGCAGTGTACAACTTAAAATAATAAAGTATAATCAATATACAACATACAAATTAAAACATACTTTAAAACAAATTTAAAACAAACCAACATTTTCTAATTCCAACAGTGCCTGGATATACAATCACCTCCTCCCATTCTTATGGATTAAGATCTTAAGGAAACAGCCATGATTTCATCTTCTTACATAAAGTAAAATAATTTGACTCCAGCTTAACATCCAGTGGTGCAGCATTTCAAGTTTTAGGACCCACTACTAAAAAGGCTATTTTTCGATGTAACATCTTACGAACCTCCGCACCGTGGGCACCTGAAATAAGGCCCTAGACATTGAAAGAAGGTTGTTGAAATGCATTCTGCTATCTACGCAGAAAATGTGGTCTCAGGAAGAAAGGTAGATAATATGATGGATTGATTAATATGAAAAGCCATGTCAAACTTTGGTAGAAATTCTGGATGGGAGGAATGACTACCAAATCATTGAAGAATTGCATATATGGCATACAGTGGACATGAGCTTGGAGCTTGCTGACTCATAGCTAAGTAAACTGCAATGAGGAATGCCACTTTCCACAACAGGAACTTAAGATAATCCATCTGTAGTGGCCTGAAAGACAGCTTCATGAGTTGAGAAAGGACAAGACTGAAGTCCCACAGAACTGGTGCTTTTTGTGTCAGGGTTTAATGTGGCACAAGCATTCATAAATCTTGATATCAGTGGCTGAGTAGAAACACAGAAACATAGAAACATGTGACAGAAAAAGACCATATGGCCCATCCAGTCTGCCCAACTGTCCAATTCATTTAGCATTATAATTCTCATTACTTCCTTAGAGATCCCCTGTATTTATCCCATGCTTTATTGAATTCAGATACTGTTTTTGTCTCCACCACCTCCACCGGGAGGCTGTTCCACACATCCACCACACTCTCTGCACAGAAATATTTCCTAAGATTACTCCTGAGTTCATCCCCTTTCAACCTCATCTCATGACCCCTCGTTCTAGAGCCTCCTTTCCATTGAAAAAGGCTCACCTTCTATGCATGGAAACCTTTAAGCTAGTTGAATGTCTCTATCATATCTCCCCTATCTCACCTTTCCTCTAGGGTATACATGTTTAGATCTTTAAATCTATCCCCATATACTTTAGAAGAAGACCACTGACTATTTTTGTAACCACTCTCTGGACAGACTCCATTCTGTTTATATCCTTTTGAAGGTGTGGTCTCCAGAATTGTATTGCAAGTGAGGTCTTACCAGGGACCTATAAAGAGGCAATATTACCTCCTTTTTTCTGTTGACCATTCCCCTCCATATGCAGCCAAGCATCTTTCTGGCTTTTATTGTTGCTTTATCCACCTGTTTGGCCACCTTAATATTATCAGATACAATTACCCACAAATCTTGCGCTTCCTTTGTAGTTAGAAGAATTTCACCTCCAATACCGTATCTTTTCCTTGGGTTTATTCATCCTAAATGCATTACTCTTTATTTTTTAGCATTAAATCCTAGCTGTCAGACTTTAGATCATTCCTCAAGCTTCATTAGATCCCTCCTCATGTTTTCCACTCCCTGGATGTCCACCCTGTTACAGATTTTGGTATCATTGGCAAAATGGCAAACCTTTCCCGACAACCCTTCCAATATGTCGTTCACAAAAATGTTGAAGAGGACCAATCCCTGAGGCACACCGCTAGTAACAACCCCCTACTCAGAGATAATTCCATTTCCCACTGTCCTTTGTCGTCTCCCACTCAGCCAGTTCCTAACCCAGTCACTCTAGGATCCATACCAAGGGTGCACAATTTATTCATAAGTCTTCTGTGCAGAACCATGTCAAAGACCTTGCTGAAATCCAAGTACACTATGTCTAGCATTCTGCTTTGATTCTACTCTCTGGGTATCCAATCAAAGAAATTGATCAGATTCGTCTGGCAAGATTTACCTCTGGTAAAACTATGCTGCCTTGGATCTTGCAATCCATTAGATTCCAAAAATTGCACTATCCTCAATTTTAGCAGTGATTCCGTTAGTTTGCTCACCACAGAGGTCAGACTAACTGGCCTGTAGTTCCCAGCCTCCTCCTTACTTCTACTTTTATGAATAGGGAAATGGGTTTAGCAAGAACTTGAATGTGGTAAGCTACTAAGGCACTGAGATGTGGTGAGGAATGAGTCAAAAAGCAGGAAAAGTATGTTAGCATGTGTTTGGGCTCACAAGAAATGGGCCCAAGGTTTTCTGTTGGCATCATTTGGAACATCTGATCCATTTGAAGGCATAGCTCTTTCTGGTGGCTGGCTCTTTAGCTGAAACCAAAATCCCTTCGATCATTCTAGGCAAAGAGAGATGAGCAATTCCTGAGCATTCAACATCGAAGTCATGAAATTGAGGTATGGAAGACTTGGATGATAGAGTGTTTGTTCATCCTGAGTTAACAATGTAGGACCTATCCCCAGATATATGGGGGAATTGCTAGAAAGTTGTACAAGATATGCAAACCATATCATGCTGGAGCTATAAGAATCAAGTGAGCATGGTCTTGCAGAAGCTTTTGCACTGTTCTGGCAATCAGCGGTAATGATGTAAAAGTGTCCATGAGGTTTGTCTCCCAATTAAGGAGGAAAGTGTCCTGAGCTATTCTGAGATCGCTAGGTAGAATTGAGGAAAACTTGATCTAGTTTTCTGTTCTGCTCCAACACAAACAGGTCAATCGATAGCCAACCCCTTAAGTCAAACAGTTTGTCAGTTGCTGAACAAAGACCACTAATGCAATCGGAATACCCTGCTGAAGCTATCCACCAACATGTTAGAGATTCCTGGAAGATAGGCAGCTTGTAGAATAAGCCATTCTCTGATTGCACACTCCCAAAACTTTAATGTTTCTTTGTTGAGAGACCATTCTCTGTTTGCTGTCATAAAACATAGCAAACTGGTTTTCTGTTTGAATTAAGATACTCTTCTCTCAAAGAAGATGTGTGAACATTGATAGAGCATATCTGATCATCCTTAATTGCAGCATACTGATGTAAACATGACTCTCTTTGTGAGACCAAGTGCTTGGGATCGGAATGATCCTGTGTGAATATCCCCTCCTTTCGAAGAGGTATTCATCACTAGTGAGACTTGATGAGAAAGATCAAAAAGCCGTGCTCTATCCTGAAGCATGCAGCGGTTTTACCACCAGCATAACTCATCTTGGGAACCTGAACTGTGGTTGATAATGGTTGGGTCAGTTATCCCATTAAGAGTGGAGACTCCGCTGAGATAATGGATAGACAGGCAGGCCAGTAGGACCATGTACAATGGCTGCCGCCATATAATCAGATGCAATGAAAATTGCTGAGGTCAGTAAGTTGCATGCTGAGAGATCAGTAGGTTGTGTATGAGCGATTTCATGGTGTAAGTTTGATCCATCGCCAGAAACACTCTCACCTGCAGTGAGACTATATATGTTCCAAAAGATTTCATTTTCTGAGGAGATACTATATTTGACTTCTCAAAACTGATCAGAAAGCCCAAATTTTGTAGAAAACAAACTGTCTTATGTAGGTAAAGCAATGATTATTCTTGAGAGCTCACTTTGATTAGCCAGTCATCCAGGTACAGGAAAACTTGAATCCCCTGGTGATGCAAGTGTGCAGCTACAACTACAAGGCATTTGTTAAAGACTCTCAGAGCTGCCAATAAGGCAAACGGAAGTACTTTGTACTGGTAGTGGGAGAATCCACCTTGAAGCGAAGGTAGTGCCAATGGAAAGGATGGATGAGTATATGACCATATGAATCCTTCAGATCAAGAGTGCACATCCATTCATGCTTCTGTATATAAGGGAGAATCATGCTGAGGGAATTTATTTTGAGCTCTACTGAGCACATGCTACACTAGCTAGGAGAGGTGAATCCGTTCAGTGCCGCCAGATGACATCACCCCCACATTCAATGGCTAATTCAGCCCGAGTAACGATGGAAAAAAGTATTTTAAATAAATATATAGGATGTACTGGAATCAAAAGCTCAAAAGTGGAGTGTACATGTAGTAAAAATGCCACTACTTAGACACCAGTAAGAAATGTTTTGGAGCCAATGATAATTTTTCCATACTTTTTTTGCTATTGATAATTTATTTATTTTGTTTGGGTCTATTTTAATTTAGTCTTCTGTTTTGTTTTATTTCCTTTATTTTTATTTTTTGCTTTTCTGAATTTTAGGCATCCAATGTCAAGTTTAAGGCACACAGATAACCTGGGAAAGCTATCAACACTAATGTATTATATGGCAGTGATTTCAAACTACTTCAAAATATTAAAAATGACAAAGAGTCTGGTTAACACCCTATCAAATTAACCGATTTACTGATAAGGCATCTGATAAAGTGGACTCATCCTCAAAAACGTGTACCTCAATAAATCAGTTGGTCTAATCATCAGCCTCTGTCAATTTTTCTGCTACAGATTTACCTGGCTACCCCTCTGATGTTTACTTCAAAATAGGTTTATATCTAACTCTTTGACAAACCCAGAAAAAAATTAGTTTTCCAATTTGTTTTCAACACCTTTCCAAAGCAAAATTTTCAAAAACCTGATTAGGGAATATTTTTAGAATTTCTTTTGAAACACAATAGAATTTCCCTAGCCACAATAGTAAGAATCTGGAAAATTTTCCTAACGGATGCCTGTGAGTGGAAGGAAGTATTAGAGGCAAATTCAATTACATCAAGCTGAAACTAGATTAAAGTTTACCTGGCTCAGGTACTGAAACTCAATTGTTTGCACATCTTTTCTGCATACTAATCTTGACACTGTATAATTAAGATAATTAGGAAGCACTGTGAAAATATCCTATCAGCAATTCTTTAGCAAAGGTGTAGGCTCTGTATTGGTAGCACTGAAAAGTCACTAGTTTACTATTTCAGTTATCTAATTGCTCCATGTCATCTGCATCAGTCTTAGTTAATGGCCTAGGGTATGAAGGAAACTGTAAAGCAGGCCTTTAAGTTCACTGCAATATGACCAGAATTTGAAAATGAGACGAGGTCCCTAATATCTTGGAGCGATCTGGTGGCAGTATTTACCATTACTTTACCACTCTCCTTTTCTCTAGGATGACACGAATATGAACTGAAGAGTACTGCAACAAATCAATGAACAAGTACTCAGCAGTCAATGGACGCTGTAATACAGTAACATAGTAGATAACGGCAGTAAAACACCAAATGGCCCATCTGTCTGCCCAGCTATCCCTGTCTACACGGCAAGGATATATCTTAGGTGCCAGAAACAGAAGCTTTATCGCTGACAGGAGATCTTTCCTTATCAAGCTTAGTTTTTGTTTGCTTCCTCATTAATTTTCTTCAACCTTGAGAAGTTTGTTTATTTAATCAATGTCTAGACCCCCTTCCCCTGGTGAGGTCATCCAAAGTAGTGACAGCATAAAAAATGAGCAATAAAAAGGAAAAGCAACAAATAAAGTACAACAAAATAAAATCAATGGGATAACTCAAATCCTATGCTATGCCATCACATGGACATAGAATTTCATACAAAAATTAAAGGTCTCCTTCTTAATCCACCATCCATCCCATCCCTACCATGTCCTACAACAATCTAAACACCTACCAAAACTAGTGAAGCTGTTGCCCAAATGTCCAGTCTCCAGTACTGTCCAGACAGTACCCAGCTGCCACAACCTGCTGGCACCAAGTTGGTTTCTAGGTAGCTGTACCCTACTGGTACCAATCCATCTACCACATGGCCTACAAAATCAGTAGATCATGCTTCCTTTTACTGCCCTTTTTGGTTTTCCTTAATATCCCGCCCCTTGCTTCTGCTCTTGAGGAAGTAAAGAGCAGGTAGTTTACATGACTGCAATCTCCTAGCCTTGCTCCTATCATTGTTATACAAATTGACAACAGAAAAGGACAATAAAGCTATCAGTTTTTGCTTCTTTTATATTGTATTTTATTTTTGTCTGAGAAAAACCTAGATTCATTCTAGAGGTAAAATATACTAATCATATTTAAACCAGACCAAAACAAAGAAGTGTAAATGGGACATCTGAAAATACAAATTAAAATCATTCCCAGACCACCTGTAGTTGACACAAAAGCAGCAGGACAGCATATCCACTGCGCTTAAGGAGTTAGGTAGACCATGAATCTAGGATTATTGGGTTTTCAGAAGATCATCCAACAGCCTTTAGTTCCTGTTCTAAACTTTTGTTTCTCACTGTAACACATCTTTACATTTTGGATAACTCATTTGATTTAGATGCCCCAAGCTCCTTGTTATTATCCTAAGAAACGTATAAATCTGATAAAGTACATTCCAACTATATCTTTGCTGGCCAATGCACTGAGTAATATAAATATGCAGCAGTACCAACTAGGAAAGGGCAACCCAATTTACCAGAGGAACAAGTGAAAGCTAAGCACTCTGGATATACTGCTAGGCTGTCAGATTTTTATCGCAGAGCTATTTTCAGCATTTACTTATCCTGATGTTGCCATTTCTTTTAAGGGTCAAGGAACTGAGATCCCTTGCAACAGAAGTGTTTGAATTGTGTGTCCTTTACTGCATTCATATTCATCTCCTATGAATGTATCCAGGTGTCTTGCCACAAGAAGAGATGGGCATAGCAATACTTGATCAGAAAAAAATGAAGTTTATATCAAAGCATACAGCAAACATGCCTAAGTAACGTCACCAGTATTAGTATTAAGATAACTAGAAATTTTAATGGTGCATAGCTGGTATTAGGCAGGAAAAGAATTATGGCTTTTATTTTTTTGTTTTAAGTTAACCTTGGCTAATTATGCCTTTGGCTGAGTTTTCCTGATCTTTTGATGGGGTTTCTCATTCAGAAGTATGGGGTGTTTTGTTTGTTTTCCATAATATTTTTTTAGGTGGTTTTATGTGACAGTGTAATGATGTCAATTTTCTTTTCTAAAAGGGCAAGTTGTAGAAATGCATACTTTATTGTATGCATTTTGTTAGTATGTATGTTTTTTTTTCTATAAACTGCTTTGGGCATCCCTGTGTTGGGAAATATTTCTTCACAGAAAGGGTGGTGGATGCCTGGAATGCCCTTCCGGAGTAGGTAGTAAAGTCAAAAACAGTAAAAGATTTCAAAGGGGCATGGGATAAACACTGTGGATCCCTAAAGGCTAGAGGATAGAAATGAAGAAAAGAGTGCATGGTGGTAACTTGCTGGTGTGTCAGTTACTACCCTTAACCAATAAGCCTTTATGCTGTTAATGCAACTCAATCATTGCTCTCTGCAGGGGGGGAAAGGAGGAAAAGGGGAATTAGATTCAGACAGCAACCAACAAGGACACTGAATTGCACAGTCTGGGAAAACAAATAAGCATGGGAGGAACTTGCTGATACAGCTGTTACTACCCTTAACCAACAAGCCTTTATGTGTTGATGCAACTCCAACATTGCTCTCTGCTTCAGTGGCAGGAGGTAACGGGGAATTGGATTCAAACAGTAACAGGAGGGCCCTGACTTTGACAGTCTGGGTAACTGATAATTATAAAGGTGGCTTGTATGGCTCCTATAGAAATAACCGCCAGTTCTTATTTACTTAACCCTATTCTGTAGACGTAAACTTTTCATGAAGACTGTAATCTGTAAACACCTGTATTTATTATAAGAATTTGTATTTACTATTTATATTTATTATTTAGCCATTAACATTGTTCTGTTACCACTTGGTACTATTTCTCTCCTTTACCTCAAACTCTAAGTTCCTACTAAGTTAGCCATGTTATTTATACCCAATTGTTGGATGTAATTGTATATTTGTTTAATTGTTCAATCTGTTTGATGTAATTTTCTGTTCCTTGTTCTGTGTAAACCGAAGTGGTATGCACAAGTGCATGAACTCCGGTATATAAAAGCCTTTAAATAAATAAATAAATAAATAGTACTACCATAAGCTTGCTGGGCAGATTGGATGGACCATTTGGTCCTTTCCTGCCGTCATTTCTAAGTTTCTATGAAAGGGAGGAGATGGAGTAGGATACTCCATCTTGATACATCACTTGTTTTGTGGCCCACCAGCTGCCACTTATAAATAGACATTTTGGGCTAGATTGATCAAGGGGTGTTCAGGGGAGCTCTTGCTATATATGTAGTATAGAAGAAAATCATTGATAAAACAAGTTCCATTTGTGCAAAATAGCAAAGGTTTAAAATTGCCAAGACTTGCCATTTTAAACACAATGGAATTATTTTGTAGAGAGTTTCCAGACAGCGAATAACCTTTTCCTAATGATTTTCCTGTAGTAATGAACAATCAGAGCAAGTTGGGCACAGCAAGTTATTTTAATGGCTATATCACTTTCAACAAAGCCTATCTATTTACTGCTACACTTGCACAAGTCAATATAGCATGTGAATAAGCAATAACACTGCTGTACTGTATTTTCTTCATAGAAAATGTCAGTTGATAAGGCCTACTTGGTTCTTCCTGATCTTTAAACAGTTTAACATATAAGTTTTTCTCATGACTACAACATAAATTAAAGGGAAATCACTCTGTCTCTTGGTCATTGAAATTTGTTAATATATTAAGTTTTGCTGCTTAGAAAGAATCCCATTACAAGGTTTCAATGCACTAAGCATGCAAAGATTCTCTTCCATAAGAAATCCTATGAAAAAGCAACCTTACATAGAAACATAGAAATGATAGCAGAAAAGGAAATGATAGACTCAGTCTGCCCAGCAAGCTCACACCAGCATCCACTGCACCGCGCAGGTCACCCCCATGATCCTCAGTTTACCAGACCGCAAAAGTCAAGGCCCTCGGATGCTGTCTCAATCCAACCTCCAACTGTTGCCATGAAAGCATGGAGCAATGCCGAAGTTGCATCAAAAGCACCAGGCTCAGTGATCAAGGGCAGCAAGTGCCGGATCAGCTAGTTATCCCCATTCTCATCCACTCCCCAAACCGCAAAATTCGGTCTCTGTCTGAATCCAATTCCCCACCTCTCACTGCCATTGAAGCAGAGAGCAATGATGGAGCTGCATCAACAGTATCAAGGCTTACTGTTAAGGGTAACAACTGCCACACCAGCAAGTTATCCCCGGTTACCCCCATGCCCTCTTTTCTTTATTTCCAACCTCTAACCTTTAGGGATCCACAGTGTTTATCCCATGCCGCTTTGAATTCCATGTCAGTTTTCATCTTCATCACCTCTATCGGATGGGCATTCCAGGAATTCACCACCCTCTCTGTGAAGAAATATTTCCTGACATTGGTTCTGAGTCGTCCTCCCTGGAGTTTCATTTCATGACCTTTACATTTATTGATTTCTTTCCAACGGAAAAGGTTTGATGATTGTACATCGTTAAAACCTTTCAGATATCTGAAGGTCTGAATCATATCTCCCCTGCACCTCCTTTCTTCCCAGGGTGTACATATTCAGATCCTTCAGCTTCTCATCATAAGTCTTCCAATGCTGACCATTTTGGTGGCTCTTCTTTGGACCGCCTCTATCCTGACTTTATCCTTTTTGAGATATGGGCACCAATACTGAATGCAGTACTCCAGGTGAGGCCTCACCAAGGGCATTATCGCCTCTTTTTTCTTACTAGTTATTCCTCTCTCTATGCAGCCTAGCATTCTTCTGGCTTTAGCTTTCGCCTTGTCATATTGCTTTTCCATTTCAGATCATCAGACACTATCACACCAAGATCCCTCTCCCAGTCTGTACACATTAGTCTTTCATCACCCATCACATCACTTTTGGATTGCCACACCCCAGAAGCATGACTCTGCACTTCTTGGCATTGAATCCCAGCTGCCAAATCTTTGTCCACGCTTCAAAGTTTTCTTAAATCATTTTTCATTCTCTCTACTCCTTCATACATGTCTACTCTGTTGCAGATCTTAGTATCATCCACAAATAGACAAACATTACCTTCTATCTCTTCCTTCAGGTCGCCCACAAAGATACTGAACAGAATCAGTCCCAAAACCGATCCATGTGGCTCTCCACTTAACTCCATTCTTTCTTCAGAATAGGTTCCATTTACCATTACATGCTGTTTCCTGTCAGTCAACCAGTTTGCAATCCACGCTACGACCTTGGCATCCACTCCCAAGCTTCTCATTTTGTTCACGAGTCTTCTATATGAGACTGTATCAAAAGCTTTAAGAAATTGCCATACTGGGTCAGACCAAAGGTCCATCAAGCCCAGCATCCTGCTTGCAACAGTGGCCAATCCAGGCTACAAGTACCTGGCAAGTACTCAAACACTAAGTATATCCCACGTTACTGATGCCAGTAATAGCAGTGGCTATTTTCTAAGTCAACTTGATTACTAGTAGGTAATGGACTTCTCGAAGAACACATCCAATTTTTTAAACCCAGCTAAACTAACTGCACTAACCACATCCCCTGGCAACAAATTCCAGAATTTAATTGTGCTTTGAGTGAAAAAGAATTTTCTATGATTAGTTTTAAATGTGCCACATGCTAACTTCATGGAATGCCCCCTAGTCCTTCTATTATCGGAAAGAGTAAATAAACAATTCACATTTACCCGTTCTAGACCTCTCATGATTTTAAACACCTCTATCCTATCCCACCTCAGCCTTCTCTTCTCCAAGCTGAAAAGTCCTAACCTCTTCAGTCTTTCCTCACAGGGGAGCTGTTCCATCCCCTTTATCATTTTGGTCGCCTTTCTCTGTATCTTCTCCATCGCAACTATATCTTTTTTGAGATGCGGCGACCAGAATTGCACACAGTATTCAAGGTGTAGTTTCGCCATGGAGCAATACAGAAGCATTATGACATTTTCCGTTTTATTCACCATTCCCTTTCTAATAATTCCCAACATTCTGAATGCTTTTTTGATGGCCGCAGCACACTGAACCGACGATTTCAATGTGTTATCCACTATGACATCTAGATCTCTTTACTAAAATCCAAGTAAATCATATTGAGCGCTCTTCCCTGAACCAATTCTCTAGTCATCTAATCAAAAAAATCAATCAGATTTGTCTGACAGGACCTTCCCTTGGTGAATCCGTGCTGCCTCGGGTTGAGCAACCTACAGTATTGTAGATAGTTCACTATCCTTTCCTTCAGCAGAGTCTCAATTAATTTTCCCACCACTGGGGTGAGGCTAACCGACCTGTAATTTCCAGCCTCCTCTCTGCTCCCACTCTTGTGAAGCAGGACCACCACCGCTATTCTCCAATCTTGCGGCATCACTCCTGTTTCCAGGGATCTATTGAACAGATCCTTCAGCAGACCCACCAGCACATCTCTGAGCTCTCACTGTATTCTGGGATGTACCTCATCCAGCCACATGTCCTTGTCCATTTTCACTTTTCCTATCTCCTCCCATACATTCTCATCTGTAAACTGAGTTTTGTGTACTCCACCTCCTTCCACAGTCTTGTTAACTAGCAACAGTCCTTCTACATGGTCTTCTTTAGTGAACACCAAACTGAAGTATTTGTTTAATATTTCAGCCATTTCTTCATCTCTCTCCACACATTGATCATTGTCAATGTGCAGAGAGAGACAGAGTAGCTTAGTGATTAGAGCAGCAGGCTTTAAACCAGGGGGATTTGAACCCTCATCTCCCTATCACTGTGGGTAAGTCACTTTACCCTCTGCTGCCTCAGCTACAAATTTAGATTATGAGCCCTGTGGGGACAGAGAAATAACCACAGTGCCTGAATTAATGGGCTGGATTTTCAAAGGGTTATGCGCATCGGGCCTATTTTCAAAAGGCCCGGCGATGCACATAAAGCCCAGGGACACATGTACGTCCTGGGGTGGGGTCAGTGGCTCCAACACAGTGGCCATTTGCTGCTGTGCCAAGGATCGCACGCCGGCACTCAGCAGGCGTGCGCAACTTACTTCAGCCCAGGGCTGAAGTAAGTTTTGCAACAAAAAAAAAGACGAAGAAAAAGGTAGGGGGGAAAGGGTGGGGGAAGTAGGGGAAGGGAAGGTGGGGTGGGGGGAGTAGGGAAGTTCCCTCCAAGGCCGCTCCGATTTCGGAGCGGTCTGGGAGGGAGCAGGGGAAGGCAGCGTGACTCGGAACGGGCTCGGCACGCACAAGGTGCACAATTGTGCCCCCCCTTGTGTGTGCCGACCCTGGATTTTATAACATACGCGCGCACCCTTTTAAAATCTACCCCAATCTGTTTTGAAGTACTGAAAAGCAGAATATAAAATAAATACATAATTTCACTATACCACTTTAGACCTTTCTCTGAAAAATGTTTTGTCGCCTCGCTTTACCTCTTTGGCAATCCTTTCTTCTGCCTGACTTTTTGCTTGCTTGATTTCTTTCTTATTCTCCCTCAGTTTCACCACATATTCTTCCCTGTGTTCCTCTTTTTGGGATCCTTTATATTTCTTGAATGCTGTTCTTTTTGCTTTTATTTTATCAGCCACTTCCTTTGAGAACCAGATTGGTTTCTTATTACTCATACTTTGGTTTATGTTTCTAACATATAGATTTGTTGCCTTTGTAATTACTCCTTTTAATTTGGCCCACTTTTGTTCCACCTCTCATTTTCTCCAGGTCCATCCCCATTTCGACAAAACCGAGTGCATATCACATAGATATAAGACCAAGCCCACACAGATAAGTGTTGTGAAATTTAAATTAAAAAAACCTTAATATTTAAAGATAATTTGAGGGCATATAGTGCCATACATCATTGCTCTACACCAGGGGTTTTCAAACTTTATGCTTCTAGGATCACACTCTTCTGCTGCAAAATGTGCTTTCCCCCTGAGTCCCAGCACTATAACGTGATCATTTTTCTGTATATAATTTAGCTAGACAATTAAATATATATTTTACCTTTCATTAGTTGATAGATTTGGTTGCCCCCCTCCCCTCCCCCTGAAGCATTCATGGACCTCTAGAGGGCCCCAGACCCTCTGGTTGACATCTCCAGTTCTATATTTCTGGATAAACTTTTTAGCAGTGCTAGGCTGCACTTGCCTAGGTTTCATAGTCTTGACAGGATTACTCGGTGGTGTTCATGAATCCTGAGGAAACAGATTTTTTAAAAGTGTACATATTTTTCTAACATTTGAAAGATAAGAGAATATTATTAATCAAAAACTAGATAGTATTATCAAATTTGTTTTAACTGCAAAGTATGTTACATGACATTACACTACATTACAGGATACATCAGTTGGAATGTCCAACTCTGGTCCTCAAGGGCCACATAACAGTCGGATTTTCAGGATATCCCTAATAAAAATGCATATGATAAGATCTGGATGCACACTGCTTCAATTGTTGCCAGGAGGCAAATCTATCTAATGCCTATTCACTGGGGATATCCTGAAACCTGACCAATTTGATGCCCTCAAGTGACCAGAGTTGGGCACCCCTAGACATCACAGAGTCTGCGTGCTACAAGGGATTTTGGTGACAACACCACATAACTCAGAGAAGGAGCATGTTTGATACCTGAAATGTTGCTGTCCAGCTGTTGTATCCGTTGGTCGCAGATGGCTGCAACCTTTGCTGCTCACCTCATTTTGGCCAGTAGCTCAGATTCTGGCTAACATGGTCGCCTCTGCCTCTGCACGCCGACCTTCCTGGCGTTCCTGGGAAGGCGAGGGCGATCCCGGTCGCTATCTTGAGTCTGGTGAGACCTAGGGCACGCGCACACGTGCCTGCCTCCTTCTTGTGCACGTCATGGCGGGAACCTCAGGGGCGTCCCCTCCGCATGACGTCACTGCCTATGTGTATTTAAACCTACCGGACGTTCCTACCTACGAGTTAGCAAGGATTCCATCTTGCTTATTCCTTTACTCTGAGACGCTTCGCATCGCTGTTCCTGCATTCCAGGCTGAGTGACTTAGGAACCCGCTCCTCAGGGGCCTTGCTGCACTCAGGGCTATCCGCTCTTAGGAGAGCCTCATCTGCCTGTCTCACCTTCTCCAGCTAAGTGAGTTTCTCCTGCATCGGATCTCCGCTGCTGCTACTATGATTTCTCTACTGCATAGTGAGTACAAAACCTACTCTACATTACCACGTCTCTCTTGCTGTGTGGATCCTCAGGTTACCCCGCTCTGCGGAGCACTGCCGGATCCATGCTGTCTTGTGCCAGTTCCAACACCTACCTCCAGCCTATCCCGTGCTGCGGACCACTACCGGAGCTACAACGCACAAGGTTTATTAGAAGCAAGTACTTTCCGGGTTACCCCGCCCTGCAAACCACTACCGGATTCACGCTGTCTTGTACCAGTTACTCTCATCTGCCTCCAGCCTACCCAGCGCTGCGGACCACCACCAGAGCTAACACACAAAAGGCCTATCAAGAAGCAAGGATTCCTCGGGTTACCCCGTCCTGCGGACCACTACCGGAGAATCCATTCCAGGTCTTCTAGATCCAGGACTGAGTATACAAACCCGCTCCTCGGGTTTCTCTTTGCTGTATAATAAATATTCTCTAACTCCTGTGTCCATCAGTACTGAGATCCCACCTGTCGTGGAGAGTTCCCACAGGGCTCCTCCCTGTGGGTGGAGTCAGCTCTCTCCATGACCCAAGGGCCCACAAACCAAGTTAAAACATAACACCAGCTCTTAAAATGTCCTGTAAAGTTTATACAAATAAATCTGAACAGAGAGGAGGTAAAATACTTTGGACAGAAACCATTCTAAATGAAACAAAATTCACTATAGAACAATGGTTCTCAACATTCTCCACATCCCTCTCCCTCTCCCTCTCCCCTACACCCCATAGCTTCACATGGATTCTAAGCTCTCCTCACCTCCACACTTCATTTTGTAAAATTCATGATTTAATTATTTCTACTACCCTAATTAATGAATCTTACTCACTGACAGGAATACCACATATGGAAACGTGGTAGTGGTAGGGGCAGGTGGTTCCTCTTTGGTGGTGGTTGAGCAGGGAAGAGGTGGAAGACAGCAGGCCGCTTCCTGCAATGCTGGCACAAGGGGAGTTCTAGCTGTCTCCCAGTAACCTCTTCCACCTCCACTAAACCCCCATCCCTGTGATGAGTCCATGTTACCTCTAGGCAACCTACCCCCAACTTGAAAACCACCACTATACAGGCTTAGGTTTTCTTTCATAATAGCTACATTGAGAAATTACTACTTACCTGATAATTTCCTTTTCTTTAGGATAGTCAGATGAATCCAGACCCAGTGGGTTATGTACCTCTACCAGCAAATGGAGATAGAGCAAAGCTGACATCACAGTATATTTACTCCTGCAGTGACATCAGCCTGCCAGTATTCTCTTCAAAAGTCAACTGTGCACATACAAACAAAAACTTGATTAAGAACAGATAACCATTTCACTACTCAGCCAACAAGAAAGACCAAGCTCAGCAAAGAACGTATTAACACTAGTCTAGAGACTGGACTACCACATACCAGTAACCCCTGAAACACATAGCCACGCAGAAGGACCACAGCACAATCATTCTGCAGCCAAGAGTGGGAAGCTGGATTCATCTGACTATTCTAAAGAAAAGAAAATTATCAGGTAAGTACTAATTTCTCATTTCCTAACCTCTAGTCAGATGAATCCAGAACCAGTGGGCTGTACCCAAGCAACTCCCAAATAGAACAGAAGGCTGCCCATGGTCCACTCAAAACTGCACTTGCAAAGACTGCATCCTCTTGGGCCTGCACATCCAGATGATAATACCTGAAAAAGGTGTGTAAGGAGTACCACGTCGCAGCTTGGCAAATGTCAACGGGATACAACAATCTAACCTCCGTCCATGACACTGCCTGAGCCCTAGTAGAATAAGCCCTAACCTGTCTAGGCAACAGCTGTTCAGTATCCAAGTATGCGGCTGTGACCACCTCTTTAATCCAGCGAGCTACTGTAGCCGGTTTGACCTGTTTACTACCACCATGGAGGACAAACAGGCGATCCATCTTCCAGAAAGGTTTAGAAACCTCCAGATACCTCACGATATGTCTATTGATATCCAAGGGTTGCAAGAGGCGATATTCCTCCACATCTCTTTCCCTATCCAGAGATGGCAGTGAAATGACTGATTCAAGTGAAAATCTGAGACCACTTTTGGCAAAAAGGAAGGAACAGTATGCAGCTCTATTACCCCCCGGAGTCACTTGGAGGAACGGCTCTTGGCAAGACAAGGCCTATAGCTCGGAAATTTGACGCGCAGAACAAATTGCCATTATCCGGACTGCTCGACCCTGCAACCTGCTGCTGAACTGCAAGCACACCAACTGGACCACCTGGGCTTCCAGCCGAATGATGTTCCAGAGAGACTCTTCTGCACTCCAGGGCCCTTATGCTGTTAATTCCTGATGGTGATCTTCCTGACCCTGGAGACTCGCATTTGTTGTGAGTACTAACCAGTCTGGTGATTTTAGGGAAACACCACTGTAGTTGAGAGCAGACCTCCATCGGCAGGTACAGCTGAATCGAATAGTCCTGACACTGTGGGCTTCAACGAGACAGCAAGGAGCACAGAAGACGACACATATGTGCCCTCACCCATGACACTACTTCCAGGGTTGCCGCCATCACACAGAGTACCTGTAGATAGAACTACACTGTCGGGCGTATAGTGTTCATCAACAGATGCACCTGCATCATCAACTTCTGAATACCAGCTTCCAGCAGGAAAACCCTGCCCTGTTTTGTGTCAAACCGAACACCAAGATATTCTAGCAACTGAGAAGGCTGAAGACTTACCAGGATCCCATCCTTTCTCAACTCTGCTACCACCACCACCATAAACTTGGAAAAGGTTCTGGGTGTGGTGGCCAGACGAAAAGGCAGAGCCCGAAACTGATAATGGCGTCCCAAAACCGCAAATCGCAGATGCTCTAGTCAGATGGGAATATGCAGGTATGCCTCAGACAGGTCCAAGGAGGACAGAAATTCCCCTGACTGCATGGCCATTATCACTGAGTGCAATGTTTCCATGCAAAAATGAGTCACCCGCAAATAACCGTTCACCCCTTTGAGGTCCAGGATTGGACGAAAGGAGCCCTCCTTCTTGGGCACAACAAAATAAATGGAATATTGACCCATATTTTCTTGAGACATAGGCACTGGAACCACAGCCCTCAGACTGAGGAGCCTTGACAATATACACTCCACTGCCTGCTTCTTCTGCGGGGAGAGGCAAGGAGACACCATGAACAGATCCTGAGGAACACTGCAAAATTCCAGAGCATATCCCTCTTGTATCACCTCCAGGACCCACTGGTCAGATGTGATTTCGACCCATCTCTGAGAAAAGAGAGAAGCACTCCCTATCTCCTGTTCCCGGGGGTGGGTCGGCCAACCTTCATCGGGAGGCTCAGGAGGTTCCACTACCCGAGCCTGTGCCCCATGTGGGACAAAAGGGCTGAGACCTACCGAAAGGTCGCTCCTCTGTAAGGTCGAAAACGCTTGGATCCCCTGGCATGACCTCTCATGCCAAAGAAGCACGGCATCTGCTTCTTATCCTCTGGCAACCGAGGAACTGGAGATTTGCCCCACTTACTGGCCAGTTTCTCCAACTTGCTCCCAAACAAGAGCGAGCCTTTAAAGGGCAATTTTGTATGGTTAGCCTTGGAGGTCGCATCGGCCAACCAATTTCTCAGCCATAACAGATGCCTAGCTGCTATTACCGAAGCCACTCCCCTAGCTGAGGTGCAGACGGAACTGCAGCCCACATCTGCCAAAAAGGCAGCTGCTGGCTCCATAACTGCCCTGGAATTCAATCCAGATTAATCGACCTCCTGAGAGAGAAGTAAACAAGAGTGAGCTACCAGGTAACAGCAAGAAGCTATCTGCAAGGTCATCCCCACTGCTTCAAATGCTTAAGAATAGCCTCAATCCTTCTTTCATGCACATCCTTCAAGGCCACTCCTCCCTCCATGGGGGTCGTCATCTACTTGGAAATGGCACAGACAAGCGCATACACTTTTGGAAAACACAAATGCACTCTTGCCACTGGATCCAGGAGGTGCAGGCCTTCCAAAACATGACCCTCTTTGAAATTAGCCTCCAGGGTGCTCCACTCAATATCAATCAATTCTTGAATGGCCTCCATAACAGGAAAAAACAAGAAGCTTTATGCAAAGAAACCAAAATGGGATTTTCCTTTGGCTCGGACATGGAATCTGCCCCAGGTATTTCAAGCATCATTAATGTCTGGAAAATCAAAGTCGGTAGCTCATCTCTATGAAAGAACTGCAACATAGTCCAGTATGGTTCCAGTCCCGGAGGAATTTCCCCATCCTCCAGAGAGTAAGGATCGGCCTCATCATCCGTGCCATCCGGATTCCTATTTGGAAGACCTGCTGCTGATCTAGATCTACTTTGGCACTTAGCAATAGTACCGGGCGAGTGAGAAGTCATCACCTGCGACTCTGGCCTGGCAGGACTGGACGAGGCTGAGTACTGAGCCTGAAGAAAGGATTCCAATCCTTGAAAAAATTCTAGCCAAGAAAAGGCAGAAGAATCCATGCCAAAATCAAAAGGCACCTGTGCTGTACCCAGTGAGGTGCCTTCACCCGCTGACGAACCAGTTAAGGGAGTTCCAAGGTCAGGCACCCCTCCTGAGATGTCTTTACCCAGGCCATCATCAGGCTGGGAAGAACCAGGCTTAGTAAAATCAGAGGAAGATAATTCTCCCTGAGCCTCTAAGCAGCACTGGCACAATTGGGCAAGTCACTTTACCCTCCATTGCCTCAGGTACAAACTTAGATTGTAAGCCCTCTGGAGATAGGGAAATACCTGCAGTACCTGAATGTAATCCACTTTGAAGCGTTGAAAAAAGTGCAAAAAGCGGAATGTAAAATCTAAAATAAATTAAAAAATAAAATAAAAAAGAGGGCACACAAGGTTGAGGTGCCTGAAAATGACAGGCAGCACGGAGAAAAAGACACTTATGTTTCTTAGGCACAACGCTATCAGTCTGTCAGTATGCTTAACAGGCGACTAAAGGTGTGCGTCGAGGTGACTTCATGCTGTAAAATATATATGCATGGAAAATTTAGGCGTCCATCCCAAAGCCAGGCATCCCAAACTTAAGATGCACAACAATGCGCCAAAATTGTGCACACAGACAAGCGCACGCCTACCTTGGAAGCCACTATCACCTGTACCCTCAAGCAAAAACTGGGTGCACAACCTGGACACGCAGCCAGATACACTTGCACACACCAACAATCCTGAAGAGGGCAGCCTAACACACAGGAAAAGGTGCACAAAAACTCCACCTAGGCCTAACAGCGGGGCCTAGCCCACATGGGCTGCCCACATCCTTTAATCTCCCTCGGAGGTGGGAACGAACGTCAGAATGGCACGCCGAGCATGGAGACTGGAGGAAGGAAGAGGCCTTACAAACAACCTTTCTACTCTGTCTCTGTCTTTTTTTTTTAAGCCTTACCTGAGCTCAGCCCTTCCCAGCTGAGTACAGAAATGGTATCTGGCTGCAGGGGGAGAGGGTATATACTGTCACTGCTGCACTCAGTGCAGCACCTGCTGCCTTTCAGCTCATTTAAACAGATAAGATCATGCGGCTGAGAAAACCAGCTCCTGGACCAAGGCACTCAACTAAGGAACCACAGAAATCATTTCAGGAATTCTCAACTGGGGGGGGGGGGGACCATTTGGTATCACTGCAGGAGAGGGGGACAAATTAAATTTCCTTTTATTTCTCTTCTAACACTTGAAGCAATCCCCAGTAGGGATTTGCATGTCCACCATCTGCTGGAGACTGAGAATACTGGCAGGCTGATGTCACTGCAGGAATGTATATACTGTGATGTGCGCTTTGCTCCATCTCCATCTGCTGTTGGAGGTGCATAACCCACTGGTTCTGGATTCATCTGACTAGATGCTAAGAAACTGCTGATAAATGCATTTCTATTACCATTTTATCTCTTCCCTTCTAAGTTCCAGGGTTCATGTTATAACTGTTTTAACAAGGACAGTATCTAAGAAACAATTACAATTCACAGTAATACCAACAGATTTAGCTTAAAGATCTTTTTCATGAGAATCTCATACAGTCTTTTGGAGGAGGGGGGTTCCTCCTAATCTTCTGAAGGTGACCAACTATTTTATCACCTGTGGATTTCAAGAGGGCAAAGTCCTTAAAGGGAAAGCATCCTTATAACTAAGTAGTCAGATTTCAGATTCTACTCAGACAGACAATGATGTCACCAAACCTGCAGCTGGAGGAATTTCTTCTGAAATGAAATGATTAGAACTGCAGAAAAAGCCAATATATATATATATAGAGAGAGAGAGAGAGAGAGAGAGATTTATATATAGCCTTTTATGCCAAAGTTTGTCACTCTGACATTTCTTTCACATATTATTATTTAAAGCCTTCTGGTGGCAAAGCTGAAAAAGTAGGCTAAAAAGCATCTCATGCTGTCGCTCTCCATCAGTCAGTTCAATAAATCCTGGCATTGGTGTGATTTGTATCAGAAGAATGAGTTTTTCAAGAGTAGAACTCTCACTTTGCACTATCAATAATCGCACTGTCAAGCACCCCTCCCCAGCTTCCCTTCAGAATTTAATTTATGGGAGCACTGTTGGCCTTCTGGGTGTTTTACACAACACTCGATACATTTACATAATCGCAAGAGCACGATACTATCTTAGGTTATGCATTTCATTCACAACCTGTATCACATTCAGAAGGATTCCATTACATTAAAGCAAATGCATTAAGAGGGAAAATTTAGTAAGCATTTTACCCACTATTAACTGGCTGTCTAAAAATGAGCCACACTAGCCACGTTGAGGGGGGAGGGCATGTTTAAATATGTAAGTATGACTCCCGCTAAAGCAGAACTTACCTCTGTGATGGAGAACCTGTGGCATACTCCTAAAGTGCCCCTTGTAGCCTAAATGTTGAGTACTCAAGAAGCATATCTTTCAACCAAAGAAAACTTAAATGCCACCAACACTAGAAACCAACATCTCATTAAATCCATAGATTTGGAATGTCATTGTACCTTAGCTCAAAAAGGTTCATTTTTCCCATCTCATGTGGCTCTAACAGATCAGTCAATGAGTGCATAAAAAAAAAGTTTGCTTCCTTAAAGCTGTAGATTTAAATCACACTTGCTGGATAAGTCTCTGCTTAGAGCCAGAATACTAGTTACACTGGGAAAGGAAAACACAGAAAACAAAGTTCCTCCTATATCAGCCTTGCTCATCAGGTCAGTGTGAAAATAAAAGATGCTAATTACTAGATATGTTTAAAAAATAGTATTCATTTTAAAGAGAAGCCACACTGTAATTATCCTTTGTTTTTATTTGCAATATTTGCATTTGTCAGATGGCTGGCATGTGCTTCTCAGCTGCTTCTGCTCCTATATTTGTATAACACAAATGAAGAAAGTGGGCCCTTGTGACTGCAGTGTGGTTGACACAGTCTAACAAGTGAACCTACTAGGCCTACACCGGCAGCTGGCAAAGAAGCCCATAGGCGGGACCAAATGGAGCTTCACATATACCAGTCACCCCCACCCCCTCCCCCAGCAGGTTGAGCCCTTGGATTTTGGTGGCCAGCAGGACTTCGGTACGTCCCTGAGGCTATCTGAATCAAGTATCCAATCCAAGCAAGAGTCGTGGCAGGCAGCAGACTACAGAACGGATACCTAGCCAGAGGTCAGAGCAGTCAGCAGCCAGGAAAGGTCAGGAGCCAGGCTGAGGTCAGAAAGCAGACAATCAATCCAAGGCGAATAGGACAGACGACTAACAAGACAACCAGGACTAAAGAGACAAGCAAGGCAGAGCATGGGCAGGGGCAAGAAACAAGGACCAGAAGGGCAAGGAGCAAGGCAACAAGAAGGCAATCAAGGAGATATGGAAACAAGACAGGAACAGACAAGGCACATAACACAACTAGCAAAACACACTGGGATCCAAGGATGCCAGAGGACCTGTTGCTGAAGCACTAGCTGGTCAAAAAGAACATAAAAACATAAATTGCTATACGGGGTCAGACCAAGAGTCCATCAAGTCCAGCATCCTGTTTCCAACAGTGGCCAATCCAGGCTACAAGTACCTGGCAAGTACCCAAATACTGTGTAGATCCCATGCTACATATACTAATATATACTAATGGGGGATGTGATGTCATCAGCCAATGCCACAGGAAGTCCAAGCTAAGGGACCTACAAAAGGAAGTCCAAAGTTACAGGAAGTTCTATCCGGGTCCTTGCTGCCAGAGGTTATGCCAGAGTCTCTTTGGATCAGAGGATTGGGATGTATCAATTTGAACTCCTCAACTGATCAGTACCAGAAAAGAATTAGTTGGCTGAAGCAAGCTCCTACTACCAAAAGGCTAAAGACAGCGATTCTCAACATTCCATATTTATCTAAATTTGTTGAAATTTTGCTAAAAGCCTCAATTTTTCCATTTCAGATTTAATCAGCAATTATTCAGTTTGATGAGTGCCTTTTAAGATGATGTATCCACCCAGTTCCAGTCCTCAAGGGCCACAAATAATGAATGTCCTGAAAACCAAGCCTATCAATATTCATTAGATATATTTACATATATTTGCTCCACAAATCGGACCATTTGCATATTTTACTAATACTGAAAACCAAACTTGTGTAACCCCTGGTTCATCGGGGTCACCTTCTCAGCCTTGGGCGGCATGGGGTGAACCCTCCCAAGATGAGGAAAACACAGTCTCCTGGGTCGTGGGTTGTGGGAAGGCTGGACCTGCAAGGCCAAACTGAGCCAAGGTCACTCACATAGGCACTTCCAAGAAGCCACTGTCCACATCAAAGATTGTGCTCCAAATAAAAAAGTAGTTTTTTTAGTAGAATTTTCAGCTAGAGCAGAATAATAGAAATCACGTCGTCAGGAAAAATTCAGAAACTTCACACTCAAACCTTTAGTAATTCCACAAATCATTTAGTTACAGTTCTGTGTACAACTTCTCTTCAGCCTGTGCTAGGCCTAAATCTCCATGAATTCTCCCAGATACTTTTGAGTTTAATTAAGTACTCATAGCTCCTGTATGCATGGCTGCAAGATAACTCACTCCCTCTGCTGTAGAAGGAATTTGAGACTCTCAGCCCTGTTTCTAGGCTCCAACCAGGCACAGGTTTCTTTGCTGGTCCTGAATAGCCCCTTCACAGTTCCTTTTCTTTTAATAGCACTTCAAATACTTAAATTCAAACATTCAGGCCGATACAGTACAGTGCACTCCGGCAACTTTTACTGAATCGGCCTGTTAGTGACTCAGGCTCCCTGAGACACTATTGAAGTATCTTTGCCACACCCCTTCTCCTTTCCCCTGTATCCCCTAGAGGGGTCACAGCTATCTTATTCTGCTGGCTTGGTGACTCTGGGGGAGCCCCTGCCCATGTCTTAACCAGAATAATATACCGTCCACAAAAACCTGCTCCAAGGGATGGTATCAATCTGTTTGTCAGAGAGTTAGAAGAGACTCCCTCTGACCATATGACCACCTTACTATTGCTGGAACCTTCCCACTCTCATTAAGAACACCCTTATAGGTTATCCCTTAGGAGGAAACACCAACTTGTCAATTATTATACACTCTGCACTTTCTATGTGGCACTCAAGGGCCACACGTATTTGCAGCTTTCAAGCACTAGAACTTGATAACTTAAGGCAGTGGTGGTAGAAGACAAGCTGCCTAAGGGAAAAGCCATCCTCTTGTAGGTAATAAATATATTTCTGGGGTGGAGGGGGAACATTGTCTGCCCCCAAGTATCTAGTCTAGAAAAGGAGATATGGTGGTAAATGGACACTAGAAGGGCAAAATAAACAGTTCTTAAGGCTCTGTTATTCAAAATGGGGTTACCATAGTTCAAACTGAGTCATCAGTCATTAAAGAAATGTACGGATAAGGATCCAAAACGGAAGCAGAGAGTTACATCATATTAGTCAATAATGCCTAACCATTTTGAAACAAGAGAAAGCCTTGTAATAAAAATATATATAGTGTTTGACACAGAGAGTAAACCAAATAAAATCTAAGATAATAATGATTCTTTTATTCCAAGATGCGACCACAGCAGGGTTGCAAAATGCCCTGAAAGCACTTAACACTATGCTTTATCAAGGTGATACTTTTAGGGGACCAGGTTGCATTCCAGATGTTTCTTGCTTGAGGGTAAAGTTTTCTGCTTTTACAACATAAGAACATAAGTTAGTTGCGATTTATACCATTCGACCCGGAAAAAAAAAAAGTACCTAATGCTTGGTCATTGCCATTCTCTGATGGCTGCCAATATGTTATCTTGGGTGAACGTACACGAACTTATACCATATGGGATCCTCTCATGCACTGAAGCTTCAGGATGATGTGTAGGGATATGAGATAAACAGACTCATTCTGAAGGGGAACGATAGTGGAACTTTTGGAGTTAATTCAGCAACAAAAAACAATCTAACAAAGGTCATGATAATTGCTTATAATTCTTCCCCTTGATGTCTGATACCTTTATGATAAACAGCTGCCAAGTGTCTGCTACAGATTAGGCTAAGTATAGCAAGGAACACATCTTACTGAACTATTCAATATCCCCTGCAGGGGATACTGATGAAATCGGCATTATTCTACATGTTTAAACCTAGCCTTAAAACTATTTGCGCTAACCGTTGAATCTTAGTAGGTAGAGTAACACCATGACAAGCCATGTAGAAAGATGAATTCTGGGCAGCAATGGCAAATGACAGCAGAAGCTCTACGCCTCTCTCTGGGAGATCCAATGTTTACAATGCACGTGCTTGTAGAAACATTCCATTAACCAGACAGAACCTCAGCAACAGTGTTCAATAAATAAACTAACATGTACACAAGTTTCCGACTATTTTTATTGCTTTCCTAAAAGAGTCTAGGGGGAAAGTAAGATGGCTGCTGAGACAGCTGTTTTGTTCCGCAGCCTTTATTTCTCCTTATGAGATGCTTCCTTTTACCTGGCTGCTAATGCTTTTGTAATTTTGGAGCCATTTGTTTCACTGGCCTTGGGGACTCTTTTCTTACGTTCTGCCCTGGAACTGCTATAAATTAATTGAGGGAGATTTGTTTGGTGAGCTGTCTTGACCCTTTTCTGTATTGGCGTGGGCAAGAAGACTGCATCTCGTCTTTGATCTAGTTTAAATATTTTTTTATTCTGTAGGACAAACGCCTGTAGGATTGTTGAAATGTATTATATTTTACTTTCTTTTCCCCCTAAACTGCGAGTGAGATTTTTTTTTTATGGATTAAGATGATGGGATTTGCTTTTTTTTGTATATATTCTCTCTCTTCTTTTGGAAATATCCAGCACTTATCTTTTGGAATGATGATGTTCTAAAAATTCAAAAGATAATTTAAATTATTATTTATTTTTTTTTAAAAGGGAGTCTTCGATGAATTTAGTTTGAATAATTTCCATCACCTTTTCACAATTGACGTGACAGGAAATTAAAAGAATTGTCTGAGATATAAGCCACAGTGTCATAAACCACCATTATTGTCCTGACAATGCAAAAAGAGGGCCCGCCAGTGACATTAATTATTTGGATACATTCACAAGCACAGGTTTATAAGCTACTTTCTTCTGTTATTTCTTTTTCCTCAGGCATGCTGTTGACTAATCTAACTTCTTGAGACTGCATCCAGTGTGAAAAGAAAAATAAGGACTATAGGCAATCATATTTATTCATATTAATGGATGCGTCTTGATTTTTTTTTGCCTCTATTGAAAATCCACCTTGACATGAAGGCAATACATTTTTGAAGTTACACCCAGAACTATAAGTGGCAAATATTTTTTATTTACTAAATACAGTATGTAATAAAGCAAAAATACCGTATAGTTTATTCTGAAGTTCTCCTTTCCAGCTATTGCCTTGAAAAAAAGCTGCAATTGTGCTGCTCTGTTAATCAGAAACTTAACAGACAGGATACAACACCTTTTATAGTGCATTTCATTCCTTTGAATGAGACTTTGCCAATAGATTACAAACTCAGTTGAAACCTGCTAGTGACTTGCTCATGCTATTATTATTATTTATTCACATCTTTGATTGGTCCTTTGAGATTCCTATGCATCCACAAACCATTTAAATGTAATTTAAATGTATGTTTTACTACTCTATGGAGCCTATATATTAATGGGCACTAGTATTAATGCTCATGTTAACATGCATTAACAAACGTCCATATGCCAAACAGAGGGAGGATATCTTTCGAAACTGCTCACATGCGTCCATATACACATGCAAATTTACTGCTGTAGTTTATAAACTGCACGCAAGTGAAATGCACAGCTTATGAAATACAAGTACATATGCGCGCACACATGCTCATGTATGTCTAAACTGTGAGCCGCGCAAATTCAGACTTATCCACAAAAGTAGCTGAACTTATCCAGGTACGTTCCATTGAGGCAGATTTTAAAAGGTACGCGTGTGGCGTACATTTGTGCGTGCAAACCAGCGCACACAAATGTACGCCCGATTTTATAACATGCACGTGCAGCCGCATGCATGTTATAAAATCAGGGGTCAGCGTGCGCAAGGGGATGCACAGGAGTGCACCTTGACCGCGCCAAGCCCTCAGGGAGACCAGCTGGCTTTCCCCGTTCACTCCGAGGCCGCTCCGATTTCAGAGCGTCCTCGGAAGGAACTTTCCTTCCCCTCCCCCCCCACCTTCCCCTCCCTTCCCCTACCTGTCCCGCCCCCCAGCCCAGAAAAAAAAAACCCCGTACTTTTATCTCACAAGTTACGCCTGCCCCCGGACCGCCCATTTTTTCAAGCCCCCAGACCGCCCATTTTTTCAAGCCCCGGGACTTACATGCATCCCGGGGCTTTATGCGCGCCGCCGGACCTTTTGAACATAGGCCCGGCGCACATAACCCCCTTTGAAAATCTGCCCCAATTTATGCAGCTAGGTAGCGGCACTTAGCTGTATAAGTCTGAAAAACACTACTTGTTCATCTAAGTAGCATTTTTTTGATTTATCTGGGTATGTAAGATAGCCAGATAAGTGTCAAAAAAAGCACTATTTATCTAGATAAGTTCAAATTTATCCATCGAAGTAGCAGCACAGGTACAATTTAGCCATATAAGTTGGAATTTAGCCAGAATATTGTGCACAAATAATATACCGATGTATTTGTACTTCAGATTTTAAAGGGATATACAAATACCTTTACTCGCATTATTTAGATAGATTTACCCCCTGTAATGCGGTTTTTACACACATAAGTCAGGGGATTTTATTGCATGCGTGTGGCAATGAAATTAACAACTTTACCAATTAAGCTACCAGTTTGCCCAGTCCATCTGCAGCTTGCGAAGACCATCCTGGCTCTTCAGTCTGAAGTCCACCCATCTCACCCAGACCCCCACCCATTTTTTTCACTTACATCAAATATTGAGAAGAAGTAAATATATTCAAGCAAAAGACTTACACACGTCAATTTCACAGTTGTAAAATAGCAACTTACATGCGGAAATGTTGGTCCCTGCCTGCTCCTTTTCTGCATGCGCCGGGCCTATTTTAAAAAGGCCCGGCGACGCACGTAAAGCCTCGGGACGCATGTAAGTCCCGGGGGCTTTACAAAAGGGGTGGTCCGGGGGCGGGGCGGGGCCAGAGGCCTCCGATAGAGCAGCCATTGCCGCTGAGTTGGAGGATTGCGTGCTGGCAGGTGCAAAAGGTGCGCGGCCTGGGAGGGAATGGGGGAAGGCAGCGCAGCTTGGCGGGCGCAAGATGCACAATTGTGCACCCCCTTGCGTGCGCCGACCCCTGATTTTATAACTTGCGCACGCAAGTTATAGAATCAGGTGTACATGTGCACACGCCGGGTAGCGTGCACACATGTACGCCACGCACGCTCCTTTTAAAATCTACTCCATATGTTGTGGTTTTTAAAACAGGTTATTTACTCTCTCAGATAACAGAAGGACTAGGAGGCACTCCATGAAGTTAGCAAGAAGCTCATTTAAAACAAATCGAAGAAAATTATTTTTCACTCAGCGCATAGTTAAGCTCTGGAATTCATTGCCAGAGGATGTGGTTACAGTAGTTAGTGTAACTGGGTTTAAAAAGATTTGTATAAGTTCCTAGAGGAAAAATCCATAAATTGCTATTATTAATAAGCAATAGTAGCTTGAGATTTATTTAATGTTTAGGTACTTGCCAGGTACTTGTGACTTGGATTGGTCACTATTGGAAACAGGATACTGGGCTTGATGGACCCTTGATCTAACCCAGTATGGCAATTCTTATGTTCCTATGAAACTTTGATATAAGTTTTCCACATCGGGGCTCCATATGATGATTTCACCCATGTGTGAGGACTACCATCCTGCTTGTCCTCGGAGAAGGCAAAAAATCTTACTGAAAGAAATCTTTAAAAGGAGTCTGGAGTTTCCATCTAAATTTCAGGGTTTCCTGCACTTGTCTATATTTTCTATTTTTGCTGAACTGACTAAGCCACTTATCCCTCTTATTAAGTTATATCCTTAAGAGCTTTTATGATGGCTTGGGCTCACTGGGGCTTCTGCATCCTTCTTGTGGGAGGATAAGGTTACAGGTCATTGATTCAACCAGGGGCTTTGTGATAAAGGGTATTGTCTACTACTGAGGTTAATAGCATCCTATTTGATTTATAATCTCTACCTATACAGAATTAAAGTCAATCCTCGGTTTCTTTTGACTGAACCACTATCTAGAATACATCAGAAAACATAGAGCCCTAATAAAAAAGCTAGAGTAATTGCTTTTAACCAAAATGTAAAACATGGTTATAAAAAATTTCACACCGTGGCCAGTTTGAGTCCCGGATTGGATCTTCTGTACCCTAAGTCAGATGGACCTGGGGAGGACGGGGGGGGGTTCATGATCTTCAACAAGGGCAAGACCTAGTGATCGGATTTACAGCCTCTAGTACTGGAGTCTGGAAGGATTCTGGTGTATGGCTCCCAGTCTCAGGACTGCAGCAAAAAATAAAATAAAAATCAGACTAGGAACAGTGGGAGGATCTGTTAAAAAATAGGGGGAAAATCCCTCGGTGGCTACAAATGAAGTCTCCTGCTGCCAGCTCCCAGTACTGGGTCTGACTGAGTTGTGGGGAAAAAAAGAGAAAGAAGGAACTATCTAGCCAAAACAATAATCAAACACATTGGATTAACGCTTTTTATGGTTCTTCAACCAAGCAATGTAAGTGAATGAATTTAGAACTTAAATTAAATTAGACACGTAGCATCCTTGAAAGTTGTCTTCACTTACCCGGGGGCCAATTTTAGAATCCTCTCATTAAAGAAATGAAAGGTGTGGGGGAAGTTTGATTTTTGCCATATTTTAGCTGTTACCTGTGAAGAACGAGTTTCAGTTAAGAGCTGTGATTTGAAGACTGCTGCATTTAGAGTCAGAAATTTCAGGTGCCAGAGTTACTGTTTCAGAAGCAGGCCAGGGAGTTCAAATATTTAATTTAGCAGATCTTGATCTGCTGCTGTTCCAGGCCCTCTTCCTCCCTCTCCCACCTCCCGGAATAACAATAAAAGACAAGACATCAGGTAACCCAGGGGAAAGATTCACTTAGGTTTTTCAGCTAGAGAAGTAATTCTTACTGCTTTCACTTCATTTCCCCACTACATCCCCAAAGTTCTTTGGGCAGCAGGAAAACAAAAATAGAAACAACTTTTATTTTTTGTGGTTAGAATTTCAGTATTCAATCTTAAGGTCTTTTCTCTTCCACCGCAGGTTTTTGGAGTTTTCTTTTGGGTTTGTTTATTTTTTTTTTGTCTTTGTAAAGAACTCAGATCTGAACCATTAGAAAGCTGAATCATCATTGATCTGACCTCAAAAGAGAAGCCCAACTGGCCACTGAATAGCACATTTATCTTCAATTGGCAAAATAGTACAGGACAGCAAAGCACGTTCAAGAAATTTATCATCTTAACTTTAAACAGTGCAATGTACCACATCCTATCAGTTGAGTGAATACAAAATATTTTTTCTTACCTAATGAGGCCAATTTAGGTAAGCCCAGGCCATCAATTCTAATGTGGTATAGTCAACTCATTTGATGTCAGAAATAGGATTCTTATTTGGCCAAAAATGTTATTTTGTTTCATTTATCTTCCTTTCAAAAGTTCCCTTACACCTGTGAATTTTAGCAAAAGTTAAGCAATTTTCTCCTTTTTATTCCCTTCGTCTCAAGAGAGATCAATATTCAAAGGGTTTGTCTGAGAAACTTTTGGAGTTATCCTGACAAAAACCAAGTGGGAAAATTTTCCCCTGCTCCCTGAATTTTCTCTGGGTGAATCATGACCTGGACAAAATTTAGCTGAATATAAAAATGGTAGTGATGGAGGCATTCTTGGGGTCATGGTTACATTTTATCCAGTAAGTGATATTTGGGGCCAAATGGCTATATTTAGATGGAAACTTTGAAACAGCTGCGCAGGTGCACATATGAGAGTGTTTGCCAGTTTGCGTCCAGAGACAAGTCCATTTTATAACATTCATGTGTGCATGCACAGATGGTATAAAATACGCTGAACACGCACACTTGTGTGCGCAATTTTAAGTGGGCATGCCATTGGGCGCGCAAATGCTGCTTCTAACGCATAAGTGGGGGGATTTTCATAGACATGCGTGCCGACGCAATTACCAGTTTTCCTAGTTCAATGTCAGTTCACCCAAGCAAGGGATAGGACTTCCAAATCCCCCAGGTTTAATAACCTCTCTTTCCCCCTGTTAGCCCCGACCCTTAAAACTCTGCTGACATGCCTAGATGTTTTTATTTTATGACTTACACGCCATCCATAGAGAAGTAACCCAATAATACAAACCTCTCACTTGTCACAAACTAGAGAAAGAGCGCTATCTATAGCAGGTCCTGAACTATGGAACTCTGTGCCGGAACAACTAATAACTACAACAGACAAAAATAAATTCAAACAAGACCTGAAAACCTTGCTGTTTCAAAATGTATATAGTAGAAAATAACCTGTGAGATTACACTATCTCTTAAAACATCCTATCTGATGCCGCAATCCCTAATTATATAAATAACAAACCTCATCAGACCTAATTGGGATATCTCTTAAACAACACATGTTGTGGAGCGCGCCCTCAGGCCCAGTTAAGAGCGGGGAGGCGTGGTCCCATCTAAGGTAGGATGTGAGCCCTTGGGTCACGGTGCAGCTCAGGGAGGAACCCCAAGACACACCGTGAGAGGTGAGCTGGTTCGAGCACGGGTGGAGCAGGAGCAAGGCTGAACTGAAGACAAGGCGAAGATTATCCGGAACAGGGACTAGGCTGGCTCAGACCTCCACTGGACCTACACGCACCAATGAGATCCAGCAGTGCAATGCTGATCTCGAGAGTAGCCCTCCGGCCACTCGTTAGCCCTTCCGGACCCGCTGCTTGGGAACGACGAGTGCGTGAGGCCAGACGGAGGCTGAAGGCAGAAACAAGAAGACTCAGACGAAGACTCAGGATACTCGGAGGGTTCAACTGAAGACTTGGATACTCAGGAGACTCGAACGAAGACTTGGATTACTCAGAAGACTCTGACAAGGATTCAGTAAACTCAGAAGACTCAGACAAGGATTCAAGATACTCAGAAGTTTAAGGCAAGTATTCAAGAGTCAGGCGAAAGTACTGGGTGAGAGCTGCATCGCAGTGCGCCCTACACAGTCACCCATGGCTGGTCGCGGACCACGCTGAACGCGAAGCAGACTCCAGGCGAAGACGTGGAACTTGAGACTGGAACATGACAAAGATTCAGTAGAGGCCTACAAAGCCGGACATCAGGAACAAGGAACATGGCACCTCAGGACACGCGACATCAGGACATCTGGATACGGAACATCTGGAACATCAGGAATAGAAGACAGGCGACGAGGGAGCTCTGACTAGGGACGAGACCATGGACAGCAAGGAGACAATGACCAGGAACACGAAGAACATGGAATGAAGATCCATCAAAGCACGAGAAGACCACAGAAGACCTGGATCGGAAGAAAGATCACAGACACTGTGCAAACCCGATCTGAAGGCCCTGAGGAATGGCAGCAAGGTCCTTTTATAGGGCTGAAGTGGAACACGCTGATGATGTCATCCGTTGGGGCCGCGGGGCTTTTCCCGCCGCTGGCCCTTTAAATACTGAAGAGAGGCGTGCGCCCGCGCCTATGCAGAAGCTGGAGCAGAACTGAGGACAGCAGCGTGCAGGCCGCATGGAAGGCCCGACAAGAGGCGGCTCCCTGCCGCAAGGAAGATGGACACAGGCAGTGGCAAAGGCGGCTTCCCTGCCGCTCAGACGGAGGATCCCGGCAGCGGCACCAGCCGCAATGGAGCAGGAGCGGCAGCGGCGGCTTCAGTCGCAGAGAAAAGCTCCCGATGGCGGCACTAGGACCACGGGGGAGCCGGGACACAGTGGCATGGCGTGCCGTAAGGAAACAGCTTTGGTGGCCCAGCTGGCCACGTTCAAGCTGGAGGAAGGTGGGGGACTGCCCGCAGCTCGAAGGCAGGACCACAACAACACAATCCCCTCTCTCTAGTCACTAATAACTGTGAATGATACTTCTGTAACGATATTCTTGGAATCAATCATTTGTGAATGTCAGTGCTGTGAACCATGGTGATCTAGTGATTTTCACATGGAACTATGGTATAAAGAACCTCTAACTAACTAACTAACTAAATAAATAAATAAATAAGTACAGTTACACGGCAGGGGAGCCCAGCGTGTACTTGTGCATTTAAGTATTTATGCTCTGGTGTCACTGAGAAATCCAGGAACACCCATGTCCTGCCCAGACCATGCCCACACCCTGCTCCTTTTCTGAAAAACATTTTTGTGCGCATAGCGGGAGATATGTGCGCAGTCGGGGGCATTTTTTAAAATTTGCTCGGCATGCGCTGGCCCATCTTGTGCACATATCTCCCAGTTCTGCCGCGCGTCAGGCTTTCAAGATTCACGTTTTAGCCAGGTAAGTCTGACCAAAAATATCACTGTCCTAAAGTTATCCAAATAAGTTTATCCAGGTATGTTTTGCTGAATATCTGGGTAAAGTTATCCAGGTAACTTTCCTGGTCACTGCCTCACTAAATATCGACCTCAAGAGTGTCTAAATGTTGTCCAGTATGACAAATGAAGTTACCGTATTTTTCGCTCCATAAGACGCACTTTTTTTCCCCCAAAAGTGGGGGGAAAATGTATGTGCGTCTTATGGAGCGAATATAAAAAAAACAAACAAAAATCTAACAACCCCCCCCCTCCTGACCCCCCCAAGACCTGCCAAACGTCCCTGGTGGTCCAGCGGGGGTCCAGGAGCGGTCCGGGAACGATCTCTTGGGCGTGGGCCGTCGGCTGCCAGTAAACAAAATGGCGCCGACGGCCCTTTGCCCTCACTATGTCACTGGGACCGACCGCTGCTATTGGTCGGTCTCAGTGACATAGTAAGTGCAAAGGGTCGTCGGCGCCATTTTGATTACTGGCAGCCGACGGCCCACGCCCAGGAGATAGTTCCCGGACCGCTCCTGGACCCCCGCTGGACCACCAGGGACGTTTGGCAGGTCTTGGGGGGGTCAGGAGGGTGGGGGGTTGCGGTAAATTAAGTCGGCAGGTCTTGGGGGGGTCAGGAGGGTGGGGGGTTGCGGTAAATTAAGTCGGCAGGTCTTGGGGGGTTGTGGTAAATTAAGTCGGCAGGTCTTGGGGGAGTCAGGAGGGTGGGGGTTGTTAATTTAAAGTGTGGGATGGGGTTTTTTTTTTTGGGGGGGAGGGGTTCCCAGAGAAAAATGTTTTCTGATCTGGGGAGTGGACCGAAATGGCCCTCCCCAGATCCGAAAACAAAATGGGGAGAAAAAAAAAAAGCTATGCATTCCCCTAATTTGCTCCATAAGACGCCCAGACGCAGAGCCGGTTTAGCACAAATTTTTTTTTTTTTTTTAAATTTTCCCCCTCTGAATCCTAGGTGCGTCTTATGGTCAGGTGCGTCTTATGGAGCAAAAAATATTAAAAAGGCATAGTTAACACGATTACCCTTGCAAGAAAAGAATAGCATTGTCAGTTAAGAATGATAGGTTATACTCCTGCAGAGGGGAGGAGTTAGCAATCTGTTACGCTTTGCTCCTGTAGAAGGAGGAGTTAGCAATCTGTATGAGCTGGCCATCTGATATACTCAGCTCTGTAGAGGGAGTAGATAACAACCTGTATAGGTATAGACTGCGGAGGTAGCAATCTAATACGAATCTGTAGCTGAAGACTCCTGATGGGAAAGGAGTAGCAATCTGTTATCAGCGGAGTGCTTGGAGATGACGCTCGACTGTAGAGGAATGTAGATAGGTGGGTCCCTGGGCCGATGGCAGATGACAGCGCCCCCAGGAGGATACCCTGAGAGGGACCACCAGCTAGGCTTGGATATGGAGACAGACACAGATAGTTCTTTTATTAGACAGGTTAGTAGAACCACCAGAGGTGGCAGTAGTGAGCTGATATGCCCGGCAGGGCTGAAGTCCCTCAGAGACTGGAACAACGATCCCAGAGTTACTAAGCTGTAGAGAAACTGTAGAAAGTGAGTAGACAGGGTATGCAGTGTTCATAGCAAGAACTAGATGACAACTCACATAAGGTCTTAATGAAGCTCAGTAGCTGGAAATGGTTAGGCCCCCGAGGAGCGAGTACCTGGTTCCAGGGAAAGCTCTGAGAGCGCGATGGTAACTCACAATTGTCTGTATCTGCGATAGCTTCCAGGCAGTAGAGATTCTTCAGAGTATTCAGGAACATGGGCCCTCGAGGAGCGAGTACTGGTTCCTGTCTGCAATCTAAAATAAAGAAAAGAGAGCGAGGCCCCCAAGGAGCAGGTACCCCTGGTAAGTCTGAGGAGGCAGAGTAGCTTGGACGAATCCGAAGACAAATCCTTGCTAACTCGATCTGTTAGCAAATTCTGAGACCTTTTGTATTGGAAGCAGATGATGTCATCTTGGGGGACGCCCCCGAGGTTCGCACCCTTGCTGGTACATCAATGGGAGCACGCGCGCGCACCCTACGTCATCAGGAACATGGCGGATCTACAGTGTCGTGCCAGTCCGGGGACGCCGGAGAGAAGCGGCAAGAAGACGCCGTGGCAGCTAGCCATCCATCAGGCCCGGAGGGAGTCGCCACAGAGGTAGAGAGGGCGGAATGGGGGCGTTGAGCAGAGACGGACGCAACACCTACCGCCTGACTGCAGCAAATGTGTCCATCCTCCCCCTCCAGCAGCAGGTTTCTTGTGTGGGCTCACACCTCATCTCCCTTTCAATGGGGCCGATGCTATAAAAAACACGGAAAGCGGGCGTTGAAAAGTCAGGGGGCGCAAGGGAGGCGCCATGCTGTAAGCAAATTAGTGGGTCGCGCTTGCGCCCCCTAGCGCCTCCTTGCTATCACGAACCCGCGGCGGCTGCCGAGTTTATCGGCATCCGTTTTTATTACTGGCAGACGGCTGGTTATGAAAACCGATGCTGAGTTTCCCCAAGGTATTTTTTTCTTTTTTTTTTTTTACTTAAGAAGTACAGCAAAGAAGTTTTTTCTGCTTTTCTGTACTTCTTTTACATGCACTCAGTTAATACCTGAGAGCTAAATGTGCGTCTGAGACGCACACTTTTTTTTGGAATGTGGTGTGAATGAGTAATAGCCTCGTTCACATGCATTTGTATGTGATGAGCGCTATCGCATTCACTCCGCGTCGGACGAGCATTAAATAGGCGCTAATCCTGCTATTGCATTAGGGGGTGGATTAGCGCCTATTTAACCCGCGTCCGACTGTGGGTTATACAGTGCGCTCGGCTGAGTGCGCTGTATTGCATCGACCCCATAGTGTCTGCCACTTTTCTGGCTATCAACGGTTTTCTGTGATGGCAATATATTCCTGGGTGCCATGCCATCCATAAAGTCTCCGGTTGACTCTGAAATCCCCAATATTAGAACTAGGACACCACACCTCCACCATATCACAAAGCACAAGATTGGAACTCCAGATTTGGGAGCTAAAATGGGCTCACAGACAAGACAACACACAAGACACGTCAATAAAACACTCTCCTTAATTCCATGCTTAAGAATTTGTTTTTACTAACCCATAGACAGAAAATGTTCTGTTTCTCAAGTCACTTGTCACAGAACTTTGCGCTCCTCAGATGATTCCCACCACCCTACCCAAGACCTGCTCAGCTTCCGAAATCTGACAATCTCAGGGGGTTATTTTCCAAGCCACATTATGGGCTTTTCACATGCAAAAAACACCTTAACGCATTGTGCGATGCTAATTTAGAAAAGGGGGTGGGATTTCTGGCCAAGTGGGGTGGCTTCACAATTTGCAAAGCCATATCACACAGTTTTAATGCAGCAAATAACGACACCTTGTTCATTAAGCTGTGTGACATGGCTTTATCATACTTTGCAATGTTTTCACACAGTATTTTTAGTCAGAGAGAGTGAGAGAACCTAGCTATAAGTCCCTCATAGTAGTTACTCGAGGTGAGGTTTAGGTAATAGTGTAGGGGTTACGGGCCACTTTGACATTCAGAGTGAGACGTACGAACAGAACAGTGCTCTCTTGTGAAGACTCACTCTGAATGTCAATGTGGCCTCTAACCCCTCCCCTTATATCTAAACCTCACCTCGAGTAACTAGGTGGGCCTCCTATAGAGGTATAAATACCTAACTAATATGAGGGACTCTCTCTCCAGTGGTTGTAGGTAGGAATTACAACAATTGCGGCACTTACCGCAAAGTGTGAAAAAGTTATTGCACTATGCGGTAATACCTATGTGAAGTGCTAAGATAGTGCACATTGCGATAAATAAGCTTTTACCATAAAACATGCCCCTCTTCCTATTGCAGGCGATAGTTTGATGAATCTAGCTCTCAGTGAGAAAGGCTTGCTGGATACATTAAAAGTCTTAAGTATGAACAAGATATTTGGGGGGCGGGGGGAATAGAGGACTGAGGCTTTCATTGTCACACTGCTCAACCTCGACCTCTTTTCTTTCATTTGTCAGAATTTTGTCTGAAATTTCAAAATGGTATGTTGATTGCTCAGCCTTGTGGTTTCTACAAATATTAAGAGCAGAGCAGAATTAAAATACAGCTCTCACAGCTGCATAATTTTGACCGTTTCATAATTTATGGCACATAAAATTCAGTATTAGGTTAGAGTGAGCAATCAGGAAGCTCTAACTGGAAGCATACATCAGCTATAGAAATATGGTGATCCCAAGATAACTGACTAAATGTTTCTTTGATTGTGCATCTGAGAGATCAGACTTAATGGAACTAAAGCCTCTTGCTTTTCTTGTGAATTTTCAATGCATGGGATGAACTAACACCTCTATCAAACATATGCGTCTAAAAATGAGGGTCCAAGGTAATTATACATCCCATTTTTTTTCAAGGAGCCCTATATATATGCTATAGCCGCTTCTTCTTTCTGTTATGGAATTTTCCATGGTTGTCCTGGTGATCTTCTTAATTTCTCTCCTCCCCCCTCCCCACCAGAGAATTCTGATTCGTGATCTAAACTGGAATGATGGTTTTTCTACTTTGACTGTATTTCTCTGTAATACACTTTTCTTTCATGTTTTTGTGCAAAGTTTTATTGCTTTGTAATTATTATAAATTGTTAATAAATATAAAGTTATAAAATGATAAAGGTGTGTGTGTGTATGCGTCTATTCTTTAAAAAGTGCTGAGCAGTGCACAAACGCATGCAATGGTGATAAATGTTCAGTCACGCTTAAAAACAGAACAATCAACTTATTCCTTAAAAAATAAATGAATAAGTGGCGCTCGACGTCTCCACTCTGCCCTCCTCACCTCCTTGGCGACTCCCTCTTGCTCAAGTGGAAGGTTGGCTGCCGTGGCGTCATTCTGCCGTCTTCCTCCGGCGTCTCCGGAGCAGCTCGACGCTGCAATCCGCTGTGTTTCACAAGAGCCTAAGGGCACGCGCAGGGCGCAGCCCCGACTGATGTACCAGCAAGGGCGTGAGCCTCAGGGGCGTCCCCCTGAGATGACGTCAGCAGTACCGGATATATACGGTCTCAGAAATCGCTAACTAATCGAGTTAGCAAAGGAAGGGGTTACTCTACCTAAGCTGCTCTGCCTCCTCAGACTTACCAGGGGTACTCGCTCCTCGGGGGCCTCGCTCTTTCAAAGTCATGCATATGGGGAGTGGAAATCCGAATTAACTGTATTCGATGGGGGGGGGGGGAAAGGCTGATGTGCACGGAGCAGGAGAGGGACCTTGGGGTGATAGTGTCTAATGATATGAAGTCTGCGAAACAATGCGACAAGGCGATAGCAAAAGCCAGAAGAATGCTGGGCTGCATAGAGAGAGGAATATCGAGTAAGAAAAGGGAAGTGATTATTCCCTTGTACAGGTCCTTGGTGAGGCCTCACCTGGAGTACTGTGTTCAGTTCTGGAGACCGTATCTACAAAAAGACAAAGACAAGATGGAAGCGGTACAGAGAAGGGCGACCAGGAAGGTGGAGGATCTTCATCGGATGACGTACGAGGAGAGATTGAAGAATCTAAATATGTACACCCTGGAGGAAAGGAGGAGCAGAGGTGATATGATACAGACTTTCAGATACTTGAAAGGTTTTAATGATCCTAAGACAACAACAAACCTTTTCCGTAGGAAAAAATCAGCAGAACCAGGGGTCACGATTTGAAGCTCCAGGGAGGAAGATTCAGAACCAATGTCAGGAAGTATTTCTTCACGGAGAGGGTGGTGGATGCCTGGAATGCCCTTCCGGAGGAAGTGGTGAAGACCAGAACTGTGAAGGACTTCAAAGGGGAGTGGGATAAACACTGTGGATCCATAAAGTCAAGAGGCCGCCAATGAAGAGTGGGTGACTCGCCATAATGATGGCTACTGCCTGGAGACAATACCCTTATTCAATAAACATACACATGCTTACTGTGACTCCAACATCGCTCTAAGCTTCAACAGCAAGAGGAAATGTGGAAAAAAGGATTTGCACTCACAAAGAGGGGAGTAGCTGGCTTGTTACGGCGGTTACTACCCCAAACCAAATAAGCCTGATACTTCACTTTCAATGCATATACAGCATAGTTCTCTGCTTCAACGGCAGGGGAGAAGAAAAAAGGGTTCGCACTCCCAAAGCGGGGAGTAGCTGGCTTGTTACGGCGGTTACTACCCCAAACCAAATGTGCCTGATACTTCACTTTCGATGCATATCCAGCATGGCTCTCTGCTTCAACGGCATGGGAGAAAGACTGATACATCATGTATTTCCAGCATAGCTCTCTGCTTTAACAGCAGGGGAAAAGAAAAACTGATGCTTCACGCATATCCAGCATAGCTTCAACGGCAGGGGAGAAGAAAAAAGGATTCGCACTCACAAAGCGGGGAGTAGCTGGCTTGTTACGGCGGTTACTACCCCAAACCAAATGTGCCTGATACTTCACTTTCGATGCATATCCAGCATGGCTCTCTGCTTCAACGGCATGGGAGAAAACCTGATACTTCATGTTTTCTCCCATGCATATCCAGCATAGCTCTCTGCTTCAACGGCAGGAGAGAAAAAAAACTGATACTTCACGCATATCCAGCATAGCTCTCTGCTTCAACGGCAGGGGAGAAAAAAAACTGATACTTCACGCATATCCAGCATAGCTCCCTGCTTCAACGGCAGGGGAGAGGAAAAACAACCAATAAGGGCAGTATAACATAGTCTGGGTAAAACAAATAAGCATGGGTGTAGCTTGCTTATTGCGGCGGTTACTACCCCTACCTAATCAAGCTAGATATTTCACTTGGATGCAGCTCCATCACTGCTCTCTACATTAATGGTGGGGGTGGAAGGGAAATAGAACCAAGAGCTAAGAGAAACAGATAAGTATGAGAGAAAAAATGTGTGAAGCTTGCTGGGCAGACTGGATGGGCCGTTTGGTCTTCTTCTGCCGTCATTTCTATGTTTCTATGTTTCTTTCTTTGTTTTTCAGGTCACAGTCAGGAACCGGTACTCGCTCCTCGAGGGCCCATGTTCCCAGACTGGTTGCTAAATACTTATTCTGCCTGGAAGTCATCACTGCCTACTACACCAGTGAGTTACCATCTCTCTCTCAGAGCTTTCCCTGGAACCAGGTACTCGCTCCTCGAGGACCTAACTCATTCCAACACCTGGACTACTTCTAGAGACTATTGTGTGAGTGTTACTATCAAGGTTCTGTTCCTGAACTCTGCATTCCCTGCCTACTCACTATATTCAGTTTCTCTACAGCTCAGTTATCCAGGATCGCTGTTCCAGTGCCTGAGGGACTACAGCCCAGCCGGGCACTTCCAGCTCACTACTGCCACCTCTGGTGGTTCAGTATACTGTTTAATAAAAGAACTAGTGTGTGTCTGTCTCCTAACTCTGAGCCTGACCGGTGGTCCCTCTCGGGATCTTCCCCCGGGGGTGTGGTCATCTGCCACCGGCCCAAGGATCCACCCACAACTACCTCAAACACCAACACACAGTAGTGGGCTTAGTTCCTGATCCTGGCCCCTGCTCCTTGGACTGGGGAAGCTGTGAAGCAAGAGTTCACAATCCCTAACCTGTTGGACAATGGTGACACCTAGAAGCCAGAATCAGGGAGCACATGTACCAGCTTCTAAAAGGAACTGAGGCTTGTGATTGTCTGACCAAGGACTGTTTTTGCTCAATTACTTAGAAATAATTTTATTTTTATTTAATTATGGATTTTCTACTCCATGTTTCATGGTTGTACAGCCACTTCAAAATGGTTTACAATAGGCGAGAGGTAGATTTGCAGGTATGTAAGAGAAATCAGCAAATAAGTTAGCTCATGCAGGAAATAAAGTGGATGAGTACAATCAATCCAAGATGCAGCGATTAATGAGAACATTGAGGATTAAGTCCTTAAAGCAGGTGGTACTTACACCGAAATGCAGCTGTGTCAGGCAGCAAAAGCTCTTGGACATTTGAATACTGCTGCATCAAGCAATAAGTGGGGATTACACATTGTTTTTAAATTGCATTAAAAGAAAAATCTCAAACAAGTGGCATCTGATACCCAAGTGTACTGGGATCTGTCTTAGAGCGATGATTACATATTACAGTGCTATACAACAAATGAAAGGACATTTTATGTTCCCAAGATATTGTAACCTCAGTTACAAATGCCCAAATTCACCTTTATAAGATTTTTTGCCATGTCTTTTTTTTCTTTTTTTTTGACAGGTTCACGGTAGTTTCGCATTGCCTAAGAACATGTACATAAGAACATAAGATATGCCATACTGGGTCAGACCAAGGGTCCATCAAGCCCAGTATCCTGTTTCCAACAGTGACCAATCCAAGTCACAAGTACCTGCCAAGTACCCAAAATTAGATAAATCACAAGCCTATTCATTAATATACAGAAATTAGCTAAACTTCATCATTTGCATGGTTCTCAAATTATCTGAAGTGTTTTCACACGGTAAATCACTGTGGTAAAAATGGCAAACAGTAAGAAAGAGGATGATCTGAGCTTTAAAACATGCAGAGAAGATCGGAGCATGGGAACGTAACTGTCGGGCCGATACAGTACAGTGCGCACTGTTAACCCGCCATTGGACGCGCGTTTCCCCTTACCCCTTATTCAGTAAGGCGCCGAAAATGCGCGTCCAACCCGCCGAACCTAATAGGGCCCTCAACATGCAAATGCATGTTGAGGGCCCTATTAGGTATTCCCGTGTGATTCAGAAAACAAAATGTGCATCCAAGTCACATATTTTGCTTTCAGAAATTAGCGCCTACCCAAAGGTAGGCGCTAATTTCTTCAGGCACCGGGAAAGTACACAGAAAAGCAGTATAAACTGCTTTTCTGTGCACTCTCCAACTTAATATCATGGCGATAAGTCGGAAGTCCCGAAGGTAAAAAAAAGTAAAAAAATAAAAAATGTGAAGTCAGCCCGCGGCTGTCAGGTCGAAAACCGGACGCTCAATTTTGCCGGCGTCCGGTTTCCGAGCCCGTGGCTGTCAGCGGGCTCGAGAACAGATGCCAGCAAAATTGAGCGTCGGCTGTCAAACCCGCTGACAGCCGCATCGAGCCAAAAGGAGGCGCTAGGGACGCGCTAGTGTCCCTAGCGCCTCCTTTTGCCTGTTTCTACCACCGGGCCTCATTTAAATACAGAATCGCGCACACAGGCGAGTGGCCTGTGCGCGCGCCGGGAGAGCCCGCGGACTTTACTGAATCGGCCCGTGTGTTAGGAAGAGAGGAGGTAAGGAAGCACTTTGAGAAAGCAAAGATGGGGGAAAAAAGATAGTAATGTGCTCAACAGTCACCATTTAAAGAGGGAACCAGTTTAAATTTCCAGGGATAAATAAAGGTTTCCAAATTTAAAAAAAACAACAGAAGTGATACCTTTTTATTGGACTAATAATACATTTCTAGATTAGCTTTAGTGAGCTGAGAGTCCCTCCCTCCCTCTAAGCAGGTCAGAGAAAGAGATGACAATGCCAGAAACTACAAGTGAATCATAAAATGTATTATAATGCTAGTGGGAAGGAGAAGGTGGGATGTTGATGTGTACTTGATAAAAAGTGACAAAAAAGCAGCAAGTCTGGCCAAACCTTTGTTATTGGATCTGCACTGGTTATCCATAGAGGATAGAAGCAGATTCAAGAATTTAGTGCTGGCATTTAAAATCTTAAATGGCTATAGCGCTCCCTCTTTGAGGGGAACTTTACAATGGCATGTTACCAAAAGAACTTTACGATCTGCAGGAAGACAGTATTTGGATCTTCTGTCAGGAAAAAAAATGTATTCATTCCCAACTGGGTGCAAGATCATTTTCAAATGTAATCCCAAGTTTATGGAACAATTTGTCTCTAAAGATAAGAGGAGTTAAACTTGGCCAAATTCTGGAAGAAATTAAAGCCTTGGTTTATGTTGGCAAATAATTAATAACTGTCTATGTATAATTAACATCTGATCCAGGTTTGGCAATAGGTTGCTCTTGACCTGCACAAGTAAAGGGTGGTGATAGGCCTATGTTGGGAATGTTGTATGTTTTTTATTTTATTTTAATTTTATTGATTTAATATTTTATGTTTCGAATTTTTGTGCATTGCTTTGGGTGATATTTTATCCGGAAAGCAATTAATACATACTAATAAATATATAAATAGGTAAAACAATACATTTTAAGTCAAGTCTTTTTGTCAGTCGTGAAGAGTTTCATCATTTTAACGTCAATGTTTTACCTTAAAGTTAAAATGATTTTCCTACCACCACTGTAATGCATTTTATGATTCACTTGGGATATTTTCTGCCAATGTCAGCTTTTACTCTCACCTTTCTCATTCTGTTTGGAACTGATGAACGGCAGTTTAACTACTAAAAGCTTAGTCAATAAATATATTAACTTTTATCCAAAAAAAAAAAGATGTTGCTTTTTATTATTATTATTATTATTTTATTATTTTTTATTTTGTTTGCTAACCTTTCTTTCCTTGGGTTCAAGTGGATTAACATGGCAACTAGGGACAGTGGAAATGTAATTCATGAGTTTTTTTATTCTAAATAAGGAGTTGGCTGGTCTGTGGGCTGCCCTAAACTAAGCTACTTTATGTACCTGGTTGTTAAACTTCTGATACCTCTTTAGAGCTCAAGAGCATTAACCCTGGGTGTTTTCCTTAGCTTTAGATTCTAGACAATCCCAGAAGGCAGCAGACTTGGGGAAATCAATGGGGCTTTGAAGGGGCAATGTGTGTGTGTGGGGGGGGGGGGGGGGGGGTGCCACACATCCACTTCACACCAAACAATTTCTAACCTTTTGAATGTCAAAGTCTGTTCGTGTCAAGCAGTCCAATTAAAGTTACATTGTAAAAAGCTTTCCTCCCACCTCCCCAACAATTGCGCATCATGGCTACAAAACCCTGGTTTACCCTTCAGCTTTCCCAAGGCACACTAATTGGGAAAGGCTACAGCAAGGGCAGTGTAGCCTTCTGCTACTTTCAAGAGAGCACAGAAGAAAGCAGAAACATCCTAAATGGAGTGGCCGAACCACTTTTAATAAGATTTTCACTTCATTCATTCTGAATCAGTCGCAGTTTGCTGTTTAAATCATGGCTATTCACATTTTTTTGTTAAATTAAAAAAAAAAAAAAAAGTAGACAGGGTTAATAAAAGGCAGTAGTTAAAAAAAAATACTGCAAACCTCTTTTTCTTGCACTTGTGCATAGTTATTTAGATGGGTCATGCTAGAATGAACAGGAAGCCCTTTTTGCCTTTTATAATCTGTGAAATGACAGACAGCTGTTATGGAAAATGCCACTAGCAGAAGAATAACACTTCAGACAAAAATCAGCTTTCCCGAGCATGCAGTAGGCACAAATGTTAGCCATTGTCCAAACAAACAGGCCTCTGACATCTCCAAAGCACTGTTTCATCTCCCCCCCCCCCCCCCCCCCCCCCCAGGTCCACCCTTCACACTCCTTGCTTTTTCCTTATCAATATCTCCTAGTATTTTAAAAGCACTAGTACAACACTGTTACACTTACTGGTCACGGCCGCCCCTGCCGACTCTCCAGCGTGCCGGCTTACTCCCGGCACTAACTGCACCTCCCGGGCTCCCCGACGCGCCTGCTGGGCCCTCCACCCCGCCGGGGCTGTCTCGGGCCTTCCTGCTGCGGCTCGTCATCGACTCCGCCCCTCCTTGGCTTCCTCCTAGCGCACGCGCGTGTGCCACCTGGGAAGCCTTAAATGGCCCGCGGCGGGAAATCACCAGCAGCTCCTCCTCCTCCACACGTCAGAACCTGCTGGCATTTAAACCCAGCTTCCTCCTGCAGCAGACGACTTGGCCAAAGGTCTGATTCCTCGGTGTTCTGCCTTAGGCTCCTGCATCAGCACGTTCCAGTTCCAGTTCCTGTTCCTGCTCCGCTCCTGTTCCAGCCTTCCGGTTCTGGATTCTGCCAGCCTGCTCCTCTTCCCGTCCTTCTCCCTTTGGACTGATCTTCTGGCTTCCTGACCTCAGACCGGCTATCGTGCATTCTTCTGGCTTCCTGACCTCGGACCGCTTGCATCATCTCCTCTTCACCTGCCATCCTTCCAGGGGCCCACCTAAGTCCAGCTGGTCCCGGCACCCAAAGGCTCAACATGTGGGGAATGGGATTGAGATTGGTGAAGCTCCAGCTGGCCCCTGTCCTCCATCAACCTCACCTCCTGTTGTTGGGAACCTGAGGCAGGCCTTCCTCCCAAGTAGTATCAATCCCAGCACAGGCCAAGGGTCCTCATTTCCATAGAGGTCACAACAAACACTGAATCTTCAGTCAACCTGTTTCTTAAGAACTGCTATACTGGGTCAGACTGAGGGTCCATCAAACCCAGTATGCCAACAGTGGCCAATCCAGGCCCCAAGTACCTGGCAAGATCCCAAACAGAAAACCAATCCCATGCTGCTATTGTATTACGATAAGTAGTGGCTGTTCCCTAAGGGCTGGATTTTAAAAAGGTTACGCGTAAAGCCCCGGGACACGTGTAAGTCCTGGGGCTTTATTAAAGGGGCAGTCTGGGGTGGGGCGGTCCAGGGTGGTGGGGGGGGGCGGGACCAGAGGCCTCCGACACAGCGGCTATTGCCGCTGTGCTGAAGAATGGCATGCCGGCAGCCTGCCGGCATGCACAACTTGCGCCTGCCCGGAGTCAGACGCAAAAGGTAAAATAAAAATTTTGGGGGGGGGGGTTAGAGTAGGGCTGGGGGGGGGGAAGTTAGGGGAAGGGGTGGAAAAGTCAGGTTGGGGGGAGGGAAGTTCCCTTCTAGGCCGCTCCGATTTTGGAGTGGCCTGGGAGGGAACGGGGGAAGGCAGCGCAGCTCGGCGCGCTCAAGGTGCACAATTGTGCACTCCCTTGCGCGCGCTGACCCCTGATTTTATATCTTGCGTGTGCGTGCGCGCGCAAGTTATAAAATCAGACTTCTCCAGGAATTTGTCCAAGCCTATTTTTAAACCCAACCACACTAACTGCCTTAACCACATCCTTCAGCAATGAATTCCAGAACTTAATTGTGCACTGAGTGAAAAATAATTTTCTTCAGTTTATTTTGAATGTGCAGCTTATTAACTTCATGATTTGTCCCCTAAACTTTGTATTTTTTGAAAGAGTAAATAACTGATTTACATTTACTTGTTCTAGTCCATTCATGATTTTATAGACCTCTATCGTATCCCCCCTCAGCCATCTCTTCTCCAAGCTAAACAGACCCAACTGCTTTAGCCTTTCCTCATAGGGGAGCCATTCCAACACCTTTATCATTTTGATCGCCATTCTCTGTACCTTTTCCAATGCAACTATATCTTTTTTTGAGATGCAATGCACAGAATTGTACACAGTGCTCCAGATATGGACTCACTATGGAGCGATATAGAGGTATTATGACATTCTCCATTTTATTCTCCATTCCTTTCCTAATCTAACATTCTATTTGCCTTTTGGCCACCATACACTGAACAAAGGATTTCAAATTATTGTCCAGGATGACGTCCAGATCCTTTTCCTGGGTGGTAATGCCTAATATAGAACCTAAAATCATGCAAGTACAGTGTGGGTTACTTTTTCCATGTGCATCATTTTGCACTTGTCTATATTAAATTTAATCTGCCATTTGAATGCCCAGTCATCCAGTCTCACAAGGCCCTCCTGCAATTTCTCACACTTTGTATGTGATTTAACAACGCGGAATAATTTTATGTCTGCAAACTTTATCACCTCACTCGTTCCCCTTTCCAAATCATTTAGAAATATATTGCACTGGTCCCAGTACAGATCCCTGACTCCACTCATCTCTCTTTTGATCCTCCTAGGCCTTCTTTCATTTTTGTTCTAGCATAGTTTATTTCCTTACAGTTTTTGATATTTTAATGCAAATAAGGTGTGCTATTTTAATGGGCTTTTAGAAATTTCCTTCTTTAAGTGTGCAAATCATGCAAGCCTAGTGACACCACAGAAGGGTAGAGTGTGTGTGGGGTTTTTTTTAACGTACTTGCCATGGAAAAGATCACGTGATGCTCTGAAGGGTGCAGACGTGGAAACCCTTCTCGGTGACTGAGCCCCCCATCCAGTCTTATCAGTATCAGCCAAAACAGCATTTAAGGTCCGCGCTATAGCCCACGACTCTGCACTAACCTCCCGGCAGCTCTTCTGTGAGATGGCGACCAGATTAACTAAGAAAGACAAGGATAAGGAGAAAGAAAAGCCACGGCCAGTGGAGCTGTCCGCTGAAGAAGATGGCGGTGCTCCGGGCACTTCCTCCACGGCTATGGTCGCCGATTTAAAAGCAGCGGTGATAGAAGCTCTTGAACCAGAGTTTAAAATAATCTCGATCAAATTAACTGAGCTTCCCACAGGAATGGCGAAGTTTGAGCAGAGAATCCAGGATGTGGAACAACGGGCCTCTGATATTCAAGATGGCCTCCGTTCCGACCAGGAAGAACTCGTGACTCTGAAGGCTACATTATTACGGCTCTTAGGAAATGCTTTATAAACAGAATTGTGCTGTCATCGTCATTATTCCATAAAGCAGAATTCCATTCAAACGTGCAATTTTAAAGGGATATTGTTAGGGTTGGTAAAACAGGAATTAGATCATGTTTCATGTTTGATTACAACAAACAAATAGGAGAATGAATTTGCACTCCAAAAAATCATCCACACAGCAAGAAGGAGATGCAAGACAGTCCAAAATTGAATTGATGTTTGTTCTCCAAATGTTTTTTATTTTCAATACAAAGCGGCAAGTCCAAAACTCAACATGGTGAAATTACAGTTGTCAACCAGGGGGAATGTAATTCAATTTTGGGCTGCACACTCGTCTTGCATCTCCTGGTCATGTTTGATTACAACCATGCTGGAAAACCAAAGAAAGGAATACTGAAGCAACAGGAATATGGGTCATCCTTTTCAGCCAATTACTGCTGAGGACAACCTTTCAATTTGCATATCTGTGCCACTGCAACATGCAATTGACAGCCAAGAGGTTACTGTGTTACATAATTCCTAAAACTTTCAAAATAAAGATAATTAAAAAGAATAGTCAGAAGTCTACAAGAAATGCCAAGTACAAGTGAATGGATACATCTTTTTTTTCATCAATGCTGTCTCTGATGCATTAGCCTGTTGGATAGTTTCAGCTTCCTATTTTACAAATGCTAACAGTGCTCTTTTGCTAAATAGAGCAGCCTCAGTTCAACTCAAAAATGAGTAACGTCAGATCCTAGAAATAATTTCACACATGTACTAACTGGCACCTCTCTCTCAAGAGAGGTGGGAGCAATGGCTAGAGAATCTGACTGTTCTCTCACATGTACAGGAGATGGAGGGGGATCTTAGATGAGAAAACTAGAATGAAGTGCTCAACGCCAGACCGCCGCCACTGCTGCTGCTGTACAGTGGCAGGTCTGTAGACAAAATGATGACTTCATTTTCCAGTCCTGCCAGTCTTTTAACATCCACTATGAGCACAAATATTCCCTGCTATGGGACAGAGAGGCAGTCAAAACAAGAAGGTGAATTAAAGAAGGAAGACAGAAGAGGGCGGCCCATGGATTTAACCCCATGCTCGCAGCACTCACTCAAGGAGATAAACAAGTGAAATCTCATATAGGATAAATTCAATTTAAAAATCAAGGAATCAATCTCCACAGCACAAAAAAAGGCTTAGTAGAGCTCCATCTTCAGATACTGTTGAAAGATATTCTGTGAGCCATCTTCTTTAGGCATGAAATAGAGCCTTTCATCTGCTGCCGTATGAACCATGAAATAAATGGTGCTTTCCAAAGACGAAAATACTCTCTTTTTTTTTCAAGCTGAATATGTTGCTATATTACTGTGTACGTATTTAGGACATTGAGGTTGATTAGCTCAGCCAGAGACATACAACGCTTGCAATTCTCGTATGATAATGACACAACACCTATGAGCTGAATGCCAAATGCCATAAGCACCAAGAATTAGTCCCAGCTCCTGCCAGAATATTTACAGCATATGTTTGTCTACAAATATATTTTTTTTAAGTTAAACAACATGAACTATGTGAAGCAAACCACACCAGAAACTAAATTAACTAGGTGATGTCAAGCATTAAAGCCAACATATTTATATGGATGTACACATAAATGCTTGGGACAGTTGTGGTAGGAGCAGGGTTCAGAGCTCAGCTGGGAGACACGGCTTTAGACAATGGAAATTTATATCCACCCAACGAAACCAAAGAGAAAATGTCTCAATCTGGGCAGAATGAATGTGGAAACTGGTCTTTATCTGATGTTATCTACTAAGTATACTTATATATATATATATTACTCCTGGGGGAATTCTGCATGACTGCAGAATGCAGAATTTGTGCAGAATTCTTCTCCTGTGCATAATTTTATTTTTTTGTGCAGAATTTGAAGATGCCCAGTGGATCATGAATGGAGCCTATGTCGCTCATGGCTAAAGTCAAGGGAGGCCACGAGTGGCACCTATCCCATTCACGGATGAAGAAATGAGAGGCCCCAGTAGACCGCAAGAGGAGCCTATCCCATTTACAGCCAAAGATAAGGGAGGCAGCAGGCCACAAGCGGAGCCCATCCTTCTTGCGGTGAAAATCTGTAGGTCTGGCAGCAGAGAAGGCCCAGCGTGAGAGGCAAGAAAGCTGAGCTCATGAACCTGTGTGAGAGAGGAAATACACATGTGTGTGAGTTTGAGAGAAATAGAGATCCTGTGTGAGAGAGTGTATATGTGAAGAGAGATTGTGAGAAAGTGTGTATGTGAGAGAGGTAATCTGTGTGGGTGACAGAGAAGTAGCCTGTGTGAGGATATGTGTGCCAGAGAAAGAGAGCCTGTATGAGGGAGGTGTGTGCAAGAAAGAGAAGGATCCTGTATAAGGGGATTTATGTGGGTATAAGAGAGGGAGCCTGTGTGTATTTGTTTATTTAGATTTTTATCCACTTCACAGTGTTCATCAAAGTGGATTACATGCAGGTTCAATAGGTATTTCCCTATCCCCACAGAGCTTACAATCTAATTTTGTACCTGAGGCACTAGAGGGTAAAGTGACTTGCCCAAGGTCACAAGGGCTGACAGCGGGATTTGAATGTTGGCTTCCCTGGGTCGTAGCCCGCTGCTCTAACCACTAGGTTACTCCTCACTCTCTCCACTGAGGGAGAGAGGGAGCCTATGGGAGTGTGTGTGGCTGTGTGCATATGTGTGTGAGAGAGGGAGCCTGTGTGAGGGTGTCTGAGTGTGAAAGGAACAGTGGGAGCCTGTGTGAGACAGAGGAACCCTGTATGAGGAGGTGTGTGTATGTGTGTGTGTGCAAAAGAAAAGGGGAACTTTGCGAGGCTGTTTGTATGTGCAGAAGAGAGAAGGCGACTGTGTGATGGGGTGATTCTGTGTGCAAGAAAGAGAAGGAGCCTCTGTGATGGGAAAAATGTGTGAGAAGGACAGAGGGATCCTGTGAGAGAGTATGTGTGTGTGTGTGTGTGTGCACACGAAGGAGTGAGGGAGCCTGTATAAGGGAATGTATATGAACAAAAGAGAGAGAGAGCCTATGTGGAGGGTTGTGTGTGTGAGTATGAGCGATAGAGAGAGCCTGTGTTAGGGGCTGTATGAGAGAATGGAGGGCTAGAGGTGGAAATAGAGTGCAAGGAGTTCAGCAAGGAGTTCAGCCTAGAGGGCGAGGGAAGAGATAGTGGAGCACTCAGAGGGTACAGTGAAAGAGGTCTGGGGAATAAGGCAAGAGATGGAAGAGATACACTTACAGTGTACTTCTAGGGGAACTTTGCTCAAAATGTTTAAAAATCTGTATCTTTGAGTAATAACTCTTCTGTATTACATTTTAAATTAATTACTCAAAGACTATGATATATAATGAGTTATTTTAACCAATATAAAGCATGCAGAATTTCAAATTTCTGAGAGCAGAATTTCAAATTTTTATGCACAGAATTCCCCCAGGAGTAATATATAGATATATATATATAGAGAGAGAGAGAGAGAGATTAATAAGGATAAATTGTCAAATTCCCTCCAAACACATTTTACACAGGAAATTTATTTAATTATCAACCTGTTGTCCTTTCCAATTAAATAAAATACGAACATGCAATTTTATCTTATTGGAAACAGGAAACATGGCTTGATGGACCTTTGGTCTGACCCAGTATGCAAAGCTTATGTACTTATATATACATAAGTACCCAAAATACATAAACTTTGCATACTGGGTCCATCAAGTTATGTATCCTGTTTCCAAAAGTGGCAAAGCCATTGGTCGGCCCCTGTGACATAGTAAGGGCAAAGACTATCGGCACCATTTTGAATACTGGCAGCTGATGGCCAGAGTGAAGGAGATCGTTCCAGGACCCCCACTGGACTACCAGGGACTTTTGGCAGGACCCCCACTGGACCACTAGGGACTCCTGACCTCCCCAAGACTTGCCAAAAGTCTCTGGTGGTCCAGCGGGGGTCCTGGAGCGATCTCCTGCAATCAGGTCGTCGGCTGCCGGTATTCAAAATGGCGCCGATAGCCTTTGCCCTTACTATGTCACAGGGGCTATCGGCGCCATTTTGAATACCGGCAGCCGACAGCCTGAGTGCAGGAGATCGCTCGAGGATCCCCGCTGGACCACCAGGGACTTTTGGCAAGTCTTGGGGGGGTCAGGAGGGTGGGGGTTTATTCGTTAGTGATATGTTGTATTTGTGGGGGTTCGCCATATGTTTCTGACCCCCACGAATACAATAAATATGGCATATATGTTGCGGATTGCCAATACGTTGCAAACAAATTCACACCCCTATTAAAAAGCAGTGACCCCAGAATGGATCCCTGGGGCACTCCACTATTTACCTTTCTCCTCTGGGAAAATTCACCATTTAGCCCTACTCTCTGTTTTCTTTTAAACAGTTCCCAATCCATAATAGGACACTGTCCCCTATCTCATGACTTTTAATTTCCTAAGAAATCACTCATGAGGGGCTTGGTCAAATACTTTCTGGAAATCCAAATACATTATATCATCTGGCTCACCTTTATCCATGTTTATTTACAAAACATGTAGCAGATTGGTACAGCAAGACTTCCCTTGGCTAAAACCATGTTGGCTTTACGTCATTAAACTATGCCTATCTATATCTTAAGAAATTTTGTTTTTATGATAGATTCTATGATTTTGCCTGGCATGGATGTCTAACTCACTGGTCTGTAGTTTCCTGGTTCACCCCTTGATTCCTTTTTAAAAATTGGTTTTACATTGGCAACCAGTCTTCAGGTACCAAGGACTATTTTAATGATAGTTTACAAATTACTAATAGCAGGTCAGCAATTTCATTTTTCAGTTCTTTCAGCACTCTGGGATATATACCATCTGGTCCAGCTGATTTGCTACTCTTTAGTTTGTCAATTTGCCCTATTACATCTTCTAGGTACACTGAGATTTTTTTCAGTTCTGCTGAATCATCACCTATGAATATCATTTCTGGCATGGGTTTCACTCTTACATCTTCCTTAGTGAAGACTGAAGCAAAGAATTAATTTAGTCTCTCTGCTATGGTTTTGTCGGCCCTAAATGCTGCTTTTATACCTTGGTCATCTAATAGTCGCAGGCTTTTTACTTCAAAAGTACCTGAAAATGTTTTTATTATGCTTCCACAGCAAGACTATTTTCAAATTCTCTCTTTGTCTTCCTTAGCAATGCTTTCCATCTAACTTGCCAGTACTTATGCTGTTTCCTATTTTCTTCATTCAGATTCCATTTCCATTTCTTGAAAGATAATTTTTTAGCTATTATACCCTCTCTCACCTCATTTTTAACCATGCCAGTAGTCATATGATGGCTACCTCCATGCTAGCCCTTTTCTATATCAGATTGGATGTATTCTCACCATACAGACAAATTAAAGTGGGGCATTGCACTATAGAGAGCCCTTTTTTGGGAGGGGGTTAGAGAATTTTAGACTCAGACTTCTTTCAGTTTAATCACCTCTATGAATGATCCTCCAGTTAGATTTTTTTTTTTCAATTTAGTTTTTTTAAGAGGTCAAATACAACATAACAGTGAAAGAAAAAATTTTCACAACATTCAGGTTTTTAAGCTTGGCTTTTCCCTTTTGAAATGGTTGAGGCTTAGAGGGTTGGAACACATGAGGACAGGCAGCAGAAGCGAGAGAGAGGCCCAGCAGAGCCACAGTGAAGCTCATTTCACTGTCGGACAAAGAAAGGAAAAGGCCCCATGAGACCACAGAGGAGCCCATTTCATGCGTGGTAGAAGAAAGGAAGGAGAAAGAAAGGTCCTAGTGGGGTCATGGCACAGCCCACTCCACCTATGGCTAAAGAAAGAAGGCACAGAGATAAGCTCCACTGGGGCCACAGCAGAGCCCATCACGCTAATGACAAAAGAAAGGAGAGAGAGAGTGTATGTGAATGAATGAAAGAGAGGGATTATGTGAGAGAGAGCATTAATGAGAAAGAGGGAGTAAGTGTGTGTGAGGAACAGCAGGTATGTCTGTATATGAGGAAAGGCTGAAGAGGTTAGGGCTGTTCGGCTTGGAGAAGAGACGGCTGAGGGGGGATATGATAGAGATCTTTAAGATCATGAGAGGTCTTGAACGAGTAGATGTGAATCGGTTATTTACACTTTCGAATAATAGAAGGACTAGGGGGCATTCCATGAAGTTAGCAAGTAGCACATTTAAGACTAATCGGAGAAAATTCTTTTTCACTCAACGCACAATAAAGCTCTGGAATTTGTTGCCAGAGGATGTGGTTAGTGCAGTTAGTGTAGCTGGGTTCAAAAAAGGATTGGATAAGTTCCTGGAGGAGAAGTCCATTAATAGCTATTAATCAAGTTTACCTAGGGAATAGCCACTGCTATTAATTGCATCAGACACTAACCAACCTCTTTCCCTTTTCAAAAATACTCCAACATGAACATGTAAGGGAATAATTGCTTGGTGGTAATCTTGTACGGAGGTGATCCTGTGAGGGTAACCGATTTGCAGTTATCCTCTCGTGGACCTCCGTCTATTATTCTTTTAGTGGGACGCCTGTAGTGCGCCTGTAGTGCTTCAGGCACACTACAGGCGTCCCACGTACGACAAAGAAAAGCAGCACAACAGTTTTCCACACGCTGTGAACCCAGTATTGGACACAGCTCATTCTCCCATAGTCCCTGAAGCAGGCACCCCGTGCCGAAACATGGCCCGTGTCGGACAAGCAGCTCCGTACCCATGAGACATTTCAGAGGTGACGTCCTGATAAGTATGAAATAAAATACCGGTGGGGCGGAAAAGCAGCAGGGGAGAAGGGATTTTTAGTAAAAATTAAAAAATTGAAAATTCCAAAAAAATAAAAAAAGATGTCGGTCAAATTAATAAAAGAATAATAGACGGAGGTCCACGAGAGGATAACTGCAAATCGGTTACCCTCACAGGATCACCTCCGTACAAGATTACCACCAAGCAATTATTCCCTTACATGTTCATGTTGGAGTATTAATTGCATCAGAAGCATGGGATCTTCTTAGTGTTTGGGTACTTGCCAGGTTCTTGTGGCCTGGTTTGGCCTCTGTTGGAAACAGGATGCTGGGCTTGATGGACCCTTGGTCTGACCCAGCATGGCAATTTCTTATGTTCTTATGTTTCTTATGTTCTTATGAGAAAGCGCAGGTAAGAGAGGGAACGTATGTGCGCTTGTCTGAGTGAGCATGTGTATATATGAGAAAGAGAGGGAATTATGTGAAAACCAACATGTGTATTACAGAGTATGTATATATTACTACTGTTACTTAACATTTCTACAGCGCTACGCAATATATGCAGCGCTGAACAAACAACACATAAGAGACAATACAGCTTACAATCTAATCAAGACAAACATACAGGGCAAAGGAGACTTGGGAAGTTTCATATAGTAAAGCAATGGTTAAATTTAATGAGGGTGAGAGAGAGAAGAAAGTTTGTGTCCTCCTTTCCCACTTCCTACTTCTCCCCTCCCCCTCCCCCTCCATCCCCACTAATCCATGACAAATCTCAGAGACTCAAAACCAAAAGTTACCAGGTATGGAGAGTGGGGAATTTTTGTTATCCTTATCAGTTTCAATTATTGGGTTTTATTTGATGTGTCTAGTGTTTTCAAATATTTTATTGGCATTTTGGAAATTTTGAAAAATGTTATGAGCTTTTTAATTATTGGATAACTCTATTCAACAGCTGGTTTGAAATAGGCATTCTTTTTATTCGTATGGTTTTATCATTATGATTAGTGCTTTATATGCCTTGATGTTATTGTTCGATGTTTTATGAGGCACAGTGAAATTTCTGTTGTAGCACTGTATACAAAATCTGACTTCTTGTAGCTTCCAGTTCACTTTTTATCTGCACATTTATATTTATACTTTATGATCTCTTTATTCTGTATTTGATAAGGGTCTGACTGTGTTCTGCATGTGTGAGTGAGGCGAAGTATTCTGCTAGTATGTAATATGTGTTAGGAGTTTGCCTGCTACGCATCCTCATCCAACCCTGTCTCTTGCAATGATGCCTCCCCACCAGCAGAAGCCTCTAATGAGCTCTGCTTCCAGTCATCGGAGCCACTTCCTCACTGCCAGCCTAACTATGCTGTGGTAAAGCCTCCTCGTCTCCAGGAGCCCTCAGTGAGCTTGGCCATCTTACTTACCAAGTTCCTCCTCCCTGCCTGCACCACACCCAGACTCTAGTCTTCCATAATCCTGCCTCACCAAACCTAAAATGCTTTTGCATCAAATTGCCCTTCGCTCCTTGCCCTAGTCCTTGTTGTCTTGAGGCCTATTCTTGCCTTGCCTTGTGGCCTCCATTCCTTATCGCTCCTTGCCTTGTCCTGTGGCCTCCACGCCTTCTTGCTCCTTTCCCTGCCTTGTGGCCTACCTAGGCCTTTCCCTATCCTCTGGTCTATCTAGGCCTCTCCTTGCCTTGCCCCTCGGGGCCTTACCTTGCCTAGCCCCTGTGAGCTTCCTGTATAGCCGCCTTTGGGCCTTTATGTTCCTTGTTCCGTGCTGTCCTTGTCTTGCCCTGCCCTTGTCCAGTCCTTGCCTGCACTCAAGCCTCAGTTCAAGTCCTTGCCTGCCCTCAAGCTCCAGCTCTTGCCTGCACTCTGCTCCTGTTTCAAGGTCCATCTCTTACCTGCACTCTGTTCCCGTACATGCTCCAGCCTTACTACCCTGTCCAAGCCTTGTTCCAACCTAGCCTGCCTGTCTGAGCCTTGCTCCAGACTCACCATGATGTACTTCTGCCGCAGAGACCTGCTGGCCCCCAGAACCAAAGGGCTCAACCTGCAGAAGAGAGGGCTGGTTAGATGAAAGACCAGCCCAAGCCTTGCCCTGCAATCTCGTCCCATTTCTAAGGCGGTGTTCCCTGCATTCATCCAGGACCCGAGCCATGACAATCTGTGCTACGATCTATAGCAGCCTGGCTTATTCTATTTTCTTAAAAGGAAGTATATTTGTGTTTTAGGGTCTGGTATAATATTTGCAGTGCTACTTTTCATAGACAGGGTTGTTACTGTTTGCGTGCTCGTAGTCAGTGTTGTTTTGGTATGGGAGGTTTATTATATAGTAATTTTAATTCAGTTTACTCATGGGCCAAGCCCACAGCCAACATGCAGTATAATAAGCTTAATACCATATGGGTTGCAAGTGTCTTTTTATTTTTTTGTTTATTGTAATTTTCTGGTACGTATTACAGCAGTGCATGTAAATATTACTTACATGTTGTTGTAAGTGACATTTTCCTCAGAAGACTACTTTTAATGTCCTCTTTCATGTAAAATATGTTATTATTGTATTAAGTCCAATATTTAGCCATTATCCAGCTGAGCAAGCTGGCAAGTTCAACTTAGCCAGCTAACTTGATAGAGACATTTAGTGGACCATTGCTGAAAATATTCAGATTATAGTTAGCTGGATAAATTTATATAGCTAACTACAGGACATCAGAATACTCCGGCTAAGCAAGCCTGATAAGGCTGAAAATAGACATTTATCCAGCTAAATTGCAGGCCGATACAGTTCAGTGCGCTCCAACGGAGCGCACTGTTAGCCTGCTAATAGATGCGCATTTTCCCTTACCCCTTATTCAGTAAGGGGAGGAAAACGCGCATCCAACCAGCGGCACCTAATAGCGCCCTCAACAAGCAAATGCATGTTGATGGCCCTATTAGGTTTGCGCGCGGGATACAGAAAGTAAAATGTGCAGCCAAGCCGCACATTTTACTTTCAGAAATTAGCGCCGAGCCAAAGGTTGGCGCTAATTTCTTCCGGCGCCGGGAAAGTGCACAGAAAAGCAGTAAAAACTGCTTTTCTGTGCACCTCCGACTTAATATCATAGCGATATTAAGTCGGAGGTCCCGAAGAGTAAAAAAAGTTAAAAAAAAAATTTGAATTCGGCCCGCGGCTGTCGGGCCGAAAACCAGACGCTCAATTTTGCCGGCATCCGGTTTTCGAGCTCGTGGCTGTCAGCGGGCTCGAGAACAGACGCTGGCAAAATTGAGCGTCGGCTGTCAAACCCGCTGACAGCCGCCGCTCCTGTCAAAAAGGAGGCGCTAGGGACGCACTACTGTCCCTAGCGCCTCCTTTTCCATGTTTCTACCGCGCCACCTAATTTGAATACTGCATCACGCGCACCAGTGAGGGGCCGGTGCGCGCGCCGGGAGAGCGGGCTTTCGTCCGCTCTCCCGCGGACTTTACTGAATCGGCCTGTTAGCTGGATAAGGAGCTCCACTCCAGAATGAATCCAACTCACCACTCACTTAGGGGCCAGGTGCACTGTTTAACCCACAGTTGGACATGGGTTGTGTAGGTGAAACCAAATCCCCTTATGCAATAAGGGGATTAGCACCTCCACAACCCGTGTCCAATGCATCAGGAAATTAATAGCGCTCATCACATGCAAATGCACGTGAATGAGGCCATTAGTTATTCAATCCCGATGCAAAAAAAATATATATATATGCGTCCAATACGCACATTTTTGCGCTCAGAAATTAACACCTGCCCGGAGCAGGTGTTAATTTCTGAGCGCCCCAAAAAATTGCACAGAAAAGCAGAAAAATACTGCTTTTCTGTACTTCCTCCAACTTAATATCGAGTGATATTAAGTTGGAGGAACAAAAGTGTGTTAGGAAAAAAAATCTTCTCCCTCCTTGACAGTGTGAGCATTGTCTGCCCTGCCCTAAGCTTCCTCCCCCTGAGGGAACTTAGGGCAGATCAGAAGGAGTGAATAAATCAATATTAAAGGGTCGGGCCCTTAATTTATTCACTCCTTCATTTGTCAGTGAAAGGACCAATCCCCTTTCAGGACAGCCTTCTATTCAGCTGGATAAACAGTTAACAGGTAAGTGGCAGCTGCCCAGCACAGCCAAATATTCAAACAGCGTCACTTAACTGGCTAAGCAGGACTAGGTGACACTGAATATTAACCTCATTATTTTTGTGTGTGAAGAGGGCGGGGGGGGGGGGGGGTGCACAGGCCCTGCATCCACCCCACCCCCAATCCATTTTATACATCTCCAGGTCCAAAATGCATATTTGGGGCCGTAGTCATCTCCAGGTGCTCCTGGCCTGCCTGCTGGCACTATTTTTACATGCTGTCAGGCATGTAAAAATGCTGTTAGGCATTTTGGAACCATAGGTAGGATAAGATGGTTTTGGGATGGGGGTGTCAAATTTTAAAGTCTGGATCGCCAGTCCTTTTAGGATTTTTTTTCCCCCAGCAGGGAAGTGGGTCCTAGGACAGAGTCTGAGACTGAATGAGTGTATGAGGGAGAGAATGTGACTGACAGAGCATGAAAGAATCAGAAGTGTGAGACTGAGTGTGTGTGTGTGTGTGTGAGAGAGAGAGAGATTCAGAAAGAGAGTCTGAGACAGACAGAGAATTTATGTACTATATTTTGGTTGTTGTAAAAACAATACAATTATGCATTAAAAAATAAAAACAAAAGAAAGAGGGGGCAGCAGAGTAATTTTTCTCACAGGGCAGCAAAATAGCTAGAACTGGCCCCAGTCTGTGGCCTTCTCTGGAACTCGAACTTGGTGACTGGACAGCACCACAGGCACTCCTCTCCCCAGGTTGAGGGGGGAGGGAAGGGAAATGCTGTGAATGCTGCCTCTGCAGTATCCCCGTCCAGCTCTAGAAGCAGAAGTCGGACTTGGGAACTGAATCTCCCATGTGGCAGTGTGCTGCCTTTGCCTCTGCATTATCAGGTCGGCCCAGTGATGGTACCTGGCTGGAGCACTGACTGGATAACAAGAGAAACGCTCAGCACTTCACTAAGCACCTACGTTTAGGGTAAATTTTAGGCCTGCAATTCATTCGCCTGGATTTAGGAGCCTAAGTCAGATACCTCAAATATGTTTCCTGCCCTAACCCCAACATGATAACCACAAACGTTTAGGCACATTTTAGTGATTCTTCCCTAGTCAGTTTTCATAGGGGCCAAACTAAAGTCTCCCAATTAAGTGCCTAAACCCACTGAAATTGATCCCCCACCCACCCACATCTAGTTCCTATAAATGTTATTTTTCCTTTGACATGCTGCAGCTGTTCAAGAATATTAAATTTGAGTAAATTATGGTTGTCCTTGATTTAAAGGAATTGGGCGGGTTCAGAAAACAAGGTTATCGTAAACAAAGAGTCAGTGCCGATGTCCCACTGACCCTATCCACACTAGTCCTGAAGCGAGTCCGGCATGAACATTTTCTTCCTCCAGGAGCATTACAGAAGCTTCCTTTCAGTACAGAGAGCTAAAAGCTTTATCCGTAAAACCTTCATTTCATGCCTGTGATTACTTTTTGCCTTGCCACTTTTAGATCACCATAAATCCAAAACAGTAAATGCAAATCAACAACACACCAAGCCTCCAAATTCTTATATAGATAACCACAGATTTGATTTTTTTTTTTTTTTTTTTTTTTGCTAAAACCCATTTTAAGTCCACGAAATACAACAGTAATTAACCTGGTAGAATGACAGAACAGGCGACCTGAGAAAGTCAATTCTTACTGGTGGTAAACTGTGTATATCTTGGTTCCTACTGATTCAGATAACTTTACTGACATGACAATTTTATCTGTATTGCCAAAGTAATATATAGAATGACAACAGACTTACTACAGACTGGCATTTTGATTACCCACTACCTGCCTTACAATTCTCTGTTGGACAGCAAATGAATTATGCCCTGAGCACAGTGTCCTTGTCAACTGCCTCCTAGGGATCCAATTGTTTGTTTTAAGAATAATTGATCAATGTTATGACCACCGGCCGTGGCCATCCGTGGCAGGCTCAACTCACCTCATGTCTTGCCTGGCCCTCCACCTCCAGTGCTCTCGCAGCAGTAGCCAGTCACCACCGCTGCGTTTCTCCCGGCTCTCTGCACTCTATGTGGCAGCCGGGACGCCGCCGACCAGCACTCCGATCCTGGGTTTCTCTAGGCGCGCGTGAGCTTCCTGCTTTTAAAGGGACCATGGCGGGAACTCCGGGTTCGTCCCCGCCTGATGACATCACTGACCCAGGATATTTAAGCCTCACCTGTAGCCTCCATTAACTGACTTGGCAACGAGTTCCATAGTTCCTATTAGTGCCACACTTTCTCCACAGACCGATTGTTCATGTCGTCGGACCTCTGCGTTTCTCCTTCCGGGTTCCTCTCTCAGCGCTTTCCACTCTGCGGGCCCTGGCTCAGCGCAACCTAACCTGGCTCTCTCCCAGCGCTTCCCGCTCCTCGGGGCCAGGCTCAGCGCCAGTCTACTTGTGAGTTCCAACGGCAGTGCCCACTGCTCCTGGGAATCCCCATGGTACTTCTCCTTGAGGACGTTTGCTACACTACCTTCTCTCTCCGGGAGTTGGCTCAGCGAAGTACACCTTCAGACTGGGCCTCGGAGCCCCGCTCCTTGGGGCAGCCCTCTACGCTGCTACTACAGAACATCTTGCCACCGGCGTGCCGTGTCCCAGGCAGTACCCCTGCACTGCTACTCTCCAGGCACTGGCTACAGTGGGTTCCCCGCTCTAGCCCTTATCCAGCATATTACAGTTCGTGTCTCCGCATCTGCACCTCCTCTCCTGAAGGCCACTCCCTTCAGAGCTGCAGTGGCCTTGCACTCCCTGAGACTTTCTCCTCCTACCTCCGAGAGTGCTCCTGTCTCGAACTGCGCCTAACCTCTCTGACACTCTCTGCACTCACTCACCTACCCTCTCCGGGACCAGCCACACAGGGGCGCTCCTGAGTCCTGCCGGCCCCGGCACCCAAGGGCTCAACCTGCGGGGAATGAGGGTCGGCACAGGTGAAGTTCCAGCTTGCCTCTGTTCCCGGCCGGCCTCGCCTCCCGACGGTGGGGACCTGTGGGGCCCAACCCTTCAGGTAGCAACAACCCACCTCGGGCCAAGGGTCCACAATTCCTAACAATCAACACACAAAGATCAGGGGAGATCTGAGGAAGTGGCAAGAATTTACTCATAAACCACTTAAGACTGAACCAAAAGACACATTTATTTATTTAATCGTTTTTATATACCGAAGTTTAGCTAGATGCCTTCACTCCGGTTTACATTTGGAACAACGCAGTGCAAGAGAAGAAACTATAGAAATGCAATACTGTAAACTGGCAGACATATGTATTAGCCCCTGTATTACACAATTAAGCTTTTGTTTCTTCTCACTTTACATTTTGTTGCAGGGCAGTGCTTGAACTAGAAGGAAAAAAATAAGGGAAGCAAATCGTGTAGGTGGTAAGATGAGGGAATGAAGATCTGCAAAATATATTCACACAGGTCAGTCATTCTAAGTTCAAGTCACCATGACCCCCAAAAAGGTCTAGTTTTTAGGATATCCACAATGAATAGGCACCAGGTACATTTACATATATCTAGTTAAGAGATCTTATTCTATTTTGGTTACCCCAAAAATCAAACTTATATGGGGAATGCTATCAATAGTTCCTCCTCTCTCTCAATATGATTTTCACATTGAGAAGCTGCCAAAATGCATTAGGATCTTAAGAAGTACACTGAGCAAAGATAACAATAGGCCATAGAGCAAGTACATGTATATAAAGGTTTCATCCATACAAAGGGATTGTGATGAAGTGCCCCTATTTTTCCCCTTTAAACCAGTGCAGGACCAGGCATTTAGCCTGGTCCTCTTTAAATCCCATAGAGGGAGTCTTAGAGCTCTATGGGCGAGACCCTGCTGGAACCTTAAGAATGTGAGCCCAGCTGGTATCAGGAGGCCCCCTGTCTCCAGGAGCAAGGAGCTCCTATCCCTCTCTGCGGAAGGTTTGTGAGTACACTATCCTGAGGCAGAGCAGTCTACTATGACATTGTTTTGATGTTATAAAAATAAAACTTGAAATTGCATTAGAAAAGGTTGGAGTCAGTATAGTTTTCTGCTCAAGCCCAGAAGACTTGCTCGGTCATCCTCAGAGGGATATTTATAAACACAGGGGGCATTTGCTTAGTCTTCAGCTGCTTATAAATATTCTCAGCTAAGGCCTATAAACATGGTATTTTGCCAGATGTTGGCAAAAATAAAGTTACTGCAAGCAAAACCTCGGAACCCTGGAGATACAAAAAAATGACAAAAGATTTTGCTTGAGAATGAAAATCTCAATGGAAAAGTGGCACAATTCTGTTGACCTTCTCTACATATGTGAAGAATATGGACTTGCTCACACTTTTTTTTTCACTGGTGTGCTACAAGTACTCAGTGGTCCAGGGTATGACTACATTTTCTCAAAGCAAAAATATACAGAAGGCATGACTATTTAAACAAGTTGAGCTGTAGGAATCTGCAATAGTCATACAATCATACAGTTAATGCTGTATCACAAGGCATGGAGGGGAGCAGCCTAGTGGTTAGAACAGCAAGCTGAGCACCAGGGAAACTAGGGTTTGAATCCCACTCATGCTTCTTGTGACCTTGGGCAAGTTATTTCACCATCCATTACACAAACTTAGGGTATAAGGCATTTCTCCCATTCTTTCTCTATGGGAAAAACACTCAATAAATCAAGCCCTTAGATTGTAAGCTCTCTGGGACAGGAAAATATGTACATGTAGCTCACCATAAGCTTCTAATGAAAAGACCTACACTAAATATAAATATAATGCAATGGAATGAAAATCAAGCAGTACTGCCAAACATCAGTGACTTCACTAACTCCTGGCAACCTCTGTCTATTGTTGAGGGCAGATCCTGTTTTTTTCACAGGAATCCTAGTGTAAGACTACAGTCCCCCCCACTGGAAAACCGCAATGATTTTTTTGCTAAAGCTTAAACCCAACCAAAATTTGAATTACTAGGAAACGTCTTACAAGATTGTCTGTTATCTTCATGCCATCCTCTCTTTGTGAAAGAATCATAGGGGACCCTTTGTACATGGATCATCTATGATCCCGTTTTGATGACCCAAGTGATTCTGCAAAAAATGTGACCAATCCTTGACCCTGATCTGAATTTATCATCATAATTATCTTTGTTTGTTTTCAAACATATCTGAATTTTTAGTGTGTAAAATCGTATTTTGATCTCCTGCCTAGAAACTACCACAGATGGTGAAATGCCAGTGTATTTCACAATCTTGATGACATTTCTGTAATAACATAGTAAATGATGGCAGGAAAAGAACAAATTAAACCATCCAGTCTGCCCAGTTCAGCTTCTTCCATTTTGTGATAAGTAAGCATATAAATTCTCATATGTAACCCAAAGCCATCGCAACCCTCTTCCCACCACCACCCTCCACATCTATCCCAAGTGTGCCCGAATCTGTTAAAGTACTGTCCTGCATCACCTCAGGTCTTGAAATTCAATACCCAGGTGCCCCACCATGTATTACCATCAAACTTACCAATACTGTTTATTATTAATTATTGTTTTCATTTGAACACTCTCCTTCCCACTATTTCATTTCATTTATTTACTTACATATAAACCACTTATGCAAGGGCACTAAGCGGTGCACCATGGCTATCAAGGCAAGGTACAACAGAAACAATCTCACAGCCACTAAAACTAGTGAATCAATTTGTCCAAAACATGCAGCCTCCCCAAGCTCACCGAATGCATGCAATTAAATCTCATGCATATTCATCAGGGATATCCTGAAAACCTGACTGGCTGGGGAGGGGGACCCATAAGACTGGTTTCAGCACCCCTGCTCTAGGCTACCCCAATGGTTTAAAGCACCTGTTGGTCATGCTTCACCATTCCTTCACTATTAATAAGAAGGGCTAATGCCATGAATTTTAGGGATCATTTTCTATGAGCATAAAATGGGACTCAGTCACTCCAAATTCATACAAAATATCAATCTTAATGGAGATTTTGTTCAGTTGAGCTCATTGCCAGAGACATCAGGAACCTCCTGGGAACATTCACAGAGCAGAAGGTCAAAATCCAAGTATCCACATTAAAAAAACATTTTTGGGATTCACATAAACAACTTTTTAGTTAGCCAAGAACTTTTCATGTATTATATTTGTTTTCTTACATCATGGTTGGCATAACCAGAAAAAATGTTAACAGAGCACAAAAATAAAATCACAATTCTACATTAGCTGGGGCTCTACTACAACTACTCTTATTGTTAGTCAATCAGAACACTCCCTTACCCTTGCCTGTTTTATAAATACATATTCATGTTTACAGCATACATAATTAGACACTTTTATGGGGGATTTTAAAATTATATGTCTTTTCTCTCAGTCATAGCTCAAGCCAACAGTCTAGGAGCCAGCACCTCCACAGAGTCAGCTGCTGTGAAAATGCACAGACAGAAGAAAGTAGTTCTCTGGCACAGAAGACCCATGTTAAAGCTCTGGAGCCAGAAACCCTTCTCCATCACGGACACACCACCTGCTGACACTCCTGCAGCTCAGAGCTCCATATTCCCCAAGCTCACAAGTGTGGGGGACTGGATGAATCTCATCTGGATCACATTCACCTACCAGAACAGCAGCACTTTAGACAGAGACAAAACAACTCAAGGGCTGTGACGCTTCCCTAATGAGCCCTCAAAAATCTGTTGCACATCTGGCTACCATGGAGCCCTAGACCAAAACAAAAATGGGTTGGTTTATTTATTTGATTTATATTCTGCCTTTCAGGTATGTCAAAGCAGATTACATTCATTTACTATAGGTATTTCCTTATCCCCACAGGGCTTACGATCATAAAGGATAACTTTAAAGGTCTCCATGCGGCCCCATATACACACATATATGGGAACCGGGAGATCTACTGTAGTATTCTGTAATCTGCACATATCTGGTCCTCGCAGATTATAAAATACATGAACATCTACTCTTCTGTTTCAGTACATGTGAATATTTACAATGCAAAAAAAGCATGTACTTTATCTCTTTGATAAACATACATGAATATATTTTACGCGTGAAAAAAATTAACTTGATTTACACATGGAAGTAGGTAGATTTTAATATATGCACATGTACCTAAAATCATCAGTTTGCTGATATTTCCACCTGTTCACCCAGTCTGCCTCCAGTTCATCGAAACCCTAGGAGTACTTCCCTGTTCACCTACACCTCCAAAAATAGCAAAGTACAGACGAGTCTGATATCAATTGCGCTAGCAGATGTAAAATTGCGCAAAGTTACCTAATATGTTCATAGAAATCTGTTATAAAATAGCAACTTGCTATTTTATTTTAGCATCCTGCTCCCACCCTGGAATACCTGCAGACTGCCCCTTTTTTGTTCAGGTAAATAAATGTGCGTGCAAAACTAAAAATAAGTGCGTACTTTTAATGTTTATTAAAGAGCATGCATACAAGTGGCTTATGCATGTTTATGCTAATTTTAGAAACTCCTCTGAAAATTAACTCACAAGTTTGTACCTAAAGTAGTGGAAGGTGAAGTGAGTTATTGAAGGTCACAAGGATCAGAAGCAGCAGGATTTGAACCTCGTCTTCCCTAGGGGCCGATACAAAAACAAGCGCAGAAAGCGGATGCTGAAAAGTCAGCGCCCGCTTTCTTAACACGTGCACGGGTTAGGGTCGTGCTAGCAAGGAGTCGCTTGCGTGCCCCTAGCGCACGAATCCACGGAGGCTGCCAGTTACGAAAACCGACGCCGGTAAAATCAGCATCGTTTTTCATAACCGGCTGTCTGCCAGTAATGAAAACGGACGCCGAGTTTATCGTCTATTTTCATTACTGGCAGGCAGCCGGTTACGAAAACCGATGCAGATTTTACTGGCGTCGGTCTTCATAACTCAGCGGTCTGCCGAGTATTTTTTTTTCTTTTTTTTTTTTTTAGTTAAGAAATACAGAAAAGCTGTTTTCTCTGTTTTTCTGTACTTCTTTTACATGCGCTCAGCTATTAACGCCTGCCTGGATACCTGAGACCTAAATGTGCGTCTGAGACGCACACTTTTTTTTTTTTTTTTTAATGCGGTGTGAATGAGTAATAGACTCATTCACATACATTTGCATGTGATGAGCGCTATTTCATTCACTCCGCGTCAGAGATGCGTTAAATAGGCACTAATCCCCCTATTGCATTAGGGGGTGGATTAGTGCCTATGTAACCCGCGTCCGACTGCGGGTTATACAGTGTGCTCGGCTGAGCGCACTGTATTGCATCGGCCCCCTAGCTTGCAGCCTGCTGCTTTAACCACCAGACTACTGGGTTATATTAGAAGGCCTTGCAGAAAGACAAACCCATAAAACTTTGTCAATTTGGCTTTGAGCTTTGCATGTGCAGAGGGCCTTCTATTTACATAGCCCTCTTCTGACCCCTCCCTATGAGAACTGCTGTGACCTGAAGCAATCTAGGGCAGCTCCTAGGGGGTTGTTGAGTGTTGACAAACTCTCTTCGCTAACCATTACATCCCTAGGCTTGTCCCAAACAAGGGGGAAGGCTAGACTTCAAGGCCTTGAAGCACAGGAATTCAAGATGTACATTCAAAAACTGCACTACACATCCAACAAACACTGAATTTTACTGAAATAAATCTCTTCAAGTTTGATAAGCTGACAGCTGATAAATTTCACAGGAGTTGAATTCATAGGGTTATAAATGTTTCAATCCAAGAGCATAAAATCTCGAGAATTCCCTGAAGATACCTGGTTTCTGGTTTTTCTAGAGACTGTCTTTAGGATTTCCTATGTTCTTGGCTTAATCCTCTGTACTTGAGAGTCAAGGCTTCTTTGTGCTGATCTCTTTATTCCTGCTTCTGCCAGATAAAGTACTCTCCTCCTAAGGACTCCTCTCATCTCCTTCTCCTTTGTGTTCCGGCACCTTCCTCAGTCTCCAAAACAGTTTGGCACCTGGATGATACCATGAACACTGTGAAGTACATTTTCAAAAGGGGTTTCATGTGGATATGCTATTTTATAAACATCAAGGGGTAGATTTTAAAAGTTATAGGCGTAACCCTTTCAAAACCCCCCTGCGCACGCCGAGCCTATTTTGCAAAGGCTCGGCGGCACGCATAAGCCCAGAGATGCACGTAAGTCCCGGGGCTTTCCTGGGGGGTGTGGCCACGGGTGTGGTTCCGGCCCAGGGGCATTTTGAGGGTGTGGCTGAGGCCTCCGAAATCGCTCCCGGGCCGGGGAATCGCGCGGCGGCGGCCAGCCAGGGCAGGCGTAACTTTCGCGATAAAGGAAGGGGAGGGTGTAGATAGGGCTGGGGGGTGGGGAGAGGCCGAAGGAAAGTTCCCTCCGAGGCCGCTCCAATTTCGGTGCGGCCTCGGAGGGAACGGGCAGTGCGCACAGGGCTTGGCACACGCAAGGGGGTGCACAAATGTGCACCCCCTTGCGTGCCGACCCCGGATTTTATAAGATACGTGCGGCTACGCGCGTATCTTATAAAATCCGGCGTACTTTTGTTTGCGCCTGGTGCGCGAACAAAAGTACGCGCGGGCGTAATTTTATAAAATCTACTCCCAAGAGTGTGCACATATTTTGCATTTCCTACATACATTTTACCAGTGGAAAAATGGGCCAGCTAGGGGCAAGGTTCAGAAGGATGCACGGTAGTTGCTATTTTGTAAGAAGTATACGCATATACATTACCAAACTTATTCAGACACTTTTACACAGCTATTGATTGGCATTAGTGAAATCGGATTTGTCTTTTGTCTGCAGGTCTTGGGTGGGTGATCTGGGTGAATTGGTAGAGGTTCAAAGTGAAGTGCTAGAGGGTCTAACTGAACTGAGATGGATTGGGTGAACTAGTGGAGGTACTGGCCAACTGGTGATTTCAAGTACATGTGCAAGTATTTTCAAAATGGTATACTTGCATACTTTAGAAAACACCTACCTCTCTGTATAAATCGAGATTATTGTGTGTACATGTTATTGTTTTTATGCACCTAGAATATAAGTGCATATACTTATAAAATAGGTAGAGAAAGTAAGCACTTTCTTATATTGGAAATATTCATGCATAGTAAAACATATGCATGTACTTTGAGAGCAGAATTAAGCAGTATTTTATAAACTGTGCCAACCACTTACGTGGTAAATGTTCTATTGTTAGTTAGTATTAAACCTCTTACAAAAATCGTCAAAAGGCACATTGAGATTTTCAGACTCTGTTCTGCCAAACCTACACAGGCCAATATACAAAAGATGGAAAGAAAAACAGGAAATGAAAGCATCAGACTTACTTCCTCTTCCTTATTCTCCAATGGAAGGGCCAGCATACTCACAAACCCGTCTCTCTTAAGGTCTGCAGTTCCAGCCTAACAGACTATAGAGTCTAGAAAAAATAGGACGCCCTGCTCCTTCTCTTTCACTCTACTACAACTCATCAAGACTCAAGAGTCTAGAACATTCTAGGGCAGGGGTAGCACACTCTGTTCCTCAACAGTTACAAACAGGCCTGGTTTTTGGGATATCCATAATGAATATGAATGAGATAAATTTGCATACAGTGGAAGCAGCATAATCAAATATATTTTATGCATATTCATTGTGGATATCCTGAAGACCAGATCTGTTTGTAGCTCTTGAGGAATGGAGTTGGCCACTCCTGCTCCAGGAGTTAACATATTAAAACCCTGATATGCACCACTGTGGCACAAACCTATGGGGAAGGTTTACTTAATGGTACATCCCACTACCTACTCTGCAACTCTCCATAATCTGTATATTCTATAAAATAGAAGCACATCACCCTTGATAAGTATCCAAGGGGGTCCTTACATTTAAATGAGAAATCTCATAGATACACGAAATATTTAATGTGCTGTCATAATCCCACCTGCCATGCAGCCTACCTGCCAGCAGAGGTCATCAGTGAGCCTCGCCTCAGCTGCTCTAGCTGCCTCATTGCTGATCACATGATGCGGTAGTTCCAGCCCTACTTAACCCAGCCTCTTCATCAAGTCACCTCGGCTCCTTGACCTGGCCATCCTTGCCATGTTTCCTGCCTTGTGGCCATCTCAACCTCCTGCCTTGCCTTGTGGCCTTCCAGGCCTTCCTACCTCTCAAAAAGGCCTCCTGAGCCTTCCTGTCCTGCCTTGCAGCCTTCAAGCCATCTAGGTTCACCTAGCTGAGCCTTGTAGCCTACCTGGGCCTTCTTGTTTATTGTTGCTTGTTCTAGTCCTGCCCAGTCCAGTCCCTGTCCTGTCCTACCCAGTTCAGTCCCTGTCCCCTCCAATCCAATCCCTGTTTCCAGTCCAGGCCTTGCCCTTTCTTCAAGCCTTTGTTTGCCTGTCTTCAGACCCAGCATTATCTCCTGTTGCAGGCCTTGTCTCCAGTCCCAGCCTTGCTCTTGGCTGCAGTCCATGTCTTTAGCCCTGCCTGTACCAGCTCCTACCTGCCCTCAGTACCAGCCTTGCCTCCAGCCCTGCCTGTATCCAGCTCATACCTGCCCTCAGTACCAGTCATGTCTCCAGTCAAGCTTGTGCCATGTTCAAGCTCCCAGCCTGCACCATATTCCAGCTAAGTCCTGCTGGCCACCAGAACCCAAGGGCTCAACTTGCAAGGGAGGTGGCTGGTATAGGCAGAAGACTCATTCCAGCCTTGCCCCAGAGTCTAGCCCTACTCCTGCTGGGGGAAATCCCAGCCCAGTCCAGCCTGCACAACCTTGCACTTTTCTTGTCACAGTTCATAAGCAACTACTGGCATTTTACACCCTTGTTCTGTATGCTTTGAAATTTTAATGTTTTAAACAATTAAAATATTGGTCTTTTCCCGCCCTCATTACTATGTAAAGATCACATGAGAAAACTTCTTTAACTACATTAGACCATTGTCAGACTGCATTCAAAACAGATATTCAGGACAGTAGGATTCCAATTCATGTGTAAAAATCCAACAATTGTCTCAAGATTCAAGACTTATCATCTTTTCTATAGAGACAAAGAATGTAATCATTCCCTACTATCACTTCTTCTCAAAATCATACTTTGCTTTTACATTCTTAGATGTACACAGTGCAGAATGTCATTCTTAACATAATGATTAAATGTTATGTTTCTCAATGTTGCTACTATTTCCGAATTATGCATGGGCATTATCTTTATTTGCCAGCTGGATTTAAGGCACAGAGGAATCCCAAGTGCAGTCCAATACCAAGACCATGAGACAGATGGGCAGTATTGAAAGTCCAGGAAGATTAATTTATTTAGATTTTTATATTCTACTTTTCACACTTCAAAGCAGATTACATTCAGGTACTGTAGGTATTCCTCTATACCCAGAGGGCTTACAATCTATGTCTTGTACCTGAGGCACTGGAGGGTAAAGTGACTTGCCCAAGGTCACAAGGAGTGACAGTGGGACTTGAACACTGGTCTTCTGGCTCCTAGCCCACTGTTCTAACCACTAGACTACTGTTTTTTTTCCTTTCACAAACATGTTGTTGTTTTTTTTAACCTAAAAGGAACAGGGTCACAATCAATGCGCACAAACAATTTGTCCTCTACTTTAGGTCACCCATATGTGTTATTAATATGCCTACAATATTCTACACTTAATGGCCATAAAAACAGGATTGAATGGCGACTATTTCTTTTCCAAGAGCCTCAAGCTTCAACGAATTGTCTTGAGTGGAAATGTCATAGTGCAGTGAACTCTAGAAGGCAAGTTTGAAAGAGAGGCACCATATGAGGAGGGCAAACAAGTGTTCATTGGTGCAACTTAGTGCAAGACAAGGAGATGCCTAGATATATACCTAGAAGTAACACCCACAGAAAGAACATGCTTTCAGAACACAAATACCAGAAATGTAATGAAGTCCTTTTAAATGATAGCTCGATAACTAAATAAACCTATGTCATGAATGAATTTCAAGTGCATCAAATGGTAAAAGACAAGACAAAATCAATAGGCTGAAAAAATGTTCTGTCAAATGCATCATTTTTTTAGTGCACAAAACCAAAGCGTATTTCATAATGTCATGGAACTCTCTTCACAGAAATCTTGTTAAAGGAATAAGCTCAACGGAATAATGTAGAAAAGAATAGGTCTTTCATTTTAACAGATTGACAGGATTGATATTGATAATATATAATACATAACAAATATCTAGCCAGCTAGACAGAATGGATAGATGCCAAACAAAAGATCAACAGCTAACTAGATAAGATACCTAAAGAAAACAGAGAACAAAAATATTAGAGAGCTAGACAGACTGACAAATAATGATAGACAGCTAGTTATTATTTTAAACAGAAAATTGTGCAGCTCTGTATTGGAACAGAAACTTTATTTTTTCAATCTACTTTGTATTTTTTATCCTTTTGAGCCTATCACTGTGTTGGGTTTTTTTCTAATTCCTTTTTAAGTGGAAGTAGCTTGCAAAGGCATAACCTTATAAAGATAGAAAATGGGATTCCAGCAGACCTTAAATAAGGCAGCCCAGTTGACTCTCACAGTTTGATTATCTGTGCGGCTGCCAATAATCCGCACTGGAGCCAGAGTATCCTAGAACGCCATAAATCCCCAAGCTGCCTGAAACAGCACGCGCCCTCATTTATCTCTGTATTGTTCTGAAGTCCTGCAAGGTCAGGCAAGATTCGTGCTTTGTTGCATATCCAAAAACAAAACAAAACAAAAACCGCCCAATGTAAATACAAGCCCTCCCTATCCCCACCACCTCAACAAAATAATAAGCCTCCAGTAGCTGAATAATGCAATTCACCCTCCCCTTCAAAGAAATAAAATCAAAAAAATATCATGCAACTTAAACACCTGCAGAATCCTGGGGCCGCCAGAAAGTATATGGAGTGGAGGAGTAGCCTAATAGTTTGAGAAGCAGAGTAAGAATCACCCCTGCTCCTCCTCTCCTCCAGGGTATATATATTCAGGAGAGGCTGAAGGACCTGAATATGTACACCCTGGAGGAGAGGAGGAGCAGGGGTGATATGATACAGACCTTCAGATACTTGAAAGGTTTTAATGATCCATGGTCGTCAACAAACCTTTTCCATTGGAAACAATTTAGTAGAACTATGGGTTATGATTAGAAGCTCCAGGGAGGAAGACTTAGAACAAGTGTCAGGAAATATTTCTTCACGGAGAGTGTGGTGGATGCCTGGAATGCCCTTCTGAAGGAAGTGGTGAAGACTAAAACTGTGAAGGATTTCAAAGGGGCATGGGATAATTAAACACTGTGGATCCCTAAAGGGCAAGAGGATGGGAATATATAAAAATGCTAACGTGGGGGTAACCTGCACGGAGCAGCAGTTACTACCCTTAAGAGAAACATGGGAGTAACCTGCACAGAGCGGCAGTTACTACCTTGGGAAGCTTGCTGGGCAGACTAGATGGACCATTTTGGTCTTTTTCTGCCATCATTACTATGTTTTAAAAATACAATTTATTCATGAAAACACATAAAATAGATCCTGTCTAGACAATAATTCCTAAACTAACACACTCATCCATCCATACCACAAACATATCACAATTCCCATCAACCCCAGTTCCAATACACACAGAGTTTTTGGTTGCAGCATTATTTGGATATATTATGAAATGTTATTTAAATTAAATAAGCAAAAGATTGCAAGATATATGTGAAAGTATATTAATAATCAGTGTTGCATATTGGTGCTGGGAATTTTATGTGATATAATTGTCGTTTTTATATAATGGGGTTGATGGGAATTGTGATATGTTTGTGGTATGGATGGATGAGTGTGTTAGTTTAGGAATTATTGTCTAGACAGGATCTATTTTATGTGTTTTCATGAATAAATTGTATTTTTGAATTTATTTATATTCTGTGAATGGGTGAGGACTCTTTTGTTGATATAAATTACTTGGTAGAAGAGTACCTTAATATAAAATTACCCTCAGTGTATTGTACCTTTTGATCATTACTATGTTACCATGTTACTATGGAAACCTGGATGTAAATCCCACTGATGCTCCTTATGACCTTGGACAAGTCATTTCACCCTCCATTGCCTCAGGTATTTGATTGTAAGCCCTCTGGGGTCAGGGAAACACCTACTACACCTGAGCTTGCCCTGAGCTCTCAATAAAAAGGCATGAGCAAAATATAAACAAATTTCTTTAAAATTCCATTAGTACAGAAGCACTGGCATACAATCACATAAAGTCCAAACTCACTCTCGTTGTTGATATTATGTCCAAAAATATATTTCCTTCAGCTACCCCACCATTGACAGACCCGGCACCAGATATTCAATGATATCCAGTTAAGTAAGTTAGCCGGATAAAGCTTATCGGCTAACCTACAATCAGGACCAGTGCAGGGGTATTAGGTGCCCTAAGGCGAACCTTCTGCCTTGCGCCGCCCCCCCCCCCCCCTAACAGTGGTCCAGGACCCAGCCCCAACCTTGTTCTTCCTAGACCAAACACACAAGTAAAAATTATGCAACAATAAAATGAAGAAATATAAAACATCAATAATAGTCAAATCATACTACTAAAAGGAATATTTCAAAATAGCAGACAAATAGAGTGACATCCAATAATTAAAAACTCAAAAAAAAAAAAAAATGTTTGAGCTCCAAAACAAACTGAAAAACAGCACACACCCAATGATTAAAACTAATCAAATTATCTGGGAACTTTTGATTTCCAGATACCATAAGATTGATGTGGATTAGCTGATGGGGTAGGGATCTGGAGTAGCTATGCACAAACTTTCTCCTCTCTCTCATATGCACACACAATTATACATGTTCGTTCTTTCTCCCCTGCAAACCCACAGGCTCTCCCACACATGCACACTCTACTAGACACACACACAGAAATATGCTCTCTTGTTCTGTCACCTTCTCTCCTCACATACACATGCTTTTATTTACTAAGACAGGCCCCTTCTCTCACACACACACACTTAGATTCATTGTCTCATTCACACACACGGACCCTTTCTCAGGCTCCCTCCCTCTCACTAACACCCAGGCATTGGGACCCAGTCTCTGGGCCAGACCTCCAAGCCTGGGCTTTGTGAAGAGCCTAGGCCAAGGTCGCAGTGACCTACCAAGGTCACAGTGACCTACCAAGGTCTAGGCCTTCGCAAGGCCGAGGCTTCGGGACCAGCTGTTCCTGACACACAGGACCAGGCCTCAGCCTCAACCTTGCATAGGCTTAGTCCACAGTAGGTTACCCAACTTCAGCCTAGGCCTCACACAAGACCTCAGCTTGGGCCAGGGCCTAGGCCTAATCTGCAGATCCTCTCCGGACCAGGTAAGTGGGGGCCGGGGAGGATCCTGGCCCCAGCATTTTTCTGGGTGGGAGGGATGGGTGGGGGGTCACAGGAGGCCCCATTTCTTTTTTTTTTCCCTTTTTAGGGAAGGGGGTTCAATGTTTATTTTGTTTTTGTTGTTTTGTTTTTTTTAATAAAAGAAACAAAATAAACCTTATATGAAACAAAATTCATGGGGGAAAAGCCCCCCAAAAATGAAATGAAAAATGAAATAAAATGTTCCCACCCCTACCACATCTATGCAGATGCTATATAACTATTCATCCTTATAGCTTCTTCCTGGTCGTCCACATTTGGCTAATTATCTATTTGCCTCTCTGCCATTAGACAATGGCTGGGTCATAATGGTTTGCCTTAAACATGAAAAAAAAAAAAAAAAAAAAGAGGTCATGATGTTGTGGAAGCAGACTAGATTCAGATGCATAGCTTCTGATAGTCCATCCACTTTCAGGTTTGAAAACATTAACATTCCCAAGTTAAAAGCCTTGGCATTATTTTATACAGGGAACCGTCTGACAGTGCAGATTACTGCAGTTAGCAAATCTTGACCTCTGAAGATTTTCTCAAAATAAGACTTTAGGTCAGTGGTATAAGTAATGATCCTCCCTGCATTAGTCTATTGTAACACATTACCTATGGGTTCAACTGCTTATGCAGAGTGTGCCTTACAGTAGCTCCACAACTCTACTGCCCAGCTTCTTTCTGGACTTAGTAAATTAGCTCAACCTATTTATGTCATTTACACAGGTTAGCCGTCAAGATGAGAGTTAAGTACAAGGTAGCCCTTTAATATTTAAAATGACCAGCTCAGAGAAACTACCAGCTCAGTCTGCTGTGGTGATCAAAAAAACAAATTATTAGGAAGGGAATGGCAAATAAAATGGAGGATGTCATAATGCCTCTGTATCGCTCCATGGTGAGACCACACCTTGAAAACTGTGTGCAATTCTGGTCACTGTATCGCAAAAAGGATATAGCTGCACTGGAGAAAGTGCAGAAAAGGGCAACCAAAATGATAAGGGGCTAGGAACGACTGCCCTACGAGGAAAGGCTAAAGACGTTAGGGCTGTTCAGTTTAGAGAAGAGACGACTGATAGAAGTCTATAAAATCATGAAAGGACTTGAAAAAGTTAATGTAAATCGGTTATCTACTCTCTCAGATAATAGAAGGACCAGGGGGCACTCCATGAAGTTAGCAAGTAGCTCATTTAAAACAAATTGAAGAAAATTCTTTTTCACTGAGCGTATAGATAAGCTCTGGAATTCATTGCCAGAGAACTTGGTTACAGCAGTTAGTGTAACTGGGTTTAAAAAAGGTTTGGATAAGTTCTTAGAGGAAAAATCCATAAACTGCTATTAATTAGCAAACAAAAGAATTATTAGGAAGGGAATGGTTAATAAAACGGAAAATGTTATAATGCCTCTATATCGCTCCATGGTGAGACCTCACCTTGAATACTGTGTACAATTCTGGTCGCCGCATCTCAAAAAAATATAGTTGCAATGGAGAAGGTACAGAGAAGGACAAAATGATAAAGGGGATGGAACAGCTCCCCTATGAGGAAAGCTGAAGAGGTAAAATTATTTATTTATTTATTTATGAACTTTTATTTACCGACATTCGTAGGACACATCAGGCCAGTTTACAATGAACTGAAGAAAGGACAATTACAATGAACAAGGGAGGAGAAAGGGGGGCAGGCAAGAAAAGGGGAAGAGGGGGGACGGGAGAGAGAAATAATAGGGCAGAAAATAAAGGAAAGATAAGAAGAGCAGCGGAGAACCATTTTGAGAGGTTAGCAAAACAATCATAAACTGAGCACAACAGGAAGTAGTTAAATCACATGCAGTTTGTGATACATTACAGGAGGACCTTGCAAGACTGGAAGATTGGGCATCCAAATGGCAGATGAAATTTAATGTGGACAAGTGCAAGCTGTTGCAAATAGGAAAAAATAACCCTTGCTGTAGTTACACGATGTTAGGTTCCATGTTAGGAGTTACCACCCAGGAAAAAGATCTAGGCATCATTGTGGATAATACTTTAAAATCATCGGCTGAGTGTGCTGCAGCAGTCAAAAAAGCAAATGGAATGTTAGAAATTATTAGGAAGGGAATGGTTAATAGAACGGAAAATGTCATAATGCCTCTATATCGCTCCATGGTGAGACCACACCTTGAATACTGTGTTCAATTCTGGTCGCCGCATCTCAGAAAAGATATAGTTGCGATGGAGAAGGAACAGAGAAGGGCAACCAAAATGATAAAGGGGATGGAACAGCTCCCCTATGAGGAAAGGCTGAGAGGTTAGGGCTGTTCAGCTTGGAGAAGAGACGGCTGAGGGGGGGATATGTTAGAGGTCTTTAAGATCATGAGAGGTCTTGAATGAGTAGATGTGAATTGGTTATTTACCCTTTCACATAATAGAAGGACTAGGGGGCATTCCATGAAGTTAGCAAGTAGCACATTTAAGACTAATCGGAGAAAATCCTTTTTCACTCAATGCACAATAAAGCTCTGGAATTTGTTACCAGAGGATGTGGTTAGTGTAGTTAGTGTAGCTGGGTTCAAAAAAGGTTTGGATAAGTTCTTGGAGGAGAAGTCCATTAACGGCTATTAATCAATTATACTTAGGGAATAGCCACTGCTATTAATTGCATCAGTAGTGTGGGATCTTCTTGGTGTTTGGATAATTGCCAGATTCTTGTGGCCTGGTTTGACCTCTGTTGGGAACAGGATGCTGGGCTTGATGGACCCTTGGTCAGACCCAGTATGGCATATCTTATGTTCTTTCCATGGTTCAATTCTATGCTCCACGTACACAATCCTTTCAGATCTCTGAGATCTTCGCAGCGAGGCTTCCTAGAAGTTCTTTCGTTGTGCAGTGTGCGTTTGATGGAGACCAAGGAGCGATCTTTTTCTGTTCCCACTCCTGAATGGTGGAATACTTTCCCAACTGAGCTGCAGTTAACAACGTATATAAAATTATTAAAAAAACAGCTGAAAAAGCTTTTATTTCGGTTGGCCTTCTCTGACAGTACAGTAGCTGTGCCATATGAAATTCTGAAGATATGTAATCTCTGACTTTTGAGCTTGTTCAAATCCTTTTTCGACAGTTGCTGCACCATTTGAAACTATGGAGATAAGCACCCTTTGAATGTTGATGTTTTGTTCATTTGTCTTGTCATTTTGTTACATTGTAAGCCGCTCTGAGCTTTTGTAATTGGGCAACATATAAATATTTTTAAATAAATGTTTCAGGTATCACCAAAATCAGAGAGGTTGGGGATTGGAAATGCCAACTTCTCATGATCATTTTTCTGCACTGCTTTGGTAAAATTCTTTATATAACTTACACCTTAATAGAACGCCTGGGGATAATCTGCAAGGCGCAGCAGTTACTATCATGAGCAAACTGATGGACCATTTGGTCTTTATTTGCCATCATTACTATGTTACACCTTAACAATATTTAACATTCCCTCAACTTCACATCCACAACACCCCTTCCAAATATCACCTTTTTTCCAACAAAATAGTCAATCCAAAGTTTACATTTTATTTTGTAGTATTCATTGCAAACTTTACACCTAACTTTATAGCCTACCAAAATTATGCAGAAGGAGGGTAATTTTGTAACAGCCAACAGAGGGCTGAAGTCCGTGTGTAGAAAGTACACACAGACTTCAGCCCTAATTTTCAAAGTGGACATATATGCATAAATTAACAGGTATGCACATATCCCTGCGCAATATGGGGCAGATTTTCAAAGGGTTACGCGCATAAGATCTTACGCGCATAACCCCCGAAAAGCTGCCCCTTCCAGCCCCAGGATGCGTGTAAGTCCCGGGGCTTTCCTGGGGGGGGAGCGTGTTGGGGGCGTGTCTCAGCCGGCGCGTCATCGGGGGTGTTCCGGGGGCAGGGCTGCGGGCATGGTTCCGGCCCAGGTGCATTCTGGGGGCGTGGCTGCGGCCTCCGGACCAGCTCCCGGACCGGAATATGGCACGCCAGCAGCCGGCCAGCATGCGCAATTTACGCCTGCCTTGGGCAGGCGTAACTTGTAAAATAAAGGTGAGGGGGAATTAGTTAGGGATGGGGGGTGAGTTAGATAGGGGAAGGGAGGGGAAGGTGGGGGGGGGGCCAGAAGGAAAGTTCCCTCCGAGGCCACTCCGATTTCGGGGTGGCCTTGGAGGGAATGGAGGATGGCTGTGCGGCACGGTGCGGCTTGGCGCATGCAGGCTGCTGATTTTGCACAGCCTTGCGCGCACTGACCTTGTATTTTATAACATGCGCGCGGCAGCGCGCACATGTTATAAAATTGGGAGTAGATTTGTTCGCGCCGGGTTGCGCAAACAAATCTACTCCCACGCGCACCTTTTAAAATCTACCCCTATATGCACACACATTATTGCTCGATTGGAAGTAGGCAGAAATGTGCACATGTACATTTATGCACATAATTTCAAAAATCCAAAGGATGCACGAAAATCTAAAATATGCACGTAAATGATCTCCCCGCCTAATCTGACCTCTTTCAAGAGCACATAAAAGGATGCACGAAATCACGTCTGTTCATACTTTTCTGCGTACAACCCCAGGGTAATTTACAAGAATCGCATTTTGCATGCATAAATTCTGTTAAAAATTAATGCCCACCCTGAGTCTTTGTAATTTCCCTATCACATTTTGCATCATGTGCATGTATTTCCATCTTGCCTCCACACTGATTTCTGACAAACTTTGCACTTCACCATTACGTGCACTTTCTAACCTGGTGACAAAATTACATGAACCAGGGTTCCTATATTGCTACAGCTGTCCTTAAGATAATTATTTGGGGCACAACTAGAAAGATGATTAGCATGCCTACAAAACAGCTTATGTTAGATGTGCTGCAACGTGTTGGCAGTGCCAAAGGCAAAAATGTCTCTCTCTCTCTTGTTCTGCTTTGTCTCTCATACTATCAGGAACAGTTTTAGTGTTAACAATGTGCTTCAAGCAACACTGTTTTAATTTAACTGGAGTCCCTTCGACATTACAAACTCACTGTCAGTACTCCAGGCAACAGACAATTTCTCTATCATCTTAAGCTCTGTGAGAAAGTGGTCCAAACAAAAAAAAAATGTTTGATAGGTAAGAGGTTTTTTTTTTGGTCCAAATGGACATAAGGATACATATGCAACATTTGCTGAGACATCACTATGGCACCATATAAGAGAATATTAGGCACATGCGATAAAACTTGCAAAAATTATAATGCAAGTTCACAAAAAAGTGTTACATGCATGTTAAAAAGCCATTTCACAAATGATGCAAAATAATTAAGCACCCCGTGATAAAAGGTGACCCTCATAGCGTGCTCTTGCATTGGCTAAATAGCATGAGCATGTTACTTACTGAGGGCATACTAAATAACATGAGATCGCTACACCGAACATGCTTGATTCTCATTTTCTCAATGCCTGTTGGCTTCCAAGATATATGCAAATAAGTCTAGCACATGCGGATTGCTTGTCAGTAGGAAAGAAAGAAGTGGGAAAGCTAGTATACACCAGTTGAGAAAGTTAAAGGGGAGTAGAGAGTTCCTGGAGAGAGAAAAAACTAACATGAGAGTGTATTTAGAACCATCTGTCTTCTGTGTCAGTAAGGATATTCAAAGAGTGACGTGAGAGGATGTCATTGGGGACAGAAGGGAACATATAAGGGGGAAATCCAGTAAGGAATTTGGCCACTCTGACTCAGAAGGGCACCAGGATCTGACTATCTCCCTTCCATGACCACCCTGTAGTATAGGCACTGCAGAGTTTACAGCCTTGAACTCCAAATGCAAACCAAAACATCTGATCAGTTGGAAAAAAAAGCTTTTGAGGGCCAAACTGCTCTTTACCCTCAAGCCTCTGAAAGTCTACAGTGGTCTTTTGTCATAATAACAATAACAATGACATCAGGATTTTGTCTTATGGTATTGCTTGGAAATATATTTGCTTTCTATAAAAGAAAGGTAGATTTATTTTTGAAATACTCAAGTGTCTCTCCTCCTTTCCACCATTCTCTTCCACATCTTGCCGGAATCCTGTGAAAGGAGAAATGCTACTTACCCAATAATTTCCTTTCCTTTAGTGAAGGGTAGGTTAATCCCAATGAGTGGGTTATGCACCTCTGCCAGCAGTTGGAGATGGAGCAAAAGCTGATGTCATGGCTATATAGTCCCACCCCAACATCAGCCCACCAGTATTCTCTGGAAAAGCCAAACTGTGGACAAACCTGATTAAACTCACCCATTACTAGCAACAGGCAACCATTCATGTTTCTCAATCAACAGGAACACTGAGCTCAGACAAAAGAAGAAACATATCTAGCAAACTTACCAGTTACCAACGCCCTAAGAAGGCTAACCACAAAATCCAACTCCAGCAGCCAAGGGGAGGTCTGAGATTGACCTACTCTTCATTAAAGGAAAGGAAGTTATCATGTAAATCTTAATTTCTCCTTCCTTAGCATTCAGGTAAGTCAGCCTCAACAAGTGGGATGTACAAAAGCTAATCTCGAAAAGGGCTGGAGGTTGTCAGTGGCCCAGTCAAAACCGCCCATGCAAAAGCGACATCCTCCCTAGCAATAACAACCAAGCAGTAATGCTTGGAGAAGGTGTGCAAAGATGACCATGTCACTGCTTGGCAAATTTCAGCAGGCGACAACAAATGAAGCTGTAACAAGCCAGTGCCACAACCTGAACCTTCAAGGTGTTGAGGGCCAAACCCTTAAGCAAGCTATCCTGTAAAAATTCCAAAATCAAAGGAATATCCACCTTGAGTGGTTGAGTACCTCGCTCAGAACACCAGGCCTCAAAGACCCTCCAAACTCTAACATAAGTTAGGAAACATCCATAGTACCTGAATACAATCCACTTTGATGTACACTTTGAAGTGCTGAAAAGTGGAATATAAAAATCAAAATAAATAAATAAGTAGAAAATTTCTGGGCCCGAATATGAGTAGAAATTACAGAAGGCGAATAACAGCCAAGCCCTTTCAATGGCCAAACCGTAAGACAGAACTGTCCTGGATCCCTGTGCAAAATGGGCCCCTGACGTAAAAGAACTGTCTAAGATGGTAGCCGATGAGGACTGCCCACTAGAAGTCTCTGGAGATCAGCGTACCATGGCTTTTGAGTCCAATCCAGAGCCACTAAAAAGATGGTGTTGGTTTGACTTGCAATCTTCTCTACCAGCCTGCCTATCAAAGGCCAAGGCGGAAATGCATACAGCAGGGCACCATGTGGCCACTCGTGAACAAAAGCCCATCACGTTTGGGTCCCACCTGTGACTGAAGAAACATGGAACTTTTGCATTGCTCAAGTTCGCCAACAGGTCTAGACCGATAGGCCCCAGCAGTCCACAAGAAGCTGAAAGGCCTCGTCCGCCATCTCCCATTCTCCTGAGTTAAATCAGCTCTGATATTGTTCTTTCCGGCAATGTGAGAGGCAGATATGTTTAGGAGTACCTGCTCTGCCCACACCATGAGCACATCTATCTCCTCCAACACCTGTTGACTCTTGGTTCCACGCTAATGATTGATGTAACCTACCATTGTCATATTGTCAGCCATTATCCAGACTGCCTGAGCCTCTAGCCGCTTGGTGAACTACAAGCATGCCAACCGAACTGCTCGTGCTTCCAATCTGTTGATGTTCCACTGCCACTCCACTGCATTCCATCACCCTTGCACCACCAACTCCTGACAATGAGCCCCCCAGCCACGGAGGCCAGCATCTGTTGTGAGTACCAACTGATCTGGCATTATCAGGGAAACTCCCTTCCTGAGATGGTCCGCGTGTAACCATAGTTCAACTGGGATCTCACCTCTTAACGGAAGGAGCAGCCTCACCATGTAGCTCTGTGAATACCATTGGGAGAGTAAGGCATGCTGAAGAGGGCACATATGTGCTCCTGCCCAGAGAACCACTTCTAATGTGGCAGCCATCAACCCCAGGACCTGTAGATAAGACCTCATGGTCGAGAACATAGTTCCACAGGGATCGGACTTGCAACATCAACGTGTGGATCCAAGACTCTGGCAGAAACATTCTGCCCTGCCTTGTATCGAATTGACATCTAGCTAAATATGTATCTGGAGACGAGGCAGGTGGCCACGGAGCATTTTGGAAGGCACTTTTTTTCTGCTCCAAAATTTTGCTGCCTGAAGTGGTCGCCTCATCCTGCCTCATTACAGAACCGCCCCTGTGCGGGCCACTTGCGCAGCCACAGCTGTTGCCTGGCTGCAATAACTGAAGCAGCTCCTCTGGCGGCTGAGCGTACAAAGCCACAGCCCACATCAGCCAAAAAGGTGGCCCCCAGTTCTATCACAGGTCCCAAATTGGATCCAACACTACCAGTTTCTTAACAAAGACGCAAGGTAGCCCAAGCTACTAAAGCGCAACAGGAAGCAATTTGCAAGTTCATTGTCACTGCCTCAAAGGCTTGCTTCAGGATAGCCTCAATCCTCCTAGCCTGAGCATCTTTCAATGCCGCACCTCCCTCCTCTGGGATGGTGGTACGTTTAATGACAGAATATACCAAGGCATCCACTCTAGGGAAATGCAACTTCTCTCTAGCCTGCGGATCCAAAGGGTATAAACCCACTAAGAAGTGTCCTCCTTTAAAAGACACTTCTGACACACTCCATTCCAGATCGATCAACTCCTGGATTGCATCCAAGAGGGGAAAGAAACAAGAAGCCTTGCACAGGGTGACCAAAATAGGGTCCTCCTTCTGCGTCCCCAAGGTGTCAGGCCCAGCCACTCCGAGGCTCTTCAGAGTCTGGGATATCAAACCCGGCAACTCATCTCTGGAATGTAGAAGAGTTCTATATGGCTCCAAATCTGGAAGAATGTCCCCTTTCTTACCAGGACAGCCTCCGCCATCATCATCGGTATCATCCTGATCAACCTGCATTCGAGCTCTGCCAGACCGCACTGTGCTACATGGAGACAAGCTGAGGAGCACTCACAGTGCCTGGACCTATTCTTGGTAGGAACTGCCGCTTCAGCAGACCAGCCTGGTAGAAATGTCTGCAATCCCTGGAAGAATTCCACCTAGGAAAAGGAGGCTGGGTCCATTCCAAGCCCCACAGGCCTGAACCTGACGTCCTGTGAGCTAGTGTCCCCTGAGGACTCAACATGAGGACCAATCAGGGAGGGGACACCCCTGCAGTGTCTCCCTCGGTCCCACTCCCCTCAAACCGAGGAGATGGACCATCATCAGCAAAACTGGAAGGAGGTAAATCTCTGAGCATTCAGGCAGGGGATAGGCTTAAAGAAATTCCGGCTGAATGGCTCTGATGTGGCAGGCAGATAGGCACAGGTTTCTCTGGTGCGGCGCCATGCTGTAAGCATACAGCCCAATGAAGGCTCATGCCTAGCTTTCCCACACATACAAGTACACCTAAAATGATTGCACAACAAATGTGCACCCAATTCCATGCACCTAGGCCACTCATCCTACTGGAAGCCCAAACTGGACGCCCAAAACAAACACCTAAACTGGGTGCACAAGATGAGTGTTCAGAAGGAAGACTGCCCAAATTGCAAGCACAGACACTGCAAGTGCGCACCTACGGTCTGCAGCAAAAAAGCACGCGAAAGTAGACCACAGCCTACTGCGCATCAAAATGGGAGAAGCCTGGGAGCGGGACCTAGCCAGACAGCTGCTCAACCCGCCATGCCTGAACTCTCTCCTTCATCTCACAGAACTCCCCAAAGATGTGAGTGGGACAGCCAAATGCTGAGGAAACAGACCCTTCTCCTGCTGACAGTACCAGTACAAGGGTGTCCAACCGCCCTAGATGGTGTTGTCATAATGACATATTCTCATATCCTCCCCCCCCCCCCCAAGACACAGTGCCTACATCACCAGAGCTCCCTTACCTCACCAACCGACGCATCCCAACGAGTGAGTCCACACAATTTCAAATCTGCCACCCGACTCCTTCGCATTAAAAAGAATACTGCCCTCACGTCCAGAGATGGCTTCTAGCCCACTTCCAGCGCCCCAGGATGGTCCTGCCTGCTGTCCTCCTGTTGCTGACTCTTTTTTTTTTTTAAGTTAAAAACTTTTACCTGAGCTCAGCCCTCCCTGGCTGAGAGCAGGAGCAGATCCCGGCTATGGAGGGACAGGGTTAAAGCCTTCACCGCCGAGCCTCTCTCAGCCTGCAACCGCTAATTGGAATTTAGGTCCCCGCCAGTCAAGGCTACCGGACTGAAGGCACTCTACCGAGGGAGGGACCGCATGGTATCAGCTCAGGAGGCAAGCAGTGCTATATAGATAACTTCTTTCTTTTCTTTCTTTTCTTCTTTTTCGTTTTTTTTTTTTTTTTACTCACAAGGAATCCCCTGAAGGGTAATGCATGTCCACCATCTGCTGGAGACAGAGAATACTGGCGGGCTGATGTTGGGGTGGGACTATATGGTTGTGACATCAGCTTTTGCTCCGTCTCCATCTGCTGGCAGAGGTGAAGAATCCAGTCGTTGGGACTGACCTACCCGAACGCTAAGGAAACTTTCTTTTCATTCTGGATAGGGAAGTGTGGGAAGTACTGGGGGGACCATTGGCTAGTCAACTGCATCTGGGGAGTTCCTATGCATATGAAGCTCCCTACTTCTGTGACTAGCCAGAGGGCCCCTCTCTCCCTCCCTCCCTCCCAAACACTTCAGGATGAAGTCTGTGAATGCCTACAGTGTGCGGTGGTCAGTCTAACCCCAGCAATAAAAGCAATGATCCTGAGAATCATGCCAATTCCTTACAGCCTGTCCATTTTCACACCAGCAGGAAAACTCTGCCCACTGAATATTGTGAGGTGTGGAGCAAATTTGAACTGTCTTTGACTGAGAATGCATATTTGTAGTACGAATATGTGAATATGTGCAAGGATTCTCTCAAAAAGTGTATATTAGATGTGTTTTGCTTTGGCAAAGATTCATGAGGTCAACTACCAATACTAACTCACTAACTGCCTAAGCTGTAAACGCATCCAGAGAACACCTCTGGTACCATGCATTTTTTAAAACAGCTAAACCTGTACAATTTTCATTGGTTTGTACATCGTTTATATTTAGCTGGTTGGGGGGGGGGGGAGGGGAGCATTTTTAACCATCAAAGTTTAACTGGCTAACTTCTGAAGCTAGTCCCTTAACCCTTTGAAAATGGACCCAAGGTTTCTAGCTAAAGGCACATTTAACAGTTTTTGCTGGCAACTCCTACACCAGCTTAGTCTCTCACTGCTCTGGTCTGTATAATCAGCATGTGCAAGTGTTATCTCCACAATCAACCTGTGTTGTCACACCTTCTGCCATCTCTGCCCCAATCACATTCTGATGATTATTCACACAGAAAGCATTTCTGTACCGCAGGCTGCATGCAATCAGGCAGGGGGATGGGGAGGACAGGAATGCAGAGGTTGTTCATAAGCCCCAGTGGATCAAAAGAAAATAGTGTGCCGTGGTGGGGTGTTTTTTTTTTTTTTTTTCCATTTTAACAGCTGTAAAATATGAACAACAGTAAATCTAAAGCAAAAGGTATGACTTCCCCCCCTCCCACCCTCCCCCAGAGGCAGCAGGAAAACGTTTGCAACTTACAGACCAAGAAATGTGTCGCAAGTAAGCTGTTAAATAAACCCAAAAAGGCCTGTGATTTATTTTGCATTCAATATTTTTGTGGCTGTCTTTAATGGGACTGCTCAAAATTTTGTAGCTTGAAACAAACGGATTCCTCCGGTGCATCCTCATATATCAGAATCAATAATCATATAAAGGCCCTGAACGAGTGGCCATTAAATAAGAGTTCTAAAACACTGCACGAACTCCTTCCTTTGTTTTCAGAAGGTCAAGCACAGGTCTGGAATTAAAACCCAGCTAGGCATCAGACCATCCAGTAGTGAGTCGGATAGGACGATCAGCACTGCACAATCCCTTTTGCTCTGCTGCTGATATGACAAGGCTACTCAGAGGTCTGGTCAGGCTTCAGCAGCCTGAAGCAGCAAAATATTTCTCAAAAACTCTGCTCAGACTATATTTGTCCTAAACAGAACATAGAAAGGATTGTCCGTTGGAGGAGGCTTATGTGCAAAGGAAAAGGTTTTCCCTAATTAGGGACCTGCTTTCATTTTGAAATGGCTCGAACCGGTCAATGACATTTGTTGTTTCGTGTCATTTCCAAAACAAAGCAACAGAAGGGAAAAAAAAACCCAAAACCCACCACATTTTCATTTTCTATTTTAGTGAGCGATAAACTGTTTTAGTGCACATTAAAACAGAAACAAAATAAAATGAAACAAATAACAAAAGAAACATGTCCCGTCCCCCCCTTATGAATTACAGAAACGCTGCCATTCAGTCATGATCTGCAAAACAAAAACTTTTGCCTTATGGGGTAACCGCAGTAGATTTTCGAGGTATATTGGTAGAGAATTGTCTGAAAAATCTTCAGTAGGATATTCTATGAGCACAGGGGCATATTTGTCTAGGCCCATGTTTATTTTTATTAGTAATAATAATTCTAAGCCCCACTCTATATAGTACCCTGAGCTAGATAAGGTTGTTTTCCTATGGAGGCAGTGGGCTTAGAAGCCCCCAAGATACTTCCTGGATGGGGATTACAGTACTAGGACTTTGGGTTGAAAACATCCCACTTCTTAAGAAGCCACCAGCTCCAAATACAATGAACCATGAAAATCAGCGTGTATCTTAAGGAATAGATTCATCACCCAGCAAAGCTTTAGACTGCAACCTAGAACGACTTCTCCATTTCCATATTTTTTCAGACGGTAGTTAATAATATTGCAACAAACAGTGCATAACGAATCAGCCTCTGAATAATAGAATTTGATAAAAAGGAAAAAACAAGGCAGTTGGACAGAGAAACAGCAAGTCCATGAGCCCATGAGAATCTATCCCCCTACCCCCCTCCCCAGATTCATCTGTAACCTAAAGAAAGACCTAACCCCCAGCTACCCAATATAGTAAGGGGTAGATTTTAAAAGGTGCGCGCATCCATGTGCATGTGGTTCCCAGCGCGCGCACATGAATTTTATAATCTGCACACGCATGTGCGGGCGGCACACACTGGGGGGAGGGGGAATTTTACCAAATTATGCACAGTGAGGCAATCGGGCCCCCCCAGTTCCCTCCCAGTCCGCTCCAATAAAGGAGTGGACTGGGAGGGAACTTCCCTACCCCCTAACCTTCCTATCTTTCCACTCTCCACCCTGACCCCTACCCCCTACCTAAGTAAAAGATTATTTTTTTATTTTTTTACTTACTGCTCTGTTGGAGCAGAAGCAACCTGCATGCGCCGGCAGTCAGTCGGCACGTGCTTCCCCAGGACACCGGCTAATGGCTGCTGTCCCAGCCGGTCTCCGGTCCCGCCCCTCCCTGCCCAGACCACGCCCCCGGCCCGCTCCTTTCTCAGGGCCCTATGCTTGTGCGCGTATTGGCACTTACGTGTGTGGCCGGACCCTTTTGAAAATGCATGCAGTGTACACAGGGCCCGGCCACACGTGTAAGTGCCGATTTTTATGCGCGTGGCCAAATTTGGCCATATATATCATCCTAACCTAAGTTTCCCTACCATGCTCACTTTAAAAAGCAATCATCAAATGTATCCTGAAGAAGCAAGGGTCCAATCCAAAAATAAATAGACAACTTTTGCCTAGTCTCTTGCCTTCATTTCTTCTCCAACATAGTGGAAAAAGTGTTTTAATACCAACTCATAGACTTCCTAGTTAGAAGAATTTAACATCTTAGACAATCACTAATCTGGCTGCTGAAAAAGTCATAGTATGGAATCTGTCCTCTTGGCCATTACCAACAGTATCCACTTACATATAGACCATGATGGCGATACCCACCTGGTCCTTTTAGATATTTTGGCTGCTTTCGACATCAATCACTAACTCCTGATCCGATGCTTAAGCAACACTGGCATCGAAGGCACAGCCCTAAAATGATTTGAAGAATTAATATCTAACAGAACCCAATCTGTCACATGGGCTAATAAATCTAGAGATCTCACCTGTGAAATGCCTCAGTTCTCAGTCCTCTCCCTGATCCTTTCCAATATTTATATCCACCTTGTTTGTGACCTCATCCAGTATCTCAACATTGAATACCACCTTTTTGCTGATGACATCCAACTGTGCATCAAAATGAGGCCTGACCAAACTACATCCATTGAAAACCTCAATGATTGTCTTACAGTAGTAGCCCAATAGCTTGACAAGCTAAACCGCTCCAAATTGAAAATCCTCTGGCTCAGTCGACAGAGTGATCCCTTACAATCGTTACTTTCTCTGTCAGGTACTCTGTTACAGCCTAAGCAGTTAGTACGAAGCCTAAGGGTTCAGCTCAACCAAAACCTTACCATGGAATCTCATATCACGAAGCTGGTAAGGTCTTTTTTTATGTGCCTGCCAAATGCACAACTACCTTGCTAAACACAATCTCGCTACTGTAATCCATACAGTTATCACCAACCAAACTTCCTACTGCAATTCCCTATTTAAGTGCATCACACAATACAGTATGAAGCATCTCCAGCTCCTACAAATACTGCCGCTGGAATTTTAGTAGGAACCAAAGCAACCAACCACGCAAAATCGATACTCCACTAACTTCACTGGTTCCCAGTCAAAAGCAAGATAGCATTCAAAACTCTCTGCTTCATTTACATATGGATGAATAAGCAAGCAACCAAGTACCTCTCCTGACTTCTCTCCTTCTACACACCCACAAGAGATCTCTGGTCCTCCCAAATGGCTCTTCTATCCTCTCCTCCTCTGGTCTCTGCCAGATTGTCCTGCACTAGACTTCATGCCTTCAGCTGTTACGCATCAAGAATTTGGAACAAGGAACTACCACCCCTACGACTTGAGCATTACTGCCCTACTTTCAGGGAAAAAAGCTAAGAGATATTTTTTCAGCCAGGCCTTCCTTGCAGAGACCCCATTTCCCCTGATCTAACCCCCGTTGAATACTTGAAGTTATATACCTTGGATTCCTCCTGCTATTCCAACTTTGAATTTGATCACCGTTGTAAGTTATTTTAATTGCAATTGTTTGATTTCAATTATTATCTGCCTTGAAGCCATGCTTGGTAAAAGGTGGAATATCAAAGGTCTATAAATAAATAAATTAGGCTAATGAATGCTTTAAGATGCAAGATATCAAAACTGCTACGGCCCCTTGTTCAGGCACTATTGCGTATGAACAAAGGGGTCATCGTATGAAGCCAAAGGGGAGGAAGAAGCTGAAAAGGAATGTGAGGAAATGATTTATACTGAGAATGTGGCAGACGACTAGAATGGACTTCCAGAGGTGGTGACAGGAGCAAACTCCGTAGCAGAATTCAGGTATGCAGGGGACACAAAAGTAGTACATTTTCAAAGGCTCATGCATGTGAATTAAGGGTTATCCCACCTAGATGATCCCTATGTGGTTTAGTGGATTTTCAACCAATTGAAAGAACGTGCTTACTATCATGATGCACATACTTTTAGCCGCATAGGAAAGAGGCATTCTGGAGGACTGTATGGAGAGTTTTAGGGTCTTAGTTGAAAACCACGCACATGCAGATACAGTTCAAAAACATATATGGGTACGCTAGCACGCATACTTTGAACTATTGTTTGAGAATGTTTTAAGTGCACATGTAAACTTCTAGGCACATAAAAGCCTATAATTTATATAAAATGGACATGGATACCTTGGGTTTGAAAAGTAGCTGGATTTGTTTAGGGGAAAATGTAGGTGCATAGATTGCCAGTTAGGCATCCTAATGAAAATTTACCCCACAGTGACCTTAGTGACGAAGGGAAGACGAAGACCATAGATCACACAAGGCCTGCGGCGGCAGGAACAAATGGCCAGGTGATCAGAAGGTCCTTGTCTGCCGACATCTTCAATATTTCCAAATGTTATTAGCAGGGCCAACGTTTGGGGTGTGCAACCTGTGCAATTTCCCCTCCATTCTATAAAGCCAAAGCAGTGGCTTTGAAGGGGCACTGCCTTCCTGATGCTCACACAGGGCACCAGTACCTACAAAAAGAACCTGAGGAGTCCTAAAAATCTGCATCTTAAAGCGTTCCTGACCCTTACTAAAAGGTATGAAACCTACCCAATCTACTACTTTCTTGGTTTCTTTCAACAAACCCTAATATCGCAACATGTTTCTGTACATGTGCCTACTTTAGTGAAATAGAATATAATGAATTCCTGCTATGGAAGATTCATGAAGTACCTGGAAGCAGGCAGCTAAAGCTAAGGGTGTCAGACAGGACGCTGCAATAAAGTAAATCAGTTTGACAAAACGGGAGATGAGTGCAGTAATACAGGCTGAGAATCGGAGTCAAAAAAATGCATTACCGTCTCAAGGAATCATTTCAAATGACTTGTAGTGCAAATTGGCTTTAAGAACATCTCCGTCTGCCTGCGTATTCCCTTCTGAACAGTGATACCAAATCAAATGATCAAAAGCAGTTGGTTCTTAAATTCAGGATAAATCCCAGACTGCAGAAACAAGCAAATGAAAAACAGAAAGTTCAAAAGCAGAAAGGCAGGAAATGTGACTCTCAGGAGCAATCTCTCTGTTATGCCTGCAGCTTGCCGCCAGCACTTTTCAATCACACACGCACAGCTTTCCTTCCCCACAATCTCCCCACTCCCCCACCCTGACTTCATTAAAACCCTCTCTGTCTAATAACCAGTACCAAAATTCTGAGCAGCCTGAGATTACCTTAGAAATCCTGAAAATACGTAAGTTCTCAAGTGTCTTCAGACTACAACCAAGTAGCCATGCCCTATGTGAACAAGCAAAGAGGCTCCGGCTCATAGACTGAGCCTGCCATGAAGTGATAAAGATATGGAAACGGGCATGCCAACATCAAGTTCCCTAGCAAGCAACCTACCTTTCAGGGATCTCATTCTCATTACTGCAAGCCACTCCTGCTCGGGCCTTTTCCTATAGTGCCACATATTATAGAATGCCCTTCCAGCTGAGTTGCAAGGCAAGAAAAATAATAAGAATTTCAAGAAGCAAATAAAGGAAGCATAATTATGATGTGTTATTTTATGGTGTTAGCTTCCTGCATTATTTTTAAAGTTTTTAAAAGTATTTTGTATGTTTGTCCTTTTAGACTTAGTTTTTGGGAACTTGCCAGGTTCTTGTGGCCTGGTTTGGCCTCTGTTGGAAACAGGATGCTGGGCTTGATGGACCCTTGGTCTGACCCAGCATGGCATGTTCTTATGAATGTTTATACTGTACTCTGCACTGGACATACTTTGGAAGGTACAGATTATAAATACATAAATACACATAGCTCTTCCTGCAGGTTTCTTTGGGAGGTGGGGGGAGGGAGGGAGTATGCCTCCAGCGCTCAGTGTCACAGAACTATTTTTCCACCCAGCAGTGCAGGGATTTCAACTATACAGTGAAATCTGCAGAGGACTGAAAATGTGGTACTCGAATGCAATCGAATGCTTTGTTATTTGTGCCTCGCATTTCCCTGACCAATTTAATGTGTTTTTGGAGCACTCACCAGGAAACACCCAGATATCAAGTAGGGTCTGTGAGTGCAATCTGTATCCCTAATTCCAATCTTCTTTTGGAGGGTGGGGGGAGGCAGACGGCCATCACCACCTGGCTCCAGACCAAGGATACATCCGGTGAGATAAAACAGCAGCTCCACTGGTCAAGAGAGTACATCCCTCTGCCTTCCAGCTTGGTGTCTTTGCTGTTCACTCTACATCATCGCAACTCAGCCACTGCAAAGGAAACACATCTTTGCATATAGAAATATTCCAGTGAAAATAGATCTCCCACCTACAGTGCCTATTAAACATAGCCTCTGTTGCCCTTATCTGCTATGCTATTCTACCTAGTCTGTCCATGTTCCCTTCCTGTTGCAGTTAGACAGTCCTTACCTAATCTCTGACTTTACCTTGCCTTTCCGGACTGCTAAGATTTCCCTAAATATACCTCAGGCTTTCCTAACTTCCAAAACTGGTTTTGCTGCCACCATGAGATGTCTCATGTGTCCACCCCGCTTTTTGTTCCATATTCCAGACAAGCTGCCAGCCGAGTCCAAGATACATAAGAACATAAGAACATAAGAAATTGCCATGCTGGGTCAGACCAAGGGTCCATCAAGCCCAGCATCCTGTTTCCAACAGAGGCCAAACCAGGCCACAAGAACCTGGCAATTACCCAAACACCAAGAAGATCCCATACTACTGATGCAATTAATAGCAGTGGCTATTCCCTAAGTAAACTTGATTAATAGCAGGTAATGGACTTCTCCTCCAAGAACTTATCCAAACCTTTTTTGAACCCAGCTACACTAACTGCACTAACCACATCCTCTGGCAGCAAATTCCAGAGCTTTATTGTGCGTTGAGTGAAAAAGAATTCCGATTCTCTCTCACCTCTATCCCTGAGGCTTGTGTTCTAAACAGAGTACAACCCCCCCCCAACTCCCCCCCCCCCCAAAAGATGACAAACTGCAAAATTTTAACAGATGAAAGAAAGGGGAATCAGATTCAAATCGTTCACGATGATGCAGAGTGAATTAGCACGCATGATGGTTTATTGAAGCCAGTGGGTACAGAGCTTTTATTGGTAGGAAGGCTCTGGAGCTGAAAGCCGAATTCAGGCTCCTGTTACGAGCAAGAGAAGAGGAAAGAAAGAGACAGAGTGCTTAGATCCTCCCTGTGCCCCAGTCCAGCCTAGCCCCCTAGGAAAAAGAAGGGAGGAAATATAGGCAGGAAAGCCAGAAACGGAGATGCAAAAAGGAAAAGTAGCAAAAGAAGATAAAGGAGGAAATGAAACGTTTTGGACTGATAAAGATATTTTGGGGACAACAGACGATGGGGTTTCCACAGATAAAATGGCGCACGTATTTTTCACCGCAAAGAAAAGGAGCGGAGGCGGGCGGGCCAGCTGACACTTATAGTGTGTGACTTGACTTGCAGGCCTGTGGGGACCTGCAAGTTACAGGGAGATTGGGGGGGGGGGGGGGGGAAGGGTGAAAATAGCCCTCCCTTTTAGCTCATTAGATTAACATAATACAATTAAGTAAGTTGCTTAGCATTTCATAACTAGAAAAAACTCTGCACACAACAAAAAACATTTGTTAGGAAGGTCAGAGGAATTCAGTCACGGTCAGTATCAATTCTGGATATATTTCTAGGAAGTTGGGTCACTTGGGACCTGATTTTCCAAGCCATTTCTGCACACAGAATTGTATTTTAAGCAAGTCAATGGCGTCCATGACATGTGATTGGAGCTCAGTTCACATACATGTACGCGTGTAGCCAAATTTTGGGCGCGCTTCTATGCGAGCTGGGGGGACGAGCCTTCCGAAGCCAGGGAGATGTCGGGACTTCTGCGCATACTGCTGGGTTTCGAAAAGCATACGCACGCCAGTCAACCTGCAGACGCTATGCTCTCAGTGGAGCTGGAGTAAGTTTCTGCAGGTTACTCTGGGCTCATTCCAGGCCCCTTACTTGGGAGTTTCCCCAAAGGGAGCTTATGCAGACAGGTCCTCTTGGAAAAAGTTGGGGCAAAGTCTGCACATACAAGCATCTTATGAATATGTACTATCAAAAAATGTATGATCCCCGAAAAGCATTTGAACGAACAGGGGCTAATTTCTCTGCATTTACTAAAAATATGGTAAAGGCAGCATTTATCCTGACAGACCGATTTCCATGCTAACTTCAAAACGGTGTACATTCAAATAAATGATCAATAAATATTAAACATTCCTTGCTGTTTCCAGCCACTTTTACTTCAGGCTCAGAGGAGAGAATGCATCTGAATGGAAACGAGTGCAGCCAGCCCGAGGAGAAAACTGTGTCCCATCCCCTCCTCTTGTGTACGCCGTTCAGGGGAGCACCGACCGCCCTGGCAAGACTTTACTATCCTGTAGGTTCCAGGACAGCTGGAAGCCTTTCATTTTCAGCAGCGGCTTAGTGTAGTTCACATTACAAAAAAAAATTATTATTATTTTTTTTTTTTAAATAGGAGCAATTAGGACAGGTGCGCAAGCTGTTCTCCATTGTTTAAGATCTCAGAACGTCAAGAGCGAGAAAAGCACAGGTGCAGCTTAACAACCTGCAATATTTTCACTCAGCGGTGGGAGTGTAAAAATTTAATTTTGACTTGTAAATCGAGCAGACATAATCAGTAAAGTCACAGAGCAGCTCATGATATGAAACCCAAAGGCCTTATTTCTGTAGAGTGGCTTCCATCGGTAGACAACCTTCCTAAAACACAACTGCTCTCTGTATATTGCTCAGTAGTTCAGAAAGGTTGGTATGCAGCTGTATTTTACTTAAAGTTTGCTATTAAATCTGGGGAGAGGGTATTTATTTATTTATTTATTTATTTATTTATTTTTATTGTGCTGCACCCATGCAGTTCTTCCAATGTAACTATGTTAGTAATAGAGTCACATTTCACAGCATTCCCACGTAGGTGGTTTCCTCTGAAAACTCGCTACGAGGTGCCCGTGGATCTTGCCCCCTGTTTCTGTTGGTCAGCTGCGCCCTTGATACCTAGTGAAACTAGATGGCTAGCTTTATGCCCACTGAGGCATGCAGTTTTCACCCCAGGGAATCTAGCCAGGTAACAGCTTAGCTATCCAGCTAAATCCCTTTGAAAATGGTCTTCAACATATATCCATTAAAATAAGTCGTTATGCCAAGTGGTAGGACTTCCAAAGTCATTCTGCTGTGCTGAAGTACACTGACGTAAGTAAGGCATTGGGAATTGTTCAGTGTATCAGGAAATTCACTGCAACAACAGTGCAGACAAATTCAAACTATAAAACCTGCTTCTACATTGCCTGCACTAGAGTGCAAACGAAGACATTAAAGTTGTCACACTAAGCTAATGGATACTGCATGTCTCGCCTGCACTGGTATATACTAGCTAATATTCAATACTTGGCAAACGTCCAACTGCAGATCTTAAAGAAGCAGGGGGAGCCCTAACTTGAGAGAAATAGAGACTCAAACAGCATCTATAACATATCTCAGCAAGGCGACTAGTAGAAAGCATGGTCAAAAAAAGAATACAAAAATAGGACTGCATACCAGGTATATGGATGAAAAGGTGCCCACCCTCCAGCCTCTCTGTCAGGCATGATGATGACAGGAACTAGGAGTGCAGCATCTTCCCAGGTGAAGATAACACCTCTTGTTCTGGAGAAAAAGCCGGAGTAAAAACAGTCCCTAGATCCCCATTTCAGCAGGAAACCGAGCACAGAATTTAATGAAAAAATGAAGAGGGTTGTGTCACAGTGTGTGAACTCCTGCCCCAGGGGGGCCCCCACCGACAGCAGGTAGACTCGCAGGAACTGGGACCAAGTCTGAGCTTCACCTTCAGCAGCCCCTTCCTCTGCAGGTTAAGGCCTTTGATTCGAGAGTCAGCAGGACTTAGGTGAAGATCACATAGAGAATAGACAGGGCCAAGGAGCAGGCTGAGGTTCATACGCAATAGTGCCTGAATAGTAGTAGCAGTCCTGATATCTTGCATCAAGGCAGCAGACAGGCAAGGTCGAAATCCAGGCAGTGCTCAGGACAGGCGGAGATCAAGCATAGTCAGAATCAGGCCGGGATCAAAACAACAAATCAGTCAGAAAAGATAGAACAAGAAAGACAAGGACCACGACACACGAGATGCAGACTGCAACAGACAGACAGGGGGGTCAGACTGGACCAACAAGAAGAGGAGCAAGGCGAAGGACAGGAAGGAAAGGGGGCAGGGCAAGAGCCAAGGTAGGGAGACTAGGAGATGGATGAGGCAGGGAGCCGAGGAGCTGGGCGGGAACCACAGCAGGACTGGAAACAGGCAGGCACAATGAAGAGAAACAACACACTCTGCAAACAAGGCAGAAGGACTTGCTGCTGCGGCACTAGATGATGTAACAGCTTCTTTATATACCAGAACGGGGATGACATCAACAGTCAGCACCCCCAGGAAATGCTGGCTGCTTGCTCTATAAAAGGGCTAGAGAGGAAGTGCAGGTGGTTTCAGCCAGGCCCCATGCTGCAGCGTGCTGGGGGAAGCTGTACCAGGACTGTGGAGGTAAGGGGTGTTTACAGGTTGGATATACTCATGAATTTCTGAGGCTACAAAGGAGATTGACTGAAAACACGTCTACCATACCCTGGTTTAAGAATGAGATCCATTCTTTCAAGATATATATATGAAACAAAATTTAGTTGGTTATGCTGATTCCTGGCATTTCAAGAGAGGCACTTCAGAGCTTTGAGCCAATATTTGATTTCTACAGGGCAAAGGGCAAACAAAAAACATCCTAAAATAAGGAGCAGAGGAGACTGAGCAGGATCTACAGTATTACAGGAGGTAGGAAAATGGTCAGAGCAGATGGGATTTGGAGGTCTTTATATGTCCTCAAATTCTGTTTCTATATTCACTGCAGTGAGGAATACAGTTACAGCTTTATAGCAGAGTTAAATTTCAGCATGTGTTATGCCTAATCAATAGATATTGAGCCCTGTACTTTTTTCTTTTTTACAAAAACATTAATCTAAATGACTGGAATCAGCTAGCAATCATATGCAAAATATACAGATTACATAATTTGAACAGCTCTTGGAATCAAAGAAACTCATACATTAAGGGGTAATTTTCAAAAGAACTTAAAATTTACATTTTATATGTGTAAGTAAGCTTTTGAAAATTGCTACAATATGCCATTGAATTATCAACAGGTTTTACCCCATGTAAGTGTGCTTCTGAAAATTAGGATAGTATGTTATATTTATGCACAAAGGGGTAGATTTTAATATGTGTGCGTGTGCGTCCATGTGTGCGCGCTTCATGGCGCGCACACATGGATGCGCTGATTTTATAACATGCGTGCGCCGGCACGCGCATGTTATAAAATCGGGTGGCCGCACGCTTATGCGTGCCGGATTTTAGAACCTGCATGCACATGTGCATGCGGAGCGCGCAAGGGGAGGTGTACTTTTATGAAGTCCAAGCGGCACGCAACCGTCACTTCCCTAGTTCTCTCCCAGCCCGCTCCAATTAAGGAGCAGACTGGGAGGGAACTTCCCTAACCCCCCTGCCTAACCTTTCTTCCACTTCCCCTCTCCTCCCCACCCCCTAAACCTATCCTACCTTACCTCTTTTTTTTATTTTGTCACTTGCTGCTCCTCCAGAGCAGAATCATTTATGCGTGCTGGCCAGCTGCCGGCGCGCACTTCCCCGGGACAGGGCTAATGGCCGCTGACCTGACCTGCATATCCGAGGTTTACGCGCTTGGCCAGGCCCGTTTGAAAATTCGCCCAGCACGTGTAAGGCCCGGCCACGTGCACAAACACCAGGATTTTCACGCACAGTGGTTTAAAAATCTACCCGATAACTCCTTTGGAAATTACCTCCTTGGGTGTCTCTATTAAATTTTCCCCATACATTCTGATATCCAAACATTCACCTCCAAGAGAATGTCAATTTTTCAATAGGTGCATCTTGAAAAAAGTTCATTATACCACTAGTTAATATTCTAAAATGTAGCAAAAGTAAATCTAGCTGCTAGCAATATTTGTATAACTAGTTTGTTTTTTTTATCGTTTACCTAGAATCTCATAGCTTTCCGCTTACCCAGTAAAGCATAGTTCTGAAGAGGTTCTAGTCTAATCCCTATTATATGGGACACTTCAATAAACACATCTCTCCAGAATCCCTCAAATCTTAGGGCAAACCCATCACGTATGTATGTGTCCCATGTGAACCATATGCTCTCCACAATGGCTAATAACAGGAAGAATACTTCTCCTGCCAAAGACAGCACATAATAATGTCCCCCAAAGCTATCAACCAACAGCTTACTTGCCTACAATCTATAAACTATTCATTGCAATCAGTGCAGATAGAATATATGATCACATTGATTAGAATAAAATCTTGGCAACAGAACAGAAAGATAACAAAATAGGAGCATATGGAACCAAAGATCATCTGATGCTGAATAAAGCCAATATGTCCAGCTGTATAAATAGCCAAAACCTCAGTGCAGCATGGATTGACTATAAAAAAAGACTTTGATAGTATCCCACACTCTTGGATAATAAATTACCTTGACGTATATATGGTGAATCCTGATAGAATACATAAAATTCATCATGAAAATGTGGCAGATCACACTCCACTTGAATTATGAGGATAGACAATGTTATCATAGCCTGTATTAAGGTCCGGTGAGGAATATTTCAGGGAGAGAAGATTCCCTGTCACTGCTTATGTTTTGTCTTTGCATTAAACCTGCTGAGTACTTTCATTAACTCCTTAGCTTATGGAATGAGCCTTAATCCTAGCGCGACCATCCCCCTGTCTAAGATATCTCACTTATTGTTTGCGGGTGAGTTGGAACTCTACAGTTCTTGTGCTGCTCATTTAGCAGAAGAACTTCGTGTAGTGATATTTTGGCTTGGACAAATGTTCTAAGGCAACTTTCCTTAATGGAAAATTAAGCAAAACTGAAAACATCTCCCTGACTGAAGACTGTAATATAAAGGCACTGGAGCAGGAAGGTGTATATGAATATCTAGGAGTAGAGGAAAGTGGAACAATTCGGCATAAAGTATTGAGAGAAAAGATACTATTGTAGCGTGAAGCTGATATTGAAGAGTGTCTTAAAATACAAGCTATCAAAGGTTGGGAAAAAGCGAGAAGTTAGCTTGCTGCTATAGGGGTAGATTTTTCAAACTTGCGCGACATCCATGGGCATCCATGTGCGTGTGATTTTATAACATGCGCGCGTATGTTATAAAATCAGGGGCCGGCGCGCGCAAGGGGGTGTACAATTGTGCACCTTGCGTGCACCGAGCTGCGCTGCCTTCCCCCATTCCCTCCCCCACCACCCCACCTTCCCCTACCTCCCCCGCCCTTTCCCCCCTACTTTTATCTTTGTTTTTCTTCTGTTCTAAAAGTTACTTCAGCCCTGGGGCTGAAGTAAGTTGCGCGCACCGGCCAACTGCCGGCGCATGATCCCCGGCACAGCGGTAAATGGCCGCTTTGCCAGGAGCCTCTGACACCACCCCGCCCCCTCCCCTTTTTGCAAGCCCCAGGACTTACACGCGAGCCAGGGCTTTACGCGCGTTGCCGGGCCTTTTGAAAATAGGCCCGGCGCGCGTAACCTTTTGAAAATCCAGCGCATAATGTTTCCAGATGAGCTTGTAGCTTTAAACACTTACTTAGATTTAACGTATGGCTCAGTTTTTGAACACGCCATGCTCTTGTTGTCATTCATTATGTTTTTACAATTGTTACAAATATTTCTCTAGAGGGCTATGTTTAATTATGTATGTGTGCTTTTGTTTTTATGGTTGTAATCTGCTGTGACCTTTGCACACACGCGGCATGAATGATTTTTAATAAAAATAAATAAATAAACCGAGGCTGTCAGAAAAGACAAAGCAGTGCGGACTGCAAAATGCAACTGAGAATTACGATGTCATTGAGATGAGTACGCCAGCAAATCACGATCAAGAATTAAGAGGTCATTCAGATGAACGCATCAGCAAATCCACATCTTTTCTCACGCTGCATATGTTTTCCAAAGCTCTGTTTATTCGGTCATGATGGCGGAGTAAGAGAGGACCAGCTTTTGCAGCAGTAAGGAAACCAGCATGGCTCACATCAGAGGGAAGCATTCTTTTACATGCAGCAATAAGAAGACAGCCACAGAGAGAAGAATTCACCAAACCTGTGTCTATGTGTGGCTTTATCCTGCACTCAATGGCAGCTGAAATAACAGCATCAGAGGATTTGCTATTTAGTTGAAGTCCAACATATGTAATAGATTATTCAATATTGGTTTACCCTGCTCTGTCAGACTGACAGCACCACTTAATGTTAATCAGACGTTGTGTGTGTGCATCAATTTTAAGCTTTGTACAGCTCAATATGTTTTGATCCCTGTGTCAGATGCCTTTAGTTTGTTAATCTTCTCTTTCATGTTCTGCTTCCATTTAATTGCTCGGTCATATTATTGTATTCAGAGCTCCTGGAGATACAGGCAACATAGGGTCCATGGTACTGACATTAGGTTGTTTCCCTTACTGCTTTTAAGGCTCACACTGTAGTCCATTTATGATGCACCTAAAGGAGCTGTACTGGTTCTGGTTGTTGTTTTTGTTTTGTTTTTTAAACAAGGATGGTTACCTGTTGTCCTTAAATGTTGAAAAGAAATCTGGTTTCAAAATATCCAGGAAGATTGCAGATGTAATTCTGTATGTTGTCACTCAAGGAATCTGGTTAACTGAAGCCCTAGCACAAATGCAGGTGTTCACATAGCTAGGTCCATCTGGCAGGTTATGCAGGGGATATAAGAGGTCAAATGTTTGGGCAACAGCTTTGTGGACTGACATAGGACACGGGGGGGGGGGGTACTGTGAACTAAATTGGGGATCTTATATGTTCTTCTACCTGTGATGGAGCAGTACAGAGGAAGAAACAAAAAATGGCCTGGATACAGAGCAACAGCTTACAAATGGCCATGCTCTATGGATGGCTGCTGGGATGTCTGTTTAACAGTGTGGATATATATAATCAGGCAGAATACTCAGTCTTTATCTGCTCTCATCTACCATGTTACTATTATCAGGCCAATTTGATAAATCTGCGTGGAAAACAGATGCTCAGTGTTGAGCACCCACTTTCCTAATGCGCACCCAGCCAACTCTCCTGGGCGAGCAACTGAATAGTTAAATGAGGGGGCCACGCTAAAAAGGAGACGCTAGGGACAAATGTGCACCCCTAACGCCTCCTTGGCAGGAGGCACCCAAGAGAGGTGGCTGACAGGGGGTTAGGAAAATGGGCGCTCAATTTTACAAGCGTCCCTTTTCCTAACCTGTGCACAGCCCCCAGTTAAGATAGTGGACGCTCATTAATTGAGGGTCCTTTTTCCAAACCTGGCTGCCTAATTCGGAATGGTTCGGGAGAACCGGAAAACGACTGAATTTTTTTTCGAAATTTCGGAAAAAATTCATTTTTGAGTTAGTGCGTGCTAATGGGAGTTAGTGTTTCTATCTGAAGCACTTTATAAATACAGCAGTTGCCATGGGATTTCCAAAAGTATACACATTGGGCCAGATTCTAAGAGTTATGCGTGGGCGTAGATTTGTGCGCGCAACCCAGCGCACACAAATCTATGCCCAATTTTGTAACATGCGAGCGCAGCCGCGCGCATATTATAAAATCCGGGGTCGGCGCACACAAGGGGGTGCACACTTGTGCACCTTGCACGTGCCAAGCCCTAGGGGAGCCCCAATGGCTTTCCCCGTTTCCTCCGAGGAGCCCCCACCTTTCCCTCCCTTCCTCTACCTAACCCGCCCCCCAGCCCTACCTAAAACCCCCCCTCACCTTTGTTAAAGAAGTTGCGCCTGCCTCAGGGCAGGCGTAGGTTGCGCGCACCAGCCGAGTGCCGGCGTGTGATCCCCCAGCCTAGCAGCCCTAAGGAGGCCTCTGGCCCCACCCCACCCCGGACCGCCCATGCCCCGCCCCTTTTTTCAAGCCTATGCAGAATAAGCTCGGCGTGTGCAGGAGCGGGTATTTGCGGTTACGCGCGTAACCCTTTTAAAATCCACCCCACTAGGCCAGTCGCACACAAACAGCAGGTGCAAAGTACAAGAGCACTTTTATCATGTGTACTTTGCATCTGTTCATTTTCAAAGAGAAACAAAGTGGGTTGTTTCCCCTTTCAGACCTGGTACAATATAGGCTGGTTAGAACAGGCCATCTACTTTGCATACAATGTGAGCTACTAAAAAATGTCCTATTATGCAAAGGGCTTGTTTTTACATCAGTGCTGATTTCATGTCAAGCTTGCATTCACATTGGAAATAGTATTGACTACTGAACTGGCTTTACTAGCTTTCTTGCCAGTGCTGTCTGCATATAGTGTACATTATACTTCAAATATGTCTGAGAAAATGCATTTAACATTCAAGTGGAATGTATAGGTAAGAAATTTAAATGAGGACAGTAGCGCCTATCTTGTGAGCAAAATAATCACGCTCTATAATTCTAGCATTGTAAACCATCCCTTTGCCATTCTTAGAACTATGGTCTTTATCAAGACACAATAGGGATTCTACCTCCTGCTTAGTGCTCTTCAGGGACACAAGTCTATGCCATCTTTCTAATTCTAAAGAATGTAGAAAGAGCATCCCTGCAAAAACAAACAGTGCTTGCTTTTCAAGTCCAAGTAAAACAGGCTACCAGAGTACCAGAAAAATGTCTATGGGCTGGGTTTCATCCCTGGCTCCGGTTTTCCATTTACTGGGTTGACTGGGAATGCTGTGGGAGGCAGTATCCACAGCCTTCCCGGTGGGAAAGGAATCACAACCAATAGCAACAGGTCTGTGATTGTAGAATTCCAAATGGAGCCCTGATTTATGACAACCACACCCCCCCCCCACCCGGGCGGGGGACTGTCGCTGCAATGACTGGATTAGGTAATATAGAAGCAAAAAAAATACAAACTTGACAGCAGATAAAGACCATACAGCCTATCTAGTCTGCCCATCCACATCTATAATAACTACCACCCCTTTATGGGTTTCTCCCATGCTTTCTTGAATTAAGATACTGTCCTTGTCTCCACCACCTTTGTGTGGTAGATGCATGGAACAGCCTCCCAATGGAGCGGTGGAGAGAAGGGTGCATAGGTAAGTTGGGCAGGGATTAAAAAAAAAAAGGGAAAAAATGTCCAGGAAGTTGAGAATGAAGGCTCATGGTGCCGGATCTCAGCCCTGTTCCAAGTGAGATGGAAGCCCAAAGGAGGAAGAGGAAACTTCCAGGTCAAGAAAAATAAAAAAAGGGTTTCCATACTGCTAAATGTCCAAGGTTTATGAGATATCCAAATGCAGCTCCATGGACTTACCAGAGATGGAGAAGTATTGCATAGGCACTTAAATCTGGTTAGGGCTGCACACCTAAAATCAGTAGCCTGTTTTCACTAGCTCCCTAAGGGGGTCATTTTCTATCGGTATCTCATAGCAATAAGGGGTTATCTTGCCGGGGGTGGAGTCGGGGCGGCGAGGAGGTGGACGCGGCGGTATCTTTGCTGGCGCCGATAAGGTAAGCACCGTTATCATCACCAGTAGCGAGCCCAATAGGACCACCTTTCACGGTGGCACTATTGGGTGCGAAAACCAGCAGCGATAACACCACGGTGGTGCGATGGCTGCCGCCTTTCGCAGGTCCGGCCCGCCCCCCCCCCGCTGGATTCACCATTCTGTGTTAGAATGGTGAATCCAGGCCTAAATGTTTGTACTAAAGAAATGGACAGGTACAGGGGTTAAAGCAAAGTTAGGCACTTGCCACCTGATTTTCAGCTCCAGGTATGGTAACTTAGGTGCCTTGATCTAGGCAAATGAATTGCAGACCTAAATTTAGGATCTAAGTTTAGACATCTTAGGCTCTTAAATTTAAATAAATTTTGGGCTGAAAACTTAGCTCCTAAATTCAGCTTGATATTTCCTAAATGCAGGTCCCTAAAACTTAAACTAAATGAGGTGCTGAGAATTTTCTAAACATTGACCCCCTATGTAACGTTTAGCTACTTCACAAGAGCAAAACAGATCTCTCTGCAAAACACTGAGAATCATTTTAAGGCCTGATTTTCTAAGAGTAGATAAAGAAAAAACTGCCAGCTATGCTTCTCACATAAATGTAAATAAAATTCCAAATCATACTTTCAAATGAATGGGTAGTTAAACAATTTTATTTTTCAAAGGAGCAATACTTGTATTGTCTGTAAAATTTCACATTGTTTAAATCTTTAGAAGGGCAAGCTTTGAAGATGTTTCAAATTATAGTGTAGAGAATTCAAAGGGACAAAGAAAAAAGGGAGAGTAATCATTTATTTAGATTTTATTATGCAGCCAGGAGCATAAACGAAGGTGCCAGAAATCCCTGGCGGGGACTGCAGAAAAGGCCACTCCGCTATAATTTATGTACCTGGAAATTGTTAGCTGACTTAACTCAGACAGCTGAAAGCTGGGACGGTTTGATGGATGCCACTGTCATTATCTTTGAGAAATGTCAGAAAAAAGGAACATGTGAACTGACAGACGGCTATGCTCTCACTGAGTGGCAGGCACTAATCTACAAAACTGGTAGGGACCATGAAGAAGCTGATAGAGACAACCAAGCTGACAAAATCTGACGGGCAGACCAGCTGTTCCAGTGACCACCATCACCTAACCATTATATTTACGATGCTTGTACTACTTCTCCTAAAAGGGTTGGCCTCCTTACCAAAGGTTCATTTATTATTGCACAAGGTTACTAGTTGAACAAGACTTTTTTTTTAAATTCAGGATGTTTGTATAATCCTCCTTAAGGGAAGGCTTGTAGAAGTGAAAAAAAAACAACTTACCAGTGTAAATTAACATGATAATCAACTATCATATGAAGGTATGATTTTAGACAGCTCTGTAAAAAAAGGGCCTATTTTACTATTTTTAATAAAGCACTGCAATACTAGATATTCAGGCTTCAGAGCTACCGGAGGAATAAAATTGCAGTGATGTCACTACAGTTCCATATGGCACAGAACTCCTGCACTAACGTTGCTGCAGTCGCCTATACACGAAGCTGCACTTCTGTAGCGAGGCTGCTGCAGTTCCCTTTATGGTGCTGCATTCGTGCATGACTTCAGCACCCCGGTTCCCACTGTTACAGCATAGCTAGAATTCAGTTCAAGCATCATGCTTCTGGAAAATTAAGATCAAAAGGATGGCAGTGAAAGGGTCTGTTTTGTCTTGTTATGTGTATTTTAATTGTGAGCGTATTACTGTGCACCACTTGTACTGTTTTTACTGATCATGTGATATGAGGAAAGGCTAAAGAGGTTAGGGCTGTTCAGCTTGGAGAAGAGACGGCTGAGGGGGGATATGATAGAGGTCTTTAAGATCATGAGAGGTCTTAAACGAGTAGATGTGACGCGGTTATTTACACTTTCGGATAATAGAAGGACTAGGGGATACTCCATGAAGTTAGCAAGTAGCACATTTAAGACTAATTGGAGAAAATTATTTTTTACTCAACGCTCTGGAATTTAGAAGGATTTAAAGAGGGTTTGGATGGGTTCTTGGAGAAGTCCATTGGCTGCTATTAATCAAGTTGACTTACGGAATGGCCTCTGCTATTACTGGCATCAGTAGCATGGGATCTTTTTAGTGTTTGAGCACTTGCCATGTTCTTATGGCCTGGTTTGGCCTCTGTTGGAAACAGGATGCTGGGCTTGATGGACCCTTGATCTGACCCAGCATGGCAATTTCTTATGTTCTTATATAAATTTTATAAATAAAAAAAAATCTGAAAATTTGAGGGTTGTTTTTTTAAAGCAAGTACTATTTTCAAAATTGTCACCTGTTATAGTTACTAGGACTATGTATAGCATATTATATCACATACAAGAAGGGCTAGAATAATAGGATTCAGAGCTGGCCCAATAAATAGAAAGAATAACTCTGAGAAGCAGAGTTACAGTAGCCTTGTTGTTTCAGCTTTGACTCTGCAACCTGGTACAAAAGATTCTCATAAGAAAAAGTGAACAAAGCAATTATCTAATAGTATGGTTGACTTGTAGATAAGAGTTCCCTGTCTGAAAATGTTTATGCTCAAAATGAGAGATAGTTCCCATGCTCCAATAACCAAGACATCATCAAATAAATAAAGATGCAACATCTGGAATTCCAGCCAACAAAGTTTCTATGAAGCACTGAAAGATACCTGGTGTAACAAAGATTCCGAACTGAAAATGTTTTAACTCAGAAAGCTCCTCAGTGAGAGAACTGTTTGGACACCTGCAGCTCCTTCATCCACATTCAGTTTGCAAAGACCTTCCCACTAATAAGTGTGGCAAGTAATTGGTTAACATCAGGTATGAGCTGTGAGTGATATTTAAGTGCCTTGTTAACAGTGCATTTATAATCTCCATAGATCTGAACATCTCCATTTTGCTTTAGGAATAGTACAATAGGTGTGGCCCACTTTGTATAGGTAACTGGTTCTAGGATCCTTTATAACATGCACACCCCAGTGCATGCATGTTATAAAATTCATTGGCTGCGTGCACGTGCGGGCGGCGCGCACAAGGGGAGGTGAATTTTTGCAAAGTCCGCATGGCGACACAATCGAGCCTTCCCAGTTCCCTCCCAGTCCACTTCAATTAAGGAGTGGACTGGGAGGGAACTTCCCTAGCCCCCTGCCTAACCTTCCTTCCCCTTCCCTTCTCCTCCCCACCCCCTAAACCTAACCTACCTTGCTTCAATTTTTTATTTTATCACTTACTGCTCCTCAAGAGCAGAAGTAATTTACGCGCGCCGGCCAGCTGTCAGCGCACGCTGCCCCGGCTGGCTTCTGTCCCGCCCTGTCCAGAACACGCCCCCCCCCAGCCCGCCCCTTTCTCAGGACCTGGCACTTGTGCGCGTATCGCCGCTTACGCGCATGGCTGATTTAAAATTCGGCCGATATTACCTGAAGAGTTCATCCACAATGTCCTTGAGATGCCCATCAGTGATGATATGGAGCCTTTGGATACAGATTCACAAAGATATAAACCAGTTCCTTCCTAAGATGCTCTTGTGTTTACCCCACATGACTATCAATGGCAACATTCTCCGAAATGAACAACAGCAAACATTTACAACACAGCTTCCTGCAAGCTCGACGTTCTGTCCATTTTAATGGCAGAGGCTGTACTGTGGGGTGGACTGTGAGTAGGAAATAACTATTTGAGTGTCTTCATTGATAACTGACACCCCAGATTCAGAATCAACCTCCAGTTTGCATTCACAGCCATTGATATTGTGTTAATTATGCGACTCCAGGTTCTGTACTATTAGGATGTGATAGCTTCCCAGTCTCATTGCCGTGTCAAGCATCTTTGTTTGTGACTCAGTGTCCTTTTGCGTACCCACTGTGCTTCTCACCATTGAGTTTTGATTTGGAAACTCCAAACACAGCATCATAGTTTCGATGCACATGGTCAAGAGAAGAAACCATTTCTCTGCAGGGATCTCAATCTTATCTGCTTCCAAGGGGAATGACAGATTTTCTGCATAAGAGTTCCGGCCATTGGGCTGCCATACATGAAATTCTGAATTTGACCAACAGTAGCCATAGCTGTTTCCCTCTGGCTTTCCCTCTAAGTCCTGGCTGATCGTGCTGGAGTCAAAAACTGCACAATTGCTGCCTGTGCACATCAACAGCGGCAGGTTCCTATCCCCATCACCAGAAAACGGGGATAGAATATTAGATGAAGCCAGTAGTTATTAACCAACTTTTATTGTGTACACCAGCACCCACCTAAATGGGAACAGCACAGAAAAGATAAAAGAAATACGAACCAAGAAAGTGTCTAGCACAGAACTCAAACATTCCCTATAAAATAAAGTGCCTCCGGCTGCATACATAACGCTTCCATTCCTTTTCCAGGTTTCAGCCTCGTGCAAAAGATTATTTGTTTGCAAGTTATTTCTTCACTTTTGAAGAAGGAATTTTGGGGTCCAGACCTGGGGCTCAGTGGCAATGTGGTTTACCATCATGCGGAAGACCTGGGTTTGATTTCCCGGTCAGGTCTTCTGCTCGCTGGGCTGGCCAGGGATGGGAATGCTGCAGAGGAGGTATTTATGGACACTGGAAGAGGCAGAAAAGCAACACCTAATGGCCAGACTTAGGATCCACATTAGCCAGGTTCCAGGAGCCAAGTCTTGTCGCTCCCGGCTGAGGACTGTTTCTCTGATGCATAAACTGGGATGAGCATGAGGGTAAAATCTCAGATATATGGGAATGAAAGCTCCTAGCACTGTACTCCGTTAGAGGTCATTTCCAATTAGGCTGGAATCCTAAAGGAGCAGGAGGAAATTGCTGGGGGGGGGGGCAGGGGGAAGGTGAGGATACTGGGATGGGTGAGGGGATGGATGAACAAGCCAATGTATTACATCTATATATAAAAACTTCTTTTGCTGGGCCATTAAATCTCCAAAGTGCTCAAATTGTCTGGCACTAAGAACCCTATCAATGTTCCTTCTGTGGGAGGTATTGTTAAATTACTGTTCCATCAAGAAATTAAAACAGTGTAGAAAAGGGTAATTAGTAATGACTGACCCCCATGGTGCTACACCAAGAGCAGCACTTCAACTCATGCCTAATGAAGCTAGCTCTAGAGCAGATTAATCTCTCCAGGCATACCGAGGCCCAAAAAGGACGCAGCATCTGATAAACCGCCCAAATGTACCCATCCCAGGCATTCCTCTACATTGTTCCCATTCTCAATACCTGCAACACAAATTATTCTTCTTTCTTAATATGGTGCTCCCCTCATTAGAAGCTGAAATTAAAGAGAGGGGATGTTATATTGGTTTATTAAATAGCAGTTCTTTTCAGTATCTCAACCGAGGAGGGACTGCTGTTATGCTCACAGCAAAAGCCATACTACAGTTAAGAATTTGCTTTACTTGCAGACAAAGCATTTGACCATTATGTCCCTACATATACCGGCTCCCAGCTTTGGCTCTTTGCCTGCCAATGTGTCTCAGCTTTATTCTGGAAGGACCACATCTAAGTGTGAGAGGGTAATTTACTTTCCATGCCCATTCAATCAGTGGTCTCTCTGCTGACACCATCAAGAAAAAGGGGTGTCAATTAGCGCTGATTATGATGGTGGTTTTAGTGATATGGACACCTGCTCACTGGGAACAAGACTGAAACCATCTGCTTTGTGACCAGAATAATTTCTGCACTTCTGGCTTTTCTGCCCAAGTCCCGAAAGACACCAACTGAAGGACAGTATAATAATAAATTTGCTCTGAATCCACATTTCTTAGAGATCTCCACTTGTTGCTTATCTCTTTCAGAGTCAAATTTAAATGTGCTCTCTCTCTGCTTTTTCCTATCATCGAATCTCTATTTTTTCCTTGGACTGTCAACATCTCTTTTTCTCCTCTTTTCTAAGAACCCTCACTAACTGTGAATGATAATAACTACAGCCAAGGGAAAATAAGCTTTGTGACTTCTCGGTGGGCCTCCTTTGGCGGATTGTTAGAGCGGTGGTCTCTGGACCAGAAGATAGCTGGTAATAGCCCCAACCAGGTGCAACCCATATGACAACCAATTCAAATATGGATTCCTGGAACCTTCAGGTGCTCTCTTAAATGCAGTATTTAAATTCTTTCAGCTTCTGAAACTTATGGCACCACAACCCCCAGGTCCCTTCAAGCACAAGAGAGATATATATGGTGGCTCCTGCTTTCTTTGGGCCTGGACCAGCCACAGTGGCTCCTCCTGGGCACTGGGACTTAGATCACTGCAGCAGCTCCATTCGGGCAGCAGCAGGTACTAAGCCCAATTATTAGGCACCAAGGCAACCTCGCCCCCTGGGAATTGTCCACTCCAAAATCACAGAAAAACTATTACTTATCATACCATCTGCACACAAGTATGAATTAAATGCAAAGGGTAGTTTGTAAAAGAATTTACAAGTGCAGAAGTAACACCATAATTCGTAGCAATTTTGAAAAGCCCATTTACGCACTTAGGGGTAGATTTTAAAAAGGTGCACGCGGGCGTACATGTGTGCACGCTACCCGGCACGCGCACATGTACACCCGATTTTATAACTTCAGGGGTCGGTGCATGCAAGGGGGCGCACAATTGTGCACCTTGCGGGTGCCAAGCCACACTGTCTTCCCCCATTCCCTCTCCCCTAACCTGACCTTCCCACCCCTTTCCCTAGCCTTTCCCAACCCAGCCCTACTCTAACCCCGCCCCGTCCTTTGTTTTATATTTTGCGCCTGCCAGCAGGCTGCCAACACACAACCCTCCAACACAGCGGCAAATGGCTGCTGTGTCGGAGGCCTCTGGCCACGCCCCCGGACCGCCCCTTTTGTAAAGCCCAGGGACTTGCACGCGTCCCAGGGCTTGCACGCGCGTCGCCTGGCTTTTTTAAAATAGGCCCGGTGCACGTAACCTTTGTAAATTCTGGCTCTTAAGGTGCACTTTCGCACATAAAACCAATTGACAATTCAATAGCATGTATCATAGCAATTTTCAAAAGCCCATTTTAAGGCTTGGGGTAGATTTTACATGGACGTGCTGATTTTATAACATGCGTGTGAACAAGGCCTGCGTATATCATTTTCCTGCATACTGAAGCAGAGTCTCTCCTCTTTTCCCCTCAAAATATTATGTACGTCTCGCACCCAAGTTTTTATTGTTTTTAAACTAGGTGTTACGAGTAAGGGTTTCTCAAGCGCAGTTAAACTGCTTCAAGAAACAGCCCTGAGGGTAACCACGCAATAACATAATGCAAAAACAAATTAAAAATTAAATAATTGAAACAAAAATTAATCTAGTGTGCTGCAAGTACTGCAGCAAGAAAGATCATTTAAAAAACAATTACATTGATCAGAAAGGCTTCCAAAGATATTTGCCCTGAAGCTGGAATAACTGGAGCTGATTGAAAGTCCTAAATGTACTGTTTTATTGACATATGCATTCTGGGACTATTATTTATGTTGTCTGGTTAAGGAAGTCATGAATAACAAAGGGAAATACTTGGTGTCATCCTTAGATCTCAAAGAGGACCAACCAGTTTACTGCACTCAGCAGTAAACTGGTTTAAGTAACAGGGGTTTACGTTCCATAGCAAGGCTTCTAAAAAACAAGGCAAGTTAAAGCCCAAAAAATAAAGATTAATCTTGCCACCTTACTCAATGGGAGAAAAAAAATTCAGGACAAGGACATGACACCTAGTTTCCTTCTTTCGTACAAGGAAATAAAGGTTAACAAACAAAAAATTAAGAGAAGGCAATACTTTTCTATTCATTTCTTGACTAGCTTTCGCGAGTTAGCACTGCCTTCCTCAGGTCCAAACAGATAGTGCGGCACGTACAACTCTACTCCCGATTTAACACGGCGTACATAGCGCTAACACCTGAGTAAAAACCTGCGCAGATATCAGTGCTCTTCAAAGCAAATCCCGTGTTAAGGAAGGTATTGGTTATTATTCTTCCGTGCAGAGAGGTACGTTGTCTTAATTCATGTTTTCTTGACACTAGAAATGTAATTCCTGGCCAAAGATTGAGTTAAGTTTCTGGGGCAAGTGTTAGTCAAGTGAACTGAAGCTAAAAATCATGGGTCCTGCACTTGGAATCTAGGGGGTCGACTTTCAAATGCGCCCATGCACGTGGATGTGCCAATTTTATGAAATAAAGAATAGATGCCTGTAGTCTAAAACCAATCCTTTATTGAAGTGGAGACACAAGGGTAGCCCGACTCTGGCCGAGTTTCGCCGTTTCAAACGGCTGCCTCAGGGGCTTACAACAATCTTCTTGAATTCATTAGTTATGTATGAACTAAGAATGTAGGGTGATCATATAGAGAGCTGTATGATCTCTTATACTGCTCTGTCTCAAAGCGTTCGCAAAAACGGATCTCCACTTGTAAAGACAAACATGCAATGTGCCAATTTTATTACATGCGCGTGTCCCATATGTGGGTGGGAAGAAATTTTCAATTATGCGTGGCAATGCAATCGGCCTTTTTCCCAGTTCCCTACCCCCCCCCCCCCCCCCCCCCCCCCCCCCCCCCCCCCCCCCCGCTACCTAACCTTTTTCCCTTTTCCCCTCTCCACCCCGACCCCTAACCTCTACCTATTTTGTTTTCCTACTTACTGCTCCTTGGGAGGAGAAATAAACTCCATGCACCAACCGGCTGCCGGCGTGCGCTTCCCCAGGACAGCATCTAATGGTGCTGTCCTGGCCCACCTCGCCCCTCCCCAACCAGACCACGCCCCCAGCCCTCACCTTTCTTCAGGCCTGGCACTTCTGTGCATATCAGAGGTTACGCGCCTATGCGATCGCTGCCGGCGTCACGCCAAATAACTACACCATAAAAGGTGTAGTTATTCGGCGCGAAACTGACAGCGATAAGGAAGCTTACCTTTCACCGTCAGCGATGTCTTCGCAGCATCCGCCCCGGTGCTGCCCCAACTCCTCCTCTTCCGGTCTTGACGCCGCCCACATTTAGTGATCGCACACGAAAAGTCCCTTTTCGTGCGCGATCGCTTTAAAAAATGACCCCAAAGAGACAAGGACAGAATACGAATTCAAGAAAGCCTGGGACAAGTGCTAGGGACTGAAGAACTGGGCAGTTGGTGTGCACAGGAAGCCAAGATAGGCCATATGGTCTTTTTCTGCTGTCACGTTTCCATGTTTCTGTGTAAATTGTGACAGTTGTCCTCTGTGGGTTGCCCAAGAAATGAGCAGCCTAGTGCCAGGAGATTCAAACCAAGGCCGCTGACAGTAGGTGGTCTTCCACCTATGCCAGCCACCTTTCCTTTGGATTGAGCTCTCAGGTGTTGATGGCCAGCAAGATAACTTCCCAATTCGAACAAAGAATGTGAAGTCTGGAATGGAGCAAGAAGCTGGAACAAACCGGGAATCTAGGAACCCAGGAAAGATAACAAGCAGGAGTGCTGATTGTAGAATTTGCAGATGAAATTCTTCTGGATACAGGAACAGAGCCAGAAGGTTCAAAAAAGGTTTGGATAAGTTCTTGGAGAAGAAGTCCATTAACGGCTATTAATCAATTTTACTTAGGGAATAGCCACTGCTATTAATTGCATAAGTAGAATGGGTTCTTCTTAGTGTTTGGGTAATTGCCAGGTTCTTGTGGCCTGGTTTGGCCTCTGTTGGAAACAGGATGCTGGGCTTGATGGACCCTTGGTCTGACCCAGCAAGGCAATTTCTTATGTTCTTATGTAGAACCAAGCTCTAGCAAATGACTGATGAAACTGCCTCAGTATAAATACATATTTATACAGGAAACACATCTATACAGGAAACAAGGTGACTGCCAGAAGGTGGGGGGGAAGAGGGGCATTGGGTTGAGAAGACTGGATAGATAGTCCAGGCTGCTCACAGCGACACTTTCTACTTGGAGAATACAGCAACAGATCCTTCCATATATTCAGCATATGTTTTTTTAATCACATCATGTTATGTCAAACTGCTGCCAGAAAATACAAATGAATCATAAAATATGCAATGATAGTGTGAAGGGGAAAAGGGTGGGTGAGAGGATGGATGTGTCCGAGTTATAAAAAGGAGAGAGAAAGGTAGTAGGATTATTTCTGATCGTGAGCTAAAATCCCAAGTCTTTCTTTAGTCCTTGTGTGGGCAATATTCAGAGCCAAAATAGAAAACTTGTTATAATTTTAAATTGATTTTTCATATATTCTGATAAAGTTAATAAAGAATCTATTCTTTATAGCCTCATCAAAGAGTCAGCAGATGTGCGCACAAAGGATCTGCTCCTTAGAAAACATTTTATCTACACTGTCATTGGCATGTAAGGGGGAAGGGGGGAATACCCAGCATAAGTTGCTGGTGGAAACTAACAGGATTACCACCTGGCACCATGTCATAGGGGTCAGGCTAATCCAGTCCTGGTTTTACTCTGTTGCATACAGAATCTTGTAGTTCCAATGGTCTCATTTAGTTACTTAAGAAAACAGAACTACAAGTTCCTGCATGCAACAGGGTAAAACCAGGACTGGATTAATCTGTCCTTAAGACATGGCAAACCCCACCTCACAGCACAAAATTATATATACACAGAGCAATCGCCCCCCCCCCCTCTCAGAATTTGCATCATCTTTGCTTTCAAAAACAAATTCATCCCCCGAAATGCCCAGGCCCCACCCAGACCCTGCCCACACTCCGCCCCTTTTTGAAAACTTCCAAGATGTGTGCGCTGCAGGAGATATGCTCGTATCGCGGCAGCTTTTAAAATAAGCCCAGTGGGTGCAAGCCTGACATATTCGCACATTCCTATAATTAATGCACGTGGCAGGCTTTTAAAATTCACCTTTAAAGTTTTGTAGGAGATGCCCCTGTCCTTTTATATCCCGTAGCCATGCACTATGCCTCTGCTGAATTCTAAAACCAATTTAACAATATCCCTATATAAGAAGTAGATTATCTGTTTCAGTAAGTCTGATTTATGTAATAGAACACCACTGAAATATTAGTTTAACTCCCACTTGCCATTAAGAAACATAATCTACGCTGGCCTGCTGGCTCGGTGGCAATGCGTTCGGGATTGGCTGAACTCGGAAATATTCGTAGCCCCTGGTGGAAGGGTTCCGGGCCCACGTTAGCAGAATTCCAAAATGAGCCCTGGGGTATGGCTCCCTGGCCTGGGACCATCACTACAGTGACCAGACTAAGAATGTTGGAGGGGAAATCACCAGGCAGGTGCAAATGGAAGCTCATAGTGCCAGATCACAATCCTGGTTACAACTGAGCTGGAAGTAAAATAGAGTAGCAGGAAACTGCAGAGTCCAAAAAAAAAAAAAAAAGCAGCAGTCAATCTATTTCTTTAAGGTTTCATTAATCTACTTAGTGCAGACTTTGAATTCCTAAAAAAAAAAATCTTTTTTTGTTTTGTTTTTTTTTTACCACATCTCTAACTGAAAGCTCCCAGGCTTAATCTGTTTCTAGACTTATACAAAGCAAATGACAGATCTGCAGTGAGATATTAAATTTTAAATTTTACATGCTAGGATGGCCAAGTAATATTATTCCCTCCAAGAACTCCTCATCTGTAAACCAAGGAGCCTGAAGATGTAATAAGAAAAAATATATACAGAGAGAATGTAGACTTGAATATAAGCACACTGATTAAAAAGCTTTGATGCAGTTAGGGCAGAGTCAGGAGTTGAATATCACAGCCTGTACTTTCAGCTCCAAAAGAAAATAACATGGATTTGGAGTCAAAACAAACACTTGGGGTCAATTTAGCCACTTAGAGGAGTGCCAGGAGGCTGAGGCGAAGAGTAATTTGGTAGAGTAAGGCAAATATGCACGCTAGCCTATCCTGAGTTTGCAAAGATGTTCCTCTGCAGCTCAAATATAGGTAAATCGGCAAATAGTAGGCATATGAGAATTCTATATTTGGCACCTCCACCCCTTCCCTAAGATGACATACATTATCTGCCTCATTCAAATAAGCCTGAGTCTCATTATTCCCTCAGGACACACAAGATCACTCTCATGACATCAACTACATCTGGAAGTGCGCAGAGTTTGCTCAAAGCATTAAAAGCTGGACACACTTCAACTGCACCCTTGCCTCGTTTAGGTATCTTCTCAAACACTTATGTGGCCTGGGTCTATAGGTCTAAAATGAGAAAAAGACACCTGTAGAAAAAGTTTAGTTAGGCTCATTATGTAACAGGTAGGGTCTGCAAAAGCATTAAAAACATTAAAAAAAAGGAACTTGATCTCCGGCAGAGAAAGTGGTACTCACTTTACAAGTAGCAAAGACATCTGCAACACTGAGATCAAGCCATGGTAAACAGCATTTTGTCAGCTTCGAACATCTCTCAAATACGCCCTTTTACAAGAGTTACTAGTTCGGAAAACCCAAATATCTATGGCTATTCACCCAAGAAAAGTAGAAAATATCAGGAGAGAAGAGTTGGAGATCAAAGAGATCAAAATAAGTTTAACAGAAGAGCTGCTAAATATTTTCCCTGAACAAACAGCTATTCTAAGAAATAGGTTCTCAAAGTTTCCTTATACGAGCCTCTGCTACTCTAAAGGAGAATAACTGAATTACTTATTCCTGGCTGCTTCTTTTTGTTCTTTCCCTGACTACAACTTACTCTTGCAGAATAATAAACATAATACAATATTTAAGAGTCCTCAATGCTCCTCTTAGCTGCTTCCCTTTTACATTATCTCTTTTGCAGCCCTTCCACTTTGAGAACAATTCCTAGTAAGAGAGGAGGAGAGAAGGTTGTATAACCCTCACTTCACCAGAGGTCACCTTCAGAGGCTACTGAGCAGTAGCCAACTCATTGCAGACTCTAGAAAATGCGTGGATTCATGCTGTGAGGAGCAGGCTTCATGAGTGGAACCCAAAAAATTAATCAAACAAAAAGTTGTGGTCCAAACATGAAAAAAACGGGATTTATTTACAGTCCACAAAATCGAAGTCCAGTAAAAAGGCAGAAATATTAGCAGAGTCCAAAGGGCACAAAATACAGGAGATACAGCTTCACAACAATCAAAATGGTTACTCACTCTTCCCTCGTACTGTATGAGTCACCAAATAGAAGAATTTTCCACAAATCACCTCTTTCCACCTCAGACCCTAATGACAGGTGTAGGAAACCTCCTCTTTATCCAACACACTGGCTTCAGACTTCCCCGGACAGAAATGGTGTCCCTGTGGATAGAGGTCCTACTCCTTCCAGTTGGCCTACTGCTCTAACCAGAGACTGCTCTTTCCAACGGCTCCTTGGAACTCAAAAGTGGGCACCACACTGGGGCTACCCACCCTTTGCTTCTAAACAAGATGTCTTAGGGCCTCATTTTCCAAGCACTTTACCGCGTGCGATAAATTTGCAAATTAGTCATTTGGTATTCAGGGGGCGGAGCATATGTAAAGCGGGAACCTGTGTATCGTGTGCGGCGAAACAGCCGCAGTGTTAGCGCGGCTAATAACTACAACTCCAACTTCGCGTTATGGACTGCGCTACGGGCCAGAAAAGGATTATCGCAGAGAGAGAGAGAGAGAGAGAGAGAGAGAGAGAGAGAGAGAGAGAGAGAGAGAGAGAGAGAGAGAGAGAGAGAGAGAGAGAGAGAGAGAGAGAACCTTACTATAGTGCCTATGCCCTACATAGGTATTTCAATCCCTATGGGAGGGCTACCTACTAACTCGGGGTGGGGATTAGGTATGAGCGTCGGGGGTTGGGGGCCACTTTCGCATTCCACATGAGACCTACGGACAGAACAGTGGTCTCTAGTGCAGATTTGCTGGCCGTCGGAGTGAGGACGCTCACTCCAAGCGGAGATTTGGCCAACATTCTCTCCACCTAGCATGTTGTTGCCCAGGTAGAGTGTCCATCAAGCTAGGTAGAGAGAACGTTGCCCAAACCACTTCTTGGAGTGAGCGTCCTCACTCCGACGGCCAGCAAATCTGCACTAGAGACCACTGTTCTATCCGTGGGTCTCATGTGGAATGCGAAAGTGGCCCCCAACCCCCGACGCTCATACCTAATCCCCACCCCGAGTTAGTAGGTAGCCCTCCCATAGGGATTGAAATACCTATGTAGGGCATAGGCACTATAGTAAGGTTCTCTCTCTCTCTCTCTCTCTCTCTCTCTCTCTCTCTCCTTCAACTGCCGAGAAGTTCGAGAGACTGACCTGTGTGTTTCTATACTCACATCAAGTGGGTTGCATATGTATAATTATTAAAACATCATCGGGGCATATTATTCCCCCATTCTATTTTTTAAACTGAACTGCACTTTTCCTTCCTTAGAGGCCACAATCTGAGGGACCTTTTGGTTGCATCCAAGCTACACTCAGATGACTCGGTCGAGCCAGCAATGAGCCACCATCCTTGTGGCTTTTCGCATGCATGCTCCCTTTCTTTGACACTGGGTTTTAGCATCCTCTTAATAACAAGGTGTTCAGATTTTTTTTCCCCTCGGATTTTAGCTCCATGGGTGTAGTTTACGTAATCCTCTGCCCTTGCACGCTTCTTTATGTGGGCCAAACACTGGATGCAGCGGACACCAGCAGATATAGTACACAGGACCTTTGCTTTTTTGTTAAAGATCAGATTGCCTCATAAGCTAGAGGTGGTAATTTTGCTAACACCTTGTTCCAAAGAGAACAGTGCTGGATTTTTCATTTACACACTCTGTACACCTGTGGTCTAAACCAGGAGATCAAGTGGTCCCCATTTTTTGACTATTTGTTGTTTCATTATTTTATTTTTATTTTTTTTTATTATCCCTACAGCATTTCATTGCCCCCTATGTGCTGGTGTGACCTCTACTTGCCAAGATCCCTTACTGTTCTGTTGGTTTTCTAATCTCATGTTCCTATTGGCTGGTTATTCCTACTGATTGGCAATTGTGTAGCATGTGACATTTGGCACCTTTGTGAATGAGTATTTCTGAGTTGTGTGCACTGCTGCCTCACTATTGCCACTCTGTATACAGATCCTGACATCTTGACTGCTTGCCAACATATGCAAATGTGTTCCTTTGATTTACTTCCTGGTGTTTTGTTTTCTTTTTTTTTTTTTAACTATTTTCAATAATTGTTTACAATTTAAGTCAAAAACTGACATTTACAAAATACTGATCTATAAAAAAGGAAATTAGTTAACAAAAGAAGAAATATTGTTTAACAAAGTTGTCGTCCAAATGAGGCCTCAAATTGGGGGCAATAGTGAACATATAAAAATAATAATAAAAAAAAGAGCTCCTAATCAATAAAATGCAATCCGCTATATCATAGACACAATACAGAAGTGCTAAACTAAGAAGGAATGGACAAGGGTCTCTCTCTGTTCTGCAAGAAACCTTCTAGCTGATCAGGATCAAGAAAAAAAATATTTGTGTACCTAGTTTAATACATTAGCAAGGAAATTGAAGAAGAAATGATGCACCAATATCAACCACACGTTTTCGGAGCAAAAAGGCTTTCCCATCTCAGCTGCGTCGCCTTAGCGACATCAGGAAATAATGCCGGTTGCTGGCCAAAAATAATTTCATCAGAGGCACAAAAAAACATTTTCATAGTCCAAATTCTATCAAGCTCTAGAGCATATACAACAAGTAGAGTAGCAGTACCTTGAATTTCAATCCGAGAATCTTGAAGCATGGCTGTTAAATTATCTATTACATTAGATTGTATGGGAGGCCTGCTTGGTAAAGAAGCAGTCTGTCTGGAAGGTATATATAAAGTCAGGGGACTGTGTCTACGTTGCTACTGAAATTTAACTTCTAATAAATACTAATTTGTGGTGCACTGAACAAGTAAGTTCTGCAATCTTTTTTGGAAACTCGATGGTCCTGATAGAGGTCTTACTTTTTACCACCCTGCTATTTTTCTTTTGACAAAATGTGCTGCTGGGCTGTGGATTTCCACTTGTTATACTGGACAATACTAGTGAGCCCACACAGGGGTCACAGTTGTGTGTTGGAAGATTTGGGATACCCTTGGGAGAGAACACAGAAATAATGCGTGCAACAGTTTATGGGTGTCCACACAATCAATGAGGCAGTTGTCAATCATGAGTGCAGACTTTATTCAAGAGGTTCAAGACAGCATAGTTCAAATTAATAGACAGAGCAATAAGTCCCCCGACATGGAGCCGAGTTTCGCCCAAAGGCTGCAATGGATTAAGCTTTTTACAAAGCATTCATATTACTTGATAAGAAAGCTCCTTATCCTTATCCTTGGGAGACCCACATCCCTTTCTGAGAAGCAATAGGAATGCTCAATATTATAACCAAATGCTTGTAAATTACCACAACAAACTATATAGCATGCCATGAAGCTGGGATTAATACCACAGCTAGTAACAGGACCCATCTCTGCTTCCCACAGAGCCAACAAGATGTGAAGTGCTTAACTATGAATCAGGAGAAGGCCTGAGGTAGGAATTAGACCTTAATATTCACGTTTTCTCCTCCCTACTTTCAGAAGCTTTCCCTTAGAGTCAATGTCAGAAATGTACCTGGCATCTTAAATCTTGGCACAGGAATCATTTTTTTCAAAGTCTCTGTAACTTTTAAAGTGAATTCTTTAGTTATCCCTCTTGTAGAGCGCAAGTAAACGCTTTAACTTAATGTACGCTTCATAATATCTTGTCTGTTGCCTGTCTTTGGATTCTCCAAGCAGTTTCTCCAACCTGTCCTAAATGAAGTGAAAACCCTCCGTGCACAGTTCAGTGTAATCCCTGGCTAATTTTTTTCTTTTGTGTTTTTTTTTGGCTAATGTTTGTAATAAATTGCCAGTCATGGTTATATAACATGATGATATCCCTTATTTCATTCCACTATCTCAGCAATATTAAATCACCCCAGGTACATACATGCAATGCTTGCCCCCTTCACTTGATTTTTCTAACAGTTTTAATAAGACCCTGAATAGCGATGGAATGTTGGCCCAAAGCACCCAGGACCCATTCTGGAAACAGGTCAACCAACTTTGTGGTTGCATATCACTTTTATTCAACCTTAAGTATATTAAATGAATTCTAACCCAATACCTTCAGCTGGTTGGGGTATCAGAAAAGTTTGCTCCGACTCAATTGATTCCTGTCACAGAAGCCATTGTTGCAAAGAAAAGTGTCACTCAGCAAAGATTCATCCACAAAAAAACACTAAATTGCAGCCACTTGTCTAAGATGTACCTTCGTTATCTCTTAAGAATACATTTATGTGAATAGTAGGATCAGTAAAACCAGCAAAAGTCATTTAGGCAGCAAATCCAAACAAATGCCCCGTGCTGTACATAAAAGGACATCAAATCAAGTCCTGTTCTACCAATGAGGAACCATGAGCGACCTTAAACAAGTCAATCCTCATCTCGCTGTGTCTCAGGTCATCTAACAACAGCTGGATATTAATAATATTCTTCCATTTCCAACCTATTTTCTTTGAAAGCAAGCCATTGTGTACTTTTAAGTGTCCGAAATGTCTTGCCTCTCCAAAAGATAACCGTCACCAAGGCTCTGAAATCCTAAAATGCTTGAGAACCCTTCTTGGATTGAATGAATCGCATCCACACCAGATGACAACTAACAACTACATTAAAAGTTCTTTACTGGACAGCATCTTTTGCAATAAAGTAGCACAATAATAGCAGCTTCTTAGTTGCAGCTCTATTTAAGCCTACCTTTTAATTATTTGCTATGGGTGAGCAGCAATTGTGAAATAGTTTTACTATGACAATAAATAATTGAAGTAGCATAACAGTAAATTTTATACTTGCACTTATGACTTGCTCAGTAAATCTATTATATTTTTTGGCAAAATTGATTCATTTCACCAACTTTAACTCCAATGATATCAGCTGAACTTTACTCCTCACTCCCTAAAAGCAGTCTGCTTGTTATTCAGATGCTAGTACTTTGGCACTATTCACTCTGCCACATGTTAAAATGCCTCTGTTTATTTATCTTGTTAGCTGATGAGCACAGTGGTAAACTTCATTAAGTCTTCCTTTGCCATGAGGACATCTGGGAACTGAGCAACCCATGAGTTCATTAGCTTGTTATACCTCAGAGAGGTTTTAGCAAAGCTGCTTCTTATTCTCACACTTTTCACTCAAGACAGTACTTACAGCACCATCATCTTCAGAGGTAATTTTATCAGTTTTCTCCTTAGTGATATGTATTTTACACAATCTATTTGAGCTCAGTAAACCAGAGATAGAAAGCAGATTAGTAACGGTCTGAAAGACAACACACTTGCCTTATTAGGAATGAATTGCCTAGTAAATGCTCATCAAAATAGAATAAAGCAAATTTCACACCCAAGAACAGTGGAAGTTCATGTCATAAAATCACTGCCAATCTACTGCAATGCTGATACAATACCAGCATTTACTTTTAAATCACAATGAGGGCAAAAGCTAATTGGATACCTTTATCACATTGCACAAGGCCTGTTAATTTTTGGGAGTATAAAAGGATCAAGCAGTATTAAACTCTCTCTGTACAGAGCCCATAGACTAGAGGTTCTCATTTAAGGCTGCAAACAGGTCTGGTCTGGTTTTTGGATATTCACAATGAATATTTATCATAGGGATGTGCATTCGTTTGTAACAAAATAGGAAAAAAAGATGATATTTCCTATTTCGTTGCATTTTGGGGGGCAGAAAAAACGAAAGGGAAACCCATGAAATTTTGTGTGGTTTCCTATCATTTTTTTTTTTGGGGGGGGGGAGAAAGGGCACATTTAAAAAAAACTAAAACCCCAAATCCACCCCAATTCTTCAAATTGTATTAATTACAAACCCCCACCGTCCCGACCCCCCAAGACTTGCCCGACCCCCCCCCCAAACTTGCCGAAAGTCCCTGGTGGTCCAGCAGGGGTCCCAGGAGTGATCTCCCCCTCTCGGGTCATCGGCTGCCACTAATCAAAATGGCGTCTGTGGCCCTTTGCCCTTACCATGTGACAGGGGCTACCGGCGCCATTGGTTGGCCTTGGGGGGGTCAGAAGGGTGGGGGGATTATAGGGATATGCGAAGCGGATTTTCCCAAAATTTTCGGGAAAGTTCGTTTTTCAGGGCAGCCGAAAAAAATCGGCCCGAGGCCGATAACGAAGGCCGAACCAAAAGGTTCGGCTGAATCACATCTCTAATTTATCATACATATGGGAGCCTATGCACTAAAGCTTGTGCTAAATTTATTTTAGTTTGCACACATTAAAAATTTGAATGAGTACACTAAAATGGCTGTGAGAGCATAATTTGTAACAGCCCACATAAATTAAAACCGTTTTCAAAGCACACTTACCCCTTTTAGTTCATGTTGAAATCTAGCAGCACATGATTTTACCTGCTACTTGATGCAGGATAGTTTTGCTGTGAAAATGTATACTTGAGGGAGCTATTTCCAAAAAAAATCTGGGTGCCTAAGTTAGGTACAATATTCAGCTGAAAATTAACATACACTTAGGGACCTAAAAGTTAGGGCCCTAAATTTAAGGCTGCTGTTCATTTGCCTAGATTTATGTCCCTAAATTAGATGTCTAGTTTTGAAAATCACTGCTAAGCTCCTAACTTTGTTTCCCCACCTTAAGTCCACCCCTGCAGCCACCCACCTTTTAGGATCCTAACTCTAGGGGTCTAACCAAACTAGGAGCCTAAATTTAGGCACTCAGTCCTAGTAAATTTTCAAAAGGGAACATTTAGGCCCTAACTCCAAAGGTTAGGAGTCAAAACCCTTTGAAAATTGACCCCATACTTTTTAAAATCAAAGTGTGCAGGTAATTGAAAACCCCTATCACCTTAGAACTACCTCTCCTGAATGTGGGTAAAAGAGCATGCTCTTGTATGTGCATATTTACCTGTATATTGGACAGGCAATTTTATAAAAGGTCATTTCAATTGATAAATCACTACTTTACCTGCAGAAATACCTTTTTAAAATTAACCTTCCAAGTGCTATGCACTAAAACATTTGCGTGCCTGCTAAAATTTGGGTCTGTAGCAGTGGTTCCCAAACTGCAGGCCACAGGAAAGATGATAAGTCTGTTTTTAAAAAGATCCTCCTGGGGGAATTGGCAGTGGCTCAAGCAGGCTGGGAGTTTAGTGATGGCCCAGGGCCTGAATATCAGCAGCAGTCTGGGGCCCATACTGTCTGGGAGATTAGTGGCCACTGCAGCAATAAATTGATAGAAGCAAGAGCAATGAAGATGTGCTGGGACAGAGTCGGTGAGACAAACTTGTGGGGATAGGCTTGGAGGGGTGGTAAGGAGAGAAGTGAGAAAGATTGGTGAGGTTGATATGAGGGGGAGAGAGATGGAGACTGGTGGGGAGAGGCTGGGCGCAAGATAAAGCATGATATGTTGACATTCAGAGACCGGGTGGGGAGGGACAATGGGGGAGAGAAAAGGATTCTGGTGGGAAGGCACTAAGGGGTAGAGAAAGAGGCAGATGGGAAAAAGAAGCAGTTGGGTATGGACTAGGGAAGAGGTGAGGGGGAAGAGATGGGGAACAGAGAGATTCTTGGGGATGGACTAGGGGAGACAGCAAGAGAGATTGGTGACCCAAGAGATACCGGAGGGGAGAGGGGATAAGGAAGAGACTGGTGGGATACTATTGGGCTAAATGGGGAGACAGGCAGATTAGTGGGGAGTAGCTCGAAGAGAAAGGGACTAGTGAAAAGGGCTGGAGGTAAAGTGGAGAGGGTCCTGGGGGGGGCGGGGGGGGGAATAAAGACTACTGGGGATGAGCTGCACAAGTGGAGGAGAGAGAGACTGGTGGGACTAACTGTGGGGGGAGAGAGAGACGAAGGGGATGAGCTAGGAGTTCCCAAATCTTTTGAAGACTGAAAAGGGGTCCACACCCCCAAAAAGGTTGGGAATCACTGGTCTATAGCATGCAAAATTACCAATTAGTGAAGCCTCAAGCTGACTGGTGCCGTTTTGAAGTGCCATTGTGAAGTTTGCAGGTGGAACATACTCTCCCTCTTGTCACTGGCATTTCACCTGAAACCACAGAATGGGAAGAGGTAAGTCTGGGAGGGGACTTCTTGACTGAGTGGGCTTTCAGGGGCATCTTGATTAGGTAAACTGCCAAGGGGGCCAGACTGGAGAAGGCTGCTGGGAATGGGGAGCCAGATCAAGGGGGCTTCTTGATTGAACAGGCTGCCAGGATGAGAGCCTTTAACTTTTATCAGGTCTCAGGATGGGAGTGTTTTCAGCAAGTTCAGAGGCACGTGGATAACCTACTAGATTTAAGTTTGCTATCCCTGCACTCAAGCATAGGCACTTAACTTAGCCAGCTAGCATGGAAAATGTGTGCTAGCTAGCTAAGCTCCTTTCCCCAACCCAACTCCACCCCCAGGAACACCCAGATTTCTACAAAGGCTTTGCTCTAGCTCCCTAACGCTGTACTCAGGCAGCTAGATGACTTTGAAATTTTACCCCATGTTACAATAATTAAAGTCCCAGGTGTCAGAATTTCAAAGTAGTTAGGTCTACCTGAGCCACTTAAAACATAATATTCATTTATCAGTGAAGTCTGCCCTTGAAGATAATTTACTGATTTAAGTTTATGTATATATAATATACAATCACATGTGACATGAGTGCATACACTTAGCTTGAATGTTTCTCTTATAACACGATTAGCACCCACAAACAACTATTAAAATATTTAAGGCATCTAGAAGGAAAATGACATCAATGATTTCAACTGATTCAAACTAATTCTAGGGAAATGCTAGAAAATTACTATAAACCACAAAAAAAAGGATAGTGAGCTTTGACAAGCCCTAAAATCCTAGACAGCAAGCAAATTAATGATGCTCCCAAACTACAAGACAATCAATTATGGGAGTATAATGGTAGGTGCCGCCAGTTCTCTCTTTCATTGTTTTGTACTGCACCAGCTAAGAAAAACAAAGTCATCCATGGCCATCTCTCCAGGTGAATGCAGAAGGGTAACAGTAATATCCCTAGAGCACCTCTTTAAAGCTAACGCCAGTTAGTGATGGCCACAGAAAAATGTATCCTGAACTTATATAAAATCTCACATTCATCCTGAACAGAGTACATACAGGAGCTATTGGAAGAACTGTAACAAATAAAATAAGCCGCTCTCTGCAGGAGACTTGGTGCTGGACCTGTCATTTGGATTGCACTAATTGGCATCAGCCTATGCTACACGTCTTAAGCGATATAAATTTAAAAAACAGGCTGCTCTGCTTCTGGAGTGGAGGGCATTTCCCAAGGTCTCTGATTCAAGGGATTTCCAAGTTCAAATGGCCATATACACACCAAGACATTTTGCATATAGATACTTCTTAATGAAGGTAGACCAGAAAGCTCAAGAAATGCTCTTGAAAGAGCTTTCACCAGTGCCGCCATCAAGCACAAAATTGACTTCATTAGGCAACACCAATCCTCATGTCCAAGGAAAGCAAATTTGTTTATCATAAATGGTGTTTTCTTTAGATAACAGGATGAATTAGCCATTACATGTGGATGACATTATCTGGCAGCATCTAACAGGAGGACCTTGCAAGACTGGGCTTCCAAAACGCAGATGAAATTTAATGTGGACAAGTGCAAAGTGATGCATATAGGGGAAAAATAACCCTTGCTATAGTTACACAATGTTAGGTTCTATCTTAGGTGTTACCATCCAGGAAAGAGATCTAGGCAACATAGTGGATAATAAATTGAAATCGCCAGCCCAGTGTGCTGTGGCGATCAAAAAAGCAAACAGAATGTTAGGAATTATTAAGAAGGGAATGGAAAATAAAACGGAGGATGTCATAATGCCTCTGTATCGCTCCACGGTGAGACCGCACTTTAATACTGGGTGCAATTCTGGTCACCGCATCTCAAAAAGGATATAGCTGCACTGGAGAAAGTGCAGAGAAGAGTGACCAAAATGATAAGGGGCATGGAACGGCTGCCCTATGAGGAAAGGCTAAAGAAGTTAGGGCTGTTTAGTTTGGTAAAGAGATGACTGAGGGGGGATATGATAGAGGTCTACAAAATCATGAAAGGACTTGAACAAGTTAATGTAAATCGGTTATTTACTCTCTCAGAAGGGCCAGGGGGCATGCCATGAAGTTAGCAAGTAGCTCATTTAAAACAAATTGAAGAAAATTCTTTTTTCACTCAGTGCATAGTTAAGCTTTGGAATTCATTGCCAGAGGATGTGGTTAGTGGAACTGGGTTTAAAAAAGGTTTGGATAAGTTCCTAGAAGATAAAGCCATAAACTGCTATGACGGTAATTAATAAGCAATAGTAGCTTGTGATCTATCTAATGTTTGGGTACTTGCCAGGTAATTGTGACTTGGATTGGCCACTGTTGGAAACAGGATACTGGACTTAATGTTATCTCTCCAAACTTGTACAGCTGTGAAGGAGTTCCCATGTGGGAATTGCCTTGAGGCTCCTCAATCTATAGCAGAACTAATATAGCTATTCTGTCAACTCTCCGAGGTATTCAATGGCTAATTCATCCTGCTATCTATGGAAAACACAGTTTATGGTAAGCAAACTTCCTTTTTCCATCGATAGGGTTGAATTAGCCATTGCATGTGGGTGTCCCAAGCTGAGGGGTGCAGCAAAGCGTTTACTTAGTAAACAACCTGACCCACACCATGGAGAGTGGACTACCACAGAACAAATTTCGCAAACCTGCTTGCCCAAATTTACTGTCAGTCCTTGAAAAGTTATCAAGACAGTAGTGGGACATAAAGATATGAACCAAGTTGCAATTTTACAGATGTCTTCAATAGGTACTTCTCGAAGATGAGCAACAGAAGAAGCCATGACGCTCACTTGATGCACCTTCACAGAGTCTGTAACTTGCAATCCTGCTAAGGTTTAGCAGTGGTAAATGCACTCAATCAGCCAGTATTATTATTATCTTCATTATTATTAGACAAGGTACGCTTGGCAACCTCTACTCCTAGTCTGTTGGGATTATATGAGTCAAGAGTTGGGAGGTTTTACAATGTGGCTGAGTTCATTTCTTGCAATACACTAAGGCCCTTTTGCAGTCTATGTAGTGCTTTTTATGTCTTCATGCATGTGGGATCTAGAAAAGAAGGTAGGTAGTCAATATGATGGATTGATTGATATGAAAAGCAGAGATGACCTTCAGTAGAAATTTTGGTCAAGTACAGAGAACTACACAGGTGTGGAAGAGCTGCATATATGGAGGATAGTGGATGAGAGCTTGGAGTTTGCTGACTCTTCCAGCTGAAATCACTGAGACAAGGAACACCACCTTCTATGTCAAGTACTTTAGTGAAGCTGACTCTAATGGCGCAAAGAGAGGCTTCATTAGTTCAGATCCCATGGATCAAGTGGTTTTTGTACCGAGGGCTTGACATGCTATAGACCTTTCATGAAATGAGATATCAGTGGATGATTAGAGATTGGTTTATCATCTACTTGAGTATGATAAACCCCTATATCAGAAGGTGCATTCATACCAAAGAAAAGGTGAAGCCTGAATCGGAAAAGTGAAGCAAGTATTTTAGTAGATGTTTAGGCTCACAAGAAACTGGGTCCAAAGTGTTTTGTTGACACCATTTGGAGTATCTATACCATTTGAAGGGATAATTTCTTTTAGTTGAAAATTTTTGAGATGAGACTAGTATGCCCGCAATCAGCAATCACTGAGTGCTCAACATCCAAACTGTGAGTTTGAGGGCTGAAAGGTTGGGATGATACAATGTCCCATCTTCCTGAATTAACTCAATGTCTGTTCCTAGATATATGGAAGGACTGCTGAAAAGTTATGAGATAGTTTTGTGTTATGCTTGATGTGAATAGATCGAGCGACAGTAGATGCAATAAACTGAAGAGTTCATCGGCCATGGATTGCTATAGAAACTACTCGTGACTGAAATACTCTGCTGAGTCCATCTGCCAGTATGTTTATTTATTTATTTAACAGTTTTTTATACCGACCTTCATAGTAAATTACCATATCGGATCGGTTTACAGTTTAACAAAGGGAAAAACTAGAGTAACAAATTCAAGTAAACAAAAGATAACAACAAGTAGGAATAAGTCAAAGTTACAATCAACAGGGGGAGAGAACTTGGAAGCTTGCAACAAGCTGGAAAGAAGATAGGCCGGTAAAAGAGATTTTACCATAGAGTGTACAAGTTAAAAACTTAAGGACGGTGCTTTAACCTGAATGTCTCAGAGTCCATTTATTTTCTTTGAGAAACGGAGATGTTGGAGATGACTGCCAGATAGGTGGCCTATAGAGCATCTCAATTTGTTTCTACCCATTTCCAGATTTTTAGGGCTCAGATAGCGAGGCCATGATCCCGTTCCTCCTTGCTTGTTGATGTAAAACATGATAACTTGGTTGTCAATTTGAATCAGGATGCTCTTCCCCTGAAGAAGATGTGCAAACATTGATAGAGCATATCTGATCGCTCTCAATTCTAGTATTTATTTATTTATTTAATGGTTTTTATATACCGACATTAATCAAAGATATCACATCAGTTTACAGTGTAACAGTAACTTACGCATGTAATGCGTTTGACATAGAACAGGCAAGGGGAAGTAGACATAAACTGCAACTGAAACAGGGAGAACGAAATACAATCAAACTAAATACATCATAAACTGCAACTGAAACAGGGAGAACTAAATACAATGGAGGACTGGGTGAACTAAATACAGGGATTATATACATTGGGCTGTAGAATTATATGCAAAGCCGATTCTATGAAGGTTGCAGAGGTGACAAGAAGAAATGTTTAAGCTAAGGGTTGTAGAGTTTGCAGGAGGTAAATTCGTAACAAAAAAGGAAAGGAAAGGAAGGGTCCAGCTGAGGAGGCTGGGGAAGGGATGAAATAATCTAGTGGAGAGGTTTTGGGGGAAAGTAGGGGTGAAATGGGCAGGAGTGTAGGCTGATTGGTGTTAGGGGAATGGAACAGCTCCCCTATGAGGAAAGACTAAAGAGGTTAGGGCTTTTCAGCTTGGAGAAGAGACGGCTGAGGGGGGATATGATAAAGGTGTTTAAAATCATGAGAGGTCTAGAACGGGTAGATGTGAATCGGTTATTTATTCTTTCGGATAGTAGAAAGAATAGGGGGCACTCCAGAAGTTAGCATGGGGCACATTTAAAACTAATCGGAGAAAGTTCTTTTTTACTCAACGCACAATTAAACTCTGGAATTTGTTGCCAGAGGATGTGGTTAGTGCAGTTAGTATAGCGGTGTTTAAAAAAGGATTGGATAAGTTCTTGGAGGAGAAGTCCATTACCTGCTATTAAGTTGACTTAGAAAATAGCCACTGCCATTAGCAATGGTAACATGGAATAGACTTAGCTTTTGGGTACTTGCCAGGTTCGGCCACTGTTGGAAACAGGATGCTGGCTTGATGGACCCTTGGTCTGACCCAGTATGGCATTTTCTTATGATCTTAGGTAAAGGCTTTTGTGAACAGCCACGTTTTAAGTTTTTGTTTGAATGCTTTTTGGCAATCCTCCTGTCGCAGCTCAACTGGCACTGTATTCCAAAGGGTAGGATCGGCAACCGAGAGCGCACGTGCTCTAGTGGAGGCCAGGTTGGTGATTTTGGGGGAGGGGGGTTGAATGGTAGCTAGGTATTGGTGTCTGGTGGATTTAGTAGCCTGGTGGAGGCTAAGAGAGTCGTTGAGCCAATTCATCTCTGGATTGTACAATGCTTTGTGTATTAGAGAGAGAGTCTTGTACTGAATGCGGGAGGGAATTGGGAGCCAATGTTGTTCTTTTAGTACTGGTGTTATGTGTTCGTTTCTGTGTGTGTTGGTGAGGATTCGGGCGGCTGTGTTTTGTAGTATTTGTAAAGAGTGGATAGAGTTTTTAGGTAAGCCTAGGAGGAGAGAGTTACAGTAATCAAGTTTGGAGAATATAGTCGTCTGGAGGACTGTATGGAAATCTGGGGGGTGAAGTAAGAGTCTGAGTTTTTTTAGTGTGTGTAATTTAAAGAAGCAGTCTTTTAGTGTATTGCTTATACATTTCTTAAGGTTGATGTGATTATCCAGGATGACCCCTAGGTCTCGTACCTGCTGGGAGAATGGGATTAGAGGGGATTGCGGGAGAGGAAGGGGGATGGTATTGGGATGACCTTGAGGTGAGATAAGCATGAATTTGGTTTTGGCAGTGTTCAGGGCGAGGTGGATAGAAGTTAGGAGTTTGTTAATCGAGAGGAGTGTGGAATTCCAGATGTTCATGGCATTCGGGAGTGTGTCAGATATGGGAATAAGTATCTGCACGTCAGCATAGATATAGTGGGGAAGCTTGAGGTTGGATAAAAGATGACAGAGGGGTAAGATGTAGATGTTGAAAAGGGTGAAGGATAGGGAAGAGCCTTGTGGGACTCCCTGCGCAAGGGGAATAGCTTTGGACTCATGGTTACCTAGTTTGATTTTGAAGTTTCGGTTACTGAGATAGGACTTAAACCAGTTGAGGGCAACACCAGAGATACCAATTTCGATTAGACGTTGTTGGAGGATACTATGGCTGATGGTGTCAAATGCTAATGAGATGTCTAGTAAGGCTAGGATATAGACTTGTCCTTTGTCGAGGCCTTTGATAAGTTGGTCGGAGAGGGAAAGGAGGAGGGTCTCTGTACTATGGAATTTCCGGAAACCGTATTGTGAGAGGGCAAAGAGTTGATTGTCCTCAAGGTATTCCGTGAGCTGTTTGTTGATTGTTTTTTCGAGTAGTTTTGAGATAAACGGAAGGTTTGAGATGGGGCGATAATTGGACAGATCAGTGGGGTCAAGTTTTGGTTTCTTCAATATTGGCTTTACAATAGCTTGTTTGAGAGGGTCAGGTACATGGCCTGAACTAATGGAGGAATTTATAATGTTGGCTATGGGTTGTGCAATTAGGTTAGGGATAGATAGGAGGTGTTTTTTAGGGATCATATCTGAGGGGTGGGTGGATGGCCTGGCTTTCTTGATAAATGATTCTATTTCAAGGGCAGTGGTGCAGTCTAGTGAGGTGAGGCCCTTGGCGAGGTTTCTGGAAGGGGTTTGGTAAACTTCTTGGTAGGCTTGTGTAGGAGGAAGAGAGGTGGGGAAACAATTCAGCAGCTTGTTGATTTTGTCTTGAAAGAATGTAGCGAGTTCTTCGCATTTGGATTTAGCTACTACTTCGGGAATATCAGAAGGTGCTGATTTAGTAAACGAGGCAACATACTCATAGAGGGCTCGTGGGTTATATTGGAATTGGTGTATTCTAGCAGAGTAGTAATCTCTTTTCGCATTATTTAGTCTTTCACTGTAATGGTGAAGAGAGGCTTTGAATTGTGCTCGACGAGAGAGGGACGGATCCTTGCACCAGGCTTTTTCAGTTTTCCTAAGGTGTTGTTTCAGGTTTTTTAGTTCTTGTGTATACCATGGGTTCTTTGTTTTGTTATGGTGCTGGTGAAGTTGCCTAGATTGTAAAGGGCATATGTTGTTGGAGATAGTGTTAGTTATGTCATGCCATGAAGCTAAGGCAGTGTCAGCGTTTGAAAGATCTAGGTCGTTTAATTTGTTAGAGAGTGCTGTGATGAGGTCGTCTCTGCTACAGTTTTTCCTGTATTGAATAGTGTTGTTTGAAGTATGAGGTCTGGGGGGTTTCTTTACAGAGCAAGTGGTTCTTATGAGGTAATGGTCAGACCAGGGGATGGGAGTGCCTGAGGGAGGGTCAACCTGTATTTGGGAGTTGGTGAAGAGCAGATCGAGGGTATGACCCGCTTTGTGGGTTGGGATGTTGATGGATTGTTTGAACCCTAGGGCTTCTAAGGAGTCGAGGATGACGTTGCATGAGGGAGTTCGAGGTGAGCTGTCGACATGCAGGTTGAAGTCACCTAGGATGATTGCTGGCGTTTCAACGGAAATGTTTTTGGCAATGTATTCAATGAGAGACAAAGGGTTGCTGTCAAGGGTTCCTGGGGGGGCGTAGATCAAACAGATTTGCAAAGAAGGGGATTTAAAAAGGCCTATTTCAAGTTTAGGCGGGGGGGGGGTGATGAGTTGATGTATCATGTTAAATTCTTTTTTGATGGCTAGTAGGATACCTCCTCCTTTCTTTTTGGGCCTAGGGATCGAGAAGAGGTCGTAGGATTTGGTGGGTAGTTGATTTATGAGACTGAGTTGACAGCAGCTCTCTTGAAGAGTCCAGATGCCCTGTGTTCGAAGAGTCCTATTATGTGTTCCCCACCTTTTGGTGGAGTCATCCATCGCCAGTAGCACTTGATAGGGGAGGGAGCCAAGAGGACCTCTTTCCTTGAGAATTAAGGCACATAGCCACCACTATAACTCCCATTTTATAGTTGCTGTGATTTTGCACTGGAGACAAATGCAGTTAAGTTAGTTGATCTCACTGAGTATGTAGACTCCATTGGAGGTAGCAGATATAAAGACAATTCAGTGAAACCACATGGATAGCTGCTGCCGTGCAACCACGAACTATGAGGAGCCTTCTGGCTGACAAGCGTGGAGAAGAGACAAGGTTTAAAATCAGTAACATGGTGTTCACTTGGTCGGGAAGCAGAAATGTTCTTTCCTGCAGTGAATTTATCCAACCCCCGATGAATTTGAGTCTCTTAAGTGGGCTCCATGCTAGATTTCTCAAAGCTGATTAGAAAACCTACATGATGTAGACAACCTATGGTTGAACTCAGGAAGTGAAGCACTTCATCTTATAATTTCGCTGAGATAAGCCAATTGTCCAGGTATGGGAAGACTTGTATTCCCTGGAGACAAAGATGAGCTAAGGCATTTTGTAAAGACCCTTGGGGCCGACAAGAGGCCAAATGAGAGTACTTTGTACTGGTAGTGGGAAGAATCCGACTAGAAATGGAGGTAGTATCAATGCAAAGATGGGTATGTTAGTGTATGCATCCTTTATATCCAAGGCATACAACCATTTGTCCTTCTGTATTTAAAGGAAGGATCATGTTGAGGGAGATTATTTTGAATTTCTCTCAGAGTTTATGTTTCTTCAGATGTCTCAAGTTAAGAATGGGCTGAAATCTCCCAATTTTTGGGGAGATAAGAAAGTATCAGGAATAGAACCCCCCCCCCCCCCCCAATATGTTGAGATGCTGAGATCGGCTCTATCATTCATTGATGGAGAAACTATGACTCTTCCAGCTGAAGCTGCAGTATATGAGATGGATCCAGATGGAATGCTGACAATATGGAAGGAGATGGTGGCTGGGGAAAACGCAACTGGTACTCACACTGCACAATTTAGAGAACCCAGGAATCCTTGGTGATCTGATGTCCCTGAAAATAGAAGTAATGATATAGCTCACTTCTTTAAGAATAAAATAACTAATCTAATTGAAAGCATGGATCCCATTGTAAATCAAAAAATAAATATGCAAACCAGAGAAGTAGACACATGGTCAAGTTTTGAAGAATGCTCAATAGAAGAAATAGAAAGACTGATAATGACGTTAAATCCCACAATCCGTGGAGATCCAATATGGCCGCCGTGGGAGAGGTCGGTGTTTTTTGAGCTCCTGCGATTGGAATTTTTTTGCCTTGAACTATGCCCCATACCAAGAGAAAGGGTAAGGTGAGAGCGGAGCCTTCCTTACCCTCGACGCCTACCCTATCTCAGCCACGAATCGAGGGGTTCTTTACTCCGACACACGCTTCTAGTCCCGTGGTAGAGTCCGCTGGGAGCTTAACCGAGGGACACGCGCAAGCTTCCCTGGACGAAATATCATTATCACCACGGCAATTAGAGATTCTTTCTCCTCCCAACAAAGGATCAAGCCCGCATGAATACTTGCCTGTACAAGGTTTGGATACCGAAGGACAGGCGGTAATGGAGGTTCAAGCGGGCGAAAATTCCGGAGTTCAAGAGTCTGAAACTGCTATGGCCAGATCAGAGGTAATTTCTCTCCCTCTGAGCAAGGCGATTGACAACGCGCCGGGGCCTAGCATGAATACCAGCCAGCAGAGGAGTAAAGAGACGCTGACAGACGAGTCCGTGAGGATTTCAGAAGTCTGCCAGCAAGGATTGGTGAGTCAGACTCTTTCGGTGCAGAAACTTGTACACCCTAAAACTATCACACTTGACTCTATTTGGAATGCAATAATAATGCTAGAGAAAACAATATCTACTCTCGTGGTTGCTGTAAACTCTTCTCAAGGTATTATAAAGGAGCTTGAAACACATAAAAAAGACCAAGAGAAAAAGATACAAGAGATATCCAAAGAGGTACAATCAGTGAAAGAGATTCAGGTGAAAATGATACAAGCTGAAGAAACAATAGAAAAGAAAATTGAAAACTTGGAAAATAAATCAAGATACCTCAATCTGAGAGTTTTGAACTTTCCAAGCGTCAAAATGATATCTCCTCGAGAGACGTTTAGGAAATATATGATTGAGATATTAATGATGTCAGCTGAAGATCTACCGCCTATTGTAAACATTTATTTTTCTATAACACCAAGGAAAATAATACAGCAGGATCAAATAACTCTGGAACAGCCAGCTGGAGATGGGTTATCAATGTTTCTTGAAACATCTATGGAAGATCAAGTAGAATTTCTTGGGACATTATTGGTAACATTTAAATTTCCACAGGATAGAGATAACATTTTGAAGATGTATTTTCGCAACCGCGACAAGTTGTATTTAAAACAGAAGGTCTGGATTTATCCAGACCTCACAAAAGAAACCCAGAGACGTAGAAAAGAGTTTCTAAATATGAGTCAGGTTGTTAGGAGTTTGGGGGGCCAAATGATTATTCGGTATCCGTGTAAATGTTCCCTGAAATTAGGGGAAAATAAATATATTTTCTTCGATCCAACCCAACTAAAACAACTATTAGATAGTCGCTCAGAAGTAGTCTGAAAACCTGTCTCTAATTATTGTATGTTTTAGAAGCTCTGCCTCCCTTTTTTCTTGCAATTTATTTCATGAATGACATGTCCTGGAAGTACATATTGGATCTCCAAATTTCTTTATGCCATTATATAATCTAGGAATTAGTAATATCCAATTTTCTTTTTCTTTTTATTTTCATTTGTGATTCATACTATGGAAAATTTAAACTTATTATTTCTTTGTGAATGTTCAAAGTATGAAATTGGCAAGATAATATTTGGAGAAACTGATTCTGTATTTATATTATTTGAAAATAAAAATAAAGAATTCAAAAAAAAAAAAAAAAAATCCCACAATCCGTCCTCTAGACACAGTTCCAATACTGTCAATAAAAGCGATTGTGAACACTATTGCTCCAGTCGTGACTGCCATAACAAATCTCTCATTAAAAGAAGAAATAGTCCCCTGAGGTAATAAAAAGTGCTACCATCAAGCCGATATTAAAAAACCAGAATCTAGATCCCACCGTTCTAAACAATTTTAGACCAATATCTAATCTTCCATTTTTAGCTAAAATTTTAGAGAAAGTAGTTCAAAAACAACTAACAGAGCATCTGGAAAAGAATAATGTTCTTTTCCCAGCCCAATTTAGCATCAGGAAAAACTTTAGTACAGAAACTTTATTACTTGCATTATCAGATACGGTACTATGGGGTTTTGACAGTGGACAAACCTACTTTCTAATTTTATTAGATCTCTCGGCAGCCTTTGATACAGTTAATCATACAATACTTATCAACAGATTACAAGAAATTAGAATATCTGGAACAACTCTGCAATGGTTTAAATCATTTCTGGAAAATCGTTCATACATAGTCCAAATCAATAACGTAAAGTCTGATAAAATTATCCTTGATACAGGTGTCCCACAGGGCTCAGCGTTGTCAGCCACTCTGTTTAATGTGTACATGTTACCTTTGTGCCAACTACTGACTGGATTAGGCTTAATACATTTTATCTACGCAGATGACATTCAGATTTTAATCCCAATAAATGAAACTCTGGAAAAGGCATACAAACTGGCAACCATGTACTTAAATATTATAAAGCAACTACTTACGCATATGAGACTAAGCCTAAACATTAATAAGACAGATAATTCTACTAGAAAGAAAAATGAGACAGGACCCCCCTCCAGACATCTTATATGATAACAATATAACGATTAAATTAACAGATCAGGCTAGTAATCTCGGTATAATAACAGATACAGAACTCAATCTAAAAAAGCATATTACAGCGAAAATTAAAGAAGGCTACGGTAAATTAATGACATTGAGGCGGCTAAAGCCACTATTAATGGACGAAGATTTTAGAACAGTACTGCAGCTTTTAATTTTTTCAAGTACTGATTATTGTAACTCCCTGTTACTAGGCCTACCAGACTCAACAATACGCCCTATACAAATTTTACAAAACGCTCAGGCCAGGATTTTAACTGGGTCAAAAAAGAGTGACCACATCACACCTATATTGCAAAAACTTCACTGGTTACCCATAAGATATCGCATACAGTATAAAGTACTCTGTATCTTACACAAAATTATCTATGGAGAACAAACCGATTGGTTAAACACAGCAATCAGATTACACAAACCCCAGAGAAACCTGAGATCAGCTAATTCAAGACTGTTAACAATACCATCAGTAAAATCAGCCCATCTTACAGGCCGATACAGTACAGTGTGCTCCGATGGAGCGCACTGTTAGCCTGCTATTGGATGCGCGTTTTCCCTTACCCCTTATTCAGTAAGGGGAGGAAAACGCGCGTCCAACCCGTGGCACCTAATAGCGCCCTCAACATGCAAATGCATGTTGTTGATGGCCCTATTAGGTATGCACGTGGGATACAGAAAGTAAAATGTGCAGCCAAGCCGCACATTTTACTTTCAGAAATTAGCACCGACCCAAAGGTTGGCGCTAATTTCTTCCGGCACCGGGAAAGTGCACAGAAAAGCAGTAAAAACTGCTTTTCTGTGCACCCTCCGACTTAATATCATAGCGATATTAAGTCGGAGGTCCCGAAGAGTAAAAAAAGTAAAAAAAAAAAAAAAAATTTGAATTCGGCCCGTGGCTATCGGGCCGAAAACCGAATGCTCAATTTTGCCGGCTTCCGGTTTCCGAGCCTGTGGCTGTCAGCGAGCTCGAGAACCGACGCCGGCAAAATTGAGCGTCGGCTGTCAAACCCGCTGACAGCCGCCACTCCTGTCAAAAAGGAGGCGCTAGGGATGCGCTAGTGTCCCTAGCGCCTCCTTTTACCCGGATCTACCACGGACCTAATTTAAATACTGAATCGCGCGCGCCGGAAGAGCGGGCGTTTGCCCCCTCTCCCGCAGACTTTACTGTATCAGCCCGTTAGTCAGGTAAGAGAGAGAAGTATCTCCCTGGCTGGCCCAAAATTGTGGAATGAGATGCCTGTTGAGTTAAGGACCCAAGCAGAGAGAAAATCATTTAAAAAGAATTTGAAAACCTGGCTTTTTGGAACAGCATTTGGAGGGAATGACTAAGAACTATTCTAATACTATTTTAAGTACTTATTTATATAACATGAGGCGCTTAATTTTAACAACTGAAAGGGAGAAATTTATAGCATATACATCAAGTATTTTAATGTATTTTTAAATTGTTTTAGTAACATTGTATTTTATTGTGTTTTATCTGCCTATTGTATTTGATTTTGTTTTATTTACTATATTTTAGAAACAATTGCTCTTTATCTAATTTATTATTATTTATATTTTATACGTGGAAACCGTTGTGATGGCCAGTCTGAACAACGGTATATAAGAGCTTAATCAATCAATAAATAAAAAAAAATATCACTCCTCTATGAAAGGCTGGATTTGTCCCTCCACTGGGAGAGCTGGGAATGAATTATTCAGAGGGATCAACAACTAGGCACAGCTTTGGGATGGGCCTGTTTTGTGGTTCTCAGCTGATGGCATTCTCTTTGCTGAGGCCTGGATTGAAGTAGCTGTTGATGCTGGGCCAGAAGAGACAGCAGATAGTATTGTTGAAAAGACTGGAGTACCTCCTGTGGAAATATGGTTGTTTGTATGGTTAGAAGTAACATCACACCGTGGAGAGTTGTTCAGGAGCTGTCACATTTTGATCCTTTATCTCAAGCAACCATCTCCCAGAGTTTTTTGCCAAAAAGATTGTCCCCCAAGCAGTGATGGTCTGCCAGTTTTTCATGGACAACCTTACAGATGCTACTTCCTCAATGCCATGTGCCATTCGTCTAATCCCAATAGAGGCTGAGAAGTTATGTGAAACAGAATCAAAGGATTTGTAGATTGAAACATTAAGAAAATAAGAATTGCCATACTGGGTCAGACTGAAGGCCATCAAGTCCAGTATCCTGTTTCCCACAGTGGCCAATCCAGGTCACAAGAACCTGGCAGGATCACATATAGTAGAGAGATCCCATGCTGCTAACGCTCAGGGATAAGTAATGACTTTTTTGCAAGTCTGATTAATAAATAGGGGAATTGTGTTGCTGTTTCATACATCTATCCATCATTCCAAATTCTATTTGTGCTCCCCCCATAGAGCTTATTTTTAATAATTGCCACATACCCATACGTAATCATGCTCATAACCTAGGAGTAATCATTGATTTCAAACTTTCAATGTCTGTCAATATCACTGAGGTCACAAAAACATCATTCTATAAAATCCAGTTACTATAAAATCTCAAACCACTGCTTTTTCCCCAAGGACTTTTGTTCTGTGTTGTAATCTCTCATCCTAACTAGACTAGACTGCTGTAACTCTCTATACATTGATCTTCCAGAATACAAAATACAACTGCTTCAATTAATTCTAAATTGTGCTGCCATACTTTTAAACAATACCTTAGGCAGAGATCACATAACACCAATTCTTAAGCATTGGTTCATTGGTTACCTATTCGTTACCGAATTCAATATAACATTTTAATGCTCATTCACACCCTACTACATAGTACTACTTCAATTTGGTTATGCTTCACTCTACGAATTTATCAACCTCCCCTCCCCCCCATCAATTGCGATCTTCAGACAAAAATTACCTCCAAGAACCAACTGCTAGGTTAAACTTAACTCACAACAGTGCCTTCTCGGTTGCAGGTCCCACTTTATGGAACTCTCTTCCCAACCATATTTATTATTATTATTTATTGGCATTTGATCTCAATTGAGACATCACACCGATTTACATTCAGGTACTGTAGGTATTTTTCTATCCCCAGAGGGCTTACAATTTAAGTTTTTGTACCTGAGGCAATGAAGGGTAAAGTGACTTGCCCAAGGTCACAAGGAGCAACAGCTGGACTCGAACCCTGGTCTCCTGGTTCATAGCCCACTGCTCTAACCACTAGGCTATTCCTCCTCCCTTCGTCAACTTACTACAAAACACGACTTCAAAAAAATCAATAAAAACTTATCTTTTCTCAAAAGCTCTCTCAGATCCAGAACCTTAAAGTGCCAATTCAATTTTTTACTACTCCTTTTCAATTTCACTGTGATTTGTAATTTTTCCTTAATGTATGCTTTTTGTTTTTATTAATTATGTATGTTTTATCTCTTGTAAACTGCTTAGTTCTACTTTGTGTGTATACGCGGTCTATAAATATCTTTTAAATAAATAAAATAAATACATTTTGCACTCCTTTCCCATTTGCTGACGAAATTACCTTTTATTATGTATCATTTTGGTCGGAACAAAGGGCCAAGAAGAGGGCTGTTTCTACCGACATCCCAGAGAGCTCCCTTGTCAGCCCGATGGATGCGCATATGCTTCAAGGGGCATCCAGATCAGGAGGTAAATAAATGGAAGTAGAACGAGATTCACTTCCCCAATTCAATAACGTCGCTATCCCCAATCAAAAGAATGGCCCCTGTTAATTCTGCTGAGGCCAGAGTCCAGACCCTGTGATGGGAATCAGTGCGTGGTGATGACGATGAAGATGCAGAGACTCAGGTAGAGATCGCGGCTCCTCAGGGAACAGGCTCAGCTGCCAATCTGGCCTATCTCCGGCATCTCAGGGGTTTTTCTTGCTAAAAGAACTCAGCAGCAGTATGAAGAAAGGCTTCCCAAGCTCAGTGCTGTCTCACTTGAAAACTCATGATTTTTAAGAGCACCTCTTATACCATGGAATCAATTTGGGAAGCAATTGAGCATTTTAATTCTAATATTACTGCACAATTAAATCCATTGGTCGTTAAATATTCTGATTTGGACAACTGAGTGCAACTTCTGGAAATGGCTAATATAAATATGGGGCAACAACTTAATACTTTTAAACAAGAAATGGAAAGTAGTTCACACCTTTGTAAGATGCTTTAATGAAGGAAAATCAAATTCTATCCAACAGAATGGAAAATTTGGAGAACCTCATTAGAGGTAGAAATCTACAATTTATTAATTTTCCTAGAATTCCTCTTACATCTGCTAAGAAACTGTGGAAGAGATATCTTCCGGAGGTCTTAAAAGTTCCTTAACAAGCTACTCCTCCTGTTTCAAAAGTCTATTATGTACCTCCTTTTAAAAAAGGGAGTGAAGATGGACAAAATATAGCTTGTCTTACACTATCACTATGCATTTATGTTCTTAATTTTGTAAACTGTTGTGACAGTATAACTGAATGACGGCATAAAAAAATCTGTTAAATAAATAAAAGTAAATAAAATACAGATTTTACCACCAATTTGAATATTTCTACAGTGTTGGAAGCTTCTGATAGTGTGTTGGCTAGACCTGCCACTATGATCATTTCTTTCGGGTTGGAACTGGACAGAGACTGGATACTTAAATTGTTTTTCAGGTATCGGTTGGAAACTTTCCTTCAGTTAAAAGTTTGAGTATTCCCAGATGCGGCAAGACAAACTCCAAAAAAGAGGAAGCAATTTCTCATAATGAAGGCCAGAGTCTCTCTTCCTAATAAACTATCCATGTAAATGTTATATAAAGAATAGAGATACATCATATTTCTTTTTTCAACCATCTCAGCTTTCTCATTTCCTTAGTGATAAGTCATCTGCTGAGGAGGTGTTTTTACCATCAACAGCTGTCTGATTTCTTAGGCAAAAACTACATTCTGCATTTAAATAATAAGATCCCTGCTTTACTATTTTTCCTAATAGTTTGAGCTTTTGAATTGTTTAGAATTCTTTCTTAAAATTTTCTTTTTTGAATATCTTTCTCTTTTTTTTCTTTAACTCATTATTGCCTCGAATAGTACTTGGATTCCCATTGTTTGAGGACTAGGATTTGGAATATGGCATGTTCAATTTTTTATCATTAGACATTTATTATTTGATTACTTATGTCTATTTCTGATTTCATTTTCAAGTTGATTCTTGGAAAATTGTATATCAAAAATGCATAAATAAAAAATCTAATATATAAATAAATAGCAGTTTATGGATTTCTCTGTCTCTTTGGTCAGAGAGGTAAAGAAACTCTTCACCAAATCTGCAATTTGTTGGAGTGACTGATTTGTCCTCTGGCCTGGTGTAGGTAGCGGGACATTCTCTTCCGAGACCTGAATAGGTTCTTGCATGAGCATGGGCAATCTGTTCGACGTAAGTGTACTATACAGGATACCAGTTTGCAGTCTCCAGGCAAAGTCCTTCTGCTACTAGGTGGGATGAGGGCCCTGGTTATTAGAGGGGGCAGGAAGGCCTCACGACTGGCTGCACTTATCCCCAAAGGCCTGGGACACTGCAAACGGGGGGAGACACCACCACCACCACCACTTGCAGTGCACCTACAATTAAAGGTCCCATGGTGGGGAAACAGACTCCCAGCACTTACTGATGATGTTATGCGGTTGGGTATTTAAACCCAGCCTTGCCACCAACTCACTGCTTCAGCAACAGTCTCCTGCCTTGCCTGCAGTGCATGTTGCTATTCTTCATGTATTACTTTCCAGCCTTGTCTTGCTCCTTTGTCTCTCCTTGTTTTGTCTTGCCTTGTTCTGCTACCTTGTGCCCTCTGTCCTGCTCCTTCCTGCCCTGTCTTCCTCAGACCTACTCTGGTTCACCCTTGTCTTGGTCCTTTGTGTCCGTATTGTTTTTTTCCTCCTGCCTGAATCCTGGTATTGACTTTTGCTACAGACCTGGACCACTCTCTTGTCTGCCACCTGGTACTAACCTCTGTTATGGATCTAGCCTATACTCTTGCCTGCTACCTGGTACTGACCCTTGGTCTGGACCCGGATACTGTCTACTCGCTGCCTGCCTTGACCATTGCAAGCACCTGGACTCTCTCAGACTATTCTTTAAAGGACACTCACCTAAGCCCTGCCAGCCCCTGGAACCCAAAGGCTCAAACTGCGGGGAATGGAGCTGATATAGGTGAAGCTCCAGCTCCAGTTCATGTAAGGGTGTGTCCATCAGCTATCAGCATGGGCCTAATGAGTTCACCTACTATGCTGCATCAAACTTGCCACAGTCTAAGAGCTCACAACCAGGATACTGTGTTAGCAAAGCAACCTGATAAATCAAAGTCTGAGGTGGATATGGTGTTTTGACACCTTGGCTATTTCGGTACACTTCAATGGGTCTTTGGAGACACGTGTCTAGGAATGTGGTACAGGTCAATGATATTTCGTTGGTTGCATCACTGCATCATGAGATCATGTGATATAGGATCTTAAGCAGGATGTGACCAAAGAGTAGAGGCTTAGGTGTGCATCAAGGCCGCATGCTTCAGTGGTGCTGGAGTATCAAGTTCATTAGTATGTCAAGTGCATCAATGCTCCATGCATCGGGCATCTCGGCACCTCGTGTGGTGAGCACTTCAATACATCATGCAAGTCGATTCATTGTGCGTTGGGAACATGGATGCTGCTTGCAGCAACGGCGCCAATGGCTGCGTTGAATGTACTAGTGCTGATGCATCCCGCTTAGAGTTCTTGTGCTTCTTCGTTGCAGGCTGCAATGACTCCAGTCATTGATGCCGCTTAGTCTTCGATGCAGTATGACTGGTGGAACACAACTTCACGGCTTCAGCCTGAGCGAATGGGGGGAGTTTTAGAGAAGCTTCTGCTCAACTCTTCCCAGCAAGGCAGATGCGCACGCATGTTATAAAATCGCATGCCAGGTATCAGATGCACATGGAGGTGCACGCGTATGTTTTTAAAATCTACCCCATAGAGTTTACATCTGTGCTTGCTTGGACAAAACATTGAGGAGACTCACCAGGCAATGCCCATGTAGGAATTCCTGCATATGCTCAGAGCTCAAAGCTCTAATAGCTTGGAGAGACAAGTCTGTTCAGTACCACCGGATAATGTCACCCACATGTAATAGCTAATTCAGACTTCTTTTTAACAGAAGAACCAACTTCAAAAGGAGCATATCTGTATGTAGCTACATATTCTACTTTTTCAGTGCAGTAACTGGCTATACATATATGAATTTAGGTAGCATGCAGACAAGACACAAACGGAAAGCCATGTTATAGATTACACTTGCTATGAAATTCTGGTGATGAACTTTAACCTGAAGAGAACTGCAGACCTGAAAAAAAAGTCTCAAAAGACCCTGACCTTCACTCACCCATAATGCTTCAGCAAATGCTGCTCGGCCTCCTGCTGTGCTTCAGTGCCTCAGCACCACTCAGGAATTAATGAAACAAGGGGGTTTTCACAAGGCACAGAAAGCAATTATTTGAGATTGGATGCCTGCAGAAATCAATCTGATACACTCACAAGACAAAAAAATAAATAAATAACCATCTATATATCCAATATTTTCAAATGCCTTTTAAAAATCTATTTTGTAGGCTTTTATACATTAAATCACCATCCAGGTTTCTTCTGAACTTCTGCTTCAGTTCAATGAAGATGTGAATGGTGAAACAAGACTACTTTACAGGCCTTGCCTCAAAGGAAAGGTATCAGCTACAGAAATTTGACTATGCAGGAACCAGTTAATATAAAATACTTCTACAGAAAAACTGTACAAACATGCCATTCTGTAGACAATATCAAAAGTGGCTTTATGTCAACGTGACTTTATGGCCATCCATCGATTTTCATTCATACAAGGAGGACTGGCCTTCTAAATGTTCATCAAGAGTCCACAAACATATTCTTTGCACTATATTCTGTAATAAAACTTGATCTCCTCTAGCATTTGCCATGCTGTGAAAATGTCTACCTACCTTTCAGGCAAATGCTCAATTGTCAATCAGGGACAAAAGCATGCAAGAACATCAAGTTAAGTAAAGATATCACACTGTGTGTCCTGTAAGACAGGGGATCTGATATCAAGTGCAATTTCATTCTTTTTATAAAAACCATTGCAATATCCAGAGTGTATCTGTTCAGTAAATGCATCCGTAATGTAAGTCAGGTTTACTGGTATTATAAACGTTATCAGCGGTGTTTGCAAGGACAAAAAAATGGATAGAGATTTAATTGAAGACATTCACAAAATTGGTATGAAAGGGAAGGTGCTATCTACAGGACATCCCAGCTATGGCGTCACCTAGAAGCAAGGAGATTCTGGATTGTGTGCAGGAAGAAGAACTATGGGGGCAGCTGGTAACAGAACAAACATATGAGGGATCAATCTTGGACCTGGGGCTTGTAAATGGGAAGAGTTTTTCTAATGTCACAGTGAAGGATCACCTGGGATCTAGTGATCACCAAATGGTGTAGGTTCAGTATTACAGCAAGGGCAATATGATCAAAACTGTACAACAGGCCACCAAATTCACTGACTTAATAGCATCAGTTTTAGGATTCAATACCCACAATCCACTGTATCCCACTACAAAATGAAATGTCTTTATATAAGGACCATCATATTTCCAGGTATATAGGCCAACCGGTTGAAATATAATTGTCTATCTGGCTGGTTTGTGGCTAAAGTGAAATTGTCTATCTGATTTATTTTATGATACCATTCTGAACACTGGCTGTTGATGTTCTGCATTTCTGTACATTTCACATTAAATTCCATTAGACTGGGATATTAAAAGGCATGTTGAATACTGGCTTACTACACTAGTACCAAAAAGCAGAATATAAGTAAATTAAGTAATTTACACTAACAAGCAGGTCTCATTAATACCGACTACTTATATCACTAGCTAGCACTACCATATATTGTCATTTCTCAGTTATACAAGCTAATGTGCACATATAACTCATGCACCTCCTTCACCATATGCAAAATACCAGGTGATGGATATGGTACCCAAACTTCCTGGTTCATTGTATGAGACACCAATACATTAATGCAAAGCCATCTGTAATCCGCACTGAACATTCTGTGGAGTGCAGAAAGCAGAATATAAGCTTTTGAATGAATAAATAAATAAATACCTGTATAGTTTTAAGTTATGTTGGGAAGATATGAAGAATGAGTGCCCATGTATGATATGGTAAGATGGGATGATAGCAAGTGAGTTATCTTTTTTTGCATGCTTCTAGGTAACAATGGGTTTCCCTGCCTCTCCTGGCTGTTAACTCCATTCCTATACCCATTTTCTGGCTTCAGAGAATGCTATAATGTGTCAATTCCCCACTCTCCCCAGAATAGCTATACTGTGCAATCTAGTAAACTCTCTACAAAACTTACAAAGTTTGAACACACGACTGCAATGGAAATAGAATACATACTTAAAAAAGCAAGACCATCATCACACCCCTCTGATACTATCCCCACAAAACTTCTCCTCACCATACCAGACCTAATAGCCCCGCCTATCTCAAAGATAATCAATGCCTCCGTTGATTCTGGTACCGTACCTTTCCCACTAAAACAAGCCATCCTTAAACCTGCCCTAAAAAAACCCAAGCTTGACCCCTCCGATCTGACCAACTACCGCCCCATCTCTAATCTTCCTTTTATTGCAAAAATTCTAGAAAAAACCATTAACCGTCAACTTAGTAACTACTTAGATGAGCAACAAATCCTCTCTCCATCCCAATTTGGTTTCCGCAAATTACACAGTACAGAAACACTTCTTCTCTCACTCTCTGATTACGTATTGCAAAGTTTAGATAAAGGAGTTTCCCATCTACTAGTGATACTTGATATCTCGGCTGCGTTTGACACTGTAAGTCATCAGATTCTCCTCCAGCGTCTCTCTGATATAGGTATAACCGACCGCGCCCACAAATGGTTCAGTTCCTACCTCAGCGACAGACATTACAGAGTTAAATTTGGTAACCATGAATCTAAGGAAATCCCCCTTGGGCAGGGAGTACCTCAAGGCTCCTCACTTTCATCTACACTTTTCAATGTCTACCTCCTACCCCTCTGCCAACTCCTTTCTAACCTCAAGCTACCACACTATTTGTATGCTGATGACGTACAAATTCTTATTCCCATCACAGAATCTATTCCAAAAACCCTGGATATCTGGCACACTACTCTTACCTCAATAAACAACCTCTTAAATTCTATTCAGCTTGCCCTTAACGCTACAAAAACTGAACTCATGGTTATCTCACCCCCTACACCCCCACAGGCTATACCTACATCACTCACTATACCATCACACACACACTTCACCCAACAACAAGTCCGTGACCTTGGAGTTGTATTGGATGATCAAATGTCTCTCAAAAAATTTATTAATGCTACCCTCAAGGAGTGTTTTTTCAAGATCCATACACTCAAAAAACTTAAACCACTACTACACTTCTCCGATTTTCGTACTGTGTTACAAGCCATGGTTTTTTCTAAAATTGATTATTGTAATGCTTTGCTAGTGGGCCTGCCTAAAAATGCCATATACCCACTACAAATCTTACAAAATACTGCAGCTCGTATCCTCACGAATACGCCCATCAAAGAACACATCACTCCTATACTTAAAGACCTACACTGGCTCCCTATCCATTATCGTATACAGTACAAGATATTATCACTTATCCACAAATCCCTCCATAACCCAGAAATGAACTGGCCCTCCAATTCCTTTCAACTCAAGAACTGGCCCTCCAATTCCTTTCAATTCAGGAACTCCAGCAGGCCTACTAGAAAACCCTACATAGCCACCCTGCAAACCCCCTCACCAAAACTCTTCAAACATGTATCCACCAAAGCTCGTGCCATATCCCTAGCTGGCCCTATGCTATGGAATTCTATGCCTACTGACTTACGCTTGGAACTGTCTCCAAAAACCTTTAAACAAAAGCTCAAGACATGGCTATTCACAAAAGCCTACACATGATCTGCACATGTTCTTGCTTTACTCCCTTCTCCCTCTCCTCTCTACCTCTACCTCCTCTCTCTCTTTTCCATTAAGTTTAACCTCGGAAGACGACACCCCCCTTTTCCTCTAACCTTTCACACCTCCTCTTTACAACAGCCAACACTAGGCTCTTTCCTACCTTTTTCACCCTAGCTCCTTCCTTTCCATTTATAAAACTGAAGAATTTGCTTATTTGCAGCCCCACTTGTATATAATCCCTTCCCCTCACACCTTTCTCTTTTCCTCCCCTACCCAAATTTTTATCCTCTCCTTCCCTTGCCCCCCCTTATTCTCCCTTGACTCTGTTATAAATTGTAATGTTATAACTACTTTATATAATATTATCATTATATATCTATTTATATTTTATAAATTGTTTTGTTGTTGTTACATTTAACAGTTTTTAATGTAAAGTTTTCTCAGTTGATTTTCTTACTGTTTTATGTAAAACGCAATTGCGGATTTTGTTCTATGTACACCGACGTGATATCTCTGATGAGCGGCGGTATATAAAAACCAATAAATAATAAATAATAAATAAATAATAATAAATAATTCAGCTTCATGAAAACAAAGTTTTGCTATGTAAAAAACACCGGACGTTTCTTTCCTGCCACTTTCCCCTGGCAAAATGTGCAATATTCAAGAAAACCTTTTTAATTTTCCCGAATTCACCATGAGATACCTACCTAACTCCTTGCAATATTATTTTCTTTGAATCTTCTATTTCTTGTGCAAAAGAAACTTTTATTCATGTTGTATTTATCTTTATTTCCCCAATTGATTCTTATGAAAATGGGCCGAAAAACTGATTCTGCACCTACTTGAATCGGGCATTGTGGCAAATGATGTTTAGGGAAGTAGTTTAGCCTCTGTCCCTTAGTGTGAACCATATATACCAAGGACACTTCCTGCACACAATTCAAAATGTAGATAATGACAGAAGAGTAACTTAGATTGTGAGCCCTCTGGGGATAGGGAAATACTTACAGTACCTGAATGTAAAGCAGAATCTAAATTCTGCTTTACAAAAAAGCAGAATCTAAATCTAAATCTGTATATCAGGAAAGCAATAACGAGTCATTCATAATGCAATGAACCTGAAAATAAATGCCAGTCAAAAAATCTGTGTCTGAGTGAGGAAGATATTGTTATATGGCTAACTCTAGGACTGCTCTCCATCTAACTCAACTCCGCCCTGAAACACCCCAGACTACCTCCAAGTTATCTGGATAAATTTATTCAACTATATAGCCGGTCAACTTGGAGGCAGTCAGAGAATGGTGATTTTAAAAGCTCGAGTTTTGTCACTCTAAGTCCCAACCTTAGCTGGGCAAATCATTTTAATATTGTCCCCATCTCACCCCATCTCCCTTTACCTCTTTTTTTAGTGAAAATAAAATGGATTTCTCAAAAGAAAATTTGTGTGTTAAAAAAGCCCCTGTGACTGAGACAGCCACATTTCTATAGCTAATGTCTGTCTATAAGTCAAAACTTGATTTTATTTCAAGAACAATAAATCAAGAAAAAAAAATCTAAAGTTACCAGAATCGGACGGAATGTAAAATTATTGACTACACTTGCAGATCGGGGTCGGGAAGGGAGGAGGAGGTATCGGTCAACTGGGCCAGAGCAGGGAAGAAGGAAGAGGCAGCAGCAATGGATCAGGGCATGGGGGGAGTGGCAGAGACTGAGAGACAGATCGCACCTGGGGGAGAAGAGGCAGTGGTAGAAGCTGAGCAAGGCCTGGCAGACACAGGAAGTGGTGGCTGCAGCTGTAAATCAAGGCCAGGGGAGAATTTTCAAGTATTAGTAACCATTAAAAGTAAAACAAAAACGTGAAAAATTCTTTTTGAAATAACTGCTAGAACAGAAATTTTATGCAATCAGGTCATGGGCAACGTTCCCTCTAAATTTTGAAAGGTTATGTGTGCAAACCTTTTCTTTTGTGCAACTTTTTACAAGCTGAGTTCAAATTCAAAGCTTGCAGAGAACAACGATCACGGGCTTAAGGAACCTTATAGAAAGCACCATCAAGTGAATTGTTTTGGACCTGGGTGAACACCTACCATGCTTTGGTCTCCAGAATCAAGAAAAAATCCTGGAAGACAAATTCTCACAACCTTATTTTTGATAAAATGACCCCATGAAGAAGCTCAATGCAAAACTTACATTATAGTTCACATCTCCTAGACACCATATCTTTGTAAGCATGAGGGAGCCTTGTAGGAGTTCCTCTGCAATTTTATCTGTTGTCTTTTTTGTCAGGTAAGACATGCATATCTTCTCTCCCTGAACTTTCACTTGACCTTCAGTATTCGTCATTTGGCTGCACACTGGTTCTCAAGTTCTCTCATTCACCAGACAGCATTTACTGCGGCACTGGTTCAAGCTCCCAGAGCGTGTCCTGTACTTTGGGTCTTCAAGTTCCCTATATTGGAAAGCTGATTTACAGAGAGTCTCTACTAAGGGGCACTTGGTACCTAAACCTGATTTGCAAGGCTGTCCCTGCCTTCTCAAAGGGTTTTTCTCTCGTGTTGTCCATAATACAAAAGGCCTTTGTAAGGAAGCCTGACTCCAGCTCAGTGCTACAAAAGCTAAGAAGGACTAACATATTGCTGTCACTATTCTCCCACTGAGCCCCTGCATGCCAAACTAACTTAGAAGGACTGTGCCATGTCACTTTTTATATCCCGACAATAGATCAAAGGCAGTCCATTCCCACAGACTGCAAGGTCTCTTACTCCCAATAGGTTAACAATAAAGACGGCACCAATGACTCGTTTTTCATTGTGGTCAGTATCTCCCCTATAGGCCGAGGCATTATATCATTAACATCTGCTTCCAATGATGCTAACAATTCTGGAACCATGGCCTCCCTGCATTCTAATAGCCACTAGCCCAATGTGACAACCCACACATTATAAAAACAAAATTAACAGTTTTACACAGTTGTGCAGCAAAAAAATAAATAAATAAAGGTGGCTTTTGTCAGGCACTGGGTGGTGGGGGAGTTATTAAAATCTCTTAAAGAAAAGTGCAATTGCTGTGAACAATTAAGGCTGCAGCACTAAGAAACAGCTGAGTGACAAGACCTCAGCTCTAAATTGTGGCCTTGAGTGTCATTCAAAGCAATCTTCCCCATGCAGCTGAAGCTTAGAAAACTGTACTGTTCATTCCACTTACGATAAGCTGGTCAGTAAACCTTGTATTTACATAATATTTACAGGGCTGGAATATAACACGGATTTTATTTTATTTTATTTTTTTATTTTGCAGCTGGTAGCAAGTTTCCAGAGTCTGCTTTCATCATAAATTCAGTTATCTGCAAGCTCAATATTGCATGCTTTCTCTTTTCTTCTCTCTTTCTTTTTTCTACTGTGTGCAACACAGCAAGTAGTACTTTGAAATATTTGCTGGTGATGAACACTCCCCGTGCTTTAAGACACTGAAGGGTGATTTTTCGGTCTATTTCATTTCATTTCATTTATTATTTATATACCGCACATACCATACTCATATAGCCGATCAAGGCGGTTCACAACAATAAAATACATAAAAATACATCATTTAAAACACATAAAACAAATTAAAATGTCAAACCTTCCCTTTAACCATTCTATTTACCAACGTGAACGGTTTTGAAAAGTGCCCTCATAGGGGAAGATTTTTCAAAGGGATCTCCACGGATAAACAGGCTTATCTGCGGGAAAACTCCATTTGAAAACTGCCCTCCCCCCACAGGGAAAAGGAGTAGCACAGGAGGGGGGGATGGGGTTTGAGTTCAGAGTTGGTGGCCAGGTGAAGGCAGGGGGATTTCATTTAACTCCCATACCACTTTTCTCCGCACAATTTGCAACTACAAGTTATGTGGGGTAAAAATGCAAGATGCCATTGGTTGGCCAGCAGATTTTGAAAGGCAGACTCCATGAGGCATTTTCCCTTGAAAATTGGCTTGCAGGCCCATGGGTATAAGGTACTCACCCACCGTCAAGTGCCACAGGCACTATAAAAATTGTCCTTATCGAGAGTGAGTTTCAAAACAGCCCACAGAGGGCCAAAAGTTTGCGGGTATGGTATTTTCAAAGCAAACTTACATAAATTTGCTTTGAAAATACTCAGGTAATTAAGCAGGTATGATCAACACATTCACTCAATAAGAATTCCACCTCCTCGTTGGAAGGCAAAACTTATATGTGTATACTTACATGAATACTTTTAAAAATTATCAAAAAAGTATGGGCATTTGTGCTGACTCTATCCCAACTCTGTCCTCTGGAACACTCTCCTCAGTTGCATGTAAGATTACGCATGAAACTGGATTTCGCACATAATTTTGCATGCACTGAACCTGGGTCAATTTTAGAAAAGCCATTTATACGCAAATATCTGGGTTTTCTGGGTGGAACTGGCTTTGAAAATTATTCCCTTAAAGCCCATAGAGATAACTTTCAATCTTAACCTTGCTTCGTTCAGCAGCCAGTGAAGGTCACGTAGAACAGTAGTGATATGATCATAGTAACACAGCAATGACAGCAGATGGTCCATCCAGCCTGCTCAGCAAGTGGCTTATGCTAGTAATTGCCACTCCATGCAGGTTACCCCCATGTGTTCTTTTAAGGGTAGCAACTGCTGTTCATTCCTCTTTTTCCAGTTAGTAGCCTGGCAGCTATATTTTGTAACAGTTGCCATCTCTTGACGCTGCTCTTAGGTAGTCACCAATATATAGACAGATACAACAGGCCAGTTTATTTGTTGCCAAAGAATGACCAACAGTGGCAAGATCTTCCTGGCACAAATATAGTCGAAGTTGACGAATCAGACATAAAATGATAGAATGTGAACCGAACTATATTTTTCTTTTAGTTATATTCTTTCAACAGCTCTAATTGGGGATTGTGGCTTATGTAGCATGGTTCCTGGAAAATGAACTCCACTGACAATTCAATTACTATCCTATATAGGCCTCTCAAGAGTCTGTGAGAGACAAGTCATTGAAAACAGACAACGTATTCAGGCATACTGCCTTTTACTTTGAAAAACAGGATATTTAAAATGGCATGCCATGAGACTTCAGTGGATTTTTCCAATTATTAGAAAGACAGCAAAATATAATGTCCTACATTCAGAAATGTATTTGTATTCAGAATTTGCATATAACTGATAATAGAACCAAGCAATAGTTACACCCAAGAAAGATTATGATGCACTATTAGAAAGACTGGTGTTCCTAAGGGTATGCCTGAGAGCCAGAGGTCTGGAAATCCTGTTCTTAAAATCTGCAATTATTTCAGCTAAGCCATGCAAAAACAGCATCAGACATGGTGCTCAAAGCTGCCAGCCTGCTGTTCAAACTTGGTCGGTGGGCAGTCATCAGAGAGATGAGATATTGTCTGGACCAATTCACAAATCCAGGGGCAGATCTTAAAACATATGCACGGGCGTAATTTGTTTGCGCAATCCAGCGTGAACTAATCTACGCCCGATTTTATAACATGCGTGCACTGCCGCGTGCATGTTATAAAATCCGGGGTCGGCACACGCAAGGGGTTGCACACATGTGCACCTTACGCGCGCCGAGCCCGAGGGGAGCCCCAATGTCCCCGTTCCCTTCAAGGACGCTCCGAAATCAGAGCGGCCTTGAAGGGAACTTTTTTTCCGCCCCCCCCCCCCCCCGGCTTCCCCTCCCTTCCCCTATCTAACCCACCCCCCATCCCTAACTAAATCCCCCCCCCCACCTTTGTCGAAAAAGTTATGCCTACCCGAGGCAGGTGTAACTTGCGCGCGTCGGCTGGCTGCCAGCGCGCGCCATTCCCCAGCCCGGGGACTGCTTTGAAGGCCTCGGCCACACCCCCGGAACGCCCCCGGGCTGGCGCCACGCCCACGGCCCTACCCCCGAATGCCGCGTCGCCCACGACACGCCCCCTACACCCCCCCCCCCCAAGTAAAGCCCCAGGACTTACGCGCGTCCCGGGGCTTTGCATGCACCGCGGCCTATGCAATATAAGCGCGCCGGCACGCAAGCCCCTGCTCGCGTAAATCTGGCTGGATTTAAGTGCGCAGGGCTTTTAAAATTTACCCCCCAGAGTTGGAGGGGGGGAGGTGGGAGTTTAACATGATCAGAACTGGCTGCATGTTGGCCAACACTTGCCCAAAAGCAGCTTGGTATTTCCCTCTATAGTAAGAGGCCACAATGCCGAAGGATAAGACTTTGTAGGGGTTTACTCAAGCATTTTGCTAAGTGGCACCAAGCAGGAGAAGACCACCACTAACCGAGACTACAGAAGAGTGCTTTGCACTACAGGCTTCATGTCCTAGCCCTGCATTTCCATCAGCAGAAGCTCCTCCAGGACAAAACAGACACGCTGGGTTCAGTTTTGAACTGGTTTAACTTGCTAACTTCAGGAGTTTACCTGTTACATCTCGGCTTCTCAAAATTCCCCCCCCACTGAACTAAACCTGCCCTCCTGTACTAAGCAGGCAGTCAAGTTCAGCAAAGAGAGAAGGGCTCTAGAAGGGTGTCCAGGGTGGGCTTCAGACTTAGCCTTTACAATGCAACCCACTCTATGCAACTCTAGTAGAAGGCAGGACAATCAAACTGAAATGAACAAGGTGCTGCTTATTTTCTCGAAATTTCCATGTAAATGTTTGGTAAAATGGTTAATTATGTTTTGACAAATCAAAAACCAAAAAGAACCAAAAAACTGTCTTATCCGTCAAAACCAAACAAATTCGAGAGATTAATTGTGCGCTGAGTAAAAAAGAACTTTCTCCGATTAGTTTTAAATGTGCCCCATGCTAACTTCATGGAGTGCCCCCTAGTCTTTCTACTATCCAAAAGAGTAAATAACCGATTCACATCTACCCGTTCTAGACCTCTCATGATTTTACTGTCATTCTCCACCCAAATGATAATGCCTAAGCCTCACTGCTTCCTCAGCTGCTTCTTCAGTAATCCACACACCACCATGACCTGACATTTTAGCAACAAATATTTCAACAGTGCTCTACCAGCAAGTTTGCCCTGAAGTAATATATAAGAATGCACATCAAGAAATGCCAGGGGCAGACAGTTGGCTGATGGTGAGCAGTGGTGGCTCCTGGAATTAAATATCCCCTGAAGTGAGGCAGCATTACTTAACATTAGCATGTCAGTAGAATTTAATGAAATGATTGCAATATTATATTTCAAAAATGAAACAGCGTTGTAATTTCATTACACAGTTATGTTGTTATAGCATGCAACAACGGAAAGCAGAGGATTTATGAGGCAGACCCTCTCCCTTTAACTCAAGTCCTGTACTTAACCTCTCTCTAAAAATATATTAATATAACAATATAATAAACTATCATGGCAGAGAAGCACTGTCCTATCTGCCCAGTTGCCCCTGCCTACACTTCTGTAGCTAAGGATATCTCCCAGATGTCCACTGTACAAGTTTGACCACCTACACTGACTGCTCAATCTCTGGTCATCACCCTCAATTTTCTCCAACAGACCAGCACTACAGCTCTGAAAGTTTCAAAGTATCCCCATGCAAAAGGGTTTCCCCAATGCCTCCAATATGTAGCATTCTTGAAAAAATCATCACAAACGCACAGTAATTTAGCTCGACAGAAGGTCTCTCTGCAACCTTTTTCGTTTCTAGATGGAGAAAAACACCTACTTTTCTGCATTGACAGCAAATGTCAAATAAGATCTGCTGCCTTGGGAAATGTAGAGCTTCAGAGCTCAACCTCTCCTGCTTTCTACAGTTGCCGTTGAGAAAAACAGTACCACAAATATCATTTAAAAAAAATTAAACACATCAGAGGTCTTTAGTCTAAAACAAGTTTGCTATACGGACATCATACCCTCCTAAAACAAAATCATAAGAGAATTCTCCATGCTGCGCATATTAGAAAATCTGATCTATTGTCTTGCAGACACTGATCAGTTCTCTATTTTCAGAGTAAAAGTGCTCCTGTTAAGAGTGAGCAAAAGATGAAATTAATGCTACACTTACTACACACAGAAAATTAATTTTCTACAGCAGGAAACTAACTTCTGTGTTTGAGGAAATGGCTCACTAGTCCCACGTTTTTTTTGTTTTCCCTCTACCTGCAGGTAGATGTGTTTGCCTAAACTGCCAGCAACCGTAAATTCCTAGGGGTACACCGCAGAGACGAGTGTGAAGTGCTTCCAATCAGGTTTGTTTATCAATTTCACAAACCTGCAAAAAGTGTCAAGCTTCCAGCAACTTGGCAATCCTTACTGAAGGAAAAGATTAAAAAAAAAACAAGAAAACTAGTGCAATCTTCACAGGACGAGCACGGTTAAAAATCCCAACATAAAGGAGCACAGGAGAGGCTGGATGCTAACAAAGACAACCTCGCAGATCTTGGTGGCTGTGTGGATTGTTTTAGGGCTTGGTAGTGGGGCATGGAAGGTGGCCTGAATTCTGGACTGGGGGTTGGTCTTATGGGATTAAGAGGAAGACAAGGTGTGGACTTGTTAAAACTTAACACCGTGGTTTAAAAATACTGGCACATGCAAAAAAAAAACAAAAAACCCCCATGTATATATATGATCAAATATGTTCCTAGTACTTTGCTTACATGACAGGTGAGAATTTTGTTGCAGGTGCTGTCTCCAAATGAAGTCCTGCTGTCCACGCCCTTGAAATCCTTGCTGGCTCTGGCTGTCTTGTTCTCATTGCACACTGTAACCTCTCTCAGGTCTCTTGATGCTGGACAACAAACCTAAGCTTCCCTACTCCCTTGCCAAAATAAAAACAAACATCTACCTCCCTCGTGTCCACCTACCAAACTTCCAATACAAAGCATATTTATTTTTGTCTACCTTGGTGCTTGCACTAGGGTACTGAGTATTCATCTAAGAATAAAAATAAGAAGATTTCCCATTTGATCTCTGGCTCTTGGCTATTCGCTATGCACCAGCGGCTTACTTTCTGGAGCAGCGGCACTCCCTGGGTGCTTCCCCTGTCTCTCCCCTGGAACCGTCCTCAATTAATTTTTACACATCTGTTATGCTTAACTCACCTCACCTCCGTAAACGAGGCCCAGCTCGCTCGCACACCTCATGCAACTCCTGTTTCCTCCTTACAAGCTTTCACCACTCCCCCAAAGAAAATCATCCCAAACTCTCTCCCCCAGAGAAAATAATCTCAAAACCCCCACAAGAGAAAATCACCCCAAACTCCTCCACACACGAAGAAATCACTCCACTCTCTCCCCCAGAGAAACTCATCTCAAACTCCCCCGCCACAGAAAAATCACCCGAAACTCCCACCACCGAAAATCCTCAGAAACCCCCCCCCCCCCCCCCCCAGGAACAAAATCACTTCAAAATCCCTCCCCACGGAGAAAATCACCCAAACTCCCACCACAGAAAATCACTTCTCAATCCCCCCAAAGAAAATCACTCTAAACTCTCCCACAAAGTAAATCACCTCAAACTCCCCCCCCCCCGAAAATCACCTCAGTACCCTCCCCCAGAGATAAATCACTTCAAACTCCCTCCCTAAAGAAAGTCACCTCCAGACTCCCTCCCCAGAGAAAATAATCCCTGACTCCTTCCCCTTGCCGCCGCCACCACTAGGCCTCTCTCTTTTCAGCCACTGCTGACTCAGCCTGCTGAAAGTCTCTCCATGGCAACAGAGATTTAAAGGGCCCATGCACCTTTTACCTTGCCTGACCCCGCCTCTCTGTCCCGTGTTCTCCCAACCTGTCTTTCAGTGCAGCTTCTAACCATCTCTGCTACGCTTACACCCACTGCGATCACTGGACAAAACAGCATCTAGGGCTAAGGGCGGCTTTCGCTTGACGTCCTCCACCCAGCTCGGCAGCCAGGGCAGGCGTTCTCCCTTGCCATGGCTCTGCTTAGAGTTCTTAAAGGGCCAGCAGCCTAAACTAAGTTAGGCTACAATATCCCCAGTGAAGGGAGGTTTCTTTAAAGCCCTGAAGGCTTAACTTGGAGGTTTTCAACACTAGATTATTAACTCCTTGGACAGAGATGGAATAACTCACGTTTCTGGGGTGTTACTCCACGTTACTGTGCTCCAGTGTTGTCCTGGACCCGGGCCTCCCAGATCCATGGTGGATCATGAGAATCCCAAGTCCAAGTCCATGCTGGCAAAGCACCATAAACTAACACTAGCATCAGAAATGTGCATTAATCTTTGGTCTCTCTCCTCGGGCATAGGACCTCTGACTCAGAGTGTCTCTGCTCCAGATCCCCCTCTCCCCACCCTGAATCAGAGACACAGAATTGTTGTATGTGCACTTTTTTGCAGAAGATATAGACTGGCACATACAATAATTCTGCTGCAAAAGTGCCTGCTCCCAAGAGCTTAGTTACACATATGTTTCTGTGTCTGTGTGCTGCACAGAGATGACAACTGTGTTAATACATGTCTGCCACAAACAGTAGCACTTTTGTTTTAACTTTATGCCTAGAACCCTTTTCAGTTGCTTTATGTTAAAAATCATGATTTATGTGTATAAATACATTTGAATTTATAAAACAAGATTTATGCTTGTAAAACAAGATTTCTGCACATAATACATGATGTATGCCAAAAACATAATTTTTGCAAGCAACTCCTATGAAAAAAGCTGAGTGTACAGTTTCTCTCAGGATTGTGCACACATTTTTATGTTAGCGCTCATTTTTTTTTTTACGCTTCAGTAATTTGTATGATTCAGCATTAGAAGTAAATTCTTTTTTTTTTTTTTTACAGCATGTGAGGAAAAAAAAAATGCACTGGAATTTTGCAGGCATGCTTTGCTCACGTCTTACTATCGGGCCGATACAGTAAAAACGCGGGAGAGCGCGCGATTCAGTATTTTAATTTATTAAAATTAGGCCCGGCGGTAAAAAGAGGCACTAGGGACACTAGCACGTCCCTAGTATCTCTTTTTTGACGGAAACGGCGGCTGTCAGAGGGTTTGACAGCCGACGCTCAATTTTGCCAGCGTCGTTCTCGAGCCCGCTGACAGCCACGGGTTCGGAAACCGGACGCCGGCAAAATTGAACGTCTGGTTTTCGACCTGCCAGCCGCCGACCCATTTTAAATTTTATTTTTTTTTTACTTTTTTAAACTTTCGGGACCTCCAACTTAATATCGCCATGATATTAAGTCGGAAGGTGCACAGAAAAACAGTTTTTACTGCTTTTCTGTGCACTTTCCCGGTGCCCAGAGAAATTAGCGCCTACCCAAAGCAAAATGTGCAGCTTGGCTGCACATTTTGCTTTCTGAATCGCGCTGGAATACCTAATAGCGCCCGCAACATGCACTTGCATGTTGCGGGCGCTATTAGGTTCGGGGGGGGGGGGTTGGATGCGCGTTTTGGACGCGCTATTACCCCTTACTGAATAAGGGGTAAAGCTAGCGCGTCCAAAACACGTGTCCAAATGCCGGTGTCCAAATGCCGATGGAGCGCACTGTACTTAATCGGCCTGTAGGTTGGGCCATAAATTAGGCTAGGGTCTCACCAAACTCAGCTACTGTGATTTTTGACCATATCTGGATTTTCACACCCTAGCCCAAATATGCGAAAGGGTCCGTTTCTTAGATTTGGATTATATGCACACTAACGCCGCTCACAAATATGCGCTGTGGACATTAGCCAGACCTAGCTGATGGTTTCCAAGGACCGCAGTTTGGAAAGCATGCCAGCTAGAACAGCATGATTCTTTTACGTAGGCAGTGTAATTTCAGAAAACTTGCACTGGGAAGTCTGTGTAATATCTGGTCCCTCTCTAGGACTGGTTTCCACACTTATTTATTTATTTGTGTGCTTTTATATACCTAAGTTTGGAGAAGTCCTTCACTCCGGTTTACAGTTATAACAACGTAATACAGTAAACAATAACAGGCATCTTGAGCGTTGGAAACATCGTGATGTGGTAAACTATAAAGGGTGGTTTTGAACATTGAAACATATAAATATAAATATAGTAGTACTATAACATTTCGTATTGGTACATTTTCAACTTTACATCGTGAGTGATAGGTAGGGTAGAGGTAGGGTAGGAGAGGGGGAAGGGAGGGAGGAGAGGGAGGGATGGGACAAGGGAGGTGGAAGGAGAGGTAGGGGTGAAAAGGGGGCATGAGGGGGAGCGGGGGATGGGGTTCTGGAGGGAGAGAGAAATGACTACGGGGAGGTTAGAGCATGTATAGATTAGGTAAGGAGGGGGGAGGGGATTAGGTAAGGAGGGGGGAGTGCCACATTCTCATTTTTAAACACATCTAAACATGGTTTTCAGTCATTTTCTCCCCCTCAGCAAAGACAGCTGCCAGTGTGGAGGGAGTCTTGAGAAACAGACTCAGGATGCACAAGGTGCTAGATTCCTCAGGGAGCCAGGGTGAGGTCTGCAGGCCCCTGGGACCAAGAATCATGGCAGACATGGCTGGGACAGATGGGAAACAGGAAAGGGTTAAAATGAGGAAACACCCCCCACCCCTCCACAGGTAGCTGTGAATGAAGGGCCAGGGCTCCAAAGCCCAGTTGGAGGCGCTTGGAATTGAGCTGGAAACCTGAAAGAAACAGGAGGAAGCTGCTAGGCATCACAAATAAAAAGAAAGAAATACAAACTGATTTTCAAATCTTTTATGGATATGTCTTCTCTGTGGCTGTTTTAACACTTAGGCTATCAGGACATCAGGTTTTATAGCAAAGCCAAACATGCAGAGGACTCCGGGCAAGAAGACCTCATGGTGCATTTAGAAAACCAGACAGGTCTGGAAGGTATCAAGAAATACTTTAGGGCAGGAGCTGGAAGCCTGCATTCTCTGCACACAGCTGCAAGTTTAAAGTTAATGAAATTCTTTAAAATAATTATCCTCCGTCAACATACAATTATGGAGTTTAGATATATGTGTGCCTCTAGGAATGCCATTTCATTTCAGATGCTATCCAGCTATTTACTTTTTTCCAGTTGTATGCAGAATTTCTACTGTATTTAATGCAAATGCGTACTGTGCGTTCACAGATGTTACAAGCACAGAACTGTGTACTTTCTTTACCAGCAAAAAAGCATCAGTTCAAATAGTAATTACACTCAAGTTACTGCTGACAAACTTAAAACCCATCTCCTGGCATGCTCAGCTCAGGATGGTACTTTCAGTATTTCCAAAAATATAGATTTCTATATCAGCCAAGTCACACAATATTCCTTTCTAATTGTAGAGTCAAGTGAAAGTTCTTTGCAGCTGAGGCCCAGACACAAACAGTGAAACTTTTCAAATGGGTGGATTCCATACGTCACATTCACATGAACATCGTTTCCATCAGCCCACAGGCATCCTTCCTCCAATGTAGACTATCAAGATTCTATCCCACCTACTCCTGACACTTCAACACCTTGCTACGTTACTACACATTTAAAACCCAATTTACTAATAGGGGAGCACATGGAAAAAAAATGTTTGTTGCTTTTAACTATTTTGTTTTTGTAGGTTAATTTTTAGCATGCACTGTTTTGTTTTGTTTTTTTTATAACACACGCTACTTTTCACAAATCCAGACCATTTTGTGAATAGTGTGTTCTAAAATATGTTTTGCATGTGCTAAATACAAGAGATGTGCATTCGTTTATCACGAATTAGACAATTTCAAAGAAATTTCCTAATTTGTCCTGGTTCGGGGGACCCGAACCCCGAAACGGATTTTCCCCGAACTATGAGGAAAATTCGTTGTTCGGGTTAGCGTGAGGGGAAGGGGAACCTTTATTTAAAAAAAAAACCCACCCCAACCCTTACAATTTAGTTTATTACAACCCCCCACCCTCCGGACCCCCACAAAACTTGCCTAAAATCCATGGTGGTCCAGCAGGGGTCCCTGGAGGGATCTCTCGCGCTCGGGCCATCAGCTGCCAGGAAACAAAATGGCGCCGGTGGCCCTTTGCCCTTACCATGTGACAGGGGCTACCAGTGCCATTGGTCGGCCCCTGTCACATGGAAGGAGGAATGGACGGCCGGCGCCATCTCGTGCTCCTACCATGTGACAGGGGCCAACCAATGGCACTGGTAGCCCCTGTGACATAGTAAGGTCAAAGGCTTTCGGTGACATTTTGAATACTTGCCAAAAGTCCCTGGTGGTCCAGCGGGGGTCCTGGAGCCATATCCTGCACTCGTGCCGTCAACTGCTATTATTCAAAATGGCGCCGATAGCCTTTGCCCTTACAGGAAACAGTGAGTAGGTTTAAATGGTCAGTTTTCTGAGTGGAAAAAGGTAAACAGTGGAGTGCCTCAGGGATCTGTACTTGGACTGGTGCTTTTTATAAATGATCTAGAAAGGGATACCATGAGTGAAGTGATCAAATTTGCAGATGACTCAAAATTATTCAGAGTAATTAAATCACATGCAGATTGAGATTAACTGCAGGAGGACCTTCCCTCCAAGGCCGCTCCGAAATCGGCCTTGGAGGGAACTTTTTTTCCGGTTCCCCCCCCCCCCACCTTCCCCTCCCTTCCCCTATCTAACCCACCCCCCAGCCCTACCTAAATTCCACCCCACCCCCCCTTACCTTATTTTATGTCTTACGCCTGCCGGAGACAGGTGTATCTTGTGCACGCCAGCTAGCTGCCAGCGCGCAAACCTCTGTCCCGGCCGGAATGGAGGAGGGCTCGGGACATGCCCCCGGACCGCCGTCACACCCCTGGACCCGCCCCCAGACCGCTCCTGATCCCGGGCACACCCCCAGATCGCCGTCACGCCCCCGGACATGCTCCCTTCCTTTCCCTTTTTCGAAGCCCCAGGGCATATGCGAGTCCCGGGGCTTGCGTGCGCCACAGAGCCTATGCAAAATAGGCTTGGCGCGCGCAGGGGCAGATTTTCTCGGGTTACGCGCATAGCCTTTGAAAATCTGCCCCTTAGGGAATAGCCACTGCTATTAATTGCATCAGTAGCATGGGATCTATTTAATGTTTGGGCACTTGCCAGGTACTTGTAACCTGGATTGGCCACTGTTGGAAAATGGATGCTGGGCTTGATGCACCCTTGGTCTGACCCAGCATGGCAATTTCTTATGTTTGTATGTTCTTAGAGTTAAGAACCTCTGCCATAAGCACAGAGAAAACACAAAACAAAAACCATAAGAGTTGCTGATGTATGTGTTCATTTTATTCTACTTGATACAAACAAGCTGAAAACTAATGAAAGGCTGCAGAAATTATGGGTGGCCATCTTGGACAATGCTCTCACAAAAAGAAAGGGAGAGCGATGTTGGCTTAACAGCAGCCTACGCTGCCAGGCACGATGGTTGCCGAAGAAGAGATAGCTGAAGCTAAGTAAAAGCTTTTTTTCCTGTCAGTCCTTCGACACGGCTCTCATGTAATTTGTGTCAGGCAGCGCCATGCTGGCAAGGAAGGAGAGAGAAGAGCAGGCTGCGTTTCCCAGGGAGAGAGGCGGTTTCAAGCATCCACCAGCTATCAGCATGTACTGAAGGGAAAGTCCTTGAAATAGGGGAGGAGAGCAAGGGGCGGGGGACCAGGGGGCTGACCTGCAAACCCGCAGTTGCAGAAGAGCCCTCCAGGCCCATAATTTTCACGCTTCTCTGCCTCCTTTTAGGGTTTTCTGCAATGTTCTCACTTTAGCCCGAATTTTAAAAGGCCCCCATGTGTGTAAAATGCGGGGGCTACAAGCGTGGCTAGGACCTGCGCGCGCTGCAAACATTTTGCAAAGGGCCCAGCCACGAGCATAATCCACAATACACACAGAAGTGCCGAGCCAGCTAAAAGGGGCAGGCCGGGGGGGGGAGGGTCTGGGCGGAGAGCACCATTACACGCTGTCCCAGGGAAGCTCACGCCGGCAGCCGGCTAGCATATGGAATTTACTTATGCTCGCAAGGAGCAGTAAGTATTAAAACAAAAAAAATTAGGGGTAGTTAGGTAGGGGTTAGGGGTCAGGGTGGAGAGGGGAAAAGAGAGGAAGGTTAGGTAGGGGGGTAGGGAAGTTCCCTCCCAGTCCGCTCCAATTAAGGGAACTGGGGAAAAGGCCGATCGCGTCGCCGCACGAAATTGAAAAATTCTGCCCCCGCCTGTGCGCGCGCCCCCGCCCATGCGCGCACCGATTATAAAATCGGGCGCGCGTGTGAGCAAGGATATCATATTTTGTAACATGCGCGCAGCGACGCACACATGTTATAAAATCGACACGTCCATGTGCTCGCGCCGGAAACTGCACGCAGGTCTTAAAATCGACCCCCTTTGGGTTTTTTGTTTCTTTTTTAAGGGGATTGGGGTTGGGGTTGGCATTCCCCCCCCCAGTTAGTTTAGCAGATTTATTGGATCAAACTTCTGGTTGAAGCTAAGCAGACAAGTGGGGAGGGAAACTTAAGAGTATCATTGGCCCTTACCAGACAATGCAGAAACAGAGGAAAACTGAAGCAGGATTTTAAAGGAAAGAAGAACATGGGCGCACACGAAGGGGAAAATGGGAGATCAGATAATATTCCTCCAAAAGCTCCAACTTTTTCATTTATTTCCAATATTCTGGGTTTCCTTTTACAGCTTCCGGTGCGCTGTGCCATTGTTTCCCTTTCCCCGCACTTTTTTGTCCTACGGCACGAGGAACTCAACTACCATCCCTTTCCCTACCAAAGTCTCCCGAGATGCAGAAGACCCTATTTAAATAGTAACTCTCCTCTGGGGCTCAGAAAAGCTCTGCCTTGGGTTTCTATTCTTCCTCCCTGCCAGAGATCCTCTTGTGAGGGTCTCAAATTTTGTTTGTTTTTTTGGGTTTTGTTTTGGGTTTTTTTTTTACAAAAGGAGTATGATTGTTAAAGCAACAAAACATTGAAGCCTTCGAGGTGTCACTGCACAAGAAATTGTGTCAATTCAACCATTTTTTCCAGTGCATTTTTAAATCTACTTTTTTAAAAGGGGAATTTCCACATTTTTTTGATCAAAAGCCAGAAGGAGGGGGAAAAAGTTTAACAGATTTTTTTTTCCAGAAAAATGGCTGAATCCTTCCACTGTAAACGTGAAAAGTCTCCATGGATTTTCAGAGTCCCTGGAAACAAGGTTGCAATAATTATGAAAGGGTATATGAGGTTGTGAAACAACAACTAGGGATGTGAATTGTTTTAGGACGATTAAAATTATCGTCCGATAATTTTAATATCGTCTTAAACCGTTATGGAACACAATACAATAGAGATTCTAACGATTTATCGTTATAAATCGTTAGAATCGTGAGCCGGCACACTAAAACCCCCTAAAACCCACCCCCGACCCTCTAAATTAAATCCCCCACCCCCCAAATGACTTAAATAACCTGCGGGTCCAGCGGCGGTCCGGAACGGCAGCGGTCCGGAACGGGCTCCTGCTACTGAATCTTGTTGTCTTCAGCCGGCACCATTTTCCAAAATGGCGCCGAAAAATGGCGGCGGCCATAGACGAACACGATTGGACGGCAGGAGGTCCTTCCGGACCCCCGCTGGACTTTTGGCAAGTCTTGTGGGGGTCAGGAGGCCCCCCCCAAGCTGGCCAAAAGTTCCTGGAGGTCCAGCGGGGGTCAGGGAGCGATTTCCCGCCGCGAATCGTTTTCGTACGGAAAATGGCGCCGGCAGGAGATCGACTGCAGGAGGTCGTTCAGCGAGGCGCCGGAACCCTCGCTGAACGACCTCCTGCAGTCGATCTCCTGCCGGCGCCATTTTCCGTACGAAAACGATTCGCGGCGGGAAATCGCTCCCTGACCCCCGCTGGACCTCCAGGAACTTTTGGCCAGCTTGGGGGGGGCCTCCTGACCCCCACAAGACTTGCCAAAAGTCCAGCGAGGGTCCGGAAGGATCTCCTGCCGTCCAATCGTGTTCGTCTATGGCCGCCGCCATTTTTGGGCGCCATTTTGGAAAATGGCGCCGGCTGAAGACAACAAGATTCAGTAGCAGGAGCCCGTTCCGGACCGCTGCCGTTCCGGACCGCCGCTGGACCCGCAGGTTATTTAAGTCATTTGGGGGGGGGTTCGGGAGGGTGGGGGATTTAATTTAAAGGGTCGGGGTGGGTTTTAGGGGGTTTTAATGTGCCGGTTTTGCGATTTTACGTTTTTTCGATTTTTCACGATTTTTCACGATATTTTACCCCCCCCAAACGGCAACAATACGATTCCCTCCCCGTCCCAGCCGAAATCGATCGTTAAGACGATCGAGGACACGATTCACATCCCTAACAACAACTGACATTTCCTTTGTTTAAGATAATGACAGAGCTCCCTGTCATTCTTAGAGAAATTGGTACTACAAGACACATCCACAGATGCTATGGGCCGAAATAGGGACCAATCGGGCCTGTGTGCCTCACGATGTGCAGCTGTTCGGTCACCTCATTCATTAAGTTTGCAAATTCAAAGCAGAGAACACATCCAGCTACCATCTGAATGGCCGTGCTTGCTCTGCCTTATGTTACTCCAGTTGCTGAATATGCTTGCAGATACCGGGAACACTGCCCATACAGGGGGAAAAAAAACAAATCATACCAGTGCTGAATGACAACTGCTGAATTATCACAGGATGCCTTAAACCAACCAACCTCAACAAGTTTGCATATCCTTGCTGGAATGGCACAGACAGTGGTCCAAAGACTGGGGGCTAGCCAAACAAAGAAAAAAACAGCAAACGGAGGGTACCAGACGCCCTCTGTATAATCACACCACAGCAAAAAATAAAAAGAATGCCGGAAGCCACACCGGGAACTTCCTTGTGAAAACATAAGCAATTACCACCACATCTCCCCGGCCACCCATAAGGAGATGTGGCAGGCATAACTGAAATCTTGCCACTGGTATCAGCACGGGTAGCCTCTTATCAGACGAATGTAAGAAAAAGGTGTGCATGAGCTTTCAAGGCCATCAAGGCCAGGGGTGGCCAACTCCATTCCGTGAGAGCCACAAACAGGCCTGGTTTTCAGGATCCACAATGAAGATTTGCATGCACTGCCTCTATTGTATGCAAATTTATCTCATGCATATTTATTGTGGGTCTCCTGAAAACCAGGCCTGTTTGTGGCTCTTTAGGACTGGAGTTGGCCACCTGGGATCTAGGCCCCTTCTTCACGTGTTGTGGACTTTAGACAGTAACTGGGAGTATGCAGGTCTCAAGAGCTGATGTGTAATGATGTCTTTTGCTTAATTCATTTGTGGTCCAGTGAAAAGCATGAATATCTACAAAGAACTGAGAAGGAGCAATTGAATATTTTGAACTTGTGTTTTACCTTGGAAATAAAATGATAATTCTATTTTATTTGCACTAATTTCTGACTGAACTGCTGTAATGCTGCTACTTCAGTTGGATGCCATCCAACTGGCTTGACAGCTGCGTTCCTAATGTACAGTGATGCAATTTTCCCCTCCACTTATGCAGGTAACCTCACCAAGGAAAAATAAAACACTACTCTCTTCGGATTTCAATTGACCGTGACGGTCTTTTGCATGGATGTTCACCTTCTCTCATCAGCACACCCGACACCAGTAAAATCCACCTAGGGACCTGCGTGGGCAACATCCATGGCATTCAGAAAACTCCGCGACTCTTTTTTTTTACATTTGCTTTTGGTCTCTGTGTCGCCGACGAAAAATTACAGGTGCAACAGAAATGTCAAGCAGCCAAAAAAAAAAAAAATGGAAATCCTAAACTAGAAGGAAAAGAAAGAAAAAAAACAAAATACAGGCAAATTGGTAGTGATATGTTGAGGAAAATACTTTGTGCAATTGTGCCTTTCTTTAAACAGATAGTCGTGTTCCTGAAGGGAAGTGTGAGATGGTAATTCAACGCTGCTGGGGAGTTTTATCCCAGCAATTTCCCCATGCTACTTTTCGGCCTGCACCTCAGTGGCAGCTATGGCTGGGATCAGGCAGACTGGGCCTTCGTTTTTTTTTCCCCTCTATTTCATATATCCTTCCCAGCTCCCTTTAGCTCGGTCACTGTAGCAATGGTCCTTGGCCAGGGGCTTCCTCCAGAGCCCTGGAATCGTAGCCCCCCCCCTCCCCGAATTCAGCCACTGGGTGTCGCCACTGCACAACGACCAAGGCTCCCTCCACCCAGCGCGCTGCCTCCGCAGCATCCCCAGCTGACCGGAGGAGCAGAAAACCTGACCCGGGAATGCAGTGCTGCCACTGGGCCGGCCCCCCTCCCCAAACCTGCTTGTTTTGTTATGAAAGATAGCAGAAGAGGACGTCATCAGCCTTCCTTGTCAGCACATGACCTTTTTATCCTTCTTTTCATGAGATGCAAAGCATCCATACAGATTCAGGTTTACTTTGGCACTAAAAGGTCAGAAACAGATGCCTCCTCCAGTTCTATTCCCCCCCCCCCCCCTCGGGTAACGCCCAAGCCAAGAGGATGAGACCCATCATCTGCTTTGCTTGTTTGCATACAAGCACTGCTCTTAAATCCTGCCCTGGTGATTGCAGAAGGGTAAGCCAGTGAAATCTAATCAAGCGACTCTACAGGACAAGACACATGGCTTTGCCAGTCCTGCTGAAAAGGAGCTTTAGGCACAGGCTCCAGAAACCTGCTTTGTTACCAGGACGCCGGGCATCTAAACCGTTCTGATTGCTGAAAAGTACTTGAGCCAGCTTTCATCGACTCTTTGCCTTTGCAGCTAATTGCACGCCTTCCAGCCTTGGCAGCTAATTAAACAAGCGTTGGAGTTCAAGAACTTGTGTTAAGCATCTGGCTTTCCAATGCACGGCTCTTTGTTTTTCTGCAGTTCTTGGGGATGTAGGAATTTACTCTCACAGGCCACTACAAGAAAGAAAAAAAAACAAAACAAAACAGAGATCCTTCTAAACAAAACATGTGCTGTTGCACAGAACTCAGGAAAACTAACAGACTTGGCAGATTTGGTATCTAGAATGGCCCCGTGCAAAAAATGATCACGTGCATAAGTTGGGTTCCACTAGAGGTATCACCGGCAGCCAACTTTTCTGTTTTCTATAAAGAAAAGATGGGGGAACATCTCCTGGGTAGCAAAATAAATGATTGCACGAAAAGAGATCAAAGCTTTTCTCTGTTTTTATAATCTGGCTTTGTAAATATTATTCATTAATGGTCAGGCAGCGGTTGTATAAAATGCCGTTCTCCCAGCCATGATCTCTGTGCCGTTTGCCATCATAATATTCTAGAAACAAACAGCTGCCACCTCTGGGACGGATGCACTGGCTACTGATCTTTGTACTTTGATTTCCATGGGAACCTCCCCAATGCAAATGAAAACAGGATGGGAATACCCTACACAGGGAAGCCTAAGAGAGCTAAGCTATCCTAAATTTACCAATGCTGCAAGCAGAAGGCAGCGGCGGCAGCAGCTGATAGGAGCTTATGAATATTCATGTGAAGAACAGCCCCAGGGTGAGACTGGTTATTGTTCATGCTAACAAAGAAGCCAGCCAGGAATTTAGTGGGTCCCTAGGTTAGAGGTCTGGGAAAAGGCTGGGTCAGGAGTCCCTCTAAAGCACCTAATTCCCTCAGCAGGGGGGATATAAGTAACAGGTCATGGAGGACACCGTTCCGCAGAGCATGTGCTGGCTGCTTGCTACATGCTTCCTATTGCTAGATCACTACTTCAATTCTTAAGCAGTTTGAAAGGTAGCATACTTGGAGGGAAGGGCATAGCCGAGCTGAATTTTAGGAGTGGCCCAAGGTTAACATAGACAGGCACTGTGCTAGCCCCCTACCCCGCCACCCCCCATTCCTTCCCCCATCCTATGCAAGTATTCACAGCAATGGCTATAAAACTCGTTTATTCCTGGCAACAAGTCTGCCTCTTGGTTTTTTTCACATTCTCATTGCCCTAGCTGTCTCTCCCTCTCCCTCTGTGGTTATGGCAGCTGCTTTATACAAGCTGCTGAAGAGCAATCCTGCAAATAGGCACACCCAGGCCAGGCATTCCTGCACTTTTAAGATGTTGAGGACAGGGGGGGGGGTGGATAATTACCTGCCAAAAGTAAACAGAGAGACTTTGATGGCCTCAAACATTTATAGGACTAGCCCAAGGGCAGTGTTTCCCCGTGGTAGTTAACCTCCTTAATAGGTCAGGGAATCGAGGACTGACAGGGATTCCAGAGCCTCCCGGCCCTCTAACTGCTGCACCTTAAGGGCCCACTCAGATGTCACATGACCCTGCTGCTAGGGGAGGGGGGGGGGTGGGTCTGATCCAAATGTGAGGGGGTACAGGCACCCACCTGTCATAGCTATGAGCCTGATCCGAGGACAAAAATGAAAGCCCTTTCCATTTTTCTTTTTTTATTGCTGCCCATCCTATATGCAGGTACAAGTACTCAAGTATGCCAGCAACACCGATTCTTTTACCTGCCTATCTTCAGAGGCGCTCCCAGGATGGGGGGGGTTGGTATGGGGAAGGCACTTACACAGGCAGTTTTGAATAAATCAGAATTACCCATGTAAATCTGCCTTTAAAAGGTATCCACACAAAGAGCAGGCATACAATTTCTGCAAGTATTTTTGGCAGGGCGATAAAGCAAAAAAAAACACATGCATAAATCTGCTTTATTTCTACCAACCCCCCCCCCCTGGGTTAAAAGTACCCATATGGTTTGCCAAAATACGGGCAGCAGGATTATTGCCTCCAAAGCATGTTGTTAATGTTTCAACAAAATCCTCTGCCTGTTCCTTTAGATGCCTAATGGATTTCCAAAAATAGCCCATGATCAGCAACAAGCGTAATTAGAAGTGGGCATTTAATTACTCACAGAAAAAAAAAAAAAATAAAGAGTTGAGGCGCCATGGTGTATCATTCCAAATGGATAACACTGCGGGAGCTAATTAAGATTTAATCCATGACAAGATACATTTCTGAATGCAACATTCAATTCTACGCAGCAAGGAAGCAACACATTACACAATATGACAATAATTGCTGGGGATAGTACCCGGATTATTAAATTATCTGTCCTTCTATGGGCTGGTTCTTGAATTTTTTTAAAATTTTATATATATATATATATATATATATATATATATATATGATTTTTTTTTAGAATTCTAATGTAATTAGGGATACTTGATGGTATTATTTTAGCTATGTTTAATTTGGTTTCCTGAGTCTATTTTATTAGTAGTTTTCACTAGGATATGTAAATGACAAAATTGAACTTATATCCAAAAGTAATTCAGGAGAACCAGGCAACTTGAGCTAATGCACCATCATCGTATTTCTTTTTCATCCAAAGCAAATTGCATAATGTTAATTGCCGAGCCTCACACAAAATAAAAGCAGGCCACTCGGGAAGCCTGTTTGTGGCTCCACTGTGCCTTTCATGCCATACCTATCCAGCTGATTGGTGAAAACTGTCAGCTGCTGCACAGTCAAACCAGAAGAGAGATGTCAGGATGTGTTCTCTTTCCAGAGAAGTCATTGGACAACTGGCTAACAGCAGTAAGCATTCAGGAGAGGGGTGGCCTACTGATTAGATCAGGGGTAAGCAATTCCAATCCTGGAGTGCCAGCAACAGGGCTTGTTTTTAGGATATCCAGAATGAATATGCATGAGATATATTTGCATATACTAGAGGCATTGCGTGCAAATATGCTTCATACATATTCATGGCGGATATCCTGAAAACCAGACCTGTTTGTGACACTCCAGGACCGGAATTGACTACCCTGGGTTACAATAAAGCCTGGAGATCAGTTGACCAGGCCTAAGCATACTGAGGCTTGGAAGGCTGTCTTGGGTGTAGTCCTGGACCAATTGGGATCTCTGTTTCCTTTCAGTGGGGAGAAGTTCTGTTTCCACTCTGATAGTTGAAAATGGGTACAAGTTGTTGTATCACTGCTAGCTTATTCCAGACAGGCTTCATAAAATGTATCCAAATGCTAAATCTGATTGTTGGCGCCAATGTGGAGGAGTTGGGACTTTTTACTGTATATGGAGGGATTGCCCTGTACTTCAGAGGTACTAGGATATGATAATCAAAGTGATTTGTGATATCACTTCCATATTTGCCCCTAGAGATCCTAAGATCATTCCTTCTAAGTTTTCCCACTCCCCATGTGATGGTCTCATGACAAATACTGATATTAGAGACTATCATTGCTGCAAGAAGTGTGTTGGCGGCTTGCTGGAAGAATCCAGAGACTCCAGCTATCGCCTTATTTGTCTGTGTCTCCGTAAGATTTACCACATGGGGATACTGACTGCACCCAGGCAAAATCCATTCGGGAAACTTGAAAACATTTAGAAGCAACATATGACTTAATAGTTTTAACTTTCTGTTTTGTTTTGTTTTTTTAATTTTTATTTCTAAGAGTATGCTTTCACAGAACCTTAGGTTTCTCTTTGAGGTGAAGGATTGGGAGAGGGATGGGACGGGACGGGTGGTATGGGCTGTTAAGAAATCTGAACAAATGTTTTCAAATGTTGTAAGTGAAAAATTGTTTGAATTTATTTTCAATAAAATTTAAATTACAAAAAAAAAAAAAAGACTAAATGAAACTGAGACCAGGGTTCAAATTGAGCTTCTTTCGCCAACTCTATTTATGACCTTGGGCATATCATTTCATTTCCTGCTGCCTCAGACATCTGCTTAGACAGTAAGCTCTTTGGGTCATGGACCTGTTATACCTATATATAATTTAAAGTAAAGAACCCTGGTATACAGCACTAGATAAATGGTAAAATAAATACATAAAATAATATTATTGTTTTACCTGATAACATCTGCCAGAGGAAGAACTCACCCTGAGCTTCAGATTCCATTTCTCCTTTGCAGAAGTTGGATATATATAAGAAAAAGCCATGATAAAACAGTAAACGAAACAAATCTGCGTTGGGAGCCACAGTGCAACCCCTGGATCTCCTTTCAAGAAAGCAATTTTGATCACCCTAGGGACACCTACAGCATCCCGTTGCTCAAACGATGTCCCCACTTGACTTTTTTCATTTCTTTAAGGATTCCCAAACAACAGAGAAATCATTTTAAATTTGTATTAGTTTTATACATTTTTGAACTGATGTTCCAATTCTCCTTGGAAGAGTGATGGCATGGGAAAGAGGCAGTGTTATAATATTCTGAGGCAATTCTCCTCCCCAAGTTTCTTTGAAAGGCAAAAGGCAGGACATCTTAGACAGAGGACTGCTTTAACATCTCTGCCAGCGCAATTTCTGATGCTGTTTTTCAAGACTTCGGCTTCGTATATCCATATCAGGGCTCAATCGTCCTGCTGCTCTGAAATTTTGTTCTCGGCACCCAGGAGAAACAAGATGACATGATAAGCTGCTGCAACAGTAAATTCCTTAAAATGAATGCTTCATCAAACTGGGGAAGCCGTGGTGTCCTCCGCAGTTTAAAAAAAAAAAAAAAAAAAAAGGGTCTTGAGGGCATATTTTCTTTGCAAAATAAGACAACCAATATCATCCTGCTGAAGTCGGAGACAGAAAATCAGCATTATTGGGGGGGAAAAAAAATCCTTCCTCAAGGAAGAAAACCAGTCAGAACATGTCATTTGCACTAAACACTCTATTTTGGCTTCAATAAACAATATCATCAAGAGAGACAAAACCGTATATACTCTATATGCAGTCAGAGAAAAACTGCTTCAGTTCTGCATCCAAAGAATGTGATCCAGCTATTAAAGTGTCATGTAAAATTTATATGTCAACTTCATTGACTGACATAAACTAAACAAATTTTACAATCAATTTCTTCACTTCAATTTATTGTGCATCGCTAATGTGCCAGGCTAGTGCCATGATGAACACTCCAAACTGGTCAGATTTGCAAAATAGAAATGATTCAGTGGATCATAACTCCGCTTTTCTTGGGACGCTCCTACCAATGATTGCTATGAGAACTCAAGCATCTTTTCCGTACAAGCACATTCTCTAGATCAATACACCGGTAGATTTCCCCATCATTTCAGTATCAAGTGATATAGATGGGAGAATAGAGCCAAGATGGTGGAATGCGGCTGAGTTCCGTTTGTTGCTATTCCTTTATTTGCTTACACTGGGGAAGAGGAAGGGGAAGTGTAGAACGTATCCCATGGTAGCTTTGAGTCAACCCCATTTGGTCCCATGGATTCCTTTGTCCAGTGATCGTGACTGCAGACACCCGCGTTGAGCTCAAACGGTGCATCATTGGGTGCTTCAGAAGTGGAGGTCCGTCCCGCTGCCTACTGTGATGCTTTTTCTCTTTCGCCTGAGCCACGTGAATCTCCTCGGCAGCCTGGGAAACCGCAAGTTCAGCAGCAACTTGATGTGGACTGATGATTTTTTTTTTTTTACTGAGGAAAGGTTAGATACACCTCAGTCGGATCACATGTTTTCTGGAGAGGAGTCTGCTGGTGCAGTTTATGTTTATTAGACTTGATATTCCGCTCATCAAAAAAGTATTTAAGTGGTTTATAACATGCGAACTGGGGTAAGATCCTGTATATTCAGGACATGAGGAGAAGCTCTGGGGCTTTGCTGCTAATTCCAATGTCGATGCTATCTGGAGAGGATGTTCCGGGGTCAGCAGTGGCGAGCCAATATGCTTTACCAGTGACCTTTAAACCCCTGACTTCTCAGCCTGAAGTGGTTACATTAGAAGGAATCTTTCAGGAAATAGCTTCTTTGCCAACTCAGACCGCACACTTTTTAAATCAGTTTCAAGCCTTAACAATAGATGTTCAAAGTAATAAGGAATTATCCCTGGTTAAAGTGAACATCTTAGAAATGAATATTTCAGCTGTACAGGATTTGGATAATTCATTGGTTAAAGGACATTCATATTTACAAATAAGTTGGAAGTATTAAAAAATGTTGTTAAACAGAAAAATCTTATGCTTATAAACTTTCCAAAACAGAAATTGGGGTTCCAGATAGACAGTGGAGTGCCTCAGGGATCTGTATTGGGACCCTTACTGTTCAATATATTTATAAATGATCTGGAAAGAAATACGACGAGTGAGATAATCAAATTTGCAGATGACACAAAATTGTTCAGAGTAGTTAAATCACAAGCAGATTGTGATAAATTGCAGGAAGACCTTGTGAGACTGGAAAATTGGGCATCCAAATGGCAGATGAAATTTAATGTGGATAAGTGCAAGGTGATGCATATAGGGAAAAATAACCCATGCTATAATTACACGATGTTGGGTTCCATATTAGGTGCTACAACCCAAGAAAGAGATCTAGGTGTCATAGTGGATAACACATTGAAATCGTCGGTTCAGTGTGCTGCGGCAGTCAAAAAAGCAAACAGAATGTTGGGAATTATTAGAAAAGGAATGATGAATAAAACGGAAAATGTCATAATGCCTCTGTATCGCTCCATGGTGAGACCGCACCTTGAATACTGTGTACAATTCTGGTCGCCGCATCTCAAAAAAGATATAATTGCGATGGAGAAGGTACAGAGAAGGGCTACCAAAATGATAAGGGGAATGGAACAACTCCCCTATGAGGAAAGACTAAAGAGGTTAGGACTTTTCAGCTTGGAGAAGAGACGACTGAGGGGGGATATGATAGAGGTGTTTAAAATCATGAGAGGTCTAGAACGGGTAGATGTGAATCAGTTATTTACTCTTTCGGATAGTAGAAAGACTAGGGGACACTCCATGAAGTTAGCATGGGGCACATTTAAAACTAATCGGAGAAAGTTCTTTTTTACTCAACGCACAATTAAACTCTGGAATTTGTTGCCAGAGAATGTGGTTCGTGCAGTAAGTATAGCTGTATTTAAAAAAGGATTGGATAAGTTCTTGGAGGAGAAGTCCATTACCTGCTATTAAGTTCACTTAGAGAATAGCCACTGCCATTAGCAATGGTTACATGGAATAGACTTAGTTTTTGGGTACTTGCCAGGTTCTTATGGCCTGGATTGGCCACTGTTGGAAACAGGATGCTGGGCTTGATGGACCCTTGGTCTGACCCAGTATGGCATTTTCTTATGTTCTTATCTGCTAAATGTTCTTAATGTTCTGGAGAACTATTTACAACTGTCGCAAAGACATTCCTTATTCAACCTTATAGAAAGTTAGATGGGAATGAAATATCTGAACATTCTTCATTAGATTTGTCTAACCTGACCACTATTTTAGAGAAGTCAGGAGATGAAGAACCTACATCTTCCACCTTAAGAGTTAATTTGTTGGTGGGCTCTGATAGGTACTGCCTACTGACAGGCCAAGGCGATAATCTGTGCACTAAGAAACTGTGCGCTGGATTTCAGCACGTGGTTTTAACGCACAATTTAAAATATTTGTTTTTAACTCCAGATCCTGTAAAGAAAAAAGCATGTTGACTGGAAAGTATACATTCAGCACAGGCCAAATGCACATTTTAATTCAGGAAGGGAGTGGGGCGTCCCTTGAAACATGCATTGAAGCAGGGCTACTACCAGACAGCCTGACAGCGAAACATTAAGCAATGCCCATCAAGCCCAGCATCCTGTCTCCAACGGTGCCCACTTCAGCTCACAAGTACCTGGCAGGATCCCAACGAATAGATTCAATCCTTCTTGTCATAACCAGGGCTAAGCAGTGGCTTTCCCAAGTCTACAAGGTTAATAATATAGTGGTTTATGAATTGTTCCTCCGAGAACTTGGCTAAGCGCTTTTTAAACCCAACTACACTAATCACAATGGGGGCAGTGGAAGAGGTCTTCCCTGGCCGTGACATGAAGCCATTTGTCCTCCATGGCAAGAGAGGAAGCATTCGGAGGGTGGAACAAAACATCCACGTCATGGCACCCGGCACTGAAAACCAGTCACATAATGGTCCTTATTCAGTAAAGACGGGGGTGTCTTCTCCTCCCCCCCGCATCCACAAGCCTTTCTGGGAAAAAGATATTTTCTGACGTTGGAGTTGCACATTGTAACTCCTAATTGTAAAACTTTCTTTCACATATTTAAACGTCTCTATCATATCCCCCCGTCTTTCCTCTGCCCGAGGGAATACCCTCAAGTCTCATCTGGAATGACTTCTGGTGCAGACCCCCCCACACCATTCTGGTTTGGTTTAGCTGAATTGGTTATTCTGCCTTTCCAAAACCCTAAGTGGTTGCCTCTCTCAGAACCGCCTTTCTGAGTTTCAGGCTCTAGAAGAGAATACTTTAGGTGTGACCCCTCCGTTGACCTATAAAGATATATTATCACCTCATTTTTGTTCGTCAGGGGTGGCAGCCCTTTGGCTACTCTCCACCACCCACCCCTTCTGCTTTGTAAGCCTGTTGATGTAAGATCTCAATTTCTCATTTAGAATCATTTTACCGCTCACATAAAGATACAGACGGTAACTTTCATTCGGGCGCACGTGTGCGCGTGTTTGCAGGCACACGCACATGGACGCATCCATTATACAATGTGCGCATATGCCATGCCCATCACGTAGGAAGGGGGATTTTGTAAGATACGCACGCCAACGGCTATACCCATTTCCCCAGTCCATTCCCAGTTCACCCAATTAAACGATAAGACTTCCTTACCTCCCCAGCTAATGAGCCTTTCTTTTATCCTTCCTGCCCCGACCCTTGAAACCCTGCTCAGTAGCCTCGTTTTTTTTTGTTTTTCTGCTTACACCTCCTCCATAGCAGAAGTAAAGTTACGCAGTAGGGGACCCCGGCACGCGCTTGTGCGCGGAAATACTCATGCGCACATTTTACTTAGGGATTCGAACCGTGCAGGTCCCGCCCAGGTCCTTCCGTGCCCCGCCCATTTTTCGTCTTTTGCATTTGTGCGTGTACCAACAGATATGCGTGTACGTGGCCCCTTTTTAAAATCTGTGTGGCGCACGCCAGCCGGCGACATGCACATATCTCCTGTCTTTGGCACGCGTAGCCCTTTTAAAGTTTACCAGGCAGGTTGAACATATTAACAGCACGTGCAATCCCGCTTCTCCTCCCCTCCCCCCCCCTCCAAAATAAACACACACATATACCCTATAAAGGCATTTTACAGAAATAATGTACCGTAAGATTTTATAAAGTTCACAGAAGTGTATTCTTGTGTCACTGTCTGTAAAATATTGATGTCTTGATACAGTCTATTACTTTAGCAAAGGGTGTGAACACCATAAGCTCCCGAAATGGATACCATAAGAATTGCCTTCAGGGGGTTTGAATAATGTTTGCTATTCTTGGTGTTCCTCGTACTAACTGAATGCACTGAGGTAATTTATCTTCAACCACGTAGTAATGCATGTGGGTGTATATTTGGGCTCACACAGATTATATGCACTCCTAATTTCATATGCAAACCCCTTAATGTGCCTCCAGATGCATGCACTAAGGCAGAGCTTTCCAAACTTTTCATGTTGGTGACACACTTTTTAGACAAACATAATTTCGGGACACAGTAATTCAGTCTACTAGCAAACAGGAGGTTAAAGGTTAAACGAACGAAATGTATTTCGACAATTTATGTATGTTTCCTTAAATATATACATAATAAAATGTTTCACGACACAACCTATCTTGTGAAATCTTTCATTTATATTAAAAATATATAATATTCCAAGATTAATGTTATTGTTCTAATTTATGAATAACAATAAAAAAACAAAGTTATTGTGTTATTCAATTTACCTCTTTAATGAGATATATGAGCTTGATGGGATGAACACAGATTTTGAATATTTGGTGTTAATAAGAAAGCCCAAAGGGTCTTCTGCATAATTTTAAAAAGCTGGCCAGTTTCACACTATATAATTATTTGATAGCCTCATTCAACTAATTCTATTTGGCTATGAGAGTGAAGTCTGGAATTTATAGGAAGGGACAGAATGTCAATATAAATCCTGCACCTCCAGTTCTGTAACTCTGTGCATCCACTGAAATTCCCCCAAACAAAGGAGCTTGGATGTTTCCCTTACAGCTCATCATAGTAAAAGATATTTTCAAATGCTGGTGTCACCTCACAGTAACAGCAGCACAAACACCTTCCTCTGCCAGGCACATTGTGAACTAAAATAAAACCTCGCAAAAAAGACACTCAAAATCTATACTGCAATCCCATTGTAACACAACAGTAATAACACCAAGGACTCAAACAACAATACCCCTACCTGTGAAAACGCAAAGGTAAATATTACACTGGGTCCTAGAATACCAATACACCACCTACTGAGGAAACAAAACAAACCAGATTGCTATAGATCCCTATGCTAGCAGAATCTCTCATCATGGTCACACACACACAAAGCAGAGACAGACCCTCACCAAATACAGAATACAAAATAAAGGATCACAAATTAAACAAAAACTGAAATGGAAACCCCAAGAAGCCAGACTCTGTGTATTAACAATGGAAAAACAGAACCACCATTCCTCATAAAACAAATAAAATCAAGAAACATAAAGCATCAGTTATAATAGTAAAACCATACTAATAAAAGAATATTTTAAAACTACTGATAAATAGAATTTCAATTAATTAAAATCATATACATTTTTTACAATTTCCCAAACATCAATAAAATATTTCAAAACAGCACATATATCAAATAACACCCAATAATTAAAACTAATAAGGATTTTAAAAAGCCCCTGCTGTCCATACGTGGGAGCTCTTGATTTCCAGTCACCCTGATATTGTCCAGGATTAGGATGTTATCCTCTCTCACACAGACTCACATGTCCATTCTCTCTCACACATACACTGTCACATACATACACATTCATGCTCTTATACCCACCATAACCTCTCGCTCTTACAGACACTGACACACTCTCAGGCTCTAAGACACTCTCTCCCCCTCCACACACAAACTCTTACTCCCCTGGATTTTCTCATACACACTCGCTCTGGCTCCCTCACATACACACACACCCAGGCAAGTTCCCAATCATTCTCACACAAACACACACACAAACAAACACACACACCCAGGCAAGTTCCCAATCATTCTCACACAAACACACACACAGTCACAGGCAAGCTCACAGTCATTCTCACACACTGAAACTGACCCCCAGGCAGGCTCCCATTCATTTTCACACTACTCCCTTACCATCCCCCAGGCATGCACACATTCATTCTCACACACACACACACACACACACATACACCACACACAGGCCGGCATCTATTCTCACACATACAAACCCCAGGAAGACACCCATACATTCTCATGCACTGACACACCCTCAGGCAGGCACCCATGCATTCACACACATACACCCCCAGGCAGACTCCCATTAAAGGAGGTGTGTCTCCGGCACACAGCACAGCGATATTTCACTGCTCAGCCGCCAGTGGGATGAGCTCCACCGGCGGCTGCATTGGCTTCCACTTGCCGGTGTGTCACGTGCACCGTGCTTGCGCAACACACCGGCACACTGCAGGCGACACACTAAAGTGTCGCGACACACACTTTGGAAAGCTCTGCACTAAGGGGTGGATTGTCAAAGACTTACACGGGGGTTGTGGGCGCATAGAAGTAGCTCTGTGTACGGTAAGTGCATGTTCAGAAGGCCAGGAATATGCTCAGACTGTTGCTGCCACGGGTAGAAAAAGGACATTTAGTGGGCATTCTGGGGCGGAATTTGGAAGTACGCACACATTTATAGATTTAATCAGTGGAACACACACATATATATCAAACGGGCGGCATTGCCTTTACACCTGTTAATTAAGTTGCAGAATTGAAACCAGACTTTTCTTTAGTCTGCAGTTTTTGAGTGGGGGGGGGTCTGCAACAAGCAGTGGAAGGTGCGAGTGAACCGCTGGAGGTTCTGCTGGATGGCTCAGTACCCTGGTACTCAGAAGTACGCACACGAGTCATAATTTTCATACGCGAGACATGCGCGCACATCAGCTAACTTGATAAAATACCTGCCTCTGTGCATAAACTAAGGATTATTATGCGCACATTACAATTATTTAAAGCATAAAATAGAAGCACTTACATTTACCAAATTGGTGTAGAAACAATGTGGATCCCTGCATTAAAAAAAACATACAGGCACTGAAATATACACGCATACTTATGGAGTGATGATGCCTGGTATTTCATAAACCGTGTGGCTCCTGCTGTATAGCTTACATAAAAGAGGCATTAACTTTAGGTACACCCTACCTATGCATGTATATGCTGAGTTATGCACACCACTGAAAGTTGCCCTCTGTTTGGCTTGCACTTGCACTACATATAAGAATAAGCCTAAGATATACTGAACAAATCAATTTATACAGCATGCAGAAGAGTCGTCATCATCACAGTCTATCCCGGGTTAGGCAACAGTGCCTGTTCTGGCTTACCGAACACAGTCAGTCCATCTTTTCCTAGGTTTACCTGGCTCTCTTTTTTTCCTACAGGTTGATACTGAAGTTCTTTTCTCGGGAATCTTCCATGTTCCATTCTAGAGTCAAATCAGCAGTTGGGTTTTGTCCGGCAGGGCTGAAGTTCTGTAATTAACCAGAAGTCCTAGCGGAAAGGCAGGCACTTGGGCAGTTAAGGTCTGTCTGCCAGGCAACGCAGGGGACCTAGGAGACTGGATATCTGGGCAACGGCCACGCTAGTATTGCTGGCTGCTTAGATTATTACAGAGCCTTGTGGGGAAAGTGGGGATTCTCGTGGGTTCTTCTACCCAGGATGTCAGAAGACAAGAGAAGACGGCAAAAAAAAAAAAGACCGCCCTGGATAAAAGAGAGCTTGCGGTGATCACAGTTTGTGACTACGGTAGCATGGGGGAGATATATCCTGAGCAGTGTGAACAGGTTAACTGGACAGACTGGATGGGCCGGATGGTCTTTTTCTGCCATCATTTACTATGTTACTATTTTCCTACGTGTTGTTTCCATCATTCTTTATAATATTTGAATTTCTCATTCACAGAACATATTCTATTCCTATATTTTCATTCCTAATCTTATCTTGTCTAATATATCCTGTAACCAATCTTAAAAATGTCATTCCTGCTGCCCGACTCACCCCACCATCTTTATTTTGCATAACCTATGTTTTGATTCATAAAAATATGTCAGTGCTACCATAACATTATAAAATGTAAGTTGTGCTTTTCTTAGTTTTCCAGTTTCCTGAATCCATCTATGTCAGCCTCAGCATTTTACCAAGCATTTTAGGACAAGGCACCATTTTGGAATTTCGAAAAAGGGTCATTTATATCCAAATTCATTTTGTCTTTTGGTGATTTTTGATTGACAATTCCATGTTCAAAATAATTTTGCTGGTGCATCGTGCCATTCTACCCTGGTCACCAATGCAGTGCTTTTCAATCAGGGTTCCACACAAGTTTACATATAGTCAGAAAGAGCGAGCGAGAGAGAGAGAGAGAGCGCACTGAGATTCCACAGAATTTCACAATATATTATAACATGGTTCCTTAACCGAAAAAAAAGTTTGAAAGCTGCTCCACCAATGCAACCAGTTGGCAATTACAATGCACTCACAATGCACTCACAAAGCGGGGAGTAGCTGGCTTGTTACGGCGGTTACTACCCCAAACCAAATAAGCCTGATACTTCACTTTCAATGCATTTCCAGCATAGCTCTCTGCTTCAACGGCAGGGGAGAAGAAAAACTGATACTTCACACATATCCAGCATAGCTCTCTGCTTCAACGGCAGGGGAGAAGAAAAACAACCAATAAGGGCTGAATAACATAGTCTGGGTAAAACAAATAAGCATGGGTGTAGCTTGCTTATTGCGGCGGTTACTTCCCCTACTACCCCTAACTAATCAAGCTTGATATTTCACTTGGATGCAGCTCTATCACTGCTCTCTACATTAATGGTGGGGGTGGAAGGGAAATAGAACCAAAGAGCTAAGAGAAACAGATAAGTATGAGAAAAAAATGTGTGAAGCTTGCTGGGCAGACTGGATGGGCCATTTGGTCTTCTTCTGCCGTCATTTCTATGTTTCTATAGGCTCTCCAGTTCCAAAATGATGCATCGGCAACATGGAAAAAACAAATGTTAATTTTCAGTTAATTTAATGGAATGAATTTTCTGGTAATTTATAAGCATTATTTCCTCTTGCACCTCCCTCCCTCCCTCCAGCGAATGTATTGCTAATATTTTTCATTAGTTATTCAGCTGTGACACTCACTATAGTGCTGCAAGGCAGCTTCATGCAAACTCATCACCAGCCCAGGAAGGCTGCTGTAGTTCCCAAGCATGCCTCCTACCACGCTCTACAGCTCCAAGACTCAAATTTCCCCACAGGCTGGGCCAAACGTCTGGTTCACTCACAATTTACAAATGATTATGTTTCTAATTAATCATTAATAAAAAAAAAAAAAAAAAAACAACCACACAAAACATAAATAGCAACAGGGTAGAGGAAAAGAGAGCAGTGCTGTAAACAGAAAGCAATGTCAATCCATCAGCACCACCGCAGTAGCTCAGGGTGATAGTACAGGAACCGATCTGCCAGGCACAGACCATTAAGGGCAGATTAAAATACCATGCATGTCTACGTTAAAAAAAAAAAAGAAGGCAAATCTCTTCTGTTTATTGATGCAAGGTGAAAAAGGAGAGACCTGCAGATAAGGCCAACAAGATTTTAATTGTCTCAAATGTACATAAATATTAACTTGTCTACAGGTGGTGGTGGGGGTGGGATTGGGAGGGCAGCACTTTTACTGTGCGTTTTTAATAGCTCAACGTTGCACTCGCTATTTGTACAAGCAACTGGGGCAAGGGGGTGGGGGGTTGGTTTAAAATAGCAAGACTACTTTTGAAAATGGAATGCAGGAACACTGTTTCACTCCCGACCCAAACACATTCCGCGGCCTCTTTCTAACCCATCTCCAATTACCTGTGTAATGGAAGCCTGTGCATACTTTGCAGGTGCTCTGAGGATCATACAGGCCGATTCACATGGGTACAACTGCTTTTGGAAATTACCCAGAGGAGTTGTGCGGGGAAAAGATGCGCGTAATTCAATCAATTCAATTATATGGCATACTTTTCCCAAGCATTCACGTTACAGGTCGGGGGATGCGGCAGAGCTGGCGGCTGGGAAAAGCAGGCACGTGCACACACCTTTGTTTTTCAGAAGTACGCACCAAAATGTAGAGGCAGAAAGTTTCGCTCACAGGCCTATGGGCATTACATCCGTCCCCTCCCCCAGTCTGCGTTTCCTTCTCCCCTTTTTGGCCAAATTAAGATCTTTGCTCTTTTAAATTCAGTGGTAGGATTTTTTTTTTTTTTTTTTTTTTTTACTTTCTGTTTTACAAACCCTCTTTATAAAGGATAAGCAGAAGATTGTAAACTCTCTTAGACAGGGGTTCATTTGTCAAAGTAAAGTACATTAATTCAGGCTGCTAAATAAATGCTAAAATAATATAACAGAAAACTGGGGGCGGGGGGATCCAGGATGCTGAACAAGAAATGTAAAATACAATTTGAAAACATTTTTAGTGGTATCTCTCCTTGCAAGATTTCCCTCCGCTTGAATGGAATTCACTAGAATTTCAAGCATCTGCAATCTCACTAGTTAATCTCAACATCCATTACGTATGTTTCCGTGTAGCCCTAATCCACTTCTCTCTGTGCACCACAAAGGAGCTCGTCTTTAGCATCAAGGACCTTATTAAACGGTAATAAGCACAGGAGGCAGAAATATTTCTTGCCCCATCGTCCACCCACTGAGCCAAACGTAACTTGCAAAAGAAGCCGGGTGCAGGCTGACATTCCACGGCCACCGCAGCCTCCTACAGGCCTATTATGTTTCATAAATCTGGGTTATAAAACATCTAATCATATTTCAAAAAACACTGGAGTACTGTTGACAGACCACTTTATCCCTGCCCAGAGTGACTCCACAGAGTGCACACGTACAAAGAAGCAAATGCATTTTCCATTTCTAGAGTCCAGGGTCTGTAATGAATAGCTTATTAAAAAAAGATTAAGGCACGAGCATGCTTTTTACTGTGCTGACTTCCCACTACTGCAGCGCTGGCCTGATCTTATCTCATGCTCTTGACCAATACTTATGAAGCTTTTATGTTCAGTAGATCTCCCGTAAAGGGCAACCATTCCTTCAGAGAAAAGTACCAAACAGAGCAGAAGGCACTGGCTTGCTTCTGAAGCAGGATTTGCATAAAGACTTCTAAGAAAACACAATTCTGCCTCTGCATTTATCTGACCTGAAGGCAAAGATTCAAAGCATCTCTCCGAAGAGGGACCGGGTCAGATAATTTTAATATAATGCTCAGACCGCTTGCCAGCAACCACTAGAGGTGTTACCCCCAAAAGGTTTCAGCTCATTTTTGGTCCAGGTCCACCTCTGGATCGTTGTTTTTTATTTTGCTCTTAATTCTGCTTTTTAAAAACTAAAAAAACCAAAACTCCAGGGATCTTTGGTGAGTCCTGGGGGTGCCAAAGGGGTCGGATGGGGGAATCCACTGGTGGAGGGCTCCTTATTTTAATAAATGGGAAGGATTAGAGTGTGTTTGGGGTTTTGTTTTGTGTTGTTTTTTTTTAAGGTGCATTTTTATTAACCCCCCCAAAAAAAGACGATAGGAAATACCACAAAATTTTGTGTGGTTTTTCCAATCATTATTTTTAATTCCTGAAATGCAATGAAATAGGAAATAAAGGCGGTATTTCCTATTTCGTTGCAAACAAATTCCCATCCCTAGCAACCTGGATGCAGAAACGTAGATGATGTTGGAAGACCAGGATCACTTGGTCCAGCCAGTCCCATTTGTGCTTCCCTACTGGGCAGACTGGGTGAACCAAATGGTCCATGTCTTTCAACAACTTGTAAATTTCTCAAACATGACCATGGCCTTCAGCCAATAGTCTAACCTCTACCAGTTCACACAGAGTGGAAGCTCTTTTTGGGAAGAGTATATATGATAAGGTGGGGTCATATTTTAAATAAGCAAAGAATATGATAGAGAAGTGAAGCCAGCCCCAAGGGCATCCCGGGAGCTCATGCTTGAGTGTCCTGGCTGAAGGACACAGCAGGATTCGGGCACAGTGTAGAAGAGATATGCATGTACTCCATGTGGAAGGGAAGATGGTTGTAGATACGATATCAACCCCTGTAGGCACACCTTGGAGACTTCCCCTCCAGCCTTTGACCAGAATGATGGATCCTGTTGTCAGCAGGAGATGCCATCAGTGTAGAAGACAGGGATTCCCTACACCAATGTCATGTCTATTTGACAAACTCCCTCACCTCCAAACTTCATTGTCTCTTAGCTACACTCAACTCCCTCCTCAAACTGCCTCCACTTCAAAACCCACCCTTCCTCCCGCCACTCTCTGCCCAGACTATGACTGACTACTTCTATGACAAGGCTCTCCACCAGGCCACCTCCACCACCACCTCTCTCCCACTTCATTCCTCCCCTTTCTTTAGCCCCTGCCGCCCTTTCTTCCTTTTCTGAAATCACAGAGGAGGAAACTGTGTATCTTCCCTCCTACTCCAAACTCACTGCTTTTTCCTCTGACCCCATTCGCACCCAGCTCTCTCTCTCTTTGCAGTCATCCCTATCATCGGTCACCTCCTCAGTGTATCACTTTCCACTGCAGCTGTTCCTGCTGCCTTCAAACATGCTGTGACCACAGCACTCCTCAAAAAACCCTCACTGGTCTCTACCTGCCCTGCTAACTATTGTCACATCTCCTTCCTCCCTTTCAAATTTGGCATTCTTCACTGTCTTGACTTTCTTTCATCTCAAGCCATTCTCCATCCATTCCAATCTGGCTTTTGCACTCTATATTCCACAGAAATGGCCTTGGCCAAAGTCTCGAATGACCCAGTCATGCCTAATACTAAAGGCCTTTACTCAATCTTTATCTTCCTTGACTTATCCCACTATCAATCTGTGTGCTTCAGGGATTTAATTTGGGACCTCTTCTCGTCTAGGTACTTTTTGTCCTCAAGGTGCTCTGACCTCCTCCCAAGGTTTTAGTACCATCTTTATTCCAAGGACACCCCGATCTACTTCTCTAAACCAGAAATTTCACCAGGAATCCAGTCCTAAATCTCAGATTGTTTATCTGATACTGCTGCCTGGATATCCCAACCCCACCTTAAACTTAACATGGACAAGAGAGAACTTATCTTTCCTCCGAAAGCCCACCTCCCTCCTCTCCTACTTTCTCTATTTCTGTGGATAACACTGTCATCCTTCCAGTCCCCTCAGCCCGTAACTGTGAGGTCATCTTCCACTCCTCTCTTGAAGAATATGTCTGAGTAAGATAACCAAGAATACCCAGACTCCTCTGCTGTACTAGCCTGTCAGAGGTGAATGAACTTTGAGAGACTTTCTGACTATCACAGATTCAACGGATGCAGAAGAGTTGGGAAACTGGTAAATCCTGCAAAGCTTATAATTACAGGCCAGGAAGGCATCAATGACTTGCAGAGAATCTCTGAGACAGATTTGCTGGCAACAAAAGGAGAGAGGCCTATTTTAATGGCCACATTTACTTCACAATGCAGGGATACTCGTTCTGCAGGAAACCAGGATGCACAAAATAAACTAAATTTTAAAACCTCTTGCTGAATTGCAGTGTTCTTGTGCCCTAAGCTATGAGTCCCAAAATTAGACATTTTGGCACCCCAGATGGGACTCTAATAACTGTTGTTATTATTAATTATTAATTATTAATAAGCTGTAGTATTACTTTTGGCGGACGAAAGTATACTAGGTTCTTGACCGGTAAAAATTGGCTTGCCGTTCAAAGATTGAGTTACCCAGGTAGACTGGAGGTTATCCCGGAGAATTATGAGTTCAGAGCAGATGTGGAATGAAGTTGGATCCATTTTGTGAGTATGTAACAAGAAAAAAAAAAAAAAAGGAAAAAATCTGTAAGTAGCAATGTTTTTATTTTATTTGTTGTACAGTGTATATAGCTTGTGTGTTATATCAGGTTTAGAATACTTTTTGCAAATTGTTCTTTAATATATGTTAGGGAGACAGGACATGAGTTGATGATTTGATTAAAATATAACTTAAGTTCTGCTATTTTCAGATTGAACAGTTGAAAAATAGAGGGGTAGCTAGCCAGCACTAGTCAGTCTGGGGTCTTTTGTTCTTAGACCGCATGGCTTGCGCTCAAGCAGTTTCACTTTTACTTTCACTTTACATCGGGGGAGCGGCTGTTGTAAGTGTGTAGATTCAGAAGGAGAAAGAGGGAATAAGATACAATTGGTAAGTTGAAAGTTTTATAATTAGTATGATAAGGTGTTTTTCGTTAGTGGATTTTTACCAAAGTTTAGTTGTTAAACAAAAACAAATGCGGTGCTTTTAAAACTAGAAACTGCATGGCTGGATATTATAGTTTACAGCTGTCTGTGATCAGAGGTACATAAATGCCTCCAGTTTATTTTAGTCTATGAGATTTATTGTTATCAGTTCATATTTAAGTTTGCTTTGGAGTTAATGCGTGATTGCTGTTAGGGTATCATTAACCAGAGAAATGAAGTTTTTTCAGTTTTTTGGTGTTTTGCTTCTCCCCCCTCCCCCTCAAGGTACAGGGCTGACTGATGTAGCCATGGCTGGCCACAAGGACTCTTATGTTCACTGTAAACGTAGAAAAAGAATAACCAGCTCAGTAAGCTTTTTAGTTTTTGGTTTTATTTCCTACCATTAATGCAGAGATGCTCATATTTGCATCTAAGTTTTTAGAATTGTGTGATTACCGAGAGTTTATTGTGCATTGTGTTTCATTTCATTTGGTAAGAACGAAAGCATGAACTTGTGTTTATTTAAAGTCATTTATAATTAGATTTGATTTATCATTGGAGAGGGATGTATGGTTTTTTCTTTGGTCAGGGGTATAGGCAGAGAGATAGAAAGGAAAACAATCTATAGATATACTACAAGAGAGCAACTTTATTTTAATGAAATGATCTGTTTAAGGGTTTTATCATTTAACAAACCTATTCATTGAGGGTAACAGTTGTTTGGCGGGAGAGGAGGTGACCCCCCTTTAGGAATGTGGTTGAGAAGAAAGGAAAAAAAAACACCTGGGAGTGAGTCACTTTTAAAATGGATTTTACAGTTCTGCTGAGAGGTTTGAGGTTTAAGTATGTTATAGGACAAAGTGCAAAGGTGATAGAAGAGGGACTAATGAATTGATCTGTTTAATGTGAAAACAGAAATTTGTGTTGAAAGTATGGGGAAAGTGAATATTCGGGATGAGAGATGACGTAATGTTAAAGAGGGAAAAGATCTATGAAGATGCAGAAGGCTGTGTGCTGAGAAATTTAGACTGTTTTGGGTAAAAGGAGAGAAAAGATATAAGTAAGTTGCATTAAAATTGTGTGAAGATATGATTTAATTAAATTAAACACAGGTCAGAAATAAACGGACGGCACTAATATGCATGACCTTTCTGCGGCAATATGTGTTAATTACGTTAGTTCTTAGTTTTGATTATATCTCACTAGCTGCTAACTTTTAGACGTAAGGGAATGAATTAGGTGGTTTATTTTGATGGGAGTTCAGGTATTACATGTTTGTATTGTGGACTGGTTAGATGATATGTAAAGGAGAAAGATTGTGAGACGGTGAACAGCAGAGAGTTAAGCAGCAATGCCTATTATCTATTTATATGCCAGTAAGAAAAACTTTTGGTTAATGCATATTAGTCTGTGCCATCCTTTTATTTTGCAGACTTCCAGACTCCTAGCTGATATGTCTGTGCTTTTGGAAATGATTCGTATTTCTATTTAGGGTATTTACAGGATTTGGTAGTAAGAACTTTGTGGAACATATGCATATTGGATGGAAATAAATGACTTCTAATTAAGTGCAAAGTTGTTTGTTTTAAGTTTTTCTTTTAGAAGGCGAGTTAGGAGTTTACAAGCATAGGAAAACAAAAAGAGATTTTAGATTTGTAAAAGGAAGTAGCTCTTATCATAGGGGACAGCGCCTCCTAGGGGTGGACCATCAGAGAAAGGAAAGTAGCTTTATGACTGTTTTTTTTGCTGAATTAAGGTATAACAGTAGTTTGACTTTTAAAGAATTTGTAATGTCATTTTTAATTTTCATTTTAATCATTATATTAACTGTCATATATTAGATTTCTTTCCAGGGTACCAAAGCACAAAGCGCATCTGTCTCTGTTCTATGGGAGATGAAGATCAGTTTTTTTCCAGTTTGATTCCTTTTCAATTTTTGAATAGATCTATTTTAATTTTCATCTTGAGTTTTTGTTTTCTTTTGTGGATCGATCCAATTCTTTTATATTTTTAAAATACGTTTTTCTTTTTTGAGCTCAAACGTTTGACATGTTGTCTGTTCTATGTTACATGTGGAAACTGAGGAATGAATGAATGTATTATGTGGTCAGTGCTGTGACATATATGTTTTAATGTACAGTTTGAGTATTTATGTTTGTGGTTTGGACCATTGCATGATGTTTTGAAATAATGTGGGGATTATTTGGCAACTTAAATATAGGGAGTACGTGATATAAAAGTATTTTCTTACTACTTAATCGGATTTGTTGCACTTTTATTTAGGTTTGAATTCATACACATGCATCCAATCTAAGGAACTAAGAGATTCTGCCTTGACATCATCACTGACTCCTACTAAAAGAACTATATACGCCCTGAATGCAGAAATTATGGTCACAGACTTTCTTACATATTATATGGACTGCAAGGCTTACAATTTATACCTGATATTTGCTTTTTCTATGTTTTGTGGGAATGACTTTATGCAGAATTTAGGTTTTTTCATTCTCTGTCAGCACTTAGGTGTTTAAGTTAATAATATTATTTGAAGTGATGCTGTTTTTATTAGTTTGTATGTTCCAAGTTAAGTAATATTTTCCAGTCTTAGACTTTATAATACTTATATGCTGAATCAGTTAAATGCATATGTACTAGGTTTTCCTATCTTTATCTATGGAAGCTGCTTTGATCACATAGAGGGTGATGTGTTTCATTGTGATTCAAATAGGATAATTCAGGGTTCAAGAGGGAGATCTCTTTATATTTCTCTTCCACACCAGCCTAAGTTATAAGCTATTCCTATTCTTTGGTTTTGCAGCTTGCACTTAGGATAATCACTTTGCTGATCTTTAATATCTCAATATTCTATCTCTTATTCTAATGTCTTTGCTGAACCCTTCTTTGAATATCGTTTCCTATGACACTATTTACTAGATTTTACCTAATGACTGTTTTACTCTCTTTCACAAAGATTTCTTTTCTCCTTGAAACAAATACGTACCTTACACATGAGGAGCTTTGCTATAGGGATCTGCAACATTCTATTACTATATCTTTCGGCATATTAATCGCTCATTGTTCTTTTCTTTTTATTTTGGTCCTTTCATTATAAACTCTATCTGTGACTTATAAGTTAGTGGGTTTCTATTTAGGATTCCAAAGGGGAAGATATAATTTTCCTTATTTCTGTCTTTTATTTATATGACATTCCTTCCTTCCCTGTGTAAAATCTTACACTGATGGTTTATCAATTCTGTAAAGTGGTTTACATAATATGTTAAAGACTTTCTCACAGAGTTAGCGTTCATCTATTGTTATGATTATCCCCAATATATTTAGACTTACCATCATTTGAGAAGGGTATTAGCCCCATTTCCCCTAGAAGTATCTGAAGACGAAGCAGTATTACTAGCCATCATCTACCTTAGAAAATTAATACTTGCTCTACACAGCTGTATTATCTCTTGGATATATGACTGTCACAAGTGAATTAGGACAGTCCATACAGTGAGTGCTTTCACTGCTACAGTTTATTGTCATAATGCTGGATAGTACTATACATACCCTACAGAATTAGTATGATGTTTCAGACTTTTGCTATGCCTTTGCCTATCATGCATATGCTTTTGTATTTGATCTTCCATCACTGCAGCATATGACTAGAATATGTCTTATGCTTTGCAACACTTTTACATCATGTATGCACAACACAGTATGAGTTTTTCTATAGATTCTTGGTTTTCTTCTATGTTATTGGTTTCTTTACTTTTCTGGTAAGGTGCATTGATTATATCCCTAGTTGCCATTTTAATGAATATTATCCTGGGTAGTTGTTCATAACAACAGTATTCATTGAAAAGATTTGCCCAGAATACCTAGTATTATATGAAAAACACAGTACTTTCATACTGGTCTCTCTGTGTACTTATCTTTACATGTTATACCACTATTATGTACTTACTTGATTCTGAAAGATAACATATGTGATCATGTTATTATGAAGTAGGTCCTTTTTATAATGCAGGTATCTGTATAGCTCCATTATAGAGCTAATAGTTACCTAGTGAAATTAGTTTTGATGTTAATTTTTGATTAACTAGTGAATGCTTGTGGGAGCATCCTTCATATTAATTGGGAATCTAGAGGGACATACACCTATGCACTACACCTGATAAATACCAAGGTTAGGGGTTAGGTTACACTTTTAAGTTCCTCTGTCATGGCTTAGCATCGAAGACTGATTGATGTGACACCTATCCATTTTAAGGTGTCCCATAGAGGGAAATGAAGAATATGTCTGAGTAAGATAACCAAGAATACCCAGACTCCTCTGCTGTACTAGCCTGTCAGAGGTGAATGAACTTTGAGAGACTTTCTGACTATCACAGATTCAACGGATGCAGAAGAGTTGGGAAACTGGTAAATCCTGCAAAGCTTATAATTACAGGCCAGGAAGGCATCAATGACTTGCAGAGAATCTCTGAGACAGATTTGCTGGCAACAAAAGGAGAGAGGCCTATTTTAATGGCCACATTTACTTCACAATGCAGGGATACTCGTTCTGCAGGAAACCAGGATGCAAGCCTTTATCTTGCAGATATTGGTTTCAATGACCTGAAACCAATTTGAATGAATCCTGGTGCCAAGCTCTATTCAAGACCCAGACTGGGAGGTGTTTACAATAAACAAAGAAGAACAACAGAAGACAAGAAGAGAATACTTGCATCAAAGCCAGTATGATACAGGAACTTGTTTACATTGGGAGGAGGAACAGGGTTAGAAGAATTCTTAGTTGAGGGAGGTCCTCACAAGCATTTCCTATACAGGATAGATTGTCATGACAACCGTATCATGTGTTTGTGGGCGGTTACACTTTTCTGGAAGCTTCGGGAAGGTTGTATTTAATTATATAAGTCAAAGCATGGCAGAGATTCAGGGAGATGCTACTTATTACAGATAGAGGGCAGATTGCATCTCACAAGAACACTTGTCTTTGCATGTCTTTTGAAAAAAGCCAAAATAAACTAAATTTTAAAACCTCTTGCTGAATTGCAGTGTTCTTGTGCCCTAAGCTATGAGTCCCAAAATTAGACACTCTTTCTCTACAGACATCAAAAACATGCTAACAAAATCTGCCCCTTCTTTTCTGAACACGCCAGCATAATCATTATCCACACTCTCATCCCCTCCTCACCTCACCTTCCACTTGTACTACTGCAAACTGTGCCTCACAGGTCTCCCACTGAACCATCTTTCTCCACTACAATCTATTCAAAGTTGCGTGCGTTATCTTCCACCAATACTGCTACACCCATATAACCCCTCTTCTCAAGTCACTGCATTGGATCCCTATTCATTCTCACACACACACACACAGTTCAAGCTTCTCTTACCCACCTACAAGTGCATTCAGCCTGCAGCTCATTACCTCTCCTCACTTATCTCTCCATGCACCCCTTCTCGTGAATTGCTCTTGTTGGACAAGTCACTCTTATCTATGCTCTTCTACTCCATTGCCAACTCCGAACTTCGTGCTTTCATACCTTGCTGCTCCATAGACCTGGAACAGGTTTCCTAAGCCAGTGCATCATGCTTCTTCTCTGGCCTTACTCAAATCCAGCCTATAAGACAACCTTTCTGTAGCTCCTGTTCTCTCAATTGTTGGTTTTAACCATTCTCCATAATAAATGAAGCTCCCTAAGTCTCTTATTTGTTCTGTTTGTCTATACTGAATATCTTATAAGCTCTGCTCAGAGGAGAATGTCTCATGTGTAATTTTACAATGCTGTACATGTCCAGTAGCACCATAGAAATGATAAGTAGTAGTAGTAGTAGCAGTATTAGGGTTAAAAACTGAGGAATAAAATATGGAAAATAATATACAAATACAATAAAAGCAAAGAAGTTATTTTTGCATAACCTGTAATTGTATAATAAAGCTAATTTTACAAAATTTAATTAACCAAATTGGGCTGCAGGAAATTAGTAGATAAAATATGTTTCAGACAAGGCTCCTTTGGTTTTTACATATCTTGCAAGGCAGAATTTTCCAAACAATGTGCTTGCTGCCTCAAAATTTAAATCATGATAGCATAACCTTTCCCTTTTTTCTTTAAAAAAAAAACCAAAACTTTCATTTAGAAATGCTATTTTACATTAAGAATTAAATGTGAAAAGAAAGGAAATGACTAAAAATCACTTACAATTAAAAGGATTCCTCGACTGAAAAAAGGTTTGTGAGCCCTGCTAACATTAATTTGAATAGGTTAAGTCAATCTGCATTTACTGAGGATGCGTGATGCAGGAGTACACGTAACGTCAATGTTTCCCAACTTTGTTCGGGGAGGGACGCCAGTGTATGCAAATATATTCCATGCATACTCATTATGGATATCCTGAAAACCAGGCCAGTTAGGTGCGCCTCCAGGACTAGGTGGGAAACAGAGTATTGAATGAGGACAGAATGTAAAGGGGCTCCAAAGAGATTAGACTGAATTATCTAGAAACAATTAAGTAGCTATTCATAACACAGGTTTCAACATCCAATTGGTAAATATAGCAAATCCTCTCATGGCTGAGTGGAGGACCTGCCTTCAGTTTCCAGGGTCAGACTGTGAGGTGGCCAGAGCTGGGGATGCTGTGCAGGCATTGCTCCCAGGTCCTGGGAGAGAGGTACTCTCTGCCAAAATCCAGTGGCCAGACTGAAGAGTTAATCAGCTTCTGGAGGGATCTGTCGTTATTGAATTTTGGCCAAGGACGTTCACTTTGATGGACTGAGCTGAGCTGAGAGGGGGGATATTAAAAAAAAATAAAAAAAAGGGTTGGGAGTAAGAGAATAGATATTTTCTTCAATGTACAGCGATTTTCAATACTTAAAATGCAAGTATACGGACAAATTTCAGACTGCAAAGATAACACATTACTGATGCAGAATTTAAAAAATGCTGGCCACAGAATTCCCAGATGCCTCGACACAGAATCTACACTCCAGACCGCCGCAGAGAACAAGGGGCTTTTGAATATAATATAGTGAATTCCCCCTAGGGTTTGCAGATGTACTTCTCATGCAAGTCAAAATACAGCAAACTATTTCCAAATATGCATCTTTTAGCCAAAAAAAACAATATCTGTGTCATAGAATGCTATTGCACTTAGGCACGCAAAGCAAAATTGTTTACAGTTTGGGCTTAATATGCATTTTGATGCCATGAACAGATGTAAAGTTCTGTCACACAACTATTTCCCGCATGCAGTCTTTTCACATTGCTACAAACAAAGAAAGATTTTCACATGAAAGTCAGAGGTACAATGCAGTGGTGTAGCCTGAACTGATTTTTTTGGCTAGGCCCAAGGTTAACATGGGTAGGCACCAAGTACACCCTCCCATTGAAAAACAGATCCTTAGGCAGAAACAACATGTTAGCAGAAGTAGATTACCGAGCACTGATCACACATTCAAGCCACAGATAGATCCTATCAAATACAGAATAAGTGACCACAATTAGAAACAGAAATAGAGAGACAAAAAGCTGAACTGGAAATCCCAAAAAGCCAGAAACCTGCCTGCAGTGCAACACTAGAGAACAAGAGATACCTTTCCTCCTATACTGCGTAAAATAAAAGACATCACAGATGCACATTCTCCAAATTGACATATAACGAAACTTTTCTCACAAAAGAATGAGCAGGGAAAACTTTCTATACCGCCTTCCTCACCCAAAGGACACCCAGGGTAGTACATCAAGAATATAAGGGCCGGATTTTTAAAAACCCACGTGCACAAAACCCGGGGTTTTACACGCATAGGTGGCCTTACGTGCGCCAGGTCAATTTTCAAAGACCCGGCCACACGTGTAAGTCCCGAGGTTGCTGAAAGGGGTGGTCCGGGGGTGGGGTGGGGCAAGGCTAGAGGCACCCGGCATAGCGGCCATTTACTGGAAGCAGGTGCAAAAGGTAGATTAAAGCTATTGGGGGATTTAGGATAGGGGGAGGGGGAGGGGAAGGGCAGGATAGGGGAAGGGAGGTTAGGCTAGGGGGTTGGGAAGTTCCCTCCCAGTCCGCTCCTTAATTGGAGCGGACTGGGAGGGAACTGGGGGAGGCCCCGATGCATCGCCTTGCGTAATTGCAAAATTCCTCCCCCCTTCCCCCCTTGCGCGCCAACCTGGCATTTTATAACATGCGCGTGGCAGCGCACGCATGTTATAAAATCGCGTGTCCATGTGTGCACACCGAGTAGCGCGCCCGTGCATTCTTTTAAATTCTATCCTTAAGTGTACATTAATAGGCAAAAAATATCTACAAAATACATTAGCAAAAATAAAATACCTTCCATATTCCTAAAGTGTACATATCCTCAACTACCAAAACTACAGGAGAAACATATCAACAAAATATGCTGTATCCTGCCACCAGGCCATAAACATGATCTGATTAGATACAATATGAGCCAGCACCAGAGCCTGAGAATTATCTTATTGTCCTTTTATTAACCTGTAATTTTAGTATATGGTTATCACTTTTATTTAATTCTTTTCACAGATAGTCCTATTATTTTAAACACTTTGGGGTGGATTTTAAAACCCCTGCGCGCGTAAGATTTTAAAACCCCTCGCGCGCCGGCGGCCTATTTTGCATAGGCCGCCGGCGCGCGCAAAGCCCCGGGACGCGCGGAAGTCCCAGGGCTTCGTAAAAGGGGCGGGAGGGGGTGTGCCCGAGGGGCATGTCCGGGGGCAGGGGGCGGTCCGGGGGCGTGGCGAAGTTCGGGGGCGGGCCGGGAGGGCGGACCCGAGTCCCCCGGCACTGCGGCCTGTGCCGGGGGGATGCCAGGGCAGCGCGCGCAAGTTACCCCTGCTTCAAGCAGGCGTAACTTGCCCAACAAAGGTAGGGGGGATTTAGGTAGGGCTGGGGGGTGGGGTAGATAGGGGAAGGGAGGGGAAGCGGAAGGAAAGTTCCCTCCGAGGCCGCTCCGATTTCGGAGCGGCCTCGGAGGGAATGGAGGCAGGCTGCGTGGCTCGGCGCGTGCAGGCTGCCGATTTTGTGCAGCCTTGCGCGCGCCGACCCCAGATTTTATAAGATACGCGCGCGTATGTTTTGAAGATCTACCTCAGCGTATATTACTTTGGCAACCCCTGTTCCGAGCTATCTCTCTCGATCAATGCCACGCCTCCCTATGATGAGAGAGCTCCTTATGGTAGGACGAGGGTAGAAATTTGAGAGACTGCTCGGGGGGGGAAGGGGCATAGGGGCTAAGAGACCCATCCCCCTATACCAGCCACCTGTTTCAAACAGCCTCATACTCATTCCCTTTCCCCAAGCCTGTCCCTGGCCCCCCTCACACATTCCCTCCCCCTTAAGTCCCAATCGGCTCACACTCATTCCCCCGCCTCCCCAAACTTTAAGAAATGGAGGAGTAGCCTAGTTGTTAGAGCAGTAGGGCCAGAAACCAGCAATGCTCAGGGTTCAAATCCCACTGCCCCTCCTTGTGACCTTGGCAAGTCACTTTACCCTCCATTGCCCCAGGTACAAACTTGGATTGTAAATCTTCTGGGGATAGGGAAATATCTGTGCAATCCACTTTCAAGTGTTGAAAAGTGGAATAAAAGTTTATAGCATCCTTACACCAGCTGGGCAAATTAAAAGCTACTAGGCCAGCTATTGACTAGTTTTATCTCTTATAACACAGAGCAGTACTGTTAAAACTGGGGGGTGCAGATCAGCATCCCCAGTCGCTGTCAAGATTCAGTCATTCCTCAACATCAACACTGAGTGGACAGTAGACATCAGTGAAGATTTTATGTGATTTGGAGTGATGAAAGGTATAAAAAGAGCATCAAGCTAGATCGAGAGCACAGTGTACAAATCTCATCTTTTTATACCTTTCATCACTCCAAATCACATAAAATCTCCACTGTCTACTGTGCTGCTCGTACCTCTGACTGTGCATGTAAAACTGCCCCCCAAAACCTAGGCCGCCATCAAAACCTTACCCCGAGTTCAGAATGGCCCCTCTCACAGTGGTATAAAAAGTTGACTAATATTAACACTTCCTCAGAGGCACTCTCTCTCTCCCTCTCCCCAACGGGATTTGCAGTATTTATCACAAACCCTGTTTCGAATATACTGCCAGGAAGAAAAGGTGTAGTTATTTCTGGTGCTAAGTCCCACTGCAGCATGCATTACACTATTGCACGCAACGTTAAGCACCCCTCATTTTCATAAACTCCTCCCATTTGACTACATTTTTTTTTAATTTGCATACGCATCTCGCAATGCGTTATGGCATCATCGTGGGCGTTAGGGCCCTAACACAATTTGATGAATGACCCCCTTATGTTTGTACGTGAGGCAGTGGAGGGAGAAATAATTTGCTTAAAGTCACAAGACACATCAGTGGAAAAAGCAGGATCGGAATCCCTGTTTCCTTGTTTTTCAGCTCTCACTGCTCTATCTCCTATCCTACTCCTCTATTTCACGGAGAAGACAGCGGATAGTGGCAAGTAAATGCTTGAGGTGCTATAGCCCAACAGGAATAGGAACCAATTAAACAGGAGGAAAGAGCCAGACCGGGGGGGGGGGAAGGTACCATCTCTTTCATCAATGACTGGATAATGAGCTCATGACTGTGATTCTACCACCTACTGTGTAGCAAGAGCGTGTGCTGGATAACCCCATGTACTGTGTACCCGACATGGAGGTCTGGATTAAGATTAACGAAGGCACAAGCCCAGTGTCACTTGGAAAATTCCCTAAAATGTACCAATTGCATTACTTGGAAGTCATTTATTCACATGAATCCCCTTTTTTTTGTTTTAACTGCTATCACTCTTGGCTTCCGATAGCATAAATCCAAGGCAATAGCAGCCTTCTACGGCAGCCTTGCCAAGCGAAATCTGCGATTCAGTTTGCAGTTGAAACTAGAGCAGGGAAAAGAAAACTGTCACACTGAATCAACCTTAAAATCCTGGGAGCTGTTAGCGGGCAAGGAGTCAGCTGAGCATGATCCAAAATTGTCAAGGAAGGGTCAGGGTGGCAAAGCAGTGCAACAGCAAAGTCTGGGCTGGTCCGGTGGTAGTGCTGTGCCGCTGCCTTGCAGAGCGACCCGGGCTCCGCTCCCAGCTCTCAAGCCTTATTTGTTTATTTTTAAAATAATCTATATTCTGCCTAAGCAATAAAGTGCAGAATCCAGGCATAACAAACCTCAACAAGTGTCTAATAAGTGCATACGTTAACTTATTCAAAACAAAATGTCACATCACACAAGTTCATAAAACACAAGAAAAAAAACACGAAAGCTAAAAGATAAGCTAGAAATCCTGTTATGTATCTTTTTAATAGTCATGGGACTGGCATTCCAAAGGACAACTTCTCAATGACTTGAAGCGATCGAACAGCGTACAAGCTTTCTGAAGGTTAAAATGGGCCCATCCTTGCAAACTGTTTTCAAAACCAGCACAATTAGAATTTTGCCTGAAAGGCTATTGGCAGCCAATGCAACTCAATCAGTCGTGGGGGTGATAGGATCTGTATGGTGACAGTCAGTCATTAAGCGGACAGCAGAGTTGTGCATTAATCACAGCACACGTAATTAACTCCTAGGCAGATCCCCGGCGAACTGAACTACAGTAAATCCATTGAGCTGAATGCACGCACCTGCACTGCAGGACAAAAAAAAAAAATCAGATCTTGCAAAAATATAAATTTTAAGGTGCTCGATTAAGCCTAATTTGCACAAAATGCTGCTTTCAGCACTGCTACAATTTGGGGCTTGAAGTTGAGGAGTCAAGAATAATTCCCAAACCCCGATCCTCTTTCAAAAAACAGGGTAAGTGTGACCATGGATCTGTCAACATTGCGATTCTGATGGAACTGGAGCATGACTTGAGTCATAACAATCCTGTTCTCTCAAGACTAAGGATTAACTTGCCTTCAAGCTTCTTTCCAGATTAGCTGGGTGGGAGGAGTGGAGGGAGTCTGGGGGATGTTGCTTCCCTTTGGAAATCAGCAGCTGCTTAGTCCTGGCATTACTATCGCCCACATTCTTTGGAATGCCTCTTTACAACCTGGCTAAAAGTACTGGTGCTGTGAAGGCCCACAATACCAAGAAGGGCAATTTTCAGCAAATCTATTTTATCCAGGTAAGCAGCTATTTACCAAGGTAAATGGTTTTTAAAATTATTGATCAATGTTATCTTGCTGCATGGGGGAGAGAGGAGTGTTTCCTTTACTCCATGCCTTCTCCCATGTTTCAGAAACTCATTTTATTAGTCAGGAGAACCAGAATCACAGACGGCGGCCTGATGACCTTGCGGCAGTGCCAGGTGGCAGTCCCTGATGCATTCGTGGAACTGGCTCCAACTCTTTGGCCTAGCAGTGGGGGTGCCGGAGGAGCCGTAGAGGTAAACCTTCACAACCACCGCCACATCCCTGGAAAAGGGAGGGCAATCCCAACAATCACACAGTAGCGATGCCTGCTGAGTGCATTTGTGCCGGGTAAGGTCGGAGTTTATGTAAGGGACCACAGCCCCTGCTTCTCAGCCAGAGGACTATCATAGGTTTGCTGAGCAAGAGGAACAGGGGAAGACAAAACTCTGGATAGTTGCAATCATGAAATTAAAGTCCTAGTGAAAGCCACTTCCAATTGAGCTGGAAGCCCCAAGGGGCAGAAAGAAACTGCCAGGTCCCTATGATAGAGGGCCTTGGGTTGTTTATAGCCATTTGGACAGGAGTAACGTTTTGTAGCTCTCTGACCAATTTCTACTCTCACAACTGACTCCTTCTACATTGACAACAGAGTGTTTTCTCTGAAAGCACACTTGATACTGCAGCACAAGGAGTAAATCTCATCTGTCTGGATGTAAATTCTGCCTGTGTAATTTCTAGCACTTCTAAACGACCCATCCTGCTACATCAGGCATTATATTTTTCAGAGTTATGAACCCTGCCCGACACCAGAATTAAAGTTTGGGTGAACAGAAAACATAACCCTGAGGAGCCGCATCTCAACAAAGATATAGTTGTACTGGAGAAAGTACAGAGAAGGGCGACCAAAATGATAAAGGGGATGGAACAGCTCCCCTATGAGGAAAGGCTAAAGAGGTTAGAGCTGTTCAGCTTGAAGAAGAGACTGCTGAGGGGGGGAAATGATAGACGTCTACAAAATTATGAAAGGACTTGAGCAGGTAAATGTGAAATGGTTATTTCCTCTTTCGGATAATAGGTCTAGGGGACACTCCATGAAGTTAACAAGTAGCACATTTAAAACAAATCAGAGAAATTTCTTTTACTCAGTGTACAAATAAGCTCTGTAATTTGTTGCCAGAAGATGTGGTTAAGGCAGTTAACATAGCTGGGTTTAAAAAAAGTTTGGATAAATTCCTGGAAGAGAAGTCAATTATTAATCAATAGGGAATAGTCACTGCTTGTTGCTGGCATTAGTAGCATGGGATCTATTTAATGTTTGGGTTCTTGCCAAGTACTTGTGACTTGGATTGGCCACCTTTGGAGCCAGTATACTAGACTTGATGGATCTTTGGTCTGACCTAGAATGGCACATCTTATGTCCTTATGTTCTGCAGACCATGGTTCGTTAAGTATGATCCACAGGAACCACAACCAGGTCTGTCTATCAGGATATTTAAAATAAATATTCCTGAACTGCTTTTGCACGTGTTGATTATTATTATTTCCCGAGAGGCTACAAAATGTAGTCCTGGGGGAATTCTGCGCTACTGCGGAACGCAGAATTCCCCTCCTGTGCAGATTCAGCGCAGAATTCGGTAGGCCCCAATATGCCATGAGCAGAAGTCGTCCCGCTCGTGGCAAAGAAGGAGCAGGCCCGCTCGTGGCACACTGGAACCTATTTCATCTTCGCCACGAACGGTGCACATCCACTCATGGCAAAGATGGAACAGGCCCTGGTATGCTGCAGGCTCTGGTGTGCCATGAGTGGAGGCCATCCCCCTTGCAGCAAAGAAGGAGCAAGCCTTGGTGAGAGTGTGTGTGTATGTGTGCAAGACTGCGAGCCTGGGGGGTGAGAGAGAGAGCATGTATGAGGGTGCGTGGGTGTGGGTACCAGAGAGAGGGAGCCTATGTGAGGAGATTAGGAAGGAGTGTGTATATGTGTGAGAGATTGGATGCTGGTGTGTGTGAAAAAGAAATTGTGTGTATGTGAGGGTGCTTGTTTGTTTGTGAGAGAGGAAGCCTGTGTGAGGGTGTGAGTGTATGTATAAGAAGGAGAGCCTGTGTAAAGGGATGTGTGTGTTTGTGAGAGAGAGGATTTTGGGTACGTTAGAGACAGAAATGGAGGGCAGCAATGGGAAATGGGTTGAGGTAAAAGACATGGGGTTGGGAGTAGTTGGCCTTCGGCTGCATATGCATGTAAATTTTTTAAACCCCCTTCTATAGCATTTGGCTGATCCTACAGTATAGAAATCTATTAAAGAAATAACTAAGGGAATTTATTAGAGATGTGCATCGGTTTTTGCGTTTGTGTCGTTTTTCGTTTTTCGGCCGTTTTTTTTTTCGCGAAAAATCGATTTTTAGTTAGCGCGCGCTAACTCCCCGTTAGCGCGCGCTAACAAAAACCGTTAAGATTTTGGTTTTTGTTACTTTTTGTTAGCGCGCGCTAACGGGGCACACTGACTCCCATTAGTGCGCACTAATCGGAAAAATGAATTTTTGCAAAAAAACGGGAAAATCCCGATCTTTTTCGGGCTCCCCGAAACATGCCGAATTGGACAATTTCCTTGAAATTTTCCAATTCGGCAAAAACGAATGCACATCTCTAGAATTTATGTGCACATCTATTCCAACTGAACAAATCACAACCAGGCAGGGTGGATGCCCACTTTTGTTATCGTTTACTAAGTTAACCATGAGCACCAAAAGTGAAAAGGTGCCTGGAGTATGGCATGGTACATGTGGGCTGGCTAAAAGTTCATATTTATTTAAAACTAATGACTAGTGCGCATGTAGGGACTTCGAGCTACCTTGTGTTCAGTTAGAACTGGTGGATATTGAAGGATAGTAGCCAATGTGTCCTAAAGATGGTAACTGAGTGATGAGGCAGGCAGTACGATTACTGCTGCACAGTGTCGCAGAGGGAGAATTCTTATGTCGTCGGTTACTGGAGCTTTGGGCTTTCCAGCATAATCACTAAACAGCAGCCACAACCATCTTCTTGTTTTTCTGCCTTTAAATCATACATATCAGCTGCGTTACGGGAAATGTTCCCAGAAAGTTGCACGGGAATTTGCACCCCCCCCCCCCCCCCCCCCCCCCGTCCTAACCGCTGGGTGTGCTGCAGCTGCCTCACTGTTTGAACTGCGTGGGGCAGGCATTCCCACCTCGACTCCTACAGGTCCGACCTTTCCTGCATGATTCAAACATATCTGGCCGTTAGAGCCCAGGCAGAGAACGCCCACACAACTTCCAGGGAACGCTGGTTACGGCACATCAGAATGGTCCTCCTGCGAGTTGGTTGACACAGCGGTTGATTGGAGCGTTATAGGCCTCAACTGGATACCTTTCAGCAGCTTTCTAATCATGATGACACTGGTGCTGGAAACTAGTCATTAACTGGTGCTCTGCCCATTAAGACAGTGCCAGACGCATGTTCTAATGCTTTAAACAAGTTCCACGTTGTACTCGTGCAGAGGTTATGAATCGCTTTGTTACTTCCAGTCTGGTGGCTGGTTGGCCACAAGGAGATAAAAATGGAAAGTCCCTCTCTTGTCGTGATTAAAGCTAAGGTTTGCTGTGTGCCCGTGCAGCCTGCGATGGTAGGAAAGCGGGCTCTTGTGCTGAGAGGGAGGACTAAAATCATACGTTAGGGTAGCCGGAAGCTCCAAGACTCCACCCCCGGTACAGACTGGTAAGGTTCCCCTTGCTCAGTTCCTATTCCTGACCGGACTGGAGGCCAGCCCAGTCTCCTTGCTTTAACTCCCAGCCTCTGACAAAAGCCAAACACCTCGCCTCCTCCCCCTGATCAGGGCCGACAATGACTCAATGTCTGCCTCCTCTCTGGCCCTGACTGGGGGTGAAGATGCCTTCATCTCCTGTTCCTGGGGATGTCTCACCAGCCAAGTGAGTGGAGTTGTTTTTTTGTTTGTTTTTTTTAAACTATCTATAGTATTGAAAATCCCAATTAGCATTGTTTTTATTATTTTTGTAATAGGGAACATTTCCTGGATCCTTGCTGCCATAATCACCTATTTATTTGAGGTTCAAGGTGACTTCCAAAACCATTCTTTTTACTGTTCTTCAGACAGTGCTCACAGTGTTTATTCTGCTAGTTGAGACAAGCCAGACCATCTGTGTTAATTACACAAATGTATTAAATTCCATTTCTGACTCTGCTTTAAAAGCTAGGACTAAAAAAAAAAAACCAACAAACTGTGGCAAGCCTTGCAGTTTTTACAGCCTAAATTTATGATACCTGGACCATTAATCCCTCCTTCCCCCCTGCCATAAAAACAAAACAAGTATTGTGTTAAATTCCATAAACGTCGTATTTAACATTGTCTTGATGCCACGGCGCAGGAGTTATTTCAGGATGTCTGCTTTATCAGAATAGAAAGTTAGCAAGGTCAAATGGGGAAAGCAGTTGGCTAGAAACCGTGAGATAAAACAGATGAGGCCCATCTGTTGGAGATAACTTGTGCTAGTCAGTAGGCGGGTGGAGTTCATAGGTAAGGAAAGGAATTTGGAATTATTACCTGCCATGTGTTTATGTATATATATATATATACACACACACACATCAGAATGTATAGAAAATCATGCTATTTAAGTGAACCATTGGAATGTATGGAAGGTGCTATTTGGGATATGGAGTGTATGGAAATGCTGGTTAATTGTGATTCATTAACACTCCATATCCCAAATATCACCTTCCATACATTTCAAAGGTTCACTTAAATAGCATGATTTTCTATACATTCTGATGTATCCTTAATATTGTTAAATGCTCAATATCCCTTTCTCTAATTACCTCTATAAAGCATCTCTCAGAAATCTGGAATCCAGATAAGCTGTTCGTAACTTCACACAGTTAACATTGTAAATGGCGGAAGATAAAGAACAAATGGTCCATCCAGTGTGCCTAAGCAGCAGGTTGCTTAGGGAAGTAGCTGCACCTCTGTGCAGGATACCCCCATGCAGAAATGTTACACCTAAAGTTAATAAAGGTTACCCTATTTCTTCATTTCCATCTTCTAGGCTTTAGGGATCCATGGTGTTTACTCCATGCCCTTTTGAATCCCATTACTGATCTCATCCTCACCACTTCTTTCGAGAGGGTGTTATAGTCATCCATCATTCTCTCTGCAAAGAAATATTTTCTGATGTTGGTTCTCAGTCTCCCCCACTGGAATTTCATTTCATGACCCCAAGTTCTACAGTTTCCTTTCCAACAGAAAAGGTTTGATGTGTGTGCATCATTAAACCCTTACAGATATCTGAAGGTCTGTATCATATTTCCCCTGCCTCTTGCCTTCAGCCTCTCCTCATAGGTCTTCCAATACAGACTCCACACCACTTTGGTTTGCTTTTCTCTGGACCGCTACCAACCCGTCTCTATCCTTTTTAGGGATGTGCATTTGTCTAGGACGAATTAGACAATTTCAATGAAATTGCCTAATTCGTCCTCTTTCGGCCACCCTGAAAAACAAAGGAAATTTTCCCAAAATTTCGGGAAATTTCATTTTTCGGGGTTAGCATGCACTAACAGGGAGTTAGCGAGCACTAACGGGAGTTAGCGCGCACGAACCCCGTTACTCCTCGCTAACCCACAATTCGGGTCGGCCGAAAAAAAAAAAACGAACCATGGGAAATACGAAATTTCCCACAGTTCCCCGATAACGAAGCCCGAAACTATCGGGCCATCCAATGCCCATCTCTAACTTTTTGAGATATGGACTCCAGAACTGAACACAGTACTCCAGGCGAGGCCTTACCAGGGACCTGTACAAGGGCATCATCACCTCCTTTTTCTTACAGGTTATTCCTCTCTCTATGCAGCCCAGCATCCCTCTGGCTTTAGCCACCTCCTTTTCACACTGCTTCGTAGCCTTCAGCTCACCAGATACTATCATCCCAAGGTCCCTTCCCCGGTCCATGAGCATCAGTACTAGTACCACGCTATGGAATGTGTGTGAATTAACCACGTTTTAAATACTAAGCATCCACCTGGTGGTTGTGAAAATTAGCAAGCTCTACTTGTTATCAGGGATCCAACAGAATCTCACAATCCAGGAAGGAATGAATATACTATGATTCTATTCAGATTTAGCTCGCACCTTTTGATTGGTAGCGCAAGGCGTGCTACATTCAGGTACTGTAGGAATTTCCCCATCTGCACAGGGCTCACAATCTAAGGGCCTGCTTTACTAAAGCTTTTCTCCCATAGGAGGTAATTTTCAAGTGAGTTACACGTGTAAATGTGCCATTCTATTGTAGCAATTTTCAAAAGCCTTTTTCACACATAAAGGGGCAGATTTTCAGAGCCCTGCTTGCCTAAATCCGGGCGGATTTAGGCGAGCAGGGCCCTGTGCGCCGGTGCGCCTATGTTCAATAGGCCTACTGGCGCGTGCAGACCCCGGGACTCGCGTAAGTCCTGGGGTTTTCCGAGGGGGGCGTGTCGGGGGCGGGCCCGATCCGCGCGGCGTTTTCGGGGCGGGCCCGGGGGCGTGGTTACGGCCCGTGGCGGTCCGGGGGCGTGGCCGCGCCCTCCGGACCCGCCCCCAGGTCACGTCCCGGTGCGCTAGCGGCCCGCTGGCGCGCGGGGATTTACGTCTCCCTCTGGGAGGCGTAAATCCCCCGACAAAGGTAAGGGGGGGGTTTAGACAGGGCCGGGCGGGTGGGTTAGGTAGAGGAAGGGAGGGGAAGGTGAGGGGAGGGCAAAAGAAAGTTCCCTCCGAGGCCGCTCCGATTTCGGAGCGGCCTCGGAGGGAACGGAGGTAGGCTGGGCGGCTCGGCGCGCGCCAGCTATACGGAATCGATAGCCTTGCGCACGCCGATCCCGGATTTTAGCGGATACGCGCGGCTACGCGCATATCTACTAAAATCCAGCGTACTTTTGTTGGCGCCTGATGCGCCAACAAAAGTACGCCAAATCGCGCTATTTGAAAATCTACCCCAAAGTGCACTTACATGTGAATAACTTATAGACGTAATGACTTATATTGTAGTAATTTTCGAAAGCCCACTTACAAGGGTAAAGTGCGTTTGCACGTGTAAAGCCCACTGTCAAGCATGCGAATGCTTTTTAAAACGAGGCCCATTCTGTGTTTAATGGGAAAAATGCTTATTAAATGAGGCCCTAGGTTTGTACTAGCGGCAATGGAGGGTGAAGTGGTCTGCCCAAGGCTGCAAGGAGAGTCAGCAGGATTTGCACTCTGTCTTCCCTGCTTCTCAGCCAGCTAGGCTAGTCCTCCACTCCTAATGTAGACATTGGCACAATTTTCCTGCAGATGGGCCCACTCAACCGCATCAGTTGAAAGAGGGACTTGTTTTCGGGTACTGTTGCACAGTGTTTTCATAAAATACATGCATGCACAGTAATGTAGAGGGAGTAGTCGAATAAAAATAAATATCCCCCCTAGGCTCTCTCCCAGATGAGGGATCTGGAGCTGGGAAACAGCTGGATATTAACATAACAAAAAATAGATAGGATAATTCCTTTCTGTGTCCACCTCCTGCACTGACAGGCTTAATTTAGCGAAATCAGACTACTAAATTTATTTTAATTGGGATTAAGCAATGACAGACTGACAAGCCCTTCTTAGGATGTTCACATAACACCAGGTCTCTAAGGACACCCTGCTCTAGACTTCTGCTTTCAATGCATCATCCCAAGCTGTGCCAAAATTTACAGCCCAGCTTTTTCCTTCTAAGAAAACAGGGCTAGAAACCTCAGCATGTTTAGTCCTATCACACAGTTATGAGTCACTAAATAGAACCCTTCTCTGTGCCCTTTTTTTTTTATTTGGCTCTGCATCCTCCTCCTGATACTCTGGGCTTCCACTTCAATGGGAACCCCCTTCCCCTTAGCTGGGCTACACTGCTATAAGCCTTAATTATGATTTGTAGCTACCTGTCCTCCACCTTATGTCCTCTCCCCCGCCCCCTTATTTTTTAACCCTCTCCTCCTCTTATCTCTCAGAGCCATCGTAGTGGCAATGCTGAGCCAAGGGCCACAAGCCACGGCTCCTTCTGGAACGTGATATGCATGCACCTCGAGCCCGGCTGGCGGGGGCCCCAAGCGCCAACATGCCCTCAGCCCGAGGAACGGCGTCTCCCACGCGGCGGCGCTGCAGTTGCGCCACCAGGCCAGCCCAGTCCCCTTTCATTTCAGATGGTTATCATGCCTCGCCCTCAAAAACACATTGTCAATGTAAATCTTTTCCTACCGATAGTGGAACAAGGCTGTAGTGAATTATCTATTTGTCACTACAAATAATCACTTCATGAAGTCAAAATGTTTTTCTCATTAATCTGTGCCAAGAATAGATACCAAACACCACCAAATTAAGCGAAGATCATATGCATGAATTTACAGCATTTCTGTGGTACTGTTTATAAGGTAACTCTGATTCACACTGCCAGACTAAACTTCCGTTTCCATTACCCGCTCTTTGCTTGGGCCCAGCCAGTGGCAGCTTCCACCGCACTGCCTTGCAGAGGGACCTTGGTCTGATTCCTGAGCCAGGATTCTTCTCCCCACGAGTGCCAGGGCTAGGGATCCCGCAGCAGCGGCATTCACAGCTCCAGGGGAGGGGGGCACCGGCGGGGAAGGCGCCTCAATCACTCCTCAATGGCAGTGGCACATAATAGCCAAACTTGAGGGTCAACGGTAGCCGGGTTCCAGAGGGAGCTGCGGTTTATGGCACCCTTCTCCCCCCCCCTTCCTTACCTCCCCCCTTCCCCTGGTCAAAGCTTGTTGCTTTGAGCTGGGAAAAAAACACCCCAGGTGATTGCAAATGAAGGCTTACAGCGCCATAGGCCGGAAAGAAGGAAGGGCTCTGATCGAGCTGGAAGACCCAAAAGAACAGGAGGAAACTGCCAGGCCATAAATAAATAAATAAATAAATAAATAAATAAACAAACAAACAAACACCCTTTGTTGTGCAGTAACTGTTCGCTGTAATAGCTGTATTTATTTATTTTATTTTATTTAGATAAATAAACAGCTGTATTTCTGCTCAACTGAACAGAAAAAGCTCACTGGGCCACAGAGATCACTGTAAACCTCCAGTCCAGTCAGGAATAGGAACTGAGCAAGTGGAACCTTACCAGTCTGTGCCGGAGGCGTCTTGGAGCTTCCGGCTACCCTAACGTATGATTTTAGTCCTCCCTCTCAGCACAAGAGCCCGCTTTCCTACCATCGCAGGCTGCACGGGCACACAGCAAACCTTAGCTTTAATCACGACAAGAGAGGGACTTTCCATTTTTATCTCCTTGTGGCCAACCAGCCACCAGTCTGGAAGTAACAAAGCGATTCATAACCTCTGCACGAGTACAACATGGAGCTTGTTTAAGCATTAGAAGAAGTGAGCAGTACCCTGAATAATAAAGCTCTTGCAAGAGATGTTCCGCCTTATAAATAATGCACCCCGTTCTTAGCTGGTTTCTGGGATCCCTCCAGATCAGTTTCCCGGTGACTATGCAAACCATAATTCCCACCCCTAAGAGTCAGCAGTGCATATGGTTAGGTGCTTGAATGCGTCTAAATCTTGTATTCTTACAAGGAAATATTTGGCGATGGTGGACGGGGCAGACAATATAGGCCCACTGTGGTCTTTTTCTGCTGTCACATGCTTCTACGGTATGAGTCACTCAAGTAAGTTGGCCCGGCTGAAAAATTGCCCTCCCAGGCCGAGCTAAAAGTGTGCCAAGGTTTCCAGAGAATACGCACCTTAAACCAGAGTTAAAAAAATTAAAGGTGCTCCCAGTTGTGAGAGGGGAAGGAAAACAGCGCACATGCATGACATTTTCAGAAGTAACTGCGCTATTTTACACCTACCCTCACCCCAACTCCTGCCCTCCCCCACAAACAGCAGGTGCTAACTAGGGGATGCTTTTGGTGCACATAATTTACACTAGATAAATTTTAAAGAAAGAAACCACCCTACTCGAGGTTAGTTTCTCTCTGAAAATCAGCCCCTAAGGACACTCAGTGAAATGTACCCACGTACTCGACAACTACCCAGGGCCGGTAGGAGCTCTGGGCAGATTATGCATCTGCCTAGAGTGCCAGCCTAGCACTCCCACCAGTAGTGATCAGCTGACACAGTCATAAGGGGTCTGAGCCAGGGGGCCAGGCGGAGGCAGTGTAGGAGCCACGGCTGAATGCACACTTCAGAAGTATGCAGCATCCGGGGGGGGGGGGGGGGGGTTAGAGAAAGAGACAGGAGGGGTCACTCTGTTTGCTCCACCTAGGACGCCTGTGACTCTTGTATCAGGCCTGCAGCTACACTTATTGTATTCCAAAATTCTGGATATTTCCAAGGTCTCTTTATAATATATATATATATTGAGAGCTAAAGTGGTATATGGTGTCATTTTGATGTTCTCATTCAGTGGAATGCAGCTGCACTACTGAATGGAGAAGTGGCCCAGTTAGAACAAACTATACCTCAGTCGGACACAATACTGTTTTACATACGTGAGCTAGAAGGGGGGGGGGGAGTTAAAGAAAACCAAAAACTAATTATAATACTGTAATGGTTTACTTCAGTTTTTGCAGGAGAAGCCAGAGAGCAATGGATTAGCGTTCACGTTGTGTGTCCCACTTGTATCCAGGACTTCCTGGGGCAACAAATGTTTCTACTAGCAGAGTGCAATCTGAGAACCTCGCTCCTCCCGCAAAATGACAGCCCCAGCATTGAACATTCCCACCTGAGGAGGCTACTGCTTGGCTTTGCGGACTTGAATTCCCTAAATAAATAAATAAATAAATAAATAAATAAATACCAGATTTTATTATTTTTGCAATTAAAATAGAACTCCAGAATACTGTTGATTTATAAAGATATCTGAGCATGGGCCACAACCCTGCAGAACTGCTGTAAATGCTCAACAGACCAAATAAATCCTTATCTTGGTGGTGACCCGAAGATGTATCAGCCCCTCTGTTATTCCTCGATGCTTCCTAGGGGAAATGGTCTGCTTCCTGAAAATTTCCCTCCCTTAATTTGGCTAGGAGTGCACGTGAGGGCTTCATGGAATGCTTACTTTCAGCCACATTTGGGGGAGGCATTTCCATGGATGGTAGGAGGATATATTTTGGGCAGGACTGGAAAAATCACATACGTAGAGGCTGCATTTTCGGATCTATGCACATTCACGTTCCATAAAAATTCAACCTGCACAAAAAAAAGGAAGCTGCAAAAATCTGCCAAGTGCTTTTCATCCACCACATGTTTCTAGAAAGGGAGAAAGGACGTGGAAACTTTTCCACTGAAATCTGGCATAAAGTCCACAAGCAAAAATGTTCTGCAGATTCTGCACCAAAGCGGATCCTCTGAAACTGGCTCCCAGTGTGATGAACTATTGAAGGTACAGGACCAGGCAAGGCATCTAAGTCAGTCAAAAGGAAACCAGTTCGGAAAGCTGCACCCTTCGGAGTACGGAAAAGTTCCAAATCCACTCGAGGATGGTTTCGCTGAAACCTCACCTTCAACATCTTAAGCCTTCCATTTGCCTCATTCTCATAGAGTATCTTATCCCCATCAGAAAAATATACCTAGACCAGTATTCAAAATGGCACTTAGTCGGCTAAGTGGCACCACTGAAAATCCAGCTAAGGTCAGCGAGCACCACTCAGCCATCTATTGGGCTTAGCCAGCTAAATTTTTTGGCCAGACAAGTCAGGAGTGGGGAATGGGCAGATTGGGGAAGAGTCGAGTTGGCTGTTTAAATTAAGCGGCTAACTCGATATTCAGAGGTAGCTGGACGATTTATCCAGCCAACTCTGATTGGATATAACCGGCTAACTTCAAGATAGCCCGGTATATTCAGAGGCACAGCTGTGATGTAAATATACAGCTATATAAAACTGGCTAACTAGCACAGCCGCACGGCGGTTGAATGTGAACCTCATGCTGTCTTATTTTACTAATTGGCCCATTTGCAGCCCACATTTTAAAAGAAAGCAGGTTTGAGCAATATTAGGATAACTGGGATTCGAATACCTTCAGTAAAACACAGTACAGTATGTACCATTCAGTCTATTCCACTATGTTTTTTCCACTTCAAAATGCAGCAGATACATTCTGACAATTATTAACATCTTACACACCCCCTTTCCTTCTTCTCTATCTCCTTGCTGCATTAACGCGCTGCCCCATGCATCCACAAATCCTAGTAGAGTGCGCACTACTGTCCTAAATATATTATCTGCACTTTGATTTTTCTGTACTGATAAACTCTGGCAGCATATGTTTACAGCAGTTCACAAGGTTGAGGCTGTCATTTTTGAGCATACAAAAGGAGCGAACGTAAACCCAATACCGCAGCAGCGGTCAATGGCATTTCCTATCGCAAGTCTAGATAAGAAGACATGAGGGGCAGGGATCAATGCGTTCAAAAAGCTGTGACGTACAGATCACAATCCAGAAACCTCCTTGACCAATGATCTAGGATTCACTTAAAATGTTGCGATGAACCAAATGAATGGCAGATCGCAGCTGCCTTCTCCTCATTGGATGTTGCATCCAAGAAAAATAACCCTCTCCTGCCCCACTTTTCCCACCATGCACACACTTTTTTTTTCTCTTCTGCAGTACAGTGAGAATGAAGTAGGGCTGCTGCAAAAGTAGCCTCCTCTGGCTTCTAGGGCTGGGCTTCCTACGGCCGTTGTCCATATGGAGAAATGGGTATCGGGGAAGACAAAGAATGTTCAGCAGTCACATCAATGACTTGGTGGATTTCAGATTACTTTGACTCTTCCCCCTTCCAAATCACTTGTGGGTCCAACTCATTCCATCCCCCCCATGGATGCAAGGGAATTCGATTAACATGGAGCCCTAGGGCCATCTCCAGTACGGTCCCGAGTCGCTGGTCTCTCCCACCAAGGGAGATGCTTTAAACCAAACAAGTCCCTCAGCGTCACTTACTTCATTAAAGCAGGCAGTTCCTCACACGGAAGCAACATTTCCACAGTTAATGTAAAATATTAATGTCTCATTTGTTTGGCAATTCTGCAGAAATTAAAACTTTTAGGTTAATCATATACTGAACAATTTTAATTAAAACAGTTATAAAACAATTAATCCAGTAGAGCTGGCTTGGAGCTTTGCCAGCTTTATTGGTTTAGAAAATGTAGTCAAAAACTCATTTTCTTCCCTTTGACTTAATGAGTGCTGATATGTCACACAAAATCTGTCTACAGTGCTAGTAATTCAGGGAGTCCATCTGTCTTTGCTTACAACCTACATTTGTCATTTTTCTTTAATAGTGAAATTGAAATTGAATTCTCGGTGTTGGAAGCGATAATGATTTTGTACCCTGCTTACAGAAAACAGAGCTTCAAACCTTCCAAGAAAAGACAAGACACCTCAAACCATGGGTTTTACTTCACTGTTGGGATGCCAAGGGCCTTGAACAATACAGGGTTGTTTTTTTTTTAATTATTCTACAGACAGAAGGCCCTAAGGAGGATACCAGATTAAAAACAAACACTACTAATTTAAACAGGTTGAATCATTTTCTTCCTTTAGAACATCAAACGCGGTTGCCAGAGCCAGAGGGATGCTAGGGTACATATGGAGAAGCAAAAACCAGAAGAAAAAAATGATGTGATAAACAATGACACTGAACAGGTCAGTGGTAAGACTTCAACTAGCACATTGTGTCAAGTTCTGGAGAACATACCTGCACATGGATATAAGACAGGATGGATGTGGTCCAGAAGGGAAAAAGCTGCTAAAATGGTGCAAGACCTATTTGAAAGTGCTATAAAACGAGACTTAAGGGCCTAAATATGAATATCCGGCCTAGAGAAGAGAGGAGAGGAGAGGAGAGAAGAACCAGGGAATATGATAGAGCAGGGGTAGGTAACTCCGGTCCTGGAGTGCTACAAAACAGGTCTGGTTTCTAGGATCTCCACAGTGAACATGCATGAGGTAGATTTGAATGTACTGCTTCCACTGTAATGCAAATCTATCTCACGCATATTCACTGTGGATATCCTGAAAACCAGGCCCATTTTGTGGCACTCCAGTACAGGAGTGCCTACTCCATGACAGAGACATTCAAGTACCTCAAAGGTATGAATAGTCTACCAAAAGCAAAACCTTTTTAAGAGGAAAAAAATGCACTAGAACAAAAGGGTAGATTCAGGAACATCAGGAAATGTTTCTTCACAGAAATGGTCTCTCAGGGGAGGTCATAGAGACAAATAGGGCATGGTCAAGTCAATTACCATAGCAAAGTTTAAAAGAGGTTTGGACAAGTTCCTAGAAGGTCCATAAAACGTTATTAGCCAGGTAGACTAAAGAAAGCTATTGCTTTACCTGGAATGGATACCAGGAAATAGATCTACTTTATGGGATCTGCCAATTACTTACAACTTTGATTGGTCACTCTCAGAGACAGAATTCTGGGCTTGATGGACCTTCCTCTGACTCAGCATGGTATTTCTTATGTTCTTACGTTCATTAACAAAATTCAGGAAAGCCTGGGATAAGCATAGATGATCCCTACTTGTGTTCTATTCCAGTGTTTCCTAACCCTCTCCTAGAGGCACAACTATCCAGTTGGGTTTCCAGGATTTACCACAATGAATTTGCACAAGAGAGATTTGCATCCATTGGAAACCCAGTGAATGCAAATCGCTCTCATGCATATTCATTATGGAGCTCCTGAAAACTAGACTGGTTAAGTGTGCCTCCAGGAGAGCGCTGGGAAACACTGGTCCATGGCACGGCACCAGGCAGGAAACTGGGCAGACTAGATGAACCTTATGCTCCTTATCTGCTGTCATAGTCTGTTTCTCTGTTTACTGAACCAACAGAAAGCTAGAGGATAAAATGACTTATGATTTTAATCATCTGAGGCAAACCCTTAAATACCTTAATTTGTTTTCCATTACCACTTGTTTGATCAACTTGGCCAAAACAAGCCAAGCTGGTCTTTGTTGAATATTTAATAGACATGGAATTACCTTTGCAGTCTGACAGTTCTACTGCATGATGTTATTTCAAAGAAGATTCAACCTCAAAAACAAGTACCATCAAAAAAAACAAAAACGTTAACAGTATTTCCATTGGAAGGGGTGATGAATGGACAGATTCATTGTATTTTCTTTCAGAACAAAACAAGTGCTGTCTCGTTCCTGCAGATCTCGCCCCAAATAAATCGACCAGTTAAACATCTTTCTCCACTCAGGCAGCTGGAACAGAAGTGGTACTGTTCATTTCTGGTGCTGCCAGTCAGAAGCAGCTACCTCTGCATCAAATATGGTCACTGCATTAGCTACAGACCATTACCAAAAGCTATTTGAAATCAAGGTTAGTTATAGTTCCAGTCATGCTGCAAGTTGGGCTTCCCGATTTTTATATTCAAATCTTTTTTATTTGAAAATCAAAGCACTAGAGAATAAGACTTAAATGCTTGCTCTACATATCATGCCCACAGAAGTACAGAACATTAGCATGGTTACAATTTAACCTCACTCCATAGGTGCCAACTCTGTGCTTCAGCACCCCAATATTGAACAAACTCCTCTATGACTAAGGAAGGGTAATTTGTGTTAAGCACCCCCAATCATTTTGAAACGTTGGCTCCCACGCCACCCTTAGCCCCTATCATCCACCCTCCCCAACCCCGGAAAATCTCTCAATCAACAGCAATATAGCCTGCCAAGTGACAAAATCCTTTAATAAAGTACAGGGATCATACATATCTAAATCTAAAACTCATTATGCACAATAGTGCTCGCTCTATGTGGCAAGTAACGGATGTACAATTCCCAGGAATCTATGAAAACTCTCTTCTAAAAAGCAGACCAAATTTTGAAACATTTTTTTCCATAGCAAGCAGATAATGTAACACATTTGGAGGTGCCTTGTCTTAATGAAGGGGGATTTGGGAGTCTCCAGTTCTACAATATGAATGTTGGTTGCTTTTAATTAAACAATCAGATCCTCGCTCAATCACAGTTTTATTAGCCACAGCCAAATCTGACAAATCATCAAATAAGATCATAGCTGCATTCATCGGCAGAGAGCACTCAACAATATTCTCAAGATATTTCAAGATTCCTAAACAAAATCATTGAATAGCCTTACAAGACCAGAATAACTGACCCAAAGTTCCCACTTCTTGTTCATATTTGATACATTTATCTCTGAAATTTTCTGCGCAAAATAAAATATCAACATTTTGTATTGCATTTCCAGCAATAAAGTGTTCATGTTTGGTTTTTTTAATCCATGTGAATCTATCTTGACAGATCTTGGTTCAGATTTCTACATTTAATTCTTGTTTCCATTTCTGACCTAAAACAGCTACATTGAATGTTATCGCTATACGTAACAATGCAGAATAAAATGGTGTTATTTTCTGATTTTCTAAAATGATCATCTCTCCTATGGTCGGTCATGCTTTCCTCAATAAATATATTTCCAAAGGAGAAAAACCAGACTCTTAAACCCAGGCAAAAGTCTGCATTACCCATGAAAGGCAAAAAGGATGACTCGTTCTACAGTACAGTCATTTCCAAGCCCACAATACTGGTTTGACCAGAGTACTATCCTTCAAGTTAAGACCCAATTTCCAAGGCTGAGCATGGATTATATACTTTAACTCCAGGGACTCCATCTCTAATGATATATAATCGGATGTATACCAGTCTCCCAAGTATCTTAATAAATATGCCAAATTATAATATTTTAAATTCAGTAATGCCAAGCCTCAGTGATCCCAACTTTCATTAATATGTTCAATGTAATCCTGGAAGCCCGTCCTTTCCACAAATACTTCCTAAGAGTCCTCTCAATCAGAGCAATATCTTTTTTACCCAAATAAATGGGTAACAGCTGGAAAACATAACCACTTAGGAAGTATACAAAATAAATGTATTTTCCCACTCAAAGAAACTAGAAAGGCAGCTGGAACCACTATTCTAACAGCTTTTTTATTAAAGATAGCAATATTAAGAAATTAGTTTGATGTAAAGAAGAAATGTTTTTAGAAACAGGCTTCAGATATTTAAACACACAAAAAGTGTGCAGGAATTTGCATGTTGACTTATTTTACTATGGTAACAGGGTTACCCTACAACTCCCTGATCTGTAGGGAGAGGCAGTGCCTGTCTTAGTTTCCATTCATTGCATGCTGGGACTTGTAGTTCCTGTTTCTTAAGGAACTGAAACTACCAGGTCATGCATGCAACCAGAGTAAATCCAGTAATAATTCATCCCCTTTCTCCAATCATGAGGCTGAATGCTAACTCTAAATAGTGATAAGGCATTACATAACAACAACATAAGAACATAAGACATGCCATGCTGGGTCAGACCAAGGGTCCATCAAGCCCGGCATCCTGTTTCCAACAGTGGCCAATCCAGGCTACAAGTACCTGGCAAGTACCCAAAAGCTAAGTCTATTCCATGTTACTGTTGCTAGTAATAGCAGTGGGTATTTTCTAAGTCAACTTAATTAATAGCAGGTAATGGAATTCTCCTCCAAGAACTTATCCAATCCTTTTTTAAACACAGCTATACTAACTGCACTAACCACATCCCCTGGGCAACAAATTCCAGAGTTTAATTGTGCATTGAGTGAAAAAGAACTTTCTCCGATTAACATGCTAACTTCGTGGAGTGCCCCCTAGTCTTTCTATTATCCGAAAGCGTAAATAACCGATTCACATCTACCCGTTCTAGACCTCTCATGATTTTAAAACACCTCTATCATATCCCCCCTCAGCCATCTCTTCTCCAAGCTGAAAATTCCTAACCTCTTTAGTCTTTCCTCATTGGGGAGCTGTTCCATTCCCCTTATCATTTTTGTCGCCCTTCTCTGTACCTTCTCCATTGCAATTATATCTTTTTTGAAATGCGGTGACCAGAATTGTACACAGTATTCAAGGTGCAGTCTCACCATGGAGTGATACAGAGGCATTATGACATTTTCCGTTTTATTCACCATTCCCTTTCTAATAATTCCCAACATTCTGTTTGCTTTTTTGACTGCCGCAGCACACTGAACTAACGATTTCAATGTGTTATCCACTACGACGCCTAGATCTCTTTCTTGGGTGGTAGCACCTAATATGGAACCTAACATTGTATAACTATAGCCTGGGTTATTTTTCCCTATATGCATCACCTTCCACTTATCCACATTAAATTTCATCTGCCATTTGGATGCCCAATTTTCCAGTCTCACAAGGTCTTCCTGCAATTTATTACAATCTGCCTGTGATTTAACTACTCTGAACAATTTTGTATCATCTGCAAATCTGATTACCTCACTCATCGTATTTCTTTCCAGATCATTTATAAATTTATTGAAAAGAAAAGGTCCCAATACAGATCCCTGAGGCACTCCACTGCCCACTCCCTTCCACTGAGAAAATTGTCCATTTAGTCCTACTCTCTGTTTCCTGTCTTTTAACCAGTTTGTAATCCACGAAAGGACATCGCCATCTATCCCATGACTTTTTACTTTTCCTAGAAGCCTCTCATGAGGAACTGTGTCAAACGCCTTCTGAAAATCCAAGTACACTACATCTACCGGTTGCCCTTTATCCACATGTTTATTAACTACTTCAAAAAAGTGAAGCAGATTTGTGAGGCAAGACTTGCCCTGGGTAAAGCCATGCTGACTTTGTTCCATTAAACCATGTCTTTCTATATGTTCTGTGATTTTGATGTTTAGAACACTTTCCACTATTTTTCCTGGCACTGAAGTCAGGCTTACCGGTCTGTAGTTTCCCGGATCGCCCCTGGAGCCCTTTTTAAATATTGGGGTTACATTTGCTATCCTCCAGTCTTCAGGTACAATGGATGATTTTAATGATAGGTTGCAAATTTTTATTAATAGGACTTAAATGATTGTACCCCATGCGCTGTCAACACGTGACATCTTTCACCGAGCATCTGAGACAGTATTTCTTTACTGTATTGTACTGTAGGCCAACATCACAAGTTGAATCTAATATAAGCAATAAGCAATGGTGATTTCTACCAGGTCACCCACCTAGAATCTTTTTGAACTTGATTCCTTTCCCCATTATAGAGTGGAAAGTGGAGGCTGCTGCTAGCACTGACCTGGTACTTTTTTTTTATAAAGAAAATTATTATTGGCAGTAAGACAGGATTTCCCAAACTTGTCCCAGTGACCCTACAGCGAGTCGCGTTTTCAAGAATCCACAATCCATATCCATGAAGTGAATTTACATATGCTAGGAACCAATATATGGAAATTTAGCTCATGCATTATGTATGTTGTGTTGTAAGCCATCTAGGGCTTTTGCATAGGCTGCATATAAATAAATTAACCTATAACCTAAGCATTGTGCATATCTTGGAAAAGCAAACCGAGTGTGGGATCCTGAGGGCAGGTTTGGAAAGACCTGTAATAAGGCATGACTAGTATTGCCAGCCCACTCTATTTCTGTCACCCTGCAAGACTAATCCAGTCCTGGCTTTACACCAGAGCATGAATGCACAAAAATATAGCCCCACCTTCCTTGGGGAAACCGAGATGAAGATGCAATGTGGCAAACCAGTTCTGGCTCAGTGTGTTAGGTTAGGGTAAAAACGGAGGCAGCTGGCATGCTTAGACAAGATATATCAGCTGCCTGCTGCCTCATACTGTACACATTGCTAGGTACAAGGCCATGGATAGGGGAGGGAGCAATTTTATTTAAAAGACACTTACTTGGATAAGTAGGTTTCTACCTGGGCAATATGGACTGAAATCTGCCCTCCTCAAATGCGAGAGTGAAGGAACATGGATGGCAGTTCCATGGGGCAGGAGCATGCCCGCGGATGCATTAAAAAGAGGTGGCCCTGGGGCCTTGTGCGGGCCAGGGGAGAAAAAAAAACAGTGTGTGTATTTTGCTTTTCAAATTATACATATGCAATTCCCCTCCTTCCCCAGCAGAAAACAAATATAAGGTGGAAAGCACGCAGACCATTTTAAATGTGAGCATATTTGCACTTTCTCATTTTCAAAAGGAGAAACATTGCGAGCAGCAACATTTGTGCGATGTTCCACCATGAAAAGCACCCACGAAGTTTGTAACCACGCAGGCTGCTTGAAACTTACCCCCAAAATGCACCTTGCTTTCAGATTCAATAGTACAAACCTTGTAGTATAATGGAATTCTAAATTTGTTTCTATGAAAATAAATTCAGAATCCCATTTTTTCAAATGTGTTTTTCCATATTCTCCTCCTAAGACAAATTGCTAATACTGACAAAAAAAAACTGAAAAGCCTTCTGCACTACTGTCTACAAAAAATATGCATTTTATATATATATATATATACACACACACACACACATACACACACAATTGTTTTTTAATCAGATTCCTTAAAGACCTGTAACATATGACAGTCGGGAACAAGAATTTTATCTTCTAACTCTTGCTTATCTCTTGGTGACACCATCATTTTAAGTCAATTTCTATCACAGCTCATTGGCCTCAACAGAATAGCTCTGTAGCATTGCCCTCATAAATAGTGGAATTAGTCCATTATAACTGTGAAGTGTCATCTTTCTGTCTAAAAATCATAAACCCGGTCTCATTAGCAAGTCAGAATCTGAGGTTTGATGGATGGAAAGTCTATAAGTGTCTTGGTGCTAGTTTAAATCCTCCTACAGTGCATACAAACTCACAGGCAAAATAATCCCATCGGCGCAGGCCACCACTCCACGTCTTTGTTTCACGAATGACAGGCAAAAACTGTGACAGGAAGAGACTGTTTTGATTTGCTTTTTAACAAAAAACGATTTTTCTGATTCAAGCTTTTAAGACTCCAGGATTTAAAATTTCCTTCCTTTAAATTCACGTCTGAGCACACTTATATTCTTACCATTTGCGTGAACTACTAGTTGGTTGACAGTCAGTCCCATCTTTCCATAAAAAAAAAAATAAAAAAATAAAAAAAAAGAAGGTGCTAAGGCTTTACAGTATAAAAATACAATACATTATTCTTTCATAATAAGACAAAGATCCATCCAGCGAGTTGTCACATGCCATAAAAGTGTACACTGGAGCGCATCCTCTCACACCGTTTGACTGCCGAAGCTTCCAACTATAAATAAGATCTCAGCACTTGGACCTCGCACCACATGAATTTGCCAACAAGTGGGTCACTGATTCCATTGACAGTGCACAGGTTGATATCACATGACAACTTACAACATGACATGCCTTAATGAGCAGAGAACATATCCCTAGTGAATCATATTACACCACATTCCTGTGCCAGGTTTCATGATGGCACCGACGTATCTGAGAATAAATGTTCTTCAAAACCAATGAGATCCCTTGGGTCCTAAAAGCAATATCATGACACCCAGGATATAACTGGGGAAAGGCGGCAAAACGTCCTGACATGGACTACGTGCTGACTTGGTTACACCTCCCAGCTAAGGACAAAACAAGAAGGAGCAATACCCTATAGGCAGTCGAACTTGCACATCTAATGGCTAGGAGACTTGCTTAGCCTAGAGTAGTAGTAGCTGGGGTAACTGAGCAGTCTAGATGGGCCAAATGGTCCCCACCTACTGACATCTACTAGTTACATTTCTTAGCATTCAGTTCTCAGAACTTAAATAATTTCTGCCTTAAATTGTAAAATTTGGAACTTCTGATCATTTAATTTTGCTCAAAAATGTAATACACTGTATTATATTGTTACCGAAGAGATGTTTGAACAGTTAGGCACAGCAACAAAACTGATATTGTAATAGTGCCAAGTGCATCAGCAAGATTGGCCCTGTGATAACTCCTCCAAGCACAGCCTTGCAGACAATAGGAGAAAATACAATATTTTAGTAGTTCAAAATTGTATAAGTATCTCATGAATCTGATTAGTGGATGTACCATTGTCATTATCTGATTACACCGCTGCAGTAATTGGTTTTCCCAGCTACTTTTCAGTACACCTCCATTTACCATTTTTAATTGTGATGCTCTTACTGGGGGAACTGCCAATTATTCCGGTGGAAATGATGTCCTCAGTGCAATTCATGTTCAGACTTGTGGGCATCAAGTAAACAATGTGAGGTTTGTTTTTTTTTTTTAAAAAGACGGTCTCTCACAACTCCCCCGCGCCTGGCCAGCCGAGCTCCGCCCCCTCTCCTCTCACAGAGATGAGGAGATGAACATGCATCACCCACCTCCACATTAAGCACTGTATCACCCACCTCTACCACAGGCCTCTCCTTGGAAATTCAATTAGGACCATCACAGGGTATACGCTCAGTAGACAAGAGGCTAAAGCCCGAATTTTCAAAGCCCGGTGCATGCAAAAACTGGGGGACACGCGCAAGGCCGGGTCACGTGCGCACCCAGCGCATTTTAAAAATGGCCCGGCCACGGGCGGATCTCCCAATATATGTGCCGAACTGCCAGGCTCCTTGAAAGGGGAGGGCCGGGAGGTGGGGGCTGACCGGGACAATGGTCATTAGGCCCCGTCCAGGGAAGCGCGCACAGACCGGCAGCCAATCGGCGTGCGCAACTTACTTCTGCTCAAAGGAGCAGGTAAGTTTTAAAATTTAAAAAAATAAATAAATAATAAAGTAGTTAGATGGGGTTTAGGGGTTGGGGTGGAGAGGGGAAAAGAGAGGAAGGGTAGTTAGGGGGTTGGGGAGGTTCCCTCATAGTCAGCTCCTTAATTGGAACAGACTGGGAGGGAACCGGGCATAGGCCCAATCGAGTTGCCACACGTACTTTAAAAACATCTCCCCCCCCCCCCCCGTGCGCACGCAAGTCGCGGCCCGCCCGCACATGTACGTGCCAATGATAAAATCGGCGCGCGCATGTGCGTGCAGGTATTGTATTTTACAACGAGTGCATAGCCACACGCGCGTGTTATAAAATCGGTGCTTCCACGTGTGTGCGCCGGGAATCGCGTGCACAGGGTCGCGTGTGCGCAGGTTTTAAAATCTACCCCAAGTGAAATTTCCTGAGTGGGCAACGGATGCTGCTTGTCACAGACACGACTCACTGCCAAGGCAAAAGACGTTCTCCTCCATTTTGTGCATGAAGCATGGGATCTCCATTCACCCAAATTCTTTTTGGGCCTCCAAAGGGCCAAAAGGATTGTTTGGGGGGGGGGGAGGGGACGGAGGGTGGTAAGAGCAACAGTCACAAAAGCAGATATTTGAGGGAGATCTGTTAAAAACATAAAACCTAGCACAATCTAAAAAGGTATATTCAGAGCATGCAGCAGGAATAGTAAGTAGTATTCCTTAATGCTCCATGAGCTCCCCCTCTAGGACACCCACTGCACCGATCTGAAATGGTTACCTCCAGGACACCTGAAGAGTATCCTATTGCTTCCCGAAGAGGGTGGAAGTGCAGGGTGGCTTTAGCCCTGTGATTCTTACAGTGAGCAACCATTTCTTACTTGGTTTGGGGGGGTTGGAGATGATAAAGCTGCGATGGCCCCATCTCATGGTGGCTCTTATCCTGGTGATCTTATGGACTACCTCGCGTCTCTTCACTCTGCTTTGAGCTCCTCTGCCTCCTTGTACACCAACTTAATGCTATTAACAGTAGTACAGACTGGATGACAGATCTGTTGCTCCCTAGCACTGCCAGTAGTTTCAAAGTACATCCCACAGGGTTTGGGGAAATGTGAGGTCACTTCATGGATCAAACCTTCACTTCCTTATGATGAAAGTTGTCCTTTCAGGGCACCCTTTCCCTTTCAGTACTTTGTCTGCCGTAAGAACATACTGGGTCAGACCCAGGGTCCATCAAGTCCGCAATCTGTTTCCAACATTGGCCAATCCAGGTTACAAGTACCTGGCAAGCACCCAAATATTAAGTAGATCCCATGCTACTAATTCCAGTAATAGCAGTGGCTATTCCCTTGATTAATAGCAGTTTATGGATTTCTCTTCCAGGAATTTATCCAAACCTTTTTTAAACCCGGCTATACTAACTGCCCTAACCACATCCTCCATAACTAATTCCAGAGCTTAATTGTGCATTGAGTGAAAAATAATTTTCTCAGGTTTGTTTTAAATGTGCTCTCATTATTTATAGACCCTATCATATCCCCCCTCAGCCGTCTCTTCTCCAAGCTGAACAGCCCTAACCTCTTCAGCCTTTCCTCATAGGGGAGCTGTTCCATCCCCTTTATCATTTTGGTTGCCCTTCTCTGTACCTTCTCCAGTGCAACTATATCTTTTTTGAGATGTGGCGACCAGAATTGTACACAGTATTCAAGGTGTGGTCTCACCATGGAGCGATATAGAGGCATTATGACATTCTCCGTTTTATTTACCATTCCCTTTCTAATAATTCTTAACATTCTGTTTGCTTTTTTGACCGCCACAGCACACTGAGTAGACAATTTCAATGTTTTATCCATTATGACAGTAACTTACATAGTGGTGCGCAGGCACACATTCGTCGGTCCGTGCCCAGGGATGTGGCCATTTTATAACATGCGTGTATATGCTCGCAGGTTATAAATAGCCTGATTGCATGCCTGTGTGCACAATTTTAAGTGGACACGCACCTGTGCACGCAAATGCCACTCCTACCGCGTAAGTGGAGGAATTTTAAAAGCCACCCGCGCCGACACCACTGGCCGTTTTCCCAGTTCATTCCCAGTTTGCCCAGTTAAGGGATAGGACTTGCAAACCCCCCCTAGTTTATTAATTTCCCTTCCACCCTGTTAGCCCAACCTTTAAAACCCCGATGATCTGCCTAGATTCTTTTTGTTATTCTACTTACACTTCATCCTTAGCAAAAGTAAAGTTACACGGCAGGGGACCACAGTGCGCGCCAGTGTGCCCAGATATTTATGCGCAAATTTCACGGTTAAATCCTGGAACGCCCTTGCCCCACCCCCACCCCGCTCCTTTCTAAAACGTTTCATTTCTGCGTGCAGCAGCAAGCAAGCGCACATCTGGCCGGCTTTTAAAATCCTATCGGCGCACGCTGGCATAACATATTCATGAATCCCCTAATTTCAGCACTTGTCGGGCTTTTAAAATTCACCTTTATGCCGCCTAGATCTTTCTCCTGGGTGGTAACTCCTGATATGAATCCTAACACCTTGTAACTACAGTAAGGTTTATTTTTCCCTGGGTGCATCACCTTGCACTTGTCCACATTATATCTCATCTGCCACTATTGGAAAAGTTGAAAAAAATCAGGAATTCTTTTCAAGTTTGGGACAAAAAGACAAAAGTACATCTTTCTTGGAGCTTTGAGGAACTGATGGGAGGGGGAGGGGGCTGGGGACTAAGGGAGGGGATTTCTGTCATTGTTCAATGTTTAGTAACATTTATTTGTGCTTGTGATAGAAAAGAAAAAATGTTTTTTCAATAAAATTTAAATTAAAAAAAAAAGTTCATCTGCCATTTGGATACCCAATCTTTCAGTCTCGCAAGATCCTCCTGCAATTTATCACAAACCACATGTGATTTATCTACTCTGGATAATTGGGTCATCTGCAAATTTGATCACCTCACTGCCACTTGCCAGTAAATGGTTAAGGCTGTTTCCTTTTGCTCTCTAGAGCCTGAGTGCTGGACAAAGTCCTGGTAACTAGAAACTACAGGCTATTTTTGAGATGTCAAGTTCCCTGAAGGCTGTTCTCTTCTGGAAGCAGGGTGTTGGTTATCATCAACTCTACTTAGGTGCATCCTTTCTTTATCACCTAAGAAGATTCAGTTGATTTCTAAATGGAGCCTATGTTGAAGATGTGTTCCTGTTTGCTGAATGCTACTTATCTTTTCATTGTAGTGCTCTTACTCAATAGTCCTTGAGGGATGCCTGAAGCATTTCAATGGCTAGAGCACGATTATCAAATGAAGACGTTCCCTTCCTAGTTCTTTTGCTTTTCACTGGTTAGGTTTATATTTTTATTCATGTCTGCAGATATAACAGACTTGTCTGCAGTCCTGATTGATGTTTGTAAGGTTTTATAGTAGCAGCTTGAAAGTGTTGTACTTTCCTTATTGCTTGCTTTAGAGTTGAGATACATAAGTGGTTTACAGCATATTTAAATGAGGCAGTGTAGTGACAAACATGCACAAGCATTTTTGGCTTCTTTCCCTTAGCTTGGACTGGCATCATGACAGAAGCATGCGCAATATGCTTTCTCTAGTCAGTACCAGATGTTGGTCATGCCAAGAAAGTAATTCTACATATAGCAAATGGGATGATACAGTAACATAGCAAATGACGGCAGAAGATGACCAATTGGCCCATCCATTGTGACCGGCCAAGATTCTTCGCCTGATTTTCTACCACTTTGAGTAAATGAGTATATAAATTTACATACTTGAACCAACACCAACTCCCCCATCCCCTCACTTTTCCAACCTTATCCTATCACTGCCCTCAACATCTGTTCCACATATGTCCAAAGGTAGACCATTTCAGGCCTTGTTATCTTCCTTTCTGATTCTTTCAAAAGCAATACTTAATCCAACAACCAGCCCCTTATATCCTATTATCAAGTTTTATAATAAGTCACACAGTCAGCAAAATTAGTGAGGCTGTTGTCCAAAACACCCAGTTTCCCCATGCTTATTGATGTCTGGGTTCTAACTATGGTCACTCTATGCAGGTTACCCCAGCTTTCTTGGAAGCCCAAGGCAGCTACACTACTGCTGCTGAGGGCTGTAACTGCCACTCAATGCAGGCTATTCCAGTGCTTCTCAGCCATCCTGGATAGGTAAGCACAGAAGATCCCAGACTTAATCCAATATTTGACATCCTACCTCCTTATATCTTGCCTCCAAGCAACAGCTACGAAAACTAGTGAGGCTGTTGCTCAAGCATCTGGCCTCCTAGGTCCCTGTGGACTTTTGAACAATAACCAGCTATTATCAACCTGCCAGGCCCGACCTGGTTGGTTTCTAGGGAGTTGTACTACATGGCCTGCCTTATCACTAAGTTGTACTTCCATTCTCAGCCTTCATGTCCTCACCACCTCTCCTCCTGCCTCTGCACTCAAAGGAGTGAAGGTTGGGCTATTTATAGTATTGCCCTCCCAGCCTGTTCTTACCACTGTCAGAATACCAAGCAGAAAAGGACCACTTAACCCATCTGGTCTGCCCATTTCCACCTTTAATACAATGCCATAGATCCCAGCCATCTCTGGCTCTCCTCTCATGTCTTTGCCACTATGCATCTTCCGTGATCTTCTCAGGCTTTCCTGAATTCCATCAACAATTTTACCTCCACCACTTCCACTGGGAATCCATTCTATGCATCCACTACCCTGCATCTACCTTTCTGGAACCTTATACTCTAACCTCTTGTTCTACAGCATTCTTTCCTCTGAAAAAATTCAGCTTCTTGAGCCCAATTTATACCTTTAAGGTATCGGAATGTCTACCTAAACCTTTTCACCAGGGTATACATATTTAGATTCTTATGACACATCTGCCTTTCGATGCAGTCCCTGCACAACTTTGGTAGTCTTTGTCTGGAGCTGTTTATATCCTTTCAGAAGAATGACCTTCAGAATCTGACATCGTTTTCTAATTCAGGGTAGGCGACTCCAGTCCTTGATTGCCACAAGATGCTCAAGTTTTCAGGATATTCACAACGAATTTGTACGAGATGCATTTGCATGTAGTGGCAACTCATGCAAATGTGTCTCATGCATATTCAGGCTGATGCAATGTTGGCGCGCAGAAAATGGGTGCTCACGATTGAGCACCGGCTCTCCTAACGCACTCCAATCCACTTCTCCCAGGCACCCAATTTAATGTTTAAATGGGCTGCCTCGGTAAAAAAGGAGGTGCTAGGCGAAATTGTGCGCTCCTAGTGCCTCCTCGGCTGTGGGCGCTCAGGAGAGGTGGCTATCAGTGCGGATTAGGGGAAACAGATGCTCAGCTTTATGAGCATGCTTTCCTAACCTGACTGCCGGTGACTTTTTTTTTTCCCCTTACTCCTTTTTTCTGTTCCTTCAACTTAATATCTCCACGATATTAAGTCAGAGGAACCAAAAAAAGGAACAGAAAAGCAGCATTTTCTGCTTTTCTGTTAACTTTAGGGGCTACTCAAGAATTAACACCTGCTCTAGGGCAGGCATTCATTTTTGAGAGTAAAAATATGTATGTGAGGCACACATTTTTACTTTGCATTGGGGGGTAATAGCTAGCTAATAGCTTCATCAACACAAATTTACATGTGATGATCGCCATTAGCTACGTGCTGGTTAGGATGTGTGTTTTGGACGCGCTAATCCCCTTATTGCATAAGGGGTTTTGGACGGGCATCCAAAACGCGCATGTAAAGTCGTGCGCTCAGCCGAGCTCACTAAATTGCACGGGCCTGATTCAGTGTGAAAATCCTGCAACCCTGATCAGTGTGCAGCATTCAAGGATCGGAACTGCCTACCCTTGTCCCAATGGAAGTCTCAACAACCTGAACACAGGTATTATCATCTTTTCTTTTTTTTTTTTTTTTTGCTAGTCATTCCCCTCCCTTGGCAAACTGGGCCCTGCAACCACTTTATCACACTGTTTCACTACAGTTGTATAATCAGACACAACCATCCTGAGGTCACTCTCCTACTCTGTGCACATCGGTTTCTCATTCCCCACTGCGTGCATGCCCACGGGATTTCTGCACCCCCAATGCATGTATTTTGCCTTGAATCCTAACTGCCTAGCACTCAAGCACACGTCAAGCTTTCCTGGTCGCTGCTCATTCTGTCTACTCCATCACGGGTGTCCATTCTGTTACAGATCTGAGCATTAGCTGCAAAAAGACAGACTTCGCCTTTCAACCCCTCTGCAATATTGCTCACAAAAGATTTGGAACGGAACCAGCCCCGATACTCTACTAAGTCACTTCCCTATCCCAAAACAAATTTCCGATGAGAGTTGTGCATGTTGTAATGAAGCTGACAATGTATTATCTGACTTGTAACGAGGACTAGTGTGGATACCCTTCTAAAAAGGATTTAGTCCATTTACTAATACACAGAAAGGCATTTACAGGGTGGGTTTTAAAAAAAAAAAAAAAGGTGCTTTACGTGTGGAAATGGGCTCTTTGAAACTTGCCTACCTCTCTGCGCATAAAAAAAGGGTGTGCATATTTTTTCAGGGGGAGAGGCAGAGTCAGAGAGGGGTTAGCATTTACACCCATGCGCACATCATTTCTTGCCAGAAAAAGCACCCGCACAAATAGGTGCAGGTCTGGGTGCATATTTTTCCCTGTCCCAATTTTCAATATGGAAAAAATTTCCCCTTGAAACCTGAAAAAGCCTGTGGGTTTAAAGAATAAGTAAATACCCCGACACTACACTTCTGCGCGTAGTTTGCAAGTTGCCCTCAAAGAGCCTGTAAGCTGCATCTTTTAAAACAGAGGACATGATTATTTTTATTTGCCAAAGTCAACAAATTACTTTTCTGCCAGAAATTCTTCTAAGTCATGAATTTGAGTGAATCAAGCCTCGGACGCACACTGGATTGAATAATGAACATGCAGTCATCCAAATCACTTATAATTCAAGTCACTGCAATACTGTTGTGAATTGTGTTCTCGCTGCATTTGCAAATAAGCTGAGAAGCAGATGTTAAAGGAGGATTACCATCAACTCAAGACTTTAATCCTGTGGGTCATGAGCGGCAATGGCAGCATAACAATGCAATCAGACTAAAAATATTTTCCATTTTCAAGAATTTAATGTGACATTTTTTTTACATGCAATTTAGTTAAGAAGAGAGCCAGGGAGTTCTGGACTGTTATCATCTTTGGTCGCTTCCCAATGTTCAAGTAGACTAAATGCTTCCACATGCATGCAAGACTTCACAGATACTTTTTTTTTAAGGTACCCACAATTTCTTTTCTAGACCTCACGTTTTAGATTTTCAAAGCTGAAACACTGTAAAAATCTCTAGGCAGCAATGGCAGGCTTGCACATTTTAGCTTAAAGCTTCAAACATGCAACAAGGCCAGGCTCGATTCACAGACCTGGCTCCTGCTCATCAAGCCAGCTGGTGATGGGACATTGCAAAAGCATTCTCCTAGGAGGAAGCCCCCAGCCACTGCTCAACAGCAAACACCAATGCATTGACTTACAAGAGCATTTGTGCCAGGTTCTGGGGGACACTACTGTCTGTACCCCTCAACCAAAAGACTATTGTTAAAGTGAAAAGGCCATGGACACCTGTGAAAGATGGCCCCTGGCACCAGAGTCTCTGCTGGGGGAAGAATCAGATTGGACTGGAATTCCTTCTTTGAAGATCTATTGACCAGGTCCTTCAGCAAACCTGCCAGAACCTCACTGAGTTCCCTTAGATGTCTCCCACCTGGTCCCAGTGCTTTGTCTACTTTCGGTTTTGCTAGTTCCACACGAACTCTCTCTCTCTCTTTGACTCTTCCTTCTGTGCATCGCTCAGCATCTGTTCTGCTGCCATATGTAACCTTACCGACCTTTGGAGGCTCTGCTCTAATCCCTCCTTCGGTGAAGACTGAACAAAATTATTTCCATTTTTTCCCTTGATGTCTTCCATACAGTCCTCCTTTTATCAGTCTTACAAGGCTACCTCAGTCCTTCCTCCTTTTACTGACGTACCTGGAAAAAATGTCTTCTCACCTCCCTTCACAGCCTTGGCTTTTTCTTCCACTCCTGCCTTTGCCAACCCTGCATCTTTCAGCTTTGCCAGATATTCTTCCTTGGGCTCCTCCTCCTGAGATCCCTCACACTTCTTCAGTAGTAACCTTCTCAGCCACCATTTTTGAAAACTCTACCGATCTCTTGTTCCTCTTTCTTTCATTTTCCCAAGATTTGTTGTCCTTCCAACAGTTTGGCCCACTGCTGTTCTACCTCACCTATATCTTCCCATCCTCCTTAAAATGCTTCCCCATAATAAGTTTATTTTCCAGGATCCCGCCCACTTGGAATCCTTTCTGGTGGATAAAGAACAAGACTGAGGTGATGACTGCTTACCAAAATATATCTCCTGATTTTGTAAGTTAATATTACTGTTTTCTTAAGTTTTGTAGTTCTTGAAGTATTCACCCATGATGGGGATTAGGAATTTTGGTGTAATTAATGGAAGTTAAAGAAATCCATGTTATTGTTATTATTTCTATTCTCTTCTACTTCTTGTTACCCCCTCCCAGTTTCGATTTCCCTGTTAAAATGTAATTTCCTAGCTTAACCCGTTTGCTGTAAACCGGCATGATGTACACAACTAATGCCGGTATATAAAAATGTTTAAATAAATAAATAAAATAAAATAAATTGCCTTATTGTTTTTCTGACATGCAAAAGTTGTCTTGATTTTTGCAATGTAATTCATCTAAAATCTTAATAAAGTATAATTTTAAAAAAAAATGCTTCCCCGTGTCAACAAAGTTGGTACTTCGAAGCCCATGGCTTTCGCTTTTGTGTGACCCCGCTCTGCTTGGATTCATATCAAACCACACCCTCTGTTGACCCCCTCCCCCCCCACCTGAATCTTAGAGACAATTTTCCCCTTGCAGCCTTCACCTGCAGATCAGAGAGCAAGGGGGGAGATGCTAGAATGCCAATGTGACACCACGCACAGCCCTAAAGCAAGTGGAGGCAAGCTCCTGTACAGCCTGGGTATTTGGCACTTTCACAGTGTTGAACCGTAGGCGGCTGCCTGTGTTGCCTATGCCTAAATCCAGGCCTGCCACAGATGGGAGCCCAGGACCTCTCCACCTCTAACTGATTCTGCTGATGGGATTGTGCCAATGCACATCCAGCAGGTTCAAATCTCACACAGCAGCACCTCCATGGCTGTCTTACGTGCGTTTTTAACATCTCCATCCGGACATCTCTTTGTGCTGCCGTTCAGCTCAGCTCCTCTGCTTGTTTTGGAGGTCTGTAGTTCTGCCTCCAGTGGAGAATGAAGTGCCATCTCCCCTTTCCAAGATAACCCGAGCATCTCCTCTTTTTCCATACCCCCCGCAATTCGGTTGTTTTCATATTGCCTTTTATATGAAAACTATTCCTCCCTCTTTACTGCTTACCCCACCTTTCCTGAACAAACTACAGCCTGGTATGGCTGCATCCCAGACAAGGAACTCACTGAACCGTGTCTCGGCAACGGCAACAATACCTAGCTCAGCCTCCACCATTACAGCTTGCAAATACAGAATTTTATTATTTAGGCTACTTGCGCTAAGAGCCTCCTAGACAGTCCCCCTTCTTCGTGTGCCGGTATTTTGCCTCCTGTGTCTTCCCTCTTGTTTACATATGTCAGCTGTATGTGCAATATTTAACCTGTGTTCTGTGGCATTTAATTAACACCACTTCATATACGCTAATAGCCTCTAATTTGATACACAGGTTCTCTCCGTCTATCCGTGGATTATTTTCACTGTTTATTTCACAATGCAGCCGAAAGCCTATCAAAGTGCCATGCACCGCACACAAGCATGAAATGTCAGTGATAGTCTTAAGAGCATGAATAATGGAAACACTTAAACCCCAGGAGTGTAAACAGCAGGTGCAAAGAAGCACACAGAGGGATGGGGGATTGGGGGGAGGGGGTGGAAGAACATGTAAATAAGATCGCCCAGGCTTTTGTCGACCTATTACTAATGTTCTCAAACAGAGACTGAAAGAAACCTGAAGCGACATAAGAACATAAGAAACTGCCATGCTGGGTCAGACCAAGGGTCCATCAAGCCTAGCATCCTGTTTCCAACAGAAGCCAATGCAGGCCACAAGAACCTGGCAATTAACCAAACACCAAGAAGATCCCATGCTACTGATGCCAGTAATAGCAGTGGCTATTCCCTAAGTAAACTTGATTAATAGCAGTTAATGGACTTCTCCTCTAAGAACTCATCCAAACCTTTTTTGACCCCAGCTACACTAACTGCACTAACCACATCCTCTGGCAACAAATTCCAGAGCTTAATTGTGCATTGAGTGCAAAAGAATTTTCTCTGATTAGTCTTAAATGAGCTACTTGCTAACTTCATGGAATGCCCCTAGTCCATTATTCGAAAGTGTAAATAACCGAGTCACATCTACTCGTTCAAGACCTCTCATAATTTTAAACACCTCTATCATATCCCCCCTCAGCCGTCTCTTCTCCAAGTTGAACAGCCCTAACCTCTTTAGTCTTTCCTCATAGGGGAGCTGTTCCATCCTCTTTATCATTTTGGTTGCCCTTCTCTGTACCTTCTCCATCACAACTATATCTTTTTTGAGATGTGGCGACCAGACAAAAGCATTTTCTTCAGAATCGTGGTGACCGTACAGCAGGGAGACTGGGAACGGGGGCAAGGCACAAGTTACATTCTGTCCGCCATCTTGCCCAGAGAACTCTCTACTTCCGAGGTGACTACAAGTGTCCAAGGGATCACTTGCCTCGCCCGCTGCAGTCTCCAGTGCAGTGGTTCCTTACCCATGGGCAAGGGAGGGTCACAATATAAAGATCTGTAAAATCAAGTCTGAAGGCCTAATTTACTAAGCTTTCCACCCCAGCTCTACAATTAGGTGAGCTCTTAGCAACCGGGCATGTGCCCTCTCTCCCCCCAAACTCAATCCCAGAGTCTTTGCTCTTCACTTCACAGGCATCCTCACCCCCATCTCATCACCCACTCCTTGCTCTTCCCCTCTCTCCACTCCTCACGTTCCTGCTCTCCCACTCAGTCCCCCAGTCCTTGCTTGAGTCCCCACCCCCCAATCCAAATACCTGCTTTCCAATACCCGGGCTTCTCTCCCACCTGGGGACACTCTCTCTCCTGCCCATTCTGCTCCCTTCAAGCTGCAAACTTCCACTCTCCCACTTCTCTATCTCTCTCCTCTCCAGCTATCTTTCTCCCTCCATGCCATCTCCCCCGGTCCTGCTATCAGAGGCTCTGTGTTCTCCCCTTAGGGCTGCTCCCTCTCCCTCCCCACCTCTGCTCTCTGACCCAGCCTTTCTTGTTCTCTGTCCTGAAATTCCCCGATGGGTTTTTTTCCCACGGCAGAAAATGACCACTGGCTGACGTACCTGCGGCACGGTTAGCTTGCAACTGTCCTCATCAGCTTGCAGCCTCCATGGCTGGGGCTTGCAGTCCTGCTGCCTCTGATGGCTCAGTGCGCTGCTTCTGCCCTGCAGTCAGTGTCCACGCAGCAGATAGCACGAGCTTCTCCATGGCACGCGCACTCGATGATTTCCTGCTTTCTATTCCAGCCTCAGGCTCCCAATAATGACAATAGCAGGGGCCTGTGATGGAGGAGAGGTGTCTGAGCTGCAAATCGACTGGGTCACTGTCTGTAAATATCTGCATAGCTGCCGCAGCCACTTCTCATCTTGGGCACGGCCCAATGTAATGCCAGCTGGGTCACGCTGCCGCCCCCAGGATCGTGGCGCTCTGGGCAGCTGCCTAGCCCGCCAGGTTCATCCATCGGCCCTGAATAGCAGACCTGAAAATCAGGCTCCTCAGATACATGAATTTTCAGCCTAAAACCGAGGTGCCTGAGGGTGAAATCTCACCCAGCTCTAGGCTCCTGGAAAGGGAGATCAGCGTCACCAGGCTGTTAGTAATTATCAGCCCCTACAATACATAAAACGTCAGATCACAGTAGGCTGTATTTTATTTTAATGGAACGAAACTGTTAGCCCCTCAGCTCTTTCCTCTAAAACGAGGAGACGTGTAAACATTTCATGATACCTGGTTTTCTTCTTTGGTACACAGTAATAAAGGTCAATAAATAAAAGCAATACAAGGCGATAGCCTTTTTTTTATTGGTCTTCTTTTAATACGTTTCTTGACTAGCTTTCGGGTCAAAAGGAAATGAGCAGCTCATAGCCCTCTCTGGCACACAAAAGCTGCACACGGTTATGTGACTTTCTGTGCAAGAAGTACATCAAACAACAGAGAAGGGTTCCCAGCCACCCACCCGTCCGTCCCCCCTTTCGGAAACGATGAAAGTCACGGGGTCATCTGGTGGCCACAGGCACTAAACCAAAGGCAAAACTGCTCAGTTATAACCTGCGGCGGGGGCAGCTTTCAAAATGCTCAGAGATCTCATAGCCGGTGAGGTTTCAACGGACTGAACTGGCTCGTTTCCCTACAGGGACTGGAAAAGGAAAGAAAGGGATTCTAAATGCCGGGGAAAAACTCCAGGGCCGACGAAAAGCGTGAGCCGGGGTGCTCTCCTGCTTGGGGCACCAACTTCTGAAGAAAGCAGGCCGAGCAGTTCAAAGGTCAGTAAGCAGGGGAGAGACAGACAAGACACAGTCGGAGGGGAGGCATGAAAACCAGGCCAAAAAGCACAAGTAACTAGGGGTTAGTTCAAGATAAAAAAATAAAATAAAATAAAATCCATGTGAGGGGAAAAAAAAAACAAAAAGCACCCACAGTTGTCGATTTTGAGCGACACGGTTTTGGTAAAGGCCCTTTTTTTTTTTTGGCCAAGTTTCCTGTGTATGTTCTTCAAAGAAAGCAATAGAGACACTCTGTACTGGGGGATTATCATTTAATTAAACTACAGCAGTAGATGAGATGGCAAAGATTGCAAGGCTTGAATTACCTTGATTACCAGACCAATTTGCTGCACACAATTTTTTTTTCTCCCCCCCCCCCCCCAACATGCACTCATTAATTTTAGCTGAAGAAATTCTGGGTCGCTATCCAAACCATTGCCAGGGTCCAAACGCACCGACAAAGGGCGTCGTTTTACAAAGCTGCTGCTTTATGGCTGGCACGGTGGGTCGGGCCTTGGCACTACAGGCTGCAGAGCAGGAGGCCGGATTTTGGGTCTCTAGGCTGACGGGGACTGGCTCGGCTTAGGCATGCCAAAAAAAAAAAAAGTGTGAAGTACTGGAGCAGCCCAGGGAAGGAAGGAAAGTGCCAGCCCACACCAAGGCGACCCCCCTGCTGGCACAGAAGAGGCACTAAGGAATGATGGGGAAGGAGATTCCCCTGTGGCACTCAAGGCCTGTAGGGATTCTCAGGTCACCCAAGAAATGCCATCTGTGGTGGAGGGGGGTGGGGGGAGTAAGAACATAAGAACAGGCCATACTGGATCAGACCAAGGTCCATCAAGCCCAGCATCCTGTTTCCAACAGTGGCCAATCCAGGCCATAAGTACCTGGCAAGTACCCAAAAACTAAGTCTATTCCATGGGGAATGACACTGTAAGAGAAGCACTCCAAGGTGCTATAAGCTACAGCTATCTGTACACCGTGCTAAATTTGTAAAGTGAGGGAGAACTAACATAGTAACCTATTCAAGGATGGCAGACAAAGACCAAAATGGTCCATCCAGTCTGCCCAGTGAGTTCCTTACTGTAATAACTGCACTCCATGCAGGTTACCCCCATGCCTTCTGTTCAGAGTAGTAACTGCTGCTCTGCACCGGTCACCCCCATGCCTTATTTTCAGGGTACCAACTGCTGCTTCATACACGATATCTCATGCAGAAATGCAAACTTTAAGATGAATTTTAAAAGCTTGGCATGCGTCAAAACCAGGCAAGTGCACGCCAAACGGATTTTAAAAGGCACTTGCAAACCTGCCGCTACGCATACAAATGAAAAAGTTCCGAAAAAGGGGCGGGGCGTGGGCAAACCTGGATTTCACCTTGAAATTAGCATGTAAATACTTACATGCGCAGGTGCAAGCCGGGAATGCCATCGCGTAACTTTACTTCTGCTATGGAGAACGTGCAAGTTGTAAATCAAAAAAATCTAGACAGATCGGTGGGGTTTTAAGGGTCGGGTCCAACAAGGGAGAAGGGGGACTATTAAACTAGGGGGATTTGGAAGTCCTATCCATTAACTGGGTGAAAAGGGAATGAACTGGGAAGAAGGATAGTGGCGTCAGCAGACATGGCTTTTAAAGTCCCCCCACTTTTGCGGTAGAAGTGGCATCTGTGCGCATAGGCACGCATTCACTTCAAATTGCACACAGATGTGCACGCAGCCAGGCTATTTTATAACATGCGCACATGCACGCACATATGTTATAAAATGACCACATCCCCAGGCGCAGGCCACCAAACATGCGCACACCTGTTCAAAAGTTACTGTCCATGGGTTTAACAGGGGTTACTCCATTTCTTCATTTCAGCTTCTAGGCATTTTCTCTGTTTGTCTCAAGACCTTTTGAATGCCATTTCCATTCTTGTCAACTAAATCATCCAACTCCCTCTAAAATGCCTTACCCGTATAATATACAGCATTTAAATTCAATTGCTCCTGGGCACCTGTCCTTCATCAAATAAATGAGGTCCTCTCTTTAGAAGTTAAGCATTGACTGTTTTAATGTTCTTTGCATCAAAAAAGGCAATAAGATAAAGTTAGGGAAGTATTCCAGGATTTCGATTCCACATGTATAGGGCTTTCCAAACTCAAGGGCTATTCTTTGGAAATGCTTGGACCAGCTTTCTTCTTTTTTTAGGAAAAGTAAGACTACAAGTATCAGGACATATCTGGCTATCAGTTTGTTTAAAAAAAAAGAAAAGAAAAGAGAGTGAGTGGGGGGGGGGGGGGGGGGGAAGAGATGAGCCTGGCTCACAGCCAAGGCTGACCTTGCACAAAAGCAGATTTCTCTAAATTCTTTTCCAAATGGCAGCCGGGCCAGTTTCACACCCACTACACTGCTAAATACAACTTCCTACCTGTTCAAAATCTGAATAGTCCCAGAGACAGTCAGGTTTGGGAAGGGGGGAGAGAGGGTCCGAGTCAACCAGTACTGGCCTGGTAATTTATCTACCTAACCTGGGAGTGTCCTAACAACAGGCTAAAATCTAGCTGGCAAAGTCTTTAACCAGCTAGATTTAAGTCAATTATCAGCGCCAAGCTATCCAGCTACGCTGTGGCTGACAAACAGCCTAACGCCCACATTTTAAAATCCCAGCAGTCGTAAACATCGGAGGATACGCATGTGGTCGGGCCTTGCACGCGCCGAGCGCATTTTAAAAACAGCCCAGCCATGTACATATCTCCTGATACGGGCAGAAGTGCCGGGCTCAATCAAAGGGGCGGGCCAGGGAAGGGGCGGGGCAGAGCAGGATGGAGGCCCGCCAGGAGAGCGGCCATTAGGCCCTATCCTAGGGAAGCACGCGCCGGCAGCCGGCCGGCACACGGAACTTACTTCATCTACTCAGATGAAGTAAGTTCCGAAATAACAAAAAAAAGGTAGGGAAAGGAGTTTTAGGGATCAGGGAGGAGAGGGAAAAAGGGAGGCAGAGTAGGAATTAGAGCAGACTGGGAGGGAACTGGGGGAGGCCCGATTGCATTGCTGCATTTAGGTTATAAAATCCCCCCCACGGTGCGCACGAGTCACAGGCTGCCCACACATGCATGCAGCCATCGGATTTTATAACACGCGCGCGCCGGCTCATGCGTGTTATAAAATCGGCGTGTCCATGTGCGCGTGCCAGGAACCGCAAGCACATGGACACACACACGCTCCTTTTAAAAAAATCGACCCCTTATTTAGGTCCTGTTTACTAAGGCTTTTCTACCATTCTATATCTATGGGAAAAATGCTTAGTAAATGAGGCTCTTAGGCAGCAAAGTATTACCCCAGTGTTTCACCCTTCGCAAAGCAAATTTTCATGACAGAAATGCTAAACATCAGGTAGAAACTGAAATACAGTATTCACAGAATCTTCAGGTTCTAAGCAAAGGACTCCACCATTCAGCTAGAAGACTTGCTCTCTTCTCCAAATCAGTAAGAGATTTTTATTATATCAAACTAGTTCTTCATTTACTTCCAAATGTCATAGTATTGCGTCAGAAATTATGAAAAGCAATTAATTTTTATGTTTATGACAACAGTGATGCTGATGAAAGTATGTAGTAATAATTACTAGGGATGTGCTTTAGTTTTTAACGACACAGGAAATGTCGTTGACATTCAACCAAGATTGCGACGTTCATCTCAAAGAGGACTGTTAGATCCACCATCACTCCGACATGCCTGACTTGCAGTGACCAGAGAGAGGGCATTTCCAGCTGCTGCCGCCACCCTTGTGGAACTCCAACCCACAAATCTGTGTCCATCGAACCTTATAAACACTTTGAAAACAGCTTGCTTTTTGATTAGGAGGTAGGCATGAATTTGAAACCTTGCTAAATCTGTTTGCTGCAGGGTTCTATTTAAGTTTCAACAACAAAAGTGATGGCATTGTTTTGGTTATGCTTTAATTAATGTTAACCATTTCTGTTTTGTATGTTTTATTGCCTTGGCATTAGCAGAATAAAAGTGAAATAAATATATAAATATGGTTTCTAAACCGAAGAGATTAAAAACGACACAAAATGTTGTGTTTTTTAAAAATTTTTCATTTAAAGCTCACTGTGTCAATTTAGTGCACTCTATTTCAGTTAAGTATGCACTAACTAACAGAAATAGCTACATTTTAATAGCATTCAATATTTCGTCAGCATCGATTGCGTGAGTCTGGTGCTGGTGGCATTGTTTTGGCTTGGTTTGAATCCTTCTTGACTGAATGTTTTCAGCAAGTCAGACTGGGAAATCAACAATCTCAATGGACCTACTGCGGTCTCTGGCATCCCACAGGGGTCAGCACTTCCAGCTTTACTCTTTAATATATATCTGGCTTCTATATGCACAATTTTGGCCAGCCTCTGTGAGGGACAGAAGCTTTACGCTGATGACATACAGTTGTTCATTCAGGTACAATCAACTTGGACTGATACAGTTAAATTAATACAGATTTGTATGTCAACAATCAAGCAGTTGCTATTTTATAATAAATTAATTAGCCTTGTATATGTCCAAAACAGATTCTCTTCTGTTTCAAAGGCATAATAAGAGTGCAACCATCTGCTTTTCAAATTGATGATTTCACATTTACCATCGACTCATCTGTAAAAGTCTTGGATTGTGGCCTGACTCTAATCTATCATTTTGCACTCAGATAAAATCTATTGTGCGAGCTGGCTTTTATAAGCTGAGAGCTTTGTATAGTATGAAAAATCTATTATATCTACTTTAAGCTTCCATTTTGCCACTTTTTGATTATTGCAATGTGGCCTACATTGGCCTTCCAGCCATAACCATCAAATCATTGCAGATGATCCAGAACTCAGCTACACGATTAATATCTGGCAGAAATCGTAGAGATGATATTACACCAGCATTGATGGATTTGTTCTGCCTTCCTGTGGCATACAGAATTCAGTAAAAAATCATTATGATAGTCTTCAAGCTAATTAATGGAAAAAGATCTCCTTGATCAAATGCTCTTCTGCCATTTTATCAGCTGACGTGCACCATCAGATCGTCCCAGAGACTATTTGATGTCCCCTCTATAAAGCTGGCCCATCTGGCCGATACACGAGACTGTGCATTTTCGGCAGTAGCATCAACTTTGTGGAATTCACTACCTGAGGCAATCCAGCAGTCTGATTCAATGAAAGAGCTGAAGTCATTACTTAAGACTTATTTATTCAGGCAGTTATATTTATGTTAGGTTGTAACCTTTGAGAAATCATGAACTGAGAGCATTGAATATAGCCAAATTTTATTTATTGTTTGTCTTTGTATGGTTTTTATTGTTTTATGTGAATTTTATGATTTTATGGATGTTGGTTTTAGGACATCGCTTAGTGCAGTCTGCATAAGCGATTAATACATTTTAATAAAGATAACTCTAATAGGGCACACTAAATAAAAAATGGCGCACACTAACTCAAAATAGTTAACGAAAAATTAAAAAGTAAAAAAAACAAATAAAATGAACAACAAAACAAAATGAAACAAAAATGTTAGCGATACACACCCCTACTAATTACCTGTCCATGTTAAAACTATCGTAAGGAATACCCGAGGCCCCCAGGGTCTCAAACAGGTCTGTGTTCCACGATTTCCACAATCAATATTCATCAGATGTATTTGCAGATGCATGCTCTAAAAACAGTACAAAATTGCTAGCTTGGTAACCCTGAAAACCAGATCCATTTGCAACCTTTGAGGACCGGCGTTGGGAACCCTATCCAGTGAACCTGGGTCTTTTTTTTTTTTTTCCTTTCCCTTTCATAGCCTCACAGCTTTAAGGGACTCTAACGGTTGTACGAGTGTTTTTTTGTGAATTTTTTCCATTAGCTTCCAATGCGCAGTGCCAATTGCACAGGAAAAGCTGAAACAGTTCTAGCTGTAAATTAACTAAAATGGAAGGACTAAGGCAATTTAAGAGTTCAATAAAACAAATTACAAACGGAGGGGGAAAAAAACAAATTTATGAGCTTAGTACTTCTGCACACAAAACATCTGTCAAAATGTTTAAGCACTTTGCTTGTGCTGTAAAAGCAAAGCAGCGTGTTACGGTTCTGCATACAGTTATTAAAAATTACTACAAAAATTAAGGATCAAAGTCACTGCTTCTAGCAGTATCTGACAGTTACTAATTACCATAATAGTTTCAAGTATAGGAAGGTCAAGCAGCATCAGATTCTGTTTATGTATGTCTGTATTTATGCATACACACAGGTTTATGTATCTACACAAAAATGTGTGCATTATTCTTTTTCACTAATAAATGCTGGGTCCACAGATACAGGCATATGTAAGAATATCTCATTGAAAATATTAGGTACGGCAGTTGTATATTAGTTATATTTGTTGTGCAACGTCCATGATAGCTTGTTGATGACCACATCCACCCCATGGGGACTGAAACTGAGACAGAATACTAATGGATTTTTGGACATGCCAGAAAAAAATATAATGCCATAAGTTGCCACTTAAAAATTCAAGGTCACAAACCGTAACAGAATCGAAGAGAGCACAGGACAGTCACAGAGGATCTCTAAGTGTGAAAAAGTGAGGGGAAGCCTGAGATCAACCAGGGTCTGGGACACCAACCCAGGAATGAAATTAGGCAGGCTGTATAAGCCTTAACGTCATTGCCTGCTGTTGTATGCTGGGCCCACATAATATGTTGGCGGCTATATGTTGATGAGAATCATTAACAGGTGCACAACCCTATACCTACACACTGGGGCAGGGGTAGCCATCTCCAGTCCGCAAGACCCACAAACAGGTCTGGTTTTCAGGATATCCAAAATACATATACATGAGGTGTATCTGCACACGGTGGAGGCGGCACGTTGCAAATCTCTCTTATGCAAATTAATAGGGATAACCTGAAAACCAGACCCATCTGTGTGGCTCTTGAGAAGGACCAAAGTTGGCCACCTTTGCACTAGAGAAAAGCACAAATCCAGCTATTCTGAGCTGACCGCCATATTTGGTCTCAGGAGGGAATACTTTTCCATTGCCGCAGAGCTGGCTACAGATGTATAGGGGGGTTTAAGAACATAAGAGCATACCATACTGGGTCAGACCAAGGGCCCATCAAGCCCAGCATCCTGTTTCCAACAGTGGCCAATCCAGGCCATAAGAACCTGGCAAGTACCCAAATATTAAATACTACTATTGCTTATTAATTAGTAGCAGTTTATGGATTTATTCTCTAGGAACTTATCCAAACCTTTTTTAAACCAAGTTACACTAACTGTTGTAACCACATCCTGTGGCAATGAATTCCAAAAGCTTAACTATGCGCTGAGGGGCAGATTTTATAAATCTGCGCACACGTGTACTTTTGTTCGCGCACCAGGCACGAACAAGAGTACGTGGGATTTCAATAGATACGTGCGTAGCCGCGCGTATCCATTAAAATCCATGGTCGGCGCAAGCAAGGCTGCCCAAAATCGGCAGCCTCCGTTCCCTCCGAGGCCGCTCCGATTTCGGAGCGGCCTCGGAGGGAACTTTCCTTCCACTCCCCCGCAACTTCCCTTCCCCTACCTAACCCACCCCCCTGCCCTATCTAAACCCCCCCACCACCTTTGTTGGCAAAGTTACGCCTGCTGGAAGCAGGCGTAACTTTGCGCACGCCAGGCCGGCTGCCGCACTCCATGTTCCGGTCCGGGGGCTGGTCCGGAGGCCGCGGCCACGCCCCAGGAACGCCCCCAGGCCAAAACCACGCCTGCGGCCTCGCCCCCGAAATGCCGCGTCACTCGCGACACGCCCCCGAAACGCAGCGTCACTACCGGCACGCCCCCGACACGCCCTTCCATGCAAGCCCCGGGACTTACGCGCATCACGGGGCTTGCGCGCGCCGCCGAGCCTATGCAAAATAGGCTCGGCGCGCGCAGGGGGGGTTTGGGGTAGGTTTTCAGGGGGTACGCATGTATCTTACGCGCGTACCCCTTTGAAAATCTACCCCTGAGTGAAAAAGAATTTTCTTCAATTTGTTTTAAATGAACACCTTCCCTTGGATTACCACATGGAGAGAGTTGGTAGACAATCAGAAGAAAATTGGATTCCATGGGCCTCTGGTTCTCCTTCCAATGAAATCTATCGTGTGAGAAAGGGAACTTTTTAAATGGTGCATCTTTTATGTAACTTTATACACAGCACTGCAATGTAGGCCATATAAATCCTGGATATGATAGCTCACCTTTGACGGATTAGACTACCACGCCGGGTATAATAACTATAAGGTTTAGGCTGACCCCAGAATGTGTTTACCAATAAAGATTAACAGATTTAATAGGATTTAGAAATGTTATCAGAGCCATCATGCTATCCCTTCACACACTGGAAGCTCTCAAGTCTTTGACCATTTGAATCAAGCTAATCTAATCAAGTTTTCCTAGGTGTGTTGCATCAATGAATGCCAATATCATTTTTAAATTATAATGCAATGGCACGTTTCAGTCAAAAAACTATTTTGCACAATCAGTAAATTATACTGAATGGAAATCCTCACAGATGATTTTGATGTTAAGACTGATTAATGTTTTTTATTGGGAAAAAAAAAAACCTACAGCTGCTCTGTAGCGAAGCTCCTTGTGTATTTCTTCGTAAATTATACAGTCTACCTGAATTAAGGAATTATACATTATTATAGCTAGAGATTACTTTAATTATGCAAGGCTTTTTAGAATGACTAATAGCTACTGATTTATATACACATTTTTTTGCAGACATCCAGAATATATTTCATATATTTAATTCACACACAATCTGTACTTAATTGCTGGATAGGAGTTTGGGAGTCATTTATTCTACTGGTTGCTGTGGGTTCATCGGTGGTAAACTGGAAACAATTAGCACTGAATTCATGCAACCACTTTAAGGAGATGGCACAGACACACACTGCAGCAAATTTTAAGTATAAAACCAGAATCGGACATGGTGGTCATCATGCAAGAATTAAGAAAAGAAAATGAAGCAAAAGTGGCACCAGCACTGGGTTTAGTGACTAGCAAATCTAAATGCCCAAGTTCCACTCTAAAAAGATATTGCATTTGAAGGCAGGGGAGAGCGTATTCTCCTAAGCTCCAGCATGTGAATCAATCATATTGAGTTTTAACCCAATACACAGGAAGCCCAACTTTCAAACCTACGCGCCGTATAGCATTTTGCGTGTATACTTGAATGTGCAGAGATTGTATTGTATAAACTTTGTGGTGGAAGTGGTAGAGTTTATAAAATACTGTGCATATTTCCAATGCAAGAAAATGCACTCTCGCTTCCCATTTTACAAACATAGGGGGGGTCATTTATCAAAGTGCTATATGGTGTTTTCGCATGCGTTAAGGCTTTTTTGCATGCGAAAAGCACCTTTAACACATGCGAAAATGCCTTTAACGCATGCGAAAACACCTAGCTTAATGTTACACAGGTAGAGAGTCCATCAAGCTAGGTTGAGAGAACATTGCACAAATCTCATCTTTGGGTGAGTTTCCTCACTGCGAAGGTCATCAAATCTTCACAAGAGTGCACTGTTCTGTTCGTAGGTCGCACTCTGCATGTCAAAGTGACCCCTAACCCCTACACTAATACCTAAACCTCACCTCGATTAGCTAGGTAGGCCTCCTATAGAGGTATAAATACCTACCTAGTATGAGGTCCTTATAGCTAGTCTCTCTCTCTCTCCCATCACATGCACTATTTAGTACATTTTGATAAATCCAGGCCATAATGATGTATTGTTACACGCTAAATAATTGTGACACTGTGCGATTAAACATGGTAAATTTAGCAGATCTGCAGGGTGAGGAGGGGAAGCAGTCTTTTAACCAGTTAACTCCCATGAACAACCTAGATCAAAATTTACATTTGAAAAATCCATGACCCTGCCTAGAACTAGGAAGGATAACTTTCAAACGTATGTGTGTTACTGGATTTGCAAGTGTAAGTGGACGCACATCGATTTATCCTAGTATCTTATAAACTGTGTGGCGGGCTGCTGCAGAGTTTTATAAAATACCACTTAGCTCAGCCCTGAAAGTAGGCGCCAATGTTTCAGTACACGCGAATATTTGCAATACATTAAAAGCACATACTTTATCTATTTTAAAACCTACATGCATATATTTTACGCATGGAAAAAATTCAACATGTACTGTACGTGTAAAATTGTGATTTATACATGGAGGCAGGTACATTTTAAGATATGCGCACGAACTTGAAATCACCAGTTTACCGATACCTCCACCAGTTCACCCAGTCCATCCCCAGTTCACCAAGATATTCCTAGTCGTTCACCCTCATTTCTACCTCAAAAATAGGTGACAAGTCTGATAACAATTGCACTAGTTAATGAGCAGGTCCAAAATTACATGAATAAATTGTCTAATTTATTTACATAAATCTTTCTAAAACAGTAACCTATGTATATGCCTCTGGCCCTGTCCCGGGCCACCCCTAAGCTGCTCCTTGTTTGTAAAAGCTACAGGTTTATGGGTGCCAATGTTAGATGAACGTCATTTCTTTTTAACTGGATGTTTTTGCTTGTGCTAGTTAAGAGAAATAGTAGTCGAACATGAAAAAGAAAATAAAAACACCGACGACTCAGAATTTATCTGATCCAGTTTACAGGATTTTGATTTGATTTCTTGTTCTTTACGTCACTGCTTCCAGAACAGCTTCGCATCATTATAGACCTTTTTGTTTACATCACAACACAGGGTTTCCCATTGTTCGTTTTTTTCCAAAATCCATTTTCCTTTTGAAGTTCACCCCCACGCTCTCCAGTAAATCTGACTATTGGAAGCAAGTCTTTTACTGGAATCTCTAATAGCTTTGCCTTTACTGAGTTTGCACTGTCAGCTAGCTGTCCCTCAATGGCCTCCCAGCTACAGTATGGACGAAGCGGTGATTAGCCTCTCTGGAGTTGCATGAATACAATCCTACAGAAGGAGCAAAGACTGGAAACCTCACCATGAGACAGAAAAAGAAATTGGGCCCTGATGGTAGCGCCTAATGCTCCCTAAGAAAGTAATTGTTTTATGGTAATGCTGCAATTCAAAAAAAAAAAAAAAAAAAGACTTGAGGAACGTAGTAATCATCTGAGCTTATGCCAATTATACTGTGTCATTTAATAGCTGGTCTCTCAGAAATACTACATACTCACCGCATAATAAGGAAATGTTGCATGCTAAGCTGCAGAGAGAGCTTTTTAATGGTTTTTACATTCAGCTCCTCAATTGTCATGTACAGTGAAGATAAGCACCATTCTATCTGTCATCAAAATGCAACACGTTGATCATTTTCACTCCAGTCATTCATGAAAACACTTCATCATGGAGCTGGTGCAGATATGGCCTTTGGTTTGGTTTGGTTTTTTTTTGAACAATGGTTCTTATCAGCCTGTCCGATGGAACATTATCGTAGGGAAAACCCAGGTTCACTTCCCAGACCTGGCTTCTGCTGGGGCTTGCTAAGCATGGATCCCAGATTAAGCTGCACTTGTCCAGCTGGCCTTCGAGAAAATAGGGCACTTTTTCCATTAGGGCTATTTCCCAATCAAGATTCTATGGCACTCGAGGCTGTGCGTTCCAAAAAATACAAGGTGATAAACCTGGCAGCATGTATTGCAACCATATTCCTCATGCTTATTTCAAAATTAAACCAAAAAAAAAATCATTTACATCCATCCCCATCAGGCACTCCGTTTTCAAAGCATTTAACGAGAATCTGCAGCAGGCATTCTAAGAAAACTTAAAAATACAGCCTCTCAACACTGTTGCGATTAAGTCACTCTGAGATGTCATGAAAAGCAATCTAGCCCCATTAAATCTTCACACTCTCATTACAAAAAAAAAGCACTTACAGACTTGAAAATGTTCCTAATACATTATTTAAAGACATAAGGGGACATTTCCAAAACCTTACTCAGGAAGTAAGCCCATAAAATAGGAGTTACGGGTATAGAGAGCAGCTCTGTGACTTTAAGTGAATTCCCAGCCGCCTAAACAAACGAGTACATAACAGGCTTGTAACAGGCATGCATTTGGCTGAATATTAAAAAAAAAAGGAAGCATTCCTGAAGGGGGGGGGGGAGGGGGTGTTCAGTAACTTATTAGGAATTTATAGACAACTTCAATTTTCAAGGCAAACATGAGTAATCAGCATGCCAATCAGGCACCTCACTTTATGCCATCCTTTCCGGAAGGGTAACGTTATGCCTGTAAACTTAGCTACATACCAACCCAACAGTCACACAGTTTGGGCATGTACCTTGCGTTTGAAAAAATGGGTTCTGTTGTGCATGTGTCAATTTGCAATGGGGTGCATTACTGAAAAATATGTGCATATTCGTGTTAAAATTAGGCAGATGATAGCCTGAAGTCTCGGTCTATAGGCAGAAAACCCTTTACGTTCTTTTACCGAACGAGAGCTTTTCCAAGGGAATGCCTGTAGTAGACACACACATGCTCAACTTAGATAATGGCCTGTTTTTCTTTTAAAGCAGCAATGAATTTATATGGTAAATTAAAATTGCCAAGATTGCCCCTTACAGAAATGACCATACATCATGTCCACTTAAACCAGCACTCCAGTGCTGTTGACACGCAAGTCATCTGCAATAGCAGAGTTACGCACGGGTGTACAGTGCTAATATATACTGTAGAGTTACTGGTTAATTGCCAGTTGTTTTCTTATAATCAGTAGCTGCTATTGTCTACAAAAGTGATGACTCCCTTCTAATGAAATCTGGCATGATATGTCACAGAATAGTGGCACTCAAATTACTTTTGACTATTGCTACTACCCTGTTTCCCCGAAAATAAGACATCCCCCGAAAATAAGACCTAGTAGAGGTTTTGCTGAATTGCTAAATATAAGACCTCCCCCGAAAGTAAGACCTAGCAAAGTTTTTATTTGGGAGCATGCCTGTCGCACAGAACACCAGAGCATGCAGCTGTGATTTTTTTACCCTGCAGGATTCACAGTTAGTTGTCATCACAAACCAGCATAACCAGACAACTATTCAGAATATAATAAATGTTCATTTTTTTGTTCAACAATATATGTGAATTCTTCTTCATGGAAAAATAAGACATCCCCTGAAAATAAGGCCTAGTGCATCTTTGGTAGCAAAAATTAATATAAGACACTGTCTTATTTTCGGGGAAACACGGTATAACAGGGTAGGGCAGCGTTCCCCAATCCAGTCCTGGAGGCACAGCTAACCAAGCCAGTTTTCTAGAGAGCCACAGTGGATTATGTATGAGAGATGTGCACGCATTGGAGACCCAATGTAGGCAAATCTATCTTATGTAGGTTCATCAGAGAGATCCTGAAAACCAGACTGATTAACTGTGCCTCTAGCACAGGGCTGGAACTGCTGGAGGGGTCCCGCCATTTTTTTCTTCCACCAGCACCTGCAAAGCAGGTGTACACTCTATGAACTTTTCCTGCGTAAGGCCTAGATGGGGCCAGAACCAAACTCGATATTGCAAAATCAGAATTAAATCACATATTAGAGAAGCAGATAATTTCTCAACTGAAATGCTATTTTTACCTCCTGGCAGGTCTCTACAGTGCTATTTAATATTTTGAGGCTAGCTGTGTCAAAAGAGTAATTCTAAGCATATACCTGCCTTATGAATACATTCTCCAACTGCAAAACTGAATTATAATTATTATATTTATCATTTCTATAGCACTGCCAGCCCACACAATAGCATATTACTAAAGAACATACATTTCAATAATTCAATCTGAATTAGTGATTGTTAACTCTAGCATATACATGTCATAACCAGAAAAAAAAAATAAAAGCCTCCTGAAGGCCAAGAACCTAAGAAGTATCATGTTGGGTCAGATTAACGGTCCAGCGAGCCCAGTATCTTGTCCAAGACCACTTGTAAGAACCGAGCAGATTCTAACAGGGAGATCCCTCCTCTGTTGCTCATTCCCAGAAGTAAGAGATAGCAACCCCCATGTCTTAATATAGAGGACTCCTTATTTACATTGTATATAATATATATATACAATGTAAATAAGGAGTCCTTAATATAGAGGACTCCTTATTTACATTGTACACTTATATATATATATATATATATATATATACACTTATATATATATATATATACAATGTAAATAAGGAGTCCTTAATATAGAGGACTCCTTATTTACATTGTACACTTGTATATAATTATCCTCCTCTATCTCTTTTATTTCTTATAATCCCAGTTCATGAACCCTTGTTAATTGTAACTGCTTCTCTTCTCCACGTTTATTTATGTTTTTGGTTATATTTTTGCACCCCTGTTTTCTGTAAACAGACATGATGAGAACGAGTTCTTGAATGCCGGTATAAAAAAACCTTAAATAAATAAATAAATAAATAAATAAATAAATGTCTTCCTGGCTAATAACTGTTCATGTATCTGCCCTCCAGAAACTTGCCCAAACCCTTTTTAAACTGAGCTAGGCTATTAACTTTGCCTACAACCTCCAGCAACAAATTCCATGGATGTAAAACGTGCTGGCTTAAATTTGTTGTATCAGTTAGTTTCATGGAGTTTCCAATAGTTCTTCTGCCATTTAAAAAGGAAAACAACCATGGGATATATTGCTAGTGTAAGAATCTACTGCCCTAGGAAAACCATAATGCCCATTTTAGAGCAAAAAGTAATGAACTTCAAGGAAAGGTTTTGAAAAACCTTAAGGCTTGTAGCATATGAACAAATGGCCAAGAATACAATAATTCCCTGCATTTAGTTTTATTTTAGTCCATTTAAGAAGAGCTGCACCCCCCAGTGTCATATATAACTTCCTCGTAGTCAAATAGCTCCCATGGGTCAGGCAGCCAAAACAATGAAAGTTGCTTCAGAGATTCAAGTTGTCCACATCAAGCAAATACCCTAAGGGACCCTCCCACGTAGGCGTCTCTTCAATCTGGCCCCGAGGAATGCCAAACTCTGACCTCCCTTTATTGCGGAAAGAAACAAATACATTCATGCAACATGAATGTGCAGGATACACTGAGGATAATAGGTCTGCTGTAGGATTTTAATATTCAAGAGAGTCCATGATCAAGAAGAAGCACATAAATTAAATACTAAAATTTAGAGAAAGCAGGTACAGAAATGCACTGTATCTTAGCATAACTTTGTCAGTAGTACTTTTAAGTAAATAAAGAACAAAGAAGTCAAAATGGAAGATTTCAATCCTGCAGGAAGCCCTAGCACAAAATTATAGTGGTTGAGGGACTAGGGCTGTGAGGTCGCCAACTCAAAGACTTCCAATTACTAGACGTAAAGGATACACATTCTGTAGTATTGGGAGATCAATGGTTCAGCAATGCGTGACCAGATGATGTTGTCTGCGTCAAGATAATTTTGTCTTCTATTTTGTTTTATTTACTCAACATGGATCATCTAGTCAACTTCTACCAGCAAAATAATTAGCTATCGACTAGAGCCAACATACAGTATTCTAGCCATTTCAGCAAACATTTAGAAAATTAAGTTGGAAGACCTCCCAGAACTTTATGGCAATACCGGATAGTCAGATTTGTTACAATGTTAAATGGTCATCGCTGATTCAGGGATATATGTCAGTCGCCTTCTTGGAGGGTCTGTTTAACCTGGGGGAATTTAAATCTCTGAGTCTAAAAGGGATATTCTTCTCATGGTTGGTCCAAAACACAGCCAGTTCAAAGCAGGATGATGAACTCTTTGGATTCATTTTCTAACCCAACTACTACTGCACGCGTACAGGCAATAACGGGATTCAGTGGATAGTCCGCCTTCCCTGAATCGAGGTCTGCAATTCAGTGTGAAACCTTGAGGGATACAGAGAATGTGAACAGCATCCAGCTGGGATATTAATTTAACAGGTTTGATTGCAAGCGAAGAATGTGGCAGCTCCATCAGACAGGAAAAAGGAACGGATTCAAGGAAATAGGTTTACCTTTTCAGAGCGTAACAGTTTGAAAACATTAGACATAAAGAAATGCATTTTAATGACTCATTAACATCCACAATTTGTCGCATCTCAACAGAAGGAAAAGCCAATTCAGTAAGGATAAATTTAAACTAAAGCAAGTCGGTTGCTGGAGTCTATGCCATGCTAAAATTGCTAACTGGTATGCAAAGAAATTAAAATGTATGCTAATTAGTGCCTAGTAAATAACTCGGTAGTGAAATGCAATTTTACAGTACCTAGTGCTCCAACCTACGGAGTTTACAGAGCAGCGCAAAACTGAAAATAAAACCCCACAAAATATTTTTCAGTGTTTATTATTTAAATAAACATTTTGTTATAAGGGTCTTTGCTTGTATGAAATGTCTCGTTTGGAACAGAAAAATATCATTCTTATTTTGAGAGGATAATTTTGAAATGTGCACAGAAATTCTCTTTTCAACAGGTACGTTTGCTCTCCATTAATTAACTGCATGCTTCAGTCTGCTGGGTAAAAAAATGAACAGCATGCTTATCATCAAGTTTATACCTTCACCACCATCTAATTATATAATTTGCTATGTTTGTGTGTTGGTCACTCTCAGTTACACTCTAAAAACATTTGCACTGACTTTTCTGGACATTTACTAAGTGGAGTGTTTCCTTAGGGGTAAATTTTAAGAGCTTGGCATTCTCATGCTGCCGCGGGCCGCGTGGATTTTTTATCTCCCAGTATGCACGCAAAATGTTTTGGAAAAAAAATAGGGCTGGGGCATGACCTGAGCAGGGCATGGGTGTTCCCAGATTTTAGCATTAAAACAGCGTGTAACTATGTACGCGCAAAAGTGCGTGCTGGGGTCTCTATCCATGTATCTTTACTTCTGCTATGGATGGCGTGTAACTTGTAGAATAAAAAAAACAAGGCTAGTTAGCGAGGATTGAAGAGTTGGGGCTAAAAGAGTAAAAGGGAGGCAGGTTAATTAGGGAGGGTTAGGAAGTCCTAGCCTTTACCTGGGCGAACTGGGAATGGACTGGAAAAACTGATAACTGTGTCGGCGCGCGAGTGCAATAAAATCCCACTTTTGCAGTAGAGCCAGCATTTGCGCGCACACGAGCGTGCCCATATAAAATGGTGCGCATAGGTACGCGCACACTGCCAGTTTTATACCATGTGCGCATATACGCGTGCAGGCTATAAATGGCTGTGTCCATTCGCGCGAGCTGGCACGTGCACCTACATGTACACCCACGCGGCTGTTTGAAAGTGATCATTTATGGGTCTGCTATCCCTATCCCATCCAAAATTGGCCCTTAGCAGCCTTCACAGAACGCAAAATACAATACAAAAAATTTTCACATGGGACACATGAAGGCGGATTTTTTTTTTTTTTTTTTTTTTTTTACACATTTTGCACATGAACACTGCCCGCCCTCGGTGTGGTGTAAAACTTAGCACACGCACTTTGACCTGCTGAGGAATAAGGCATTCCCAGAGACCAGAGGGAGATCGCAAGAGTTAATGTGCAGGGAAAGTTCCTTTTTCTCTTGATATTTTTGACTGCCCTTACATTCATTTTACGTAAAGGGGCAGGAAAACTCATCTGTTTTTTGTGACTTCCTTAGAAGGCTTATCCTGGAGTTTTGGGGTGGGTTTTTTTGTTTTTTTTTAATCAGTGCTGACTTCCCAGCTTAAACTGCCCGTGCTTTTTTTTTTTTTTTAATTTGTCCCTTTCCTGGGCTGCCAGAATCTCGCACAGTTGCAGTTACTCTGAGCGCTGTCTCCGCAGTTGCTTCTTTCCCCACCGGGGTCTAAGAGATGGCACAGAGGGGACAGCCGTGTCTGGGGGTAGCTGCGGGAAGTGCCGGGAGGAGGGCGAGATTTGGGACTAAAAAGGAAAGCCGATTCTACAGAAACGCTGCCACCTCTCAAACGCAAAAAAAAAAAAATGCCTCCGGGAGGAGTCAAAGACAAAAAAAAGGATATTAAGAAACATAAGATGGCCCTCCCCCATCATTCTTATTGTGCATTACAGGTCCACATAATACCGCCACAGCCAAACCATCGTCCCTGTAGAATTTCCCGACGGGTGTCAGGTTGGTCAACAACCTTCCAGTTTGCCAACATGGCCGGATCCATACCTGCTGTCCTATCCCTGCATATCCGGGGTGTTGTGAGGCACACGGTCAAGGGCCTTTAACGGACGGGAAATTACAACCGGCCCTGGTGTGTTACCAAAATAAAATAGATTTACAGAATGCTACTGAACAATGGATTTTCTTAGCTCAATTTTAGGGGCCTTCGTTTTTTTTTATTTTTATGTTTCCTGGAATTTCTTTCAAAAATGAGAAAAATCAGTGGGGAAATATTACTCATTTTCCCAGGTAAATATCAAAGTATATTTTGGTGCACAGAAGTCAGGACAGTAAAAAAAATATATATATATATATATTAAGCAGATTAATATTTTAATAAGCAAATTTACTATCATTTCCTGTGGAACTGAAAAAGAACACTTTATGGCTGTCACCCAATCCCCTTCTCCACCCCACCCACTCAGCAGCATCTCCCTCTCTACCTCCCATCCCCTGCCTAGCAAATCCCTCTCTCCCCTGCCAAGAATCTCCCTCTCTCTCTCGCCCCCGATCCCCAACGTAGCAGCATTCACCCCCAGCAGTGGCTGCAGGCCCTCATGCAGCCACCAGACCACATAACTGCTGCTCTTTGCCTTTTGTCCCTCCCCCGGCAGGATGCCTGCACAGGTTTGCTCTGGCTCCCGCGCTCTGTACTACTTTCGTGTCTGCGCAAGGGCCAGGGAGTTGACCAAGAAGTGCTTGCACCCTCTCTGGCTTCCAGCAGTAGCGGGTGGAGGAGGCTTCAAACGCCACGTCGGTGGCACCAGATGGTGGAAGCTCCGCTGGGGGGTGGGGGGGGGGGGGAGAGGAGGCAGGATCTGAAATGCCACATTAGCGGCTCGCGCTTCAGGCCACTCTGACTTCCAGCGGTGGCGCGGGAAACTTGAAATGTTGCATCAGCAGCTCTGGAGCTGCTCCTCTGACGGCCTAAAATTAGGGTTAAAAATCAGTTTAAACTGATTTTCATCTTTGCCAAAAAAAAAAAAAGAAGAATTTATGGGTGAAAATATATCTAAACTGATAATGAAGGACCCTAAACATTTTCTAGCTGCATCTAAAATCCAAAAATAATGGATCCAAAAAATTTTATAAAGGTAACTCGCATCACACCTTTGCAACAATTTCTACAATAGTAAGACTTGAACTACTAGTCAGCATGACCACTTGATTCAATATTTTAACATCAGGTGACATAAAAATTGTTGATGATATTGAAACTTTTATGCATGACAGAAATAAATATGAAGCATAATGATGGAAGTACCAGCCGGCATGATGAGTCCCTGTAGTCAAATTAAGGCTACATAGCCTTCATTCCATTTTCAAAATAAAGGCCTCCTCCCTTGATAATACCTTTTACTGCATGAAAGACCAAAATATCAGACTCTCTACCAAATTACATTAGGGCATGGATCAAGCTAACAGCTCAGGTCCCTTTTTATCTCTCCAAGTCAAGCCCAACCACTAAAATGATTTATGCACAGCTGAGGTTAGCATCAATTGTAGGTCAGGCTAGCTGCTTTCCACTGAAAAAAGTAGAGAGACTATACTAGCCAGATAACGACCATGTCTATGCCGCAACCGATTACAGCAAACAGTTGCTTGCTTTCATTACAGCTGAATACAAAAATACATAGTAACATACATAGTAATGACAGCAGATAAAGACCAGATGGTCCATCCAGTCTGCCCAGCAATTTGCTTAAGGTAGTAACTGCCGCTCTGTTCAGGTTACCCCCGTACGTTCTGTTAAGGGTAGGAACTGCCACTCCATGCAAGATGCCGAGGGTCCCTAGACTGCTCCTCTGGATCACCTCACTACGGCCACCTCTGGTGGTACACATCAGCTGTGCAGTAAAAGACAAAACTCTGTGTTTGTGCGTCCTGAGTCTAGCCCAGTACTGTGGCTCCTCCCCGTGGGCGTGGTCATCCTCCACAGTACCCAGGAATCCACTCAAACACCTCGAAACCATAACAAATACTCAAGATCAGGTCGCACCATGGAGCGATACAAAGGCATTATGATATTCTCTGTTGTATTCTCCTTTTCCTTTCCTAATAACTCATAGAATTCTACTTGCTCTCTTGGCCACCGCTGCACACTGAGCAGGGGATTTCAACATATTATCCATGATAATGCCTAGATCCTTTTCCTGGGTGGCGACTCCCAGGAAATAGCTTGCATACAAGCTACAAAGTCAGATAATAAATACACTGCTTGATAACTGTGAGCCCTTAGGTGAACTTACTAAGCCCATGCCGACAGCAGGTGGACTCGCTCTTACTAGGACTGGAGCTGGTGCTTCACCTACACCAACCCTGCAGGCTGAGCACTTGGGTTCCAAGGATTGGCAGGGCTTAAGCGAAAGTCCCGTGAGAAGCGGTCTGACGAAGTCAAGCCTCAGGCAGAGGTCAAGCCTGGCAGTGAGCAATGGAATCTGGATCCAGGCCAAGGTCGGGGCAGGCAGCGAGAAGATGGGCCGAGGTCCAAGCTGGGGTCAAGGCAGGCAGCAGTCTAGAAGAGTAGTCAGTATCCATAGCAGAGGTAGGAACGAGGAATCAGGCAGAGACGGACAGACAAGACAACACAGAGTCAGGGTAATGCAAGGAGACAACGAGGCGAGGCAGGAAGATAACAAAGAGGCGAGACGAGGCACGGCACAGAGACGAGCAGTAACACGCACTGCAAAGTAGGAGGACTTGTGGCTGAGGCGCCGGCTGGAAGTGCGGCTGAAGTTTAAACCCCCACCCCGCGCTGACGTCATCTGCCAGCACCGCAGTTGTTTCCTGCCACAGGGTCCATGTAGTTCAGCAGGGACCATGCACACGTGCCTAAGGGAAGTTAAAAAGGCAAGACGGCGCCACCCATGTCATATCGGTGTTGGGGTAAGAGTGGCCAATTACAGGGCTGTCTTGCTGCTGGTCAGATGTTACACTAACTTTACATACATAACTCTTTTGAAAATTATTTTTTCTATTTCGATAAATGTATTACATTTACATTACACTTTCCATGCTGCAATATATTAAAAAAAAAAAAAGGCAAGTATTCCCTGAATTATTTTTATTGCACACTCTGTCATTCAGCATGCAGTAAAAGAGATATATTATAGAATATAATGGCGCCCAAGAGTCCTGCACCTTGTGTTTGTTTCTGGAGAGTTCCAGTCTCTGTCATTTCAGTCAATTGCCACTGTCCTTGCTGATAAGGCAGGAGGCGAGGGATTCAATTGCTGGAATACCTGGAGTGTAAGAGCACCCAGAGGAGGTTTGGAGTCCTGGCTCTGGAGTGCCTGCTCTCCTCCTGTCAATGCATCAAATAAACCAAGAAAGGAAAAACAGAGTTCTGCCATTGCTAAATTCCGAATGCCTCTTTTGTCCTTTGTGTTTGTCTTGATTAGACTGCAAGCTCTACGGAGAGAAGACTCTCTCTTGCAAGCATTTGCCCAATGCCGTGTGCGTCAAGTAGCAGTATGGACATGACGAATAGAAGCAGCAGCAGTAGTAGTGCCATCGAGAATCTCATTTCCACAACTATATGATTAATGCTGCCACAGGATAAAAAGGCGTTGTCTACAATGTACTGCTAGACTCCAATACGTTCTGTGCAAAGACCGCCCCATGCCTGCCCAGCCACACTGAGGAACACTAGGAATTCTGATCTGTCATATAACACGCAGAAGGGTTTCAAAAGCAGGTATCACGTCTAATCTTCTCAATGTATTATGTATCCGGCCATTCAGGAGTAGGTCAACTACCTGCGGTCTGGCAAACCCCATAGGGTTTACCACAATCATCGAAGCAAAACTACATGGGGAGTTTTGTTTTATTTCCCCCTGAAAAGTGCTCGCACAGATTTGAGCCTGCTTGTTGTGTGAATACTTTAAGGCAAAACTATGCATATAGTTGCCTCCCCCAACCTAATCTTTCCACATGAATTCCCTCAGAAATACACAGGTAAAAGTATGCATATTGTTGATATGCATATATATATATATATATATATATATATATATATGTATGTATGCATATCAACAATACACACACACATAAACATATAGATATCTCTCATGCAGAGCCATTGTGGATATCTGGAAAATCTGACTGGCTATGTGGTCCTGAGGAAAGGTTCGGAAAAGGCTGGCTGATTAAAGTAGCTTTTAAGAAGGATTTTGTAGATTTCACACCTCACAGACATATTTTTTCAAGCATAGTTCTGCATCTCAGCTTCCCACAACTCCATGAGAATTGATGGCGAGCTGACCACAAGGATTAGAAACCATATCACTTTTTTTTTTACAAAAACATGGGGAAGGCAATCATGAAAGCCTTTTCCATGGATAAAATAAACACTGTTTGATTATCGCCCATCTTCTACGTAGGCAAAAATATATATACAAACAGAGAAAAGGTCTGTGAAAGGCTATTTAAACTCTTTTAACCAAAGGACTTTATTCATTAAGAGCCAGATTTTCAAAAAGCCATGTGCACAAAGGGAAATTTTTTTAACAGCCCACATACAGCTAGACTTTAGCCCTAACTTTCAAAGTGGACTTGTGCCTATAAGTCCATTCTGAATACTACCGGGATGTGCTGGGTTCACTCGTGGACACACCCACAGGAAGTTACACCTGCTAACAAGTGAAGAGCTAGCTAAACTAAAAGCAGATAAAGCAATGGGACCGGATGGGCCACATCTGAGAGTTTTAAGGGGACTTAGAAATGTCCTGGATGCTCTGCTGGCTGACCTTCACAATGCTTCCTAAGATTTGGGGGTGGTGATCAAGGGCTGGAGGCAGGCAGATGCGATTCCTTCTTCACAAAGGTGGACGGAAGAAAATGGAAAGCACAGCCAGTTGGTCGGACCTCTGTGATGAGTCGATTAATGGAATCGCTAATAAATTAGAGATTACTATAGTTTCTGGAATCCAATGGATCACAAGATTTGAGACACTTTTGCCAACTTACTCATTTACTTTTACACCTGCTAAGTATCCGGCATAAGTGATTTTAAACATGTTGTGCACTGTTGGCCGGATGGGAGGTCTGGATAAACCAGGGGAAATTCAGGCTAAAGAACCAGGAGGGTCTCTCCATGACCTGGAAAAGGACTGGGTGAACTGGTGGACTAATTGGTAAAACTGATAATCTCTTTGATGAGCGCACATTTAAAATTGGCCGACTTACACACGTAAATCCTGATATATGCAAGTAAATCTTATATGCTCATATATATTTTTAAAATAGGTAGGAAAAAGTATGTATGGTCAATGCACTGAAATACTCGCTTTCAACGCACAGCATATATTCGCGTGTAAACCTACATACATGCATATTTTGAGGAGTAAAGTCATGCACAGCTAATAAAACAACTATGGCAATACTACATGTGGCTATATACACGTGTGCATTTGTTTGAAAGTTATCCTCCATGTACTGTAAACATATTTCTATCCCTGAAAATGACTCAGTGGTAAAAGGAATAATGTACCAGATAACCTCAGCAATTTTTCTAGCGCAAGAATAACAGCAGCCATTTAATTTCTTTTGTCCACTGGGCATTGTCTTCTATCTATCCAATGTGTTACGCATGCCGCCTGCGGCAGACCCATAGTGCAGCCCTCTCACCTTCTCATGCGGACTCCAGCTCCTGGTTCCTCTTCACTGGTGGAGGTGGGCCGCCAGCTCAGACCTCAGGTTGCCTCTGGTGCCTCCAGCTCTGCCATGGTCCCCAGTGTTGTCAGCCAGGATGTCCTTGATCGTCGGGCCTCTCCGCGTGACCCATGGAGAGACGTCGCCATTGGCACTGCACCCCTCCCTAGGCGTGCGCGTGCACATTGCTAGTTCTTTTAAACCTAGCCGCGGCCCCGGATGCTGATGTCAGACTCTTCAGCGTATAGAGAAGCTCAGGCTTTGCTCCATAGCATTGCCTTTGCAACAAGTCTCCTTGTACTCAGAGTACTTGTGCTGATAGAGATTCCTCTCTACTTTGTGTTCCTGATTCCTGTGGTTACTGGTTCCTGTCTTCCTCGTTCCTGTCTCATCTATGTGTTGGACTCACTCTTCGGATTTCAACCCTGCTTTGTTTGACTACTCTTCAGCTCATCTCCAGCCCCAGACCTTCGCTACGTTTGACTATTCTTCAGCCTATCTCCAGCCCCAGACCTCAGCTATGCTTGACTACACCTGCCTTCTCTGTGCCCTGACCATTGCCTTGATTGACTACGCTACAGACCTTTCTGTGTCCAGAGTTCTACGTTGTTTGCCACGACCTCCGCATGCCGCCGGCGCTGATCCTAGCCTCTCAGTGACGCCACCTCTCGCCTATCCTCTGGATGTGGATTTACAAGGCTTCGGCCTTTCTTTGCTTGAGCGCCTCCAGTTACCTTTTATTCCTTTGCGCCTGAGTTCCTGTAGCGAATCCAGTCCAGGATAGGACTATGCCATCTACCGGCTGCTGTCTCTGGGCTGAACCACTTCTCATTACTAACTAACCTCGAGGCCCACCTATGTCCTGTCGGCCCCGGCATCCAAAGGCTCAACCCAAGGGGAACAAGGGCTGGTAGAGATGAAGCTCCAGTGGCCTCTAACTTCAGCCCACTCCACCTGCCTACAGGTTGCGTCAACCCCACCTCGTCCCAAGGGTCCACCTCCGATGCAACACAATGGATGTAAATCAGTGCTAGTGCTGGGCAAAACGGGTATCTGGATTGATACGCACAAGGTGGCCTTAACTGCAGGGCAGCAAGGCGAAAATCAGAGATGTAAGGGCCTGCGATATTGCAACAGGAGGAGAAGATGCAGTCTTCTATCTTCCGTCATATTCCCTGTTTCTTCTACGTGTGACATCCCTGAACTAACACTTAATGCTTTTATGTTGTGCTACATCAGAAGCGGCAACGCTGCAACATTTCTTCTTTGGTCTTCTAGCGCCAGAGCACGACAAATCATGTTATCTGTGGCAGAAGGTACCCATCGTGCTCAGCTCCAGACAGACGAGTGTAAATTATTTGGCTGCTTCTCAGTCAAGCGAAGCAATTACAGTCAAGAACAAAAGCTTTTGGCTAAAATTAATCATTCAAGCACAACGATAAAACAGCACTGATTTTTCTTTGTCAACTTTATAACTAACTCCTTTTCAATGCAAAAAAATGTGTTAGCAAATTACGAATGCAAAATATAGCTGGATCTGCTCCTTTCTGTGTTGATCTAACAGATCTGATTTGTTTTTTCTTCATTTTTAGCGCCACCTCCTTTTCCAGCTGAGGAGGAAAAGACAGAAGAAAAAAAAACGAGACACTGCCCTTTTTCAGGTGGGTTTCAGAAAGGAAACGGGCCCACTGTGATCACCTTGTCTGTCCATCCATCCACATATATGTTAGGAATGTAGGTGCACAGACTGAGGCACTTGAGCCTGGGGAGTAGCAGGGGAGGGCACTAGAGCTGCATGTGTGTGGAGAGGCTCCCTATGTGTCCAAAACAGGCTGGGAAAATGATTAGGTACCCGCCGAGGGAATCAAGGGCCTGGAGTGTGAGGGAGGAAAAGAGGGAGAAAGACAGCTAAACCTCTGCCATGCCTGCCAACTCACTTATCTCCTTCAATCCTAAAGGTTATAGACTAGGGATGGGTGAACTGGTGCCAGATCTCGGGGCAGAAGAGAAAGCGTTTTACACCTGGTGCACCACTCCACAGTCATCTCATGGTTCTGCACAAAAAAAAAATCAGTGGATGCGTTTCAGTTTTCCCATTAAAAAAAAAAAAAAAAAAAAGGTCCCTTTTGTCTCTCATTTTATGACCTTTGCACCCTCCCAGTACGTGCAAGAAAAGTTCTGGGAAGCGCAGGCTGGCCACATAGCACAAATTAGGCGGGTTAACGTGGCACCGACGGATGTGTGTATGTGCCCGGACGGGCAGGCAGATGGGGAAGGTAGCAGGCAATGCATTCGCTTCCTTACTGAAGTGCACCCAAATGGAGGGAGGGTCATTTTAGAATCTGTACGGGTGATTGGCCCAGCACACATCATAGATTAACTCGCACCAAGAATTACACCCTCTACTGTGTGAGGACCGACGCACCTCCTTTCTTTCTTCTAATCAAAAAACACAAGTGCATATAAGTTCCAACTCTACCCCTCCCCCGAACGCCTTTCTGCAGTTTGCAAAAATTGAGGCGTGTGCCCGGCTTATGCAAGCACAATTTTATGCGCAGTGAGCTCCGGCCAACTCTAAAACATCCCTCTGCGTGCATAAAACTGTGCTTTAGGGGAATTAATAGCTTTGAAAATGAGCCCCCCCCCCAAGAAAAAAAATGAGAGAGAGAGAGAGAGATAAAGTAGGGAGAGACCGAGAGAGCGAGAAAGAGAGTGAGAGTCGAGAGAGAATGAGAGTGAGAAAGAGACTACCCACACGCCTCCAGTCCTCTTAGTCCAGAAGAAGGTCCAATATTTAAAATCCAAAACTTAAGGATGGAGCACAAGCCAGGCTTCAAATCTCATTTTTTCCCCGCCTCTCCCTGTGACCTTGACCAAGTCACTTTATTTCCCATTTAGAAGGCAAGCTTTTGGGGGCAGGGACTTATCACACCTTAAAGATTTGTTGCCAGTCACCTCGAGCTCACCTTGGAAAGGCTGTCTAGAAATAATAATAATAATAATAATAATAATAATATTTTATATGACAACAGTTAAGTAGCACTGTGATGAAGGTCTTTCCAAAGGATTGGAACGTTTTTGTATTCAGGGAATATTTTACTAAATGCGATTTGTTTCAGAAAAGTGACATGCGAAGACTGTATATAACAAAAAGCAAAAAAGAAAAAAAAATTCAAACTACCATAATACAATTCCATCAGGCAAGCCCATCATTGTATAGAGAAATCACAGACTATAGGCCTCTGTACAAAACAGCTCTTCCACTCAATCAGAATTGGTAGCTTTATGTGAATAAGACACCAAGTGAAGCGAAAAACATGGTTTTGGAAAAAAAAAAGGCAGATAAGTAATAAGTTGGCTTATACAGGCAAAAATGGATTTCATTGAAAGATCTTGCTGAAATCTCCAGTCCCTAGGCTAGGACTCCAATTCAGTGAGCACTGCATGAGAAATACCAGTGGGAAGGGTTTTAAGGCTGAATTACTACCCATGGTCAGACTATTTGATTTTCAAGTTTTATTATTCTCATATGCTGCAAAAAAAAAAACCAAAAAAACAAGGGAAACTTCTACTGCAAACAAATTTGGTATCCAAATGATCTTTGGTTCATTTCTAACATCGTTACATTTTTTTGGGCCTTAAAAATAAAACCGCCTACCCACTGGATGCAGCTGTCTTGCAAGCAGAGCATATACAAGACATAAACAAATTTTAAGTTGATAACTTTTCAGCTAAGTCCGCACTTTCCAAAAAAAAAAAAAAAGTATTGCCATAAAAACCAGAATGTTAAAACTGTGGAACGTGGCAAAGAACACGCCAGCCCACCCACCACATTCTTCAGACAGCAAGCAGCCTGCAATCAAAGGGTCCCCAGGCCTTCGCAAATGGTTTGCTCCCAATTTCTCTTTTTTGTGTCTGATCTGTCAAACATCTTCACTGAAAGTGACGTCTGCAAACCTGTCAGACTATGTGAAAAACCCCAAAGCGCTTTGCCACATGTGCTTTTTAACTCAAATTAACTGGTGCAGCTTCGTTTTTCCTTGTCGTTTCTTAGAACTGACCCTACTTCTGCATTACATCAGGCTAAAACGCAACAAGGAGCGTTCTAACCATCTACTAAATATATATAATAAGTTCTCCTGAAGAGTACTATTCGAAACCTGATATCTAGGCTTGCCCTTTTCTTTATTATATGGTCTAAGTTGTGCCATCCATTGGAGAAGATAAGTATCTCTTTGATTGACAATGTTGGCGTCATTGATTATGTTTTAAAAGTTGCACAAATATTAAACACTTGTTTGGACACTTTTTGCTTTGAAGAGAAAAGAAAGGGAAAAAAAAGACCTTTTTTTGGCAAATGATGACATGGGGTGGAATGCTTCACTTTAAAAACAAATCTTAGGAAGCTCCACGTTTGATGCCTTCTTAAAATTGTTATTCAAATTTTATCACTTGCTATGTTAGGCCTAGCTCTAACCAGCACAAAAAAAAAACTTTGCCTAGACTTAGGAAAATATTCCACCAAAGACCTAGCCTATTGTGTTCTGCTGAAAATGTTCCTAAAGATAGCCAGTTTAAATTAGCCAGTTATCTTTGATTCTCAGCCACTCTTTGAAAACTGCCCCATTCGTGTTAGGTTCAAAATGTTTGATCAATTTTGAATGTTTTACGCTCTTGGAACGTTTTGATGTTCCCATTTGGTATCCTGGCTGTAAGGTCACTGATGCAGTGGTTTGACATGGAAAGGGAGGGGGGAAGCTTAGATAAAAAAAAGCTCCCAGTTTTTCTTTCCCAACCTTTAAGAGCTTGTTTAGCCCTCCGCACAAACGAACCACTCTTCACCTAACTTTTCCCAAGTGTGTTGAATAAGGTGATGGAAGCATATAAAAGGTCATAAACATTTAATGATCTAATAATTGGTCATATCGGAGGAATCCCTGTTCTGTAATTAACTTCCTTTCTCACTTGTTCAATCTGGTCTTTTCAGCGCTCTTTAATAGGTCCTTTCGACAATCCACATTCCTTGGAACCTCATAAATTGAAATCTTTTGGAAGACGGTAAAAGGCAATGACACCATTAATCACATCCCTGACTCTCATTCAGGCCGGACAGCTCAAGCTGCAATCACGGCAAGGCCTTCCTTCACACTTTTCATCTTAACTTTTAACCCTGGAAACCACCCCATGGGTCTACCTTTGCAAGCGTTAGAAATCAGTTGTGAAATAACCACAAAAATTGCCCTTTACTACTGGCAATGGCTAAAATTGAATATTTACTGCCATTAGCCAGGGACTTTATGTTAAAATGAAAGAGGTTATTTAGCCTTAAAAAGTAACAGCAAAAACATCACACTAGGCAAAAGAAAAGAATGCAGGGAGCGGTTGGTATGTTATGATGGGTTCTTGCTGTGCAAAACTGCACTTAATGTAGCCAACAGCAATTGGGGGCCTATGCACTGGAACATTTCCTAAAAATGTTAACATCCATGCTAAAAACATCACTTGACATGCAATGCACAGGGAGATTCAAGGTAATTCCTGCAGGCTGGAAACGGTAAAGATTTATCCATTCCTCACCTCTCACCCCTTTAGGGTGTCATTAATCTGTGTGCGAGAGTGATCAGGGCAGCAGAAGGATCTCACAGGTAGGTTGCTGAAGGCATCTGACTGGCTAATTACCAAGCACTATATTGCAAAAATATACCCATGAATTGGCAACTGCATTACAAAGCTCTCTTGAACCGTTCATTGTCGGGATATGATTGTCTGCGCTCTGCAGGTCAAAATTTTAAAATATTCCCAAATCCAATACAAAAAAATAAGTTCCTGCAGTTACCCATCATCTCTGCACTGCGGGAAGGTTCGATTAATTTTATATCCCCAGTCTGCAAGCGAGGGAAGGAAAAAAACAGAAGTCGTCTCCAGTCACTAATGGAAAAATAACTGTGGAGTAGGGGAGCAGATTTCTCTTTCAGTCTACGGCTAGGAATATTTATTTAACCAATGTTCTGTAACCAAACAGGCCTCTGGTGTGCAGTTTCATCCAGCTTCCCTCATTCCGAGGAGAGTGATTTGAATCTTGCCACCTGTTTAGTTAGAATCAGAGATCAAAGCTGCAAGGAAGAGGAAGTTAAAATGAGAGGGAGATGCATTCTGGCCTACCTCCGTTTTACTGAAAAGCTTTCACGCCCCTGAGAATCATAGCTGCTGCGGAGACTTTAGAGGGGAAGGAGAGGGTCACGTTTTTGCCAAGTGGTCAGCGGTCAGTCTAACCAGGCGGCAAAGCTGAGGGAAACTGCATTCCCTGCGCTAAGAAATAGGATTCACTTTCCTATGCTCCTTCAAGAGCAACAAAAATCCAAACCCTGCTTATTAAAGGCAGCTAATCTGTACTGTGCAATTTAAGGCTATAAAACAAACTGCTAAAAGGAAAAGGATTTTGGTTCAAACTCCCCACTCAGCTCCATCTCGAATCCGTTACACACACTGCTGTATTCTTATCATGCTGGGAGTAAAGTGGTCAACCCAGGCCCTAACGTGTTTGGGCCCATTAAAGCCAAATAAGAACCTCTCCATAAATGATTTACATTTCAGACACCACCAAACTCTGCAGCGGCAGGGGACATTGTGGGCCAGATTTTGTAATCAACTCCCAATTTTATAACATGGGCACGCAGCCGCGCGCATGTTATAAAATCTGGGGTCAGTGCGTGCAAGGGGCTGCACACTTGTGCACCTTGTGCGCCCCGAGCCCTAGGGGAGCCTTGATGGCTTTCCCCGTGGCCTTGCCCCCCCCCACCTTCCCCTCCCTTCCCCTATCTAACCCACCCCCAAGCCCTATCTAAATCCCCCCCTTACCTTTGTTTCTTTATTTACACCTGCCTCTGGGCAGGCGTAGTTTGCACGTGCCGGCTGAGTGCTGGCACGCGAGCCCCCGGCACGACTGCTGTGCCAGAGGCCTCGGTCCCACCCCGTCCCGTCCCGCCCACTTTTTCAAGCCCCCGGACATACTTGCATCCCAGAGCTTGCGCGCGTCGCCGAGCCTGTGCAAAATAGGCTCAGCGCGCGCAGGAGGGTTTTAAAAGGGTTATGCACCTTTTCAAATCCACCCCTGTGTGTTTAAACCTCACATGCTGGGATCCCGGAAGTCATGAGCCACCTCATCCTCATGCTCCCAATTTCCTGTGCATGCGGTATCTTGCTGTCCTTCTCAACTCACCGCAGCCAAAGACCAGAGTTGAAGCCGTGTGATAAACAGGGATATGCATGGAAAAAAAACTCGCGTCATCGCATTGTTTCATTTCCTCTATATTATGTTTCATTCTAGAATGCGTAAATAGTTTCACAACAAACATACTTTTGGCTGTTCCATTCCCAGGTCCTTCTTCAGTGCCCCTATTTACTATATTTTGTAAACAGTATATGCTAAAACACTTTAGCACACACTAAAACAACAAACAATATTTTGGGGTTTTTTTATCATTTTAGAAGGGAAATAAATAACGTTAATGTTTTCATAGTAACACAGTACACAACAGCAGATAAAGACCAAAAATCCATCCAGCCTGCCCAGCAAGGTGTTTAGCGTTGTAACTGCTGCTCCATGCCTTCACGTCGTTTTATAACGGTAACACATTCCTAGTAATTAACGAACTACCCAGGAAATGTAATGCTGGCTTTCAAAGCTTTAACACTACAGTCCTCAACTGCATCCAATTGTCTTTTCCAAAAGACAAAACTAAAAGTGCCATGGCTCTGGCAATGCAGATCTGGGTTTGGATCCTTCTCACTCTCTGCCCCCAAACCCACACTGGGGCCAGTCGGGGCCTGGCGCACAGAGAACGAGATAGGAAGGAAGACAGATTCCCGCTACCATGGCAGCCCCTGCCAGCCCTAAGAACAGCACCAAGGTTGCGCCTGGATGGAGGTGCACCTCCAGCCCTCGTGCTGGCCAGGGGGAATTAGAAGACAGAAGGAAGGGGGAACGACCATGCTTGAGAAACTGTGCCTTTCCATGAAAGGTTTTGCGAGAGCAGTTAAGGACATTTCACTTTTTTCCTATATAGCGGCACAGATGGTTGATAATCGGAAATGTGTCCGTCTCTGCAATTAAAGCCCATTTATAAGTAGAACCTGAGCAAGGCAAGGTTCTCCACCAATGTGTGTGGGTTAGATACTGAACTATACTGTTTGGTTACACACGTTAAATAATGCAGCTTCACGGACATTTCCTTTGTGGACAATACAGTTATTTGCACATATTTGGGTATATGAGTTGAGGCAGCTGCTGGATCTGCCATCCCCCATATTTCTCTGCACTCGGAGCAGTGGGGTTGATCAATATTTAGTCTCAATGTGACAATATGTTAGGAGGAATAATTAATACAACTGCATTCTTACAGGCCGATGTAACAGAGTGTGCTCAGTCGAGCACACTGGTTAACCCATGGTTAGACGCGCGTTTTGGACGGGTGTCCACAACCCCTTATGCAATAAGGGGATTAGCACATCCAAAATGCGTGTCCAACCCCCCACGAAGCTAATAGCGCTCATTACACGTAAATTCATGTTGATGAGGCTGTTAGCTATTACCTCCCAATGCAAAAAAGAAATGTGCACCCGACATGCACGTTCTTACCCTCAGAAATTAACGCCTGCCCCGGAGCATGCATTATATTTTCAGGAGCCCCTAAAGTTGACTGCTTTTCTGTAGTTCCTCCGACTTAATATCGTGGGGATATTAAGTCGGGGGTAACTTAAAAAAGGAGGTAGGTAAAAAAAATAAAATAAAATAATTTTAAAAAACAAATGTGCCGGCAGTCAGATTAGGAAAAGGGACGCTCAATTAACGAGCGTCCATTTTCCTAACCTGTGGCTGTCCACAGGTTAGAAAAAGGGATACTCATAAAACCGAGCGTCCGTTTTCCTAACCAACTGACAGCCACCTCTCCCGGGCACCCACTGCTGAGGAGGCACTAGGGACGCACAGTTTCCCCCGAGCGCAGCAGCCCATTTTGCACGCTGCATTGGGCGCCCCCGGAGAGGTTGATCAGCGCACGTTACGAGAGCAGGCGCTCAATCCTGAGCACCCGTTTTCCGCGCACCGATATTGCATTGCCCTGTACACGTTCCACTCTGGAGGTGCCTGCGCGGAGCGTGTAAATGATCCTAAGAGCTCATGAGAATTTAAAAAAGAAAAAAAAATGCACCTGCTTAATTTTCCTACGGGCAGGTTCAATTCTGTCCGTGCACCCTGTTTTCCACTCCCCCCACCTCCCCCGATGGAAAGCCGCCTCTCAATCCGGCTAGCAGCATATGCGCCAGGGAACACATCGCACGCACCTTCAGCCAGATGGAGGGAAGGCAATCTCCAGGCAGGCCGGTTTACCGGATAAGTGGTTTTGAAAATTGTTCTCGTTATTATATTTTTTTTAAGTCCCGTAAACTTGGATAGGCAAATGAGACATAAGAGCGATTTTATTACCTAGGGATATTATACAACTTTTATGACTAACCAGCCTCAAACAGAGTCTTTCGATTTCAGTGACATATTTCATTAAGATACCCTGGCAATAATGACAAGTCTAATTTATTTACCAGAATTAGGACTGCCAGGGCTGGTAATGTCCCTTAACATGTTTCAAAGCCCTGATGAGGTTCTACTCCTCTCCCCCTCCTCCCCTCCCCTTTGCTATGCTCCAGATAAAGGCAAGGATACTGTTAATATTTAACAGTGATATATGCTCCGACTGTTAATGCTACGCTACCATTAAGACTGGACTTAAATTGACCTTGCAATGAAATAAATCACTTCTTAATAAAAGCCACTGATGGCCCACATGTATATTCTCTTAGTCCTACCCCGTTACATCCGTTTGGTTCGTTAGTCTTGGGATATTTTCGTTAGCCTTGGTGCTGAAGAGCTAAAGGAAATCAAGGTGTAGTTTAAACCTCCAAGCAAATTGTTGCCCATCGCAAAAAGCTATGGAACTTGTGGCCGGAAGATATGGTCAAAATTAATAGCATAGCTGGGTTCAAAAAAAGGTCTGGTCAAGTTTCTGGAGGACAGGTCCATTAACACTTATTAGCTAAGCAGGCAACCCCCTACAACTGGGAATGAGCCACTGGGACCTTCCAGGCATTACCAAGTGAGTTGGATTGGTCACTGTTAAGAGACAGGACGCTAGAGTCAGCAATACTATAGATCTGACTCGGCATGATGCTTATGTTCTTATGATGCAATAACACAGTGTGGCTGTTCTTACACAATACTCAAAATTAATGACATTGAGATAAATGTTACGATCTGCGTGCGGGCGCATATGTGCGCACATTTGCCGGTGCGCGGACATGGATGCTGCGATTTTATAACATACGCGCGCATATGCGCGTATATGTGTGCGTGTTATAAAACCGGCTACACGCACGTACATGTGCGCATGACTTTATACTGACGCACGATTGTGCGCGCAAATGCCGACTCGAGCACATAAGTGGGGGGAATTTTAGTAGGTACGCGTGCCAACGCAATTACCTGTTTCCTCAGTTCATTCCCAGTTCACCCCAGTAAAGGAGAGGACTTCCTAAACTCTCCAGCTAACTTGCTTCCCTTTTACCCTATTAGTCGCGACCCTTAAAACCGCACTAACCTAATTTTTATTTTATTACTTACATGCCATCCAAGGTAGAAGTAAAGTTACGTGGTAGGGGATCCCGGTGCGTGCTTGTGCAAGTAAATACTTGTGTGCAGACTTCATGGCAAAGACTCACCAACCCAGACCCTGACCCTTTTCTGAACTTTTTATTTTGTGCACGTACCAAGAGATACGTGCATATTCGCATGGTTGTTAAAATCCGTGCAATGCACACTGGGCTGAGTCACATGCATACCTCCTGGCTTTGGCACACATAATATTTTTAAAATCCACCAGATTGTGTCTAGTTTTGGGTACCAAGTTTGAAAATCCAATTCCAACATTACACCACTCATAATCCAATCTTAGCAATGATCGATATTCCACACTTAAAACATTCGACTCTGGTTCATTTCTTGTTGAGTTTCAAATTTTTTATGCCAAAAAGGAGTTGAACTGGCATAGGTCTGAACCTTACGAGCAGCAGTACCCCCAATCATCAAGACTTCAACCTTCACTACAGACGACTGCTCACACTTTCATAACCTGGGCTAATGTAGGCACATGTTTTGGGCTAATGAAGGCACAAGTATTGTTCTAGCTAATTTATGACTAGCAAAAACACCTAATTGAGGGAAATGGGAATCATGAAAAAGAACATACAAACACAAAATACATTTATTTGATAGTAAATTACAGTATTTTAGCTTGCAACCAATCATGTCAATAGTAGAATAGTAGAAGTGGGAGAGGAGTTATGATGGCGCCCTAGCAGGAGTTGTGTTTAGGTTAGTGTCCAATCAAGATCAGTAGCTCCACTAGCTATGGTGAAGTGTGGGGGCAAACTCTGGGCTTTCCCCTCTGAACCTGCAGTAACTTCCATCCAAAACCCTACTGACGAATTTGTTATCAGAGTCAGTTCAGAATTCGGGAGAGTCTTTGTTGGGAACAGCATTGAAGTTGGAGGGTTTGCTGTCCTCCCCTGAAGTAACGATTCTATCTTCTGATTTGTGGACACCTCCAGGTCTATAGGTTGGCCAGCGGCCCATCAAAATGGTCGACTATTGATGGCATTCCGTCAACCATGCTCGTAGAGGGACAGAGTGCGGGGATAGATTCAAACCCTTCAGAGCCCTGTGGTTTTGCAGCTGGGGTCACAGAGGACTCAGTACTGCTGGAAACAGAAGTGAAAACCAGCAGATTTGGAACTGGGGTTGGCCAACATGGAGGTTTTGCTGATCAAGGTTTGCAACTGAGCGAGAGTTTGTTGTCACAACGCCCTGAGATTATTAACTTTATCTCATTCTGGGAGGCCTTACTACGTTATAGATGTCCTTGACTAACCAGATTAAACAAGTTTTGGATCATTTCAGACAGTCACTTTAGAATCTTTGGAAATGAAGAAGCTGATTAATGTTTTGGATCAAAAATATGATAACCAACAAGATCAGATAAAACAGTTGGCAGTTAATACTCAATTACTGGTTAAAGATAATTTAATCTTCAGAACAATCTTGAGAATTTGGAGAATGCTATTCAATCTAGAAATTTATATCTGATCAGTTTTCCCTAGAATACGTCTGCTTCTCCTTGTGAAACTTTTAAGAAGTAATATAGTGCTGAAAGTGCTATCTGCATCATTTCCACCAATTAGAAAATGTTTTTATCTTCCCCAGGGGAAAAAGTTTACCTTTGAAGGGCATTAAGCTCAAATTTTCCTTGATACTTTAGATTTATCTTCCATTTTGGAAAAGACAGATTCTGATGCACTGGCTCGGGCAACATTGTTAATTAAGTTGGCGCTTGATTCAGATAACTAGCAGTTGTTTTAAAACTTCTCTTAAATATAGTTTTGCTTTGTTTTGGGGATTTAACATTCAAATGTTTCCTGATGTAGCTCAAGCCACACACACACACACACAAAAGTTATTAATGTACCCTCAATTAGCTAGGGGCCTCCTTTACTCTGTTTTCCTTGTGATTCAGGGCTATGCATTACATTTTTTTAACACCCCTCCCCCTCCCCCCCCCCCAAAGTGGTCTGCCTTTTTGGCCAGGAATAGTGTTATCTAATCCTATGAGCCAGGTCTCTTGGGTAGTAGTATATCATGCAATATGTCTGCATTGGATAATAGCTGTACTCAGCTCAAGCAGGGATATTCCCGAAAAAGTGTGGGCTTATTTCATAATTAGGGGAGGGATCCAACATGTATCTCCTTCTACTATGGATTAATATGCATACATATCTTTTCAGTTTATTATTTCCTGTAATTTGCATTATTTCTCTCAAAAGCTTGTTGGCTTGTGTTAATTTTGGAAATGTAAAAATAAAATAATTTTAAAAAAGAATAGTATAAGCGCTTCGAAATCTGTTTCGGGTACTCACTTGTACCTTCTTGTGGTGTGGGTACCTTTTTCTGGTAAGAAATCACACGTGTGGATTTGAAAATGCCATCTAAACGCTGCTATTTCCCCTCCCTCCTCCCCCCTGGGAACACCGCTCATACAGCCCAATGCAGAATCGGCGCGCGGAAAATGGGCACTCATGATTGAGCATCCGCTCTCCTAACGCATGTCGATCGACCTCTCCGGGGCGCCCATTCAATATTTAAATCAGCTGCCGCGGTAAAAAAAGGAAACACAAGGGGAAATTGTGCGCCCCTAGCGCCTCCTCGGCAGACGGTGCCCAGGAGAGGTGGCTGGCAGCGAGTTAAGAAAACGCTCAGTTGAGCGTCCGTTTCCCTAACCTAACCAACAGCACACTTTTTTTTTTTTTTTTTAAAGGTTCTCCTCCTTTTTGTTTCTCTGACTTAATATCGTCACGGTATTAAGCAGCAGGATGAAGTCCAGAAAAGTGGTATTTTCTGCTTTTCTGTACACTTTTTGGACTGCTCAAAAATGAATGCCTGCTCCGGGTAGGCGATAATTTCCGAGGGTAAAAATGTGCGTGTGGGATGCACTTTTTTTTTTTTTTTTTGCATTGAGGGAGAATAGCTAATAGCCTCATCAACATCCATTTGCATGTGATGAGCGCTATTAGCTTCGCGGAGGTTGGACGTGCGTTTCGGACGCGCTAATCCCCCTTATCGCTTAAAGGGTTGTAGCCCTGCACTGTATTACATCAGCCTGAAAATGCGGCTAACAGCACCCACCCCGCGGGACACCGCACAGAGATCTTTAGCCACGTTGAGGGTGGGGAAACTTTCAGAAGCTGATTATTGCAGATGAACCTCTATTTACCCGTGTCCACGGCTCCTCCAATCCTCGGGCTTTGCTTTCAGTGACATTGGTAGCACAGACTTTGAGCATCTCTCCTGAAAACGTGGCCCCTTGTGTGGGTTTTATATTTCCTCCTCCTGTGTGGTCTTGGGACTTTGTTGTTGGGACACTGGTGGAGCCATGGAAGGGGGAAAAGAAAAAAAAAAAAAGCATAAAAGGAGGAATCGTACAACGACAACACACGAAAAAAACACGACAACAAAGAAACACTGTCAGCAGGATGAAAAATGGCAGAGACCAAAAAAATGTGTTTTTCTCAAGTCTCCTGCCAGCCCATTGTGCTGTTACTGAAGAAGGTAGGGTTTAATTTCTAAAGCAAAAGGTGAAATACCAGAGGAATTTGCAAAATATTGTTCAGTCTGCTCCTCACTGCCAGAGATAGAAAGTAAAGGGGAAAATCTCAATGCCGTTAATTTGACACAATTTATGCTTCTTTTTTTTTACTTTCTTTACAAACAGGCCAATGCGATACAGTGCGCTCGGCTGAGAGCACTGCTTAACCCACGCTCACGCAACCCATTATGCTATAAGGGGATCAGCGCATCCAAAACGCGCATCCAACCCCGCCCAGCGAAGCTAATAGCGCTCATCACATGCAAATGGATGCTGATGAGGTATTAGCTATTCTCCACCCCCCCACCCCCCCCCGAGATGAAAAAATAAATGTGCGCCCAATGCACTCATTTTTACCCTAGAAATTAACACCCGCCTGGACCAGCCCAAAATTGGTACAGAAAAGCAGAAAAGACTGCTCTTCTGTACTTCCTCCGACTTAATATCATGGCAATATGAAGTCAGAGGAACAAAAAGGCGGAGAACCTTTAAAAGAAAATTTAAAAAATTAAAAATGTGTGCTGGTGGCCAGGTTAGGAAAAGGGTCGCGCGTAAAACTGAGCCACAATTTTCCTAACCCCCTCCCGCCTCCTTTTTCCCATGGCAGCCGATTTAAACATCAAATCGGGCGCTCCGGAGAGGTCGATCGGCGCGCTTTAGGAGAGCGGGCGCTTAATCATGAGCGCCCATTTTCCGCGCACCGGTACTGCAGCGGCCTGATAGTAAACGTAAAGGATGCTTTATGCGGCGGTCACGTTTATCCATCTGTGACACACACCCCCCTCCCACCCCCCCGGTCTGTGCATGAGAATGGCTGCCCCAATGCCCACAGACATTGGAGGGTGAGTGGATGGATGAGTGGATGCGTGCGGCAGAGACACAGGATCCTCTGGGGAGGAAAGGGCAGCTTCCTAGATGCAGGGGGGGAGGGGGGGTTTGCCACATTACGGAGCGATGTAGATGACAGGCAATGGTCATGGTAGCGCCGGAGAAGCACCAGAAAACAAGGGGACAGCGGCCTGAAAGGGGCACTGTGCTGGCAGGCGAAAGGCGACGGCGAGCCACTGAGCCTCGAAAGCGAGCGCGGAGAAGAGCTGCTCGAGCACCTTGGGACAAAACTGAAGGCTGCGGGTAGGGAGAAGCAGAGAGGCGCAGGGCACTGCTCACACAGGAGAGAAAGTGCCAGGCGCAAGGAACGCCGTGGACTATTTCTACACACCACCTGGGAGCACGGCCTTTTCAGCTCGTTAAAGAGTCATCTGTTTTCTTACCAGAAGAACCCTGCCTAAGGTTCTATGAATACCTTTTCCTTTCTTGATCATGATTAAAATGCTTCATGGCTAGAGCGATCAACTTCCGTCCTCAAGGATGAACGTGGAAAGATCTGGTTTTCAAGGTAACCAAGTTATGCTAATTAGCTTCGTTCTCAGACCAGATGACTTGCAAACAGGTCTGATGGGCATTTGTGCTGGTTCTCCTAGGAACTGGGCCTGTCTGGCAGCCCTCGCCGAGAGCCCTGCTTTACGGAGTGGCAAAGCTGTCAGACAGCCTCACACGTTAAAAAAGTGTAATACTGACACATGAGGCAAAAGCCCGCAGATAGGCAGCTTAAGCATCTCTCGGAAGCAGCGTTGCTATTCCGGAATGGGTTTCACCGTTACTAAGGTTTATCTGCCTTCGGAAAAAAAAAAAAAAAAAGCCAAGTGCTGGTGGGATGAAAAAAAAACAAAAAACAAGTGGAAAAAACAAGACTCAAGCTTGCAGGAGGCATCCATTTAGAACCAGAGGGACAGCGTTCCCTGCATGGACAGCCAAGTGCATAACAAACCGCGTGTTCTCGTGACGACCGGGGATGGCCTTCTCCAGGGGCCACTGCCTCCTGGCGCAGTACCAGGAGGCCTACACACACCACTGCAGTGATTTTCAGTGAACTGATGCTGTTCACTGGTCAACAGCGCTGGCCTTCTTAAGTCAACTGTTGTTCCAAGTGCTACCTGCTGTAAACCGGCTGATCTATCCCTTAGCACAACAACCTCATCCTTACTCCCAAAGCAGTTTAATGCTCTTAGAAGTCCGTGTGGCTGTCAGCAGGCTTGCAAGAGTGCCTTTTTTTTTAAGACAGAAGTGGTAATTACAAAGAACATCATGGTGAAGATAAATCACATATGGCAGTGATCCTTTTCCAGGTGGTCCTTATGCCCCCCCCCCCCCCCTCTATTTCAACACCACCATCACCATTTCCAAATTTGTTTCAGCAACTTGCGCCCCGTCACTTCCCGTAGACCCAGGTAGGTCCTTCCTGGAACCATGATCGGCCGCAGCCGGAGCAAAATCGGTAAATCTGAAGGACAGATGTGGGAAACTCATCAACAAGACTGCGAAAGCAGTTTTGCTGGGTCTGCAATATGGCGAGAGCCAGAGCAAACTTCCTCCGAGGTAATTCACAATCCAGGGAGCCCACTTCAAGGCAGAGCTGCTAGAGGCATGAATTCCCTGCCCTCCCCCCCCCCCCCAAATCTGCCAGAACAGAAACACACAGAGCGCTGCAGCTGAGCCTTCTCAAGTGAGTTACTGATGCAACAGCAAACCAGAGCCACTGCTGCCAGAACAGCACCTTTCTCAGAATACAAAAGAAAAAGAAATAGGTAAGCATGCAACAGAAAATGAATCCGAAAAACGAATGAATATTTTTTCTGTGTAGGACATTCAGAATTATTTAACAATGGTATCATATAAAGTATTCTTTTATTAATACTGGCAGCGGATATGGCACTTTGCAAGATATATACTGTCAAGTCTATATTCAGCAGGATGGGCAGCAGCAAATAACCATGATTAAAAAAAAAAAAAAAAAAAAACCTACCTGTGAAACTTTAGCTGGGATATTTAGTGGGGAACATAACCAACTGAACATACCAGGTTAGGATTAAGGTTATTCAGAGGGGGAAGGGAACCCACTGAACATACCGGGTTAGGTTTAAGGTTATTCAGAGGGGGAAGGGAACCCACTGAACATACCGGGTTAGGTTTAAGGTTATTCAGAGGGGGAAGGGAATCCACTGAACATACCGAGTTAGGTTTAAGGTTATTCAGAGGGGGAAGGGAACCCACTGAACATACCGGGTTAGGTTTAAGGTTATTCAGAGGGGGAAGGGAACCCACTAAACATACCGGGTTAGGTTTAAGGTTATTCAGAGGGGGAAGGGAACCCACTGAACATACCGGGTTAGGTTTAAGGTTATTCAGAGGGGGAAGGGAACCCACTGAACATACCGGGTTAGGTTTAAGGTTAACCAGTAAAATTTAGCCAGATAACTTTAGATTTGCTCTCCACCACAAGCAGGCTTGGCTGGCTAAAACCTTAGTACTGAATATCGGTGTTACATGGCTCTAAAATTTAAGCCCCCACACACACACACACACAATACCTCCATACCACCATGACCAGACTTACCCAGCAAAAACCTATCTGCTGCGAGGGGCAAGAAATTAAATACTCAGAGACTTAGCCAAACAAACCCCTTTGAATATGGGCCTAAGGTATATATACAGTATATATCACGCACACTGTCCTGTCTGTTTGAGCTTTTGTCTCAATACAACCAGTCTCTACTGGGCCTAAAGGCACCATAAACCCTCATTCACAGCTACCCAGATGTTTTCCCTTTTCTTTTTTTTTTCTTTTAGTGCTTCCTCCCAGTCTCCTCCGTCCCATGTAGCCAAGCCATGACGAGTGACAGTCCTCATCCTGGAGCTGCAGAACATGGCTCCTTCTAAAACCTGATGCACGTGTACCTCAAGACCTATCTGCCATCCTATTCTATTTTTCTAGATTTCCATAACTGGCCACCGGGCGTCACTACTATGAGATGCCCGGGAATCTTCCTGCCCCCAGGCCGGGGCACTCGGAACCCCTGCCTCCGCTGCCATCCTCATCTCCAGCCAATCCGTAAGCCAATGCCGAGGAGGAACGGTAGACGGGGCTGCCTCGTGGCAAAATGCTTGACACTGCCACTGAGCCATTGGGCATGCACCTCCAGCCCATCTTCCCCACCTAAAAAGAAAAATGTACTGATGTTGCATTTTGATGTCTGTATTTAGAACGATGCAGCTGCGTTCCTTCACTGGAGCTTTGCTGTATCTGCGTTTGAAAATTTAGCCCTTAAACCCTCAGTTGGATCTGAACCGGCAACTTAAGGGATGAGCGATCCTCACTTACAACCTTAAGGGCCGTGGAAATGAACAAGGGATGTGGGGGCTGGAGAAGCGGAGTCATCTGGAATGGAGTTGCAGGGGGGCTTGTCCTTCTTCCTTAGGAGAGAATTAGGCCCAGACTGAAAGATGTCTCGCATTTGTCCCTCGCACAGCAGCGTTAACCAATTGCTATTCATTTATTGCTTTCTGGTCACGTCCATCAGGAATGGACTCGGCTTTGCAAACAATGCAATAAATTGGCAAAACAAATGGTTATTTGAAGGCGCCAGTTTGCTGTGATGGGCCGTGGTTAAATAGCTCCCTCCTTTAGGGCTTGAAATATCTAATCAGGCAAAATACCAGGGCTGATGCACGCCAAAGCTCAAGTTTTCAAAAGCATTTCCAAATAAAAAAAAACTTGCATTTTTGTTTATCAGCGTACCCCCTTCTCCCTTCCCCCACCCCAACTCATGCAGAGGTCAGAAAAAGGTCAAGGTCCCACCGTGTGGCAGCTGCAGCATTCCAAGCCACTAATTATTGCGTTGCCTGATCACTCGTTTTCAAAATGGGGCGTGAGGGGGTCCCACAACATCATCCAATGATTCCAAAGGATGCCACGGCTCTTAAAAGTTAGGGGAACACTATTACTGCATTTCAGTATTATTACATACCACCTTAAAACTGGTTCCTGCCCCAAAGAGTCACAATCTAAAACAGGTACTTAAAGTTAACCCCAGATAAAAGTGACTGCCCAAGGTCACAGCGAAGGTTAGCAGGAGAAACAGGATTTGAAATTTGCTCTCCTGGGTCATTAACCATTAGTCTCTTCCCCCCTCCTCGTTTTTTTTCTCCGATCTGAAATAAATGCTTGAAAGCAAGACCATTCTGGAGCTGGGTGGGTTTGATTCATCTCTTTTAAGATGTTCTATTATAAAGGCCGCAGGTCCTTTACCGGTGCTGGGCTGTGCCACTGAAACTCTCAGCGGGTTCATCTCTGAAATGTGTCAGGACATCTTCAAATTCTGCTGAGAGGTTTCTGTGCAGATGCACATGAAACATATTTACATGCATTCCAACAACAGAAACAGTTTTGATTAATACTATCAAACTTCAGGCTACCCTTAATCAAATTAATTCTGTGTTAAGTGTTGGAAAATGGGTAGATCCGGTTGATACTTGTTCAGCTTCATACAATCTTAATCGGCAGGGAGTCCTACTCACAGAGCCTATGAGGGGGAGGGGATCTTGGGGACAGTGTGATATCACAGAGCCTGTGAGTGGGAGGGGATCCTGGGGATAGTGTGATATCACAGAGCCTGTGAGTGGGAGGGGATCTTGGGGACAGTGTGATATCACAGAGCCTGTGAGTGGGAGGGGATCTTGGGGACCGTGTGATATCACAGAGCCTGTGAGTGGGAGGGGATCCTGGGGATAGTGTGATATCACAGAGCCTGTGAGTGGGAGGGGATCTTGGGGACCGTGTGATATCACAGAGCCTTTGAGTGGGAGGGCATCCTGGGGACAGTGTGATATCACAGAGCCTGTGAGTAGGAGAGGATCCTGGGGACAGTGTGATATCACAGAGCCTGTGAGTGGGAGAGGATCCTGGGAATAGTGTGATATCACAGAGCCTGTGAGTGGGAGGGGATCTTGGGGACAGTGTGATATCACAGAGCCTTTGAGTGGGAGGGCATCCTGGGGACAGTGTGATATCACAGAGCCTGTGAGTAGGAGAGGATCCTGGGGACAGTGTGATATCACAGAGCCTGTGAGTAGGAGAGGATCCTGGGAATAGTGTGATATCACAGAGCCTGTGAGTGGGAGAGGATCCTGGGGACAGTGTGATATCACAGGGCCTATGAGTGGGAGGGCATCCTGGGGATAGTGTGATATCACAGAGCCTGTGAGTGGGAGGGGATCTTGGGGACAGTGTGATATCACAGAGCCTATGAGTGGGAGGGCATCCTGGGGACAGTGTGATATCATAGAGCCTGTGAGTGGGAGGGGATCTTGGGGACAGTGTGATATCACAGAGCCTATGAGTGGGAGGGCATCCTGGGGACAGTGTGATATCACAGAGCCTGTGAGTGGGAGGGGATCTTGGGGACAGTGTGATATCACAGAGCCTGTGAGTGGGAGGGCATCCTGGGGACAGTGTGTTATCACAGAGCCTATGATTGGGAAGAGATCCTGGGGACAGTGTGATATCACAGAGCCTGTGAGTGGGAGGGGATCCTGGGGACAGTGTGATATCACAGAGCCTGTGAGTGGGAGGGGATCCTGGGGACTGTGCGATATCACAGAGCCTTTGAGTGGGAGGGGATCTTGGGGACAGTGTGATATCACAGAGCCTATGAGTGGGAGGACATCCTGGGGACAGTGTGATATCACAGAGCCTATGAGTGGGAGGGCATCCTGGGGACAGTGTGATATCACAGAGTCTGTGAGTGGGAGGGGATCCTGGGGACTGTGTGATATCACAGAGCCTATGAGTGGGAGGGCATCCTGGGGACAGTGTGATATCACAGAGCCTACAAGTGGGAGGGGATCTTGGGGACAGTGTGATATCACAGAGCCTATGAGTGGGAGGGGATCTTGTGGATAGTGTGATATCACAGAGCCTATGAGTGGGAGGGGATCCTGGGGATAGTGTGATATCACAGAGCCTATGAGTGGGAGGGGATCTTGGGGATAGTGTGATATCACAGAGCCTATGAGTGGAAGGGGATCCTGGGGATAGTGTGATATCACAGAGCCTATGAGTGGAAGGGGATCCTGGGGATAGTGTGACATCAAAGAGCCTATGAGTGGGAGGAGATTTTGGGGACAGTGTGATATCACAAAGCCTATGAGTAGAAGGGGATCCTGGGAATAGTGTGATATCACAGAGCCTGTGAGTGGAAGGGGATCCTGGGGATAATGTGACATCACAGAGCCTATGAGTGGGAGGAGATTTTGGGGACAGTGTGATATCACAGAGCCTATGAGTGGAAGGGGATCCTGGGGATAGTGTGATATCACAGAGCCTATGAGTGGAAGGGGATCCTGGGGATAGTGTGACATCACAGAGCCTATGAGTGGGAGGAGATTTTGGGGACAGTGTGATATCACAGAGCCTATGAGTGGAAGGGGATCCTGGGGATAGTGTGACATCACAGAGCCTATGAGTGGGAGGGCATCCTGGGGACAGTGTGATATCACAGAGCCTATGAATGGGAGGGGATCTTGGGGACAGTGTGATATCACAGAGCCTATGAGTGGGAGGGCATCCTGGGGACAGTGTGTTATCACAGAGCCTATGAGTGGGAGGGCATCCTGGGGACAGTGTGACATCACAGAGCCTATGAGTGGGAGAGGATCTTGGGGACAGTGTGACATCACAAAGCCTATGAGTGGGAGGGGATCTTGGAGACAGTGTGATATCACAGAGCCTATGAGTGGGCGGGGATCTTGGGGACAGTGTGATATCACAGAGCCTATGAGTGGGAGGGGATCTTGGGGACAGTGTGATATCACAGAGCCTATGAGTGGGAGGGGATCTTGGGGACAGTGTAATATCACAGAGCCTATGAGTGGGAGGGCATCCTGGGGACAGTGTGATATCACAGAGCCTATGAGTGGGAGGGGATCTTGGGGATAGTGTGATATCACAGAGCCTATGAGTGGGAGGGGATCTTGGGGATAGTGTGATATCACAGAGCCTATGAGTGGGAGGGGATCTTGGGGACAGTGTGATATCACAGAGCCTATGAGTGGGAGGGGATCTTGGGGACAGTGTGATATCACAGAGCCTGTGAGTGGGAGGGCATCCTGGGGACAGTGTGATATCACAGAGCCTGCAAGTGGGAGGGGATCTTGTGGATAGTGTGATATCACAGAGCCTATGAGTGGGAGGGGATCTTGGGGACAGTGTGATATCACAGAGCCTATGAGTGGGAGGGGATCCTGGGGACAGTGTGATATCACAGAGCCTATGAGTGGGAGGGGATCTTGGGGACAGTGTGATATCACAGAGCCTATGAGTGGGAGGGGATCTTGGGGACAGTGTGATATCACAGAGCCTATGAGTGGCAGGGGATCTTGGGGACAGTGAGATATCACAGAGCCTATGAGTGGCAGGGGATCTTGGGGACAGTGAGATATCACAGAGCCTATGAGTGGCAGGGGATCTTGGGGACAGTGAGATATCACAGAGCCTGTGAGTGGGAGGGGATCCTGGGGACAGTGTGACATCACAGAGCCTATGAGTGGGAGGGGATCCTGGGGACTATGTGATATCACAGACCCCGTGAGTGGGAAAGGATCCTACGGATAGTGTTACATCACAGGGACTGGGAGCAACAGAAGATCCCAACGAAAGTGAAAAGATGAGGGTGGGAAGGAAGGACAGATTTAAAGGATAATACCGAGATGACTATTAAGCAATGGCAGGGCAACATTCAAAATGCTTATTGTCAACCAATGGCAGGGCAGTTTAAAAAATCTTTCATGACATCAAAATGTTTTCTGATCTTCCTGAAAGTTCAACTGAACTGGACCGTTTCCCTACAGGAAAATAAGTTTTAAAAAAATTGAACATCTATTCTAAATGGGGGTGAGCATGGGGGATTAGAGGCACATAAAGTATGAGCCAGTGGTCACAGGATGTTCTACTAAACGTGGCAAACATTTAACTGAAATTAGTTATTCAAAAATTAATTTATTTTATAGGGCTAAAGACAGAAAAAGAGGCAAGATGATTTTATAAGGCCAATTTCCCTGTAAGAGATTAAACTAAAATACAATTACAACCAACAGCTTCTGGATCACAGTCATTCAAAATATACTGCAAGCTCACCATAATGGAGAGGGTCCCTTTAGACTGGGGGAATGTTCCCAAGAATTTAATGGAAAAAAAAAAAAATCAGCAAGGTCTGCACTGCTCCTCAGTGCAGACCATCGTCAATTTACCTATTGCTCTCAGGTTGACAGACCGCACCAAGTTGCTACACACAAGAGGGAACAGAGTTAGGAGATGCAATATTATCAGAGCATGGGAAAGAAATCCTACGGGCAACTGCGAGAGAAAGGCGCACAAGCTCAAGGCACATGCTCAAAGGCTCCGTATAAGCTCGACTTCAGTATACAAAAGACTTTAATCCATGGGAATTATCTCTTGCTGAATGAAAAGACATCTCTTCAGTCAAACGATATAGTTGCAAGAGCGCAAGTCAATATTGCATCATTTAAATGTCCTAAAAACGACACAGAGGTACAGGGGTTCCTTAGGAAGAAAATATGTAATTACAGTACAAATCCTCTTCCTCCTCTGCAATATACCCTGGGCCCTAACTTTTACGGCCCAGGGTACAGATATGCAGACATTAGGGAAAAAGCGAAGGATGGCGTCTGTGGCCAAGTCCAAAAACAAAGCATATTCAATCAGCAGCACTGTCTGAATTATCAGGAAGGCTGCTCACCCTGTAAAAATGTTGCTAGCAGTAATTTTGTTATGGGTTTGACAGCTGCTTGGTTCTATTAATATTGCTACCCTTAACATAAGGCTTGGGGTAATCAGCACGGAGCAACAGTTCCTACTCTTAACAGAAACATAGGGTTAACCTGCATGGAGTGATAGTTACTACCTTGGGAAGCTTGCTGGGCAGACTGGATGGACCATTTGGACTTTTTCTGCCATCATTACTATGTGACTATGTCACTCTCCTAAAAGTGAAGGGTGTCTGCATTTTTCAGGCTATGCTGCTGACAACGCTGTGCATTTTTCATGCCACACTGCCATGTTTCCTGGTCACTCCAGAGGGTAAATTTCAAAGGGACTTCTGCAAGTAATGTAACGCTTTACCACAGAAATGGGCCTTTAGAAAATTGTGACTGATATGTGCGTAACATTACACTCATACATGCTGTTGGGGTGGCGGGGATGGAGTCTGGGCAGAGTTGAAATTTACATGCATACTTTTTTGATGTTAAGGAGCATGGTCCGGATTTTCAAGGATCTACGCACTTAGGGGGAGGTTACGCATGCCAGGCCTATTTTATAAAGGCCCGGCGACACGTGTAAAGCCCCGGGACGCGTCTAGGTTCCAGGGCTTTACAAAAGGGGCGGTCCGGGGGCAGGGTGGTCCGGGGGCGGGGCCAGAGGCCTCCGGCACAGCGGCCATTTACCGCTGTGTCCGAGGATCGCGAGCCGGCAGGCTGCCGGCGCACGCAACTTGCGCCTGCCCAGAGCAGGCGCGAAAGGTAAGTTAAAAGAATTGGGAGAGTTAGGATAGGGCTGGGAAGGTTAGTTTAGGGGGAAGGGAAGTTCTCTCCCAGGCTGCTCTGATTTCAGAGCGGGCTGGGAGGGAACGGGGGAAGGCTGCGGGCATCAGTGCACGCAAGGTGCACAAATGTGCACCCCATTGCGCATGTTATAAAATCGGGCATATATGTGTGCGTGCCAGGTAGCGCGCGCACATTTACGCCTGTGCGTACATTTGAAAATCTACCCCATATGTGTAAATTTCTCTCAGCAAAACCACACACACCAATTGGTGGATGCAATTGCGCACACGGGTTGCTTTTGCAGGGATACAATTTTCAAAGCGGACTGAAGCATATTAAGTGCACATTGAAAAAATCAGTGCAACTTATGCAAGATATTACAAAATTATCCCTTCCTCCTCTCCTTCAGTGGGAAGTTTTTAAATTCATTTTCCTGAATAAATTGGCCTGACTGAAAATTTTGTTCCTTTGCCCAGCTAAAAAGTACCATGCAGGTTTCCACAGCATATGTACTTTTAGGATGGTTATAAAGAGGAGATGACAGGGAGAAAAGTGAAGAGGGCATTTAAGTCAGGGGAGGAAAACAGCATTTCAACAGTATTTGCACTATTCTACACTCCCCCCATCCCACTCTGACTGTCGTCCACACAAATAACAAATGCAAGGTAAAACAAATGTATTTAGCATGTGTACTTTATGCTATAAAATACATGCAGCAGAAGTACCTGCATCCGTGGTATCTACGCAGGCTATTTATTTATTTGAAAATTGATCCCATCACTTTTTTTCTTTTTTACACTAGTGATAGCATCACTAGGAAAAAAGATACACCTATCACCATGGATATATATATATATATATATATATATATATATATGTATATAATCCCTTCCCTTGAAGAACCTCGTACTTTCCCCAGCTACTTCCCCACAATGCAAACTCTTCGTTTTGCTGCCTACCCCACCCTACTCTCCCCTTCCTGTTAACACCCCTCTCTGAAACCCACTTCTCCACCCTTTTGTTTTCCCTCATACTTCCCATCACTTCCTATTGTCTTTCCAGCTCTATACTCAGTTTATTGTTTATATGCCACCGTACCTGGGAAACTGTAAATTGCTGCTGTAAATTACCATCATACCTGTAAATAGTTACCCCATTTCTATATTAGTTGCAAGTTCTTGTATACATAGTTATTGTTCCCTGTAAAGGCATTGCCAGAAAGTTGAGTTACTTGTAAACCGATACGATGTGCAAACGGTTGTCGGTATATAAAAAGTTCTAAATAAATAAATATCCTTTATATCCCTTCTGAGGCCTGCATTCATCCTAGCCCCTATGTTTACCAGACTGCGCTGTTGGGTGCAAGAGCTGTGTTGTGAGTGAACTGGCTGTAGCAGGAGTTGACAACATAAGCCCACACCATTTTCCATGCACATTTGGTGTTTGGTCTCTACAGAGATTAACAAGGTATCAAGTAAGAAGATGGTGACAGGATAGCCCAGAGGCTTAGGAGCGGGATGTTGAGGGATGAGGAAGGAGGATCCTCAGGCCAACCTGGGATGGGGATGCTGTGGAAGCAGCATTCATGGCCAGTGAGAAGGAAAAAATAAATCCCAGCCATTGCATAACTGAGATGTTTAGTGGCCACAGTTGGGGAAAGGGTGCAGGTGAACCAGGTTCTGGAAGGAGCTGCAATCTGTGGCCCCTGGCCAAGGACTTCACTGAAATGGCTGGGCAGTTATGTCTCAAAAATGTTTACAATGCACAGATTAGGAGGACAATTCTGAAAGCCATTTCTCTGAGTAAAATAATGAGGAACTTGAGGAAATGGGCTTTTAAAAACCTGTCTACCTTGTGTGCAGGTAAACTTTCACATGTAGCGCCACTATACATGTATCTTTACTCTCAATGAGAAGAGGATTCTCAGGGGTGGGAAAGAGTTTACACTTACACACCTAAGTTTAAAAAAAGCATGCACACATCTTTTCTTGGGCAAAACTACCCAAACAGATCAGCAGATATAAATGTGTGCAGGTAATTTTACCTGGGGTGATTTTTAAAGGGAAAGCATGCATGTATTTTCCCTTTAAAACTGCTACAAAGTTCATGGATAAAACATACCCACACACTTTGCACTAATGTTGGCAGTTTTACAATAACTCCCCAAGTGTTTAAAAAGAGCTAAATGTAAAATGCATAACAAACAGGATGGCTTAGAGGAGTGGATTTGCACCTGAGTGAACACTGCTAATTTTCAATATGTTTGAATGTCAAAATCATCCGTGTCTTCCTGCATCGGGGATTTACATGTCTACCAATGCACCCCTTTAAGGCTGAGTTTTAGATGTCTGGTGCTGGTGGGTGGTCTGTACACATATCCTTCCGTTGCACCTGAACCAACAACCTAAGGGGTGAAAAGCTCAGCAATCCTCATTTACAATCCAAATCATCACGTACAAGGATGACAGATGTTAAGGGACACGGAAACGAACAGGTGATGTGGGAGGCAGAAAGGATGAAGTAATTTTGAATCAAGTTTGCAGGCTGTCTTTCTTCATTAAGAGAATTAGGCCCGGACCGAAGGTTTCATCACATCTGTCCCTCACAGCCATAGCAGAGCAACATTAATCAATGCTATTATTTATCACTTTCTGGTCATGGCCCGACAGAAATACAAGACTGATAAATTCTTTTGTAGGCATAAACCAAAACAACTCTAGATAAAAACTGAATAAATAAGTCATGATTTCAGGCAACCTCACATCCAAGGAAATTTGTCAGCATCTCCTATTTGCATATTTGGCAAGCTCTCCGCAACCATGAATACACAACTAAACCAATCTGGTATATTAATTTCCACTCTATTTCCAATCTAGGGGTGTCAATTTACTTCCGCTCTCATTACATCTATCTGATGCACCATCACAGCTTCACGGAAATGTCTCTGTAGTGTGAGCAACAATAAAAAAAAAAATCTTCAAGACAAAAATTATAATAAACAAGAGAAATGCTTATCATAAATGAGAGGATTTGACAGCTCAAGAATTTCATGGTGTAGTACACATGCAGTCCATTCCCTCTTAAGATTACAGAGTTGTACTTCATGGAGTACATACACTCTGCAAAAGGTGCCCTTGTCTCTGTCTGCTCAATCCTCAGTCTTTTCCTTCTTTTCTCACTCAATCCAGCCTTCTCAACATGCTCCTAAACCCCCAGTGCCTTCCAGCAACTCGTTCGGGCTGAGTCATCTTCCTCAGCCTTATATTTTGCCTCCCCATCATGCCCCTCAGCAGCTCGTTCCCTTATCTCAGTAGAATGAGACAACAGACCCCCCACTCCCTCAGCCTCAGCAGCCACTCTCCTCGCAGCTTCCACTCCCAAGTGTATGCACATTTGTGAAGCTCCTTTCCATCAATCTGAAGAGGAACAAAAGGAGTTTCAAGTTGCTGGCTGGCAGTGTGGTTGCCTGCTTGCTAGGCAACCAGTTCAGAAGCCGATTGGTCAAAAAAGAGATTTTTATAATGTCTTTTATAGGCACGAAATAGATAAGACACTGGCTTTTATTATAGGATAGGATTATCTGACCCATTGTTAACCAGAGACATACAAAGTATGCTTTTTGTGTTTGCTGCTCTTCCTTCAGAAAAAAAATTTTACTCACCGAATTGTTCGTTGCATTCAATAATACTTGCCAGTGGCTAACGCCATTCTTGATCCTAGCAAGTGCAAGTCAAATTCAAAGGGATGGTGGGAAACGGTTGCAATAAATGTGTGTCTTCCTGAATGACAGGGTAGAGTTCTAGTAACCATGCTGGTCCTGCAGAAAACTAGAACTCAGTAGGCTGCAACACCATCCGTTCATGGGTCCAACATAAAAAGATGTTGCAGCGCTAGGACCCATCTTTAGAAGGTATCACCACCTACTGAGATTCCAGTTATCTGGAAGACAGCATGAAACCTGTATTTAAGGAGTACCACCAATCCCGAGGCCCCAGATGATATGATATAAGGGAGTACCCTCCACACCCTTTCTTACTCAAAACAGAGACTAAAATAGACACGTGCTAATGCATCTTTGCCATAAAGCATATTTGGACCATATGCATGTGCAACCCTTAGGAAACAAAAAAAATCTATTTTGCATTAATAAGAACATAAGAAATGCCAGGCTGGGTCAGACCGAGGTCCAACAAATGAGTCCAGTATTCTGTCTCCAACAGTGGCCAGTCTGGGTCACAAGTACTCATCAGGTCCCCAATAGTTGATCTATTTCTTGTATCTCACTTCCAGGGATAAGTGCTGGCTTTCCCAAGTCTACCTGGCAAATAACTGTTTATGGATTTTCCTTCCGGAACTTGTCAATCTTCTTTGGAATCCCACTATGTTAGATGCCTTGACCAAGTCCTCCAGCAACAGATTTCACAGCTTGATTGTGCACAGAGTGAAAAAATATTTCCTACGATTTGTTTTAAATCTGTTGGTTGTTAGCTTCATGGAGTGTCCCCTAGTCCTAGTGTTGTTTGAAAGGGTAAATAAACCATTCTAACCCATTCATGATTTTATAAATTTCAATCATATCTCCTTTCAGTCATCTCTTTTCCAAGCTAAAGAGCCCTAATTTTTTTAACCTTTCTCCATAAGGGAGCTTTTCCATCCCATTTATTATTTTCATTGCCCATCTCTGTACCTTTTCTATGTCCACTATGTCTTTTTTTTTTAGATGGGGCGACCAGATCTGCACACAATACTCAAGGTGTGGTCACACCATGGATCTATACAAAGGCATTATGATATTCTCAGTTTTGTACTCTGTTCCTATCCAAATAATTCCTAACATTCTATTTGCCTTTTTGACTGCTACCACCCACTGAGGCAAAGATTTCAAAGTATTGTCCACAAGGAGTCCAAGGTCTTTTTCCTGGGTGGTGACTCTTAATTTAGAACCCAACGTCATGTTTACGTGCATTACTTTACACTTGTTCACATTAAACTGTATCTGCCATTTAGAAGCCTGGTCTCCTAGTCTCACAAGATCCTTCTGCAGTTCTCCACAATCTGTTGCCATTTTAACAACTAAAAATAATTTTGTGTCATCTGCAAATCTGGTCACCTCATGCATCATTACTTTCTCCAGATCACTTATGAACAGCCCCAATACAGACACCCTGGGGCACACCACTAATGACCTTTCTCCATTTGGAAAACTGACCACTTAGTCCTACCCTCTGTTTCCAGTCTTTTATCCAGTTATCATATCAATCCACAATAGGACACTGCCTCCGATCCCATGACCTAGGAACTCTGTCAAATCCCCTCTAAAAACCCAAATACACTATAGCACTCGGCTCACCTTTTGTTTATTTACACCCTCAAAAAAATCTAGAAAATAGTAAGATAATACTTCCCTTTACAAAAAACTATGTTGACGCTCTCCCATTAAATCATGTCTAATATATGATCAGTAATTTTGTTTTTAAGAATAGCTTCCACCATTTTGTCCAACACAGAAGTCCGGCTCACCAGTCTTCAATTTCCCAGATCACACTTGGTGCCCTTTTTAAACACTGGCATAACAATGGTCATCTTCCAGTCTTCTGCTACCATGGATGTTTTAAATGGTAGATTGTAAGTCACCAGAAACAGAACTGCAATTTTTCATTTCAGAACTCTGGGGCGAATACCATCTGGTCCTCGTGATTTGTTAGTCTTTAGTCTGTCATTCTGAGTTATTATGTCCTCCTGCTTAAGACCAGGGGTGTGGCATGCAGCAAGGAAACTACCTGTCTAAAATAGAAGACTTATTAATGCCACCATCGCACCATGTGCAAAAAGCATTAGATATCTTCTGTACTTATAAAGTAATAAACATTACAGTACATCACTTCTACTTTAATGTTCTAGGACTCCTCTGTGTATTACTGGCTCTGCATATTTGTAAATTATGCAATAATGATAGGTGAAAACAATTTCAATGATTTTTTACATTAAAAAGTTTAGCTATTTTGCCCAGCGTTTAGTTGCTGGTTAGCTTTTTTTTTCACCACCGAAATATATTGAAAAAAACCACAAATAACTCACATTGGTAATTCCACCCGCCAACTGGATTCAGAAAACAGGTCAATGGACAGTGCAGACAAGCAGCCAAAGGAATGAAAGACATTATCATACTTAAGTCCTGTGGACTTCTACAGTCATTAGGAATACATCTGGTACCACAAAAGGGCTTCATTTACATACTGGGGTTTATATAAGGGTTTTAAGAAAATAAGCGAAAATCCAGCCTCATTTCAAAGCTTGCTCACTCCCTACATAAAGCAAGTGCTATACTCGTGGCTCTTCCCTCTCACCACAGATGGCACACCTGTTTCCCACTTTACCTCCAGGAAGAAGAAGCAAACTTTTAAGCATGAAGTTTTGCAGTGTGGACTGTGTGAAGCCCTAATGACCCTGAAAGTTCATCGGACTGTGGAGGGCAGATCCTCTCTGTTTACTACCAAGGGCTCAGACAATGGAAAACAAAAAAAAAAAAAAAGTACCCTGTACCCAAAAGGGTCCCTGTGGCTGAGCCTGCAAGGAATCCATTCTAACAAATGATTTTCAGAACCAAAACAAAATACATGAAATGTGCATAACAAGGCATGTAGAATCGTATCTGCTTATGCTTAATCTTTTTCTTTGCAAAACAGATTAACCACATAAAGACCTTACATTTTACCAACATTGACTTCTGTGGCTGCATAATTCATTCGGGGGGTTTCAGCATGCAATCGGGAGTTTAAAAACTTGCCAAGGTTGTCAACCAGGACTCACTGCAATTTACTTGCCTGAGTCCAATGAGCTCAAGGGGTGGGCCAGGATAATTGTTGTTTTATTCAGTTTTTCCACAGCTCAAGAAATAAATGAAGGAGGAACTCTGTGCACAGACAGAATGGCCAGTCCAGGTGAGTGACTAGGTTTCACTTTGGCTTGTGGTTCAGCTTTGGTCTTCATAAAAATGTGTAAACCAAAATTCCTTTTTTTTCCCCTGATCTTATACAGAAACCTCAATTAGAGGAAACGATTTGTATCACTGCTATCCCAATGCAGACATCTTAACACCCTACAAGGAATACGTCTTGACTTGTGTCCTCCTCCTGAAATATTAAGCAGATGGATAGTAAATACTAAGTTGAGCTCAAAATCAGCTTGCGCTACTGTGCACAGACGAGCTTCGCTGTTACAGCACAAGCCTCATATACATGCTTTTTACCCACTGAGTTTTGGAAACCAAAAATGACTTCAAAACCATTTTCAACCATCATGGTGTGCATGAAAATCTCATTTGAAACCAGTTTCAAATGTATGGCAAAAAAAAGAAATCAGCAATACTGGCAAAGAAAAATTAATAAAATGTATTCTTTTGTTCCCCCCCCCCCCCCCAAAATTTGGCAGTTCAAACACAAAATTACTACAGTTCCAAGTTGTTCTTCAGATTTTGACATTTTATTTGTTTATTTATCGAGTTTTAAATACCATCTTTCGGTTTCGCCATCACAACGGTTTGCAAAGTTTCGATGTTTAATAGAGTGCTCATAAATTCACGTGCTTGTTAACATGGTTATCAGAGTCGTTATAAACATAGTTGGTTGTTAAACTGTACAGGTTAAATTACATGCTTTGTATTGGTTCTGTAATGGAAGTTGTAGCACAGAGTCATTGGGTGTTTTGGTAGGCTAGACATGACTTCTGAGGTGCTGCTGAAAGCTGTTCTTACTTAGCCACCCTTGTCACCATGAATCAACATAAAATATGGAGGCAGTGTTGTGGTAATGATCCCATACAAGCATCTCACGGATACCTTTAAAAGCAGGAATATGGCATGAACACGTCAAACAGAGGTTTTAAAAAGTGTGGCCAGAACGACACTTGCACACCAGTTATCCAAATAAGTATAAAGCAAAGAAAAAAAAAAGTGTATTGGGAGAACAAATTCAGGCCATTAAAAAAAAGACAGACAATACCGAACAAATAAGCAAAATTGATATTCTGTGGTGCCTAGCTACATGACAGCTTTAAAATGCGAACGGGGCTGTGCTACAGTATTTCAATCAAACAGGCACAATTCTGCCCTACTCTTTGCTCATGCTGGGAATGGAATGATGTCTGGAAGATACTTCTTGAGCTGATGTGTCATTCCCTGTCTGGTCATATTCAAGTCCTGCCTAAAATGGTGAGCCGGTGGATGTAGTGTATTTGGATTTTCAGAAGGCGTTGGACAAAGTGCCCCACGACAGAGGCTCCTTAGACAATTAAAAAGTCATGGGATAGGAGGCGATGTCCTACTGTGGACTGCAAACTGGTTAAAAGAAAGGAAGCAGAGAGTAGGACTACATGTCAGTTTTCTCAGTGGAGAAGGGTAAAGGGTGAGGTGTGCCTCACGGATCTGTACTATGACTGATTTTTAATATATTTATAAATAACCTGGAAAAGGGAACAAATTAACCCCTAGATTCATCATTCTGCTACATTTATAGCATAATGATGTGTCGCGAAAAAAAAAAAAGGGACAGGGGGTGATAGTGGGCAGCCGCACCGCACCGCACCGCACACTATCACCCCCATAGCACCACAGGAAAAGGTGTAGTTATTTCCCGCGGCACTGCAGGCAATAATGTCAAAAACATTATCGCCTGCAGCACTGCCTGGGAGATAACTCCGCCCAAACCCCGCCCACACTCCTCCCCTTCCCCTAATTAGAATAAAGCCGCCATGATGCAGCCAGTATCGCGTGCGATAAGGCCCTAACGCATGCGATAACGGCCCATTGCAGAATAAAGAATGACCCCGCTGGTGATCAAATTTGCAGATGATACAAAATTATTCTGAGTTGTTCAATCACAAGCAAATTGTGAAAAATTGCAGGAGGATCTTGTGAGACTGGAAGACTGGGCATTTAAATGGCAGATGGAATTTAAATGTGGACAAGTGCAAAGTGATGCACTTGAGGAAAAGTAATCCACACTGTAGTTACATGATGTCAGGGTCCATAGTAGGAGTTACCACCCAGGAAAAGGACCTGGGAGTCATAGTGGACAAAACTTTGAAATTCTTGGTTCGGTGTGGGGCAGCAGTCAAAAAAGCAAATAGAATGTTAGGAATTATTGGGAAAGGAATGAAGAATAAAATGGAAAATGTCATAATGGCTCGGTATCGCTCCATGGTGAGGACACACTTAGAGTACTGTGTGCAGTTCTGGTTGCTGTATATCAAAAGAGATATAATTGCATTGGGAAAAGTACAGACAAGGGCAACCAAAATAAAGGGGATGGAATGGCTCCCCTATGAGGAAAGGCTAAAGAGGTTGGGTCTGTTAAGCTTGGAGAAGAGACGGCTGAGGGGGGATATAACAGCATGTTTATAAAATCAAGAGTAGAACAGAATAGGTAAATGTAAACCAGTTATTTACTCTTTCAAAAAATGCAAAGACTAGGGAGTACTCCATGAAGTTAGTAAGTAGCACATTCAAAACAAATCATAAAAATTTATTTTCCACTCAATGCACAATTAAGCTCTGAAATTCATTACTGGAGGATGTGGTTAAGGAAGTTAGCATAGCTGGGTTAAAAAAAAGGAATGGACAAAATCCTGGAGAAGTCAAACTGTTATTAACCAAATACATTTATGTAATAGCCACTACTTATCACTGTGCAATACTGTTTGAGACCTTGCCAGGAACTTGTGACCTGGATTGACCATAGTTGGAAGCAAGATACTAGGCTTGATAGATCCTTGGTCTTATCCAGTATGTAAATTCTTTTTTTTTTTTTGGGAGGGGGAAGGGAAGGAGCAAGTAGGTTCCTCCTACCCCTCTGGGCTACCAGCTCAAACTATATCGGGGCTCAGATATGATACCATGAGCATTCATTCTTAACTACCCACGGACTTTATTCCCCTTATTTTATATCCCCTCCCATCTCACGTAGCCTAGTCGCTGCAGTGAGAGTTTTCAGCTGGGAGAGGGAGCACGCATTAGGGCTCCTTCTGGAACCCTGTAACTGTGGGACCCAAATCTAGCCACTAGGGGCCGCCGTTGTGTCACAGCCTAAAAGTGGCTGTGAAGGCTGCCTCCACAAATCCCACCTTACTTTCTGAGGTTCCTTTTAAACCTCAAACCCTGATTCTTCCTGGTTCTAACCTTATCAATTGTAACTATGTTTACTATAGTAAATATATTTGTTGAAACCATTTATTAGTCTTGCCTGCATCTCGTGCATCAATTTAAAGCTCTACAGAGCAGGGAATGTATCTTATGTGCATCTGTACAGCGCTGCATATGTCTAGTAGCACTACAGAAATTCTAGGTAGTGGTAGATGCGGGATTCTCGCACTATGGTTGCCTTATAGTTCAAGCGCTGTGTGTGAGGGGAATGGGGGTGGGGGGAGGTGTCAATATGATTTCATTTTGAGCAGATGGCTGCAGAAAGAGCGAGTCTAGCCGGCAAAAGAGGTCTTTCCCAGCGAGCACCATTTGGGTTGCTGCCCAGTGAGCGATCCCTTCGTGAGCCAAGGAGATATTTTAACAAAAACATCTGCTTTGAATTGAGCTGAGGAAAGCACACACCAGACCAAAAGCGGGACTACAATGCGTTAGGTAATCTGACACGCAGACGTATCTGTGAGCTCAGTGATTTCATCAACAAGGTACTTATGAACACAGGAAAATTACTGGAAATACTTCAAATGTACAGTACTTAAAAAAAATATATATAAAAAGCTGCCGTCACATAAAAGCTAATGCAACCCATGCCGGCTAGAAAAGAAGCACTCGCATTTAAAACTCTCTGCGGCTGTCAAATTTAACCTTATACGAAAAACTGCAGAAAATACAGCCCGAAATGTCATTTGGTGCAGTTCAGAACCACTAGTGGAAAATGCTCTCCATTTCTGACAATTTGGTTCCCAACGTGGGAAGCATTTTCAGCATTTTGGGATCCAGGCTGCTCCGCCCTTCCCAAGGCCAGTCAACATGATATAATAATTCTTCTCCTACTCTCTCATGCAATGATGGTGATTTCAAACTGCTCTCCCCCTTCATCCCCTCTATAAAGAATGCGGAATCCCATCCACGTCAACAGGCGAAAGAAGCAGGGAACCGGGAGGTGAGCCCTGTACTGTTGTTCCCCCCCCCCCCCCCCCCCCAAAAAAAATCAGAAATGCTTTTCCTTGGCGAAATGTAAATGTGTTTGGGGACTTGCTCTCCGGGCAACAGTGACCACTCTGTTCCTTCACAGGGAGTGCACCATTACATAACCATAAATTCTAATGCCACCCAGAAGTTAGTTACTTTTTGCACATGCTAATGGAAGCCTACTTCCATACATTGAACTGAGGTGTCTATGAAAGACTGTACATCAATGTGCTATAGATGAAACAATTCTTTAAAATTTGTTTAAAAAAAGCTTCAGGATTAAACAAAGTTGCTGGCTTGGCCAAACTAAAACAAAAAAGGAATAAATGCATATATATTATCTGTGTGTGTGTGTGTGTGTATACAAGCACACACACACATAATATTAAAGCATATTACAATTCAATTTTATGAACAAAATGGCATTACACTAATGTACAAAAAAAGTAACCATCTCTAACTGTGATCAGAGTTGCCTCCACACAGAGCACTGACACACCACTCCAATGCAATGAAATAAAAATAAAATATCATTTCACTTAAGATAAGAAGTGGATCAGACCAAGGCTCCATGTAGCCCAGCATCCCATCTCCGACAGTGGCAAGCAGCAGGTGTTCAGAGGAAGCATCCGAGAAACAGGGCATGCCCTTCCAGTTTCCAGCAGTCAAGGATCAGGACACTATCCCTCTCCCTTAAGCTATTGTACAGTAACCAAGTTAGCTTTATACAGACAAACTAAAAGACATTTTTAAAACGGTGGCACCTAGGAACCCTCCCTTGCCACTCCAGCCACTGCAAAACCTGGCATTCCAAACCAACCACTAAAGGTAGTCCTTCCTGCTAAACGTATTTTCCCCATTTTCATCACTTCAGGCAACACACTTTCATGCAATCCAGCTAAAACAGAGGAAGCCATGTTGATTGTCAGCAGTGTCACCAAAGACATGTGTTTATGCTTTGCTTCAATACAAGCCCACTGCGATAGTGGGGTTTTGACTGGCCCATTTCTTCCCTCGTGCTCGCACTTGGCTAGCAAAATGGCTCTCCCCTTGGCGTCACAAAAGACGCCGGCGGTGTTTTTAGTTCGACTGCCCAGTTATGCCGCTACGCCCTTCCAAGGCACACATGGCGACGGCCTGAATTGAGAGTGGTGCCTTTAAGAGCCCAGCACATTGTGGTGGGATTAGAGCGTTTTAGAACGCTGGTGAAAAGGGAGCTCTCTGATTGGCTGAGAGGTGCGCTGAGTCACGGAAGCAAAGGCAGGCCCGGAGAAGGAGTGGGATCCCAGTCAAGGAGAAGATATTCTGATAGGCAGGTATTCTCCCGAAATACATTTCCATTTAAAGACCTCTCATTATGAAAAATCTCACTTCCTTTCCTAACTCAGTCAACAGCTGTGTGAGACAGAAAAAATAGATATTAGTTAACCAGTTACCTCTAAAAGTAAATAATGCAGCAGAAACCCAGCTTGGACAAATTGGCAGTGCAGAATCTGTCATTACAGCAAACCAAGCATATTCCCCCACCCCCCTCCCGCAATAACCATTTCCTATTATTACTCTAACAAACAGAACTGCTCACGGTATCCATTTTACAGCGGCTGGGAATTTTACGAGACCATAATGTTCTGAAGTAGTCTTCGCCGAGGCTAACACTGCCAAGTCACGTGACCACAGAATTAACTTAAAAAAAACCCCAAAAACTGCAGGCCAATGGCAATTTGTAGCATCTGCCAAATCGAAGCCCAAAACTCAGAAAACCATTGTGGGCCGTTTTACACACACACCTCCCAGTACTTCTCAAAAATGAGTCAGAGTGGCCTGGTCAAGAATGTCAGAGTTCAAGTTGTGGGAGAGCCTGAAAGTTAACCCATTATGTCCCAAATATTTTAAGAAGCTATGCCCTACATAGGATACTGGGTCAAAATGGGTTAAGACGCTGTAGACACTGCAGGAGCACCATTGTCTCAGTCATTAAAAACAAAAAAAAAAAAGCATGCACCATTCAAATCAACATAAAATACTCCGCAAAAGGAAATAGTATTCTAATGGCTCTATTTATTTTTCCACATAAAATTCCATTTCAAGAAGAAAAACTTAGGCACCATTCAAAAATGTTCAGAGCAAGGGAACATTTTTTCCTTACTTTTTCTCACTTCTTCACTTTTTTTTTATTTTCTTTGGCTTTTTCTTTATTTTGCTGTTTCTATTCATTTTCATTTTTTTGCTCCTTTTCCTTTTTTGTTCACTTTTCTGAAATTTAGGCACCTTCTTCCAGCCCAGCCTTCCAGCATTCTTTTAACTTCTAGCAGTTTAGTTTAGGACATTTGTTGCATACAAGACCAGTAAGTGAGTTTCACAATCTGCCGCCTGCCCCCATGAAGCAATAGCTTCAGATCTGCTGAAAACAGTCCATCAAAAACCCGGTGGAGGAGAACTCTACAGGCGCCAGCCCTGGAAAGCACCAGTTTTTACCACTGGCCGAGCACTGATTTACAGGGCCAGTGATTCTGTCATTCTGGAAGCTGCTTTAGTGACATTAGACTCTCAAAAGGTACCCACTCAACTGCAACAGAAATAGAAATTTGCTTTGGGAAAAGCATCTTTCAACCTACCAGGCTCCCAACAACCTTTATAATTAGAATTCTTCAGAAACATATATGGATCCAGCCAGTTTGATGGCCAGTTTTGGGGCACGTTCTGAATGAGAGCTTCCAAAGAAGTAACAGTTACAAAAAAAAAAAAACCATGATTATTTTCGTTGCACGGTGAAGCACTAGGCAAAAGCGTGCATGGCCTGTGCAGGGTCATGCACAGACTCGGCGGGAGGTCATGATTCAGACTCACCAATACCAGCAACTTCTCGGTCCTCAAAATCCTCCGCTTAAACCACCTGAGCTGCACCTCTTCCCGATTTGAAAAGATAAGCTAGAAAATATAGCTGCTGGTTTACTCTGTGCCGTCACAAAATGTTTGCAGCATAAATGACCCCTGTGGGACTTATGAACCTGACGCCAGGTGACAGTGATATGGCGGAGGTTAAGATATCAACCAGACTGTGGAGCGGGGTTAAAAAATCTTTGGTTCCCTTCTTATGAAGTTTGCTTTCCCATGTATGTCCCATTTTGGAACCCAAAAAAACCTTGATTTTTGCAAATAATGCTTGGTCGTTTTTGTGAAAACACAGAAAACTGCAGGTTAAACATCATATGCAATTGGAGAAAGGGGGGAGAATATATAATTACACAAATATAGACATATATGTGTGTGTGTGTGTGTGTGTGTGTGTGTGTACGTTTCTTAAATGTTTAATTGAAAAGTGATGACACGACAGAACGTTAATGACTGAATACCACCCGGCTTCAATAGAGCACTAGAAGAAAATATTTTCCATAGAATGCAGTTTCAAGGACAAGAGGTCATCGTTGAAGGTGAAGGGAAGGAAGTTCCAAAGAAAACGTGAGAAAGCGCTTTTTCCACCGAGAGGACGTGGAACAGGCTTCCAGCAAAGGTTACAGGGGCCAAGACAACGGGAGAACTCAAGAATGCATGGGATATACACAAAAGGGACCCGCGTGGTGGAGGACAGGGAGAAGACCACGGCCCGAGTAAGACTTGTGCCAGCACAGCAGGCAGGTACAAACGGGCAGACCAAAAGGGGTCCCCTTTCCAGCTGACATCTTTTAGAGTTTCCAGACTGGGACATTTAGAAGACTCAGCAATTTTCCCCGACTTGAGGCCTAGGTCCTCCGTACCAGACCAGGCAAACCCGCAAGCCCCAAGGATCTGGGAAGCCACGCTGAGCTACACACAAGCTTGTGTACATGCAATTTATTGTTGGGAAAGAAGATGCAAATTGTATTCCTCTCTTGTTTATTTTTAAAACATGAGAAGAGCTTGTGTCAGCATAAAAGGGGAGTGGGGGGTGGGAGGGAAGGGAGCCCTACGAACCATCAATAACCATTTGATTGCTACATTAGAGTGTCAATATAGCCAAATGCTGCACAGTCAGTGTTCAGAACACTGTTTTATTTCAATACAGCGTGAACAGATAGGTAAAGCCTCAGAGGTTTATAATTGCACAACAATGAAAACAGATCAGCCATCCCTGTAAAAAAAAAAAAACTCACAATGCAGAATGCAAAGTAACTTTATACCCAGTCAACTTTCTGTGCCTCTCTTGAGTTTTTCATCAAGAGACATGATACTGGCCACTGAAATGCTTGCTAGGGAGGCCATCTTCAGACCTTCTTGCACTTTTGAGAAAACCAACCTGAAGCACAATGAGCACGGCTAATGTTGAGGATAAAAAAAAAGTAGGAAAATGTAAATGTACAAACTACAGCCAAGGCAGCCCCGAAAACCTGACTGTATGAGCAAGTGCAAAGGAACATGAGCGACGGCCTGAGTGCACCTATCACCAGTTCACATGGCCTCAGCCAGGCCAAACTGCATTTTAACCTAGGAAAAAAACAACTACAAAAAAAAAGAAAAATTGGAAGTGCCACCGGTTTGCGTTTCTAAATAAATGCCATAATAAGTTTTAAAAAGTATAAATTGCATAGTTCAAAAGACAGAAAGCTGGGAATGGGCTACATCGGTAAACAGGTCAAAGGTTGGCCTAGCAATCGCTAAGTAGCTGGTTACCAGTGGCCATGTTCTGCAGAATACGCCACGTAAGAACATTTAAACTGGTCAGAGCTGTTCTAAACAGCACACACTGAGGCTTCCACAGCATGAGACTTTTTTTTGCTTTTTCTGTTGTTTCAAGCAAATTTTTACCCCAGATCTGCAGCTGAACAATTCCCTGTCCTTTTCTCTCTTTTATTTTAACTGCTTTAAAAACAGGAGCCTGTCACTGCAGAAAGTTTCCGGACACACAGATGTTGGGGAAACAGACTCAAGAGACAAGACACCCAACCGGGTTTCCAAAATCAAGTGTCATTTTTATTGTGCTTACAAATAAATGAATACATGCAAAACGTTTTTTGTTTTCTTTTTTTTTTTTTTAGAAAAATAAAAAATGGTTCGCTAATGTTAGGAAAGTAGAGAAGCCTTTGAATCCGCAGGAGGACCCCGCTCTCGTCTCAACCATTCACAACAAGGCTGTGGTTTTTCCACAAGTGGGGTGTTAGCACCAAGGCAGATACCTGTTCACCAACCATTTCTGCACCTGGGAGAACCTCCAGCACCCTCATTCCTCCCTTTCCAACCCCTCCCCCCACTTCTTGCCCAAGTGCCTTCTCCCCATTCTGTGCCTATGGCAAAAATATTGTGAGAGTGTAAGGGCCTTGGTGACTAAGGATGGCGAGGAGTGGACTCCCTGCCAGCCACTGATTTTAAGTGTTTGCTTTAGTCTGATGGAATGGTTCAGCACAAGTTGATCCCCGAGTCCTAAGGGTGCTGGAAAGCCACGCTGAGCCCCATGCCTGTACGTTTGAAATTTATTGTTTGGAAGCAAGAAGGGGCAAATCTTTTTCCTATTTGATATGTTTATTTTTAAAAGATGAGAACAGCTGGTGTCAGCATAAGAGGATAAAAAAAAAAAAAACACATGAACCATCCATAACCATTTGACTGCTACAAAATTGATGCGGCAAACACAAGGAATAAAAATAAGTAACCACTTGTAACAGTCTTTTGATGTGTCCCAAGCAGGCAGGCAGGAACTGTGAGTTCTGATTCAGAGCAGCCTTTCAAATCAGAGCACCAGCAGTTTCATCACATATTCAAGGAGAGATAAAGGGAAAAGGTGATTTTTTTTTCTTCCAACAAAGTTAAAAGGAGACAGCCAGAACATTAATAAATCAACTGCATTACACAATACCAATATGAATGCACCCGCGCCTTGCATGCCATGTCCAATTCCACTTCTTACTTCTGCAAAAATCTGTTTGAGCAGTAAATCAGAGTATCCCCCCCCCCTTCCCTCCCCCATCCCCAACACACCAGCTCCTACTGCAAGGTTACCTTGACAATGATGTGATTTTTTTTTTTTATGCTAACACTAGAATCCAGAACAGATTTACCTCCTGTCACCGTGGGCACTATTACAAAGCATTCAAATTAAAAGCAAAATTATTTTTTTTTTCAAAAAGTTTGATTTCAATTATATGCTATCAGCAGGAAAAGGAAGCTACTGTCACAAACATGCCACAGCCAGATCATTTCTTAAAAGCTGGCAAAGCACTTTCTGCCAACACAATGCACCCAATCCAGTTAAAGATATTTTTTTCCCTTCAATTTCGGTACACGTTTTTTTTTTTTTTTCTTCTCGCTTTTAAAAAAAAAATCGGCAGCTCGATACAATCCAACCAAACAAGGCTGCCTGCCATTCGCTTAGAAATCGCCCTGAGAAATATCGTTTCGAAAACCAAACGGTGCAGGTGTTTTAAGTAGTGAGGCATCCGCACAGAAGGACACAATAGTGTGTGCCATAAAAGTACAGCTGATTTTTGTGTGTGTGGTGCTGTAGCTCCATATTAACCCCTTCGGAGAGAGGGAGCACCCTTGGCACATTCAGAACGGGGGGAGGGAGGGAGATGCTTTTGCTTCGTCCACCGTCTGGAATCAAAGCAGCCCCCCCCCCCCCCCCCTCAACACACACACACAAAAATAAGGCTCCAACAACACCACTCCCCAAATGCAACTGCAAAGCGTCCAGATCAGCACGAAGCAAGCCAGCATGTCGACCTGAGCAACCACCACTCAGCCAACGTACAGAGATATACATTTAACATGAATATTCCCCCCCCCCTCCCCCCCAGACATTTCGACATGATCGATAAACCCGCGCGGGTAGGGGGGGGGCGAGGGGAGACGGACAGCGTCGAACCGGGGCCCAGACAGTGTCTCAGCAGCCCACCCCCCCTCCCCTCCCCCAACCCACCCAACCCAAAAGCCACAATAAAGACCTTGAAACATCTTTTTCTCTGCTCACCTCCAGGGCTTCAAAAGTGACAAAGCTGGCCATGGCAAAGCCGTCTATGATGTCTTCTTCGGCCGAGGAAGACTCTTTTCTCTTCCTCCTGGGGCGCCTGGGTCGGGACGAGGATGGATTCCCATTGTCTTCCCTCTCCGACCCGGAGGAGGAGAGCAAAGCCCCGGTCCGGGCACCGCCACCGCGGCCGCCTGCCCCCCTGCCACCCCCTCCTCCGAATCCGCCTTTGGATCGCCTCTCCCGGTCCCGCTCCGATCTGGACCTTCTCTTCCTCCGGAGCCCGTTGCACCGCCGTGCACCATCCATTGCTCCCCAGCGCGGCGATGCGCTTTAGCAAAAAAAAAAAAAAAGAAAGAAAGAAAGAAAGAAAGAAAAGAAAAAAAAGAAAGAAAAACCCACCCCCCTCCCTTTCTCTCTCTCTCTCTCCACCACCCCACCCCGTGCAAGAAGAGGAGAAGGAGGAGGAAGAGAAGGGTGGGGGAAGTGGAGGGCAACAGGGAAGGGTGGTGGTGTTGTGGGGGGGGGGGGAGAATTATTAATAATAAATACTGGATGGAAGTGCAAGTCTACCGGAAAAAAAAATGCAAACAAAATAAATAAATATATCCGCGAGATTCCTCCAAGCCCAGCCAAGGAAAGCAATGGCTGATCACAGGTCTCCTTTGTAAAACAGTCACCGAGCAGGCAATAAATCAGAATAGCGGAATGCTTTGATCGAGGCTCGAGGCTCAGTCCAAGCTGGCTTCTTCTCTCCACGCATCTTCGGAACAATTATACTTTTATTTTATTGCAATGCTCCCTCGGCTTCCTTTCCCCACCAAAGAACTTCACAAACACATTCTCTCCCCCACCCCAGGAAATGTGGCCAGCAAGGCGAAAAGTGGCCCTGAAATGAGTGTGGGGCTAGGGGCGTGAGGAGAAGGAGGAAGGTATGGAAGCAAAAGAGAGGAAAAAAAAAATCGCAAACACACGAAACTGACACCAGGAACAAAAAAAAAAATTAAATAAATTGAAATAATTTTTTAAAAAAGCTTCAGTGTAAAACGCAAGCTCGTTGTTCTTTTCTTCCCTCCCCACCCAGTAAACTGGATCGGAGCGCAGCTATTATGATGATGATGATGATGATGATTATTGGGGGGGGGGAGGGTTGCTCTGACATTCGGGATCAGGGATTTGCCTTCTCCCCCTCCCCTTCGGGACGTCTGCAAAGGGAGGGGGAAAGCGCAACAAAATTTCGGCACCGGTTCCCTCCCCTTCTACCCCCACCCCTTGAGCAATCACGTGGCTAACTTTTCCTACTCCCCACCGCCTCTCCCCCACCCTGTTATCCCCCAGTTTCTTGCAACGGCGCGAAATAAGGCTCGCCGGTGGAAATAAGTCACGGGGAGGGGAGGGGGGGGGGGAGAAGGCTATCCACTGCGCAGGCGCAGAGAAGGCGAGGTGGGCGGGGTCGGTTCGGGTCTGCTTTGGCGAGTCTGGGAAGCTGAGCCGGTCTCCGCTGACTTTATCCTTCTGGCCGTGGCTTGGCTTTCCTTCGTTCCTGTCCCGCGTGTGGGCTGCCTAAGCTCCTCTCCCTGGGTTGCCTCCAGCATGCAGACAGAGCAACCTTGGAAGGGGACTGGGTAAAATCATTTGCAATAACGTGGAAATGTAACTGCTCTTGCTCTTGATGTTGTCCTTGCTACTGCGATTATTGATATCGTTGTAATTTCCTGAGGGCGCAATGCTAACCTTCCTCTTTGTTGTCTCCCTGACTGCCTACTGGCAAAAGCCATCATCATGCCATGCCTTCTTCCCTAGAAAGGTTGGCAACTATGATGTGTCCGTTTTCCTTGGGCTTGGCTTTCCTCGTTGCTTCGCCCATATTTCCAGATCGTGGCTATCTCATAATGTCGCACCCCGGATTACTCTGTTGCCATCCTCCAGGGCCACAACTAGGGATAGGGGAGCAGGGCCCCGTGAGGGGCTGGAGCAGAAACAAACAACTGAAATTCAAGGGTGGGTGAAAATTCAGCAAGAATGTTGCTCTCCTCCTAGTATCTGGGTTGGGGTGGGGGAGAGGACTTTGTATAGTGCTGCACACGTTTAGTAGCGCTATCCACATGATAAGTAGTAGTAGGACTGGGGGAGCAGAGTGGATGGGGGTGGAAGAAATAAGGAGTGGCTATCAGAATAAGGGGGGGGGGGGCAAACATGCTTCCCTTCCCCAGGGCTAAAATACCAATTATGATTCATTGTACCACTTTTACCCTGGATCCTGCCCTGCAGTACTAAACTAGCTAATTTGCCATGGTCCCTAACTGTGGCAGTTGCATTTCTAAACGCTAATATTTATTTATTTATTTTTAATTTTTATATACCGAAGTTCTTGTGGGAATTACAAATCACTCCGGTTTACATAAAACGATGAACTGCCCAATATAACTGAACTGCCCAATATAACTGCCCAATATAACTTCTGTTAGATAAGGTTTGAGTTTTGACTGTCAAAAAAAAAATTCCATTCCTTCAAATCTGGAAGTATTCTCTCTTTATTGTTGTTATTATTATTATTATTATTATTATTACTATGGAGCTGGGGAAGGGGCACTCAAAATAATGAAAACCAAAACTTTACAGAAAAAAAAAGCAATATTTGGAAGCTGATTTTTTTTTCTATATGCTTTTGGATATATTTTGTGCATACTTTTGATTTGTAGGTTACCTGAAGGCATGCCTCTAACCTATAATTATTCCTGTCTTGGTAAATTCTAAACTAATTCTTTACTTCACTACCTCTAGTTTTCTAGTAAGGACAGTTTGCCCAAAATAAATAGGTTTAGGTATCAACCAAATTTGTAATTGTCATTGTTTTTATAATTTCTTTTTGTCAATTTCAGGTTTAAACTTCTGGGAAGTTTATCTTAACATCTAATGGGCTATACTCAGTAATTTTATATATATATATATATATATATATATATATATATATATATATATATATATATATATTTTTTTTTTTTTTTTTTTACATTTAGGGGACAGGTTTTCCCAGCTGACCTGGAGCATTTCTGCCGTCTTGGTCCAACCAACTGGTTCCACTGGGTCAGATCCTCCAGGCAGACTGCACGGACCCCCACCCGTTTTACCTCTTAACAGTTTCAGGCCCTCTTGAAGTCTCAGACAGTCAGTCTGTGGAGTCTGTTAGCAAAGAACATGGTCAAGGCATTTTGCACATCTGGGTCTGGACAAGTTCTTGGGGGGGGGGGAGGGTGGAAGTCCATAAACGATTATTATCCAGATGGAGTCAGGGAAACCCACCACTTATCCCTGGAAGCGAGCAACGAGAAGATTTACTTCCTGATGACCTGTGTGAACACAAAGGGTGTGTGTGCTTTGCACCCGCCACGCAGGTAGGCAGCTGGTGGATGGAAGGCGAAACAGCGTACCGTCTTTTAGAAATCCATTGGGGGAGGGAGGGAGTCGTAGTTGTTATGGAACGGTGACACCTAGTGGCTGGAATTGGGGCCCATGATTGCAGGGTTCTGGAAAGACAACCTCGGGCAGGGCTCCCTGTCTGCTGCAATGATTGGACTAAAGTTACTTTGGGAAGGAGTGTAAAATGGGGGTGGGAGGGAAACCTCAGATAGTTGTGACTGAAGGCTTATATGATGCTAGATCCCAGCCTTGGTTCTTGAGCTGGAAGTCTGAAAGAGCTGGGTCAAAAAAAAAAAAAAGAGAGAATCTGAATCATAGAAACAGAGAATTTGATGACAGATAAGGACACAGTAAGAGTAAGAACATAAAAACATAAGAACATAAGAAAATGCCATACTGGGTCAGACCAAGGGTCCATCAAGCCCAGCATCCTGTTTCCAACAGTGGCCAATCCAGGCCATAAGAACCTGGCAAGTACCCAAACACTATCGGGCGGATTTTAAAAGCCCTGCTTGCGTAAATCCGCCCGGATTTACGCGAGCAGGGCCTTGCGCGCCTGCGCGCCTATTTTGCTTAGGCCGCCGGCGTGCGCAGAGCCCCGGGACGCGCGTAGGTCCCGGGGTTTTTCGAAGGGGGCGTGTCGGGGGCGGGACCGAATGACGTGGCGTTTCGGGGGCGGGACACAGTGTTTCGGGGGCGGGACCGGGGGTGTGGCGCCGGCCCGGGGGCATGGTCCAGGCCTCCGGACCAGCCCCCGGGTCGGAAGACGGCGAGCCAGCAGTCCGCTGGTGCGTGTAGATTTACGTCTGCTTCTCGCAGGCGTAAATCTAGGGACAAAGGTAAGGGGGGGGGTTTAGATAGGGCCGGAGGGGTGGGTTAGGTAGGGGAAGGGAACGGAGGCAGGCTGCGCGGCTCGGCGCATGCAGGCTGCCCAAAATCGGCAGCCTTGCGCGCGCCGATCCAGGATTTTAGAGGATACGCGCGGCTATGCGCATATCTTATAAAATCCAGCGTACTTTTGTTTGCGCCTGCTGCGCAAACAAAAGTACGCGATCACGCTTTTTTAAAAAATCTACCCCTAAGTCTATTCCATGTTACCATTGCTAATGGCGGTGGCTATTCCCTAAGTCAACTTAATAGCAGGTAATGGACTTCTCCTCCAAGAACTTATCCAATCCTTTTTTAAACACAGATATACTAACTGCACTGACCACATCCTCTGGCAACAAATTCCAGAGCTTAATTGTGCGTTGAGTTAAAAAGAACTTTCTCCGATTAGTTTTAAATGTGCCCCATGCTAACTTCATGGGGCACATCTAATCCTGACAAAATCACTTGTTGCATAGTATGGTCCTCAACTGAGCTTCTTTGCTGCTAAGGATTTCCTGTGCTTTAATATTTATCGCTTTTGAAGTATGCTCTACCATACTCTCATGAATGTAGGTAGCATGGTAACATAGTAGATGTCTCCCAGTTGCCAGCCATGCAAGCTTAACCATCTACAGGATATCGCTCCATATCCACATCCGTTTTGGTGCCTTCCATCGTTGGTCCTTCTCTCTTCTGGGTAGAGGAGCATACAAGTTCCCATACTAAAAGCAACAGCAAGGGACCCTTTCTCTTCTTCTTCCTTCCTTCTCTCCCCCTCATCCCATGTGATCCCCATGTCTTTAAAATTGTAAATTTGAGTTCCAATATGTGGACTCTCTGGGCCCCATGCTGGCTTCACACTGCTTGCAGACAGAGCACGACCATGGCACAAACGACTGAGGAATGGAAAGCGGGGTAGGGGAGGGCTGCGCAGAATAAACTGGGAAAGATATAAGAAATAAGACCTATGCAGCAAAATGAGTAGGGAGCAGGGGGAGGGGGTGGGAACCAAATTCACGAAAGCTAACGTTTTCATCAGTCCAGGTACCCTGCTAACAGGGAACCAAAAAATGAGCTTTGAAACCTGCAGGGAGCCATCAGTGTAAGACTGTTTTATTTCCTTCCAAACTATTGTTGCCTTTATCGTTGTCTCTGATTCGCCTAACACTTCTCTCCCCCCCCCCCCACACACACACACACACTTATTTCTCACCTTTCTGCTCACAAATGGGGCTTTCTCTGTCCTTGGTTGCCTGCTCAGGGGAAACAGACAAGCTTGGCACTGCAGCTCCCCTCCCCACCACCAGCGAAGAAGTCAAAGTGCAAGAAAACAGCGGAAATCTCACAAACAAGGCAGAAAATTCATGGAAGGATGGGGCGTATGATGAAATAAATAAGTGCAGGCTTTGCAGCCTCACACAAAGCCATAAGAACGCAAGGAAACATAACAGCATAAAAAGTGCCTCGCCATCGAGCCCAGTATTCTGCCTCCGGTGCCCAAAAGTACCCGGCAGGTCCCCAATAGCTGACCTGTTTCTTGTTTCTCACTCCCAGGTGTAAGCGCCTGCTCTCCCAAGTCTGCCTGGCCAATAATAACCGTTTATGGTCTTTTCCTTCAGGACCTTGTCCAATCCCCTTTGAACCCCCTTTATGTTAGCTGCTTTGATAACAGATTCCATAGCTTGACTATGCTCCGAGTGATAAAATACTTCCTACGATGCCTTTTGAATCTGCTGGTCACTAGTTTCTTGGGGTGTCCGCCAGTCCCAGTGTTATTTGAAAGGGTGAATAACCGTTCCCTATTTAGCCGTTGCACCCCACTCATGATTTCATAAATCTCAATCATATCCCCTCTCAAGTCTTTTCCAAGCTGATCTGTTTAGCCTTTCTCCATCAGGGAAGCTTATCCATCCCCTTTATCATTTTTGTTTCCCCTTCTCTGTACCTTTTCTATGTCCACTATGTCTTTTTTTTTTTTGAGATGGGGGTGACCAGAACACACAATACTCAAAAGATGGGGGTCGCGCCACGGATCCTTGCAAGGACATTATCGTAGTCTCACTTTTGTTCTCTGTTCCTTTCCAAATAATTCCTAACATCCGGCGGAATTAGCTTCATCAAGTATGGGCGGTGAAGGGGAGGGAGAGAAATGAATAGTCTTTTACTTACCGCAAAGGTAATAGTGTGAAAATGTTCCATTCATTTCCCCAGTGCATTAGTCATCATTTACCTGTGCAGTTCCATGTTATTCATTTTAGTGTGGTGCAGTTATTGGCTGTGTCTTTCCAAATTCTGCCAGATAAATTTGTTGTCTAATTCTTTCCAGCTTGTCAAAAAAGCCGTATTTCTGCATAACATTTATGTAAAATCAGCTATACAAGATAGTTTTAATTAACGGGCGTTTGAAGCTGCAAGAGATGATGTTTAATGTCAAGAAGGTGAATACTGTAAATCCAGATAATCGAGTTGCCTAACCTTGTGTGCAGAGATTTATGAGGTTGTTCGTTTTGTTTTGTTTTGAAAAAAAAAAAAATCCCAGTATTTGTGCTTTTCTGTACAATGAAACAGCACATGAATAGCTCCATGTGTAGGCATGCATTTAGCTGTTGAATGGGAAACGGGATTATCCTTGTGCATGTGCTCATAGGGGGGAAAAAATACATTTCATTCCATTCTCTTGGTTATAGGGTGGAAGCCCACAAGGTGGACTGGTACGTGTGCTGCCATGTAAGCAGTAGTGTCATGAAGCTGGTTAGCTCAAAAGGCATTTTTTAAAAATACCACGGCTACATTATTTCACTAAGACCAGCACACTGGACTTGTTTTGTAAAAAGGATAGACCATCGCTGTCACGGGTGGGGGGGAGGGCGGGAACTGCGGGCAAGAGAAATGAGTCTCTTCTGGGGGAAATCAACAGCAACAGGCCTGCCCAGGCTGGGAGATAAGATCAGCAAGCCCATAAGGCCTGACAGATCAGGGGCAATTACATTGGCCCAATCAAGCTGGGAGATCAGGAGGGCCAACATTGGCTCATGAAGGCCAGGAGAACGTTGGCAGCACTAGCAATAAGGTGAGGGAAAAGAGACAGAGTGTTGGGGATGAGCTTGGGAGGAGGGCAGAGAGAGAGACTAGCAGGGAAAGGGCTGAGGGGTGGGCAACAGAACAGTTGAAGAGAAGACATACGGTAGTAGGGAGAGAAGGGAGAGTAAGAGAAATTGGTTGGCATGAGCTGAGGGAACACCAGAAAGACTGGTGGAGAGAGAGCGGTAGGCAGTAGGGATGTGCATTCATTCAGGACGAATTAGGCAATTTCAAGAAAATTGCCTAATTCGTCCTGGTTCGGGGACCCCGAAACCCGAATGAATTTTTCCTGAAATTTCAGGAAAAATTCGGTTTCGGGTTAATGTTGGTGCTGCCCCCTCCCGGATTCTAATGGAGCCCTTCCAGGGCTGCTGACTTTGAGTGTCTGAACGCCATTTATAGTTGCCTGGGAGGTCGGGTAAGGTCGCCATATTTCTGGTGAGGAAATCTGGAACATCTGTTGACAGTAGTGATCAACCAGTTCTTTTGGGGGGTGAAGTGGTTGATGTGTGGACTGTCCGTAGGAAAAAACAAAATTGCAGCAATCTACTCTCAAAATATACCCAAAAGCACACTCTTTACGTTTTGTCACCACAAAATATTTCAAACCCAGTACAAAAGCCTCTGTGCTGGCCGGTATGTCCTCTATACAAGAAAATTATTATGCACCAGGAAAAAAAAAAATCAAATCCTGCACCAAAATCCAGCTGTTAGCAACATTTACATTCTGGGTGAGAGTCCTGTCCAGGTCAGAGACTTTGAACTGGACTGGATCCCAGGATATTTTAAACTGATGTTATTAATATCTTCTATCAGATAATAAACTGGTTTCCAGCCTTTGCAGTGGTCGGGCTTACATTTTCTGAAGCTCAGCATGTCTCTTTTTAATAAAATGCTCTGTTCTTATTTATGTTACTTTTTTTCTCTCTCTCTCTCTCTGGTGTTTTTTTCTTTTCTGTTTATCTCCCTTCTTTCTCCTTCAAAATGGATATTTTAATACTTTATCTTCCTCCTCTTTCTGCTCTCATCTCCTGCTTCTCTCCTTTCTTTTCATCTCCTCATCAGATTCTTGCTGCCCGCTTACCTCTTCCTTTCTCTGCTGTATTTCATATGTTCTCTCTCTTTGTTTCCTTTTCCCCCATTCTCTTCATGGATACTTTCGGCATCAAAGCCAGAATCCTCTCTCTTATCAGCCCCGTCCCCAGTCCTCTCTCCTTCTGCCCTCCCCCATCATGGATCCTTTCTCCTCCCTCCACCCAATAACCAGTCTCATTTCCCTCCCTCTCTCTCTCTCCATCCTAATTCCTTTCTCAACCACATTCACCCCTCCCCCCCCCCCCCCCCCCCCAGCCAGGGTACTTTCTCCTTGGCCCTGCCCCAGTCTTCTCTCCCTCTGACCCTGATCCCTCCATTCTGGGTCCTTTTTCCCTCAATCTTGATCCCCCATGTCCTCTCTCAACCCCCCCATCCTAGGTTCATTCTCTGCTCTCCTCAATCCCTGGAATGCTTTCCCCACATTCCCTCCCCTTAACCCCTGGAAAGCTCTTCCCACATTCCCCTCCCACCCCTAGAAGGGTGTTGTCGTCCCCCCCTCCCCATTCTCTTCTTTCCACTGAAAGCTCTCCAAGCATTCCTCCCCAAAAGCTCTCACATATCCTCTCCCCAGTTTTCATTGATTCTCTCTGTCCTGCAATCCCCAGTGCAGCCTGGCTTCCTCCTGATCCTCCTCATTCAGCCGAAGGAGCAGCGCTTAACTTCCTCTGCTGTGCCAGTCCAGTGTTATGGTTTGAGCCGCACAAACCTCATGGATCTTGTGCCTCATACCATGAGATTTGCCTTTCACAGCACAGGAAACTGATGCTCGTTAAAAAGCACTTCTGACAGCCAAGGAAGGGTGCATGAGGGAGTGGCGAGGAAAAACCAGGTTCTGTACTGTGTACATTCCATGAGCATGTTTAGCTATATGATGATGTCCCCCTCCCTTAGAACAGCTGCCCTGTGCAAGTGCACAGTTTGCACATTGAGTCACACCAGCCCTACCTCTGGGTACTAATCCTTAAGCATTGTGCTTTTCTGTTGTGTGTATATTGCATGAAATGGCAGAGCCTTTTAGGAAACTGTTCTTTGAAAGATGTTTCATAAAACAGAATTATAATTGAAAATGCCACACTTACATTTTCTCCCTTAGTATTCTGGTCCATTTATTGGTGATCAGAGCTAAGATATTAAGCCTTCTGTTTGTTATATAGATTTTACAAGTGCAAGTTAATGTTCCCCAGAAAGCAAATAAACACAAACAATTATAGGAACTTTTTATTTGCTAATAGACATTTAACAGATTATGGAAGATAAGAACACACCAGCCAATTTAATTAAAGAGCAAAGAGTGTGAATTCCTAAATGGATATCTGAGGAATCTGGTCTCCCCCAACGTGGGAGGCAAGCTGACCATTCTCCCGGCTCCTGGCTTTTCTTCAAGAGGTGACACGCAGGTTGGATTGGCGCAGCTTTGAACCTCGTGAGCCCTAGCGCCAGTCATCAAGGCTTCAACCCTAGCTACTGTCCATCTGCACAAATTTCAGAGGCATTCCTAATCGAGCACTTTTTACAAAAAAATAAATTCTGATAGTCCTTGCATGCTTAGAATAGGGAACTTGGGTAGCTAAAGGGGGGTCAGAGATGCTAGCTGTACCTGGATTCTTTACCATGAACCTTTAAAAGGTGACAAGTAAGCATTATGGGATAAGAATACCAAAGAAGGCATTTTTATAGGGCTGCGCATGCAGTATTACGATAAAGAATCCTTCTTTAGCAGGTGGGTCTGTCCAGAAGGCAATATATGCAGGCACTCGCGTAGCTGGCCCTGCCTGGCAGGCTGCGCAGGATACCTAGGCAGCGGCCACATTAGCATTGCTAGCTGTTTTATATTATTGCAGAGTTTTGGTGGGTGTTGAATGGGGACATAGTCGGGGTGGAGTACAAGAGAGAAAGACAAAAAGGCCGTCCTGGATTAGCAGGAGCCTTACAGGTGGTCACACTCTGTGGCTGACACGCAGGGGGATGCATCCTTAATGTGGACTGAATAAATGAGCAGACTGAATGGGCCAGATGATCTTTTTCTGCCATCTTCTACTACGTTAGTATGGAAGGCCAGGTTTATTGCTTCAATATATGTAAGATACTTTTGGTCAAGAAGAGAATGATGCTTTTCCCTAAGGTGGGAATGTTTTTTTAAGACTCGGGGTAAACTCTGGTTTAAGAGTATTTCATAGGAGATTTTATGTATTATTTGTCTGGTATGTTTAAAAAATTGTATTTATGTCAACACTGTGATCTGCCTAGATGAGGGGAACCAGATTGGGCGGAATATAAGAAATTTTAATAAATAAATTCAGTCCAGTAAAATACAGATGATATAGAAATGACCCTCAACTATAAGGACAGTGATAACTGGAAGACCTAGAGGAAACGTAAGGTGCTCTCGTAGCCAGGTCTGTCAGCAGTCTACACAGGGGACCTAGGTGGCTTGATGCTCAGGCAATGGCCACACTGGTACAGGTAGCTCTTTAGATCATTAAAAGTGTAACCTCTGTTCTCTCTTTTCTTGGACACGGGGACATAGCGTGCATGGACCATCATGCACACTCGACAGTCGGGGAAAATGTGCTTCAAGGTCGTTAGGGCTATAGTCCTCTTTACCTCCAGTGCAAGAAACACAGCCACAAAATTGTTGGGTTAAAAAAAAAAAAAATAAGTTTACTGAGGTACCTGTGGACTGGCAACATCCATGAGAAAAAAAAATAAAAATCCAGTCACAGAAATACAGGTCAACACCCAGCAGCAGGGGAGTCCATTGGCTCCTCAAATCCCTATCAAGAAAGCCCTAGGAGTCATCTTTGACTCACAGACTAGGGATGTGAATCGTGTCCTCGATCGTCTTAACGATCGATTTCGGCTGGGAGGGGGAGGGAATCGTATTGTTGCCGTTTGGGGGGGTAAAATATCGTGAAAAATCGTTAAAAATCGTTAAAAATCGAAAAAATCGAAAAACCGGCACATTAAAACCCCCTAAAACCCACCCCCGACCCTTTAAATTAAATCCCCCACCCAAATGACTTAAATAACCTGCGGGTCCAGCGGCGGTCCGGAACGGCAGCAGTCCGGAACGGGCTCCTGCTCCTGAATCTTGTCGTCTTCAGCCGGCGCCATTTTCCAAAATGGCGCCGAAAAATGGCGGCGGCCATAGACGAAAAAGATTGGACGGCAGGAGGTCCTTCCGGACCCCCGCTGGACTTTTGGCAAGTCTCGTGGGGGTCAGGAGGCCCCCCACAAGCTGGCCAAAAGTTCCTGGAGGTCCAGCGGGGGTCAGGGAGCGATTTCCCGCCGCGAATCGTTTTCGTACGGAAAATGGCGCCGGCAGGAGATCGACTGCAAGAGGTCGTTCAGCGAGGGTTCCGGCGCCTCGCTGAACGACCTCCTGCAGTCGATCTCCTGCCGGCGCCATTTTCCGTACGAAAACGATTCGCGGCGGGAAATCGCTCCCTGACCCCCGCTGGACCTCCAGGAACTTTTGGCCAGCTTGTGGGGGGCCTCCTGACCCCCACGAGACTTGCCAAAAGTCCAGCGGGGGTCCGGAAGGACCTCCTGCCGTCCAATCTTTTTCGTCTATGGCCGCCGCCATTTTTCGGCGCCATTTTGGAAAATGGCGCCGGCTGAAGACGACAAGATTCAGGAGCAGGAGCCCGTTCCGGACCGCTGCCGTTCCGGACCGCCGCTGGACCCGCAGGTTATTTAAGTTATTGGGGGGGGGGGTTCGGGAGGGTGGGGGATTTAATTTAAAGGGTCGGGGGTGGGTTTTAGGGGGTTTTAGTGTGCCGGCTCACGATTCTAACGATTTATAACGATAAATCGTTAGAATCTGTATTGTATTGTGTTCCATAACGGTTTAAGACGATATTAAAATTATCGGACGATAATTTTAATCGTCCTAAAACGATTCACATCCCTATCACAGACTCCCATTTTGGTAGCCGAATCAAGCTGGGGATTTCTCCTCTCTTCCTTGGACACTGCCCTGCTGTCACTTCCCACTCCAGTCACTGCTCTCTGCCACCCTCCTGTAAGATGGCTCTGATGCCCCTCTCCTTGGGGGGGGGTGGGGCAGAGCCTCTTCACAACAGAACATGCTCTCGCTACGGCTTGGACTTCTCCAAAGTGGATTTCCAGTTCTCCAACAGATTTCTGCGGGATTTTGAACAAAAGAGTACGGCGCGTCCTCCCTCTCATTAGGAATGCACACAAAAACCTTGCTGCTTCAAGGCCTCTCCCCACCAGCACTAGGCACTGCATCCACAAAATCTTCTGGGCTCCTTGGGTTTTATTCAGCTCACAAAACCCTGGACACCCCTCAATGGGGAGCATCTAAATAAACCAATACGCCTCTCTTACCTCATAGTTAAGTGTCTGTGCAGGGAAATATCTTTCATTTTCGTTTGTTTTATTTGTTTTTGGATCTTTTGTTTTGCTTTGTTTTATGGGCTTTTTTTTTTTTAATTTGTATTCATTTCTGAAGTTAATATGCACTGTTTGCACTGTGCTGCTGTGTTAACTGGCAAAGTTGTACGCTATGTTAATTTACATTTCTAGACCACCTTCTTGGCCGCTTCTTATTAAAAATAAAAAAATAATAATAGAATGAGGGAGATGTTAACTTGAAAATGTATTTTCTTTCTTTGCCACAGCAGTTTCAGCATATGGGCACCCGATACACACTGATCAGGTTGCTAGCAGTGTAAGGGCATCAACTTAGCACATAATTCTCCAGCTGAGAGGCATGGTCGGCTGAATTCACATCCTGCTGCTGTATATCCATCCCAGCTGGGCTCAGAGTTAACCTGTCAGAGTTGCTTCCAAAAAGCCTCCCGGATTAAAGGAATATTATCATGGGCTCATAGGTAAAATTTCTAGCTAGATTTCTTAGAATATTAACTTGGCTATTCTCCCTGTTTTCACCTCATTTCCAAGGTCTCCTTTTTTTGAGTGTTCTGGCATATTTTGTTATATTTTTGGATATAAATATTGTCTTCCGTCTTGTTAGGACCATGCCCAGTATTTAAAAATAAGCATTCTTCCTTAAGTTTGCTCTTCAGTTGTTTATTCCTCACATAGACTTTGTCTCTATCCAAATACTGCCCATATATGACTCCGTCAAGTAACAGCACAGAAGTGCCACAATTTCTGTGGATTCCTGATGGTGAAAACATCCAAGGTGAAGGAGTTTTCAGAGACTTTTACAGATTAGTATTTCCTTAGGATGAAAATATAAATCAGAAGACAAACATGGAATTCTACTGATTTTGTTTATTTACAAAACTAGCAAAATTACTATGGAAAATTCTCCCAGTCCCCAACTTTCAGTTTCCGTTCCACTTTGAAATGCAGGTGTCCCTCATGTTGTAAGTTTTCAGGCATGGATACTAGGTCAACTTGCAGGATGCCACAGCATTTAGGGTTGAAGCAATCAGCTGCAGGTGAACTTGGGTTTTCTAAGTTGCAAGTTTAATGCAGGTTAATTGAGTACATTTAATTTCCGTGTCTTCCCAATAGCAGCGATTTTCAATTCAGCCTTTGAGACTCTCAGCAAGGTCTATCTGCCTGTATATCATCAATGAATATTCATCAGATATATCTGCTTGCATGTCATTCACATAGCACAATTCTCCTGAAATCCAGACCTGTTGGCAACCTCGCAGGGCCGGCAACAAGAACCCCGGCCTAGAATGAAATGTCTATTTCCTAGCGTGTAGCAGATGGACTCCTGATAGCAATTGGAGACGGATCAGATTTCACCCTGCTCCGAGCATGCAAGTTCTCCACATCCCTAACATACATAAGGATTTGGAGACTATTCAAAGCCTGGTGTGAGGACCTCGACATCATCCCACGCTTAGTCAAAATTCCCACGATTTTGGAATTCCTACACAACGGTCTACAGAAGGGATGGTCTCTCAACTCCATCAAGGTACAGGTGGCCGCATTGTCATGCTACGGAACCAAGAGTGAGGACGGTAGCCTAGCCTCTCACCTGGATGTCTCCCGCTTCCTGAAGGGAGTCAAGCAGATCCGACCACCCCTAAAGTGGCTGGTACCTCTATGGAACCTCAACTTGGTTGTAGAGCTCTTAGCAGGAGCCTCCTTCAGACCTCTCCGCAGCCTGTCCTGACTATTAACATTGAAAACAGCCTTCCTGGTGGCAGTTTGTTCGGCCCGTCATATCTCCAAGCTACAAGCACTGTCCTGCCGGGAGCCGTTCCTCAGACTCACTCCGGGAACCATCCAGTTACGCACGGTTCCATCTTTCCTCCCCAAAGTGGTTTCTCACTTCCATCTCAACCAAACCATCTCGCTACCATCACTAGATGAGCATAAGGATTCGGACGAATCTCGCCACCTGTGCCATCTCAACGTCAGCAGACTCCTAGTCCGATACTTGGAAAGGTCGGAGTCCATACGAAAGATGGACCATCTATTCGTCCTTCACAGCGGGAAGAAGCAAGGGGAAGCGGCCTCGCTGGCAACCATAGCCCGCTGGATCAAAGAAGTTATCAAGGTGGCCTACGTAGAAGCAGGCAAGCCGTTGCCTTTGCAAGTCAAGGCCCATTCTTCTAGAGCCCAGGCAGTGTCCTGGGCGGAAACCAAGATGCTGTCACCCGTCGAGATATGTCGGGCGGCAACATGGTCCTCCATCCACACCTTCTCCAGGTTCTACCACCTGGATGTTCAGGCTCGAGAGGACACAGCATTTGCAAGGGCAGTACTAAGTGGGCCTCGGGCAGCCTCCCACCCAGTTCGGGAGTAGCTTTTATACATCCCATTGGTCCTGAGTCCATCTGCTACACGCTAGGAAATGGAGAAATTACTTACCTGATAATTTCATTTTCCTTAGTGTAGAAAGATGGACTCAGCATCCCACCCACGGCTGCCGTCATTCATGGAATTCTCGGGCGACATCCCCGAGAGCGAGTTATTCACAGGTAAGCCAAGCTTTTCCTCCAATTAAGGACACCCATCCTACCGGGTGTCGACGTTTCTTGGTTGAGGGCACTGGTGGTCTCCAGCTATAACCACATCAACCGGTTCAAGTTAATCAAGTTATGCAAGTTATTCAGTCACACATATATCCACAATTGCTTTTCGAAGAGAATACTGAAGAGCTGCATTTCCTGGTATATGTACTAGGGCTGACATCAGATTGAAATCTGATCCGTCTCCAACTGCTATCAGGAGTACACTATACCCATTAGTCCTGAGTCCATCTGTCTACATTAAGGAAAACGAAATTATCAAGTAAGTAATTTCTCCATTTTCAAACATTGTTTCCACAAAATAGCTTTAAAGGTTTTGGTGGAATTTCTGTAGCGTGAAAAAGTTGGAAACATAGCTAAGAATTTCATTGGCTGTCCGTTCGCATTAGGGCTGCAGGAAGGCCATGAGTGCACCGTGAGGTCTTCCTGTACCAGAACTGGTTACTCAAGTCCTGCCTGCAAAGCATTCTTGAGGTTATAGTCAGATTCACTTAAAATTAAAAGAACAAAATACAAATCCCAATGTGCATTGTGGTTGAAGTTACAAAGAAAAAAAAATAAAATCAAAATGTCTTGAGGTTCGTTTGCTCCATCTGGTGACAATAGTGTTGATGGGGGTTTCTTTCAAAGCTACAAGCTTCTAAGGCAGGGGTCTCAAAATCAGTGGTCAGGACTTCTCGGCCAGGTCTGGCATTACTGGCATCTTTGGTGTTAAAGTGAGGTCAATTCGTATAGAAATCAAACCTGCCTATGGTGAGAGGAGGGGGAAATTGCTTGGAAATTCTATTCTAAGATGCTGGAGGTTTTCTCTCTCTTCCCTTCCTCAGTGTTTCATATCCCTGGGGTGGGGGTGGGGTAGGGAGGATGGAGTTACCAATAGGCAATTGCCAACGGGCAGCCAGCCATGAGGGGGCAGCCGATCTACCCGAGGGCACGGCTGTCGACAGGGATCAGCCATGGGGGCAGCAGCAACGCCATGCCGCCATTTTCAGCAGAAGCACACTTCAGTGGCCGCTCCTGCATTGTGGCAGGAGCCCAGTGCAAGCAGTTGGAGGGTTAGCCCAGCCCTCCGCCTACCAGGGCCAACCATGACTTTAGAGCGGGCATAGATGGCAGTCCACGAGCCTGAGGGCAGCGGGGAATATAAATCTGACTCTGCATAGCCCTGGGATGGAGTTCTCCCTGGCAGAGGGATGAGATAGAAACGTCTTCTCATTTGCAATCTTCTTAATCTGTCTCCGCATAAATTACTCCTGCAACATGTTTAGCAACCACCAAAACGCAAAAGAGGGCCCCGTGTGCTGAAGATAATTACTTCACCGGCATTTGTAAAGAAAGAAGGCAGGCTGCTTATTTATACACCAAATCTGTCTGCTGTTTTCTTCCCGAGTGTGAAGATGCTTTTATTTCTTGGCTGCAGCACTCGACTCTGTTTTAACTGACACAGATTTGTGTTTCGTTCCAGATCTTTTAAATTATTATACGCAATTTTTAGATCCTTAGATAACCTGTACTTCGCTCTGTGCCAGCACAGCAATTATTAAAACATCTTTATTGATTTTACACACTCCTGTATGAGATTTGATTTAAATTTATTCAGGGGGAAACTGATTTGTAACAGACTGGACATCAGGCTTTGTTCTTCTTAAGGTTATTCCAGGATTAGACAAACTAGTTAGAATTTAATTAGTCACCGCTGACCTCCCACATGGTTCTGCACAGTGTGGCTTTTCCAAGCTAGAGACTACACTGGCCCAGCACAGCTTTGCATGAAATCTCAGCTGGGTTAATTCATCTTCTCAAAAGCTAAACCAGCCCTGAAGCTTTTTCTGAGTCCCATTTTTTTTGACTGACTTGTTGAGCAGGGACAATAGTGGCTTGGTGCTGGACATTTGACAGACATCCTGAGCCATCTGCCCTAAGATTGCTGCCAGAAGACCGTAGGGTGGGTGGTGAGGCTGCTTTGATCGCAATTAAGTCATGGTGTCCAGCGCCCATTGTCTCTTTGTGAGCCGGACACCAGAGGAAGCAGGAGCGGGCTCCTTTTCTAAAAACCTAAGCAAGCTCTCACTAATAATCAAATCTCTGCCTCACCCACGGGAGAAAGTCTGAGCCTTCACAAGCCAATCACATCCAAGCCAACCTAGAAGGTATGGATGTCCCATCCAGGCCATGTTATATTTGAGCTTTAGAATACCTAATAAAAATCCGGGCTGAATGAGTCTTATCTGTACAGTGCACAGCTGCTTCAACCTGCCCCCTCGAACTTTTTCAGTTTCTATCCCTGGGTCGTAAAAGTGAGGCAGGTCTGTTTGCTGTGTTACTGGAGAATCAAAGTCCCCCCCACAATGCCAGAGTCTGCCATCGTCTTCTGATCCTAACAATGCAAGTCTCACATTAGTGATGCTCTATTCCATACTTTAAAAATTTCCATGGTGAAGGGATGCATAAGATGATACCTTATCACAGAAATCACAAATGATATAATGAAAAAAATCTCATACATTCAATTCATAAATCTTTATTTAACATTATATATTCACCTATAGAAAATAATACTGAACATTATATATTCACCTATAGAAAAGAATACCTTAATTTCACAATCATTAATAGAAAAGACCTCACCATTCAAACACAGATACCACAAAAACACATTCATAACTCCAATATCATACACACACACACCACACATCATTAAAATTACAACAAAATACCTGACATGAGAAAAAAAAAAGTTGCATTGATATATAGATTTGTATAATGTTCCAGTATTTTGTTTATGCAGTTACTGATATTTTCTGCTTAAAAGATTTGGGGGAAAAAATTCCATGATGGAGAAAATTATCACACTGAGGGTGTGGAAAAGTCATGTGTTGCTTCTGAGAATGTCACGCTGACTATCGCTTTCTTGCCCCCAAACACTCAATTTATTGCATGATGAACAAGCAGTAGCAGCTGACAATAACAGATTTTCCATGCAAAATGTGTGATGAGGTCTTTTCTTTTTTTTTTTTCAGTTGTTATGGGAAACAGAATCTTTGATTGGCAGACTGCAATTCCGAGTTTACATTTTAGGGCCTGATGGTCTCCTTCTGCTACCTTGGCCTGCCAGGCCAATTGGAACTGACCCCCTTCTGGGGCTCCACCACTATAAACCTGCAGATTTTCCCAGAACTGGAATTATGACAAGGGAAGCAAAAATCCGGGGTGGGGGAGAGGCAACATTCCTGTTCATTCGCCCTGCAAGAAAGCCAATCCTGCTCCTTCCCAGACCTCCCTTCTCATTTCCCTTCCTCCCCCACCCCTCCCCCAGACCTCCAATGTTCGATCCCCACCACTGCTGCAAACAGAAAGCACTGCGAGCAGGGGTGAGTAAGTTAACCCGTCACAGGTACCACAGTGGGCCCTACTTCCTTTGGGATCCTGTGCGGGAGAGGAGTGTTGCAGTGCCTGTGAGTAGGTTTGGCTGATAAGGTCCCTGCACTGTTTGCGGCATGCTCAGAGCCCTGAGGGGTGCAGCAGCAGGAAGGAGATTGGATATTAGAGGAGACGGAATAAAGGAATGGAAGGGAAGACATCCGAGGGGATGGAGGTAGATTAGAATTCGAGGTCTGCTAGGAAGGGAGGAATGGAGATTAAGAGGCCAGGGGGGGGTCCGTGTTCCACTGACAGTATCAAGAGCAGGCTCGAATTTAAGAGTTTGGCACCAGTAAGCAGGGTTAGAGAGCGGGAGGTGGGAGACCCCGGGGATTGGAAACTGGGGGGGGGGCATCCCTCTTCTCCCACCAAGCACTTTCTAAAGGCTCTTGGCGGCAGCACCCCTTCGAAGTGGACTGCTACAGCAGGCTCCTCCTTGGCCCAGTGCACTCCTCTTTGGCATAGGCACCCTAGGCTAGTGGTCCCCACTCATGTCCTGGGGGGCCCACCAGCCAGTCGGGTTTTCAGGATATCCGCAATGAATATGCATGAGAGAAAATGTGCATGTTACGGGCAAATGTTCTGATAACATGCAAATTTTCTCTCATGCATATTCATTGCGGATATCCTGAAAACCCGACTGGCTGGTGGGCCCCCAGGTCAGGGCTGGGGACCACTGCCCTAGGAAATGGCCGGTGTTGCCTCTGCCTATATTTGGACCTGACAAAGGGGCATTGAAAGGTGTCAGTGGGTTTTCTGCCTTTCTGCACACTCAAGAGCGAGTCATTCTTCAGGGATGGGAATGAGACTTCCTCAGCATGTAACAGACTCGGAACGATGCATTCCTGTGGGACCTAACTGCTGAGCAAAATTCTGGCAGGGGGCTTCTTTGACTGTTCAGCAGAGATTTCAGCCCAGATTGTTGATGCTTATGGATAATTCTCTTTGATTTTATTTCACTCAGTAAAATTCCAGTAGTTACTGTCTGTGCATGCGCATATGTATTTTTTTGTGTGTGCTCTATTTTATTTCCCCTGGTAAAAAAAATGGCATATTTAAACCTTGTCTGGATAGTCCAGACAATCTAAGTTGATCATTATGATTTGTTCTTTCACTGGGGGCCTAGCTGTACTGAATTACAAAACAAAATTTAGCTTTGAGTGTTCAACATCTTTTTCTTCACTTTCAGTGACTTCCTGGTGGTAGCAAATTCTCTTATGCCTTCCTTTATCCTAGGCTTGGCAGGCTTGAGATATGAAATAGAACACGAGCCATTAACGATGTGCATTTTAATACCTGAAATCAACTGAGTTGCCCCGGTGGAGGACGACATCTTTGTACAATGCCCGGTACAAGCCTAGGAATTGTTTTCGCTCCCGCATAAATCTATCCCGGCGGAGATCAAGAAAATCAACTATGTGTCAACAGCTGCCCATTCATTCCCAGGAAACTGTTTTAAAAAAACAGAGATCATCGTTTCCTGTCCATCCTACCAAACTTGCCCCTAGATTTATCATTTCGCTATAACGATCACCTGCAGAAAAAAAAAAAAAAAGGGGCGGGGGCGATAGTGAGCTGGCGGCCGCATGGCAGCGGCGCGTTTTCTCCTGCCGCAGCTGCTCCACGCTCTATCGCCCCCGTGGCGCCAATGAAATAGGTGTAGGTATTTCCAGCGTTCCTGCCGGCCATAATGTGCGAAACACCCGCAGCGCTACAACCCCTTATTTAACTGAACCCCGCCCAAACCCCTCCTCTTTCCCTCATTTGAATTTTAATGTGGTGATGTGGTAGTTATCACGTGCGTTGGGGCATTATCGCGTGCTGCAGTGCCTGTGAGGGTAGGTTTGGCTGACTAACGCCCTAACGCACGCGATAACAGCCCATGGCGATTTGAAAAATGACCCTATCAGATCCATGATGATGTCTGGTGGTGGGTACGGGCCCTTGCCTGAATTGTTCACCACGCGCACACAGCTCCTCTGCTTTCGTTTTTTTTAAAGATACAATACTTCTGGCAATTTGTCTAATACATCACAAATCAATCAATATTCAATAATATATAGTGACATATAAATATATTTTTCTCAATCTTTATTCATGAAAAATTATTAAAAAAACATCCCAAACAACATTTCTTCAAAATTACCCCGGATCACCAAACATTTAAAAATATCACCATACTCATTCATATCTCATACATACTACATCCCACTCACGCATAAAAAATGTTTACAGATTTTTTAACAATTCACATTAGATGCATGAGAACATCTTTCCACATTATCAATTCTTAATTATATTTCATGTATAAGCAGAGAGAGTTCAATTCCACAAAATTTTCTTCGTTCCCAGAACGCCAATGCTCTAATCCATCTTCATCCTCTCAACATGTTTCGCCTTTCCCCAGGCTTCTTCAGGAGAACTTCTGAGGAATCTCCTACTGCTTATGTATCCTCAACAACTATCCAAAGGATTTATTCATCTGAACGTCCCAAACACCTTTTCTCAGACGTACAGCCAGATGTATCCCCGACTCTTATTTCGCATCGTCTTGCAAATTTAAATGTATCTCACATTTTATATACCTTTTCAAATTACAGCGAAAAAGCACCACCACCAAAACTCAAAAAAACGCCGCCATCGAGTGAATCAACGTTCCCTTCTGGGAACGAAGAAAATTTTGTGGAATTGAACTCTCTCTGCTTATAATGAAATATAATTAAGAATTGATAATGTGGAAAGATGTTCTCATGCATCTAATGTGAATTGTTAAAAAATTTGTAAACATTTTTTATGCAGTAGAATGTGTGAGTGGGATGTAGTATGTATGAGATATAGTATGGTGATATTTTTAAATGTTTGGTGATCCGGGGTAATTTTGAAGAAATGTTGTTTGGGATGTTTTTTAATAATTTTTCATGAATAAAGATTGAGAAAAATATATTTATATGTCACTATATATTATTGAATATTCGTTTTTTTAAAGGCAAAGCAGTTATTCTGATTTTACTTCCTCGTTCCAGGACCTTTTGAATTTTTGGCAACACATTAAAAAAAACAAACAAAAAAAAAAAAACCAGAGAAAATATGTCACATTGCATATTCAGAACTAGTTCTGTATGATTTTGCCTGTTTTGGTGTTTTTGGTCTTGGGCTTCCTTTATAAGGGAAATCATATTTCAAGGCTTAATGGCAATTGGAAAATAAATTTCAGGAGGGCACAGGCTGCAGTGCAAGCTGTGCATCAGAGAATCAAGTAAAGAGAGGGCTGGAAGCACCTCAAGAAGTAACTCACTTTATTCCCCATCTCAAAGCAGCCCCCACTCTGTTTAAGCTATGCTAGACATGCTTTGGCACAAGGCAGGAGACCCCAGCATTTCCCTGAGCTTGTTGTAATTCTATTTATTTATTTAAAAGATTTATATTTCTGCCTCTTCAAAGTTCGAGGCAGGTCACATAATGTACATTCATAAAGATTTTATAGATGAACAAAATCACAGACTAAACAAGCAATAAAGCTCAGGGAACAATCAAAGGATACTCGCACAAGACTGCCTATAATGGGTGGTCGCTATCTCAGTAGTAGGTTCTCCATTAAAAGGACATTAGTTGCTGCTAAATGCTCCTTTGACAAGATGAGTTTTCAATATTTTTTTTTAAGTTTAGCCTTATTAGCAGTCATTCTGATTTCCTCGGGGCATCTGTTCAGGTCCAGCTGTGGAAAAAGCACGAGTTCTAGTCTCAACGAGGTGAGCAAGTTTTATTGAGGGCATCTTGGGCAGACCCTTATTCACAGACCTTAGGCTTCACAACGCTGGTAAAAGAGAAGTCAAGAACTCAGTCATAGTTTCTCCAGATTGTAAAGCAAAAAATGCATCAGACAAACAATTCTATATTTCAGACGCCAGAGAATAGGGAGGGAGCCAATGGAGGGAGTGAGGAATAGGAGTAATATGGGTATAGAAACTAACTCCGGTTAATATTTGAGCAGCAGAGTTCTGAATTATCTGTAAAGATCTCAGTGCATTATGAGAAAGTCCAAAAAACAGAGCATTACAGGAATCAAAAGAAAGGAATATTAGTGACTATAGCGTAGTCAAGGTTTGAGTCTACATAAAAGATGATGCAATTTGAAGAATGCAGATTTTACCTTATTTTTCAAATGATCAAGTGTAGATAGGGCTGTGTCATTGGTAACACTTAAACTGCCTACTACATTCTTTATTGGTAAAGAACAACCATCCAAAAACAAAAGACACAGGGCAATTAAGTTCTAGTACTTAAGTATTACCTAATACTTTTTGTCCTGCTCCCACTGGCATGAGACCATGACCAAACAATCATTCTTTTTACATTTCCACTCTGTATATCTGAAGACTGCTTCCAGGTCACTCCTTGATCCTCCAGGCTAAATAAACTCAACTCCTTCATCTTTCCTTATAGGTCAAACTGTCTAGACCAGTTATTCTCAACCAGGCTCTTGAGGACATGTGCAATGAATATGCATGAGATATATTTGCATGCAATGGAGACAGTGCTTGCAAATATATCTCGTGCATATTCATTGCGGATATTCCGACAACCAGACTGGCTAGGTGGTCACCAGGGGTCAGGATGAGAAGCACAGAATTACACCACCTGTTTATTATTATTTGTAGTTGAAATAATCCATAGCAGCTCATGAATGAAAAGCAATGTCATGTTGTGTGATAATTTCCCTAAAGCACAACAGATTTCACTACAGAGCATAAGAAATGCCCCTGCTGGGTCAGACCAAAGGTCCATCGAGCCCTGCATCCTGTCTCCGACAGTGGCCAGTTCAGGTCGCTTGGCAGTACCCAGCAGATCCTAACGGGGAGATACATTCCCTGTTGTTCACTCTCGATGATTTATTATTTAAAAAATAATAAAAATAGTTTTCCACAAATTCCTAAGAAATATCTCAATACCTAAAGGGAGGGGAGAATCAATAAATGAGGTGAGTTTAAGCTGTGTTGCTGCTGTGCTTAAATTAACTTTATTTATTGACGTCCTCCCTCGTATTTTTATTAATCTGGTTTGTTGATCCCCTGGCTTAAGGAAGAAAGTACAGTCAGCTTGTGGCCTTGCAGCAATGTACCTTAAAACTGCAGCAACCTGAACTCTGATGTAAGTATTAAATTGAAAAGAATCCTTATTTTGAAGAGTTTTATGAAATTCATGCAGACTGCCAAGGTCAGGACTTCACTGTCTTGCTAAATGAGGGGACATTTGAAGAAATGACTGCGCAGGTGTGCCCATATCTTGAGTACCAGACTACGCAATGGCAATTATTGGTTCCTGAGCAACCATAGATGGATTTGAAAGGGTAAGTTCGTTGTCCACTAATACTATCTTGTCGTTATTCTTTTTTTTTTTTTTAGAATTCGGATTGAACATTCCAAATGATCTATTCCTTTACATTTTATATTCCAGGGGATCATTTTTAGCTCTGCCTACTGAGTACCACCATTTATCTCTGTGCTTTGCAATGACATTGTAGGGTCTTGTGCCCAGGGCATAGCAGCGGTTTGCTGTGCACACTTATCCTTCCAGTGTGTCTGGTGGGAGCAGGGGATATCGCAGTGCATTGGTTCCCAAAATTCAGTCCACGAGATTCTCCCCACAAACAGCCTGCTTTTGAGGATATCCATAATGAATATTACGCAGCAGTGCAGTAGATGAATGCAAAGAAAGATCTATTGGCCTATCCAGTCTGCAAAGTCATGAGGCTTCTTTGCACATGTTTGCTGTAAAATAAACTATTTTATCGTTCCAGGAAGATAGTAGATTTATTGATTTGAATCAGTGATTCCCAAACCAGTCTGCTAGTCAGGATGTCAGTGCCTGGGACATATTTGGGTACTCTGGAAATGCAATACATTGTGGCTAGGTTCCAGTACCACAAAAACTGTGCAGGCCTTCCCAAGATCTGCTGGGTAAAGTTCATCAGATAGTCTCCTCTCTCCCCATGAATCTCTGTGAGATCCAGTACGGATCAGTGGGTAATCCATATCGGATTTGCTAAAAGCAATGTCACACAAATTTTGCCAGCAGCATGGTCTCTCTCTTTCTTTTTAACTAGGTTTGTTGGATGCATCTGACAAAACTGAAGACTTTCTATGGGCTTGGTGAATCACTTCTCAAACCTCATTTGAAAATAATGTGTGCATTCCCATTCCTCACTTTTGGATCTCTGTTGATTATATACCTATGGCTAGTGGAGGCTTGGTCCCTTATTGCAAGAGCATGTCCATCTATTGCTACTGCCTCTCCAGGTATAAAAATGACTTTTTTTTTTTTTGGGGGGGGGGGGGGGGGGAAGAGATACAGTAAGAGTGGCCAGATATAAAATGCTTATCATTTACTGGTAGCCATATGAAATTGTATACTCCAGTTCCATCAGCTTGTATGATCATTAAATTCGTATTAAGACAAATTAATTAGCTGCATTGTTTAATTTATGCATAATGCACATTAGGGTGTTGTAATGTAACAACCATATCAGCTAAATTGTATTTAATACGGAATGAATGTATTCCCTGTGCATATGCATTAAGAAAAGGACCAAAATGACAAGACTAGAAAGATTACTGTGCCAAAAGGAAAAAAAACGTGAAGGAACGCGCCGTGGCGTAGGGGTTTGGTAGCTGGTACTTGCCATGGTGGTCCCGGAGAAACTGAAATGCAAGTAGATTATGACGATAGCCTCTATGGGACCGAGAAATAAAGCAGGGTATTAAACACTGGAGGCCCATTTAGGACCCTTCTTCACACGACTTGCATGAGCTCAAAAGCTGCTGTACTGCAAAATTTTGTTTTCCCCCCATTTTGGTTGAACCAGTGGTATCGCATAATCTACTAAGAGCCAGATGGAAAATTGCTGTGTGACACTTTATGGCAGCGATGCCAGTGAAAGAGAGCGACACTGCACTCTCTGCATGACAGAATAAAGGGTTTATACAGCGGGGCTTCCAACCAGTTGCATTAAGGGAATTAGATCATGGCTTATTTAATGGCGCGATGTATGCTTATTATTGTACAGGTAGAACGGTGGTCTTCGATCCAGTCCTCTGGGAGCCCTCACTATCCGGTTCAGGTTTCCAGCATATCAACAACAAATACATCTAGGAGTGAATGCAGAACAAGGAGTTTAAAAGAAAATCTGCATTAAGAAAATGATAAAACAGGACATAAACTTGAATAAAAGGTTTGCATGTCAGGTAAAAAAAGAGAAAAAAAAATACCAGGCAGGAGAGATGTGCTTTCAGTACAGTTTTGAGAACAGGGCTCTGCTAGGGAGGATGAGCTGCTAGTGGTGATGTTGGTACGAGGAGTGGAAATGCATGGAAGTGAGCTGAGCATGCTGAATTTTTACATGGAATGGGTCGTTCTCACAATGCAGTGCACCGAGTATAAAATCCTGGTTTGCTCCAAAGCTGAAATAAATCTCTCTCTTTTATTTAGGATTGCCCATTGGCTTTTGTTAGGGGAAATCGGAACCTCAAGTCCCATCGTGCAATCAGCAATGGAGTAAATCCAGGACTGAATCAACCTGTCCTGAAAAAAAATGGAGCCTGTTGGCAACCTTACTCTCATTAGAGCAGAGTGCGAGTCCCTCCAGGATGGGAGACGGGTGGAGGGGGGAGCGCGGGGAAATGTTAGCCAGGTGCCATTTATAGGAGGTAAGGTGGAGACTGGAAGGATGAAGGGAATCCTCACAGTCTTGCAGATCCTTTCATCTGTGGGTCACTGGTTCAAATCCAGCTCAGGATTGGTGGAGTCCTTAATTGAAATGAGGTGGTGGTCTCAGCCTAGTTCTGTGGGCCACAGCAGAAGAGTTCACATCCAAGCTCCTGTCAGGCTCCTATAGACCTGAGTTCTGCTGCATGCCTGATCACTGATTTGTAACAACAGAGGCAGAGCAAGTGTGGCATCAGCACTGCCTTTGCACTCATGCTTTTATTTATATTGTGATTTTTCAGGCACTTCAAAGCAGATTATATTCAAGTACTGGAGGTATTTCTCTGTCTGCAAGGACTCTCAATCTAAGGGCCACCTTTACTAAGGCTTAGCTCCCATTCTGTGTCTATGGGAAAAATGAGGCCCTAAGTTTGTACTTGAGGCAATGGAGGGCAGAGTGATTTGCCCAAAGTCACAAAGAGCGACAACAGGATTTAAACCCTGGCTAACCTTGCTCACAGCTCCCTGCTCCCAGCTACTAGGCTACTCCTCCACCCCAGATCTGGCCATCTGTGGTGGCAGCAAAGGTCTCTGATGACAAACAGCACAGCGGCAAAACAATTTAATTAAGCTGGCAAAGAGTAGAACTGATTGGCTAGGTGGGAAAAACTTCTAAAAGAATCCAGCTTTGGCTCCAGTGAACCAGGAAGGAAAAATGTTATTGCTGTCTTCTTAGCTGCCTGCTTTAACTGGGCTTTGGTGTCAAGGATGGTGCCCGACGAGGCACTTTGCTCTGAAGTTCTCGCTGTGTAAACTTTCTTTGCTGGCACACTTCATCTTCCCTTTTGCAGGCTTGTTCCCACTGATTTTAATTACAATTCCTACATGTTTATTCCAATATCGCTTTCAAGCACATTTAACATCCTGTTTCCTTTTCGGAAACCAGTTCCAAAAATGCTTTCAAACCCTTCTCATTTATTTTCCGATCGTACCTCAATTGTTTCCGTTCCGGTCATGCAAATAGGCAAATCCCTGTCCATGAGCACAGTTTTCTCATTTTCACTTCACACCTTCTTTTTTTTTTTTTTAATTAATGTATGCAACCATGTTCTACACTTTCCTGCTCTGTGTTTTTAGGTTTTAAACTTAGACATGTTAGTCTGTCTGCTGCCTTGGCAACAGCACAAGACCGGATCACATGGGAGACCCGGGGAGAGACAGCATCAGGATTCAGACATAGTAGGGGTATTGGGGGGGGGGGGGGTCTGGGCATGCCACAGAGATTTGCAGGTGATGGCTGGGGCGGGGCAGAGGGCCGTGTGTGTGTGTGTGTGTGTGTGTGTGTGTGTGTGTGTGTGTTTTGCATAGAGTTCAGGACAGCAATGGGGGGGGGGGGGGATTTGAAATTAAGGAGAAAAGGGGTATGGGCTTTTGATCAGGAGGCAAAAGGTGACAATAAGAGGAATGTTACTTATTTGACAAACAGCTGTGCTTTTCCTCGCTATGCTAGAACTGAATTCTGCAGTTCTGTAAATAAAGATAGGATTTAAAAAATATACTATTCATGATCTGGGCTCTATACCATACTCTGGGCGGGCAGGAGGCAGGTCCAGATTTAAGATTATGGAAGCCATAGGCAGGGTAACAAGGACGCAGGGTTTCAGCCCCGGAAGTCAGAGAGCAGCACGGGGAATCCTGTATTTTTGAGCACCTTCAGAACTTAGCACCCTCCTCACTTACCTATGTTGCCCTATGCCTACATATGGCCCTGGTAGGAGGTGCTATAGATCATGGGAGTGGGGGGGGGGGGGGGGGGTTATCCATTTTCCCTTGACCTTCTGAAATGTTTGACAACCTCATCTACAAAAGTGATCCAGTAATTCCTGCCCACCGGCAAATCCCCAGACTGTGGGAGTAGGAAGGTGATCGCGAATCATGACTTTTCACTGTACCAAGCTCCTGTCATGCCCATGCCATTTACCTTCAGCTTGTTATAAGATTTTTATGCTATTTGGTATGGATGCTGCTCTGGTAAAGATGATCGTTGATGTGGGCAATCTCACATTAGTGGTCGCGTCACCTCTGTTACAGAGAGGGAAAATAACAGCCACCTCTGGAGTGCAAATTATTTATATAGTTGTGCATCACGCCTAACTTTGAGAAAGGTATTTCTCTTTGCATATTTTCATGAGGCGTATTTCAGTAAATGTGGGTGAATGCTTTCACTTGTTTTCTTATGTCATTTACATGCTAATAGGTAATTATATAGCTGGGAGACACCTCTTATTTAATAATAGTGCTGCCTCAAGTTCTAGGCTACATACTTTAAACTTGACTCGAGACCATTACTGCAAAAGCCAAGAAGCAGCCTACCGAGACCTGCTATTGTGCAGGACCAGTGGATTTTAAAAGTCTAAAGTAGTTACTTAACAACCTTTTCCTTAAAGAATAACAATTGTGTGCATGAGGGGCTGGGTAGGGGCATGCCCTCCACATCCTAGTGTCACAGTCCATGGTTGTCCTATCGAGTAAAGCAGCGCTACTGACAAAATAATAGCACAGTTGGGATGCAACTTTCAAGCAACCGTATTCTTTATCTACATGTTGCGGGAATTCTGGCTGCCTCTGGTGGGCTTCAAACGTAAATGAGAAGTAGTGCCAGTGATTAGGAAGTCCATATTCAGAAGCATTTGGCCAGATAACTCAGAAGTTACCCGGCAAAATTAAGATCTGGGCACATATCTGTCTAAATTCTAGCTGGATAACTTTTTCTCCAGCTAAAAATTGGCTGCAAAAGTTAGGGGGCGTTCTGGGGACATAACAGGGAGGAACTGAGTTAGCCAGATAAATTATCTGGCTAACTCTGATATTCAGCGGCTGAATATGGACCTCCCGGTGCAACTTCACAAGAAATATCTCTCACACACACACACACACACACACACACACACACACGTGGAGAAAGAGTCTCAGCTATTGCATAGGGCAACACCTACTGGTTAGACTGTGGATGACCGCTAAGGGATCTGGAGCCTTCCTGGGGAATGGGCTAGAGGGAAAGGAGGCAGGGGGTCCTAGGTTAAAGAGGAAGAACACCCCCAGGGTCGTTGAGAATAACAGCAGACTTGGACTCCAAAGCCCATAGAGTCTGCCCAGTTTACTTCCAGGTGCAGTGCAATAGACCCCCAGCGGATCTCTGCCTTTCTTCTTCATGGCTAAGAATTCACGATCCCTCATTTCAGAACATAAATGGCACCATCTGTTTTCACTTATGCTGTCATTGGTGTAGTTGAGTTCAACGTCATTTGTGACGTGGTGCTTGTGGTGTTTCTTGATTTGTGATTGTCTTTATATATGCATTGTGACAGCTCGCGCATCATTCCCAAGCTAGCCGCCATTTCGTGATGATCTAGAAAGCACTATAACAAGGTGCGATCATTTGGCATATCTTGTGTGTGCCTGAGATGTAATAACTTCCAGGCAGCTATTATTTTGTTGTAGAAGTGAGGTTGGGGCTGGGTTAATGTTTTTAATTATTTTTATTTTTTTTTGCTTATTTTCAAAAGTGGGTGAAGACGGGCCACGTCCGCTGAAACACAGGCCTGTGTCGGGTGATATCGTGAAGGAATGAAAGTGACAGAGAGACCCTGGGGCATCTAGTATCATAGATATGTGTTTAATTTTAATTTGAACTGGCAAATGAATGAATAATAGAGAGAGTGCTTCCCTCCTAATCCCTGATCCCCACATGTGCACCCCGAGTCTGGCTACTACTGTCACTGCTGAGTGATCTCTGGGACTGCTCCTCCCCCCCAGGGTGGTGAATGCCACCTCCTCCCAAGGGTGCAGGAGCAGTGCTTGGAAATCAGACCTGGGTTTCTCAGATGGTAGAAATCTTGAGTCTCTCACCTGGCAGTGCACGGTCAGAGAGCCCTAGAGCCTGCCCGGGAAACTGGCACAGCCCCACTCGGTCTTTGCTCAGGTGGGCGTGACGCCTGGAACAGCCTCCCTGCGTCGGTGGGTTTGGCCATGTTCGAGCCCAACTTTGGTGGAGGGGAGGAAGGAGGGGAAGAGGTGCCTGGAAGTTTCCTCATGCCCCTATGGGCTTAAGAACATAAGAAGATGCCATACTGGGTCAGACCAAGGGTCCATCAAGCCCAGCATCCTGTTTCCAACAGTGGCCAATCCAGGCCATAAGAACCTGGCAAGTACCCAAACACTAAGTCTATTCTACCTCACTTCGAACCAGGGCTGGGATTGAGTGCAATAAGACTTCATACGTGACTACCAGGGGATTCCCCCCCCCCCCCCCCCCCCCCGTCTTACATCCCTTCCAATTTGGTTTAGTCCAGCCATTGCAGCAACAGTGCTTGGCCAAGGGGGCCATGCAATCAAAGCCCCTAAATCTTGCCATTCAGCATTGGGCCATGGCATTGCCAGCCCTGGCCCACCCAGGGAGCAGAAGGCCTGAGCCAGGACTCGAAGTGACTGTGCCGCCCAGCCGGCCCCAGAAGCTCATCTGTTGGAAGAGTTGGGTTACTGCTTCCTTAGGTAGCTGCCGCCTCAAAGCAGAGATCTTCGCCGGGCAGCTCTCGGAATAAACCCTAAATGGGACTGGGCTAATCTTCTCAATGAGATGGAGAGAACAATTTCTCTTTTCTTACAGTGGTTCTGCCTCTCTCCTGAGAGGCTATTTTTAAAACGGAAGCCCAACCCCAAAACAATGCAAGAATTCTTCTGCATTCCTTCTTAGGCCCACCCTAATCATCTCCCAACGACCTTCACCTCCCTCTCCTGCATCCCAGTGCAGCCACTTTTCTACAGAAAGGCTCGGCATCCGAAAGGAACAAACTTGCAGATGTGGGTAACTAGGAATTCTGTTCTTAAATGGCAGAAAAATCTACCTTGGCCCAAATCTGCATGCTTTTACAGGCCTGCCTTTTGAATTGATTTTTTTTTTTAAAAGCCAAACAAATAAACCCCAATATATATATATATATATATTTTTTTTTTATAGTCCTCTCAGGGCCTGATTTAGCGTGCTCAATGGTCTGTGTTTATAGTAGAAAAAGCTTAGCAGATAAAGCCCTTACGTCTGTTCTCATTTTTCTCAGGAGGTCGCCTTCTGTTCTGCCTCATTCCGTCAGTCTAACTTCTGCTCACCTCACTTTTGCTTTCGTGTTGCCCACCAGATCTTGTGAGGTCTTCCTTCCTTCCACTTTATTCTATTGCCTTCCTCGCCTGCCTCTGTCTTTTCTAAGCCTGGCGGCTAAGCCTCCTCGGCTGCAGCAGTGTAAGGAATTCAATATCCTTTCATTATTTCCTGAGTACTAGCCTGTGACACTTTCTGTCCTCTGCTACTCAACCAGTTTTTTTCCTCTACTGTAAATTAATTGTTTGACTTCTTCCTTTCTCTCTGTTGCCCATTCCCCAGTTACAAGTTGGGATTTGTTCGTTTGTTTGGAGGGGTTTTTTTTCATGTTTAAACTTCTCTTGTGTGTTTCTAGTGCACTTCTTTCTCTTCTCAGAGAGTCAGTTTATTTTTCCTTAGCGTTATGCATGGGGAAAGATGTTGTTATGTCATTTCATTTCTGTTTTATATTTATATAATTTCTTTAGCCCGTGTATCTTGTTTGGTTTTTTTGGTTTTATGTTTTTACTGTGCATGTATCTTTTTTTGCAAGTGTCTACTTTGATGGATTTTGCTAATAGCACCTGCCAAAATGCTTTAGCATGTGTTGAAACAACATAAAAGACACAAATAATATTTTACTAGGCCTCTTTTGTGTTTTAGATGGGAAACAAACCAAAATAAAACATGAAATGTTATTGATGTGTTCATGTAGTTTTAAGATGACAGCACGTTCATATATTTTTACTTCTGATAGCTTTGGGTCAATTACCTTTGACTGAGCCTCTGACTTTCCACTTCCCTCTTTGCTTTGGAGCAAAGATTTTATGCGTCTATAATCCCGTACCATCCTGGTGCCACCTTTGGTAGCAGTTCTGAACACCACCAAGACAACAATGCTTCTATATGCTTCTGCTTCAAACAAACAAAAAAAAGAAAGCCACATTATCCTTTTGGTAGCACCAGAAGATGAATGACCAGCATTAGAAGAATTCTGTAGCCGGCAAAGCCTGTGGCAGTGTTAATGTGCCATGCAACTGGAGCATCTCACTGTAGATATCACATCAATCCTAAGGGAAATCAGAAGGAAATCAACAACTTTCTAGATGTTGATTTGATCCCGGCTCTTTTCAGTCAGGCTGGGAATCCCATTAGCAGTTATAGCTGGCAGAGTTGGGTAGTTGACCCTATCAGTCACACATGATGCTTCATTACTGGGAAAAATGAGAACTCAGGGTAGCGGGGACTCGAATGGAAAATGCAATTAAGAATCTTGTCTGTCTCTGAAAAAGTTGTATCACTGTTTTCTTTAGTCAGTAGAGGGACAGTATCACAAGCAAAAGAAAGGAAGAAAACATGTAAAATGCATGGTAGGTTGTGTGGTGCTATTCAACATGGAGCAGGAAATAATGGACTCAGAGAGTTAAGGTGCTCCATAGAGGTAAGCTTATAATGTCCAAAGAAGCATGACATCTGAATGCTATTGGACCTCCCTGGATGATGAGTCTAGGATGATCTCAGATGAAGGTTCACTGCATATTCTTCTGTCTACTGGAGTAGCAATGTGGTTAGGGCTGTTGGTTCAGAAATTATTTGTGGTTTCCAAGACACTGTGGACTCTGAGCATCTAAGAGCTCTCTGATCAGAGTATCCCTGTTTAGCATCCATTTGGAAAAATGAAGCCTAGCAATAAGCCGCCTTAAAAATCCTCAGAAGGAACTGGTTGGATCCCCTTTTTACCCAGCTACTGATCATGACATATTGACCCCCAGGTCAGTTGAGTGGGAAAAAAAAACAAAAAATGTAAACATGGTAGAAGTCTGCTGCTGGGTAGAAAATGGTGGTGCCCATCAGCTGAGAAGCAGGAGTTCAGATGCCATATATATATAATTTTTTTTTTTTTTTTGCTGCACATTCATTGTCCAGCAAGGAAAAAGTACATGTACTTTCCTCTGGCAGGAACCTGGGAGGGGATCAGCACATTCAAGCGTCCGAAGATCGCTACTCTCAGCAATTGTATCTTTTGAGAAAGACAGTTTGTTTGGTTAATAATTAGTGACACTACATATTCCTTCTGCACAATTCTCTTGTCATGCCTGGTGTGTGGCGAACAGTGCATTCCCTGTTATTACTATCCATAGTCGGGACTGGCTGTTAAAAGTTGAGCGTCTAGGATTTTATTATCTATGAATTAAAATAGTTATGGCTGGCTGCACCTAATGAAAAAAGCTGTCATCTAGCACACTGTAATATTTAAATTAGTCAAATAGCTTTTATGATGTTTAATGAATACAAGGTCCTAGAGTTTGCCAACTGGCTGGAGATTTTCAGGACAGGTGGCTCTGGTCCTGGTTTCAACATTCTTCTCCCTCATTGCATGCTGGAACTTGTAGTTCTAATTTCTCTATTGCATTTCCTAAGAAAAGCAAGACTTTAAGTCCATGCATGATGTGGGGATCAATTCCAGGACTGGATCTGCAGGTCCTGGAAATCTGCAGCCAGTGAGCAACCCTACATGAGATACAGTGCAGGCCATGTACAAGAACTCTTGCAATAAAAACTGTGCCTTTCTAGATATAAAAATCTGCTCATGAAATTATGAATGCATTTTGCTGAAAATGATAATTCTATGCTGTACAAAAACATTCTGCTATGAGAAATCCATCTTAATCGATACAAGTGGCAAACTGCAAAAAGAATCATGGAGGGGGGGGGGGATGGTGGAGGGGGAGGCCACCTGTGGCTGGCATTGACTACTCCTGAGCCATAGGGAGGAGATTCCCAGGACTACACCAGCTACCCTTGGCCTCATGTGAAGCTGCAGGTATCATGTTTTGGTTCTTTTTACAGCACTCACTATAATGGCCACCATCCTTTATTGGACTGTGTGCATAATTTACTTTGGAAAACACTGCTGTTATGTTTAGTAAAGCTAAGGCTTTTATTCTCCCTAAAGGCACACCAGATGTCTGTAGGACAACTGGAAGTCCCCTAACACGGCACCCATACACATGGGGCAATTTCCTTAATACATATTTGGATTTATTTTTGAATAGGAAATTCACATGAAGGTGGATAAAGCATATTAGAAAGGTAACATAAGTCAAAGACCCATGGGTGTAACAGTTGGTTAGCTCGAAAGAAGAACCGAGGGGGGAGGGGCATATTCAATCTCCTCCTAAGACTGGAGGGTTGCCAGTGTACCGCCAATTTTTAAAAAGGGATCAAGGGTTGATCCAGGAAATTACAGACCAGTGAGTCGGACTCCCGTGCCAGGCAAAACGGTAGAAACAATCACAAAGAACAAAATTGCTGAACATATAGATAAGCATAGTTTAATAATGGGACAAAGCCAATATGGATTTAGCCCAGGGACGTCTTGCTTCATAAATTTGCTACAATTTTTTGAAGGAGTAAATAAACATTTTATTTATTTATTTAGAAACTTTTATATACCGGTATTAGTAGGGGACATCATACTGGCTTACATTTGAACAATTAGGCTGGAAAATACATATTAACAGGGAATAGGAACTGGGAGGGGGGTAACAAAGTGCAGCATGGAAATATAGATTAACAAAACAACGAGGTCCTTAACCTAAGGAATGTATAATCACCATGTAGTGGTGCATGACAAGATGGGGGAAGATCTATTCTGGATAGGCTCGTTTAAATAACCAAGTTTTTAACTTCTTTTTAAATTTGATCGCACATGGTTAGGGGGCAGGGAGTTCCAGAGAGCGGGACCAGCAATTGAGAGGAGAGATGGGCTATTTTCAGTGAGGGTACAAGTAGGGTGCCTTTGTGGGTGGTTCTGGTAAGTCGGGTAGTGTGGATTTCCATCTGGTTAAAAGATATGAAAACAGAGAGTAGGGATAAATGGTAAATTTTCCTAGAGGAGAAAGATGAATAGTGGAGTGCCCCAGGGATCTGTTCTGGGACTGATGCTTTTTAATATATTTATTAACGACCTGGAAATGGGAACAACAAGTGAGGTGATCAAATTTGCAGATGACACTAAATTATTCAAAGTTGTTAAATCATAAGAAGATTTTGAGAAATTGCAAGAAGACCTTGCAAAACCGGGAGACTGGGCATGCAAATGGCAAATGAAATGTAATGTGAACAAGTGCAAAGTGATGCACTTAGGGATGAGTAACCCAAATTATAGCTCCTTAATGCCAGCTTCCACATTAGGAGTCACCACTCAGGAAAAGGATCCTAGGTGTCATTGTTGAAAATATATTGAAATCTTCTGTTCAGTGTGCAGCAACAATCAAGAAAGCAAATAGATTGCTAGGGATTATCAGGAAAGAAATGGAGAATAAAACAGAGACTATCATAATGCCTCTGTGTCACTCCATGGTGTGATCTCATCTTGAGTAATGTGTGCAGTTCTGGTCACCACATCTCAAAAAAGATATAGCAGAATTAGGAAAGGTACAGAGAACGGCGAACAAAATGATAAAGGGGATGAATCGATTCCCCTATGAGAAAAAGCTAAAGAGGTTAGGACTCTTCAGCTTGGAGAATAGACGACTGAGGGGAGATATGACAGCGGTTTATAAAATGACTGGAATAGAACAAGTAAACATTAATCAGTTGTTTACTCTTTCAAAGAGTACAAAGACCAGGGGACATTCAATGAAGTTACTTGGTGATACATTTAAAACTAATAAAAATATGTTTTTACTCAATGCATAATTAAGCTCTGGAATCCGTTGTCAGAGGATGCACTGAAAGCTGTTAGAGTACCTGCATTTAAAAAAAGGTTTGGACAAGTTCCTGGAGGAAAAGTCCATAAACCTTTATTAAGATGGATTTGCAGAAACCCATGCTTATCCTTGGGATAAGCAGCTTGGAATCTCTCTACCCCCTGGGATCCTGCCAGGTGCTTGTGACCTGGATTGGTCACTGTTGGAAACAGGATTCTGGACTTAATGGACCTTTGGTCTGACCTAGTATGGCAAGTATTATGTTCTTATATAATTACCTAATGGCTGTCTCTAGGTGGTTATTCAGAGGAAGGAGGAGAAAACAGATTGCATCTGTAACCATTTATGTCGACAGTGAATAAACAAATTGTCTTCTAGCAGTGATCAGTCTAGCTTCATCCACTGTTTGCAAAATGTGTCTCATGCATATTCATTGTTAGGGATGTCTTTTCATCTGGAACAAAACACAACATTTCTTATTTTTCTTTAATTTTGTTTTAAAAATGAAATGATAGAAAAAAACAAACAAAATTCCATTCATTTTGTTTACAAACATTTAAAAAAGAGGAAATAGCCACCAACCCCAGGGCCGCCTCCCCTCATCACAAAATTTATGAGTCTAAAAAATTAAACAAAGTCCTGCTGGGTATTTTCCTTGTTCCTCCTATCCATCCGGCCCCCTCCCTCAGCTTGTGTGAAATTGTAAAAGCATCTTCACGGGGCAGGAGCGATCCCCACATGCTCCTGCCCTGCTGGTGCTCTATTCAAAATGGCATCAATGGGCCCTGAGGCCAGCAGCCGTTTAGTTGTACAGAGGTCCCTCTGTAGGGAGGTACAGATCCATTGCTATACAACAAAACTGCGCCGGCCTCAGGACCCACTGGCACCGTTTGGAATAGAGCACCGGCCGGACAGGAGCACGTGGGGATCGCTCCTACCCCGTGAAGACGCTTACAACTGCGGATAAGAAAAGTTTGCTTGATTTTGCAATCCATGCCTTACCTGTCAAAACTTTTTTTTATATAATGTTCATGGACTGACAACATAATTTTGTGTTATTTTTGTTTATTTGTTTCCATGTTTTGAATGATTTTTATGTGATTGTGTTACTTGCCTAGAATGGCTGATACTGCGACAGGCAGGTTAAAAGTAACTGTAAATAAATGTAAAAAACCCACATCACCATCTAAAGAGAACAAAAAATGAAATAAAACTCCACCCCCCACCCCCCCATTCATTGCAGAAATTCACTGCGTCCTTTCCCTTTGAAAAACTGCCTCAGGAAAAAGTGCCCACAGACTTTGTTGTACCTGCTTTTTCTTTGGGGATTTCTTTTTTTTTTTTTTCCCAAGAGGAAAACAAGGCGTATAGTTTTGAAAATGTAAAAGTCCATGTGTTGTTGGTCTCCCAACCCCTTCCCCCTCCTCTCTCCCTGACTCCACCCCCGAGAATGCCGGGTAAAATTCCACCTGTTGAATTGAGGTTGGCCAATCTTCAAAGAGTCCATATCTATAAGTGGCTTTGAAAGTTGCTCTCCCAGTGTTTGTCCGCTGGGAAGGTATACGTTTCCGGAGCATCTGCACTGGTAAAGCAGCGCTTTTCATGCAGCAATGGCCTTTTTAAGGTTACCTGCCTGTAAGCTTGTACGTGAGTCTGTCCTCCTGTTCATGTGTAAATATACTCGTATTGAGTGGAAACGTTCCCAGGGGTAGGGCTGGAGCGTGCATACTTTTTGATTTGAAAAAGCACGCGTGTAAAATTTCCAGAGCGATTTGCATGGACGTTTTAACGGACATGTTGGGGGGGGGGGGGGAAGAGTGAGAGGTGAGGTAGTTTCTGTGGGCTAAATTTTCAAAACCAACCTATGGGTGCGAGTCCGCCTAGAACACGAGCAGAACTTGCTCGCATGCTCGCTGGCTAAATTACGCGGAATGCTGCAAAATTATGCCCCTAAAAATAATTAAAATAAATGTATTTTCCTTGAGAATACCTATTAGAAGGCTACTGCACCAACTCCACTGAGAGGCCCAGGAGACAGAAGTCTCCTGTGTTTTGTGTTATTTTGCAGTCACTCTGTTAATCTCATGTGATCCGCGTTGAGACAGTGCTGAAAGCAGAGCGCGCCAGTCTCTCTGGTTTTATACCCAAGTCATTTCCATGGGGAAGCTTTGCCTTGACATAAGTTGTTGATCCAATCATTGTTAAATTCTGGATTTTTGTCCCTTAACGTTGTTTTCAGAGGGCCGTGCTGTGTTATGACTAAGTGACATCACGTCCTGTGGGCCTGCTACTGTAGTTGCTGGCTAATGAGGACTTTTGAGATTTAACGCTGACAAGTGACAGCCAAGCATATGCTATCCAAAGGCTGCATGAGAAAGAGGTCGTAAAAAAGAAATTGTGAAGTACCTGTGTATGCACAGTGCAGGCAAAGGATCTTTTAATACTTCACATTTCTATAGAGAATAAAAACAGCCACTGTAGCTGGGACGGGGATTCGATAACACTGTGCGCTCCCATGGGGAGAAGCCCGAGTTTGGATTCCTGGCTCAGATCTTCCCTTGCCAAGTTCGGCCCGAGCTGGGGAAGCCATGTAGGCAGCATTCACAGCCCCTGGAGGGAGATCAAGTCAGGGACATCTATGGCTGGAGTGAGGGGACTTCTTTGCAAGGTTCCAGAAGGAGGCCTCTGTGTGTGGTCCCCCTCTCCGGCTGAGGATTGTTACAGCAATGGCCGAGCTACGTGAGTTGAGTAAGAATGACTGCCTAGTTGTGCCTAAACCCCATCCCTCTGGAATGCAGTGGCTCTCCCGCTTACGGTGTCTGAGGCAGCAAGTTTGTGTAACGGGGTTTCTGATGTTACTAGTAGAGTCGCCGAGTATCCTAGAGTGAGGCCTAGAAAAAGAAATTCTCCTTCCTGCCAGGTCTCCTGTGAGTGGTACGGAGCGTGATGAGTCCAAAAGGTTGGTGCTTTTCAAGAGCTCCAACTCTATGTATAAAACTTCCTTTCCACAGACGTCCCGGTGTTGTCGAGCATTGAAAGGTAAGAATGAGTTGTGGTTTTGTTGAGCTATTTCTCTGTATTTCCTTTTTTCTTTGCACTCTTCTCCCCTTTCCTCTTATATCTGTTTCAATGTTTGTCAGTTTTGTGTTGCAGTACTGTGTCAGAATTTTAGCATAGTTGTTTCCTTGCCTTGTTTTGGTAGTGCAGAAGGATAGTGTTACGGCTAGTGCGGTTACTGGACTCCTCGAAGGTTCTCACTCTCGCTCTCTCTGTCCTTCCATGTCCTCCTAGAACCCTTGGATGCGATGTCTCTGACGAGAGTGGTTTTCTCCTGAAACGAAGACACCCTGTTCTTTAAATAAAAAAGTGTGTTTCTGACCACACTATACCCGTAATTCTTCTGAAGATGTGCTAGTGTCTTACTCGGTGTAGTCTGCTTGATGAACTTTTCTTCTCTTAATGAAAGCAAATAAAAATAATTATAGCAATCCCCATCTATGATGCACAGAGGGATCAGCACTGGATGGATGCAGTGATGCTTTTAAATAAAATCACAAATTCACAGTCTCGTGTGTCTTTTGTTTTCACTTGCTCTCTATTTCTGGAGCTCTTATACTTTTCCAATTCTACATAAATTTCTTTCCAATTAAGCTCAAGTTTAATTTTACGCCAAGGCCTCTTGGTATAAGAATATCTGTTGGCACAGACTTCTGCAGCAGCCCTGCTCACTTAAGAAATTATTTAAGTTTCTTTGTTCAGAGTGCTGGACGTCTTTCTCTCCCAGGTATGGATTAACAGTGGCAAAATATATTACTAAGTCTAAGTCTAACTCCATTTGCAGCCTCTTATTATTTATAGAAAATTCCCCCCCCCCCATAAAAATGTATTGTGAGACTGTTCAGCCAGTCCAGCGACACTATCACCTTCCTCCTTAATGGAAAAGATGCTGGGCTGCTTTTCATTTCAGATTCACCAACATCAATTAAATATATACAATTTTTCTTTCTCACTCTGCTAGGCCAAGTCTAAACTTATGTATCAGCCATTTTTTTTTTTACAGTTATCTGACACTAATTTGTCACTTACCTTGTCAAAATCAAAATTTTACAATTTAACACTTGATAAATCTTCATTCTCACACAATTTCAGTCACATATGTGTCTTAAATGACCCCTCTGTGATTTTCAGGTTTCAAAGTGGCACTAGCAGTCTCTGTGAAGGAGAAGCTGCTAAGCACATCTACTCTGCATGGTGTCCATGTGTGTCTCCTAAAGGTCCTCCCCAAAACACACTTTTTCTCCAAAAATGTATCTCTACTCACCCTCTGACATCATCAACAATAGTCCGGAGTTGCTACAAAGTGGTACTTGGGGTGAAATAAACCACCCAAAACTTTCCTTTGAAAGACAGTTAAAAACAGGAAAGTTTAGTGTATTTTAGAGTGGTCCTTTGGGTCTTAATTACTTAAAACTGGCCAGAGCACTGCATGAACTGAGGTGTCCTTCCATCGGCTTCTTTAACTTTTTTCTTCCCTCTTTTTCAGCACGAGAAGACTTAGAGACTGATGCAATAAAGTACGCCCAGCCTATCGCACGGGGTTTACACATAGTTGGGCGCACATTTTGGATGCGCTAGACTAGCACCCGATGCAGTAAGGAGATCAGCGCACCCAAAATGTGTGCCCTAACAAACGTGAACCTGATAGTGCCCAATGCATGCAAATTCCATTTAGATGAGGACATTAACTATTACCGCCTGATGCAGGGAAGTGCTGGGCACCCAATGCACATTTTTTCAATGCGGGAATTTAACTCCAGTTCTGGAGGTGGAGTAAAGTTAACTCGTAGTCAAGGGATCATGAGAAACATTACAAAATATGGTCCTCTGTGTTGCGATAAATATGTCCTCCTCCTTAGTATCATCCTGGCTCTTGAATACACTGCTTGCGGTGGCGAAAAACAAATGTATATTGATTTTCTGAAAAAGAAGCATGTGTTTCTTATGACCGCACAAAGTAGACACCTGTAGCAATAAGCGCCTAATATAATAAGCTGAAGCACTGAAACTGGCACCTCAGCAAAATAACCAAAAGAAGCGAGATCAAAACGGATGCTCGTATTGAGTGCCTATTGTAATTGTGGGCACAGATGTAATAACCTCTTCTGAGCACCAGAGACGCACATTCTCCCATAGTACACCCTCATTTACATATTGCATCGGGGCACACAGGAATGTGGTTGCGCGTGCATTAGGAAAATGGGCGTTCAATATGAGCGCCCGTTTTCAGCACGCATCTTATTGCATCGGCCCCTTAGAATGCTGCCCCGCCCCTGAGTCACAGTGGTAAGAGAAAATGAAATTCTGGACTGGATCACCAAAATTTACTAGACTGGAGTCAAAGTTTACAATAAATTTCAACTTTGACATTTTTCCCCCAGGTTTTGTAGAACCACTATTTTAAAAGGGTCATGTGAAGTTTTGGTGTTTTTTAAACTCGTTCATTGTCCAGATATTTGCTAAAACTGCAGCAATTCTGTCCAAAAAAACACCTTTTCTCAAATAAAAATGCACAACTGGAGAAATTACTTACCTGATAATTTCGTTTTCCTTAGTGTAAACAGATGGACTCAGGACCAATGGGTATAGTGTACTCCTGATAGCAGTTGGGAGATGGAGTCAGTTTTCAATCTGATGTCAGCCTACATATACCCATGCAGGAAGCTTAGCTCTTCAGTATTCTCCTTGAAAAGCAATTGTGGATATATGTGTGTTTTAATAACTTGATTAACTTGGCTAACTTGATTAACTAGAACTGGTTCAACTGATTTCCAAATTGGAGACTGCCAGTGCACTCAACCGAAAAACGCCGACACCCGGCAACTATGGATGTCTTGAACTAGGGGTAATACCTGGATTACCCGTGCTTGTCTTGCTCTTGGGGATTGTCACCCGAGGTTTCCTGATTTTGGGGCAGCTGTGGAGGGATGCTGAGTCCATCTGTTTACACTAAGGAAAACGAAATTATCAGGTAAGTAATTTCTCCATTTCCTAGCATGTAGCAGATGAACTCAGGACCAATGGGATGTACCAAAGCTACTCCTGAACCAGGTGGGAGGCTGCCCGTGGCCCACTTAGTACTGCCCTTGCAAATGATGTGTCCTCCCGGGCCTGGACATCCAGACGGTAGAACCTGGAGAAGATATGTATGGAGGACCACGTTGCTGCCCGACAGATCTCGGCAGGTGACAGCATCTTGGTTTCTGCCCAGGACACTGCCTGGACTCTTGTAGAATGGGCCTTGACTTGTAGAGGTGGAGGCTTCCCTGCCTCTATGTAGGCCGCCTTGATTACTTTGATCCAGCGGGCTATGGTTGCCCGCGAGGTCGCTTCCCCTTGTTTCTTCCCACTATGAAGAACGAATAGGTGGTCCGTCTTTCGTACGGATTCCAATCTTTCCATGTATCAGACTATGAGTCTGCTGAAGTTTAGATGGCGAAGACAGTGTGAGTCTTCCGAGTCCTTATGTTCATCTGGAGATGGTAGCGATATGGTTTGGTTTAAATGAAATTGAGAAACCACCTTCGGAAGAAAAGAGGGGACCGTGCGTAGTTGTATGGATCCCGGTGTGAACCTGAGGAACGGTTCTCGACAGGATAGGGCTTGAAGCTCGGAGATGCGACGGGCTGAACATATTGCCACTAGGAATGCAGTGTTCAAGGTCAGGAACCATAGTGACAGAGCGCGAGTAGGTCTGAAGGAAGCTCCCACTAGGAAGTCTAGTACTAGAATGAGAGTCCATAGGGGTACCAGCCACTTTAAGGGTGGTCGGATTTGTTTGACCCCTCTCAGCAAGTGGGAAACATCTGGATGGGTTGATAGACTGATGCCGTCCACTTTGGCTCGGAAGCAGGCCAGCACTGCCACCTGAACCTTGAGGGAGTTGAGAGACAACCCCTTCTTCAAGCCGTCCTGCAGAAATTCCAAGATCATGGGGGTTTTGACCGTCCGCGGAAGGATCTTGAGGTCCTCACATCAGGCTTTGAATATTCTCCATATTTGTATGTAAGCTAGAGACGTGGAGAAATTGCGTGCTCGGAGCAAGGTGTCAATCACTGCCTTAGAGCATCCGCTCTTTTTCAGGTGAGTCCTCTCAATGGCCAGATTGAAAGAGAGAATCGAGTTGGATCTTTGTGGAGGATCAGACCTTGCCGGAGAAGGTCCCTCAAGGAGTCTTCGCATCTCTGCGTACCATGGCCTTCTTGGCCAGTCTGGAGCCACTAGAAGTACTAGCCCCCTGTGCTGTTCTATCTTGCAGATGATCCCGCTCAGTGGTGGCCATGGGGGAAAGGCGTACAACAGGTCTTCCTGTGGCCAGATCTGAATGAGGGCATCGATTCCCCAGGATTGTGGTTCTCGTCTTCGGCTGAAGAACTTGGGAACTTAGGCGTTGGACCAGGTTGCCAGGAGATCCATGGCTGGGGTTCCTCTGGGTCTAGACTCTCTAGACTCTCTCTGCTGAGGTAGGCTGCAGTGATGTTGTCTTTTCCCGTGATGTGGGCAGCTGAGATCCCTTGCAGGTTTGCTTCCGCCCACGCCATTAGGGGGTCTATTTCCAGGGACACCTGTTGGCTTCTGGTTCCTCCCTGGTGGTTGATGTAGGCAACTGTTGTGGCGTTGTCCGACATGACTCTGACAGATTCACCCCGGAGTCTGTGACTGAATTGTAGGCAGGCTAGTCTGACTGCTCAGGCTTCCAGTCGGTTTATGTTCCATCCCGACTCTTCCTTGTCCCATTGCTCCTGGGCCATCAGTTCCTGGCAGTGGGCTCCCCACCATCTCAGGCTCGCATCTGTGGTGAGCAAGATCCAGGTTGGTGGGGATAGTCTTACTCCCTTGCTCAGATGGTCTTCCTGTAGTCACCATTGGAGCTGGGTCCGAACCTCTGTCGGTAGCCGGAGGCAAATGGAGTAGTTCTGGGACATTGGGTTCCATTGTGACAGTAGGGAATGTTGTAGTGGGCGCATGTGGGCCCTTGCCTATGGGACTTCTAGGGTTGATGTCATGAGACCGAGAACTTGGAGGTAGTCCCATACCTTGGGGCGAGCATAGTTCAACAGTTTTCGCAATTGGTCCATCAGGTTCCTTCTCCTTGTAGGGGGAAGAACAACCCTGTCTTGTTTGGTGTCGAACCAGACTCCCAGGTAGTCTAGCGATTTGGAGGGCTGCAGGCAGCTCTTGGCTGTATTGATGACCCACCTGAGATTCTGCAATAGATTCTTGACTATGGTGGTTGCCTGGTAACTTTCCTCTGGAGATTTTGCCCTGATCAGCCAATCGTCCAGATATGGATGTACGAGGATTCCTTCTTTCCTCAGTGTCGCCGCCACTACCACCATGATTTTGGTGAACATCCGAGGAGCAGTAGCTAGTCCGAAGGATAGTGCCCGAAACTGGTAATGATGGTCCAGTATCGCAAAGCATAGGAAGCGCTGATGATCATGGTGAACCGGGATGTGGAGATAGGCTTCGGATAGATCCAGTGAAGTTATGAATTCTCCCGGTTGTACTGCTCTTATGACTGAGTGTAGGGTTTCCATGCGGAAGTGTGGTACCCTCAGGTAGTGATTGACGGTTTTGAGGTCCAGGATGGGCCGGAACGTTCCCTTCTTCTTGGGACGATAAAATAGATGGAATAGTGACCAGTATTTTGTTGATGCGTGGGCACCGAGGTTATCGCCTTTAGGCTGAGTAGTTTTGTCAGTGTGGTTTTCACTGCTGTCCTCTTGGAGAAGGAGTGGCACGGTGATCTCACAAATTTGACTGGAGGGATGCTGTGGAAGTCCAGATAGTATCCCTCTCAAATGATGGTTAGGACCCACTTGTCCGACATTATCTCGACCCATCTTTGGTAGAAGAGGGTAAGTCTGTCCCCTATAGCTTCTTCCTGTGGATGGGTCTGTTGATTCTCATTGCAGGGTGCGGCCGGGGCCTGTACCTGAGCTGGCTCCCCTCTTGTTGTGTCTGTTCCGAAAGGACTGGGCCCTGCATGTGGGGTGAGGTGCTTGGTATGTGTTTTTGTATGGTCTAAAATGCTGGGCTCCTCTGCCCTTGGTTCTTCGGGGAGAGGAGCGCTGGTTTCTTTTGTTCCTGTTCTCTGGTAACCGAGGTACTGGGGATTCATCCTATTTGTTGGCTAACTTCTCCAGTTCACTTCCAAACAGGAGGGATCCTTTAAAAGGCATTCTCGTGAGTTTCGTCTTGGAGGTCTTGTCGGCTGACCAATTTCGGAGCCATAGTTGCCTTCTGGCTGCCACTATGGATGAGACGCCCTGGCTGAAATGCGCACCAGGTCAGAGGTCGCATCCATGAGGAAAGATATCGCCGGTTCTAATGTTTTGGCGGAAGTGGTTGCGTCCCTGGAAAGAAGCAAGCAGGCATGTGTCACAATGGCGCAGCAGGAATCCTGGGCATCCTTGCATGCAGCTCCTCCTTCGACTGAGATGGTAGTGCGCTTTAAGATAGCACAGACCATGGCGTCCACTTTTGGGAACCCTAGGAGTTCTTTGGCCGTGGGTTCCAGGGGGTATAGGGCTTCTAGGGCCCATCCTCCTTTGAACCGGCCTCCGGGGCAGTCCATTCCAGGTCAATCAGTTGTTGTACGGCCTGCAGTATTGGAAAATAGCATGAGGCCTGACGGAGACCAACCAAACTGGGTTCGTCTTTGGCTCCGCCGTGGTACTTGTGCCAGGAATGGCCAGCGTCTTCAGGCTCAGAGACACGAGATCTGGTAACTCGTCTTTGGAAAAGAATCGCATCATGGTTCGGTATGGTTCCATCCCAGGAGGGATTTCCTCTTTCTCCAGGGAGTCAGGCTCTTCCACCGAGGTATATATGTCCCCTAGGGGGAGGCTTTTGCCCGGCTGAGGCACTTCTCGGGGGGGCCGAGAGGGGCTTGGAATGTCTTGCACTTCTGGTGGAGACTGTGGCTGTGACGCAGGTGGTACCAATTGTGCCTGGACAAAGGTTTGCAGCCCTTTGAAGAATTCCACCCAGGAAAAGGTCCCTGGGTCCATATTGAATTCAGTGGAGTTCCCTGAGGTGCCCATCTGAGGAGGGTCCGAGCTGGAAATACAGAGGTCCGGGGTACTATCATTGGTGGAGCTGGATTCCTCTACTGGCTGAGGTGGGGGGGGGGGGGAGGGCCTTGCTTCGGTTCCCCCAGAGTCTCTTCGCACTGCAGGTATAAGGCAGAGGCCACTTCGGGTTACGCAGCTCTCAGATGGAAGGCTGGGCAGAGGGCTTGTCCCTTGGCTTTCTTGGCCGGCAGTGCCATGATTTGTGCTCGTGGAGTGGCTCAAAACTCGTCTCCTGCACACACATCGTGCGCTGACGATGTGTGTGCAGGATAAGAAAGATGTGCGTGCAGGCCGCTATTTGTGCGCTTAGCGAGGATGCGCGCACCACTGTACGCCACTGTTGTGCGCGCCGCTGTGTGCCCAGCACCGTTGTATGCATCCCTATGCGCATGGCACAGATGTGCACGCCACTGTGCGCAGAAGTCATTTGTGCGCCTGGCTTGCCGCTGTGCACACAGCTCAGTTGTGCGGACAATACGGCGATCAAGGGGGGGAAATGGTGCCGACGACCATGTGGGCAAGATGGCGACCCCCCCCCCCCCCCCCCCCCGAGGCTAACCGAGCCTCAGAGACCGGAGACGTAAAGAACGTTTTCTACCTTGCCTCGGCGCTTCCCGGTCTCGTGCCGGGCGGTCTCCAGCTGCGGAGGGGAGAGGGAAAATACCTTCACTACTGCATTTGGTATAGCACCCGCTGCCTCTCAGCCACTCTGGGGGCTAAGTCCACGCCGGGAACCGGCCTCTGAGGGATCTCGGAAATCACCTCAGGAATTCTCGACTGGGGTGGGACCCTTAGGTATCACCGCAGGAGAGCGGGGCTCGTCTTGTAGAGGTAAGATTTCTTTCTTCTTTGGTTTGGATTTTCTAACACTGTGTAAGTGTGTGTAGTGTCCCTAACTGCTTAGGAGACTGAGAAATACTGAAGAGCTAAGCTTCCTTCAAGGGTATATGTAGGCTGATGTCAGATTGAAATCTGACTCCGTCTCCAACTGCTATCAGGAGTACACTATATCCATTGGTCCTGAGTCCATCTGCTACATGCTGGGAAAAGGGACTTTTAATACTCATTCAGATGTCCCCTTTGCTCTTTTCTCCTTTTCCCCCTGTTTTTTAATGCTTTGAGAGCCCCTGTTTGACTGCAGAGAAACACCACCAAATGAAGCATGTTTAGCCCATAAAACTCATAATTGGGGCCAGTCTAAAGGTGTAGGACACCTCTTTAGATGATCCCTGTCCTTCTTTTTCTTTATTTTGGGCCCTTTTAAGTGTTTTAAGTACTTGTATTCACGCGGCCGTCATTTTGAATCTGTGGCTGTGAGACTCATGTGGGACCCTCCTTAAATCCCCCCCTCCCCCACCTGAACTCGAGGTTTTTTAGAAAATGATTTTCACTTTATTTTTGCTTATTTTTAACTTTTAAAACTGGCGTTATCGTCCTGCCTCCCGGGAAAAGGAAGTGACATCAGACAGCCTCCCTGCCCTGGGCTGCCTTGATCTTAACTTCCTGTATGCATGTATATATAACTTCCTGTGTGCATGTATGTATAGAGAAGCTTAACCCTTCTCTATACACTGCACCAGGAGGGAACCTCTAGAATTCTTCTGCTGTAGCTGGCACAGCAACATACTCTGGAAAAAGGGGAAAGAAAAGAAAGAATGCCACAACCCAGCAGTGCTTTCTTACAGCCCCAGAATTACTCCAGCAGCCTATGCTGCCTCCCACCAGGCTGCCGTCATTACTGCAGCATAAACAGTCAGGTAAAAAAAATAAATTATAATAATTTTATGTTTTCTTCTGTCAAGCCCCCTTTATACATATTTTTTACTCTGTTTATATGTACATAAAGGCTCAAGGCCTAGTGGCTGAACTGAAGCCAGTTTTAATTGAACTGGAAGGCCAAAGGAGCAGAAAGAAACTATGGGGTCCTAATTGCTCCAGCCTCCCCTTCCCCCCCCCAAGCTGTAAAATAAACAGTGCATGCAAACCTGCTTTTGGGCTTGCTTGCTGGCCCTTTGAATTATGTAAGGAGATCTTGGGCTTTGCATTACATTAAGGCTCATTCTGTCTCTAGCACATGTGATTTCCCGCCTGCTTGGCTGCATTTCTGTAGTGCTTTTTAGTTACACAAAGTTAAAATTATTTTTTGCCAATTTTCTGATAACTGCTGAAAGGTAAGGTCGCCAGCTGGCTCCATTGTTTTTTTTTATTTTCGGTTAGGCAAATCCAGTCCTGGTTTTATTGTGCTGCATACACATCAGAAGTACAGGTCTACGAAGGCAATGGGGTAAAACCAGGACCGGGCCAATCGCAACTCTTGCTGAAGGGATGTCAGAATCTCGATTAAGAGAGAGTGAAGACTTTTTTTTTTGTTTGTTTCTGAAGTCATAAGCAGCAGATTTGTTAACATTGTCCTTTATTCTGGAGATATATGAAGATATCAAATACATCTATTTAGTGTTGTTAATGAAGGGACCCTCCAGTGGTAAGAAAAGAGACCTGTGCGCTATTTGCATGTGACTGTAATATGAATATTGATGAACACATGCCCAATCTGATGGTTAAAAATCACTTTTCAGATATTAGTACAGTCACTGGTCATGACATGTATTGATTATTGCAATTCTTTGTTGACTGGCTTGCCTAAATATCAAATCCGCAGACTTTGGGTGATACAAAACACAGCTGCTTGTTTGATTACTGACACTATAGTAAGTGGATGTAATCCACTTTTGAAATAACTGAAAGTTAGAATATAAATAAAAACAAATCAATTAAGAAATAAAATGTATGATCAAATACAGCCCAGGGCTTAAGATACTCTGCTAGCTGCCTGCCACTTACAGACTGGAATGCAAGTAGTTATGCACTGCTTTCCGTGTTCTTCCAGATCAGGCTCTGTTTGTATTTAGCAAAAGTTATTTCTCGGTATCAGCCCAATTGGGTCCTTTGTTCCTCACAACAAGTAGTACTGGCCACTCTAGGGGCAAGTTTAATGGAAAGCGAGCCCAGGGCCACTTTGTGCATCAGACTCGCTTTGTGGAATGCATTGCCGATCCATCTCAGATTGGAAGCAGATTATACTACATTTTGAAAACAATGCAAAATGTGATTTTTTTTTTTCTAAAGGCCTTTATTAATTGTATAGTGGATTATTTCACCTCTTTGTTATGTAATTAAATTGTAATTATGTATTATTGTATATCGCCCAATGGGAAAGAGGTTGTTTTATAAATTAAAAAAAAACACTATATAAATAAAAATGAATCCTTAAATCTCTGCACATATTTTACTGTGCACCTTTTGCATCAGCTTGAAAGCAATTCCCCCTGCCAGCTTGCCTTTTCAAAGGGCCACCCCACGAGGAGTTTCCCCTAGAAAATGGGCTCACAGTACCCAGGGACCTGCAACTTTCCCGCGCAGTTTCGCAATTACCCCCATAATCATGATCCTCTGCTTAAGTAATGGTATACCCCAGGAGCACCCCTAAAATAAGGCCCCATATGACTGGGTTCAGGGAGTAATGGGCAGTCGGTGGGAAAGATTCAGAGTCTTCTGTCCTGCAAGAGAGAGAGAGAGAGAGAGAGATCTGGAGGGAGCCTGCTACATGCAGGGAGAAGCTGGCATGGAAAAGGCCAGAACCACCTGACTCCCTGGCAGAGCTTCCAGTGCACGCTGGATAGGGCAACTGAGGGACCTGAGAGAGATGTCTGAAGTCCAAGAGTGACAGAGTCAGTCCTGTAAAGTTTCAGCAATGAAATACCTGACAAGGAGCAGGATTCCAAGAACAGCATCCTTTGGAGAAGAAAAGGAATTTTTAGGCCAAGAGAAGCAAAGAGTGAAGTGAACCAGTCTCTCAGTAATCCCAGAAATTCTCCCTAAGTGTGTTAGTCTTGCAGCATGATGCAGTGGAGCCCATGAAATTAAATGCCAACCAGAATGGAAGGCAATAATTAGTAAAAGTTCCCTGGTAGTCCTAGTCTGTGATGGGTGAAGCTTGAGTAATAGAAACATGGACTATGAAAGCAGATGGACACCATCAAGTCCACAGCCTTTTGGGTCATTTTTGCCTGTGTGCCACAGTCAGGACTTGAACTGCTAGTTTCCCCTGTGCAGGAGTCCATGCTAGAAATTGGGAGATAAAGACTAACACTCCACTATTATCATGTGATTGCAAGGGGCATGCAATCTGTGCTCTTGGCCTTCTTCGGTGTCGACAACAGTTGAATATGCTGCCAGCTAGGGAGAGTGAAGTTGGCACCCATGCGGGTAAATAATATGAAAATTGTACTAAGTCCCATGAGATTTTCACCACTTTTCAAATGGAAAGTACAGATTTACCCTTTGAAAATTGCCCTGGCAAAAACTACCTGCAGATATTTGTACCTGCATTTTCTGTTGAAAATGCTTTTTTAGTTTTAAAAAATGCAAAGCAATGCATGTTGTTGTCTCCCCTGACCTAACTGCACCCCTGGGAACATCTCTGCAGAATGTAGGTAAACAAAAACTGTGCTTGTTCTTCTTCTATGACACGTGCACTTTTCACTGCATGAAGGATGAGCAATTTTCAAAATGCCCTTTTACCCAGGTAAATCAGTATTTACCTGGGTGAAAGGGATTTTTGAAAATTGCACTCAGTATGTACTCTTTAATGCCAGTCTGTTATGAACGGTGCATATAAAGGCAGCCAAGTGGGAACCCCAAATTCAGAGCTCCAAGCAATCCTTGAAACAACTGAATAGGTTTAGCATGCGGCTTACTACTGAGGAACACACCCAGTGAGTTTTCGTAGCCACCTGAGGTCCATTGCACCAGGGATGTGCTTGGAACATTTCAGCACTATTTCCTATTTCATTTCATTTTTGTTTTGAAAATGAAACAAAAGAAAAACCAATACAATTTCATTTGTTTTTTTTCCATTTCGTTTACTTTCAAACAAAGAGGAGGCTGTAGCAGCCAACCTGGGCATCCTTCCCTGCTGCACAAATTATGATGCTGAAACATAAAACAAAGTCCTGCCAGATCCCGCCCCTCCCCCGAACAATCAAAGCATCTTCATGGGGCAGATGCGAGCCCCAAACGATCCTGCTCCACCACCGGTGCTTTGTTTTAAATGGTACCAGCGGGTCCTGAGGCTGGCACCACTGTCGAGAGCTACAGCTATACCGGTACCTCCATACCACTAAATGGCATCGGCCCACCATCACCAGCAGGGAAGGAGCATCTGAGGGTCCCTCCTTCACCGGGGAAAATGATGTTCATTGCCGGTCAAGCTGAGGGAAGGTGGGGGAGGGATTCAGGTAGATAGGCCTGGCAGGACTTTGCTCCATTTATTAGAACTGTGATTTTTCTTATAGGGAAGAAGGAACCCTGCATTTTTTTTTTTTAAACAAAAATACCCCATTTTTAAGAAACATGAAACGAAACAAAACAAAAGAAAACCCCCACTTGCCAACATTACAACATCAGATCGACCTCAAACCATTAGAGCTCACATATCGCAGCTATGTCAGAAATGTTTACCAGGCGATGGCTATATAATTAACATTTCTTAAAGGTTTGTTTGTTTGCATTTCAATGCAATAAAAACACTCTATAGTCAATAAAGATCATCTACAGTGCATGTTTGCTGGAAACACCACCTAATTTAAACTATTATTTTTCTATTACATTTAGCGTTTATGAACGGAAACAAATTGCAACACTGGAAAATGAAGTCTTCTGTTTTTCCATGCATTATGGTTAAAACAGGTAGAGGTAGCAGTCACACAAATTGCAGTCTGACTAAAAGGGCTTCATCCTACGATCTACCATCAAATCTTCTGGGTCCTAACTGAGGCTCTAACAAGCTCCATGTCAGAAAGAACAGATTTTATATAATTTATTTGCAACTATCGACCTGTCACTGGTTCCTTTAAGGAAGGCAGAACTACAACTCCACCAGTGCTACAGGGCAAAACCAGGAGTGGGTCAGCTTGCCCCGCATCTCAGGTACCTTAGCTAGCAGCTCTCATCCCAACCCATGTATTTCCTGTTCCTATGGCTGATGTGGGTAGAGCAACTATAATTTTGTGGTTACATGGTGAAGCCAAACAATTACCTCAGGCTTTGCATAGTGTACTACTGAGATATCTTCAGATTTGTGGACTAGGCATCGAATCAATATGGGATAAAAGTTACACGCCTACTGCTAAGCCTGCGCACAAGACAATTTCTCAAAATAGAAGGTACCCGCAGAAATTTAATTTGAAAAATCGAGTTCTTATGCAGTTGAGTATACACACACACCTGCACGTATGCAATGGAAAATGAGGGGATAAAGTGAGTTTTACATAGCAGCATGCCGTTTCCATGGATGATTTAAAAAATGTAAGGTTCATATGTAAATCTATTGCATGCTTGCAGATTGCCTTTTATATGTGGGCAAGTTAATGCATGTTAAGACAGTACCTTTGTACTTTCGGGTGACTGAAAATTCACTTTACTTACATATGGATGACTTAACCCATTTCAACTCTATTTTTACCTATATAAGTAGCCACCAAGGCTTTGAAAATTTACCCTAAGTTCCATGGTCTGCTCTGGATGTTACAATTGTACAGGCCGGGCACTACTGACATGGACTGAGTACCGATTCTAAGCCTGGTCCATGGGGGTTTTCAGGATATTCACTATGAATATGCATGAGCTGTTTGTATACAGTGGGGTAAATGCATGCAAATCTATCTCATGCATATTCATGATGGATATCCAGGAAGCCAGACAGGCTGTGTAGTCTCCAAAGACCATTTTGACAACCATTGACCCAGAGTGTTTGGTAATCTAATGTCATTAACAAACTTCCCGAAATGTTAATACATCTCTGCAATTTCTTTTTTTTACTTTATTTATTTTTATTTATTTGAGTTTTTTCTATACCGGCATTCGTGATGAGTATCACATCATGCCGGTTTACAATAAACAAGGGGGTGTAATAATAGGTTACAATAAAAAGAATAAATAACAGGTCCTGAGCGAAAACAATTGCAGTTACAATAAAACAGGGAAATGTACAATTCTTGTGCACGTTGCAAAGTAGTTATAGATTTCTGCAATCTGCAGGCACAGGCATAGAGTTTTTCCACTGAATCTAGGACCTTTCAGCAATCTGCACCACGTTATAACTTTATTCTGTAATAAAAGTACCATTACTTTCAAAATCCGTATACAACGTGTAGATTTTTCATGCAGTATGAAATCAATACTCTGTGCATGGTGCATAACGTGATGCACTAACCTTGTTTCATATTTACATCCAAATCTTTAAAGACAGCTCTTTAATGTAGTCTCACTACATCAGCCTGCACAAGGTACATATCAAATAATTACTAGGGAGTCAGTGTATCAGCTGCTTTCTCTCAGCCTGAAATTATTGTTCTTGGAGGATGTACCGATGTCATAAGAGTGCCTTGAAATCTTAATCTAAAAGAGAGCTGCTGATGTTCTCCCCCTATCTTGCTTGTAATCTTACTGTGTCGTCTTGTTTGGCTTTCAGACAGCGCACAGTGCCATCATTTTTTGTCTCTCAGACAATTATGTATTGGAATTTGCGAATTTCCTGACCCTGCTGTACGGTTGTACACCCTCCTAATTACTGCAGCCAGCCCTGTTTGCTCTCTGACTCTGGCAGCCCACATTTCAGCAGCTACAAGGAAAGAGCTTGTTCATTTCTCAGGGAAAGACAAACAACGTTTTTTTTTCCAGGTTTCTTCTAATGTCCTTTACAGAGTTAGGCACATTTGCCAACAGAATTAAATATACTGGGGAGGGGAGGGGGTGTCTGTCCCCTTTACAATGACCAATAGTTTGGGCAGATCAGTGGCTTGAAATGAATGCCGTTGATGCATGGTTTCCAGTCGGCTCCATTTCCTTTCAAGACCAGTTGATCCAGTCCTGGCTTTAACTTCAGTGAATGCTTAGACTTGTAGGTAGGTCCTGCTTTTCTTAGCCAAATCAATGGGGAAAAATCAGAAGGACAAGTCAATGCGTGCCCTAGAGTAAAACCAGAACTGGATTCACCTGTTCCTTGTGGCATGGAGCCAACTGACAGTCCTACCACTCACTCCTACAGAGATAGATTAGCAGAGCAGTTGTACTTTTCATGAACTTTACCACCCATTTTGCTTCAGGAACCAAACAGAAAAAAAAAATATGCCCTTTGCCTACCGTATTAGCTTTTGTTGTTGTTTCCAGCCAAAATTAATTTAAAATCTGTGGGCCCGATATTCAAAGTACGTTCAGCGCTATTTAGCCGGATAAGCAGAACTTATGTGGCTAAGTAGCAACCGCTGACTATGCGCCCACATTCAGGGGCCACCCTTATATGGCTAAAAATTTAGCTGCATAAGAAGTAGGCATAAAGTGGGCAGATTGGGGCACAGCGAGTTATCCATACAACTTATGCGGCTAACCGCTGATATTTGGACTTAACCACATAAGTTACATGGCTAAGCTTGACGTGCCATACAGCAGGTCTAACCTTTAGACTTATATGGCTAAGCGCTCAGTTATACGTGTATATTCAGGCATAGCCCTGCCACTGAATATACATTGGAACTTAGCCTGATAAGTTCTAACCATCTAATTGGCCAGTTTTGAATATTGACCCCCCCCCCCCCCTGTGATATGAAAGTAGAAATCTGAAATCAAAAGGGGAGAATTCTGGGTGCCATCGCTAGCAAACTGATTGTCTGTGGCATGCAGTCGCAAAATTTGTGTTTTATTTTGATTTTTTTCTTTGCTTGTTTTGTTATAGCATGGGTTACAGCCTGTTTAGTGTACATTAACATGATTTAATACGGGCTAAAATTTTAGGGCACAATTAAACATTTTTATCATGCTCTGAATAACAAAACAAAAATGCATCCGTAGTCTGTATGCAATTTTTTTTACTTGCTACTGCTGCCTTGATTTTCAGAGCAAGAAAATCTGTTTATTGTTATATATTTCTCTTCCACACTTTCCAGTAGTTTAGTGGTACCTGCTGTGATCTCCTTTTTGTGACCATTGGAGATCTCAGAGGGAGGAATAAGTACATTGATTGAATTCCTTCCTCTTGAGCTGAGAGGGTTTCTGGAACTCACCCCTCCCTTTTTTTGTGATAGCACTTGGGAGAGAGATTTGCTGTTGTGCACCTTGTTGGTTTTGCAGACCTGCTGCTTGCAAGGACAGCTTGGGAGGACCCTGTGTTTTCATCTCTGAGGATGGATCTGTGCTTGGAATATATTTGAATGTAGAAAGCAATGGCAACATAAATATTAAATCCATTTTCTAAAATTGTAAATACTATGCTAGAATTTAATATACAATCCATCTGAGACAGACAGCCATTTTGTTTACTACTGCTACTACTAAACAATTGTATGGTGCTGTAAGGTGTAAGGTGGACAATTTTCTTAGTGGAAGGGAGTGGACAGTGGAGTGTCTCAGGGATCTGTATTGGGACCCTTACTTTTCAATATATTTATAAATGATCTGGAAAGAAATACGACGAGTGAGATAATCAAATTTGCAGATGACACAAAATTGTTCAGAGTAGTTAAATCACAAGCAGATTGTGATAAATTGCAGGAAGACCTTGTGAGACTGGAAAATTGGGCATCCAAATGGCAGATGAAATTTAATGTGGATAAGTGCAAGATGATGCATATAGGGAAAAATAACCCATGCTATAATTACACAATGTTGGGTTCCGTATTAGGTGCTACAACCCAAGAAAGAGATCTAGGCATCATAGTGGATAAACCATTGAAATCGTCGGTTCAGTGTGCTGCGGCAGTCAAAAAAGCAAACAGAATGTTGGGAATTATTAGAAAGGAAATGGTGAATAAAACGGAAAATATCATAATGCCTCTGTATCGCTCCATGGTGAGACCGCACCTTGAATACTGTGTACAATTCTGGTCGCCGCATCTCAAAAAAGATATAATTGCGATGGAGAAGGTACAGAGAAGGGCTACCAAAATGATAAGGGGAATGGAACAGCTCCCCTTATCATGGAAAGACTAAAGAGGTTAGGACTTTTCAGCTTGGAGAAGAGACAGCTAAGGGGGGATATGATAGAGATGTTTAAAATCATGAGAGGTCTAGAATGGGTAGATGTGAATCGGTTATTTAATCTTTTGGATAATAGAAAGACTAGGGGACACTCCATGAAGTTAGCATGGGGCACATTTAAAACTAATTTGTTCTATGTACACCGACGTGATATCTTTGATGAGCGGCGGTATATAAAAACCAATAAATAAATAAATAGGAGAAAGTTCTTTTTTACTCAATGCACAATTAAACTCTGGAATTTGTTGCCAGAGGATATAGTTAGTGCAGTTAGTATAGCTGTGTTTAAAAAAGGATTGGACAAGTTCTTGGAGGAGAAGTCCATTACCTGCTATTAAGTTCACTTAGGGGTAGAATTTTTAAAAAAGCGCGATCGCGTACTTTTGTTGGCGCACCAGGCGCCAACAAAAGTACGCTGGATTTTATAAGATACGCGCGTATCTTATAAAATCCTGGATCGGCGCGCGCAAGGCTGCCGATTTTGGGCAGCCGGCGCACGCCGAGCCGCGCAGCCTGCCTCCGTTCCCTCAGAGACCGCTCCGAAATCGGAGCGGCCTTGGAGGGAACTTTCTTTCGCCCTCCCCACCCCCCCCCCACCTTTATCCATGGATTTACGCCTCCCGGAGGGAGATGTAAATCCACGTGCGCCAGCGACCTGCTGGCGCACCGAGAACCGACCTGGGGGCGGTTCCGGAGGGCGTGGCCACGCCCCCAGAACGCCCCGGTCTGAAACCACACCCCCGGGCCCGCCCCGAACGCCCCCTAAAAAAAACCACGGGACTTACGCGCATCCTGGGGCTCTGCGCGCGCCGGCGGCCTATGCAAAATAGGCGCGCCGGCGCGCGAGGGCCCTGCTCGTATAAATCTGGGCGGATTTACGCAAGCAGGGCTTTTAAAATCTTCCCGTTAGAGAATAGCCACTGCCATTAGCAATGATAACATGGAATAGACTTAGTTTTTGGGTACTTGCCAGGTTCTTATGGCCTGGATTGGCCACTGTTGGAAACAGGATGCTGGGCTTGATGGATATTGGTCTGACCCAGTATGGCATTTTCTTATGTTCTTATATTCTTATGTGTATGCAGAGCTGTATAGTCACACAAGAGAAAATTCCTGCTCTGAGGAGTTCACAATCTAGCGAAACCAAATAATAAGAATACATTTTTATGCTTATTGTATGCTATCCTAAAATAAAGCACATAGAATAAATCTTAGTAAGAATATAAATATTTGAGGAATGTCAGGGATAAGATTTAAAGTGTCAAGTAGGAGATTAGGTAGAGTTGAATTCAAGACAGGAGCCACATTACATAATTGTGTAAACTGGAAATATGTTGACTCTATGTTTCTAAAACAAGCTATATAAGAAAAGCCAAAAATGGGGTGGGCAGGTGAGGGATAAGGTGGGAGGGAACGATGTTGCTTTAGCAATTGAGGTGAGCTACATATCTAAAGACCTGTGAAAGCAGAATTTTTGTAAAAAACTATAGCAGTGTATTTAAAAGACAAATCAAATAATCTTGTTCCTTTCTTATCTTAAAAACAGATAGCTAGAGCCAACTTAAAGTTCCAGTGACCACAGAGGTTTATGCCAACAAAAGTGATTTTAGTTTGCTACACCTGCTAAAATCTAAAGATGATTTCAACCGTCATGAATAAATTCTTCAACAGTGACGACATACTTTGATTTTCCTTCAGTAAAAAGTTATTGGAGTACCTTAACTTAAATTTTGTTGTGGGGCATGTCTATTGCATATTTACAGTTCAAAAAAAGGATGTGTTCTAATAAACAGGCCAATACAGTACACTGTTAACCCGCGGTTGGACACACGTTTTCGACGCGCTAGCTTTACCCCTTATTCACTAGCACGTCCCTAGCGCCTCCTTTTTGACAGGAGTGGCGGCTGTCAGCGAGTTTGACAGCTGACACTCAATTTTGCCGGCGTCGGTTCTCAAACCTGCTGACAGCCACGGGTTTGGAAACCGGACGCTGGCAAAATTGAGCATCCGGGTTTCAAGCCGCGGGCCAATTTTAAATTTTTAATTATTTTTACTTTTGGGACCTCCGACTTAATATCGCCATGATATTAAGTCGGAGGGTGTACAGAAAAGCAGTTTTTACTGCTTTTCTGTACACTTTCCCGGTGCCGAGAGAAATTAACGCCTACCTTTGGGTAGGCGCTAATTTCTGAAAGTAAAATGTGTGGCTTGGCTGCACATTTTACTTTCTGAATCGCACAGGAATAACTAATAGGGCCATCAACATGCATTTGTATGTTGCGGGCGCTATTAGTTTCGGGGTGGGTTGGACACGCGCTAAGGGGTATTAGCGCGTCGAAAACGCACGTCCAACCCCCCCCCCCGAAACTAATAGCGCCCGCAACATACAAATGCATGTGGATGGCCCTATTAGTTATTCCTGTGCGATTCAGAAAGTAAAATGTGCAGTGAAGCCACACATTTTACTTTCAGAAATTAACTCTCGGCACCGGGAAAGTGTACAGAAAAGCAGTAAAAACTGCTTTTCTGTACACCCTCCAACTTAATATCATGGCGATATTAAGTCGGAGGTCCCAAAAGTAAAAATAATTAAAAATAAAAAAATTTAAAATTGGCTCGTGGGTTGAAACCCAGATGCTCAATTTTGCCAGCGTCCGGTTTCCGAACCAGTGGCTGTCAGCGGGTTTGAGAACCGACGCCGGCAAAATTGAGCGTCGGCTGTCAAACTTGCTGACAGCCGCTGCTCCTGTTAAAAAGGAAGCGCTAGGGACGTGCTAGAGTCCCTAGCGCCTCCTTTTACCGCGGGCCCTAATTAACATAGTTTTATTTACTGTATCGCGTGCACAGGACACTGGCCTGTGCGTGCGCCGGGAGAGCAGGCGCTCGCCCGCTCTCCCGCGTTTCTTTCTGTATCGGCCTGAAAGTCGGTAAATCACCTATCTTTACTTATTAGTACATTGTATGTGTTACTGCTGGAATCATTTGCCAATATTGATGCCAATAAGAATGCCATCTTAGTGTTGACAGAATCAGCCAAGAGGAACAAAGAAGTATCCACAAACAAAACAGCACCTTAGACTAGGGTCACTTTTGATGCCCTCCACTCTTCCCTTTCCTGTTTGGATGCTTGCAGACCAACTCATAAAGGTGCCGTGACACACACCTTCTCATGCCGTCATACCTCGGCTTGACGCGCAGGACCGTTGCCCTGCTAGTCCACTTTTTGCAACTGTCCTGTCCATGCTCTATATTCCAGTACTCAATTTTTGGTTGATGTTATAGGTTGTGTGGGTTAAGGCCCAGATGCCTCGAATTAGCTATTACTAACCTATGTTAAATATCACTGCATAGAGATATGCATGTTCCAGCAGAGGGCAGAACCCAAAAGATCAGTGTTGACTTGCAGCTTACAATTATTTTCATCTAGATTCAAGCTCAGGCCTAGATTCATCATTCTGCTATATTTGGATGAGAATGTTGAGCCGCACAAAAAGAAAAGGGGGCAGGGCGAAACCGTGCAGCTGTCTGCATCGTGGCGGCGTGTTTTCGCTCAATGCAGTTGCAGCTGCACCGCACAGTTTTGCACCCATAGCGCCACGGGAAAAGGTGTAGTTATTTCCTGCGGTGCTGCCGGCGATAATTTAGAAAACATTATCACCCGCACTGCTGCTGGGATATAACTCCGCCCCACCCTGCCCACACTCCTCCCTTTCCCCTAATTTGCATTGTGCTGCCGCGATGCAGCCGGTGTCCCGTGCGGTTGGCCCTATCGCACGTGATACCAGAACATCGCGGTTTTTGATGAATGACCCGGTTTTTTTTTTTTTTTTTTGCTGTGCTTATTGTAAATGTTTTTCACATACCAGCTGTCGAGAACAGAATAAAACAGGCATTCCAAGAAATCACAACAGCTAAAGAGATCCTTCAAATTAAGTTGTATTGATGAAAGAATGCTTGATCATGCTGTTCTGCTATTGCATGGTCCTGGGGTCAGTCAAAGAGGATGAATGAGGAAGACTTTACTCTTGTCCTCTGTTTCATCCTCTTCTTCAAGGTCATACGCCATCAGATCATCAGCCTACCCATAGTGCAGGTGGATGAGGCTGATTTCCATAACAATGACATTCATTTGCATATCCATTGCCATCTAAAAATCTGGCACCGCTGTGGTTGAGGAGTGGAGGCCTTAAGCAGAGCAATAGAAATGGAAAATAAAGAACTGAAATGTAGCAGCTCTTAACAGCTGTAAATGCTAGAAAATCCACCAAAAGAAGCACAGACTGGCAGCCGGGATGGCCTGTAATTGGCATTAAAGGACGACAATCAAAAGAAAAACTTGGCTAAACAAATATCATTACCAATTTTATCACAAGCTACAGGTAACAGGTGCGATGTGCTATATTCCTTCTAAATAGCAAAATTAATTATATTACAATACACAAAAATGTATTTATTCACATCAAAATATTTCTTTAAAAATTGCAATTCACCAAACACCATACAGCACACAACATTGATTACAACACACATCAATAAAAGTGAAAGTTTATGCTTTTATGGATGTATGTTGTAATTGATGTTTTGTGCTGGATGGTGTTTTCTGAATTTCAATTTTTAAAGAAATATTTTGATACAAATACATTTTTGTAGATTGTAATATAAGACATTTTTTATTTTGATGTTTAGAAGTAATATAGTGCATCAAACTGGTATTTATCATTAAGGATGACAAAAATCCCACAGCCAATCAGGCATGTCACTACTGCAGCTATTAAAAATGCATTGTGCAATTGCTAAGTGCAAGAAGCTTGTTAAGTGCATGCAGTGAATGTTGCACACACACACAGGAGCAATATACTGCATGTGAAATATCTTCTAAAAGCTACATCTGGTTTTAAGCCAAATGCCCCCCAAAAAGAGCACCCAATAGATATGGTGGTATGATGTACCATTTGGACTTTTCCAAAATGCTTATCAAAAATTCACCATACACCAGATTTGTAGGAAAAGGGGGCGGTACTTTACCAAAGTGAAGTTTCCAAGTTTAATTGAAATTAGTTGGTTTACTCAGTTTCAGGACCTGGAAAGCAAATCTGTAAAGCTGGAGTGTGATTGCACGTAGCCATTTGCCTTCAGGATGGGTGGGGAAATATGTGCAAGACGTGCACCTGGTGGAACACGACGTGCACGACTCTTCAGAAGTGTCTCGTTTCCTGGTGCGAGAGACGGCTGCGTGGCGGGATGGGGGGGAAGGTTTGGAAAAATGATTTTGCTTGGGCTGGCCTGCTGGCGCCCTGGCAAGTGCTATGCATGGCACTGTGGATAACCCAGGTTTGATGCCGGGACTCTGGGGGTGCCCCTTGGACTATTTGGGATTGGGGATGAGAGAGGGAGGGGAAGGAGCTTAGGGTGGAGCTTAGGGTGCACATATACCGAAGCCTTGGTCTGTGGTTCCCGGCCAGGGGCCGTTGCTGCAATGGCTGGGATAGGGAAGGTTATAAAAATAGGGGAAATAGCCTGGATATTTGCAGGTGGAGCTTCGCTGAGTTGCTCCTCTATGGGAGGCTAGTTAGAGAATTGAGCTGGAAGCCAAAACAATTAGGAGGAAGCTGCTGGGCCAAAATTACAATAAAAGGAAAAGATTTTGATTTATGTTGCTGACGATCGGAGGTGCTCCCCTGGGCTGCCGCTACCCTGCGTCTGTGGCACAATAGCTGACTGACGGCAGAGTTAAACTGCCGGCTATGCGCATCAGATTCTTAATAAGGAAACATGTGACTACTGTAGATGACCAAAAGAAGCACCGTGGAGGGTGGGGAAGGGGGCAGAGGAGTTTGGTTTGCGCCCTTCGTGCTTCAAGATTCCCAGCAGTAGCTTTGTTTGCTGTTAATTTTCAGTCTTGCACCGGGGGGGGAAATAAAACCCCATTCTCTGAAATTAGCACATTTTGGCTTCATAGTTCGATCCGAGTAGACGAACTTTGATGGCTGCTCTATCAGGATGCAATGCAGGGCACCTATTGTTTGTTTGTTTTTCTTTTTATTTGCAGATATGAGGAGAATAATTTTCAATGGCTGTTCTGCGGGTAAATGGAAAAATAAGCCCCTTGAAAATTACCCCTCTCCCACTTTGCGGGAAGAAGGAGGCAATGCAGGGGGTAGGTCTGCGCCGTGGTACACAGCAGGATTTTATTTTGAAACCTCTGCGCCTTCTTCTGCTGACTTTGCACCTGCAGAAAATGTAGGGTGAAAACTTTTTTTTTTTTAAAAATGTATTTTATATTCCGCTTTTTGGCACTTCAAAGCAGATTACATTCAGATGCCATAGCTATTTCCCTGTCCCCGGAGGGCTCACATCCCCTGCAGCAGTGGTGACCACGGGATATTTAAAGGGAAACTCCGTGGGGAGTTTCGCTTTGAAAATCTACTTGCTAGCCCCAGGGATGGTATGGATATTCACAGAATTCATTTAGTTTTGTTTGATTACCCACACAACCTTTTAAGCTCCAAGCGAGTTACATAAAACAGAGGTTTCATGCCATATTTAAAAAAATACAAATTCCATTCAAATAACTCCCACAAAAATTCCGACCACCCCTACACCCCTATCTACCCCCACTATTCCTTTGCCTGCCTCCCCTACCCAATCCCTTCAATTTCTTCCCTCTGACTTTACCCTCCCCATCATTATTTCACCAAACTCCACTTTCCCACTGTTCAGCTCCTACTTTCTTAAAACAGCACATTTAACTGAATCCATCATTATCCTTGTGCTTCACTAAGGGGCCATGATTTCAAATTTTTTTTTTTTTTTTGCGAAAAGTCATAAAGTTCAATTCCATTCGCAAATACAGCGGCGTAGAATTCCAGAACCATGGCCCAAAGGAAGCGAAAGCCCTTTGCTGAGCACCAGATAGCTTGACTTGTGCCAACCCTGGCACAACCAGCAAAGCCTGCTGCGAAAGGCCAAGATGTCATGATGGAAAGTAATTCTCAAGCAGGGACACCCGATTTTAAAACTTTAAATGCCACACACAGAGCTCTAAGTACAGTTCTGCTCTCAACCGGTAACCAATGCAGCTTAAATCAGCAACCTTGCAGCAGTGTTTTGCAGGTTCCACAAACAATCAATATCTATCTATAATAAATTACAATAATCCAATCTACTAGTTAGTGAAGAGTGCATAATTAGTTGCCAGTTCCTGCATTTTTGTTTTTTAAAAGGATGCATCCAATGAATCGTGTGGAGATTGGCGAATGCATTGCACACTACAGCCTCAATTTGATCCTTCATTGTCAGAAAACAGGCTTGAATAGAAACGACCTGAAACAAATGCTATTGTTATAGCAAGAGAAAAAGCTTGCACATAAAAAAAAAGGAACATTTTTAAATCATGTCCTATCAAGCCCTCCAGTGGTGAAGAATTCATACCTATAACGTGAAAAGAAATAAATATACAACCCTATAAACCAATAATGATAGAGGAGTGTAGAAAATACGGCAGTCGTATCAGCATAGTAAGCAGACCTAGATGTAAATACAGCTTTAACCCGGTGGTAAAGTGGAGTATGTTGGAGATATTGGAAGCAATAGAAGGGCGGCTTTAATCCTCTGAGGAGGATTAAAAAAATAAAAAACATACACTGTATATATAGCATGAGCAGATTTTAAAAGGCCAACAGTTGAACCTTTGTAACGTTCATATACATTATTTTGAGCTGCCCATATTGTATTAGCATCGCTATCCATATTGTATTAGCATCGCTATGTTGGATACATTTGTAATGTGAACCGCAGTCCTGTCTATTTTAGTATTTTACTAGGGAGGTACTAAATTTTATTCTTAAACTCATACATACACATAGGGATTCATGTGTGATTGTTGGATGTAACATATCTAGGAAGTTTAAGGTGTTCTAGAATTTTATTAATTTTAAGCAAATGTCAAAGTTGTACTATTTTAATTAAACCATTTTCATTCACGCTTTCCCACTTGGGTATGTGTGTGTGTGTGTGTATATATATATATATATACCCAAGTACACTCTGAAGGAGTGGGAAAAAAGCACTAGCGATGCTAATACAATATGGACAACTCAAAATAATGTGTATGAACGTCACAAAGGTTTAACTGTTGGCCTTTTAAAATCTGCTCATGCATGGCCCACATACATGCATATGTGGGCATTTTTGCGTGAGCAACTCTTTTAAAATCGACTTGTTAGATTATAACAGGACTGGCCTGGGAGATTTCTGAGATATCTGGTCACTGCCCAAAGGAACTGTTCCATCTGCTTTCTTTGCCCTCAGAAAACCTGCGTCAAGTAAGGTATCTTTTTATACTTCTATCCTGCTCGCGCACAGCACCGTCTTGGCTTCAGTAGCCCCATCACCAAAGCTGTATGCCTTGCCTTGCGGCACTTCTGCCCCCGCACCAGGACCTCCTACACTTGTGGCTTCTCTTCCTCATATCGACATGGACTCAGAAGGTACAATTAATACAATTGTGCCAACAAATATTTTCGTTGCAGATCTTGCTGTAGGCCTTACATGCAGCTCATGGATACCACTGATGAAGAATCATCCTGTAGGGCCCCCCCACACAGTGATTTCCTTCTGGGTTAGAAGAAGCGTGCATCACTTGCACCAGAAACTGATCCATGGGTCCTGAACCAGATGCAATCCCAGAATCCGAAGGAAAATCCCAGTGTCTCCCTTTCCTTTCCACCATGACTTGATACTGAAAAAAAAACAACAGAATTAAGATTCCAGAGCAATGTTTTTTTAAATTACAGTTCGGAGACACTTCTTTCTACTGACATTTCTCAGTAAGTCTGCAAATATAATACTGGATGGAAATAAATAAAACCTGCAAAACTGTTGCTATCATTTGATTATGACAGCAAAAAAAACATGTTCAACCGAACTAAGCATCTAGTTAAAGACACTGCAGTTGGGTTGTTTTACTGTGCCATATGCTTACCATGGACTTTTTTTTTTTTTTTGCATTAAATGTGTTTACGTTTTGCTATTGCTGCTGCCAGTGTTTTGCTGCCCCTGTGTGGGAATAAAGTTTGTTTCTGGAGTGTGTGCCATTGCGATGGACTGCAGAGTTGGATCACACTGACTTCGGTCACGCGTTTGCCCATTTGTGATCCACCTCACTAGTTCCACGCTGATTATGTGAACTGTCTCTGTCTGAAGGGAGCTTGCCTTGCCTTGTTCCCTCGTCAAGTGCAGTATCCCTTTGTGTACACAGGACATCTATTTGCTCTAGCAATACCATATTGAATGTTAAAAGGTTGCAGATTCCCAGAGGGATCTCCAGATGGTGGTGGTGGGAAACCAGAACAAATCTGTAACTCTTTGGTGCTCGCCTACGTATAGTACCATGGTAAATGATGGCAGATAAAGACCAAAATGGTCCATCAAGTGGGCCTAGCAAAGCCTTTAGGGTTGCAACCGCTGCTCCGTAAAGGTTACCGTAACGGCGAGGAAGCCCCCATCCAAGCCATAAAAGCAGGTGATGGCCAGACCTCCTCCTCCCAACTTTATTCATTCCTACTAGTGGTGCACAAAGGGTTCATCCTAATCCTAGAAGCACAAGAGCAGACTGCCCTTGCCCTACAGCTATCATGGGCGAACTTGATCAAACTTCATTGAAGTAATGCAAACAGCTAGATAGCTAATATATGTGTTAACCGTAAGACATCTGAGACTGATCTCTTGAATGCACCACAGGCTAGTAGCAACTGCCACTCCAGGCAGAAATATTTCACCTAAAGTTACAAAGGTAACCTTGGTTCTTCATTTCCATCTTCTAGCCACTAGGAAACCACAGTGTTTATTCCACTTCATTATTTTATTTATTTATTTATTTTATTTTATTTATTTATTTATTTAAGGTTTTTATATACCGGCAATCATGAGCACAGATATATATATTCAAATATATATTCAAATATTTTGTTACCTCTTCTGGGAAAGCATTTCCAGGCATCCACCAGCCTTTCCATGAAAAAATATTTCCCAGTGTTGTTCCCGAGTTTACCCCTTTGGAGCTTCACATCATGACCCCCCAGTTCTACAGCTTCTTTTCCACTGGAAAAGATTTGATTTTTTTTTTTGTGCATTAATACCTGCCAGTATAAAAAGCCTTGTCTCTCCTCTCCTCTAGGCTATACATATTTAGATCCTTCAGTATCATCTCTCATGGCTTTTGGTGCAGATCTTGGGCCATTTTCGTTGTCTCTCTCTGGGCTGCTTTTAACCTATCTTCTAACCTACGCTAAAAATGAAAATTAAGAAAAGCATCACTGAGCACCAAGCTGACTTCTGGCGAAAAAGCAGAGCTCCAAGATGAAATTTGCAAAGGAGGTACAGTCAAGAGTTTGAAGCGGGATTTGGATACATTTGAGATGCATGATAAGGCAGATCTCGAAACATTCCCTGACCATTAATGAAACATGTACCATAGGCCTTTTAGAACAGTGGTCCCCAACCCTGTCCTGTGGGCCCACCAGACAGTCAGGTTTTCAGGACAGGGTTGGGGACCACTGTTTTAGAAGACCGAAGGCTGGGCTGGCTTGACCCAGTGGCGCGATGGCACATGTTCTGCATTTCCAAGTGAAAGCTTCCTGATTCCATTCCCCGCCTGGGTCTTCTGTATGCCAAGTTGGTGGGGTAGACAGCATTCACAGCCCTTGGGATGAGGACATCATGGGCATTAGTAAGGGTAATGTCTGCTGTGAGCAAGGGGTTTTTTTTGGGTTTTTTTTAATATATATTCAAATATTTTTTATTGAATTTCAAAAATACAGATACATAACAAGAAAATAACATATATATATAAATAAACCTGATGGCTGAATTTAGAGCAATATTAAACAAAGTATAGCATTCAATAAAATTGGGAACAATGGCTCAAAGCCGGGGTAACTTCCCAATAGTCAGAGCAGGCAAGTGCCATTGAAACTACACTAAAGCAGCCACTCCTGTGTGGCCATGTCGGGTATCGGCCCGCTGATGTGCCATCGCAGTGGCATTCCCATTTACCCCCTCCCCCGGGCTGGTTGCAAGTTTGAAGGGCACCCTCTCCTCCCTGTTCCCACCACCCCCCTCCAGCCATGATTTTGGAGAGGGCGGCTGGCTGTCTAAATGCCTAAGAGCAGCTGGAAGGTTAAATCTGCTGCTCGTGCTCCAGGATCCTGACAGCAGGATCTACTGCTGTCAGGAACTACTGACAGCAGTAGTTCCTGACAGCAGTAGTTCCTGATAGCAGTAGGAACTACTGAGACTACAAGAAATGTGATCGATGCTTTGATCTATTTGGTCTTCTCTTGCCGATTAATGAAGGCAAAGTCCATGACATCAGCAACCCCATGGCATTATTGGAAGCAGTAACACGCAAACAGGGTGGTGACCGCAGCAAGCAGGATCCCTGGTGACCTCTGAGTCAGGCGTGAGAACCAAAGCAAATCTGCCTTGCAGTTGCTAATGATATACGAAGGAGCAGGGACGGATTTGGTCCAGCGCTGCCCTAGACACTGATTCAGTGTCGGTGCCATTCTGCCATCCCCAGGCAGTCCTCTGCGCTCTCGCCATCCCCGGGACCTCGGTGCTAGTGACATGACCCTCAAAGCGCGGTTGATGCTGGGACTAAGCCTGTGCTCACAGGCCCTGCCTCCTGCAGAGAAGCCCAGAGGGGGTGGTGGGGGCCTATAAACGCAAACTTTGTCCGAACGCTCACTTCCCTTTGAGGAACAGGTCACGGGAGCTGAAGTCAGATGGGGAAGGATCAGTACCAGAGGAAGCGGGAGGGGTTCCTGCGGAGGTCCAAGGCAGGGTGGCAGGGGGAGGGTCAGTAAATTTGTCGTCTCCCTACTTCTGCCGGTCTAGGAAACCTGTGGGCAAATCCAGGCCTTCAAAGCAGCTGCTGTTGGCAGTGCTGCTGTAGTCTGTTGCTCAGACGTGAGTGGATGAAGGCAGGTTGCTTGATCTCATCTAGATGATTTGCTAAATATAGACTAAATGAAAGGGGGAAACTGAATGAGGAATCTACCATGTGCATAACTGACCAAATATTTTGGGTCATGTGGGCCTTCAGAATCCCTCATCTGAATGCAAATCCATGCTAGCAAATTTAAGAGAATAACTCAAGCCCAACACCAAGCCAGACTTTATTGACTATTCTTTTCAAACTCCACAAGCTCGTGCTGAAATAGATGACTACTCACCAGTCAAAAATGTGGCTCCTGCAAGCTCCTGTTCACCTCATTTCATTCAGCAGAGGATTCTTTCCTCTGCAGGAAACCAAACCAATTTTGGAAAACCCATTAGACCTCGTTTACAATAAATCAACAGATGTTAAGAGTTCTCACTTAAACTTACATAAATAACCCTACCGGCGCATTGAAAATGCAATTCAGAGAGCATCCTAACCACTGCTGGTGAGAGAGAGAGAAGAAAAACGGCTTGCAAGTAAAAAAAAAAACAAAACAAGAGACTTCCATTTCTACTGTGTTGCCTCAAATTAACAATGACAAGTGTTTATGTAGCAGTCTTCCACAATCTCATAGTGCATGCAGTCACGGACCCACATGGAGTGCACATATCCTATTCGCAGCTCGTGGCTATCCTGAATCCTGTCTTTTAGTTTTTTTCTTTTTTTCTTTTTTTCTTTTTGCCTTTCGCCTATCACATCAACTTGGGAGCGGTAAAAATCTTCAGCGATCTGCAGCCTCCGGTGCAAGAGAATAAGCATCCGTTCCGTGTACGGCATAAACTTCATCTGCCCCAGCAATAGCAGCCGATGATACTTTCCTTCCGAAACTGCTCCCTGAAATAAAATAAAAACCCCGAGGATTCACTGGAGAACAAACAACGCCTTTGCAACAGCAGCAGGCAGTGGTTTGCATTAAGAATGAATTGACATTATTACCGCTTCATGTCAAGCCACATATTTTAAGTGAGCAGGGGAACGTCGGCTATTAAAATCTGTGTGGGGATTCAGCTTCCCAGCTTCATAACTTCTTCTTTAAAGTAGGGTATCTTGACATTTGCTTAACCTGTGGCATATGCAAAACCTAAATAAGCTTTTGTGGGTTAGCTTCAATAAAGGCAAATGTATTATTAAGCACATCAGTCAATGCGAAAACCGTGATGGGAAAGTGCGTCATGCCGAAAGTCCTATGAGATTTATTTACTGTTATTATTACATTTGTATACTGCGAATACCATGGCCCTAGGCGATGAACAATAAAACATACATAATTAATGTATCAAACAACATTTAAAACAATAAAAACAGAATAGAATAAACAAAGTCACCTTTTGCTCTTCCCATCACCCTTCACATGACACATGGGGCCAATGTAATAAGCTGCGGTAGACCTTTTCCCACGCTAAGCTTACAGAAGATTGTAATAATGCGGTTAGCACGGGAAAAAAAATGCGCGCACCAACCCTCTGAAAAAGCCGTGGATGGTTTAGCACTAATGCGCTGGCATTAGTGTGGGTTTTTTAGCACCTGGGTCAAGGCAAGAGTTAAGTTTAAGCGCCTGTCTGGAGGCTGAAAAATTATGCAGCAGAAGCCAGAAGAGAGGTTGGAGAGGCAAAAGGCACATGTCAGAAATGCTGAATGCTTTTGTAGCCTTTTTCAAATTTCTACCACACTTCCCCCACTCACCAGCGCCTCCCATTATAGCTCCCACGTGGTTGGTGATGGCTCTTGAAGGGGTTAGACATTGTTCTACCTGCCTTCAGTTCCACTCCTGGACCACTAACTCACTACTACTGTCTTATCAAAAGGGAAGGCTTTCAACTGAGAATCAATCACGGGTCCCCACATTAATGCGGGTTTATGCACGGTTTATTGCATAAGGCCTTCAGTGCGCGTTATAGCGCGCATATTTGCGTGGATATTGTTTTGCACAGATTTTCTGCGCGTATCTCATTTGCACACCGTCCCCTTATTGCATCCTGCGGAGGTGCCTGCTTTTGCTGCGTGCGCTAAAAAAAAAAAAAAAATACACGCTAAGAAATAGTGCCGATTTCACCACGGGACTTATTACATTGGCCCCAAGGTGATTAATTGCATTTGACATTAGGAAATGGGCCTTCCTGATTCAAAACAAAATAAAACAGTGCCCTTGACGATACTGGAGAACAAAACCACTTATTCAAATGCCAGCCTAAAAAGATATGTATTTAAGATGGTTATAAACGTCTTTGTACAGGACACAACCTTCAGACTTGACGACAATATTCTCTCTAAGGTGAGCAGGTAGCTGCCGCCTCACAGTTGGAACCACGCAGGACCTCGCAGTCTGCACGGTTCAAACTTTGAAAAGGCTGGGATGCGTCTGGTGCATGGAGAAAGCCATTGGCAGTCACCTTCACATCCTACAGGGAGCATTGATAAGGGACCTACTATGCATACTGTACAGGAGAGGGGGGCGGGATCTGATAGAGATATTCAAATTCCTCAAAGGCATAAATACACACAGGAAGCAAACCTTGCACTAGAAGAAAAGGCCATGACAGGAAGCAGAAAGGGGGTAGACTCAGCGGTAGCATTAGAAAATATTTCTTTATGGAAAGGAGGGGCAGATGCATGGGACTCCTTCCTAGTGGAGATAGTGGAGGAATTCAAGAAAGCAAGGCATGAGCACAAAGGAAAGCCAGAGACTGGGTAAGGTCTGGGTGTTGCTACTGGAAGGAAATTGGGCAGACTGGATGGGCCCTAGGGTCTAGAGAAGTGCATTTGGATGATACAAATGTGAACAACGAAACAAACGAGTCAATTTTCAGGTGAGTTCGTTGCAACCAAACCAAAACATTGGCATCCAAAAATGTAAAAAAAAAAAAAAAAAATTCAGGTCATTCATTTCAGAAAATAGCATGTGTTTGCTGAAACAATGATTGAAAAATATTTGAAAATAATCCCCAAATCCCCTGAAATAAAATTTGGCTGGAAATGGGGCAAAAATGAAACATCCTGAACCAAACCAATTTTTTTTCCTCTGCATATCCCTATTAGGGTCCTTTTATTGATGTCACATTCTGTATTTCTGTGATGGAAACCTCAGACATCGTAACCAAACAGCATTATTTGTAGCATGCCCAGGCCATAGCTGAGACAAAAAAACCCCCACATACTCTATGTGACTTTTATGCATCAATATAAAAAGTACAAAACGTCTCGTGGCAATATATATAAACAAAATCAAATCCTAGAAAAGTTTTTTGTCCATATATGTAGAACCACCACTTAATCAACCTAATACAATACATAATATAGACTGAATTAAGAATAGGTCCGCTTCTATGGTTTTTATATTTTTTTAGTTAGATGCATGCAAATTATTAAAGTCCTTAGTCCACTCAGTTAAGTACTGTTATTATCCAAAATACAGAAGTGAGACAAAGATAAAAAGTTTATTTGCAAGAGATGCATTTATCTTGTGAATTGTGTTGTTATGGTGTTCCCTAACATGGCGCCATGTTTCGCAACAATCTGCTTCAGGGAGATTTGCTTTCTATTAAAGTGCTCACAAATAGATGGTCCAGACATCAATTAATAGATGCCAGGACATTGAATAGTTTCCTCCACCATAATGGAAAAGGAAGAGCTTTGATCAAACATATGTACCTCTGTATTATTTTGTTGTTGTTATATTATTAATAGTGATAACTACTATTATTCTTTGATGCAGATTATCTGGTGATGGCAATATACTTTCCCTCTTTTTGGGTGAATTCCTGACATCTTCAGTGTGGTAAAGTTCTTCAAAGTCCGTATCTTGTAGATGACAATGAAATGAAACCTTCGTGCTCTCCAAGCATGACACAGATGCATGGACAACTTGGTATTCTTTAATGGGCTAAATTTCCAGCCGCGCTCCTAACTGCACAAAAGACATGCCAGCAGTTTCGAGTTTGCACACAAAAGGCTGATTTTTCAGCATGGAGTATCCACGTCAATCAGTTTGTGATGCATTTTAAATATATGCTCGTAACCTTACCTGTGGTAAAAGGGGGATTGCAAAGCCTTTTATGCGCATAACCTTTTTAAAATGTAAGTTACGCATGCAAATTCAGAGCAAGCTCTCGGAGCACTTCTTGTTTACCTGGACAGATCTATGCATGTTCTGAACTCACTGCTTGTTTTTGGGCAACTGAAAATTCACTTACATGTATACGGGCAGCTTAAGCACGTAACTCTTTCATTTTTTTTACAAGCTCAAGTCCTAAGACAGTAACTTTCAAAACGGTGCACGGACGCACATTTACGCGTGTGCGACGGCCCGTGCCCAGGGACGCGGCCATTTTATAACTTGCGCACATATATGCACGCGTGTTATATAAAAAAAAAAAAGCCTGGCCGCGTACCCACGTGAGCCTAATTTTAACTGGTTGCGCATGTGGGTACACAAATCCCGTTTCTACCGCATAAATTGGGGGCTTTTAAAAGGGGCGTGTGCCCACGCCATGCTCAGTTTACCAGTTCATCTACCAGTTTGCCCAGTTAACAGCTAGGTCCTCCAACCCCCCCCACCCCCCCCCCCCCCGATTTGATAGCCTACACTCCCCCCAGTTACCTCAGACCCTCGGGCCGATACAGTACAGCGCACTATTAACCCTCTATTGGACGCGCACTTTCGACGCGCTAGCGTTACCCCTTATTCAGTAAGGTTCCGAAAAAGCGCGTCCAACCCCCCGAATCTAATAGCGCCCACAACATGCAAACGCATGTTGATGGCCCTATTAGGTATTCCCGCGCGATTCTGAAAGCAAAATGTGCAGCTAATCCGCACATTTTGCTTTCAGAAATTAGCGTCTACCCAAAGGTAGGCGCTAATTTCTTTGGGCACCGGGAAAGTGCACAGAAAAGCAGTAAAAACTGCTTTACCTTTAAGCTTTTGAACATTTACCGCACTGGGTATATGGCAAAGAGTTACAAGTATCTTCATTTCCTGTACTCGGATAATCAAGACATTGGCCTGGCAAAAATAAAAAATCTCTTATGCAGTGTGAGAACTTTTTCTATCCTGAACGTATTGTAGGAATTACTGACTACTGTTCCCATTTAGGCAGTAGACGAAAAGTGAGGGGGGAGAGGGGCATTTTTCCCCCTGGTTTTTACTGTAAAATGCATTATTTAATAAACATAATGATTCTGTAGCAAGTTGTATTTCCCAGGCTAGTCACATGTGAGCGCTAACACTTTTTGGGCAAGTTTACGCCAGGATTTCTCCTACGCTATGTGTGCTAGGGCTGAAAGCAAAGGGCACGGTACATTTCCCCTTTACCTCTGCAAAAGATGGAGAGGACATTCTTACAGTGCCACATCTGTACTTGACACATTAAAGCAACAGTACCATCTATTTTGTGTTCAAAATATCTCTTTAGCTATCTGTTAACTCCATTCCTTTTCTTTATCTCATCTTGCCTTTATTTTGTGGCCAACATATTATGCATAGGGCTTTTTTTGTTTTTTTGTAAAGCTATTGTTTCTTCAATAATGTCTGCAATGCAGTGAGTTGTAGGATCCACAGCAACATGGTTTTACCAAAGGAACCTCATGTCAAACAAATCTGATTGATTTTTTTTTTTTGATTGGGTAACTGGAGAATTAGATCAAGGATGGGCGCTTGATGTGATTTATCTGGATTTCAGCAAAGCTTCTGACACAGGAGGCTCACGTACAGTATAAAATGAGAAGCCTGGGAGTGGGTCCCAGAGATGTGGACTGAACTACAAGTTGGATGACTGATAGATGACAGCGAGCGGTGGTAAATGGAATCCGCTCAGGGGAGAGAAGTGGGATTAGTGGAGTACCTCAAGGATTGGCTCTGGGTCCGGATCTTTGTGAGCGATATTGTGGAAGGATTAGAAGGAAAAGTTTGTCTTTCTGTGGGTGATGCTGAGAGCTACAACAGACAGACACACCTGAAGGAGTAGAGAGAGAATGAGATGTGACCTAAGAAAGCTCCAGTAGTGGTCAAAGGTTTGGCAGCCAGGATTCAATGCATTTGGGATGCAGAAAACTGAAGGAATTGTATGTGATGTGAAGTGAGACACTGATGTGCGCAGACTGGGAGAGAAACCTTGGGGTGATGGTATCTGACGATCTGATGGCAGAGAAGCAGCGTGACAAGGTGGTAGCTAAGGCCAGAGGGATGCCGAGCTGCATAGAGAGAGGCATAACCAACAGAAAAAAAAGGAGGTGATAATGCCCGTGTACAAGTGTGATGGCAAAATTGCCAGTGGTGATAGCCCCCAGAGCCAGAGCGGGGCTGGATCCAGGAACAGTTGGCTTGCACCAGGATCTTCTGCCTTTACTGGCTACCTCCTCCTAGGATTAAGCTCTCGGGTTTTGGTGGCCAGTAGGACTTAAACAGGAGAAACTCTCCTAGGGCAGATCCAGGCCAAAACACATAACAACCAAAAGACAGAACAGGAGCCCGAAAAAGGGCTAAACTGAGCAAAATACAAAACAAGAACAGAAACAGACAGGACACAAGAAGGTCCAACCTAAGACCTAATAAACAGTATTAAAACAATGCACAAACAAACAGAAACCAGACAGGAGGCCACAAAATTAGGGCCAAACTCACAGAGCCCAAGGACAAGGCAGAATCAAGAAATAAAATCTAGGACTAGGATACAAGTGACAAGGACCATAACACAGACTACAGCGATATCCAAGGTGAGGCACTGTTCTCATGGAGGGGCAGGCTTTTATGCTGAGGCAGTGCTAGGAAACATGGCTGCCAGCAGGACCTCCAAGCCAAAGGGCTTGGAGAGCTGAGCAGCAGGAACATGGCCCACTGAGGGCCCCTGCTGGCATGAGAAAAGCCCTACATACAAATCCTTACAACTGGTCCTTGGTGAGGCCTCACCCGAGTACTGTGTTCAGTTCTGGAGACCATATCTCAAAAAGAATAGAGACAGGACGGAAGCGGTCCATAGGCAGACAACCAAAATGGTGAAGGGTTCTCCCCAGGAGAACATATGAGATGAGACTGAAGGACCTAAGTATGTATACCCTTGAGGAGAAGAGAGGCAGGGGAGATACAATACAGACCTTTAAGTTCCTGAAAGGTATTAATGATGTACAAGAATCAAACCTTTTCCAGTGAAGCTGTAAAACTAAGGATCATAATATGAAGCTCTGAGAGGGTAGACTCAGGAACAATGCCTTTTTGTTTCCACAGAGAGAGTGGTGGATGTATGGAGTGCCCTCCCAGAAGAGGTAGTGAAGACAAGAATGGTAATGGAATTCAAAGGGACATGGGAAAACCACAGAGGATGATGAGTAACTAAAGACAGGAAATGAAGAAAAGAGGTAATCTTTGTTAACTGGGATAGCCTGCATGGAGCAGCAGTTACTACCTTTAACGGAAGACATGGAGGTAACCTGCATGGAGCGGCAGTTACTACCTTTAACGGAAGACATGGAGGTAACCTGCATGGAGCGGCAGTTACTACGCTTAACAGAAGGCACAAAGCAGCAGTTACAACCCTAAAAGAAAAAATAACTTGATGAGCAGACTGGATGGATCAATTGGGTATTTTTCTGCCATCATTTACTATGTTACTGTGTCCTTGACCCTTACTTTAAAAACTCTCCCTACCTCCCTATAACGTCACCCATTGTACACTTTTGCTGTTTTCCTTCTTTCTGTGCAAGGATTTCAGAAAAGGAAAGGGCATGATACTGTCTCTGAATTCTTAGATTCATAATGATGGAAGGCACCACTGCATATAGATGAACCTTTCAAAAGCCTGAAACACTTACGTCACTACTGGAAACAGAAAAGCACGTGTTCTGTTTTTCTGGTTTCTGAATGGATTATTTAAATCTCCAGAAATTGTACTTTTCCCATTTAAAAATATGCCTCTTGCCCTAAGCAATGTCTAACTTCTCTGCATACCAGTCACGGATAAAGAAGATGACTATATAGCTCCATGTCAAAGGCGACAAGATGAGCTTGGTCCTGGTTTGACTCCCATTGCCTGTTGGGAGATGTAGTTCTGGTTTGGCTTAGCTTCTTCTTTTTGATGTAAGTGTAGCAGATCCCCTGTTTTGCTGCTTTATTCTCGACTAGGGTGGCTACAAGTCTGGGTTCCGATCCAGACAGGGAGGAAACTTTTATCTTCAGGGGCCCCTGGCACTGTAGACCATTCTCAGTGACCACTTCACATTCTAGATCAAATAGTTCCAGGAGGTGCCAGACAGTGAAAAATAAAAGCAGGGAAGCCAAAATAAACACGGCAGGAAGAAACCAGGAGTCACAAATGGGTCCCTCCATCCCTAGCAAGTCCTCACTAGGGTGCACTCAAGGAGAACACTGGTGTTCAAAGAAAATATAGTTTTTAGTACCCTAACTTAAAGAAGATGATCCAGGTCAAGATGAGAAAAATAAGAATCAACATACATTCAGTGATCAATAAAAAAAAACAAATGGTTTCTCTGCCCATCCTTCTTCTGTTCACTTCCCTTCCTGCTCTTGCACCTTCACCCTGATTGAAAATATCCTCACCAATAAGAGTGGGGGTAACTGGAGTGGAATTCCAGTTCTGGCGTGAACTGGGCTGGAAAAAGTTCTGGCACGAACTGGGTTCAAAAGTGAAACTCTTCAACTGTAATTCAAACTCTTGACTTAATGGCTCAAAGTCTACATCCTTTTCTTCACCCAGATTTGTTAACTGGTCGAACGGGTCAAAAGATCTTTGCTCTTCCCTCGGGCACTGGTCAATCTAAATCCAGAAAGTCTTCTAAAAAATCTCTTCCTCAGTACCTCTTGGCCAATGCTCGAACTGCACTGTGAGATCCAGGGGGAAATCTCCAGCTCTCCCACCCACTCTTTATTGAAACCTAGGGAAGGTTTCAGCTCTTCTCTCTTCCTCTATCTCCTTTCCAACCCTGCTCCTCACATGCTCCATGGTCTTTATACCCCAAAAAGCCAATCCCCCAAAAAGGGTGGGGTTATGGAAAAATCACATAGGGATAATGTTAGTGACTGTGTAATGTTAGTGACCGTCTCATAAGGTAATCCTACAATAAATCAACCAGACAGGAAGCACATCAGGGAAAAAAAAGAAAAGATAGTTGCAGATCATCAGGAGCCATAGGCCTGCTGCTTTAAGCTTTGCACAATGCCCCGCTGACCCCTGCTTCTGCAGTGTCTCTTATTTTTTCCTACTTAATCTTCTCTTTTCTTATGCTTATATCCCTTCAGTGTATCTGTTCTCTTGGGAGTTATACTCCCTTTATTGGCACTTTCCAGCTAGGGCTGGAAACACTATAGCAGTCATTCAATCCACTTGTCTGTCTGGGTGGCACAATAACTTCCAGAGAAGACAACTGATTGACTTTAAACCTGGAGTGGAGGTCACCAATGGTCCTGTGATTTATGCTGTTGCAGATGGGCAGTATTGGATCAGTGGTACGAAAATAAAATGCCGAAAAGTGCCAAAAAATTCATGCCTATACTGTGAATTTCACCACCGGGTTCTTTCTTTTTCTCACTTGTCATCCAGTAGGCCTGTGAGACTTCCGTGATTAATGTTTTAATTAAAGAGTTTTCAAAGGCAAAAATTAGCTAGCTTTCTTGTAAAAAAAAAAAAAAAGAAAGAAGGGGGTCTTGCATTTTAATTGATATATATGAATGATATGATTAATGTTTTCTTTTGCTTTTTTTTTATTGCATGTGTATGGAACTGTTATTCGACTACGGTAAGCATTCATGATCTATGGGTGAGAGGAATATGTGTTATTTTAATGACCTCCATAAAATACGTGAACCAAAAATAAAAAAGAAAGATTTGCACAATTTAAAAACAGGAACTATGAAAACAGCACATCATAGGGAAAACAAATTAGACTGGTATCCTTAAAAGTTATGTTAACTTTATGTAAGAGATCACCGTAAAACTTTCTTAAAAGAAAACTTAGAACAAGCAATATTCTCCATTGACGAGTTACAGAACCTGCACCCTCTCCTGTCATAAAAACTCAACTTTTTGTGGCTGCTTTTAAATCTTAGCCTCTCATCATCAAGCTTATAGCCTTACTGATTTTAACCATTTTCTGAATAAATGAAATTCCAAAAGTCTCTTTTGCCCTGTATGCGTGGAGTCTTGATTAGATTGTAAGCTCTGCCGAGAAGGGAATGTCCCTGGCGAGTTTTTGTACAGCGATGCGTACGTCAAGAAGCGATAATAAGCTGTTACTACAGCAGCAGTAGTAGTAGTTGAGACATTACACTAGTTAGTGACTTATTGCAAGCTCCTGGGCAAACCTTTTCCAATTTTTTGGCTCGCTAGAAGAAAAAAAATTGTTTTCTGGTCTTTATTATCTTAGGCAGTGCTCATATAAATGGTGAGGCCACAGCTCTCACTGAAATTACTTTGCAAACAATGTGTCCAGAGAAGGAGGATTTCCCCTGGTCAAATGAGCTGCAGCCCTCCAGCTGTGACAATATTTTCTTCTTTTTGGAGGAAGCCAGTTTTTTTTTTTGTTTTATTTTATTTTTTTTTTCAGAACGCACCAGAGGGATGTACTGTGTAATTACACACTGTACACAGAATACAAAACCATAAGGGGACAATTATCAAACCATAAAAACATTTTCAAGTACATTCAAAGCATAAAGCCTGTGAGAGAATCAGTTGGGTTGCTAGATGACCAAGAGGTATAAGGAGTAGTCAGGGAGGATAAGGAAATAGCAGAAAAACTAAATGAATTCTTTGCCTCTGTCTTTACTGAAGAGGATGTCAGGGTCATACCCACACCGGAAACATTTTGTTGACAGTGAAGACTCTGAGCGGCTCAATGGAATCACTGTGACACTGGAGGATGTAATAACTCAGATTGATAGACTAAAGAATAACAAATCACCGGGACCAGACTGCACTGAACCCAGAGTTCTGAAGAAAGTCAAAAATGAAATTGCAGACCCGTTTCTGGTGATTTTCAGCCTATCAATTTCAACAGTCACAGCACCAGAAGGCTGCAGGGTGGCCAAATGGACGCCAATTATATTTACCTGGAAAAATGATGACATTTTATCCAAAGATTTTTCCTGGTTTTTTTTTTGTTCTTCTTGCAATAAACACTGATAGATTTTCGGGAAAAATAAAATAAAAACTGAAAACAAATGTCCCTACCTATGTGCATAGGCTGGGGAAAGTTCTTAATGAGTAAGTCCAATCACTGGATTTAAGAAAATGAGGGCTAAGGCCCAACCTAGTGGCTTAGGGTCAAATGTTATGCATTGCCATCAGGAAGATCTGGGTTTGATTCCCAGGTCAGGACTCTTCTCTAAAGGCTGATCAGGGTCGGGTCTGCTGCTGCCCTCCAGAGGGAAGGAGTCTCTGCCATTCGTTGCTCAACAGTGAATTAGGATGGATGTCTATCAGCTTCATGGGGGAAGTCACTGCTTGTGGCCCCTGACCAACTACTGTCACTGCAATCGTGAACTAAAAAGGGTGGAGGTAGGATTATAAAATGGAGAGGAAAAGTTCCAGGTGGTTGCAAATGAAGTCTCATGGAAGCCTAAAGGAGCATGAAATGTTTGGACCAAATAAAGAAAATGAGGACTGGATTAGATGTCAAGGATGGTCTGAGTCAGGCAGCCACAGATCATCAACAGCATCTTATATGGACTAGTTTAGATGATCAGGAGAGAGCTCACAGTGGATTCATCCCTTACTAAGATACTTCGCGCTCCTTAATTGTTCCCTAGAGCAAGCCATGCTACTTTTTATTAAGCAAATGAGGGAACTCCTCTCCCCTCCATCCATTGCCCTTTCCTTTTGGTGGGTTCAGGCCTGGATTTCAGCGCAGGCATTGTATGCAGCTACCTCCAGCACCTAAATACACAGGCCGATACAGTAAGGAGCGGTAGGAAGAGGTGCTGGAGTGTTGCTGATGCTGTTGCCATCCGGGCCTGCCGACGCTTTCATCTTTATCCAGATCCTCAGCACGAAATTGAGCTAAACTCAGCCTGAGGCACACGTTTCCCTAAGGGGGCGCTGTAAGAACTGTGAGCTGGGTTTAACTGAACTTCTTGACGCAAGCCTGGATACAAAACAAAGCATTGGCAAGCCTGGTGGTGAGGATAGGCCAAGGGAAGAGGAGAAGATCTGGTAAGGCTGGTGGAAGACTAGGCAGCCACCTAGAATGCCACAGTTTTGGTGGCAGTATGGCATTGATAGGACTGGTCTGGTATCCATCAGTCCATCCGCATACCTGGGAACTCTTTGGGTTTGACTCATACACTTCTTTTGGAATTGCCGGGTCTCTGAGCAAACATTAGAAAAATGCATGTGTTGCAGCAGGAACAGCCCACACAGGCCCAGAAGAGGAAGTTGTGTCATGTGGGCCCACATAGGTGTTATGAGCATAGACGGGCGTGAGCCCCTGTGCTGTGACGCGACCGACACAACCCCGGGGCTAGCTGTGGTCCATACCGCTGGCGGGCAAGCGCATCCGGGCATGGGTTGACTGAAACAGGAACACTCTTCACTTGAATAGGAACACCCTTGACTGGGAACAGGAACACTTGGATGTCCAACCCACACCAGAAACTGAGAACCAGCAACCCATGCTGGTCTCTGGGGTGCAGCGGCAGTGTCTCTCCTGCCGCGTGACTCCGAAGACTTGAACCAGCAACGAAGATTTGGACAAGACTCTGAAAAGTTGGACTGAAGATTTAGACGCAGTAATGAAGACTGGAACAAGGAGAGCAGGAACAAAAACAAGAGACCAGGAACAAGGAGGACCTTGAAGGCCAGGACCACGATGGAGACCACAGGACTTGAAGACCTTGCTAAGGCAACAGGAAGCAGACTGAAGAGCCCTTTTATAGGGATGCAGTAAGGACGTCATCAGGAGAGGCCGCGGGGCTTTTTCCTCCACAGTCCCTTTAAATATCAAGCAGGGATGCATGCACCTAGGGAGGACAGGAGCAGCAGCAGCATTTGACAGCATTCCAGACTGCAAAGATCAGGGGCAAGTCAGCGGCATCTCTCAGCCACAGGAAATGGAGGCCAGGCCCAGGTAGCGTCGGAGACAACGGTGCTTTGGTTGCGCAAGAAGGCAAAGGCGTCGACTCCGGCTGCAAAGATCAAGTGCAGAGGTGGTGTGTCTCCCGCTGTGGAATGCGGCAACCAGGCAGAGATGGCTTAGGGGGTGAGTGAGGCCACTTGCAGGGCCCTCCCACGAACAGTAGTGCAACAATAGGTGAGAGAGAATGAATACATGAATGAGTGTGTGTGTGTGTGTGTGAGAATGAATATATGTGAGAGAGAAAGTTTGTGCACACTACCTTCTCCTCCTCCCCTCTCCTCCCCCAAGTAATTCAAGACAGACAATCTCAAGGTGACTGAAAATTAGAAGTTCCCATGAATGAAGAATGGGGAATTTTTAAAATCCTTATTAGTTTTAATTATTGGATGTTATTTGATGTCTGCTGTTTTGAAATATTTTATTGGTGTTTGAGAAATTTGTAAACATTTACAGTATATGAGTTTTTAATTATTGGATTTTATTCTATTCATCAGCTGTTTTGAAATACTTATCCTTTTTATTAGAATGATTTTACTCTTATGATTGCTTTATATTTCTTGATTTTATTGTTTGATGTTTTCCGAGGAATGATGATGTTTATGTTTTCCATTGTTGCACTGCATACAGAGTCTGGGTTTTTGCAGTTTCCAGTTTCGTTTTAGTATGCAGGTTTCTATTTATACTTATGGTCACTTTATTCTGTATTTGGTGAGGGTTTGTCCATGTTCTGCATTAGTGACGGAGGTGAGGTAGTCTACTAGTGTACTTTCTGTGTTGGGATGTACAGCAACCTGGCTTGTCTTGTTTTCCTAATAGGTGGTGAATTGGTGTTTTAGAGCCTGATGTAAAATTTGAAGTGTGGCCTTTTCATAGGTAGGGTTATTACTGTTTGATTGCTGGCAGAGAGTGCTGCTTTGGCATGGGAAGTTTACTATATTGTAATTGTAATTCCCTTTACTCGTGGCTTTCTGAAGGCCAAGCCCAACCCAATGCTCATTATAGTAAGCCTAATACTATATGAGTTCTAAGTGTCTTTTTGGCAGGGTTTTCTGGTTGGCATCACAGCAGTGAATGTAAATATAATATCCATGTTGCTGTAATGCTATTTTTACTTCAGAAGACTGTAATTTGAATGTCCTTTTTCATGTGAAATCTGTTATTGGAAATGCATTATTTTTAATTGTGTGTTGGGGTGGGGGTGCAAGGCTGTAAGATTCACCTTTGCACCAGCCAATATTTGCACCATCTGATGCTGTTAAGAGGAAAGGAAGACTCCCCCCTACTACCCACTCACCATCTGATGATTGCTGGAGAGGAGGAGAGACTCCTCTTTCCTCCCTGTACCCTTCAATAATGTCTTTGGGGGGGAGACGTTGTCCCTTACTGTCTATGGCTGCCTAATTTTTAAACCTGACTCTGGGAGGGCTTCTGCAACCTTGTGCCTGCTTCCTCCTAAGCATGCAAGGCAAACCCCTGTATTATATCTAATTAGCACCAGGTTTGTTTGCCATTGATTATTCACTTGCTGATTATATAGTGGCACTGTCTTACTGTCAGTGTGTTAGCTCTATTTACCAAAATTGCTTTCAAGAAGGATACCTTAGATGCAAATCAAAATGTCACCCTTTGACATCACTCTTCTTCAGTTTGTTTTCAGGTTGGGGTTTTTCTTTTTTTAAATCTCGGGAATGCCAACCCTGAAGACATGTTATGTAAACGCGCAGGCTTGTCTCCTTGTCAAGAGATAATCGAGAAACGCTGAGCAAATCATCAAAAGTACAACTCGGAGAACATTCACAGGTATGAGTGCTGCTGTTCCCTATGTAATTGGGAATTCAACAAAGTGCCTATGGAGAGAGAGAGCTCCCCTCCCATCCTGAAGCCAAGACAGGGCTAGCCAATGCCAATTATATGCCCGTAAATCTTTTCAAAATGTTCCTTTTCTGAATGAGTGATTATCTTGTCTCGGCAACCAATGCGGTGGGAGATTTATGGTGACACCGCTGAAGGGAATCTGGAAGGCTCGACCACAATGTTATCAAGCAGTGCGGCGCTGCCACCCTTTGTTCTCAAAATGCACGGGAATTAGTGAGAGGCATCGACGCCCTTTGACATCTCGTGAAGATTAATTTATAAAAAAGGGAAAGGAAACGTGAGTTAGGGGTTTGACGAAATAAAGTAAAAACAAAAAAAGAGGAAAGCAGCTGCTGAAAGTTGCCATAGGGGGGCAGGAAGCTGTTCTGCATCAAAGACAGTTCTTCCAATGGCTGGGCACCATCATACTGTGTTTTTCATCCTGTCAGTCCTTCTGCAGCTTTGTCTGTGCCCTCCATTACTGACGGGCCTCTTGTCTCTTATTCCTTCAAGAAGCTTCCATGTATATGGACGGATGGAGTGGGGGTGGTGGGGGGAGAGGAGAAAAAGAGAAGCAGGCGTTTGCACTTGCTGGAAAGATTTCAAAATGTACATTTTTTTGACATGCCCTGCTCATCAGAGCCCAGACGTAAATAAAACATTTGCTTTCCTTTGGCTGTCTCGGTTAACAATATAAATCCATAACTTGTCAAGGCTGAAACCAGATTTGCTAAATAGTCGTTTATTAGTTTATATCACGTAGACTCTGTGGTATTATAGCAGGGGTGGAAGATGGACAGACTGGATCGGCCTTATGGTCTTTGTGTGCTGTCATATGGTGGATAGTACCAACAGGGCAAGCTGTGCTTAACAAGACAAATAATGCTTACCTTAAGTGCTATAGGTACAATGAGTGAGAAGGAAGTGCATCCACTGGAAAACTTTTAAGGTGGGTGAAAGGTGGCACGCAGGAGACAGGAGTGACATGGTTTAATGGAACAAAGTCAGCATGGCTTTACCCAAGGCAAGTCTTGCCTCACAAATCTGCTTCACTTTTTTGAAGGAGTTAATAAACATGTGGATAAAGGTGAACCGGTAGATGTAGTATACTTGGATTTTCAGAAGGCGTTTGACAAAGTTCCTCATGAGAGACTTCTAGGAAAAGTAAAAAGTCATGGGAAAGGTGGCGATGTCCTTTCGTGGAATGCAAACTGGCTAAAAGGAAACAGAGAGTAGGATTAAATGGACAATTTTCTCAGTGGAAGGGAGTGGACAGTGGAGTGCCTCAGGGATCTGTATTGGGACCCTTACTTTTCAATATATTTATAAATGATCTGGAAAGAAATACGAGTGAGATAATCAAATTTGCAGATGATACAAAATTATTGTGATAAATTGCAGGAAGACCTTGTGAGACTGGAAAATTGGGCATCAAAATGGCAGATGAAATTTAATGTGGATAAGTGCAAGGTGATGCACATAGGGAAAAATAACCCATGCTATAGTTTCACAATGTTAGGTTCCATATTAGGTGCTACCACCCAAGAAAGAGATCTAGGCGTCATAGTGGATAACACATTGAAATCATCGGTTTAGTGTCCTGCGGCAGTCAAAAAAGCAAACAGAATGTTGGGAATTATTAGAAAGGGAATGGTGAATAAAAGAGAAAATGTCATAATGTCTCTGTGTTGCTCCATGGTGAGACCACACCTTGAATACTGTGTACAATTCTGGTCACCGCACTCAAAAAAGATATAATTGCGATGGAGAAGTTACAGAGAAGGGCTACCAAAATGATAAGGGGAATGGAACAACTCCCCTATGAGGAAAGACTAAAGAGGTTAGGACTTTTCAGGTTGGAGAAGAGATGACTGAGGGGGGATATGATAGAGGTGTTTAAAATCATGAGAGGTCTAGAATGGGTAGATATGAATCGGTTATTTACTCTTTCGGATAGTAGAAAGACTAGGGGGCACTCCATGAAGTTAGCATGGGGCACATTTAAAACTAATCGGAGAAAGTTCTTTTTTACTCAACGCACAATTAAACTCTGGAATTTGTTGCCAGAGGATGTGGTTAGTGCAGTTAGTATATCTGTGTTTAAAAGAGGATTGGATAAGTTCTTGGAGGAGAAGTCCATTACCTGCTATTAATTAAGTTGACTTAGAAAATAGCCACTGCTATTACTAGCAACAGTAACATGGAATAGACTTAGTTTTTGGGTACTTGCCAGGTTCTTATGGCCTGGATTGGCCACTGTTGGAAACAGGATGCTGGGCTTGATGGACCCTTGGTCTGACCCAGTATGGCATGTTCTTATGTTCTTATGGAGCAGAGGCTGAGAAGCAGGGGAGCCAGGGTTCAAATCCTGGTAATGCTCCTTGGGCAAGTCACTTTAGCTGCCATTGCCTCAGGTACAAACTTAGGACTTGTTTATTAAGCATTTTTCCCATGGACAGAGAATAGGATAAAGGCCTTAGTAAATTAGGCCCTTGATTGTAAGCCCTGTGAGGCAAGAAAATATCCTACTCCTACTGTACATAGTAACATAGTAATGGCGACAGAAAAGGACCAAATGATCCATCTAGTCTGCCCAGCAAGCTTATTGTTGTGGTAGCCGGCCGCTGGATGCCGCAATTGGCCACACCTACCCCTCGGGCAGGTCCAGATCTCCACTGTCGCTCCCGCTCGGCAGGGCCCTCTGCTTCCTCAGCGCAGCGGGGAGCTTCCCGGCTGCCACTAGACATGCACAGCATCTCCCCCTTCTTAAAGGGGCTGTGACAGGAAACACCTCCTGCAGCACCCGGAGGTGCGACCCGGCCCCGGGTCCTATTTAAGGCAGCTCCCTACTGCCTTACCTTCGCCTCAGCAACAGGTCTCGCCCTACCTTAGAGCTGAGTGTTGCCTCCGCGTCTTCCAGCCTGCTTGTGCTCCTGTTCCTGCTCCGACTCCTCGTCCCCCTGGCTTGCTCTCTTGACTCGGTTCACCCCCTGGATTTCACCTTTGTCTGCTGCCTGCCCTGATCACCTGCCTGTTCATCGTTTCTGCTACTCGCTGCCTGCCTCGACCTCTGGCCCTTCTTTAGATTCTCTTACTCGCTGTCTGCCCTGACCTGCCTACGTCTCGTGAGCATAGACCAGCCTCAGGGAGACCCGCTCCTATGTGCTGCCGTCCCCGGCACCCAAGGGCTCAACTTGTGGGGGAACGAGGGCTGGTAAAGATGAAGGTCCGGATGGGTCTCTGCTGTCTACATCCGCCTCCTGACGAGGGCCTATTGGTAGCCCCTATAGGAAGCTCCAACCTCGTCTCGCCCAAGGGTCTACCTCTAGACGCAACACTTACACCGTGCCATGCAGTTTACCCCTATGTTTCTTTTAAAGTCTGTGCAGTTACCCCCAAGCCTTATGATAAGGTTAGTAATATTTACAATCAAAACCATAAGAGACATGACAGCAGAAAAAGACCATAGGGCTTATCTAATCTGTACCTAATGTAATTCACCTTGAGCTACCACTGAAAAGGTGTGTTTAAAAAAAAAAAATAGAATCGGCTTCTGCTACTTTTGTATTTGCTCAACTCTAAAGGAACAAACCCTTCTTCTGCAGTCCATTCAAAACCATGTAAGTGCCAGATGTTTAGCAATAATACGGTCAGAAAGCCCACAAAGGTCCCTGCTTGGATCTTTTTTTTTTTTTTTTTGGTGTTGGTCCAATAAAACTGTACCATGACTTGTCTTACAAGATGACCAATTTTCTCTGGGACATCTTGTAGGCCATCTCTGGGTAACTGCACTTTGTATAATAAATGAACAAGGCTGCTCTGAAGGGGTTAAGTGGTACTGCAGACTTTAGGCAATAGTTTCAAATCAGTAAAATATCACCCCTTTGCACAACTTTGCAGATTTTGCCTATAGAATTCAAAAGAGCCTTCTTGGAGAAAATCATTGCATTTTGGAAAGCCCTGAGAGGGGAAGGGGAAGAGAGAGGGCAACAGAGTCTTCCATGGCTCGCTGTCCTCAGAGACCAACAGTCCAACAGTTTTGCAGCCACAGTAATAGCGAGTGTTGCCAGCCAAGTGGCCTCCAAGTCCAAGAATCAATCTGGGAAGGCCATGAAGGCACTGATGCTGTAACTGGAGAGAGAGAGAATAAAGAGTTTCAGCAAAGTCACCCACAGTCGCGCTGAACGCAAAGGCTGGCTCCGCCGTCGGACGTCTGCACTCCGCAGTTCTAGTAAAGGAGGAGGGTCAATAGTTGCCAGTGGGGGGGGGGGGGGGGCGCTGTCAGACTGGCACCAGAAAGGCGCACGAGTGCCACTTCCCTTTGAAAGGCAATCGCTATTCAGAAAAAAAAGAAAACCCACAACAGGTGGAGGGGGGGGGCGCTAAGATTCAAAGGCAGCTCGGTCTGTCCTGCCTCGCTAGCGGCGGCTTCTTTCAGCGGAAGGAGTGGGGGAGAGGACAGAGGGGTTGCCGCGCAGGGCGGCTTAGCCAGGCTGAAGCAAAAACGCGGCGTGCTGTGCTGGCCGGGCGAGGATCTGCTTCTCTCCGGCCCTCCACTATGGAAAAAGGCATGACACCAACTTTCATATGCTATTTATTCTTTACTATCTTAAAGGCAATTTCAAAATGTTTCCTCCACTGCAAAACGGAAACACTTTTATTTCCGGACACAGAATGATTGTGACTTTTCAGAAAACAGAGTTTAATTGATTGCTAACATTAATTCACATTATTCAAATGGTAGAGAATTCAGCCACCCATATTCTCACTGGAAGAAGCCTTTACAATGGCTTCCAATACCTTGGTGAATAAAATTCGAGCTTTGTACTGCTTATTCATAAATCAATTAAGAATTGTAATTTCCCCTGGATTAACTCCATTTTACTCTCTCCCTCAGATCTGATCTACTCACTGGGGGCTGCTGGAACTCCTTCGTCCAAGTTGGCTCGCCTTACTGAGACTCGCCACTGAGTTTGTCCGGTCGCCAGCCCACTTCCGTGGAAGTCCCTCCCGGAGCCTATCCGGCTTGCAGGAGTTTTAAAGAGGCTGTAAAAACTCATTCCTATTTAAAAATGTATTTGAATTAAGGTCATGTCCTACCACCGGCATCCTCTAATGCTGTAAATGCAATCTCATGGCTTAGCTTGTTGCCATCGTTATAAGTTTTTGTCTGCTTTTGTTTTATGTTGATTGGAAATTTTATGCTTGTATTATTGGAACTTTGAAGAATGCGAGTTATAAATCTTTGAAAATAAATAAAATCAATAAACATTACAGGACAATAAGTAACGGTTGCTGGTTTCCACGAAGTGCTTGGACCGAATTGCCCCATTACGCATGTGCCACAGGACAGAGAGAAGCTTAAAAGTGGGTAAGTAAAAATATTTTTTTATTTTCAAATGATAAACTCATTGAAATTATTAAATGGAATTTGGGGGTAAATGGGTTTTTTTGTTTTTTTTTTGTGATGGTGGTGGGGGGGAACCCCTGCCTTTCAACATCACCGCAGCCTGCTCCTCTCCTCTCCCAGGATGATCCTCTTTGCCTTCCTCCCATTTGCTGGCAGGAGGAGAGTGGCACTTTCCTATACCCACTTCCATCTGAATTACACGGGCCTGCCACCCCCTGGTCTTGTGAGATCCACCAGCACTGCCTATTCAGGATTCAGAGGGAAGCCAGCAGGTGAGGAGGCAGGTGCAGGTAAATGCGCTGCCCTTCTCCACCTGGCAGGACAGAGGGTGGAAGGACCCGCTTTTTACAGGAGGCGTGTAGGGCAGCTGTAGGTGTGTGTGTGTGTGTGTGTGTGTGTGTGTAGGGGCTCACTGAAGATCCTTCACCTAGAGATAAATGAAATGTAAGTGTGGACGTTTTTCAGGGTTGCCACTGTACTGCATTGCATCTGGGGCATTTAAACCAATCCTGCTCTTATAATCTGGATTTTCCAGCTTCCTGGCATTATTAGATCTGCTTCTGTCAGTAAAAATGACAAGACTGTAAATCACAGCAAAGACACCTTCATTCACCAGAATCTGTTGCCCACACCTCATCACCAAACCTCTTAGTTAAATGTGCCCTAAAGCACTTACAGGCCGATTCAGTAAAGTCCGCGGGAGAGCAGACGAATGCCCGCTCTCCCGGCGCGCGCACAGGCCACTCGCCTGTGTGCGTGATTCTCTATTTAAATGAGGCCCGGCGGTAGAAACGGGCAAAAGGAGGCGCTAGGGACACTAACGCATCCCTAGCACCTCCTTTTAGCCCGGAGCGGCGGCTGTCAGCAAGTTTGACAGCCGACGCTCAATTTTGCCGGCGTCTGTTCTCGAGCCCGCTGACAGCCACAGGCTCGGAAACCAGACGCTGGCAAAATTGAGCATCCGGTTTTCGACCCAACAGCCACTGGCCCATTTTAAATTTTTCTTTTTTACTTTTTTTACCCTTCGGGACCTCAGACTTAATATCGCTATGATATTAAGTCGGAGGGTGCACAGAAAAGCAGTTTTTACTGCTTTTCTGTGCACTTTCCAGGTGCCGGCAGAAACTAGCGCCTACCTTTTGGTAGGCACTAATTTCTTAAAGTAAAATGTGCGGCTTGGCTGCACATTTTACTTTCTGTATCGCGCGGGCATACCTAATAGGGCCATCAACATGCATTTGCATGTTGAGGGCGCTATTAGGTGCCGCGGGTTGGACGCGCGTTTTCCGCCCCTTACTGAATAAGGGGTAAGGGAAAACACGCGTCCAAGGGCAGGTTAACAGTGCGCTCTGTTGGAGCGCACTGTACTGTATCGGCCCGTTAGATAGCCTTACCCTGCAGCCTTACCCTGCAGCCTTACCCTGGAGCTGTAGCAAGTTGCGCGCGCTGGCACAGCGGCAAATGGCCACTGTACAGGGTGTCTCTAGCCCTGCCCCTCTGCCGAGGCCTGGCTCTTGTGCGTGATGGACCCTTGGTCTGACCCAGCATGGCAATTTCTTAGGGGAAGAAAGGAAAAAGAGAAGAAAACTACAAATCTTTGGGCCTCATTTTCTAAAGTATCGCAGGCCTGCAGTACTTTAGAAAAATGCGGTAATGAGAGGTGGGGGGCCGAAACGGGGGGGGGGGGGTGTGCTCCTGTGGTAGCCGGCAGCGATTGCACCCCTGCGGTGCGATCGCTGCCGGTATCGCGCCCAATAACTACACCATAAAAGTTGTAGTTATTGGGCGCGAAATAGGCAGCGAAAAGGTTCCTTACCTTTTTGCTGTCTGCGCCTTCTTCGCAGGGTCGGCCCCGGTGACGCCCCGACTCCTCCTCTTCTGGGGCTGACTCCGCCCCGATGATGCTAGCGCACGTTTGCGCTAGCAGCGCAGGCTTACGCTGATAGCGCAAGCGTGCGCTGTCGTTAGAAAATAAGGCCCTTTATTTTGTGTTGGAAAATGTATTTTAATATTTACACTGAACTGATAGGGGTAGATTTTTAAAAAATACATGCACGCATCCATGTGCGCATGCTGCCCAGTGTGCACACATGGACTTGCAATTTTATAACATGCGTGCGCATGTTTATTTTATTTATTTATTTAAATCTTTTCTATACCGTCGTTAGGAAGGATCCGTCACAATGGTCTACAATAAGGCACATAAAATAAGGATGCTGAGATACATTAATTTACACGTGTGCCAAAATGATTCGGCACATAGTTTTCTCAATGATATAATTGGGGTGTGATACAATACTGTCCAAGAACTATCAGTTTAAAAGCAAATCTATTTTTATAAGTGTCAACTTCTCATCTTGTGAAGAACAAGAAGGTAGAGTAAAAAACAAATCGAAATACAGCTACACACTATTTGTTCATATCTCATACTTTGCCTGCCTCACTGTTTCTCCTTCTCTATTTGGTAGGCTAGCTTGAATAGCCAAGTTTTTAAGCCTTTTCTGAAGTGTCTTTTTGCAACCTTAACTCTAGTGGCATGGTGTTCCACAGTGTGGGTCCTGCCAAGGATAGTGCTCTCTCTCTTACTTGAGTTAGTCTTGCTGTCTTAATTGATGGGATAGTAAGGAGTGCTTTATTCGCTGACCTTAGGTTTCTGTTTGGTACGTGTACACGGAGGGCTGTGTTAAGCCATTCCGCTTTTTCATTATGTATTAATTTGTGTAAGATGCAAAGTGTTTTGTATTGTATTCTCTGCTCCACAGGTAAGCAGTGTAACTCTGCTCGGGTTACGGTGATGTGGTCTCTTTTACTTTTACCGGTCAAAATTCTTGCAGCAGTGTTTTGTAAGATTTGTAGTGGTCTGAGTGAGGTGTATGGTAAGCCTAGTAATAGCGCATTACAGTAGTCGGTGCTTGCAAAAATCAATGATTGTAGGACTGAACGAAAGTTATAAAATCCCAGGCAGTGCACGCAAGGGGTGTAGAATTTCACTAATTTGCACGACGACACATCGTCGGGCTTCCCGCGTTCCCTCCCAGTCCGCTCCAATTAAGGGAGGGAACTTCACTACCCCCTACCCTAACCTCCCTTCCCCTCTCCTACCAGCCCCCTATTCCTACTAGATCGCCCCCATTTTTTTAACTTACATTTTGCTCCTGCAAAGGAGCTGTAGCAAGTTCGCACGCTGGCACAGCGGTAAATGGCCACTGTACCCGGTGCCTCTAGCCCCGCTCCACCCCCGGACTGCCCCTCTGCCTAGGCCTGGCTCTTGTGCGCGTAACAGGGGTTACGCGCGTGGCTGGCCCTCTTAAAATGCGCGCAAGGTCAGGCCACACACATAACCCCTGTGTTTTATGCGCGCGGGCCATTAAAAATTGGGCCTATAATATTTATTTTCAATGTATTTAAATTTCTTAAATACTCATTTCCAAAAGAAACTCTGAATAACTTACAGAATCAGCATAAAATACAATAAATGTTCAACATCAGTTTATTAAATCTACACACAAGCTAGTGGAACCTTATATGCCTAACCAATTTACTGAAGCATGATCTTTTGAGGACAAGTGTCCATTTCATTAGACTCTTGTCCTCCAAAGCTTATATCTCAATAAATCAGTTCACAAGGTGCCATCAGTCGCTTCATTGTTTTTGCTGCTATAGATTAAAATGGCTATGCTCTAGAATTAGATTGTTTGATCTCTCTCTCTCACACACGCATGCACACACACACACACACATATATAATTTTTATAAAATCTGTAAATATAGTTTATCTTATTTTTCACAGACAATATTATGTTGAGGAGTCACAAATGCCTTAAAATTACATCAGATGCAATGGCCAAGGAGGTACTATTGTCTCAGGCTGCCAGTAAGAAGTTTTCTTCAATTTTCAGTTATATCAATTATTGTTATGTCTATTGTGTGATATTAGCTCATGTATGAATGCTTTTGTGTTGTTTTGTGCATGTACCAGAAGATCTGAATGAATTTATAAGTAGAGGTGTTTATATAGTGTGGAAGGTTTGTGAGTGAAATATATGTGCAGTAGATTGTATGCAGGGCATATGTAGCAGTAGTACCTAGTGATATGAATAATCAGTGTGGGTGAGTGATATATAGATGAGCAGAATGATATTACTACATACATACATGGATTGGAGAAGTAGCCTATTGGTTAGAGGAGTGGGCTACAAACCAGGAGACCAGCGTTTGAGTCCTGCTGTCGCTCCTTGTGATCTTGGGCAAGTCACTTTACTCTCCATTGTCTTGGGTACAAACTTAGGCCTGGATTTATCAAAATGCACTAAATATTGCATGTGATAGGAAAAGGGGTGTGTTTTATGCTAAGAGGCAGTTTATTGCAAAGTAGAGAGAGAGAGAGCGAGCCTAGCCATAATGCTCTCATTCTAGGTAGGTATTTATGTATTAGTGTAGGGGTTAGGGGCCACTTTGACATTCAAAGTAAGACGTACGAACAGAACAGTGCTCTCTTGTGAAGATTTGATGACCTTCGGAGTGAGGAAACTCACCCAAAGATGAGATTTGAGCAATGTTCTCTCCACCTAGCTTGATGGACTCTCTACCTGGGTAACATCAAGCTAGGTTGAGAGAGGTGTAGTTAAAGCTGTGCGATACGGCTTCACAAATTATGAAGCCAGCCCGCTTGGCCACAAATCCTGCCCCAAACTCCTCCCCTTTTTCTAATATGCATCGCACTATGCGTTATGGCATTTTTGCATGCATTAAAGGCATTTTTTGCATGTGAAAACGCCATATAGCAGTTTGATAAATGACTCCCTTAGATTGTAAGTCCTCTGGGAATAGGGAAATACCTACAGTACCTGAATGTAATCCACTTTGAAGTGCTGAAAAAAGTGTGAAAAGCAGAATATAAATCTAAATAAATAAATAAACATGTCTTTTGATATCCATACAGCCCTAGAAAATACATGGTCAAAAGGATGCATACTGTGGGTTTGAGATAAGAGATGGAATATCTGAAAAAATAGTATGAAAACTTATTGGAAGTGCAGGGAGTGTAATTATGAGAGAGAAAGTAGGAGTATAGATGGGAATGCAAGGAAAACTACTTTAAGATTATAATAAGAGTGATGGTAGGTTTAGATGAGAATCTGTTAGGGTATGCATAAATAATCTTTAGAAGGCAAATGCTGCACCCCCAGACAGAAATAGCAGTACTGGCTCTTTTTTTTTTTTTGCAAAAAGTGGAAAAAAGTGTAAAAATTGCTCCCATGGAAAGTACTGGAAGCTCTGTGTCCATGGCCCAGACTTACACAGACTTACACAGGTCACGAGCAGAAGCAAAACCATCCGAGTGTGAGAGCCAGCAGAGGTGAATAAAGAGCATGTGTGTATTTGTAGAATATGTGTTTGTGGTCACATCTGTGAGCAGAGGGTAAAACAGTAAAGATCTAAATATGGTAGCTCTTCTTTCACACTCCAAATATCCCTTCTTCAGGCTATAACAGTATTTTCATTTTTGTTGCACTCTCCAAATATTTGCTTTTTGATAGTTGTGTAATCAGGGCTTAAAATGTAGAAATCTTAAGAAAAAGGAAAACTGTTTTACGGTATGTTTATGTACCGATGCAAAATGAGCACCCAAGTGAGGGTAAAGCTATGTGTTCAGCTGATTGCACCTTTCTGCATCGGCCTGTCAGCCAGTGAGACTTGTTCCAGTGCACGGGGCAAACTGCTGTGGCTTGAAAACATCGGGAGGTGGGTAATTTCTGGAAGACAGGGCAACAGGATCGAGAGAGGCTGAGAGAGCCTGCATCCAGGGACCTGTTTCAAGTCATCTGCACCTGACTGGGGGGGACCGGATGACAGCAGCTGTAGAATAGAAAAAAACTATCTGGTGGCTGACTCCCCTCCCCTCTAAAAATGTTTTAAAAGCACTGGCTGGGGAATCCCCCTCCCTACCCCTACCCCAGTACAGACAGTAATTAAGAAAAAAAAAACTACCTGAGGGCCAGATTGAACCACCTCCTTCCCAAGGGCACCATAAATTTAAAAAGATCCTCTCTGGGGCTAACCCACTGGTACTCAAACCTGTCAAATATAAAGAAATCCAGGCATAAAAAAAGAGGTTAGTGACCACAAAAAAATCGAAGTGACAAAAATCAAAGTGGCATGCATGCAATAACTGGGCCATTTATAGGATTGTATTTTCTACTATTTTTTGTATATTTTTATGTATTTTTTTTATGCTTTATTGCAGTCGTGGCTAACTCCAATCCTCAAGAGCCACAGGCTGGGATTTCAGGATATCCACAATAAATATGCATGAAATTTTACACGCACTGCCTCCATTATATGCAAATCTATCTCATGCATATTCATTGTGGATATCCTGAAAACCTCTGTGGCTCTTGAGCACTGGAATTGGCCACCCTGCTTTATTGTGTATTATTAAAATGTATTTTTATTGATTTTCTTTTTTTTTTTGCTGTGGTTTTTATTGACACTTGCAGTTTTCTATCTATTCTCTTTGTTAAATCTCTTTATTTTATATTAGTTTTTTAAAGTTATATTTGTTATTATTGCACATGTGCTGCTTTGGATTGTTGTAAACAGAAAAAAGTGACAGCAAGGGGATGTCCTCCTCTTTCTTGCCTCTTCTCTCTAGCTGTAAAAAAATAAATAAATAAAATAAACAAGTATGCCGACTCCTCTCCTCCCTCTTTATGGCTCTTGTGCCCAACAAAGGACAGTCCCAGCTGGGGGACACCATCCCTCCCTTCCCTGCTATCCCATAAAGAAAGCTTTTTTTTTGGGGCACCAGAGAGATGGGGGGGTTTCCCCCAGCTGGGACTGGCCTTTTGTGAGCAGAAGGGTTAGGTTCTACTGAATATTCATTTAGAGATAACCAGCAAAAATTAGCCAGTTATTTTACTTGCTGAGGAGCTTACTGAATATTGACCTCCTTATTTACAGGTCATAGCTCGGTTCAATGGCTTACATCAACAAGGCATTTCAGTCAGGCATATACATGACTGAATCTAGCATACCGCCATGCAGTGAGAGAAGAACCTCAGCTCCTAAAGACTGAAAAGCTGCTGAAACCTCTATCAGCTGGCTTCTCAAGTGCAGATTCCCCACCAATGGGTTGGCCCTCAGGCTCTCCTGGCCTTAACCTGAACTCTGGTTTTTTTTCTGGCAACATCTCAGCACCTGTATCTTTCTCTCTTTTATTGTTTCTTTGCCAGCTGTTTAACTTTTTTGGGTTTTTTTTTCACATTCCCCAATTTTCTTGCTTACTTCCGCCTGGCTTCCTGGACCAGATTCCCTTAAAACTACACCTCTCAGCAAATTTTATGCAAGAGTGACATTTTTTTTTTTTCCTTTTCATTTCCAATAACTCCTCTAGAGCCCCCACTAGTGGCTGGCTGCCCAAAATTCAGGAAGGGCATTTATACCCCTCTTACATAGTCAAATTGCACATTATCCCTTCTCATTACCGATTCAGCCGTTTTATCGCATTCTTTGTGCAGCCTGCCTATTCCCAACCTGATCATTTTGGTTGCTCTCAGCAAATCTCCATGCAGTCATATTAAGATGCCTGGGAGCATGGAATTTCATTACTTTCCAATTCAGCCCCTGCAGACTGACCACGTTAACCGTCTTTCATTATACCTCGGTAGACGCAGACAGTCTTATTGAATCTGGTTTTTATGGATTCAGTGGAAGTCTTTTGATTCTTGTAGCCACAAGCTGCTGCTGCTCATGAATCTATGACAACTTGGCATTCGCGGCAAATCAATGAAATTTTAAAACACAGTCCTAGTAACAAAACCCACTTGCTGCTAAACCCTGATAAGCCCACCGGTGGGGCGAGCCAGAGGATGTATCTTAACTAACATGTGATCATTCCCCGTTTGATGATTCCATTTACTGTACTGATAAGGATTCTAACACTTCTCGCATGAGATGTTTCTATATCTGAAGCTGCTTGAATAATGAAAGATATGCTAGAATCCTCTTCCTGTCCTTTGCTACGGAAACGTGCCTTGTTGTAACCCTTTTTTTATATGATAGTGGCTGATCATAACAAGGCATGGATTTCCTAGATCTCCCTAGGGGTGCCGGGCTGAAAGGGGCGTCAACTCCTCCTCCTCCTCCTCCTCCATCCCAGTGCCACTTCCTTTTAAGCCTGCTCAGCCTGATCAGCTGTGTCCCATCAGACCTCCCCTCTTATAGGCGCAAAAGTGGGCAGGCAGCATTGGGATAACTGTAGAATGGCTGCCAGCCCACCCATCTGTCCCTTTAAGGAAGTGGGCCAGATGTAATTTATTTAACTTGTATTCCATCCTTCTGAGAAAACACTCAGGGTTTAAGGTTTTAAGGTTTAAGGTTTATTTGCACTTATATACCGTTGTCTCGGCATGGCCTTCACAGCGGTTAACATAGCAATAAAATACAATAAAAGATGGGAAGGGAAGAGATTGATCAAAACAAAGATCACATGATGGGACATTGCTGCCAAGGCAGAGTGGTTCTTGAGAGAGAAGGCAAACCCCTAGAAGATAAGATGAAACATAGAAACATAGAAATGACGGCCGAAGAAGACCAAACGGCCCATCCAGTCTGCTCAGCAAGCCCCACACTTCCTTCTTCCCATACCCATCTGTTTCTCTTGGCTCTTAGTAACCTTTGGTTCCATCTCCTTTCACTGTGTTGATTTTCTTAGGGAAGGGCCCTGTGGCCACAACAGCCTTGAAGGTGGATTCTCTCCCCCCCCAACCCTTGCCTATAGTGCCAAAGAAGTAAAATCTGCCTCTGATCATAATTAAATTAAACTTTCAGGGTGCAGGCTGACATCCATAAAAAGGATCTTTTTAGATTTATTTATTTATTTATGACTTTTTTAATATACCAACATTCGTAAAACACATCACGCCGGTTTACAGTTAACAAAAGAAGGAAAATTACATTGAACGGGGAGAGGGGAGCAGGCAAGAAAGGGGAAGAAGAGGAGGGCAGGGAGCGAGTAAAGAGAAAGGAAGAGATAAAGAAATGAGGTAAAGAGAGAGTGGAGAGAAACCATAATAACTTTCTAACATCTCATCAAACATTAATATAACTGGATTAGCGGTACAAATATATACAAAATGCAAGATTTAGTAAATTAATTTATTTAATTGCCTGTCTAGCATATCTTTACTACATCTTAATTAATTTTATGCTAAAATTTCTAAATAATTTGTGCCCCAGTTAAATGATTTGGAGATCCCATCAAAATATGTTGAATTGAGACAGGATCCTTAAGAAATATCCAGGTCAAGCATCCATTCCTATGAACCATGTCCCCATTATCAATCCTCTCCAAGTTTACCAAAATTAAAATTTACCATACGTCGAAAAACCCTCATGTTGGGCAAAAGACCCACCAGCACCACTGTTTCACACGCTCCTCTGGGGTTAATTTCAAATGAACTGAGAGCTGAGCAGATGACCAGAGAGCACTTGGTCTCCTGCTTCCTCCCCCTCTCATTCTTATCTTGGCCCTGGCCACCAATTATGTGTTTTACAAGCGATATCCAATTGGTGGTGGCCAGGGGCGGATTCGCCGCCCAGGCTGGCCCAGGAGATACCACGTGGTCTGCCTCTGTCACAGCCGCGCTCGGCAGACCACGTGACTAGAGCGACCGGCCCACCGGGGGATGCCCGATCCCTCCAGTAGGCCAATCCGCCTCTGGTGGTGGTGGTGGTGGGTGGGACACATGACGAACAGAAAGGGGAGTGGTGGAGAAAAGCCAGACCAAAAAGCCCGTGTGCCATTTTCTCTGCTTCCAGTTAATTCAGTGTAAGCCACTGAAGTATCTGGAAACAAAAGCCACTGCAGAGGTGCTTCTGCCTTATTGCATTAAGGCTTCCTTAACCTCTCACTTCCAGTTTTATTGTTCCCCGAAGGAAGGAGGTGCTACTGCTTTAAGCCACACATACAAAACATTACCTGCAGTATTACCGTACCTACCTGCGCATTACAGTACATAACTTGCAGTAAGAATGCCACGTGAGTTGTCAGAATTAATACTTAATTTTAATAGACGGCATTTGTTTTTTCTTTAAATACTTTATTCTCCAAATTAATGCGCAATGATACAGGGCTGTATAATTACCATATTTGAGATCTCTTTGTTGGTACACGGAAGAAAATATTTAGTTATTAGTGAAGTGGGATTAGTATTTCTTGTCGACTGATGAGTCAGTCAAAGCCTAAAATTGTTTTGGTGTTGCCTCCAGGTATATTTAAGAAGGACTCTGATTACTATCCCTACATAATTACTTTATTTCCCAGTCTAGGCATCTTTGGCATGTATGAAAATGAATATAGGAGACTTACTTTCTACCAAGTATTGTTCAAGGTTAAACACTTCACTCACAATCCATCCAAAAATAAAAAAAAAAATCAGCATCTTTGCATAAGAAAATGAAATTCAAATTATGTGAACCGTAGCCTATTGTATCCTTTTAATCGTCTGCACCTAACATTAGCACAAAGTGATTACATCTCATTCTTTCCTTCTCTCGCAAAGGTAACTGCCCTTTAATTTTCTTTTAAAAGAGATAATTCTATATTGTGTTTCAATCAAATGTCATTGTTTAAATAGGCAGGTTTGTTTTGGCTGATGCTTTGCTAACCTTGCAAGGTTTCCTGTGTAATTTACTCTGTTCTGCCTGGGCTGCCATTGTCTGGAAAGAGGTTTTGTAATCATGCGGTTTCTGGGTGTTCATGCTTACAAGTGTACGACATGACAAGAGATGTACGGTAGAAAGCCTGCTATGCCAGCATTTAAAAACCAAACAAACCACGATTTCCTGCAGTACCCTTGCATGGGCCAGAAGGAGTTCCTTCCGAAGTGGCCGGCAGGTAGCTCCTGGCCACAGGCAGCCTCACCCCCCCCCCCCCCCCCCACTCCTGTGCAATAGGGGTGTATGCATGGGAAAAGCTTTATTTTGGGTTTTTCTCCCTTTTATTTCCTTATTTGCTTTCATTTCTGTGGGTTGTTAGCACGGTGTTTGCCAAGCAGCGAGCCACGGCCCAGCGGCGCGCCTTCAGACTCGAGCAGGTATTGCCACGGAAACCGTCAGCCCTGCCTGATGCTCAGGTTCGGGGGGGGGGGGGGGATGGATCTGGGCCCTGCTCTCAGCACCTCACAGCAACAAGGGGCACCTCTGCTGGCTGTGAAACCCGTAGGAGCTCCTTGCTGAGAACGTGCAATCATACGCGCTTCTTCCTAGCTCTAGCCTTGGCGCGGAGCATGGTAATTTAATGTGCAGCATGCAGGGCCCGGCTAGCTGGGTCCCACTTTGTTCTCAAATGTGAGAGAGACCGCTGGGGCTTTCAGTGCTTCCCTGGCTCCTCTTTTGGCAGTGAAGTCTTCTCCGTGACCGCACTGCATGCTCTGGGGAGGTTGGTGTGCTGCACAGCATTTTTTTTTGTTAAAGTAGGTGTGACTTGAGCTTGAAGAGGTTGGGAAACACTGTTTCAGCATGCAATAAAATGAAGAAATGAAACAGAAAATTTGTAGTTCCTGGGTTGTTTGTTTTTATGTCGTTTTGAATTGGAAATGACACAATATGAAACAACAAAATGTCATGGGCGTTTTCAATGTCATTTTAAACAGCTGCATATCCCTTCTGTTGTAATAAGGTCGCCAGATAGCTCTGAGCTGTATGAGAGTAGCTGAGCTAGTCCTGATATTTTTCTTTTTGCCTGGGTCAACTTCTAGTTCCGCTATCTCAAGAAAAGCAGGATTTCAAGTCCATACTGCTGTGAATGGCTAGCACCAAGTGACTCAGCCTGTTCCTTATGACATGGAGCCACCTGGTTACCTTACCCATTGACAGTGCCATTGTAAACCACAGAATCACTTGTTCACTTTACTCACTGATAGAGCCGTCTGGTCACCTCACTTGTTGACTATTACATTGTCAAGAATAGGACTGCTGATGAGAGTTGTGGCAGAGCCTCCTTCACCCATGACTTCTCCTTACTCTTTGAATAGCCATCCAGGTGCATGCTAGGAAATGAACTGTAATCATTTGAATAGCTTCAGTGCCTTTCACCCAAACAGGATCCCGGTGTTCTTTACTATCACAGCACTTCAAAAACATGCATGTGACTGTCTCTGCTATAAACAAATTTGCAGTAAACATCTGGCACCTGGACTATGCAGTACTAGTAGTTGTATTTTTTCATAGCAATGTTGTAGATGATGGCAGAAAAGGCCAATCGGCCCATCCCATTCCTGTTCACACTGGCAAGTGTATTTCCCAGCCGACTGCTGTAGAGGACATGTACAATATCACTCCTTGATGTCTTTCTGCTTTGTACTCCAACATGCAAGATCTCCAATTTAGTAGTACTCCTAGAGAAAACTGGAATCTTGGTAGATTGTGATAACGCAATACCTTTTATTAGACCAATGAAAAAGATACTGTAGTACATAAACTATTGAGATCACATAGGACCCTGACATCTGAATAAAGAATCTATCTGGTCTTCAAAGCTCATATCACACCTAGAGTACATGACATGGGAGAAGGAAATAATTAGCCTTATCAAGTTTAAGCTGGGTCAGCTGAAGAAAAGAAAAGTTTAATAGAAACTTAGAAAAATGATGGCAGAAAAAGACTGTATGGCCTATCTAGTCTGCCCATCTGCCCAACTAATTTAGCTTTACAATTTCCATTACTCTGTCAGAGATTCCCTGTATTTAATCCATGCTTTCTTGAATTCAGATATTTGTTTTTGACTCCACCACCTCCGCTGGGAGGCTGCTCCACACGTACACCACCCTCTGTAAAGAAATATTTCCTAACATTACTCCTTCATCTACCCTCTTTCAACCTCATCTCATCCCCTCATTCTACAGCCTCCTTTCCATTGAAATAGGCTCACCTACTGTACATGAAAGCCTTTGAGATATTTGAAAGTCTCTATCACATCTCCCCTATCTCACCTTTCCTCTAGGGCAGGGGTCGGGAACCCATGGCTCGCGAGCCAGATATGGCTCTTTTGAGGGCTGCATCTGGCTCGCAGACAAGTGTCGCCATACTTCGCGGTTCCCCGCTGACCCAGCTGCTCCCCGGTCCTCCGCCGCCCAGGCTTAAAATGCTGTCAGCCCGGGCGGAACGCGGCAGGACAGCTGGAGTCAGCGGCACCGGCGTGCTCTCTTCTCTCCCCCCCCCCCCCCCGCGGCCCGGAAGAGGAAGTGGAGAGCGTCGGGTGCCTGCGCGGGAAGAAGAGACCACACTAGCGTGGTCTCTTCTTCCGCGCAGGCACCCGATGCTCACCACTTCCTCTTCCGGGCCGCGGGGGGGAGGAGAAGAGAGCACGCCGACTGGAGTCATCCGGGTGCCTGCGCGGGAGTCATCGGGTGTCAGCCGGGTGCCAGCGCTGGAGTCATCGGGTGCCTGCGCGGGTCTTCCCGCGCAGGCACCCGATGCTCTCCACTTCCTCTTCCGGGCCGCGGGAAGAAGAGAGCACACCGGTGCTCTCTTCTTCCCGCGGCCCGGAAGAGGAAGTGGAGAGCATCGGGTGCCTGCGCGGGAAGACCCGCGCAGGCACGCTAGTGTCCGACGGGAAGAAGACTGCAGCGCGGCTCGGAGGAAAATGAAAATCTTCAAACCGCGGCCGATGGGACTCCGCCTTCGCCTCCGCGAGGGCTGAAAATGAAGGAGGTTAGCGTTGGGAGGTGGCTGCTGCTGCCGCGAGTTCCCGGGGGGGGAAGGGGGAGAGAGAGAGTGAATGAATGAGCGAGCAAGCATGTGTGTTTGAGATCCTGTGTGTGTGAGTGAGAGATTGCATGTATGTGAATGATTGAGAGCCTGTATATGTGAAAGAGAGTATGTCTGTGATTGAGATCCTGCCTGTGAGAGAGAGAGCATGAATGTAAGTTTACCATTGGGAACCTGTTTGTGTAAGTTTGTGATTGAAAATCTGTTTGTGTGAAAGAGTATGTGTGTATGATTGAGATCCTTTGTGTGTGAGAGAGATCATGTGTATGTATGATTGAGAACCTGTGTGTATAAGTAAGAGAGAGATCATGTGTGTCTGTGTGTGATTTGAGAGCTGATTTAGGTGATGGAGCATGTGAGTATGTGATTGAGAGCCTGTGTGTAAATGAGAGAAAGAGAGAGCATGAATGTAAGTTTACCATTGGGAACCTGTATGTGTAAGTTTGTAATTGAAAACCTGTTTGTTTGAAAGAGTATGTGTGTATGATTGAGATCCTTTGTGTGTGAGAGAGATCATGTGTATGTATGATTAAGAGCCTGTGTGTATAAGTAAGAGAGAGATCATGTGTGTCTGTGTGATTGAGAGCTGGTTTAGGTGATGGAGCATGTGAGTATGTGATTGAGAGCCTGTGTTTAAATGAGAGAGAGAGACCATGTGTGTCTGTGTGATTGAGAGCTGATTTAGGTGAGGGAGCATGTGAGTATGTGATTGAGAGCCTGTGTTTAAATGAGAGAGAGAGACCATGTGTGTATGTGTGTGATTGAGAGCTGATTTAGGTGAGGGAGCATGTGAGTATGTGATTGAGAGCCTGTGTGTAAATGAGAGAAAGAGAGGACATGTTTGTAAGCATGTGAATGAGAGTCTGTGTGTGAGAGAAAAAGACAGCATGTATTTATGTGATTGAAAGCCTGTGTGTGTGTAAGCGTGAAAAGATAGACAGCATGTGTGTAAATGTGTAATTAAGAGCCTATATAAGTGAGAGAGAAAAAACATTTGTATATGTGAGTGACTGAGAGCATGTGTGTATAGGTGTGTCATTGAGAGCCAGTGTGAGAGAGAGCGCTGGTATGTGACTGAGAGAGGAGAAAGTTCCAAGCAAACCACCCCACCTCCTGCTAATTCAGAACAATCTCAGGACACCTGGATATCAAACGTTCCCAGGTATGCAGAGCAAAAAAATTTTTGTATCCTTATTATTTTTCATTACTGGATCTTTGTGTCTGCTATTTTGAAATATTTTGTTGGTATCTGGAAATGTTTTATATGAGTTTTTAATTATTGGATATTCCACTCATCAGCTGTTTCGAAATATGTTCTTTTTGTTAGTACAGTTTTACTGCTGATGATTTTATATTTCTTGATTTGTTTTATAAGGATGTGTGATGTTTCTTTTTTCCTTTGTTACACTGCATACAGAGACTCTGGCTTGTTGCAGTTTCCAATTCAGTTTTTGTCTGCATGCTTCTTGTTATGCGTTTTGGTCTCTTTATTCTATGTTAGGTGAGGGACAGCACGTGATTCAGGTGAGGTTTTCTGCTGGCGTGTAGTTTCTGTGTAGGACTCTATAGCAGCCTGACTTGGTCCGTTTTCCTAATAGGAGATGTATTGGTGTCTTAAGGCCTGGTGTAATATTTTCAGAGACTTATTGTACTTTAAAAGTGTGATCTTACATAAAATGCACACATTTACTTGTATTTAGTTTTAAACATATTGTATGGCTCTCATGGAATTACATTTTAAAATATGTGGCGTTTATGGCTCTCTCAGCCAAAAAGGTTCCTGACCCCTGCTCTAGGGTATAATTGTTTAGATCTTTGTCTATCCCCATATGCTTTAGAACGAAGACCACTGACCATTTTAGTAGCCACACTCTGGATCAACTCCAACCAGTTTATATCTTTTTGAAGGTGCGAGCTCCAGAACTGTATACAGTATTCTAAGTGAGGTCTCACCAGGGACCTATACAGGGGCAATATCACCTCCCTTTTTCTACTGACCATTCCTCTCCCTATGCAGCCAAGCATCTTTCTGGCTTTTACCCTTGCTTTATCCACCTGGTTGGCCACCTTAAGATGATCAGATTCGATCATCCCCAGATCCAGCTCTTCCTTTGTGCTTAGAAGAATTTCACCTCTAATACTGTACTGCTCCCTTGGTTTTGTTTTTTTTTTGTTTTTTTACAGCCTACAAGCATTACTCTGCATTTTTTTAACATTAAATCTTAGCTGCCAGACCCTAGACCATTCTTTGAGCTTTTCTAGATCCCTCCTCATGTTTTTCCACACCTTCCCTGCTGTCTACTCTATTACAGATTTTGGTATCTGCAAAAAGACAAACCTTTCATGATAATCCTTCCATTATGTCACTCACAAAAATGTTGAAAAGAATGGGTCCCAGCGTTGATCCCTGAAGCACACCACTAGTAATGCTCCCCTACTCAGAGTAAACTCCATTTACCACATCCCTTTGTTTCCTCTCACTCAGCCAGTTTCTAACCTAGTCAGTTACTCGAGATCTTACGCTTGTTAGGGTCAATTGAACCTGAACCCATAAGACATGTCAAAATGGGTCAGACCAAGCGTCCATCCAGCCCAGCATCCTGTTTCCAACAGTGGCCAATCCAGGCCATAAGAACCTGGCAAGTACCCAAAAACTAAGTCTATTCCATGTTACCATTGCTAGTAATAGCAGTGGCTATTTTCTAAGTCAACTTAATTAATAGCGGGTAATGGACTTCTCCTCCAAGAACTTATCCAATCCTTTTTTAAACACAGCTATATTAACTGCACTAACCACATCCTCTGGCAACAAATTCCAGAGTTTAATTGTGCGTTGAGTGAAAAAGAAATTTCTCCGATTAGTTTTAATTGTACTATATGCTAACTTCATGGAGTGCCCCCTAGTCCTTCTATTATCTGAAAGAGAAAATAACTAATTCACTTTTACCCATTTTAGACCTCTCATGATCTTAAACACCTCTATCATATCCCCCCTCAGTCATCTCTTCTCCAAGCTGAACAGTCCTAACCTCTTTAGTCTTTCCTCATAGGAGAACTGTTCCATTCCCTTTATCATTTTGGTTGCCCTTCTCTGTCCCTTCTCTTTTGCAACTATACCTTTTTTGAGATGCGGCGACCAGAATTGTACACAGTATTCAAGGTGCAGTCTCACCATGGAGAGATACAGAGGCATTATGACATTTTCCGTTCTATTAACCATTCCCTTCCTAATAATTCCTAACATTCTATTTGCTTTTTTGACTGCCGCAGCACACTGAGCTGACAATTTCAATGTATTATCCACTTTGACGCCTAGATCTTTTTCCTGGGAGGTAGCTCCTAATATGGAACCTAACATCGTGTAACTACAGCAAGGGTTATTTTTCCCTATATGCTCACCTTGCACTTATCCACATTAAATTTCATCTGCCATTTGGATGCCCAATTTTAAAGTCTCACAAGGTCTTCCTGCAATTTATCACACTCCGCTTGTGATTTAATTACTCTGAATAAGCCTGTATCATCTGCAAATTTGATTACCTCACTTGTCGTATTCCTTTCTAGATCATTTATAAATATATTGAAAAGCATGGGTCCCAGTACAGATCCCTGAGGCACTCCACTGCCCACTCCCCTCCACTGAGAAAATTGTCCATTTAATCCTACTCTCTGTTTCTTGTCTTTTAACCAGTTTGTAATCCACGAAAGGACATTGCCTCCTATCCCATGACTTTTTTTAGTTTTCTTAGAAGCCTCTCATGAGGGACTTTGTCAAACGCCTTCTGAAAATCCAAATACACTACATCTACCGGTTCACCTTTATCTACATATTTGTTAACCCCTTCAAAAAAATGAAGCAGATTTGTTAGTCAAGACTTCCCTTGGGTAAATCCATGTTGACTGTGTTCCATTAAACCATGTCTTTCTATATATTCTATGATTTTGATATTTAGAATAGTTTCCACTATTTTTCCCGGCACTGAAATCAGGCTCATTGGTCTATAGTTACCCCGATTGCTCCATGGAGCCCTTTTTAAATATTAGGGTTACATTGGCCACCCTCCAGTCTTCAGGTACAATGGATGATTTTAATGATAGGTTACAAATTTTAACTAATAGATTAGAAATTTAATTTTTGAGTTTCCTTCAGTATCCTAGGATGCAAACCATCCAGTCCAGGTGATTTGCTACTCTTTAGTTTGTCAATCTGGCCCACTACATCTTCCAGGTTCACAGTGATTTGTTTCAGTTCATCTGACTCATCACCCCTGAAAACCATCTCTGGAACTGGTATCTCCCCAACATCCTCATTAGTAAACATGGAAGTAAAGAAATCATTTAGTCTTTTTACAATGGCCTTATCTTCCCTATGAGCCCCTTTAACACCTCGGTCATCTAAAGGTCCAACCAACTCCCTCACAGGTTTCTTGCTTTGGATATATTTTTAAAAAATGTTATGAGTCTTTGCCTCTATGGCCAACTTCATTTCAAATTCTCTCTTTGCCTGTCTTATCAATGTTTTACACTTAACTTGACAATGCTTATGTTTTTTATCCTATTTTCTTCAGATGGATCCTTCTTCCAATTTTTGAAGGATGTTTTTTGGCTAAAATAACCTCTTTCACCTCACCTTTTAACCATGATGATAATCGTATTGCCTTCCTTCCACCTTTCTTAATTCATGGAATACATCTGGACTGCGCCTCTAGGATTGTATTTGTCCTGTTTCCAGAGAGAGTCAAACAGGACCCTGCAGCCCTGCGATTGGACAAGCACTGGGTGTGCCCCTTATTCGCAGCAGTATAAGGCATGCTCAGGGGACACACAGTGCTGGTTCAAACAGCCATCTTGTCATCTGCCCTGTGGAAGTGCTACCCATTTGTTTCCTGATTTCCAAGCCTTGCCTTGTCTAAGTATTTAAGCCTTGTTCTGGTTAATGTATTCCTTTTCCAAGATTCCTGCACTTGTATTAATGTACAGCACTTCTGCACATGAAGCTTCCTGCTTCACAGTTCAGTCTCCAGTGTCCTGCTTGTGTTCTGGATCTAAACTTCCTGTTTCATGTCTCTCTCCTGGTGACTCTCCAGCTCCTGTCCTTGCCACCATGTCTCCACCCTGCTTCTCTAAATAAGCACATTTTCTTCCTACACAGCCCTGATTGCCAAGCCCAGACACCCATGACAATACCAAGGGTGCTTAATATATTTATAAGTCACCTGTGCATTAACCGTGACAAAGGCCTTACTAAAATCCAAGTACTCTACATCTAGTGCTCTCTTGATTCAACTCTTTGGTTGACCAATCAAAGAAATTGATAGATTTGTCTGACATGATCTACATCTGGTAAAACCTTGTTGCCTTGGTTCTGGCAATTCTATTTGTTCTAATTTGCATGGCTTTAGGGAAAAGGAAGGCTTAAATCTCATATGCCTGAAGTTCTCCTAATTCACATGGCTGGATATATATATATATCTGATATTCTTCCATTTTGTATCTATGGGGCTAAATCTTTTTCAGATCCATAGCATAATGCAGTTCTGCTCTCAACCCGCTAGATCATGCCTCTTCTCAAATATGTTTTAGTTTCATTGATTTTTGTTTTAAAAAGGAAGCTCTTTCAGTTTCTGTTGCAATAAACACTTTGCCGGTAGCCCAAAATGAGAGAAACCATCTTTGGCAAGGGAGCCTGACAGACATGAGAAATCTTTCAAGGGTCGTTTTTCCAGCCTTCCCCCCTCCCCTTAACTTGTCCACCCTGAAGGATGAGATGGGCTAAAGATGTGTCTGCATCAGCCTGCCTCAGTAAACTGGTTCCAGCTGACAACCTTAGGAAAGGACTTAGAGGCAGCCAACAGCAGAGCAGGAAATCTAGAGCAAACAAAATAAGGGAAGTGTTATTCACGCTGATGCCCAAGTGGTGCACTTGCTGAAAATAGTCAAGTCACATCTTCAACATTTAGCTTTATGCTGACAGATAGAATTCACTGAACACAGTTCACAAATCAATAAAATGTTATTACCCAAAGTGGCATTCTGGGGCTTTAACAGTCTTCTGTAATTTGATGCAGATTACATTTGTTTTGTTTTAAAGATTGCTAATGCGTGCCTTCGGTAACCCACTGCTCTCTCAGGCTGGAGAAAAATAAGAAAAAAAAAACTTTGAAAACTTCTCCACGCTGGCAGGGCTGGCTGTGTAGCCCGGTGCTCAGAACGCGGTGCCATGAAACCGAGAGACCATCAAGTTCATCCTCAGAAATAAAGAGAAATCAAAATTTCCTGACACTCTCGGCTACTTAAAAAAAAAAAAAATGTGCCTCTCTCCCAGTCTCCTTTCCCCTCCCTGGGCAATCACATCCACCTATTGATATTTACACTTTTTTTTCAAGGCAGGACCTGCAGAATTGCTGTCTAAATGCTCTTCACACCTTTCAGATGCCAGGATGAGGTAAGGAAATGTGAGACAATCATCTCCTTTTAGATGAATTGTTTTTAAGATGATTGAATTATGAATGGTTAGGAAAGGTGTGCGAATGGACAGTCAGCCAGGATTGAAGCCATGACGGTTGGTGTGCTACTCCTCACGGGTTTCAAACTTATGCCAGTTTAACCCCATTTATTTTGTATCTGACCTTAGGAGAGTCATGCTGGCCTAGAATTTCAGATTATAAACTGATGCAGGGATCACTGATTAAACTGAAGACCGCACTGTGTATGCTGACATCAAGCAATGGTTATTGCATGATTTTGGATAAGAAAGCACTTCAAACCTGGTATTCAAGACAATAGAGTTTTACCATAGGCACTGAATGGGGGAAAGTCCTTTTTCAAGAGTCCAGAGAGACACTTGTTACTTTGCATATGTTGAGGGATGCACAAAGGGAAATTATCTATTTATTTATTTATTTATTTATTTAAAATAATTTATATTTTGCTGATCCATTACAGAGATCTCAGCAGAGAACAACTTAGCATAATATTCATGATTACAATAATAACAATAAACAAAATACTATACAATCAATACAAAATACAATCAAAACATAATAAAATGTTGTTTATTTAGCTCACACCTTTTCATTGGTAGCTTGAGGTGAGTTAATTCAGACACTGTAGATATTTCCCTGTCCACAGAGGGCTTATGATCTAAGGGGCCTATTAACTAAAGGTTTTCTTCCATTTTGTGCCTATGGGAAAAATGCTTAGCAAACTGGGCCCTAAGTTTGTATCCAAGGCAATAAAGGGTAAAGTGGCTTGACCAAGGTCACAAGGAGCATGATCAGGATTTGTACCCTGGCTTCCCTGACTCTCAGCCTGCTGTTCTAACCACTAGGCTACTCCAATAATATCCATTTTGGTTATAATTATTAGGAGAGTAATTTTCAATTTCCCAATAGTACTTCCACAGCATCCCCAACCCCAACAGACCCAGGGAGCAGAAGACCGGATCTGGCAATCGAACCAAGGTTCCTCTGCATCATGATGTGGAGTACAGCCACTAGGAGTAGATTTTAGTCTAGTAAAATCTACACTTCTAGTTATCCTCCAGTTATCCTAGTAAATTGTAATTAGCACAAGATGAACTATATTGTCTCCTAATTTCAAAAGATGCACTCAGAAGTTCAACTGGAATTAATTTATTTACTCCAGCATTTTAAAATATGACGCTGGGCTAAATAAACTATTGCCATATGAATTTTTGAGTGATTGTGAATGTTTATGAATGGGTCATTTTATCCTCTAAGGTAAATTTGAGAGTTAGGATACTAAATTGACACTTTGGAAAATTTACTGAAGCTAAGGCCCTTAATGTTGGCTCCTACTTTCACTAGACTCCTAAATTTCGGTGCCTAGATGTAAGAAGATAATTTTAAGCAGCTTAGCTAGATCCCCAGAAGACTTTGTGATGGATCAGAACAGGCTCTAATAATTGATGATTGTGGATCAATATATTGCATATAATTTAAGCACAGGGATTGTATAAAGGCACGACACTATCACAATGTTTGTTCCCTTCCTTCCTGGCAACAGTGAGCTGATAAAGAGCTAAGATAGCGCTAGGGAACATCTGGTGTCTCTTAACAACTGGGGATATCAAAGACTAAGACATCTGGTGTCTCAAAACCTGGGAAGACCAAATACTAAAGACTAGTACTGACACCAATGAGCTGATAATTGGTGATTTGGTATCTTTTAACAAATGGGAAGATCAAAGGCTCGTATTGAAATACCTTCCTGGATAAAGTGCAAATTGAAACACCTAACTTGCAGAGAGATATATATAAGGAATTGAATTTGCCCATTTTATTTGGATGGTCCAAAAGAGCAAAGAGTGACTCATCTGGTTCTTTTGGGGTCCCCAAGCTTGCAGTCTTCCAGGTTTTTCAAGGACACTATCGTATAGAGAGAAGATGTATAAGGGAAGTGTTCTTTGTATAATATTTTTATTATTTCTATTTCCTGTTTACCTGTATTGATTTATGTATGGCTTACTGAGATAGTGTATTCATTTTTCATATTATTTATCCTTGTTGACTTATCTATATATTTATACCATTTAGTAAACTAAGTTTTGATTTACCAGTTTATGTGTAGATAGAATGTTATATGACATAATATAAAATATACTCCCATACGGCCACCACACACATTAGAAAGTGGATGACTAAAGGGGTGGAGTTAGGAAGAGAAACAAGAGTGGTGCTTAGCACAGATTTTTAGGGATGTGCATTTCTTTCATTCATTTTGGCAATATGTGTGTAACTCACGAATGGATAATAGGCACGCAAAACGGATGGTAAGCGCATATGAAGGTGGTCACCCATATATGTATATACCATCAGTTTTGCGTGCCTGCTAATCATTTGTGAGATTGCGTGTACTGCCGAAATGAATGGAGTAACGAACTAACCCATAGATTCATCAAAACGCTATAAATATCGCGGAAATAGTGCCTGCGATTTAAAAAAAAAAAAAAAAAAGGGGATGTGGTTACGGTAATTTTCCTGGTATTGCATCGCATAGGTATTTTTCTGCAACACACGTTAAATTTGTTGCACCCATATTATTTTCACATCGCAAGCTAAGACATCCATTGCACTAGATGTTTTCCTATCCCAAGCCCTTAAATTTTTTTTCCTGCTGTTATTTGCTAAGAGGGGTTAGGCCATATTTTCCTGTTAGTGGTAGGCTAGAGAGTGCAACTAATACTGAATTGAAATATAATGCTGGCAGACCAGTTTTTGATTGTGTTGTCAAGTTAAATCTGAGAAGGTGTTCCTCAGCTGTAGAGTGGCAAAAGGTACGTGCCATTAAGCTGGAAATTATCTTTCTTATCTTGATGATGAATATTACTTGATTTTTGTCTACATTTTCTATACCCAACGAGTCCAGAATAGGAAGGAAGAGAGATAGAATAATACAGGTTATAAGGCATAGGGCTATTTCAAAAAATGATTTTTCCCCAAACTATTTCATCGATTAAAGCCCAAATAATTTCTGCAAAACAAATAAATATGGAATTTGAGTTAAAAAGGTAAGTGCTGGATTGCAGAGATGGAAATGCATGAAAAAATCATGCCATAAAGCCGGAAATCCTATTTATATAACTAAAAACAAATGAACACCTTATTTCATTAGAACTTGAGGAGATGTCAATTCATGATGGAAAATAAAGATTTCATGTTGTTTTGTTGCAGCATAATATTTTGCTACTCAGGCTTGCATCTCTGGTTTTAAACATGGGGTCGATTTTAAAAACCGCGTGCGCGCGCGTCCATGTGTGTGCGGTTCCCGGCGTGCACACGTGGACGCACCGATTTTATAACATGCGCCGGTCGCCACATGCATGTTATAAAATGTGATATCTGTGCGTACATGCTCGCCCAATTGCCCATGTGCGGGCAGGTTGCGACTCGCGCGCACAGGGGAGGGAATTTTGTAAAGCATGCACGGTGATGCGATCAGGCCTTTGCCCAGTTCCCTCCCAGTCCACTCCAATTAAGGAGCGAACTGGGAGGGAACTTTTCTATACCCCCTACCTACCCTTCCTCTCTTTTCCCCTCTGCTCCCCAACCCCTAAACTAACTCTATCCACCCTATTTTTTTTTTTGTTTCAGTACTTACTTCCTCTTCGGAGAAGTAAGTACCGCGTGCCGGCCAGCTGCGGTGTGCACTTCCTGGGACAGGGCCTAATGGCCACTGTCCTGGTCGGTCCCCCCGCCCCTTTTTGCTGGCCCAGCATTTCTGCTCGTACCGGGAAATACACATGAGGCCGGGCCCATTCTAAAATGTGCTCGGTGCACTCAGTGCTCAGCCACGTGCATACCCCCTGGAATTTGCACATGCAGGCCATCGAAAATTTGGGTGACAGTGCGCCCTACCATTTCATTCTTGGGCAAATCTTTGTGCAAAATTTGTATCATAGCACATGATATGTTTCTACAAGGACTTGCATATGCCTAAGCCCGGAGAAGGAGAGCATGCAAAGTTTTGTTACAGAAAATTTCGCTGTCTGGTATACCTGTCAAGGTTGGTTTTGTGAAATCTGGTCTGCGAGACAAACTTTTCACATAGTTTTGCTGGGCAGTAGTAGCTAATGAGCAGCTTTGCATGATTTTGCATCACAACTCGTTCACCGTTAATTAGCAAAATTTTGCAAGCGTAAATCTACATGTGAAATTCTACTCTTTGCAAAGGAGAAACAAATCTTACCAAGACCACCTGGCATGCTAAAACGAAAGATGCTGTGAATAACGTGCAGCATTTGCCGTTTTGGGAAGCGAAACATCATCTACTAATTTTTTCCTCCCTTTAGTACATTGCCCTCTTTGTGAGCTGTTGCCATGGGAATGGCAATCCTTAAGCAAGGATTAAACTAGTGTTGCTCACTTGGCAGCATCGGGCCAACAGGCTGGTCCCGTACACAGCAGTCATCAACCAGCGTGCAGAATCCACTTTGTTGAGGGTACAAATTAGCACTTAATATACAAAACACTTAATTTCTTCTTACTGAAAGAGTGTATTCTATGCTTGATTGCTCTTCCATCACTCTTGATGGTTCTACCTTTAATATTAATCAAAGTACCAAAAGCCTGAGTGTGTGGCTTGATTGAATGCACATTGAGCCAGTAGTTAGGGTTGGCTTCTACAGGCGTAGAGTTCTTTCTGGTTTAAAATATCTGCTCCATGCTTTTGACTTTTGCACTGTTGTGCAGGCTTCTAGTTTTCTTCTCGTTGACTACTGTAATGGGCTCTATTTGGGCCTTCCTGATGTCTCAATTCAGCCACTACACTTGCTTCTGAATGCAGCTGCACGTTTAATTTCTGGTCACAGATGTTTTGAACATGTCACACCAACTCTTAAACAGCTACACTAGTTACCATTGCGACAACATAGGGGCGGATTTTAAACCCCCTGCTCGCGTAAATCCGGCTGGATTTACGCGAGCAGGGCCCTCCCGCGCCGGCGCGCCTATTTTGCATAGGCCGCCGGCGTGTGCAGAGCCCCGGGACTCGCGTAAGTCCCGGGGTTTCTGAAAAGGGGCGTGTCGGGGGCGTCACCGAGTGACGGCGCGTTTGGGGGGCGTGGTGCGGCGTTTGGGGGCGGGCCCGGGGGCGTGGCGCCAGCCCAGGGGCGTTCAGGGTGCGTGGCCGCGCCCTCTGGAACAGCCCCCGGGTCGGGTCTCAGTGCGCCAGCAGCCCGCTGGCGCGTGCGGATTTACGTCTGCCTCCGGCAGGAGTAAATCCATGGATAAAGGTAGGGGGGGGGGGGTAGATAGGGCCGGGGGGGTGGGTTAGGGAGGGGAAGGGAGGGGAAGGTGAGGGGAGGGCGAAAGTAAGTTCCCTCCGAGGCCGCTCCGATTTCGGAGCGGCCTCGGAGGGAACGGAGGCAGGCTGCGCGGCTCGGCGCGCGCAGGCTGCACAAAATCAGCAGCCTTGCGCATGCCGATCCTGGATTTTATAAGATACGAGCGTATCTTATAAAATCCAGCATACTTTTGTTTGCGCCTGGTGTGCAAACAAAAGTACGCGAACGAGCAATTTTTTAAAATCTACCCGACTGTGAATATAAAATTGGACTAATTGTGTTCCAACTCTTTTTAATTTGGGATCCTGTCCATGGCTTAATGCACTTTTGAAATTGTATCAGCCTTCACGTCAGTTAAGATCTTCACAAGGAGGGTTTCTGGATGTTCCGTCTCTGAGAGGTGCTCGCTTATGCCTTACAAGGGAATCTGCTTTCTCTATCGCACCTCCGGTTCTATGGAATTCTTTTTCCATGGAGCTAAGACTTCACGTTTGTTTAAAAACATTCAGAGGTCTGTTAAAAACATTCCCATTTAAGAAAGCTTATTACTGAATGGGGTTAGGGTTAGTATTTAAAAGCTTCTTTAATAATTCAGGATTGTTCAGTAAGCTACGTGTCTTATGTTTTTAAGTTTGTTTTTTTTTATTAGATATTTGGATTTTATGAAAGTTATTTTCTATGTCGCCCAGGCCTTTATTGTGTAAGGGTGGCGACTAACAAAGTTTGATAAATGTAAATATACCGCAAAATATAACAGCAATTCTTGAAACAGAATTGTTTGGAAGATATATTGTAAACATTAGGGGGTAGATTTTAAGAAATTGCGCGTGGGCGTCCATGGGCGCGCGCTACCCGACGCGCACACATGGACACTCGATTTTATAACATGTGCGCGCATGTTATAAAATCGGGGGTCGGCGCGCGCAAAGGGGTGCACAATTGTGCACCCGGCGTGTGCCAACACCTGCGGCCTTCACCCGTTCCCTCCCAGGCTGCTCCGATTTCGGGAGGGAACTTCCTAACCCCTACCCTAACCTCCCTTCCCCTAACCCTTCTGCCCCTCAGCCCTAGCCTAAACCCCCCCCCGACCTTTATTTTACCTCTTGTGCCTGCCGGCACGCGATCCTCCAACACAGCGGCAAATGGCCGCTGGCAAGGAGGCCTCTGCCCCGCCCCCTTCTCTTTTTCGAAGCCCCGGGACTTAGACGCATCCCGGGGCTTTATGTGCGTTGCCAGGCCTTTGTAAAATAGGCCCGGCGCACGTAACCCGATTTACGCGCCTAGGGCTTTGAAAATCTGGCTCTATGCGATCATGGTCAGAGAAAGAAAAGGAATTAACTGACCCAGCAGCTTCATATAGGACTTTCCTGTTCAAGGTAACCTGCTAGAGGTGAAAAGGCCGCACTGCTGTTTGATGTGCTTGCTGTACTGGAAGGAAAATTCCAAGATCCCAGTTTTAACCCAAAGCTAATGAAAGGGAATTGTTTAATTGTTGCTGTCTCTCCAGCTTTCCTTAATTTGGTTGTTTGCTTTACTCACTATTTAGCCTACTGCTCCAGGCAAAATTATCAAAAGGGAAGCTAACAAATTTCTTTTTGTTTTGCAAGGTATAACCCATTATTTGCCTTACTGTGGTGTGGCACAAAAGCCTTGATTCTTTTCCTCTTGTGCCTGACACTCATCCTGTAATCCACAGTACAGTGAAACCTGCATGCGAAGGCTATCAGAATCACCTGACTTTGTCTTCACAGTTGTTCGCAGCGACCTCGCATGTATTAGATATGGGGTACTGATAAAAAAGTTGCCATTCATTGACTGATTGTAGGATCAACTGTGTACAGTGCCATGTACGCACTATTTATTTCCACATATTTATTTCCACATTGTGTTGCAAGAACTCCTGTGAGGTTGCATGGGATCATAAAAAGTTGGCATGAGCTGGTCCAGTGGCTCAGTGTAGAAGGATCCCTGGTTTGATCCCCACGTTGCATCTTCCACCCCTAGAATTGGCTGGGGCTGCAAATGCTGCGGAGTCATTGTGAAAGGGTAACACCTAGTGGCTAGATTAAGAGTCCACGATGGCAGGGTTCGGAAAGGAGTCCTGGTGCCTGGGCCCCCGGCCCAGGACCTTTGCTGGAATGAACAGTGTAGTTTTTGTATGTGGGGGAGGGGGGAGGTAGTTGCGAATGAAGGCTCATGGTAGCAGAATCCTGTCCTAATTCTGATTGAGCTGGAAGTACAGAAGAACAAGAGGAAATTGCTGGGTCAAAAAAAATTAAAAGCCAGCAGATAAGGATACGTCGGGCCATCCTGTCTGTCCATTAGTGCTTGCACTTGGCCCTCTGGTTTATTAAGTTGCCAGATTCAGAGAACAGGCTCCCTACTGCTAAAAAGCTGGGGGCTGCCCGGGTGTCCAGGGTTGCTGCTCATTGGAGCACTGGAATTCCACAGGGCTAATCTCGCAGCCAAGAGAGAAGCTTCTTGTAGAGTTTGGTGAGCAATTGGGTATGCATGAGGCGCCTGAGTCCTGGTGGTAGGTGCGATGAGAACGCGGATCCATTATTGCCTCCTTTCTCCACAGCCTCTAAACGTGTGGGGCGAGGTGCCAGAGAGGGATTGCCACTTATTTATTTAATTAAGAATTCTAATTGCTTTTCATATGAGATTTGAACTATGTCAAAAACGAATCCCCTTTTCATATTCTTGCAGTAAAGTTCACGTCTGCTCAGGATGACAGTAGAGCAAAGGCAGCCCCCTCATGTGCTTCCATGTTCAGGTTGGGTCCTCTGTTCATTGGGGAAATGAACAGAATTGACTGCATGTAATTGATTCCAACAGTACCCTGATGGTGGTGGGAGTTATTGTCACAGTGCGGCTTCATGTAGGACGCGCAGCTCATTTCACTCCAGGACATGTCTTAATGCAATAATATGTCTTGATTGAGCAGTCTGTGATGCTACTGTTATATGTTTTTAATTGTGATCCATTTAGAATGATTTTATTGGTTATAGTGGAATTTGAAATATTTTTAAATGCATAAATAAATAATATTGGAAGCCAAGTCTCCATGATTGCAGTACCATGTGCAAATAAAATAAATAACTAAAAGGGAAGAGCTGATTTAAAAATTGAAAAAAAAGGGGGGAACTCAGAAATATCCTGTGAAGCCATCCGTCCCAGAAGATGGCTGCATGCATGTTTCTGAGGCACTAAATTGGAAAACGTATTAAAATCCTATTTCAAATGAAAAGTACCAAGATAGTCATTAAACCTTTTCCCCCATAGACGAAGAGCAGGGCACTATCCTTTAGTGAATCAGGCCTCGAATCTATAGCCAATTATTATTATTACTGCTATCATTAAACTTTCATCTTTAACAAGATAGTAAAGCTGTTTTTCTCTGACTCAACTATAAGATGATAGATAATTAGATATTAGCGCAAGACTCTTTCCCTTAACTGTGATGTAGGAGGTGATCTCCTTTCTCCCCACCACACTGTTTTCCTATGGGGACCTCGCCCCACCTTCCAAAAAAAAAATAAAAAAATCCAGCAACCTTGGATTCCTCTTTCAGTAGAGGAAACCTCTTATCAGCTGTAGAGGTGATTTATTGTGCTGCTTTGAGCAGGCTGCCTCCACTCACTGCTGGAAGCCAGGCAGCATTCATTTATATCGGCAGCAGTAAAACACCATACCACCGACAATAGAAGTTCATCCAGAAGTACCAGACCATACTATTTTGTCTAAAGAAGAAAATGCTTAGCTATTAAAAAAAAAAAAAAAAAAAACCACAAAAAACTGAACAAGAACAACAAACATTCAAATAAACAAGTATCATAATGGTTCTTTGTTTTGATGCAGTGGAAAATGCAGAGAGTTACTTTAGCACTGCTTTGAATAATCTTTTTTGAAGGATGGGGGCCCCCCCCCACCCCCACCCCCCGAATACAAACAGCTAAACAAACAAATAAGTAAAGCACAAGTAGATCAAAACCTGACACAGGAATGGCTAAAGAGAGGTGAACTTAAACGTTGCTGGGTGCGATGTGCGGATGTCAGGCGGCCTGCATAAAAAAAAGGCATGACCAGGTGGCACGGCTCATCCACTGGGAATTGTGTAAAGAACATACCAGCAAAGCACTGGCATCACGATTTCATGACAGAACTGTAAAGAGCGAAGAAGTTGCGATGGGATGGAACGTTTCTATTTCAACCGATTTAAAAGCTTCACGCAAGAAAAACCGGACAGTGTGGTAAATGCGAGGGAAAACACGAGAATGGCATTGCTGACAGAGGTGTCAGCAACAGGCAATTACTCTGTACAACACATGGAGAGAGAGAAAAATCCTGAAGTGCCAAGAAAATCTGGCAGAAGATACAGAAATTGTCTCGACTGTATTGCATGCCACCGGCCTAATTGAAAAGAATTTCCAAGTGCACATTGATATATCGCCTGCACACAATTACATCCTATGAACTCCAGACTGAGGATCTCTTTCACACACTGCAAGGGTTAAGAAGGGCATCAGTAGTAAATTTCAGAGACTGAGATTGCATCTACCATACCCTGGTTTACGAGTGAGGTTCACTCCTGTCACAGCATGTGCAATACTCACCCATCTGGAGAAGGCTTAATTTTTTTTTTGACATGCAAAGGGCGAGTGACCCTGGGTTGTCCCTATTATGCCGTACTGTGGCTTACTAACACGAGAAAGTATTTGCTGCATAGTGAAACTACTGATTTTATTTGTTGGCAATAAGACTGTACAATGTGGATTATTCTGTAAAGCCACATGCTGTGCAGGTAAGTTTATTTGCTGTGTGCCTTCGGTCACCTACGGAATCTAATTATTAGCAGACTCCATACAGCCTTGGAGATCTTAGAAAATGGTTAGAGGAGTTGCCTACTGCCTGGTAAATGTAGCATTTTTCAAAGAGCGCACCTTGACAGGATGTGCTTCAAAGTCACAGAGGAGTAGCTCTACAAAGCAACAGGGAGCTAAGAGAATTCTTATTATTAATTTGTAGAGTGCATATCTGCTATATGTAGTGATGTACAGAGACATACAGGGGCTCATTTAGTAACATTTATCTGCAGAAGTCTCTTTGACAATTACCCTCATAATGGACAGTTCCTACTCCTTGGAGCTTAGTCTTGTCAAGACAGACAGACAAAAACGCACAACAAAAAAAAAATCAAAGAGCATTGAACTACAGTAGGGCCATGACTGAGAAGGATTAAAAGTAGGTGGTTATAGATGGGATTAAATATGGATTTTAGGTTTGATTTACTTGCCTTTCCAAACCTGAGCTCGAGGTGAGTTTTATTCAGGTGCAGTAGATATTTATTTATTATTTAAAGTTTTTTGTATACCGACATTCGTTAAGAAAACATCACATCGGTTTCCATAGAACAATAATTCTCTGCTCGAGAAGGGCTTATAATCTAATTTTGTACCTGAGGCGATGAGGATGGGGAAAGTGACCTGCCCAAGGTCTCAAGGAGCGGCAGTGGGATGTGAAACCTGGCTCCCCTGCTTCTCAGCCTGCTGCTCTAGTAACCCCTAGGCTGCCACTCCTCCTTTATCATTGCTAATTAAAGTCGGGCACCAGTATCAGCAAAATGGATGTTGGGGACAAAAACCAAATAAGAGGCTTTGACTTAAAACAGGGAGGCCCGGGATGGAAAGCACTAAGCCAGCTGCATGATAGGTGGGATTAACTGAGGAAGGGGCAATTTAATTGAGTAAAGCTGCAATTATTAATGAAAGAGGCCCGTAAGGCAGTGCTTCTCCTCCTGTGCCTCAGTGCTGGCAGCCCCAGCCAAATTCTCCTCCCTGGGCTCGGGCCCTGACTCTATTGCATAATACCTCAGATCTCCTGCCTGCTGCTCCTGCCCCCCCCCCCCCCCCCGTCCTATCCCCACGGCAACCAGACAGCACTCAGGACAACTGGGAGGGGGGGGGGCAGGGAAGAGCCTCTGCTCCCTGTTCCAGCCCCTCCCCACCTGCCCACTCCCATCTGCTACCTGGAATACAGGGCTCTTCTCAGGGCCGGTGCAAGGGGATTTGGCGCCCTAGGCGAGCCTTCTCCCTCCCCCGGTTGCACCGCCACCCCCCGGTCTCGGCCCCGACTCCTACCTCATTCTCGATCACGCCCGCTGACTGTGTGGTTTTCTGGGTCGCGAGCAGGTTGGGCACTGCTCGCAGCCTGCCAAATCTCCACTCCTCTTTGCCACCGCTTGTGGCCCCGTATGGCTCGCACCCAGTGGCCCACCAAGGGTCTCCGGCGCCCGGGGGTTAATGAATGCATTTGTGTGCCTCTCCAGCATCCCCCCCGTAATGCTTCTTCTATTAATGCTTAAGGTCACAGAAAATCTGTGGTGTCTCTAGACCGAAGAATTTGGGGTGGTGGGGGGGGGGGGAGCCAAAATGACATTTCTTCATCACACCCACCTCTGTAGCATGGATCCTGCTTTAAAATTGGTTAAAAAAAAAAAAAGTATTACCGTATTTTTCAGACTATAAGGCGCACATAAAAACCTACGATTTTCTCAGAAATCGGAAGTGCGCCTTATAATCCGGTGCAGCTTATATATGAATTTTTCTGCTGCCACTCCTTTTATATTGTCTTTTTTTTTGTTTCTTTTCTCTCCATCTTCTTCCCTCAAACACACAGGTTCTCATTCTCACATGCATTTCTCTCTCACACACACACACACACAGGCTCTCACTGTCACATGCTGTGTCTCATACACTCATACTCAGTCTCATACACTCATACTCAGTCTCTCACTCCCACATGCTGTCTTGCTCAAGCACAGGCTCTCACTCACCTCTAGGCCTCCTCTTCGCGGGTCGCCGCAGGATGGGCTCTGCAGTGGCCCTGCTACTGGGCCTCTTCTTCTTCTCGGGCCGCTGCGACTTGAGATTTGCGGCGGTGCGTTTCCTGCTACTGGGCCTCTTCTTCTTCTCGGGCCGCTGCGACTTGAGATTCGCGGCGGTCCTTAAACGCAAGTGCTGCTTCCCCTCCTTCCTGCCCACGCGGCTCCGGCAACGTTTACATCCGGGGACGCACAGACAGGAAGGAGGAGGAGCATCAGCGCGTTTAAACGCGATTTTTTTCTTGGCGGCCGCCCACCCCTCGCTACGCCACTGCTGTGCCTTATAATCAAGTGCGGCTTGTATATGAACCAGGACGCATTAGCAGGCGCTTATTGATAATGCGCCTTATAATCCGGTGCGCCTTATAGTCCGAAAAATACGGTAATAAAAAAGTCCAAAGGGTCTTCTGCGTAATTTTAAAAAGCTGGCCAGTTTCACACCATAAAATTATTTGAAAGCCTCATTCAACTAATTCTATGTGGCTATGAGAGTGAAGTCTGGAATATATAGGAAGGGACAGAATATCAATATAAATCCTGCACCTCCAGTTCTCTAACTCTGTGCATCCACTGAAATTCCCCCAAACAATGGAGCTTGGATGTTTCCCTTACAGCTCATCATACTAAAAGATATTTTCAAATTCTGGTGTCACCTCACAGTAACAGCAGCACAAACACCTTCCACTGCCAGGCACATTGTGAACTAAAACAAAACCCCGCAAAAAAGACACTCAAAATCTATACTGCAATCCCATCATAACATAACAGTAATAACACCAAGGACTCAAACAACAATAACCCTACCTGTGAATAAGCAAGGGTAAATATTACACTGGGTCCTAGAATACCAATACACCACCTACTGAGGAAACAAAACAAACCAGATTGCTATAGATCCCTATGCTAGCAGAATCTCTCATCATGGTCACACACACAGAGCAGAGACAGACCCTCACCAAATACAGAATACAAAATAAAGGAGCACAAATTACACAAAAACTGAAATGGAAACTCCAAGAAGCCAGACTCTGTGTATTAACAATGGAAAAACAGAACCACCATTCCTCATAAAACAAACAAAATCAAGAAACATAAAGCATCAGTTATAATAGTAAAACCATACTAATAAAAGAATATTTTAAAACTACTGATAAATAGAATTTCTATTAATTAAAATCATATACATTTTTTACAATTTCCCAAACACCAATAAAATATTTCAAAACAGCACATATATCAAATAACACACAATAATTAAAACTAATAAGGATTTTAAAAAGCCCCTGCTGTCCATACATGGGAGCTCTTGATTTCCAGTCACCCTGATATTGTCGAGGATTAGGAGGTTATCCTCTCTCTCTCACACATACTCACATGTCCATTCTCTCTCACACATACACTGTCACATACATACACATTAATGCTCTTATACCTACCATAACCTCTTGCTCTCACAGACACTGACACACTCTCAGGCTGTAAGACACTCTCCCCTCCTCCACACACACACACACACACACACACACACTTACTCCCCTGGATTTTCTCATACACACCCATGCTCTCACTCTCACTCTCACTGGCTCCCTCACATACACACAAACACACACACCCAGGCAAGCTCCCAATCATTCTCACACAAACACACACACCCAGGCAAGCTCCCAATCATTCTCACACAAACACACACACAGGCAAGCTCCCAGTTATTCTCACACTGAACCCCAGGCAGGCTCCCATTCATTTTCATACACACAGACCCTCAGGCAGGCACCTATTCTCACACATACAAACCCCAGGAATACACCCATTCATTCTCATACACAGACACACCCTCAGGCAGGCACCCATGCATTCACTCACATACACACCCAGGCAGACTCCCATTCATACACATGCACATACTAAAGGCAGAGACCCCCTCTCTTTCTTTTGCCTCTCTCATTCCTCTGCTGCCACTGTCACTGCTGCCACGTGGCTATTGGGGAGGTGCTGATTGCTGCTACTGGCACTGAAGCCCATTCTGCTGCCTCCTCTGTGCAGGCCTCGTGGGTTTCCAGTTCCTCCATGCTGATCTCGTACATTGTGAGATCCGCATAGAGAAAGTGCTACTCTTGCACATTCCCAAAGATTACATGTGCCAATCAGTAAAAAGTAATTTATTTTTTTTTACATTTGCTGTCTGATCTTAGTTTTCTAATCGGTTGGTCACAGGCTTTTTTTTTCCACCTTCCCTTTCTTATTTTTTTGCCAATTCCTTTTACATTGTTTTTTTTTCTATTTCTTTTCTCTCCATCTGTCTTCTTCCATCAAACATAGTCAGGTTCTCATTCTCACATGCTTTCTCTCTCTCTCTCTCTCTCACACACACACACACAGGCTCTCATTCTCACATGCTCTCTCATACAATAATTCATGCACACAGTCTCTCACTGGCACATGCTGTCTGACTCTCACACACACAGGCTCTCTCTCACTCCCACATGCTTTCTTGCTCAAGCACAGGCTCTCACTGTCACATGCTGTCTCTCTCACACACACACAGAGGCTCTAACATGCTGTCTCTGCAAACATTCAGGTCTTCACTCCCACACACAATCTCTCAACTCATCTCTTACATGCACACATACACATTCTACAGGCCCTCAGCCTCTCTTTCACCACTGGGCTGCCTCTTCACCGGTTGCCACAGGATGGGCTCTGCAGTGGCCCTGGTCTTCTCGGGCCACGCTGCTCCTCTTCTGCACATGGCTGATGCTCCTACTCCTTCCTGCCCGCGCGGCTCCGGTAACATTTTTCTTCCGGGGCCGTGCGGGCAGGAAGGAGGAGGAGCACCTGCATGTTTAGACACGACCTTTTTTTCGGGCCATGGTGATGTGAGCTCCACCACGGCCCTGCTGATCTTCTTGCTGTGTGTATCCGGCACACAGCACAGCAGTAGTTCACCGCTCAGCCGCCAGTAGGATGAGGTCCACCGGCGGCTCGGTGCCCCCTAATGCGATTGCCTAGTTCGCCTAGTGCTTCCACCGGCCCTGGCTCTTCTCTGCTGTGTTCTGTTTGCTAGGACAGGCCTTAGATGTCTGTGCTGTAGGCGCTTGAGACTCAGCTGACAGCAGAGGAGGGAGCCTCCTGGAGCTCCAGTCAGGCAAGAATGATTTCTGGGAAGGGAAGGGAAGGGGGAGGGGGAGGGAAGGTGTGAATGCTGGAAGCGGGGTGAGGGGAGAAACAGGTGAATGCTTGAGGTGGGGAGTGCAAAAAAGGAGGGAATTGTGGGGGAGGTGAGGAGGGGATGTGAATGCTTGGGGGAGGAGGCACAGGATGCTGACACAATATTATGCATTGCTGCCCCTGCCTTCTGGGTGGGGGAGGGAGGGCAGTGAAAGAAACGGGAGGACAAGCTAGGGGATAAGGGAAAGAGAGAGAAGGAAAAAACCAGGAGGGTGCAGGAAAACAGAGAGAGAGGACCAGGGACTGAGGGAGATGATGAAGAGGGAAAGGATCTGTTACTGCCGTTAGCTAGTGGGCGTTCCTGTGCGCTGCCTCACTCACCCTGAACATGTTTTCCCTGCCATGAGCCTCTCTAGGTGTGCGTGTGCATTGCGTGGTGCCTCTTAAAGGCCCCACAGTGGGAATCCCTTCTTAGATGCCCTCTGATGACGTCAGATGCCACCGGGATATAAGATGCCCCACAGATGCCTCAGCAACAGGTCTTCCTACCCGTTGGTAGTGCATGGTATCCCACGGCCAGCCTTGCCTCGTCTTTCCAACATGTCCTGCCTTGTCCAGCCTTGCTGTGTCTCTCCTGCCTTATCTCTCCAACATGTCCAACCTTGCCTCTCCAGCCTGCCCTACCTCATCCAGCCTTGCTGTGTCTCTCCTGCCTTATCTCTCCAACATGTCCAGCCTTGCCTCTCCAGCCTGCCCTGCCTCGTCCAACCTTGCCTGCCTCGTCCAACCTTGCCTGCCTCATCATATCTAGCTCTGCCTTGTCTGCCCTACTATATCAGTCCTTCCTGCTGCCTCCTTGTCTTGTCTTCGGACCGACCTCTGGTTTTGACCCTTTGCCTGGATACTGACTATTCTTGATTGCTGCCTGCCATTGACACCTTGCCTGGACTCTAACCATTCTTGTTGTTGCCTGCCTCTGGCTCTTTGCCTGGGCACTGATCTTCCTTGCTTGCTGCCTGCTTCTGACCCTTGCCTCTCCGCCTACACATTACTCTAAGAGACCCTGTCCTGCTGGCTCCCAGAACCCAAGGGCTCAACCTGCAGGGAAAGTGGCTGGTACAGGTGAAGTCCCAGTTCAGTCTCTTATCAGCAACCCTCCACCCAGCTGTCGGTAAAGCCTACGGGGTTCGCCCCAAAGGATGCGTTAATCTCATCATAGCACCAAGGGTTCACATCAATTACTGGACCCCGGATAAGCGGCAGGGTGATGGAGAGAGAAAAAGGATCCAGGATAGAAAAAGAGACAGAGGATCAGGTACTGGAAAGATGGATGTGGAGAAATGACTCGGGAATAGAGAGAGAGAAACGGGGACCTGGAGAAAAGGGAGAGATATGAGGCCAGGGAGAAGAGAAAGAACACTGGATAGGGGGACCAGGTATTAGATGGGCAGAGAGGGAAAGAGCGACAGAGAAAGAGGACTAAGAAAGGAGAGAGCGATGACCATGGATGTGGGAGTGGGAGAATCCTGGAAGATAATGAAGGAGAAAGGGAATGAGGAATGGAGGAGAGAGAGGAGGAGGAATGAGAAAAGGAGAGCATCAAGGAAAGAGCAGAAATACTGAAGAGAAAAGTTAGAGAGAAGAAGGAAAGAGGACACCAGAGAGAGAAGGAACATCAAAAAAGAAAGAGGGAATACCAGTAAATGAGAACAAAAGACAATGAACCAGAAAAGCAAGCCAGAAACACCGAAGGTTGGAAACGTATTGCTTAATAGAGAATATTAATAACTCATCAATATTAATATCCTGTAATCCAGTTCAAATGGAAATGTCTCCCAGTTACAATTGAAAAGAAAATAGCAGATATCCCTCCAGTATAATCAACAAAAAAGGAGATACATTTTTTTCATTAAATTGATCTTCATAGAAATTTTCATTTAAATAAAAAAGAACAGGGCATCAGATGTAGTTGGTGTAACCCGGTGTACATCCACTGCCTCTCATCACGCAATGGGCCACAAGCGGTATCAGCCATACACACGCAAATGTCATTCATTTGAGCATTTTTCGCCATTATCGTTGCAGCGGGGCTGGATGTGCAGCCCGAGAGCATTTGAAGCTGGCTGACCCTTTTGTGGGCAATCAAACGTGTTGGAATATTTGTCCTGGTTTATGTTGCCCCCTAAGGCAGGCGGCGCAGTCCGCCGAAACGTGAGCTCATGTCGGGTGCTTTGAGTTTTGAAGAGTCAGCGAACGGACACTTTTCCCATTCATTTTGTCACATGTTTCATGGATTCAGCAGGATAAGTAACTAAATTTAATACTTGGTTGAGGTTATTCATCACGATAGTGGTAGGAGATAACTTCATTTGTTATTTGTTAGAAAGGTGGGTTTAGTTTAGTTTAAGAGATGAATATGGAATTTGAACCGGCAAATGAATGAAATTTCAGGTGTCTAAAGATGATATCGCTTGTGGCCCTTTGGATGGTGAGAGGCAGAGGATGTACACCAGGTTACACCAACTACATCTGATGCCCTGTTCTTTTTTTTTATTTAAGCAGAAATTTCTATGAAGAAGAATTAAATACATTTTGTTTTCTGTTTATTATCCCTGTTTTTTGTTGATCCCAGTTACAACTTACATGTTGGGAATACCTGGATTTTGTTGGATAATTTTGACTTATTCTGGTGTATAATTAATTCTCTTGTATGCAGGTCATTCCCACCAGCATGGAGGCTTTTGTATTGGGCTCAAAAATCTTTTGTGGCAGCAAAACTTAAAAGAATGTGGCTTTGGGGTACATTTTGAGAGTAGATTAGTTCAAGTTTCCATGGGGACGATCTACCAGACTTTCCCCCAACCACCAAAATAAACCGCTCACTTATTTTGGAACACGCTTCCTGAGGAAGCCAGGTTAAGTTTAAGAGGCTACGGAAAACCTACTTGTTCAACGATGCATTTTGCTGATTATAATACCTTTCACTGGAGATTTTAATTTTTGCGGAACTGGGCATTTCTATAGGCATTTTGGTACTAACAATCTGAATGCGCCATGAGTTTTGGTTTGTTTTGCTCTGATTTGTTTTTATTTGTAATCATTTTATGAATGTGTTTCTTGTCCCCCGCCTCAATCTTTGAAGACGTGGGATATGAATTTTTTAATAAATAAATACGAACATGACAGGGAACAAGTGTCCCAGACCCGTTCCCCAGAACTCTGGTAATTTTACCCTCCTTCCTGTGGCAGGAGGGAGAGCAGTGCTTCTTACCTGCATGCGACTCCTTTGCCAGCTTCAAGCTGATGTTCAAATGTGCGAGGCCCTGTAATCTCGCAGGACCTGCTGCTTCTCAGAGTTCAGATGTCAGACTGAAGCTGGCAGAATGAGGCACACACAGGTTAAAAAGTCTTCATTTCCTTCTGCTGGTGGAAGTGGGGGAGGCTGAGAGTCAGGCAAACTTTGGTTGGAAGTGCCACGAGGATTGAACAAACCCGAAAGAGCGCCATGAAATAAAAAAAAGGTTGAGAAGCACTGCTCTAATAAGGCAGGGATGGCGAACTCCAGTCCTCGAGGGCCGCAAACAGGCCAGGTTTTCAGGATCTGCACAATGAGCACGCATGAGAAAGATTTGCATCCAGTGGAGGCAGTGCATGCAGATCTTTCTCATGCATACTCATTGTGGATATCCTGAAAACCTGGCCTGTTTGCGGCCCTCGAGGACTGGAGTTCGCCATCCCTGCTCTAAGGTGTCTTTATAAGAGAACTGGCAGGGGGCAGGGTGGGCCTCTAGAAAAGAATGAGTAACTGTGGTTCACTTTAAGAGAGGGTCCTCTTCATCTAACTGACTAAAGGAGCAAGAAATCCGGACTCTGCCCGACATGAAACATGTATAAAAGAAAAGCCCAAGCAGGCAAGGCCCAGTGTCATGGTTTCGCCTCATCATGCCCTGCTTCCACCTGCAATGATGCCGCCCCACCAGCAGAGGCGTCCAGTGAACTCTGCTCCTAGCCATCTGAGCCACCTCCTCACTGACCATCTTACTCGGCAGCCCCTGCACTACTTAAGACTGCTTGTCCAGTCCATGAATGCCTCTTCATGGTGTCTCCCTTGGCTCTCTGACCTGGCCATGCTTACGTTGTTGCATGCCTTGAAGCCTCTGGGCCTACTCTTGCCTTGTGGCCTCTGGGGCACTCCTATCTTGTTCCTTGCTCTGTGGCCTACTCAGGCCTTTCCTTGCCTTGGGGCCTCCAGGTCTCCTCTCACCTTGTGCCTTGCCTTGCGGCCTATCCAGGCCTCTCCTTGCCTAGTGGCCTTATGTCAGTTTTTATGATGTGTTTCAAGTTTTACATTAGATGTTATGTTTTTATGTACACTGCTAACTTCAATTTTATTTATAATTTGCGGTCTATAGTTTTCAAATAAATAAATAATGCCTAGTAGCTTACGGGCTTCTGCTTTCCTGCCTTCAGGCCTCAGTGTTCTCTGCTCTGTGTGGTCTTTGTCTAGTCCTTGTCTGATCCTATCCTTGTCTAATCCTGCCCTTGTCTGGCCTTGTCCTGCCCTGCCCACTCCAGATCCCAGTATCCATTACTTGCCTTACCTGTGCCTTGTCTTGCCTCAGACTGTATCCAATTCCAGTCCCCAACCTGAGCCTATATACAGTCCCAATCTCTGTTCAGCATCCTGTCCAGTCTGTATCTGTATCCAGTCAGCCCCTGCTCAGTATCCTGCCCAATCTGTGTCTATATCCAGCCCTAGCCCATGCCAGTATCCAGCCCTCAGTTCCAGCCTGCTGCAGTATCCAGTCCTCAACTTCTAGCCTGACTGTGCCACAATGTCCAGCTTGTGCCTGCCCTGCCTTGTTTAGCCTCTCCAGCCTCACTTGCCTACACCATGATGTTATGCCACCAAAGTCAAGTCCTACCAGCCCCAAAACCCAAGGGTTCATCCTGTGGAGGAGGGGGCTGTGTAGGCAGAAGTTAAACCCCAGTCCAGCCCTGCGGTCCTGCCCTGCTCTTGAGGGGGTGTTCCCTGACCCAAGCCAGCATAACACGCAGCTTCCACAACTAGCAGGACATAGCGTAGAGTGTCTAATGCAGGGTATGCTGGCTGTCTGTTATGGATGATTTTTACTTTTGGAGAACAGTTCAACCAACCTACATTTTATATCAAAGAAGGGCATACACTCTGTGTCCTTTGTCTGAAATGTGTTTATATTTTGCAGGCTGCAATTCTTTTTATTGATGCAATTTGAGATTCGAGAGTACATAGATCCCTTTTTCAACGCATCCTGCAATTAGCAAAGGGCATGTTCAGGTTACAGATGGATGTGGAAAAGGCAGCGAGGAGGCATCTTTGGTGGTGTAGATTATTTTTCAGGATGGATCATGAGGATGACAGTAGCAATGTAAGAAACCACAGCAACTGTCTTCCAGTAAATGCACTCCTGCATCAGTACAGCAAGACATTAGTCCAGGGGATGGCCAGCTCCGGTTCTCAAGAGCCACAAACAGGCCTGGTTTTCAGGATCTCCACCATGAATAGGCAGGAGAGATATTTGTATACAATGGAGGCACTGTATGTAAATGCATCTCTTGCATACTCATGGCGGGGATCCTGAAAACCAGGCCTGTGGCTTTTGAGGACCGGAGTTGGCTACCCGTGCGTTAGTGCATAAGAATCCTCTACTGTGGTTATTGGCGTATTAGAGACAGTGAGGCTAGATATTATGACCTCAATATCAAAGTGCCTTTATTAGAGGAGTGGTTGCAGCTTGTTTTATGGTTTTGTTTTCTGCATGGGCTACCAAGTCTCTTTTTTCAGGATATCCACAAGGAATATTCATGAGATGTGTTTGCATGCATATGGTTGAAGAACACAGCTAATTTGCACAATCTGATTCCCCTGAAAACCAGCCCTGGTTTGCAGACCTTGAAAACTGGAGCCGAGAACCCCTTCCTTTAAAACATATTTATTGTTATGGAAATACAGTAAAGAAAACGTCACCAAGTCTGATTTCATAAATTGCAACATTGCTAAGGAATTCCCTCTTGAAAATTCATTTTCGTAGCTGACACCTGTGCATATATTACTGCTGACACATTATACCCTGACACACTGCTGTTGTTTTCAGCAGACAGCTCCCTTTGCAATAAATATATTTCTCATTGTTCCTAGGTGTTATCTTCATTATATATTAGACAGAATTCAGCAGGAGGTAACGCACTCCCAAAAGAGTGATCGGCTTCCCAGGAGTGCAATTATTACTAAGACAGTGCCCTTAGAGGGTAATTTAGAAGCAGCCCGCACAAGGTTAACGACTGCATGTACCTGGGACCTTTAGACGTTAGCCAGAATTTTCAAAGCAGATTTTAGGTGCGGTTGTCCATTTTGAAAGTTAGTGGATGCCTGCGGTGGGTGCTCCGACATACATGCTCTTGAGCAGGAGTAACGCCTCTAGGCCTGGTTTTAAAAAGCCTTTACCCACATAAAACTGGGATCTACTCGAGCAAATGGAGATTTATGCACATACTTGTAACCCCCCTCTTTCGTTTAGACCCAGAATTAAGGGGGCCATACAGTCCCCAGGACTAATCTCAGTGTCCCGGACCTCTCACTCTCCTTTGCAAATCCTACACTATTAGCCACCAGGGTTCCGAGGTTGACCTGGCACTGGGGAGAAGCACAGGCCTCTGGGGCCCTTAGGTGCAGTCTGAATGGGTTTCAGTACACGGTCTCTCAGATTCAGCCTCTTTCCATGGCATGCACTTCTGACGGATCTTAACAGCGATGTCCTCCAATGGCAAGAAAAAACAGGCTTGAGACTTGGAGTGGTGTTCAATCCAAAATTTATTGTAACTTAAAAAACAGGATCCAAGACAAAACAGCAAAAATCATAAGCATGAAAAGAAGAATGCTAACTTTAGGTACTACAAACTCTTTCTCCATTTTTAGTCTCTGACTCACTGCCTCTTTCCCAGTAATGACAAAACCACAGCTCCGCGACCGCACTCCGGAGTGGCAGACCCAACACAACCTACTGTGCACCATCTACATACACTACATCAGGGCTGAATTTAGGCCCAGGCAATACAGGCAGGTGCCTAGGGCACAAAATTTTGAAAGCGGCCACAAATAGGAACTGCCCCTGGTCCTCTGGCTATGGGCACCATAGTAATACAGTGAATGAGGACAGCGATGTGGTTTACATTCCAGCGGTATCCTCTGGTCCAGCAAATCACAGCCGGTGGAGAAGGAGGAAGAGAAAATGGAGGAGCCAGGTCAAGGAATATCCCATTATGTCAAGAGTGGCCAACTCCAGTACTCCAAAACCACAAACAGGCCATGTTTTCAGGATATCCACAATGAATATACAGGAGATAGATTTGCACAGAATGGAGGCAGTCCATGGAAATCTCTCTCCTGCATATTCACTGTGGCGACCAAAATGTTAAAGTGGATGGAACAGCTCCCCTATGAGGAAAGGCTAAAGAAGTTAGGGGTGTTCAACTTGGAGAAGAGTCGGCTGAGGGGGGATATGATAGAGGTGTTTAAAATCATGAGAGGTCTTGAACGAGTAGATGTGACTCGGTTATTTACTCTTTCGGATAATAGAAAGACTAGGGGGCACTCCATGAAGTTAGCATGTCGCACATTTAAACTAATCGGAGAAAGTTCTTGTCTACTCAATGCACAATTGGAATTTGCTGCCAGAGGATGTGGTTAGTGCAGTTAATGTAGTTGGGTTTAAAAAAGGTTTGGATAAGTTCTTGGAGAAGTCCATTACCTGCTATTTATCAAGTGGATTTAGAAAATAGCCACTGCTATTAATTGCATCAGTAGCATGGGATAGACTTAGTTTTTGGGTACATGCCAGGTCTTGTGGCCTGGTTTGGCCTCTGTTGGAAACCGGATGCTGGGCTTGATGGACCCTTGGTCTGACCCAGTATGGCAATTTCTTATGTTCTTATTGTGGCTCTTGAGGACCAGAGTTGGCCACCCCTGCATTTTGGGATTTTTTTTTCTGGGGTATTGTCTCTTTAAAAAACTTGCTCCCTTGCTGGCGTGCAGGGGTGAAGCTGCACTTATCGGCTGCAGCTGCTTGAAGTTTTGTAGTGCGCGGGCGGCAGAGAAATGGAAGTTGGCTTCGGGGTAAGCCCTAACAGTCTTTAATTAGCAGTAGAAAATAATGATGCACCATAGACAAAAAACGTTCTGGTGGAGTTGCTCTCAGAGGGGCCGATGTAATAATACCTGCGGCAAAACAGGCGCTAGTTATGAGCACAGGTTTTGATTACCACACACCTAATGCTGGCACTTCCGTGGGCTGTAAAAAAAAATAATGAATTATGCAAATGATTTACACCCAGAAATCCGCACACTCATGAAGAAATGTGCGTACACAAGCGAGGTAAGGCGCTATGTAATAAGCAGTCGCATCCGTGATGAAAACCTGCGCTGATAATCCATGCATAAAAGCGAGAGAGCGAATGGGTCTACCTATTCAATGAAAGCATGACCCTGGAATATTTCGAATAACTCTGTCCTGCAAAAAAAAAAAAGGCAAATATTTTCATGGGTGATAATTCGCGCCGCATGGCAGCGAGATAAGCACTCAGCTGTGTGTGAATCTGGACGCTTGGGTGCCCAGAAAGGTGCCTAGCTAATCACGAATCTTGTTGCACGGGTGCCGAGATAGGCGCACCGCTGGGTGCAACTCTGGATGCTCAGGCTCCTAGAAAGGCACCTAGCTAAGTTGGTTGCTTGAGCACCAAGATAGGCACTCAGCTGGGAGCGAATCAGGATGCTCGCGTGCCCCGAAAGGCGCCTAGCTAAGCTGGTTGCTCCCTCCAGATTCTCTCTTGCCTGCCATGACCTCCGTCACTTGCTAAACCTTCTGCTGATGTATTCCTTTGGTGAACCTGCAGGATATACCACAGCATCAGGAACAGTTGGACACAATCAGAAATCTCCATCATAAATCACACCAGAGTTGCACGAACACACAAACACACCACACCAATGCAAGCAATGGAATAAAATAGCTCCCAAATCGGGGCTGACACTTAGGCCTGGTTTTATCAAAATGCAGGTAGAGAGTCCATGAAGCTAGGTTGAGAGAACATTGCACAAATCTCATCTTTGGGTGAGTTTCCGCACTCTGAAGGTCATCAAATCTTCACAAGAGAGCACTGTTCTGTTTGTACGTCTCACTTTGAATGTCAAAGTGGCCCCTAATCCCTACACTAATACCTAAACCTCACCTCGAGTGACTAGGTGGGTCTCATATAGAGGTATTCTCTCTCTCTCGCTCATATATGCAATAAACTCCTCCCCTTATTCTAATTTGCATCGCTCTATGCGTTATGGTGTTTTCGCATGCGTTAAAGGTGTTTTTTGCTTGCGAACGCCATATAGCAGTTTGATAAATGACCCCCTTAACTCGTGTCCTGACCGTGGCAGTAAAAAACCCACATTAAAAAAACCCACACTAGCATTAGTGCGGCTCCCTGCATTACCCATGATTAGGTAATCGCCTCCTCTGCATGCCGTTAGCATGCATTCACGCGGAAAAAAGCGCTTGTCAGTAAGCACGTTCATACGCACTTTTCCCCCCCCCACGCACAAAACCCTTATTACATCCTCGTATAGGGCTTTGTGCGGGAAAGCGCGTGTACAAGCGCGCACAAACACGCGGCAGCTTCAGCGCACCTTATTGCGTCGGCCCCAGAGGGAGGGAGTTTAATTTTGGGCTTGCGATGTTGCAGCCTGGGACCGGTGCCCGTTTAAACCCCAGCCCAGGCAAGTGTTTTCCCTCACGGGGTCAAAGTTCAAGTAGCGAAGACCATGAGAGTGAATGATTTGAGTTTCCTTAACTTAAGTGATGGGGCCCCAAAACGGACTGCTTTTATACTGCTGTAGAGTAGGGGAGAGTCAATGCAGAGAACGTTTTGCAAATATTTTTCGGTCTTTTTAGAACGAAGCATCGGTGCAGCGGTTGTTACTCTTAAGCGCACAGTTCGGTGCGATGGCAAAACTGCTCGGGCCGCAGGTGAATTCTGAGGCTCGATTAAAGATGAGGGGAAAGCAAGCTGTCCTTAAAAAGAATGAGGTTGTCCTCCCCCCCCCAACAAAGCAAGAAAAGTTGGTGTTTTTAGAACTAAAATACTCCTACATTTTGTCTACAGTCAAAATGCACAGGAGGAATTTCAGTGCTATTCCAGGCTTGGGACAGCGGTTAGACTGCAGCTGGGCTGATTCCTCCCCCCCACCCCCCCCTATTTTTGTCCTACTTTCTCTACATAGCACTGCTCAAATAGACTGAACGAGGAATACGGCAATCTCTGGTCTATTCAAAGGAAAAGATTTCTCAGCGCTTGCAAGATTGACTGAAATGGAGTGAATAGGCCCTTGTACTTGGAATTCAAGTGAAAACCGAGGCTCGTTATTTAGAGAAACTCGATGTATCTATTTAGATAAGAACTCTTTCTGAGTTGGGCTGGATTGGCTTCTCTGCTCCCCCGCCCCATCGGTCCAAATTGGGAGAAATGGATTCATAACAAAGAATGTATATGATCAGCACATTTATTATTATTATTATTTTTTTTTATTTACTAGGATTTGATCATGACCCAACTAAGTGAAACTCAAAGGTTCTTCTCAGACCTGAACGATGATATTCTAACAAAACAATACTGATGATGATTTAATGGATCCCCAATCTTTATTAATGGGGGGGGGGGGGGTATCATTTAATATGTCTGGCTCTAAAGTTACCTTGTAATTTTCTTTTCTAAAGGCTACATCTACCTGGAAGTGAGAGCTGTAGTCCTGTCATTCTTGGGGGTCATAAACAGGCTGCTTATATCTAGGCAAGTGAGCCTCATGTTGGGTGCTTTCAGTCACATTGTAAGCATGTACTATAGAGGTGGTCAAACAGCCAAATCCAGCCCTTCTGCTACCTTTCAGGCCGATACAGTAAAATGGGCGGGAGAGCTGGCGCTCCGAGGCGAGCACCCTCTCTCCCAACGCGCGTCCAAGCCACTCTCCTGGGCGCGCGATCCAGTATTTAAATGAGGGCCCGCGGTAAAAGGAGGCACTAGGGACACTAGTGCGTCCCTAGCGCCTCCTTTTTGACAGGAGCGGCGGCTGTCAGCGGGTTTGACAGCCGACGCTCAATTTTGCCGGCGTCGGTTCTCAAACCCGCTGACAGCCACGGGTTAGGAAAATGAACGCCGGCTTAATTGAGCATCCGTCTTCCGACTCGTGGGCCGCGGGCCGATTTTTTATTTATTTTTTTAAAATTTTAATTTTTTTTAAATTTTGGGGCCTCCGACAATATATTAAGTCGGAGGGTGCACAGAAAAGCAGTTTTTACTGCTTTTCTGTACACTTTCCTGGTGCCGGCAGAAATTAACGCCAGCCTTTGGGCAGGCGTTAATTTCTGAAAGTAAAATGTGCGGTTTGGCTGCACATTTTATTTTCTGTATGGTGCGGGAATAGCTAACAGGGCCATCAACATGCATTTGCATGTTGCGGGCGCTATTAGTTTCGGGGGGGGGGGGGGGGGGGGAGGGGGGTTGGCCACGCGTTTTCGACGCGCTATTACCCCTTATTGTATAAAGGGTAAGAATAGCGTGTCGAAAACGTGCGGCCAATCGCGGGCTAACAGTGCTCTCCGCCGGAGCACACTGAACTGTATCGGCCTGAATGTGTGGGCTCTGACCCAGGGCCTAGCCAGACGATGGCTGCAGCTCTTGAAAAAAAAACCTAGCCCTTAACTCAGCTCCTCTTCACCACTCCCGCTAGCTGCCAGGATGCTACAAGGATGCACAGCTGTGCTTCCAGGAACATTTGCCTATCCCCTCCCCCCAACCATGGGGCACACCTGCACTGCCTTCCCAAGAGAGAAATAGCCTCACATTGCTACTTGTACTCACGTTTCCCAGCTGGACAGGATTGGGGGACGGGCATAGCTATATATGTCCTCGTAGGGGGATGGCAGAGGTGACAGCCAGCAGGGTTGGTGATGATGCACTTGGGTGAGCTCTGTTCCTCGGGTGGCAAGGTATCTATGGCAACCCCCACCCCCTTCACTCCTCAGGTGCTTTCCCTATCCCACTGGACCACCATACAGGCAAGAACCTTTAATGTGGTCCTGAGGCAAAAATGTTTCCCAGCAGGAAATGATGTGAAAATGCGTATAAAATATTCTGAATATGGGGGCAAGGGAATTCTTTAATACAGATCTGCTAATTAGTAGGGTCATTCTGTAGCTATTTTTCAAAGCTGGGATCAGGCTTTAAGTCCTCGGAAGGGATGCAGTGAGGTTTGAAAAAAGGCGAGAGAAAGGAGCATCAACTCGGGAAGCCTATTCCAAGCATATGGTGCGGCACAGAGTTGGGAGCTGGCAGTAGAAGAGAACTTCCACACACTACCAAAAGAGCTCCCAAGGGGGCATCTGTTCTGCCAATAGCATCGCATCTGGATTTCTTTTCTGTTCTTTCTTTCCTTTGGTTTCTCAACTGTGTTTCTAGAACTGCCAGAATTTCCAGTCTGAATTGTTTTTATCGATTGCAGAATTATTATTTTTTTCATATATAGTGTGCAAAACTAGAGCTTTGTACAACATTTTGCACACAGATCCAATGAGTCCCTGGCCCGAGGAGCTTACGTGCTAAAGGCCAGATTTTTAATGGCCCTCGCGCGTAAAACACAAGGGTTATGCGTGCGGCCGGGCCTTGCGCATTTTAAAAGGGGCCCGGCCGCACGCGTAACCCCATGTTACGCACACAAGAGCCAGGCCTCAGCAGTGGGGCAGTCCGGGAGGTGGGGTGGGGCTAGAGGCGCCCGGTACAGTGGCCATTTGCTGCTTTGCCGGGGATTGCGCACCAGTAGGGGGGGGCTAGGATAGGGGGCAGGTAGGACTGGGGGAAGGGAGGTTAGGTACGGGGTAGGGAAGTTCCCTCCCAGTCCGCTCCAATAGGAAGGAACTGGGAAAGCCTGATGATGCGTTGCTGCGCGAATTCACTAAATTTTAAACCCCCCCCCTCCCTGTTTGCATCGCACACATGGATACCTGTGCATATTTTTTTTAAAAATCTACCCCTAAGTGACTGAGCATTTTATAGCCATGTATCTGTTTACTGGTCATTTCTGAGGTAGGGATATGCTCAGGAAATGTTTTCATTTGTTTATTTATAAAGGGGAAAAAAAAACTCCAAACAAACGAATTACAAAAAAAAAAAAAAAAAAAAAGGCAAAATGAATCAATTTTAAAAAGTATTTTGTCCTATACCTGCTACCAAAAGAAATAAAAAAAACAAACAAACCCCCAAAACGTCTCCCTGGCTACTCTTACCTCCATCCGAGTGTGAGACGGAGGGGAGAGCGATCCGCAGTCGCTCCTGCCCCGCTGGTGCCTGTTCCAGAAAGGCGCTGGATGACCCCCAGACCCAATGTTTGCTGTACGACGACGTCACCGGCCTCGGGTTAGGCAGCGCCATTCTGAAACCGGCACCAGCGGGGCAGGAGCCACTGCGGATCCCTTCTGCTCCTGTTTCACATTTCGGGTGGGGTAAGAGATGTTGGAGGGCAGGCAATGGGAAAAGGGCCCAGGAAAGGTGGGGTTTGGTTTTTTTCTTTTCTTTTTCCCTCCTACAGTTTCATTTTCAAAATGAAATGGAACAGAAAATGTTGGGTTTCAAAGGAAAGCACACCCTGACGCGGAGGAGGGAACGTACGCGCAGGGCTCTGGAGGCCAGGAAGAAACGTTTGCGGGCGGGGCTGCCTCTGCGCCTACTAGTGAGCTGCTTCACTATTATCTTTTGTAATTTTGGTTTCCAAAAAGTAATAAATCATAGCATCGTTCACCGTTCCAGTGGATATACAAAATCGGGATCGCACGCCATAAAGTTTATCTTCTAATTCAAGACTGGGGGAGCGGCTTTGGAGAAGTTGCCATCTTTGCAGAGTTTTTGGAACCTGATTTCTGGCTTCTGTGCCTTGTCGAGTCTAGAGCAGGTTTTTACACAGACGACCACATTTTATCGTTCCTTATGACCTGGTAAGTTAGCGCTGAGATAAAGAGAGCTGTGAGCTGCTGCTACCTTATGTGGGGGGTTTATGGCGCCTAGTGGAGCTGTATAAGAAAAGGAGAAAAAGGATCTGTGTGGAAGCTCTAGGCGGCCTGGCTTCTCCTTCTTCCCGCGTGCGCAGCCCGGAAGAGGAAGTGGCGGGTCCGCGTGGGCGGGAAGGAGGAGACACCATGCAGTCGCGGCCAGAGCAGGAGGCGGGAGCATCGGCCCGGGCCCCCACCTCCCTCCCTGGCAGAGCAGCATCAGCCCCCGCAGCCTCAAGAAACAAGATGTCACTTTGGCGGCTCGTGGGATGGCCCTGCGAGCTGCCACACTCGCCCCCGTCGCTGACCCATGCTGCCGATGCAGAATGTCAGCGTCGCTGTACGCTGCCGACCACCACTGACGCTGCCAGGCTGTGGCCTTCCCTTAAGCGTGCACATGAGCATGCATAGTAGAGGCCCTATGGCAGGAAACTCTGAACGATACCCTTTGAGGACAGCAGGCTGACCGGTCTATTTAAGCAAGGGCCCTGCAGTACCTCCTCTCCTCAGCAATGGCTCTTCTGCCTTGCGGTGCTTGTTACCTAATGTTCCTGTCTCCTCCATTCCTTTGCTGTGCCTTGCCTTCCAGCCTCCCCTTGTCCAGCCTTGTTCAGCCTTGCCTTCTCCTAGTTGTCTTATCCAGTGTCTTCACTGTGTCTTTGTCCACCCTTGGCCTGACTCTTTGGATCTTGACCTCTTGCTTGGACTGATCCCCTTGCCTGGACCTGACCACGCTTACTAGATACCTGCTGTGACCTTCGCCTGTCTCAGACTCTCTGCTGCTTGCCTTGACTCCGGTCTTCACTACCCTAGGGACCTGCCTAAATCCTGCGGACTGCCAGAACCCAAGGGCTCAACCTGCGGGACAGGTGGCTGATAAAGAGGAAGCTCCAGACTGTCCCGCTACAGTGTGTGTTTGCCACCTGCTGTCATAGGCCTTAGGGGTTCACCCTTGAGGCTGCATCAAATGTGCTGCCGCACCAAGGGCTCACATACCCGCTAGTCTTCACATATGAAGACGCCTGGCTGTCATAGGGCGGAAGGAGGAAGCTGCTGCTGGACTTGCATTTCTGATGGGGAGAAAGTGAGTGTGAGAGAGCATGTCTGTATATGTGTGTGAGAAGTAATTTCTCTGTGTGTGTGTGAAAGAGCATATTCTGTGATTGAGCATGTGTGCATATATATGAGAGAGGAGAAAGATTGTGAGCAACAACCCCCTCCACTCCTCTGCTAATCCACAACAATTTCAGGGGATTTGGAAATCCAAAGATCCCAGGTACGGACAGCAGGGTATTTTTTTATCCTTTTTAAATTTCAAAAGTTATAAAATACAATTCCTGTACGCACACAATTTTAATATCGGTGTGCGCATATGCGGGCAGGTGTCACCTAACGAGCGGAGGGGGGAATTTTTGAAAAATTGCGGTGACGCAATCGGCCGGTGCCCAGTTCCCTCCCAGTCCGCTCCAATTAAGGAACATTGTGAATGTCTGGAGTTTCGCGGGGATAACTTTGGAGCATCGAAAAGGAATGCTTTTATTTTAGAGAGAAAAGGAGACAAGATAAGTATGTACAATTTTTTTAGTAAATAGCCTTTCAATTTCAGTAATTAAATAAAACGAATAAATGAAAGGTAAAGTTGTGGGAATAGTAGATGATGTAAATAAAATGCTCCAGTAGATGACACTGGTTGAAGCCCATTGCGGGCAAGGTCCGGTGGATTACTTTATAGAGCACAGTTTTTTTCTGATACTAATCTCCCATATATTTTTTTCCTCGGTTGTTTTTTTTGGATGTAAATATAATATACATGTTGAAAGTGATATTTTTATCTCCGAAGGCTGTAATTTAAATGTTCTTGTCCATGTAAAATCTGCTACAAATGCATAACTTTTTATTGTGTGTGGGGAGGGTAGGGGGGTAGCAGGCTGTGAGTTTCGCTTAGGGTGCCCAATACCTTTTTCCGGCCCTGGGACTGTGGATGGGGAGGGATGGAAAGCTGGCTACGACTAATGTTTGATTAATTTGTTGTAGAAATCAAAAGTGCAAATTAAGCAAGGCTGACTGTCTTTCCTTTTAAGAAATGTCATTTGTAATTTTCAGCTCTCTGACATAAAGTAATGGCTGATGTGATGTTACTTGAGCTACGCACATGCAGGGCTGGCACAAAAGTTTTAGGTGTCATACAGGGAACCTTTGTTCTTGTGTTGCACCTCCTCCTCCCCCCAACGAGATACCTACTTGCATACCTGGGAGCTTTGGGAGCTTTTGTTGTCAATTTAATGGGAGAGGGGAGTGGGGGCAGTATGTGCATAAACTTTCTCCACTCTCATATAGGCACTCACTCACATATTCCCTCACACTCTCTCACATACATGCTCATTCTCACTTACACTCTCGCTCCTCTCATTCGCTCACACACACATGGCCACCCCACATTCACTCGTCTCCCTCTCCCACGTGTTTACTCATTCTCTCTCTCCCACCCCAAACTCACCAGTGGCATCTTCCTACTTCGGGCCCACGTGGCTGACAGGACTCCTCCCCTTTCGTTTTTGGCCTTGTGGGCAGTCTACGCCTCTGCTCCTTTTTTTCTCCCTGCACAGGCCTAGGTGGTTTCCTCTTCCTGGGTCAAGTGGGCACTTCCCTGCTGTCCTCCCCTCCCCTCCTCCTGGAGTCCTGACAGTTCATTCTGAATTCCGCAGTCTCTGGGTGAGATCTGGAGAGTTCCCGGGTATGCCTGTTGGCAGCTACAACACAATACTCACTCCACTTAATCACTTCCTTCACCCCTGCCCATAGTGCCCAGCATATTCTCTCTCTCTCTCTCTCCCCCCCACCCCAAGCATCTACTCTCCTCCTCCCTCCACAACATTCTCTGCTCCCCCCCTCAACTCCCTGCCTAGCATACCAGCATCACGCCAGTCATTTTGCCTTTTTTCTGCAGTATCAGCATCCCCCCACCTCTCTCTGTCCGCTCCACCTCTTCTTTTCTCTATCTGCTGTATACACTCTGTCCACCCCCACCCACTCATCATATATATATTTTCACCAACCCAGCACACTTGTCCAGTATCCTATCTCTACCCCACACCCATCTGGTACCCTCTCTCTATCCAGCTGTCCATTCTTACCCAGCATTCATTTCCATCTATCCCTTCTTAATGGCAGGCTGCCTCCTGTATGTTTCAGATGCCAGCAGCTTCTTCTTCCTTCTCTTCGGCCACTGGTGGGATAGGATCTACTAGCAGCCTCAGTCCTGGGCCTCTCAGACTGTGGTCATCGATGGGATGGGATCTGCCAGCGGCTCCAGCCTCGGGCTGCCTCCTGCATTCTTTGGCTGCTGGATGGATGGGCTTCGCCAGTAGCCCTGGGCCTCTCCTTCCTCTTCAGCCACTGGGGGAATGGGCTCAACTGGTAGCTCAAACTCTACCAGGCTGCTGACGAGATGAGCTCTGCCGGCAGCACCACCGAGTCTGTTTCTCATTTTTGGCCTCTAGCAGGACCTGTTCCGCTCCACTGGGCCTCTCTTTTGGCCACCGTTGGGAAGGGATTCGCTGGTGGCCAGGGGCTTGTGCAGGTGCTTTTTGCTGCCCCCCCTCGAAGATTTGGCGCAGTAGGTGACCTCCTAGTCTGTCTCTAAAAGCACCAGCCCCAGGGTGGTGCTTCCATTAGGCAAACTAGGTGGTCACCTGGAGTGCCACAATTTTGGAGGTGGTAAAATCCTAGCAGTGTGAGGCACAGAGGGATGCTGTGTCAGAACCAGTAGCACCAAAGAAGGGAATGCTGTGTCGGAGCTGCCACCAGTAGGTAAGGTTGGGGGAAGGGGATGCATGACAGAAGGTGTCCCTAGATCACCAACAAACATGTTCATCGTGGATCACACAAAGTAGTCATAATTAAAACCACTAAATCAGACACATACACAAATACAATCAATAAAAGAAAAACATGAATACAATTATTAATAAACCTCCCTAAAATACAATGTTTTCAGATTCTTTCTAAAAGCCTTCAAGTCCAGCTCAGCTCTCAGGCTTGCAGGAAAAGCATTCCACAGTTCATGCTCAGAATAAGAAAAAGCCCTTGCACAGGTTTGTTCCAATTTATAATTTCTAATATCAGGCACAGACAGCAACTTTGACCGCGAGGACCTCAAACAAAGTGCTGGAATGTACCGGTTTATTTTATTTTTTATCTCCAGCGATTGCAAACATATGTTGTGCATATTCATGGTGGATATCCTGAAAACCCGATTAGCTGTTGGGTCGATAGGTCAGGTTTTGGAAACTACTGGCTCGTCTTTCCCCCTCCCCTCCCCTCCCCCTCCTTTCACTACAGGAGCTGAAGGAACATTATATAAATGCAATATCAAAGTGCAGTGCAGATGAATTTTCCTGCTTACCTTTTTTTTTTTTAAAAAGATAAGATCATCCTAATCTGGTGCAAGTATCTTCGTTCACTGGTAATTTATACGGTGGCAAAACTGCTCAATTACAGGTGAATTTTAAAAGCCCGGCGCACGCCAAAGCCGGGAGATAGGCGCACAGGTTGTGCCGGCGCATGCCGAGCGGATTTTAAAAGCCACCCGAGTAAGATCGTATCTCCCGCTGCGCGCACAAATGAAAAGTTCCCAAAAAGGGGGCAGGGTGTGGGTGGGGCATGGGCATTCCTGGATTTACACGTCAAATTAGCGCGGAAATATTTACACGCACAGGCGCACGCCAGGGTCCCATACACCGTCACTTCACTTCTGCTATGGATGACGCATGCATTGTAAAACAAAACATTCTAGGTACGTCGGTGAGATTTTAAAGGTCGGGGCTAACGGGAGAAGGGAGGCTATTAAATTAGGTGAGTTTGGAAGTCCTGTCCCTTATCTGGGTGAACCGGGAAAACCAGCATTGGCGTCGGTGCGGGTGTCTATTAAAATCCCCCCACTTACGCGGTAGATGCGGAATTTGCGCGCATAGGCGCGCCTTCGCTTAAAATTGAGTGCATGTGCGCATGGTTAGGCTATTTTATAACATGCGTGCATGTACACGCACATGTTGTAAAATGGCTGTGTCCCTGGGTGCGAGTCACGCACACCATGTGCGCCTGTTTAAACGTCCCCCAGATAAAGCCAGCTTTTTCATCCTTATCAGGATGCAGCTCTTGAGTCCTTACATTAAGGTCTTCATAAATCAGTAAAGGACATACTTTTCTATTCAAAGTGGTTTACCACTGCCAGCAAGCTATAAAAGGACCAACAGCCTTTGTATAATAAAGTACTTTAAGGGCATTATCTGTCTGTCTTCCAAGGCAGTTTACAGCAATAAATGAAAGACGTTACTAAGGACTATATCATCAAAAGGAAACTTCCATACCAGGAAGCTGCCTTATCAAAAAAAAAAAAAAAGCTGTTTGCTAAAATACCCTAGTTTGGTTATTCTCTTCTAACAGGATACCTGTATTCGGTAAATTCAGTTTGTTTTATGGTTACATTAACCATAATGTAATACCATGCACACAGGGCCAGCGAGAGCAAGAGTTTTTTGATGTGTGAGGAATATGTCATTTTAAATAAGAACATAAGAAAATACCATACTGGGTCAGACCAAGGGTCCATCAAGCCCAGCATCCTGTTTCCAACAGTGGCCAATCCAGGCCATAAGAACCTGGCATATAGTATATGCGTGCCTCAAGGACTGGTTTCAGGATTGGTGCCCTACATGGAAGGTATTTTTGTCTGGAATTCCATATCTTTTTTAACTCCTCTTTCAATCACCACAGCAGTGCGGAGGAGTGTGTGCCGCAGATTTCAGTGCTGTCAATGCCGCTCAGTGGCCTCTGCGACTAAGGCCTTTACGTGGTGCCTTGTCAGTGATGATTTTGAAGGGATAGGGCTGGGGGATGAGATTTAAGCATCGCATGAGTAAATGTTTTGGGTTGTTACAGGTCTTAACAGCATGGAGGAAAAGCAGAAGCTTTAATCAAGCAATTTTACACCTTGAGTGCTGTTCTCTCTAAGGGGCCGATGCAATAAAAAGCGTGGAAAGCGGGCGCTGAAAAGTCAGCGCCCGCTTTCCTAATGTGCGCATGGTGCCCGCAAGGGGGTTGCCATGCTGTAACCAAATTAGGGGGTCGCGTTAGCAAGGAGGTGCTAGGGTCGTTTGCGACCCCGCCGCAGCTGCCGGTAAACCCAGTGTCGGTTTTCATAAGCAGCCGTCTGCCAGTATTGAAAATAACCGCTGATTTAAAAAAAAAGAAAAGTACATCTCGGTTGCACATTTTGCGCTCAGCTATTAACGCCTGCCTGCATACGGAGTGAATGAGTAATAGCCTGCATTAGGGGGTGGATTAGCGCCTGTTTAACCCGCGTCGGAGTGCGGGTTATATATACAGTGCGCTCGGTTGAGCGCACTGTATAGCATCGGCCCCTATATTATGTTTCACCCAGTGCACAGGTTGGGGCCATCTATGCTGAATATCTATTATAACTTCACTTTGCATTTCTTTTAACATTCCATTTGTTAGTACTGCTGATTTTCTGCTATTTCACAACTAACACATTGAACTTGCTGTACTAAAGCAGGGCTTCCCAAACCTTTCCTGGTGGACCTACAACCATTCAGTTTATCCATCATGAATATGCATGAGAGACATTGGAGTCCCAGTATATGCAAATTTATCTCATGCATATTCATGGTGGATATTCTGAAAACCCAACTGGTTTGGGAAGCTCTGGACAAAAGTTTTTTTTTCCCCATTTTGTATCTGTGGGAAAATGCCTAATCCATAGACCCCCATTATGTCTTAAATATATATGTGGCTGCTTAAGGAAGAAAGAACATACTGTATATTGCATTAATATAATTCACTTCCAGCAAATTTCACTTGCAGTGCATTTCAAGCATGAGATAAACATGGAGGATCCCGAGTGGCAAGAGGATAGAAATGAAGCACTAGGGTAACATGCACTAACTTTCTGAATGAGGGTAATCTGCATCCAGAGGCAGCTACAACCCTAACTGGGGGTAACCTGCAGGGATCAGCAGTTACAGCCCTGAACACCATGCTCGGTCAACTGGATGGACCACTTGGTCTTTATCTGCCATCAGAGCAGAGAGCTCAATAGGTCTGGGACCCCGAACTGGTACTTTTAATAATTCATCTTTAGCAGCTCTGAGAAACGTGTACGCCGATAAACAGGTCAATAGTAATTAATAAATGAAAAATTGCAGCTGCCTATTGCCCAGATGTTAGGCTGAAGTTAAAAGCCATGCTGTCTTGTTTTACACTGGCTGCCTAGTGACTACACTGTGATACACAGTCATATCTAACATTTGAACTCAAATCTTAGATGCCTTTAATTCAGAAACTTTCTCAGCTTGTGTCCCATTGCAAAGGAATCTGACTGGGAGAGGTGGAGAAGAAGGGCTGAATGAATCCTTTTCATCCATGAGTCATCTGCAGAAATCTGTTGCAAGAAGGATTTTCAGACTCAAAATTTGATGCATCCCCTTAATGTGCTCTCATTTTTCAGAGATCAGGCTTTAATTCAGGTCAGACTAGGATACGTCAGTCCATGCTAACCACCTATAGACACTGATGCACTGAAGATACTTACATTTTAGCTTTGCAGCATTTTCTGATTGCTGAATCTTTAAGTTCATTATAGTTATGCAGTCAGGCCCTCTGATCTCCCCCAATGGATGTACAAGACAAGGCCCTCTCTTCCCCCCAGTGGAGGTATAAGACAAGGGACACAATTTAAATCTCATTAACCCATTTGTTCTCTGAAGTCATAACAAAGACACAAATCACGAAAGCATTTTAATAGAAAAACATCATGGAACCAATACTGCAGAGGTTTGTATTCTACTGAGAGTATTGCAAAGCAAGACCCAGTTTATTAAGTGTCTTTGCCAAGCTTGCCTATTAACTTCTTGCATATTTTATCTTGAACTTTGGGGAGTTAGGCATATGTGAGGATCCCTTGGTTGCCCACTAGATGGCCCTAGATCCCTGCCCTGTTAAATAAGAGCTTAGTGGAGAATATCATTCCTATGCAGCACCTCTCCTTGAGGCTGGCTGTGAGTGTGAGTTCCTTAGTCCACTTGGGGGGTTAGTGGCATAGTCACTATGGTCTTTTGAGTTGAGCTCTCAAGGAGCTCTCCCTGGCAGAGTTAGGCCCATTAACCTAACTTGGTGGTTTCTTTCGGAGGAGATTCCTTATCAGTGCACTCCCTGCCTGAGAGGGTCTGCCTCATTTTTGGAAAAGAGATGTTAGAAGTTTTATTGACTGGGTTGAAACCCTGGACCTTTTGGCGAGGGACAGACCCCAATCCAGATGCTGGGGGCTGAAGACCTGTTAGTCTCATCTCCTTCTGGGGAGAGGTAGCAGTGACAGGAGATTTTTGGACTTGTGAAATGTTATTCTCTTTTGGTTGATGAGAAGGTTTTCCACCCCTCCCTACATCAGAGCCAGGGCTGCAGAAGCCTGGTTCCTGTTCTCAGTAATCAGACCTTTCCCCCAGGGTGGTCACAACAGGAGGTTGGGAGAGAAGAAGGAAAACTCTTGGAGACCCTCAACTGGATCTCCACCCTCTGGATACGTCACAGGTTGGAGAGGAGAAAGAACTGGACATTTTAACCTAAGGTAGGATTTTTCTGTGATTTGGATATCCCCTCACGCATAGGAGCTCTCTGCACGACTGGGACAATTTACACACAGCACAGGAATGACAAGTTGAAATCCCAATTTTTGAGGTAAAGGTCAACTATTACAAAGGAAGATGATATCAAGTTCCAAGTGTAACTTTCCAGCGACAGCACAAGATTGTAAAAAGGACAGCATATAAGTTGTATGCTACAACTTGATTGGACATTTATTTAATTTGAGAAATCGATAAAATTATTTTGAACACCCAATCTGTGTCCAAGTTGCCTGTGACCCTGCACACAGAACACCGAAAGAGAGCGATAGTAATACACCTAAAGGAAAACCACACCACTGCCTGGGCCAGGAAGGTCTGCCTTCACCCCCACAGAAAGAACCCACAAGCAGAAGGGGAAAGAGAACTAGTGGAGACAGCCCCAGATATAAATTCTTTTGGGGGCCCCTTTGGAAACTGGGTAAAATCCAGAAAAAAAGGATTATACAAGCAATGCGTGTTGGACTGGAAATCTATTGATGTGAAAAGTCATTATAGAAAAGGGTAGCAATACTGGATTAGAGTTCTGGTAGTGTGTTCAGAAAGGAAGGGATGAATTTTAGTGGTGTTAGAGAGAGAAATGACACACTTCCTTCATTCTGTGTAAATAGATCTCATGCATATATATTGTGGGAAAACTTGAGTTATGGCTCTCGAGGCCTAAACTTGGGGATCCCCGGTCTATTCCCTACAAGCCTTATTTTATAATATCATGTTCTAAAATCTTCCTTTCTGCTGAACAAAAAGCACAAGAAGCAAACCTTTTCCAGCCATAAATTATAATTCCAAGGTTGAATGATTCCATTGGGCATTAATATAGATAAAGCATCAGAAACATAGAGCTGTCAGTCAATCAGATTGAGCATTTCCTTCTCAGCACTGAAGATCAGAGCTGTCAACCAATCAGATTGAGCATTTCCTCCTCAGCACTGAAGATCAGAGCTGTCAACCAATCAGATTGAGCATTTCCTCCTCGGCACTGAAGATCATGTGATAATGGAGACTAGATACATCTTTGCCACCCTAGTAGATTAGGGCCCTCAATCTCCTGTGATTTCGCAACTGTGGTAAAATCTGCAAAATCCAACCCTTGTTGCAGAATCGGTGGCTCCCTGCAGGAGACCAGGGACCAGATCAAAATGGAAGCAGCAGTAGTCCACACTTCTTTTCCCCTCTTGTCCTGTGCTAATCCGGTGCCTAGGGCTGCATCCTTCCCTTTTCTCTGCTGCTTAAGACTGGCATGTTGTGCCTTTGAGCCTTGTGGGGCACCATAGGTCAGCAAAGGAAGAGAACAGCTGCTGTCAACCTGGATCAGAATGGAAGGAATCAGTGTGGGGAGAAGAGGATTAAATTATATCATTGCAGAGAGGGGGGTGTGCATGAGTGAGGGGGATCAGAAAGGGAGTAAGGTGTGAGTGAGAGAAGGAATCGTCCTCGGGAAGATGTGTGAGAGTGGATTCTCCTTCCCTCTTCTGATGCCAGATCTCCCCTCATTCATCCCAGTTCCCGTCTTTCTTTTTGTGCTGATATCACTTTCCCATTTGTCTCCCTTTCCAGCACAAATCATGGAGCTCACTTATCCTAAAAAGAACCAAATAAAGACCAGAAAATGACTTTACTTTCTAAAAAGTGAAATCCAAATTTTCATTGTTTAATATGCAAGTGTGCCACAGAATTGTCACTCGTGCAGTAGAATGCACGTTTCAACTGCTAAGGGAAACTGGGGCCTGTGCAAATACACCCATGAACTTCATTAGTTCACAGTTGTACTGTGTGTTTCCTTTCAAACCTTTCCTAAGGACTATTATATAATCAAAAGAAAGTCCAAGAAAGCATCAAGTTCACCCCACAAATATTTTTACATTTCAGATGAAAGATAAGGCATGCAAAAATCACAGAAAGAAAAGAGACCGATTGCCATCAGATAACTACGCTTCTGTGGCCTTCAGTTGATGGAGGATGAGAATGGTCTCTTGCACCTCGACATGGGGATGTAGGATGCAAGGAATGAGCTTGCATGCTGGTCTAACAAGAAAACTGTATGAAGAGTAGATGCCACAGATTTGGAAGGGAGAATGTGCTGGCAGTAGCTCCATTGTCACTAATACACAGTCGGGCAGCAGCTATAAGTTGATAAAGAGCATATGGGGCACCCTTGCACAGCCCTAATTTCACCTGAATACAATTAATCGGCAAGCATCTGTTCCAGCTACCAATGCATCTTCCCATATTGTGTGCACCCATCCAATAATCTGAGCGTGCAGACCCTTGAGAGTTAACATATCAGCAAAAGTGCAAAATCTGAAACCTGGCCCAGGTTTCATAATTAAACTAATTCATTGGTACTTGTGCTATGTGAAATACATTTCATTGTTGATAAATCAGTTTGGTTATTGAATACTTTTGGAAATTTTATTTTTTTTTTGCTAGAATGCTTACGTTATATTGATGTGTTGTAGCTTATAACGCTGAACAGCTGCAAATTCTTCTGTCGTTTCCATCTAATATTGATTGTGTTGGATTGTTGATGACCACAAGCAACAGCAGCAGCAAACAGAAAAAAATGTGTTGGTTTCTAATGATTTTACATGTCAAATCAGCTTGGACTTGGACGAGACACTGAAGCACTTCAGTTTTTCTTTACAGTACTATTGCTGTTATTCTGTACAGGAAACAAGGTAGAATAATTTGCTTCCAGCATTAACTGGACTCAGTGACAGTGACAGTCAGGACTCAGGATCATTTATGAAAATGCGTTATGGCCCTAATGCCCAGAATATTTATCGCAACACGTGGCCCAAAGTGGAATTTGCAATCAATATCACAAATTCTATTTTGGGCATTTTCGGGGGGAGAAGAGAGAGAGGTAGAGAGTCTCTGGGGTAGCATACATAGTACTCAACTTTTTATACCACTGTAGGAGGGCCAGCTAGTAACTCGAAGTGAGGTTTTGATGGTGGTCTAGAGTTTTGGGGCCAGTTTTACATACACGTACGAACAACACAGTGAAGATTTGACATGATTTGGAGTGAGAAAAGTCACACAAAGTTGTGATTTTTACAATGTTCTCTCACCCTAGCTTGATGGACTCTGTACCAGAGTACTATCAAGCTAGGACATCATTTTTGTTGTTGCTTTAGCACATGCTGACTCATTTTACCAGGTGATAAAACAATTTTAGCCTGCACAAAAAACGACACATGGAAACAAAGTAAAAAAAACAATGAAATAGAAAATGAAACAAAGTTTTTTTTTTTATCTATGCATATCCCTGAGAGGTGGTGTTAAGACTTTTAAAGACTCGCAGTCATATGCGAGTGGATGGTATCCCCTCTGAAATGTGGCAGAGATGGCCCTCCAAAACTGACTGTTCTTCTTTTCTGCTTCCCTTCTAGGCCCCTCCTCCTCCCCCTCCGAACAACCGTGATTCCCTCCGGCCGGCAAACGGAGCGCAGCAAATCTTACATGGCCTCTGCCTCCTCTGGTCTGTGAGCTTCACGGGGCCAGAAGGTCCCGCAAGACTACAGGGTCCTGTGTGGCAAATATTGCTGAAAGCAGGTAAGACTGCTCTCATTTTGCTTATGTGAGGGAGAAGGGAGGTGACTGCACCAGGGTGAGAGGGGAAGAGGAAGACATTCTGCTGGAATTGGCCTCGACTTGGGGCTCCAACAAACAGAATTTGGGCATGGGCCTTATGAGTCTGCCTACCAATGCCCCCAGTCATGTGTTCTTGGCTCATAACCTTACACTTGATCTTAGCCTTCAGGAGACTAAGAAGCAACACACATTAAATATGCAACCTGAAATCCTCATGTAAATAAATGGGTGTTATGAATGATACCTTTTTTTTTTTTTTTTTTTTAAGTGTAAGTGCCCATCTCATGAAGGGTAGTTAAAAGGATTTGAAAGCTGAGCAAAGCTGACCTTTTCTGCATAGGCATATCATGAAATGTTACAGTCGGTAGTACACTTCTCATGATGTCATTAATATGCCCTAGACCAGGGATTCCCCAATCTGGATGCTAAAACCTGCTGACAGGCCTGGTTTTTAGCCTATTCACCATGAATATTCATGAGATGTATATACATTTTCTGTAAGAGGTTGCTCAGCAGTGTTCACAGCTTCTGGGAGTGGAGGGAATCATTAATCATTGCACAATGCTGACCCCTAGTGGCCAGAATTAAAGCCCATGATTGAGGTTTCTGGGAAAAGCCCTGGTGCATGGTGTGCGGTCAAGGACTGTCATGGCAGTGACTGGACTAAGTGAATTGGGAGTGGATATGAACTATGAGGAAATATTAAAGTCCCCTGCTAATTGCAAATGAAGACTGATGACACCAGACCCCAGCCCTGGTTCCAAATGATCTGGAAGCATGAAGGTGAGGGACAGAAATTAGTGGCTCATAAAAAGAAAAGAAATGGAAAATCAGACTTCTTGTATATTCTCGAAGACTGAACTTAGGATAAGTTTCATTGCAGGTACAATTGGTATTTCTCAGGCCCCAGTTTGTACCTGAGGCAGAGGCAATGGAGGGTGAAGCAACTGGCCCATGCTATAAGGAACATTCTGTGGAAGAAGTGGGATTTGAACCCTGATCTTACTCTGGATCTGCTCTAAAAACTGGGCCATGCTGCCACTCTGTGAACCTTTACTCTTAGGCTGTGCAGCACCCTGGTGAAAAGCCGCCTTGCTCCTGATGCATGTGTTCCCTCTAACACATATCCATTCAGCAATTCCAAGGCAGGTGCATAAGCTATTTATTTATTTATTTGTTTGTTTGTTTTTCTATACCGACATTCTATTCAAAATTTCACATCAGTTTACACATAACAGAATAGTCTCCAAGTAAACTTATGAAGACAGAATACAGTAAAACAGGTAAACATACTAAATATAAAATTAAAAATATAAAATTAAAATCAATAATAAATTAAAAAACCAAACCTACATAACAAGGAAACCAATTGTTCTACAATATTATGTGTACCTAGAGAAAAAGGAAATTGTAGAATGGTGTTGTTAAAAAATTAAATTTGTGAGGGGAAAGCTTTCAAAAAAAGCCAAGTTTTAAGGCTTTTTCTGAATGAAGAAGTAGAAGGGTCAGTTCTCAGAGAAGAAGGTAGAGAGTTCCATATATGAGGACCTGTTATAGAAGCGGCTCGAATCCTAGTGGATGCTCGGTGAACTTCTTTGTTGGAAGGAATTGACAAACCTATTAAAAGGGAGTTGCAATAGTCTAATTTAGAGAAAATTAGGGACTGTAAAACTGTTCTATAGTCTGGGGGTGGAGTAGAGGTTCTAATTTTCTAAGAATTTGAAGTTTATAAAAGCCTTCTTTAATTATATTGTTAATATGAATTTTAAAGTTCAAATCCTTATCTAAGGTGATACCAAGGTTCTGAACTGAAGCAGATATTTTATATTTGAGCGTTACTGTGGAATCTATGGTAGGCGGTGATAACTTGTTGGAAAGAAGAAGAAATTCTATTTTATTCTGGTTAAGGGAAAGAGCCATTTGAGATAGGATGTTGTTTATATCAGAAAGATATAGTTCCCATTGAGTAAATGTGTTATTGATGTTGTCTTTGATTGGGAGTAAGATCTGAACATCTTCCGCATAAAGGAAGAATGAAAGGCCAATTAAAGAGTAATGCTGAAAATAAGGGAAAGCAGGTACAAATTCCATGACGTTTGACTAGAAATACTTAAAGCATCTGAATGTAATCTGCTTTGAAGTGCCCAAAAAAGCAGAATATAAATCAAATAAATAAAAGAAAATGAAATGATGGAAAGAGAATTCTATATTTGCATTCTTCACTATTTTTGGTCAACTGATTATTTTTGTTTGTGTAGTAAAATATAGTATATAATTTTATTTATATATCAGAGGTTTTTCTCCTTCTGGGTTGTCCAAGGTCCAAAATGGTTTTGTCTCCCCCATTGGAGGTTAAGCGGTGAGGCATTAATTCTACCCTTCACCCATCTTCCTATATTGTACAGATTTTAATTTTCAACCAAAAGGCAAAGAAGGGACCATGCTCAGCTCATGGCTCAGATCTTACCTTTGCTTCTTGGCCTTTTAGCTCAGATGAATCTCAGACACAACACATATATCCTTTTAAGGCTCTACACACTTCTACAGTTTTGAGAACAAGTGCAGCAAAAGTTCATTAGCTTCTGAGATTATGGACCTCTTTCATCATTCCTCCAATCTCTGAACTTTAAACTGGTTTGGATCAGCACCTTTTCGGATTACAGAGAATTAAAATCCATCCAGTAGTAATTGGTAGCTTTAGAAATACCTCTTCCCCTGGGGTCTGGAATCGTAATATTTAAACAGAAAGGTCTGGTGAGTATGAATGCTGTTCATTTAATAGGTTTTTATTGCTGAATAGCATGCCAAAACCTTAATAGAAAAATGCATCTTCTTCCTTTCCCAAGATCCAAGCCATCTGTCTCTCTGTCGGTTCTTTTAGCCAAAACTTGATAATTGTTGCATTGCATATTACTTTATTTCAGGTGCTTAACCTGTTTTATATGTTTTCCTTTTTTCAGCAATCCAACTCGGTACCAAACATTGAAAAAGATGCAATGTTGGTGTTTTGAGTATTCTGCTCTGGGCAAATCTTGGCATTTTAAAGAGAATGCCTTTGGGGGAGGCTGTAAGGGAATGGTTTACATTACAAACATTTGCTCTGACTGACTCTTATGCAATGTTTCATCTCTATACGATCTTAAATGTATGGTTTTTTTTCCTAAACTGATCAGAACAGATTTTTTTTCTTTCACATTGCTGTTGGCAGGCTAAGATCTCTTGGCCTGTCCAGTTGGATTTATCCACTAAGACTCTATCCTTTCTATCCTTTGCCTTGACCAACAACATCTGCATCTGTTAAGGATGTGCAGAGGCAAAATTTTTGTTTGCTCATTTGTTTCATAGGTAATGTCCATTTGTTTCATTAATTTCAAATGTAAAAGTTTTCATTCATTTCCCATTAAAGTCAATGGGGGAAGCATCGCAGCCTATTTTGAGCTTCAAAATTGGAGTTTCCTAATCTGTTTTAATGAAACTTGTTGGTAAACAACATCAGAAGGAGAAAGAGAATTCAAGGCAGCAAGACTGTGGAAAAGTGGCATGATGCTAAGGCATCATAAAGGGGTGAAAGGGTACCTGAAGTGGTAAGAATTCTCCAAGGCCCTGTCAGAGGAGTAAAACAGCAGAAAGATTAAGAACACCCCAAGGCTTCAAAAGAGGGCACCGATAACAGTGGAATGAATCCCCAAAGTCAGTACGACAGGAGCAAAGTGGCACCAAGCGTGGCATGAATATCTTAAGACACCATGAAGAGGGAACAAAGTGGTGAAGGAGCAGAAAACTTTCAGGCACTGATAGAGGGAAAAAGAAGTACAAAGAGTGGCATGAAGACCCCAAAGCACCATGAGAGGTGCAAAGCAGCCACCCACAGTGGAAAGACACCTCAAGGTGGTATGGCAGCAAGGCTGAATGTCAGAAAGACCCCAAAGGTGTAGCATTAGTGGTATAGTGGCAAGGGTGAATGACAGCAAGACTCCTAAGGTAAGGCGTCAGGGGCAAGGCAAATAGTGGCAGCAAGATCGCCAAGTAACATAAGTGGAATAGCAGCAAGGTAGAGTGGCATCAAGACCCCTGAGGTGTAGAGTCTGACAGCAAGGCTGAGTGGTAGCAAGACCCCCAAGGTATATCATTAGAAACAGGGCAGCTTCAGTTTAATTGATCCTCCATCCTCTCTAATTGCCCTCTTCAGTGCTGGAAAAAATAGTGGGGTAGATTTTATAAAGCACCAGGCGCAAACAAAAGTACGCTGGATTTTATAAGATACGCGCGTAGCCTATAAAATCCGGGGTCGGCACGCACAAGGGGGTGCACATTTGTGCAACTTGCGCACGCCGAGCCCTGCGCACGCTGCCCGTTCCCTCAGAGGCCGCTCCAAAATCGGAGCGGCCTCGGAGGGAACTTTCTTTCTACCGCCCCGCACCTTCTCTTCCCTTCTCCTGCCTAACCCAGCCCCCCCGGCCCTATCTAGACCCCCCCTACCTTTATCGAAAAAGTTACTACTGCCTCCGGGCAGTAATAACTTACGTGCGGCAGGCCCCGATACAGGCCGCTGTGTCGGGGCACTCGGCTGCGCCCCCCGGCCATGCCCCCGACCTCCCCTTTTTGCAAGCCCCGGGACTTACGCGCGTCCCGGGGCTTCCGCGCACTGCCAAGCCTATGCAAAATAGGCTCTGTGCGCGCAGGGGGGGTTTGGGGTAGGTTTTCGGGGGGTACGCGCGTATCCCTTTGAAAATCTACCCCAGTGGAAATTATTCTAAATATCTAAATCACAGAGCATATAGAAAGACATTGTTTAATGGAACACAGAATGGATTTACCCAAGGCAAGTCTTGCCTCACAAATCTTCATTTTTTTATTTATTTTATTTATTTAAAGAATTTATATACCGGGGTTCCTGTATAGTATACATATCACCCCGGTTTACAAGGAACCATAACTATCGCTAAGGAAACGATCATTTAGCGGTTTACATTGAACATTTAGCGGTTTACATTGAACATAGTTAATTTGAGAAAACATAATGAAACATAAATAAACATAAATGAACATAAATAGTTAATTTGAGAGAAGTATATAAAATGGTTAACCAGTTAATAACTAAAAAGCAGGTTAATAAGTAAATAAGTAAATAACATTGAACTTGGTAGAATCTGGTAACAGGATAAAATATAGTGTTGCATATGTTTAAGTACAGTTTCGTGTTAATTTCTTCAGAAAGATGTAAGCTGGGGAAGATACGGAGGATATGAAATGCCTTTTTTCTTGCTCATTAGCTCTATGGGAATGCTTGTTCGAACAACCAAGTCTTAAGTTTCTTTTTAAATGTAGTGTGGCACGGTTCAAGGCGAAGGTCCGGAGGGAGCGAGTTCCAGAGAGAAGGGCCCGCTGTGGATAGAGCACGTTTCCTCAGGGAGGATTTCGCCTGTTGTGTGGTTAGTCTGTACTGATATGCGCTTCTAGTTGGTTTCACTGATGTGTGTAGCTGAATTTGAAATGTTAAATTGAGTGGAGCGATATTATGTAAGGCCTTATGTATCATCATTAAGGACTTGAATTGGATCCTGTATTTTATCGGGAGCCAGTGTAGATGATGCAGGATTGGGGTGATATGGTCTCTTTTTTTTGGCATTTGAGAGGATTCTTGCCGAGGCATTCAGGACCATCTGAAGTGGTTTTGTGGTGCAAGCTGGTAGGCCAAGGAGGAGAGAGTTACAGTAGTCCAGTTTTGGGAGTATGATGGCTTGTAGCACCATGCGGAAATCTCTGTACAGAAGGAGTGGTTTTAGTTTCTTTAAGGTTTGTAGTTTAAAGAAACATTCTTTTGTTGTGTTGTTGACGAATTTGTTGAAGCTGAATCCACCGTCTAAGATGACTCCCAGGTCCTTTACTTGTTGAGAAAAGGTATCCGGAATTTGGTTGGCATTCGGAGGAGTGGATGGGACATAGTTTTCCGGTGCTATAATGAGGATTTCAGTTTTGTTTGTGTTTAAGACTAGGTTGAGGCTGGTGAGTAGGTTGTTGATAGCTGCGAGACATTTACTCCAGTGTGACATGGCTTTGTGTAGTGTGTCCTCTATAGGGATGAGGATTTGTATGTCATCCGCATATAGGAAGTGTATAAGCTTGAGGTTGGTGAGTAATTGGCAGAGAGGGAGAAGATATATATTGAAGAGAGTCGGGGAGAGGGATGATCCTTGCGGAACTCCCCTTTTAGATTCGATGGCACGAGACTCTTTGTTATTTATCCTGACCTTGTATGATCTGTCCTCCAAAAATGATTCGAACCAGTTGAACGCTGCTCCTGTAATGCCAATGTCCGTTAGGCGTTGCAGGAGGCACGGGTGGTTTACGGTATCGAACGCTGAAGAGAGATCCAGGAGAGCGAGGAGGCAAGGTTGGCCTTTTTCTAGGTTAAAGATAATGGTGTCTGATAGTGAGGCTAATAGCGATTCTGTGTTCCTAGTTTTACGAAATCCAAATTGGTTTGGGGTGAGGATGTTATTTTCTTCAAGAAAATCTGAGAGTTGTTTGTTAACCACTTTTTCCATAGTTTTGGCTAACATAGGGAGGTTTGCTATAGGTCTGAAGCTGGCTGGATCTGAGGTGGGAAGGTTGGGTTTTTTTGAGGAGCGGTTTGAGTATGGCTAACTTGAGTTGGTTGGGAACTTGCCCTTGAGTGAGAGAGCAGTTGATGATGTCTGCAACAGGTTTGGCTATGGTGTTGGTGATCATACTCAGGGTGTTTGAAGGGATATAGTCCGATGGGTGAGAGGAAGGTTTTATCTTCTTGAGAATGTTCTCTATTTCTAAAGTAGATGTGGGATCAAACTTGTCCAGCACTGATGGGGTTGTGTTAGGTTGTAAGGTGGTTGAGTGCAATGATTGTTGGGCGGTTGAGTGCGGAGGCTGTTGATCTGTTGTGTCCAAAGATTGTTGAGCGGTTGAGTGATCTGATTTTTGAATGTGGTTTGGAAGTGTAGCTGCTCCTTTGAGGGGGGCTAGGAGTGATGTGATTTTGTTGTCGAAGAAGGCAGCTAGTTCATTCGCTTTGTTGAGAGCTTGGTCGTCTGGAATGGTAGGCGCAGGAGGTTTAGTAAGGGTAGAGACGTATGAGAAAAGTGCTCTTGAATCAAATATGAGGTGGTGGATCTTTTTGGAGAAGAATTCTCTCTTGGTTTTGTTGATGTCATTTCTGTATGAGTTGAGGCACTCTTTGTAGATGAGGAGGGTGGTTGAAGATGGGTTTCTTCGCCAATTTTGTTCCTTGGATCTCAAATCATGTTTGCGTTTTTTCAGCTCAGGAGTGAACCAAGGTTTCCTGTTGTCTTTGTTAGGGTTGATATATTTAGTCGTCATGGGGCACATTTGGTCTGCAACCTTTTTAGTGATGTTGGTCCATGAAGCAGTCGCTGAGTTGGCGTCGGAGAGGTCCAGATGCACTAGTTCCTTGGCCAGTTGTTCACTGAGTTGGTCTCCTGAGCATTGTTTCCTGATGGAGATGGCTATTGATTGTGTGGATTGCGGGGAGATCTCCTTTATTTCTAACACCGATGTTATGATTCTGTGGTCTGTCCACGGTACTGGAAGGCAAGTGGGGATGTTGTGTGTTGTGATTCCATTGTTTATGAAGATAAGGTCCAACGTATGACCTGCTTTGTGGGTTGGTTCTGTCACAATCTGTCTAAAACCCATATTGCTGAGCGAGGCGAGGAGAGTTTTACAGTTGGTGGATTGAGGTTGGACATCTACGTGGAGGTTAAAATCTCCCATGAGTATGGTAGGTTTACTGGAGTTTAGGTGTTTTGCTGTGAGTTCTATGATTGATGATGGGTCTGATTCCAGTATTCCAGGAGGGGCATAAATTAAACCAATCGTCAGGTGTTTCGATTTGAAGAGCGCAAATTCGATGTTTGATAGGTTATTTGAGGTCTGCAAAGCCAGACATAGTGATTTTTTGGCTGCAAGGAGAAGTCCACCTCCTCTTTTTTTGGGTCTGGGTATGGAGAGAAGATCGTATGCCTGGATGGGTAGCTGATTTATTAGAGCGGTGTCAGTGGGTTTTAACCAGGTTTCTGTGATGGCACAGATGTCTGGTTTTGCGTCGGATAGTAAGTCATTGAGTATATGAGTTTTCTTAGAGATGGATTGTGCGTTAACAAGCGTGAGAGAGAAGAGCGTCAGCCCTAGAAATTGGGTGACCGGTGTCAGTAGGATAGGCCTTAGCCTCTGTTGACGGTTGTGATGGGGGGGAGTGGGGGGCTTAGGTGCTCTCCACTTGTGGCTGTGGATGATGGGAATTGTGAGGATTCCCATGATTAGATGTATCAGCAGTCTTATCAGTCAGAAAGGGTTAATAAACATGTGGATAAAGGTGAACCGGTAGATGTAGTGTATTTGGATATTCAGAAGGCGTTTGACAAAGTCCCTCATGAGAGGCTTCTAAGGAAACTAAAAAGTCATGGGAAGGAGGTGATGTTCTTTCGTGGATTACAAACTGGTTGAAAGATAGGAAACATAAAGTAGGATTAAATGGTCAATTTTCTCAATGGAAAAGGGTAAACAATGGAGTGCCTAGGGGATCTGTACTTGGACTGGTGCTTTTCAATATATTTATAAATGATCTGGAAAGGAATATGACGAGTGAGTTAATCAAATTTACAGATGATACAAAATTATTCAGAGTGTTAAATCACAAGCGGACTGTGATACATTGCAGGAGGACCTTGTGAGACTGGAAGATTCGGCATCCAAATGACAGATGAAATGTAATGTGGACAAGTGCAAGGTGATGCCTATAGGGAAAAATAACCCTTGCTGTAGTTACACGATGTTAGGTTCCATATTAGGAGCTATCACCCAGGAAAAAGATCTAGGCATCATAGTGGATAATTATTTGAAATTGTCGGCTCAGTGTGCTGCAGCAGTCAAAAAAGCAAACAATGTTAGGAATTATTAGGAAGGGGATAGTGAATAAAATGGAAAATGTCATAATGCCTCTGTATCGCTCCATGGTGAGACCGCACCTTGAATACTGTGTACAATTCTGGTCGCCACATCTCAAAAAAGATATAATTGCGATGGAGAAGGTACAGAGAAGGGAACCAAAATGATAAAGGGGATGGAACAGCTCCCCTATGAGGAAAGACTAAAGAGGTTAGGGCTGTTTAGCTTGGAAAAGAGACGGCTGAGGGGGGATATGATAGAGGTCTTTAAAATCTTGAGAGATCTGGAATGGGTAAAAATGAATCGGTTATTTACTCTTTTGGATAATAGAAGAACTAGAGGGAATTCCATGAATATATCATCTAGCACATTAAAAAATAATCGGAGAAAATTCTTTTCACTCAACGCACAATAAAGCTCTGGAATTTGTTGCCAGAGGATGTGGTTAGTGCAGTTAGTGAAGCTGGGCTTAAAAAAGGTTTGGATAAGTTCTTGGAGGACAAGTGCATTAACTTTTGTCTTGGAGAATAGCCACTACTATTATTGGCATCAGTGGCATGGGATCTTCTTAGTGTTTGGGTAATTGCCAGGTTCTTGTGGCCTGGTTTGGCCTCTGTTGGAAACAGGATGCTGGGCTTGATGGACCCTTGGTCTGACCCAGTATAGCAATTTCTTATGCACTCTTGCCTTTGCTCTGCCCTGGCAACTACCTCACTCAGTAAGGGGTAATAGCATGAGGAAAACGCGTGTCCAACCCCCCCAAAAACTAATAGCGCCCACAACATGCAAATGCATGTTGATGAGCCTATTAGTTATTCCCGCGCCATACGGAAAGTAAAATTTCTTGGTTGCTATTCTTAGTCTTACTGCAGCACTTTTCAATGAACTATAGACTTGAATGGGAAACACAAATTAAACTAAAATTTGCATTTCATTCTTGGGCATCTTCCATTTATGTCAGGGTTCCACAAAAGAAACAAAAATGTCAGTGTATTTTATCCATTTGTTTCAAATGAATGCACATTCCCAGTATCTGTACTAATTATACTTGAGTTTGGTTATTGATTTGATCATTATGCTCTTGTGACCATTTTTTTTTCAAGGAGCCCAATTTTTATGCCAGTAATGTTAATTTTATGACTGATGTTTACAGCATTACAGTCCTTGGCCAGGGTCCACTGGAACCCTATGTGCATGCAAGAGGGCATCACCATTATCTAAAAGCTGAGATTCACCCTTTTCCCTCACAACCGCTTTCCCTCCACCCCAGTCGGGGGCTTTTGAATGCTACCAGTCAACCTAAGCAGCAGAAGTTAGGCCTAAGAAAGAAAACGCATGTCTTCCGAATGGATTGGGCTGGCCCAAACTCTTTTTTTTTTTTCTAAAATAGGTTCAGTTTACAGAGCCATGTTTTGAAAACACTGACGGCAGCTAAAGGCAGTTGGCATAACACTACTCAATTAAGACCTTCGTTGTTGGATTGTCTCTGATCCTTTAAGAATTTATGATACGGATTGATTTTTAATCTTGGATAAAATAACTTGCGCCATCATTATCTGCTCAGCTGCTGAAATAATTCACTTAGAAATTCCACATAGACAATGTCCTGCTCTGGGAAAAAAAAAAATTGAAACTGCAGTTATTTGAAAAAGAAAATTACATTATTATTTTGTATGTGTTAGAGGTTACTGCTCAGCTGCATTTTATTTGAATTACAGCTAACCATGCGCCTTGTGGAAAATTGTCCTCTTTCATAATAAGATTATTGCCACACAGTGTACCGGGACATGATAGTCCCTGGCCCTAGGGGTCCTCAACCAACCTTGGATTTTCAGAACAACCAACTTATGTAAATTTTAATCTGGTTCTTAAACCAAGTGTATGTAAATGTGGTTCACAAATATTCTTTGTGAAGGACCTGAAAAGTAGGCTCAGTTTTAATTTAATTTTTAATTTAAAAATGTAAGTACTGCTAATCTAGGTTGTAAAAGATTCATGGACTGAGTGCAAGAAACCCTGCACTTGAGAACTGTGACTCCCGTAAACATACTGCTCCTCTTCACGATCTCTGAAGCTGATCTTATAGCTTTATTATAAAGGAAGAAGCTGTTGTCTGGTTGGTGTCATCCTAGTTTGTTTGTTTCGCATTATTTGTCAGGCAGTAGGGATGCGCTATCATTTTAAAGCAACATGAAAGCATCAGTGATATTAGTTATATTAGGTCTGCTTTCCAATATGAAACAAAAAAGAAAAACAATTTTTTTGTGTCATTGTGTCATTTTAGCTCATGCTATTAGTAAAGTACACGTGTTGTAAACTAAACTATAGAGCACACTACAATGGGAACGAACAAATGAACAAAACAATGTACATAAGAAAATGAAATACTAGAAATGTCATAAATCTGACAGGCCGATACAGTACGGTAGCCTGGATTGGCCACTGTTGGAAACAGGATGCTGGGCTTGATGGACCCTTGGTCTGACCCAGTATGGCAATTTCTTATGCTCTCTTGCCTTTGCACTGCCCTGGCTACTACCTCACTCAGTAAGGGGTAATAGCGTGAGGAAAACACGTGTCCAACACCCCAAAAACTAATAGCGCCCACAACATGCAGATGCATGCTGATGAGCCTATTAGTTATTCCCGCGCCATACAGAAAGTAAAATGTGCAACCAAGCCGCACATTTTACTCTCAGAAATTAATGCCTGCCCAAAGGCAGCAGTTAATTTCAACAGGCATCGAAAGCCTCATATCATAGCGATATTAAGTCGGAGGCCCTCCAAAAAAAAAAATCGTAAAAAAAAAAAATCAGCTCGCGGGTTGGAAGACGGACGCTCAATTTTTCCGGCATCCGTTTTCTGAACCCATGGCTGTCAGTGGGTTCGACAACCGATGCCGGTAAAATTAAGCGTCGGCTGTCAAACCTGGAGAGTGGCTTGGGCGCGCGTCGGGAGAGCCGGCATTTTACTGTATCGGCCCAATAAGAACATAAGAAATTGCCATGCTGGGTCAGACCAGGGGTCCATCAAGCCCAGCATCCTGTTTCCATCCTGTTTTTCCCATGCATACTCCCATGTCATTGTTATGCAACAATTAGCTTGTTTTTGGTAGTTTTTACTGATTTCAAAATACAATTCAACTGTGCCATTATGTAAACATTCAAATGTATTCTAGAGCCAAGATTGTGAACATTTTCATTTGATGATACAAACATAGTAATTAGGGATGTGAATCGGGTGCCCAATCGTTCCCGTTTTCGGGATCGTCTGTCCACGGGAAAATCTCGTTTTCCCGCGGATCCCCGTTTTTGTTTTTTTTTAGTGAAAAATCGTTTTTCCTGTTAGTGCACGCTAACGGGCGTTAGTGTGCCTTAACTCCCGTTAGTGCGCGCTAACTCCTGTTAGCGCGCACTAACGAGAGTTAAGGCACACTAACGCCCGTTAGCGTGCACTAACCTGAAAAACGATTTTTACGAAAATTCTGGGGGAAAAGTGATCGTTTCTTTTTTTACCCGATATATTAATTAATTTAGAAATATCATACGCTATTTCAGTTCATCAGAAAAACGATTCACATCCCTAATATTAGTAATGACAGCAGAAAAGGACCAAAAATTCCATCCAGTCTGCCCAGCAAGCTTCTTATGGTAGTATCTGCCGCATCGTGCAGGTTTACCCCCATGTTTCTTTTAAGGGTAGCAATTGCCGCTCCATGCAGTTATTCCCAAACCTTATGATAACCCATAAAAAATGTATTGCTAGCAATATTTTTACTGAGTGATGAGCCTTCTTGAAAATTCAGACAATTCTGATGTATTTTGCTTATAGACTTGATCTTACAAGCAGTCCTGTGGGTTTTTTTCACTTCTGTCTATGTATCAGTACCCCAGACCGTAAAAGTCAGGGCTCGCGTTGGTTGTCATCTGAATCCCCCCCCCCCCCCCCCCCCCCGCTGTCAAAGCGGAGAGAGATGTTGTAATTTCATCAAAAGCATCAAGGCATATTGGTCAAGGGTAATAATCCCTTGCCTTCTGTTATGAGTAGTAATTGCTGCTCCATACAGGTTACCCCCATGCTTATCAGTTCCCCAGACCATAAAAGTCGTGACTTTTCGTTGGTTCTTGTCTGAATCTAACTCCCCTTTTCCTCCTGCCGTCAAAGTGGACAGCAAGGTTGCAGTTGCATCAAATGTATCAAGGCTTATTGGTTAAGGGTATTAACTGCTGCACCAACAAGTTATCTCCATCCATGCTTTTTTTCATTTCCATCCTCTAGCCTTTAGGGATCCACAATGTTTATCCCATGCCACTCTGAATTCCTTGACTGTTTTCGTCTTCATCACCTCTTCCGGAAGGGCATTCCAGGCATCCACCACCCTCTTCTTGAAGAAATATTTTCATGTTTGGTTTTGAGTCGTCCCCCTTGGCGGGTCATTTCATGACCCCCTAGTTCTATTGGTTTCTTTCCAGTGGAAAAGGTTTGTTATTGATCGTGCATCATTAAAATCTTTCAAGTATCTGAAGGTCTGTATCATATCCCCTCTGCTCCTCCTCTCCTCCAGTGAATACATCTTTAGATCCTTCAGCCTCTCCTCATAAGTCTTCCGATACTGACCTCGCACCATTTTGGTTACCCTTCTCTAACCTTTTTGAGATACGGGCTCCGGAACTGGACACAGTACTCCAGGAGAGGCCTCACCAAGGACCTGTACAAGGGCATTATCACCTCTTTTTTTCTTACTGGTTATTCCTCTCTCTATGCATCCCAGCATCCCTCTGGCTTTAGCTATCACCTTGTCACATTTCTTCGCCATCTTCAGATCCCCAGACACAATCTGGGGATCTGAAGATGGCGAAGAAATGGTGCGAGGTCAGTATCGGAAGACTTATGAGGAGAGGCTGAAGGATCTAAAGATGTATTCACTGGAGGAGAGGAGGAGCAGAGGGGATATGATACAGACCTTCAGATACTTTCCCAGTCTTTGCACATCAGTCTTTCACCCCCCATACAGCTCTTTTGATTTACCGTACTGGAGATGCATGACTCTGCACTTCTTGGCATTGAATAGGAGCTGCCAAATCTTCTATCGGTCTTCAAGCTTTTTTAAATCACTTTTCATTCTATTTACTTCTTCAGATGCATCCACTCTATTGCATATCTTAGAATCATCCTCAAATAGACAAACTTTGCCTTCTATCCCTTCCGCAATGTTGCTCACAAATGGGCCGATTCAGTAAAGTCCGCGGGAGAGCGGACGAATGCCCACTCGCCTGTGCGCACGATTCTGTATTTAAATTAGGTGGTGCGGTAGAAACGGGCAAAAGGAGGCGCCAGGGACACTAGCGTGTCCCTGGTGCCTCCTTTTGACCCAGAGCGGCAGCTGTCAGTGAGTTTGACAGCCGACGCTCAATTTTGCCGGCGTCGGTTCTCGAGCCCGCTGACATCCATGGGCTCGGAAACCGGACGCCGGCAAAATTGAGCATCCGGTTTTCGGCCCGACAGCCGCCGGCCCATTTTTAATTTTTTTTTTCTTTTTTTCTTTTACTTTTTTTACCCTTCGGGACCTCCGACTTAATATCGCCATGATATTAAGTTGGAGAGTGCACAGAAAAGCAGTTTTTACTGCTTTTCAGTGCACTTTCCCGGTGCCGGCAGAAACTAGCGCCTACCTTTGGGTAGGCGCTAATTTCTTAAAGTAAAATGTGCGGCTTGGCTGCACATTTTACTTTCTGTATCGCGCGGGCATACCTGATAGGGCCGTCAACATGCATTTGCATGTTGAGGGCACTATTAGGTGTCGCGGGTTGGACGCGCGTTTTCCGCCCCTTAATGAATAAGGGGTAAGGGAAAATGCACGTCCAAGGGCAGGTTAACAGTGAACTCCGTCGGAGCGCACTGTACTGTATCGGCCTGAAAGATATTGAACAGAGCTGGTCCCAATAACGATACTAGTTGGTGTTAATCTATTTCAGGGTTAATACAGCACTTATATACTTTTAGTGCCCAAAATAGATAAATATTTGAATATCTGGTTTGTGCAGTTTGTGAACTTGCTGATGATTGATGATGGTGTCTACCCCAGTCAGAAAGGATGCAGATACTAAGGATGGCAGAAAATTAATTTTGCATCTGACTGTCTCTTGCTACTACTACTTGTAGTGCTGCTTAACGAGCTGCTTTATCTGGTGGGTCTGAGAGGCAATTTTCCTTTGCTGTCTTTTCTAGCCATACCTCATAAGCAGCTAGTACACCATTAATATAAAAGGATAAAAATAATTAGCCCTTCAAGACTTCACTCCTTTTTTTTTTACTTATTTATAATTTCACTGATCCATAACATTCTTATTTTTCTGACCCTGATAGGTATCCCCGATCCCACTTTCATACAACTGCTAATTCTCATCCTGAACGTATCCACCTCTATCACGTACATTAAAAACAGCTGATAAGCATAATTATGCAATTCCACCAAAAACTGCTAAAATCCTTTAGCAGTAAAGAACAAATTAGCACAGTAACCCATTAACTACTAGCCTAGTGCCTCGTAAACTCTTCCTTATTCTAAAACTCCTTTGGCACGCCCAAGGTTGCTAGATACCTGATAACTTAGCTGGAGCGGAGAACAGATAGTACAAGTAGCAATCTTTGAGAGCCACATATTACGATGCTGCTTGCAGCTAGGCCACAAGCAAACTCTTACCTTGCAGCAGGGCCCGGAGGCCACCACTGCCACTGCTGACACCGCCATTATTCCTCCTCGTGGCACTAGCCACTGCCAGTGCCGTCCCTTCCACGGCCCGGAGGCCGCCACCAACAGTGCAGCTTCCATGCGGCACAAGCCGCTGCCGACCAGGCCTCTCATTCAGCCTGGATGTCGCCGACACCGATGCCCTCTATGCGGCCTGGGAGCCACTGCTGCCTCTCTCTTCACGGCCTGGTGCCGCTCCTGCTTCTTCTACGTGGCTAGGCCGCCGCCTGCTCTCCTCTTCAGTGGCCTGGAGTCCGCCCCGAAGCTTCCCTTCCATGGGCAAGAAAGCTGCCATCAGTCTTTTTTCTTCATGGCAGGGAGCCACCGACATTAAGGCCTTCTTCCTCTTTCTCTGCAGGATGCCGCTATCCAAGGTCCTGCCTCCTTAGGCGCAGGGCCGTGCCTCTTCAGCCCATTTAAAGGGCCAGACCTTCTGGCTCCTCCTCATGATGTCGTCAAGGCGTCTCCTGTTCAGCCCTACAAAAGGGCTCAGCCTTCAGTCTGTCTTCGCCTTTGCAAGGAGTCAGTCATGGAGTCGGACTGCTCCTGGACCATCAGTTCCAGCTCTTCCTTCTAGGAGTCCTCCGTGATCCCTCTTCACTTCTTCAAGGCATTCTGTTCCTCGTCGTCTTCATCCATGGTTCCAGAACCTTCGTCTTGATCTTCGTTCCATGTCCTGGTCTCTCGAAGGATCCCGTCCAGACGTCTCCTGGTTTCTGGATGTCCAGACATTCCCTTGTCTTCGGATGTCCATGTGTCTCCATGTCTAGACGCCCTGATGTTCCCTTGTCTCTGGACGTCCAGACGTTTCCGCCCTCTGATGTCTTCGTCTGTCATGTTCCAGATTCTCTAGAGTTCCCTGTCGTCCAGATGCCTTAGATGTCCTGATATCCTTTTGTATCCAATGTCCTGATGTTCCAAGTCTCTGAGTTCCAAGTCCTTACCTTGATGTCCTGAGTTCCAAGTCCTGATTTCAATGTCCCAAGTCTCAATCCTGATGTCCTTTTCCAATCCTGATCCTGAAGTACCATCTGTTCCTGGCTCCGGTTTCAGCTTTGCTCGCCCCAGACCTCGTCTCCAGCTGACCATTCCTGGGAGTAAATCCGTATCAATCCGGTGTCCGTTTCCTGGTGGCTGGAGTCGTCTTCCGGCAGGATTTGTCTTCGAGCACTGCCCGGATTCCTTCTTCATCCTGAGCCTCATTCTTGTGCCTGCTCTGCTCTCTGCGTGGTCCGTGACCAGCCTCTTCAGGTTGTGTAGGGCGCACCATGGGACAGGGTGGTCTGTGACCAGCCCACGTTGGCTGTGTAGGGTGCCTTGATGGGAAGTGCCTGTCTAAGCCTCCGAGTATCCTGAGTCCTTGTCCTCGCTCCTTCCAAGTTCCAAGAATCCTTGTCTCGACCCATCCGAGTTCCAAATCCTTGTCTGAAGTCCTTCCAAGTTCCAAGTCTTCGTGTGAGCCTTTCCAAGTTCCAAGTCTTTGTGTGAGTCTCTCCAAATTCCAAGTCTTCATGTGTGCCGTTCCAAGTCCTCGTCCGAATCCTTCTAAGAGTTCTCATCTGAGTAACCAGAATCCTCTTCTCAGGCTGTCTGATTTCCTTCCGTGTCTGAGCATTTAGTGGCTGAGTTCCAAGTTCCCAGCGTCCTTGTCTAATCTGAATTCCAAGTTCCAAGTGTCCTTGTCTTGTTCAAGTCTTTAAGCCGAGTCCAAGTCCAAGGTCTTGTCTTGTTCCTAGTTCCAGTACCATTGCCTGTTGTTGACCCATGTCCGTCCTGCCGCATCTGCCGCTCCCTAGTGGCAGGTCCGAAAGGGCTATTGAGTGGCTGGAGGGCTACCCCAGAGACCAGCATTGCGTTGCTGGGTCTCTACTGGTGCGTGCAGGTTCGGCGGAGGTTAGGGTGGTGGTCAGCCTACTCCTCCCATGGTTGGACACGTCTTGCTTGCTGCGGTGCTTCCATGGAGCTCCTCTCTGCAGTCACGTTGTGGTCCAAGTGCACACATCTCCCTGGAGTCGGGAGCGCTCCCTCCCATGGATCCCAACACTACATCTCCATTTATCGATGAAAAGAACAGTAATCTAATTTTTCTCTAATTTCAGTTGGCAGACTATTCCAAATCTTATGTTATCGAATGATCATGCAGAGTCTGTGCAGGGAATTAACACACTTGAGGAATTCAAAGACTTCTTAAACCCTGTGTAATCGACGGTACAAATATTTTTAATCTAAACTGGGTATACATTTATGGCTAGAAATTGCATATGGGTGTCTAAAGTGAAACCACATGTTTAGGTGAACTGTCCTAAAGTTAGACGTCTAATATAAATTTATAACCAGGGGGATATTTGAAAACTTATTTGGTGCCTATGTTGAGGGTTCCCTAAGTGCAGATTTTTAGCCTCTTAAAGTAAGCAAGCTTTTGCAAATTTCACTGCCATGACCTTTTTTCATCGCAGGGATGGGATGTCACTACAGTATAAAAGTTCGCTAACGCTTCCCATGTACACAGTTTTAGTCTTGGGTTCATAACTTCACATATAAAAATTCTGGATGCCTCATGCTGTTTTTCCCCTCCTTTTCAGCCTTGTTCAATGCTTCTTTTTTTTTTTTTAATACCTCATTTCTTTGTTTTTATTGTGTACACTCATCCTGGCATAGTCTTTTTTTATTTTTTTTTTTTCAACACTGTTTCAGCGCTTTCTTTCTCTCTGGCACCTGTGATTATATCTTCCACTGTCTCCATGCAGACTTGCCAAGTGGCTTTATAATAACAGGGGGAAGGTTCCCTTGAATGGAGCTTTAATAGCGATGGTGGGAATAAACAATCATGGGTTCTTTTAACTGTGTATTATGTAAAAACATAATTCTACAGTGCTGCAGTCTGATTTTAAATCCCTATCCCATGATTAATCACATCTTCTCAAACTTTACCTATCCTCCCCTATTCAAAGGGAAATTACTGTGGGTATTGCCAGCTTCTGCCATGTGGAGGAATGTACGCTTAACAAAAAAAGAGAAGTGTGACTTACGCTTTTTTTGTAATTTAATTGTTTTACATTACTTTACACAGCAGTAACATGACAGGCTGAATGCTAATAGCTGACTGCAATTCTGGCATTTCTCACTAAAAGTGTGCTTTTTTTTTTTACACATTTCATATCCTTCATAATTAGGCATTTAACACTATTTCTGATCAATAATGGTGATTTGTGTTGACAATTTTCATCCACTTAGCATGGTTGCAGTTGTTTTTCTTCGTTATGCATCTGTTCCTTGGTCCGTACTGCTGACTTCCTTGCCACCTCTTGAATTATGTCCATTGACCATGGTGTTTTATTCAGAATTTTAACAAGCTTGGCAGCAGCCTCTGATGCTTAACTTCCTGAAATCTTCTGTCTACATTACGTTTCAAGCTTTCTGTTTGTACTAGCTAACCTTTTTTGGTCTCAAAAGTGCAATATTTTATTTTTGCAGATGACAGTTTCTTCCGGTTCAATTGGATCCAGCCTTCGCTGGCCTGTGGCAGTATGAAGCTTTATTTGTATCTACCCTGGGTATTTTCTCCTATTTTTTAATATTCCCTTCTAGCTTGGCCCACCCACTGTAATGGGAGTTCTTGGCTGGGTGCCTCAAATGATGGCTCCCTCTGACACCCCAAGTGTCACTGTTGAGCCGTGGTAGGGTTCCCACTCCATCCCTGCTGGGGCTGTAAACATCCTGTGGCGGTTTTACCACACTGCATGCATGGAGTTGTTCTCCTTTCTCTCTTCCTGAAATCAGAACTACAGGTATGACTAAGACTGGATCAGTCTGTCAAGAAGAAACCAGAGTGAGCTGGCGACTCTAGTCAGTGTAGTGGTAACTGACAAATACATGGCGATGCAGGGATCCTACATTACACCTCCCCTTTTTATCCTTTTTTTTTACAGATCTCCCCAACTTCCCCTGCTATTTACCAACCTGCCTTTTTTCACTCATGATCTTGCCCTTTTCGTTTCTTGCCAATAGCAGTTTGAGTAGTGAAATTCAGGCCACAATTACTCTGATTCCAGGTGATGTAATTTTAGTAGGTCAAAATTTGAAAAGCACTCCAAACCCAGGCACATGCATGGTTTGTCCTCCCCTGGTTAGACTTGCAGTAAACAGGTTTCATTGGTTATGATTCTTGCAGAGAAATCTATCAAACTGGGCACTGTGCACAATGCAGTTTTTGCTGAATTTCAAAATACTGACAAATAAGACAAGTGCCTAGGGATACATTTTCTAAAGAATCAAGCTGCCTTCCTATGGCGTTGGAAGGCTAGATTGAACTGGCTGAATATTTATCCTAGCTGACCAGTTAGCTGCTCAAGAAGTGGGTGGTCCTGGGTGTGGGGTTAGATTTTCCATGCTAGGCATCTAACTTAGATTCCCAGCCTAAGTGCTGCAATAGCAGGTCTAAAACTAAAAAACTCAGTTTTTGTCTCTTCGATTTATGCTAATGTTCAGCTGTAAACCTAGCTGCCTGGGTTCAGTGAAAGATTTTCCTAAACCTGGGTGGTCAAAGTTTGACCAGCTAGGTTACGTGGTCAGCCACAGCTGAAAACTGACCCCTAGCCCCCCATTACTGTAGTTAGGAAATGGAAGTTGATGACCTGTCCCAGAAATACTTGCAGTAAAGAAGGACAAAGTTGATTTGTTCTGTTATTCCTTAAAAAGCCAGGCAGCTCAGCCTTTTAGAGCTATTCAGAAACTTACATGAAAAGTATTGCACTTGCTCACGGAATAGGCCTGTGAATGATTCCACTCACTGGCCCGATGCCCTGACGCCTGCTTCTTCGCGGCCTGAGTGATGCTGGCGTTCCTGCTTTATGCAGCCTGGGTGCTGCCAAAGCCTTCTGTGCGACTGGGAACCACTGTGAAGATCTTCTTTGCAGCTGAGTGCTGCTGCCACTACTGGCTGCCATCACCCCTACCGCTCCTGCAGTCACCTTTGTCGCGGCAGGCCTGACGCCTTCACTGCTGCTATCATCTTTGCAGCTGGAACGCTGACTCCCTTCTGCACCCAACGTCCTAGGCGTGCGAGTGCGCCTCTCTTTTGGATTTAAAAGGCCCGCAGCGGGAAAAGCCCTGCAGCCCTTGCTGATGATGTCACCACTTCATCCTGTCTTCAGCCCTATAAAAGGGCTCTCCATCAGTTCCTTGGGGTCTGCAATGGATTTTCATTGTTGTCCATGGCTTTTCTTCCCGCGAGGTCTTCCGTGGTTGTCTCCTGTTTTGATGATCTTCATATTCTTCGTTGGATGTTCCTGGTCTTCTTTGTTCCTGTTCAAAGTTCCTGTTCCATGTTCCTGGATCCCTTGTTCCTCATCGGAGCTGATTCATATTGCCTGTTCCATGTTCCTGGTCTTTCGTCAGTTCCTCGTCCACGTCTTCTGAATCTCCACCTCTTCTGAATCTTCAATCAAGTTCCTGATGAACATAAGAAATTGCCATGCTGGGTCAGACCAAGGGTCCATCAAACCCAGCATCCCGTTTCCAACAGAGGCCAAACCACACCACAAAAACCTGGCAAGCACCCAAATACCAAACAGATCCCATGCTACTGATGCCAGTAATAGCAGAAGCCATTCTCTAAGTCAACTTGATTAATAGCAGTTAATGGACTTCTCCAAGAACTTTTCCAAACCTTTTTTTAACCCAGCTAAACTAACTGCAGTAACCACATCCTCTGGCAACAAATTCCGGAGCTTAATTTATTTATTTATTTATTTTATTGATTTTAAAGACCTTTATCATATCCTCCCTCAGCTGTCTCTTCTCCAAGCTGAACAGCCCTAACCTCTTCAGCCTTTCCTCATAGGGGAGTTGTTCCAGCCCCTTTATCATTTTGGTTGCCCTTCTCTGTACCTTCTCCATTGCAACTATATCTTTTTTGAGATGCGGCGACCAGAATTGTACACAGTATTCAAAGTGTGGTCTCACCATGGAGCAATACAGAGGCATTATGATATTTTCCGTTGTATTAACCATTCCCTTCCTAATAATTCCTAATATTCTGTTTGCTATTTTGACTGCTGCAGCACACTGAGCCGACAATCTCAAAGTATTATCACTATGATGCCTAGATCTTTTTCTTGGGTGGTAGCTCCTAATATAGAACCTAACATCGTGTAACTACAGCAAGGGTTATTTTTCCCTATATGCATCACCTTGCACTTGTCCACATTAAATTTCATCTGCCATTTGGATGCCCAATCTTCCAGTCTCGCAAGGTCCTCCTGTAATGTATCACAATCCACTTGTGATTTAACTACTCTGAATAATTTTGTATCGTCCACAAATTTGATAACCTCACTCGTTATATTCCTTTCCAGATCATTTATAAATATATTGAAAAGCACCAGTCCAAGATCCCTGAGGCACTCTCTTTTATCCTTTTCCACTGAGAAAATTGACCATTTAATTCTACTCTCTGTTTCCTGTCTTTTAGCCAATTTGTAATCCATAAAAGGACATTGCCTCCTATCCCATGGCTTTTAAGTTTTCTTTGAAGCCTCTCATGAGGGACTTTGTAAAATGCCTTCTGAAAATCCAAATACACTACACCTACCGGTTCACCTTTATCCTCATGTTTATTAACCCCTTCAAAAAAATGAAGCAGATTTGTTAGGCAAGACTTCCCTTGGGTAAATCCATGTTGACTGTGTTTCATTAAACCATGTCTTTCTATATGCTCTATGATTTTGATCTTTAGAATACTTTCCACTATTTTTCCTGGCACTGTAGTCAGGCTCACTGGCCTATAGTTTCCTGGATCGCCCTTTAAATACTGGGGTTACATTGGCCACTCTCCAGTCTTCAGGTTCAATGGGTGATTTTAATGATAGGTTACAAATGTTAACTAATAGATCAGAAATTTCATTTTTTAGTTCCTTCAGTACCCTAGGATGCATACCATCCGGTCCAGGTGATTTGCTACTCTTTAGTTTGTCAATTTGGCTTACTACATCTTCCAGGCTCACAGTGATTTGACTCAGTTCTTCTGACTCATCATCCTTGAAAACCATCTTCGGAACTGGTATCTCCCCAGCATCTTCATTAGTAAACACGGAAGCAAATAATTCATTTAGTTTTTCTGCAATGGCCTTATCTTCCCTAAGAGCCCATTTAACCCCTCGGTCATCTAACAGTCCAACCGACTCCCTTACAGGTTTCTTGCTTCGATATATTTTAAAATTTTTTTATGAGTTTTTGCCTCTACAGCCAACTTCATTTCAAATTCTCTCTTCACCTGTCTTATCAATGTTTTACACTTAACTTGACAATGCTTATGCTTTATCCTATTTTCTTCAGATGGATCCTTCCAATTTTTGAAGGATGTTTCTTTTGGCTAAAATAGCCTCTTTCACCTCACCTTTTAACAATGCCGTTAATCGTTTTGCCTTCCTTCCACCTTTCTTAATGTGTGGAGTACACCTGGACTACATGTCTAGGATTGTATTGTTAAATAATGTCCATGCCTGTTGAACACTTTTAACATTTGAAGCTGCACCTTTCAGTTTTTTTTCTAACTATTTTCCTCATTTTATCAAAGTTTCTCTTTTGAAAATTTAGTGTTAGAGCTGTAGATTTACTTATTGTCCCCCTTCCAGTTATTAGTTTAAATTTGATCATGTTATGAACACTATTGCCAAGTGGCCCCACCACCGTTACCTCTTTCACCAAATCCTGCATTCCACTAAGAATTAAATCTAAAATAGCTCCCTCTCTCGTTGGTTCCTGAACCAATTGCTCCATGAAGCAGTCAATTATTACATCTAGGAACTTTGTCTCTGGCAAGTCCTGATGTTACATTTACCCAGTCAATATTGGAGTAATTGAAATCTCCCATTATTATTGGACTGCCAAATTGGTTAGCTTCCCTAATTTCTCTTAGTATTTTATCGTCTGTCTGACCATTTTGTCCAGGTGGACGGTAGTATACTCCTGTCACTATACTCTTACCCAACACCATGGGATTTCTACCCATATAAATTCTACTGAGCATTTAGAGCCATATTTTAAAAGCCCTGCGCGCGTCGAGCCTATTTTGCATAGGCCTGGCGACGAGCACAAGCCCCGGGACGTGCGTATGTCCCGGGGCTTGAAAAAAGGGGCAGGGCTTGGGCGGTCCGGGACGGGGGCATGGCCAGAGGCCTCCGTAAGGCCTCTAGGCCGGGGTATCACGTGCCGGAACTCGGCAGGCGCGTGCTACCTACACCTGCCCAGAGGCAGGCGCAACTTTAAAAACAAACGTCAGAGGGGGCTTTTAGGTAGGGCTGGTGGGCGGGTTAGGTAGGGGAAGGGAGGGGAAGGTGACGGGGGTGGAAGGAAAGTTCCCTCCAAGCCGCTCCGATTTCGGAGTAAATAGTAGTAAATGAAGAGATTGACATAATTGGCATCACAGAGACCTGGTGGAAGGAGGATAACCAATGGGACAGTGCTATATCAGGGTACAAATTATATCACAATGATAGGGAGGATCAATTTGGTGGGGGTGTGGCACTTTATGACCGGGAGGGTATAGAGTCCAACAGGATAAAGATCATACAAGATTTTGGAGCGGCCTCGGAAGGAACAGGGAAAACCATCGGGGCTCCCCTAGGGCTCGGCATGCGCAAGGTGCACAAGCATGCACCCTCTTGCGTGCGCCGACCCCGGATTTCATAACATGTGCATGGCTGCGAATGCATGTTATAAAATCGGGTGTAGATTTGTGCGCGCCGGGTTGCGCGCACAAATCTACGCCCGCACGTACCTCTTAAAATCCGGCCCATAGTCTCTTGTATGATCTTTATCCTGTTGGACTCTATACCCTCCTGGACATAAAGTGCCACACCCCCACCAAATTGATCCTCCCTATCATTGCGATATAATTTGTACCCTGATATAGCACTGTCTCATTGGTTATCCTCCTTCCACCAGGTCTCTGTGATGCCAATTATGTCAATCTCTTCATTTACTACTATTTACTGTCTTCGTTCCAAGGTCAGCCTTCTGGATCCTCCCTCGTCCTTTCTCCAGGCGTGCCAGTGTCGTGGTCTGTGACCAGCCCATGGGGGGCTGTGTAGGGCACTTCCTAGCACAGGGCCTGTTTCCATGTCCATCTTCATTGGATCAAGTCCTCAAGAGTCCATCCGTGCTTTTTAGAGTTCCATGTTCCAAGTCAAGTTCCTAGTCAAGTCTCGCGTTTCTAGTCATGTTCCTAGTTCCAGGGGTCGTGGAGCTTGTCCAGCCAGTGAATCTTCTTGTTCCTCTTTTCAAGCCATGATTCCTCATTCCAAGGGATGTCCTGGCTCCTGTCCTCATCCAAGTTTCAGTCCAGAGCCTATCTCGCTCCCGACATGGTCTGCGACCAACCTGTGGCAGGTTGTGTAGGGAATGCAGCGGGACAGTGTGGTCTGTGACCAGCCCACGGGTGTTGTATAGGGCATGCTCGAGAAGCTGAACTCTAACTTGAACCTGAACCTTCGTCCGTGTTCCTTGTCTCCAGAGCCTTTGTCCATGTCCTCGGATTTAAGTCTTCGTCCAATTTTCTAGTCTTTGTTCAAGTGCCAGGCCTTCAGAGTCTTCATCCAAGTTCCTTGTTATGCCATGTCCTGTTCTCAGCCTTTGTCTGTCTTTTTTAGATGCCATAAGCAGCGACTTTCCTTTTGGCAAAACTCTGCGTTGCAAGCTTTCTATTTTTCAAAATCGGTGACTGTACAAATTCAGTGTTGTGATTGATACACTGAACTTAAGTAGCAGTGAGAGCCACTTATACAGCTAAGATTTTTGATCATTCATCATTTTGCCTCATAATATTGGTGTTCCATATAATCACCGATTGTGATTTAAGCCCCTGATGCAGCCTTGATTGGCGAAACTCGGCCGGAGTCGGGTGATTGAAATAAAATCCTTCCACGGCATAAGGTTGTTCCTGTGTTGTTTTTTGCCTTGGCTACGTGGGACTGCCTTCCGATTTGCTTTATTGGACCTCCAGAGCCTTTGTCCATGTCCTCGGATTTAAGTCTTCGTCCAATTTCCTAGTCTTTGCTCAAGTGCCAGGCCTTCAGAGTCTTCATCCAAGTTCCTTGTTATGCCATGTCCTGTTCTCAGTCTTTGTCTGTCCTGACGCACCAGCAGATCACAAGCGCCAGGTCTGAAAGGGCTATGGAGTGACCAGAGGGCTACCCTAGAGAACAGCATTGCGTTGTTGTGTCTCACTCTGTTTGTTCATGTTCAGCGGAAGTCTGAGAGCGATGTTTCAAGTTCCAAGTTACGTTCTAACATCCAAGCTACTTTCCAAGTCCAGCCGTGCTGGGTTTCACTTACCTCCCATGATGCGTACCTTGGAGCTCCGCCCTGAGGTTGTGCCATGGTCCAAGGGCTCACGCTCTCTCGAGTAAGTGACCGCACCCTGCGCTCGCAACAAAAAGTTAAAAATAAACATTTTGGTTTTTAAGTACAGATACCAAAGCTAGTTAATTTTTTCTGTATCCTGTTTCAAATTATGAACTGTAAAAAATGTTATGAATGGGGATGTAAATGGCTGAGTAAAGAACCTTCAGAAAAAATTGTAACTGGAGAATCCTTTTTGGGGATTAAATGCATGATCAATGCTCACTGAATGTGAGTTAATAGGGAAAAAGGATCAGAAATCGGATATGATTCTACTAAATATTTTTTTTAATGTTTTTCTTTTTGGTTAGTCTTTTATATGTGAGAACTGCCAAGCATTCAGACTGTAATCTGATTTATTGAACTGTAAGATTCTCTGTTTTCTTTATTTCTTTAGAACATTGTAGTATGTAATCCACTCAACATGGGGAGAGCCATTTCACATTCTAGGGTTGTCGTCAATAACTTACATTCATTGCCTGTACTAATTCACTGAAATAAGTGTTAACTTCCCATTCTTGCTCATAATGCTTCCCTGGAGCTGTGGGTATGCTGGGAAATTGACCCTAGAAACGTAGAAATACGATGGCCGATAAAGCCCTCTAACCTGACCATTTTCCTTTCATCTTGCGATATCACTGAGCCTGTTTGATCCTTAGCCTCACTTTCCTGCTACTAAGTTTCCCTGTGCTGGTGCTATGCTTTTTTGAATTCCATTACTGTTTTTTTGCCTCTAATACCTTCATAAGATGTTTCTTGCTTTCACCACTCTTTCTTTTATTTATTTTTTTGTCCCAGTCATGTCGCTTTTTTCTTTCAGTTAATTCAGTACCAGTCCTGGGATTCTGGAGCCATGAACCTTCATTCACAGCTACCAAGGGTTTTTCCCCCCATCCTATTATGCCCACCTACTGTTTCTAGTCTGGTCATTGCCACAAAGCTCCTAAGGCCAAGGTTTGGGCCATGTACCAAACTCCCTCCAGAGTCGGGTATCATGGACTCTTTTTTTTTTTTTTGTTTGTAATCATTTTTATTGAGGGTTAACAAATGAACACTACAGTGCACATAACAATAGCACAACAACAATAATGAAAATGGAAATTGTACTGAATATGCAGTAAGAGAGTATCCCATATTTCAGTATGACCTCGTCCTTTCCCCCCCCCCCCCAATCCCTTGTAGTTCCCCCCCCCCCCACGACATCAGCATCAGGTATGTTTCTACCAGAAATGGGACTAGATCACAAGGCCAGTGATTAGAGATATAAAGCAGTAAAGCAGTACCAAGTATCAGGGTGATGAACATAAGTCTGTACTTTAAGCGGATAAGGTTGGTGCCTCCACTACCAAAGAGGAGGGCAACGATTTAATAAATGGATCCCATAAGGCTGTAAATCGAAGCTGCTGTTTGTGGGATGTCGTATCCAGTGATTTCTTTTCCAGTAGGTACAAATGAAGCATGGCATCCCTCCATTCGCGAAGAGTTGGCGAGAGATCGGATAGCCAGTGACGGAGGATGATGCGTAATGCAATCAATCGAGTCTTGTGAAGCAAAAGTGAGGGCAAGCCAAGAATAGATCCCTTTCCACTCTTAACGCCCAACAAACAAAACTTGGCAGTCCATTCATAGTCCAACATAAACTCACTGGAAAAATATTGGAAAACCTGGGACCAAAAAACCTGGATATACGTACAGTCCCACAGGCAATGTAGTAAAGTAGCATTGGGGTGAGAACATTTGATACAATCCCCACAGGCAGTTATTCCTGCTAGAAAGGCTTTACGAGGCCAAAACACCAACTTATGAATAACCTTCGAATGGGTTTCTCTGAGAGATATACCAATGGCGGCTTTGTTGGTTGCTTGACAGCTCATTCGTAAGGCCTTTAATGGAATGTCACATGCCAGATCTGTTGACCATGTGCAGGCACATGTACGGTATAAGTGGTACGTAGAGTTATCATGCAAAAATTTATAGTACATGGATAGTTTCACTAATTTAAGTGAACTAACATGTAACAGCCTCTGGAAGGGACCATTCGTCATCCCCCATTTACAACCAGTTATACAAGACTGGATATAGCTACGAATCTGTAAATAAGTAAAGTAGTCTGATGGGAGTAAATTGAGGTTTTGGCAGCAGTAATCAAAGGAGCGGAGTGTGTTGGACTGCAAATCAACAAAGGGAAGAATATTAACAATACCCCTCTCCTGAAGTCTCTGCAATAGTCGACTGGGCATCCCAGCAGGAAGCATCGGATTATGAATTAAGGGGAGACAGTAAGATAGCTTCCAATCCAAATGTAGAAACACCCGGATATATTTCCAGCAATTACGCATACCACTAGCTAGTAAACTACTGGCGATGGGAAGATCATGGACTCTTAATCCAACCAACAGATGTTGCATTTAAATGATAAATAATAAAGTACTCTTTACAATTTTGATGATAGCAGAACTATGTATTCAATATGACGTCAATATGGTATTTGCCTTTAACTGTATTAGAATCCTAACATTCATAAATACCTAATGTATCTCCTAGACGACCTTCATAATGCCCTGCAGTATTTAGAGCATTGCTGCTCCATTATTGAACTGCTAAAGGGCCATCTTTAATCATTGGTCGTGTACTATCCAGCACTCAAAAATATTTTTTTCTTTTTTTAATTATATTAAAACTCAGTCTTATATCATATTGCGCAGTAATTTCTTTGCCATTCACCAATATCACAACTTTAGGTACTTCCCTTAAATGGCGGAGCTCAATTCAGCTCTATTCAGTATAAATTTGAGTATTCCTCTTGAGAAGATATCAGAGCTCGGTCCAACATGATCACGTTTCGCGTCCCAGCTGCCTCAGGGACCTCTCTGATATCACGTTTTATGTTCCGGTACTGGAGGTATCTCCAATACTGCGGGGACATAATGATAATGCCCGCGGATGAAATAAATATGAAATAAAATCTAGAAAAATCCCTTGAAACCTGAAGTACCGGAACATAAAACCTGATATCGGAGAAGTCCCTGAGGCAGCTGGGACGCGAAACGTGATCATGTTGGACCAAGCTCTGCTATCTTCTCAAGAGGAATACTCAAATTCATACTGAGTAAAGCTGAACTGAGCTCCGCCATTTAAGGGAAATACCTAAAGTTGTGATTTTGGTGAATGGCAAACACATTACTGTGCAATATGATATAAGACTGAGTTTTAATATAATTCAAAAAAGAAAAAAATATTTTTGAGTGCTGGATAGTACACGACCAATGATTAAAGATGGCCCTTTAGCAGTTCAATAATGGAGCAGCAATGCCCTAAATACTGCAGGGCGTTATGAAGGCTGTCTAGGAGATACATTAGGTATTTATGAATGTTGGGATTCTAATACAGTTAATTTAAAGGCAAATATCATATTGACATCATATTGCATTTAAATGATTACCATGACTTATTCCTCCCCACCCCACCCCCCTCTACCCTCCAAGGCTGTGAAAGCTACCTTTGCGGTATCCCCGGCGTGTGGAGAACCCCACCCAAAGACCCGCCCGCATGGCGGCATGCAACATCGCCACTATGTCACCAATCTAGCCCTCCACAACCCCTTCTGTGAGGAAGTGGCTCTTTTTGTAATTCCTGAGTCTGTATGCTCATTCCCTTATATCATAACCTTTTGTTCTGAACTTTCCTATCTTATGAAGAGTGGTTTTTATAATTATTCATTTTTTTTTTTTTTAACACCAACACAAAAGGTAAGTAGAATACTGCTTTTTCATCAAGTTTATACTGAAGTCAGACATGATGCTAAAAACAATGGAGCTGCTGATGGGTTTCCATTAGGGATGCCCCTGGCAGACATCTCTGATAAATGGACAATCATTGAAGTAACTTCCTTGGAAACCAACACAGCAGATGATGGCAGTTCTGGAATTTGCAAATTTCATCTGTAAATGCTAAATGACAGCAATAGGAGAGCACTTTGGAACAGAGGAAAATGTGCCAAAAATGTACAAGATGATACTCTGAAGAGGTTCCAGACTCCAATTTATTGGACTTGAGAGCAAAAAAAATAGAGTGTGTTCACTGCTCGTAATTTTGCCTGTGAATCACCAGAGGAATCGGAGCTGTAAAAGGCTCCATCATTACTGCCCATGACAATCAGCCAGCAAGTTGCTGGACTCAGTTTTTTTTCTCTGTCATCCCTCAGTCTGTTTTCTTCAGGGACATCATGCTTCTTACAGCTTTTTTTTTGTATTTTCCCAGAATAAAAGGTGTACATTTTTTTTTTAAATTTCAGCTACATACTGTGCTTTTGAAGCATTTTCTTATTTTGTCTCTCAGGATCTCATTGACATAAGTTTCCGATTACAATCGATACGAAAGCCCTTGCCTAGCTCTGTGAAAGAACTTTTACCTAGATTTTAAGACACATTTCTCCTAAAGAATAGAATAAAGATCACAAATAACAGCGCCTGCTCTAAAGCTGTGGGTTTTGTTTTTGTTCTGTGAGCAGAATTTTAAAACAGTATGTAAGTGCTTCCTCCTTTAAAAAAAAAAAAAAATAAAGCATCTTCCAGGACTCACCCGGTGACTCTGTGGTGGGGATGGATACTGCCATATGGAGGGACCTGTCTTCTTTTCCAGGTTCAGGTCTTTTGCAGCCTGGGTCAGCTGTGTAGCTGCAGCTTTCACAGACCCGGGGGGGGGGGGGGGGAGGGAGTCATTGTTATGGTTTTATAACAACACCCAGTGGTTCAACAAGACCCGTGATTACAGGGTTCTGGAATGAGCCCTGGTTCATGGGAGTCTGCTTCTAGAACCTATCTGCATACGTCCCCCAGCTGCCTTGATGGTCGACTTCAGAAGTCACCCCAACCCACCTTACCTTGGGCTTCGGCTGCTCCAACCTCGTGCTCCTTGAGCAGCTGGCCAGATACTGGAGAGACTGCAGGCTTCTCTTTTAATTTCCTATGGATCTACTTCATTTTCTCTTCCTAATACTAATCCTCTCCAATTTTAGTCCCTTCTGCAAATCACTACTACTAACGACAAGTCCACTTTCCCCATTCCCTACATTTTTTACCTCGCCTATCTGTTTGCGCAAGAGCCAACTTTTGAAAAAAAAAAAAAATTGGGGGTGCTAAACTCAACAAAAATTACTCCTCCCTGGGCACAATAAAGGAGTTTGTGCAATATTGGAGTTGCTCAAGTGCCCACTGCATCCACAGAGCTGACACCCATGCCCTGTCCACTGCTCTTGAACTTCACAGTTTTCTTCCTCTCATCCAGCCATCTCCATGCTCCCTGACATCTTTTCATCCTTGTTGCTGTCGGCGCACCTCTACCTCTCTTCTATGTATTCTCCTGCTCCTCCTCCTTATCTCAGCCATGGATATCCATCCCAGTCCTGGCCCTCCAAGGCAACTTTCACTCCACTGATGCATATCTTATCACTATTTCCCCTTTTCCTTCCCTCTTCTCTTGCTTCCAGGGGAATGCCCACTCTTATTTCCAGTAAGCTTGCGCATGTTCATGACTTCTTTATTTTTCATACTTTTCATATCCTTGCCTTGACTGAGACTTGGCTTTCCCCTGAGGACTCTGCTTCTGTTGCTGCTCGCTGTCATGGAGGCTCTTTTCTCCCATGCACCTCGCACATTGGTGAAAGTGTTGACCTGCTGCTCTCCCCCTCCTGTAGGTTTCAGTCCTTTCTTCCACCTCAACTCCACTCTTTTTCTTCCTTTTGAGGCCTACTCTATTCACCCCACTGCCTCTCCAAGCAGCTCTCATTTTTCGATGCCCCCCTTTTCTCATGGACTTTGATTCCTGGCTTTCTTTCTTCCTTGAACCATCTTCCTCTTCCCATAATTCTTGGTGACTACTCTCCACGTTGATGACTTCTTTGACTCCTATACCTTAAAACTCCTTTCCTTAACCTCATTTGATCTCCAGCTCTGCTCTGTTGCAACTCACCAGCAAAACCCACTGCCTTGACCCAGTCCTCTCCTCCAACTGCTGTCTGTCAGCCTTCTCCACCTCATTTCTTCCTCTCTCAGACCATCATCTGATGATTTTCACACTAAGCCAACCTTCCCACAGCCTCGTCCAGACACCATCAACACCTTCAGGAATCTTTGGGCTGTTAACTCTTGTATCCTGAAAAACGGGATATCAAACAAATAAAATAAATTACAACATCATACTCTTGTCTGCTTTAGACACCCTACCCCTCCCTTTACCCATCCTGTAAGGTGTACCAAACCCCAGCCTTGGCTCACCCCTAGAATTTTCTTCCTGCGTTCCTGTGCCTGCTCTGCAGAATATCTCTGGCTAAAATCCCAATCCCATGTAGATGCCATACTTTTCAAATTCATGCTGGCCTCCTTCCAGTCTGATATAGTGCACTTGCCAAACAAGACTGGTACATCCATCTGTCTTGAGTCCAACCCTTGCCTTCTCTTTGTCACACTCAGTTCCCTACTCAAACTTCCTTTGCCTCACTTCGTTTCACTCTCTGCCTAGACTATGGCTGACTACTTCCATGACCAGATTCACAAAATTAGTCTCATTCTTAACCATCACATCTACTTTCCTCTCCCCCACTTCTTTCCTATCCCCTTCCCCAGGCCTCTGCCCAGTGGAGTACCTAAAGTATTTGCCACCCGGGGTGGATACTTCCTTTGGCACCCTCCCCCCCCCTGATTCACTTCTCCGTCCCTCCTGCCCCCTCACTTCTCCGTCCTCCTCCCCCCCACCCAGTGATCCCCAGTTCCCCTCTCCCTCACACAGGGTCTCTCTCTCGCACACACTTTCCCACACCCCTGCACACAGGCTCCCTCCATTTCTCTCTCATATATACACACCCCTTCACACAGCTCCTTTTCTCACACACAAACATGTACCCTCACTCCCATACACACACACAGACATAGTCTAACACACACATAGACACAAGCACACTCTCTCTCACCTCCTACCCCGCTCCCCATCAGAAGCACAGCAGCAGTTTCCTCCTTCAGCCCCTGTGACAGACGGGGACTCTTCATTTTTCTTGAGGCAGCACAGGGACCGGTGTGGCTCTACTTCCTGCATCTGCGGTGGGGAGGGTGGGGTGCAGCACTGTCGCTCTTCTTCCTGAGTCGGTCCGCAACTGCATGACCTTTCCTTCTTCCAGCCCCCGCGGTCCCACCACTTCCTTTTCCGGGTCACAGGGGTGGGAAGAAGAAAAAGCTATGCAGTTGCTGGCTCCAGAACTGTGGCGTTCTAGGTGGCCGTTCTGTGCTCCTACCGCTCACAGCCCAGAGGCCTCCCTCTTCTTCTAGCGCAAGCGGGATGGACTCCACTTGCGGCCGCCGACCTCCCGACTGTCACCCAGGGCAGACTGCACCCCCGCACCCCACCTTAGTACGCCACTGCTTCTGCCACCCTCTCCTCCTTTTCTGAAGTCACAGTGAAGGAAACTCCATCTTCTCTCCTCCTCCAAACTCACTACTTGGTCTCATCCCGTTGCCACTGCAATCATCCTTCTATCTGTCACATCCCTCAGTCTATCACTTTCCACTGCTACTGTTCCTGCTGCCTTCAAAGATAGTGTGATCAAAACCTCACTGGTCCCTACCTGACTTGCTAGCTATTATTCCAGCTCCCTCTTTCCTTTTGCTTCCAAACTACCTGAAAGTGCCGCTGTCTTGAATTTTTCATCTCAAGCCATTCTTGGTCAACTCCAGTCTGGTTTTCACCCTCAACATTACACAGAGATAGCCCTTGCCAAAGTCTCCAGTGATCTGTTTAGCGCTGAAACCAAAGGCCTTTATTCAATCCTTAGCCTCCTTGACATATCTGCTGCTTTTGACACTGTTGATCACCACCTACTCCTTGATACTGTGTCCTGCCTTGGTTTTTTTCTTACCTCTCCTGTTGCACTTTTAGTGTTTTCTCTGGTGGATTCTCTTCTACGCTGTCCCACTGTCAGAGGAACCTCTGTGCCTCAGGGTTCTGTCCTGGGCCCACTTCTCTTCTCCTTATATACTAATTCCCTTGGGGCTCTGATTTCCTCTCGTGGTGTTCAATACCTTCTTTATGCTGATTCCCAGATTTACCTTTCTACACCAAACATTATCAGGAATCCAGTCCCCCCTCTCAACCTGCTTGCCTGATATTACTGCCTGGATACTCCACCACTATCTTAAACTAGACATGGCCAAGACAGAGCTCCTTATCTTCCTCTCATCTTAAGCCCACTTCCCTTCTTCCTTCTTTATCCGTTTTTGTAGATAACACTGTAATCCTCCCAGTCCCCTCAGCCCTTAACCCTGGAGTCATCTTTGTCAGCTCACTCTCTTCTCTACGCATATGCAAAATACTACTAAAATTTCTCTGTAACAGCACCAGAATCCCATTATTTCTGAAGAGACCACCAGAATCCTTATCCACACTCTCATCACTTCCTGCTTAGGGCTACTCCAACTGGTCTCCCAGTGAGTCATCGCTCTCCACTACAGTTCATCCAAAATTCAGCTGCTCAACTCAGGGTTGTATCTGGTTTATTATCTGGAGTGATAAATATCCACACTGTCTGTTGTATTAATATAGATTTGTTTATTTCTCCTCGATTTTTTATTTCCACCCTTCTGGTTGGGGATTATTAAGGGAGAGAGAAGATTTATATATATAAACTGTGTAAATTATTTTATTCTTCATTTTTCTTTTCTGTTTCTCTCAATGTTACTGTGCAAAGATTTGTTGTTTGTATAATTTAAAATTTCAATAAACAGAAAGTTAAAAAAACCAAACAGCTGTGCACCTTATCTTTTGCCAAAGTTGCAATACCCACATAACCCTGCTTCTTAAATTACTGCATTTGCTCCCTATCCATTCCCGCATACAGTTCAAGCTCCTCTTACTCACCTGCAAGAGCCTTTACTCTGTAGCTCCTCACTACCTCTCCAACCTCTCTCTACACCCCTCCTTGTGCACTCTGCTCATCAGGCAAATCACCTCTATCTATGCCCTTCTTCTCTACTGCCAATTCCCAACTCTGTGCTTTCTACGTGGTTGCACCTTGTTCTTGGGATGGACGTCTGAGCTGATGCGTCATGCTCCCTCTCTTGCCTTATTTAAATCTTGTCTAAAAACCCACCTTTTTTTGAGGATCCTTTTAAATCTTAATCCCTGATTGTCCTGCTTACAGCCTCATTAATTTTTAACCGTCTTCTTAATAAATGAAATTTCCAAAGTCTCACTTGCCCCGTGTGTGTGTGTGTGTGTGTGTGTCTTGATTAGATTGTAAGCTCTACTAAGAGCTTACTACAGCACTATGTACGTCGAATTGTGCTATAGAAGTGTTTTCTAGTAGTAGTAGTTGCATGCCCCTGACTTGACTGTCGCTGTAAAGATTGGAAAGGGAGATAAAATAGCAAAAAGAAATCCCTGGATGGTTGTGAATGAAGAAGGCTTGTGGTGCCGTAGCTCAGTCGAAATTTGGTTCCAATTGAGTTGGAAACCCAAAGCAGTAAGAGGAATAGCTTATTAGCTTATATTGCAAAAGAAGTCATGTTAGGGTGGATGGCGAAGGAAGAGATGGTGGGTGGGAGAATGTGATTTAGAGGCAGGTGGAGGTGAAAGGAAGAAGTAACCGGGGGAGGGGGTGGGGAAGCACGCATTCAACATTTCCTTGGACTGGGAGTGTCTTTCATAGGTGAAAGGAGGACATGGTCTGTCATTAAGAACACAGGAAGTGCTATACTGGGTCAGCCAATGGTCCATGGAGCCCAGCATATCCTGTCTCCACTGGTGCGTGGTATGCCGTACTTTACTCACCAGATAATATTAATGGGGAGATCTATGCTCTCTGCCTCTTAGCTCCTGGCAGTAAGAGATGGTATTTCCCAAGCCCACCTGGCTATTAGCTGTTGTTGCACCTGTTCTCCAGCTTGTCCAAATCTTTTTTTTTTTTTAAACCCCATTGTACTACTGGTCTTGTCTGCTTCCACCAGCAACAAATTCCACAGCTTAATTGTGCGCTGACTGAAAAATATTTTATTAAATCTGTTTTAAATCTACTACCAGATTCAGGGAGTGTCCCCCAGTCTTAGTGTTATTGGAAAGGGTAAATAACCGTTCCCTATTTACCCATTCCACCCGCTCATGATTTTATAAAACTTTATCATATCCCTTCTGTCACCTCTTCTCCAGGCTCAAGAGCCCTAACCTGTCAAATCTTTTTTTTTTTTTCATAAGGGAACTGTTTCATACCCTTTAACATTTTTCTTCCCTTTCTCTCTATATTTTCTAATTCTGCTGTATTTTCTTTTTCTGAGATGGGGGCGACCATAATTGATTGTAAATACTCAAAGTGCAGTCGTACTGTGGATTTGTACAGAGACATTATGATGTTGTCAGTTTTATTCTCTGTTGTTTTCCAAATAATTCCTAACATTGCTTGCTTTTTTTGACTGCTGCTGCATACTGAATTGAGGATTTCAGTGCTTTGTCCACACTGAGTCCAGACTCCTTTTTTTGCGTGGTGACTCTGAATGTAGAACCCAACATTGGATATATATGTAATGTATAGTACTCTGCCGGGTTGGTTGTGTAATTTCGGGGGTTGGGGGGGGGGGGTGAACAGATGGTCTGTTCTCTGATCAAATCTATACAGTAGAAGTGTCTAAAAAATGTGGAATAAAAGTGAATGGAAAATGCAATACTAGACCAAAAAAAAAAGAGAAAATGGTACTTATCTGTTGACAACTATTAATTACCATAAAAGTTAAAAAAAAAAAAAAAAAGATACTGAAAACTGAAGTCAGAAAATTACTGGGAATTTTAAACTTTATTATGCTATTATTTCATTGGCCCTAATCATGTGATCCACCTGACATGTATTATGTCACTTTCTAATCTAAGTCAGCTTGAGTAACTGTGGGCTCTTTTTTTTTTTCTATAGGATCTTGGGTCACAGTTCAAAGCAGGTTGCACCTGAATTATCCAACTTGACACAGTTACGTTATGAAATTGTACTGTGCCTGCAAGTTCAGGCTGATCATTTAAATCACAGCGCTGTACCCTGGTGATCAGCATTCAGGTACAATAAGACCTTGCCACACAAAGAGGATTCATTCCAAGTGGGCACCTGAGGCAGTGGGTGATAGTGACTTGCCCAAGGTTACAGGGTGTGTCAGGGGCAGCAGAAGTGGGATTTGAACCCTTGGCTTCCCTTGCTTTTCAGCAAGGTGCTCTTCCTTTCTCAGCTGCCCACGTTTATGAGCCCTGATGCACTCAAATATGGTTTAAAATGTTAGCAAATAAAGCACATTGCTGGGGTTTTGGCAGACAGCACTGATGCAGTGAACACTGGCAGCTGCCAATACACAAAATTAGTATTCAATTATATTTCTCAGATAGCTGGAGGCCGCCTCTTCTGTAACAAATGTGCTTGATTTGACTCAATCAGCATTACAGGACACATCATTATCGGAATCATGTACAACAAAGAGGGTGACTCGACTCATCTAAGAAAGTGACATCTGTCCACACACACCGTATAAGAGAATTACTGGATTTAAGGAGTCCATGTTGAAGGGTTTTTTGTTTTGTTTTTTTTAAATCTGATCAAAAACAAATTGTATTGTGGTGTAGGATACAAAACTCAACTGAATCATACTCTTCCTATCTTGCCAAGTGAAAATTTGCAGAGAAATGGGAGACCTGGCTGGGTAGCATTTTGTCTCTTGTTTCCCAAAAGGGATGGAGCTGATAAAAGCATTTTGGAAACTGAGGACTTATTTACTAAGATTATTGACACAGCAATTTCAAACTTGAGCACCTTAGTTCTTGGTTCAAATCCAACTTTGCTTGGTGACAGTGGAAAGTCGTCATCATCTGAAAGCTGTTTAGTGGCCTCTGTGACATGAGTTTATGGCCTGTTTGGTTCCCAGCGGGATAGATCTTTGCATAACTAAGTGAAATGCCATGCCTGGTCCTAATTTGACAGCCTTATCACTCGCTGTAGATGGATTGCTGATGGAAGATAGGAGGGAGGCTGAGAGCAAATACATTTTTACTGAGAGTGGACACCTGGTGTCTTCTACCAGCATAGGTGGTAAGAATGCAGTCTGTGACTGAATTCAGGCATGTTAGGGCCAGATACAGAGTGTGATTAAGAGGTGACCGGAAATGAACTAGAGTCCATGGTGATGGTTGTGCAGACAGGGTGGACCAAGTGGTTCTTACCTTCTGACAGCTTATTTTATTATTTTTTTTGTGTACCAAATACTGAATATGTTTAGAGATTGAATTGCCCTATTGTCTCTAGAGGTGGTCACTTCAAAGCCAGGTTAAGTCAGTTTTGGCAGGGCCACATAGGGACACTTGAACAAATGCAGTGCCAGTCTGCATAGGTCAATTAGATGTAACAAGAACCTCTATCAGTATAACCCCAGCCTAGCAAGAGACTGCAGGAACAGTGCTTTGGGTCGTGGTGAAGGGGTGTGTGGGGGGGGGGGGAAGGAGGGGAGTGATTTGTGATCCAAAGCAGGAAGAGAAAGCTGTGCGGAATATCATGATGGTGAAGATTACATTGGATTTAATATTTATATCTCACTTTTTCAAGATAGCTCAAAGCACTTACAGCAATAATAGAAATCACAGCCTTTTCAAATAAATCTAAGATATTAACAAATCAAAAAATACAAGTAAAATGCATACAATAAACTATTAACATATCCCATTATAATAATAAATTGAGCCCAATTTTCCCAGTAACTAAAACTTACCCCATTTCCACTGCACTCTCACACAGAGGGGAGGGATCACTAAAGCTCATTCCCTGCCCCTAACTCTCATAAATGTTGGGAACAGTGGCGTAGCCAGAACTGATATTTTGGCAGGGTCCAAGGTTAACCTGGGTGGGCACTAGGCAGAGGGTTGTCAGCATGCTAGTTATACTGTTATCAATAAACTCTTCTCCCACAGCACTCTCTGCTGCAATGTTCCACTCGCCCCCTCAGAGAGAGAGAGAGAGAGAGAGAGAGAGAGAGAGACACTGCTGGAGATGAGGAATTAAAAGAGAGACTGCTGGGACAGGTGGGGCGATGAGAAGACTCCCATCCCTCACTCTGTCCTCTGTAGTCTCCCTCCCAATTCCTGCTCATCTCCACCAGTCTCTCTCTCTCTTAAGTCTTAACCCCGCTCCCCCTTTTCCCTTAGGACAAGAGCCACAAACAGGCCAGGTTTGCAGGATATCCGCAATGAATATGCATGAGAGATCTGCATGCACTGCCTCCGTTGTATGTAAATCAATCTCATGCATATTCATTGGGGATATCCTGAAAACCAGGCCTATGCTTGCCTGTCTGATCCGGACTTTGCCTCCCCTGCCTCAGGACCTATCCTGTCCCCAGCAGTTTCTCTCACAAATCCCCTTCCCCTTCTGCTTTTGTCTTAACTGAGCACACTGCTGAGTCTTCTCAGAGGTGTTAGTTGCTATTTAGCAGACTCAAGGAATGGTTCAATAGGGACCCTGCCAAAATTTTGGCAACAGTGGAAGTAACAGTCATCCTCCTCCCATCCCCCCCGAGAATGATGCTGTAAAACACATAATTGATCATACTTTTAAATATAAAGCTTTAGCTGAATATTCAAATTCTGTAACACAAACTCGCTCCACTGCCAGGCACATTGTAAAGTACTACAAAACCACCGAAAACCCATAGAGCAAACTTAGCATCCCATAACAGCACCGACTCCCAGAACTCACCCACTGAGGACCCAGGGCCACGGTTCTCAAACCCGCTGTCAGCCAGGGGTTCAGAAAACTGATGCCGGCTAAATTGAGAATCCGTCTTCTGACCCGCGGGCCGATTTTGAATTTTTTTTTTTTAATTATTAATTTTTTTTTACTTTTGGGGCCTCCGACTTAATATCACTATGATATTAAGTTGGAGGGTGTATAGAAGAGCAGTTTTTACTGCTTTTCTGTACACTTTCCCGGTGCCAGCAGAAATTAAAATGTGCGGCTTGGCTGCACATTTTACTTTCTGAATCGTGTGGGAATAACTAATAGGCCCATCAACATGCATTTGCATGTTTCGGGGGGGGGGGGGGGGGGGGGGGTTGGCTGCACATTTTCGATGCACTATTATCCCTTACTGTATAAGGGGTAAAAACAGCGCGTCGAAAACGCGTGGCCAAACCGGGGCTAAAGTTGCGCTCGGCTGAGCGCACCATACTGTATCTGTCTGTAAATGTGGTGGCATGTCCTTGGGTCCTGCCATGATGCCTTTATCTTATGCCACTCCATCCTCTTCCAGCAATTTTGAAGAGGACCAGAATGACAGAGGATGTCTATTAGATAAGTATTCCTTTTATGGTATCTACCCCCTAAGCCTCACAATCCATCTATTTCACATTTACATACTTTCACCCACTTGAGCCAGTGTAGCCAAGCAAACCAAACAGGAGACAACTGTGGTAAGTGGAATGCTACTACATGGTCATGTGATCTCTTCTGCCCAATCAGACTTCTTCATTTCTACGTATCATTTTCTGAACCCCCTAGTAACAGCTCAGTCAAAATAATAGTGATAGTAGGTTTAAAACTGTGAGAATAATTCATTCCGTAATTTTTCTCCTTTGGGGTAACTAAATATACAGTTTTTTTGTTCTTTTTGTCATTTCTGTGCTTTGCCTTGGGAATACGCATACTGATGCCATTACAGTTAGCAGTTGCTTGTTAAGAGAGGTAAACTCAACAAATCTTACTTTTCTAAGAATCTCAGCTGCCCTTCTGGTATTTCGATTTCCTGTTGAGCCCTAATTAAAACAGCACAGTATCATATTTTTTCCCCCCCCAAATATTTAATGTGGGAGAACTAGGTTGAACTGTCAAGGTAGTGATGTACACCTCAATAGCTGGAAGCCTGGAGAAAAGTAAGCAAATTGGCAGATCTACAGATTTGTCCCTCTAGCAAGCCCTAGGGCAGCCAGCTTTTGGTTAAAACCAAATTAAGAAAGTCTAACCTTATTTTCCTTTTTTCAATTTCAAGTGCACTGGCTTTCACATGGACACTGCAGGGCCTCCTGTGCCTTCTGTCAAGTTAATGAATATCAAAACTGCAAGATTGGGTCAAACTTAGGGTCTGTCTAGTTCACCCTACCTTCTCCCTTCCTTCTCTCCTTCCTTCCTGCCTCCCTCCCCCCTCCCCACCAAAAAAAAAAGAAAAATGCTTGCTTAGTTTCCTGCCTTCTTTGCATACACTTGGAGGATTGCCTGCATGACCTCATTGCCTCCATTTATTAATGTCCATTGAACAGCGCAGAAGAATTTCAGGCTTATTGAGCACATGACCGAGATCCACAGTTTCAGAAGGATTTCTATTATCTATCTGTAGCAAAAACGCTTCTGGAGCAAGGACCCAGGGTTCGTTGCACTGCCCCACATTAATCTGGTTCAGCATCTGCTTGTAGACCTGAGGCGAAAGGCAAAGTTACTGTGCGGGAACAACACTCTGGAAGTTGTCATTGCTGTTTAAAAAACAGATGTATGATGCTTTAAATATTTTCTCTCTCGCTAATTGTTTCTGTCTGTATTCTTTTGGAGAATTTTAAAGCATGAAAATCTCTGGAGAAACTAACTCATTTTAAGGGGAGGAGGGCTAATCTGTGCCATCCTCACATGACTCTCGTCCACTGACTTATGTTTTGCCAGTCTCTTCCAGAATTCGAATTTATAATGAAAAGTAATCTGCATTTTTATGCTCCGAGTCTGATCATTCATAACCGACTGCCAGCTGTCCTGAGTCGCAGCAGGCAGGGTGGTCTGGTCCTGGTAGCATCTCTTCCTTCTCAACGCTTCCTACGTGTAGCTAGCTACCTGAGCCTGCAGAGGTCCCTTTTTTTTTTTCCCACTGGCAAATTATCATGCAGAGACAAAAGTGTTTGGGGTAACTTTTCAGGCCTTGGTGGAACCGTGCCGTTCATGCCGTGCTTCCTGTGCCAGAGAGTTTTTCCCTCAGCGGAGGGGCGTTCTGCAAACCCATTCTACGTGGGGACATGCACCGGTTGGAAATGTTTAAATTGGGTCCCTTTTTGAGAAGGGCGTCAGTAAAATAGCGGTGTTCATATCAGGACATATTGGGAATTAAGATTAATGATTTAGGGCAGGCTCAATATAGCTGGGTGGATAGCCTTACCAGAGCTGCAACCTATGTCCCCTTCCCCCCTTGGTACCTTGTTCCTTCCATAATACCTGTTGTGCACTTAACTTTCACTCTCTTGAGCCCACAAACTGTTTTTGATTTTTCTCTTTTTAATCTTTTGCTGTCTTTTTGCAAAGCGATCCATCCATTTGAAAGGCAGATTTCTAGCTACGACGCAAGCCTCTGGTTAAGCAGTTACTGCTTAACCAGCCCAAGCGGAGAAGCAGAAGGGGAAACGTAATTTGGACAAGGTTTATTTGTATGATAGACAGAATGATTTAAAAAGTTTTTTTTACATTTTTTCTGTTTAAAAAAAACAAACTGTTAATGCATTAGAACTGAAGGTGGGGAGAGGTTGAAAATAGGCAGAGAAATTATTTGCAGAATGAGATTCTGAATTTCTTCAATACACAGATACCATTTCAAATTAAGCTACTGTTATCTCTGCTTTTTTTTTTTCATTGAAGTTTATACAAGGCGCAGCGTCTTGAAATAAGCATCAGTATCTTCCACTGTGTACGAAGATGCATATATTACAGTGGCTTGGTTTCTGGTTTTGTTTGTTTTTTTTAAGAAATTAGGTTTTCCCAGACCACATCTGGGTGTGTAACTAGAGGAGGTTCAGGAAGCAGGACATTACTTTGTGGGTTTTGATGTTCTCCTGTGGGCAGTGTTCCTAATTTTAAGCGGACAATAAATTACCAATTTAGAACTGTGTTGAATTCAGACGTGCCCTGGGGGGAGTGGTGCTTCCCTGAATAAGATGTGTGTTTAATAAGAATTAACTAATGGTGGTTTGTTTTTTTTTTTTTTTTGGGAGGACCCTGGCTACATCAATTCGCCCTGGAGCAAAATTTCCGAATCTGCTTTGAGTTGTCAATAACAGGAACGATTACGCTCTGCGACTGGTTGGTCGTGTAATCCCCACCCCCATGGTAAATAAAATGATGAGAAATACTGACTATGGGTGAAAGAGAGGTCAGACCTCCAAACTTATTTTGTGGATTCAAAAATGTGGGTCATGCAGATGGGTGAAGCATGCCTGGATAGAAACAGTAGGGATAGCTCAGGTACCTTTGACTGGTGAGGGAGAACACCAACCTCCTCCACTCCATGAATCCTGACCCCCTTTAGCATTCCCTCAGTGCTGGCACAAAAAAAACACCAAAGCAGATTCGCATCACGCTCGGGTAATCCCAAACTCTCAACTTTGTTTCTGGTTTTCCAGCCAGTCACGATATAGTGGGATCGATTAGGGTACACATGTTATCACTGAATAGTAATAGCAGTAATACTCAGAATTCATGGAACACAACAGCCAGAGTAAGCCTCCCCCATATAGTATACTATCGGGCACCCGGAATCGCTAAGCCTTCACTTGAACAGGAATTAATTTTTAGACTCGCCATATCACTGGAAGATAGGGCTTATATTTCTTACAGTTCCACGTACCCAAATTCTCCTATCACATTCCGACCCTCCCCAACACACATGATGGGTACAGTACTCCCCTCCGATTCCTCTTCCATTTAAACACTAGACTCCCATCCATATGGGATATGAGGATTACAGTCTTAGTCTACTTGCAGCTTCTTTTGCCACTCAACCTTCCACTTGGATTTCTCCACTTCTCCCATCTAGTAACAGGCAGGTCACCCTGGTATCCTCCCACCTTTGAGTCCTTTGTGGGATACTCCTTATAGCAGAATAACCCCTTCCATGTGCCTTCCTCCTATCTCTTTCCTCAAGGGCAGGAAATGCCTGTTCTCCACTCTCTTGGCGTTGGGCCTTTTCCCTTGAGGGAAAAGCTCCTTCAGGTCCCACTGTCTGCTGGGATAGTCCCGGACCCACCTACCTGCAGGCTGGCTACTCCAGATCTGCTACCTCCTGGAGGACCCCCTTCTCTCTCTAACTCCATCCTAGAAAGAGGGGCCACTCTCACCAAACTGACCCAGGCTTTATACCTCTCTGGGACACCTCCCAAACAATCAAAGCCCTCTTGAATTTAAGGGGATACCACGCCACCAGAAGCACCATCTCTGATACCTTTCCCACCACCTGCACTGGACCCAGCACCAGCCAAGGGCCATCCAGTGGTCACTTCATGGAAATATGGCTTCAGCATTCAACAGCTTTCATAACTCTTCAGGCAATGGAATTTCTCCCACCTGAAATATCTCGTGCGACTACAAGGAAAAAGGACAGACATTTTGGCGTCTCCAACACTAGGCCTAATTTCTTTTGGGTGGCTAATGGGTGTAAGACTATGAAGACATTACTTGGCATGTGTATACGTGTGTGTGTGTGTATGAAATTAAATAGCCCATTGGTGCCATTTGTAAATGGACAAATCCATTTGACTGGGTTATTCTAGTCCTGTTTTTCCTAAAACATTACTGGAACAAAACAACTTATTCTCCAGAACAATAGAAGTACACATTTCTAGTCATTTTCCTGTCCTGTATTAGGCATCAACATGTTGTTAAGGTGTTAGGAAGACATCTTAAAAAAAGATTTTAACGGTTCTTGTTTTTAGCACTGTCTGATTAGGGAAGACCACGATAACTGGGTAAACGTCAGAAGATAAAATGTCAAGGACTGCTTGGTGCAGCCAGTCTTCCCAGTTACCTAGCTCTGCTGTGCCACTGATAACATTGTACTTGCTCTTCCCTCTCTACATACTATTTGTAAATTCAGATTTTTATTTTTGGAACTAACAATGGAACTGCACTGCCAAGATCCCCACAGAATGTACAGTCTTGACAATGTTTTGTTTGTTTATATGAGAACGATCAAGCACAGACTGTGCTGCCTTTGGCTACGGGACGATTCTATTATAATAGTAATACTATGTACTAATTTTGCTAATATTATAAAAAAGTAAAATGATGATTCATCTTGAAATCTCTAATGCAGGCTCTGTATCACTGTAAAAACATGCATGCAGTATGTTAAGGACTTATATATAGCATGGTAAGCACATGGAGGCAATGTAATGAAATACTGCGTGTCACTCATAGTGCTTAAGGGTACTATTTTGACTTAGAATGACCTAATGTTTGAGAAATAGACTGAAGCACATTTAAAATAACATGAGTTAGTTTCTCTCCTTTTCCCCTTTTCCAGTTGGAGATTTTGTTTTGACAATGAATTTGAGGTAACTGACTTTTGATGCAAGCTCTTGATTCAGATTACCAAACCAATTGCTAGGTAGATTGTGCATTTTCTGGTCACTGGCCCATTTTTAATTTTTAAGCATAGACTGATGGAATCCAGTTTACGGTATTGTTGACAATGCTTCCTGCCAGTAGGGAAGCTTGGACAGAAGCAGCGGATTCACGGACAGTACCTCTAGAGCACTAGATCCCAAACTGACCTGTATAATCAAATTGGGTTTTCAGGACATTCACAATGAAAACATGCATGAGGTCTTTGAATACATTGGAGACCCATTATATATGCCATATGGATGACGGATACCAGAATGGTAAACTGAAAAGTGGGCACAGATCATAGTGATGACCATGCCTTAGATTCAAGGACACTGTCAAGCATAAACTTAAAATCTGTGGGGTAGACCTCACAGCTGGGAGGATGTGGCCTTAGAGAAAGTGAAATAAGAGAAACTGCTTTGACTGTCTAAAGTCCGGAAACCAAGCAAAAACAAGCACAAAATTCAAAGGAGAGAAGAAAAGCCATCTCTGTAACACCATCAATTGCAGGTTCCACCTGCATCACCTGGATTCTTGCTTGTGGATGAAGGTCTGGTCTTATGTCACTTTAAAGGACACAAAAACTTTAGTCAAAGGGAAATGCTAAAAGCTCATATGTCACCTTCGACGGAAGACTTAATCACCACCGTCATTCATGTATATGGATGAATATGAGAACTACTGGGTTTAGGCCATCAAGGGCTGTTTGACTTGTTTACTGACTGACTGTGGAGGAGACATGGCTGGCTCAGACCCAAAACAGAGCTTTTTCCTGTCTTGCCTCAGTGCCTTGGAATAAACTCCCAAAAGAAATTTGCCAGTTGAACAAATATTTAGCTTATCATTCTCTGAAGACCTGGCTCTCTACCCAAGTATGTAGACTATTATTAAACGGAGCTTTGTTGTTCGTTTTTTTTTTTTTTTTGCATAAGTTGCTGAAGGGGGCTTGTTTAATTTGGTTTGATGATGTTAGTGATTACGCTGTTTTATCTATCTTGTACTTGTTATGAGATAATGCTGAATTTATTTGGATTGATCATTTATATATTACCCGTATGAAACTGTTATTGCTGCTGTTTTGGTCATGTCTAGGTCACTATGGAAAAGGGTTTGTCCGGGTAACCTTTTGAAGTTACCCGGACAAACCCCAAGATTTCAGTATGCCGCCCTGCCAACTGGTTAAATTCTACTTGGGTAACACTTTCTCCTGCAAAATTTTAGCCAATTAAAAAAAAAAGAGGGATGGTGGGGGGTGGGCCGGGGCAGGACCTACATTTTTTCCAAATGGTGCCACCCCAAAGCTCCATAAAGATAAACTTAGGAGGATAAGTCTAGTCGATTAAATCACGATTGCTCAAGTTACCTAGGTATCTTTAGGGGGGAGGGATATTCAGCGGCAGACTTACCTGGTTTACGATCAAAATGAAAGTTGCCTGGCAAATTTCCCGTGTGCTGCACCATGTAATCTGCATTTCTGTTTGTGGGGATTTTTGTTTTTTTTTTTTTGGTTGTGCCTCATCACAAGTATTATTGGAAGTGATGAGAAATACATTGTCTCGTCCCAAGTTTCGTACATGTGGTGTATGCTACGGCACACCTCCGTATTTATTGCATCGCTAGAAATAACCAAATTCAGGAGGGAAATTGCACTTGCGTTTAACAGAGAAACTATTTGGAGGCAGACAGCTTGCAATCTCTATTTAAATGGAAATGTAAAGACAGTCACCGTAAGATGAGTGCGAACTGCTGGACAGAATACAGGGACACTTTTGAGAATGAAGTATTCCCAGAATCTAGCAAAGTGATGCAGTGATGTATTGATGGATGTGAGGCAGCACAAGCAAACTGTATCTAATGACCTGAAATGTCTGCCTGGAACATCTCCTGTTTATGCGGATTTCTGCAGCCTGTTTTCCACATCGTGTTCCCTGACTGTATTGATGATTTCTTCTTTATGGTTGCGTCTGCATTAAATAAAGCTGAGCTGTCATTAAGCAAGGCTGCCCAGGCCGCTTCCAGGATTTCTTTAAGGGCCTGTTCTTCCCCTGTGGGGATGAATGGGCCCCTCTTAGGGATATTTTTCTAATTAGCCCAGGTCGTTTACTTTGACGTAACTTTAATGGTCAGGGCTGGGGAAATTTGAAGCGGGAGGAAGGGCGCCTTTTCTGAATTACCATGGCATAAGTAGGGATTGATAACAGACAGGGCGTCCTTTTTTTTTTTTCAAAGGCGTAATTTTTCAAATCCCCGGCTAGGTCAAAGGTGCATGGGTACTTTTTTCTTTCTACCTGCATGCTGACCTTCAAGCTCTTTTTGAATGGGAAACGACCTGTGTAGCGGTTTCCCTTCTGAAAACTGATATTGCCTCTGCTTTTATTGCTGGCAGTGTCCGCGGGGGAGGGGTAGGTACTCTGCTTACCCTACCTCCCAGCACCCTGGGACTGGCCCTCTCCCCTTTTTCCCCACAGCAGCCCAACTTCTGGTTGCCCTTGTGAAACTCAGTGGCAAGATTTAGCTGCTGAGGTGGGGACGAGGGTTTACCTGGGTAACTCCCTTTTGAAAATTGCCTTGTGAAAGAATCTGATGCCCAGGATAAGTGCTGCCTTGGGAAGTGCAAAATCTAAGGCAGAGCTGTCTTCAGTCCCAGTGGAGTGACTTCAAATCCCTTTACTATACTTCTAGACTTCAGGGGACAAAACTATACATTTAAATTTGCTTCTAAAAGTAAAAAAAAAAAATCTCCATATACATATTCCTTCTTAATTCATGTGATTAATTTTCTTTTGGTCGTTTTAGCATTTCTTTTTGAAGTTCCAGTGGGACTGAAACACAATGCGGCAGCTTGCCACGATGGTGGTCCTTGCCTCAGGATGGGTTAATTGTGCATTAAAGGATTTTAGTCAAATCCTGGTGCTTGGCTACTTTTCACCACCATTCCATTTGCACCCGGAACAGAAAAAGTAGTATAGTGCCATCTTTTCTTAAATGCTAATTTTGTCACAGTATTTGGGGGCGGGGGGAGAAGGATCTGATGATAAAAATCTAACTGAAAGTGATAAGATTCCTGACTTTGGGTCTATAAAATCAATTGAATTTCTAAGGGCCTGATTTATTTTTTTTGTCGCTTTCTTTGTGTATTGGGGGTAAGCTTAATAAATTAAGCTTAAGTTTGTTGCTAGGGTTGACATTTTTTCCTGAAAAGTATGGGGGGGGGGGGGGCTGTTAGCAATTGCTGGACTTATACACACATGCATGTGGGTATCTCCCAACAACTACCCTCTTTTATTTGGAAAAGAAAAGATGTAATGCCATAGCCCCCTAAGAAAATGTTGCCAGATGACTCGGTGCCACCTAGGCCAGGCTGATTCAGTTCAGGATTCACTCCAGTGCATGCATGGAGCTGTAGTTCTGATTTTTATAGACAACTAGGAATTACATCCCCTCTGTCTTTTTATGACTGGAGTCATCAGCTGGCCCTTCCTTAAAATATCCTGTAAGATATTTATAGGAACAGTAGTTGAATTGTGGTGTTTGTATTTTAGTAACATAAAACATAGAAATGACAGAAAAGGACCAAATGGTCCATCCAGTCTGCCCAGCAAGCTTCCCATGGTAGTATCTGCTGCGCCATGCAAGTTACCCCCATGTAGCAACCAGTTTTGCGTGATGTGCTTTAGTGTGTGTGTAAATGGTGTCTGAATGCCCTCCGACTGTTTTTCTGTCTTTACATCTATTGCGGTGACATCAATTTGATTTGATTTTACTTTGTCTGGTGTATTTTAGCATGTCTTTCTCGACCAGTTATTTTTGACTCTGAGGGCCTTATTCAAAAAGGGCTTTTCCCTACTCTATGAAAAAAATCTTTGTTGCCAAAGAGTCTTATGCAGCAACATAGTAGATGACAGCGGGAAAAAAGACCAATTGGGCCACAGATTCTACTCAGTTATTCCTTCCCACGTTGCTTGGGTGCATTTCAGCTGCCAACTACAGAAACTTGACTGTTTATAGGAGGATATTTGTTATCCAGGTCAGTTTTTTCCCCTATTGATTCTGTATCATCCTAGAATGTGTTACGATTCTGCTCGTGGGCTTAGCTGCGAGCAGTCTCTCACCTCTCCGCGGCCAGCCTGCCTGCTCTCCTGACGCTGTCTCCTGCGCTCCACGGCAGTCGGAGTTGCTGTCATTCAGCCTGCACGGCCTGGAGGCCGCCGACACCGTTGCTCTTCCTGCGGTGGTCAGGGCTGCCGCCGTCTTGCTTCCACGTGGCCGGAAGGCCGCCGACGTCTTCCTTCCATGCGGCCCGGAAGCCGCCTTTGATTTGGTACTTACGTGGCATGGAGCCACCCCCAGACTCTCTTCCTGCGGCAGGAAATCTCCTCCGATGCTGGGCCCTGCTTTGCGGCCTAGTGCCACTTCCAGCTTCCTTCTTCACGGCATGGACGCCACTCTCCATGGTCCTGCCTTAGGCACGCAGCCGCGCATCTCTCTCTCTCTTAAAGGGCCCATGGTGGGAGTAGCCCCGTGGCCCCTCTTGATGATGTCATCCAGGCATTTCCACTTCAGCCCTATAAAAGGACCCTTCGCCAGTCCGCCTTCGCAAGGAGCCAGTCCGCTCCTGGACTTCTCTTCATCTCCAGCTTATTCAAGGCACTCCGTTCTTCATGGGAATTCCCTCGTCATTTTCTTCTGTGTTCCTGGTCTCTCGTCGGATCCCATGTCTTCATCTTCAGATGTCCCTGATGTCTTTGCCTTCGGATGTTCCTGATGTCCTTGTCTCTAGATGTTCCAGATGATCCTGCCTTCAGATGTCCTTGCCCTCAGATGTCCCTGATGTCCTTGCCTGTAGATGGCTCTGATGTCCTTGTCTTCCGATGTCCTTGATGTCTTTGTTTGAAGATGCCCTGACGTCCTTGTATTCAGATGTTCCAGATGTCCTTGTCTTCAGATGATCCTGATGTCTTCGTCTTCAGATGTTCCATCTCCAGGCATTCATTCCTTCTGGCTCCTCTCTTTGAAGCCTTGTCCTTGGATGTCCTTGGTTCCGGGTCGGCCCTAGCCTCCCGCCAGCATATCATGCTGTCAGTGGACCTGCCAAGATGCCACCGTGCCAGGTCACTGAAGCCTCTACTCCAGCTGGAACCTGTTAGGAGTGTTGCCCGGTCTCCACTTCATCCTGTTTTAACCTTGCTGTCATCTATCCACTCACCAAAAGTCTTCGTCCACCTAGTTCCCTTAAGCCTGTCCTGGTGCGGATGTTCCAAGTTCCAGGGGCCAACCTCTGCCCATCCAGTGGACCCTGCTGTCAGAGGACCTGCCAGGGCACGGATTGCACCAGGTCACTGAAGCCTCTTCCGGCTGGACCTGTCTTGAGCTGCCCGGATCCTCTCTTCATCTTCTTCTGTTTATCTTTTCATCCTGAAGCCTCAGCCTTGCCTTCTTGCCTAGTGTTCTTGCCCGACCGTGTCTCCAAGTACCTTCACCCAACTGTGTCTCCAAGTACCTTTGTCTCGACCATGTCTTCAAGTGTCTTCTTCTTGTTCCAGTGTCATCGCCTGTCCTCGACCTCTGTCCATCCTGTCGCATCTGCTGTTTCCAGGCAGCAGGTCTGAAAGGGCTATCGAGTGGCCGGAGGGCTACCCCAGATAGCAGCATTGCGTTGTTGGGTCTCTTCCGATGCGTTCAGGTTCGACAGAGGTCGGAGTTCCTGTCTTCAGCCTGTCTGCCTGAGCTTGGACATGCCTTGCCTGCCTCGACGCTTCCTCGGAGCTCCTCTGCAGTCGCGCCATGGTCCAAGGGCACACTAATCTCCCTAGAATTGGGACCGCTCCCTAGCATTCCCCCAACAGAATGTAGAGCAGATACATCCCAGCACGATCACTCTCCTTATCCTTGCCCCCACTAGCTTGCGCCAACCTGGCTTACCCCCTGGTATGCTGTTTCCACCAGGTTGTGCTTTCTTTATCTGCCCCTTGTTTTCTCCTTATCACTGTGCTGGACCATTCCCAGCCACCGGCTGTGACGTTGCAAGATGTGATTGACGCTACGTGGACGCCAGTTCAGCTTATGGATGTATGCTTTGGCATACCCGGTATGTAAATTATGGTATAAAGGATTTTCATGAATTTCGTGTGATGATGAAATTGGAGAAAAAGCAGATGTATATACTCCATTGAATTTTTGGATATCAGTAGTCTACGTTTGATTATATTGGAAAATTATATTGTGAAATTCAGCCTCCATGCATTTATGACACAAGTCCCTGAGGAAGCCCCATGAGGGGAGAAACAAAGATCTTTTGTTGGACAGTGATGTGAATTTGGTTTTGGAACGGAACAACGATCATGGCGAATATGATACAATGAAGATAAAGTTATTGTAATCTGACACATGCAAAATTCTGTATTTTGTTACATTGATTGTTAAAAACTTAAGAATTTTTTGCAATCACTATGTTCTGGAAATGTTTTTAACATGTTTTTAGGTGAGTGTGAATGGGTTTGAATGTGATAGTGAGTATTTTATTGTCTAGATAGAGTAAAGAATTAATAAAGTTTGTACATTATTCTAAAAATGTAGTATTCTTTGTTAAATATAATTTAGTCCATAGCCAAGCAAGCTCGCTCATTTCAAATGTTTGCCTTCTGCTGGTCTTCCTCTTTCCACTTTCTCCCTTTATCTCACCTACCCCTCCCCCCCCCCCCCCCCCGCCCCACCCTTTTGGTTTGTCCTCTCTCCCTAATTCTAAAACAGGTTTTATCTCCTCTTTATGGACCAAGCAATTTCCTCCTCTCTTTGGGCCTTTGCTTTTCTGTTTTTAGAAAGAAGTAAAGTAAGAAAAGAGCCTTTATAGGAATATAATTTAATGCACTGATAGTTTTGCTTTGAGCATTTTCAGAACCATTCCACTGTGCTTTCTGAATAGCACAGTAAATAGAGAGACGTGGAGAGAAGAGTTGCAATGTGTAACCTATTTCCATATCTCAGTGGGAGACTTGTTTGAAAGGTGAAGGAACATTACACATTTTAGACTAAAGTTTATATACAAGCAGGCTTGTAAGAATCCAGGGGGAAAGGATGTGCCTCTATCTGAGCAATGGATTATTTGTGAGTGGTGATAGCTTTAACTGGATGAAGTTAAGAATACTTAGAGCTGGCAAAGCACATGAGGTTTTCAGAGCCCACTGGTCACACCGCAAGAAAGCTTCAGTGTGGACCTGAAAGCTCATATACATTTTTGGACAACACTTGTGTTGATCTAGTAAAAACTATATCAACCTTCCAAGAATCCAGCTTTCTGTGGGTTAAATTGGGCTACTGGAAGTCTGCATTAACAGTCCATTTCTTACAATAGGTGGCCTGTTGCGGAGGTGGACCCTTGGCTACCGTCAGGAGGTGGAGCTGAACGGGAAGCGGAGGCTGACTGGAGCTTCGGCAATACCAGCCCTCATTCTCCGCAGGTTGAGCCCTTAGGTACCAGGGCCGGCTGGTCTTAGGCGGGCCTCCGCATGGTTGATCTTGGAGAGAGTCCCCAAGTTAGGGTGCCAGGAAGCAGCGGAGACGCAGGGTCCAAAGGAGCAAGGTTGAAGACAAGGCCTGGTTCCAGAAGCCCGGATAGAAGCAGGCAAGCAGTTAGGAGCAAGTTAAGTCCGGGCTTGCAAGTAGGCAGATGTCTAAAAAAGGACAAGTCTAAAACTGGCAGCTGGAGGCAGGGCAGGCAGCTGGAGACAAGGTCAGGTTCAAGCTGAAGTCAGGGCAGGCAGCTGGAGACAAGGTCAGGAACAGGCAAAGGTCAAAGCCAAGAAATCTGTCCAGAGCGTGGTCAGGAACAAGCGAGGGTCAAAGCCAAGGAATCCATCCAAAAGGGTAGTCAGGAATCAGGAAGCTGGAACTGGAGCACAAGGACTGGAACAGGAACACGAAGACTGGAACTAGGTCAGATACAGGAACAGGAACACGAATGAGCAGCACACGACAGGAAGCATGGAGACCTGTTGCCAAGGCAAAGACCGAAAGGCAGAGCCTACCTTAAATAGTAAGGCCTGGAGATATCATCATCCAGGGCTGCGGGAAGCTTTCTTACCGCGGCCCCTTTAAAGTCAGTGAAGGTGTGTGCGCGAGCGCCTAAAGCAGACAGAGTGGAACTAGGTGATGGCGGCGTCTCCCCTCGACGTACGTGGGGTGACCCGACTGGGACCGGGGGAGGATGCAGAGCTGCCAGAGGAGCCTGGGAGCATAGCAGAAGCGTGAGCACGTACCAATGCTAAAGAGGAAGGGCCAGGTCCGGAACCCGGGAGTCGGGGATGAGTAGAGCCGGTGTTGGGCCTGCCGCAGCTGAGAAACGCAACATGGCCATTCAGAAGGGTGGTTCTAAATGTTCATGGATGGGTACGTGTGTGTTTGTAGAGGAGAGGAAGGTTTGCCGTGGCTAGACAAATAGGGCTTGATTTTAAAAAGCATTTACTCCAGTAAGTGGGCTTTTGATAATTGCTACAATATATGCCATTGAATTGTCCATAGGATTTGCTCGCGTAAGTGCACTTTTCTCGAGTAAATGGCTTTTGAAAATTGCTATAATAGTTAGGGATGTGAATCGGGCTTCGGACGATTGAAAATATCGTCGATATTTCCAAAATCGTCAGAAATCGGGGGCTCCCCCAAAACGATAGGAAAACCCCACGATATTGATCGTGGGGGTTCTCTTATCGTTTTGGGGGAGGGCGGGAAAAACGGCACACAAACCCACCCTAAACCCACCCCAACCCACGCCGGCCATCCAGTGCTCCCTCCATGTGACAGGGGCCGGCCAATGGCATGGATACCCTGTCACATGGTAAGGGCAAATGCCATCGGCTCGGGCTCAGCCGATAAACAAAACTGCGATCGGGCCCGATGAAAAAAACCCCACATGTGAATCGGAACTGGAATCCGAACTGATTCCGGTTCCGATTCACATCTCTAACAATAGTAGTTACATTTGCATGTGTAACTCCTTTTGAAAATTCACCTGACTGGGAAAAGGGCCAGTATTCCAGTGTCTAGCCATGGCAAACCTGCGGCCTTGCTCCCCCAGCACAAACTCACGTGTACACACGCCCATGAACATTTGACCAGCAGTTTCCTGCAGCTTCCTGCAGCTTCCTTGGATTTCCATTTCAGTTGGAGTCAGTGCTGGGATCTGGCACCATGCCTTCAGCAGCTGGGTAGGTGGGAGTTTGTAAAACAGGGGGAGGATGTTGCAGGTGTGGTGGTGCTGGGGGGCGGGGGAGGGTGGCACAGAACTTCAGCTAGTTGGGAATGACGGGTTCATGGCACCGTAATCCAGCAGAGACTAGTTCCAACTGAAGACAGAAGAATACAGCCAAGCCCCCTTCTCCCTCAGCAAAAAAATTCAAATTTGCATTTTACAGTTTATTTGAGCATTCGCATATCTTAATATATGGCTTGTAACACAAAAAGAGTTTGATATTCTTGGAGTATACTTACTGGGATTAAAAAGGCCTTAAAACTTCTGTGTAGCTATGGATGCATTTACAATTATTTTAGTAAAAATGGGGGCAGTTTACTTTCGCTAATATCATTGAAAATGTCTATACCTGAGACATGCATGTGCATTGAGATGATCTAAATGATGTACAAGATAATGAGAGCTGCTTAGCATTCCTTATGTAAATCTCAGTTAAATAAGTACAGTATTTAATATAACAGGGCTCTATAGTACACTACACTAGTGGGTTTGTGTTTTTTTCCTCCAAAGTGATCATTTCTGTGTAGAGACGGAGAGCACTGTCACCAGTGCAGTTTAATAAGGTCCTGATGCAGGAGGGAGGAGTGGCCTAGAGGTTAGTGTAAAGGCCTGCAACTAAGATTCAAATCCTGTCTCCTGTCCTGCATCCCACCCCTCCCATTGACACTCCTTGCGACCTTGGGCAAGTCGCTTTATTTCCTGTTGCTTCAGGTACCCATTTAGACTGCAAGCTCTTTAGGATAGGGATTTATTGTACCTGAATTCTAATGATGTAAGCTGCCTTGAGCATCATTTGGAAGGTAGGCTAAAAATCCCAAAATGTAATAGTTTGACCTAGTCTTAATTTCAACATGTACTCCCAATGCACATCCTAATCTGGTGGCCTCTCACTGCATGAAAATAATCTTTATTGCTCCAGCTGTATTGATCAGGCTATTTTTTTGTTTGTTTAATTTTGGAGACAGCTGGCAACCCTGCAGGTGGTAGGCCCCCCATTCCTCTCTTCAACAGTAGGTAGATGATCCTGCCTTTTATTTCCTTCTGGATTTGGCAGGTGGTGTTTCTTTCAGTGATGAGTTCTGATGCCATCTTGTAGCTTCTCCAACCCTCCCCCCCCCCCACCAAAACATTAACACTCACTCTAGGTTGGAAAACGTGGCCTTACAGGGAAAACATTGTGGGGTGAATTTTCAAAGCTGCGCACGGGCGTACATGTGCGCGCGCTACCCGGCATGCACACATGTACGCCCGATTTTATAACATCTGCAAAATTGCCTGATCTGTACATCTAAATATATTTTTTCCCTGGCATTTTTCCCCTTCTTAAAAAAAAAAAATATAAAAGTAAAAAAAAAAAAACCCAAAACCCCAGACATACCACCCAGCTCTAAAAATGTTTGACTCTGTCCTGTGTAAATGTACATTTTTGCACACTTCTGGGTTTTACTTAATTGAGTCCTAAGTAAGCTGGTTCTGGGGCACAGCTTAAAATGCAAACATCATGCACTTAGAAGGAAGCGCAGCTGAGCTAATGAAGGACTACAATTTACATGAAAATGACAAGCAGAAATGTAAAGAGTGATAGGGGTGCACACAGCCAAATCTTTTCTGCCTGAGTAAACTTGATTTGAATGCATCTTGAAACACCGACTTCTCTGTGCTTGGACAATATTGAAAAGGTCAGGGAAGGCAATGTCAGACATAATCTCCAGCTGCACGACAAACTACTCTGCTGGAAATTCATAACGGTACATTACTGTAACTAGGGATTCACAGTGGCTCTCTGTATATTCTGCTTTCATCTAGGACCAACACAGTTTCTTGTTTATTTTTCTTTTTGAATATCTACTGCTAATATGTTTTCTTAACATACAACAGGGTTAAAGGATGTTGACTGATATTTTTATAAGGTGTTCTGGATAAACAAAGTAATCTCTGACTAATCTACACTCCATCCTCCATAGATATTGAGGCATGTAGACAGATGTCAGAGATGCTTTACTTGTAGTTACATGGTTAGTTAGGCTGAAATAAGATCATGGGAAAATATTAGCATGTTGACGAGTGCTACATCCCAAATGCTCCTCCCCCTCCCCCTTCCAGCCAGGGCCGGTGCAAGGGTATTGGGCGCCCTAGGCGACCCTTATGCTGCCCTCCCCTGGTTGCGCCCCCCCTCCCCCCTACCTGTTTCGGCGCCGACTGCTCGTGGCCCTGAGAAGCAAACAGTCTCTATTTCTCTTTGCTGCGAGCGGGATAGGCCCTGCTTGCGGCACTACGTGGCTGCTCTTTGGCGCCCCCTATGGCTCAGTGCCCTAGGCGACCGCCGAAGTTCACCTAATGGACTCGCCGGCCCTGCTTCCAGTCTATTAACACAGAGCAACACAGAAAGACTCCATTTCCATCCAGTTCCTCAATCCTATCTCTCCTGCAATTATCCTCTCAATCTGTCGCATCCTCAATAGATCACTTGCCGCTTCCAGCATGCTGTGATCACACTGCTCAAAAAACTTTTCACTGGACCCTACCTGTCTTGCCTAACTATCATCCCAACACTCTCCTCCCTTTTGCGTCCAAATTACTTGAGTATGCCATTCACCTCTGCTGTCTTGACTTTTTCATCTCAAACCACTCTGCATCTGCTCCATTCTGGCTTTTGTCTTTTACATTCCAGCAATCTTTTCTTGGCCAAGGGCCTTTCTTTACTCGATCCTTGTACTACTTGATCTATCCACTGCTTTTGACACCATTGATCATGTCTACTTCTTGACACACTCTACTTGATTGTATTTCAGGACTCTCCGCTATCTTGATTTTCTTCTTGCCTCTCCCATTGTATTTTTTAATATATCCTCTGGTGGTTCTTCCTCTAATACTGTTCTGCTGTCGCTTGGTGTGCCTCAAGGCTCTGTCCTGTGTCCTCCCTCCTTTTTTCTGTCTATAATTCTTCTCTCTGTTCCTTAATCTCCTCCCACGGCTTTCAGTAGTACTTGATATGCTCATACTTTCAATCTACCCCTCTACCCCAGAAATTTCACCAAGAATCAAGTTCCATATTGCAGCCTGCTTGTATGACATCACTACTTGGATGTCCCACCATCACCTTGATATGGCCAAGATGGAACTTTTTATTTTTTGCTTCCAAACACTTTCCCCCTCTTCCCTTTTCTTTTCTGTCTTCGTGGATGGCTCACTCATCTTCTCGATTTCTTCAGCCCAAAACCTTGGGGGTCATTATTGTCTGCCTGTCCTCTACACACACATCCAAAACACCACTAAAATTTGTCATTACTTCCTCTATAACATTGCTAAAATCTGTCCATTCTTTCCTGAGTATGCTACCAAAATGCTCGTTCACTCTTTTATCACCTTCTGCTTAGACAGCTGCTATTTGCTCTTCGTGGGCTTCCCATTGAACCATCTTTCTCCAAGACAGTCTATTCAAAATTCAGCTGCACAACTTATCTTCCTTCAACATTGCTATTACAGTGTAATCCATCTTCTCAAATCACTACATTGGCTCCATGTCTGCTTCCACATAGAGTTTAAGCTTCTCATTTGCCTACAAATGCATTCACTCAGCAGCTCCTTATTACCTTTTTTGTGAACTCCATTCATCCAGCAAGTTGCCCTTCCACCAGCTCCTGACTTCACGCTTTCCATGTTGCTGTGTTGTACGCTTGGAATAGACTTCCTGAGTTGGTGCATCATGCTCCCTCTGTGGTCATATTCAAATCCAATTTATTCTCTTATTTATATTTTATTGTGTTTTTATTATAATTTTTATCATATAATTTTTCTTTATGTTGTTTGCATTTTGTTTGCTTTGTTTTTAACCCGCTTTGATGCTTGGTGGGATAAGTTGTCTAATAAATCAAATAATAAAAACTCATCTTTTTTGAGTCTGCTTTCAAATCCTCACCTCTACAATAAATATACTTCCCTCAGACTTGTTTGTCATGCATATTTTTCTTGTCAACATTGTAAGCTCTGTGGAGCAGGGACTGTATCTGTACAGCTTTTTTTAATGTCTGGTAGTGGTTTAGAAATGATTAATAGTAGCAGAGGCAGAGAAAAGGAAATTAACTGAAGTAACTGGCAAAGAACAGCACAAAAAGCCGCTTCTAAAAAACACCCCTCCATACCCTCCATACCCACATTCCAGGCATTCCTACACCCTCCAGCACATACAACACTCTCTTCCCAGAAACACATACTTGCCCCCAGTACATCCACACCTACATCCCTCCCCCCAACAGAGACATGGAAAATAAATGAAGTAGCTTTTCAAGTCACCCTTCCCCAACACACACACTTGCCCAACAACACATCCCTTACAAACACAACTATACATTTCCAAAAATCCCATGCCCCATAATGTCTCTTATACATGCAGCCCTAACACACATTACCTTCTATAGAACCCCCCACACAAATCTATGCAAACACACATAACATCCCTCAATACACACTGACACATATATCCCCATGTATACATTCACATTCATGTACATAACTCCTCCACACACATCTAAATACCACACAGCCCACATACATGCCCTCACCACATCTGCTACCTACAAGCATACAACCCCTCCATAAATCCCTCACATCCATACAACTCCCACCCACCTAAGCGCACACTCTCCATTCATCCATATCCCCAGAATCTCTACCACACAAATTATACACATCTCCAAATACACCCTCCACTACCAACCCACCTGTCCATGCATGCACGTAGACATTCCCCCCATGTATACACCCTCATACATCTGCACCCTCCATTCTACCCAAACACACCCTTACTACAATCCCCTCCACAGCCACACTCCACACTCTACAACCACATACCCACCTTTTACAAATCTGTGTTGAAAAGCACTCCCAAAGTTTGCTCTGTATGCTTTCCATACTTATTAAAATTCCATTATTTTTGTTTCTATCACCTCCTCTGAGACCAGCACCAAGTTGTTTTATGACCATAAAACAGTGCCTTTGGCTATAAAACAAAATGGCTCCAGTCTCCATGCCAGCCAGAGTCATTTTCAGATTGGGAGCCAGTGAGGCAGCAGCACCTGGGGATTGCACTTGCCTCCTTCCCCACAGAAGGATTAAGAGGGGTTACAGGGGAAGGGGGTTTCTGCTCTTTTTTTGGCAAATAGTGCAATGAACCTGTAATGAGGTTTGAGGAGATGTGGACCCCTGGCCCGGTGAGGAGTTGGTACTGCTTGAGGAGACGACTCCTCAGTTTCCTCTGTCGGGTGGCGAGGCTGGATCAAGGCAGGAACTGATGGAGTCTTCGCCACTGGAAGCCCACGGTCCCCCTGGGAGGAGCCCATAGGGACCCGGTATGCTGGGACTTAGGTGGACCTTGGGAAGGTCGGAGGTTCGTGGGAACGGAGCAAGGGCCAGCTGGATCTTCGCCACTGGAAGCCTGCGGCCCCCCCTGGAGGAGCCCGTAGGGACCCGGACCACTGGGACTTAGGTGGGCCCTTGAGGATGGAAGACCTGTAGAAGTTCAGTCCGAAGTTGAATACCAGAGAATCACCGCTTGCCAGTCCGAAGTTGAATTCCTGAGAATCGCCGCTTGCCAATCCGAAGTCGAATACCCGAGATTCTTCGTTTGCCAGTCCAAAGTCGAGTACCAGAGATCCATCCAGGAACAGAAGCAGAAGGAAGGCTACCAAGGGAACCAGAGGACTCACAGGAGTGAGTAGACTCGTTGCCAAGTCAAAGGACAGGAAGAGGAAGCCTCTCTATATATTCCCCAGGTCTATCAGGCAGCTGAAACTAATTAGTGATCAGGACCCTTTAAGAATAGAGAGGAGGTGTGGCCATGCGCCTAGGGGAGGGCTGGCCTGACGCTGAAGAGGAGAGGTCGGCACGCGTGTCTGCCGTGCTGACCTGCCCAAGAGAGCATGCTCAGCCCAGGGAGGTTTTGGGCCTTCCCCGGGGATGTCTTCCTGCCGCCGTGGCGGCTCCGACAGCGGTCCCAGCATTGCAGCGAAGGTAAGCAGGGGCCAGCCGCGGGCAACCGCGACTGGAAACATTAAGAGAACCAAACCGAAAATCAACTTATCTATTGTGTTTTATCCATTTGGTGAAATGAATGCATATCCATACACTTTGCATTGTGGGACTACACCTTGTCTTTCATTGTGATCTATTTGTCCAACATGAAACAACAGGCATGTGCATTTGTTGCTCCATTAGTTTCACAGTGGTTATGTCATAATAGATTAGCATTAAATCTTGATAAGATTGAGGTGATGTTGCTTAGCCCGGTATGCCTCATACACTGCAGGAAGACAGAATCAGTATTCCCTTTGGAACATGGGTAAAGAACCTTGACATGTGGATTGAGTCTAATCTTTCTCTCCACATGCATGTTAAAGTGGTCGCAAAAGTGAGTTTTTAAATTATGTCTTTTGTCTCATTTGAAGCCTCTACTGTCTATTAGTGACTTCTGTACAGAGCTACTGGCATTAATACTAGCTTCTTTAGACTATGGTAGCTTTTTGTATGTTGGTGCCCCTAAGTGCTCAATTAGGGCACTGTAGATAGTGTAGAATTTGGCAGTGAGATTGTTAACTAACATTGATTTTTGGGAGATTATTACACCTGTTCTTTGTATGTTACATTGGCTTCCTAAGAAATGGTGGGTGCAATAGATTGTCACTAATGCAAATTATTAAATAGCAAGGTATAATGGCTGGGGAGTGGTTGTTTGCTAGATGACATTGTTTTTCTTAATTCCCATAGACAAACAGAAAATATCTTCTCATTGTACTTAGCTGATTTTCACATTTATTGTCCCAGTAAATTGAGTATATGAAATAATCAAGAACTAATAAAAATTGCAATGCAATTAAGAATAAGGTATAATGTAAACAAGGAAAAATAATACAAGTCTAATAGAAGATAAGATACAAGAAAGTATATGTATAGCATAAGTAAATCAAACCCAGAGAAAATTTCTCTCTCTCTCTATCCATATTTACAATGTAAAATAAATCTGCTCACTTCCCTGAGGTCATCCCATGAATCTCAGCAGTGGAGCAGTCCAAACTTAGAACTTGAGCACTGGCTCGTCATGAGCGTCTTGTGTTACTACCAGTACTGAAGTTTTGGCTTCGTAAGATGGTCTATATAGAATATCTGTTTTATCTGAGTTTCCCGCCAATAACCAGCCATCAGTCATTCTGTGCACTTTCTTCTTTCCCATGTATTCCAGTCCTAGGACAAAGGGGCCCTGCCAGGTGTTGGCTCAAAAGCTTAATGTAATGTGACCTATAGCTATCTCAGTAATGTAGATTTCCTGAGGGCCCTCATAGACTCACCACTAGCACATATAATTCAGTGGTTTCGTTTTCCAGAGAAGACCAAAAGTTTAGCAGAAAAAAGAAGCCAAACGTTTAACAAATCCTAAAGTTATATATTCACAATTTATACAGCTCAGTCAGTGGACCAGTTCTTTGGGATCCTAACTGGCCCTGCCCGTACAGCGAGGTTCTTCATATTGGGGGTCCCTGCCTAGTACACAAGGATTTGCCATGGATCACGCAGAGTTGCATGCATTAAGGTCTCTAGACCATGGATTCCTTGAGGTTTCCTCTATGCAACTAGCTCAACTGCCTGAAACTTGAGAGATGGCTTTTTCAATAGCGGGCCCAGAACTCTGGAGCACTATGCCAATTACTTTGTGCTTAATTACATGCCTGTCGTCGTTTAAGCATGCTTTGTCATACTTCTTCAGACTGGCATTTGAATTATAGGCAGTTTTGATTATTTTCAGCTTCTTCCTTGTCCAACAAGCACTGGAATGTTTTGTTTTTGTTTTTTTGTCATGTTTTAATTGTGATTCTATGTGAATTGATTATGGTAGTTTTTATTGTAACCCACTTTTGGATTAAAAATAAAAGTCTGTGGATACTTTTGTATCTCTAGTTCCTGCTAGTCCCAAATTTTCAATGGAAACTATGAAGGGCATTTCCCTTTGAAAATTAACTTGCAGGTCTTAGGTAACACAAATAGAATGGGAGAAACAATTGTAAAATTTCTGGGAATTTGCAATGTAGATTCTCTGCTGCAGCCAGAAATAAACTTGTTCTGTCTGTTTGAAATGAATACAGACAGTTCAAATTCCCAGTTGTCATGCTAACTTGTTTAAATACCACATGAGATACATTCCACATTAAGTAATATAATGATTTTTGGAAGATTTAGAAAGTCCATCTTGCTAAATGCTTCAGCAGTTCATTAAGATAAATTCATTTAAAATACTTAACAGTAAAAAGGTACAAGTTTCATAGTTATGGATTTAGGCCCTATTAAGATTTTAATTTCTCATTTGCCAAAGGTTCCACATTATACTGCAGCACTCTGTGGTGCTACATCCCTGTTTTCTAAATAGAGATTTAAAAGCTTAAACTTGAAGCCTTTTGATGAATGAATCTTTTGCTGAGCTAAAGGAGTAGCATCCCTCAGGGACATCTTCGGGAAGTGTTGCTGAGCTAAAGGAGTAGCATCCCTCAGGGACATCTTTGGGAAGTGTCGTGTTTGAATCAGGGCAATTGACTCCTGGCCTGTGCTTTTGCAGGAGGCCCTGAAGGTTGGCAACTTCTGGCAGACCAACTGGTATGCTGCCCACTAGTCTACCCATGGGTGGTGGGAGCAGTAGCAGCCCTTTTCCCCCGTGACCCTTTATTCCCTCACCACCCCTGGCTTCTTCAGCAGGAGGAGAACAGTGCTACTTACATGCATCTGAAGCATCATCTGCCACTATAATGTCATTTATATGAATTTAAATTTCTGAGATTTAGGGTAGATTTTAAAAGGTTGCGCGTGCACATGGACGCCCGATTGTATAACATGTGTGCGCTGGCACGTGCGCCGACACCCATGGCCTTCCCCCATTCTCAACCCCCTTCACTAACCTCCCTTCCGCTTCCCCTAACCTACCCACCCCCTAGCCCTAACCTAAACTCCCCTCAAAATTGTTGTTCTACCTGTTGTGCCTGCCTACGCTGGCAGCCTGCCGGCACGCGATCCCCAGCACAATGGCAAATGGCCACTGACCCCTCCCTGCCCCTTTTTCGAAGCCCCGGAACATACGCTCATCCTGGGGCTTTACGCACCAGGATGAGCGTATGTTTGGCCTTTCTAAAATAGGCCCAGTGCACATAAGGCCTCCTACGCGCATAAATCTAATGGATTTATGCGTGTAGGCTTTTGAAAATCTACCCCTTATAGTCTGCCTTTATAGCCAAGGTTAAAGAAAGCAGATTACATCAAACAACAACCAGTGAATAAAATAATCATAAAAGCAATACAACTTCATAAAAAATAACCATGAACATAACTCTGAACATGAAAACTAACAAAATACTCAAAAGATCATATAAAGCTATTAAACAATTAAACACACAAAGGCCACATCCACACTCCAAAACAATTAACACCCTGATCAGATAACCCTCAATCCATTAGTATAAATGGTCTAAAAAAAGAAAAACAAACCCAAACCATCTCCCATAATTCATACGACTAAGTAACTCACTATCAGCCACAGAATTCAGATGCTTGGTCTTCATTTTTCTTTTCTTTTTTTTTTTTTAAACACTAGTACCATCCATATTGAAACTAATATGACCATTCGGAAGCCTATTAATAACTCAAAAGTGAAGTCGTCCAGTTCCTTTGCAGGAGCAAAAAGTAAGTAAAAAGATGGGGCAGGCCTAGGATAGGGTTAGGGGTGGGTAGGATAGGGGAAGGGGAAGGGAGTTTAGGGTAGGGGGTAAGGAAGTTCCCTCCCAGTCTGCTCCTTAATTGGAGCGGACTGGGAGGGAACTGGGGAAGCCCGACGATGCATGGTGCTCAAATTCATGAAATTCTACCCCCCCCCCCCCCACCCGCTGTCCGGGATTTTATAACATGTGCGTGCCAGTGCATGCATGTTGTAAAATCGTGCATCCATGTATGCGCGCTGGGTAGCGTGCGCACATGGACGCACCGCGTTCTTTTTTTAAAATCTACCCCTTAGTGTGGTAATTTTTTTCTTATAGGACTTTATATCTTCCTTTAGTTTCCGAAACCAGCCATGACACTCTTCCTGGCTAGGCACTTCAGCAATACCCGCTCCCTGTGCTTTCTCGGGATCCACCATTTCTACCATCGTTTCACCGGCCTCCATTACCGGAATCGGGCCTTCAGAATCATCCGTCGATTTTAAGTATGAAAACTTACGAATGTCCATTGATTTCCTCTTTGTCACCATCAACTGCTACAGTTATTACTCTTTGGTAGTTATCGCAAGAGATTGTTATCCAATGCGAAAGATTAAGCTTGAGTTTTGCAAACCAGCGAGAGAGCCCCGGTTCATGCAACCGATCACTCCAGTGACGTCATATCCTCTGACCTGGTCTTCATTTTTCTATCCAAATCTGGAATTCTTTCAAAAACCCTTTCTAACCTTGGCTAAGCACCCTTCAGTCTTCTAGGACCTGCTGGCCCATACCTGACTGAAGCTGACAGAAGGCAAATGCAGATAAAAGGTACTATTCTCATCCTGTTAGTAGGATAGTCTTGTTGGGAGTGTGGTGAGAAGAGGAGGGGTAAAGAGGAGAAAAACACAGGAGGGGAGAAACCCCTGGGCCAGCTGTTTACCCTGGGCCCTGCACCCCACTAGAGCCATCCCTGGCTCCTCTAGCTCAGCTTGTAGGGAAGCCCCCATCTGTTAGACTTATAGCCATAGCCTTCCCTTTATGTAAAGGTAAACTTTTCCATTGATCTGGAAGTACATACAACAATAGTATGTGTCTGTGAGGCGATTGATGTATTGTGCTGAAGTATGAACTGAATCTGGAACGTTTGATTGTGTGTTCTGAGATATACAAATGTCATAGTAAGAATGCTGAACATTGAAAAACTTTAATACTGTGTCCCTTCACCCACTGGCTAGCAGAAGCCAGCTTGATAATGGCTGAAGACAAAGCCAGACAAGACTTATTCAGTTGAATACACAAAAGCTAAGCAATGATTACCTTAAAAGACAGATGAGACTGATTCAGTTGAATACACATCTAAAGGCTTATTCAATCATCTAAACCAATAGCCTGCAACACATAACCAACATTACTTCAGCTGGAGATACTGTAAGAAGAGAATGAATACAGACTTGTAGATAGTAGCCACACCCAGAGACCTGAGAGCTGCAGATTCATACAGTGATGCGGGTTCACACAGACAAAAAGCAACAGAGAAACTCCACATATCATAACAGAAGGACCAAGGAACTGCAAATTTGTACACAGAGACAACCACACAGAAGGATTCCTGCAGCTGAACTCTACAATACAGTCTGGCCATTTGCTAATATTTGGGACACATAAGTAATATAATTTTAGGCTCAAATATAATTTAGTATAATAACATCACTCTCTGAAAGTCATTTTCCTTAGAGGGTCCTGAGGGAGAATGCAGATATATATTAATAAATAGTAAGAAATGATACTATTATGAATGGAATATATAATTTATAATGTGTAAATAAAACTTCCTTTTAGGAATTCGGCACAAGAGAAGTAATTTTTAACCTGTTGGCACATTCTTATGGTCATAAATGTTTATGTATCTAATTTGTAATCATGTTCTCTTCAATTCCTTAATACAGGGAAGTGCAATCAATCAATCAAAACTTTTTTCTGTTTACATTTCTGTTAGAGAATTTCCTTCTATAATTACCTTTTCTTTGTAAACCACCAAAGGGTAATTATATGGCATCAAGGATATGTCCATCTGGTCACTTGGGAACGGCTACGAGTTGGGAAACTGCCAGGAGTATAAAAAGGAGGCCAAACTCCAGCTGGTTCCACTCAAACAATTTGGGGTAGATTTTTAAAAAAAGTACGCAGGATTTTATAAGATACACGCATAGCCGCGCGTATCTTATAAAATCCTGGATCGGCGCGCGCAAGGCTGCCGATTTTGGGCAGCCTGCCTCCGTTCCCTCCGAGGCCGCTCCGAAATCGGAGCGGCCTCGGAGGGAACTTTCTTTTGCCCTCCCCTCACCTTCCCCTCCCTTCCCCTACCTAACCCACCCCCCTGGCCCTATCTAAACCCCCCTTACCTTTGTCCCTAGATTTACGCCTGCGCGAAGCAGATGTAAATCTACACGCGCCAGCGGACTGCTGGCGCGCCGTCATCCGACCCGGGGCTGGTCCGGAGGCCTCGACCACGCCCCCGGTCCCGCCCCCGAAACGCCGCGTCGTTCGGCCACGCCCCCGACACACCCCCTTAAAAAACCCCGGGACTTACGCGCGTCCCGGGGCTCTGCGCGCGTAAATCGGGCAGATATACGCAAGCAGGGCTTTTAAAATCCGCCCGTTTATTTATTTATTTATTTATTTGTTGAGTTTTATATACCGTCATTTGGTAAAGCCATCATAACGGTTTACAAAATTTAAATTGTAACTCTCTTAACAATTGTGGAAAAAGTATAACAATGTGCATATTAAACAGTCCAAGTTCAAGTCCAGAAAGTATCATTATGTGAGAGGAGGGATTGTTTGTTCTGGTTGGAGAGAAGTTGTTTTGAGGTTTTTGGATGAAAGTTCGAATGGGAGTTAGGATGTTCAGAAGTATGAAGGTCAGTGTAGAATTTGCGAAACAGCAATATTTTTAGGTCTTTTTTGAACGTTTTGAGGTAGGGTTGGGTTCTCAGATTTTTAGGTAGGGAGTTCCAAAATTTAGGGGAGGCAATGGAAAAGGCTCTCTCTCTTGTTGTTGTTAGATGCGCATCTCTGATGATGATGTAACATTTGGCTGGTTGCAGTACGGTCCTGCGATCGGCTGCACTTACCCCAGACATCGCTGACCCTTCCAATGCGGCCTGGACATTGGCGCGGCAGGAACGTCCAGCATCTCCTCTTCCTCTGGGTGCACCATGCTGTTCCCTAGGACGCGCATGTGCACAACAGACAGACCTTCATAGGCCCCGGGGTGAGCAATACTCAGTGGTAATGACGTCAGCATGGGCTGGGGATTTAAATGCCAGCCATGCTCCCAGACTCTGCCTTAACAGCAGGTCTCTCTGCCTTGCAGGGCATATTGCTTTATATCCTGTGCTTTGCCAACTTGTCTTCTCGTTGTGCCCTTGCTCCTTGTCGCTCCTCTGCCTTGCCTTTTCTGTCCGCTCTATCTATATCCCTGTGTCTTGTCTGCCCATCTCTACCTGCTGCCTGATATTGACCCTTGTTATGGACCCAGACTGTTCTCTTGCCAGCCGCCTGGTTCAGACCTCTGTTGTGGGCATCGGCTTCCCCTTGTACTCAGCCTGTCCTGACCTCGGCTTGTACCTGGATCCCATCTTCTCGCTGCCAGCCTTAACCGCTGCCCTTACCTACACTCTCTGACCGTTCCTTTAGGGGCACTTGCCTAAGTCCTGCTGGCCCCTGGAACCCAAAGACTCAACCCATGGGGAATGGGGCTGGTACAATTGAAGCTCCAACTCCAGTCCCAGTAAGGGCATGTCCACCAGCTGTCTACATAGGCCTAGCAGGTTCGCCTGCCAGGCTGCGTCAACCACGCCTCAGCCCAAGGGCTCACATCAGTGACAATTTACAAGCAAAACCAAGGTATGGCGTAAAAGTTGCTTATCTCAGCAGTCTTTACAACAATCAAATATAAGCAGTCCTTACTTAGTCTGGCTTCCTACCTTTTCGGCATGACATCAAAGGCCAAGTGCCTCTGTCACCCAGAATATTCCTCTTGGTTCTTTAATGCATGCACTGAAATATGCTATTCGATTTGTGAAGCTTTGTGGGATTAACGGAATCTCTCATTTTTTTTCTACTTTTCAAAAATAAATTTTTATCCCTCCCCCCCCCCCACCACACATTTAATTTTCTCAGCTGAAATTTCTGCTACACCAAGGGGCAGATTTTAAAAGCCCTGCGCGCGTAAATCCGATTTTGGAGCGGCTTTGGAGGGAACAGGGAAAGCCATCGGGACTCCCCTAGGGCTTGGCGCGCGCAAGGTGCACAAGTGTGCAATCCCTTGCGCCCGCCGACCCCGGATTTTATAACATGCGCACGACTGCGCGTGCATGTTACAAAATCGGGCGTAGATTTGTGCGTGCCGGGTTGCGTGCACAAATCTACGCCTATGCCTAGGTTTTAAAATCCGGCCCTTAGTACATTGTGTTGTCACCAAGCATTGTTGTATTGTCACCAATTTTGTTGTGGCTTTGCTCAGTATTTTATCACATGGTCATGTGATAAAAAAAATTGCATAAACAGTTCGAGATTGAATACGAATCTGGCAAATTTCAACCTTGTTCAAGGATGACAGAATGGATTTCCTTCCGTCCCTCCTGCCTATTTCCATTAAGAAAATAATTTTAAAGTTCTACCAGCAGATTTGGGAAGCATTCAAAAGAAATACAATATGGAAGATTAAAAAAAAAATCTTAGCAAGTCAGTTCAGATTTTCAAAAACAAATCTAGAACAGATCCACTTATTCAGGGAAATGTACTTCAGGGATTTATTTGTTTGTTTTTTTTCTTCAAAAATCCAAAGTCGATATGAAAAAATTTACTTCAGAAAGATTTGTTGTATTGATTTGAGTCTACTTTGAAGAAGTTTGTTGCACGTCCCCACCGCGCTAGGCCCGCGCCCAGGCCTACTCACCTCGCTTGCGCTCCAGCGGGGCCCAGTCCAATCTCTCCCGCTGCCGCAGCCAGTCCTCTGCGTCCGCGATGCCATGCGGTGGCGTCCCCAGGCCCTTTGGGGCCTTCTACCTCCCAGCTCTCCTCACGATGGGACTCGGTGTCTTCTTCAGCATCGGGTCAGCCCCTAAGGGCGCGCACGCGGACTGCCCGGCCCTTTAAAGGGCCAGGGGCGGGAAACCGCTCCGCGGCGCGCAGTGATGACATCACCTAGCTCTAGTATTTAAGCGAGGGCCCGCTTCTCAGTTCCTCGCCTTGGCAATTGGGTCATCACCTCTGTGTGAGCTAGTTTGCCGTTCTCGTTCCTGCGCTTGTTCCAGTGTCCCTGCGTTCCTTGTTCCTGTGCTTGTTCCAGTGTTCCTGCGTCCTTGTTCTTGTGCTTTTTCCAGTGTTTGTTCCTGCCTTGCTCCTGTGTTCCTGTGGTCCTTTCTGTGCTTCAGCGTCTGCTTCTGAGTTCCTGTGTTCCTGAGACCTGTTCCTCTTCTTGCTACCCAGGTAGTACCTTCTCGGACTGATACCTGGAACTGACCACTGCTTGCCTTTGACCACGCTCGGACTGATACCTGTAACTGACCTCTGCTCACCTTTGACCATGCTCGGACTGATACCTGGAACTGACCTCTGCTCGCCTTTGACCACGTTCGGACTGATACCTAGAATTGATCCTTGCTTTGGCTGACCATTCTCAGATGGATACCCTGGCTTTGACCCTTGCGCTCCATTCGGACACTCTCTTCGCTCCTCCCGTGATCACCATGCCAGCCTGCTTTGACACTAACTGTGGCCTTCTTCGAGCTGGACCACTAGGCACTGCCTATCCTACCCGGAGGACCTTCAGTTCCTATCTTGTTCCTGTGTTCTCCGGTATGCTCAGTTCCGGTCTAGCTCGCCTGTTTACTGACAGCCGTGCACCTCTTCTCTTGGTGGGCACACCTCTCCGTCATCTCTCTGGGAGACCCCAGAGGCTCACCTAAGCCCAGGCAGTCCGGGAATCCAAGGGCTCAACCCACGGAGCCCCCGGACCGTTATTGGTGAAGTTCCTGTTAGCCTCTGTCTCCTTGTGTACTCCGCCTCCTGGCGGCAGATGCCCTCTGGGATCCCTCAGAGGGCCGGACCAATCCTGTGCCAGGCCAAGAGTCCACCTCCAGCGCAACAAAGTTCACATATCTCTACACATGGTAGCTATGGTCTCCTAAATTGCAACTCTTTAGTTTTTATTTTGGAAATATTTAAGAACAGATAAATTGAAGGGTATTGATTGAACTAATATTCATTGTTTTACTTTATAAGATTGTGCATTGAAAAATGGCAAAGGGCAGTGGTGACATACTGGAGTAAGACCTTATTTACCATTTAATCCAAGCTAAATGATCTGCCTCCCTTTTTCATTTGACTATGCAATCAAATTTCAAAGGGTTTCAGAGTTAAGCTCCTAAATCGGCCCTTTTGAAAATGTACTAGGGCTGAGCCTCTAAACTTAGAGTCCTAGTTTGCTAGGTGCCTACATTTAGGCACTTAAAAAGTGGGTGGTGATGGGAGGGAGTTAAGGCAGAGAGACAAACTAGGTGGATTGTCATTCCAATATAATTATAACAAAATGATCCACCGTGGGGAAAAAAAGGGGCAGGGGGCAATAGTGCCACAAATAGCTATATTGTAGGATCCTAAACTGATGTGAATTTTCAGCTGAAAATAGGTGCCAAACTTAGGGGCCTGAATTTAGGAGCTCAGCTTTTTTTTTAATATTGGTCCCTATGAAACCAAACTTAGGGCCTCATTTTCCAATATCGCATTGGTAACGCATTAAGGGGCGTTCCCATGCAAATGAGGCTTTTTTCGTGCAGTGGGGAAACTTCGCGTGCCGCGATGTTTTCGCGATTTTGCGCAAATGTATTCGCGAATCGCGAAAACATCTTCGCGGTGCGCGATAAAACAACCAAAGAATCATCGCAGTGTGGCCTCTAGCGCACAACGTACCGCAAATGAAAGGGTTGTAACTATTGGCCGCGTTAGGAGCCGCGCTAACACTGTGGCTGTTTCGCCGCACACGATAACTCTCTCCTACTTTACATATGCTCCGCCCCAACTCCGCCCCCTGAATACAAAATTTAAAATTTGCATTCGCAAATCGCGTTAACGGCTGTTAGCGCGATTTGCGGAATTATCTCCTGCGGTAACTCCTTGGAAAATGACCCCCCTTAGCCATTTGATAAAATGGTAGATAAAAATCATACGTATTTGTGTTAAATCAAGACTCAGCGTGTGCATTAAAAATAGTTTTGTGTTCAGCTGGGCCAAGTCATTCAGCCAGACAGAACTGATTGATTTTGGAAATACTTTTGGTTTCTTTGTTATTCAATAGACAAATATCCTTTTTTTTTTTTCTTTTCATCCTACTAACAGTTCTTGCATGCAGATGCTTTTGTTTAAGTCTGTCCTACATCTGGTTTCTGTTTGGTTTTCATCCATTATTTTAATTCCACATTTGTTGGGCATGATTTAAAGATGTATGTAAATCATGTACTTTTGTGGGCTGGAATGAAAAGCTTTTTTTTACAAAACGAGCCTTGTATTATCCTGGTGTTAGCAGTTGCTGCATAAGATGATGGCAGTCCGCGGCTTCTGTTGAATGATCCTTGATTGTTATGCATACAAAACTAACCCAAAATCACAAGCATCTGAATACCGGAAGCTAAGGTTTTGGAAACACAAACAAACTGTAAACACTGCAGTGGCTCTGTACAACAGTTTTGATTAGCGTAAGAATCTTTGAAAACCAAAAAGTACTCCTTTTGAGAGTTGATTGCAAGTTAATTGAATAACTATGCATCAACTGCTTTTGAAATGGTTTAATTGAAGGGTGAGAGAGTTGCATTTCAAAAAACAGGTGTATGATAGTAACAACCCTTGGTTAGGAATGTGCCGTTTTAAAGTGACACGAAAACACTGATATTATCTCTCTTGTTCTGTGCCATTTCCCATCTGAGACACAAAAAAAAAACAAAACGAACAAAGTTTCATCTCATGTCGTTGTAACAAACGAAAGGATATAGATTGGGAAGCAAAACAGTGGAAATGTCATAAATCTGAAATGAAGCAATATAACGACAAAGCTTTTTCTGTTTTTTCCATGCACGCATTCCTTGGTGGTAATTGAAATCCCGTTGGAATGTTTGGTTAATGTTTTACATAGAGCTAATGCTTACATTTGTGTAGCAGTCTGTCACAGGAAATTACGCTTTCAGCTGTCAATGCCCTCAGAAAATTGGAACAAAGTACTTACTACTAATCCTACGCCTGGAGCTATGCTACCTTAAGTCCAGGGGGAAAAAAAGCAAAGGCCTGCCCCTCAGGAGGTCATGATCTCCCCCCAGCCTAACTGTCTGGACTCTCGATTAGGGACTTGGCCATTCACAGTAGGGACACAATTCGGACGCCAGGTTATACACAAATGGGCTTCCTGTGCTGGATCCCAGTACTATACGAATTGTAACTTCTGATTCCGATGGTAAGCCGTTCAGATACTGCTGTTCAATTCAGTTTGTCATAATCCTGCCTTGAGACCAACTTCGGGGGAAAGATGCAATACTAAATGTCTATCAATAATAACGGTAATACAAACACCAAAGAGAACTGTAGGAGTTTTCCACTTCTGACTTTTAGGGAACAAAACGCAAAAACATTTTTATCCGAATTTTTTCATTCCCGCCCCCTCCCCCCCAGGTCTTCCCACGTCATTGTAGCTTCATTCATTATATTGTACTGCATACATCGTTGTGCAGAGGGGAATGTGTTGATTTGATGCCGTGCAGCCACACAACGGGTCCACTGGGCAGTAGGGGTGAGGGCCAAGTTGACCACTCAGTGGAATGAGGTCCTGTCTGTGGCCAGCTGCTGGAGGCGGGGAATGGGCAGTAAAAGGTTCTCTCTTGAAAACCTCGTTCTTCTCAGGTACCCAACAGGAAAGACCCCCTTTTTGAAAACAAGGTTCAAAGAAAGGGAGGGGAGATGGGAGGAGGGTGTTTTCTAACCAGGCTTTTGTTTTTGTGGCAGAGTGAAGGAGCCTCTTGAAGATTCATACTGTTTGACAATGTGGTTGAGGTCTTCTTTTACTTAGATGCCTCAAGTGGGTGTTTTGCCCATGAATTATAAATATTGTGCTCTTGGAAATTCTGCTTGCAATCAGTGATTGAATTAGAGCTTTTCATCTGTCCCTTTTTTGGGGGTAGGGGAGGAAACCTCATTTTCTCGAGGGTTTGGCAAAGGTAAACCAAGAAGAAAAGGTTCTTAGTTTATCTTGGCATCCATGAAACAGGTTTAAAAGTCCCAATGTGAACTGTTGGACCAGATAAAAGGAATTTTTCTATACATGTGGCTGCAAGCAAGTCAAGGGCTTGCTTGGTGGATTATTATTTTCCATAACATTTCATCAGCATACATCTAGCAATATGGTATCACATCTCATCTGAGGGCTGTGATGGAGACTCCATGTGGGTTTAATAACAGGATGTCCCTAAGACCTGAAGAAGGGCCAAATGAGCATGGACATTTAAAAAGGGAATGACTCTTGAGGACTGAAAAACTCTTGAATTTTTGAAGAAGTAAGCACTGGAAAAAAAAAAAAAGTACAGCAAGCCAACCTGAAAGAAGTGAAAATATTATTAAAAATAATAAGCAAAACCCAGAAGGCCATGAGACATTGACAGGGATGTCAGACTTGTAGGCAGGTCTTTAGGGAGCGGAGTGAATCTCATTCAAGGATTTTTTTTCCTTTTTCATTTCTTTTCTCTCTAAAACTCCACTTGACATGCAGAGATTACCACCACTGGCAGGTGAATAAGAAATGCCCTGAAAGTAGGACGTATATAGAGAGAGAATTTTAATTAGCACCTCTCTCTGTCACAGGGCTTCCCAAACCTGGACTGGCGTTCCCACAGCCAGCTGGGTTTTCAGCATAGCAAAAAGAAAATGCATAAGATATATTGCAGAGCTAAGATTTGCACATTTATGTAAATTTATCTCATAAATATTCATAATGGATATCCTGAAAACCTGGTTGTAGGGGGTCACTGGAACAGGATCGGGCTTATTGGGAAGCCCTGCTTTATTAAATGCAAGCTTGATATAGTGTTTGTAGTTCAGATGATAAAGAAGAGTGTTTGGGTAATTGCCAGGTTCTTGTGGCCTGGTTTTGGCCTCTGTTGGAAACAGGATGCTGGGCTTGATGGACCCTTGGTCTGACCCAGCATGGCAATTTCTTATGTTCTTAAGAAACTTGACAATGGTGGCATTTTTTAATACAGATATCCTGCCATCTAGGCTGGATTTACCTCTGAGCTGCCACTAATTGGAAATGGGGGGAGCAGGATGGATCCCCTCTGAAGATGAACCTGTTTTATCCTCCCCTCTGCCTTGCATCCTTCTCTGTTTCCATTCATCCCCCATCTTTCCTTTCTGGTCCCCCTCTGCTTCACGTTCTCTTCCCCCCTCTCTCTCTCTCTTATCTATTCTCCTCTCTCTTCCCGTAACCTGGCTTCTCCTCCTAACTCCCAGCATACCCATCTTTCTTTCCTCCCATCTCTCCTTACTGGTGGCGTCTCTGGAGCAGTGACAGAGCTCCCATCAGCAGCTACCGGTTCTAGAAGCAATTCCTTCCTTCAGATACAGGAGAGGCTCTTGCTCCAGCACAGCTTCTCCTAGCTCCTTTCTTCAGCAGCAACAGCTGAAGGAAGGATTCAGTGCCAAGAAGCAGAGCAGTATATCCAGGCCATTTGGCACCTACGGCCAGGTGAAAAAGCGCACCCTCGACCCGGACACAACATACGCCACCATGGGCTGGGCGACGCTGCTAAATGTAGGCGGCTTTGGTTTTTATTTTGACCCAGCAGTTTCTGCCTGCTCCTTTGGGCTTCCAACTCAACCGGAACCGGTGCAGAGATTCTGGTGCTATCAGCCTTCATTCACAACTACTGAGCCATCTTTTTCCGCCCCCCCCCCCTTATTTTATATCCCCTCACAACTTATTGCATTGTCAGTCCTGGGCCGGAGGCCATGCACCAGGGCTGCCTTCAGAACCCTGCAATAATTGGCCCCCAATCCACCTATGAGGTGTCAGCCCCCTCCCAGCAATGCCTTCCCCACACACAATTAAAAATTATGCATTCATAAGACTAGATTTTACATGAGAGGACATTCTGAGGTAAAAAAAAATATCACTTACAACATGTGTATTATATTTGCATGCAGAAAACCCTGCAAAAAAAAATGTAAAAGAAAAAAAGGCATTTGGAACCATTATGGTATTAGACCTATGAGCATGTCAGGTGTAGGCTTGGCCCTCAGAAAGCCAAGAGTAAGCTGATTTACAATTACAATATAATAAACCTCCCATACCAAAACAGCACTAAATGCCAGCACTCAAACAGTAACAATGCTACCTATAAAAAGGCAATAATATAAATATTACACCAGGCCCTAAAACACCAATACACCTGCTATTAGAAAAACAGAACAAGCCAAGCTACTATAGACCCTACATTGTTTTGGTTTTTTATATATGCTTTTATGTTTTGTTTCATGTGCTGTCAGATTTCTGTTTTAATTAAATTATGCATGTATATTATACCCCACCTAGAATTGCAGATAGTGTGGGATATACATTTTTAAATAAATAAATACATGGTAGCAGAACACCTCATCTTATTCACACATGCAGAACACAAACAGACCTTCACCAAATAATGAGCAAAGAAACCATAGGGGCAGATTTCCCAGTGACGAGTGTAAAGCCCCGGGATAAGTGTAAGTCCTGGGGCTTGCAGAGAAGGGGCAATCCAGGGGGGCATGGGCGGGGCAGGGTCAGAGGCTCTCGGCACAGCAGCCATTTGCCGCTGTGCCAGGGATCGCACACCGGCACTCAGCTGGTGCGCACAACTTACTTCAGCCCCAGGGCAGAAGTAAGTTTTAAAACACAAGAAAAAAGAAGAAAAAGGTAGGGGGGGAAAGGGCGGGGGAGGTAGGGGAAGGGAAGGAAAGGTGGGCTGGGGGGTAGGGAAGTTCTCTCTGAGGCCGCTATGATTTCGGAGTGGCCTAGGAGGGAGGGGAAGGCAGCGTGGCTCAGCGCAGGCTCGGCACGCACAAGGTACATAACTGTGCACCCCTTGCGCGTGCTGACTCCCGATTTTATAACATGCGCGCACCTGTGCATGCATGTTATAAAATCGGGCATATATGTGTGAGCGCTGGGTAACGCGCACACATGTATGCCCGCACGTACTTTTGAAAATCTACCCCATAAAGTTTAAGTCTAAGCATTCAGACAAAAAATGAACTGGAAACTGCAACAAGCCAGACTTTGCAGTGCAACAATGGAAAAACAGAAACATCTTAACTCATAAAAAATCAAACAATAAAATCAAGAAATATAAGTTTTAATAGTAAACCATACTAATAAAAATTATAAATATTTAAAAAAAAACCTGACAAATAGAACATACAATAATTAAAAGCTCATATAAAACTTTTCCAAATGCCAATAAAATATTTCAAAACAGCTGATACATAAAATAACACTTAATAATTACAACTAATAAGGTTAAAAACAATACCTTACCGGATCACATTTCCAGCTTTTTAGACCAGGTTGATTGCCCGGAGATTTCAGAATCCCAACGTCTTCGACTGGAGAGTGATATAAACCAGGAGGAAGTGCGGGAAGCGATCCAATCTTTGCCAGCACATAAGGCCCCCGGGCCAGATGGTTTTGACTCTACTTTTTATAAATCTCTGATTGGGGAGCTCCCGGAGGTACTAAGCAAAGTGTTTGTAGCTATGAAAGATGTGGGTTCTATGCCAGTCACGATGCGGTCCGCTAACATTGTAGTTCTCCCTAAACCTGGCAGGGATCCCCTTCTTACAGGGTCTTATAGGCCAATATCTTTGCTCAACTTAGATATTAAAATATATGCGAAAGTTTTAGCTAATCGCTTAAAGCATATCATGCCCCTACTTATTGCAAAAGACCAAGTTGGATTTGTTAAGGGCAGGAGGGCATCTGTGAATATACATAGGGTACTTTGTGCTTTGGAAGCGTGTGTTCATAAATCCCTGCAGGAGCCATTATTGGTGGCATGTGATGCGGAAAAAGCTTTTGATAGGGTCGAATGGCTTTTTTTAAAACAAACCCTATGGAAATTTGGTATAAGGGGGGAATTTTTTGCCTATGTTACTTTACTATACACAAATCCCACTGCTCGTATCATGGTGAATGGCTCTCTTTCTCAAGAATTCCCACTACGAAGAGGGACCCGACAGGGGTGCCCGTTATCACCACTTTTATTCATTTTATCAGTGGAGCCTTTGGCCATAGCCCTCCGCTCAAACACGACTATAGCGGGTATACCAGTGGGTCAACATATCCATAAAACATTGCTTTTTGCAGATGACTTACTATTGCTTTTGACCAATGCTCGAGAATCGTTACCTGCTGCCCTACGGCTGTTTGCAGTATATCAGGAAGCCTCTGGATTCAAATTAAATTTAGATAAGACAGAAGCATTAGACATAATGGGCACGTTGGGAAGTTCTTGGTCCGATTTTCCTGTTAGGTGGGCTGGAGACAAAATCAAATATTTGGGTGTGCAGATTCACAGATGCACTGATCAGTGGTATCGGGTGAATATTCCTCCTCTATTGGACAAAATTAGAGGGAAACTGGATGCTTGGCGGCACTTTCCATTATCATTGCATGGCCGAGTAGCGGTTGTTAAGATGATTATTGCTCCCAAGCTACTTTATTTGTTAATTATGATGCCCATTTATTTGTTAGACTCGGATCTAAAACGTCTTCAACGGGCAATTACCTGTTTTTTATGGAAAGGCAAGAGGGCTCGCATGGCGTACAAAACTTTGGTAGCACCCAAAGAAAAAGGGGGCCTAAATTTGCCTGATTTTAAATTGTATGCCTGGGCTGCCAATTTAAGATTTCTAGGGGATTGGCTATATGGCACTTCAGACTATTCTGATTACTCCTTGATACAAGATATTTGTCATCCAGTAGATCCTAAGTTGATTCTGCATCTATCTAAAAGAGACATTTCTCAGTTGGGTATATCAGCCAAATTAGTGTTTATTGTACGCCGCGCCTGGGTAGCGTTGAGAAACCCTTTTGAAATTACCTACTCAGTTATCCTCTCAGTATCCGTTGTACAACAACCCGCTAATTCCCCCATTTGATATTCTTTTTCAAGGTTCTCCACTATCTTTGGCACAAAAGACCTTGGGGGGATTCTTAGATCCGACTACTGGGAAACTCAAATCATTTGAGGATTTGCAGTTACAGATAGGCCTTAAAAACACTCATTTTTTGTATTATGGGCAAGTGCGTGCCTATGTTCATCAATTGTTGAAAAAAGTGAATAGGCCTTTGGACAGTCCCATATATTTATTTCTTCTTAAACTATATCAAATGAGACAAGGCTCACTGTCCCTCTTATACAAATACTACCAAAATATTACACTTTATCCAGTATTGGATAACCTAGTCAAGAAATGGCAGAATGATATTCCGGAAGAGCTGGATGCTCAAATGATGAGAGACGGTTATATGGCCATTTTCAAATTTACAAATAATGTCGCTTTGAGAGAAATGCAGGGGCGGATATTCCACAGAGTGGTGTATACCCCGCAAATTGCATTTTACATGGGATTGTCCAACTCCCAACTTTGTCTGAAGTGCAACAAAGAAACTGCTACATTTTTGCATGTGTTATGGGAATGCCCTTTAATTCAGGCTTTTTGGGAACGAATTCGTATGTTCGTGTCTAACATATTTTGTACACAGATTGCATGGTCTCGAGCCTTTTGTTTGTTACACATTGATACAGGTGAATCCTCGTTAAATCACGAGAACGTAGTGTTCTTCTCAAAAACATGTTTGATTGCTAAAAAGTGTATTTTATTGAAGTGGATCGAAGCTGTTCCCCCTGACCAATCACTGTGGTCTGCGCAGATGTCTCATTTATTCCAAATGGAATATGGATCCTTCTATGTGACTGCGTCCAATAGGAAAAAGATCCTATTTAGCGACATATGGAGGAATTTTTACTTCTCATTACCTGTAGCTACCCAGCGCTTGTTCCCTCTTCCGACTGTGGCTTTATAGTGAATTCTCCAAGCAAAAGTATTCACACTGGATATTCCACGGGTGGGGGAATGGTCCACAATCCGGCTTAGCGGCAGTAAGGACTCTCCATGCTTCATTTCTGTATATGTGACTTGGGTGACCATACATTGTCCATGCTATTTCTTCAGTAGCGGCACAGCAAGGGTTAGGGTTTCGGTTAGGGTAGGGTGGGAGGGTTGGGGGTTTTAGGGGTACTCCATGCTAGGGGGAGTAAATAAAATGAGGGTCAAGACATTTTAGTTGGTAATGCTGACAAATGGTATGGTACATTACAATTATTTCCTTTTTACGTTTGTTCATTATTTATAATTATCACTTACCATCCGTGTTGTTGTGGTTTTGTTGTCATGTTTACCTTGACTTGCTTAATAAAATATTTTGGAAAAAAAACCAAAAACAATACCTTGCTTTCCATACCTGGGAACTTTTGAATTCAAATGCCCTAAGTTGTTGATGGATTAGCAAGTGGAGTGGGGAGGGAGGGTTCTGTACACAAACTTTCTCCATGCTCTCTTTCTCATACGATCAATCATTCACACAGACTCACTCATATGGTCCCTCTCATATGCTCAATCATGTATACACATACCACACACTTTGTTCTCTCTCTCTCACATGCTCAATCATATTCACACTAACATGCTTGTTTGCTCTTTCTCTCATGCTCAACTATATACATACACACATTCTTGTTCCCTGTTTTAACAAAGCTCATTACCCAGTAAAAAATGTTGCTAGCTGCAATTTTTATGGGTACCATAAGGCTTGGGAATAACGTCACAGAGCAACAGTTATTACCCTTAAAAAGCTTGCTGGGCAGACTGGATGGACCATTTGGTACTTTTCTGACCTCATTTCTATGTTTCTATATGCTCCCTCTTATATGCTCCATCTCACACCCTTTCTCTCTCTGTCACACACATGCTTAATCATATTCACACAAACATGCTTGTTTGCTCTTTCTCTCATGCTCAACTATATACATACACACATTCTTGTTCCCTGTTTCACATGCTGAACTATATTTACACACATTCATGCTCATACTCTCTCTCATGATGAAACATACACACACATGCTTGGACCCTTCCCCTCTCATGCTCAACTAGATGCATACATACTTGGTCATTCACATACTCAAATCACACGCACACATGTTCATATACTCTTTCTCACATGCTCAATCACACACGCACATGCTCATATGCTGTCTCTCACATGATCAGTCACACACGGGCTGGTGTGCACTCTCACATGCTTAATCACAAACACACACACACATACCCATATGCTCCCTCACATGCTCAAACACCCACTGTTGCTCATACGTTCTCACAGTCATATGCTCAGTCACTCACACGCTCTCTCACATGCTCAATCAGACACACACACACACACACACACACATTACCTTTGTTTTCCCCCTCTGGAAGTACAAAGAGCAGCGGCAGTAGCCTCCTTCTTCAGTCCCCAGGGACCACCAAAGTCTTCAGCTTTCTTCCAGCCTTCATTTGTTCAGTGCTGCTCCTGCTTCTGACTTGGGGGGGGGGGGGGAGAGGTGGCTGGAGTATGCAGAGGGAGGCCGATGTTTCTTGCACCCTGTGGGCCGTGCTGCTTCTCACTGCCGAGGGGAGTGCGATGAGGCTGGAGGAGGCTGATGCTTCTTGCTCTCCTGCTGGCCACACAGCTTCCCATTGCTGAAGTGGAGTGAGAGAAGAGAAGGCCGATGTTTTCTTGTGACTCCCATAAGCTATGTTACTCCTCACTACCAGAATGGTGGGGGAGGGGGGAGGGGGTCACTACTTCTCACTGCTGAGCCAGAAAGAGAGAGGAGGAGGGGGCTGATATTTTTCATAGCTCGCGCACCGCGCTGATTCTCACTATTAGGGCAAGGGAAGGAGAATTAACTTGATGCTTCTTGCGATCCTATGGGCCATGCTGCTCCTCATTGCCAAGGCGCTGAGAGGGAGAAGGAGTCTGATACCTCTAACAGCCCCCCTGGGCTGCACATTTTCTCACTGCCGATGCTTTAGCGTGATGGTGCCCCTGGTGAATGGCACCTGTGGCTGAAGCCCTATTGGCAATAGGCTAGCTATGGCTCTGCCAAGAAGTGCAGAATAGTGCAACTGGGTGCGGTAATCCAAAAGAGCTCTTTGTGATGGGTGTGTGTGTGTGTGTGTGTGTGTGTGTGTGTGTGTGTGTGTGTGTGTGTGAAAGACTAAGGTGCATGGACCAAGAGAGGGATCTTGGGGTGATTGTCTCTGGGGATCTGATGGCAGCGACGCTATGAGATAAGGCGATAGCTGCAGCCAGAAGAATGCTGGGCTGCGTATGGAAAGGAATAAACAACAGTAAGAAAAAGGAGGTGATAATGTCCTTGTACAGGTCCTTGGTGAGGCCTCACCTGGAGTACTGTGTTCAGTTCTGGAGCCCGTATCTCAAAAGGGACAGAGACAGGATGGAGATGGTCCAGAGAAGGATGATCAAAATGCTGTGGGGTCTCTATCGGAAGACCTATGATGAGAGGCTGAAGGATCTGAATATGTATACCCTGGAGGAGAGGAGGTGTAGGGGAGATAAGATACTGACCTTCAGATAACTGAAAGATTTTAGTGACGCACAATTCTCAAATCTTTTCTGTTGGAAAGCATCCAGTAGAACTAGGGGGTTACGATATGAAACTCCAGGGCGGGGGGAAATCTCAGAACCAACATCAGGAAATAATTCTTCACAGAGAGGGTGACAAATGCCTGGAATCCCTTCCAGAAGAGGTAGTGAAGATGAAAACAATAAACAAATTCAAAAAGGCATGAGATAAACACTGTGGATCCCTAAAGGCTGGAGTTAGAAATTAAGAAAAGGATGCATGGGAGTAACCAACATAGGCCTGGATTTATCGAAATGCACTAAATATCGTATGCGATAGGAAAAGGGGTGTGTTTTATGGTTATAGGCAGTTTATTGCAAAGTACACTAATAGCTAGTATTGTGAAATGCTAACCTTTTAAACTCTGGAATTTGTTGCCAGAGGATGTGGTTAGTGCAGTTAGTATAGCTGTGTTTAAAAAAGGATTGGATAAGTTCTTGGAGGAGAAGTCCATTACCTGCTATTAAGTTCACTTAGAGAATAGCCACTGCCATTAGCAATGGTAACATGGAATAGACCTAGTTTTTGGGTACTTGCCAGGTTCTTATGGCCTGGATTGGCCACTGTTGGAAACAGGATGCTGGGCTTGATGGACCCTTGGTCTGACCCAGCATGGCATGTTCTTATGTTCTTTTCAGAGAGAGAGAAAGAGACTAGCCATAATGCCCTCACACTAGATAGGTATTTATATCTCTATGGGAAGCCCACCTAGAAACTCGAGGTGAGGTTTAGGTATTAGTGTAGGGGTTAGGGGCCACTTTGACATTCAAAGTGAGACGTACAAACAGCACAGTGCTCTCTTGTTGTCTTGTGAAGATTTGATGACCTTTGGAGTGAGGAAACTCACCCAAAGATGAGATTTGTGCAATGTTCTCTCAACCTAGCTGATGGACTCTCTACCTGAGTAACATCAAGCTTGGTTGAGAGAACATCTGGCTTTTCTCTTTGCCTCCAAGGTCTCCAGAGAAGCAGTGTTGACTCTGCTGTTATTAAGGATTCTTGCAGGTACCTGTAAATGCTGCAGTCCTTCAGCAATGAATTGCCTCTCTTCCCTCTTTGAGGGGGGACACCCTCCAATGGTTTCACTCCCCCAAAGTCCCCATCGACTTCTCTTGCACAAAATGGGATACGGTTTACAGCTCACCAATCCTCTTGCTGCCTCTCTCCACGCCCAAGGGTATTGATATAAATCCTTCTACTTTCTCATGGCAACACCTATGTAGATTCTGAGAAAAGGGACCCATATCAGTCACTCACTACTAGATATAGTCCCCCCCCCATATACACTACCTGCTGGAAAGTTCCTCATCCCACTATGGTGAAACCTAATGGGCTTTGCACAGGTAGCTCCCGCTTTTGCAGGTGGTGGCAGTTAGAATAACTGCAATGCCTGCACCCATTTTAGGTTGGTTAGGTCATGCTATGCACTCTGTTCCCCCTGCCCCCCCCCCACTGGCCCACCAACCCTCCCCTGCCTATTGTCTCTCCTGACTTGCTGGCTTTGGGTTTCATGGGGCGCGAGGGACAACATCACGGGCAGGCTGATAGCTAAGTTAACAGCGGGAGCATCTCTGCATCATTTTGGCGCCTCTGGTCACGGGTCAGGAAAGGAGGGCAAAGTACTTAAAGTGGTGAAGTTACAGTGCACCTGAGCATATTGCTGTAATTGTGTGCTAACCAACTATTTGCTATGGTTTTATGGTTCTGATTTGCAATGAAATTTACATAGCATGCTCCAGCACAAAGTGCAGGGGAAAAACTTTCATTTTATTTGCTATTTTTATAGCAAGCAGCCATCACATAAAAATAAACGGTATGCATTTTTTGTTGATTTTTATATTATCTGTGGAAAGATGAATGAAGCATAAGTTTATTTTAGGCATTGTACTGTGGCTTATAATTATTCTCTTTATTGCTCCTCGGCCAATCAGGGCTCCTGGGTGGGAGGGGGCTTTTGCTGGGGGAGAGGGGACAAGGAAGTAAATACCATTCTAACTTAGCCTGAGACAATGTCTTGTCAGTGAAAGGAAGAGCAGAAAACCCTTTATAAAAATATATTTTGCATAGCTAAAATGTTCATTCCTGTTCTGTTTTGAATTGCTTTTCTCTTCAGTTTCTTTTATCTGTGTTGGGATGCAGATAGCAAGTAGAACTGACTTGCTCCATTCCCATGGCTATGAGTAAACCTAATGGTTTATAAGCCTGTATTGTTTGACAAGGATTCAATTTACAGGTGAGCCAGCCAGCTAGGGGTAACTGCCTCGTATAAACTCTTTCTGACAGTTGTATTTGCAGAGCCCAAAACCCCTAACCTGTTAGATAAATGCAATTTATTAGAAATTTTAGCCCTGTAGCACCACGGCTGCAAGTTCTAATCTCTCATTGCCTGTCCGCCACCCTGCTCTGCAACATGTCACAGGTCCTGGGCTTTGGGTCCTTGGCTGACGTTGCCCTCTGCCCCCCTTCGTTTGATTTCTCTTCGGCGTGGTGCCAGACTGTGCCCTTTGCACCTCTTGTTCCCTTCCAGCCAAAGTGCTGGGAGTGCCTGCGGGAGGAGGAAAAAAAAAACAATCTGTACAACGCTCTGAAGCGCTGCAATGCTAAGGAGATAGCAAGTCTTGACAACCCCTCAATTCCGATTCCAAATATAGGAAACAAAAAAAAAAAAAGTAAACCAACATTTATTTGCTCTAGCATCTGAGAAGGATAATTGAATGAAAACCCTTACATGTGTAAGAAAAAAAAGAGGAGAGTATATAGATGTTTCTTTAACACTAGATGTCACTGGAAGCAGGTAAGAATAAGTATATTATCCTGGTGCTCATAAGGTGTCCTTATTACACAGCAGTATTACAGGGTTGGCCTATCTCCCACTGAGAGTGGGGGGGTTAGGCTATTCTGTGTGTTAAGCCCTATATTGTATTGATTATATTTTTCTCTGTGATGCAAACTGGTTTGGGTCATGTTTGTGAAGTAAGGTGGTATAAAAGCATATAACGCAATTTAAAAGTCTGCTATGTTTGAACCATAAGATGTCACAATTCTCTGAGGACAAACAGGAGGGTAGTCTTCACACATGGGTGATGTCATCAGATGGAGCCCCAATGCGGAAAACCTATATCAAAGTTTCTAGAACTTTTTTTTTTCCTTTCTTTTTTTTAAATTATCTTCAAACCCAAATTTTGGTGGAGCTACAGATTGGCACAAGGTTGCCCCTTGGCAGTGATCCATCACTTTTTCTTGAACTATTTCCGCTGAGGCCCAGCTGTTCTGCTCTGTAGCTTCTAATAAATCCACCTGGTCCTTTTTCACTCCTTGCATAGAAGGTACAGGAATCCCCCTGCTTTTAGCCCAGTTTCAGGGAATTCAGCCCCACAGCTCTAGCTAACAAATCAACAAAAGCTAAGAACATACCAACCTGGGAACTTCTGAGTTCTAATCAGCCTAACATTGGCATGTATTGATGGGGGTTGATGGTGCCAGGATAGGAGGAGAGACACAGACTGTGTCTCTCTTTCACTCACTCGCACTCACACACGCACTCTCCCTCTTTCTGCCCCTAGGCCTGACCTGCCCCCCCAACTTCTGACCCATTTTAGCTGCAGCTGCCAAGGGATGATTGATGCTACAGCTGAGCCCTTCTTTTGGCCTGCGGAGGCTTATAATGATGCCAGCTCCTCCTCCTCCTTATGGCCTGCCCAAGCTGACGTGCAGTTGCCTCTATATCTTCCTGCCCGTGTGCTCAAGCAGGCTGATACTCCGCTGCCACCTCCTCATTCCACCCAGGCGGGCCTACACATTGCGGGCAACACCCTTCTTTCGTCTGTGCGAGCCGCTGCAACATCAGCTCTCTCTTCTTGCTGTATTTTAGTCCCCTGGAGGGTGGGTACGTTTTTCACTTGGGGTAAGTTGGTGTAAGGGAGACTCCAATCCCTTACCATTGGGAGTGCTTTCAGCTCAGTAGAGGGGCCAGCACTTTGTAGACCATCCCTAAATTCTCCCTGGCCCAAGGTGTTGGGAATTGCTCAATCCCGGCTGAGCATGTGTGATGGTACTGGTTTGAAGAAGATGGAGGCAGGACTAGAGCACTCTTTAGACCTCATGGCCTAGTAAGTGGGTCGGGGGCTTTGCCTTTGCCAGTGATCTCACGGACCTGAGGAGGAATTTGTCCTTTAGTGGGAGCAGAAGAAAATTCTGGAGGAGTTTTTGAGACTCGTTCCTGATCAGGAGGAAAGTCACGCCTGTTTGAGAAGAGGGCAAGATAAGGAGTCTGCTTGATAGTTTGTTTTTTTTTTTACCTAACCAGCTGTTTCTGCATAAACTTATGCTGTATCCTGATAAACTTATCAGGATAGTGCTAAATATCAGTGCTCCTGGCTAAATGTGAGCCCCATTCCTGGAGCAACTTTTTTTTTTTTTTTTTTTTTTAATCTGGGTAGGTTTACCTGGGTAATGACTCACCCAATTAAAGCTTATCTGGTTAGTGGGATGGGGAATATTAAAAACTCTAGATTTGTCCAGCTAGCTCCCTAACTGGGCAACAGTCTATCTTGAATGTGACCTCAAGAGGTTTTTTGAGAATGAAATTAAGATTACATTAAATGCTGTAGCCCCCACCTCCCATGACAACATTTAATACTCTGTTATATTAAATAAAAGAAAAAAGAAAAAAAAATTAATTTACCATGAAGGAAAAGCTTGCATTTATTTCAGTGCAAGACAAGAATGATAAATTGGTTTGACAGCCATAAAAAACACATATCCACTGGGCCTACATTAGTGACTTGATCAATGCACGTGACTTGATGCTTTAACCAAGGAACACCAGAGTAGGAAGGCTTCAGTTAATCGTTAATGTGATGAAGGTTTTGAAGAGCATTGCACTGAAGCTGACAGGCTGCTGTTTCTTGTGTGAACTGTGCTGCCATTCCCACTTCACACAAACAGCAGGCTCTTTTATTAATGTCATTGGGATTTCTGATACCCAGCGGGGAGGGGGGGGGGAGGGATATTTAAGTATGGAACCCCCACTGTAGCATGCTTTTCCTGTCACTTAGCATGCTCTGCAAATGTGAACGGCAGGCTGCCTGTGTTTATGTCGAAGAAGGCAACGCTGCCCAGCCAGGCACGGGTTACTTTCTGGTAATAGCAGGAAAGCTCAAACAATGCTCTATAGCAAGAGCTCCTTAATCAGTTGATACTGGGATGAGTTTCTTTGTATGCCTAGCTCTACGCAATATACTCCGGTGAAAAAGAACTGTGTGAAATGGCTCACCCTGGTACACCTGAATTCATGTCAACTATGGGTTTTTTTGCACTACGGTATATTGGCATTTTGGTTACAATGTGATTCACGCTGTGTAAAAAAAAAAAATCAATTCTACTTTAAGAGGTTTCCAGTGCACATGTCAGAAAGTGAAGGATTTCACAGCGGCAGTCATTAATTTAATTGGCATATGTAAGCTTCAGCGCCATTGCTGACACAACCCCAAGTTCTTTTAGAGCTGCAAATTGATCCTTGCAGGAGTACTGAGACTCGCAAGCATGTAACAGGCCTGTTTATTTCTAATTATTATTCTGTATCTCCTACAGTTTTTCAGACAATGCACACCTTCATTACTGCAGGACGGCCAATGAACGATTGGAGACTTATTTTAATTTTTTTCCCTTTAGCTCGATACTTCAAGCCCAACCCCATTCTCATGCAACTTGCCTTTCCACCATATAGCCAGAGTGGTTTGTGGTATTCCAGTTGTTGATGAAATCTTTCCTGGATGATTAGAGAGCAGTATTGAATATTTTGTAAAGCTTTTCGAGCTTACGTCTACCAGAATAGATATTCATCTCTCCGCCCCACCACAGATTTAGTGTTCTCGGTTTGGGTGAGGGGAGGGATATTTCAGTGCTTGCACATTGATTGGATGCAGGGTAACATAAACAGAAAAAGGGTTGAATTTCCTCTAGTTTGAAGCCTGTGAGCAATCGTGCCAGTTGTCAAGGCATCTTATTCAATTAGTAAAGCTCCTCGAATGGTTGGTGGCTAAGATTGAAACCTTGACAATTGGTACGACTGCTCACAGGTTTCAAACTGGCAAATTCAGTCATTTTTCTGTACGAGAGTTTTGTTATCCTGCACATTGCTTTGAATTCATCATCATCATCATCATCATCATCATCTTCTCGTCTCTTTGCCATAGTCTTGTTTCTTTCCACTAACGAGCATGTAATCATGAAAGGGGCCTTATTGGTTTCAAATACATAAACAGACATGTCTGTAAAATTAGACCATTCAGCTATACCTATATATTATTAAAATACCAAATGCTTGGTCCTTTTATAGTTCCTACTGCTAGAAGCATGTAGAATTAATTGAGCTTACAGCATGCAACCCTGTGGTCTCCTGTGGCTACCTGCACATTATATAGCCTATATCAACTGCCATCGGTTGTAGATCACAAGACTCATTGTACCTATATCCTTTATAAAGGATCAGCAAGTAACTTGAATAATTTCTGGAATCTCCGTTGGGGATTGTACAGAAAACAGTCTGCCTCCCAAGACAATGAGTATTTTCCTACTGCTATTTTCCGGGTCCTCCATGCTATTACCTGAAGTCTTCATAAAGCTAAGTATGCTCTCCCCTCTGATCCTCAGTGTTTGCTCTAAGTGCCTGACTGCCATCTCAATTGGTTTGAAATACAGTTCTAAGATGCATCTGAAGGAGCCAAAGATGTATGCTTGAGATGAAAGAAGGGAAAGGGGAGATACAATAGAAACATTCAAATATCTAGAAAACTTCAATAAAGTAGCAGAAGGAAGCATTTTCCATAGAATGAAAAGCTCAAGGACAAGGAGTCATCCCATAAAGCTGTAGAGAGAGAGACACTCAAAAGGAAGGCGAGAAAATTCTTTTTTTACTGTGAGGATGGTGGACACCTGGAATGGATTTCCATAGGGGGTCATGGGAACCAAAACAAGGGCAGAATTCAAGTGTGCATAGGGATAGGGACCTTAAGTGTCAGAAGGAGAAAGAGAAAACCACAGATAAGACAGGCAGGAACAAATAGGCAGACTGGGTGGACCAAGAAGTCTCTTCCTGCCACTACTTTCAGTTTCTGCTGCCACTATTTCCAGTTTCTGCGCATTTAGTTGTGCAATTCTTATTTCCCTTGCTTGGTCATTTTGCTTGCTGGATTTATATGTAACTTGCACCTACTTTCATTTAAAATTACTTTTTGCCTCCAAAGTTTGGGGTGGGATACTGTTATGTTTTTATAAGGATGTGAAACCTGAGCAGAGGTGAGAGGTGTCTCCATCCACAGGGAGGAGCCCTGTGGGCCTCACCGTTGATAGGCGTATCTCAGTGACGTAGGACACAGCTAAAGATGGAGTCTTTATTATGAAGGAAGAAAGCAGAGCCCACGGAGTGGGAGATGTAATAAAAGTATAGTTCTGAGCAGAGGGATATATCCAGGGTGATACCTCCGATGAGAGGATCCGGTAGTGGCCCACAGAGCGGGGTATGCCAGGAAGTCCCTTCTGAAGTGTAGCAATACCTCAGATGTGTAGATCCGGTAGTGACCCGTGGAGCGGGGTACGCCAGGAAGTCCTTTCAGAAGCGTAGCAATACCTCAGATGTGTAGATCTGGTAGTGGCCCGCGGGGTACGCCAGGAAGTCCCTCCAGAAGCGTAGCACTATCTCAGACGTGTAGATCCGGTAGTGGCCCGCAGAGCGGGGTACGCCGAGGATGTCAATTCAGAGATGATGATGTTGAGGATCTCTGAGGTGCAGGAACTCGAAGAGGATACTATAGTGGATGAGGCACCAACCTACAGCGCAGGTATACCAGAGAAACTCCTACTGAAGGAGACATGGTAGTGGCCCGAGGCATGGGGTACACCGCAGAGAATCTTCAGTAGGGAGATGTCGTAGAAGATAGTAGTACTCACAGGAGGAAGATCTAGGAGAGTGTCCTGAGAAGCGGGACAGACAGCGGTCCAAGGCAGGAAGGCCCTCCAAGGAGCAGATAACCAGGAACGTGGAAAGGCCCCTGAGGAGCGGGTACCCAAAGAGTTCGAATGCCAAGTGAGGGTCTGGAAACGGAAGTCCAAGAATAGCGTGGATTCAACAACGAGAGAACCCCTTGCTAACTCGTTGAAGCATAGGGCCAGACAGCTTAACTACCGCAGCGGGTTGACGTCATCTGGAGGGGACGCCCCCGAGGTTCCCACCATGATATATACAAAAGTGGCCCTTGCATGCGCGCAAGTGATTACGGAAACAAGATGGCGGTCAGGAGTGCCCACGCCGTCCCGGGAACGCCAGGCTGGTCGGCAGTGGTTAGCGGAGGCTGCCATTCTTCCCAGAATCGACAATGCAGCAAAGAAAGAGGTGAGCCTGGGGAATTGCAGTTGTCTGCGACTGATGGGCGTAACAGATACATAAAAATGAGCAAGACAGAAATAGACGAACAATGATTGATCACTGCTGAGAGTTACAGTTGCAAAAAACATATAGAAAACCACGAGGAGGATTTGGGAACTACTGGTTAGGGTGAGGGCAGAAAAGCTGCAGTAAATAAAGATATTTTCAATGATTTTTTAAAAATGATCTTTGGGATATTTCGGGCTGCAAAGCTATAGTGGAAGGGATCGCCTTAGGACTGGACTGCTATAGAGAAGGCTCTTTTTGTGTGTTTATTTATTTATTTATTTGTTGAGTTTTATATACCGTCATTCGGTAGAGCCATCACAACAGTTTACAAAAGTATACATTTTTCTTAGCAGTTGTGCAACAGTAAAAACAATTTGAACAATATCAGAAATAAGCATATCAAGTCCAGAGAGCATTATTAGGTTGTATGAGGAGGATATGCAGGTTCAGGGTGAAGAGAATGTATTAAGAGGTTTATAACTGAGAGTTCAGTTCAGAGTTGGGATGATCAGACGTCTGAAGGTCAATGTAGAATTTGTGGAACATTAGTGTTTGTAGGTCTTTTTTGAAAGTTTTTAGGTTGTGTTGGGTTCTCAGGAATTTAGGTAGGGTGTTCCAAAGTTTAGGTGAGGCAATTGAAAAGGCTCTTTCTCTTGTGGTTGCCAGATGCGCATCTTTGATAGGGGGAATGTTTAGGTAACCTGAGTTATTAGAGCGTAGGTTTCTTGGAGGATTTTGAGGGATTATGTTTAGGGTGTTAAGACCTTGATGATCATTGTTTAGGATTTTGTGGATTATGGTCATTGATTTGTAAGCAATACGTGCAGTAATAGGGAGCCAGTGAAGTGAGGTCAATATTGGTGTTATGTGTTCACTTCTTTTTGTTCCAGTTAGGACTCTGGCAGCTGAGCTCTGCAGTATTTGGAGTGGTTTGAGGGATGAAAAAGGTATTCCAATTAGTAAGGAGTTGCAATAGTCGAAGGTGGAGAAGATAAGAAGTTGTAGTTCAGTTCTGAAATCGTAGGGGTTGAGAAATGGTTTCAGGTGTCTTAGGGTTAGGAGTCTGTGGTATCCTTCTTTAGTTTTATTTGCTATGTGGTTCTTGAAAGAAAGTTCTTTATCAATGATAACTCTGAGGTTCCTGGTGTGGGTGGTAGGGAGTATAGTTATCATTTGTTTGTCAAGTATTGTCAGGGGTGGCGGAGTTGGATTGGGTTTTTTTATCCATGAGTATTATTTCAGTTTTGTCAAAGTTGATTATGAGTTTCAGGGAATTTAGGAGATGTTTGATTGAGATAAGTAGTTCTGAGGTTTTCTTGTAGGTGTCTTCAATCGAATTTTGTATGGGAATGAGGAGCTGAATGTCATCAGCATAGAGGAAGTGTGTGATTTCATATTCTTTTAGTAGTTGGCAGATGGGGAGAAGGTATATGTTGAAAAGGGTGGCTGATAAAGCTGATCCTTGAGGGACTCCGGTGTTGAGGTTGATTATTTTTGATAGGTTGTTGTTGATTAATACCTTGTATGTTCGATCAGATAAATAGGAAGAAAACCAGGTATTGCCAGTTAAACCAATTTGGGATAGTCGCTCCAATAGTATATTGTGGTTCACTGTGTTGAAGGCGGCTGAAAGGTCAAGAAGAATGAGCAAGTATTTTTCACCTTTGTCAAAGCCTCTTATAATAATGTCATTTAGGGAGATGAGGAGAGATTCCGTATTTAGGTTTTTTCTAAAAACATATTGGGATGGAGGTAGGATGCTGTTTGTCTCCAGGTAGTCATCTAGTTGAGTGTGTATGACTTTTCAATGGTTTTGACTATGAACGAAAGGTTTGATATGGGACGGTAGTTGGTGAGGATTTCCGGATCTAGGTTGTTCTTTTGAAGGATTGGTTTGATGACAGCAGATTTGAGGCATTTGGGGTAGTTGCCCTCGGTCAGTGATAAATTGACAATTTTGGTGATGGTTTTTGATATGGTAGGTTCAATTGATTTGAGGATTGTTATTGGGATGTTGTCTATTGGATGGCTGGCGGGGTTCATTTTATTTATTATAGATTGAATTTCAATGGTGGAGGCAGTGTCAAAGTTTGACCATGATGAGGTTATCTTGTTGTTAAGTTTGGTGTTCTGGTTGTTGTTGGTTATGTTGGATTGGATTAGATGAGATATTTTTTTGTTGAAGAAATCAGCAAAGTCATCGCTTCCATGTTTGGTGCAAGAAGACTCTTGGGTGGTTTTGGTAAGTTTCTGAACTATTGTGAATAACATTCTGGGGTTATGATGACATTTGGAGATTTTGTTGGAGAAGAATTCCTTTTTTGCATTGTTGATGATATTTTTATATTGAGCTAAGTTGTTCCGATAATTATTTAGTGTGGTAGTATTTTTGTTTTTTCTCCATTCTCTTTCTTTTTTTCGGAGTATGCATTTGGCAATTCTGATATTTTCATTATACCATTGGTTATTGTGTTTGGGTTGTTGTTTAGTCTTTGTAATAATGGGATTGATGTTGTCTGTAACTTGTTTTGTGATGTTTAGCCATGATGAGGTAGCGTTGTCGGAGCTAGATAGATTGATGTTGTTTAATTCGGATTGAAGAGTTTTTTGTAAAAGTTCTATGTTGAATGGTGGACGGTAGGATATTTTGTTTGGGGTGATTTGAGGAGGTTTAAGGTTGATGTTGGTATGTAAGTTAGCTTGGATTAGATGGTGGTTGGACCAGGGTATCTCTGTGGTGTGGGTAGAGAATGATTTCCAGATTTCAGTGTTGACAAAAATGAGGTCAATTGTGTGGCCTGCTTTATAAGTTGGAGATTGGATTATTTGTTCTAGATATAGAGTTGATAGTGCATCAATGATAGTTTGGCAGGTTTTTGAGTGAGTTGGTAAGTTGAAATGTATGTTGAAGTCACCAAGTATGATTATGGGTTTGTTGAGGGAGATGTTGTTCATAATATATTCAATTAGAGGTGAGCAGTTTTTATCGAGTGCTCCTGGAGGACAGTAAATGAGGCATATTTGCAGTTTTGATGAGTCATATAAAGCAATTTCCAATGGTGGAGGAATGTTAGATGGGCGAAGTGTTAGTTGCAGGCTTTTTTTTAGATATAAGCATTAAGCCACCTCCTTTTTTATTTTTTCTGGGGATTGAAGAGGTGTAATCTTGGTTGGATAGTTGGTTTATTAGAACGGAATCTGTGTTTTTGAGCCAGGTTTCTATAATTGCAATGAAATCTGGTTTGTGGGCACTGAGTAGGTCATTGAATAGAGGGATTTTTTTTTTATTATAGAACAAGTATTGATGAGTATGAATGAGAGAAGCATATAGTTTGAGAGTTGGATATGTGTGTTGTTTTTGTAGTTTATTGGTTGATTTAGTTTGTGTGGAGGTTTCGAGGATGAATGTTTCTTAGAGGATGTAGGTTGATTATATGGAGATGAGATCTTGTTGTTCATCTTCATATCTTTTTGAGTTTTTGGATTGAAAGTTGATTGAGATAGCAATATGAGAGTATAGCTTGCTTTTGGAAGGCAGTTGTTAGTGATGCAGCTTTTTTTTTTTTTTATTGTTTGGGAGGAGTGGATTGAGAAGGCAAGGTTTAGGAAGGGGGTGTCTTTGAGGGCTGCGATGAATGGGCTGCGCGAAGGGGCACGCAAAGGGGCCTGCTCCTTTGGACGTGCTCCTTCGGCGCGCGGCGCCTGGGGTGAGTTTAAATTTAAACACCACTCACCCGGCCCCTCCTCTGACATCAGGGGGCTGGCTTCGCTTCGAGATGGGTGGTGTTGCAGAGAGGAGGCCTTTCCGAGGCCTGTGCTGCTAGTTGCAGGCGATTTCGAGGGGGGGTCAGCCCGTTAGGCTCCCTTGTTGCCGGTGGAGGCGTTCGGGGAGGCCCCTGCGGAGCTTGGTGACAGCGAGCTGTGAGATGAGCCTGGCAGTGCTGGATGAGTCCCCGGGAGCTGGTGAGTGGGGACTGGCTGATTGACGGTGCTCTGGTGTCTAAGGGGGGGGCGCCCGGGGTGAGTTTAAATTTAAACACCACTCACCCGGCCCCTCCTCTGACATCAGGGGGCTGGCTTCGCTTGTCAGGGGCTGGCTTCGCTTCGAGATGGGTGGTGTTGCAGAGAGGAGGCCTTTCCGAGGCCTTTGCTGCTGGTTGAGGCGATTTCGAGGGGGGGGGGGGTATGCTCGTTAGGCTCCCTTGTTGCTGGTGGAGGCGTTCGGGAAGGCCTCTGTGGAGCTTGGAAACTTGTTGTGGAAAGTCGTGCTGCTTGTGGTAATGGCACATTGAGAAGAGTGCACAGCTGAAGGACTGAAGTGATCCTGCGGGGATCTAAAGCCTCAGGATGGCACTCGGCCAAGAAGAGAAGATGCTATTGAGAAGGCTGTGTGTTATGACTGCCAGTTTAAATTGTATATGCCACTGGTCTGGGAGCCAGTGAAGTGATTGCACAACAGGAGAAATGCGTTCACGGATGTTAGTACTGGTAAGCAGACGTGCAGCGCTCTGAATAATCTGGGCAGACTGGATGGACCATGGTCCTTTTCTGCCATCATTACTATGTTACTATGTTAATTTGTAAAGGCCTGATATTGCGAAGATAGGTATGGGCAAACCTCATCGACCCAATGTGAATCTCATCTTAAATCTTCAGCGAGGTTGCATGGGGGAAAGGACAGAAAAAGATGACTGCTTTTAAAGAGAGGTGTACTTGTTGACTGTATGGTTACTTGATTTGGCATAAAGGTCAACCACAGTAGGTTTTGCAGAAACTCCGACCCTAACATTTGTGGCGAAATAGTGCGCTTTTTAAATTTTGTTTTATACACTTCCAAATTTTTCTTGCTTTCAGAAACTGTAAGTTATGCGCCTTTGACCTCCAAACAATTTCATTCTTAAATCATAACATACTGAAAAATGTTTGCAGCACAACCAGTGACTTAGCTAAAGGAGAGCTTCTTAAGACTAAATGGTCTATTTATTTTGAATGATCTTGTTCATATGCACTTAAATTGTTTTATATTGATTTTTCTATTGATTTGGCATTGTGGTTTATTCCTTACACTCTAGCCTTAAAATGACCCTAGCCGCACTTCTTGCTTTCTATCTGTTTTAGCTTCTGAAAGAACATAATATTTTTTAAACTTTTTTTTTAAAGATAAGAATAAAAGCTATACAGTAATGTCTCACTTTCTCATTTCAATGTTGTAACAGCAGACAACACAGGCTGAAAAGTTAACTGTAAGAAAAGCCAAGTTAACCAAATCGCTGCTGTTAGAAAATTAAAATATAAGCAACTTACATAAGTGGCAATTTTTTTTTACAATTTCCTTAGTACTTATTTTAATTGCCCCCTTTTGCCCCCCCTCCCCCCCATGAAAACTACACACTGTTCTTGACTCAATTCTCCAGTGGGTTGTGTTAATGATGATTGGCTATTGATGAGAAATCATACTGAATTTTACAGAAAAAAATAAGATAAAATTGGTTTCCTGTGAGATTACATACATTTTTTAATTAGAGGTACAATCTATGTACTGCAATTTTTTATTTTTTTTTTACATTTGAAATTCTTTTATTACAGAATAAAAATGTCAACGAACGTTACCTTCAGTATTTAGTTACAAATTAGATGCTTCCTATAGTACTGAATCACAATATTGATTTTGTTACATACATGTGTATGTCAATATGATTTATTGTGAGATATTTCTATCCGTTAATATACATGGATTATGTTTTAAAACATTTTCTTGAAGCTTGTATCTGTGCCAAAATAATTGTAGAAAAAGAAAATCTGTTCCTCTAATATAAATTTTAATGAAGGCTTCACACAATCATGTAGTGTGCCGTGCTGGTAAAATGTACTTGTCAGTGCAAAAGAGCTTGAGTCAGTCTGGAACCAGGAAAGTGCTGGCACTTGGGGGCCCAGATAACCACACAGAGAGGAAGCTAAATAAGCAACAAGAGCTTACAGTACATACAGCCCCTAGAGTCTAGATCTGCAACCTGTCCCCTGAGGGTTGGATTGGTCCTCAAGGCGTCTGAAGGGATGCTGAGATGCCAGGCATGCATTCCCAGCAGTTTGAGGGCTAGGAGGACCATGCTGAAAAAATCCAGAGGAGACCCGAGAATCTCATATCTAAAAGTATGTTTGATTCTGCCTATTGAAGGCAAAGTGTTGAATTACTGCGTGACCAGACCTTTGACCAGATCATGTACTTGTGAAGTTTTCCACCTGAAAAGTGAGTGCTGTAATTAAAACCTGTTTTGCATTACTTAATATCCTGTATTGCAGTGGTTTCCAATCCTGTCCTGGGAGACCCCCAGCCAATCGGGTTTTCAGGATATCCGCAATGAATATGCATGAGATAAATGTGCATGCAATGGAGGCAGTGCATGGATGATGTGTCCTAACCATGACTGGATCCCCTACCACAGTACCTCAGGTCCATGAAGAATCCCACACTCCAGTCTGGCAGTGTCCTGAGTCCCAGGGCTGGAAATTCTGTTGGGGGTCTCCAGATGCACGTCTCTTCTCTCCCTCTGACTCCTATTCAAAAGATAGACTCAGACCTTCCTGGAGGAAAGACCAGGTACTGAAAACAGTCCTCACTGCTTCCAGCGCTGGGCAAGGAAGGGTGACAGAAAAAAGGCTTCCTTCCCTCTGAAACTGGAAAAAACTCACCTGTGACAATCATTTTCTTATCTTTCTGAATGGGCACTGAACCCTCCTCTTGAACTGGGCAAAAAGGTACACAGCCCCTCCTGACCACCTGACAGGGGATACTGCCTGCCAAGAATGGTACAGGTCAAAACTGTAAAAAAAACCCCCAAAAACCATTGCTTCAGAAAAACTGCAAAAATCCTATCACCTCTCTCTTCCCTCCAGTCCTATCAGAGGAACTGGCAGGGCAGTGTCTCCCTCTCTGTGCTAGACTGGGAGTCTAAACTTGGAAAGCACACTGAAAACAACTTCTCCCTCAAAATCAAATCTATACTGCCACACTCTAGGGCTAACCCTCCCTCATAGACTAAGAGACCACCAATCACAGGCAACCTGAGAAGGGAGGTGCTGCATAGGAATGCCTCCCTCTCAACTGTTATAATCCTAAGGGCAGTGGGAGCTAGGGCCATCTAGTGGTTGACCAGGGGGTTGCCACATAAATGGTGAATAAAACCCTGTTTGGAATTCTGAATCCAAGTGTGCTTAGTACCTGCAGGGTCCTCCTACCTAACAATACTAATGTGTCTCACAAGTGGTTAATTCCTGCTTTCTGATAAGTGTTTTCAATTTCTGAACAGTCACAGGCTGCAGCAGGCCCCTTCAAGTTTTCTAAAGTCACAAAAAGTTTGTGGTATGAAGGATATGTAAATTGATGTGTCCTTGCATCAAAGATATGCAGACATCTCATTCATAGTTGCTATAGTTATACTGAAAAGCAAAATGGTCTGCAGGCCTCTGGGATTGGAGTTGACCTGAGGCTTAAGGGGTATGCAGGGAAAAGAATTTGGTTTGTTCGAGCCATTTCATTTTTGGCTCATTTCTGGCTGAGTGTAATTTTAAAGGATTTATGTTTTAGATTTCATATAATTTGTTTTTGGCAAATATGTAAACTGATTGCCAAAACAAATTATAATTTTGGAGGTTTTTGGATGAGTCAATAGTACAATTGAAATGAACAGAACCTAAAATAAACTAATTTGTCATCATTTCCCACATTTGGATCATTGTAATGTGCATCCCTACTGTACTTAACGTAACTACTGATCATATAAGGACTGACACCAAAATATCTATTGCAATAAAATAACACAAGACTATCTGTGCTGCTTTGCAGTTAAGATGGAACAATCACTTTTGCTGCGTGTAATATCTTTATCACCTTGATGGGAAGTCTTATTACTGTTCAGTGCCAGTTTGATAGGTTCTTTAACTCTTATTTTATAACATAAAATGAATCTCCAGGCACCATGTAAAACAGTATATTCATACAACTATTCTCCATATTTTTCTTTTACCGAAACTAAGAGTTAAACCCCTTCAAATCCTTCAAAATGCCATGGCAAGAATCTTAACAAACACCAGAAAAACTGACCACATCACTCCCATACTCCAAGACCTCCATTGGCTCCCCATCACCTTCCGTTCCCAATATAAAACACTTACCATCCTCCACAACACACTACACAACAACAATTCACCCTGGCTTGAAGACATGCCACAATTCCGTCAAGCTAATCGCCCCACTAGAAACTCCCTTGCTGGCACTCTCCAAACCCCCTCACTCAAAATTGGGCACCTTACCGCTACTAGAGAGAGAGCCTTCTCCATTGCGGGCCCTACCCTCTGGAATTCCCTACCCGTCAAACTCCGCTTAGAACCGTCCCTGAGCCATTTCAAAAAAGGAATCAAGACATGGCTCTTTAAACAAGCATACCTTAAATCCACCCAATCCTAACCATTGTCCTCCTTGAACCACATCTATCCCAACCTAGCCTATTTCCTTTTCCTGACCTCAACTCACCATCCCAGAACCCCCCGCTCCCTCCCTTTTCCCCACCTCTCTACCCCTCTCCTACCATCCCTACACCCCCCCTGCTCCCTCCCCTAGTGCCCCCTAGTGCCCCCAGCCTCCCCCTACCTCCCCACTGAGCCTCGACACTGAGCCACTGGACTGAGCATGCAATGAGGACCCGAGCCGACCCGACCCCTACCTCGCCCCCTCACCCCACTAACAATCTCTCCCTGAAAATACTCTCACCTTATGTACCCGGCTCCCTCCACCCCCTCCTCTCCTTACCCCCCCCCCCCCCCTTCACCAGATTCCAATCGTACTTACGTGCACTTGCCCTTGTCTTACTGTAATTAAGTTTCATATGCTAAGGGGTAGATTTTAAAAGAAGCGCGATCAGCCTACTTTTGCTTGCGCATCAGACTCAAGCAAAAGTACGCTGGATTTTAGTAGATATGCGCGGAGCCGCGCGTATCCACTAAAATCCCTGGATCGGCGCGCGCAAGGCTATTGATTTTGTATAGCCGGCGCGCGCCGAGCCGCGCTGCCTAACCCGTTCCCTCTAAGGCCGCTCCGAAATCGGAGCGGCCTCGGAGGGAACTTTCCTTTGCCCTCCCCTCACCTTCCCCTACCTAACCCACCCGCCCGGCCCTGTCTAAACCCCCCCCTTACCTTTGTCGGGGGATTTACGCCTCCCGGAGGGAGACGTAAATCCCCGCGCGCCAGCGGGCCTCCTGCGCGCCGGGCCGCGACCTGGGGGCGGGTATGGAGGGCGCGGCCACGCCCCCGGACCGCCCCGGGCCGTAGCCACGCCTCCGTACCCGCCCCCAAAACGCTCCCGACACGCCCCCGAAACGCCGCGACGACCGGGCCCGCCCCCCCCGACACGCCCCCGACACGCCCCCCTCCGAAAACCCCGGGATGTACGTGAGTCCCGGGGTCTGCGCGCGCCGGTAGGCCTATGTAAAATAGGCTTACCGTCGCGCAGGGCCCTGCTCGCGTAAATCCGGGCGGATTTACGCGAGCAGGGCTCTTAAAATCCGCCCCTAAGTGTATCAAGTGCTGTGTCTTACTGTAAATAAGTTTCATATGCTAAATGCATCAAGTGCACATGCCACTCAACTTTGTATATTAGTTCATTTTGCATATCTAATCCTATCCGAATGCAAATAGTTGTAACGCTGCCTGTATATTAGTTCATTTTGCATATCTAATCCTAACCGAATGCAAATATTTGTAACGCTGCCTGTTGACTCTCCTCTCCTGTACTATTGTATATCTTCCAGTTAACCCCCTCCCCTGTTCATTGTAATTTCCTTTCCTTCTCAGTTATTTGTAAACCGACATGATGTGTCCTACGAATGCCGGTATAAAAAAGTTTTTAAATAAATAAAATAAATAAATAATATCGCCTACCTCGTTGAACATTGCATTGACAATACTGAACTTATTGAACAGTGGTCCCCAAATTTTGCCCTCAAGGGTTGCAGCCCAGTCAGGTTTTTGGGATTTCCACAGTGAATATGCATGTCATCTATTCACATGCACTGTCTCCACTGTATGCAGATATCTCATGAATATTCATTGTGGAAATCCTGGAAACCCGACTGGATTGTGGCCCTCAAGGAATGAGTTTGGGATCCATGTTAAGGAAAATGTCTTATATAGTGTTTTTATACATTAAGCAAAATGCATATTCTGTAAGGAAGGCACATACAATTCATGTCTCAGATCTTTTCTGAGATAATTGTTTAGAGCAGAGGATCCCAACCCTGTCCTGGAGGAGCCCCAGCCAGTCAGGTTTTCATGCTTGCTCATGCACATGCATTGTGGATATCCCGAAAACCTGACTGACTGGGGGTATTCCAGGACAGGATTGGGAACCACTGGTTTAGAGGTTTTCTCGGGTTTTCTCCAGATGGGCTCATTGCACCACTTATCAAGATAGGAATGTGCAATTTCAAAATTTTTGGCTCTTTTATTATTATTTTTCAGTTAGTTTAATGATTTATTTTGGGTTATTTACCAAACTGGAAAAAATTAAACTCCAAGCCCCCTCCCAAAACAAAAAACAAATTGGGTGTTCCGAAGGCCCTGAAACCCTTTCCCACCTCAAAGGTATCTCTGGAGCCTCGGCCTACCCACCTGGTCTAAGTCTGGCCCAGCCCTAGCTGCGCCAGGCCCTTCTGATTCCCCTTCTGCTCCTTGAAGCAAATCCCAGGGCCCGAGCCTAACGAGCTGGGGTAAGGGACTTCCTTGCCAGGCCCCCACTTGCCCCCTTCCCACAGGTCCAGGTAAAAATTAAAAGAGCAGGAGCAAAGACACCCATGCTTACCCTGCATGCCAGGGCCTTGAGGTGACATCACTTTGGTGATGTCACTTTGGTGGTGGTGATGCCACTTTGGTGATGTCACTTTGGTGGCGGTGATGTCACTTTGGTGGTGACTGCAAGGCTGCTGGCGCCATTTTTTAAAATCCAGGCATACAGGGCAGGAGTGAGTGACTTTGCTTCTGCCCTTTTCTTCAATTTTACCTTGACTCATACAAGAAAGGGGATATGTGGGGGCTGGGACAGAAGGTCCCTGTCCCCAGTGCACGGTTCCAGTGGGCCATCTCAGCCCAGTCTTCTAGGCCTGGACCCTGGGATTTGGTTTTGGGTATTTTCATGAGAAGCCATTTTCAGTTCCTTGCATTTGGAACAAACCAAAAATGACCTTGTTAATCCTGCTTAATTTATTTATTGTGTATTTTGCTCATGGCAAGGTAGCTCAAGGCGATTTACAGTATTTTGCACATTTGTGCAAAGAATGCACATCCCTTTATGATGACAGGTCTGAATTTCACTTGTAAGCCAGGATATGTTGGGTTTCATCTTAATTGCTCAAATATTTTGCTGTATCTTCAATTGAATCTGTTTAGACATCCAAAATTTTTCCATGTTTTTTATTTTTGTAAAATATGGACTTTTTTCTGTTTCTAAATGTAACTGCCCCCCCCCCCCCGCCCACCCCGGATTCTTTTCTCAGGGTCACCTTCAAAGGCTGCAGAGGTAGGGGATCGACACTGCTGCAGCCCTGGGAACAATCACAGTCCTTTAGGGATCAGCAGATGGCGACCAGAATTCTCTGGGATGCCCAGGGGGACACTTAGCAAACTATCACAAACTTCACTGTCCACTCCTTGGATTGGCTCCAAACATCTGAAAGTTTATTGAAAGTCTCAGAAATGTTCCTTCAAAAATAAATGTCCAAGAATATAAAGGGATACGGTCCGATTAGAAAAGCAAACACACTTGTCTTAGAATCCTTCTCAATCAGGAGAAGAAGACAAAAAAATCACACAGCTTCAGCCCCAAGGCTTTCGGGGCAACATTTTTCTTGAAAAAACGGACAAAATACGCAAACTCTTCAGCTGGAGCTTTCCTGCAAGGGCCTCGCACCTATATCCCAGGATCAAACTTCCTTCTTGTTGGCTTTCACTGATCAAAACCGAATTCAACCAACTTCCTTCTCTGACTCTCTCTTTTCTCAACACTCCTCCAGACTCCTCTCCAGATGCCTGTGTAAGCATCTTATATAGATTCTGCCCAACCCATCCCCTTTTGGAGAATGAACCTCCTACTATACACAATCCTATGTACTCCATTCCATCTCTTAAACATTAGAGGACATCTTATCTAATCCCCTTCCAAAACCCCTCCTTAACAGGAAGGATACTTGCCTATTGTAAGAGTTCTACAGACAGAAAGCTTTCTAGCCTCTTACTGAATCCTAGAGAGCAGGAACTCTAACAAACTCTTTACCGACCCTAGGTAGGGTTACATAAACTGTGTAGAGTGGCATGCAACCAGTGAATTGCCCTAGATTTGGAAAGCTCATTTCAGCCCTGCATAACATTTACATCCACATTTGGAGTCAGTCTGAAATATGAATTAGCCTATTGTACTACTGTATTTATTCTGAAATAGAGGTAGAATCGGAAGGCATGCTAGAGGGTAAAGTATCAAAATATGATTGATTTATTCAGAAGTGGCATAAAATGTAATTTTGAAACCTCATAAATACAAATGGTTTGATGGGGCAAATATGATTTGAACCAGATGCACCTCCTTTTTTTACCCCTACATATTGCTGGCCGGTGAACCATATTTAAAACTGATAAACTTTATCCTTTGCATTTACCTTAAGGACTAAGCTAATTTCTTCTCTGTTTCCATTCTGTTGGGTATTAGGATCCACTGAAGCATCCACTTGGGACAAGAGGTGTCATTTATATCCACTGTATTAGATTTTAGAGGGGCATAAATATAGGCTGGGGTTATGACTGGACGATGCAGCTTTTGTAGATGGTGCATATTGGCACCACTTTTGGACATATTTAATGCTGAGAAGAGCACTGCAGAGATCAATGACAACTTCAATAGTCTGCTTCAGCGGATTTTAATCTCCTTTAGAAAGCATTATTTAGAAAATAACTGTACTCTTCTGGCTAGTAAATATAATGCTGAACTTACTCCTGTCACTTGTACAGACACAACCTCATCTCTGAGCTCCGAAAGCTCCTAGAATAAGGAACATGATGTTCTGGTAATCAAATCACAGCTCTCCTAAAGGAAATCAGGCACTTTGTAGAGAGAAAACTGATCCAATCATTGGGAGATTTATATTATACCGGTCTATTTATCTTCCATTTCATTTTTAAAGTAACAAATATAGTGTGCATGTTTTAGAAGAAATATAAACTGTAGAGACATAAAAGATGTTGGAGGAGGAGCCTAGTGGTTAGAGCAGGGGGCTGAGAACCAGGGAAACCAGCGTTCAAACCCTACTGCTGCTCCTTGTGACCTTGGGCAAGTCACTTCATCCTCTGTTCCCTCAGGTACAAGCTTAGGTCTAGACTGATCATTTTGCTATAAATATAGGGAGTTAAATTTATCATACCCGTGTTATTTTCACATCGCAAGCTTCTTTACCAACTGGACAGGCGTTTATCGCATTTTGGGCTGCTGCTGGCTAAATCGAGAGAGAGAGAGAGAGAGGGGCTCACAAAAAAGTTAACTATTTATACCACTGCAAGAGGGGGCACTAGTAACTTGGGGTGAGGTTTGTGGGGTGAGTTGGGTTTCGGGGGGCAGTTTAACATGCGCAATCATACGTACGAGCAGCACAGTTACCATCAGTGAAGCAATCAAGCTACAAAGAGAGAACATGGTACAAATCTACTCTTTTCCACTTTTCATCACTCCAAATCACATTAAATCTTCACTGATGGTAACTGTGCTGTTCGTACGTATGATTGTGCATGTTAAACGGCCCCCCAAAACCCAACTCAACCCATAAACCTCACCCTGATTTCATAATGCCCCCCCCTACAGTGGTATAAAAAGTTCAAATATCAGTGGGCCTCCCCCCTTCTCTTTTTTCCCCCCTCTCTCTTCCCGAACTGAAAATTGGTAACGCGTACCTAACGCAGGCACAATGCACAGAAAAAAAGGTGTAGTTAAAAACTTAACTACACTGTAGAGCTCTAACGCCCGCGATAATGCCCTAACACATTTTGATAAATGACCCGGTCAGATTGTAAGTCCTCTTAGGGTCAGGGAAATACCTACAGTACCTGAATTAAATTCTCTTTGAAGTGTCTGAAAAGCAGAATATTATAAAATAAAACAGAGAACCTGGTCACTCAGTCTGCTTAAAGTGTAAGAGATTTTCAGACCTGGGTATTTCACTGTAGGTAAATAGAAATTAGCCTTGTGATTGCAGCTTGAGATTAGCATGCGGGGCTGGAGTTCTCCATAGAGTTAGGATGAAATATTGTTATCGATGATTAATTGCTTCATGATTGTAGGTCATGATGAAGACGATCCAGTGGAATAAATGAATGGATGCCTGGGAGAAAATATCCAAACCGTTTTCATGACCTTGAATTGTGTTGGCTTGTTTTGTTTTTGATTTTTTTTAAAGCCCATTTCTGATTTTTAGGCAGGTTTTACCACAGGCTTGCTCTATTACCTTGGCCCAATGCACTTTACCACCTGGCTCCTCCCAAGGTTAAACTGGAATTCTCATTATAGTGGAAATACTCATACAGGACCGGATTTTAAAAAATACGCGCGTGGGGTACATTTGTGCGTGCTACCCGGCACGCACAAATGTACGCCTGATTTTATAACATGCGCACGCAGCCGCGCGCATGTTATAAAATCCAGGGTTGGCGCGCGCAAGGGGGTGCACACTTGTGCACCTTGCACGCACCGAGCCCTAGGGAAGCCCTGATGGCTTCGGCCCCCTCCACTTTCCCCTCGCTTCCCCTATCTAACTGCCCCCCAGTCCTACCTAAATCCCCTCCCACTTTTATTTTGTAAGTTACGCCTGCTTCTGTCAGGCGTAACTTGCACGCACCGGCCAGCTGCCGGCTCGCGATCCCCCGGCATGGCCACTGTGCCGGAGGCCTCGGTCCTGCCCTTGCCCCGCCCCCAGACCACCCCCGCCCCTTTCATAAAGCCCCAGGACATACGCGTGTCCCGGGGCTTTGCGCGCATCGCCGGGCCTATGCAAAATAGGCTCGGCACGCGCAGGAGCGGTTACACGCATAAATCTGGAGAATTTATGTGCGTAACTCTTAAAATCCACCCCCCAGCAAATACCCAGCAAATACCCTCTCTCCTTTTTAAGGCATGTAGCTGCAGCTGTAGCTAGACTTCTTACTGGTACTCCACTAAAACAAAATATTTCACCAATCTTGTATCAACTACCCTGGTTGCCAGTCAAATATAGAATTCAGTATAAAATTATCACGTTGATACATTCTTTGTTGAATAATACTGATTCTACTTGGCTATGTTCTACGTTGCGAGTGTATAAACCTCAAAGAGAGCTTAGATCAACAGGCAAAAACTTATTAGAAATTCCTTCAGTAAAAAATGCAGCACTGAATGTGACAAGGAACAGAGCTTTCTCGGTCGCTGGTCCCATCTTATGGAATGCCTTGCCAGACCCTATAAGGTTAATATGTAGTCGAAAGGAGTTTAAGAAGGCTTTAAAAACTTATCTTTTCCAGGAAGCATTTAAGGATTTCGAATCCTCTAGTCAAACAAAGTAAGGTTAAGTATGTTTAAATTATATTGATTTACCTGGTATTCTATTTCTCTACTTTCAGTTTTTAACAGTAATGGCCAAACTTCTATTTTATCACCATTGTTTTTATTGATTGGGCAACACATTGTATTTTTATTCCTACTTTATTTTGTTTTGTTTTATTTTTATTTTATCTAATTTTAATTAATTTTCTTTACAATACTCTGTTATTGTAAACCGCTTTGGTCAGTTATTTTTACTGGTAAAACGGTATATAAACGTGATAAATAAATAAATAAATGTATTTGCAATGGACCAAAATAAACACAGTGCTGAGTGCGAATCTGCACGGACGGCGATGCTGGTTGGCAAGTAGGTGTTGCAAAAATAGCACTAGTAGGGAACGGAATATACCACCGTACTAGTAAGGAGCCAGTGGTGTTAAACTTTCTGGCAAACCTTGACACCCCATAGCACACGTGGCAAGTGGAGCAAAAAGAAATGCACCCGCTGTCTTGCTCAAGTATTTAGGGTCATTTTGGAATTTGTATTAGGGAGCGAGAATTTCATCTTTGAGGCCTTTCATCATTTCAGATTAGGTTAATATTGCTTCATAATTTAACAAAAAAAATATCTAATGCAGAAACCCATCTTTCACATGCATGAATTAGGAATGAAGACAGGGAGTCCAGGGAGGGTAATGCCTGCTGAGTTAGCAGTAAGTATATAATTAGTTTCAAGGTCTAAAGAAGTAGCAATGTCTGGGAAATTCTACAGCATGCTTGGTTTGATTAGCTTTTATAACAATGTTGGCTATCTTTTCATATGTTTAAATTAGGTTTTTCTAAAATAACATTTGTATTAATAAGTCTAGGAGCTATTCACTTTCATCTTTTACTCCCCCCCTCCCCCCTCCCCCCTCCAACCCCCAAACCTTTCCTATGGTAAAAAAAAATCTTCAACAGGATCCGCTGAAAATAATCTATGAAATATCTTTTTGGGGAAGATATTTCTCAAGCAAAGATGATTAGTGCATTGCCTTTGGGATTGGTCCTGGGGTTGGTTGTGTTCAATATCTTTGGGAGCAATACCGTGGAAGGATTGGGAGGAGCGATGCCTTTTTGCAGATGATGGTAAGATCTGCAACATAGCTGGGCGCGTTTGAGGGAGTAGATGAAATGAGAAGTTATTTAAGGAAGCTTGAAGACTTGCTTGGCAGCTCAGTTTCAATAGACAAAAAAAATGCAGATTTGGTGTGCAGAAAGCCAAGGACAGGGTGAGGTACTGATGTCTATAAAACAGTAAAGAGAGCTCAGGGTAATTTTATCTGGTAATTTCAAGCTAGGGAACGGTGCAACAAGGCTGTGGTCGGAGCCTGAGGGATCCTAGGTTGCATTAGGAGGGATATAACAATTAGAAAAGAGGACCTGATTATGCCACTGTATAGGTCATTAGTGAGACCTCACCTGGAGTTGTTGTGTCCAATTCTGGAAACCTTACCTCTAGAAGAATATAGATAGAATTGAGGTGGTCCAGCTGGGACTCATTGTTTCACTATAGTAACCAGTGCTTTTGCCCTTTAGCCTGGATGCTTAACCTTCAAAGTTTGAGGTACTAACTAGGGTACATAAAATAAAACCAGTTTCTAGAGGATCTAATCCTTGCACTGGTCAGTGGGTTCTGAAAAGTGGTTGAGCACATTGGGGTAGATTTTATAAATATACGCCCGCACGTACTTTTGTTCGCGCACCAGGCGCGAACAAAAGTACGTGGGATTTTATAAGATACACGCATAGCCGCGCGTGTCTTACAAAATCCGGGGTCGGAGTGCGCAAGGGGGTGCACATTTGTGCATCTTGGGGTAGATTTTATAAATCTACGCCCGCGCGTACTTTTGTTCGCACACCAGGCGCGAACAAAAGTTACGGCTGCCAGAAGCAGGTGTAACTCGCGCACGCCAGCGGGCTGCTGGCGCGCGATTCCCTGGCCCAGGACCCGTTTCGGAGGCCTCGGCCACGCCCCCGAAATGCCCCCGGGCCGGCACCACGTCCCCAACACACCCCCAGAATGCCCTGAATGTCACGTCGGCGCTGACATGCCCCCCTAGCGAAGCCCCGGGACTTACGCGCGTCCTGGGGCTTGCGTGCGCCGCCGAGCCTATGCAAAATAGGCTCAGCGCGCGCAGGGGTTTTTTAAAAGGGTTACATGCATAACTTATGCGCGTATCCCTTTTAAAATCCGGCCCATTGTGTAGTAGACCAGGTTCAGGAGATTCTGACTGGAGAGCAAAACAGCTTCCTCTCTGTGGCATGAACAGATGTTCCCCCTAAGTGGAATGGCTGTTTCTTGGAGCACCTGTTTACAGATACTTACATCTCAGGTGAACCCAAACCCTGGGAAAAGGATTCAGTCCACCTCTTGTGGATTACAATAATGCCAAACTTATTTAACACAACAACAGGATCTTCAACAAGCTTATCTCCACAGACTTTAACAGCAAGAATTACAGATGGGCAGCCAGTAGCAAAAATAAAATAATTTAGGAGCCAACAAATTCTTCAGAAACGGCAGAAATCCAGCACAGTCCATAAGCAAGAAACAATGCATCTATTACACTCTATGGCTCAGAGGACACCCCTGAGAGCTGCCTCTTGCCGAGCCTCTGGCTCCTCTTAATGGCAAAACAACGCCAATGCATGCTGCCATGATGTCCCCAGCGGCACCCGCCCTAGGCAAGCATGTGCCTGTGCGCTCATAATATAGGCACCTTGGCAGGAAACGAGAGTCTGATGACATCACTGCCTCTGTGTATATAAGGCTATCAGATCCTGCACTTCTTGACTCAGGAGCAGGTCTCCTGATGTGCCCTGCTTGTCAGTACATGTTGCCTTGTTCCTGCATTCCCATCTTGTCGTGGTGTCCCTGTATTCCAGTCTTCCTACTCGATTCCTGCCTTATTCCTGAGTTTCTGCCTTGCCTTGCCCGGCCCTGTCATTGCCTACATTCTGTCATGTCTTGTCTCCCCTCGGACTGCCTTCCTGGATTCTGACCTCTGCCTTGGACCTTGACCATTCTCGATTGCTCCCTGGACCTGACCTTGCTTTCTCTGAACTCTGGCTTGTCTTCTCATATCCGTTGTCTGCTGATCGCCCTGACCTTTGCCTGGGTTTGGTCTCTCATTCATTGGAGCGCCCTAGGGACACACCTAAGACCTGCTGGATGCTAGAACCCGAGAGCTCAACCTGTGGGGGAAGTGGCTGGTATAGGCGAAGCTCCAGCTGGTCCCGCCACTAGGCTCATCCACCAGCTGTCAGTGTGGGCCTAGTGGGCATGCTTGCTAGGGCTGCGCCAACCACACCACAGTGCCAAGGCTCCCCCAACATCACTTACTCAGAAGTTAGAATAAATGAGACTGCCACAAGGTAAGCTGTTCTTTGGTGGTGAACCCCCCCACCAAAAAAAAAACACACCAAAAAAACACCAAAAACCTTTAAACCTAGAAGTAGAGTTCTAGATTTATTTTTTCCATAGAAAAATGTTTTGCCTCCACAGTCATCTGCACCAGAGAGCGAAAAACAGCATGCAGGCAAAAGCTGGAAGATAGAGCTAAACGAAAAAAGCTCGCAGCCACACATTCACGCACATGCTACAAGTCTTACGTTTTATACCACTTGCTATCATTGCATGACATCATCAAGTTTTTAAGATATTAAAACATATCCTCTCTACTACTGAACTAAATATAGGCTAATGGAATGAAAGTGGGCAGTCTGAATGGGCTTTACACTCCTTATCGGTTGACGTGTTCCTTGTTTCTCTGAGTGCAATGACCTTCAATCTGTTTAACCATGTTATTGTTCATCCGGTGCTGTTTGCAAAGCACTAAGAGCAAAAACATAATTTTATTTCTTAATCCAGTTGCTTAAATGCCACCATTTAAGCAACTGTGCTGCATTCCTAGAGCAAGGCTACTTTTTCATTTGATACAGGAAAAAAATGAATTTTATATTACAGATAATTGATAGGTAACACTGAAATATAATATATTAGTATATAGAACAGTTCCTCTCCATGTGTCGTCGGATATCAAGTGCACACAAAAACTTGATTAAATTTCATGCTCTGAAGTGTGTGAATATTAATTTTTTTTTAAATAGCCACTATGAATCCAATATTAATATAAGCCATATTTCTGCTAATACCAATTTCTGTTTAAAGCTATCAGCTAGATGTTCTGAAAGATGTTAATTTAACAGGGGAAACCTCACAGAATTTTTGTGCTAAATTAACATTATAGGCATTTAACACATGTTAATTAGATTTCATTACCAGCAAGAATCTTTCCAAATTAAAATCGAGTCTTAAGAATCCTAAATGCTAAATCAAATTTGAAAAGATTAGGGACGTCTAATTGACTGAATCTTTGTGAGCAGACAAAAGCTTATGGTATAAAAAAAAACCTTTCATTTGTAAGTATTAATGGCACGATGCTGATGCATCAGCATCTGTAATGTATAAAAGCGTCCTGTTAATTCTATTTTATTTAAGTCTTTGGAAAATTTGCATGAACTAGATTATATAATGCTTCTTCTCATTTACTGTAAATGGCTAATTCTAATTTGTTAAAAACAGAAAAGATCATTTGAATTAAGGATAAATTATATAATGGCTGTGTATGTTCTTCATTAAATTGACCGTTTAAAAACTCTATAGCACAGATGATCAATGAGCCATACTAATCAAGAGCAAGACTACCTTAACCATGTTTGATGATAATGATGATGTCATTCCAAGGCGGATACTCTTCTCTCTACTACCTGAATGTCAGAACTTTCTGATTGTAAGCCCAACCTCGTTCACCACTGGATGAGTACCACTCAGTTTATTCTTACCATCTCTGCACAAATCTATTGCCTTATTACAGTGTATATGCATTTGTAGTCTTGTACCCATCTTTATATTATTGTTATCCATTTCACCCACTGAACATTTTATTATCTTCTATATGTTGCGTTTCAACCTAGATGACTTCTTACAGTCTACCTCTTGTCTTTAGCTAGGTCTAACCTCATGATTAGCATCTTTGATTTGCTTGATTGCAAGTTGGAGTGTAATTTTCATTGTAATCCACCTTGAGACAGATTTTAGAAAAGGCTTATCAAGTAAAAATTCAAAATATTTAAAAAAAATCATCTATATTTAAAAGCCATTTAGATAGATAACATAATAGTTATCCATCTAAATGGCTTACCTGGCTATATTCAGCCTTTATCTGGCTAAATTCTAGCCGGCTAATAAGTTAGGCATTAAGAATTTAGCCGGATAAATTAGGGGTGGTCCAAGCGTAACTGCGAGGAGTTGACTTAGCTGGCTAAGTTAATTGGCTAATCCAATATTCAGAGTTAGCCGGATGACTTAGCCAGCTAAGGGGGTCATTTTCCAAAGGTATCGCGCGTGAAAAGGGACTTTTCGATTGCAGTATCTAAATCGGGGCGGAGTTGGGGCGGCCTCGGGGTGGACTCCGCGACGACTTCGCTGACGGTGAAAGGTAAGAATCCTTATCGCGTCCAATAGCGCCACCTTTCTCGGTGGTGCTATTGGGTGCAAAAGTCGGCTTTTGCAGGCCCACTCTCCCGCTTCGCCCCCCCCCTCCCACCCCCGTTACCGCCAGATTTTCTAAGTCGTGCGAACTTAGAAAATCCAGGCCTGAGTTTGGTCCATTCAAAGAGCTGTCCTAAAGTTATCCAGCTAACTATTGAAAATAGCTGGCTATATTAAATAGTGTGGCTGCCCTGTTGAATATGCTTCCAAAGTTAGCCGGATAAGTTCATCCCGCAAACTTTGCTCTCCGGACTGTGTCTGAATATGGACCTCCTAACTAATACGTTGCTTGACATCATACACCGAATGATGGTATATAAAACTCAATAAATAAATAAATAGATAAATAATCTAGCCACAACTGTTGGCACAGGAAGCAAAACATATTTCAAAGGAAAGAATGCTCTAGAACAAGAGGTCACTACATCAAGGGGATCAGAGTCGGGGGCAACAGCAAGCGGCAAATATTTCTTCACAGCAAGGGTTGTGGATACATGGAACAGCCTCCTAAAGGAGGGGTAGAAGTCAAAAAAGTAACAAAATTCAAAAAAGTCTTGAATAAGCATGGAGGAACCCTAGTTATGAAGAACTAAAGGAAAAGCCAGAGATCAACTGACTATATGGCATTGCACTAGAAAGAAAATTGGGCAGATTAGACAAGCCTAATCATGTTTTATCTGCTGTCATATTCTGTTCTCTATGACACAGAGCAATTTGTGGCAGTGATGTGCTGGAGAGGGCTCCGGGGAGCCCCGTTTAAATTTAGTTTATAAAAACAGAGCATCTCAGTATTTTATAACCCGCACATATCATGTAAGGAGAGTAGATATAGTGAGAACCCCAGGATAAAAATTGTCAGCAACTGTAGCCTCCTGCTAAGAAATTGGTGATGTATCATCGAATGTGGAAAGGCTTGCATTGCCACTGCTTATACCACAGCTACTATCTGATCAAAGCAAAGATTTAATTTTTTTTTTTAACATCTGTTCAGCCCTCTTTGCAAATGCAAAAGAGAGAAATACATTTAAAGGCATTGAGAATTGTTAAAAAAAAAGAAAGAGAAAAAAGAGGAATGCAAAATTAAGTAGGAAAAAGAATAAAAGGAAAATAAGTAGAAATACTTTGTGACTATTTTGGATTTTAAATTTAATTTTGTGTAGGGAACAGAACAAACTGCTGGGATGATTATCTGATCCCCCCCCCCCACACCCTCCTCTCTAATGTTATGTAGGCATGTTCAGGGCTAATCATTGGGGCAGGGGGAAGAGAGGATGCAGGAGGACCATTTGGCATGGGCTTCAAGATTAAAGGGGGGCCTCATATTTGTTAATTCTGGCACATCCTATGTCATTTTTATTATGTCTAGGGGCTCCAAAGCTCGATATGGCCTGGGCCCCTTTGGACCGCTGACAGGGTCTGGATATATTCTTCCATACATTATAGTCTAAAAATTGTTCAGCTGGATCAGAGTAAGGGCCTGACTTACTAAGACTTTTCTCGTTCGGTGGGTGGGTGGGTGGGTGGGGGAAGCTCAGTAAATCAGGGTCTGTCTTAGAACCTTTCCACAAATGGAGTAAGGGATGTGTAAAAGTTATCTTGCCCGTCCATCAAGGATGAGCGCCTGTCTTAACCTACTGAGGTGGCAAAATCCCTAACCCCCAAGAAGTATGAGGGTATTAAACCCTTTTAGTTCATGCATCCATTCAACATGGCATCTGAGTAAACATGAGCATACGTCCATGGGTGGCAGTATGAGGAAAGAGGTATTACCTGCCCTTCGCCCAGTACTAACGGGCTGTGTCTGTTTTCCGCTGGCTTGTCTAACCAAGTAGCTGCATCATTCAGCTCTAATATTTGATCTCCACCGAATGATAACATCTCTTCCGAGTTACCAATGGCATGACTTTTTCTTTAAAAAAAAAAAATTGAAATGGTGGACTTCTTTTTGAAGAATACAGAAGTTTCGGATATGTTCTTTCTGATTGTAGTTATGTTAAGGGTGAATATAGCTGCTGAAGAAAGGAATATTGTAGGTGCTTTAAAGTGAATTTTCAAAATGTTACGCATGTAAAAATGAGAATATATGTGTGTAATTAGCATGCACGCACGTATTTGCTATTTTATAAACCTCAAACATATGCACGTAAAAAAAGGGTTGGCACATAAATATATGTGTGTTAAAGAAGGTGGTGTTCCGGGGTGAGGCCAACTTTTATGCATGCAAGTTGCTATTTTCTACGAGACTTGCCCATGCAGTCTCGGCAGCTTATCTGCATATATAATATCACCTCATTATCTGGCATAAGTGATAGCGGACTTCTTTATTGTGAAGTACTAACGGACTTGAGTGGGAGGTCCGGTGGTATGTGTGTGTGTGGGGGGGGGGGGGGGGGGGGTTCAGGCTGAAGAACCAGGAGAGTCTCGATGAACTGGTGAAGGACTGGGCAAACTGGTCATTTCATTCATGTGAGTGGGTTAGAAAATTAGCGAATTAACATGCATAAAAAGCAACTTAACTCGGGGTAAGTGCTACTTATATTTTGCATGTATAAACAAAGTAAAAAAAACCTGCACATACAGCAGTTCAGTGCCATTTGGCCACATAAGTTACGAATTATCCGGCTAGGGGTTGGCTTTGGTATCATCTAGCCGGAGAAAAATTATAAGCGCTACTTATCCAAGTAAGTAAAATAGCTGCCACTTAGCCAGATGAATATCTATTCATACATATTTTTTACATAAGTGTGAATGTGGCAGGGAAGAATTAGACGCATTTTATAACCCGTACATGTTGCGCTTGGAGGTGGACCCTTGTCCTGGAGCTGTGGAGAACTGCTTCCTGGTCGGGACCAGGAAGCACCTGCCCCCAGGGGGCAGAGCACAGGAGGAGACAGAGGCTAGGATGAGCTTCACCACTGGAAGCCCGCGGTCCCCCGGGTGGAGCCCGTAGGGACCCGGGCCGCTTGGACTTAGGTGGGTCTCGCAGGGTCTCCCAGAGAGGTAGTAGAGAGGCGTGCCCACGAACAGCAAGGGAGCGCGGTCAGACTCTAGGCTGTAGGTATGGTGGAGCAAGGAAGACCAGAACAGCGTAGGCAATGACAAGGCAAGGGACAGAGCCAGAATCAGGAGACAAGGTCAATGGCAGCCGAGGTCAGAATCCAAGGATCAGTCCGAGGAGTAGTCAACAAGGCAGGGGTCAGGTTCTGGAGGTCAGACGAGGTCACAAGGCAGGCAGAAGTCAGGATCCAGGCAGCGAACAGAATGGTCAAGGAGCAGGCCGAGGTTATTACCAGAGAGATAGTCCGAGGGTACTACCTGGGGAGACAGGACAGACAGACGCTGGAACAGAAGGACACTGGACAAGGCTGGAACAAGACTGTGAACGCGGAGGCAAACTAGTACACTTACAGTGCCGACCCGATTGCCAAGGCAAGGAAGTGTAGGCAGGGACTTCCTTATATCGTATGTTCAATCAGGGCTCACCGTGGAGCTAGGACCCGCCCCTGGCCCTACAAGAGGCTGGGCAGTCCGCGCATGCACGCGAAGGGGTGTGGCCAACGCCACTGGGGAAGCTGAACGGCGTGAGGTCTGGTGCGCAGTGGAAGGCCCGGCGACCGCCGCTGCAGGACGCCGAGGCCTGGAGGAGCTCGTGGCTGCTGCTGGGGAGGCCGACCCATGACTTGCAGAGGAGCTAGCGAGGAGAGCAGACCTGTGTGCGCGGGTTGGGTGTGGATGGGGCGTGCAACAGTACATATATGATATGCTCAGGTTATAAAGTATTGGGGTAGATCAGCATGTGGACATATACTCACATATATGGGCATGAGAACAGGTCTTTTATGGGATTGGTATTTGTACAGTCTTTCTAGCAGAGCTAGAAGTCTAATTTCAAATATTTTGTAGGAGTATTTCTGTATATTGTTTTGCCCATTCTTCATATGGGTTGGGGTGTGGGGGGTAGAGGAAGGTTTAATAGAGGGATCAGTGAGGAGCCCTTGTACTCTTTAGCAAAGGTTGGATGTACAAGAGTACAAGATTTGACCTATTAGATGATGTTAGCTGTTTATTTCATAATGGGTACAGGTGGAGGAGATAATTGTTAAAATTATTATTGGATTTTTTGTACTGTTTGTATTACTGTTACAGTGTCAAAAAAAACATTTAAACTAAAGTTATCCTCCCAGTGTGCAGTATATCGTGTAATTTTTTTAATTGTATAATATAGGATATATGTATTTTAAAAAATATATATCCTTCTCTATTGCTTATTCTAGATGGCTAACATAAAAACAAAGATAAAAGTGGTCACCAAGAAAACACAGCAGTGATTACAAAAAAAAAATAAATCATCCAGCAGTACCGAATCGTTGCAAAAAAAAAAGAGTAGATGGGTGGAATAAGGCAATACAAACGGAGCTCCAGGTTTATGTATTGTGTTTTATATATCTGAAACTATCTGCATGCATTTTTAAGTAATCACTTTTGTGGGCCTTAAGAAAGAAAATGATGGACACGAATATACTGGCCAAAATATGTTTAATTAATCCTCACTCACTCCATTCCCTCTGAGCCTGCTCATGGCCTTTTCTGTTTCACATCTGGATGGACAGATGTGGCCTCCTCTTAATGCAATCTTTCACTTAGGCAAAGAACGTATAAAAAGTGAAAAGTTTAAGGAAAATCTGGCTGTGCCACACTATCCTAGCTCTGGTGTTCTCAGTCAGAAGGGATTCCCTAAGTATTTTTGGTGAGAAATAATCGAGACTGGTTTGTACAGATGGTGGGGTGAAGGGAAGTACCTATTGTGAAATTGTACACTGAGGTGGCACGCAGTAGTCCATCACCAAGATCATGAATTGCAGATTTCTGTGGCGTGCTCAGTTTCATGTGCAAATATTCTTATATTACTTGTTCAAATTTTAGGATAAATAAGTGAGTGAACCCTTTGGCCGAGGTGAGAGGTGGAACCACCCGGGGGGAGGAGCCCCACTGGGTCTCACCGTCGGGAGGCGGAGACTTGGCTGTGGATTGGGAATACAGCAGACATAGAGGTGGAGACGTAGAGGGTGACCCCTGGAGGTGGGCCACGGAACGGCAGCAACTGCTTACGTCAGTCTTGCTTGGGACAAGAATCAAAGGAGGAAGCGGCACTACCCGAGGAGTGGGAGTGCCGGGAAATACAGTCTCTGTAACACACTGAATCAGTAGTGGAGAAATGCAGAGATGCTGCTTGGTGGAAGAACACGGTAGTGATCCGCAGAGTGGGGTACATCGGAAAGGGTTCCTCAGATGATACACGGCACAGGTCCGCAGAGTAGGGGGGAAACTCGGAAGTGAGTCTGCATGGCAATGGTCCGCTGAGCGGGGTACACCAGCGAGGGTTCCTCAGATGATATCACCGTGTGGGTCCACAGAGCAGGGGGGTGTTGCGTCCGTTGGTCGCAGACGGCTGCGACCACTCTGCCTCACCTCTCTTTTATCTTTCTCCTCCTCCCTTGGAAGAATGGCTGCCTCCGCTGCTGTCTGCAGAAACCCTCGGCGTCTCTGAGTCAGCATGGGCGTCCCCGTCCGCCATGCGTCTTCCTGAGGCCTCCTAGTGCACGCGCGCACACGCACGCTGCCTACATTTATGAATATGTCATGGCGGGAACTTCGGGGGCGGCCCCACCGCATGATGTCAGTACCTCTGGGTATTTAAACCTCCGCTCCTATTGAACGAGTTAGCAAGGACTTCGGTTCGCTACTTGACCGCTTCTAAGCTGCTCGCTTGGATTCCTCACTACCCTCTGAGGCATCTCGTTCCTACGGAAGTTCTGGGTACCTGCTCCTCGGGGGCCCTCTTGCTTCCACTAGCCCTCCGGGGTTATTCTACCTAACATTAAGGACACCCGCTCCTTGGGGGTCCTGTCTGCTTACTTTCAGGAACCTTTGGCGCTCCTAGGTACTCGCTCCTTGAGGGCCTATTCTGCTCAGCGTATCCTGCACCTCGGACCTCGGGTCTCTCTTTCCATTCAATTACCGAAGGAAGTTATCAGCACTGCTACTCTGTGAGTATCACTACGCTCCAGCTCTCCTCATTCCACCCTTCAGGTTCACGGCTTATCCCGCGCTGCGGAACACTACCGGACCTCTGCTACATCTGGTTGAGACTTTCAACTATAGAGTCTGTCTGAGCTACTGTAATATCGTTGGACTGCAGCACTGTCCATTCCTTGGGCAAGATTCCTCTCATCAACAGCAGTATAATAAAGCTTTCTTTCCTCAGTGTCTGCTTACTAAGAGTCTAGCCAATCGTTGTGGTTCCCCACAAGGCCCCTCCCTGTGGGAGGAGTCATCTCCACTTCGACCAAGAGTCCACAATATGCCACAAACCCAACAGGGGGAACTGGAAGTGAGTCCTCACGGCAATGGTCCGCAGAGCAGGGTACACCGGCAAGGATTCCCATGTAGAAATCAGAGCAGTGATTCAGTAGTGGTACTCACGGCGACAGGAAGTAAGCAGAAGTCCCATAGAAAGCCTTTAGGAGAAAGGCAGGCTGGAAACCGGGTGAGAGGCCCTCCGAGGACCGGATAGCCAAGAGATAAGGGGGGCCCCCGAGGAGCGGGTACCCACACACCACGGAAGCAAAACCAGAACAAGCTGAGAAAAAGCTGGAACAACAACAAGTGAACTTGTTGCCAAGTCGCCAGCTGTCTGGGCAGGCTGGATTAAATATCAGAGTAGAGTGATGTTATCTGCTAGGGATGCCCCCGAGGTTCCCGCCATGACATGGTTAAAGCTGGTCGGGAAGCACGCATGCACGCCTAAGGGTTAGATGGCAGTCGGGAGCGTCCATGCTGTTCAGATAGGCCCGGGAACGGAGGTCAGAAGACTGGTGGTAACTGGCCGAAGCCGCGAGTTCGCCCAATGGAGCCAATGTTGTGAAAAGGGAGATGAGCAATAGTGGCCGCAGCCATCTGTGGCCATGGAGCGTAACACAAAAGTCATGTAGGCCAGTGGTGCTTAAGCTGATCCTTGGGTCCCTTCCCTCCACCCCCAATCTACCCTTACCAGTTGAGTTTTCCAAGATATCCCTAATGAATATGCATGAAATATATTTGCATGCACTGCCTGCAATGGATGCAAATATATTTCCTGTATAGTCATTGGAAATATCCTGAAAACACACCTGTCAGTATGTAGGGGAATTTGGGTTGGTGGGGGACGCTGCCTGAAGACTAGTTTGAGCACCATGGATACAGGCATTTATAAAAACCGTAACTGTTAGGATGAATAGAGTGGGTTAAATGGCTTCTTACTTTTGGATAGTACATGGCTCTCATCCATTTCAGCTGGCTGAGGTGAATTATTTAGAATTCCCTTGTCAAGCTGCCAAAAACTTTAGCACTAATCCTATAAATTGCAATTAATTAGCAGTTAGAGGATCTTTTGCCTTTGTAAGTAATATAGAGATTACTGATGGTTTCATGGAGAGAAAGAACATATTTGCAGGGATTTCAGTGATTTTGATAGGTAGCATGCTAATCATTCTGTGAAGTGTCTGTAAAGTATTATTAGATAAGACTGTTATCTGTCTTCCCTGTTTTTAGCTTTTAATGGGATCTTTTATTTCCTGTGACAAAAGAGCAGCCTGGGAGTGCTGCCTCATCATCTGGTAACCAAAGCTCTAATTGCTTGGATCTGCTTTAACACATCCCATCTCCTTATCCGAGATGGTTTGCTCTGATTGATACTTTCTTGTATTGAAATTGAGACAAATATTCCTAATAGCTTTCACCCCGTAGGGATTTTCGGTAGATAAAGAAAGGAATGCTCAAGGATGGGAAGACGTCAGTAAGAAGGCATTTAAAATGAAAAATGCTAGCTGGCACTTGGCATATACTGTGCTGGAAGTTTTAATTTGAGGAATGGAAGAGTTTTGAGAAATAAAACTAATTTACATGGAATAAAATGTCATCTGAACTTGGACCATGATTCCTGTGATAGAGAGACAGGATTATCAATCTTTACTGCAGAGGCGTCATCCCTTTCCATGAGATACTCTTTCAAATGTTTTCTAATCAGCATAGTTATATATAGACAATTCAAAGACCAACTTGGGCAGATTTGAATCTTTTTTCGGATTCCTCATCCCTTCCTGTCCACTAAGATGTGCTGGGGAAATCTACCAGAAGATTTGGGGAACATGTGAAAAGAACATAAGAACATAAGAAAATGCCATACTGGGTCAGACCAAGGGTCCATCAAGCCCAGCATCCTGTTTCCAACAGTGGCCAATCCAGGCCATAAGAACCTGGCAAGTACCCAAAAACTAAGTCTATTCCATGTTACCATTGCTAATGGCAGTGGCTATTCTCTAAGTGAACTTAATAGCAGGTAATGAACTTCTCCTCCAAGAACTTATCCAATCCTTTTTTAAACACAGCTATACTAACTGCACTAACCACATCCTCTGGCAACAAATTCCAGAGTTTAATTGTGCGTTGAGTAAAAAAGAACTTTCTCCGATTAGTTTTAAATGTGCCCCATGCTAACTTCATGGAGTGCCCCCTAGTCTTTCTACTATCCGAAAGAGTAAATAACCGATTCATTAAAAAGAATTTCAAGATGTCCAAAGTAGTCAAAATTTTGCAGTGAATTTTTAAAATAAAATTGGAAGCGGATTTGCCAGATCAACAAAATTTCATTCATGTCTTTCAGAAATCCAAAGTGGATTTACCAAAAAAAATAATTGCTTTGGATTTCTTTTGGAAAAGATGCAGACCAATTGGAATTTTTCTAGGTTCGTTAAGTTTTTCAGAGAACCTATTTAGAAGATGTTTACACACCTCTGGTGCAAGCTATCCTCAAATTGTCATTCCAGAATGTGCACTTAAAATGAACAGTGATGATATGGGGTGGGGATGTTACTCTTTAATTAAATTAATTTATGAAAACAGGGGTTGTTTCATAAGTAGAACAAAACTAGTAAGAGACCTTCAGATAAAAAAAAATAAATTCATTGATAGAAGAACGAGCCTGTGGATAAGAAAATAGTATTTAATCCCTGCACACTACTATGTTTTTCCATTTTGAGAAAAATGGTACACTCTCTCTTTAAATGCTTGTCAGGATTCCACTTCTGGAACTCTTGTTCTTTCATTAAAAAAAAAAAAAAAAAGCTTGACCTTAGTCAGTGCTAAGTGTGGGTAAACCTCAACATAACTAGAAAACTCAAAATGGCCGTAGTAACCCCCAAATGAGAAACTATTTACTTATGTATAGTATGATGGAACTTTTGCTGTGGAAACCAATTGCAATCAGATTTGCCGCTGATTCACACAGACTTCAGCAAAGACTTAAAACTTTTATGGTTTTCATCCCATATGAGACTGACGGATATAAACTAGGTCTATGGCAGTGGAGATTGCATTTTTTATCGCTAAGCAGGGCTTAATTACACATTACATGTGCGACATGATCTGGTGGCACTGAACCTACCTCTCATTCTTAGATAGAGCTTTTGTTCTACTGAGCATACGTGGGAATTCCTGCTCGGGTGTTGCCTCATGAGCCCCCTCAGTTTGTTTTTTTGTCCAAGCACCACCGTAAACGTGTACCTCTAGCTCTCTGTTTTTCTAAGCAAAGTTTCAAAACTTCTGTCTTTAAAGTTGTCTTGCTGTCTCAGCAGCCCCCAAACAGCACTTTTCACTGCTACTTTAAAAAAGGCATTTTTCTTCAGGATGTCTGGAAAGAAAAAGGCCACAATCAGTGGATTTAAGCATTCGTTGTGGAAGGAAAATGGCCATCACCAATGGCTTCCGTTGTCTGGGATTGGACGAGATCAACTGTTATGACTATGGATGGATGTTCCTGCAGACCAAAAGATCAAAGGCCTGGAAAATGAAGGAACTGTGTTAAGTCTCAAAGAAACTACAGTTGGTCCTCCTCCCAAAGTGCAGCCTTGTCTGCCTCACCAGGAATGGAGTTGAGCAGGAGCTCCTCCAAAATACCTCTCCTATCGGTGGAACAGGTCAGATCCTCAGGGTTGAGTAAGTGACATGCATCAAAGAAGAAGAGATCAGTAGTACACAATAAGCAGCCAGATGTCCAACCGGTAAAAATTTATTGTGTGAAACCAAATATATGCAAATGAACCCAACTCCAGCTGAGTTTCGCCCTCTTTCAGTAGGGCTGCATCAGGGGCTAAAAACATACAATAAATAACATTAAATACTATAACAATAAATAACAAAATAAAAAAAATAAATTAAAAACTAATGCCCCTGATGCAGCCCTACTGAAAGAGGGCAAAACTCGACTGGAGTCGGGTTCATTTGCATATATTTGGTTTCACACAATAAATTTTTACCGGTTGGACATCTGGCTGCTTATTGTGTACTACTGCTCTCACGGCTTTATAAAGAAGAAGAGATGCCAGCTTGCGAAGCTTCTGGAGCTGCTGGTGTGCAAAAAGTACCAAGTCTCAGGTGCACTGACACCATCTATGCATGGCACATTGGAACAGTCAATGCATAAATACTCAATGCAGCAAGACCCGGAAGGTGAAATGCATCAGTCTTAATACAACACCTTTACCATCAGGGCAGGTCAATGCACTGTGCTGCAGTGCTTCCTACACAGCTGTATGGAGGCCTGCCTAGAATTTAGACCTGGGGCAGAAGGGGATATAATATCCCTACCCCATCAATTACCAGAGAGCTTACTCCAACAAAATTTATGGAAAAAGGACTGTGGCAGGATACTCCAGATCTCTGGTCCCACTCATATCCAATTGGCCTCCGATTCAAATTTTACAGGGCATGTCTGCCCCTCAGATAGAGTTGGTGAAAGATTTCTTTACCTCTGTGGTGGCTAAGGGTATCAGATTTACTCCCATGAGGAGGAGCCCCAGTATCCCTGATTTGGAGTGAATGCGCCATCAGAACCCAAATTTGCTTGCAGCAGAGTCCAGTCAGAGAATGTCCACCAGAAGTATTCTCCTCGGAGGTGATCTTCTCAGTCACTTTCATCACTGGGGTCCTGAATCAGTTCTTACGCCTCTCTGCTTTGAAGAGGGATGGATGGGAATCCCTTCTCACCACCTCCTGGACCCTCTGAAACGCTCTTCTCCACTGGGAAACCTGTTTCCCTCTAGCTTTCTATACAAGCTGGGAAAAGCACTGAGTAAATGTCTGTAGGGACAAAAATCCTCATGCAAACATCTTTGGCCGCCTCCAGATTCTGGAAACAGAGGTGGATCCAGCAGAAATCTTGATCCATAGTACACTGCGAGAATTACAAACCAGAATGCGGGAAAATCATGTTTCCTGTACCCCAGTGGCAAGGAAACTAGATCTTAAGTATAGGGTACAAATGTCTCCAGGGTTTGGAATAGTTCAGTTACCCTACCCATTAGTTTTAGTGAAATTGGCTAATAAAAGAGCAAAGAAAACATGGATGTACTCCATTACATTGCCAAGAAAGAATCCCAAGCTACTGAACAACTTTGGCAAAACAGTTTTCCAAAGCTCTATGCTTATTGCATAAATCTCCACTCACCAATTCTATATGGTTCAATACGTATAAGAGTGCATATAGGAAAACTGAAATCTTTTTCTTCCACCCACTGAAGATGGAGTTGCATATCTTCAGCCACTCTTAAATGCAGAATAGTATGTATGCCATCTTCTTCAATCCATCTACAAAGCATTTGATACCATGGTTCAAACTTGTTTGTCCATCAGAGAATGCCATATCATGGTTAAGAGCTAGTAACCTCATGGCCATGTCACTGAAAAGCTGGCGAATTTCCCATGCCTGGGTGATCACCTTTTTGGAGAAAAGCTTAGAGAAATGGTTCATAAAATGAAGAAACCAGTAGTCAGTCCCTCTCTATAGGACAAAACCAACAATCTTCCACTAGCTGCCCTTACTAAATTTAAAAACAAATATATTTCAAGAGATGCCCCTTCCAGCAATTTCAACAATACCAGATGCTGCTTGTGCCTTCACAACAGCAACAACTTCCAGCTCACACTCAACAGTGTGAGTGCTGTCAACCAAAAGCAATGCAACAAGTCCAGCCAAAGCCTCGACCAAGCCTTTGAAGACCTTCCAGGAATCTCAAACATGTTGGCGAATTGCTTCAGCATTGTTTTTTGACCACATGAATGGGCTCTAAAGCAGTCGCCAGCTGACAAACTATTCCATTTATGGAGCCTCCCAGCAATTGATCTATTTGTGTCAGAGCGAAACAGGAAACTGGAAAAATTTTGCTCCTTTCATACAAGCATTTGTTTGGGATGCTTTTCTGCTCCATTGGAACTTAGATTTTATATACACTTTTCCACAGATTCCTCCGATTGACAAATAGTGCAAAAAGTACTCAAAGACTGGGTCCATTTGATCCTCATAACCCCAGCATGGCCCAGACAAGTTTGGTCAAAGTATCTAGTACAACTGTCCTGCAGTCTGACGATTCCTCTCGGGTCAGATCCATCCTTATTAACTCAAGATGACAGAAGCCTATTTCATCCGAACCTTACCTCCCTCAACTTGATGATTTGGATGTTGAGCCCTCAATTGCCGAATTACCAAAGAGGTAGAGTAAATACTCTGATTATTGGTTAGTACCTTGAAGGTATGCATCTAAAAACAATAAAATACAAAAGCTCATTCAGAGCTACAACCTATGATAATGGCTTGAAACTCCCTAAAATCAAGATTAAGCTTTTTGTAATTCTTTTAGTTCATTATTTGCCCAAGGCATGAAATTAGAATAAAAAAGCAGAGTTTAATTCTTCATTGATGTTGTAGAGGATGTTTGTTGAATCTTCAAATGCTTGTGAAATGTGAAGTATTTAAAATCTACCAATTTAGTTTAATGCCCACATTCTTCTAGCTAGTATTTAAAAAAAAAAAAAGTTTACTTTACACTGAATAATAATACATATAAAGTCTGCTTCTTTTATGTTTCAGAGATGCTGAATCAGAATTTAGGTGAAAGGAAGCTGATCAGCTTCATGAAAGAACTAAAGATGCATGAATGAGCAAAGGTACATTTAAAAATCATAACGTGATGACATCTGTTTCCAATCTTTTATAATACCAAGCCAGTATCAGGGAATGCTGACCTTCAAAAGAAAAAAACATGCCAGTTTTAGCACTGTGATAGAAATCTTCAAGAATCAATTATTTTAATTTTTTGCAGAAGTGTGAAAGCAACTCAAATGTTTATACAGTGAAAGGAAAATGTTTCCATGATCTATTGCATCTTAATTTAGTCCACATTTAAAGTTCTCCTAGGTTCACTGAGCAATAGAGGGAGCGACTCATTTTTTTTTTTAAAGATATTTTTGTGCTGACCTAACCTGTTTAAACATGCGTAGGTGCCACAGAGGCAGAATGAAGAGACAGAATCTGGTGAGAGTCCTTCCTCTATTGTGTTCAAAAATCAAAAGAAATATGCCCTCTCCCCCTGCTGCCCCCCCCCCCCCCCATTAAGCACCTTGTTAAATAAAAATGTTTGCTGTAGTTAGATTAACAACCCATGGGCTAAGTGTGGTATTAGACAGGGTGAACAATAATGGACCATTCAAATTTCAATTCTACTTCAGCATTATTGCTAGGGCTGAATGTATTATCTCTTCGGCACGGGAGAGGAGGGGCTCCTCCTTCAAGGGTACTGTGGTGTTATGGTGAAAGGGCACCTCCATACAGCTATACTGTCTGTCTGTCTGACTCTCTCAAGTGCCACTCAGTCTAAATGGAGCGATCCCGTTGCACTGGTTCCTTTAAAGTCACAAGACTCCAACAAATGATTGCTGGCCCACTTCCCACTTCTGTGCCTTTTTAAGAGGGTGGGCCTGATAGGACACTACTGCTCAGGTTGAGCGACACTTAGAAAAATGTTCCACATGGATGGGGGAGGAAGAGGCTGTTTCCTTTTCTGCCTATGTTGCCTTGTGGGAAATTCAGGCCTGAAAGAGACACGATGCGGAATTGTTTCATGAATGCAAAATATGCGGTGAAGAGATTTTTAATTATAAAGGTAGTCAAGCAGTGGAATAAGTTTCCTAAGAAGACTCTGAAATGCATTGGTTTTAAGAGCAAGTTGAACAGTGATGTATTACTAATTTCTTATCAAGTTTCTCTTTGTCTCAGACACTCTTTGGTTTCATAAAATAATTTAACCAGAGGCTCCCAAGGGCCCCCAGAAGCCATAGACAAACATTTGTGATGTACCGTGGATCCTTTCTGGAGGGATGGACATTGGACCAAATGACCTCTTGAGGGCCTTTTCAACCTAACTTTTGTTCAGATTTTTTTTTTTTCATGCATTGGTATTGCGAGATGCTTTGCAATTACTTTAACAATGCTTTATATAACCAATTAAAGGCTGGATTTTAAAAGCTCTACGCGTGTAAATCCAGAGGATTTACGCGTGCTGGGCCTATTTTTAAAAGGCCCGGCGACGCGCGTAAAGCCCCGGGACGCGTGTAAGTCCCGGGGCTTAACTAAAGGGGTGGTCCGGGGGTGGGGCCAGAGGCCTCCGACACAGCAGCCATTGCTGCTATGTTGGAGGATCACGTGCCAGCAGGCTGCCCGGAGGCAGGCGCAAAAGGTAAGACAAAGGTTGGGGGGGTTATAGTAGGGCTGGGGGGGGGAAAGGTTAGGGGAAGGGGTGGGAAGGTCAGGCAAGGGGGAAGGGAACGGGGGATGGCAGCGTGGCTCGGAGCGGGCTCGGTGCGCACAAGGTGCACAATTGTGCACCCTCTTGTACGCGCCGACCACTGATTTTATAACATGTGCATGCCTGCGCGCGCATGTTATAAAATCGGGCAATCGTGTACGCGTCGGGTAGCACGCGCACATGTACGTCCGCGCGCACCTTTTAAAATCTATCACTAAATGTATAAGTTGAATAGGTAATGCAAGTCATATTTCTAATGATGGTATTATCAACTACTGACTGGGCAAGAATGCCTCCTAAACCTTATAAATTATTCTTAAGATAAGTTACCATTTCCCCCCGCAAGCACGTGATAGTGTCTTTTTTTTTCATACATAGTACAATACGAGAGACTATTTCCAGTCATTTTGTTACAAACTACCTAATATTTTACAATTTTAATTTTGAAAAGAAAGATGGAATGGAAACAAACCCCTATAGGTACATGTCCAGATATTCTCACGAAAAGTGAACGGTAAAACACGTTTGCTTTATTTATTTAAAACATTTCTATACTGCATAAATAGTAAAAAAAAAAAATAAATTCTTACAATAAAAGTGGTTTACAAATTCTACATACATAATAAAAACAATCAACATAAACACTCACTTCAATAACACCTACTAACTACTTGCTTCCAGCTGCCACCACTCCCCTAAAAAAACCCCATATTTCCTCTTCCTGCTCTACATCCTGCCACTACTCTGCCTGATATTAGGAATGTGCATTTGTTTAAAATGAATGGGACTTCCCTGAAATAAATGGGGGCCCATCCCATGACTGAAACAACAAATAGAATGTTAGGAATTATTGGGCAAAAAATGGAGAGAAAACTGAGAATATCATTATATCTCTGTATAGATCTATGGTGCGACTGCACCTTAAGCATTGCTTTCAGTCCTAGTTGCCCTATTTCAGAAAAGATATAGCGGAACTAGGAAAGGTACAGAAGAGGGCAACAAAAATGCTAGAGTGTGGGCTTAGCTCCTTTATGTGGAACAGCTGAAGAGGTTAAGGCTCTTCAGCTTGGAGAAGACGACTGTGAGGGGATATAAGAGGTTTATAAAATCATGAGTGGGGTGGAGCATACAGGTAGGGAATAGTTATTATTCTTTCAGATAGTTTCATGAGGGGTCCTCGAGTCCTTGTACTAACGCTTAGCAGATATAAAACAAACTGGAGAAAGTATTTTTTTCACTCAACGCACAACTAAGGAATGGAATTTGTTACTGGAGGATGTGATTGAGGCATCTAGCATAGCTGAGTTTTAAAAGGGTTTGTACAAGGTCCTGTATGAAGTCTAAATAATTATTAGCCAGGTAGACTTAGAGAAAGCACCTACTTACCCCTGGGAGTTTGCAACAAGAAACGGATCTACTCTTTGGGATCTGCTGGATACTTTGGTTCGATGGATTCTTGGCCTGACCCCAGCATAATAGCTCTTGTATTCTTACAAATTCTCACAAATTACATACGAGTCCCTTTCCCAGCAACTTTAAGTGGGAAGCTGAGGCAGTGGGCGATAAAGTGACTTTCTTGGTCTCAAGTGTGCTGTGACAGAAGCAGAATTTGATTTAATCCTGTGGCAAAAATGTTCACAGTATCAAATTATTGGGAAATAATTCAGAAAAAAAAAGCATTTTCCTTTTAATGTGGAATAGGAGGAGGGAGCTTGACAAGCAGCCCAATAATGGGATTAGCTAAATTAGACTCATTTTTTGTATATTCCCTGTTCTCTGAGTTCAGGCCAGTGACCCTAATTTCTATTGCCATGCATCGGTTGGTGACAGTCTGTGATGATCCTTGTACCGATAAATCAGCTGGAGAAAAATCTCTTTTGTTATGCAACTAAGCGTGTGCCCTGTGTACCCTTTAAATTAATTAGTTATTTAAATGAAAGAGTCTTAAGTTGAAGGCATAGCAGTACCAGTATTAAATACATCCTATTAAATGAGCACATCTACCCTTTGCTTGAAATATCATTTATAAGTGGTGATTACATACTAAACGTGTTTTTTTTTTTTTTTACTTGATATTACCAACTAAATTACAAGACAAAAGCTGTTGACACAAGATGGAGATAAATTTATGCATGGAAAAAAAAATCTCAGCCATTCTGTTTGAATTTTAATTAGCCTCCCAGACTTGCTACAGAGCAATTGGAACTGCAGCAAGCAGCAGTAGGGACTGGCAGAATTTAGGGCAGATGTTGACTGGTAGTGGTGAATGAGAGTGCAAGGGAAGGTTAAGTGTCCATGTCAAGAAAAGGTTTTTGTGGACGGGATTATTGGAACATGCAGGATCTAATTTATGCCATTTGTTTTCAGATTCAGTGAAATTTTGTCACAGCATTCTTTACTTACGATATCACTAGGGATATAAATTGGGACTCCTATATGAGTATCCGTACAGTGCAGCTTAGTAGCACTATAATAATTGTTAAGTGGTAATAGTAGTGATATAGTCCCAGCTGAGGTCCGGCAATTCTTTCAGCAGTTCTGTTGTGTTAGTGCCAGAGTTTTCTCTTGAAAATGGATATGGATTTTTTTGTGTGTGTGTGTGCGTGGTATTGCTTTATTGTCCACTGCTCTTTCTGAATTTGACTGGGATGTAATCTCAGTGCTTCTCCATGCTAAACACTGGAAGATGGGGGAGAGGAGGGGGGTTCATGAAAGTTGAGTTGTAGGAGAGGTCAGACGTTTGATCAAGCTGCGGAGTCGACTGTGGGCATTTCAGAGAACAGTGCATCCCTTTCCTTATTCCAAACCATGACTGGATGGGGAAGGCGGTTCACGTCAGGGAGGGAAGCAACATGTGTGGCCAGAGAAGGTACAGATCTCTGGGAGCTTTTTTTCATGGGAGTTGTTTTCAAAGGGAAAATATGTTCATGCTTTCTTTCTTGAATATTGGCGCACAGCCGGCAGGTAAAAGTACCTGGGGATGTTGGATCAGTGCGCCCAGTTTTAAAAATTGCCCCCATAAACATGCACACCCAAGCATTTTTTAGTGCCATTGACGAGTGGTGCAAAATCTGACTTGCCCTGCAGTTTTTAGTATTGAAGTCCTCAGAAAGCAATGTTGCCTGTGCCATGCTGGCTCCCGATTGCTGGCACAAGAAGGCAGCCTATGGCCGATTATAATTAAGGCCGCTGCTCCCTGTTTTGCTGCCCTGTGCAAGTGATTACTGTGCTCTTCCTCCCCCTCCCCAAACTCCCATGGATTCTAATGGAAACATTCACTGATGTCTCTTTTCTCCTGACAATAGCATCGTTTACAGGCGTGGCGAGGTTAGAGTAAGGCTACCAGATTTCAGGTGGGCAAATCTGGGACACTTCTTCTATGTAGTGCCAATAGAGAGTAAGTAGTTTATTTGCAGGGGAGGGGTGGTTATCTGGTGGATTGTCCCCATGGAAAATTATAGCAATCTTACTTTCAAAATATACCTAAAAAATATACCTGTTACGGTGCCGGGCCGGGCCCCGGTCCCTCCACCTACCTTGGGGCCGGCCCGGGCCGCTGGAAGGTTTCTTTGGCCTTCTAGGCCTGACCTGGCTCATGCCGCGGCGTTTCCCCTGCGAGGGAGATGCCACTGATCCTCGGTGCCTGGCCCCGCCCCCTTAGGGCGCGCGCAGAGGGCTCCAAATTTAAAGGGGCCAGCGTGGGAAACGAAGGACAGCCCTAGAGATGACGTCAGACGCTGCAGGGATATTTAAACCCTGCAGCTGCCTCAATGCCCTGCCTTGCAACGAGGTTCTTTCTCCTGAGTTGTGTTGCGGTTCTTCTGACCTCTCTGGCTTCTGACTTTGGCTCATCCACTGACCCCAGCTTCAGCTTCCGCCCCTGGCTTTGACTCCGGCTTCTGACCTTGGCTCGTCCACTGACTCCGACTTCAGCTTTTGTCCCTGGCTTTGACTCCAGCTTCTGACTTCTGGCTTCCGACCTTGGCTCGTTCACTGACTCTGGCTTCAGTTTCCATCCCTGGCTGGACTCCGGCTCCTAACCTGTCGCCTTCCACAGGTATCCAGTTCTACACCTGCCAGGAGGTCTCGCCTAAGTCCAAGCGGCTCGGGTTCTCACGGGCTCCTCCCGGGGGGACCGCAGGTTTCCGAGGGTGAAGTCTCTTCTGACCTCCTGGCTCAGCCGTTTCACTGGACTACCTCTTCAGGATCTCTCTTCAGGTCCTCGGTCGCAAAGGATCTCGCCTAAGTCCAAGAGGCCCGGAACCCTACGAGCTCCTCCTGGTGGGACCTCTGGCTTCCAGTGGTGAAGCCTTCCCAGGACCACCTCTCCAGCGCCGCCTCCCGGCTGCGATGTCCGCTGTGGGCTCCCCACAGTGCATCACCATCCGTCTCAGCCGGCCCAAGGGTCCACGAATCTAACAATACCTAAAAAAACAGGAATAAAGAAACATGACCATATCACCCGATCCCTCATGGCGCTGCACTGGCTCCCAATTAAATATTGAATAGACTACAAAATACTAACAATACTTCACAAAACAATCATAGGACTGCAAACCAGCTGGTTATCTAAAATGATCGAACTACATGCCCCAAAACGAGCCCTTCACTCGACAAACTAAGGTCTCCTAAAAATTCCTCCCACTCGAACCACACAACTCACCACAACTTGAGAAAGAGCCATATCCACTGGAAGCCCCAAGCTATTGAACTCCCTGCCAATCAAAATAAGAACACAACCCAACCTAAAAACCTTCAAGAAGAACCTAAAAATCTGGCTATTCACCAAAGCCTACTTAGATTTATTTATTTATTTATTTATTTATTTATTAACTTTTATTTACCGACATTCGTGAAGCACATCATGCTGGTTTACAAAGAACTCAGGTGGGAGATACAGTGAAACAATATAACAATATATATAATATAACAATATAACAATGAAACATTATAACAAAGTGAACAAATAAAACAGTACAAAAGAAACCATGGGAGCCGAATTGAGGGGGGGAAAAGGGGGGGGGAGGTGGGGGAGGGTAGGCTAGGGGTAGGGCGGGGGAGGGAAGGGTGGGCAAGGGGTAGGAGGGGAAGGGGAAAGCATAGTTAGAAGGAGGTATGGGGATAATATAAAAGAGTAAGGGGAGACTATGTACAGGGGAACTGTAAAGGTGTCATTTAACTACGTAGAATTACGGAGGCGTTGAAAGTTGAAGAAGGCGGTAGAAAACTGGGAAAAAGTTACTTCAGAGGGTATAAAAAGGGGGGGTGGAGGGGGGGAATTAGGGAAGGGTGGCGGCCGGGTGACGCGGAAAAGAAAGGGTGACAGGGGGCAGGGAGGAGAAAGGGATAAGACAGGCGAGTGGAGGGTGAGGGATGGCCGGGCCGAGCGGAAACTGAAAAGGGGGGGAGCTGGGGGGAGATATTACGTATGGTTTGCGTCAGGGTTTGCGTCGGGGTTTGCGTCAGGGTAGGCCTGTCGGAAAAGCCATGTCTTGACTCCTTTCTTGAAGTTGTGAAAGGATGTTTCTTGGCGTAGGAGGGTGGGGAGGGAGTTCCAGAGGGTAGGGCCAGCGACGGAGAAGGCTCTCCCTCTGGTGTGAGCTGAATGAGCTGTTTTGAGGGATGGGGTGTGGAGGGTGCCTGTATGGGTAGTTCTTGTGGGGGGGCGATCGGAGGAGCGGTAATGAGGCATTTCATCGAGCCAGGTGTGATTGTGTTTATGTAGGGAGTTGTGAAGGATGGTGAGGGTTTTGTATTGTGAGCGGAAGGAGATGGGCAACCAATGAAGGTCCTTTAGTATGGGGGTGATGTGGTCCCTTTTACGTGTACCGGTTATGATTCTAGCCATGGAATTTTGTAGAATCTGAAGGGGTTTGATGGTGGAGGCAGGGAGTCCTAGTAACAGGGAGTTACAATAGTCTAGTTTCGTGAGCATGGTGGTCTGAACGACTGTGCGGAAATCGTGGGTGTGGAGGAGGGGTTTGAGTTTTTTTAGGATGTTAAGTTTATAGAAACCCCCTTTTAGGAGAGCTTTGATGTGGGGTTTAAAGCTTAGGTTCTGATCTATAAAGACGCCCAGGTCTCTTACAAACTGGGTCTGAGAGAGGGCAGTGGTATTATTTTGGGGGGTGTTCTGTCGCATGGGGAGGGTGACACGTTCAGGGTGATTCGAAATGACGAGTAATTCTGTTTTTGAGGTGTTTAGAGCTAGATGGAGCTCGGATAGTGAGGCGCTTATGGTGGCGAGGCAAGATTCCCATCGTTGCAAAGGTTCGCTTATGGGACCCTTGAAACGGGATGAGAATCTGCACGTCATCTGCATATAGGAAGAAATTCAGGCCTAGGTCGGAGAGGAGGTGGCATAGGGGTAGGAGGTAAATATTAAAGAGGGTGGAGGATAGGGATGAGCCTTGGGGTACACCTTGTGTAATAGGTATGCGTGAGGATTCGTGCTTGTCAATTTTTACTAGGTATTCTCTGTGTGTGAGGTAGGAGGAGAGCCATGAGAGGGCTGTGCCGGTGATACCTATTTCTGCTAGGCGGGTCATTAGTATTTGATGGTTGACTGTATCGTAGGCAGCGGAGATGTCTAATAGGGCGAGTATGTATGAATTTCCATGGTCCATACCTTTAAGTATGGTGTCTGTCATGGCCAGTAGTAAGGTTTCGGTGCTTCGGGCTTTACGGAAACCGAACTGTCGAGAGTGGAGGACATTGTGGTCTTCTAAAAAGTCCGTCAGTTGTTTGTTAATAACCCTCTCTAGGACTTTGGATAGGAAGGGAAGGTTGGAAATTGGACGGTAGTTGGCTGGGTCTGTGGGGTCGAGGGTGGGTTTCTTTAAGAGGGGCTTGACTATGGCCAGTTTGAGGGGGTCTGGGACACTGCCTGCGGTGATAGAGCGGTTGATAAGTTCCTTAATAGGTTTGGTGATTGCGGGGGTGACAGAGAGGAGGGTTTTTGAGGGAATGGTGTCTGAGGTGTGTGTGGCGGGTTTCATCTTTTTTAGGGTAGCTTCTACTTCTATGTTGGTGGTGAGGTCAAATGCTTTAAGGGTGATCTTTTTGTCATTGGGGATGGGAGGGAGGGGGGTGGTGTTAGCCGGGAAGCGAAGTAGAATGTTGTCTATTTTGTTTTTGAAGTAGAAAGCTATTTCTTCGCATCTTTTGTTGGATATAGTTTCGTTGAGAGTAGGTGTATTAGGGTTGGTGAGTTCTGCGACATAGGTGAATAAGGTGTTAGCATTAAATTGGTAGTCATGGATCTTTGCTGCATGGAAATCACGCTTAGCTTGGGTAATCGCATGACGGTATGCGTCATGCGATACTCAATGAAAACCATACATCTGGTTTCACAACCATCAAACCAAATGAGACAAGGACACATTAAATACTACAAGCGAATTTACACTTTGACTCACACAACTCTAAGAAGCTTGACAACCATCCCAACCATAACATTACTATAACCTCTCACAGAACATATTGTACTATTTAACTTAAATCTGTAATTGTATATTGTTTCTTTGAATATGAACACATTGATATGTTAACCTGCTAACACTTTTGTAAACCGTTGTGATGGCAAACCCGAATGACGGTATATAAAAACCCACAAATAAATAAAATAAAAATAAATAAATGTTTTTGAATTTTGAAACTGGTACATATTTCAACCCCAATACAAAAGCCTCAGGGCTGATTGATATGTCCTATACATGGGAATTGCCTATGCAGCAGAAAAATTAAAATGGGTCAGCCAAATACAGCTGTTATCAACATATACATTCTAAAACACATCAATAAAGAATGTGACAAACCCCCTTCCCCTCTCCCCCCCAAACAAAGTACATTCTCTGTGGGAGACCGTCTTGGTCATAGACTTTGAACTGGGTCCTAAGATATTTTGCACCAGGGCTGGTGCAAGGGTATTAGGCATCCTAGGTGAACCTTATAGCCATGCACCCCTGCCCTCTCTCCCTCACAGCTGATCCACACAGTTAAAAATGATGCATTTGTAATAAGATTTTCAAGATGCAATTTTCAGAGGTAAAAATATCACTTACTGCAACATAGATATTATATTTACATGCACTGCTATGGTGCCAACCAGAAAACCCCTGCAAAAAAGACATTTGGAGCCCACATGGTATTAGGCTTGTTATAATGCATGTTGGGTGTGGGCTTGATCCTCAAAAAGCCACGATTAAAATGAATTACAATTACAATATAATAAACCTCTCATACCAAACAGCACTCAAACAACCCTACCTACTATAAAAAAAAAAAATACTTGAGAACGTTTGATTTCCAGTCACCCTAGTGCAGGGGTCGGGAACCTTTTTGGCTGAGAGAGCCATGAACGCCACATATTTTAAAATGTAATTCCGTGAGAGCCATACTAACTACAACCCCCCACCCTCCTGACTCCCCCAAGACCTACCAAATTAATTTACTACAACCCCCTACTCTCCTGATGCCCCCAAGACCTGCCAAATTAATTTACTACAACCCCCCATCCTCCTAACACCCCCCCCCCAAGACCTGCCAAAAGTCCCTGGTGATCCAGCGGGGGTTCAGGGCACGCAGAAAAATCTTTAATAAAAAAGTAAAAATCTAACAAAACCCCCCACCCTCCTGACACCCCAAGACCTCCAAAATTAATTTACTACAAACCCCACCCTCCTGACCCCCCCAGGACCTGCCAAAAGTCCCTGGTGGTCCAGCGGGGGTCCGGGAGCGATCTCCTGGACTTGGGCTGTTGGCTGCCAGTAGTCAAAATGGCACCGACGGCCCTTTGCCCTCACTATGTCACTGGGGTCGACCAATGGCGGTGGTAGCCCCTGTGACATAGTGAGGGCAAAGGGCCGTCGGTGCCATTTTGACTACTGACAGCCCAAGTCCAGGAGATCGCTCCCGGACCCCCGCTGGACCACCAGGGACTTTTGGCAGGTCTGGTGGGGGTTGTAGTAAATTAATTTTGGAGGTCTTGGGGGGCATCAGGAGGGTGGGGAATTTTGTTAGATTTTTACTTTAAGATTTGTCTGCGAGCCAGATGCAGCCATCAAAAGAGCCATATCTGGCTCCTGAGCCATAGGTTCCTGACCCCTGCCCTAGTGTGATGGGGGTTGCACAACCTTTCTCCTCTATCTCTCCTCTATCTTTCTATATGCACACACTGAAGTTCACGTGCATGCTCCCTGTCAAACACAGACACTAGTGCACACATGCAAGCTCTCTAACTCATGCCCCCTTTTCCTCTTCCTCACACACACACACACATACACACACATTATCTCACATACACACGTTCCCCTCTCCTCACTTTGGCTGTTGCCCATTCTGAGACGTCACCTTGTGCTAGTGCACGGCTTGCACAGTGAGTGGTAGTACTTCTGTGTGACAGTGAAAACAGAACTTTCATCTGGGATCTAAAGGATGGTTCATAGCATAAGGCAATCAGCTCCTGAAAAAAAAGGACCAGATGTTCCAAAGTGTGCAGGTATCCTTTTAGTCTTTCATGGTCTTCACTGTTCTGGATTGAAATTATATCCTGCAAATACTTTCCCATTATCAAGTGCTTGCTCAATGACTCTATCCAATTTATAGAGGACCTCTGGTTTGTTTCAGATTATTGCCTCTTCTAGCTCTGTGGATGTAATTGTTTATATGCAATGCTTGTTTTAATTTATTTTCTTTTTTGGGTGGAGCAGTTTTCAAAGTGATCAAACAAGTTAACTAAGGAGTTAAGTGGTTAGATACTCTCCAGGGGCTGAAAACGTGCGCTGTGCAGAACAGCTAAATGTAGGCCTCCTTCTTGGTAGCTGTGTTTTGTGACCCTAAACCTAGGCATTCCTGAAGGTGAAACTTAATTGAGGAGAAAACTATATGCAAATATTGAAATTTTAAATATATGCTGATAGCTGAACACATTAAACGACCATTTCTAACTTTTGGAATTATCTGACAAAACATGGCATTTAAAAGTTCCCCATCCCATTCACTGGCTAAATTCCAGCTGAATAAAATGACAGTGGCATATGTGAGTGTGTGTGTGTGTAGGGGAGGGAAGAGTATAGGGGTGACAGGGCGGCAGGTGTTCAGCCAGTTACTGAACAGGGAATGGCCCCTTAACCAACAAAGAAGGGACCAATCATTGGTCCTTTCACCTAGAGTGAAGTGAATAAATTATTTCTAATGTGCTGGGAGCTGTCGGCTCTGTAGCATTTGGGATCAGTCAAGCAAGCTGCTTGTGGCGGTGGGAGGAAGGCAGGATTGGCTTTTTTTTTTCAATGTTCAAAAGCCTGGTGAGGGTTGATAATTTAGATGAGTACATTCAGCGGATCACTTAACCGGTTCAGTCCCGCTGAATATTCAGGCCAAAGATAGCCAGTTAACTTTGACCGACTGACTTCCTGCTCACCATACCACTGAATATTGATCTTATAGTTTCTCTTGCCTTACTCCCATCCTCGGAACAAGCAGAAGCAAAGTGTGTGTGTACTTTTGTACCCAAGTCCATGTTAGTGAATTTTCAAAGGGAAGATACCTTGTAAGTGAATTAGTGAAATTCAACCTCTTAATATAATTAAATAGCAAGGCCTGAGGCCTGTCACTTAGCAAGATTTCCTTGCTAAGTCCCTGTGGGTCTCTGTTGTGTTTTCGACATTGAGTTGTGGACTCCTGGTCACTACAAGAGATGACTCCTCCCACAGGGCTCTGCCCTGTGGGGACTTGTAGTGATAGGCTGGTTCTTAGCAGTAATACACACAGCGGGGCGATAAACTTTATTGTACAGCAATGTAGTTGGTGGTCCAGGGAACGGGCTGTGAACCCAGCCAGAGGAGAAGAGTCTTTGATGGCGTAGTCCAGTCTGTACTCTGCAGTGCAGATAAAGAGTCTCACCAGGTCTTGAGAGGATGATGGGTCCGGTAGTGGTCCGCAGAGCGGGGTAGGCCAAGAACCCAGGAACAGATAGTATGCCAGAGAGGGTAGATCCGGTAGTGGTCCTTGATGCTGCTGTAGAGAGGAATCCCCGAGTTCGGAGGTCCAGGATGGAACAAGGTCCATGAGGAGCGGGTACCTTAGGCGTCCTTGAAGAAGCTGGTAACCCCAGAGGGTAGGAAGGAGCAAGGCAAGGCCCCCGAGGAGAGGGTACCTTGAGAGTCCTTATTGGTAGCTAGTATCACCGAAGGGAAGGTAGAAGTGAGGCAAGGCCCCCGAGGAGCGGGTACCTAAGACGTTCTGGAGCGAAGTACACAGAGTGAAGGTGTCTGGTAGCAGGCAGAGATCAGCAGGGAGATTCCTTGTTAACTTGTAGCTGGAATGGAGAGCGGAGGCTAAATACCCGGAGGTAGTGACATCATTCGGTGGGGACGCCCCTGAGGTTCCTGCCATGACGTATTCAAAAGGAGGGCTGAAGCGCATGTGCGTGCCTTAGATGACCTCAGAGGGAAAATGGCGAATGCAATCGCCCATGCCGGACCAGGGACGCCGGAGAGGTTGGCGAGGAGAGGCGGAGGCAGCCATCTTGCCCAATGGAGCAGAGAAAGAGAAAAGAGAGATGAGGCAGAGAGGGCGCAGCCGTCTGCGACCAACGAACGCAACAGTACTCCCCTTCTTAGGGTCCCTCCCAGGCCTCCTTCCAGGGGGTTTGGATTTCTGAGAATGCGAATGATGGAAGCGTCGGATCATGTCTTTTTCAAGGATATTGACAGCGGGCTCCCAAGAGTTCTCCTCCGGTCCGTATCCTTTCCAGGAGATAAGATACTCCCATCGTTTACCTCTTTTGCGGACATCCAGGATGTCATTGACTGTATATGTGATATTCTCCTCAGCATCAAGCGGAGTGGGTTCCGGAGTCTTGTTGGAGAATTCGGAAAGGATGAGTGGTTTTAGTAGTGCCACATGAAAGGCATTGTGAATCTTCATGGATGGCGGTAGTTTTAAACTGTACATCAGATTCCCAAGACGTCGGAGGATGGAGAAGGGTTCAACGTATCGTGGTGCAAGCATTCAGAAGGTAGTTTAAGGCGAAGGAACTTCATACTGAGCCATACCTTGTCTCCTGGTTGGAACTGGGGTGCCTTCCTGTGATGAGCGTCATAAGACTTCTTGGCCCGTTGGCCTGCCTTGAGAATCATATTCTTGGTTTGTCTCCATAGTTGTTGTAATTCAGTTGCAGTGGCTTGAGCTGCTGGGGAAGTCATGGACAGCGGCAGAGGCAATGGAGGTAATGGTTGATAATCAAATACCACCTGAAATGGGGTTGACCCCGTAGCAGAAGCAGGATGTGAGTTTAGAGCGAACTCAGCCCAGGGAAGTAGTTCAGCCCAGTTGCTTTGTCTAAAGTTCATATATGAGCACAAGAATTGCTTGAGCATCTGATTCATTCTCTCTGTTTGTCCGTTGGATTGTGGGTGATAAGCCGAGGTTAGGTCCAACGAAATGTTGAACTTCCGACACAATGCTCTTCAAACGTTTGCGGTAAACTGAACACCTCTGTCCGACAAAATGTGTTTGGGCATGCCATGGAGTTGGAAGATGTGCTTCACAAACAACTTGGCTAGTTCAACAGTGGATGGTAGGCTTGGCAATGCCACAAAATGTGACATTTTCGAGAAGCAATCAACAGTCACCCATATTGTGTTGTTCCCACCGGAAGGAGGTAAGTCTACCACGAAGTCAGTTGCAATGTGTGTCCATGGTTCCTCTGGTACAGGCAGAGGTTGAAGGAGACCCCAGGGACGTCCAGCAGAGGGCTTCTGTCTTGCGCAAGTGGCACAAGAGGCCATGTAGGCTTGAACATCAGTTTTCATAGTAGGCCACCAATAAAAGCATTGGAGCATGGCTAGACTGCGGCTCTGATCAGGATGACCGGCCAGACGGGAGTCGTGTGCCCATTGCAATAGCTTCTTCCTCATTCCTCGAGGCACCACTGTTTTTCCAGCGGGGACTGCGTGGGTGGTGGCCAATACCACTGATGATGTATGCGAAAGGGCATCTGCCCTGATGTTCTTTTCTGCAGGTCGGTATTTGAGGAGAAAATCAAATCAGTTGAAAAATAGCGACCACCTCGCATGCCGATGATTAAGGCGTTGGGCATGTTGTAGATATTCCAGGTTTTTTTGATTGGTATACACCGTTATTTGGTGTTGCACACCTTCCAACCAAGGACGCCACTCCTTGAAGGCCAGTTTAATAGCTAACAATTCTTTATCTCCAATTCCATAATTCTTCTCGGCTGGAGAGATGCGCCTCGAGAAGAATGAGCAGGGATGGAGGACATTGGTATCACTGTATTGGCTCAGTACTGCTCCCATGCCTCCGTCGGAAGCATCGACCTTGAAGATGAATGGGCGACGAGGATCGTGGTGGCGAAGACAAGGCTTCTTTTGGAAGGCCTCTTTGAGAGTTTGAAAGGCTGCTTTGGCTTCTTCGGACCATCGGGATAGATTGGCCCCTTTTTTGGTCATGGCCGTGAGTGGTGCAGTCAAAATAGAATAATGTTTGATGAATGTACGGTAATAATATGTGAAGCCGAGAAAACGGCGTAAGGCTTTTAACCCTGTAGGCTGTAGCCACTCTTGGATGCTTTTCATCTTTTGGGGATCCATCTGAAAGCCATCTTTGGACACAATGTACCCTAGAAAAGGCACAGATTCCTGATGAAAAGCACATTTCTCGAGCGTCGCGTAGAGGTGGTTGTCTCGTAGTCTTTGAAGTACCTTTACCACATCTGCCTGATGCGTCTGAAGGTCTTGAGAGAAGATCAGGATGGCATCTAAATATACCACCACGCACTGGTACAGTAAGTCTCGCAGAATTTCATTCATCATATTCTGAAACACCACTGGTGCATTGCACAAGCCGAAGGGCATGACTAAGTACTCAAAGTGTCCATCATGGGTGTTAAAGACTGTTTTCCATTCATCCCCATGATTGATTCGGACCAGGTTGTAGGCCCCTTTCAAATCCAGCTTGGCAAAGATTTTAGCGCCCTGAAGTCTGTCAAACAACTCGGTTATCAGCCGTAGAGAGTAACGATCCTTGATGGTAATTTCATTGAGACCTCTGTAATCAATATAAGAGCGAAGGGAACCATCCTTCTTTCCAACAAAAAAGAACCCCGCACCTGCCGGGGACTTAGAGGGTCTGATAAAGCCTTTTTGCAAATTTTCTTGGATATAGGCCAACATGGCCTCAGTCTCGGATAACAAGAGGGAGTAAACCCTTCCCTTGGGTGGTTCTGAGTTAGTCTTGAGATTTATCGCACAATCAAAGGTTCTATGTGGAGGTAAAATGTCTGCTGCTTGCTTGGAGAAGATGTCCTGAAAAGACGCATATTGCGGCAGTAGGCCAGGTAGCGATGGAGTAGTTGACATACATGGTAAAGGTGTGACTCTTGATAGACATCAGTTATGGCAGCCAGATCCCCACTGTGAAAGCTCCATAGTAGTCCAATTGAACTGGGGGGTGTGTTCCTACAGCCAAGGCAGACCAAATACTATGGGGTGAATGGCTTTCTCGAGGACTAGGAAGGAGATGGTCTCGGAGTGTAAGGCCCCAGTGCGAAGGCATATGGGCTGCGTGATCAGGGAGACTTCTCCAGGTAGTGGTTCACCATGTATAGATGACAGCAGGAGTGGAGTAGCTGGAGTAGTGGGAATTCGCAGATGTTCCACTAGCCTTTTTAAGATGAAATTTCCTCCGGCACCTGAATCTACAAGTGCGAGTGTCTGAAACTCGAGACTTCCAGAGATGAGAGAGACAGGGAGAGATAATGGAGGAGAGGGTGTAGTCAGACCTAGGAAGAGTCCTCCAGCGGATCCTAGATCTGCAAGTTTCCCGGACAGATAGGGCAAGTCTGGACAGCATGGCCGGATTGACCGCAGTACATAAAAGAGGCCCATGAATTTGCGAAACCGTCTCTCCTTAAATGGCTGCGGCCTAACTGCATGGGTTCATCCTCTTCACTGGGTGCAGCAGGTTGGGTAGAAGTCGTATGCATGATCCTGGGACAGTTACTTCCCAAGGTGTGCTGCTTGGGGCTCTTGGTCTCCTGGGTCATGTATCCGGCGATCAACTCTCCCAGCTAAATCAATGAGATATTCTTTCTCTCTGCTGGTAAGTCACGAGCTGCTAGTTCATCTTTTATATGGGAGTTGAGGCCCTCTAGGAATATAGCACATAGACATCCCAAGTCCCAGTGAAGTTCAGACGATAATGTTTTAAATTCAATAACGTAGTCCAGTAAAGGCTTGCTTCCTTGCTGAAGATGTAGAAGAGTAGACCCTGCTATGGTCTGATCAACGGGGTCATCAAACACAGACTTGAATAGGTTGAGGAAACTAGGCAGGTCATTTAGAACAGGGTTGTTGCGTTCCCAGAGAGGTGAAGCCCAGGCCAGGGCTCTTCCATCGAGTACCGATAGGATATAAGTAGTTTTGGAAATAGCAGTGGGAAAGTAATTTGGTTGCAATGAGAAATGCATACAGCATTGATTAATAAAGCCCCTACACCTCAGGGCGTCACCAGAGAAGCGTGTAGGAGCTGGTAGTGGTTCAGTGGTATGAAAGGCAACCACTTGTGGAGATGGTTCTTTCTTCGGAGTCGTCAGTACGTTCAGTTGGTTGAAGGGGATGGTTAGTGTTTCCAAAGATTTTTGTTGCTCAGTGATTCGCCCCCTTCAACTGGTTGAAGGGGATGGTTAGTGTTTCCAAAGATTTTTGTTGCTCAGTGATTCGCTGGGCCAGGCCAGGAATGCCCTGTAAGGCTGAAAGCTGAGCCGGGTCCATGGAGTTAGCAATCTGTTGTGTTTTCAACATTGAGTTGTGGACCAATGGTCACTACAAGAGATGACTCCGCCCTGTGGGGACTTGTAGTGATAGGCTGGTTCTTAGCAGTAATACACACAGGGGGGTGATAGACTTTATTATACAGCAATGTAGTTGGTGGCCTGGGGAACGGGATGTAAACCAAGCCAGAGGAGAAGAGTCTTTGATGGCATAGTCCAGTCTGAACTCTGCAGCGCAGATAAAGAGTCTTACCAAGCCTTGAGAGGATGATGGGTCTGGTAGTGGTCCGCAGAATGGGGTAGGCCGAAACCCAGGTACAGATGATGTGCCAGAGAGGGTAGATCCGGTAGTGGTCCGTGATGCGGGGTAGGCCGAGAATCTACAATAGCGGAGGTGAGACAAGGCAGAGATAGACCAAGAATTGAGGTACTCACTCTGAGGCTGGAAGCGGCTGTAGAGAGGAACCCCCTGAGGGCGGAGGTCCGGGACGGAGCAAGGTCCACGAGGATCGGGTACCTTAGGCATCCTTGAAGAAGTTAGTAACCCTAGAGGGTAGGAAGGAGCGAGGCAAGGCCCCCGAGGAGCGGATACCTTGAGAGTCCTTATTGGTAGCTGGTATCCCCGAAGGGAAGGTGGGAGCAAGGCAAGGCCCCCGAGGAGCGGGTACCTAAGTCGTTCCGGAGCGAAGTACACAGAGCGAAGGCATCTGGTAGCAGGTAGAGATCAGCAGGGAGATTCCTTGCTAACTCGTAGCTGGAATGGAGAGTGGAGGCTAAATACCTGGAGGTAGTGACGTCTTGCGGTGGGGATGCCCCCGTGGTTCCCGCCATGACATATTCAAAAGGAGGGCCGACGGGCACGCACATGCCCTAGGTGACCTCAGAGGGAAAATAGCGAATGCAATCACCCATGCTGGACCGGGGACGCCGGAGAGGTTGGTGAGAAGATGCGGAAGCAGCCATCTTGCCCAGTGGAGCAGAGAAAGAGAAAAGAGAGGTGAAGCAGTGAGGGCGCAGCCGTCTGCGACCGATGGATGCAACAGTCTGGAAAGATCATCCTGCTTTTTATTAATTAGCTGAACTAATTAATAAAATATAAAATCAAGCAGTCTAACCAACTGAAACAACAAAAGTTTTAAGAAGATTCTGGTACACGGAGAACTTCTATGCAGTGTATCAAAGTATTCTTCCTAGCGAAATGCTACACGTCAATGACCAGACTAGGGGAGCGGCAGGGGGGCGAGTAGAAATGGGGAGACTTCTTTCACCAGTCCCTGTTTTTTCATCTTCTCCCGCTGTTCACTTTAGTGTTTGTAATCCTGTTTCTGTCATATGAAATGAGCATGACTGGCAGCAAATCACTTAGAAAGGAAAGTCGCAGAACCAGGACTGGCCCGAAAGCCTTACTCCGAAGACTGGGTCACTTGGAGGTTCTGCCAACCGCAGGAGTCAGAGGTGGAGTGAGATGAGAATGCAGATTTCCCAAATGGCTCCCCGGAGTGCTCCTTATCCAGTTGCTTCCCAACCACTTCCCACCCCCAACCTAACCTCTCTACATAGCCAAAGCAGCATTTGTACATGAAGCATGTTTCCAGCAATTATTCATTTCTTTTCGTTATCTGTAATGCACGGCAGCAATCACTCTCTCCTCCCTCTCAACTTGAAAACAAAATGTTGAGGTTCCAGTTTGTGATGGTGTCCAGTCGACCTTTCATAGAATGTATGCAGGAGCATCGTCAGCATAGCCCAAAGATTGCTTTCCAATTCACAGAAGAAAAGATGGCCATCGCCAAAAATGACCAACTTCCTGACAAATTAGAAAGCAGAAAGAAGAATGAACTGATATTCAAAATATGACTTTCAAATTACTTCCAAGTGTCTAGATAATATGAGCAAAGTAATGTTATGTCAATAAAATCAGCAAGGAAGCAAATCTGCACATATTTATGAAAATGCCATTGATGTGTTCCATGCCAATAAACATATTTAATTTTTTTTTGTCTCCTAATAGACAACTGCAAATTTATTTTTTTTTTTACTGATTTTGGTCCCAGCAATCAGGCAAAAACACACCTACTTATTGGATATTAATTTTATCTCATGGATTATATTGTTCAAAGGAAGGTGAGATTTTGTAAACCACAGCCTTTGGAACAGCTCCATCTAAATGCAAATGTGTGAATTCTAACCAGTAAAGAGCTGAAAGCTTTCTTATTACTGTGCGGGAGATAGGAGAGTTATTTTAATGGTGAAACGTCCTTATGAAAGGAGAATTTTCTTCTGTTCATGTTCAGAGTTATTTTCTTGGCGTCACCTCTGTGCCCATAATATGATGATTTTTTTACCTTTCTACACTTTACTGAGGTGAAATAAGAGTGGTGGGTCTTGGAAGATGGGCTTGGCACTAAGCAGTTGTGTGAAAAAGCAGATATTTATCTGTCGGGAGAATGAATACTCTGCAAGAAGCCATGACTTATGGAAATCTTATTTATTTGTAACTCCATCCCATTTTTATGCACCCATCGGAGCGCAGTCTGCACTCCGATGGGTGCATAAAAATTTAATAGTCTGTTCGGGGCTGGAACCGATCCTGGATAGCTCTAACGTTTCTCTTTCCCCAGGGCCTGGATCCTTTGTTGGGGGAGGGGGGGGGAGAGATTTACTTTTAAGGCCCAGGGTGTTAGGGGTGATCCTTTGTACCTTTGCTTTTGACCCTGGGAGAGGGATACTTTTTTCTGTCACTATGTGTGCTGTGTGCGCCAAATAAAACAATGGAGCCACTGGGAAAGAGTCCAGAGTTAAAGACTTTACTGTTGAAAACTCTGATGGAGTCTGGCACAATAAACGTAATCCTCAGTGCCACAAATTCCTCTTTGTTCCCAGTCCCTTTGCAGGTGTTTCCTTTACCAGGGCAAGGGAAGCATCCACCCTCCAGGACTTGGATAATGGCGTCCCTTAGGTAGGCAGGGGATCCTTTAGATGGGCAGGAAAAATTGCTACCAAAAATGGGTAAAAAAACAAATCACAGTCTGTTCAGAGTCCAAACCCAGGGCCAGTGCAAGGGTCTGAGCATCCCAGGCAGAGCAATGGAACACCCCTCCCCCCCCTCAAACCCTCCCTGAGTTGAGTGTGCCCCCCTGACAGTGATCCATATACAGAGTTATGAGCTACCTCTTACGGTTTTCTCTCCCTCTCTCACCCTGTCCATACACCATGTTGCACGAGTGGCATCCCGCCCACTGACGCCGTTCTAGGCCACTGCTGGCCCTGTCCAAACCCTCTTTGCAGGGTGAAGATTCCCGATGGGGGTCCTCAATCAATTCCTCACTCACAGTTAGCAGATCATTCTTCACTTCTTTGTTTTTCTCTCTGGATCCCAGATGGGAGGGATTCCCTTGGAGAAAGCCACCTCTGGGTTTCTTCTGATGGGCAAGAAGAGGGACAGCAGCAACGTCCTCCCAGATCTTCTTACAAAAAAACCATCTCATTCCCAAAACTGAGGTAAACCCCGGAAGGTCCTGGAATCGGGACACCGCCTTCCTCTGTCCTCGCTGAGGGTGCAGAGGGGCCGGCTCTTCCCTATCCTGTGCAGCCCCAGACACAGGGTTCCCTGTGCCCTGAATACAGGGGGGGTGCCCAGGATTTCCCCAGATTTCCTACAAATTAAAGTCTTTAATGGCCCCCAAATATTCCTGGGATGCTAACCCCAACCACCAGGGAGTGGATAGGCAGGGCAGATCCCCAACCTAACTCACAAACTCTCAGCAGGGCGTGCTTGTGTCCTAAGAGTAGGCCAAAAATCCCAAATAGGCAAAAGCTCCTGCACACCTCCTAAATCTTCAAACACAAGCTACATTGCCCCCAGAGCTCCCAGGGGAGAGATGCTTATAAATCCTCCTAAATTTGGTGGCCATTCCAGCGACCTGAAAGGAAGGGGCTGCATTTGAATGGCACCTCCTCTCACTTACCAACCTGTACCACTCTAGCCAAACTAAGGGTTCACCCAGGGCTTAACGGTAATGACCGGAGAGTCTACTATTGCATATTTAAAAATATTTATTTGTTATTTTCTGGGTAATTATGGGAGTTTATTTTGGTGGACAGAAGCCAGGACAATAGAACAATATTAAGCGGGTTCTCCCACTCAGCAGCATTCCTCTCTCTACCCCCATCCCCTGCCTAGCATGTCCCTTTCTCTCCCCATACCTCTGGGAATCCTCCTCTTCTCCCCCCCCCCCCCCCCCCCCCGTTCCCATTGAAACAGCCAGAGGTGGCTCTAGGCCTCTCTCTCCTTCAGCAGCACGTTTACTGAGGCTCCCGTGCCCTGCAGCACTGCACTTCTGCTGTTGTGCAGAGCCAGGGAGCCTGCTGGGAAGTGCTTCTGGTGGGCGTGGCTCACTTCAAACACCGCATTGGTGGCACCGAGCAACAGGCACTTTGGTGGCCTGGGAGGAAGGGAAAACAGGACTTGAAATGCCACATCAGCAGTACTGGAGGGCCAGTGCTTTGGCTGGTGGAGGGTCAGGACTTGAAAGCCTGCAGGTGCTTACTGGGACACTGTGTCTGCAGCTCTGGAGCTGCTCTTTAGTCAGCCTAAAATCAGGGTGAAAATGAGTTTAAACTGATTACCATTTTTGGAAAAACCCAGAAATTTATGGGTAAAAATCAGTTTAAACTGAGGACCCTACAAATCTGATGACAAAGCATTCCATAAATTTGGTGCTACAATGGTCAGAGCTCTACATCGGGTGTCCTTCAAATTAGCTTCTTTTAACGATGGTGTTTTGAACAAACCTTTATTAGCAGAGTGAAGAGCAACTTGGGGGGGGGGGGTCATAATGTACAAACAGATTGGTCAAATAAGAGGGAGCTAACCTGGATTTCCACTTAAATATCACTAAAAGCTTAAACTTCAATCTTTGTTCAACGAGTAGCCAGTGCAACACTCTAAACAGTGGAGTAACATGTTCCCAGTGGGATCCTCCAAGAATCAGTCTTGCTGCTGAATTTTGTAGCACTTGAAGGACCTTTCTACACTACACCATGGGAAGTCAAAATAAGGGCAATTGCAATAATCCAAGGCTGTTGTTAAAAATGCCTGCAGCAGGGTGGTGAAAATCACCCCTGGATAAGATATTTCTAACGTGCCTCAGCAACCGTAATTTTAAAAACCTTGTTCTCAAAACATTACTAACCTGAAGCTTGAAAGATAAAGTTTGATCAAAACAAACTCCCAGGTTTCTTACCGATTCTTTAAAAGGGATAGGAGCCCCATTCAGAAGAAGACAAAAGGCACTAGTTTGGTAAGATCTAGAAAACAAAGCCGCTTCCATTTAGGCTGGATTAAGAATCAACTTTATTGGCCCACATCCACTTATTAATATCCTGCAGACCATTGTTAACCCTCTCTAACCCCTGATGATTATTCTGAGAAATAGGAAACAGAAGCTGAATATCATCAGCATATACTTTAAAAAAAAAATGCCATAAGCATGAATAATAGAAGAGAGAGGGTGAGTATGCAAATTCAGCATGGTCGACAATAACCCCGAACCCTGTGGAGCTCTAGACTGCAGCACATCTGTGTTATAGGTGCCATACTAGTGAGCAGCTTACCACGTTGCTTTGTTTATATTTTCTTGTCTTCCTGGATACCTAGTCTGGATCTTATCCACTTGTTATAAGACCGTTTGATGGGGAAAACTGTCCGGCTTCACATATCATAGATTCAGCATGAAGTTTTTATAGTTTTCTCTTTTTTTCTACCATTTTTCCTGCACTCTCTCCTTCTACTTGCTACAGGAAAATTTTTGCAGGGTTTTTTTTTCCCACCAAGTATAAGATTTATCAGTATGTATTCCAGAAAAACTGGATGGCTTGTGAATATTCAGCACTTTGGCAAATACTCTTGACAATTCCTTTCTTGAGATCTTGACATAGCTGTATATTATTCTTCTCCATGCCCCAACCCCACACCCCATCTAAACCTCATCCAAACTCATCTCATTGAGTACCGTCCTGTCTTACCCAGTCTCCATCTCATTGCATTCTATTTTCAGGTTCCACAAAGCTAAACTGACCTCTGATCCAATATATATACTTATTTGTATAATATTCATTTCTTCGAAATGGTTATGATTTGGTTTAACTTGATCTCTTAATAAAGTGAACACAACAGTATTATGTTTTTAAATAGTTGAGTTGGTATTTGAACCAATCATTAAGGCTCTTACTTTTCAGTCAATTAAAAGAAAAACATTCTGCATAGATATGACTGTTAAAAGTTTCTGAAAGCTCCTACTAATTGGCTATGCCCAACATTATGAATCTTCAATAAATGGGTATGGTGCCATGCTGAACCTCAACATGACCTCTCACGCCTGCATTGCACTGAAACTCAGACAGGTTTTTTATTGCAAGGACATTTCTCCAGGTAAAATGGCCTGATTGGAAACTACCCTTCTCCAAATGTGGCTTGAAAGTAGGCTGGGGTTCCTGTAGGATATAATTTGCATATAAATCTTATATATCAACTATACCTTTTTATTTTGATCCAAATCTTTCAAATATTAACCCAAGACCATTTGTCTTACATAATGGAATTTTAGGAATAATATTAGATTTTATTACCAGGAGTTCAGCACAACAACTTAGGGATTGTCAGGGGAAGGATTACATATTAGCAAAACTTTAGAATAAGAAACTACTTTTAAAGTGGATTACATTCAGGTACTGTATGCATTTCCCTATCACTAGAGAGCTTATAGTCTGAGTTTGTTCCTGAGATAATGGACAGTAAAGTGACTTGCCCAAGATTGCAAGGAGCAGCAGTGGTACTTGAACACTGGTTTCCTGATTTATATCCCACGGCTCTAACCACTAGGCTACTCCTCTACCTTGAATACTGTGTACAATTCTGGTTACTACATCTCAAAAAAGATATAGTTGTGATGGAGAAGGGCGACCAAAATGATAAAGGGAATGGAACAGCTTCCCTATGAGGTTAGGACTTTTCAACTTGGAGAAGAGACGACTGAGGGGGGAATGATAGAGGTGTTTAAAATCATGAGAAGTCTAGAACGGGTTAATGTGAAACAGTATTTACTCTTTCAGATAATAGAAAGACTAGGGGGAACTCCATAAAGTTAGCATGTGGCACATTTAAAACTAATCGGAGAAAGTTCTTTTTCACTCAACGCACAATTAAACTCTGGAATTTGTTGCCAGAGGATGTGGTTAGTGCAGTTAGTGTAGCTGTGTTTAAAAAAGGATTGGATAAGTTCTTGGAGGAGAAGTCCATTACCTGCTATTAATTAAGTTGACTTAGAAAATAGCCACTGCTATTACTAGCAACAGTAGCATGGAATAGACTTAGTGTTTGGGTACTTGCCAGGTTCTTATGACCTGGATTGGCCACTGTTGGAAACAGGATGCTGGGCTTGATGGACCCTTGGTCTGACCCAGTATGGCATGTTCTTATGTTCCACTCCACTCCACTCTTCCACTTTGAAGTACTGATAAAAGTGTGAAAAGCAGAATATAAAAAATCTAAAAAAATTTAATTTATTATTGTTTATTTGTATAATTTGTTTTATATGTTGTTTGTTTTATTATATGTCTGTCTTTTAAATATTTTAAATTGATGTTTGTATTTAAGATTATTGTAATTGTGTATGTTTTATTGTTTACCCACCTAGTATTGTGGATAAACAAGTTATAAATATTTTAAATAAATAAACTACTCTTTTCTTATGAAATATGCAAACTATTACACAATTAACAAGACCCTCGCATATCAAAGTAACTTTAATTTGCACTTCAGTAGTTAATTGATATTATCTGGCTCCCACTAGAAAGAGTTTAAAGAAATGCAAAAACCTTTCCCATGTGGTATCTGCTGGGATTCTCAAGCTGGACGGCTGATACAGCTACTGCAACACACTCTCCTCTCCCTGCATGAACTGCAATCAGTTTGATTGAAGACAGAACCTGTTCTTGGAGCAAAACAGTGGTCATTTGACCCAGGCAGATACATGGCAAGAGGGTGTCGGTTGGCTTCAGTTCTTCACATCCCTTTGTCTTTTGTTCTTCGCATTATAAAGGCTTAAATTTACATTTCCTAGTGTCCAGACAGATGAATTCAGAACCAGTGGGTTCTGCACCTCTACCAGCAGATGGAGATGAGCAAACTGACATAACAGTATATAGAAACATAGAAATGATGGCATAAGAAGACCAAACGGCCCATCCAGTCTGCCCAGCAAGCTTCACACTTCTTGTTTCTCTTACTTATCTGTTTCTCTTGGCTCTTAGTAACCCTTGGTTCTATTTCCCTTTCACCCCCACCATTAATGCAGAGAGCAGTGATGGAGCTGCATCCAAGTGAAATATCAAGCTTGATTAGTTAGGGGTAGTAGGGGAAGTAACCGCCGCAATAAGCAAGCTACACCCATACTTATTTGTTTACCCAGACTGTGTTATTCAGCCCTTATTGGTTGTTTTTCTTCTCCCCTGCCGTTGAAGCAGGGAGCCATGCTGAATATGGGAAAAAGAGGGATTGAGCAGGAGCTTGGTGCAAACATCTTACAGATAAGCCCATTGATGTTGGTTGGTGGGTTTGGCATCTTCCAGGCACTTAGTCCAAGTGCCTGTCTTCAGAGCATAGTCCTCCTTTGTTCTAAGGTGGCTCTGCAAATAAGCTCGTTTGTGTAGAGCAGTCATGCCAGGCATTTGGGTGTCTTGTCAGAAAAGTACGGTTTGCATACCGTGCAGAGCAGGTGAAGCATTCATTTTGTATTTGGCCAGAGTCTCCATTTTGGCTGCATACACAGTTAGGTTATAAGGCTTCAGGGCATTGCTTGTACATTTTATTCATGTTGAAGCAACTGTTCCTGCAAGCGTGTGTTGCAGTTGGGTGTTGCAGGCAGGATAGTGGACCCTTGGGCCGGTCTACCCAGGGTGACAGGGTAGGCCGGGAGGCGGAGCCACAGGCTGGCGGTGTTCACCCGGGAACCAGGAGCCCCCCAGGAGGAGCCCGTAGGGTCCTGGAACCTTGGGACTTGGGATATCAGCTCAGAGTCAAATAGCAGATAAAGCCTGGGCAGGGAGTGTAGTAAGAAAAGTCCAAAGAGTGAAAGATAGTCTGTAGGCCGGCAGTGCAGGTCGAGGGCCAGCTGATGACAGGACAGCGGGCGGCAGCGATACCTGTAGAAAGCCGGACCGAGAGGCAGGGTTTGTAGAATACTGGACCGGGAACAGGCTGAAGGCTGAGGTAGAATCGATAGCAGACTGTGGACTGGAACAGGCTGTAGACTGGAATGGAGTCTGTAGCTGGCTGTGAACTGGAGCAGGCGGTAGCCTGGAATGGAGTCTGTAGCTGGCTGTGAACTGGAGCAGGCGGTAGCCTGGAATGGAGTCTGTAGCTGGCTGTGGATTGGAGCAGGCTGTAGACTGGAATGGAGTCTGTAGCTGGCTGTGAACTGAAGCAGGCTGTAGCGGAGTCGGGAATGGACCAAGGTCAGAGGCAGGCGGCAGGCTGAAGCGAAGTCAAAGGCAATCCAAAGGTCAAGTCAGGAACGAGGAACAGACGAAGCGCAACTCAGAACTACTAGGCAGTAGTGAACCTCGTTGCAAGGCAAAGAGAAGGCGTCCGGACGCCGGTTATATTTATTTATTTTATTTATTATTTTTATATACCGACATTCGATCTTAATTGAGATATCACTTGATATCTCAATTGATATCACCTATATCAGGCTTAGGGCGTGGCGTCATTAGCACAGGCGGGGCTAGACTTCCGGGAACTGTGCGCACATAGTGTGCGTCCTCATGCGCGCGCAAGGCAGCGGGGAGACGGGCAGGCAATGGCGGCCGCCACGTGGAACCGGCAGAGCCTTAGGCGTCCCGGGCATGCGGAACGCGGCGTTTCCAGCAGCGGAGGTGAGCACTGTTCAGAGCTAAAGAAGGGGAAGCGGTGGAGACCGCAACAGCGTGGTTGTGCAGGGCAGGAAAATAGGCTGCATTAGATCAAAAAATTTTTTTTTTCAACTGTGTGCTCTATTTAGCCCCCCTCTCGGCCTCTCGCAGAACTAGCAGGGGCAAAATATACGCACTTCCTTTTAGTGCCCATTCAATGCATGTGTTGATTTTTCAAAGGGAAAGAAGATGGGTTGTTTCACCTGGAAAACCTGCAGAAAGTACATGCGTTAAAATGGCGGGCACGGTTTGCGGCTTAAGTAGTTTATGTGAAACTTGCCTCCCTCATCCCCCTGTTATCAAAGCTTGAGTCATTAGACCTGAGGAAGGAAGGAAATTTTAAAAAAATAAAATAAAATAGGGGTATAGGTATAGAAGGCTGTTTTGTAACCACCTGTGCTAGGAGTAAAGTTAGTTTTAATATTTGTACGTTACACAGATTTTAGGGGCACCTTTGCACTTCACGCCTGCTCCTTTGTGCAAGCTGCTGAGAGAGGGAAAAGGCCTGTGCACTTTTCAAAAACTGTCGCAAACCTGCACAGTTTTCCCCCTTCTGTGACCCGAACACGTGCGAAGGGTCGCCCCCCCCCCCCTTATCAATGCAGGCAAAAGTATGTATGCGGTGAAACCCGTGCCTGCTTTTCAGTTGCATTTGAAGATGCCAGGTTTTCACTTTGGACTTTTTTTTACCCGCGTTTGTGAATTCTTTTATATGCACCAAGTGAGAGGCGTTCCGGGGGGAAGAGGAGTAATGTTGTCCACACACTCGGCCAATCACTTGAGTACTTTCAAAGCAACCTTAATGAGAATTGTATACACGGATTTTGCCAGAATGCTGGCGGTTTGATAATTATCCTCATAGAAATTAATAGGCTTTTTCTTTTGCTGTATATATGCTTTTTTTTTTTGTTTGTTTGTTTTTTTCTGGTTCGCTGGGCACAGTGGCGCTTCATCTTGTGAGCCAGCTGTTAAGTCCTGCTGTGGGACTCACACTTAAGGACCCGTTACTAGCTCTCAGAGCTAGCTGATATCCGTCTCTGCTACAGATTTGTGTTGAGCTTGATGATTTTAAGCTGGACCCAATGGTCTCCTTTGCCGATGTGCAAATATTTCTTTGAACAGCACCTCTAAAATGAATGTTTTGCAGTAGCTGGGAACATTTCCAGCCCACTATTATATATTTTGCATAAATTGTGGTTTTTTTGTAGGGGCTGTGTGTGTGTGTGTGTGGGGGGGGGAGTTTGGGGTTTTTTCTGAATGACCCTTACTAGACTGCTGCAGGTTGTTTTTCTTTTCTCCATAGCTATTTAAACCCATGACATTTTAAATGTTGCGGCTATTAGTTATGCGATATTGGACAGGTTTTTTTTTTTGTTTTTTTTTTAATTGGGGAAACAATTCAGACGCTCATACTTAATATGCAGAGGCTGCAGTCAGAGCTGAGCAAGGTAATTTGCCTGGTATTTAGTCCTCTGCATCATCTAATAAAGATTTAAAGGTTTAGCAAATTTTCAAGGAGAGTGAGTGCCAGAAACTGATGGAGGGACCATGGTGCCCCTGGCAGACTTAAGTAAATTCATATATCAGATTTATAAATGTATCATCTTTCTCTGCAGCGTTTGCTGCTCTCTGAAAGATGGCAGCTAGCAATGAATCCCCCTAATCTGGAACAGCCAGGCCCTATGAAATATTGGCTTCATTTACAGGAGTTATGGATGTTCTTCTCTAGTAATTACCATCCATAATAATTAAACAGCATGCTTTAACTTTATTACAGTGGAGTTTTTTTTGTTTTGTTTTTTTTAAACAATGGTCTCTCTTCTACTACAATACCGTGTAAATGGCCACCTAGCAATTTAAAGTAGTATTTAAAGAAAAATTCACTTATTATCACAATGTACACAGACCTGGAAAAGACAAAACATGTGGCTATATTCCATGGTCCCTTTTCCAAAGAGTGTGTGATCCAAGGGTTTCGTATTACACCTTCTAAATCTCCATAGTTTTGTGCTTTAATTAACCACTCTACCAGGGAGCCGGATTAACGAGCTCTCTGGTCTTGCTGTATGGGGGGGGGGGGGGGGGGGGGGGGAGATAAGTCACAGAGTCCATCCTGTACATTTTTATAGATTCCTTTATGGGCTTTGAAACCTTTTGGCAATTTGGGCTAAGCATTTTTTGCAGACAACTGCAGATTTCTCCATGGGATGCAGTGGCAAGATTCATGATGTGCTGGAAGGTTTAAAGGGCCAGAACTGTATTCATGTTGTACTTAGAATGAGACAGCCTTTTAACACACTAATTCCTGGGCATGTGGGTTTGTTTCAAAATATTTTCTTCTTTCTTTTTTCTCTTCTGTTGTATTCTTGCTAGATAGTATAACTTTTTTTTTTTGTTTTAACATGTATGTCCTGTTGTTTAACGTCAATTATATAATGTTTTTACAAAGTTTGAAATATTAATGTCAAAATAAAAATGTTGCCATTTTTTTTTTTTTTTTTTTAAAGAAATCGCAGTTGTTGCTGTATATTTCTAAGCAGTTAGATTAACCTTGCAGCCACATTCATATGATTGTTCAAACACTGTGGCAGAATTTTCTTTCTAGCGTGTTTGTTTCCTCTTGTTATATATTAAGGTAGAGGATCTGCCTGATGATTTATTAGAGGATAGGTCCATTAACAAATCTCTCCCTTAGGATCTACCAGCCCTGCCTGGCTTTGAATTAGTAGACTGCTGAGTCAGGAGCCTGGTGCTTTGCCCTTGAGCCATGGGACAGCTCAAGTGGAACCCAGCAGAGCAACCCAGAAACGGCCGCATAACTGTCTTGAACCTCTGACCCGTGGCCACATCCCTGAAAATCTGGACTGATCTTCAGGGTTTTTTTTAAAGGGGATTGCTGGCAATGCGATATTGTTCCAGCAACTTGAGGGCTGTGAGCCTGACAGTGGAGTCCATAGCAGGTGATCTACCCACACTTCCTCCAATCCCTGGACTCGGATCTGGATCTGGAACTGCACCTGGCTAAACTGATTCTGACCTAAACTTGGACCTTAAAATTTGAACTAGTTTAAGTATTGTGAACCTGCTGCATTCCACATATAGTGGGAACTAACATTTGTTCTAAAAGGTGAAATAAACCAAGTGCTTAGTTGCTGCTTTGAAAATAATGTTGGATAGGAGTTGTGCTGAACATTTCCAGGCTGGCAACCTGACTCCCAAGTCAGTCTTGAAGGTTCCTGTCTTGTATTGCTCTGGCTGCGTCTCACACAGGACAAAGGTTTCTTGTTGTTGTGCCCTTCCCCAGTGACCTCGTACCACTAGCATTGTTTTCCATGTGATAGTCTACTTCCTCCCTGATGTATTTCTGATCCTGGAGAAAACACATCTGTACAGGGAAGAGGGTGTGTGTGTGTGTGTGTGTGTGTTGATGAATCCTTGCAGATTTCTGTTCATCTCCCTCAGTGATCCCCACTCAGTGATCCCCATCCAGTATATTTATGCTGATGGTTGTCCCTTTGTAAATTGACATAGTGCATCTTATAAATGTAAGCCACAACAACACCAAGTATAATTTACTTTCCATCATTTCATGTCATACTAATGTCTAGGGATGTGCAGCCAGAAGGTATTCGTTGCATTCGGTATACGTATTCGTCGGGGGCATATTCGTTGCATGGCGCCCCGATACGTTGATACGTGCATTCGTTTTCCGGTTCCCATTAAAGTCAATGGGGGAAGTAGTTGCAGCCTGTTTTTGGCTGCAGAATTGGGGTTTTATTATCAATTTTGATGAAACGTCTGGGGAGCAATCATCAGAACAACAAAACAGCTCCAAGGTACTTAGACTGTGGCAAAGTGGCACCAAAGTGGCATGAATAGACTAAGGTACTTTAAAGGGGCAAAGGGGTACCAGGAGTGGCAAGAAGAGTGCTTTAATAGAGGCACAAAGCAGCAGCGAGAGTGTCAAAAACACACCACAGCTTCAAAAGAGAGCACCGATAAGAGATGCATGAACCCTTGAAGGCAGCACGACAGGCAAAGCGGCAAGACAAGTGGCATCGACATCCTACAGCACAATGAAGGAGGAACATACATAGCAAGCAGAAAGACTAGCACCAACACACTGAGCAACCATGATAGTGGCCAGAACACCACAAGGAGTTGAATGAGTCATCTGGTGTATGGCAGCAAGGCACAGAGGCAGAGGGTAGATACAGGCTGGCTACACCCGGGGAGAGTTCCCTTTCCTTTGTGCAGGAAAGGGCTCCCTAGAATGGGTTAGCCCCTAGAGTGGAGTGTTTCCATTGGCGTCTAGTGAGCTCTTGCTGGTAAAACTGGTAGAGTTAGCAGATATACAAAAGAGAATTTTCAAGGCCGAGGCGTAGGAGGTTACCATGTAAACAGCGGTTCAACATGGGTCAGAGGGTAGATACAGGCTGGCTACACGCGGGGAGAGTTCCCTTTCCTTTGAGCCGGGAAGGGCTCCCCGGAATGGGTTGGCCCCTAGAGTGGAGCAAGAGCCTTCAAAGCATGGTGACCTGGAGCAGGGTCTCACTGTGAGCATGGTCTCACTGTGTTGTGTTTGCCACAGTCTAAGTACCTTGGAGATCTTTTCTTGTTCTGAAAATGGGTCAACAGGTGGTAAGAGATAGGGTGCAACAACGGGGAGAGTTCCCATTCCTTTTTCAATTTAATCTTTATTAAATTTTTCAATAAACAACAAGTCATATCCAACATGTCTGAGAAGTTCCAGGGGGTGCTAAATCACACAATTTTCCAGTGAACATTCAATAAAAAGAAAAAAGAAGAGAAACATATACATGTTATTTTAACTCCCCCCTGTGGTTACTATGTAATAGGAAGAACAAAATGGAATTAGAGCAATCATACAATGTATATTTTCAATAAGAAAAATAGAGGAAAGAGAGAAATTCAGTAATTATCATATGCCGGCGTCTCTAACTGAACTATCCCTGTTATCCCCACATGAACTCAAGAAGTTTTCTAACTGAACTGGTTCCGTAAAAACATAACGTGCACCATTTATTTTCATAATACATTTGCAGGGAAATCTAATAGTTATCAAAGCTCCCAAATGGCGGGCTTTAGGACATAATGCCAGAAATGTTTTCGGCGTACTTGCTTCATTCTCACAATATCGGGATATACCCAAATTTTTTCTCCCAAGTATGTCTTATACGATTCCTAAGAAATAATCTTAAAACACTGTCCCGTTCCATAGGTGTAAGAAATCTGACAATTAATGTCCCTTATTTTTTTAGTGTAGTTTCTAAGAATCCTGTTAAATCCCTTATCGATGCTTCCATCTGAGGCTGTTCCGCTTGAGTATTCACAGTTATACCATCTTGTCTTTGCTCATTTAGGAAATACATTTTTATAATAGTAAATGATTCTCCATCAGGAAAAGACAGCACATCTTGTAAATACTTTTTGAACTGTTCTCTGGGAGATATTAATCTACATTTTGGAAAATTTAATACTCGTAGATTATTATAACACACATTATTTTCCAATATTAATAATATTTTCCCATTCCTTTGAGTAGGAAAAGGCTCCCTGGAATGGGTTGGCCCATAGAGTGTATAATGGTACAAATTGTTAGGATTTAAGCATTTGCAAACAGATCATGACTTCATAACCAAGATGGAGGAAGTTCTCTTCTCTGTCCTGAAACTAAAGACAACTGTTTGTTTTATTTAAGGATCCATGCTGTGAAGGATTACTAGTTTGAATTGCCAGGGACTGAGGTTTCCCTTTGCAACGAGGGTTCAGCTGTTAGGACTGGACATAAGGCGTGGATGAACAGGCACAGGAGACGAGGACAGAGGTCAAGCCCACGTAGGGACATAAGGCCTGGATGGACAGGCACAGCAGTCGAGGACAGAGGTCAATCTCACCTAGGGATATAAGGCCTGGACGGACAGGCATAGCAATACAGGACAGAGTCAATCCCACGTAGGGACATAAGGCCTAGATGGACAGGCACAGCAATCAAGGTCAAACCCTTGAAGGGACATAAGGCCTGGACGGACAGGAACAGCAGTCGAGGACAGAGTCAATCCTAAGTAGGGACATAAGGCCTGGACGGACAGGCACAGCAATTCAGGTCAAACACTTGTAGGGACATAAGGCCTGAAAGAACAGGCACAGCAATCGAGGACAGAGTCAATCCCACGAAGGGACATAAGGCCTGGACAGACAGGCACAGCAATTCAGGTCAAACACTTGTAGGGACATAAGGCCTGAAAGAACAGGCACAGCAATCGAGGACAGAGTCAATCCCACGAAGGGACTTAAGGCCTGGACGGACAGGCACAGCAGTTGAGGACAGAGTCAATCCCACGTAGGGACTTAAGGCCTGGATGGACAGGCACAGCAATTGAGGTCAAACCCTTGTAGGGACATAAGGCCTGGACGAACAGGCACAGCAATAGAGGACAGAGTCAATCCCACATAGGGACATAAGGCCTGGATGGACAGGCACAGCAATCGAGGACAGAGTCTATCACACGTAGGGACATAAGTCCTGGACAGACAGGCACAGCAGTCCAGGACAGAGGTCAATCCCACCTAGGGACATAAGGCCTGGAAGGACAGGCACAGCAATCGAGGTCAAACACTTGTAGGAACATAAGGCCTGGACGGACAGGCACAGCAGTCAAGAACAGAGTCAATCCCATGTAGGGACATAAGGCCTGGATGGACAGGCACAGCAATCGAGGTCAAATACTTGTAGGAACATAAGGCCTGGACGGATAGGCACAGCAGTCGAGGACAGAGTCAATCCCACGTAGGGACATAAGGCCCTGACAGACAGGCACAGCAATAGGTCAGACATTTGTAGGAACATAAGGCCTGGACAGACAGGCACAGCAATCGAGGTCAAACCCTTGTAGGGACATAAAGCCTGGATGGACAGGCACAGCAGTCGAGGACAGAGTCAATCCCACATAGGGACATAAGGCCTGAACGGACAGGCACAGCAATCGAGGTCAAACACTTGTAGAAACATAAGGCCTGGACAGACAGGCACAGCAATCGAGGTCAAACCCTTGTAGAGACATAAGGCCTGGACGAGTAGGCACAGCAGTCGAGGACAGAATCAATCCCACGTAGGGACATAAGGTCTGGACGGACAGGCACAGCAATCGAGGTCAAACCCTTGTAGGGACATAAGGCCTGGTCGAACAGGCACAGCAGTCGAGGACAGAGTCAATCCCACGTAGGGACATAAGGCCTGGATGGACAGGCACAGCAATCGAGGTCAAACCCTTGTAGAGACATAAGGCCTGGACGAGTAGGCACAGCAATCGAGGACAGAGTCAATACCACCTAGGGACATAAGGCCTGGACGGACAGGAATGGCAATACAGGACAGAGTCTATACCACGTAGGGACATAAGGCCTGGATGGACAGGCACAGCAAATGAGGCAAAACTCTTGTAGGAACATAAGGCCTGGATGGACAGGCACAGAAATCTAGGTCAAACCCTTGTAGGGATATAAAGCCTGGACGAACAGGCACAGCAATCGCGGATAGAGTCAATCCCACGTAGAGACATAAGGCCTGGACGGACAGGCACAGCAATTGAGGTCAAACATTTGTAAGAACATAAGGCCTGGACAGACAGGCACAGCAATCGAGGACAGAGTCAATCCCACATAGGGACATAAGGCCTGGATGAACAGGCACAGCAATCGAGGTAAAACCCTTGTAGGACATAAGTCCTGGATGGACAGGCACAGCAATCGAGGACAGAGTCAATCCCACCTAGGGACATAAGGCCTGGATAGACAGGCACAGGAATCGAGGTCAAACACTTGTAGGAACATAAGGCCTGGACGGACAGGCACAGCATTCTAGGACAGAGGTCAATCCCATGTAGGGACAAAATGCCTAGATGGACAGGCACAGCAATCGAGGTCAAACCCTTGTAGGGACATAAGTCCTGGATGGACAGGCACAGCAATCGAGGTAAAACACTTGTAGGAACCTAAGGCCTGGACAGACAGGCACAGCAATCAAGGTCAAACCCTTGTAGGAGCATATGGCCTGGACGGACAGGCACAGCAATCAAGGACAGAGTCAATCCCACGTAGGGACATAAGGCCTGGACTGACAGGCACAGCAATCGAGGTCAAACATTTGTAGAAACATAATGCCTGGATGGACAGGCACCGCAATCAAGATCAAACCCTTGTAGGGACATAAGGCCTGGACAGACAGGCACAGCAATCGATGTCAAACCCTTGTAGGGACATAAGGCCTGGACAAATAGGCACAGCAATAGAGGATTTCCTTTGTGCAGGTATGTTGTGGTTTGACCTTTCACTTCTTCCTGAACAGGTTCACTGTCAGAAGAAAATGTCATCTTTTTCATTTCTGAAAGATAATTCAACAGAAGATGCTTTTAGAGCAATGGAGACTGCCATTTGTGAAGCAAGAAGTGAGCTGGAGTTAATTTTTAATACCCAGAAGCTATAAACTGTACTTAAATATGCACTTCAGCTGATGACAAAGGAACATGAAGAGCTCTCAGAAATAAGAAAACCCCTATTCAAGTCCAAATCTACAATATCAACCTTTGTTGACTTTGTGGTTTACACAGTGCCTCTGTAAACAATGGGAACACAGAGGATGAACCAGATTGCAACTACCACCAGTTTTCAATACTACTTGAAACATTACTGTTGACAAAGTCATGAAAAATATTGAGCATATGAAACATGCAAGCAAACATCTTAAGTCAGCTTTTTATGTTCTTACATTCCAAATGTGGATGGACAGGCACAGCGTTAGAGGTCAGGCTCTTGTATGGGCGTACAGCCTGGACAGTGGACGGACAAGCACAGCGTTTAAGGTCAGGTACATGTGCTGCAGTGCTTATATTATCTGGAGCATAGGAGGCAGTTGGAGCTGCTGCAAGGCTTTCAATTGCTTTTATTCATCTTGCCATTCACAGGGAAAATTTAGAAACCCAAGCAAAGGCAGGTTTACTTTCAAAAACACTAGTTTTTCCCTCAACTCTGGTGCCAGCCTTGAGCGGTGAGGGCTCATGATATCCCCTGTCATTGAAAAGACACGTTCACTGGGCACATTGGTTGGTGGACATGACAGATATCGCTGAGCCACTTTGGCTAGGTGTGGCCAGACAGTGGACTTGTGTGCCCAATATGCCAGCGGATCTGTCTGCATGTTCTCTATCGGCTCTGAGAGATACCGTGTCACTGACAGCTGTGCTGGTGTCTCCTTTGCTTGAGCAGGCTGAGAGTCACTCATGCCAGCTGCTTTCTCTCTTGCCCGTCGCACAACATATAAATCTTTATGGGCAACATGCCTTTGGCGTTCTGAAGTGGAGGAGGAGGTACTATCTGTCGCTGACACAGTACTCTCCTGCTTGGGCTAGCAGCACAACTCTCTGAAGTGCCACTGTTTCCACCTCTGCTTCACGTCTAATCTGTCTCTGCCTATGGCGCTCCTGTTCACGGACTTTTGCTAACAGCAGGTCCTTCACCAATAAGAGACAATCGTACTGTAGGGTGAGTTTCCCTTTCACACGGGCATCACAGACTATGGCGAGCATGTATGTGCAGTCATCTGTTAAAGGCCTTAATCTCTCTTTCACCTGCTGCTGCAAAACGTCCAGACAATGCAGCACCTCAACTGTCAGTCCCTCTTCCTGTTTAAAGACGTCCAAATGTTCATCCAGGAGATTTACTATAGGGATGATGTCAGCAAAGGTGGCACTTATGGAACTCAGCTCCTCCGTGACATCCTTGAAGGGCTGCAGGATTTTTACCAGCTGACTCATGACTAACCAATCATGATGCCCTAGGGGATTCTGCACACCTATGTCCATTGTACCAGAAAGTTCATGAAGGGGTGTCTGCAGCTCCACTAACCTCTCCAGTATCATAAAGGTGGAATTCTACAGGGTGGCAATGTCTTGAATGAGACGCTTGTGAGGCATCTCCAAATCAGTCTGCTTTTGTCAGAGAACCTGCCCAGTCTTCACACTTCTGTGGAAGTGCACTGCTATGTTCCTGCACTTATGTATTAACCTATGCTACCAGGTGCAGAGTGTGTGCAAAACATCGGATGTTCTTAAAGTGCCCGTCGTTTATTGCCTTAACCATGTTTGCACCATTGTCTGTGACAAAGAACCCTGCCTGAGGATTCCTCTCTCGCTGGTGTAATTGCCAGCCCTCCAGCATCTATCTGATGCATGCTAGAATATTGGCTGCGGTATGGGCCTGGTCCGTCAGGTGGGTGAGCAGTAAAGCCCACCTCCACCCTGATACTTGTTCAGTAATAGAGCTGCTGGCTGCCCCTGCCTCAGCCAGGTCCCACCAGTGTGCTGTCAGGGAGAGGTAAGAGTGTGCAGCATTCATGGCAGTCCAGATATCGCAGGTGAAATGTACTCTCCCCTCTGCCTTAGCTAGCAGCGCTTGCATGCGATTGTGACACTGCTTGTACAGGCCTGGGGATGACCTTTCTGCTAAATGTGGTTCTGGAGGGGACTTTGTAATTTGGAACTACAACCTTCAGAAAACGCTTGAAACCCACATTCTTCACTAACTGCAAGGGCTGGTCATCAAGGGCAATCATTTCCCCAATGCTCCTGGTTACAACTTTTGAGGCTGCCTGCCTTGTACCCCAGGATAGCGTTACCGCACTCCACACCATTTCCTCCATGGTGGGTTGTCGCTTCTGCCACATGTCAGGGGGTTGCTGGCCTGTCACCTGACTGCTAGAAGGGGATGAGGGCGTGGGCTGACTCTGCTGCTTTTGAATCACTTTATGCTACTTGGAAGGGGTCCCCTGACTGGTACTGCCACCATCCCTAGATGGCACTAATTTTGTTGGGTGTTGCCTCTTCATATGATGCGTCATGCCAAAATTAGATAGATGTCCCATTTGCTTGCCTCTGTTAAAATACCTGGCAAAGTAATTACACCGAGCAAAACGTGGGTCATCCTTCACTTTAAAGTGGCTCCAGATCGCAGATGTCTTTCGTGATCTTCCCTTCTCTAAAGCCTTGGATGTTGGCACTGGAGCTGAGGTAGTGGGTGCACCCTGAGAAGCAATGCCAGGAGTCTCAGTCTCCCTCTGTACCTGTGCTGACTGCTCTTCCTCCTCCTCCTCATCAGTTTCATCTCTCCCCTGCTGCACTGAAGTGGAGGCTAAGACAGGACTAACTGATCCTCCCAAAGATTCGTCACCTATTACATCTTCCGTTTCAGACGAGAATCCCACACAAGATGATTCTTCATCTGAATCAGAAGCAAACAGTGACTGCGCTACATTGTCAATGCTAAGTGTTAGTCGAGACCTCTGTCCCCCTGCTGCTTTTGGGTGTCGACATTTTGTCTGGCATGACTCAGCCTCCTCTTCCCTCACCTCCAAAACTACAGGGCCAGAAATAGGTGGTGGCAATGGCGATGTATCATGGTCAGATTTCATTTTTTTCTGGATGGAACTGCCTGCCCCTACAAAGAGTTTAGATTGCGACAGGTGCCTTTTTAACTTTAATGGGGGAGTGGCACTAGTGTCTTTTGAAGTGTCTCCTCTGCCAGTCCCAATCACTCGACTACATCTAGCTTTCCTTGACATTATGGATTTAATGTCACTGCCTAGTGCCTACCGGCTGCCCACTGTCACGTTGCCTTGCTGTGCACTAATGTAACGTGTGTGGTGTGCCCACACATGCAGCTTGCTTGTAAGCAGAAAAGAGGCAGACTGGGGATTTCACTGCACAGACCATCCCAATAATAAAGTTCAGTCTGTTAAACTACCCACTGCCCACTGTCACGATGCCTTGCTGTACACTAATGTAACATGTGTGGTGTGCCCACACATGCAGCTTGCTTGAAAGCACAAAAGAGGCAGACTGGGGATTTTACTGCACAGACCATCCCAATAATAAAGTTCAGTCTGCTTAACTACCCACTGCCCACTGAAGCCCAGTGCACAGAGAGACTCAGTGAGTTGAATTAAACAAACTCAGTTTAAAAAAGCTGGAATTGTTGGCACAGCACGAAAATCAATGAAATATATTTTCCATTGCAAATTCTAGCAAAATTGAATCTATCTCTCCTAGCCACAACACCCAAATTGTGCTTGCTTGCTTGCAGCCTAGCCCAGAGGGTGAATGAAAAAAAATGGCACTGCTAGCAGCTTCTCTCCCTGGCACACAGAGACCATCTCAGATCACCTAAATAATAAACTGCTTAAAACACAAACAGGGCTAGCTGGCACTGCAGCCAAATAAAGAATAAATAGCTTTTTTTTTTCTTTCCTAACTAGCCTATCTCTCAGTGCAGCCTCCTTCCACAAAGCCCACCTCCCCACACCACCCCTGCAAAGAAAGTGCGTGGCATGCCTCATGCTGAAGTATATATAGTGCTAGGTCATCAGTAAAATGGTCACCGAGCACTGAATGACACCGTGATTGGCTGCACTCAGTGCATTTCATAGTATGTAAGGGCTGATACGCTGCATTTCGGTATCCGTGCCAACCTCACTGATGACTCACAGGAAAGGGCTGGGTTTTTGGCTCTGGATAGTGCGAAATGGCGTCCTTTGGGGCAGATTTTAAAAGGGTTACGCGCGTAACCCTTTAAAAAAAACCCTGAGTGCGCCGAGCCTATTTTGCATAGGCTCAGCGGCGTGCGCAAGCCCCGGCACACGCGTATGTCCCGGGGCTTGCAAAAATTGGCTGTCGAGGGAGGGGCCGTGGGCAGGGGCGCAGTCCGGGGTTGGTAGCCCCGGGATGCGCGTATGTCCTGGAGCTTGGAAAAATTAGCGGTCCGGGGGCGGGACTGCAGTCTGGGGCAGTCCGGGGGCGTGGCCGAGTGCCCCGACTCAGCGGCCTGTGTCGGGGCCTACAACAAAGGTAGGGGGGAGAGGATGATTTAGTTAGGGCTGGGGGTGGGTTAGATAGGGGAAGGGAGAGGAAGGTGAGGGGGGGCCAAAAAAAGTTCCCTCCGAGGGAGGGAATGGTGAAAGCCATCGGGGCTCTCCTTGGGCTTGGCGCGCGCCGACCCCGGATTTTATAGGAATTAAAATTAAAATCGGCCCCTTCAAAATGGCGGCCAATGAATGCAATGGATGATAAGTTATATTCATGGGGAGGTGCGATACATTTCGCCTTCCCACGAATATAACGAATAGGGACATTTACGTTGCAGATTGCCAATACAGCGAAAACGAATGCACACCCCTACTAATGTCCCATTTTCTTTCTATGCCATATGAATATTCTTTGAAATGAAGACTTAGGTTGGACAAATTCTAAACTGAATCACCTTCCACCTCCAGTCCTGAACTTGTCATGGTCGTATGGGATGCTATTACTGAGACTATTATGTCATATCCTTTGTGCAATAATATATTAGCAACCAACGGGCCATAAATGTACTGATTATTTTGTGTAGGAAGTGACTTTTTGTTTTTCATTCTCATTATGGAAGAGTTTTTAATAAAAACAGCTAATGAGTTACAACCTTGAGGGTATCAAATGTCTGATCTGCAGCTTTGACGAGATTATTCTGCATTAAGCTGCTTTGAGACTGTGGGACAAGATCTGGTTAAATCTTTAATGGTAATTGTTAACTATGTACCAGCCAATAAGGATGCAAAAAGTGAGTCTTCTTTTCTAACTTCCCCTCCCCAGCTGCTTTGTGATACAGCAAGCCCTTGAATTTAACCACAATATGATTAGATTTTAATTGAGGCCAGATTAGTGTGGGGACATCCTTTTAACTCACAGGGCCTCAATTCCTTGGAACCATAATGAACTAGTAATGAATGTGCCGAAATCATTAAAGCAAAAATTCATAAGAGGTGGAATATTGCTTTCCTTTATAATAAAGCAATTAAAATCCCATGCGCTATAATGGATACCAATGTGATACATCACACTGTATTCTTTTAAGGAGGTCAGTGTCTTCTCTCACCATACACCAAGTTGAGAAGACGAAATCCACAATATTAGACAGAATGGAATGTCCTTAGAAGCACGGCAGGCCGAGGCCACACAGAGGAGGGAGGAGGCACCTCTGCCTCCTCCCTCCCGCACCCTTCCATGTGATGTCTGTAAGCCGGAGACTCGGGAATGCTGTGCAGGAGGAAGGAAGGTGAAGGAGTAACCTGTAGGGAGGAGGAAGAGATGCGAGGATGGGAGAGGAGGGAGAAAGAGAAAAAGATGCTGGGGGAAAGAGAGAGAGGATGCTGGGCACTGGGGTCAGGAGGAAAGCGAATGGTGAAAAAGGGGTTCGAAAAGAGAGAGTGTAGGGGGGGAGGGGGGGAAGAGATTATAATACCGTATCAGAGCTACTGCTGAAGGAAGGAGAGCTGTGCCAGAGCTGGTGCGACGTGTAAGGGAAGCGGGCTCTTTTGCTCTGGCATGGTTGGCACAGATGAGTCCCACTAGGCCCACGCCGACAGCTGGCAGATGCATCCTGGGCTGGAGCAGAGCTGGGGCTTCGCCTGTACCAGCCCTGTTCCCTGCAGGTTGAGCCCTTGGGTTTCGGGGACCAGCAAGACTTCGGCAATGGAACCAAGGGGCAAAGACAAGGAGAAAGTCTGGGGCCAGGCTGAGGTCAGGGCAGGCAGCAAACAGAATGTCATCGGGCACAGGTCAGGGGTCGGGGCAGGCTGCGAGCAGAGCATAATCCAGGTCCAGAGCAGAGAGCGGTGGCAGGCAGCAGCCAAGAGAGTGGTCAGTGTCCGAGGCAAAGGTCTGGTAAGCAGCAGGCAAGAGAGTAATCCAAGGCAGAGGTCAATGCCAGGAAACAGGCCTAGACAGAGGACTGGGAAGACAAGGCATGGAGGACCACGGTAAGCAGATGGACAAGGCAAAGCAAGGGAACAGGGTAACAGAGGCAACACAGCAAGGCAAGACAAGAAGGCAAGGCCCGGGAAAAACACAGGACGAGGACCTGATGCTGAGGCAGTCCTGTTGCTGGGCTCGTGCTTAACTAGCCCAGAAGGGTTGACATAATCAAGGGGGGCCAGAGACAAAGTTTCCGCCACAGGGACCTTGATAAGCCGCACAGGTGCGCGTGCCTTAGGAGAAAGCCACCGGCGGCAGTCAGATGGTGGCATGGAAACTACAGGGGAGTCTTAGCATCCTGGATTGAGTGCAGCCGGTTGCAGGGCCAGCCAAATGGTACACAAAGAGGGCACTAATTTCAATTTTTATACAGGGCATCAGCCTAGAGCAAGGGTGGCTAACTCTGCTCCTCAGGAGCCAGAAACAGGCCTGATTTTCAGGATATTCATAATAAATGTGCATGAGATGGATTTGCACGCATTGCCTCTGTGGTATGCAGATGATCTCATGCACACGCATTGTGTGGACATCCTGAAAGCCAGACCTGTTTGTGGATCTTGAGGCACGAGGATGGCCAGGAGTGACCTAGAAGCCTGGACCTGGACTAAGCAGCTCAAACTCCAACCTGAAAGTCCCCAAAATGCCTCGGATTTTGTTGAAATTTGGCCCATGTTACTGTGATTTGATTTATAATATTGGAAGGGAGAAAAAACATCTTATACTTTAAAAAAGAAAAAGCTGTGCCTTTGGGTACTGCGTATATATTATTTAAAGGGCGCACCACAAAACACTAATACTTGGCCTCGATCCATGTTATTTTTAAGTCATCTATTTTGGCACTTTTTATGCGCCATCCCTAAGAGTAGCCTTGCTCAGAAAGGCTTCCTAAATTACCCCACAGTGAACACAATCTGATGATGGCCTCGGAGTTAGGTGGAAGCAGCGCCCCTTGTTAACAAGAGAGAAAAAACAACGTGGGTAAGGAAGGAGCCGCTGGTGCACCAAAAACCATTAAGGTTTGTTCAGCTCCACCAATATTTGTTTGTTTAATTTTTTTTTTTTTTTTTAGCTACAGAAAAGCCTGCTTGTGTGGAGCTGGGAGATTTGGCCAAAAAAGGAATTTGAATGGAGAATCCACAATATACCTCTTAAATCTCTACGTGCCCCCACCCCCACCTTCAGTCCCTGTATTTCTGGAACTAGAATGCCTGCCTGTCTTGATGCCCCCGAGTAACCCTAGCTAGGGGCACATAGAATCCTGATACTGGGTGCTTGTGTTCCTGGCACCAGCTTTGTGGGTTCACAAAAATGATTAGGCAAAATGCTGGATTGGACCTGACTCGGAGGCTTAAGGAAGGATATAAAAATCTCTTGCTAGAGAGAGAAACTTAAAATCAACCTTTTCCCCTCTGTGACCATCAGTCTGCATCTCATATGGAAATGTTCTATCTTTTCTTTTGACCGTTCCTTGGTGGGTCAGCAAACACTGAATCTGCAACTCTGGGATTCAGTAATCATAGACCCACCCAATGGCCTTTAGCTCTAACTTATCATAACTTTTATTCCCAAAAGGATGAGTCACAAAATTCCACAGCGGAGATAACAGCAGCCACAAAATCCACCCTCCCTTTTCCTTTTGCAGTGTGCTAAAACCAATTTCTCTTTTCCAAGCAAATCATATGTATTACTCATTCCTCAAAAAATAATTTCATCAGTATTCGCACAGATACATCGAGTCCTTCAGGGAAGGAAATTTCTAGAAAAGGACAAAGGATCTTCTGTAAATAGGTGTCCATGCCAGCTCCCAGGTGCCACTAGATTAATGCTTAGGAAGATTCTGGAGAGCAGGACTGCTGGGGAGTGTGGGATCTGGAAGGGGAGAGGGGGTTGGGGAATGGGGTGTCTAGGGGGGGAAAGGGGAGCAAGACTGCTGGGGAGTTGGGGGTCTGAGAGGGGAAAGGGGGGGGCGTTGGGACCAAGAGTGCTGGGAGGAAAGGAAGCAACACTGCTTGGGTGAGGGGGCTTGGGAGCAAGAGTGCTGGAGAGTGGGTGGTTTGAGAGGGGAGAGACGCTTGGGAGCAAGAGTGCTAGGGAATGGGGGTCGGAAAGGGGAGACAGGGCATGGGAATGAGTGCCGGAAAGTGGAGGTCTAGGAGGGGAGCAGGGGCTAGGGAACAAGTCTGCTGGGGACTGATAAGCAAGACTGCTGAGGATGGGTGTATGAGAGCCAGAGAGCCTGTGTCTGTGTGTGCATGTGTATGAGAGCCAGAGAGCCTGCGCATGTGTGTATGCATGTGAGAGCCAGAGAGCCTGTACAAACATGTATGTGTGCGTGTATGAGAGTCAGAGGCCTGTGAGTGAGGAAGAAAGAAGTTATGTGTGTGAAACTGAACCTGTGTATGTATGTGTAAGAGGGGTATGAATGAGAGTATGTATATCAGAAAGGAGCTGTGAAATTTCCACTTAATAAGGCTCCATTGACCACGCTGTCAATTTTGACAGGACCATGCTGCTTCGGAGAAGGAAGGGGTGCGTGCCCTGCCCTGCCCTGCTGGAAGGAGCCCACAATCAGAGCTAGGTCAGCCCTTGTGGCTGGAAGTTGATCCCTTGGCCATGGGAGCTGAAGAAGGAGACTGCTGCTGCCTGCTGCTTCAGTGGAGCATGAGAGAGAGAGAGAGTATGTGTGTGGGAGAGTGAGAGAGAGAGAGCATGTGTGTGGGAGAATGAGAGAGAGCATGTGTGTGGGAGACAGCATGTGTGTATGTGTGGGAGACAGAGCTCGTGTGTGTGTGGAAGAGAGCATGTATGTATGCATGTGTAAGAGAAAGCATGTGTGTGGGAGACAGAGCATGAGATCATGTGTGTGGGTGACTGACCCCACTTCCTCTCTGCCTGTTAATCCATGGCAATTTTAGGGCATCTGGAAATTAAAAGTTCCCAGGTATGGATAATGGGGAATTTTTTAAAATCCTTATTAATTTTAATTATTGGGTATTATTTGATGTATTATTTGAAATATTTGATTGGTATTTGGAAAATTTGTATGTGAGTTTTAAATTATTGAATATTAATCTATTCATTAGTTTTGAATTATTCGTTTTATCGGTATGGTTTTACTAATTTTATTGTTTTATGAGGAATGGTAATACTTCTGTTTTTCCATTGTTGCAGTATATATAGAATTTGGCTTGTTGCAGTTTCCAGTTCAGCTTTTGTCTGTACAATTCTATTTTTTATACCTTAAGGTCTCTTTATTCTGTATTTGAAGGTCTATCTGTGTTTTGCATGTGTCACTGAAGTGAGGTATTCCAATAGTATGCAGTTTTATATAGGGGTCTATAGCAGCTTGGCTTCTTCTCTTTTCTTAATAGGAGGAGTATTGGTGTTTTAGGTCTGGTGCAATATTTGCAGTGTTAACTTTCATAAGTAGAGTTCTTCCTGTTAGTGCTGTTTTGATATATAAAGTTTATTTCATTGAAATTCTGTGTTCTTGTGGTTCTCTGAGGGTCATGCCCAAGATGCATTACAGTAGGCCTATGACTTCCAAGGGTCTTGCTTTTTTGCAGGGTTTTCTGGTTGGCACCTCAGCAGCGTATGTAAATATAATATTCATATTTGTAAGTGATATTTTTACCTCAGAAGACTGTGCTTTGAATGTCCCTTTTCATATAAAATCTGTTGTTATAAATGCATAATTTTTAATTGTGTGTGAGGAGGGTGTGATATGATGGGGGGTGCAAGGCTGAAAGGTTCTCCTAGTGCACCTAATACCCTTGCACCGGCTGTGAGCATTGCTGTACAAACATTTAACAGAATCTCCCAACTTATGGTGTCATGAGTTGTCGTGTGCTGCGTAATGGGTGAGGGCGCAGTTTTTCACTTGGCCATTGGTGCCACATTACCTGGCTATGGCTCTGGGGGATATATCCTTGGTAGCATAGACAGGATTAACTGGGCAGACTGGATGGAATAATTGGCCTTTTGACAATTGCCCACTTAATATGCAATTTTCCAGCTATGTTTTTTAAATTAGGGTGAAAATCTGTTTAACCTGAATTTCACCTTTGAAAATCGGGGAAGATCAGTTTAAACTAAAACAAAGGTCCCTAATCATATCCCTTCCAAGGCCTATCTATTCCAAGCTGAATAACCATAACCTGTTTAGCCGTTCTCCATCATTTTTGCTGCTCTTTTCTTGTTCCACTTTATCTTTTTTGAGATGCGGTGATCAGAATTGCACGCCATTCAAGGTGCAGTCACACCATGCAGTGATACAGAGGCATTGTGACATTCACCATGTTCATTCTCCACTCCTTTCCTAATCATCCCTAGCATTCAGTTTGCTTTTCTTCTGACTGCTGCTGCACACTCTGACCTGAGGATTTCAAGGTATTGTCCACTAGCACGCTGAGATCCTTTTCCTGGATGGTGACTCCCGGTGCAGAGCCCAGCACTGTATATGCCTACAGCTGGGATTATATTTCGCTGTGTCCATAACTTTGCCCTTGTCCACATTAAACTTCAGCTGCCGTTTAGTCTCCTCCTCCTGCAAGGGCGTATTGCAGTTCCTCACAATCTGCTGCTGGTTTTAACAACTTTAGTTTTGATCACCTCACTCACTCACTGCTCCCTTTTCCAGATCATTTATAAATATATTAAACAGTCTGTGTCCCACGCCAGCTCCCTGGGGCACTCCACTATTTTCATTTCTCCGTTGGGGAAAACTGGCTGTTAAATCTTACTCTCTGTTTCTTTTGTCTTTTAACTAGTTAACAATCTACAGAAGGAAACTGCTTCCTATCCCATGACCTTTCAATTGCCTGAGTAGTCTCTCATTAGGGACCTTGTCAAATGCATTCTGAAAATACAGTGTACACTATGGGCCGGATTTTCAAAGCCCTAGGTGCGTAAATCCATTGGATTTACGCGTGTAAGGGGGGGTTACGCGCGCCGGGCCTATTTTATAAAGGCCTGGCGACGCGCGTAAAGCCCCGGGACACGTCTAGGTCCTGGGATGCTTCTAAGTCCCGGGTCTTCGAAAAAGGGGCAGTCCGGGGGGACGGGTCAGGGCCAGAGGCCTCCGGCACAGCAGCCATTTGCTGCTGTGTCGGAGGATCGCGCGCCGGCAGGTTGCCGGCGCGCACAACCTGCGCCTGCCTATAGGCAGGCGCAAAAGGTAGAATAAACATTTGAGAAGGGGTTAGAGTAGGGCTGGGGGGGGAAAGATTAGGGGAAGGGGGTGGGAAAGTTAGTTTAGGGGGAGGGAACAGGGGAAGCCCGCAGGCGTCGGCGCGCACAGGGTGCACAATTGTGCACCCCCTTGCGTGCACCAACCCCCGATTTTATAACATGCGCGTACATTTGAAAATCTACCCCCTATATCAGCAGGCTCAACCTGCTCCAAATGTTTAGCACCATCGAAATAAAAAGCTAGTAGTTTAGTGAGACAGGACTTCCCTTTGCTACATCCAGATGCATGTGGGGGGAGGGGGGCAGAGGTGGAAGAGGGTCATTAAAAGCACTGGGGACATAGACAGGATCCTGGACTGCCTGCTGATCCAGTGATGCACTCTCCAGGATGCCCCGAGGAGTTTGCATGGCAAAGGAGAAAAAAAAAGTGGATCACGCCTTGAAAAATAAAGGAGCTTTTACTTTATGTGAAATCAATGTGTAGTGGCTGCAAAAGAACACAAATTGGAGCGTTTCCCCCCTCCCCACCCCCTCAAAAACATTGCATGTGTTTAGGGCACCTGGAGAAAGCAGGCAACGTTTTCCTTTCATAGATGATTTTATTTGATTTCTTCAATAAAAAGGGCACTTACTGTAGAAACACTGCCTTCTCAGCAGGCTGCCTCTAGGATACAAAGTGTTTCAGAGTGCTTTAAAGTTTAAAGCTTAAAAATGAGTAATAAAATAGACGTTTTCCTTCCTCTGATATTAGGATTTTTGTAACATGCCTTTATCAATATAGTTACATCTTTTCTCTGTCTCCCCCTCCCCCCCCCCCCCCCCCCCCCCCCCCCGTGTTGTCATATAGCAAACAAAGGATGTTGTAGGGCAAGGATCCCCAGACTGTGGCCTGAGGGCAAGATGCAGCCCTTGGCTGAATTTCATCCGACCCTCATCAGCAACAGCAGAAGAGGCTTGTTCTGGCCCACAGCAGCGAACACCAGCGGGAGCATGTTCTGGCCCACAGCAGCGACGACCAGCGGGACCTTGTTCTGGCCCACAGCAGCGACGACCAGCGGGAGCTTGTTCTGACCCACAGCAGCGATGACCAGCGGGAGCTTGTTCTGACCCACAGCAACGACGACCAGCGGGAGCATGTTCTGACCCACAGCAGCGACGACCAGTGTGAGCTCGTTCTGGCCCACAGCAGCGACGACCAGCGGGAGCATGTTCTGACCCACAGCAGCGACCACCAGCGGGAGCATGTTCTGGCCCACAGCAGCGACGATCAGCAGGAGCTTGTTCTGGCCCACAGCAGCGACGACCAGCGGGAGCATGTTCTGACCCACAGCAGCGACGACCAGCAGGAGCTTGTTCTGGCCCACAGCAGCGACGACCAGCGGGAGCTTGTTCTGACCCACACTGGCAGTGAGGGGCGTGCATTCCACCACTACCATCAGCTCACATTCTTGAGTTTGGAAGTGCCAGTGGCAGCGCGTCAGCATGGCATGGGTGGAGCAAAGCTGACTGACTGCGTTATGCATTGCTGGTGCTAGTGCTACCACTTGTAGGTGGAGCCACTTGGGGTGAAAACAAGAAAGGGAGTGCAGGAGGAGGAGTGATGAGCCAGGGCACGCTCTTTCTCCAGCCGTGGCCCTACACCATGGAACTGCCTTCCCAGTAATATACGGTAAACCAAAGATCCCAATTTGTTTAAGCAATTCTTGAAAACACGTCTTTTCCAGCTTGCATGCCCCGATAATTGACCTCGATCAAGATGCATCTGCTTGCACCTCCAGCCTTTATGTATGTATGACACCTGCAATATATCTGCTCCTACATCCGAAGCGTGTTGCCAAGTCCGCCTATATCATTATATACCACCTCATATAGACATTAGATTGTATATGTTCCATATTATTTTGTTTTAACAATTATGTATGTCTTATTGTACCCTGCACCAAACTTTTAGGATGGGTGGGTATTAAATACTTTTAAATAACTAAATAAAGATAGAAATATTACTGACATTCTATGTGTCACACCCTTATAGCCCTGGGAGCCCAGCCTCCCTCCTTCCCACAGCATTTCAAATCACCGAAAGGGCCAGACATGGTCTCTTCCCCCACCCCCTCCCCCCAACCAGCAAACAAATCTGTCCCTTTCTCCTATCCCCTATATCCAACTCCATTTTAGCAAAATCTGAGGAGGACCTCTTCCCCGAACTTTGTAATGATTTGAAAGGTCCTGTATGTCCCTTTCCTTGAAAAGTTTGGAGACCCCTGTTCTAGTGGATGGAGAATGATATATACAAGAGTCAGAATAAGCCTTATGTTGCTTTTTTATTTTTTCTTTGAATTTACCTGTTCTCTGCAGTAGTCCTAACTGGTTCTGGAGAAAAGTAGAATATGAATGCAATCTTATCACATTAATTGGGGATGTCCTGAAAAGCAGACCTATTTTGGTACTGCAGGACTGGAGTTGTCTATCCTTGGCCTAGTGGGAGCTTTAGGAATTATGGAGAAGTGAAATCCTGTGTCGACTGTGACTCACCCAGTTTGAGCTTTCGGATCCTTTCGGCTGACCCTGCCCGCTGAACCTTATTGAAGCAAATGACTTTCTCTAGAGTGGACTGACTAACCCAGTACCAGAAAAGGTTCCGTAAACTGTGGGAGGAGACCTTTTCTTGTATTTGTTTTCAGCGCATACTTAAAACTCCAGGCCCTGCTGCAGAAGCAGGCCCAGATGAAAACGTCACCTGGACCCCGCTGAGGGAAGATGGGGAGAATGTGCCGTCGGACCACGTATCTAAGAAGGCAGAGCAGGAGTGTTCTTAGCCCTGTGTGCATGGGATCTCCGCTGCCTATTGGGCCACGAAGAAGGCCTATCAAGGCCACCATGGACTCTGTCTTACGAAGGCCGAAAAAGAGGTCAATCGGGGCCACGGATGCATCCAAATCCACTGATGGATGAAATCAAGAAGAATCTGCAGGACAGCCGGCACACCGATAGCCTGAGTGGGGAGGAAGGTGCGGAACCCCTCCTTCCCTCTCAGATTCTATGAGAGGGAGAGGCCCGGGTGAGAGCCTGAGTGTATGAGAGAAAGAGAGCTTATGTGTATGTGTGTGAGAACATATGCATGAGAGAGAGCCTGTGTGTGTGTGTGTGTGTATACATAAATATTTGAGAGGGAGCATTTATGTGAGCATGTGTACATGAGAGAGAGGGAGCTTGTGTCTATGTGCATGAGATCATGAGTATATGAGAGACGGAGTTTGCATATATGAGAGGGAGGGATTGGACATGTTTGTGAGAACATGTGAACATGAGAGAGAAGGAGCGTGCGTATGTGTGTGTGTGTGTGTGTGTGTGTATGTGAGAGCCTATGCATATGAGAGAGAGGGAGCTAGGCACTACATGCCTAGCAGTGGGCCAAATGATGACCTGTTGGCAAGCTTCCCATACCTGACCAATAGGAAGAAGAAAAGGAGGACCACCGGAGGGGAAGGGGAGAGTCATATGGCAGGCTAACTGAGAGAGAAGGGAAGGGGTATGAGTGAGGAAAGGAAAGGAGATGATTTGAGGGAAAGGCAAGAAGGGGGTGAGAGTGGTGATTGAGAGGGGAGGGAAGCGGCTGAGTTACTGAGAGGGAAGGGATGGGTGTGAGTGAGGGGGTAGGTGAGTGGGAGGAAAGGGCGATAAGAGTGAGGGAAAGGGGATTGAATGATGGGGAGGGTTGTGAGTGACTGAGGTGAGTGAAAAGGAAGGAACAGTTAGTATAGCTGTGTTTAAAAAAGGATTGGATAAGTTCTTGGAGGAGAAGTCCATTACCTGCTATTAAGTTCACTTAGAGAATAGCCACTGCCATTAGCAATGGTTACATGGAATAGACTTAGTTTTTGGGTACTTGCCAGGTTCTTATGGCCTGGATTGGCCACTGTTGGAAACAGGATGCTGGGCTTGATGGACCCTTGGTCTGACCCAGTATGGCATTTTGTTATGTTCTTATGAAAGGAAGAGGAGCGTGACAAGAAGGTAGAATGAGCATGTGTGTGAATGAACATGTGTATATGAGAGAGAGAGAAAGAAAGAGAGGAGACAATTTGTATGTTCCCTCCTCTCCTGCCTCTCCCCCACCTCCCTTCCTCTAATCCAGGACAATCTCAAGATGACTGAAAATCAAAAGTTCCCAGGTATGAAGAGGCGAACATTTTTAATCCTTTTTAGTTTTAATTATTGAGTGGTGTTTGATATGTCTGCTGTATTAAAATATTTAATTGATTTTTGGGAAATATTTAAAGTTGTTTTTATCATTATTTATTAGCTGTTCTATTTGTCATCTGTTTTGAAATATTGTGTTTTATTAGTATGGTTTATTATTCTGATGGCTTTATATTTCTTTGTTTCTGTTTTTGCATTGCTGCACTGCATGTGAGTCTGGCTGGGAGGTGATAGAGGCTGGGGAGCACAACTGCTTAGGACTGGGAGGTCTGGGAGGAGAGGGGGTCTGGGAAGTTAGGAGAGTGAGGCTGCTATTGCTTCTGAGAAGGGAAGTGGGAAGAATTTGATTTTCTCTGTGCCATATTTGGGAAATGTATATCTGAATAATTCTATATTATTACTCTGGTGCTTTACTGCTGGTAGAGTCTGGCTTTTTGGGGTTTCCAGTTCAGCTTTTGCCTCCATGTTTCTCTTTCTAATTTGTTGTCAGTTATTCTGTTTTTGGTGAGGGGATAGGCAGCGGTGCTGTAATGAGGCTGCAGTGATGTGTGCAGGTCAGAAGTGGAAAAACTGGACATGTTTGAAGAATTTATCAATTTTACATCAAGACTCCTTGACTCTTGGTCTTATTCTTTATCAGAGAATCTTTCTGTTTGTTTGCAGTACCACGGAGAGAAGGGGCAATGCTGGCGGCCTGTCTGCAGGCAGGGAAGCTTTTGCCCCATAGATTGTCTGTTCATTTCTTTTCTGGGGTTCGTATTAGTGTGACTTTCTTGCCCTTAAGCATTTCTACAAGGAGAATGGGGGGGAGGGGGGGAATGCTGGGGAGGCAACACAAATGCATTGGCCCCTGGGTGCTGGAGACCCTCTCTACGCCTCTGGAGTGGACCAGGAGGTGAAGGTCTAAGGGTATCTCTCATGCTCTGAGCTATTTGCAGTTCCTGGGGTGGCTATTGGCCTGCGCAGTAATAACCTAACTTTCTGTGGCTGCTTACCAGGTATCCTCTAGCTCAAGATCCTCCTCAACTACTAGACTTTCAACATCTTTTTCCTCTAATATTCCAAATCTCTTACATGGGTGATCTGAATCTGTTTGCACTTCAGAGGTCCTTTGCAGACGCTGGTCAGAATGAAGCAAGGAGCACTCTTGCGCGGTTCCCCTCCTTGTCCTCGCCCACTGCTGCTGTAACCCTCCACCGAGTCTGCCTTCTGCCCCACAGCTTCCCAACAGTGGAGACGGGAGCAGGTAACTGCTGTCCCAGCTCCTCGCCCAACCCTACGCCTCTAGCTGGTTTACCCTTCTTTAAAAAAAAAAATCTCTCTTGGCCTCAGCAGGAGAGTTTCTGGCCCTTGGCCCTTGTGATAGCATTGCCTCTCCGCACCACCACTGCTCCCTGTGCAGGCCCTAACCGGCTCTGGAGAAACAGCCTCCTCTCTTCTCCCTTTGCCGTGCCTGCCTCTTGGTGCCAGTGGCATGACGGAAGGTACTAAACTGGATCACCATAGGGTGGGGGGTTTCTAGTGTTGCAATGTGAGTCCTAGTGAGGAGACAGAGAAGGCAGACCAGACGGTCACCTTCGCTACAAACAGAGAGCACTGTGAACTGCTGATGCCCGGTGAATATGGGGCCGATGCAGTAGGACCTGCACTAAAACCGGCGCAGAGTTTCTGCGCATCTTTATTTCAGTACACGTGGTATAAGCAGGCGCCTCCGCAGGATTTAATAAGGGGGAGGGCATGCAAATCAGACACCCGCTCGCAAGACCAAATAAACGCGCTGATATCCGCAAAAAAGCCCCGATGCGGAAAGCCACGGGGGAAACCCCCGCAATTGATAAAGCCATTGCAGACTTGGGAGGGGTATTTCTAACTTACTGCTGATTACATCGGCCCCACATTATTCAAAAACAAATTGTTTCAGCTCCTACCGCCCCTTTCACTCCACTGCTGGCTAATTAGTGTGTTTGTGTATCCGGGCAACCTTTTCCTCGTCGGGCACCCAGGGCCGCTTGGCATGGATCGTCCCGCCGGGAGAGAGCAGGAGCCAGGAGGGATGGACCGGAAATCTTTGGGGGATGGAGACAAGTGCCAACACTGCCTGGAGCCGCAGCGCTTTTACTTACCTCCTGCCCTGACCCACTAGGGCCAGGGCAGGAGGTAAGCCTCACTAACCAATCTCCCTGCTAGTGCGGCTCCCAAAGAGCCCGTGAATAGATAAGTACTTCCATTACATGCCATTTGCATGCACTCATGCAAAACCTGCCGCTGGTTATTGCGTGGATATGTGCGCGTGGTTTTCCGTGCTAAACACGTTTTTCCGTGCGTAAAATTAGCATGGAAAATCACACATGATTACCTGAGCAAAAACCAGTGGCAGGTTTTGCGCAGCTTGTTACACCGGCCCCTATGTATGCTAAATCAAAATTGGTGCAAGAATTATACACACAAGAATTAGTGCAATATCACTGACTCTCATTTTACATATCACACATTGCAAGAGAGTCTATCTCTATCTTTAACTTTCCTGCAGATAATTACATACACTGCTGTAGTGCTAGACTTACCCTGATGATATACACTATGGGCTAGATTTTAAAAGCCCTGCACGCATATGTCCCGGGGCTTTGAAAAAGGGGCGTGGGCAGGGCACCGGTCCAGGGGCAGTCCGGGGGCGGTCCGAGGCCTCCGGCACAGCAGCCATGTCAGAGGATCGCGTGCCGGCAGCTGGCCGGCGCGCGCAAGTTACGCCTGGCAGAGGCAGGCATAAATAAGAAAATAAAGGTAGGGGGGATTTAGGTGGGGCTGGGGGGCGGGTTACATAGGGGAAGGGAGGGGAAGGTGGGGAGGAGCGGAGGGATTGGGGAAAGCCATCGGGGCTCCCCTAGGGCTCGGTGCGCGCAAGGTGCAAAAATCTACGCCCTCGCGTATCTCTTAAAATCCGGCCCTAAATGTTGCGCTCCCAGGCCGCTTCCGCAACACAGCCGGCCCCGCTCACCTCGCTACTCTGTCTACTAGCACAGGGCTCACCTCCTCTGTGGCCTCGGCCTGTGCACGGCGTCCCCGGCCTCCCCGCTCATCTTCGCCCGACCAGGCCTCGCAGCGGAGCTCCCGCCGGGGCTCTGCGTCTTCCTGCTCCTCGGCCCCGCCCCTAGACACGCGCACGGCCAGCGTCACTCCTTATGAAGACCGTAGCGTGGGAAACCCGGGTCCGACGCTCCCCGATGATGTCATTGCCAGGTCGTATATAAGGCAGGGCTCATTCCCCTGATCCTTGCCTTGGCAATCGAGTCAACTTGCCTCTGCGTTCCGTCTGTGTTCCAGTCTCGTTCCAGCCTTTGTTCCAGTCTTGTTCCAGCCTCTGTTCCAGCATCCCTTGTCTCTTCATCTCCCCAGGTAGTACCATCGGACTGTCTTCTTGGTACTGACCTCAGCTTTCCTTGACCACATTGACCGCTGCCTGCCTCTGACCTTCTGCTTGTTTCCATGACCACGTCTGCACGCTGCCTGGAACTCACCTCTGCCTGAACTTGACCATGCCTGACTGCCTTCTGGAACTTGACCTCTGCTTTGGCTGACTACCCTCGGACTGACTACTGGTAACTGACCTCTGCCTTGCCTAACTATCCACGGACTGATATTTGGCTCTGACCTTGCTTTGGCTGACTACGCTTATTGAACTTGGCTGTAATCCTAGCTATACATTCAGAGACACTCTTCTGGCCTTCCCAGGCACCCAGGACTTCCGGCCTACGGGTCGACCGCGCACCCTTGCTTGTAGTGGGCACACCTCTGAACTTCCTGTCAAGGAGATCCTGCGAGGCCCACCTAAGACCAGGCGACCCAGGTACTCAAGGGCTCAACCTGGGGGTACCTAGGGTTGCTAGTGGTGAAGCTCCAGCTAGTCTCTGTCTCCTCTTGTGCTCCGCCTCCTGGTGGCAGGCGCTCTCTGGGTCCAACCAGGGAGCCTACCAATCCTGCACTAGGCCAAGGGTCCACCTCCCGGTGCAACACTATAAGCCTCTGACAGGCAGTTTCTCCTGCTTCTACCACTCTCCCTGTAAACTGTGCGTGCGTGCATGTGCACATTGGTTGTGAACCCTGTGCACATGGCAAAACATAACCTGCACATAAAATAGCATACAAATCTTTACTATTATAATGTGCTTATCTATAAAAAAAAATATGAAATCAAATTTAATTTATTTGATATTTTCTATTTATTTACTAGCAATCTGAGGTGGTAAAGTATACACCACTATCAAATCTAAATCCTAATTTAACCAAGGTTTTTCATTAAGTCAATTTAATCTTATGTCAAAAAAAAAAAAGATTGATTTTCAATTTAAATTGTGTGGAAGCAGCAGGTTTAAATACATCAATAGAATGGCATTTTTTCATATGAGGTTATTGGGAAAATGATATTGGAGAGTTAATGTCAATGCATTGCATATGAGAGCCAATAATTGTCTTCTTGTAATCCAGCAACGAGCTGTTAACAAGTAAACTGCGCAGTGGTGTTTAATAGTGTGTGATTCTGGAAATTAAACAGCAAAAGACTTGGCTAGTATTTGGAGGGGAGACAATGGAGCATTTAAAACAGATTGAAGAGGAATGTCATGTATAAACAATATTTTAAAAAAATCTTTTGAACTATCGATGTTAGAAATAAAAAATATATCAAAAACAGTTTTTAAAAGTATCCATTGAAAGCTTGTCTAACAATGGATGAATAATATAGGTAGAAGAGTATTACTGAGTGTAAGGTTTCAGATTCAATTGTGAAAGTGTTTTTCAACTTAAAAGAGCCAGTTGGAGAGAAAATCTTTTCTTAAATCAGATTCCATTAGTCAACATCTCTGTAGATCAAAGAAAGCCAAATGATGCTTGGTGGTTTTGAACTGGGAGTTAGTACAAAGCTTGAAGACGCCATGTTTTCCTGTCATTAATGCTGCAGTGATGGTGTGAGGCAGAGAAGGTCACCAAACACGATCGGTTTTGAAGCAAAGAGTCTGGTAATGATGGGGATGAGTGGTAAAAAGAATATAGATATTGTTTCTTAGCAGCATGTTAATGTTGATATTTTTTTTCAGCTTTGTTCCCTGATACAGCCAGCAAGGCGAAACATGGGCTCTGTCGGAGCAGTTTAACTGACCACCATACTATTACAGTGGAAGAGTTATTTTGTGCTGCCTGTGGAAAGAACATAGACAGCATATAGATTTTTAAGATAAATGTATTCATTTTGACAATACTTTGAAATAATCTCAGAACAGCAGAGCCATATGTTCCCAACGTTCGTCGGTATATAAAAGCCATTAAATAAATAAATAGAGAAAGTTATATTGTGCCATACTATTACAGTGGAAGAGTTATTTTGTGCTGCCTGTGGAAAGAACATAGACAGCATATAGATTTTTAAGATAAATGTATTCATTTTGACAATACTTTGAAATAATCTCAGAACAGCAGAGCCATATGTTCCCAACGTTCGTCGGTATATAAAAGCCATTAAATAAATAAATAGAGAAAGTTATATTGTGCCATATGTGGAAGGAGCAATGAGAACATACGGAATTTTAAGAGAAGTTTATTGAAATTTTGACAAACTTTGGACACTCAAGCATCACTTACAAAACAAGAAATAAGGAAACAAAGAGAGGTTTTCTGACTAATTGTTGTTGAAAGCCATTATAAGGCATTCTGAAGTCTTTTTCCTCTAGAGTTTTCTTATTGTTTGATAATACCAGACTTGATGAAAAACCTTGGTAAAGTGGGAATCTGGATACTCTTTATTTAAAACAAAAGATATGCTAAAATAACTTATTGTAAAATTTTATTTATTTATTTTATTTAAAAGTATTTATATACCGTTTTTCAAAACAGGGTATCTTGTCAAAACGGTTTACAAAATAAAAAGAAAATAAAAAGTAGATAAAATAAACTTAAAATAATATTAAAATACAAAAACTGATATATACCTTAAAAGGTAATAATGTTAACAAAAAACTAACTAATAATGGAGCTGGGCCAAGGTTCATATTGTAGTCATGAAGGGTAAAGGGTGGGGGGGGGGGGGGGTTTGAAATGAGAAGAGAAATGAGATAGACTTATGGAGGCCGGGAAGGATACTAGGTAGTGGGGTGTTGTTGATTTGATTGTGATGGGATGTTGAATGCTGTTTGAAATAGATATGTTTTTAATGATTTTTTGAATTGTTGAGAATTGGATAGTAGACGAAGTGGATTGGGTAAAGAATTCCAGAGAGAGGGGCCTGCTACTGAGAAGGCCCTTTTTCTGGTGATGTCTAGTCTAGCCTGTCGTGGGGAAGGAATATCTAGTAAGTTTTGGGTTAGAGATCTTAAATGTCTTGCTGGTTTATAGATATGAAGTAGTGAACAGAGCCATGTGGAAGATGAGTTATTTATTAGACCGTGAATGATAGTGAGGATTTTATATTTTATTCTATATTTTATGGGTAACCAATGAAGAGATTGAAGAATGGGTGTAATATGATTTCAAATAGGAGTACCTATTTTCATTTACAGTTATTTAAATAACATATTCAGAATCCCAATATTGGGAGGGCAGGCAGGTCTCGTACCTGACTGCCTGAAGTAATACGGACCCAGGCCCACTTCGATAGCAGGCCTGGTTGTTTGGAGGGGGGGGGGGGGGAGGAGTTTCAGGGACTGGTTTCCAAGTCTGTTAGAACGTGGTGTGGTTTGAATTCCAACCACCAGGGACCTGGGAACTGATTGGTTCCCAGGGGACCAGGGCCATAGGGAGTGGGTGGAGTCTAAAGGGTTTGGGAGCTGAAGGGTTTGGGAGTGTCACTTGCCTGTTGCCGCTCCAGCCTTCTGCTTCCCTCCCGCCCACCCTTATTTAAGTTGTTGCTATGGTGGGTTTTGGATTTCTTGTCACAGCTTGGGGGAGGGGCCAGGTAGCCCGAGCCGATTGGGGGTTCAGCCTGGTGGTTAAAGGCTGGCTGACTTGACGGTGATCATGTCAGGAATTCCTGTGGGAACAACTGGGTGCAGCTATACCACATTCGGCTCCTTGCTGGAAGGTGGCGGGGGTCGTGGGTATGTTTAATGTCAGTAATGTCAGCCAACGGGTTCGTGGCCTGGAGGTGCTCATCTTGCTGGTTGGTGGCGGATGGTCACTCTCGGTTGTTGTTTATGGTGGGTGGCTCGGGCTCCTGGTTGTTATATATATGTAATAAAGCTGTGGCCTGTTTGATCCTACTCTGTTGTTTGTGTATTCATTGCATGGTTTGTGAAAGGGTGGGAGCGGGAGAAGTGGATGTCCTGGGTGCCTATATTATATTTGCGTTATACCTGCTCTGGCACACTTGGCTCATAGTGTATAAATTTGAACCAAGCTTATAAAAAGTTACACCAAAGAACATTTTTGCACACATAGACTCAAAAATTAGAGGGAACATTGGCTGCTACCACTACAAACCACAGCTAGGATACAGTGAGAGTGACTAACAGCACACCTTGCTTTCTCCTCTCAATTTAAATTGTTTTAAATAAACTTTTCTTTAACCCTGAAGAAAGAAGCGTCAGAATCTCTATTTTCTCTCTCTGAAATCCAAAAGAGAAATGACTGAAAAGATAGTGATGCTTTTAATTTCATTTTCACCTGAAAAAGATGAAGTCATGACATGCAGCCATCAGCTGGGATAGGCTGGTTGAAAAAGTGCTTCAAAATGATTTGTTCTGCTTTTTCCTTGCAGCATCCTCAACTGGCTCTGCTCAATCTGGCTTGAAGTAAAAACAAAACAAAGAAAAAAAAATGAAAAGAAAACTAATTGCTTTGCATCCTCCATAGATTTTAATGGCACCAAAATGCATGAATTCAAAAGGCATGGGTTTTTTTTGGGTGCCTCATTATTTATGTTAAATTGCAATGAAATGATCTGAAAATCAACTTATTTATTGCAATTTCCCATTCAAATCGAATGCACATCCCTAAAAGTGCTATTAATTTCAATGTAGGTTTTTTGTCTGTCAGAGGAATTGTCCAGAGCATGTTGTTGAACAGCACTTTTTAGACCCCCCCCCCCCCCCCCCCCCCCCGGTTTATTTGTCATTCTTGTTGGATTTTGTTTTGGTGATGCTGTGACCAAAAAAAAATAAAATAAAATTAAGGACCCAAATGGAGATGCTTACTCAGAGAGATGTTTAATTATATTGACGTAGCGATCGAGCTTGGAAAGCTTGAAATCTTGTAAATGGATGAGTGGAGGTGGCACCTGCTGAGAAAATGAATTATCTACAATTCTGAGAAAGGCTGTCATATTTGAAAAGATTCCTGCCTGCACTTCTGCCGGTGATAGGCGTAAATGACTCTGTTTGCCATGAAACAATAACCTTCCAGCTGTACCGGATCATGAAATGGATCAAATTATCATCCATCAGGGAAGTCTTTCAACGAAATGATGCTGCTTCCAAGCCAAAATGACCTTAAACAAAAAAAAGCCAAGCCAGAATCCAAGGGGTTTTAAAGTTGCAATCCAGTTTATGACTTGTAAGCTCATTCCTTAATTCAGGATATGACCTTTATGCATTTTGAATACTGTACTCATTCCGTAATACGTAAAGGTTCTCATCATGAGTCTGAGTGGCCTGGTACAAGAGAGATGCAGATTTGGAGGTAACATATTCTTTTTTTTTTTTCCTCTTCCCCACGCTTTCACTTCATTTCACATTCATATGTTGCTAATTATCAAAAGGGCCCATAATGGCTTACAAACAGCAAAATATGCGTCATGATGGCAAGACTATCAAAATGCTGTAAAATTAAAAAAAAAAAAACAAAAAAAACATCACAGCAATATACAGCCCTGTTTCCACATCCTCTCTCACAAGGGGTAGGCACCAAAAGTAACAGCCTACCTACTTTCAAACCAACCTCAAACTAAATAATTTTACCAGTCCTTCGCCCCACCCCCCCACCAAAAAAAAAAAATAAATAAAGCTTGCTTTCTTCCTGGGCCTTCCCAAAGGGGTGACCTTCTCTCGCCCCCCCCCCCCCCACTTTGGTTTGGCTCTTTAATGGTGAACCTCACGCCTGTGGCAGGCTCCTGCTTCTTGCCAGCTCCATCAGAAGGAGGGGGCAGGGTGGCAGGGAATGCCATAATTTACAGAAGCCCAGGCAGCTGGTGCACAGTCTAGGAGACCCGAGGCTGCCGAACTCCCACCCCTCTACCAGCTCCGACAGATCTCCCTTACATTTTCCTGTTTCTGAGTCCAGTTTGTGATTTTGCTGTGATTTTTCCATACAATTCAGTGATTGCCAGATTACGATATTTGATCATGGATCGGTAAAGTTGGCCTATCTCTGAGGGGGCCAGACACGAGGTTGTGATGATAATCAAAATCAAAGATTTGAAATGAAGTCCATTGTTTACTTTTCTACCTGCTTATTCTATTCCTTTGAGGATGCATAATGCTACATTTTATCCTACTATGCCCTCAGGAATGGTTTGACTGTCACCAGCTCATCTTGATCAACAAGATCGAGGTTTCCTTTTAAATGGCACAATGAAAGGAGCTGGAAACAGGGAACAGGACAGAGGCAAATGGTAAAGAAGATGTTACTGAGAGGCCACTCATCGGTGAATGCAGGAGTAGCCTAGTGATTAGAACAGCAGACTGCGAGCTAGGGATGCCAGGGTTCTCTCACTGATGCTCCTTACGCCAGTGGGAAGTCTCTTAACCTTACATTGCCTAAGGTACAAACTTAGGGTCTCATTTACTAAGGCAAGCAATTGGATTCCCCTCCCCCACCCTCCACAAAAAAAAAATTATGCTACTTCACAGGTAAAATGGGGAACATAAATTACAGAAGCTTCATTCCAAATATTGTGATACACTTATGTGGAGCTGATGAACAAAAAAGTGTTGCATTATAGGAGAAACTCACTAAAAGAATTGAAAGCCTTTCACCACTAATCTCTCAGAAATGAATGACTCCTGCTGGCGTGCTTTCTGCAAGGAAGAAAGGACATAAACAGGTATTAGTAACACAGAGATCTTTCTTTGTGATAATGTAGGTGGGCATTCAGTGAACAGATGAAAAGACGTGCATGAAAGTTGTTTTCATTAAAATAACCAGTTCTACCCAGTAATTATTCACCCTCACAAGAGACCTGCTGAAGCAGTGGTTTTGTTGTGCCGAAGTGCTTTGGGTGGTAACAAAGCTTCAAGAAACGTTGATTACTGTACCTCTTAAGGCAGTAATAAGAGAAAGTCAAGATTGCAACAGCTGAGAGAGGAGAATTGGAAAGCAGCAGAAAAAAAAAAAAAGGCGCGTTTACATTTTATCTTAACTGTGTGTTGTCCAGCTTCAGAATACAACCAGTGCAAGTCTCAAGACAGCTACTCTGTTCCAGCGAGCAGGGGGCGACCAAGTTAGGGCCGTAGAAATGGTTAAGGCCGGCTTGAGGGGGGTGTTTTGGACAAGCCACCAGGTGTAAGCATTGCATGATAGGAATTTCCATGAAGATAAAGTGTGGGTTGAGTTTAGATTGCTTTATAATTTAGCCTTTGTTAGAACGATGATATGTTGACCTCTTTAAGATGAAGTCCTGGCAGAATCCCCGGGAAACCCTGAAAAGAGACACAGAAAATAATACTTCTAACCCTTCCCGTTGTCTGCGCTTTCTCTCAAGTAGGCCCATGAGCGATGTCTGTAACAGCCCTGCAAATCCAGATTTATTAGAAGTCGCTTAAAATGAGCCAATGTACAGATGGAAGGAACATTGGTAATGTTACCTTTAGTCATTTGTCGGCATGTCTTTGATTAGCTGTCAGATTAGAAAATAGCCCTGTAAGATTTTTAGTATCTAGCAGCAGTGAAGTGTTATGAGATTATTAGCCAATATTAGATTTTCGTGCCAGCTAGAAGAGTAGACTTAACAGCGAGATGAAGCTGCTATTTCTGGCCCCGCTTTATCGCTGACATTTGCATTGACAAATGAGGCTTTTAAAAGGAATCTGCATATGTAAATTACATTAGGCTTTCAAAATAAGAATCCTCTTGATTTTCAGTGCACTTGGTTTTACAGCACTATTTTTTTTTCTTTCCACTGTAAAATAAAAAATAAAAACCTCTTTACAGATTAGCCCAAATGACTTCATGGGTCACGGCAATGTTTTATCTTCTCTTTTATTTTGTTTAAAACTAACATCTTACACCACAATGAGATCTGACTCCTGAGAATTTTGAAAATAAGTAAATAAATATCCATAGCAGGGCAAGAGGCTACAAACTCTGAAATGAATTTGGAGAGTAAGCTTACCCTATGTTTGCCCCCTCCCACCCCTAAAAAAATAAAAGGAAATGCCTACTTTTACATTTTCATAGATTCCACTCCCTGAGTCTGAAGGAGGTTAGCAGTATAATATAGTCAGAAGTTCAATTCACAGATTATAGTTTAGTTCCAAAGGAAATAGCTTTGCTGAAAAGAAAACTTTTTTTATTGTTTTTATTTTTTTTTTTAGGAATAGATTTTGTATTATTCACGGCTAGGAAAATAATTTAATACAGGGCAGATTTTTATTGTTCACAGAAATTGACTTTCTCAAGGATTTACCAAAGTTGATGAGGCTCAGCACACTGAATTTGTTATAACTATGCTGACTAATAAACCAGATCTGCTCCAGCAGGCTGACAGAATGGGTAATTAGGGGTAATCTTATAACAGCCTGCCTAAATCAAAGCAGCAAAACTCAAAGCAGCCTTAGTGCATAAGCCTGATTTGCAAATTATTCCACTAAATTCACCCACAGAGTTTCACTAGCTCTTGTGTGTGTGGAAACTTTTCATGAAAATGTATGCATGCTTTTGAAAATTCTAAAGTATGCACGTACGTCCTCATCTCTTCCCACTCTCAGAGAAAGCTGCCTCTCATTCTGGGTAAATTTGCACAGGAACTAGCAAGCATGGGTGTAAGTGTACCCACATGCTGGGTGGGTGATTTGGTAAAACAGCCATTTCTGCAGGTAAAACACTGTTTAAAAATTGTCCTCAAAGAGCCTAACACTGAATCCTACCCATGGTACAGCATTTAAGTGTGTAAGTGTGAGACTCCAGCGTTGCTCTGGGCTTCAACAGCAAGAGGAAATGTGGAAGAAAAAAAAGAAAAAAAGGGTTTGCATTCACAAAGAAGCGGGATGTGGCTTGCTTGTTACAGCGGTTACTTCCCCAAAACCAGATAAGCCAATACTTTGCTTTCAATGCATATCCAGCATTAGTTCTCTGATACAACGGCAGGGGGAATGTAGAAAGGAGGATCTGTATATGGACAACAACCAACGGGGTCCGAATTGCGTAGTCTGGGTGGACGGAGGCATGGGTGTAGCTTGCTTATTGCGGCGGTTGCTACCCCTAATTGAGCTAGATATTCACTTGGATGCAGTTCCAGCAGTGCTCTCTGCATTAATGGTGGGGGTGGAGGGGAAATAGAACTAAAAGGTACTAAAAGCCAAGAGTAACAAGTATGTGGAAAAAAAAAAAAAGTACATAGCATGCTGGGCAGACTGGATGGGCCGTTTGGTCTTCTTCTGCCGTCATTTCTATGTTTCTATGTTTCTAAGTGGACGCATGGAGACTTATGCTAGCACATGATAAACTGTGCCGTGAGAGCCATGCATTTTATAAAGCACCGAGTATTTCTGCTCTGAAAGTATATGCATGTGTTTCAGCATGCGAAAATATTTCCAGTGCAAGAAAAACTACCCATTTTTATAAACATATACCCATAAGTTATAGGTTTGTAAAAAAAATAACGGGGTAAATTTTCAAACGTATGCGTGCTACCCGGCGCGCACACACGTATAGCTGATTTTATAACATGCGCGTGCAAGTGCGCGCATGTTATAAAATCAGGGGTCGGCACACGCAAGGGGGTGCACACTAGTCGACGGGCGTCGACTAGTCGACGCCTGCGGCCTTCCCCCGTTCCCTCCCAGCCCACTCCGAAATCGGAGCGGCCTGGGACGTAACTTCCCTTCTCCCTATTCTAATCTTCCCACCCCTTCCCCTAACCTTTCTCCCCCCTAGCCCTACTCTAACGCCCCGACCCCTGTCTTACCTTTTGCGCCTGTTGGCAGCCTGCCAGCACGCGATCCTCTGACACAGCGGCAAATGGCCGCTGTGCCAGAGACCTCTGGCCCTGCCCTGCCCCCGGACCGCCCCGCCCCTTTTGTGAAGCCCCGGGACTTAGACGCATCCCAGGGCTTTACGCGTGTCGCCGGGCCTTTATAAAATAGGTCCTGCGCACGTAGGGCTTTTAAAATCTGGCCCAACATGTATGTGCAATAACTCCAAATTATATGTGTAGGCAGGTGAGTTTATAAAGCATGCATGTAGACCTTATTGAAAATACTTGCATGTGTACTTGGAATCACCAGTTCGCTGATACCTCTGCCAGTGCATCCAGACCATCTCCAGTTCACCCAGGCCTCATCTCCCCATCCAAAACCTGCAGGCAGCAAACAAATCCAGTTTCACTTGTGCGAGTCAATGAGCGGGTGTTAAAAATGCATGAATAAGTTTGATAATGCATTTGAGTATATCTCTCACAAAATAGCAACTAACACGCATCTTTCTGATTCCCGCCCTGGAATAACCCTTTTTTCTGCCTGCAAAATGTACGCACGGAATGGAAAGTGTGCGGGGAGTTTCAACATTTATAAAATAACATATACATGAGTATAAGGTACTCACGTACATGCTATTTTTATGCATGAAACCCCTTTGAAAATGTACCCCTTAGTAACTATGCAGAGGATCGTTTTAGAGATGCCACATGTTGTCTGCTGATTTTTAATGTTCTCTGACGTGCAGCTGCCATCTTATTTCTGAAGTTCTCTGCTCTCTCTCTCACTTGATTCCAGTTACAGTAGGTGAGACCTGAATCCAGGATGCGGTAATCAAATCTCTTTCCCAAAGAATTTACAGTCTTAGGGGCCGATGTAATAACTTCTGCGCTGAAAATGGTGCTACTTTTCTGTGCTTATTTTTTTCAGTGCAAAAAACAGGCAGCTGCGCGGGACATAATAACGGAGGAGCGTGGTAATGAGATACGCGCAGAAAACACGTGCAGAAACAATAACACACACCATTATACAAGTAAAACCACACACTCAGGGCCACATGTAGCAACCCACGCAGAACCCCCCCTCCCCCCCCCGGTATGTGGAGAACTGCAATCTGTGATTATCAGGGCGAACGCCATTCCCTTTCAAGACAGTTAGTGGTCTGGGAGTGGCACTGAAGGTGGGTCTCCTCTTGGGCCCTCCTCGAAACTGCCCTCTCTCCGACCTTCTGCCACATTGCCACGCTTCTGCCGCTGTTCGGCTGACCCGCAAAATGTACAGTAGCATCAGAAAAAAAAGTGAATGTCATCCATGACTACACTCGAGCTGCCTGGACTCACCCACACCCATGCCAGCAATGAGAAATGTGGTCTGTCTGACAGGCGCTTTAACTTAACTCCTGCCCTGACCCAGGCACTACAAAACCCACACTAACCATTCTCCCTGCTAGCGCGGCTCCCTGCACAGCCGGTGAATGGATAATTGCCTCCTTTTATATGCCGTTTGCATGCACTTGCGCAAGACCTGCCGCGAGTTTCTAGTGCGGGTTTGTGCGCACGGTTTTCCCCGCGCTGAACACGTTATCACATATGCGTGCAAGGTCAGTGCAGGAAAACCCGCGCAATTTCCCGCACAAAAAAACCTACGGCAGGTTGAGCGCGGCTCATTACATCAGCCCCTTAGTCGGGGTAGTTGAGGATTGGGAGATGAGGTGATGTGCTCAAGGTGACAGTGAGCATCAGTGGGAGAAGCAGGGGTTTGCTCGGGTCTCCCAGTTGTCAGCCCGTTCTATCCGCTAGGCCAGTGGTTCGCAGCCCTCCGTCCTCGGGGAGACCTTGGCCAGTCCGGTTTTTCAGGGTGTCCGCAATGGACAGGCAGTGAGTATATCTGCATGGAGAACGGTGCGAGCAAATGTTTCTCGTGTCTGTTTCTTGCAGATATTCTGAAAACCAGACTGGCTTAGGTGATTTCTGGGAATGGGACTTGAAAATCACTGCCGCCGAGCACGCCCTCTTCCTCTCGCCCCTCCATATTTTCTCCCATCTCCAGTAACCTGGCTCTAAAACATCCCCTTAGTTCGTTGCAATTATAACGCAGAAAGCATCTTGTCAGGATCCGCACGTGTTTCCTTCCTGTATGCAATACTCAAGATAAAACGCCTCAACTGAATGAGACCAAAATTAAGCTACTAAGGAAGGCCCCTGTGGATCTATATGTCATATCTGTTTTTAATCAATCCTAGAGCTGAACCCAACCAAGAAGGGAAAAGACAGAGAGTGGATTTCACCTTGCTCATTCCAGTAACTTCCCTCACTTTAATTATCTCTTAATGGTAATGCCTTTAATCTTTCTGAGAAATCTTAAGTTCACAATGGACTTAGACTGGAAAGTCATAAGGACAATGTGTACAGCACTTCGGTTAGAAAAGACTCATTTATCATTATAATGTAAAACAACCTCAGATAGGGTGAAGAAGAACAGGCTATTCTGGGTAGCCGGCTTTCTTCCTGGTAGCAGTTTTCCAGAAAATCCTGTGTTTGCACTTTTTTACTCTGAATCCTCTGAATCTTTTTTTTAATGAATGCGATGCCATCTTGCGCAGTATGGGTGAGTCAAACCTGTTCTCTCTATGCCAAGCAGCGGTTCTTATACCAGGAAGCATCTTTCACACCACAATCTCAGAATAACCATTGAGGAATTTCAAATGCATGAGTAGTTTTTGTACTGCGGCTTGCATTAAGAAAAGACCAGGCAGGAAAAACAAGCTTCTCTGCTTTAAGGCATTGGAACGATCCATTCCGCTTTCTTGGCTTGTATGCCTTTAGTACTGTATACCATTATATAGGCCATAACTGATGATTTTCATGCTAGAAGATGTCAGTAGCTTTCAGCCTATTTGTATGAACGGTCTCACGAGAAAAAAACCTGAAAGACTTTCATCGTATTGAAATAAAATTGAGGCAACCAAGAAAAGCCAGTTGGGAACAGTAGCCTGACAGCTGTTACAGGCGGAGATATCTGACAGATCACTTGTGCTATCTTATGCCTCTGGCGATCTCAGATCAAGCTGATATGAGTGTAGACTATTTTTTAAGTAATTTTAAAGGCAGGTGGAAAACTTCTTGGATCCTTGCATTAAGGGGCATGGTTTATTAGCTGTTATGACGCAACATACGCCGTTGTCAGTAGCGCTGTCTTCTGTGTCTGCGCTGTTGCATTTCTGCACAGCGTGACCCATAATGCTGGCTGAATTATATTGACTACATTAATGAAATGCATGAATGTTCAGTATCAGATCTCCTGGTGTATGTAGTGCAAGCTGTTCTTTGGAGATCGTGTGATAGATATCCTTAATATTAGTGTTACTGTCTATGCGAGATAATCCGAAAAGGCCTTCTACCCAAACCACAGCAATACATTTCATTCACCGAAATGCCGTCAGCAGCAGCAGCAGCAGCAGCAGCAGCGTGGTTTCCTTGCACAGGCGTTAGTTTGGCAATGAGTGGAATTAAACTGGAATGAAGGGCTGGAAACAAGAACATTGTTTTAACTCCCTGTTTGAGTTTGTTAGGTTTTTTTTTTTTTTTTTTGTTTTTGTTTTTTTCCAGGTTCATCAAATTATTTTGCTAAGTTATGGTAGGTCATTAAATAGTTTGTCCATTTTAAATATCCAACCTCTCGCACTCATCTGAGCCCTGGGCAGAGCTTTGTGTAGCTGAATTGTGCTTTGCCCTTAACACATACTGCTTTTTTGATTGCGCTCTGAGAGTCAAATGTCTGGCAATCTACATGGCTCAATAAATACATTTTGTCATGTCTCTCTCTTTTTTTAAACCCTACCCTCAGAGCAGCAGGGCCAGTGAATTGAGACAATGCATTTAAGTTTTAGGGATATTCTTCTGGTAGCGGCTGAGAACTCGTAGTTTTCCTACTTATACAAACACATGGAACTTCTACCAATGCCTTGCATGGGTCTTGCCTCGTGGGTCAGTGCATGTGCTGCTGCCGAAAACCATTTCAATAAAGAAAGCCCACAAGGTAGGCTCACAGTTTCTCCACTATAAAATCTTTTAAATAAATACAGTAATAAATAAGGAAGCACTATGGGGGTTAATGCGGATTCTACACAATAGTGACAGATGGAATATGAGAGATCCTCTGTTCACCCACGTTTGTAAAAAGTATGCCACTATAAATGTTGTGCCTTTGCATTGCTATAGGCCGCTCTCTTTTTAAGAGATGTTGTGTGTGCATGGGTGTATATGTTTATAGACAAATATTACGCCACTTGTGTTCAAGCTATTCTGAGTAGGGTATTCTATTGAACTTTCAGAACCTTGCTGTAGATTCTAATACACCAACTTTTATACTGATATATTAAAGAATGATCATTATAAATTACATGAATTGAGTGTAAAAATTTTTTTTAAAAATTCATGGTGTAGAACATGCGCAGTCCATTCCTCTCAGGATTGGAAAGGCACACTCTGTGGTCCATGCACAGTTTCTGAAGGCATTCTTTGCATTGTGTACATATCTGTGTTATGTATTTCGGCTCTATCCCTAGTTACTTTTCTCCTCCCTTCTCCCCATCCAGCACAATCCTCAGTCCTTTCTCCCTTTTTTCATTCGATGCAATCTTCCCCTAGTGCTAACCCTCCCAGCAAACCCCTCTCAGTCTCAGTCATCCTCCCTGCGGCCAGAGCCGGTGCAAGGGTATTAGGTGTCCTAGGCAAAATTTCAGCCTAGTGCTTCCCTCCCCCCCAGAATTGGCAGCAGTGGGTTGGTGATAGTGAAGTCACCATGGTTTGTGCAGGCTGGAAAGAAGAGTCAGCACAATTCCTTGGCCCATGCAGGCTGGATGTAGGAGGAGGCTACGCTTTCAGTGGCCCATGCATATTGAAAGAGAGCCCATAACAGTTTAAAGAAGAGAGAAAAAAGTGGAGGGGGGTCACTAATGGTTGGGTAGGGAGAGCAAATGGGGAGAGCAGAGAACTTGGCCTGGTAACATGTTCAGAATTGGGTGTTCTCCCAGGAGTAACATTTCCTTTTATACTGTGCAAAATACAAGCACAAGATGCCTGTGTACAATTCTGGTCGCCACATCTAAAAAAAGATATAGTTGTGATGGAGAAGGTACAGAGAAGGGCAACCAAAATGATAAAGGGGATGGAACAGCTCCCCTATGAGGAAAAGCTGAAGAAGTTAGGACTTTTCAGCTTGGAGAAGAGATGGCTGAGGGGGGATATGATAGAGATGTTTAAAATCATGAGAGGTCTAGAATGGGTAGATGTGAAACAGTTATTTATACTTTCGGATAATAAAAGGACTAGGGGGCATTCAATGAAGTTAGCAAGTAGCACATTTAAGACTAATCAGAGAAAATTCTTTTTCACTCAACGCACAATAAAGCTCTTGAATTTGTTGCCAGAGATGTGGTTAGTGCAGTTAGTGTAGCTGGGGTCAAAAAAGGTTTAGATAAGTTCTTGGAGGAGAAGTCCATTAACGGCTATTAATCAATTATACTTAGGGAATAGCCACTGCTATTGATTGCATCAGTAGCATGGGATCTTCTTAGTGTTTGGGTACTTGCCAGGTTCTTGTGGCCTGGTTTGGCCTCTGTTGGAAACAGGATGCTGGGCTTGATGGACCCTTAATCTGACCCAGCATGGCAGTTTCTTAGTTCTTATGTTTCCAAAGTTGACATATTCCAATCACTAACATTAAAATGAAAGGCTTTCCTCTATCTTGTTGTCTGGATATTTTGTTTTTCCAAATACATTGGTCCTGTTCTCTTTTCATCACTGTCTTCATTAGTCTTCACCCCTCTACCCAGTCCCCAAATCTCTGTTCTCCCAAGTCTCCACCCAATCCCCAGATTCCCACTTGCCCTCCACCCATTCTGATACCTTGCTCTCCCCTCTCCAACCAGATCCCATTTTGTGTCCCGTCCCCCCCATCTCCTCCACAGGCATCCTTATCATCTTGACCCATCACCCAATCTTTTCTCTTCCTCTCCCTCCATTCCCCACATTCCTGCTCTCCCACTCAATCCCTGCTTATATCCCCACCCCCCAATCCAAATATCTGCACTCCTATCCCCAGGCTTCTCTCCCACCAATCCCCTTTCTTCCCTCTCCACCAGGAGCTTCTCTCTCTCCCTCCCTTCTGCTCTGTCCCTCAACCCCCCCCCCCACCAGTCTGTCCTTGCTCTCCCCTTTGACCTGTAAATTTCCACTGGCCCACTCAATCCCTCAGTCCTTCCCCACTCTCTCCTCTCCAGTCATTTTTCTCCCTCCATTGCCGTCTCAGTAGGTTTCTATCAAAGCTGGGGGAGGACTGCATCAGTGTAGAGGAGTGTTTCCCAAGCCTGTCCTGGGGGCGCACCTATCCTGTCGGGCTTTCAGGATTTCCACAATGAATAAGCATGAAATAGATTAGCACATATTGGAGACCTCATATGCAAATCTTGCTCATGCATATTCATTGTGGCAATCTTGAAAACTCGACTGGATAGGTGCGACTCCAGGAGAGGATGGGGAAAACACTTCTGGAGAGGGGCATATGGGATTTGAGGAAGGGAAGGCACATTTTATGCACCTTGGATGCCTCCTGTTGGATGTAAAGTGCTAATGATGACTTAACCCTGGAGAGGGTTTCCTGTCCCAGCCAACCTGCCAACCATATCGAGTCTGTTGTTTCAGCTATGGGGGCACATAAGGTGGAGAAGGGTGAAAGACAGCGTATAATGAAAGAATAATAAATGGTCCTGCTTTTGGCCTTTTAATACTTTGCAATCAATTTAACAGCTTGTGGGGTGTGGACAAAACACACAGTGATAATGTCTTATTAATGAGCGCTGCAGTATTTGTAAGCTCTGTGATGTTGGCCGCGCTCTCCTTGTGCAGTTAAAACCTGTGCCTTTTAATTCTTTTCTGAATGAGAAATTATAGAAGATTCTTGTAAATTCATAGTAAGATTGCAAAAATGATTAGCAGGAGGCCATAAAATGCATCTTAGCGTAGAAAAAACCACGGAGTCTTATTTTGCAAAGGCTCTCCCACTCTGTTTTTTTGTGAAAGAACTCTAACAAGCGTAGACTATGCTAAAATTTAAAAAAAAAAAAAAATCCCACAAAATCCTTTTTATGGTCTTTTTGCAGCTATCTTTTCACAGCTTTTTATTCTTTTACAAGCTTTTTATTCATGCCGGTTTACATCAGACTCATTCTTTGCACATCACTTGCTAGGAGTAATTCAGTCAGTAACGCTTGGCTCCATTGCTCATGAGTGGCAGTCCTCCTTGACTCTGCAGAAAAGCATTTTGTCTGATAAGGCTTGAAATGGAGGCCTATTGACGCCAAGACTTTCGAAGGCGTTGGGCTCCCCCAGAGGCAGACATGCTTGAAGCTTGATCCCGTGCCGGGGGTTGAAGATCTTTACAAGTCAGGATTTGCATTAGTGCTTTCAGATAAGGGCATTTTATTTGCATAAGAAAATTCCCCAAAATTGAACTGTTTTACATGCATTGATGGGTAAAATTATGAATCACTGTTAGCACAACATTTAAGCTGGTTTTCCGTGTGATGATCCATCTCATCTATTTTTTTGAAAGCGTGTGTGAATGGTTTAGAAGTTCACATGAGTTGTTGAAGGAAGGATTTTGTTCTAGTTAGTTCTCTCTTTGACTATGGACTATTGTTATGGTACCCACCATCAGATGAGACTACAGCAGACTTCTGACTGGTAGTGGCTTGGTCCCTGCAATTATCACTCAGGCGGTGACTGGGGCAGCCTCAGTATCTGCGACAGCAGGAGCTGATGCAGTCGGATTGGGTGCTACGCTACCTGCTACCTGGAGGAAAGAAGAAGAAGAGTTGTTGGAACTCTTTTATAAAGAAATGGAAGAAATATGGAGCACTATCCTTAAGATGGAAGCAGTAGGAAGCTTTAAAGTTCATGACAAGTAATTTATTTCAAGATGTTGATCATCCCACATTCCCCTCTCCCAGGGCGTCCCGCAGGGCTCCTCCCTCTCTTCCACGCTCTTCAATATCTATCTCCTCCCCCTCTGCTATCTCCTCTCTGTTCTTGGCCTAAAGTTCTTCATGTATGCTGACGACATTCAAATCCTCATCCCGCTTCAAGAATCCCTCCCCAAAACATTACAGTTTTGGGATTCCTGCCTTACTTCAATTAACACCCTCCTCTCAAACCTACATCTCGCTTTAAATGTAACAAAAACGGAGCTCCTCACAATCACCAGTCCCCCAGCTCGCTCGCTCCCTGACTTAAGCAACACCAACCCTCCACCTGATACATTCACTTGCAATGTGAGAGATCTCGGTGTCTATCTTGACCAACATTTAAAGTTCAAATCTCACATCCACAATACCATAAAAACAGGCTTCTTCAAATTGCACATCCTAAAGAAACTTAAACCCCTTCTATATACCCAAGACCTCCGCCCAGTCCTACAGGCAACTATATTAACTAAACTGGACTATTGCAATTCTTTATTGCTGGGCCTCCCTCTCTCTACCATCAAACCCCTCCAACTTTTACAGAATGCCATGGCCAGAATCCTAACAAACGCACGTAAATCGGATTACATTACCCCTATCCTAAAAGACCTCCACTGGTTACCCATAACCTCATGCATAAAATACAAAACTCTCACCATCCTCCACAATTTATTGTACAATCAAAATCACAGTTGGTTCGAGAATGCACCTCTTTTCCGATCATCTACTCGCCCCTCCAGATCCAACCTTGCTGGTACCCTATACACCCCCTCCCTAAAAACTGCTCACCACACCTCAACCAGAGAAAGGGCTTTCTCTATCGCCGGCCCTTCCCTCTGGAACACCCTGCCCACGGCCCTCCGTCTAGAACCTAACCTGTCTAAATTTTTAAAAGGGCTCAAAACCTGGCTCTTTACATTAACATATCCAGATGTTGACCAAACTTAGCTTGCACTCTAACCCCGCAGCCCACCCTTTCCCCTCTCCTCCCTTCTGCCTCTCCTTTTCTCCCCCATTCCTCACCTAGCAAAGACTCCAAAATATAGTGTTTCTCCCCCCTAAGCAATGACGCCTAAATTCTGTTATTAGTTTCCCCTCACCCTCCTTTAAGCCCACCCTACCATTCTCCCCCCCCCCCCCACCTCTCCCTGTCACTGCCATCACTGGTCTGGTACCTACCAGCCCACCTGTACATATATTGTCTATTGTTAATTTTATTTTCTTCAAATGTTCCTATCAAATTTCTCTCATTCCCTATCCTTCCTACTGCTGTCCTCTCTCCTCTTTCATTGCTGCTCCCCTTTCCCCATCGCTGTTTATTGTATTTCACTCTCTTGTTGTTTTTGTTACAATGTAAACCGGCATGATGTTCCGACGAATGTCGGTATATAAAAATCAATCAATCAATCAATAAATAATTGGACATTAATTTGGGAGGAGCACGCAACAATCCAGTGTCTGTTCTTCAATATGTTAACTCTTTAATTGTAAAGGATATTTTCAGACTACACTAGAAAGTTCAGAATTTAGAAAATGCAACATGTATTGACTTTGGATCTTTTAAAATGCTATTTGATTGAGGTTCTTTTACTGCCTAAGCAGATTTGGTAAAATCTGTGCCATTTTACCAAAGGCATATTTACCAGCTCAGGAGTCAAGATTTTTAATTCAAAAGGAAAATTCAGTAGCAACTGTGGATGATAGTTTCTGGTCTTAAATCAAGACTTGACATCTGGGCATGAAAGAATTTGACAACTTCTGTATTTTAGTTCACTAGGAACTGGATCCAAAAACTTTCCTTTTTGCAAAAAAGGTATGGATTTTTTTTTGGGGGGGGGGGGGTCATAGAATATATATTTTTGTTGACATCTCTCATACCACTCAAACATGGCATAAAAAAGTTCTTTCCCTATGTCAAGATATATTGCCTGTTGGTGCTCAGTCAGGCCGATGCAATACCGTGCACTCAGGCTAGTGTAGAGGTTAACCCGTGGTTGGACATGTGCTTTGGACCCGCATCCTTAACCCCATTAGGGGATCAGTGTGTCCAAAACGCACGCCTAGCCCAGCACGTAGCTAATTGCGCTCATCACCATGTAAATGCCATGTTGATGAGGCTATTAGCTAGTACCTCTTAGGTAAAAAAATAAATGTGCGCCCAACGCGCACATTTTAACCCTCAAAAATTAACGCCAGCCCCGGAGCTGGCATTAAGTCTTGAGGAGCCCCAAAAGTTTAACAGAAAAGCAAAAAATACTGCTTTCCTGTGGTTCCTCTGACTTAATATCGTGGTGGAATTAAGTCTGAGAAACCACAGAAAGCAGCAGCGTGGAAAAAAAAAATGTCTTGCTGGCGGTCAGGTTCGGAAGACGGACGCTCAATTTACGAGTGTCCATTTTCCTAACCCACGCACAGCCACATCTCCTGGGTGCCCGATGCCTAGGAGCTGCTAGGGATGCCCAGTTTCCCCTAGCGAATCCTTTTTAACGCAGCGGCTCATTAGCCTACTGCATTGCTCGCCCGGGAGAGGTGGATGGGCGCCCGTTAGGAAAGCGGCTGCTCAATCATGAGCGCCCATTTTTCCCGCACTGATATTGCATCGGCCTGAGTGTTTTAAAATACCTATGCAAATAATGTGTGAAGTTCAGGAAGAATAATTGATAAAAACTCTAGTGTAATTGGAAGTGAGTACTCCTATATCTTCTTCTACAATAGTAATCAAAGATATTTAAATATTGGGGTAGATTTCCACAGCAACTAAGGCAACTAGACTGCTCCTTCTGAAAATCTAGCTCCACACAGTGACTAAATCTAGATGGTTAGTTTTAATCACTCAAATTCTCAGCGGTCCCAGTGGCATGTTCGGGTTGCAGGGGGCCAGTTTAGCTGATCAGTGCTCATTTTCAGCATTTTCTGGCCAACAGGCCACTGCAATAATCTGGGCACTAAGAAAATATGTGCTGGTTTCCAGTCCTCTTTCTAAACGCCCAGATTCATTTTTTTTTTAACTCCTGATGCAGTTAAGCTAATGAAATGCATTTGCATCAGGAGTTAAAAAAAAAATGCATCGAGAGTAAAATATGCAATGTAACAGGTCTAACGCTCATTTTAACTCAGGAGGGGGGGGGGGGGGGGGCATTCCTGATGGCCATAAGTGAAGGCAGCTGCCGCCACTTAGCCAGGTAAACACTGACTTATCTGGCTATCTGGCAGTGGATAGCTGCTCCCAGATACATGGATAAGTCAGTATGTATCCACGCATAGTTAAAAGCTTTGAGACATTTTTAGGGGTTTTAAGTGCCAGCACAATAGCGCTGGGAACTTAACTTCAGCTCTGACCAGGAATTAAGTTTCCGGCGCTAAAAAAAGATGCAATGGCCTGATGCAGTCTTTCTACGTTGGGGAGTACTGCTTAATGCCTTCATTTGCATGTATTTCCATGCGAGGATGCTAAGCGGTACTCCCGTTTAGAAACATGCATTTTCTGCCTGCAGAACTCCTTGCTGCGTTGGCAATATATTGTGCACAAACAGTGCATGCTGAAGTGCAGGCCGAAAGGTGTGTGCACCTTTTTGTAACGGCCTGCAAGTTAGGCACAGAGATAGCTGGCTTAACTCTAGCTGGCTAAATATTTTACCTGACTGGATTTACCGAAACTTTCAGCTGCAACCTGGCCAGCTAAATAATGACATTTTTTCGTACATCTAGTCGGCTAGATTTACACTGTACGCCCTCTTGAAAATAAACCACATTATAATTTCTGAGCTTGTCTGTAGTCCAACCTATTTAGTAGACTGCTTTATTTGGTCTTTAAAAAGTAAAAAAAAAACCAAAAATCTGATGCTTTTCATTTTGTGAGGGTCTTTTTATTTTTGGTAGAAGGTGATTTGTGTGTATAATTTTTATTTTATTGTACACTATTTTCATTTATTGTATTATCTTTGCAATGTTTCTTTCAAGGCTTTATCTTGGTTTATTAGTTTAAAACGCAAATAAAAATAAAGTCTAAGTTAAATAATAGATATTTACATGATGGGATAGATGACTTTTCAGCATGGAAGCTGTAACATTTGGCTGGCTGCAGGACATCCCCGCGACCAGCCGCATGCACCCCGGGAGCTGCTGACCTGCCCAACTCCGAGATCTCTTCCTTCACAGCATGGATGCTGCTGCTCCCACACGTGCACGCACTCGGTACATTTAAAGGCCCTGTGGTGGTAAACTTGGCTCAGCATTGGAAGATGCCATCACGGGAGGTAGGGCATTTAAACCCCAGCTGTCCCATTCACAGATGCTTCAGCTACAGGTCCACCTACCTTACAATGTGTGTGGCTCTCTTCATTTCTTTGCCTTGCTTTGTTTCCCTGCCTTCCTGTTTCCCTTTCCTTGACCCTTGCTTGTCTTATGTCTGTGCCTTGCCTTGGTCGTGCCCTGGGTCTATACACTTGCCTTTTTCCTGCCTGGTTGGTCTTCCTTATTTTGTCTAGGTCTTACTTAGTCCCTGATGTCTTGTTGTCATGGCCTGATTCTCTGGTATTGATTTCTGCTACAGACCCAGATCACACTCTTGGCTACCGCCTGGTATTTACCTCTGCTAAAGAACCCCGTCCATTCTCTGCTCACTGCCTGCCCTGACCTTCAGCCTGGACTTGGTTATTGTCTGATCACTGCCTGCCCTGAACCCTCACCCTTAACCTGGTTACTGTCTGATTGCAGCCTGCCCTGACCTCTGCCTATGACTGGACTCTCCCTACCGCTCCTCTAGGAACACTCGCCTAAGTCCTGCCACCCCCTGGAACCCAAAGGCTCAACCTGTGGAAATGGGGTTAGAAAAGGTGAAGCTCCGGTTCAGTCCCAGTAGGGCATGTCTACCAGCTACTACTGTGACAGAAGCAAACACCGTGTACTACAAATCGACTTGGGGAAACCAAGCGTACAAAACTCTTGCCCAGCCATATGGACAGTATTAGTGTGTCCTACTGGTGTTTTGTTTGTAGAATGAAAGGTCAGTTAATGCAAACAAGTTGTAGGTGATACCTTTTTTTATTGTGCTAACTTAATACACTTGTGACTATATTTCAAGGGCTGTATTCCATCAGACCCTTCCAACATTTTGTTTAAAAATGGATAACTGGAGTGAGGAATAAGGAATTCCTTAATATATTGGTAAAATCTGCTGAAACACCTAATATACTCCATCATTATGTTCAGTATTTCCCTTATAAAAAAAAAGTATGTGTTTTGTGTCAACATACTAAACTGCATTAAAATCAGCTGTTAATGCAAGTCAACATCCAATTTTAAAGCAGGTGTTATCTCCTGCAAAACACCATGTTAAACCATTGCCAGTAAGGCATCAGGGTTAGCTGTTGCCAGCTAAATCAACCCTCAGTGTGGGCTATGATCATTTCCTGCCACCTGCCTCACCCCAAATGAGACCAAAAGGCCCCCATTGACCTTCTCCTATCATCAACCCCCGCCTCACCCCACCTCAAATATAGCTGCAGCCCCCAACCTTTAATCTCAAAATCCCTCTGAGCCGAGGACTCCCCGTCTACCCCATCCGATGCTGACCAATAAGTGAAGGGGCAGGAGAGAATAGTCCTACTTTTGGTTCTGCCACGCAAAATCTATCTAACATAAATTAAAGCTGCAGTAATAGCCTTAGTTTTAGTACCTGTGGCCCTTTTATTTGCACAGGATGTTAGCAATTCTGCTTAAGATTTGTACATTTTATTTATTTATTTATTTATTTATTTGTTTGTTTGTTTGTTTATTTATTTAATAACATTTATTTTCCACCAAGCCATGAATCTTGGTGGATTACAACAAAACAAACCAAGTTATGAGATCACCTTACACAAATACCAACTTACAAATAAAAATTTATAATCTTAAACCTGGCCCATATATCAAAACCGTGAGGAAGCAACAAAGTGGTGGATGCCACAAGAAAGTCTTTTTCAAGTCTTTAATAATGGAGACGTAAAATATCATATACAGGGGCCCGACTCTGGCCGAGTTTTGCCACCAGTGATGGCTTCCTCAGGGGCTTATATGTTAGAGAGCAGTGTTAGGATGATGGTCCAAATAAATTCCACCGTGCACATATGTATATCGTTTATACACCGGCACGGTCCTTCTCCTCTCGCAAAAGGTTAGAAGAGGAGACGGACCGTGCCGGTGGCATCCACCACTTTGTTGCTTCCTCACGGCTTTACTGGATCGCCTACCTTGTTGCTTTCTGGGTCCACCCATATATCAAAACCACACTCTTTAAGAATTATCCACCTAAAAATCCATCTGCCTCCTCTGCCCAGAAAAGTCATTCTTCTACATCAATAGAAAATGCTGGTGAAAAACAGTGGGCCTTTAAAATTTTCCTAAAGCAAAGGAGGTTCTTCTCAGCCCTGACGTCTTAGGGGAGATCATTCCACAAAGTTGGACCTGCTACCCTATGTATTCAATTGCAAGATTCTGATAATCGAACTTCACTAGGAGACGGAATGTCTAATAAGAACTGGGCCAAGGAGCGCAATAAGGGGTAGATTTTAAAGAGGTGCGTGCGGGCGTACATGTGCGCGCGCTACCCAGCGCGCGCATACGTACACCCGATTTTATAACTTGCGTGCGCAGGCGAGCACAAGTTATAAAATCAGGCGTCAGCTCGCGCAAGGGTGTGCACAATCGTACACCTTGCATGCACCGAGCCAAGCTGCCTTCCCCTGTTCCCTCCCCCCTAACCTGACCTTCCCACCCCTTCCCCTAACCTTTTCTCCCCCTAGCCCTACTCTAACCCCCCCAAATTTTTAATTTACCTTTTGCGTCTGCCTCTGAGCAGGCGCAAGTTGCGCGCACCGGCAACCTGCCGGCATGCCATCCTCCGAAACAGCGCGTAACCTTGTGAAAATTTGGCCCTAAACGTTTAGGTTGGTAATGGTGTATTATAATTGAAATACACATTGGTGTTAGTTGTCTCTGAGCCTTAAAAATCATCAACACCTTAAATTTTACTCTCCCAAAAACTGGGAGCCAATGCAGCGAGGCCAATACCGGTTCAATATGCCCCTCGGTCCTGTTTCGGCCACCAAACGTGCAGCTGAATTTTGCACTAACAGAAGACTTTTCAAATAAGATTTTGGGAGGCCTAAAAACTGCATTACAATAATCAAACCTCGACAGAATTAAAATTTGAACAACCATTCTAAAATCAGACTGATTAAGAACAGACTTGAGATTACGTAAAAGATACAATTTGTAATAACAAGACTGGATGAAGACAGAAAAGTAAGGTTTAAGGGATAATGAGTCATCCAGATGAACTCCTAAATTTCTGACCTGAGTTTTCACTCTCAAAGATGTATCTTCAGACCAGAAAGACAATCCAGGGCTAACCACCTCTGATCGAGACAATGACATAATCTCCATCTTCTTGCTATTTAGAGATAACTTATTTTCAAAGAGCCAAGTTTTTATCTGACCCAAACAGTCTGCTAATGTTATCTGCGCTAGATGCATAGAAGATGTAATTGGAAAGAAAAATTGAATGTCAGCAGCATAACATTTAAATGACACTGCAACCTTGAAAGCAACAGACAAAGCAGAGCCAAATAGTTGCTAAACAAAGTTGGTGATAGGGAGGATCCCTGTGGTACCCCTGTACTAAGTGAATATAAATCTGACCTTGCATCTCCTAATGCTACCCTATAAGTCTGACCTACCAAAACGAGCAAACCAAGAGTAAAAAGTACCCCCAATCCCCATAGCTTTCAGGCTTGCCAGCAAGATATCATGATTTATCATATCAAAGGCAGAGGAGAGGTCCAAAAGGACCAATATATGCTTTGTCCCTGAGTCAAAACCTAGCTCAATGGTATGAAAGGAATCCAATAAGAGAATTTCTATTCTGTGCAATGGACAAAATCCAAACTGGGATTCATGTAAACAAATATTATCCTTTACATTTTCCTGCAACTGAGTAAAAACAATACTCTCCGGTAACTTCACCACCAATGGCAGAGTTGAAACTGGGTGATAATTTGACAAATCCCAAGGGTCAATACCTACATTTTTTGGAATAGGATATATTGTTGCCATTTTCAGATCCAATGGAAAGTATCCATTAGATCAGTGGTTCTCAACCTTTTTTTCGGCCGGGACACACCTGACAGATGGTTCTCACATGCCTGACACACTGAACATGTGACCATCACGTGGCTAAATGTAAACATGCACTCTGCATCCTCAACCCCCAGCAAGAGTGCAGAACAGATCTAAGGCATTACCCTGTACAACTCGTCATACAAAAAAAGATATTCTGGTTCTGATGACATCTCAGTAAAAGGAAACAAACTCCCTTTACTACCAGGCACAATAGCCTTCCTTATGAAAAGACAGTAATTTACCACTAATGCATATCCTATTGAGAAAACACAACAAGTAATATTGATACAAATGTCTATATGCTAGTAAAATACCTCACCTCGGTCACACACCCTTCACCAAGTACAGAAAAACCTCAAATTATAAATATGGAGACAGAAACTGGAATGGAAAACCAAAAAAGCCACTCTGCATGCAATGCGAACCTGAAGAAATGGAAAGCGAAATATAGCACCTAACAGACTCTCAGGATTTGCAATAATGCGCACAAACTAACCCTCACAAAATTACACCTGTATTATGGAACACATTCAAACAGTAACAACTCTATCTAAGAAATACAACTATTAAACCAGGCCCTAAACACTAATACATTTCCTATTGGGAAAACAGAATAAGCCAAGCTGCTATAGAGCCCCACACAGAAATAATTGTAAAGCTATACTAAAAATGTTACAAAACAGCTGCTGAACAGAATAATATCCAACAATTAAAAACTCAAAAAAAATATTAAAACATGTCGAAATATCAATAAAATATTTCAAAACAGCAGACATCGCAGACATCAGACAGCAGACATCAGGAAACTCAAACCTCTGCTCCACACCAACGATTTCCGAACTGTAATCCAGACTACTATGCTGTCAAAACTGGACTATTGTAACGCCCTCCTACTCGGCCTCCCTGCTACCACTATCAAGCCACTCCAGATCCTCCAAAATTCCATGGCCAGAATCATAACAAACACCCGCAAAACACAACACATCACTCCAATTTTAAAAGACCTGCACTGGCTGCCTATCTCCTTCCGTTCACAATACAAAACACTCACCATTCTTCACTGCTCATTATACCAACTCAATCACACCTGGCTGGAAGAAATGCCTCGCTTCCGCACTTCCAATTGCCCCACAAGAAGTGCTCATGCAGGTACCGTACACATTCCTTCCCTGAAGGCTGCGCATCTGTCCCTCACCAGAGAAAGGGCTTTCTCCATAGCTAGCACCTACCTGTGGAACTCCCTCCCCCCTTCCCTCCGAATAGAACCATCACTTAACAAATTCAAAAAAGGAGTCAAAACATGGCTCTTCAAGCAGGCATACCCCGACTCAACCAATACGTAGACTTCTCCTAAATGGACCTTTCTAAATGGACCTTTCTAAGAATCTCCACTACCTGCCCTCCCCCCCCCCGTGCCCCTCCCCCCCTTGCTCTTCTCCTTTTCCATCTGTGCCCCTACCCTCCCCCCCTGGAACTTTGCTGCACTTTATAACCCCTATACCACTTTCTCATTGTTAAAGATAAAGTTTTCTTAGTTTGTACAAAGTTTCTCTTTCTTTCTTTCTACCTTTTTCCTCCATAGCTATTTAGTTCTTTTATGTTATTATATATAATATCAGAATGTTTTTACGATGCTTATATCTTACACCATTTGCATTTAACTATGACATGTTATTCTGTTCATTGTATTTTCCTCCTTTCAGTTCAATGTAAGCCGGTATGATGTGCCTCACGAATGTCTGCAAAGAAAAGTCTATAAATAAAATAAATAAATAAATAAATAATACCCAATAATTAAAATGGCAGTCAATCAAGAAAAATAAATTTAAAAAGCCACCTTTACTTACCCTCTCCAGCAACTCTCCTACTGCTTTCCCTTCCAGGCCAATAGCACGCACCAGAAGCAGCAAGGGCTGCTGAAGCTCTGTCCACACAGTCCTCTTCCTTAGCACCCACAACCAGTCACTCACACACCACACAACCCTGAATTAGACCCCACGACCAGTCTCGGTCTCTCTAACACCAGTCATCTTCCTGACCAGTCTCTCTCTCATTGGCTGGGCCCATACTATGGAACACGATGCCCCCTGAACTCAGATTACAGAATAATCTCAAAACTTTTAAGAAAAATCTAAAAACATGGCTCTTTAAAAAAGCCTTCACTAAAGAGTGTGGATGGTAGAGAATGAAAGTACAGGGTAATACAGATGAGAATGAATTTACTCAATCCTACATTTAAGAAGTAATATCTCAAAGAGATAGTAACTCGATAATACACCTGGACTTGACCAACATTACTCAAATAATGATTTTATTTATGAAATTGTAACCGAACTTTATTGGCACCTGTTAGAATGTACGATATCCTACATTTACTTATCTTAGTCTATGTGCCTATTTGTGAACCGTTGCGATGGTATGTAACTTAGCGACGGTATAGAAAAGTTTTTAAATAAATAATTATGCACACTAGTCATCTTCCTGACCAGTCTCTCTCTCTCAATCACACTCATGGTCTCTTATATACAAGCTCTCAATCACACACAAATGCTCTCGCACCCATTCACACCAGCTCTCACCCAGGCTTCAATTCACACCAGCTCTCACCCAGGCTTCAATTCACACCCATACAAACAAGCTCTCACCCAAGAACCCATTCACACAAGCTCTCACCCAGGCTTCCATTCACACCGACACACACAAGCTCTCACCCAAGCACCTATTCACACGAGCTTTCACCCTGGAATTCATTCACACCCACACACACAAGCTCTCACCCAGGCACCCCCACAACAAGCTCTCACCCATGCATCCATTCACACCCTCAGACACAAGCTCTCACCCAGGCTTCCATTCACACCCACACACACAAGCTCTCACCCAAGCACCCATTCACACCATCTCTCACCCATGCATCCATTCACACCCACAGACACAAGCTCTCACTTAGGCATCCATTCACACCCACAGACACAAGCTCTCACCCAGGCACCCATTCACACCCTCAGACACAAGCTTTCACCCAGGCTTCCATTCACACCCACACACACAAGCTCTCACCCAAGCACCCATTCACATCAGCTCTTACCCTGGCACCCATTCACACCCACAGACACAAGCTCTCACCCAGGCTCCCATTCACACCCTCAGACACAAGCTCTCACCCAGACACTCATTCACACACAAACACACCAGCTGTCACCCAGACACTCATTCACACACAAACACACCAGCTCTCACCCAGGCACTCATTCACACACAGACACACCAGTTCTCACCCAGGCACTCATTTACACTCAGACACACCAGCTCTCACCCAGGCATTCATTCACACACAGACACAGCAGTTGTCACCAAAAAGTCTTCTTCCTTCACTGCAGGGATGGGCTCCAGTTCTGCTCCGGCTTTACTCCGGCGGGCCTGCTTTTTTCGCCGCCACGGGAATGGGCTCCCGTGATGGCCTCAGTCGGGGTCGGGTTTCCTCTTCGCCACCTCGGGGATAGGCTCCCATGGTGCCTCGGTCGGGGTCGGGTTTCCTCTTTGCTGCCACCGTCCCGTGGTGGCCTTGCTTCATCGGGGTTGGGTTTTCCTCTTTGCCGCCACGGGAATGGGCTCTCATGGCGGCCTTGCTTCATCGGAGTTCGACACCACTATTCCTCCCACCCCCGGGCTAGGCGATGCCTGCCTCACCGGCCAAACAAAGGCTTCCTCCCTTCTTCCTAGTCCCACTGGCAAGTAGAAGGGAGGAGGCTTCCGATTGGCCTGCGTGGGGGCAGGCAGAATGAAGGAGGCTTCCCATTGGGCAGTGGAGGTAGGAAGAAAGGAGGCTTCCAATTGGCCCACGAGGGCTGGAAAAGGGAGAAGGAAAGTACAACAGGGCAGTGGGACACCGGGAGACGCAACACACCTACTGGTGTTTGGCGACACACTGGTGTGTCGCGACACACAGGTTGAGAAGGTCTGCATTAGATAAATTAAAATTAATCATTTTTATCAGAGTTGTAGGACAAGAATTAAATTTGCAGAAATGATTCTTTTGTTTACACAATGAAATTGAGACTTCTGATTGAGAAACTGATTCAAATCTTTCCCAGACTCCCAGGCTAATACAAGATGCCTCCAGTTTTACTGGAGTATCATCTGTAAAAGATGAAGTGATGGTTGCTATCTTCTGTGAGAAAAATAGTGCCATTTTAGTACAAGAGTTGTTAGTCCTGGGCAAAATGCTAGAATTGTAAACTAAAACTATCATCCTAGAAGCAGTCCGCATGATGGCAAAAAGCTCCTGAGGGTGAGATGCTGCAGCTGAAATCCACTCAGAATACTCAGCCACATCCAAGGCTATTCTATATGCATTTAACCTATCCCAGTAATTGTTAAAATTACAAACTGATTTATTCTTATATAATTTCTGTTCTAACCTCCAAACTTCCTGTTTTAAGCCTCTTAAATTAGGAGAGTACCACAGTGTGGACCTTTGTCTCTTCAATAATTTAGTGACCAATGGAGTCACTCTATTCAATATTAGGAATGTGCATTTGCTTAAAATGAATGGCCTATCTGCAATGAATATACTATATTCATTTGATTCATTTGCCCCCAAAAAACATATGAGCAAGTCCCACGAATGAAACATATGTCCCTCATTTCATTCGTTTATGTTTCCCCATTGAAAAGCATTGACTGCATTAAAAAGACTGATGCTGTCCTGTCATGTGGGAGTTTCCATAGTAACCAGCACTGATGCCTATGACTCATGTGAGATCAGAGCAGAACTGGGATCTGTTGTCAAAGAAACCAGACTGAGAACATATCAGAGGGAAGCATTTTTCTAAATCAGCGAATCACTGAACTTTCCATCCTTCTTATTGTATTCCATGACTGTTTCAGCTTGCGTTTGGATTCTCTTACTCATGAAGGATACATCCTGCTTTGCTGTTGTGTTTGAATTCTATATATACTACAGTCTTCTGTGTCAACAGTGCGTTGGATCAAGATTATAACTATTCCATCTATTCTAATCCTGTTAGCTGGTAGCTGCTGTCACATTGTGTTAATTTTCACAGGTTTTTAATGTTTTGGTTTTGTTTTTATCATCTTATTGTCACTGCCACTGCCATAGAGGAAGCTTAGTGAGTTCCATCATCCCCTTCTCCCCTCCTGGGGGAAGGCACTGCAGGCTGTCTGCCTGGCAGTGGATCGTTTTGCAGTGATTTATTAAATTTTAATCCTGTTGCTAACCAGTGTAGTACCAGAGCTGTAGATGAACTCTGCCACAGTATCCCACATAGTGAGGCTGTTTTAACACTTTTTGTCTGGGTCTGTGTCTGCAGATAGTCAAAGCATTCACAAAGAGTGCAGTAGATCTGTGCCAGTTATCACCACAGGTACAGCCAGCCATTTTGTGGATTAATTAATTTTGTTGCTGCTTTTAAATTACCAGTGCCCTCACTGCACTGCTGTTTTGCCAGTAGTGCTCACATACATTGTACAGCATTATATCATTCTTTGCTTTTTCTGTGTGTGTGCATCTCCATGCACTGTAGTCAGCAGAACAAAATACTAAAATAGTTGTTCTACTATAGTGTATTCTCTCTGTGTTGTTCAACCTTGCACACAGAAGGATCACTGTAGTAGTTAGTCACACTAGTGTCATCAATGTGTCACACATCAATCCACCACATTTTCAGAAATAAAAATTGACAACATCTTTTGTTCAGCACTGCAGCAGATAAAAAAAAATCCATCCTGTCAGGCAAAGGTCATAGGAAGCCCACAGTTGTTGGCATGGGATTTGCTAGACAGACAACCGTGAGTTCCCCAACTAAGATAAAGAGGGATTTTTTCAAATCCCGAATGTCAGCAGGAGAGACAGGCATGTCAAGCCGCAAGAAGTTGAGATTTGAGGAGGATATGCCCGTTGTTCTATCAGTGTTTCAGCCGGATCCTGCTATCTCAGAGGGGAAGGAAAGGGAAGGCACTACTAGTAGCAGCAGAGTACAACCAGCTTTAGAAGTATAAGTACAAGTACTGAAAGCTAAATGTCCAATGCAAATCCTTAGTGCAGCAGAAACTATAAGATCAGTTTTGTCATCCTCTTTTGCTTCAGTGCTTGATGAATCTCCTTTCAAAGGATTTCCTGAAGCAGAGATGGGAGAGGCATTAGCTGAAGACCCTGTATTAGGAGGTTTAGTGAGTACTATGCTAGCTTCCACTTCACTGACAGAGGAGAGAGAGGCAGGAAGACATGTTAGTGAGGGAAAGCAAGCCACACTGACAGTGCAGGAGCAGAGGATGAGTGAATTCCTTAGCATCCATCTGAGACCACCCCCACTTCACTGCCAGAAGCGTCATCTACCCCAAAAGATGCAGACAGAGGCAAGGGATCACGAAAGAAATCTGTGAACTGGAGCTATTTTCAAATGAGGGAGAACCCATGCTTTGCTCGTTATAACTATTGCGCTAACAACATCAGCTGATGGAAGCAACTGGGCCACTTAAGCAATTATGGAATGAAGCATCACTTGAAGAAGCAGCATCCCCTTCAATATGCACCTGAAGATGGTAGTAGTAGTTGTCAGGAGGCCCCTTCTGCAAGACAGAGGACATTAGTTTTTGAAAAGGGGATGAGTGTTCCTCAAGCTTCTTCCAAGACTTCAGTTCCTTCTACCAGTCAGGTGGCAAGCCAGTAGCAGCAGTCCCCAACTATAGCCAAGAAGTAACAGCCCACAATAGAGGAAATGGGGTGGTATTCAGTGGCACTGTCATGGGGAAAGAGTCAGGCAGCAACCAAAGTGGTGACAAGGACTATTGGTGAGATGATCGCTTTAGAAAATCAGCCCCTGCAGGTCACTGAGAACATGGGTCTCAGGCATTTGCTGTAGCTTCTAGTGCCAAACTAGGACCACTGTAGGCAGAGAGGTCACCCCCAATTTGTACAAACATTGTTGTAGCCATGTGCAAGTGCTGATGGTGAAGGCACAGGGGAACAGTGACATATGGACATCCACAAATGAATCACATTCCTTCCTTTCTCTGATGGCACACTGGTAAGACCTGGCCAAGGTAGGGGTAGGCAGCAGCTCCACAGGGGCTGGAGCAACAGGATGCAGGTGGGCTTTGCTGCACACTCACCTGTCCAGCGATTCCCATGCCTTTGCCAATATTTTATCAACCATTGGAAAAATGCTGGATGGCTGGCAGCTGGATCAGAGAACCAGAAGTCTCAATGGAGATTTCTTTATCACCAACAATGGTTCTAATATGGTCAAAGCAGTATCCGACAGTGGATATCAGGATGTACAATGCTTCTATCACACCCTGCATCTAGCAGTGAAGGAGGCCCTGGGGCTGGGGTCCAGGGATCCAGAGCATGTGTACCTGCACGGCCTACTAGAGAGGTATAGAAAAATAGATGGACACTTCCACTGAAGCATGAAAGCAGGTGACCTTCTCTGTGAAAAGCAGGAGGAATTAGAGATGCCTAACAAGCGCCTCATCATAGATGTGGATACCTGCTGGAATTCAGCCTCCATGATGCTGCAGAGGCTAGTGGAGCAGCAGACACTTCTGCATGATCTGTCTCGGGAAATGGAGATAGGTGTGTAGGCTCCCCTAGGGCATCATGATTGGTCAGTCATGAGACAGCTTGGGAAAATCCTGAAGCCCTTTAAGGAATCCACAGAGGAACTGAGTGCTACAAGTGCCACCTTGTGAGATGTCATCCCAATAGTAATGGAGGGCTTTCAACAGGAAGAGGGAATGAGAGGTGAGGTGCTGCGCTTTTGGTGTCCTTGGAAAAGCAGGTGACAGAGAGACTGGACTTCTGACCAGAAACCCCACATACATGCTCGCTACATTATGTGATCCACGTGTGAAAGAGAGACTTGTACTGGAGGCGAACAATCTGGCACACATGAAGAGCATGCTGACAGAGGAGGTCTGTCAACTAGAGTGCCAGAGTTTGAGGCAGAGGAAGGATTAGCACAGGAGGAAACACCAACACTGGCCAGATCAGTCAGTAGTGCAAGTGAGAGCAGCAGCCCGTCATTGCTACCTAACACATCCTCCACAGGAAAATGGAAACAATCCTCACTTCTTTCCCAGGCAAAGGCTAAAGCAGCTGAGAAGAAAGATTCACGTCCAATACCACTAAAGGAGATGGCAGCTGAAATCTCAATGACACGCTATCTCACTGTTGCGGAGGTGGACCCTTGGCTCGAGGTGGAGTTGATGCTTCCCCACTGTTCCCCTCCCAATGGCGGGGGGAACACTGCTCCACCTCCCATGGGTCCCCACTGTTGGGAGGTGGAGCAGACTAGGAAGTGGAGGCTGACTGGATTTTCGCCTGCATTAAATAGCAGTGCCCGGCGACGTCATCATCCGGGGCCACAGAAAAGTTTCCCGCCGCGGCCCCTTTAAAGTCGGGGAAGGCACGCACGCGCACGCCTAAGGCAATGACTAGAATTACGTGGTGATGGCGTCTCCCTTGTGTGCACGTGGGGAGACCCGACTGGGACCGGAGGAGGCCGCGGAGCAGCCGGAGGAACCTGGGGAAGTGGTAGGAGCGCAGGCACGTAGGCGGCTGCCTACTGCTGCTAAAGCGGAAGGGCCAGGTCTGGGACCTGGGCGCTGGGGGTGAGTAGGGTTGGTCGTGGGCCTGCGCAGCCGGGACATGCAACACTCACTGAGACCATCAAGGACATAAAGACAGATGTGTTGGCATATTGGTCTCAGAAGTCAAGCATCTGGCCAGACCTAGCAAGAGTGGCTCAGCGCTATCTCTTTTGTCCACCAAGACTCCCCAGTGAAAGAGTGTTTTCCATGACAGGAGACATCATAAGCCCTCATTGCTATTGGCTGTCATGATACTTGATGGAGAAGCTAGTGTTCCTTAAAAATTAATCTGTCATTGCTTGGCTTTCCAGATTTGCCATGCGAGTGGCAAGATGAATGAAAGGAACATAAAAGTCCTGAAGCTGCTGGCTGCTCTGCCTTTCTGCATGCCAGCCTCAATAACAGCAGTGGGGACCACATCTAGCATCCAGCAACATCCAGTGACTGATTGACTAACTGCATTTGCCTGCTCTGATCCACAGCATCATCATTTGGACCACACTTCCCAACCACAGTGATGTTGCTGTCCAGGCCCAACATGCCAGATTGAGGACTGGAAAGGTTTTCAATGCTGAGTCCTGCTGTGTCCCCAGCATTGCCAGTTGGGCAACACTTCAACAACCACACTGCTGCTGCCTACAGGGCCCGAAAAGCCAATCCAAGGGCCACAAAACATCAATGCTGAGACCTGCTGTGTCTGCAACACAGCCAGTTGGGCCATACTACAACAACCATACTGCTGCTGCCTCCATGGCCTGAAAAGCCAATCCAACGGTTACAAAACATCACTGCTGAGTCCTGCTGTGTCCCCAACACCGTCAGTTGGTCCACACTACAAACAGCACACTGCTGCTCCTGTCCAGACCTGAGATGCAATGCTGAGTCCTGCTGTGTCCCCAACACCGCCCGTTGGGCCATACTAAATCTACACTGATGCTGCCTCCATGGTCCAATAAGCCAATCCAAGGGCCACAACACATACCAATGCTGAATCCTGCTGTGTCCCCAACACCACCAGTTGGGCCACACTTCATCCCCCACACTGTTGCTCTTGTCTAGGCCTGAGATGCAAGATCGAGGATTAGAAGAGATGCAATGCTGAGTCCTGCTGTGTCCCCAACACCACCAGTGGGGCCACGCTACAACAACTATACCCCTGCTCCTATCCAGGCCTGAGATGCAAGTTTGAGGGCTGGAAGAGATGCAGTGCTGAGTCCTACTGTGTCCCCAACACCGCCAGTGGGGCCACGCTACAACAACTACACAGCTGCTGCCTCCGCTGCCCGAAAAGCCAATCCAAGGGCCACAAAACATCAATGCTGAGTCATGCTGTGCCTCCAATACCGCCAGTGTGGCCACACTTCAACAACCACACTGCTGCTGCTGCCTCCACGGCCCGAAAAGCCAATCCAAGGGCCACAAAACAGCTATGCTGAGACCTGCTGTTGCTACAAAATCATCACAGGGGCCAACATGCACTGTCAATCTCTGTCTATGTGAAGATTTGTCCCCATCCACCAAAATGAGGCCTGTCATTCCCTGCTGCCTCCTGACTTGTCCCCATCCACAAACTGGGGTCTGATTCAGCTTACTTCCTCCTGACATGTTCAGCTTACTTCCTCCTGACATGTTCCTGACATGTTCCCAAGAAAAACACTGGGACCTGATGCTATAGGGGTCTGACAGCACATCCAGTAGCAGCCTTTTACTTCCATACCCCAACATCAACAACACAGGGGTCTAGCAGCAGATCCTGCAGAAGCCTTACGCTAAAGTACTCCTATACCAGCAGCACAAGGGTCACATCCAGCAGCAGCCTTATACTGCCATACACCTCACACCATCCTTGGTCTGCCTGCCTTCTTCCAAGCACAACTGCAGGGTCATGACTCCACCAAGTTCCTCTGCATGCTTAAGCCACCTCTGGGGCATGACTCACTGAACTCCTCTGCCTCATTTCCCCCAAAATCTACCTCCAAGGCATGATTCCCTGAGTTCCCCAAAATCTACCTCCATGGTATGACAAAAATGAGCTCCTGCCTTCTTTTCCTCAAATGCAACTGGGTGGGCATAACTCCGCTGAGTCCCTATGCCTCTTATTCCCCAAAATCCACCTTTGAGATATGACTCCAGTGAGTTTCTCTGCCTCCTATTCCCCAAAATCCACCTCCGCGGTATGACAACACTAAGCTTCTCTGCCTCAACTTTTCCCCAAGTGGAACCGGGTAGGCATGACTCCATTGGGTTCCTCTGTCTCCTTTCCCCAAATACCACCACTGAAGCATGACTCCATTGATTTCCCCTGCTTGCTTCGCTCCAAACAGTTGTTGAGGCGAAGCGAGCAGAGGAGGTCAGTGGCATCAGGCCTCAGGGATGGTGTTTGCCAAATACCACCATTGAGGCATGACTCCACTGATATCCTCTGCCTCCATTTAACAAATGCTACTTCAGAGGCATGACTCTGTTGAGTTCCTCTGCATCCTTTTAAGAGTTGTTGAGGCAAAGCAGGCAGGGGAGGTCAGAGGCTGGGCGGATTGACCTATGGGTAGGCCGAATCATGTGGTTGGTGTTGGTCGCAGTGATCCCCATACCTGCGGAGCTACTGTGTCCAACATCAGCCCATATCAGACTGAGCCATTGGCTGTCGCCGGAGACCAGGCCAGCGGGGCCGAAGACCAGAGCTGCTGGCCCCCGCCGAAGACCAAGTTGGCAGAGCCGAAGATCAGAGCTGCTCAGCCTGGGGCCGGTGTGTGTGTGTGTGTGTATTTGAGATTGGGAGAGTGCTTCTGTGTGTGTGTGTGTATGTGAGAGAAGGAGGGTGCTTGTGTGTGTGTGTGTGTGTATGTATGTATGTGAGAGAAGGAGGGTACTTCTGTGTGTGTGGTGTGTATATCAGGGGTAGGGTGCTTGTGTGTGTGTGTGTGTCTGTGTGTGTGTGGTGTGTATGTGAGAGAGGGCGGGTGCTTCTGTGTGTAGTTTGTATGTGAGAGAGGGAAGGTGCTTCTGAGTGGGTGAGCATGCTTCTGTCTGTGTGAGAAAGAGATGGAGCATGTTTCTGGCTGGTATGAGAGAGAGAGAGAGGGTGCATGTGTGTGTGAGAAAAGGAGATTGCTTCTGTCAGGGTATATGTGGGTGTTGTGGCATGGAGGAAGGGAGGAGAAAGTTTGTGCATCAGCTCTCTCTTGCTAATGTATGACAATCTTAGGATGACTAAAAATCGAACATGCCCAGATATGGAGAGCACAAGATTTTTTTATCCTTATTATTTTTAATTATTGGATGTTATTTGATGTCTTCCAAACACCAAAAACATATTTCAAAACAATAAATTAAAAAATGTTTTGAATTATTGGATCTTCTATTTGTCAGCCATTTTGAAATATCTGTTTAATATTTTAGTATGGTTTTACTATTGTATTTTATATTTCTTAGTTTTATTGTTTGATGTTTTATAAGTAATGGTAATGTTTTTGGTTTTCATATACAGTGTCTGGCTTGTTGCGGTTTCCAGCTCAGTTTTTGTCTGCACATTTATTTATATTTTTTGGTGGCTAGAATAAAAAATTCTCAGGTATGGAGAGTGGTGAATTTTTTTAATTTTTATTATTAGTGTGATGTGTCTGCTGTTTTAAAATATTTTATTGGTGTTTGGGAAATATTTTTGCCTTTTGTTTTTAGACTGATTTCATTGTACCCTGAAGAAGAACTGTGGTTCGAAACACAGTCCCATGTTGGGCTGGGAACACTAAGGCGTTTGTTGGAGCACCATGTCATGATAGCCCCTTGGCGTTCTTTGTACCATGCTACAAGATAAGTTTTCTTGAACTTTTGTGAATATTCAGAGATGTTTAAATAACTTTTTTATGTGCAACAAAAAAATATCAAAAAATTATTTCCCAAGATCAAATAGACCTATGATTATATATAAGGCAGAAGGTATGTTTGATTACATTCATTCTGATGATGCCTTGTATGATGGTCTAACTTAAGGCATATTTTTACATTTCTTATGAGGTGGGTTTAGTGCTTTGTGATTTCTGGACACCCGCTCATTTATCAATTGGGAAATTATTCTTGGGAAATATTTTAAACTCATTTTACTAATAATATATTTTATATTTCTTTATTTTATTGTTTGATGTCTATTGTGGAATGGTCACTGTTTATCCATTGTTGCACTGCATACAGAATCTGAACTGTTGCAGTTTCTAGTTCAGTTTTGTCTGCACATTTCTGCTTATGCTTTATGGTGTCTTTATTCTGTATTTGATGAGGGACTGTATCAGACTAAGGTGAGGTAAGCTTATGAGTGAGTCAGATACCCCCGTGGGCTGGTTTTGAAAAACTCCCTCAGTCTGATATTTTCCTGTAAATCTTCCCTGGTCAGGGTGGTGTTTGACAAACACCACAAGGGCATGACTCCACTGAGATCCTTTGACTTTTCTACTAAAAACCAACACTTAAGAATAACTTATCCTTTATCATCCTGGCTTCATCCAACCAAAACCACTGAGGCCTGTCGCTTACAGCTTCAGCATGGAATTTTCAAACCCTAATAAATGAGGCCTATCACTTATAGCTATGGCATGCCATGTTCCAACCATTTCCAATGAGGCTTGTCACTTACAGCTACTGCATGCCATATTCCAACCATTACCGATTAGGCCTGTTACAGTTACAGCATCAATCACAAACCTCTACCCTTTCACACACTGTATTCCAGCGTACCTTATATGTGAACCCACAAAACCAAAAACAATTGTTACACTGGTAATTAATTCATATGAATTAATCTCGCCAAATATATGTAGGCCCCTCACTCTAAGGGTCTGTCAAAATCATACAGACTCCTAATTAGGTATAGGGCCACCTTGCTTTAATTGTAAACTATTTAAATTTTTGAACTTTTTTGCAGTTTTTTCTTTTTTTAAAATGTCAAGCAAAATGATCACTACTGGGCATTAAATCACCGCTGTTCATAGCACAAAAGTATCAAAAGATACGAGAGGAACCGCAATACTCATCTGTTGCCAAATTTTGGCTGGTCTCCCTCTCCCCGACACGCGCGTGTTTCGAACCCGAAGTTCTGCCTTAGGGGGATGTCCTTCTGTATCTGGTACTCAAAGAATTACCCGGCTTTCAAATCGCGATTTGCCTCCTTCACTCAATTTCTTGGCTTCTTTAGAGCTATCTTCATTTTCCAGCGGCCGCATCTCGCCGCTCTTGTATTTTACATGTTACAGCATTTTACATGTTACAGCATGCCATGATCCAACCATTAACACTGAGGCCTGTCACTTTACAGCTACAGCATGCCATGTTCCAACCATTACCAATGAGGCCTGTCACTTACAGCTATGGCATGCCATGTTCCAATCATTAACACTAAGGTATGTCACAGCTACAGAATGCCATGTTCCGACCCTTGCCAAAGAGGCCTGTCACAGCTACCGCTTGCCATGTTCCAAACATTACCAGTGAGGCCTGTCACTTACAGATACAACATGCCATGTTCCAACCATTACCAATTAGGTCTGTCACTTGCAGTTAAGGCATGCCATGTTCCAATCATTAACCATAAGGCCTGTTACAGCTAGGGCATGTCATGTTCTGACCCTTGCCAAAGAGGCCTGTCACTTACAGCTACCACATGCCATGTTTCAACCATTATCAATGAGGCCTGTCATTTATAGCTACGGCATGCCATGTTCTAACAATTACCATGAAGCCTTTCTCTTACAGCAGCTATGGCATGCCATGTTCCAACCACTGCCAATGAGGCCTGTCACACACAGCTACCGCATACCATGTTCCACAATTAACAATTAGGCCTGTCACTTACAGTTATGGCATGCCATGTTCCAAACATTACCGATGAGATCTGTCATTTACAGCTATGATATGCCATGTTCCAACCATTAACACTGAGGCCTCTCACTTACAGCTACAGCATGCCATGTTCCACAAATACCAATTAGGCCTGTCACTTACAGTTACGGCATGCCATTTTCAAATGATTACCAATGAGGCCTATCACTTCAGCTACAGCATTCCGTGTTCTAACCATTACAAATTAGGCCTGTCACTTACAGCAGCTACCGCATGCCATGTTCCAACCATTAACACTGATGCCTCTCACTTTCAGCTATGGCATGACATGTTCCCAACATTTACAATGAGGCCTGTCACTTTCAGCTACAGCATGCCATCTTCTAACCATTAACACTGAAGCCTGTCACTTACAGTTATGGCAAGCCATGTTCAAACCCTAACCACTGAGGCCTGTCACTTACAATCACGGCATGAATGTTCTAACCATTACCAATGAGGTCGGTCATTACAGCTATGGCAAGCCATATTCAAACCCTAACCACTGAGGCCTGTCAGTTACAGCTACTGCAGGCCATGTTCAAACCATTACTACTAAGGCCTTAGCCATAGATTGCATTACAGACTTACTGAAATACTCCTCAGGATTTTAAAACCATTCTTTATCTATGGTATTCACCTTCTTGCCATTTCTTGCTCTTGACACGGCTATCCATTCTTTTGCACACTTGTGGCACCACTTCATGAACCATAACTGATTTCCTGGCCCACTAGCAGTTCCTCTGTACCATGCATTTTGGTACCTACCTACTACCTAGCTAGGATGAATGAGGCTTACTCTGTGACGCATACATATCTAACTGGACTGGTGGATCAGCCAGGTGCAGCCATACTTTGACAGGAATTGTCATCCACCCTCTCTATGGTTTTCTGTATGCTCCAATGGAATGACTACAATATACCCATTCAACCCCCTTTATCCCAACTTATCCACAAAAATATTTTATGGGGTCCCAAATTTTTTCTTTTTCTTTTATTATATATTTTTCTGTTTACCTCACCTATATTTTATTTTATTATTTAAAAAAACTTTTTTTTAAAGATGGAGGTGGCTGTCTCATTCAATGACTCACTTAATTAACTTCAAATCCATTGAGTTATGTTAGTCTGATTCATGTATTTAATCATTGACATTCCACCCTACCATCCTATTTTTTTATTCAGAATCTAAAAATCCCATTTATTTCTTTTAATTTTATTTCAATCTGGCAAAATACTTCCTTAAGTTTTCAAATATATTTTCCCGTCGTTTACTTAGCTTAGTGCTGTATCATGTTTCTCTGTTAAACGTCCTCCCAACAAGGCCTTGTTTCGAAATGTCCAAATTTCTTCTTCTCGCAGTGCAAAAGAACATTTGAAGGAACAAGATCGTATCATTATTTCCCCTGCAGAAGAATTTTGGACATTTCGAAACAAGGCCTTGTTGGGAGGACGTTAACAGAGAAACATGATACAGCACTAAGCTAAGTAAACGACGGGAAAATATATTAAAAAACTTAAGGAAGTATGTTGCTAGATTGAAATAAAATTAAAAGAAATAAATGGGATTTTTAGATTTTGAATAAAAAAATAGGATGGTAGGGTGGAATGTCAATGATTAAATACATGAATCAGACTAACATTAACTCAATGGATTTGAAGTTAATTAAGTAAGTCATTGAATGAGACATCCACCTTCATCTTTAAAAAAAAATTTTTTTAAATAATAAAATAAAATATAGGTGAGGTAAACAGAAAAATATATAAGAAAATAAAAAGAAAAAAATCAGGACCCCATAGAAATATTTTTGTGGATAAGTTGGGATAAAGGGGGTTGAATGGGTATATTGTAGTACAAAGTGGGACAACCCCTTTGAGTGGAGATTTAAACTTAAGTGTTTGTTAAACCAATGGAATGACCGGCATCTCCCATGCCACTCTGCCTTAATGCTATGCCCCTCTTCCTACACCTTCAGATCCTTGTGCCGCTCAGCCTTGCTGCCATTGCAGAGTTTACACCTTGATATTCTTAACTTCTTTCTGGCTGAATCTTCCTTTTCATACTTCAGCTCTTACACTTTGAGGACTTCTTGCCAATCTGGGATGCCGCTGTTCACCTCTCCCATGCTTTTGAATTCTTTATCTTGATTCCTCTCTTTCTGATTTCTGGTCCCTTTATCTGTCCCTTGGGACTTTTTCTGCCACAGTTTCTGCTTCATTCCCCCTTCATGTTGCCTTAGGATCCTGGTGCCACTTTTGGTGCCACTTTGCCTCTTGTGATGACATCAACCACTATTGCTGGACAGCCATCCTCTTTCTAAACCTTGAGGTGTTCTTTCTCCTCTTATTGCTTCTTTGCTTCACTTACATTGCATTAGAGAACTTCTGCCAAACCCGTAAGCCTCGTACCCTTTTGCGGAGTCTTAGGCTACTTTATGCCACTTTTTTATGCCATTTTCTAAAGTACCGTGCAGCTCTTTCCCTCTTTTGATGATTTCTTCTCACAAGTTTCATTACAATTGTTATAAAATTCACTATTCTAGAACCTATTATAGACTGTATTAATTCTCCCAAATGTTTTAATGGAAAACAATTGGAACTAATGAAACAAATAAACAAAAATTATTTTCTCGTATTGAAACTAATGAACAAATATGGGTCCCAATGAAACAAATGAACAAAACAATTTTTTTTGTTCTGCACATCTCTATTCAATATAGTGTGAAGTGAAGATTGCCAATGACTGACGAGGCCATCTACATCCTGCCCTTCATAGCAATTAAGAACTGGTATCCATTCAGGCCACTATTCCACTTTCTATCTAAAACTGATTCCACAAGGTTGCAAAGATCTGCTCCTGTTTTATAAATGCCATCTCTTAGGTGTACATGTCTGCAGTGATATCTTTTATGTCAGGCTAGTTATGCATTCCGTTAGAGCTATTTTAATTTTTGTAAGTCCCCATTATATGAATAAATACATTCAATCACTTTCTCACTTTAAGCTAATTCATTGGCAACTACACAAAATGCTATTTACAATGGCTTTCCATTAGTAAGTAATGTAGTGGAATTAAGTATCTGCAATCATTCTGCCATCATATTCAATCTTTTTTTTTTTTTACTTATTATACAGGAAAGTCTATTGATCAGGACTAATTTTGTTAGTTTGCTTTTTCTATTTTTCTATTTGACATATAATATTGGAATAGCCTTGAGTCACTTATGAAAACCTCAGGTTCCAATCTGCTCGACTATACTGTGGTTGATATTTGCTAAGTTTAGAGAGAGCTAACCAAAAATGGTTGACACTCATACTTTGCCATTAGAGTTTTGCTGATGGCTGCCTATTATTCTCAGACATTATGCAGCACGAGAAGAAAGAGGCAACTAAAATATAATGAGATTTTATAGTATCTAGGGGCCAGCCTAGTGGCTCAGTGGAGGTGCTTTGCATTTCCGTGCGGAGGAATTGGATTTGATTCATGGGTAAGATCCTAGGCAGGCTGGGGCTGCTGTGGAGATAATGTTCCCCATCCCTAGAGGGAGGGAGCATCAGCCATTGTTTAATGGTGATACCTAGTGGCCAGACTTGGGATCCATGTTAGCTAGATCCCAGAGGGAGTTGCAGGTTGTGCTTCCAGGTCAAGGACCGTTGCTGCAGTAGCTAGACAGAGTTGGAAGGAAGATATAAAAATAGGAGAAAAACCCAAGAAGTGAATGAAGGCTCATGGTGCTGTATCCCTAGAAGTTGGATCCAATTGAACTGAAGCCCAAAGAACTATGAGAAAACTGTTGGGCAAAGAAGAAAAATATTTGTTAGAATCTGCAATTTATGTATGAACAGATCCATTGACTTCACATCATGTACAGATACGTATACACAGCTCTATGTGTGCTGTGCCATAAAATACCACAGCATATAATTGCTAAATTTTCCTTTAAAGAACTCATTAGTTCTGAAAAAGCAGTTTATGCCTTAGAAATGGGGATGCCTAGACCTCCACCCCTTGGCTAGAATGATTCTGGAACATTCTTCCTTCTTTGCAGAAGGAGCTGGAGACCAGAGACAGATGGAAGCACAGAGAATCTGGACAGGATAAGCCTTCTGAAAAAGGAAGTAAATATTAATGTGCCACACCAGTGGACATGTAGCAAGAGCATTTTTTTTTATTAATCATGCATTTGATAGAACTGAGAATTTGTCTGGTATTGGAGTTCACTCATCAGAAAAGTAAAAATTCGGCCAAACTTATTCATCAGTTCTGTCTTTCAGTGACACAGTCACTTACAGAATGTGAAAATGGTTTCAATTAGGCCTCTAGAGTTGGCCTACTTGGGGAAGTACTTGGTCCGCCTCTTGCTGCTCAGTGGGATCTGGGTCAGATACCCTATCAAATGTGAATAGGTTTGCAGTCATCTTTATCATTAAATGGGTTTTTTCTTTGTGGTCATCACAATGGTCTATCATTACTGTATATAGCGGGCACAGTCAGGAGATATCTTCCAATTGTTTGTGAATACAACAAAAAAAACCCCCAAACACTTCAGTTTTCTTAGTCTTTGATTATATCATGCCATATAGTATCTTCAGGTTGGACTGCTTTCAGGGTGTCCCTAATCTACCTATCAAAGCCTAGCTTAGGGGGTCATTTTCAAAGGCTTATCGTGTGCGATAGTATGCTGTGGGTGGAGTCGGGGCGGAGTCGGGGCAGTGAGGGGAGGAGTTGGGGGCAGCAAGGGGTGGACTCGGTAATGTCTTCACTGGCGGCGATAAGGTTAGTAACCTTATCGTCACCAGTAGCGCGCCGAATAACACCACCTTTCACGGTGGCTCTATTTGGTGCGAAAGCCGGCAGCGAAGACACCACAGTGGTGCGAAGGCTGCTGGCTTTCGCAGGCCCGTGCCCCCCCCCCGCCCCCCATTTTTGCTGGATTCATCATTCTGCGATAGAATGGTGAATCCAGGCCTTAGTCACACAAACCCAGCACTTGGTAAATTTGTCGTATGTATTAGTTAAGAGGAAAAAAGTCTTTGCTGTTATAACACAGCAATCATTCTTGCCATCCTTTCTTGGATCCCATCCAGAGTTTTTCTAGAAGTTAACGTGAGCAAAATAAAGTAGTTTTAGAACTCAATCTACATATTGTATTACACTTGGTTTATGCTGTATTTAGATGCAGCAATGATGCCTGTAATATTTTTTCCATTGACATACTAGGGCTGATCACGGCAGGAGTACAGATTAATTTGATATAGTCTGTTCTCTGATTTCTCAACCTTGGCAAGGGTAGATGTAATGAAATTTTTTTTTTTTTTTTGTGCACAGGCTGGAGATTTATAAGAGATGTGAATATTTTTCTAATCCCTAAAGTGAAATGTTCATTATATATTTACATATAAATATACAGAATAAATTCAACGATCTGTCCTCTGAGCCAGGAATGGACAGATATTACATTTTCTTTTAATAAATCTAGAATAACAGACAATCATCTAATAAGGGAAAATATTACTATCAAGGGATACTGATGGCACTGTTAACTATCGTGCAGAAAGCCAGATGCCTTTTTCTTCATATCATACAGAATCTTGCGAGTATATATAAATATAAGCAACCATATAATGTTTATATATATATATATATATATATATATATATATTCTTTTCCTGATTATTAGACAGGAACTGTTTTACAGTCCTGTTTTGTTAGATCATTTCCAATCATTGGTATTGCATTTTTACAAAGCTCCATGAGTCCGGGATCGCTTTTAAAGTGAAGTAATAGCTTAATACAGATTGAGAAACATGGCTTGTTTTGGAGGCTTGTGAGCAGTTCTCATCACAAAAGCAATAAATGAAAGTGAGAAGAAAAAAGGAAGTTCAGGTTTCTAATTTTTCAGCAAATTGCTTTCAATGGGAATTTTTTTTTTTTTTTGGTTCAGGGAAAAATCCATGAAAAGAAAGCAAGTAAAAGTTTTTCAATTATTGTAACCATTTGCTGGCTTCCACAAACTCTTCCCCTCTTGATTCTTTGTTTTTTGTTTTGAAACCAGTGAACTGCTTTGAAAGTAGTGGATTTTGCTTCCCCTCCTTTTTTCTACTTTTTCTTGGGACATTTCTTCCCTTTTAAAAATCTATGGTGAATATTTTCCTGAATGCAAAAAGATAACTGAATATTCACCAAAGCATTTGTCAAAATATTCGCTTTTCTTGTACATCCTCATGCTGTTGGTTGATGTCACTGCTAAACAAAGAGCTGGCAGCATTGGACAACTGGTGTCCTAGTTCATGATGAACTCACTGAAGAAAAAAACTGTTTGAACCACTGTAACTGGTTATCAACTGTGTTATCTGAAAGTACAGGGTGCTTTGAAGGTTTGGAATGTAATTACATTGATAGTTTCCTGTTCAAATAAACAGAAACACTTTCTCTTTATCTCTTTACCTTTCATGTATTGCCATGCTTGCATGATATTCAATATGCATCTCTACAGCAGGGGTGGATAACTCCGGTCCTTGAGTGCAGGAGACAGGTCTGGTTTTTCAGGATTTCCACAATGAATATGCATGAAATATAGTCGCATGCTTTGCCTCCATTGTTTGTAAATATATCTCATGCATATTTATTGTGGATTGTTACTCTTGGGCTCCGGTCAGGAGTCGTGAACACCACCCAGCAGGGTGGCTCCAGGTGGAGAGAGACAGGAATGGCTAGAAACAGAGTCTGGTTCCAGGCTGGGTCAGGGCAGGCAGCAAGTAGCAGTGTCTCGGTTCAGGCTGGGTCAGGGCAGGCGGCAAGTAGCAGTGTCTGGGTCTAGGCTGGGTCAGGGCAGGCGGCAAGTAGCAGTGTCTGGGTTCAGGCTGGGTCAGGGCAAGGCAGGTCAGAAGGCCCGTAGGCCACACACACACAGAAGGCCCGTAGGCCACACACAGTAAGCAAGGCAAGGCAGAGAAGGCCCGTAGGCCACACACACACAGAAGACCCGTAGGCCACACACCGTAAGCAGGGCAAGGCAGGTCAGAAGGCCCGTAGGCCACACACACACACACACAGAAGGCCCGTAGGCCACACACCGAAAGCAGAGCAGGCAGGTCAGAAGGCCCGTAGGCCACACATACACACGGAAGGCCCGTAGGCCACACACCGTAGTCAGGGCAAGGCAGGTCAGAAGGCCCGTAGGCCACACACACACACACACAGAAGGCCCGTAGGCCACACACCGTAAGCAGAGCAGGCAGGTCAGAAGGCCCGTAGGCCACACATACACACGGAAGGCCCGTAGGCCACACACCGTAGTCAGGGCAAGGCAGGTCAGAAGGCCCGTAGGCCACACACACACACACAGAAGGCCCGTAGGCCACACACCGTAAGCAGAGCAGGCAGGTCAGAAGGCCCGTAGGCCACACATACACACGGAAGGCCCGTAGGCCACACACCGTAGTCAGGGCAAGGCAGGTCAGAAGGCCCGTAGGCCACACACACACACACAGAAGGCCCGTAGTCCACACACCGTAAGCAGAGCAGGCAGGTCAGAAGGCCTGTAGGCCACACATACACAGAAGGCCCGTAGGCCACACACCGTAAGCAGAGCAGGCAGGTCAGAAGGCCCGTAGGCCAGGTAAGAAAAGCGAGGAAGAAGGCCCGAAGGCCGCGCAAGGCAAGGAAAGGCCCGAAGGCCGCGCAGGGCAAGGAAAGGCCCGAAGGCCGCGCAAGGCTAGAGCAGGGAGCCCAGGTGAGCTCGATGCCGAAGCACCGAGGGAACTGTCAGGCAGGGTTATAAGGGCCAACCCAGAACATAGAGTGGACAGGGGAGATGGCCTGGGCCTGTCAGGAGAGCCAGCACTAGAGGGACCCCTGGTGGTGAGGCGGTTGCACTGCAGCCAAAACTGTAACAGTACCCCCTCCGCAAGGCCTCCCCCTCCTCCTGGGTCCCATCTTAGCAGGGGGTACTCAAAAATGAAATCAGACCCCTCCGAGGGCAGCAACAGCTGGAGCAATTCAACAGGCTCAGATGGCTGAGTCAGAAAGTCTGTTAGTGGTACCGGTTTGAGCCCCTCCGGGGGTGGCAGCAGGACCGGTTTAGCAGGCTCGTCTCGGGGTAGTGCAGCAGGCTCGGGCCCCTCTCGGGATGAAACAGCAGGCTGGAACACCTCTCCGGGCGTTGTAGCAGGTTCGGACCCCTCTCGGGGCGATGAAGCAGGCTCGGACCCTTCTCGGGGCGATGAAGCAGGCTCGGACCCCTCTCGGGGCGATGAAGCAGGCTCAAACACCTCTCCGGGCGTTGTAGCAGGTTCGGACCCCTCTTGGGGCGATGAAGCAGGCTCGAACACCTCTCCGGGCATTGTAGCAGGTTCGGACCCCTCTCGGGGCAATGAAGCAGGCTCGAACACCTCTCCGGGCGTTGTAGCAGGTTCGGACCCCTCTCGGGGCGATGAAGCAGGCTCGAACACCTCTCCGGGCGTTGTAGCAGGTTCGGACCCCTCTCGGGGCGATGAAGCAGGCTCGAACACCTCTCCGGGCGTTGTAGCAGGTTCGGACCCCTCTCGGGGCGATGCAGCAGGCTTGGCCCCCTCTCGGGGTGATGCAGCAGGCTCGGCCCCCTCTTGGGGTGATGCAGCAGGCTCGGCCCCCGCTTGGGGCGATGCAGCAGGCTCGGACCCCTCTTGGGGCGATGTAGCAGGCTCGGCCCCCTCTTGGGGTGATGTAGCAGGCTCGGCCCCCTCTTGGGGCGATGCAGCAGGCTTGGATCCCTCTTGGGGCGATGCAGCAGGCTCGGGCCCCTCTTGGGGCGATGCAGCAGGCTTGGCCCCCTCTTGGGGCGATGCAGCAAGCTCGGATCCCTCTTGGGGCGATGCAGCAGGCTCGGACCCCTCTTGGGGCGATGCAGCAGGCTCGGACCCCTCTTGGGGTGATGCAGCAGGCTTGGATCCTCCTCGGGGCGATGCAGCAGGCTTGGCCCCCTCTTGGGGTGATGCAGCAGGCTTGGCCCCCTCTTGGGGCGATGCAGCAGGCTCGGCCCCCTCTTGGGGCGATGCAGCAGGCTCGGACCCCTCTTGGGGCGATGCAGCAGGCTCGGCCCCCTCTTGGGGCGATGCAGCAGGCTCGGCCCCTTCTTGGGGCGACGCAGCAGGCTTGGCCCCCTCTTGGGGTGATGAAACAGGCTCAGATGGCAGAGCAGCAAGGTTAGAAGCAGTGCACATAGAAGACACAGGTTGTACTGCTGTGGGCTTGATACCTCGAGCCACACTCTGAGGCTCCTTATTTTGTTTCTGGAGGAGCAGTTTAGAGAAGGCACAGGCAGTTCTAGGACGTCTAGGGAATGTGCTCGTTAGTGTCTCAACAGCAGCTGTGGGAAGCAGAGCCCTGCTAGAGTTAATCAACTCTCTCCGTTTGAGAGAAACCTGTTCCTGAGGCTCTAGCACTGGTGTCACAGAAGCCTTCTTGGCCAGGTAAGTCCTGGGTTTTTCTATCCACAAACTGCCAGCTAAAATGTCTGTTTTAGTGGAGCCAGAAGCAGAATACCGGTTAGGAGAGCTGATTGTTTTTTCTAATGGAACAGCTGATCCTAAAGCAGAACAACGGGGGCAGGGTTTGCCTGGTGGTAACAGACACGGAAGACAGGAGCATTTCCACCACCCTGGTTTAGGATTTAAACATTCCTGATAGACTGAGACGTTCCTCTTATGACAACCACTGCATACCCAGTGTTCTTGGTCTGAGAGTTGACAGGCAAGACAGTTCTTGTAACTGGGATAATTCAAAGTCTGGCAACAAGCACAGACATAAAAACTTGGAGGCTGAGGCATAATGTGAGTAGAAGGAAAAAGAAAAAATTGGCTCACCGGTAGTACCAAGACCTATCTCTTCACCTGGAAATTTGGTGGCTTCGGCATACTGTTACGCTTGGGCTCCGGTCAGGAGTCGTGAACACCACCCAGCAGGGTGGCTCCAGGTGGAGAGAGACAGGAATGGCTAGAAACAGAGTCTGGTTCCAGGCTGGGTCAGGGCAGGCAGCAAGTAGCAGTGTCTCGGTTCAGGCTGGGTCAGGGCAGGCGGCAAGTAGCAGTGTCTGGGTTCAGGCTGGGTCAGGGCAGGCGGCAAGTAGCAGTGTCTGGGTCTAGGCTGGGTCAGGGCAGGCGGCAAGTAGCAGTGTCTGGGTTCAGGCTGGGTCAGGGCAAGGCAGGTCAGAAGGCCCATAGGCCACACACACACAGAAGGCCCGTAGGCCACACACAGTAAGCAAGGCAGAGAAGGCCCGTAGGCCACACACACACAGAAGACCCGTAGGCCACACACCGTAAGCAGGGCAAGGCAGGTCAGAAGGCCCGTAGGCCACACACACACACACACAGAAGGCCCGTAGGCCACACACCGAAAGCAGAGCAGGCAGGTCAGAAGGCCCGTAGGCCACACATACACACGGAAGGCCCGTAGGCCACACACCGTAGTCAGGGCAAGGCAGGTCAGAAGGCCCGTAGGCCACACACACAGAAGGCCCGTAGGCCACACACCGTAAGCAGAGCAGGCAGGTCAGAAGGCCCGTAGGCCACACATACACACGGAAGGCCCGTAGGCCACACACCGTAAGCAGAGCAGGCAGGTCAGAAGGCCCGTAGGCCAGGTAAGAAAAGCGAGGAAGAAGGCCGCGCAAGGCAAGGAAAGGCCCGAAGGCCGCGCAGGGCAAGGAAAGGCCCAAAGGCCGCGCAGGGCAAGGAAAGGCCCAAAGGCCGCGCAAGGCTAGAGCAGGGAGCCCAGGTGAGCTCGATGCCGAAGCACCGAGGGAACTGTCAGGCAGGGTTATAAGGGCCAACCCAGAACATAGAGTGGACAGGGGAGATGGCCTGGGCCTGTCAGGAGAGCCAGCACTAGAGGGACCCCTGGTGGTGAGGCGGTTGCACTGCAGCCAAAACTGTAACAGTGGATATCCTGAAAACCAATCCTGTTTTGAGTTCTGGAGTTGCCTACCCTTGCTTTATGATTTTACACAGAGTTTACTTAGAAATGAACAAAATCACTGTGAACCTGGAAGATGTAGTAGGCCAGATTGACAAACTAAAGAGTGGGAAATCACCTGGACCAGATGGTATACATCCTAGGGTACTGAAGGAACTAAAAAATGAAATTTCTGATCTATTAGTTAAAATTTGTAACCTATCATTAAAATCATCCATTGTACCTGAAGACTGGAGGGTGGCCAATGTAACCCCAATATTTAAAAAAGGCACCAGGAGCGATCCGGGTAACTATAGACCAGTGAGCCTGACTTCAGTGCTGGGAAAAATAGTGGAAACTATTCTCAAGATCAAAATCGTAGGGCATATAGAAAGACATGGTTTAATGGAACACAGTCAACATGGATTTACCCAAGGGAAGTCTTGCTTAACAAATCTGCTTCATTTTTTGAAGGGGGTTAATAAACATGTGGATAAAGGTGAACCAGTAGATGTAGTGTATTTGGATTTTCAGAAGGCATTTGACAAAGTCCCTCATGAGAGGCTTCTAAGAAAACTAAAAAGTCATGGGATAGGAGGCGATATCCTTTCATGGATTACAAACTGGTTAAAAGACAGGAAACAGAGAGTAGGATTAAATGGTCAATTTTCTCAGTGGAAAAGGGTAAACAGTGGAGTGTCTCAGGGATCTGTACTTGGACCAGTGCTTTTCAATATATATATAAATGATCTGGAAAGGAATACGACAAGTGAGGTTATCAAATTTTCAGATGATACAAAATTATTCAGAGTAGTTAAATCACAAGCAGATTGTGATACATTACAGGAGGACTTTGCAAGACTGGAAGATTGGGCATCCAAATGGCAGATGAAATTTAATGTGGACAAGTGCAAGGTGTTGCATATAGGGAAAAATAACCCTTGCTGTAGTTACACGATGTTAGGTTCCATATTAGGAACTACCACCCAGGAAAAAGATCTAGGCATCATAGTGGATAATACTTTAAAATCATCGGCTCAGTGTGCTGCAGCAGTCAAAAAAGCAAAGAGAATGTTAGGAATTATTAGGAAGGGAATGGTTAATAAAACGGAAAATGTCATAGTGCCTCTATATCGCTCCATGGTGAGACCACACCTTGAATACTGTGTACAATTCTGGTCACCACATCTCAAAAAAGATATAGTTGCAATGGAGAAGGTACAGAGAAGGGCAACCAAAATGATAAAGGGGATGGAACAGCTCCCCTATGAGGAAAGGCTGAAGAGGTTAGGGCTGTTCAGCTTGGAGAAGAGAAGGCTGAGGGGGGATATGATAGAGGACTTTAAGATCATGAGAGTTTTTGAACGAGTAGATGTGAATAGGTTATTTACACATTCCAATAATAGAAGGACTAGGGGGCATTCCATGAAGTTAGCAAGTAGCACATTTAAGACTAATCGGAAAAAATTCTTTTTCACTCAACACACAATAAAGTTCTGGAATTTGTTGCCAGAGGATGTGGTTAGTGCAGTTAGTGTAGCTGGGTTCAAAAAAGGTTTGGATAAGTTCTTGGAGGAGAAGTCCATTAACGGCTATTAATCAAGTTTACTTAGGGGCGGATTTTCAAAGGCCCACGCGCGCCGGCGCGCCTATTATGCATAGGCCGCCGGTGAGCGTAAAGCCCCGGGACGCGAGTAAGTCCCGGGGCTTCCTGTCGGGGGCGTGTCGGGGGTGTGTCGGGGGGAGTGTCGGGATGACGCAGCGTTTAGGGGGCGGGGCACGGTGCTTCGGGGGCGGCGACTTGGGCGTGGTTTCGGCCCGGGGCGTTTCGGGGCATGGCCGCAGCCTCCGGAACAGCCCCCGGGACTGCACCACGGAGTGGGGCAGCCGGCCGACGCGCGCAAAGTTACGCCTGCTTTCAGCAGGCGTAACTTTGCCGACAAAGGTAAGGGGGGGGGTTTAGATAGGGCCGGGGGGGGTGGGTTAGGTAGGGGAAGAGAGGGGAAGGTGGGGGGAGGGCGAAAGAAAGTTCCCTCCGAGGTTGCTCCGAAATCGGAGCGGCCTCGGAGGGAACAGGCAGCGCACCCTGGGCTCGGCGCGCGCAGGTTGCACAAATGTGCACCCCCTTGCACGCGCCGACCCCGGATTTTATAAGATACGCGCGGCTACGCGCGTATCTTATAAAATCCAGCTTACTTTTGTTCGCGCCTGCTGCGCGAACAAAAATATGCGCTCACGCAAGTTTTTAAAATCTGCCCCTTAGGGAATTGCCACTGCTATTAATTACATTAGTAGCATGGGATCTTCTTAGTGTTTGGGTAATTGCCAGGTTGTTGTGGCCTGGTTTGGCCTCTGTTGGAAACAGGATGCTGGGCTTGATGGACCCTTGGCCTGACCCAGCATGGCAATTTCTTATGTTCTTATGTTCTTACAACTACCTTGTCTGAAAACTCTGTGCGGTCATAGCATGTGGCTTTGGCTGTGCAAGCATTAATTTTGTAAGCCACTGAATTTCTTAATAATTCTGAGGTAGGCTTCTGGATCTCCTCCCTTTTAAAAAACTGAATTATCAGAGCATAGCATCTGCTAGGAGAGCACTCAATGCTATTCCCATCCATCACTCCTCTTTTTTTTTTCTAACTGGTAGGTATTGATTACCCAGTCTAGAGACTTGTATAGATCAATAAATGTTTTCAGAGGAATATTGTGTGAGGCTAAAGAAATTAGATTATTTTGTAATGGGAAGAAACAAGGTGTCAATCAGACCCATAGGCCTTAGTCTTAGTCAACTACAGAGCCCAGTGCAGAGGCAGAAACACTGAAGGTAGCAGAAATGATGCATGCTTATTATATGGGCTGAACTATTTGGTAACCAGAGGAATGAAATAGCAAAGTAATATACTTTTCCTGATTCATAGAGTCTTCAATAATACAGTTTAAGTCTATAACCAAAATAGAATTTTAGATTTATGCAATGAAATAGATATAAATTGAGGCTTCATTTTTAGGGTTACCTTATAGATCCATGACAGGTTAAGCCAGTCCTGGGTTTTTTTCTCAATGCATGCATAAAGACATTCTGGTTTTTCCAAATGATTTCTCTGAGAAATTCAGGACTACATTTCCATGTGTGCAGTAGGGTAAAACCCTATGCCCCAGGACATGGAGCTATAGGGTCACCCACCTATTCAGTCTCTTTATCTTTCTCAAGTTTAATTTCTAACCTGTATAAAATCCTTAGATATGCACAACTGGTGCATATCTAAGGATTTTGTAGAAGAACATTGGGGGGGGGGGGGGGGGGGGTGGGGGGGGGCAACTGGAGTGGAAGGAGCAAGGCAGAAGCAAAGGGGATATAATACAAATCCTTGATTTATTTCTGAGACTTACTGGACCAATGAAGGACATCCAGATAGAGGACTTTCAGTAATATGTTAATAAGGCAAAGAACTGAACAAGTCCACTAAAAAACCCCCCCAAAACTCACAATCTCTACTCGTTAACCTCATTAATAATACCTCAGCGTATGCAGCAGGAGTCACAGCTCAGCTGTACCGTTTCCCTTCAATTTTTCTTGGCAAAGAGTGACGAGGGTACATCAGCTCCCCTTACTAATTAGACACATGAACATCTGCATTCTTTTCCGTTGCATTACTCTTTTCAGGGCCTGTTGATGGATGGTTTTCTGATGCAATGTCAAAGCAGAAGTCTTGATGGAGTGCATCAAAGTACATCAGCATTCACACATTGCATTCCCAGAAAGCAATGTCAGTACTGATGATTCATTGTCTTCAATTGTCATTTGACAGCTTGCCCACTAAGACATGGAGGCTGGGGTTCAGAACTTTAAAAAAAAAAAAAAATGCGGTGCTGGTGTGATTAAGATGACTTATCTGCATAGTGGTGAGAACAGAAATAAGTAAAAGAATATCTTAGTTCAGGGATAGCTAATTCTGGTCCTCCAGAACCACAAAAAGGTCTGGCTTTCAGGATATTCACAATTATTTATATTCCACGTTTTGCAGCACTTGAAAGTGGATTACATTCAGGTACTGTAGGTATTTCCCTATCCCCAGAGGGCTTACCTGAGGCAATGGAGGGTAAAGTGACTTGTCCAAGGTCACAAGAGCAACACAGTGGGACTCAAACCCTGGTCTCTTGGTTTGTAGCCCACTGCTCTAGCCACTAGGCTACTCCTCCACTCACATTAACATGCATGATATAGATTTGCATACACTGGAGGCAATGCATGCAAATCGATCTCATGCATATTAACTGTGGATATCCTATTAAAAAAAAAAACCCAGGCTCTTGAGCACTGGAATTGGCCACTCTCTGTCTTAGTAGCTCAGCCCTAATGGCTGTTTTTCTGTCACCATGACAGGGTATTTGGTTAAGGTTTAAAAGGGTGAATGCCAGATTATTGAGGCTCCTGTTTGGAGAAATAAAGATTTTAATGCTGGGAGCTGTTTTGTCTTGTGCCAGAGAATGTGTATCTTTGCACATAAATTCCTGGTAAGACTACAAGATACATGAATATGTCCACATTTGTGAATAACCTAAAAGCCACATGATTACTCATATTGAGAGTGTATGTAAATGGTAAGGTGATTTATTAAGAGTATAATCAACACAGCAGGCAACGTAGTAATTCCTGTTGAAAGGGTTTTTCCTTGCCTTGAACATCTTTCAGCTAATTTTAAGATGTTTCTTTCATAGCAAAGTTTATTTTGCACATTAGATATTGTAATATTTACTATGATGTGGTAATGGTACCTGTTTAATTGAAATGTCTTATAAATTGTGTTTTTATTGCTATTGTGATTCACTTTGGGATTCCTTGAAAAACATGGTGAAAAGTCAAGTTTGACCACATAAACAAAATGTCAAAGAACAGATACAAATTCCTAACCTTTTCCAACTATAATCTTTGATTTTTATTAGGGTGTTTGTTCCTAATTTGCAGAGATTTTGAGTATTTCAGTTTTAGTATATGTTTAAGCCTCATATGTGATGTTCTTATGCTTTTGAATAGCCAGTAAAAATTAATTAGCCATAATTTGTAGAAGAAGAAAATTACATGACTGAAGTTTGTAATGCAGGAGTTTATACACAACATCATAAAGTAAGTGGACTACAGGCTGAAGAATCAAGACTGAATTGCCAGTATCAGGAACTTCAGTGGGAAGTGACACAATCAGAGAATTCCCGTAAAGATTTTAAATTTGATTCAGGGAGACAGTAGCTGCTGATAAGGCAATTTCCTAAACATTTTTTGGCCATTATTACTTTTTGATTGTATGATATGTTAGCATTACCAAGCCCTGTTTGACAAAGTCCATTATATAAAAAAACAGTGACTTAGGGCTTGATTTACTAAGGTTTTTCTCCCTATCTGTGTCTATGGGGGGGAATAAAGCTTGGCCCATGCTGCTACTAACGTAGCCTTGGTTTTGCCAAAGAAATCCCTGCCGTAATGTCTGAAATTTCTTTCCATGATCCATTTCCCCTGTGCTGTTTCCTATTGATCATACCACGTGCTTAATATGTTATGGCCTAGCTACCACTGTGCCAGTACACTCCAAACTATTGCTGTACCCCTTTTGCTATCAACCATGCATACTTTCGGCTGAATTTTTAATTGGCTACGAGCGTAAAAATGAGGGTTACGTGTGTGGCAGCGCGCATGGCCCAGCCACTCACATAACTCCCGTTACGCGCAAAAGCGCCGGGCCGAAGGAAAGGAGCGGGGAGGGGCGGGGCTGGAGGTGGCCGGTACAGCGGCCATTTGCCACTGTGCCGGGTAAAGGACTGCCGGTGCGCGTAAGGTGCTACTTCGGCAACTTACAGTGTTGAGGAAGGTTGCTGTTATATAACTGCATGCCTACGCATGATTCACAGAATAACCAATTGCACGACTCCAGATCCCTCCACCGTGATAAAGACAGTGGAGGTCAATTTTCAAAAAATGCTCAGTGCGTCAATTTTGGCTTTCTAAATTTAGGGAAATTTCAACCAAACTTAGGGCCCTTTGGCTGAAAAACATCTCCCAAATCTAGTTGGCCAGTTAGATTTTGGACTACTAGTCATGAACCTAAATTTGGGCACCTAAGTTAAGCACCCAGCATTGAAAATCTGTGCTAAAAGGTTAACTTGATTTCCTTGATCTGACCTTGCCCCAAGTCCTGCCCACTGTTTTGGCCACCTAAATGTAGGTGCTTTGTAGAACTGAGACATCTAAATTTAGGGACTTGGCCTTGCTTGGTTTTCAAGGTTAAGCAGCTTAAACCCATTGAAAATTGACTCCATTCAGGGTGATCTTATTTCTGAACTTTGGATCTTGAATAATACAGGCTTTGTATTGCAATAAATGTTGGGTCTTGCAGGACATTTAGGTGGGGAGGCATTAATCAAACTTCCCACATTGCTGCAAAGTACTCCACCAGTACTTTCTACCTGAGTGGTTTGCACCAGTAATCAAAGCAAAGCTTCATGAGAGGAAGGGATTTGATTATTGTCCTGGGAGGTTTTCTCTGTGGTTACTTTTCTAGCCACCGACCCCCAGTGCAGCCATGAAAATCAAAACTATACTTGTTGTTGCCTCCGAGCAAACACTGCCCATGGGAAAGTTGTTGACCGGCATATGTACTTTTATCCAAGTTGAGGATGAGCACATTTCAGAAAATTCATTTTTACATGGAAAAAATGCTAATAATAATATGTATTTTTTTATTGTGCTACTAGATGTATGCAGCAATACAAAAAGGTGATAAGTCCCTGCAATTTAAGGAGGTACTTGAGACAATGGGGGACAATGTGACTTGTCCAAAATCATAAGTGGTGGTTGGGTGAGAAGTGGAATTTGAACCCCAGACTCCCCACATTACAGCATATTGCTTTAACCACTGGGCCACTCTTCTTCCTTCCCACAGGGTTACCCATGAACTTAGCTTTGAAGAATGCTCTTGCTGTGTTTTTACATAGGCCTTGAATCAGTTAATCTGATTGGCTGATTCTAGGCTAAGGCATAAGATGTCAGGTGGCTGTGCTGAATTAGGTTATTACTAAGCAATAACTGAAGCCGGCATAAAGATAACAACAATTAAAAGCATCACTCCAAGCATATTTTGCACATTTTATTGTTTAGCTTTCAATTTGTTACCTTCAAATGGTCTTAATATGTACAAATCACATGTGTTTGTGGCGCTATTTTCCTGGGGACTACCATATTTTCAACTATAGCTGCCCAAATGTCAGATTTAATACATGGACCATAAAATAATAGCCTATTGCTTTGCAAGCCTTAACATCTGGTGCTCTTGTCACTGGAAGTTGACAACTTAACATTTTTTGGCATACGATTGTTAATGAGGACTAAGAATTGTTGGAACTCTATGATGAAATTCAAAGTGAGAAATGAAAAGTGATTTCCACTAGCGCTAACATTATCAGGAAACCTCCCTAAAATGTCCCCTGGGCTCTGGTCAATGTATGCGTGCTGCCACGTAATACAATTTTGTATCATTTTGGAATGTGCTGAAATGTTGAACCCGAATGGATGTATTTGGCTGAGAGTTGACACAGTTTTGTTCTGCACATATAAATAAGCAAATCCCCGTGATAAAGTAATAAGCTGAAAGTCAGATCTTATGACAGCCTGGAACTTTCATATTCGCCCATTCCAGTTTTAAACGGGGAAAAGCATAGTTTTAGAATGAGGACTGTGATACTGCAGGTGCCAGCCGTCAGTAGAGATATTACACCAGGATCCTGTCTGCTCTGCAAACGTTGGAGACATGTTTAGCAATGGCAAGAAATTCAATCCCAGTACTTTTCACTGAGAAGGGTGGTGAACAGAGGTTATAGAATGCAAAATGAATGGAAGAGTACAATCATGTATGAGATAGACACAAAAGGATCTATCTAAGCGGTGGAGGGAGAATGAAGACCACAGATCAAGTAAGACCTTTTACGGCATAGTAGGAGTGTGCACAGAAATGTTTTAAATTTCTTTTATTGTTTATTTTATTTTATTTCATTTGTTTGACATGAACCAAAAATTGGTGTCTAGTCTGGGCTCACTCCAACCCTTGCCAGACTCCTCAGGATCATCTTATCCCATTGGTGGAGTCTAGATGGGGTAAGAATTGATCCCCTGTCACCCTTACACTGCTACTGCCAGGCTGAGCTGAGGCAGATACACCAGCACAGCAGGAGTGACTGGGGATTACACCTGTCCCTTTAGGACTCTGGGTAATTTGATAAGTTTAGGGAACCGGCAGGGGGGGGGGGGGAACTACCCCAGGGAAGGGTTTTTTGTTTTTTTTAATTTGGTGATGTGGAAATTTTAGTGGGGAGGAGGAAGGGATGACTATTACTACTTTGTATTTTGAAAATGAAACAAAAAAACTAGCAAAATTGTGTTTGCATTCTTTTGTTTCATTTTCAAAAGGAAATGAGAGAGGAAATTTTGCTGATTTTCCTAATTCTTTTCAAACAAAAGCACATCCCTCTGGCTCAGTATGGCAGGCACAAATGGGAACCTGGAAGCAAGGAGCAGGAACCAGGAAAGTAGAGGCAAAGCACTTCTTCAACAGAGTCGACCTATTGCCAAGGTGGCTGGGGAAGCTTTATATACAATAGAAGGTGTGACGTCATCAGGAGGCGCCTCTGCTGGCTTTCCGCCGCTGGCCCTTTAAATAGGAGGCGATTGGCATGTGTGCACCCTAAGGGGAACAGGACCAGAGAATGCAGTATCTTGCTGCATGTGCCGTGCGATGTGCTTTCGGGCCGCGTTGCAGCCTGCTGCCGCGTTCAGGGAAGAAGGCCAGTGTCACGCATCCCCGTGCCTCCTGGGACAGGGGTAAGAGCAGCGATCCACAGGCCCACACTGCAGACCGCTGAGTGCAACAGGTGTTCATCACCAAAAAGACATCCTAAAGAAACAGTCAATTCTTCCAAATCTGAAAGTCTGTTTTTTGGAAATTGAATTGGAGCAAGAAAGTTTTTGGTTTTTTTTATAACTTACAATCGATATTTTGCTCTTATTTTTTAGGGTGCACCGTTTTTGGAAATAAAAAAAAAATACTCCCAAAGCAAGCTGGATCTTGTGCTCCTTCAGTATCACGTTCTGTAGCTTGAGAGGGATGGGAAATAATTACATCGCCTTAAATTCCAGTGCCCAGATTCGGCAATGTTTGTTTGTGTAGAACTATTTTTATTTTCTAGCTGTATTACCCGCTGTGTTTCTATTACTGTGATCGTGTCCTGAAGTTTTAAATTATTCGTCTGTAGGGAGGGGAAGGCAAAGAAAAACATGGAGTTTTCTTGTCTGAACGCCATGCATTTTGCTGTTTGCAGAACTACTGCTTAGTAACCGTTTTGCCAGAGCTGAGCGACGTTGCTTTGTCTCCGGTCTGCCAGGAAAGACCCTGTAGAGAAATCACGTCGTAATTGCCTAGGGTATGACAGGTCATCCTACGCTGCCTCAACATTTTTTCATTTCTACAGACAATGAGCACCGCTGTGTCTGCATCAAGCCACCTGAGTTGATAAACTTAATACCCGTTATTTCTTAATATCTGTCACACTTCTAATGCACAGATTTCTGTACCTGGGTGCATGTGGATATAAATATATATTTGCGATTATGTTTGGCTTGTGTTGATCATAGTACCCTAACCACATGCTTCTAAGCATCTCTCTGAAAGTCCTTATCATTCATAAATCACCATTTCATGTCTGTTGGCCATCTGCAATACATAGTCTTGAATAAAAGCTGTGAATGTGTGTGTGAGAATGAGCATGTATGTGCGTAAGTGGGAATGGTGTTAGAGAGTATGGGCTGGATTTTAATATCTACACCCAATTTTATAACATGCGCACGCGGGTTCTAAAATCCGGGGTCGGTGTGCGCAAGGGGGTGCACTCCTGTGCACCTTGTGTGTGCTGAGCCCTAGGGGAGCCCCGATGGCTTTCCCTGTTCCCTCCACCCCCCACCTTCCCCTCCCTTCCCCTACCTAAACCCCCCCTAACCTTTATTTTGCAAGCTGCGCCTGCCGGCCAAGTGCCGGCACGCAGTCCCTCAGCCTAGCGGCCCTACAGAGGCTTCGGGCCACGCCCCTGCCCCGGACCACACACACCCCACCCCTTTTTTCAAGCCCTGGGACATACGTGCGTCCTGGGGCTTGCGTGCGTCACCAGGCCTATGCAAAATAGGCTCGGCGCACGTAACCCCCCTGCGCGCGTAAGGCTTTTAAAATCTGCCCCTATGTGTGTGCATGAGAGAACCATTTTGTGCACACTCGTTCTCCTTCCCCCACCCCCCATTCTCAAGATGATTGGCAATCAAAAATTCCAAGTGGAATGGGCACAAACATCTGTTTGAAGGCATGGAAACATAGGGGTAGATTTTAAAAACTGCGCCCGCGCGTACTTTTGTTCACGCGACTGGTGCAAACAAAAGTACGCCGAATTTTAATAGATACGCACGTAGCCACACGTATCTTTTAAAATCCGGGGTCGGCGAGCGCAAGGCTGCGCGTGTCGAGCCGCGCAGCCTGCCTCCGTTCCCTCCGAGGCCGCTCCGAAATCGGAGCGGCCTCGGAGGGAACTTTCCTTCCATCCCCCCACACCTTCCCCTCCCTAACCCCCCCCCCCACCACCTTTGTTGGTAAAGTTACGCCTGGCGCGATTCCCCGGCCCGGGAGCAGTTTCGGAGGGCTTGGCCCCGCTCCCGAAACACCCCTGGGCCGGAACCATGCCCGCGGCCCCGCCCCGGATGACGTGCCGCTGCGACACGCCCCCCGACATGCCCCCCCAGGAAAGACCCGGGGCTTGCGCGCGTTGCCGAGCCTATTCAACATAGGCTCGGCATGCACAGGGGGAGCTTGGGCCAGGTTTTCGGGGGGTACGCGCGTACCCCTTTGAAAATCTGCCCCATAGTTGGGAGTAGTCCAGACTCCAGGGAGTGTGTGTTCTGCTACTGAAGAGGTTCTGCCTCCAGAAGAGAAGTAGCAGGAGTTTCTCTGAAAACTCAGATCAAAAGAATTCTCTGAGGAGAAATTGCCAGAAAGGGAAGGATCTTGTTTGTGCATGGACACTGCCATGCAGAGTGGTCAGAGGAAGAGGAGAAATCCCCAGCTCGATTCAGGTACCCACAAAGGGAGCCCATATCCTGACAGGGGAACTGGGAGTCAGAGGTGTAGGGCTGGCTGCTGAATTATATGTGTTTATGTGGTTTATGGTTATGACTGTTTGGATGTGTTTCTGCTATGAACTTTACCAGATGAAGGGGTACATTTTGCCAGATTATTACCATTTCACATATACCTCTGTAAATGTACTATTTTTGGAACAGCCTCAACTGTTGTGGCTGTGTGGCTTGAACCCTTTCCTGGAGGCACACCTAACCAGTTAGGTTTTCAGGATATCTGTAATGTATGCATGAGATAGATTGGCGTACATTAGAGACCCCCTCCCTCCATGCATGCAAATCTGTCTCATGCATATTCATTCCTGGAAAACTGACTGGATAGGTATGCCTCCATGAGAGGGTTAGGGAAACAAAACAATCAGTGAAAAATGACTTTTCTCCTGTTTGTTATAACATTCTGCCACTGATTTTTTTTTCTTCTGTTATAACACTGAAATTCCCAGGAAATATAAAATAAAAACTGAAAATGCCAGTCCCTAGAAACATTTCACTGGAGGTAAAGCAGAGTTGCTTATCTATAACAGGTGTTCTCCAAAGACAGCAGGCTGTTAGTCCTCACACATGGGTGACATCAGATGGAGCTCCGATACAGAAAACATTTATTTATTTATTTATTTATTTAGCATTTTTCTATACCGACCTTCAAAGTTAAATACCTTATCAGGTCGGTTTACATCGAACAGGGACGTAAACAGTAAAACATAAACAACTTATTATAATCAGGAGAAACAAAGTTACATTTAACAAGGACTGCAAAACTTGGAAGCTTAAACAGCTGGAAAGAAGGCGTAAGAGGGTAGTAAGTTAAGAAACTAAGATCTAAAAGTCCGTGCTAGTGCTAGTTGAGCTATTATGATAATACTGGTGCTTGTCATGTCAAAGTCTTTAGAATTTTGTCATGTCATGTCAAAGTCTTTAGAATTTTGTCATGTCATGTCAAAGTCTTTAGAATTTCATGTCATGTCAAAGTCTTTAGAATTTAGAATGTCATGTCAAAGTCTTTAGAATTTTGACTAGGCACACTGAGCATGCCCAGCATGCCCTATAACTCTGGGTCCCTTTCCAGTCATGCAACATAAAATTATAATTAAAATAAAAATAGGAGAAACCCAACTCCACAGCGTGGCAGGCGGGTTTCGTGAGGACTAAATCCTGCTGTTCTCGGAGAACATCTGTTACAGGTAAGCAACTCTGCTTTGTCTGAGGACAAGCAGGATGGTTGTCCTCACACTGGGGTGAATCCCTAGCTACAGTCTACTCCACAAAATAAAGGGGGACCAACAGACACCAAGTAGGTGCCAACGGGCACAACAAAAACAGTGCTGTTGGTAACAGAGGGGGAGATAGCCTCAACCCAAACAGTGGGCCCTAGGTGGTAGAGTTGGGTTCTATACCTCAAACAGGTTCTGAAGAACAGACTGGTCAAACCGATTGTTGCGTCGCCATCCATATCCAGATAGAAATGAGATTTGAATGTGTGGAGAAAACTCCACGTCGCAGCCTTGCAGATCTCCTCCATGGGAACTGCTTGCAAGTTGGCCATTGACACTGCCATGGCTCTGACAGAATGAGCCTTGACATGACCCCCAAGATGCAGTCCCACCTGGACATAACAGAAGGACATGCAATCTGCTAGCCAATGGATAGTGTGTGTTTGGCAACAGCAATGCCCAACCTATTCCTATCAAAAGAAATAAAAAGTTAGTTGGACTGTCTATGGGCTTCTGTCTGCTCTAGTTAGAAGGCTAAGGCTCACTTGCAGTCCAAACTGTGCAGTGCTCTTTCGCCTTGATGCGAATGGGGCCTGAGAAAGAAAGTTGGCAGGACGATACACTGGTTAAGATGGAAGTCAGTCACAGCTTTAGGCAGAAACGTAGGGTGCATGCACAAAACCAACCCTGTCATGATAAAACTTAGTATAAGGTGGATAAGTCACTAAGGCCTGGAGCTTGCTGACACTGCGTGCTGACGTGACTGCTCCCAAAAATATGATCTTCCAGGTCAGGTACTTCAGGTCACAGGTGCACAGCAGCTTAAAAAAGGAGTTTTCATCAGCTGAGCTAACACCACGTTGAGGTCCCAAGACACAGAGGGAGGCCTTAGGGGAGGCTTCAATTAAAGCAGGCCCCACATGAAACATACAACTATAGGCTGTACAGAGATGGGCGTACCATGTACACCTTGGTGGTATGCGCCAATTGCACTGAGATGTACTCTAACGGAGTTGGTCTTTAAGCCAGCTTCCAATAGGTGTAGATTGGGCTTACCAAACTGTGGGTCGTGACCCCAAATGGGGTCATACATCCTTCAGTTGGGGGTCACAAGTGCCTCAAGTGACAGCACTCTTTAGGTGCCAGCAGAGTAGCATTAGTAGTGGAAGTCAGCATGGGGCTTGAAAATAAGCACACACTCAGGCTGTGAATTGGCACAGCCCTTGCATGAGTTTCTGTAGTTGCAGGAACCCCTGCCCAAGGAGGGATCAGGGCTGCTGCAGGGCCTGATGTGATCCGCATGCGGCAACAGCTTGGGACCAGCCATGAAAGAAGGGGAGGGATGTGTGTATGGCCAGTGGAGATTTTCACTGCCGCACTCCCCTCACCAACCACTGAACCTAACCAAGAGAAAAATGTTGCCCCTGTCATCAGCCTGCTCTCTCTTCCTACTGTTATCATCCACCTTTTGCACAGAGTCCAAAGGAAAATGTTATCATTGACTCTGGCCGGTGAGATATTTGGAAGAGGGGCTATTTGAAGAAAGGGATGAGAGGCAAGAGGGTATTTTGTATTGGATAAGGTGGGGAGGGATTACTTCTGGAGAGTGAGAGAGAAGGAATGACAGAAGATCAACTGAGGAATGGAAAAAGAATGAAGATGTGAATAAAGGGTTGGAGGGAGGAGATAAAGCTGAGAGGGAGGAGGCAATGGGAGATGGCGTGAGAGGGAGCAGATGACAGAGAATCAACTGGGAGATGTGAAAAGGACTGGAGGAGTTGAGAGAGAAGGGGTGGGCTGGGGAGTGAGAGATACAGAGATTGAGAAAGGGGAGGAGGGTAAGAGAGGGCATTAGATGGAGTACAGGAAGGGTGAGAAGGAGTAATTAATGGAGGGGAACTGCATCACCGCTAGTTTGTTTTGGTCATCCTCTGGGCATACTTGGGAACTCTCTGGATTTGACCTGGAGACTCTGGAATTCTGCATGAATTGCCGAGTCTCCGGGCCAACACCCGATAACTCCGGGTGTCCTGCTGCAGAAGGCCAGAAGAAAAAGAGTCTGGAGCAGCACAGGCTCAAGGAAGGAGTATCTGCACCTGTGCCGCAGGAAAATGTGAAAAGTGAGATGAGCAGGAGCATTGCCCTCCCCCATGGGAATCAAGAAACTGCAGATGCAGGAGGAGGAGCAACAACGTCGTGGGGCCGCACGCTGAAAATAAAACAAGGGCAGAGCAGCCTGACACTGCAGGAGGAGGAGGAAGTGGAACACATGTCCTGCAGGCCTGGGGAAAAAGGAGGCTCCTGTGGCTAATAATCGAGGAGAGAAGAGAGATTGAAAGTGCATATGCGTGTGGAAGAGGGAGAGAAGTAAATGAGTGTGTGTGTGTGAGTGTATGCATTTATGGGCATTTGTGGAAAAGGGAGAGGAGTGAGTTTGTGTGTGTGTATGTGTGTGTAAAACAGGAATGAGTGCATGTATGTGTGTAGAAGGAGAAGTGAGTGAGTGTGTATGTATGTGTTTAGAAGAGTGTGTGTGTGTGTAAAATGGAGAGGAGTGAGTGCATGTGTATCTGAATGCTTGTATGTGTGTGGAACAAGGAGAGAAGTGAGTGTGCATATGTGTGTGGGCAAGGGAAAGAAATGAATGAAAATGTGAGAATGAGCATGTATGTGAGTGAGTGAACATGTGAGTGTGCTAATGTGTGAGAGAGAGTTGTGCGCATGCTGCTATCGCCTCTCCCCCCCGACCCTCGACAATCTCAGGGGGACAGGAAATCAAAAGTTCCCAGGTACGCCTCTGGGGGGGGGGGGGGTCATATGAATTTTCAAGTTCCAGGATTGGGGTCACTTTGGATAAAAGTTTGGGGTGCCCTGGAGTATCAAGCAGTTTTTATGTGGGGCAGGAGAACAGATCTAGGGCCTTCTGCTCACACCACATGGAAAACCTCCTCCACTTCAGTCCATAGGACTTTCTAGTGGAAGGCTTTCTAGAAGCCACCAGGACCAGAGACACATCCTCTGAAAGATCAAGTAGCTGCAGGATTAACCTCTCAACATCCGTGCTGTGAGTGACGGCCTGGAGGTTGGGATGAGATCTGGGGAAGTCCCCAGACTGATCGGTCTCCAGATGGAAAACTCCTGTAGGAGTGGAGTGGAAATCAGACCTATCTCAGCCAATGAGGGGCTATGAAGATCATATTCTGAAGGAACTAAAAAATGAAATTTCAGACCTATTAGTAAAAATTTGTAACTTATCATTAAAATCATCCATTGTACCTGAAGACTGGAGGATAGCAAATGTAACCCCAATATTTAAAAAGGGCTCCAGGGGCGATCCGGGAAACTACAGACCGGTTAGCCTGACTTCAGTGCCAGGAAAAATAGTGGAAAGTGTTCTAAACATCAAAATCACAGAACATATAGAAAGACATGGTTTAATGGAACAAAGTCAGCATGGCTTTACCCAGGGCAAGTCTTGCCTCACAAATCTGCTTCACTTTTTTGAAGGAGTTAATAAACATGTGGATAAAGGTGAACCGGTAGATATAGTATACTTGGATTTTCAGAAGGCGTTTGACAAAGTTCCTCATGAGAGGCTTCTAGGAAAAGTAAAAAGTCATGGGATAGGTGGCGATGTCCTTTCGTGGATTGCAAACTGGCTAAAAGACAGGAAACAGAGAGTAGGATTAAATGGGCAATTTTCTCAGTGGAAGGGAGTGGACAGTGGAGTGCCTCAGGGATCTGTATTGGGACCCTTACTGTTCAATATATTTATAAATGATCTGGAAAGAAATACGACGAGTGAGATAATCAAATTTGCAGATGACACAAAATTGTGCAGAGTAGTTAAATCACAAGCAGATTGTGATAAATTGCAGGAAGACCTTGTGAGACTGGAAAATTGGGCATCCAAATGGCAGATGAAATTTAATGTGGAAAAGTGCAAGGTGATGCATATAGGGAAAAATAACCCATGCTATAATTACACGATGTTGGGTTCCATATTAGGTGCTACAACCCAAGAAAGAGATCTAGGTGTCATAGTGGATAACACATTGAAATCGTCGGTTCAGTGTGCTGCGGCAGTCAAAAAAGCAAACAGAATGTTGGGAATTATTAGAAAAGGAATGATGAATAAAACGGAAAATGTCATAATGCCTCTGTATCGCTCCATGGTGAGACCGCACCTTGAATACTGTGTACAATTCTGGTCGCCGCATCTCAAAAAAGATATAATTGCGATGGAGAAGGTACAGAGAAGGGCTACCAAAATGATAAGGGGAATGGAACAACTCCCCTATGAGGAAAGACTAAAGAGATTAGGACTTTTCAGCTTGGAGAAGAGACGACTGAGGGGGGATATGATAGAGGTGTTTAAAATCATGAGAGGTCTAGAACGGGTAGATGTGAATCGGTTATTTACTCTTTCAGATAGTAGAAGGACTAGGGGACACTCCATGAAGTTAGCATGGGGCACATTTAAAACTAATCGGAGAAAGTTCTTTTTTACTCAACGCACAATTAAACTCTGGAATTTGTTGCCAGAGAATGTGGTTCGTGCAGGTAGTATAGCTGTGTTTAAAAAAGGATTGGATAAGTTCTTGGAGGAGAAGTCCATTACCTGCTATTAGGTTCACTTAGAGAATAGCCACTGCCATTAGCAATGGTTACATGGAATAGACTTAGTTTTTGGGTACTTGCCAGGTTCTTATGGCCTGGATTGGCCACTGTTGGAAACAGGATGCTGGGCTTGATGGACCCTTGGTCTGACCCAGTATGGCATTTTCTTATGTTCTTATATTACCCCTGTCCTCGTGAAGCATCAAGAGAGACTTCACCACTAAGGGAATCGGAGGATACGCATTTAGAAGACCCTTGCTGCAATGATGTGCAAGGGCATCTGAGCCTGTTTTGCCGTCTGACCTGAACATGGAGCAGAACAGAGGCACCTTCCTTTTTCATGGGGATGCGAACAGATCTACATCCGGGCTCCCTCAGAGGTGAAATATCTGATTTGTTACCCCTTGGTCCAGGGGCCACTTGTGGAGTCTGAAGGCTCGACTCAGCTTGTCTGCTCTCCACATTCTCCGTCCTGGCTAGGAACATGGCCCTGAGCACCATCCCATGGGACAGGAACTGAGACCAGATCTTGACTGTTTCCTGACACAGGAGGTACGATCTTGTGCCTGCCTGCTTGTTGACATACCACATGGCTACCTGGTTGTCCGTTTGGATTAGGACAACTTTGTTGGACAGAGATTTCTGAAAGCCGATAGCGTGTACCTGATCGCCCAAAGCTCAAGGAAGTTGATTTGACAAGAGCATTCCTGAGTCGACCAAAGACCTTGGATGCTGAGCCCATATATATGAGCTCCCCACCCAGGATGGATGTATCTGTGGTTAGTACAATTTGCGTAGGGAGACTTCGAAAAGAGATCCCCCGTTCCAGATTTGAAAGTATCTGCCATCAGGACAATGACTGCCAGAGAGACAGGGTAACTCGGATGCAGTCCTGGAGACACTGAGTGGCCTGACACCACTGCGACCTCAGGGACCATTGGGCTCTGCGCATGTGTAAATGTGCCAAGGGATAACATGGACAGCTGTGGCCTTATGGCTCAACAGCCTCAACAAGTGCCAGGCTGACACCTGTTGGCTCTGTTGAATCTCTGCCACGATGGTCATCAAGGTGACGGACCTCTGGTGAGGCAGGAAGGCCTTGGCCTGAGCCTTGTCTAGCAGGGCTCCTTTGAAGTCCAATTGAAGTGACAGGCTGAAATGGGACTTTGGGTAGTTGAGAACGAACCCTACTGACTCCAAAACCCGGATGGTCAAACGCACAGACCTGACGGCCCTTGCCTGAGATGTATTCTTGACCAGCCAGATACAGGAAAACATATACTCCCAGCCTGCGGATGTGCGCCGCCACCACGGCCAGGCATTTTTTGAAGACCAATGGGGCTGAAGTGAGCCTGAAAGGCATCACCTAGTACTGGAAGTGCCACCACAAATCGAAGATGCTTCTTGTGACCGGGGAAGATCTCTATATGAGTGAATGCATCCTTTAGGTTGAGGGAACATAGCTAGTACCCTTTTTGCTAAAGAGGGATGAAGGAGCCCAGGGAAACCATCTTGAACTTTTGTTTTCTTAGAAACTTGTTCAAGGCCCTTAGGTCTAGAATGGGATGTAGTCTTTCTGTTCTCTTTGGAATCAGGAACTACCTGGCGTAGAATCCCCGCTCTCTTTGCCCTAGTGGTACAGGCTTGACTGCGCTGAAAGTTAAGAGAGAGGAGAGCTCCGTGTAGTACCTCTTGATACTCTACCAGCCCCCAAGATGGGCATGGAGGGCAATTTGGTGGGATATTGAGTAGATTCAGTTGGTACTCTTGATGGACACTAGACAGAACCCACTGGTTCGAGGTTATACTGGGCCACTGGTTCGCAAAGAACCACAGCCTATCCCCGCCTGGTGGTTTCATTGTCTATGACCCAGTCAAAACCCCCTACCTGGAGTTGACTGAGGAGTCAGCTGGGGCTTAGGGGCTCTCTGCTGCCTAGGATGGCCATAGGAATCCTGATAGTGTTGACGGGAGTGAGGAAGCGGAGGTTAGTGCTTCCTTTGGTGAAAGAAAGACTTCCTTGGCCCCAATCTCACTGGCCTCCGAGTTCTCAGGCAGATTTTCTTCACTCCTCTGGAGGAGAAGGGTCTGAAAGGAGACCCTCTGAGCCCTTGGAGGAGGACTCTGAAACGTCATGCCCACATGGGTCATAGGGTTCCTCATCCTCACTGGAAGTGACAGGGGATGGGTCCCTAGGTGCTCAGCCTTCATCCAGTGGTGCAGGCACTGGTAGAACTGGACAGGGGGTGGCAGGCCTCGGCATCTCTGCTGGCCTTGATGAAGCTTCCTCCTCAGAGGAACCGATGACAACTACTATATTGGAAGAGGGAGGCTTTGGTGTCCCCAGGGGGCCGATGCTGTCCCAGGAACCGGTTGGTAAAGCACCAATGAGCACGTTGAGCTTCTCCAGAAGTGGTACATGGATGGGCAGCACCGGGTTCGGTGACATCTGTGCCACAGGTCTGAAGTGCTGCAGTGCTCAGTCCACTGCTATCTGGACTCAGCACGCCAGCTCCTCCTTGAATATTGCCGATTCCAATTTCAACTGGGAGGAAGCAGGGGGTTGCTAGATCCTCTTTGGACCCTCGAGGTGAATCGGTGATTGGCATCAGGACCGGTGGAGACTAGTAACAATGGAGGATCGACACTCCTTGCTGCTTTGGTGGCATCATGGCAAAAACTGGTGCATCCCCATGCCTGGCACCAGACATTGATGGGGACCGGTGCCGATGCTTCTTTGGCTTCCCTCAGTGCTCAGCCCAGTCCTTCCCTGAGGCCAATGATGAGGAACCCAAAGTCCTTGGCCTGAAGGGGATCAACAATGGTGAGTCTCCATTGCCCCTGTCGGCTGACAGCATCAACATAACCGATCGTCCCGTCAATGTCGATGGCTCGGTGTCCATCGGTGCAGCTCCTTGGTCCTTCGATGCTGCTGCCAATACCGATGGCTCGGACTTCTTCAACTCGAAGAGCTGTTCCATCTTGTTGAGTTGAAGCTGATGTCCCTTCAGGGTTATCTGGGCACATAAGTGGCAACACCGGATGTCATGAGATGTCCCCAGGCAGAGGACATATATCTCATGTGGATTCAGGATGGACATGGTCCTTGGGCACAGGGGGCATCGCCAAAAACTGGATGTGGCCATAACAGATGAAACAAAAGGGGCTTGAACCAAAAACGATGGTGGCAGAGCAGCGATGGCAGGCTGGCATTGATGTACCACCGCCACGGGTAATCGACCATGAAAGGAAACTTACCTGAATCACTGAAAATCCTGATTAGGGGACACTATGGGAGGGCACTGAGAGGGACCCAGCAACAGAATGAGGAAAAATCTGCGAAAAGCATGAGAAAAACCAAAGTTTTCCACAAGGCGAAAAAATAGCCAAAGTGATGTCACTCACACCTCGAGGCTTACAGCTCCATGGAAAAAGAAAGATGAGAGGGACCTCGTGTGGTATAGGGCATGCTGGGCATGCTCAGTGTGCCTAGTCAAAAGCACACTGATTGTCTATCCTACTTGTCCTCGGAGAAAAGGGAGGTCTAGTACATGGTTTTCACCCCCTCCCCCCCCCCCCACCCCCAATCTCTCATCACTCACTTGGATTTCTAGTAAGACTTAATTAAATAATTTAGCAAGGAAATTTGCCTATGCACTTCTTCCTTGTGAGAAGGTCTGAACTGGTAAGACAGCTTGAGCTATACATATTGCTTTGGGGATATATTTCTGCATAAGTAGAATCCTCTTAGTTAAGACTGTCATGGGTTGGTGGATCATATCTGTTGGTTTGTACCAGTTAAAATAAGATAATTAAATATGCATCTTCTTTGACAGAGCTATTACGTACTAATAACCTGTAAAGATATAATTACATATGAGTTGAATGATCTTTGGCCAACTTTCAAAAAATTTTCTATTCCTTCCTCATCCACTCTGCTCCAGAAAAGTGACTAGGTTTGCCTGGGACTACATCTCAAAATTTTTCTAAATGTTAGTAAACTTATTGCTTTCTAAGGGGGTCATTTATCAAAGTGCTATATGTTGTTTTTGCATGCGTTAAGGCCTTTAACACATGCGAAAGCACCATAACGTTTGGTGCGATGCAAATGAGAAAAAGGGGAGGATATTTTGGCCAAGTGGGCTGGGCATAAAGCTGTGTGATGGGGTTTTATTGCAGTTGTGATATTTTAAGCTCCTGGAGAGCCAGCCAAGCTATGAGAGAGAGAGAGAGACTAGCCATAATGCCCTCACACTAGATAGGTATTTATATCTCTACGGGAGGCCCACCTAGTAACTCGAGGTGAGGTTTAAGTATTAGTGTAGGGGTTAGGTGCCACTTTGACATTCAAAGTGAGATGTATGAACAGAAGAGTGAGGAAACTCACCCAAAGATGAGATTTGTGCAATGTTCTCTCAACCTAGCTTGATGGACGCTCTACCTGGGTAACATCAAGGTAGGTTGAGAGAACATTGCACAAATCTCATCTTTGAGTGAGTTTCCTCACTCTGAAGGTCATCAAATCTTCACAAGAGAGCACTATTCTGTTCGTACGTCTCACTTTGAATGTCAAAGTGGCCCCAAACCTTTACACTAATACCTAAACCTCACCTGGAGTGAATAGGTGGGCCTCCCATAGAGATATAAATACCTATCTAGTGTGAGGGCATTATGGCTAGGCTCTCTCTCTCTCCATCAATTCTGGCACTTATCACAAAGTGCAAAAACGTTATTGCAATTTGCACTAAGATAGCACTTCACATAGGTATTAGCGCAAATTGCGATAAACTGCCTATTACCATAAAACACACCCCTTTTCCTGCGATATTTAGTGTATTTTGATAAATCCAGGCCTAAGTTAGGAAGTTGAGTTGCTTCTGGTAGATGACTGAAATGCTGATGTTAGCTTTTAATCATCAAATTCCAATATTGTTAATTATTTTATTAACCTACATCTGTTGGCAAAAAAAAAAAGCCTTGAAACTAATGTGAATATCTTCATCGTGATCTTGATCAGCAGCAATGACTTGAGCAACAGGGAGTGGATCTCTACCTTGACCTTCTGAAAAAACGAATTACAAATTTATAATCATATTCTCCCTATTAGGTTCTTCCGAGTTCTTCCAAGTTATCTGGATTGCGCACTGTTGGATGGACGTTGCTGGGCTCAATGGACCATTGGTCTGACCCAGCATGACATATCTGATATTCCAATGCTATGCTCTTAACATAACTGTCAGACTTGGAAGGAAAAAAAATATATCGTAGGAGTAGAAGCATTAGAAGATGACTGCAGATGGAGCCAGTAAGGCCTATCTCATCTGCCCAGTCTTCATTCTTCTTCAATGCCACAGATCTTATTTGATCTCTAGTTTTAGCTCTCAGTTCTCCAACCATTAAGGAACCTGTCTGCTTGTCCCATGCTTTCTTGAATACTGTTTTGCATGTGCTATCTCCAGTGAGGAGGCTATTCATCTACCATCTTTTCTGAGAAGGAATACTTCCTTGGCTTGCTCTTGAGACTGGCTATATAGCATGACCCCCGTTCTATCTATATGCTATACAGTAATTGCATCCTGCCTGCTGAACGAGCCATTTGAATTGGTCTCCACGGCGAGGATATATCTGTATGTATTCCAGTGCACGTAATGGCCTTAGTTTTCATTTGGGTAACGTTTCCCATAAAAACAATGTCTAATTAGGACATCATTAGAAAGCCTTATCACATTAATTTTATGGCAAAAATCGACTGAACTCAAATATGTATTCCCCTTTTAATTAATATTGCAGACAATTAAGGGATCTCTGAGATGCTGCTGTTAATTGGAACATGACACACAGGACTTCAGCGAGGATACAGCACCCGTTGATTGCTTTTGCAATTTTCTCAGTTTTAACACTGGGATTGCAGAATTTTCACCACATGCAGGTATGATTGATTTTCTATGGTTAAGCAAACCACCATGAATGCCTCTTGATTTCAAGAGATGCTTTAAGCTTTGTCTTATGATTTGTTTCTTTTCGAGGAATTGAATCCTAATGTCATAGCTGAACTCTATTTAGCTGCATTCCTTCTGTGCATTTCAAGTTTACCTTCCTGCCTGTCTTTTATACTGCAGGCCTTAATTGCATTCAGGGCGGGGGGAGGGGGGGGCATTCAGCTCCTGTCTTCAAGAGCCACCCCCAGGTCTAGTTTTCAGGATTACAATGAACTTTCTTCAGGTATAGTTGCATGCAGTGGAGATAGTGTATGCAGATATATCCAACGTGCGTTTGCTGTGGATATCCTGAAAAGCCAGACCAGACTGGAGGCTGGACATCCCTGCCACAAATGGCTCTAGTTTTCAGGCTATTTCAATGAATATGCATGATTTAAATTTGCATGCGTTGCCTGCATTGTAGGCAAATACCTCATGCAAATACATTATGGATATCCTGAAAACCAGGCCTGTTTGTGGCTTTTGAGGGGCCAGGCTTCAGGTGATCAGGGAAAGCTGAGTTAGCCCTTTTTTATTTGATTTATTTACCTTTACTTATCTCCTGTATGAGCCACTTGAGGTGATTTACGAAATACCATTACAATATACAGATACAAACATCGCAATCACCATACATCCACTGAAATTTTATAGGGCAAAAAGCCTATCCCCCAAAAATAAAATACCCTCCCCCACACACACACATGCACAGCACTCCCCCACCCTCTTCCAATAGAACAGCAGTACAATAAAAAATATATTTATATAGTGCCAGTTCTTGAAGACAGAAGGAGGTCCTTCAGAGAGAGGGTACAAAATATAGTGCAGGGTCTGCACCTAAAGCACTAGGAGACAAGACTTCAAGCCCTATCGAGCTGACCCCATTTATTCATTATCTTAATTATACTGGATTATGCTACTTTTTTTTTTTTTTAATGGTTTCTAACCTATATGTGTTTGAAGCTCCAATTATGTTTGTTACTGTAAACAATCAAGAGTTGGTAATTGAGAGAGTATTCTTATCTTAAATGAAGAAATATATGGCATTCCTTTATAAGAGCAGAGTTTGTATAGGCTATGTATGTTTGTTAGTGATATGATAACAGTACTCTGGTAGCCTTAACCCCAAAAACCCGCCACAGCCTATTCCATAAAGATTTTTTTTTGTTTATTTAATCCATAGGCAGGGAATTCTGGCAGAGTCAGACTGATTTAAAAAAAAAAGCCTCCTTGTTTACTTAGGTCATTCAACGTTCATCGTTTTCCGACACATGACCACCTAAGTGGAACATCCACACATTTTTAAAACAGAGACCCATCCTGTCATGTAATTATGGTTGAAGCATTCTTCTTCCAAAGGTTAATAAGAGAGATGTAGGTGTACGAGGGCACTCAAGAGCTGCCACAATCTGGTAATTGACCTTATTGATGTGTTGCGTGCCCTAAGCTTCACCTTGGGCTGTCTGACTGCTCGCCATAGTCAATTATCTTATAATGAGGACTGCTTTGGAAGATCTTATATCTTAAATATTGTCCTCCTTCCAATCTTTTTTTTTTTTTAATGAATATGCATTTCTGACCATTTAGAATAAGAAAATGTAGTAGTATTGCAAAGCAACATAAAATGCCATAATCTAAACAACTTTAAAAAATGTCATATTCTGTCTTGCTTTAATGTAACGATATGCATATTATACACATGTATGTTTAATTTTACATTTATGCAATATGGAAGATTTCTGGTTGGCCTTCAGTTATTTAACGGAGAGATGATTAAAGTGATGACTGCACATGGTTGATTTGATTGAATTACTGGTACTGTCATACCTTTTCCCTTGGCCAATTACGGCTAAATCAGGGGTGATTTCAAATCAAGGGAATAAATGTGTGCCTGGTTACGGATCTGCATACAATGGAGGCAGTTGTATCGCACACATCTTCGAGGTGGATATCCTGAAAGCCAGATGGACGAGGCAGGTCCTGAGGACCTAGCTGAGATCCTCTCTTATAGATGGATGCACGTTGACTTGCGGAGAGATTATTTTGGCTGTTCTAAGGTGTGCTCGGCAATGGTTTTTGGATTTTGGTGTTGTGTTTGATACTGGCAACTCGAGTATCAACCATGAGAAACTGTAGCATGTTAATGGGCAGCACACTGAATACTCCTTCATGCAAGTTCATGTTCCTAGCCTAGAGGAGATGTAATGATGCCTTCAGAAGTGCCCAGGCTGTGCTGTCAGGTTCAAGATTCAGTTTTACAAGCACTCTCAGTAATTCTTTTTATTGTGTCAAATTTGTAAACTGTTGAGATGGATTCGTCCACACTATGGTATATAAAAAGTTTAAATAAACAAATAAATAAATAATTCAGAATTCTGCTGTCCATCTGCCCACTCCACTCCACATCTCTTCTGTCTAAACTACACTGAATCTCAATGAATTATCTAAGCCAGTTCCAACTTCTCTGCCTCTGTTTCAGAGTTATTCATGGTTTTGCTCTCACTTGGCATCTGTCAAAGGATTCTCTGATACATATTGTAGGTGTAAATGTAAATCTATGTACATAATTTAGTAAGTTATAACAGGAGGAATATTATGGTAAGTTTCTGACTTACACGGTAATGCAATACCTAGGCTACAACTTCTGGAAGAATTTTATAAACATTACACAACACCTTTTGTGTCATTAGGGTTTATTTGCTTAACATCTGTTGCATGCTGCTGGGTAGAAATTTGATTTGGTCTGTGGGGATGGGATAATATTTCTTCTGTTAATATTAGTCCCTTAGCAGAGAGATTTATCACTATTTGCCACTATAAATCAGGTTCTATTACAGAAAGTGGTGGTGGTAATACTCATAAATTAATCACAGGCAGAAGAGATAAATCTTACATTTTGTGTATTTCTCTACCGCATTTTTAAAGTTGGCAGTAAATGTCAAATAAGACATCAAACTCATAAGAATGCAATAAATTTCAATCATGCCTCCTACAGTTTAACTAATGCACTCAGATGTCTTTGAATAACTTTTATACATTTAAACTCCTGGGTAGAGGGAGAATGGAAGCTTATAGTAATGAAAAAGAGAAGATGGTATGGATTTCAGTGACAAGCATTTGTATATTGCATACCTATGTATGCAGTGCTGTACAGAGGTGTGTAATGAAGAGTCCCTGCTCCTTGTAGCTTACAGTCTAGTCAAGACGGAGTAACAGGATGCACATTGCAAAACAAACTTTCATATGGAGAAAGGGTGGGGCGAAAAGGTCTATGTGGAAGGGAGAGTATTGCATTGTAGGACAGGCCACTATGACTGTCTGAGGAAGGAGATGTGGGGAATAACAATGTCCTGCATGATGGACAGAGGCAACTGACCCTGTCTAGACTCCTCACCATTATGAGAACTAGGGATGTGCTTTCATTTGAAAAGAAACTTCCTGTTTTATTTTCTCTGGGGAGCAAAATGAAAACAAATGATTATTTTTGTTTTCAAATGGCTACTACCACCTAAGCCCCTAACCAATGTCCTTGCCCTGGGATCCCCTGCCGACTCCCTTCCCCAACCACTTACCCCCATCTGTGGGTCTAAAGGGCAGGATCAATTCCCCAGTCACTCCTACCCTCCTGGGTCTCCTTTACAAAATGGCACCAGTGGGCCCTGAAGGCAGCCCCACTTTGTTGGGTGGAAGTAGGTCTCTCCAGTGATAGCTCTCTGTACCACAAAACCGTGCCTGCCTCGGGGGCCTGTTGGCACAGTTTTGAAAGAACTGAAAGGACAGGACTGGCTGAGAATTGCTGCTGCCCCCTAGACCTGCAGTTGGGGAGAAGACTGGGGGGGGAGGCAGTGTGGACCCGACATTTTTTTTCATTTTTTTGTCTCCCTCCCCCAAAATAAACAAAACGAAAAAGCAAAACTGAAAAAGGTTCAGTGCACGTTTCTAATGAGAACTGCTGCGCTGATCCTTTATTGGAACCTCCTGCAAGCAGCTATGAACTGCACTTGGAGAAAGGGGTAAAAACATAAGCATCCGTCAACCTTTCCGTCACCAGCAATGGGAAATCCACTGCTGCTGTAAAGAAGCAGTCAGCAGAGCTGTGAATGTCTTGGGGATACCTCGATACATTTAACTAATACTTAATGAGCCACTTTTTCTTACTAAGGCAAATCATAGTGACGTACAATAAAACATTACAATGTGCATAAAATAAAAGAAAACAGAAAAGTACAATAAAACAGGTTGTGTACATGCAATTCAATACATAATGAAAAAAAACAAACTAATTTTTACCTCACCTTTCCAAATAATGCTCAAGGTTGGCTTGCAACATTTTTTTTATTTACTATTTTTGCAGTTCAGGTGCAATACATTCCTGCCCCAAAGAGCTTACAGTCTAAGGCCTGATTCATCATTTTGCTATAAATATTGTAAAAATAGTGCTTGTGATTAAACAAAAAAAAAAGGGGTGGTTAGGCTAATTTTTCTGGTACTGCATTGCATAGCTATTTTGCATTGCATTGCCAGATAAATTTATTGCAAGCTGTGTAACTGAACAATTTGGGCTGCTGGGGAGGGGGAGAGAGCGCGAGAAAGAGCCTTTGCTCACACGCGTTAGGGCCCTAACTCCTTTGGATAAATGACCGGGTAAGATTGTACTTGCAAAGCAATGGGAGATAAAGTGGCTTGTCCAAAATCTCAGAGGGGGGAGAGGGATTTGAACCCTGCTTTCCCTGTTTCTCAGTCCATTTTGCTCTAACAGCTCCTAGGCTACTCTTCCTCCCTGTCATAAAAAAATAATATTTACTGATCCTTGTGAAATTTTGCTGTATTTAAGCATTGGAAAAGCAATTTCACAGAGCCTTTTCTCATGCCATCACGTTTGTAAACTCTCCATAGAAATGTTCCTGTACTTCGGATTTAGTCAGCAGCGACTGTCCCTCCAATGGCTTTTGTTAAATGTTTTGAGTATCTCAAATTTGGAGCACAAACACAAAGCTATCTGAGAGCCAGTTCACTTCAAGTAGACACCTCATGAACACTGTTTTCCTTTATGGTCCATTAGTCTTGGCCCTTCTGCTGTACGACCTGCGTTCAAAATCTTTCCACAGGTCTAACATTTAAATAATTATTTCCATAATGCTTAATCAACAGCTGCTATGCTCGGTATGCTTTTTACATTATCATTTTTGAGTGATAGATAATTATTAAATCTGTGAAGTGTAATTCTGGAGCTTACCTAAGGTTTTGAAGTTTTTGTATCCGTTACTGTTTAGAAGGAGGGTTATTCGGCTTTCTAGAGGTCCCCAATCAGATTGGCTGATGCAATATCGCTGCGCATTAAAGGAGCGCTCATGATTGAGCACCCGCTCCCTTAACGCGCGCCGATCCACTTCTCTGGGAAAAATGCAAATGGGCTGCCGCGGTAAAAAGGAGGCGCTTGGGGAAATTGCGTGCCCCCAGCGCTTCCTTGGGAGCGGGCACCTGAGGGATGTGGCTGTCAGCCAGTTAGGAAAATGGATACTCAATTTTAGAGCGTCTGTTTTCCTAACCTGACCGGAGCACACTTTTTTTTTTTTGGGACATTTCTAATTTTTTAGTTCCTCTGACTTAATATTATAGAAACATAGAAATGACGGCAGAAGAAGACCAAATGGCCCATCCAGTCTGCCCAGCAAGCTATGCACATTTTTTTCTCATACTTATCTGTTACTCTTGGCTCTTAGTAACCTTTTGGTTCTATTTCCCTTCCACCCCCACCATTAATGCAGAGAGCAATGTTGGAACTGCATCTATGTGAAATATTTAGCTTAATTAGTTAGGGGTAGTAACCACCGCAATAAGCAAGCTACACCCATGCTTATTTGTTTTCCCAGACTATGTAATTCAGTCCTTTTTGGTTGTTGTCTGTATATAGATCCTCTTTTCTTCATTCCCCCTGCCGTTGAAGCAGAGAGTTATGCTGGACATGCATTGAAAGTGAAACATCAGACTTTCTCCCCTGCTATTGAAGCAGAGAGCCATGCTGCATTTGTGTGAAGCATCAGTCTTTCTCCCCTGCTGTTAAAGCAGAGAGCTATGCTAGATATGCGTAAAGTATCAGTCTTTCTCCCTTGCCATTGAAGAAGAGAGCTATGCTGGATATGCATTGAAAGTGAAGTATCAGGCTTATTTGGTTTGGGGTAGTAACCGCCATAACAAGCAAGCTACTCCCAATATAAATTTTGTTCATTTATATTTTATTTATTTATTTATTTTTGCATGGGATCGAACCCCCATCACCTGCTTGTAAGGCAAGGCATTTTCCTCTATGCTACCTATTGCCATAATTTTAAGTTGGAGGAAGTATAGAAAAAGCAGTATTTTCTGCTCTTATGTACACTTTTTGGGCTCCTCCAAAATTAACGCCTGCTCTGGAGGCATTTTACTCTGATGAATAAAACTGTGCTCCTTGGGCACACATAGGGCCAGATTTTAAGAGGTACACGCGGGTGTACATTTCTGCGCGCAACCTGGCACGCACAAATTTACGCCCGATTTTATAACATGCGTGCGCAGCCGCGTACATGTTATAAAATCCGGGGTTGGCGTGCGCAAGGGGTGCACACTAGTGCACCTTGCACATGCTGAGCCCTAGGGGAGCCCTGATGGCTTTCCCCATTCCCTCCGAGGCTGCTCCAAACCCAGTCAGGTTAGGAAAACAGACGCTCTAAAATTGAGCATCCATTTTCCTAACTGGCTGACAGCCCCCTCCCTCAGGTGCCCGCTCCAAAGGAAGCGCTAGGTGCTCCGCCGCCGTCCTACCCCGCCCCACCCCGTCCCTTTTTTCAAGCCCCAGGACATACGCACGTCCCGGGGCTTTGCGCGTGTCACCGGGCCTATGCAAAAAAAGGCTCGGCCCGCGTAACCCCCTACGCGCGTAAATTCAGCTGGATTTACGCACGTAGGGCTTTTAAAATCTGCCCCATGGTTTTTTGCGTATTGGGGAATAGATAATAGCCTTATTAACATGCGTTTGCATGTGATAAGTGCCATTACGTAGGAGTGCGACTGGACACGTGTTTGGACACGCTAACCCCCGTTTTGCATTGGGGGTTATGGACGCGTGCCCAAAACGCATGTCAAACCATGCGCTGCAGCCAGCACACGGTATATCATCGGCCTGTGAGAGTTCAATTATCCTTGAAGTATGGATCTAATATTCCACATAGAAAGGGTAGAATGGGTTAGCAATTGGTTTTCTTTGAACCCAGTTAGGATGTTTATGGTTTCTAATACAAAATTAAATTTGGATACATCAGAAAATCATGTCCATGTATAGGTGCCCAGTGCAAGAGGTAAGGAAAAAAATTCACATAAAAGTGCAATATAGCTGTTTCTCCAAGGGTGAAGAGAATTAAATCAGCATTTTTCAGTCAGTAGCAGGTATGCTATATCTATCTCTATGTACTGCATGTATGTAGATCTCTATACTGTGAGGGTAAATTTCAAACAACTCCGTGTGGCTCTATAAGCACCCGAATCCTCCCATGCAGGATTCCAATGAAGTATTTTATAACCTGAGCATATCAAATACACGCAGATTATAAAATAAGTGTATGTGTACCCAAGCATGAATACCTGCAATGCATAGAAAAGCCTACTATTCCTACTAATTTTAAAAATATTTGTGTGTATATTTTATGTGATTTGCTTGCATAAAACCCTGTTTTATGTGCGGAAGTCGATATATTTTAAAACATGCGCGCGTAATTGAAATCACCAGTTTTCTGATTCCTCCACCATTCACCCAGTCCTCCTTCAGCTCATGGAGACCCTCCAAGTTCTTCACTCTGAACTCCCCACCTCCCACCCCAGTTCACCCAGACCTCCCACCCAACTAATAGTAAATGACAGACAAGTCTGATATTGATTGCGCAAGAGAATTAGGAGGTGTAAAATTTGGTGAATAATTTGCCAAATGAGTGCGTCTAAGTCTCTTGTAAAATAGCAACTTGCAAGCATTTCTCTTGGCCCGGACCCGGAACGTTCCTTGTTGTCCCTCTTTTTCATGTGTAAATGTGCGTGCGAGACTGAAAATATGCTGCATACTTTTGATGTTTATAAAATAGTGTACATCTGACTACAAGCTACTTAGGCATGCATATGCACATTTTACATATGTAAATGTTTTGAAATTCACCTTTGTATATCTGTCTATCTGTCTATCTCTATGCAGTGTTGACCGGTTGATGGTTGATGGTCATTTTCAGTTTAAAATGATTTTCACCCTTATTTTATGTAACTTGAAGAGCTGCAGGTGCAGTGATCCATCAGCTACTGGAAGCCAGTGCAGGCAGAAGAACTTGCCATGTACAAGTTCCTCCCTCCCCCAAGCAGCCAAAATATGCATCGGACCTTTTTTCTACGGCAGCTAAGAGGAGCCGCACAGGTTCAGTTCTCTGTGACCTCATCTCTGTGCCCCCGACTTCAGTGCACGAAGATGAGGTCACATAGAACTGAGCCTGTACAGTTCCTCTTGGCTGCTGTAGGAGAGCACGGCTGCCATCAGGAGAAGGGTTGGGCCACTGGTTTACCACCGGAAGAGGGCAGGGGCAGAAGTACTGGACAGAGCACCACAGTCACCCACCCCGACAGAGACCAGCAGCTGCCCCCAAACAGAATAACTTACCGGCAGGCTCCCTGCCTCTCTGGCAGAGTGCGGGAGCATCAGCATGCTGCCTAAAATAGAGGGAGGGGGAACCTGGAGCCACTGCAGCCGGTAAGAATGAATAATGCTTGGTGGGAGTGAGATTCTGAGAGGGGGGGATTCTTGAGGGGAGAGGGTTTTTTGGGAGAATTCTTGTGGGGAGGGGGGAAGGAGATTTTTGGAAAGAAGAGAGACAATGAAAGAGTGGAAGGAGAGCAGGAGAAAAAAGGGGAAATGCTGGGGAAGAGGGGTAAAGGGCTCAGGATCACCTGAAGAATAATTTAAGAGGAGGTTATATAGGCGGGTTGGGAGAGAATGGGACAAAGGAAAGTTTCTGTCCACCAAAATAAATCCCGATATTCTCCTGGAAAAACAGTGAATTTTTATCCATTGATTTTCTCCTGTTTTTATTCTTGTCAAAATAAACTCTGATAAATTCCTGGGAAAAATAATAAAAAATAAAAACCGAAAATGAAGGACCCTGTTGATGGTTTACATTTCTTAGTAGAAAGTTTAATCTTCAGTGAGGGTCTAAAGGTTCTGCAGTGTCACTTCAAGGCATGCTAAATAATATATAAATAAGTGGCAAATCATTATATACGGAACTAATTCTCTCTATATCTATATTTATGGAGCAGGTAAACCGCCCATACAGCTTGCGGGTCCACAGGTAAACTGTGCCTGCGTACCTGCAAGCTAATTTTCAAATACCAATCAAGTGGATAAAGCATGGACCTTCTATGCTTAAGAACTGTTTCCAATAGATAGATCCCAAGCTGTTTCATTATGAATCATTGCCTTTCCAGGCCAGCTGGTATTCCCCCTCTCAGATATTAGCTTTTTGGGTTAGCGTGCATGTTTATAGCATGGATGTGCTATCAAGGCTAAGACCACTTTGTGCAATTTGGTTAAATATTGTTCTAATCCAATTTGCTCAGCCTTGTTGCTAAAAAGGTGGAATATAAATGCTAGAATTAAAATTAAATTATATTTTACTGCACATGCTAAAAAAAAAATGTGTGCATTGTACATTATGTTACATTTTAGCATGCACATTACACTTTTTAGTGCATGCATGCTTACAACATTTTATTGTGTTTTAGTGTATAGACCCCTTAGCCATAAAATCAATGATACCACATCCAAGTGTGACACCTGCAGATTTGTGACCCAGGCTATCTCCCAAAACCCAGCTGTGGGTGACAAACCTTGTAGATGGATCCCTGGTACAGCAGAGAGTAGAAAACATGTAAGGCCATGGTTGATTCATAGTTTAGAATCTTATAGGGGAGTTTTAAAAGCCCAGCACGTGCATCAATTAGGAGATGCGTGAATAACTCGGGCTCGTGCGTGGTAAGCGGATGTTTAAAAGCTGCCCCCGGATATGCATGTATCTCTGCAGCGCACACATTTCCAAAGATTAAAAAAAAAAAAAAAAAAAAGGGGGGGGGGGGAGCATATTCTGGGTGGGGCATGGGCATTTTGGGGTGTGAACCAGAGATGTGTCCATAAATACTTACATGCTCCAGTGCGCACCAAGGTCCACTGCCATGGAAATGTTTCTGTTATGGAGAAGGTGTAAGTTCTAAAATAAAGAAAACTAGTAGATATGCAGGGTTTTAAGGGTCAGGGCTAACTGGGGGGAGTGAAGGATATTAAAGTAGAGGGCTTTGGAGGATCTATCTCTTACCTGGGCAAACTGGGGATGAACTAGTAAAACTGGAAATGGCGTTGGCACGTGCTCCCCTTTTAAAATTTGACAACTTAAGCGATAGAAGCGGGATTCACGTGCCCACATAAAATTCAGCGTACATGTGCACAAGGCTAGCCTATTTTATAATATATGTGCATGTATGCGCAAGTTGTATGCTGCAGGCCGATGTATGTGTGCGCTAGTTTGAAAGTTACCATCCTATGTAGTTCTTGCTGGAATGTCACTTGAGTATATGAGTTGTGTATGACATTGTCGGCATTTAAACTGAGAGAAATAAAGATTTATTTGTTGTGCTTACATTCAGTGTAGGTTGTTTTTTTTTTTTTTTTACAGACAGAAGCATAAATGAACTGTAAGCAGAAAAACATTATGAAAGTAATAAGTAAATTTATTTAAAAGCATTATTTAGGGCAGTGGTTCATAACTTTTATGTATTCATGAATATTTGATATTCCGGCAGATTACATAAAAATAATGAACATTCAGCATATGGTAATACATAAAACCTTTTCATTGCAGCACCCCCCTCTACCCAAAGGAAAAAACAGTATCAGTTGGATCTATCCCCAAATCATGTCAAATTTCTTAGGCTAAGCTGACTAAGATATAGGAGTGGTGACTCAAAGCTGGGTTTACTTGGAAAACACACACTTGGGGAATCCAAAATGGCCGCACGCTAAGGGTAGTGCTCTGTTGGTCTCCCTCTTACCCTTATCTTCTCCTTTCTTCTCAACAAAATTTTACCTCTCTGGAATGGGTAAGAGGAAGGGTAGGGCCCTGTGGACCATCATGTCATCCGGAGCCAAGAATCCCTAACAGGCTCTGCTGAGGTGTCCTTGGGTAGCCTGCCGAGAAGTGTTCTTTCATCAGCAACTCTGGACCTTGAGTCTTCTTTTAATCTGGAGTAGCGTCAACCTCCTCCTCAGCCTGCCCCCCCCCCCCCCGCAGGAGGTGCTGTCATGATCGCTTTGCTCCCATCGCATCCCGATGATTTCACACAGCCATCAGTTTCAGCATCGGGAGGTGCCCGTTCAGAGGAGGCAAGCTATGGAGCTGATCGCTGGTCTGGTGGGGGAGCTGAATTCTTGTCTTCTTTTTCCTCTCCTGCTCATTTGGAGGCTGGGACTGGTGGAACTGTTTCTACTGAGGTAACCTTTGTTCCTCTGGTTAAACCCCATAACATTACATTGCATGTAATCTGGGAAGCTATTGCCAATTTGTCTAACCAGGTATCACAGTTTATTTTACAGCAGCATGATCTTTCTAATTCATTTCACGCTTCTCAGTCTCAGTTACTTGAGATTAAATCTCAAGTGGATGCCTTAGAGACTAAGAGGGTCGCTTCACAAAAATCAGTTGATATTATCTTGACTGGACATTTGTTTCTGCAGAATAAAATGGAAAATTTAGAAAATAACGTATGACGTTGTAACCTCAGGATTATAAATTTTCCTAGAAAACAGTTTGTTATTCTGGTTGAGCTGTTACTTAGATACTTTATGGATATTCTATCCATTAAAGAAAATCTGCTTCCACCAATTTCTAAAGCTTACTACCTTCCAAATTTGAAAGCTCCTCGACCAAATGATATCTCTCTAGAAGCTGGTCCCCATTGACTCTTCCCATCTTTCTTCTTTTCTCGAAAATTCAATGGAAGAAACCGTAGTGCCTTCTACTTTACTTGTTACTTTTGCCCTGGACTCTGATCGGGACTTTATTTTGAAAATGTCTTCCCATAAGAGAGATATTTCCCCAGCGGTCGAGGAACCCTTGGAGCATGGAACTGAGGGAGAAGCTCCGGCTCCGGAGGAGACAACGCTGAGCCCAGAACTCAGGTCAGTCCCTCAACAATGCTCTGGGCTGATGTTTCTACACGGCGCGAAAAAAGAGGAACTCCCTCCTGGTTTGCTGGCAGTGAAGCCATCTGAATCTCCAGCTCCCCGGGTTACCGCTGAGCGAGAGTCTGCATCGGGAGTGCTGAATGATGCGGAGACATCAAATGCCACAGCAGCAGTAGGGGCAGTAGGGGTAAGTCCGACTGGTAATAGCCTGCAATTACTGACTGAGACAAACCCTGAAGTTAAGCCCCTAAGGATTCCTGAACGCCTGGAGGTTGTTACAATGGTGGCTCTTTGGGACTTGATGGTGGGGGTAGCGACAACTTTGAACAATTTAAACTCAAAGGTTGAATATTTCGCTTCTCAAAACAGCCAAAATTCAAATGAAATTCAACAGAAAGTAGATGTACTAACTAAACAAGTTTCGGAACTACAACAGAAAGAGCATGAAAATTTTGCCTTTAAGGCCGCAGTTGCGAAAGATAGACAATATCTCACTAGAAGAGTGGAAGCACTTGAAAACTCTAACAGACATTTAAATATAAAAATCTTAAATTTACACGTATATTGGGAGAAATCCCATATGTTTCCTTTAAAAGGTTTTTGCAAGAAGTCCTAGGATTTGAGGAAGGTAGTTTACCTGAAATTAATAAATGTTATTTTCTACCTAAAACATCTGCAAATCCTAATAGGTTAAACTTGCAAGAAAACCTAACAGAAATCTTAGAGAGTTCAGATTTAGAGTTAGATAGAGCCACCCTTCTAGTCTCTTTGTTAACTTCAGCAGATATGCAAAGTATCATGAGAGTGTATTTTAGGAAATTTCCAATTACCTTTATGAATGCTAATATAAAGATTTTTCCTGACCTCTCACCAATAACACAAGAACGGCGTAGGAAATTTCTAGCTCTACGCCCTGAGATAGTTACCCTTGGTTACAATTTCATGTTAAAGTTTCCATGTAAGTGTGTGTTGAAGAAGGGGCCAGAAATGAATGTTTTCTTTACTGTTGAGCAAGTGAAAGAATTTCTTCAAACTAAATCCCCCATCACGTCATCCCCCATAACTTAGAGATATTTAGAAGCTTAGAAGTGCAGTTATTTCTACTACTTATTTGCATTGGGCTACTCCCTTTATATCGGATCTTCAAATATTGGATATAACTATATTGATTTATGGATATTGGAGACCATATGTTAATCCCTGTATTTCTTTTTCTTTTGGACTGATTTATGATTTTTATGTATTTCTCAGGAAATTGATGTTTAGATCTCCTTGTTTTTCATATTTGCAAATTAAGTTTTGTAAAAATTTAAAATTGATAAATAAAGAATGAAAAAAAAAAAAAAAGAGAAATATTTCCTTTCTAGGGTTAAAGATTCATATGTTCCCAGATGTATCTAAAGTAACTCAGTCTAAAAGGAAGCTATTTTTGCTCCATGCTTTTGTTGGTTTGGGAGCTTTATTTATTTATTTACTAAATTTTTATTTACTTATTTATTTAAACATTTTTATATACAGAAATTCATGTAGCAATGTTACATATCATTTCGCTTTACATTATAACATTAAACACACATGAAAGAATGCGATTATATCAAACAGGTAGAAAAACTTGGATCAAGTAACTTGGGAATAACGTACAATGAATACTAAACGGTAATGAGATTTTAGACTGAAACCTGGCTATGTGTCTAGGAGTCACGGTACATGGTGTACATGTTTGGATAGATTGAGGGGAGATTATTGGTATGGATGAAAAGCTTATTCGAATAGCCAAGTTTTGAGTCTCTTTTTTTGACTATATTTTGCCTATATTTTTTTGACTATATTTGAGTCTCTCTTTTTGACTATATTTTCCTTTTAAATATGTTGTTAAATGTGTTTTGTTTTTTTACCCCTTCCAGCTAAATGTTTTTCTTAATGATAAAATTTGACAGGATATAGCAGCACCTACATCCAGTCCATAGTATTTGTTCCGCACATTTATATTTTTGGATTCTTGCCCTTAGTATGGTTGGCTTTTTTCTTTTTTGTTTAAATTTTTCCTCTCTTAATTATCCCTGGAATTTCCCCCATTAGTGGTCTGACAGTGTACTAAAGGGATCTTATACTTCCTATTTTGTTAGTTTCCTATTTAGTTTCATTGGATCTCTGATGTACCATTTCTTGTCAAGTTGTATTAACTTGTTAATAGATTTAAAATGATAAAGTGTGAAAAAAAAGCTGGGTTTACTTGTTTTTAATTGTGTATTCTATAGATAAATTCTGTCTTTTGTAAATAACTCCAATGCAAAGTCAAACTAAACATCATAATATATTATTCACAACCCTGATACTGCATGCAGTACTGTTGAAAATCAACATGGATGTATGCAAATATACAAGGAAAGTAAGGATCCAGTAAAATAGACGAATGGAATGTTGAATAGAAGATGTGACACTTTTTTGACAGTGCAAAATTCCAGCTGTTTGTCAAATTTCTTTTGTTTTTGATGGTTTCCTGAATTTGCTCCCAGCTTGAGCTCTTGCTGTAAGTATCAGTTGCAATAATGTAGACAATGGTGAATGCATGAATGCCTATTAAAGGTGATTAAATTATGAATGGTTACTGAAGATGTGTGACTATTACTCTAGTTAAGGTTGAAGCCTGGATGGTTGATGATAGTGCTGTAGAGTTCCCGACTAATGCTATTTGAGCCATTTATGAGGAGGTCATGTCTTTAAATGGAGTTATTCTGCACATACCATTACAGGAATGAACATTCCCTCATAAACACAGGGTATGCTGAATGCAACATTAATCTCTCAGATTTACTGTTTGTGCTCTTTTTAATCCCTTGCATTGAGTGAGAAAAAGAGCTTCCTTCTGGAGCTCATAAAGTTTAATAAATACAGGTGAGGTGCATCTGAAATTTTTTTAAGTAGGTCTGCGGTGCCTTAAGCAATTGGAACTATTTCTATACCCTTCTGTTTTTTAAATTATTTATTTATAGACACTTGATATTCTGCCATTTTCCAGAAGTGGCCTCAAGGCAAATTACAAAACAAGTTTTAACTAATAGTTATAGGACTTTGGTTGAAAGTCATTTACAATCACAGTTGAATCAAATTTATAATGGATAGTATTGAGAGGCCAGGGCATATAACTTATTTTGATGTTCCTTACTTGACGGTTCAGGTAGCTAGGTCAGAAAGATTGAATGTCTTTGCCAAGGGGATTCTAAGGAAAGGTGTGTGCAAAGATCCATACCTTAGCCTTTTTTCTGAAAGTAGGGTAACGTAGTTTGAGGGTTAGGGGTATTGGTACCTTGTTCCAGATTTTGGGAGCATATTAGCTTAAGGCACAAAATCTCATACAGGATAGTCTAGCTGAAGCTAGAGGGGAGTAGAGAAGGGACATTTGGAGGACTAAAATTCTCTAGTGCAGGTATAGGGGAAAAGAAGTTGAGAGAGATCCTTACGGGCTTGTATATTCATACACTTGTAGATGACACAGAAGGTTTTGACTTGTATCCGGCTTTTGACTGGGAGCCAATGCTGCTGGTGTAGAATTGGTGTTATGTGGTCAGTTGCTTTGGCCCCTACCAAGATTCTAGTAACTGTATTGTGGAAAATCTGGAAGTTCTTCACACTTTTTGTGAGATGCTGTTAGAGAGTTGCTGTAGTCTATTTGGCTGATGATTAATGAATGTATCACAGTAGCAAGATTGTGTTTATCAAAGTAGTTGCACAGTGGTGAATCTAGCACAGGTACATAAAGGAAGTCCTTACCACCTCATTTTCCATCCGGATCGCATGTGATAAGGGATGTTTTGCACGCGAAAAGTCCCTTATGCGAAGACGCCGCGGACTACGAAAAGGTAAGGCCCTTTTCGCGTCCGAGTTCGCGCCCAATAGCTACACCTTCTATGGTGGCGCTATTGGGTGCGAAACCGGCAGCAATCGCACCGCGACGGTGCGATCGCTGCTGGCTAGCGCAGGCCCGTTAGATGATTGAGGGGTTAAAGGGGCACTTAGAGAATATAAAGCCATTGCGGAAAGATTAAACAAATTTTTTGCTTTGGTGTTTACTGAAGAGGATGTTGGGGAGATACCAGTTCCAGAAACAGTTTTCAAGGGTGATGATTCAGATGAACTTTACCAAATCATGGTGAACCTGGAAGATGTGGTAGGTTAGATTGATAAACTGAAGAGTAGTAAGTGTTGCGCCTGGAGCTGGACCCTTGTTCTGGAGCACTGCTGATAAGCTCCCTGGTCGGACCCAGGGAGCACCTGCCACCAGAAGGCAGAGCACAGGAGGAGACAGAGGCTAGCTGGAGCTTCACCACTGGAAGCCCGCGGTCCCCCCGGGTGGAGCCCTTGGGGACCCGGGCCGCTTGGACTTAGGTGGGCCTCGCAGGGTCTCCCAGAAAGGAAGTTCAATGGTGTGCCCACCAGGATCAAGGGTGCGCGGTCAACGTCAAGACAGGAGATCTGGAGGACCAGAGAAGGCCAGAACAATGTTTGAGATGACAAGGCTAGGAGTAAGGCCAGAATCAAGGAGGCAGGGTCAGTAATAGCAGAGGTCAAGTTCCAAAGGTCAGTCCAAGAGTAGTCAGCCAAGGTCCAAAGGTCAGTCTGAGAATAGTCAGCCAAAGCAGAGGTCAGGTTCCAGAGGTCAGACGTGATCGAGTAGACAGGTTGAGGTCAGTATCCGGTCAGCGTAGTCACGAACAGGCAGAGGTCAGTGTCCGGGCAGCGATCAGGGTAGTCAAGAACAGGCAGAGGTCAGTACCAGAGAGTCAGTCCAAGAGGGTACTACCTGAGGAAACATAGGAATTAGGAGGACGCTGGAACTAGACTGGAACAGGCTATGAGACATGGAGGCAAACTAGTACACCCATGGTGTCGACTCGATTGCCAAGGCAAGGAAGTGCAGGCAGGCACTTCCTTTAATACTGCATTCAATCAGGGCGCGCCGCGGAGCTAGGACCCGCCCCTGGCCCTATAAGGAACCGGGCGTTCCGCGCGCGCATACCTAGGGGCGGGGCCAATGCCACGGAGGACACCGAGCCCCGTCGTGAGGCCTGGTGCGCTGAGGAAGGCCCAGTGACCGCCGCTGCAGGACGCCGAGGCCTGGAGGAGCTTGCGGCTGCTGCTGGAGAGGTCGACTCGGGACCTGCAGAGGAGTTGGAGAGGTGAGCAGGCCCGTGCGCAGGCCGAGCATGGACAGAGCGCGCAACAGTAAATTACATGGACCAGATATTATACACCCCAAGGTTCTGAAAGAACTAAAAAATGAATTTCAGACCTATTACATTTAATTTGTAATCTATCATTAAAATCATCCATTGTATCTGAAGACTGGAAGGTGGCCAGTGTAACCCCAATATTTAAAAAGGGCTCCAGGGTGATCTGGGAAACTATAGATCGGTGAGCCTGACTTTAGTGCCAGGAAAAATTGTGGAAACTGTTACAAAGAATAAAATCACACAAAATTTAGATAGACATGGTTTAATGGGACACAGCCAGCATGGATTTACACAAGGGAAGTCTTGCCTCACAAATCTACATTTTTTTGAAGGGGTGAATAAACATGTGGACAAAGGTGACCCAGTAGATGTAGTGTATTTGGATTTTCAGAAGGCATTCTACAAAGTCCCTCACGAGAGGCTTCTAAGAAATCTAAAAAGTCAAGGAACAGTAGGTGATGTCCTTTTGTGGATTGCAAACTGGTTAAAAGACAGGAAACAGAGAATAGGATTAAATGATGTTTTCACAGTGGAAAAAGATAAACAGTGGAGTGCCTCAGGGATCTGTACTTGCACCAGTGCTTTTTAATATATTTATAAATGATCTGATAAAGGGTATGACAAGTGAAGTGATCAAATTTCGAATGACATAAAATTATGCATTTATGGTTTATGAGCATATAACTGATTATGCAGAGCAGTTAAATCTCAAGTGGATTGTGATAAATTGCAGAAGGACCTTATGAGACTGGAAAATTGGGCCTCCAAATGGCAGATGAAATTTAATGTGGGCAAGTGCAAGATGATGCATATAGAGAAAAATAACTCTTGCTGTAGCTATACAATTTTAGGTTTTATCTTAGGGGCTACCAACCAGGAAAGAGATCTAGGCGTCATAATGGATAATACATTGAAATGTTCGGCTCAATGTGCTGTGGCAGTCAAAAAAGCAAATAGAATGTTAGGAATTATTAGGAAGGGAATGGAAAATAAAACAGTGGATGCCATAATGCCTCTGTATTGCTCCATAGTGAGACCCCACCTTGAATACTGTGGGCAATACTAGTCGCCACATCTCAAAAAAGATATAGTTGCACTGGAGAACGTGCAGAGAAGGGTGACCAAAATAAGGGGCATGGAACAGCTCCTCTATGAGGAAAGGCTAAAGAAGTTAGGGCTGTTCAGTTTGGAGAAGAGACAACTTTGGTGGGGGGGGGATATGATAGAGGTCTACAAAATCATGAAAGGACGTGAACAGGCTATTTACTCCCTCAGATAATAGAAGTACTAGGGGGCACTCCATGAAGTTAGCAAGTAGCTCATTTAAAACAAATTGAAGAAAATTCTTTTTCGCTCAGTGAATAGTTAAACTCTGGAATTCATTGCCAGAGGATGTGGTTACAGCAGTTAGTGTAACTGGGTTTAAAAAAGGTTTGGATAAGTTCCTAGAGGAAAAATCCAGAAACTGCTATTAATCAAAAAAGAGTAATAGCATCAGATCTATTTAATGTTTGGGTACTTGGATTGGCCACTGTTGGAAACAGAATGCTTGGCTTGATGGACCCTTGCTCTGACCCAGTATGGCATACCTGTTATGTCTCCCCATATGTAGTACAGAATAGTCGCTCGGTATGGATACTTCTGTTAAGAATGATGACCTTGGGCTTTGCTCCTTCTGCACTATGTCAGGTTTTCTAGCATCCAGCTGCTTATCAGTTGAAATGGGGAATATCTTATGTTTTCACAACCTCGTTCTCTACATTTTGTCAGGGTCTTGATCCCAGTGTTTCTTTGGTACGGTTTCTTTGCACATTTTCTAGTGAATGAGCTGTTCTACCTTAGCAGGCCTTCTGATATCAGAACATCACGGTCAGCCATAAGATGGGAAAGAGTATCCAGTTCTTTTCTATAGATTCTGCATTTCTCTGTTCTTTCAGTTGTTTTCTGTGAGCCTTTTTGGGTGCAGGCTTCTGTCCTGTGCTGCAGTTATCAGTCTCTCATCTTTAGGTTTAAGTTCAGCTCTCTTTAGCCTTTCCTGTGGTAGGTTTTGGTCTACATGCAATTGCTGAAGTCACTCTTGGTATTTCCTGCTTCATTTGCACATTTGCCATTTGATTTTCCTTGTTTGCTGGTCCTACAATATTATTATCATCATTATTATTATTAAAAATATTTATTACTCTCAGTTTTAAAGAAAGAGCTTTCTTGCTTTTGCAAAGTCTGTTCCATCTTTCACTAGGTGTGCTGATGGGTTCTCATTCATTCTTTCCGTTCTTTGTGAATCTTGTTGGAAGTTTCAAGTTGGATGATGGAAATGGTTTATGGGCATAAACCGCAATGGTAATGTTCTTAAAAAAAAAGAAAAAGAAAAATAAAAGTAACAGGTCAGGACCAGCAGTGTCTTTCAGCTGCAATGGGGAAAAGAAAGCAAGTTCATCAATGTTCCAGGTCAGTGACCTGGCAGAAATTGACCACTGATACACTGGTTCTTTTAGATTAGCTGGTGGGCTTGGAGAAGCTTTCTTCTTACATCCAGCTGGTTGAGATCTTTCTGGTGCCAGTATGATTGCAAAGCTGTATGAAAATACAGGGGGAGGGATGGCAAGTAATTAGTAGCTTATATTTTATTCTGTGCTGTTAAAGCACTTTTTAGTATTCGTTTCAATCTTCTACAGAACTCTGTGTTGGACTTTTCTCAAAATGTACTCCCATCTAAACCTAGATATTTATACATGCCTTTTTTGTTATTTTTTTGAGTTCTTTGATATCACGGTCTCCAGTCAAGGAGATGCTATTGGTTTTGGTTAGTTTTCCTACAGTGAAAGTCATGTCGGCACATTTGTCAAGATCAAATGTCATCTCGATGTCGTCTGAGAAGTTCTTCACTACTCAAAGTTGTTTAGCTAAACGACGGCTACAGAAGTTGTAAAGTTTTAAATCATCTACAAATAGTAGGTACAGTATTATCTCTGGACCATTTGTGTATCTAGGGTTGACACTCAATCCATAGCCCAAAGAGTTAGTAAGAGCACGCGGTGGATTTAGTGCCAGACAGAATAAAAGCAGTGATGGGGAATCTGCCTGCAGTATTCATCATCTCATCTCAATGTCAGGAAATCTTTTCCTGTGAGAGCTACTGGAGCTTCCCTTAACTGTGATGGTGCCCGTATGGCCTGCCCATCAGAGGAGAAGAGGGGTCCCCCACCAGAGTGGCACTGTGGTACGCTTACTTCAGTGGTGCATTATCCAGCTGGGCAGGTTGCATGACCCAAAACATCCAGCCCTGACAGCCAACATATCACTGATTATATATGCGAACGTTTGGTGTATGGTTCATCCAATCAGGGATGAAGATTCTCCCTTGGCATCTTAGTTCTCCTTCCAGCACACATGGTGGGACTTGGTAGGTATAATTGACAGTGTCTGGAAAGTTGTGCAGTGCAGGCTGCTTGCCTTAACAGACTCCTCCAGAAGACACCCACAGTGATTTATGTTGGGCTGATTGACAGGCACCGGAGTTTAGCTGCACATAAAGCTACTGGAAGAGTGCCAATTCTCAGTTTAGCGTGTTTTGTGTACTTCTCTCATAACTGTTTATTGTGACAGGTAAACACTTGTTTTGAAAGCTTGCAGGCATACTATTAAAACAGAAGTGTTCCCGACACAGTTGAGCTGTGATGTAAAATATTTATCTTTGGAATGACAAATGCTGTCTTCTTTTTTTTTAATGCTTTCAGTATGCGTGTGAAACACGTTTTATGTTTTCTTTATTTACCTTGTATAGTAGTGTAGGATGGGAAATTGTGTTCAGAGCCAAGGTTGCCATCCTGGTGAATTAATATTGCATTGTCCTTTTAATGTTAAGAAATCACAGCCAATTGGCAGCTGTCATTTTATGGTAGGGTAGAGCATATCCCACCTCCTAAAGAACTGAGTTTAAGAAATTAGACATAAATGTGTGTTAAAGCAATAACGCATGACAATGTGTTCATTATAACATAATTAAATTTTACACATTTGCTGTAAGCCCATTATGGATTGCTGCAAGTTGATTGCTCTTGAATGTCCATAGAGGGGTGAGATCATAGGGAATGTGCAATCAGCAAGGCATCTTACTATCAAAGTGCAAACAATTTGTAGTCAAACTCAAACCATGTAAACCGACATGATGTCCACAACGAATGCCGGTATATAAAAATGTTTAAATAAATAAATAAACCAGGAGGATTTTAGCCTGGTTCAAATTTGACAGAGATTTATCTCCTCCCCCCCCCCCCCCCCCCATTCACACAGCAGCCGACTCCCATCTCTAGTGGACCTTGGAGAAATTTTGAAGAATATTAGAAGAAATACAAAGCAGATCTGAAAATTTTGCTTCTGATTTTCAGAAAATCCAAAAGCAAATCCAGCAATCTGCTGAAAACATTTTGGCTTTTTCAAAGCTCAAAAGTGGATTCTCTGTTTCTTTTTGGATTGTCCTATTATTAACAAACAAACAAAAAAATTCAACAAATCCTTGACATTTTCTAGGTTCGTCAAATTGTTGGAACCTATTTTGAAGGAGCTTGCATCTGTATAACAGATTACAATGGTATGACGAACATATTTAAAATGCTGCATTTAATGCAGACATTAGAAAATATGCTTCCTTGACAGTAGCTTCTAGTAAAAGGTTAAAGCCATTCACCAAATCTCTCCCCCTCCCCACCGGATAAATGGGAGAGGAGTTTGAATGTAATATGAACTGACTTGCCTTTCTGGGGGCCACTGGAACGACATTCAGTCTCTACAATAATGTACGGTTTTCTGCACGGCTGTTCTTGAGGAGCTTTCTGCAAGCCTGTTATGAGCACTGGCACATTATAGGCCCCTCTGGCAGACACATCGGTTGACCTACAAGCCAGCGGCAATAGCTCTGCTGTCCAATTGGAAAGGGACCAAGAAGCCAGGCGGCTTTACTCACAATGCAGCCACACCACGGCAGTTCCAGCCGGTTGCACGTTCCCACGCTACAGAGTCAGCAAGCTGATGCTCATTTTTGCTGTTAAGTCCTATATTTAGGGGATTTTCTCTTTGCTGTTATCGATGGCTGTTTTTCTGATGTCTTATAAAGAAATAAGGGCCAACAAACAAAGCAGCAGGTGCACCAATTTATCGGCCTAGTTTAGCACATTTTTTGACTGGTTGTTGAAAGTTCTGCGCCCTTCATCAAGTCTTTAGTCCAAAGGTAAGTGGTTAACTAGCAATAAAATGCTTCTTGCCTGTTTAGGTCTGACTTCTCATGTGCATGGTAAAAGCTAAAATGTCTCACATCACCTTGCAGTGGAACCCTTAAAATACTACTTGCTCTTAGCTGAACCTCAGTACCAATTGTATGGGACTATGAAGCATGACCAAAATCCTCTAGTGCAGTAGTCAGAGGTAGAGTAATCTTCACTCCCCTAGGCCAGTATTGCTGGAAGAAAACTCCTGGCAGAAAGACGCTATGTCACCCCAAATGTATCCCGCGTAAGCAGCTTATGATAAATATGATAGCTCACATTGCTTGTGTGCTAGGCTAGGAACAATGTCAAAATAAAAGCCAAGTCAAAGGCTAAAATTTAGGAACTAATATTCCAAAATTATTTGAAAACAGTAAAGAAAAGTAGAGCAGAAATGAGCAGTGGGGTGGTGGGTGTAGTAGAAATAAAAGCATGCAGCTAAGAAGCTGGCTGAGATATCTTTACGGCAAGTTCTTCGCACAGATCCTACAGTTTTGCCCTAAGTATCTTTTTCATTATTGGAAATTACAGTAGGCCTAGGCACCTTCAGAGGCCTTGTGTGCTGCAATTTATCTGTACCCCTGTCTACTACTTAGCAATTAATTTTTAACTAATTGGCAACTCCAGCTATAATTACCAAGTAGAATACTGTTGGAAAGTGCAATCATTACTGTATGTCGCTTATTATAGAGCTGTACTACAGTGATGTATTGTCTCTTATTACCACGGTGATGTATAAAGTAATAATATGGTTCCGTCATGTGGATTCCTATTTTTATTCTCTAGGGCATCTGCAAAGAACTGTATTACCAATAGGCCAGTCTGGGCCTGGCTGTACTGTACCAGGTGAAAGAATATTTTTTCTTCAGGTCTATAATCCCAGTTTTTCTCTTAGGAAGACAGCATGGGAGTCTTGGAAAGAACTATAACATAGACAAATACATTTTGTTTAGAAGCATGCAGTCATTTTTAGTGATTTAGAAAACGGCAATGAAATTGTGTATTTCATCCTGTTTTGGTAAAGCCTTGAAACAAAAAAAAAAAAGAAATTTTGTAAAAATTGGTATTATGCTTTAGTGTGCATTAATGGGACTTAATGCACGCTAAATGAAAAAAGTGTCAATTGGCGGAGCAGTTCGTTAGCGAGAGTACGATTCTGCATTCCCATTGGCTGATTCCTTAGTTACTTGTTTGTTGCCAAGGTTGACTAGGTTGCAAGGTGGTATTTGTGGGGGGATGCCCAGTGCCTGGTAAAAAAAAAAAATGTAAACAAATAAATGATGTAATAATAGCATCAGGTTCTAGTCAGCAAAAGCAAAAACATGTAATGCAAATGCATATTTTGAATTTGCCAGTCCCTTTGTATTTTAGGAAAGGGGCCCTGGCATTTTGGGATATGCATACTTTTAATTACCCTGGTGGATGTGGGGGTGACTGGAGTGATGACTGGTGAGAAAGAGACAGTCTGGTGTATGTATGGGTGTCTGGTGAGAGAGAGGCAGAATGGTGCATATGGTGGGTGACTGGTGAGAGGGGGAATGACAGGGGTGACTGGGGTGACAGTTGGGAGAGAGACCGGTTGGAGTGGTGAATGGTGACTGATGAGAGAGTGGCAGCCTGGGGTGTGTGTGTGTGGGGGGGGGGAGGTGACTGGGATGACTGTATGGAGTGACAGGTGGGAGAGAGACTGGTTGAGGTGGTAACTGATGAAAGAGGCAGCCACCACCCAAACAGGGGAATTAAACAGACCCACACCATGGACTGCTCCCCAACTGAAACTTTTTAACATATCGGTAACATTTTCACTTAGGGGTAGATATTAAAACCCCGGCACACGTAAATCCCGGGCCTTAAGTGTGCCGGGCCCATTTTCAAATGGGCCCGGCCACGCGCATAAACCCCGGGATTTACGTGTAAGTGCTGGAGCTTTAAAATGGGGCAGTCCGGTGGGGGGCGGGGCAGGACTAGAGGCGCCCAGCACAGCAGCCATTTGCCGCTATGCCAGGGGATTGCGTGCCGGCGCGCACAACTTGCTCCTGTTCCTTGGCAGGAGCAAAAGGTAAAACAAAAACTGGGGTAGTTAGGATAGGGATAGGGGGAGGGCAGGATAGGGGAAGGGGAAGGGAGGTTAGGGTAGGGGGTTGGGAAGTCCCCTCCCGGTTCGCTCCTTAATTGGAGCGGACTGGGAGGGAACTGGGGAAGGCCCCGATGCGTCGCCGCGCGTATTTTCAAATTTATACCCCCGCTTGCGCGTGCCCACCCGAAATTTTATAACATGCGCGCGCTTCGCGTGTCCATGTGCGCGCGCCAGGTAGCGTACGCACATGGACACGCGCGCGTACCTTTTGAAAATCTACCCCTAGTGCGCATTAACTCCGAAATTAGGGAAACCCAAAATAAACACCCCCCGAACCATTTTAAAAATGAAATCAAATAGATAATGACCCGAAATGAAACACACACACACACACACACACACACACACACACACACACAAAGAAAGCACCCCCATAATTTTGTTGCTGCAGTATTGTTTTGCAATGCACCATGATATGTTGATAACACTGCAGCGCAGAGCTAAGGTAGTGAAATGTCTTGCAGAGTTGGGTCAGACTTTGGATCTCCTCTTTGGGATCTGCCAGATACTTGTGATCCGGCTTGGCCACTGTCGGGCTGAATGGACATTTGTCTGTCCCAGCATGGCACATTTTATGTTAAGTTCTTCCTGTGGTTTGTTTTTGCTGGGTCCAAAGGTTTGTTTTAATCTTTGGGTTTGCATTGCTTTTCTTTGTGCACAGTTACAAATTAGAAAGCATATTAAGAATTCTTCTCCTAAGTCATGTATGTAGCTATTATGTACAATGACCCCCCCTCCCCCCCCCCTACCAACACACACGGGCTTTTTTGATATGGTCCCGCCCTGAAATGTTTCCAGGCACACATCTGCCTTTCTGGACATAACATCTTCCCACAAATGCACTCACACATTTCAGCCGTCCTTTTTTCTCACTTCCACTAAGTAATGAGAGTAATACATCTTTGAAACCCATCTTTACTATTTCTTTTTCATTGGACGGATCAACCTTCTTTAACCTGATAGATCCCACTATTTGGGTCCAATATACCTTCATAGGAATTAGATTCATGGTCTGTCTCCCCTTATTTTTCTGTCTGCTTGGTTTCTTGGTCTCTTTCTTGCCCTTGCCTTCTATCTGCCTACTTTCCTGTCTTGTCTATCTCATTCTTTCCTCCTCTCTTCTTCCTCACCTTACATCTCTCTTTGCCCCTGTGTCTCTCCCTCACTCCGTCTCTCTCTCTCCACCCCCCATATTTTTTGTTACCATGTAATTTCATGAAACCACCAGGCACATACAGGATGAAGTTGCCTGCATATTGAATCGCTGCTACTATTGCTTTTTTAATTTCTATACTACTACTAGACATAGGCCCCCACTGTACAAATGCACACGAGAGAGATTTCCTGTTCTGTGGATCTTACCATCTAGTAATAATCACATGGAAAGCCATATTCTGAGAAGATTTTAGTATAATTTTTCTTCTTGGGATCAAAAAAAGCTGTTGGAGTTTTGGAGTAAACTGGCTTATATGGGCAGGAGGTCACCTCAGATTAAAGAAAATGTACCCATTCCCAGTTTTGGACAAAGGAGTTTGATTTTGCAAACCATATTTGGTGTATTTCTGAAAATCATTATATTTATGTCAAACTTTGGTTATCATCAAGTTTTAAATTACTTAGTGTTACTATTATATAGTATGCCATACACCTTAGAGATAAAAATTAATCTTGCAGCTATAGTTCATGGGGGAAAACAATTTTCAAAGCAATTTACATTGATATAGAATAATGTTTTCCTGTGTAAACTAGCTATCTGGACATCTCTCTCCCTGAATATGTCTAAAAGTACATGTATGGCTTTATAAAATGCATGCTCTTAGCCAGTTAGGGAAGGTGTTCTTGGGCGGTTTGGGCAGGATCAAAAAATAATCCACATAGATTATATTTTCAGGTCTTCCTGTGTTATTTTACTGCAAAATCTCCCCACACAAATAAAGCCCATGGGTATTTTCTACCCTTGTCAGCTTTCAAAGGGAAAGCATGTGCCTACTTCCCTTTAAAAGGTGGTGCAATAACCCGTGAAGGACATTCAAATGACTGACCCAGCTAAAACTAGAATTTAGATGGCTAAACCTTAGCTGTTCAAAATCCCCTTCTTTTACCTGACTTGCAGGGTCATTTTTCAAAACACGCTGGGCCTTTATCGCGTGCGATAAGGCACTAATGGACGCGATAACGACCGCATCGCAACGATAAAATTAAAATGAGGGAAAGGAGAGGGGTTTGGGCGGAATTTTAAAAATGTTGGGTCCGGTTGTGCTGCGGGCGATAAGGTTTTACACCTTATCGCCCGCAGTAGTGCCGAAAATAACTACCCCTTTTGCAGGGTCGCTATGGGGGCAGTAGTGTGCGTGTGAAAACGCACCACCGCGATGCACACTATCGCCCGCCCCTTTTCTGACCACGGCTCTTCATTCCGCGATATTTATAGCCGAGTGAAAAATCTAGGCCTAAATTTGTAGAATTGCAACCAGCACAAAATATATCCAAATGAAGGAGTGTCTGGGTCAGGGCATTCCCAGGGCAGGCTTTTAAAACGTAGTCAGGCAGCACAATACTGTGCGCTGTCTGACTAAATCTGTGCAAACGACTCTGCAAAAAAAAAAAAAAAAAAGATGACCTAAATCTACCTGTACAAAACCTGTGCAGATAGATCAACGTGGGCATGCGGAACTCCCGTAGCATTCCAGCTCTCTCCTCCCTGAAGAAAATACACACCACACTGTAAATGGGATTAACCAAGGCCGCAGTTTATTAACGGAATACCTAACCCGAGACAAATCTTAACAGATATAGAAAAACAGTCCCCCATCGCCCACCCCCCCCGCCATCCCTCCTTGCAGGTTGACGTCTGACCACCACTGCGCCCCAATGGTGGTCCGTCCTGCATTTCCTTCCCCCCCCCCCCCCCGACTGCGGACCTCCGCCACCAGCATGAGGCCCCTAGGCCACCTCCTGGCCGTAGAGACCCAGCAGCTCAAGCAGTGACCTCGCTGCCATCGAACAGCCCGTGCGGCAGCACTACCCGAGTTCCCCCTCCCGCCTCAGTCCCCCCCAACACAATAAACATTCTATACATTGCGACCCCCTTGGCTGGGGTTACCCACCAAACTGCGACATTAAAACAGCTGAAAGATATGTAATACAGCCAAGCATTTCCATCCCTGAAAGCACAAGAGGGAGGGTGGGAAGATGGCAGCCCCAGCAGAACTGAGTTAACAGTCGACAAGGACCCCTACTGCCCAAGTTCCCGCCTAACACTTGCTCCGCTGGCATGGCCAATCAGTGAGCTGGCAACATTTAAAATAAAGTTGCCCTCGCAACCCTAACAACCCCCTCACGCATCCCTCCCCCCTTCAAATCAGGCCTCAGGGGGGAATGCTCACCTGCCGCCAAGTTAAGGGCGGCAGGTTGGATAAAACCCCTGCTTTGAATTTAGCTGGATATTCGGTGGCAGTTTTAGCTGGATGGATGCAACTGAATATCCGGATAAAGATAATTGGGTAAACTTAGCTGCAGCTTTAAAATATCAGCCTGTGAATCAGGAATGCACTGAGCAGCGGAACGAATCCTACCTATTTCCTCTTTCCCACCCCCCACCCCCCCCAAAAAAAATTCAGATTTAGAAAAAAGATATCTTAATTATGTCTAGTGAAACATTGAGAGCACAGTTATTTAAGGCATCGCTCATGCAGTGTAACCACAAAACTCTCATGAGGCAAGTTAAATGATTAAGTTTTTCATAATATATAATGTTCTCCTGGTAATTAAATTGGAACATTGAGTCAAGCTAAATGTCTGCTGCTAGATAAAATTAAAAAATCATCTACTCAAACATTGTTTTGTTAATGCAGCTTCAAAATGCTCATTACAGAAGTGTAGGGCTGAACATACGGCGGAGGTCAGGACTGAGCAGCGACAGTGCCTTGGCCGGTTTAAGGTGGTTTGGTGAGACAGGCATCTCAGTAATGAGAATATATCACTGTAAGCAGCCCTTGAATGGACATTTCCCACAAGCACATAACATGTTTCTGATAGCACTCATGGTGACAGAGACATGAAGTGCGATTAGGTTGATGGGCAGTGAAGCCTGATATTTAGAAAGCCAGTCAAATGGAGAGGCACACACCACCACCACCACCACAAAGAGGAAAGCAAAACAGGGAAGGTGGTGGAAGTCAGGATGATACATAATGAGATGTTAGAAAACTTGTAACACGTGTCACAAAGTAGATAATCACATAATTCAGCGATAAAATAAAGGAATCCAAAAGCACAAATAACACACAATAATGGTCCTGACATGGCCATGTTTCGGCAAAAAATGCTTGCTTCGGGGGAACATTTAAAAAAAAAAAAATGATACCAACTTGAATTCTACTTGATTCCAAGAAATAACAGATCCTAATTCAATGTGACCATTCAAACGCCACCCAGTGATATTCCAGAGAATAAACAAGAGTGGTGATGTAATATCTCATATGGGAGAAGATTCATGTAACCAGACATGGGAAGGTCAAAGGGCCTTAACTCCATTCTAAAATGTCTTTGTACCAGTGTTCCTTTCCTCTCCTGCAATTCCTCCTGACTCAGCTCTTCTTTCTCTTCATCTGAATTATCTTCCAGTCCCTCTGAAGGAGGCATGCATCTGGCTTTGGCTAGATTAAGTAGCATACAGCAGGCTAGAAAGATCTCACAGACTTTAGATGGGTTGTAGAGAAGGCATCTTCCAGATTTGTCCAAACAGTGGAAAAGTTTTATAAGTAGGCCAAAAGTTCTCTTGATGACTACTCTGTTCTGCCAGTGGGCCCCTGTTGTAGTGAGCCTCTGTAGTGGTCTATGGATTAGCCAGCAGGGTAAAGAGCCAGGTTTTTAGTGGATAACTTCTGTCACCTGGAGGGGATAAGACATAGAAGAGCAGAGTTACAAATGCCTTACTGGTAAATTTTGAAAAGAACATGCGTATTGCAACATGAGCAAAGATACGCCTCATTTTATATACTCATGGCACACTGACAGCCTCTACATGTGTGAGAGAGACCACCTCTGTATAGGGTCAGTCTGACACTCTCTCTTTCTATATATATATATATACGTACCACCCACCCTGAATCAAAGTGCCCCTCTACAGTGGTACATATATGGCACATATATATAGAGTGTCACTGACCTTATACAGAGTCAGTCTCTCTCTCTCTCTCTCTCATGTCAGGACTCCTGCACCTCATGAGGACCAGTAGCAAAGTTATGCAGGTGACATACATGTGTCAGCCCTGGCCCTGGAACACCCATGCCCTGCCCCTTTTCCACCTCCTTAAAATTCACGTTGCTCGAGCATAAATGGCCACATATGCGCGTATGTGGCCATTTTGGTGCGAGCAACGCTTTTAAAATCTACCCCTTAGGATTGGGTAGCAGTGCAGTTCACAGCACAAGGTTAGAGTTGTCCTCCTGGTCCAATGCTTTTAGTCCACTTAGATATGAGAGAGAAAATAAGTGGTTAGTTGCAGTGTGGTGGTAGTGGTAAGTGCATTCCTACCTAGACGTCAGCCCTCCTAAAATCAGTCATAAATTATGTCCTTCCTGGAAGCAGTCATGAATTCCTGACTGCGAGAGGATGTAGGCATCATGAATAGATTCCAGAACCTAGGCACAATGTCCAGGATGATTCCCTTGGCATCACAGACCACCTACATATTGAGGGGAGTGTAAGCTCTTGCAGTTGCAGTAGGTGGCCTTGCCTCCCTCTGGTGCACTTATAAGGACGTGAGTGTAGTTTTTAGCCCTCAAGACAGGGGGCAAACATGCTATTTGATAGAAATCAGTCATCTTTTGATGATGTTGCTGTCTTTTCTGAGGGAAGGATATATAGTGTTGCATTTTCCTGATCAGTGTAGTCAGGACTGACTTCATCTATACACACAGAAGTGGCAGACTGGCTGATTCTAGCTGTTACCCTTAGAGGCGTCTGGAAGGTGCCAGTGGTGAAAAATGCCAGGGCGTTAGTGACCTTGACATGTACTGGCAAGGAGTGGCCCCTTAGGGTGGTTGGTTTCAGGTCCTGTTCTAACTGCTGACATTGGTACTGTATGGTTTCCTTGTTGAATCTGAATCTGTGCATGACTTGTTCATCAGACACATCCAAAACCTGTGTCCTAGTCATGTATACTCTCTGTAAGGGAATCTCCTCCTCCTCCTTTTCCTCTTCCTGCTGTGTTCTCTTTCCTTCCTTATGGATACTCAGGTCGCCATTGTGACCTGAATATCCATAAGGCCATTAGAGGTATATTGAAAAGGACTCTCCACCATTGACTCACACCCTCCAGTATATCCCAGTAACACACACTCCCACCCCTCTTTATAAACCTGTATGTCCCAGTTCCTCCCCAATATGTTCCAGTAACCCTCAGGATAAACCTGTATGTCCCAATTACCATCCAGAACGGCCCAGTTTATCCCTGGTATGCTTACTCTAACACCCCCCCCCCATATGACCCAGTCTATTCCAGTGACCCCCCTGTATGACCCAGGTGAGTACTTTTGTCCCCAGTAGGTCCCAGTCTGTCCTAAGTACACTCCCTCCAACCCTCTAACCTGCTTCTGAGTTGGAGACCTCAACCTGCCATATGCCAATTCCCAAATCAAAATGAAAATTTGCAGTTGTGTGCATAAATGAGCAGTAGTAAATGAAGACACGTAAGTTGGATAACGTTTGCCCTAATATTAAAAACAAATATTTTCTCCTCTGTCACACTTATCAATGTTCCTAAATATTGAATAACCAACAAAAGCAAAGAATGAACAGCAGAACATAAGTTCTTATTTGGAAAGCACTCAACAAATGAACAATAACGCTGATGATACCGGTGAATTTACTACCCAGAGTGACGATCCTGATGGTCTCTATTGAAAAGGCTCATTCCCTTCCCTAGCCTCTTCTGCATCGGTGGCAAAATACAGTTTTGGAAACGACATCCTCGTGCCTGCAAATTTCACTCAAATTCACCAGTGTTTTTTGTTTTTTATATACAAATATTCATATGTTCATCTTTGATGAATTCTCATACTATTTGTGAACAGTTCAACAACAAACATCACAAAAAAAAAAGATATTCAGAAAGCCCTCTTTGCCGATACAGCATCTCCTTGAGTTCCACGAAAGGTGTACGGTGAGCTGTGATTAAAAGAAAGTGATAATACTAGTACCTACCCATCAAAATACTGACAGACGTCACATATTTGGAAGGCATGTTAAAGTAGCACATGGAATCATTGAATATCTATATCATGTGCCGTAGGCTGGAGATTTGTTCTTGTCTAGGGATGATTAACCTTGGTGACTCAATTGGTGGTGTACAAAGACAAAGATTAGTTTTTGTAATGGATAATCTCATTGTTTTAAATTAAACCAGATGCCTTGAGATGTCTTTACAGTGGTCCTCGGATCACTAATACTATTGGTTCCAGTGAAGTTTTATACTGATTTTTTTTTTTGTTGGTTTTAAATGTTCTATATCACAGCCATGCCTTATACAAACCTTGTCTTTCATATCTAAAATCTCCAGGCTTACAACATTCCTTAAATAAGACATTATTGTTTGTATGAAAGTGGTAATCAATCAAATACAGTTCCCTGGAGTTCAAAGGCAGAAATTCCTTCCTCCCTTGTATGTGTTGTAAAGAAAAGCGAGGCAGATTTCTTTATATTAATCAGAACTCCACCTTCTAACCATGATCTGTATGTCATAATCCCTTGATGCATGAATTATTTGATGGGATTGTAAAAAAAAAATTTTTTTTAAAAGCAAAATCAAATGAATAACAAATCATAAACTGGAAAGTTGACAAATCAGGCCCTGTGCATCACCAATTTGAGTTTGGATGTCCTGAAAATATTCAGCTCAGTCAAGATGACTCTACCGTATGTTTTCCATATATTTACTTTAAATAAATTCAGCAGACCTCCTACTTGGTAAGACATGAATTGCTGAGCAACCCTAGCTTGATTTAATTCCCGAGAGATGCATCTAGTCTTTCATTGCCTTAGGAAAAACTGGATGGGAGAGTATTTTGCACCCAGGCTATTTTTTCCGCAAAGGTACGTTGCTGATAAGGTGATGTGCTTACAATACTTTTCTAACTGCATGATAATATCACTTTAGAATTTTGTTTTCTACAATTAAAATATATATGAATGTTTCGTAGAAAAAGAATTTCAAATTAGAAGTGATAGGTTTGGTAAATTGAATAGGCAATAGGATATAGCTCTGATTAGTGAGACAGCAGATTAATCCTAAGGAAAGGCTATCTGCATATCATGTAGAGATGTGAATCGTGTCCTCGATCGTCTTAACGATCGATTTCGGCTGGGAAGGGGAGGGAATCGTATTGTTGCCGTTTGGGTGTGTAAAGTATCGTGAAAATCGTTAAAATCGTGAGCCGGCACACTAAAACCCCCTAAAACCCACCCCCGACCCTTTAAATTAAATCCCCCACCCTCCCGAACCCCCCCCCCAAATGCCTTAAATTACCTGGGGGTCCAGCGGCACACTAAAACACGGCACACTAAAACACGGCACACTAAAACCCCCTAAAACCCACCCCGACCCTTTAAATTAAATCCCCCACCCTCCCGAATGCCTTAAATTACCTGGGGGTCCGTAGCCTTAAATTACCTCCGTAGCGGCGGTCCGTAGCTAAATCGGGGGAAGGGGGAGAGCAGGAAAAGCGGCACACTAAATCGTGTAGTCTTCAGCCGGCGCCATTTTGCAAAATGGCCGCCGCAAAATGGCGGCGGCCATAGACCAAAATGATTCGACACAGGAGGTCGTTCCGGACCCCCGCTGGACTTTTGGCAAGTCTTGTGGGGGTCAGGAGGCCCCCCCCAAGCTGGCCAAAAGTTCCTGGGGGTCCAGCGGGGGTCCGTGAGCGATTTCCTGCCGCGAATCGTTTTCCGTACGGAAAATGGCGCCGGCAGGAGATCGACTGCAGGAGGTCGTTCAGCCGGGGTCCGGAACCCTCGCTGAACGACCTCCTGCAGTCGATCTCCTGCCGGCGCCATTTTCCGTACGGAAAACGATTCGCGGCAGGAAATCGCTCACGGACCCCCGCTGGACCCCCAGGAACTTTTGGCCAGCTTGGGGGGGCCTCCTGACCCCCACAAGACTTGCCAAAAGTCCAGCGGGGGTCCGGAACGACCTCCTGTGTCGAATCGTTTTGGTCTATGGCCGCTGCCATTTTGCGGCGGCCATTTTGCAAAATGGCACCGGCTGAAGACTACACAATTTAGTGTGCCACTTTTCCTGCTCTCCCCCTTCCCCCGATTTAGCTACGGACCGCCGCTACGGAGGTAATTTAAGGCTACGGACCCCCAGGTAATTTAAGGCATTGGGGGGGGGGGGGTTCGGGAGGGTGGGGGATTTAATTTAAAGGGTCGGGGTGGGTTTTAGGGGGTTTTAGTGTGCCGTGTTTTAGTGTGCCGCTGGACCCCCAGGTAATTTAAGGCATTTGGGGGGGGTTCGGGAGGGTGGGGGATTTAATTTAAAAGGTCGGGGGTGGGTTTTAGGGGGTTTTAATGTGCCGGTTTTCCTGCCCTCCCCCTTCCCCCGATTTACGATTTTTTGACGATAAATCGGGGGAATTGGTATTGTATCGTGGCCCTAACGATTTTTGACAATTTAAAATATATCGGACGATATTTTAAATTGTCAAAAAATGATTCACATCCCTAATATCATGTACATTTGCTAAGAGGGCAGTTGCCTCCATAAAACCACTACTCTGTAATTGTTAACATATGCTGTTTTATTAATATGTCCTAATGTATTCTTGTCAGTGTGCTGCAGTAAATCAGACTTCTGATTACTTGCTGGGTTTTTAAGGGAGTCATTTACTAAGCTTTAGTAAATAGGCCCTTTAGTTTGCTAGTATAGTATATATCATAGGCATTACCTTTACATTTTTTTTTAAATTAAAAAATGACATTTTTCATTGAAAAAAAAGAAAAATAGCTTTTTCTGGAAGAGCTGCGAACAATCTGAGAAGATTGCAGAATATCTGAGAAGATATGGCAAAATGGTGAAAGCTGTGTTTCAGAGAAGGTGAACATAAGTACCTTGGGAGAAAGAACTCCCAAGGTACGTGATGCCACTCAAACAATCTTTAAATTCCTGATGGGCTGCCTTTAGCTTGAAATCGCCATGGCTGACATATGTGGCACAATGGTGCCACTAGCAGGGTATGGCATACCCATCAATCCATTCGTTTGGCGCTGCATACTGTCTGATTAAGGAACAGTACCGTACTCCGGTGGTTACTGCTGCTTCCCTGTTAAAGGGCGTTTACAAAGGCCCAGCTGGCACAGAATTGAGACAAAGGTTATATGGCCAGTAAGAACTGGGCCAGGGCTGGAAAATATTACTTTTATTGCAAGTGTATGGAATAAGCACGCTTTTACGTGTTTTTGGTTAACATCTTTCTTTTAAACAGAATAAAACACAGTCTATCAAAGGAGAGAGTCATACTACTAAGATTAAATGTAACCATATTACTGAGAGAGAGATTTGAATGGAGTCATGGCATTTTACATTGGCGAAGGCTTCAGCTTATCATCTGTATGTGCTGTGAGTTGAATAACGTGTAAATGTCAGAGGTGTATGCTGCACTGCTGTATTTATCCGTAGTGTCCCTCAGAACAAACCTGAAAGCAAGAAGTTTATCCCAGAAGACGTTAGCTTGGGAAGTAGTTTGCAATAATAAATGAACATAGTTTAAAATGTTACACAACCTCTATTTCAGTTCCGTTAGGGGCACACTTCGACTGCCACCTCTTTCAGCATTGTTTGGTGCTTGCATATGGATTGTTTAATGTTTTATGTTGGCTTCTGGGGATACCAAGTGTTTTGCTATTCCTATGCTTATAAGCTGCTTTGAGTCTTTTTGAGAAAAGCAGGGTATAACTTTAAAATAGAAAAAAATAGCAATTAAATGTTGAAAATATTAAAATTGATAATACCTTCCCCCAGCTCCCCCCCTCCCCCACAAAAAAACAAAAGATTTCAGAAGCCCCTATCTTAGAAACTGGTTAAAATTTGCCAATTACTAGAATATCACCAGGGTTATTTGATGCAATCAGTCTTTTTGTTACATGATTATCGTGCTTGCCACTAAAAAGATGTTGATTTCTCTTGAAATCCACGAGTTTGTCATGGTCTGATTTGAGAAACCCCATTGTCGGTGCCACTTAATATAAAGCAGCTGCAGAATTTCCCCAGGGGAACTGATGTACCTTTAGCAACTGGCACTTTATTGTATAATTAAACTCATCAGTAGTATAATTCAAAGCAGAAAGGGAATACCATGTTAACTTGCCAAGAATAAATTTGTATAAAAGTGTATGTAGTTCTTTTTTTTTTTTTTATAAATATCTTTTATTGAAACCAAAGAGAAATTTGGGCCGAAAACAATAACAAATAGTTAACACAGTGGGGCCAATTTTAAAATGTAAGCACATGAGGTACATTTGTGCGCGCTACCTGGCGCGCACAAATGTACACCTGATTTTATAACATGTGCGCGCTACCGCGCGCATGTTATAAAATCCAGGGTCGGCGCGCGCAAGGGGATGCACACTTATGCACCTTGTGTGCACCAAGCCCAAGGGGAGCCCCGATGGCTTTCCCCATTCCCTCCAAAGCCACTCCGAAATCAGAGCGGCTTTGGAGGGAACAGAGGCCGCCAGATATTGTTTGGTCTCTTCGGAGAAGCGCTCTTTGAAAAATTCATTCCTATTCGAATTGGAAGAAGGTACAGAAGTGTATATTCGCTGAAAATAGTCAACAAAACTGGATAGAATTTCCGAAGTATGAGTGGCATACCCGGACTTCACCTGAAGACGCTGGGTTAACCTCTGTGGGCCCCTACTGCCCTTAACTAGTCTTGCAAGTAACTTCCCAGATTTATTTCCCCACTGATATAATTTAAACTTATAATACAGCAAGTTGCACTGTGCTTTTGCTGTGAGAAGAGTGTTCATCTCCTGTTTGGCTTTCTTCAATTCCTTTTTGGTAGAATCAGCTAATGTTTGGGCATGCAGTTTGTTCTAAAGAGAGTATTTTTTTTTATAAGGTCTAGAAGATCTTGTTGGTATTTCTTTTTTTTTTTTGTATGCAGAGTAAGCCAGGATATGACCATGCAACACTGCCTTTGCAGCATTCCAAAAGGTAATATTGTCCACATCTTCCATATCATTAAGACACTTATAATCTTCCCATTTCTCCTTAAGAAATAAAACAAATTGGGGTTCGTCATGCAACCAGGGGGACATTCTCCATCTTCTGGAGGGTTTTGGGCATCTGGAGCAAATTCCAGGCAGCATAGTACCGCATCGTGGTCTGAGAAGACTACAGGTTCAATATTACAGTCTTCCACCCTAGAATATAGAGTTTCCAACAACAATAAAAAGACCAATCTGGCATAAACCCGATGGGAGTGAGAGTAATGCGTGAAGCCCGCCTCCTCCAAGTGAACAGCCTGCCACACATCGATCAGCTGCAAATCCTTACATAAGTAGCTGATACCTAAATTCGCTGATACCTAAATTTGCTTGATTTTTTGGGGGGGTTTTAGGGGGTTTATAATCTATGGTGGGATTATTGGTGGTATTAAAATCTCCCCCCATTAGTACTGTATACTCAGACCACGGGGCTACTTGAGAGGTCAACTGAGAAAAAAAAACGGTGTGAGTAGGAATTGGGGGCATACATTTTTACTAGCAGGACTTTGAGCCCCTGCAGGACTCCCCTCACAATTATGTATCTATCTTCTGGATCCAAAGTTGTGCCCTCACAAGTAAAAGTGAGGTACTTGCTATCAGCATGGCAACCCCCTGTTGGCTAGAGGAGAAGGAGGAATAAAAGATATGACCAACCCACTCTCTCTTGAGCTTTTGATGTTCAGCAGCTGATAAGTGTGTTTCCTGTAAAAAGGCTACTGCTATGCTTTTGTGTTTAAAATATTGTAGCATTTTCTTTCTTTTGACAGGAGAGTTTAGGCCCGCTATGTTAAGGGATCCTATAGTAAGCTTAGACATTAAACCGTTTAGCTTTCCACCTTTCTGCAGAATAGATCTCCCATGGCAACAGGAGGAGTTCCCAGCAGAGACTCCTTCTATACGCTGCCTTTGATATCCTATGAAAGAAAGACCCCTATCACTTTTTTATAGAAAAGATCATAAACATCACCAACCCCTCTACATTCCGCACACACATTCAAACATGCCCATTCACTCTTGATATAACATTTATACACCCCGAATACCCACAGCAACAATATTTCCCACAGCCCTAAACACTGAGCCCTGGGCCAGGCCTTGCGACATTCACGATCCTCTGCTGGCACCTCCAGTCTCCCACGTGGTAGTCTGCACACCCAACTGAAGTGCATGGATTTGGCCCCTTGAAGTGGCCTGTTTGGCCTTAGCAGCATCTTCATCGAGACAAATACTTAATTATGCAGAATTGTGAGTTAGGGTGGCACAAATAGGTCTATTGCAAACCTTACAGAAACAAGCGTGCCTCGTCTTTAGTTGTGAAAACTTTGGCTTCTCCCCGATAATGCACTCTCAGTCAAGCCAGGGAATTGGAAGGCGAACTGGATCCTTTTATCATATAGCTTGGTGCAGTATGGCATCATCTCTTTGCGGGCGGCCAACACTCTGGTGGAGAAATCAGGAAAGAGAAGGATTTTATGGCCTTCATACTGTAGCTCTTTTTTTTTTCGATATGCTTGAAGAATATTATTTTGTCCGTATAGTGTAGATAGCGGGCAATGGATTGTCTAGGTCTGCGATTTGAGTCTACCAAGGGACCCAGTCGGTGTGCCCGTTCCACCATTATGGATTTCACATTGATGCTGACTCCCAGGATGTTGGGTAACTATACTTCAAACCAGTGATGTAGTGCGTCTGCTTGCAGAGATTCTAGCAAACTCACATCTTGGATGTTGTTTCTCCTTGAGCGATTTTCCAGCTCAACGAGCTTCTCTTCCAGCTCTAGATTTTTTGCGCGTAGGGTCCCTATATTGGCCTCGGCCTACTCTTGCCACTCTTCCTGGTGTGTGACACGTGGATCTATTGCGGCGATTCGGAGTTGCTCGCTCACCCATTTATCATGCAACTCATCGAGAGATGATTGCAATTTCTGCAATTTGTCACCACTTTGATAATTTCTATGAGCAGGATCTCTGAGACGCCATCTTATGTTGTGTTGAGCTCGGTCACCATTTTGTCTTCTGAACTAGAGGCTTTATCTATGGTCATCCTCCTCCCCTGACTCGACATAGTGTAAGGTGATAATAGGGAGGGAAGCAACAAGGGTCCGTAAGTATTCTGTGTAGAAAATTCTGATGATTCCAATGGAATTTGTATAAGATCTCATTTGAAAGGCCATGGACCCCCGAGGAGCATCGAGCATAGACCTCCGCTCAGGAAAACGTCATCATCGGAAGTCCATAAGTGTATGTAGTTCTTTGTAGCAGCTTTTGACCCTTTTTTTGTAAAATCCCAGAAAATATGGAAGTGAACTTGGGACTTCCTCCTGTATTCACAACCTGAATTTTTTCTCCTGTTCCCCAACTTCCTTTGCAGTATGGGAGGAGTCAAGCCTTGCTAACTCTCTGCTGGAGGCCAGAGGGGTAGAGTTGATCCATCAAGCCTCCTCCATAGCACTAGGTCTATCCCTGCCCACCTGAGCCTGGTCCGCACTAGGACATTTCCTGCCCACCTGAGTCTGGTCCCCATTGGAGCTCCACCTCCATTATGTCATTGACAGCAGCCTATAAGTAGGTGGCCAGTGCCGGGGAGAGAGAAGAGCTTAACCTCACTGATGATCTGCTGGAGGCCAGAGGGGTGAGTTGTTTCATGAGGCCCCCAATAATGTACTTAGACTGTTTTGCCTGCCCAAGTCTGGTTTCTTTTGGAGCCCTGACTCCATAATGTCATCAACTGTGACCTATAAATGAAAGCCTGTTCCTGGGAGAAGGATGCTTCCAAAAGGATGCGCCAAAGCGATTCACCCCTTTGGAAACTTCTTCAGGATTGACCAATAGGATTAGGTTTTAGTATGTTGGTCCAGAGGGTGTGTGTTTTAGTTCTGTGGCCAGTTTTGAATTATACTAGTGATGAGGGTGATTATTTGCAATATACAGAATATATTTAATTAATATGCATGAGATAGATTTGCATACAAGAGTTGGAGTGCAATTTTTGGATATTTAGTATTGTATTCTGTAAGGCAGCCTGTTTCCACTCCTGATTGGAGGTGAGTCAGTTTTTAATAGGTAATTTATATATGTTGATACTTATATTTAGAGAGAGTGTTATAAGAACATAAGAAATTGCCATACTGGGTCAGACCAAGGGTCCATCAAGCCCGGCATCCTGTTTCCAACAGTGGCCAATCCAGGCTATAAGTACCTGCAAGTACCCAAAAACTAAGTATATCTCATGCTACTGATGCCAGTAATAGCAGTGGCTATTTTCTAAGTCAACTTGATTAATAGCAGGTAATGGGCTTCTCCAAGATAATGTGATAATGACTTCTACACCCCATTTGAGAGTGGGGGATGTAGTCAGTTGTATTTTAGATTTTGTATTTATTTTATGATGTATTATGTGTTTTGCGTTTTACTATGTTTGATACTATATTGATTGGATTTGTGTTTAAATTGTAAAGAGCTTCAGGCCCCTTTTATGGGGAGTAAAGCAGTATAAAAGCTTGAAATAGAAAAGAGTAAATGTCCTGCAGAAGGGATTTTATTACATAAGAACATAGCATGCTGGGTCAGACCAAGAGTCCATCAAGCCCAGCATCCTGTTTCCAACAGTGGCCAATCCAGGCCATAAGAACCTAGCAAGTACCCAAAAACTAAGGGACAGATTTTAAAAGGGTTATGCGCGTATTCGCTCCTGCGTGCGCCTAGCCTATTTTGCATAGGCCCGGCGACACGCGCATGTCTCGGGGCTTGAAAAAAGGGGCAGGGAGTGGGCGGGGCGGGATGGGGGCGGGACTGAGGCCTCCGGCACAGCGGCCATGTTGGGGGATCGCGCGCTGGCACTTGGCGGGCGTGTGCAACCTACGTCTGCCCAGAGGCAAGCGCAACTTATGGAACAAAGGTTAGTGGGGGGGGGGGTTTTAGGTAGTGCTGGGGGGCGGGTTAGGTAGGGGAAGGGAGGGGAAGGTGGGAGGGTGGAAGGAAAGTTCCCTCCAAGGCTGCTCCAATTTCAGAGCGGCCTCGGAGGGAACAGGGAAAGCCATCGGGGGCTCCCCTAGGGCCTGGCGAGCGCAAGTTGCACAAGTGTGCACCCCCTTGTGCGTGCCGACCCTGGATTTTATAACCTACGCGCCGGGTTGCACGCACAAATCTACCTCCGCGCATAGGTTTTAAAATCTGGCCCTAAGTCTATTCCATGCTACTGTTGCTAGTAATCGCAGTGGTTATTTTCTGAGTCAATTTAATTAATAGCAGGTAATGGACTTCTTCTCCAAGAACTTATCCAATCCTTTTTTAAACACAGCTACACTAACTGCACTAACCACATCCTCTGGCAACAAATTCCAGAGTTTAATTGTGCATTGAGTGAAAAAGAACTTTCTCCGATTAGTTTTAAATATGCCCCATGCTAACTTCATGGAGTGTCCCCTAGTCTTTCTATTATCCAAAAGAGTAAATAACTGATTTACATTAACCCGTTCTAGACCTCTCATGATTTTAAACACCTCTATGATATCCCCCCTCAGCCGTATCTTCTCCAAGCTGAAAAGTCCTAACCTCTTTAGTCTTTCCTCATAGTAGCCAGATTTACTATTGCTCAATTTTGAAAGCAGGCACTCACCTTCAATAGCTGGAGGACACAAATGAAATAGCTGAAACTGAAAAGCTGACATTCTCTTTCAAGGGAGCGTATGAAACTTAAAATGAATTTGTTCTTATAAGGAATAAAGAGGAATAAAAGAATCCTCTCTAACACAACTACATTGTTTATTTTTTTTTATCCCCTTGTATTAGCAGTAAGTCCTGACCATCTTCCTACTAAGCCAACATGATAGCCAGATATTAATTTATGAATATGCAAAATCCAACACACCCTGTCTCATGACAGTACTCTGTCTGATCTTTAATCACACTGCCCACCTAAATCTTTAATATGTTTGTATTCCAGTGCTGTGCCAAGGCAAACACATGTCCTGCTAGTTTAGAAGGGCCAGTTTGGAGCTACATTTCAGCTCAGAACAGTTCATTACATCAGCACAAGCTTTTTGACCTAGAGTAACTAAGATTTATTGCTTGCCGGGGGATAATCATCTCAAGAGAAAAGATCAATGAGATGCAAGTCAGTTGAAAGAGCAGCCAAGTTCCAATAGCAGCTGCATAAGAGGGCATCCATCGTCCCTCTTCCATAAATTATTTAGAGATGGAAATTAACCTTGACTGTCTCTCCGCTTTCAGATAGAATGGGCATGGCACCTGACCTTGTAGCCTGCTGTCTAGAATCATGTACTCTGCGTTAAGCATTATTTAGAAAGTATTATTTAATGCAATAAAATGGGCAAGCCATCATGCACATTAAAATGACCTTTCAGTACTAAATATTAGTTTTTTAATGCCAAAACTAGTGGATTGCTTTTGTCTCTGACTTGCAAGGCCATAGAGGGTCTGTTCAATGTCTTTGTTAAATATGATTTTAATCAATAACTTGCTTCAAGGTAGAAGTAGGGTTTCATGTAGCTCCATGTCAGCAAAGAAAGGCTGAGTCAGGCCTAGGTTTGCTCTTGTTGTCGGCATAGACTTGTACTTTCAAACTCTTAAGAAACAGGCAATGGGTGGAAAACCAGGACGTGCTCAGCTTCTGCTTGCGGACATGAAACTGTACTAAGGGTGGCCAGCTCTAATCCTAAAAGAACCACCTCATGAGCAGGACTTCACAAAGGGAATTCTGTTATCCAGTTAGATGACATGAGTGCTATTACTAGTATTTAAAACCTGCAATTAAAAAATAATCAGAAGTTTCATGCTGGGTCAGACCAAGGTCCAGTGAGTCTGACAGTTGATCTATTTCTTGTATCTCACTCCCAGGGATAAGCACTGGCTTTCCCAACTGTTTTATGGACTTTTCCTTCAGGAACTTGACCAATCCTCTGTTAGTTGCTTTGATCACATCTGGCAACAGGTTCCATAGCTTGATTGTGTGCTGAGTAGAAAAATGTTTCCTATGATTGGGAAAAGGGGTGTGTTTTATGCTAATAGGGAGTTTACAATGTGCTGTGAGAGAGAGAGCACACCTAGCCATAATGCCCTGACCCTAATAGGTATTTATATCTCTATGGCAGGCCCACCAAGTAACTTGAGGTGAGGTTTAGGTCTTAGTGTAGGGGTTAGGGGCCACTTTGACATTCAATGTGAGACGTACGAACAGAACAGTGCTCTCTTGTGAAGATTTGATAACCTTCGGAGTGAGGAAACTCACCCAAAGATGAGATTTGTGCAATGTTCTCTCAACCTAGCTTGGGAGCACTGTTCTGTTCTACATCTCACTTTGAATGTCAAAGTGGCCCCTAAACCCTATACTAATACCTAAACCTCACCTCGAGTTCCAAGGTGGGCCTCCCATAGAGATATAAATACCTATCTAGGGTCAGGGCATTATGGCTAGTCTCTCTCTCTCCCTCTCCCCTGAGGTCTCTGATAGCTAGGTGTGGGAGCTTCAAACTACCAAAACCAGCATTCACAAACAACATTGCAATAGGCAATGCAAGCTATCACATGGCTTAACACTCCTGAAAACATTGTAGGTAAAATTGGCATTAAAGCCATGCAATAGGGCTTCACAAAACAGTAAACCCAGCCTACTCCCACCCCAACTCCTCCTCTTTTTCAGATTTGCATCACACCATTTTCAGATTTGCATCGCACCATACAATATGGTGCTATTGCATGCGTTAAGGGCTTATTGCATGCGCTAATGGTGCTTTTCACATGCGATAAACCCTTAACGCATGCGAAAATGCCTTAGCGCATTTTGATAAATGAGGGGGTTAGATTGTTTCTAGGTAGAGGGAAATACCTATTGTATCTGAATATAATCTGCTTTTGAAGTGGTTGACCAGTCACGAAAGGCTGAATATAAATTTTAAAAATGATTAAATACCTATTTGTTGTGCCAGCATAAGAATAAACTGAAGATGGGTATGAGCTTGCAAGACCACGCAGGTCCCACTGATGTTTTAAAGGAAAGAGACTGTGTGGTCTCGCAAGTTCATGTGCATCTTTAGGTAATTCTTTGGTGACAGTAAAAGTCCAGTGTAATAGACACAATGACTCAAGTCGGCAGTAAAATTCATAGCAATGGTCTGAAGGCTAGAAGGTACTTGTTAATATAAGGTTATGTAATGTATATAATACTGTGGATTCATAACTGTTCATTTTCATAACCCATGTACTGTCCAGCTGAGTGGTAGGTGTAGGTGTGTGTGGAAGGGGCTGGGTGGGTAGAATGCAGTGAGAAAGATGTCCAATGGAAAAATAAGGTGGTGGTGCTGGCGGGGAGGGGGGGGGGGGGGTGCCTATCAGATTATGATTGCCTCATGCTGAGCATGGAGAAGGTTGAACAGAATAAACCTGAGAGTTTAATTAGCATAAAGGAAAATTGGTTCTTACCTGCTAATTTTCATTCCTGTAATAGCATAGATCAGTCCAGACCAGTGAGTTATGCACTCCCACCAGCAGATGGAGGCAGAGAACAAAACTTCGAGGCATGGCTATATAACCATAGTGTCATCTGCGGTTCCTCAGTATTGGTCGATCCCCAATCAAAAAAAACACTGAGACTAACTTTAAACAACCTTAAACATCTATTTACCCCGAACAAGGCGAACATCAAAAAACAGGAGGATTGGATTTCCCTAAGGTTGGAAATCCTACCCCATCTCCGTTAGTATCGGAATAAAGAGTACTTCCTTCAGAATTCTTCAACACGGTAGCTCACCTAAGGGTCAGCCAATCTTTTGGCAGTCAAGTCTGGACGGGCTTCTGGACTGATCTGTGGTATTGCAGGAACGAAAATTAGCAGGTAAGAACTCATTTTCCTTTCCTGGACATTCCCAGATCAGTCCAGACCAGTGTGATATACCAAAGCCACACTACTCTGGGGGGGATCTCGAAAGACCCGCTCAAAGCACTCATTCCACAAAATTGGAGTTCTCCGGCACTTTAACATCCAAGCGGTAATGCTTGGAAAAGGTATGCAAAGAGGGCCAAACCGCAGCTCTACATATCTCCTGTGGCGAAACCAGCTGGCTTTCCGCCCAAGAGTCTGCTTGTGCCCGCGTCGAATGTGCTGTCAAGCCAACCGGGACGGAGCGGCCATTGCAAATGCATGCTGAAGCAATGGTCTCCTTCAGCCACCCAGACAGAGTGGCCTTGGACGCCTTGTTCCCTCGCCTAGGACCACCGAACAGAACAAATAAATGATCTGATTTCCGGATGGGATTGGTGATCTTCAAATAGTGCAATAGAATCCGATGCACATCCAACAAATGCAAGTCTCTATCTGTTTTCGAATCATGGAACCAGTCTGGGAAACCAGGGAGCTCTATCGACTGATTAACCAGAAATGCCGACATCACCTTAGGCAGAAAGGACGGCACCGTGCGTAAGGACACTCTGTCCGCTGAAAACAGCAAAAACGGATCCCGGCAGGACAGAGCCTGCAATTCAGAAATACGCCTCGCTGAACAAATAGCCACTAAGAAGACAGTCTTCAGGGTCAGGTCCTTGAGAGAAGCCTGACCCACTGACTCAAAGGGCAGTACACACCAAGCCCATAGGACGAGGATCAGGTTCCACTCTGGGCACAGTTTCCGAACAGGTGGCTGCAAATGCTTGACCCCTAAGAGGAAGCGAACCACATCGGGGTGGTAGGCCAGGGATCTGCCGTCTATTCGTCCCCTAAAAACATCCCAGAATGTAAACCTGAATGCGTAGGGAGAGACCCTGCTGTAGAAAAACCAGACTATGAATGACTGTTGCCGACCCCAGCCTGATCCCCTATTGCGCACCCCAGGACTCAAACACTGTCCACACTCGCACGATTGCCATGGAAGTGGAAGGGCACCTGGCCTGTGGCAGCATGGCAATCACCAGCTCTGAATACCCCTTCAGTCGCAGACGCCGCCTCTCAAAAGCCAAGCCGTGAGAGAGAAGCGATCCTCCCGATCCAAGAAGATGGGACCCTGACACAACAGGTCCGGTAAATGCGCCATCCATAAGGGCTCGTCCGTGGCTAGTCATACCAGATGTGCAAATCAAGGGCAATGTGGCCACTCTGGAGCCACCAGCACTACCTGACCTCAGTGCTGTTCCACTCGTCTGAGGATTCAACCGATAAGAAGCCAAGGAGGAAAGGTGTACAACAGAATCCCTGTTGGCCATTTGGACACTAGAGACCTACCAACCCCATCTCCTTCCTTTGACTGAAAAAAAAATGCGTTGTCTTCGCATTGAGATGAGTCACCATGATGTCCAACTGGGGAGTCCCCCATCTGGCACAATTGAGGTTCCATGCCTCTCTGGACAGCTCCCACTCTCCTGGATCCAGCTGTTGCCTGCTGAGGAAGTCCGCCTGGAGGTTGTCCACACCTGCCATGTGTGAGGCAGCAATGCCCTCCAGATGGCGTTCGGCCCAGGTAAAGAGGAGATGAGTTTCTCAGGCTACGGCAGGGCCCTTCGCACCTCCCTGGCGGTTGAGGTACTCCACCGTGGTGGCAAACACTCGAATAATCCGACCTTGCACCAGGTCCAGAAATGCTTCCAACGCCCTGTGCACTGCCCTGGTTTCTATGTGGTTGATTGACCAAGCTCATTCTGATTCCAAACACATGCCCTGTGCCACTCTGCCCAGGCACACCACACCCCAGCCTCAGAGGCTGGCGTCCGTGGACACTACTACCCAGTCTGGGGTTTCGAGGGGCATTCCTCTCTGCAGATTGGAATCCACTAGCCACCATGCCAGGCTGGATCTGGACTGCGAGGTCAGGGGCAGCTGCACCTAATACTGCTCCAACACAGGTATCCACCGGGACAGGAGCACTTGCTGTAACAGCCTTAAGTGAGCAAAACGCCCACGGGACGAGATCTAGCTCAAGGCCATGGATCCCAGTACCTGTAGATAGACCCAGGCCGTAGGAGTCTGCGTTGTCCTCAAGCAATTCACCTGCTGTTGCAATTTGCGCATTCGCTCCTCCGTCAGAAATACCCGGCCCAGGTGAGTGTCGAAGCGAGCCCCTAGGTATTCCAGGACCTGGGAAGCGAGCCCCTAGGTATTCCAGGACCTAGGAGCAAGGTTGATCACCTACCCTAATGACTGCAGCATGTGGGTCACATGACGAATAGTCCGCTAACAGTCTTCCAGAAGAACCAGTCGTCGAGGTACGGGTGCACCAACACTCCTTCCTGCCAGAGGGCTGCCGCAACTACCACCATTACCTTGGTGAAGGTGCGGTGTGCCGATGCCAGCCCGAAGGGGAGCGCATGAAACTGGAAATGCTGTCCCATGATCAAGAACCACAGGAACCGCTGATGATCGCTCTGGATCGGGATATGGAGGTAGGCCTCTGTGAGGTCCAAGGAGGCGAGGCACTCTCCCTTGCGCACCGCCGCAATCACCGTGCACAGGGTTTCCATTCGAAAACTTGGGATTTTCAGACTCTGGTTCACTTGCTGGAGATCCAGAATGGGACAAAATGTCCCCTCTTTTTTTGGCACTACAAAGTACATGGAGTACCGTCCGGCCCCTTGATCCGCCTCTGGAACTGGAACAATAGCCTGCAGGCTTATCAGACGGCATAGCATGGCCTCCACCACGGTTCGCTTGTTTAGGGAAGAACAGCGCGACACCACGAAGGCGTCTCTGGGAGAGTGAGAAAATTCTAAGGCGTAACTGACATGGATCACCTGCAGTACCCACTGGTCTGTCTTAATTCTTGCCCACTTCTCGTAGAATTGGGACAGCTGCCCCCCTACCATCGCCTCCGGGGAGTGGGTGCTCCTGATTTCATTGGGAGGCTTTGCCTACTACGTCTCCCTGGCTGGAACCTCCTCTTGCTGCCCGGTTCAGTCTCTGAAAGGACTGTTGACGTCCTGAGGAAGGCCTGGATCCATAGGACGCAGAGGAACCCCCCCCCCCCCTTCCCGACTTAAATCTTCTGGAATCTCTGACCCAGGTCCTTGGGGCAAAGACCTTCCAAAAGGACTATCTTCTGGGAGCCTATTCCCTTTGGCTTCTCCCAGTGACTTTACCAGCTGGTACAAGTCCTTGTCAAACAGGAGCTTCCCCCTGAAGGGAAGATTGCACAAACATGCTTTAGAAGAAGAGTCAGCCGACCAATTCCGGAGCCACCGCAAGCATCGGGTCGCCTCTGAAGAGATCATGGAAAGCGCTGATGACCATACCAGGTCATACACAGCATCTGCCGTGTAAGCCACCCCTGCTTCAAGGTGCGCCGCCTGCGCCTGGGACATCATCCCCAAAGTGGCCAGGTCCTGTGGTTGCTGAATCCAACACAGGCAGGCGCGCTGCATCATACTGGCACACACTGCCGCTCTGAGGCTCAAGACTGAGACTTTAAAAAGGCGTTTCAGGTGGACTTCCAATTTTCGATCCTGGGCATTCTTCAGGGCAGTTGAACCTGCCACAGGAATGGTAGTCTTCCTAGTAACAGTGGCGACCGCCCCATCTACCTTGGGGGTCCATAAGGGCTCCAAATGCTCTTCCGACAGCTGATACAGCTTGGCCATGGCCCATTCCACCTTGAGGCCGGCCTCTGATGCATCCCATTCCCTGCTGATAAGCTTCTGAATTTTCTTCGGAATTGGGAAAACTGAGAGGGGTCCTCGCAGCCCATCCAGGACCTGGTTGACCCCTTCACTGTCCGAATCCTGCTGTGACAGTCGGAGCCCCAGTTCCTCCAGCACCTGGGGAATAAGGGGATGCATTCCTCCTGCTTAAACAGTCGGACCACCGGAGGGCCATCAAACCCCCCCCCCCCCCTAGGGGCATCAGCAACAACTGATCTTCCCCACCGGCAACTGGGTCCGGATCGGGTTCAGTGTCACCCTGGGGCGTGGCTAGACCCCCCACCAGGGGGTCCCCCATGGTCTCCGCATATCCACAGCTCCCTTGAGCCCGAGGGCCCAGAGAAGGTAGAACCTGTCTCTTCAGATGCTTGGCAGAGCCACCAGCGCTGTCCTGAGAGCTCCTCTTCACAGCCTTCCTGACCAGGAAGGCTTCATGCCTTAGTAGCACAAACTCCGGGGAGAAACCTCCGGGTCACACATCATCGCTACAGGAATCCGAAGTTGAATCCTTCGGGTCTCCCTGGCCTGGTTTTATCACTGCCGGGGAAAACGGGGGGGGGGGGGGGGTCTTAGCTTCCTTCTCCTGAGTATCTATTGACCCAGGGTTTTACCTTTCGCACTTAGGCTTTCTGGGCTCTCACCCTTGGCAGATGAACCTCTCCCCCCGCAGCACATGAAGCACAGAGAGAGTGAGCATCCAACTCTAAAACCAGGCCACAGGCTCTATAGACCTTCACCAGGGCACTTTCAGACATGGCAGTCCTTCCCCCAGCTCCCCTGGAGTCCCAGAAGGAAAAAAATCAGTCGGGCTGAGCACTCAAAATGGCGCCTGCGCCAAAAATAGCCTGGGCTCAGCGTTCCACGGAGGAGGAAGGAAATAGGAAAAATTACTGCAAACCTCCGATTTGACCGCCCAGGCCATCAAGACGCCTGCCCTGAGGCCAAAAACACCCAGGAGCTGCTTTCCCAACCCGAGGAGGCTCCGGGCACTAGGATGCTCCTCCTCCCCCAGCCGAGCACTGCCTGAAACAGCAAGCCTCAGAAAAAAGCCCCCGTGGATAAAAAAAATGAAGGCAAGAATCTTTTCTTTTTTTTTTTTACTCTGTAAGTAACAAAAAAATATTACCACAGGGGTACTTTCCTTTAGGAGGCGCTGGAAGAGGGCTTCGGGGCATGGAGGGAACCAGTCCCCTGGCTATCCAATTCCCCAGAATCTGAGGGCTCTACAGCCGGAGGTATCCAACCCCCCGTTTGCCCTGCTCGACCCAAGGGATGGCCCGCGATCGGAACCTCACACCTCGGGGAGCCCTGGTAACATTCAGTCCAGAACTGCAGGATGCATGACCACCATCTACTGGAGACAGAGAAATACTGAGGAGCTGCAGGTGGCACTAGGGTTATATAGCCGGGCCTCGAAGCTTTTTTCTCTGCCTCCATCTGCTGGTGGGAGTGCATAACCCACTGGTCTGGACTGATCTGGGTATGTCCAGGAACGTATCCTATTTTGTGTCTTTCACACAAAGCCCTTTGAAAAGAAGTGATCCATATCATCCAGATGATGGCTTTGAGAATTAATAAACCTTTTCAGAGATAACAAGAGATGAAAAATAACTAAAGATCAAAATGACTCAACTGGGGAGCCACTTCATTAACTCTGTGACACATTTGCCCATTCTGGTTTTTAAGTGTAGTCCACGGACTTCACTTTCTATTTGAGCATCCTGTAAGGGTGTCTTGCTTTATACCGCAGTAGGATCATGTGGCCTGAATAACAGCAAGATAAATGACACTGTCAACACAAATGGAAAAAAAAGTCATGAAATAAAAAAAAAAAGGGAGTAAGGTGGTATTGGCATATTGTATCACATTTTAAGTAAGCTTTTCTTAAATATTAAGGATGGGAATATTCCTGTAGAATGTTTCTGTTGATAAATGAATGGCAATTCATTGTCTCCCAGGCACTTTGAGAATTACAAGTATGTTAACTACAGTTTTGGCTGTTGAACCATTTGTCATGAGTGAAAAAAAATTCCTCCAAGTCATGAGGTTTTGAACAGCTGAAGGTCTCTTTTAATGATGATAAAGACTGAGCATAGTTGTTTGTGTATTTAGCTAAAATTAAATTAGGCAGATGCGCAAATGCCTTTGACTAAAATTTCTCAAGACATACTTGCTTTTGGAGAAATCAGGACAATACTACAGTAAAGGTCAAATACAGAAAGGATGGGATTTGTGAGGCAGGGGAAACCTTGAAAAATGTTTTTCGCAGTTGAAATTTCATCTTGGACTTCTGAAGTGTAATTGATTTATTTAAAAGGTTTTTCTCACCCAGCCACCAAGGTGTTCCAGGCAAGGTGGAGGGTACGTAATAAGCAAAACATAAAACAGTCAATATAACAATACAAACTACGCATTATCATCTTACAAAGTACAGTCTCAAAAAATACTGCATTAATAGCAGCATAATAAATCCAAAATAGGTATTAAAGATTTATAACCTAAGCGTCAATCATAAATGTACTCTCAATCCAAGAAGCCTATATGAAATGTATACTAATTATTCCGGATCAAATACAATAATAAAAATAAATATATAACAGAATAAAATAAAAATGAGGATAAACTAGGATAAGGTGAGTAATTCATCATGACCCAAGAAATTTCCTCCCTAACTGATTTTAAAATCCCTACATGCGCCAAAAGACAGGAGATATGCGCATGACTCGGCCTGGCGCTCGCTGTGTGTATTTTATATCCGCGCGAGTGCGCGCACAAAAAATGTTTTCACAAAAAGGGGCGGGATATGGATGTGTTCAGAGTGGGGCATAAGTGGACATGGTCTGGACCTTGAGGTCTGTGTGTAAGTCTTTACGCGAAAAAGCACGCGCCGGGGTCCCCTATTGCGCAACTTTACTTCTGCTATGGACAATATGTAAGTTGTGAAATAAAAAAAAATAGGATAGTCAGCAGAGTTTTAAGGGTTGGTGCTAACAGGATAAAAGGGAGGCGAGTTTGCTAGGGGGGGTCAGGAACTTTTCCCCTTTACTGGGGCAAACTGGGAAAAGGGAATTACGTCAGAGCATATGTCTAGTAAAATCCCCCCCCCCAAACTACTGAGGCGGCATGTATGTGCACATGCATGTCAATATGAAATCCTGCACACATGTACGCACGATTAGCTGATTTTAAAACACACGTATGTATACACGCATATACGCACGTATGTTTTTAAATCGCCGCGTCCATGTGTGTGAGTTGGCAAACATGCGCACATGTGTGCCCACACATGGATCTTAAAATTTACCTCTCTGTGAGCTTCAAAACTTTGCATAATATGAAACACTAAAATGCTAAAGATTTACAACCCTACCTAGAATTCTGAATCAAAGAATAACCAGAGGCCTGGTGAAAAAACTCAGGCAGACAATCCTATCTAAGAAATCCCTGATTAAAGAGTCTTAAGTCGCTCCTCGGTCAGCCTGAACTCACTAGAAAGGCTCTTTCAAGGACTTGGTGTGAAACAATGGAAAGCGAAAGTCCTTTTGCATATTGCAGCCAACTTAATAAATGGTGGAACAACTAATGGATTCTCATCTTCGGAACGCAAGGAGCAAACTGGGATATAACTGTGAAGCTGGTCCCTCAAATAACTTGGAGCTAACCCCTTTAGGATCTTAAAAATTAGACATAGGACTTCAAATTTGACTCAGCTCATAATGAACAGCCAATGTAGGTGCTCAAGGTGAGGGGAGATATGGTCTCTTGGGCTGTTCTTAACCAACACATAAACGGACACATTGTGGACTAACTACAATGGTATCAGAGCCTTAATATCAGCCCCACAAGGAAGGCATTGCAGTGGTCCAGGCATGATGTCACAAGGGCACAAATAAGTACAGGCACTTCTGAAGCCTTAAAGAATGGTTTAAGCTTTTTAATTAACCGAAGGTGCCTGAAATGCCGATCATGCAAGACTAGAGATGTGTGATTGCAGATAACACAGGTGTCCGCATCAGTGGATGGTGGATATCTGGAGTATCAGCTGGGATTTTAAGAGAAAATGCTGCAGAGTTACCTGTGTGATGGTCACAAATGGAAAGCAAAGGCTGGTCAGACCCTGATGAATCTTACTGTTTCCAGCACCCTTCTTAATCATTTCACCTGTGAAGCCATTAGCAACATGTCGAAAGGCCTTCAATGTTCTACCACCATCTCATGGTGAACAGTTATCAGCGCTCCTGGCATGTGCCCAGAACTCCATGCTATTGATGCACCCGTAGCACAATTGTGACCCCCCCCCCCCCCCCCCCCCCCCCGAGTTTATAGGGCTAACAGTGCCGGTATTTATTACACTGGAAAACAATGTCAGTCCAGGTGACACCTGCCTCACCTGCTCTTTCTCTCTCTTCTGTAGCAATTCACAGTGCAAGTGCTTAATCTTTTCTGATGCTCCTCACGGTGTTTAAATAGAAAGCACCTGCTTATTCTCATCATGAGCTCCAGTGATCCAGATACTGGAGAATTGAACTCTTGATCAGCTCTGTAGTTCTTCTGAAATAGAACATAATAAACCAGTTATGCCCAGACTAAATAAAGATGGCAGCTTATTGAATGATGATTATTCTCTTTATGGTTTCTTTTATATTCCCTTAATCATAATTATTTGTAGATGAAGGGTGATCCTGCATATATTAACCATCGAATGATTACACAGTACCTTAATGCTAAATTTCAGTGTGAGAAATCTTGCCCATAATAATAAGATTTTACAGTATAATTACAGCTTTGTATGCTGACTAGTGACAGATATGTTGTTAGTGCCAATATGGTGCCCCATCATTAGGTCATTGATACTCAAGGATTTTCCACTTGTCAGCTTCTTAAAACACAGTGCCCACTTAAGAGTCACATGCATTTTTTTTTGCAGGCACCCTCCGGACCCCCTCACACCCACACACTCAAAAATATCATAGCATTCTTGTTATGAATGTTCAATCCCACCACCATGATCCGTTTCTGGGGGTAAAAGGGGGGGGGGGGGGGGAAGGATGAGGAGGTCCAGAAGCGAGAGGAGCAAACGGGAGCAGAGCAAAAACTCCTGCCGCCATTACCTGTTTCCTGGGGATGGGGGAGGGGGAGGGGAAGCCCGACTTGCTGACCAGATAGGATTGAGGCATGCGCTGTATGTTCCCCCAACCCTGGTACAGAGTAAGGCTAGTGCTTGTAACTAACATCTAGTTAGGGGGCCGATATTGAAATGGATTTTCTGACTAAGTTCGGAGAAACCAGTGGGTTTTTAATATTACTGTGCCGTGATCGCCCCCAAGTTATTTGGCTTAAGTAGTTAGCTGGATAAAGCTTATCCGGATAAATTAGCGATGGTCCGGGGGGGGGGGGGGGGTGCGGCATGTCAGAATGGAGTTAAGATCGCAGGTTAGCTTATCAAGCTAAGACGATAACTTTTAAACAGCCGCACAGGCGCACATGTGCACACATATGCCGGCTCACACTAATAGACGTGGCCATTTTATAACATACGTGCGCAGTTGCACACATAGTATGAAATAGGCTTGGATGTGTACACAAATTTTGTATAGCTGTGTGCAAATGCCGCCTCTGCCGCGTATTGAGGAGGGGATTTTAGTAGACGTGTGCTGATGCAATTACCAGTTTCCCCAGTTCATTCCCAGTTTGCCGAGGTAAAGCATAGGACTTCCTGACTCCCCCCAGTTAACTCGCCTACCTTTTACCCTGTTAGCCCCAACCCTTAAAACCCCGCTAACCTCATTAGGTTTTTTTTTGTTTTTTTGTTTCAGGACTTCTACGCCATTCATAGCAGAAGTAAAGTTACGCGGGTGGGGACCCCGGCGCACACTCGTGCACGTAAATACTTGCGTGAAGATTTCATTGAGAAATCTAGGAATGCCTATGCCCCGCCCAGATCCTGCCCCTTTTTTGCAAAAAAAAAAAAAATGTTTGTGCGTCTTCCGGGAGATTTGCACGTCCTCGCTCACCGTTTAAAATTTATGTTCTGAGTTCAGCGTGTATTTCCCGGCTTCGGTGAGTGTGGGGCTTTTAAAATTCACCTTCACGTCTGGTCATGGTGAAGGGCATTCCTAAAGTTAGCCAAATGAGTCTATCTGGCTAACGAGGACTTCATCCAGCTATGTTCAGCAGAGTGCTTAATTGGCAGTGCTCCACCGCATATCCAGGACAACTTATCTGGCTCATGTTAACTGAACAACTTGTCCTCTCCCCATGCTGCTGAATATCGGGCTCTTATTTTCAGAATTTCTCATTATTTTGAAATTTTAGACATCATCATTATCGTTTATTTCATGCTTTTCCAACTAACAGAGCTCAAAGCATATTACAAAAGTTTTAGGTCTACATTTAAGTTCATGAGGTACGGCACAGTAGATAACTGCACTTAAAACTGAAACATTGAGGATAAATTACTTAGGGCATATAAAAGGGTAATTTTCTGCAGCCTGCAGACTTTAGCCTGAATTTTCAAAGTGAGACTTATGCACCTAAATCTGCTTTGAAAACTCCTGACTTGTGCCAGTACTGCATACGCATAGGATCAGGAAGCTGCACCTGTGCGTACATTTACGCACATACTATCAGCAATTGAAAGCATGAGTGTCAATGCTTCCCGAGCCCTGACTCTGCCACTGGAACACCTACTGCGAGTGCGGAGGAAAGCATGCATGTAATCGAGTTAGGCACACACTCTTCCTCTCCCCCAATAACCCCCTAAATAATTTTCAGCAGCGGTTTACATGCATAAAACAGGTTTATGCATGTAAATGCTTTTGAAAATGACTCCCTTAAGGCACCAAAGGTGGGAAGAGAGGAAGAAGGAAAACTAACATTTAAAGTGATTAGAAATCTAGCCACACTCAGTCTTCTCAGGGGACTAAGCTGCCTCGTGATAAGCACGGTAGTACATAGCAGCCTACAAAGACAAGTCCCGGGGATCTTGTATTTAAAGTATCTGAGAACAAATTTGCTACATATCAGATAATCTACATATCAGGAGGCCAGGCAGCGGGAATCCCGTACTTAAAATGTCTGAAGCAAAATTGCTGCATATTGGATAATCTTATTTAAGGTGACTGAAAGCAGATTTTCTTCACATTAGAAGTCAGAATCTAATAAAAAAAAGACCGAGGAGACAATGTACTAAAAAGTGCGAAGACTGGCCATTGATCTAATTCCAAACGAATTTGATAAAAGATAATGAGATGTATTCCGAGTGGCAGTATAAAACAGGTAGCATACCCCAAAAACCCCCCACATCTGTACTTGCCAGCTCAAGGGGATCAAGCGTGAGCCAATCTGTTCTGTGTTGTTTGCTCTTGGACATTCCACCAAAAGGGATGCACTCGTGGGGCCTCTTCCATTCTACGACAGCACGTTGCAAAACTCCACACATTTCTGTAATGTGGCAGAGATCGTAAATCTGCTTAGTGGTGGGGGGGAAGATTGTTTTTGTTCCAGCCAACACCATTCTAAAACGGAGGAAAAACAACTAACATTATATTCAGTAGTTGAACATGCACTTGGTACTTTTTTTCTCCCTCCATTAATCTAAGCTCTCCAAGATTAGAAAGAAAGGCAAAACCATCCACATTGTAAGGCCACTGTCGCTAAAGCCCTCCTCTCTATTGTAAATTTCGAACACTCCCTCAAATTCTTACTAGGAGCCCTTGCAGTATTTGAATTATTTCAAATACGTTTAGGTAAAGTGAAATGCAAGAGTTAAAAGAACACAAGAGAGAGAGAGAGTGCAATTTATTAAAATCTGTGTAACCTGGTATTTCCCCCTTTCCCTCTTACCTTGGTAAGTAATTGCTCCCATAAAACTATTTAGGGCTACACCTTCTGGGAAATCTCAGTGGGGGTCATTTTCAGAAGAATTTACACTTGTAAACATAACTACTATTGTAGCAATTTTCAAAAGCCCATTTACACATGTAAAACCCATTTTTAAGCGTGTAAATGTTCTTGAAAATCAGGCCCTTTAAGTTTAGAAGAATTCTTTCAAAATACTCATAGAAAGTAACTTGGAATATGATGGCAGATAAGGATCATAAGGTACATCTAGTCTTCCTAATTCCCTTTCTGGTTGCAACACCGTAGATCCCATTGATTTCTGGGTTAATCTTCACTTCTTCATGACTAAGGATCCTCTGAGCCTGGAGTGTATGCTCCCCGGTCTCCAGCCGTAGTGCAGAGCTGGCATCAAGAAACAGAGAGAAGACTAGGAACTTTCTCATATATCTGATGACTTTTAGGGTAAAAGGCATGGTGTACTCAGGTCACCAAACTGTGCGAAGGGAACAGAATTGTCTCTCCCCCGGGCAGTAGGGTATTGCACGTTCTCGCTGTGTTCCAGAGGGGGGGGGAAAAAACATTGGAGCTGTTTTCCGTCGGTGAGCTGCTGATACCAGATGCTAGTGTCGGATGGGGAGAGCGTGGCGAATAAAGCCAGTGGCTTAATCGTTATGAGACAGAGTCACAAAGCAAGTTTCTCTGTAGCTGTGCAAGGGCTAGTACATGTCAGAGAGAGAAAACGCAAATAAAAAAAAAGGTAGAATGATAACTGAAACAAAGCTTATAATAAAGGCAAAAATCATCTAAAACAGATCTATTCCTTATGATGAAACTGTGGATTTTCATGTTTAATGCCACCAAATGGCCGATTAAGGAATATTACTTCTTTCTTGTGTATATTTAGACTGTCAAGGCATAGCAAAGAATGTAGGGGAGCTCTCTTCCAGCCTGTACCCATTGCACAAAATGGCTTAAAACAGCACCCAAGATGTTTTTCAAAAGGATTTAAAATTGATGGGATTCGAGGCTTGGGTTAGGCAATATGCTGTCAAGATCATGGGATATCAGATACATAGATGGGGGCATTTTTAGATCTCAGTTGGTAAAGCATTACCTAAAATATATAGTGGCAGCAGAGCCAATGGGTTGAGAATCATATAGAGCGTGTGAATATGTTGGACAAGCTGGAAATCATCGGTATTGTGCAGGTTTCAGCCAGGGCTAAATATTATGTAGTAAATATTCAAAACATAACCGGCTATCAAACAGGGTCATTCTTTATTCTGCGATGTGCCGGTATCGCGGCGGTGGTGGTATTCTAATCAGGGGAAGAGGAGGAGTATGGGCGGGGTTATCTCCCAGCAGCACTGTAGGCGATAATGTTTTTCACATTATTGCTGGCAGCACTGCAGGAAATGACTACAACCTTTTCCCATGGCACTATGGGGCGATAGTGAGTGGTGCGGCCGCACTGCGGTGGGCAAAACAGCAACACTGCAATGCAACCGGCTGCCCACTTTCGCCCCCCCCCCCCCGCCCCTCTTTTTTTTCGCGTCTCATCATTCTGCTAAAAATTTAGGAGAATGATGAATCTAGGGGTTAGTTAGCCAGATAGACTTATCCGCTAACTTAGACTATTTAGCTGCAGGGCTATGCAGCTGATATCCCCGGATAAATCACTACGTAGATGGATAACCTATGGCGCTAAGTCTGAATATTGCTTCTTAGCCGAATAACTTATTTGGCTAAGTAGCTCCGCCCCATTACGCCATTGCCTGCCCATAAGTTATACGGCTAAAAATGTAGCTGGATAAGCGACTTATTTGTCTAAGTGGCAGCAGCTGAACATAGCCTCTGTAAATCTTGGTGAATTCTTGCAAACTTTGGCTTGGGTGTTTTCTTTAATTTGGAAGGTTTTCTTTTCAGAGTGAGGGGGAAGTTCTTTTAGTATTTGTGAGCAAATTGCAATTGCAATTTTTGTTTGTTGATCTTTAGTGACACAAACTCAAGGTGGAATCTGAACACAAACCTTCTAGGCCAGGGGTGGAAAGCTTCCGTTTTTAACAACTTCAGAAAAGTCCAGAAAATTTGATCACATCACGCAATCACTGATAGCTCTTCGTTGCTACCTGTACAATCCCGAATCCATTACAAAGTCCTAACATTAATAAACACCCCCCTCCATTCTAACAACACCTGTCTGGTAGGGGTAGCACTACAATCATACAGGCCACAGAGATCACTAAGATCTCAAAACGAAGGACTACTAGCTGTGCCATCATTAGAGAATATGCACCTAACAAAAATAAGAGACCGTATGTTCTCCATAGCAGGCCCTATACTAAGGAACTCTCTACCAGAGACTCTACGACTGACTCCAGAAACAAAGAAATTCAAACGTGACCTAAAAACATGGTTATTTCAAAATACCTATAACCTAAATGAAAATTTTCTGAACTCAGTACATGCTCCTGAACATAGACAAGTTCATTAAGATCCTAACTATTGAACTAAATACCTCATCACTTCCCAACCCCTTCCAAATAAATATAACTGAAACATATTCTTTATACCACCAACTTTTTATTCCTCCGGAACCTTGAATTCAAAGTGCTGGCTCAACTCTGCATATCTTTTCACCCCTAATTACTTTAGTCAACCTATGTGCTTGTCTCTAAAATGTATGTTATATGATCGCTGTTGCGTGTCCCGACCGAGTTGGTGCCGCGACTGGGTCTGCTCACCTCGCGCTTCCCTCCACTAGCTCCGGCTCCTCTTCCCTTGCCGCGGCTGCCAGCTCCCGATGACCCCGATGCTCTCCTTGGGCCTCTCCGGCTTCCTTCACGCTGCAGGCCTCTCAGCGGAGCTCCCGCAGGGGCTCCGCCTCCTCGGCCCTGTCCCTAGGCGCGCGTGCGGCCGACGGCTGCACATTTAAAGGTCCCAGGGCGGGAACCTTGTCCCGGATGGCGCCCAATGACGTCACTTGAGGCTTCCTACTTAAGGCGAGGCTCTGTCCCCAGAACCTCGCCTTGGCAATCAGGTCGACACTTCGGTGTAGCTAGTTGCCGTCCTACGTTCCTGTGTTTCCTGCTTCCTTGATCCAGTCTCTGTTCCAGTCTTCCTGCGTTCCTGTCTTGTTCCAGTGCTCCTGCGTTCCTGTGTTCCCATGGTCCTCTCTGTGTCCCAGCGTCTGTCCTGATTCCTGCTTCACATTCCTCCATCTGTCGTACCTTCTCGGACTGATTCATGATACTGACCTCTACTTGCCTGATCACGATTGACCGCTGCCTGGAACCGATCTCTGCCTGCCTACTGACCACATTTGCTGCCGCCTGGAACTGACCTTTGCTTGCCTGACCACGTTGACCGCCACCTGGAACTGACCTCTGCTTGCCTTGACTATGCTCGGACTGATCTCGGAACTGACCCTTGCTTTAGCTGACCACCCTTGGATGGATACCCTGGCTTTGACCCTTGTGCTTCACTCGGACACTCTGTTCGCTCCTCCTGTGACCACCAGACCAGCCTGCTCGGACGCTGCCCGCGGCCTACCTCAGACTAGTCCATCAGGTGCTGCCTATCTCGCCCGGAGGACTTTCATTTCCTGTTGCCTTCCTGAGGTCTCCGGTGATCCTTGTTCAGGTCTAGTCCATCCGTCCCTCAACAGCCACGTACCTTTGCTCGTGGTGGGCACACCTCTCCGGGAGACCCTCTGAGGCCCACCTAAGCCCAGGCGGTCCGGTTACCTAAGGGCTCAACCTGCGGAAACGCCGGATTGCTATTGGTGAAGTTCCAGCTAGCCTCTGTCTCTCTGTGTGCCTCGCCTCCTGGTGGCAGGTGCTCTCTGGGTCCGACCAGAGGGTCATACCAATCCTGCACCAGGTCAAGGGTCCACCTCCAGTGCAACAGTCGCATCAAGTCAAAGTATTTGTCTATTTATAATATGTATGTCATGTTGTAAACCATTGTAATCTTTGTTTGGAGCGATGATGTATAAAATGGCCAAATAAATAAATACATTTTACTGGTATAGCTAGTGTATTCCAATATATCTCATTATCATATAAACCATGGTAATCCTGACAGCCAATTTAGCAGCAGTAATTTAGCAGCTGTGAAGATGAAACAGCCCTACATGTTGAACAGTAAGAAATGTAAGGAACTACAGACACTTACTATATTCAATTTGGTATCAAAATTAGTTGATCGCAAAGGGTCAATGACAAGCTGAAGGCAGGGCCGGTGGAAGCACTAGGCGATCTAGGCGATTGCCTAGGACGCCTAGCATTAGGGGGCGCTGAGCCGCTGGTGGCTGACAAGAAGGCTCATAGGGCCGCCGAAGATCGGCAGGGCCGTTGTGGACCTCATGTCACCACGGCCCGAAGAAAAAGGTCGCATCTAAGCCTGCAAGTACTCCACCTCCTTCCTGCCCCTGCGGACCCGGAAGAAAAATGTTGCTGGAGCCACGCGGGCAGGAAGGAGGAGGAGCATCAGCCACGTACAGAAGAGGAGCAGCGCTTACGGGCCACCGCAAATCCCACATTGCGGGCGGCCCGAGAAGACTAGGGCCGCTGCAGAGCCCATTCTGTACAATCCCGAATCCAGTGAGAGACTGTGTATATGAATGATTGTATGAGAGAGACAATGTGACAGTGAGAGCCTGTGCTTGAGCAAGACAGCATGTGGGAAAGAGAGACAGCCTGTGTGTGTGAGTCAGACAGCAAGTGCCAGTGAGAGACTGTGTGTATGACTGATTTTATATGAGAGAGCATGTGTGTGTGTGTGTGTGTGCGCGCGCGCATGTGAGAGAGAGAGAGAAAGCATGTGAGAATGAGAACCTGACTGTGTGTTTGAGGGAAGAAGACAGATGGAGAGAAAAGAAATAGAAAAAAAGACAATATAAAAGGAATTGGCAAAAAAAAAATAAGAAAGGAAAGGTGGAAAAAAAAATCCTGTGACCAACCGATTAGAAAACTAAGATCAGACAGCAAAGTAAAAAAATAAATAAATTACTTTTTAGTGATTGGCACATGTAATCTTTGGGAATGTGCAAGAGTAGCACTTTCTCTATGCGGATCTCACAATGTAGGAGATCAGCATGGAGGAAGTGGAAGCCCACGGGGCCTGCACAGAGGAGGCAGCAGAATGGGCTTCAGTGCCAATAGCAGCAATCAGCGCCTCCCCAATAGCCATGGGGCAGCAGTGACAGTGGCAGCAGAGGAATGAGAGAGGCTCTGAGGTTGCTGGCAAAAGAAAGATAGGGGGTCTGCCTTTAGTGTGCATGTGTATGAATGGGAGTCTGCCTGGGGGTGTATGTGTGTGAATGAATGGGAGTCTGCCTTGGGGTGTATGTATGTGAATGTATGGGTGCCTGTCTGTGTATGAGAATGTATGGGTGTCTTCCTGGGGTTTGTATGTGTGAGAATAGGTGCCTGCCTATGTGTGGTGCATGTGTGTGTGTGAATGCATGGGTGCCTGCCTGGGGGTCTGTGTGTGTGAGAATGAATGTGTGCATGCCTGGGGGATGGGGAGGGAGTGGTGTGAAAATGAATGGGAGCCTGCCTGGGGCTCAGTGTGAGAATGACTGGGAGCTTGCCTGTGTGTGTGTGTGTGTGTGTGTGTGTGTGTGTGTGTGTTTGTGTGAGAATGATTGGGAGCTTGCCTGGGTGTGTGTGTTTGTGTGGGAACCAGTAAGAATGAGAGCATGAGTGTGTATGAGAAAATCCAGGGGAGTAAGAGTGTGTGGGGGGGTGTGTGTTGGGGGAGAGAATGTCTTACACCCTGAGAGTGTGTCAGTGTCTGTGAGAGCGAGAGGTTATGGTGGGTATAAGAGCATGAATGTGTATGTATGTGACAGTGTATGTGTGAGAGAGAATGGACATGTGAGTATGTGTGAGAGAGAGAGAGGATAACCTCCTAATCCTCGACAATATCAGGGTGACTGGAAATCAAGAGCTCCATGCATGGACAGCAGAGGCTTTTTAAAATCATTATTAGTTTTAATTATTGGGTGTTATTTGATATATGTGCTGTTTTGAAATATTTTATTGGTGTTTGGGAAATTGTAAAAAATATATGATTTTAATTAATAGAAATTCTATTTATCAGTAGTTTTAAAATATTCTTTTATTAGTATGGTTTTACTATTATAACTGATGCTTTATGTTTCTTGATTTTATTGTTTTATGAGGAATGGTGGTTCTGTTTTTCCATTGTTAATACACAGAGTCTGGCTTCTTGGGGTTTCCATTTCAGTTTTGTCTAATTTGTGCTCCTTTATTTTGTATTCTGTATTTGGTGAGGGTCTGTCTCTGCTCTGTGTGTGTGACCATGATGAGAGATTCTGCTAGCATATAGTGTCTGTATAGGGATCTATAGAAATTGGGTTTGTTTTGTTTCCTCAGTAGGTGGTGTATTGGTATTCTAGGACCCAGTGTAATATTTACCCTTGCTTATTCACAGGTAGGGTTATTGTTGTTTGAGTCCTTGGTGTTATTACTGTTGTGTTACAATGGGATTGCAGTATAGATTTTGAGTGTCTTTTTTGTGGGGTTTTGTGTTAGTTCACAATGTGCCTGGCAGTGGAAGGTGTTTGTGCTGCTGTTACTGTGAGGTGACACCAGAATTTGAAAATATCTTTTAGTATGATGAGCTGTAAGGGAAACATCCAAGCTCCATTGTTTGGGGGAATTTTCAGAGGATGCACAGAGTTACAGAACTGGAGGTGCAGGATTTATATTGACATTCTGTCCCTTCCTATAAATTCCAGACTTCACTCTCATAGCCATATAGAATTAGTTGAATGAGGATATCAAATGATTTTATAGTGTGAAACTGGCCAGCTTTTTAAAATTACGCAGAAGACCCTTTGGACTTTTTTATTAACACTTTTTTTTTAACCAATTTTAAAGCAGGATCCATGCTATAGAGGTGGGTGTGATAAAGAAATGTCATTTTGGCTCCCCCCCCCCCCCCCCCCCCCGAAAAAAAATTCTTCTGTCTAGAGATGCCACTGATTTTTCTGTGACCTTAAGCATTAGAACAAGAAGGATTAAGGTGGGGATGCTGGAGAAGCACACAAATGCATTGGCCCCCAGGCACCGGAGACCCTTGGTGCGCCACTGGGTGCGAGCCATATGGGGCTGCAAGCGGTAGCAAAGAGGAGGTGAGATTTGGAGGGCCACAAGCAGTGCCCAACCTGCTCGTGACCCAGAAAACCACACAGTCAGCGGGCGTGATCGAGAATAAGGTAGGAGTCGGGGCCAAGACCAGGGAGTGGCGGTGCAACGGGGGGGCGCAAGGGAGAAGGCTCGCCTAGGGTGCCAAATCCCCTTGCACCAGCCCTGGCTGAAGGTGAGACCTTTCATTGGGCTAACTCAATACATGTGTGACTAGGATTTGAGAGCTGTGTTCCCTTGATTAGGTCAATTGATGGTTAAAACCCTTGCAGAAGAACTACTAGAAGTACAGCAAAGGATATCTGGCCTACCAGTTGTAGTTATAACACAAAAGCATGTTTGAAAGAAGCCCTGATTCTGGAATGGTTCTTGTGTATTCGCATTCAAGAAGCATTGCTTTCTGCAAAAAGAGCTTGGTGTTGTGCATTATTCTGTGACATCAGGGGGTGACATTCTGAAGGCCTTTTACTTGTTTTATGCTTAAAATCCCCTCATTCAGGTACCAACATGGTTTAATCAGTAGCCATAAGGCAGAAATTGGCTTCACTGTGATTAATGGATTCAGTTTTAAGGCCATGCAAAACCATTAATTTTGTGTGTAGAATGTTTATGCCATGTAGCCCCTGGGGTTATACAGTTTCTTTATTAACCTAGTATACACGCAAAGTACCTGCTTCAGCAAACACAGAACAAGCTGACCCAACTGAATGGAATGAGGGGAGGGCGTCTTGAAAAGGTGTACAGCTGAGGGCAGATAAATATGTTAAAGGGTGAGAACACCTTCAAAATAATTATTAAAAAAAAAAAAAAGGTTTTACAACAATACGGATGGAAAATTGCACCTAGAAATTATTGAGCAATAAGCTTTTCACGGGCAATAGATTTTTCTTTTTTTTTTTTTGCACTTAAAAAATATTGAGATCTATATTCAGACACAGTCTGGATAGCAAAGTTACCCAGAAAAACTTATCTGGCTAGCTTTGGAGGTATGTTCAGAAGTGTAGCCGCACTGTTGAATAAAGCCAGCTATCTCAAAGTTAGCCAGCCAATTATAGTTGGCTAACTTTAGGACAGGTTTTTGACCCAGCTTGACTTAGCCAGTTAAGTTATCCTGCTAACGCTGAATATTGGAGTTAGCCATCTATTTCATCAAATCGCGTTAGGGCCTTATCGCAGGCGTTAGGGCTCTAATGCCTGCGATAACAACCTAAGGCCCACAATAAATAAAGCATCGCGAGATGTGTATACAAATTTTTAAAATTTTTCCCAAATGGGAGGAGTTTGGACAGGGGGCAGAGTAAATTCAAATGAGGGGTGCTTAGCATTGCGTGCGACAGCATAACACACGTTATCGTGGGTTTTATTGCTGGATATAACTACACATTTTTTCATGGTGTTACGCTGTGCGATACGCCCGAAATGGGATTTCTGCTCAAAATTGCAAAACTCATTTCAGGCAGGAGAGGGGGCGATAGAGAGAGAGCCTCTGGGGAGGCGCCCATAATAGTCAACTTTTTATACCACTGTAGGAGAGGCAACTAGTAACTCGGGGAGACGTTTTGGTGGTGGCCTAGGTTTTGGGGGGGCAGTTTTACCTTCACAGTCAGAGGTACAAACAGCATTAGTGAAGACTGGATATGATTTGGAGTGATGAAAGGTACACAAAAATGAGATTAGTACATTGTACTCCCACCCTCATCTTGTGTACCTTTCATCACTCCAAAACCTCACTATTATATGTGCCTCCCCAGAGGCGCTCTCTCTCTCTCTCCCCACCCCTCTCTCTGACTCTCTCTCATTTCAAAATATTGCAGGTGTAATAAATTAAATGCGCGTTGCAGTAAAATACCTATGTCATGCGGTAAAATAACGTGTGTTGCGGTAACTTGAAAATTAGCCTAGCCATGCCCCTTTTTAATCGTGGGCGCTAATTATTTATTTATTTAGAGCTTTTTCATATACCGTGGCACATTAAAAACATCACCTCGGTTTACAATGAACCATAATTCAGCAACCAGTTTTACAATCAATTGACAATAGAACAAAATATATATTAAATGAATTCAATGAAAATAGCACAAACATATAGTACAATTGAGTTGAGCCTAAGAGGGGGAGGTTAAATCATGGGAAAACTATATATAACTAGGAACTTTCAAACATGGGGAATTTATAGCAAAATGATGAATCTAGGCCTAAGCTAGCTCAGTCAACTCCTCCCAGTTATGCTCTGGAATGCCCCTAACTTAGCAGGCTAAGTTCTACTCTGTCTTCAATTAGCCAGCTAGAATTTAGCTGGATAAGTTCCCAAATATTAATTTAGCCAACTAAATGTTTTTGGACATTATTGTTTTAGTAAACTGATTAATTATAGTTGTTTGACTTTGAAAATAAGAACTTTTTGGCTCACCATCTTGTTGCCTGAATACCTTTACCTGTATGCTTCAGCTTTTGGCTGGGTAGGTATTTTCATCCTGCTATAAGCTGGAAACATGTAGCCTTGTACTGTTAATGCAGAGCTGCAAAATCTGATGACTTTACCTTTTGTATCCCACCTACACTGCTGAAACCCCTCTGCATTTGTGTTCAGATCCTAAGATTTCCTGGGCAAGTGTTGCGCTCCTCTGGTGGCTGGAGCCACGGGAGGCACTTACCTGCGCGGCCCGGAGGCCACAGAAGCCGGGGTCTTGCCTGCTTCTTCCTCGACGCCATGTGTCCTCACAGCCCAGCCGCCATCTTGCCGGCGCAGCAGGAGCCGTGCCAGGCTTTCTCAATGCGGCAGGAGGCCACCGACGTTCCTTGCTCCCTCCGGGGAGTGGGGCCCTCATCACCTCTCCTTCCTGCAGCAGGGGGGGCCGCTCCCGGAAGCCTTCCTGCGGCTTGGACGCCACCGCTCCCTTGATGGGCCTGCTCTGAGGCCTAACTCCTCCTCCTGTAGGGCAGCGGCAGGGATGTCGCTGTCCAAGGTCCTGAACTTCCTCTTCCTGCTCCTCCTAGGGGGCAGGCCCGTAGCTTTCTTCCCTTCTTATGGGGATAACGGAGGTGGGGCCCTCCTGGCCCTCCTGTGAGCTCCTCCCCAGGCGTAGTCCCTTCTGCCTACAAAAGGATCCTGCTGTCACTTCAAGTTGCCTTAGCAAGGAGCTAGTCCTCCAGGAGCAAGTTCTCTCCAGGACTTCCTGTCTTCCGCTCCAGCTTGGACTTTCCTTGATGTTCCGAGTTCCTGGATGTTCCAAGTTCAAGCTCCGTGATGTTCCAAGTTCCTTGATGTTCCAAGTTCCTCATTTCTCCATCGTCCCATCCCTGCATGGTCCGTGACCAGCCGGTGGGGTTGTGTAGGGTGCGTAGTGGCTGAGTGGTCCACGACCACCCCTGCTGGGGTGTGTAGGGCGCTCGGTGGGATTCCAGTGGTTGTCGCCGAGGAACCTCCATGTCTCTGATCTCCTCAGCAGTGCAAGTCTCCGAGACCTTGTTTTAATCCTGAACCTGACTCTGAATCAGAACTCTGTACTCTCTCCTGGTTCGGAGCTCCTTGCACTTACTCATCTTTTAACGTCTGAGTCTTCCTAGTGCTCAGATTTCTTCCAAGTCCTCGTCTGAGTCCTCGTCTCATCGCTTCTTCAGTTACAGTCCTCGTCTCGTCGGATCTTCAATTCAAGTTCTCATCTCGTCTCCTGTGTCCTTCCCAGACTTGGACTTGTCTCACCGCAGGGGCACACACCACTTGTCCTGCGCTGGGGAGCACCCCCTAACGCTCCCTTCCAATGCAGTGCAACAGCATGGGCTTTAGAACTATGTGTAACCATTCCTTAAAAGGATATTGTAAACAGGACATGCCTACAGGTTTTCTTACAGCCACTTACTGACTTCCTGCAGGTTCCTGCGGTAATCTATGCCATTGTCATGGCCCAGATCTTTAACTTTTATTTTTTGTTTGTTTAAACAAAAAATTGTATTGGATTAGACTAGTGTGTTCCGATCCAGTCCTGGAATCTTACTTAGCAGGTTTGATTTCCGGGCCGTCCACAATGAATATGCATGAGATATATTTGCATTCTCTGGAGACCCAGTAAATGTAAATCTATCTGCTGTACATTCTTTGTGGATAGATTGCAAATGAGACCTGTTTAGCAGGTGCTGTTTTACCAGATTGGAATCTCTGGATTTGGCTATAAAAGATTATGATAAATTCCATCTTTGGAATGAATGTTCTATAAAAAAAAAGGCAAAACTTTTATGCACCCTTCTTCATTTCTTGATTCTGTAAATAGTTCATCTTTATTCAACTTTCTGGCTTTAGTCTAGAGACAGTAGAAGATGCAACAATGAGCAGTACATGCCACATAAAACCGGTACAGTCTGGCTAACTGCAAAAGTCACTTGGCGACATTGCACCAGTCATTAATTATTAAAGCTGCTGCTACATGCAACACCCAATTAGGGAACATTTATAATCGGTGGCGACCCATTCCCTATTCTAAATACAAATCTAGTATAGCTGCTCGGTGATTAAAGCAGCTAACATCACATTCTACACAACTGCAATCAAGAATCCCCAGGCTAATACCACAAAAATACCCTTGAGCTTTCAAAATCTGAATCTGCAACTTGCTCCTGAGATGATAAAAGCTTGGGCTGCCTCTGGAGGGTGATTAAGTTGGCTCAGCATACACGGAACAATGAGTTACACACGATGATGGTAAATGCGCCTCAGGACGCTTTTCTTCTAAGTCAGAGAGAGTGTCTCGTCAAGACAGTAGATCATCTGGCTGCCGTGGAAACAGTGTTGAAAGTGAGTGTGGTGAGGGGCAAAGGGAGGCGAGTCCAGCGCTGAGCTGAGTTCCAGAAGTGTACGAGAGAGCTCTGCCAAAGGAGGGAAAAAAAAAATCACAGAACGCTGTGACCTCTATCTTCTTTCCCCCCCCCCCCCCCCCCCCCAATTTCTGCTAGGGCAACTGAGTCTTCAAATACACCCAGCGAGGTGAAAGAAGATCCCTCCTGGCTGAGTGGCAAGCATGAGACCCAGGAGAGCAGCTCCCTGCTGCTGCCAGGAGTGTGTCCATTGTATGGCAAAGCTGGAAATGGGGCTTCCTGCTATCAGTGACCACACAAAGTGTGCTCTCCATTATAGAGCTCTCTTCCAGATAAACTAGTGCACAGCCTGCCTGGGTGTCAAACATGCTGTCCAACCAGAATGAGCGCTTTCATCTTCCTGGGCAGTATTTTAAGCTGCAAGTTCCCCTTTAAAATAAAAATTCTATAGTTTCCCTACATCCTTCCACCACCAGTGGTACTCTGTTAGCTTTGTAGAAAAATGCTAGACATGACACCCTGCTGTGAAATGAAGACGTAACCCAGGTGCTGTGACTGCTCAGGAAGGATGCAGTGTGACCCATCCTGTATGGGAAGGGAAACGGTAAGTTTAAGAGCAAGATGTCAACAGACGAATCATTGTAATACTAACAGGCCGATACAGTACCGACACGTAAAAAAAAGTGCGGCAGTGCCAGGCACCTGCGCATTTGACGCGCACATTTTGGTTCACAAGCCGCTCGTTTCAGTATTCAAATTAGACGCAAATCCAAGCGGTGGCAAAGGAGCATCAAAAGCGCGCCTATGAAGCGGTAGGCGTTCGCAATCCATTTTACTGTATAGAGCGGTATATAGCGCCTATACAATATCCAGGGTGCGCTGGCGCCATACCTGTCATTTCAAATGTCATTTCAGCAGGTAAGTGGATGGTTCTTTTCTACAGACCCCGCATGGACACCGGGGCCGCTGCCCTGAGCATCTGGATGTCCTTGATTGGAGGCCACCCCCAACCTTCCACGTCTGGGCGCTTAAGGACGTGCAAGGACGTCCGGGGTCTGTGAAGGTCGGGGCCTCCGAGCATGGACGCCTGGAAACAGACTGGACCACTGCCTTCCAACGTCCATGTCCGCTGCCTTGAGTGCCCGCCCGGATGTCCAAAGTCGGGGCTTCCATTCATGGACGTTCCCGCCTCTTTCCGGGCGTCCATGACCGGAGGCCCCGCTGCCTTCCAAAGTCCATGTCCGCTGCCTTGAGCGCCCACCCGGACGTCCAAGGTCGGTGCTTCCATTCATGGATGTTCTTGCCTATTTCCTATTCTTAAATGAGCTATGCGTTCTTATTTAAGCTTTTACAACAATCAGCAGCCTCAGGGATGCCTAATTCTAGACGCTGGAGATAGGCGTCCTTATAGGCGTCCGCTGGACCCCCCACCCCCGGAGCCTCAGGATGCCTAATAGACGCCGGAGGAAGGCCTGGCGTGGCTCCCATCCCTCCGGCGTCCGTAGAGGTGTCCATGTCTCCGCTGAACCCCCAGAGCCTCAGAGATCCCAAGAGTTGGATGGTACCGTTGAACACATACCTCCTCCGGTCTTGCTGCAGGGTTCTCTTGTTGGCTGGGTTGGCTGGGTTCTCCTTGCTGCTGGGCTCCCCTGTCGGCCTCTCCAATCTGCCTTCTAGAATTCGCTTGCCGAGCATTTCTTATTCTGCTTCTCAACCGAATGAAAAAGATTGCCAGAGCCAATATATACATGTTGTCCATGACGCTGTCCGGTCCGAAGCTGACTGAACACCACACTAAAGCCAGGGTCAGGGTAGGCAGTAAATACAGAGGTTAAAGACGCGGTAAATAAGCTGGTTAATGACGCGATAATTTGGGCACGCGTTACTGTATCGGGGGGAATAGCTAATCCGATCATTAACATATCGTATACATGCGGTGGGCGGAAATGGGTACGCTTCTTTTTCGGCAAGCACTAAGGACGCGTAAAAGCCGATACTGAATCGCGGATCCGTCTTACGCGCTCAAAACGTGCGTCCAAAGCGGGTAAAAAACCACGCAACCACGGCCGCGCTTTACTGTATCGACCCGATAGTAAGTAAAGGACGGCAGATAAAGGCTCAAATGGTCCAGCCAGTCTGCCCAGCAAGTTATTTAGGGGTGTAGGTGTAGCTGCTGCTTTGAGCAGGTTACCCCATGCCAGAAACATTGCATCAAGAATTACCACAGGTTACCTTTTTTTTGGGGGGGGGGGGGGGGGGGAGTTCTCATTTCCATCCTCTAGTTTCTTGGGATTCTCTGTGTTTGTATCTCACCCCTTTTCAATTCCATTACCGATTTCATCTTCATTTCTTCTGGGAGGGCTTTCCGTGAAGAAATACTTCCTGTGTTGAAGCCTCACCCGGAGTACTGTGTTCAGTTCTGGAGATCGCATCTCAAAGAGGATAAAGACAAGATGGAAACAGTCCAGAGTGGCAACCAAAACGGTGTGGGGCCTGCACCGAAAGCCATGTGAGACAGGACTAAACGGACCTAAATATGTACTCCCCAGAGGAGAGGAGCGACAGTGGAGATATGAAGCAAACTTTTAAATATCTGAAAGGCATTAGTGGTGCACAAGAATCAAACCTTTTCCAATGGAAAGGAATCTGTAGAACCAGGGATCATGATCTGAAACTCCAAGGGGGAAGACTCCAGAACAATGTCGGGAAATATTTCTTCATGGAAAGCTGTGGTGGATGCATCCTTCCAGCTTTAGCCACCATCATGCCACATTGCTTTGCTACCTTCGGATCTTCAGACACTAACAACCTGAGGTATCTCTCTCTCAGTCGGTGCACATCAGCCTTTCGTCCCCTCTCCATCATGTACAGCTTCTTTGGATTACTGCACTCCCAAAGATATAATTGTGCCCTTCTTGGCATTGAAGCCCAGCTGCCCAAACCTTCAACTGATTTTCTAGATCACTTCTCACTCTCTCTGCTCCTTCAGGTGCAGATCTTACTCCTCTGCTGCAGATCTTACTTGTGTCTTCAAAAAAACCAGACTTTACCTTCTAACCACCCTAACAATATCGCTCACAATGATATTAAAAAGAACCAGTCCCAGATCCGATCCTTGGGGCACCCCAGTAATCATAGCTCTCTCCTCATTGTAGGTTCTGTTTACCGCTGCCCTTTGTCGCCTTTCAGTCAACCAATTTGTGATCCATTCCATCTCCTTAGGATCCACTCCCAAGCTTCTCATTTTATTCATGAGCCCCCATATGCAAGATCATATCAGAAGCTTTGCTGTGAAATCCAGATAAATCACATGAAATGCTTGTCCTTGATCTAATTCTCTAGTCACCTAATGAAAAAAGTCAATCAGGTTCATGTGACATGATTGAAAAGAGAGCATTGTTAGAAAGATCCCCCAAACCCCCAGCAGTATAAGAAGACCGAGGAGCTTTGTTTCAGGATACACACTCAGATTTTTCTCTCATGCATTTGGTTTTACTGCGGTGAAATAATATTGATGCCATGTGTGTACAGAGGTGGTCCTTGCCGCATGCTGTTTGCAGAGCCACAGGCAAAGCAAGGCTTGGATATTTTGAGAACACGTTGATGGTGTTTACTGTTTAGTGCTGTGCTCCCATATAATTAGGGTCCTTTGTTTTCAGTTTAAACTGATTTTCAACCCTTAAATTCCTGGATTTTTCCAGGGGTGACAATAGGTTTAAACCGATATTCATCCTATTGTTAAGCTGATTTAAAAAAAAGCTGCTCAAGAGCTGCAGACGCAGTATTTCAGTGCCGGCAACCACCAGTGTAGACCAAAGTGCATGCTGTGTTTCAAGTCCCACCTTCCGCCACTGAAGGTGCTCGCCCTCCAGTGCCGCACATGCTGTGATTCAAATCCCGCCTGCTCCCCCCCCACCAAGCAGCCAAAATGCCTGTCTGGTGCCAGATATGCATTTGAAGTAAGCCCTGTCCTCCAGAAGCTCTTCCCGGCAGCCGGCAGGCTCCCTGGCCCTGCATAAAAGCAGACGTGCTGTGCTGCAGAGCGCAGGAGACTCTGCTGCTGAGGTAGAGAGAAGACTGGAGCCACTACCACTAAGGATGAATGCTGTTGTAGTGTGGGGGCGGGGGGGAGGAGCGAGAGAGGGACATTCTAGGCAGGGGATTGTGGTAGAGATGGGGGATGCTGCTGAGTGGGTGGGTGGGAGAATCTGATAATGTTGTCTTATTGTCCTGGCTTCTGTCCACCAAAATAAACTCTGCTATTTACCTGGAAAAACTGATTTTCTCCTGTTTTCGTTCTTATCCCAGTAAACCCCAATAAACTCCCAGGAAAAATAAAGAACAGTAAAAACCAAAAATGCTGGTCCCTATATATAGTGCAGGACGTCTGAGACCCAAAGGTTTCTATCCAATGTTTGCACCTTCACTAGTTAAAAATCGGATGGTTCCCATTGATATCACATCTTATTATAGCCAGATAATGGCTGTTTTTCCTGGGATTTTACACTATGTCTCACTGTGCAAGAGCTGTAGCATGACTGACTGGAAATAGATCTACACTCTTGAATGAAAAAAAAAAAAAAGGGAGGAAGCCTGCTACAGTTGTCTACAGCTTTGTTCAGTTTGACAAACCTAATTGGAGAACTCCAAGTACTGAATTCTGATCTGGCCTCTTTGAAAAATGCTTTCAGTCTGTAAAAGAAAAGGGATGCTAGAAATAGTTGAGATGCCCCGAAAGGCACCAGTTTATCAAATATAAATGGTGCATAGTGCCTTCTGGAGGGCACAGCCTCTGTGCAGGCGAGCTTTGTCTTCTGACCTGTTCAGGAACAATGACAATACACACACTTGGCTGCACAGATTAAATAACAATATAAATGACTGCCAATGAATAAAAGCATGTGATGGGAAGGAGAGGCGATGAATACTTTAGCTTTTAGCTTCAATGGTGTTATTAATGTCAATGTGTCATAAAACAATATATGCATGTATATATATAAATATATATATATATATATATATATATATATATATATATACAGGATTAAAAATATTGGCTTTAACTGATTAACATTAAATGGGTACTCAAATCATTATACAAATATGAAAGAGAGTAATACCACTAATATCTCAATTAATATTATTTCAATTTACATACACTTTTTATTATACAATATCAAAAAAAGCTATTACATTTACATAATAATTATTGTCATGGAAGTATTTTAACAGTGAACCAACATTCTGTTTGCCCATGAACATTCATTCCTTCCACACCACAAACTCTATTCATTGACTTCTCATTGCACTTATATACCTCTATAAATATCAGTTCCTCTGCACTCAGGCAGGCCAGTCCATACCAGTGTGTTATGCACATCGATGGAGGCGGAATAAAGCTAACATCACAGACATATAACCCTGCTTTAACATCTGCCCACCAGTATTCTCCGTCTCCAGCAGATAGTGGACATGCATCTCCCTACTGGGCACTGCATGTAGTAAAAAAAGAAGAAGAAGAAGAAGAAAATAAGAAGAAAAGGAGATGTTTGCAAGTACCACTTAAGCTCCTGAGGTGACACTGGTGGATCCCTCCCTCAGTTGAGTGTTTTGAGTCCAGCAGCCTAGTCAACTGTGGACTTAAAAAAAAAAAGAAGCAGTTTGGAGGTTGAGGGAGGCTCAGCGGTGAAGGTTTTCACCATCTCCTCCTATAACCAGAGACCCATTCGTGCTCTCAGCCAGGAAAAGCCAACAGATGTCAGAGGAGATAGATACGTTCATGTTATGGGAAGAGCAACATCTTCAAGACATCTCTGCCTCCCACATTGTCAGAAAGGACAATGTATGGGTCGACTTTCTCAGCAGGCAGTTTGGAAGCAGGAGAGTGAGAGTTAGCGGACAAAGCCTTTCAACTCATAGTGATGTGTTGAGGTTGCCTGTTATCTGGATTTATTGGTGACCTCCTGCAACGGAAAGGTTCCACAGTTCTTCAGTCTTAGAAGGGATCCGAAAGCACTGGGTATCGATGTTCTCAGTCAGGTGTGGCAGTGGAGTGGGCTGTTATATGCCATCCTGCCATGGCCACTGATAGGCAGGATCATTTGAAAGATTGCAGGCCAGACCGAAACCGTACTTCTGGTGGCTCCGGATTAGCCCTGGAAGCCATGGTATGCCGATCTGCAGAGGCTGCTGATAGACAGTCTTCTCCAACTGCCCCCCAGGAAGGATCTGTTGCGTCAGGGACTCATTCTCCACGACGATCTGGGTTGATTTTGTCTTACGGTTTAGCCCTTGAGAGGGCTCGGTTATTGAAGCTTGTTATTCTGCTGCAGTGATTTCCACTTTGCTCCAGGCCAGAAAATTTTCTACATCTCTGGCTTATGTTAGAGTTTGGAGAATTTTCAAAGCCTGGTGTGAAGAGTGAGGTTCTCAGCCTCTCAAAGTAGAAATTCCATTAATTTTGGAATTTTTACAGAAGGATTACATAAAGGCTTGGTCCTTAACATCTTGAAGGTTCAAATGGCAGCTCTCTCACTTTTTATAAAGGGGTGAGTTAATGGTGGGCCTTTGTCTTCCCATCGGATGTGTCCCAGTTCTTGAAGGGAGTTAAGCATCTTTGTCCTCTCTTGTGGCTATCAGTACCTCTGTGGGACCTTAATCTGGCCTTGAATTTCTTGGCGGTCCTACCTTTCGATCACTGCCAGTCCTCTCCTTGCGGCTACTTACCTTCTCATGGTAATCTGTTCAGCACGTTGGGTTTCCAAACTGCAGGCCCTTTCATGCCATGAGCCATTTCTGCGTGTGACTCCAGGAGCGGTACAGCTTCGGACTGTACCTTCCTTTTTGCCAAAAGTAGTTTTGGACTTTCATTTGAATCAGTCTATTTCCCTGCTCATACTGGATAGGAATAAAGATGAGTGAGTATTGTCTTTTATGTATCTTGGATGGCAAGTGGCAACTGATGTAGTACTTGGAGGTTACTAAATCTATCAGGAAATCTGATTGACTGTTTGTACTCCATGGTGGAGGTAAATATGGTGAACTGGCAACATGAGCAACTATAGCCCATTGGGTTAAGGAAGTCATCACAGTCGCCTATGTGGATGCTGAGATTCATTTGCCTAAGCAAGTTAGAGTGCATTCCACTAGGGCTCAGGCAGTATCATGAGCAGAGCTTCGATTGTCTCCTGTCAAGATTTGCTGAGCAGCGACATGGTCCTCTTTACACACCTTTTCTAAGTATTACTGCTTGGACATTCAGGCTCAGGAGGGTACTGCCTTCACAAGTGCGATATTGACTGGACCATGAGCAGCCTCCTGCCCTGTTTGGGAGTAGTTTTGGTACATCCCACTTGTGTGGACTGGCCTGCCTGAGTGCAGAGGAATGAGCAATTACTACTTTCCTAATATTTTCCTTTCCTCTAAAGAAGGCAAGCCAATCTACGACCTGCCCTTGGCTGCTGACTTGCCTTTAGGTGTGAATGATGCAGAGTGTTCCTGTTATTCGTTGGATGACTGATAAGTGTCATAACCAGCCCCTCAGTTTAGTGAATGTTAATTCTTTTGTCTGAGCTCAGTGTTCCCAATTGGTTGGAAGCATAAGTGGTTGACTGATAATAGTCATGTTCAAGTATAATCAATTTGTCCACAGTTTGGCTTTTCCAGAGAATACTAGCAGATTGATGATGGGGCAGGGCTATATGTCCGTGACGTTAGCTTTACTCCGTCTCCATCTGCTGGTAGATGTGCATACCTCACTGGTGTAGACTGGCCTGCCTTCCCTAGAGGAAAGGAAATTATCAGGTAAATAGTAAGTTCTCCATATTACAGAGTGAGAGTGTGCCCACGTTACATTTACTGAATTATTTTCAATAGATTTCAACTATCCCTACTATACAGATTTCAGAAATCTATAATATGTGATATTTATAGAGGTATATAAGTGCAATACATGCGTTGTTTTTTTTTAGGTCGCCTTTTATTGTTTGAGTGGGCAATAAATGATGATTTTGATGTGGATGGAATGAACGTTAATGGGTAAATAGTGTGTTGGTTTACTGTTAATAATCATTGTTATGGAAGTTTTTTATATAAAGATTGACATGTAACAGCTTTTTTTGAAATGGTATGATAAAAAGTGCATTCAGATTAAAACATTGGTTGACATATTAGTGGTGTCACCCCCTTATATATTTGTATAACAATCTATTGAGTACCCATATATTGTTAATTAGTTAAAGCCAATATTTTCAATATCAATATATAGTGAGTACAGCAGAAATTGTAAACCAAACATGAGTGAGCATCTTACAAATTATAAGAATATTACAAAAGAAAGAAACATTTTTCCCCTCTTCACTTGGGTCAGCCATATGGATGGACCTGGATTTGATTCCCAGATCATTTTTCCTTCTTCTCCCAGGTCGGCCGTGGCTTTGGATGCTGAGGAGGGACTGATGGACATTGTTTAAGGGCGACACCTAGTGGCCTGAATCAGAGCCCATGATTTCAGGGTTCTGAAAGGAGCCCTGGTGCACGGCCTCCAGCCAGATGACGTTGCCGCAATGCCCAGACTAAAGTAAGTTGCTGGAGATATAAAACAGGACGAAAAAAAAAAATCCCCACGAGTAGTTGCAATAGAAGACTCCTGGCAGCAGATCCCAGCCCTGGTTCCAATTTAAGCTGGAAACCCAAAGGAACAGGAGGAAACTGCTGGGTCAGATAAATTGATTCAGCACCTCCCGTTGTGTTTAACATGTTATTAAATTTGATTTTATGTATTTTTTTATGTTGTAAATTTCTCTGGGTTTTTAGAAGTAGAGCAGGGTAAAAGCTTAAGTAGGAATTGATCGAGCAACTGCTGATTCAATAGGCGTTAATTTGTTTTTAAAGATGTGTTATTCTATTATGTTTATTGGGGGCGGGGGTGTTTCAAAGCAGTGCAGGTGCTTGCAAAGTTCGTGGGAGCTCTGTGCCCTGGACCTTCCACTAAGCTCTCAAAGGGAAGGCACTTGCGCACACTTCTACTTGAGAATTGCTTGGAGAAAAAATTTCACCCATGGAGATCTGCGGGCGCTCTTTTCCTTTCAGCGTGCCCGGTTTGCAAAATGCACAATTACGTATGCCGCAGCCTTCCCTGCCCCGCTCCTGCCCCCAGGAACATCTCTGTTCGACGCCCATAAAAGTCGAAGTATGCGGAGCATATGCGCCTCTATCCACAGGGAAGGTTGGCTAATTTTCAACGGGGATAAATATAGCCACAGAAATGGAAATGGAATGTTTTAGAAATTGCCCTCAGAATGTATTTAATAATTTCAAGTAGTATGATGTGGGTTTCCTTTTTTTTTTTTTTTTTTTTTGTGGCACACTAAATTCAGGTTTATTCCTAGAAAGGCGTGACCCAAACTGAAACCAAACTAATGACACAGGTGGATTTGGTCTTTTTTGGACAAAAGCTAATTTGGATGTGCCCTGGCAATGGATGTGAAGACTTATGCAATCAAGACTTTTTTTTAATTTTGCATTACTTTTAGAATATTTCTATAATTATTTCACAATAAAAATTATAGAGTATATGGTTTAGATCAATTGAAAAAAAAAACCCCCTCCTTTAATGCATTTGGATTTGTAGATTTTAGACAGCAAAATATGAGAACGGTACAGGGGCATGAAGACTTTTGCAAGGTACTAGTTGCAAAACTAGAATCTTACTCTTTGCATATCCTTTTAAACATTTGCACTGCCAGGAACCTAAAGCTGATTAATTAAGGATTCTGAAAGCTAGGAGTCATTTGTGTTCTCTGTTTTGCATTTTACGGAGTAAATTAATAGAGCTGAAAGAATTATATCGTTCAAAATACTTACAAGTCCTTTAAAAAAATTAAAAAAAACATTCATTAGGGTGTGCTGCTGTTCCACATTTGGGCATTCTAAGAATGCCAATAAATGAATTAAAAAAAACCCCAAAAAAAACCCAGGCCCTGCTGGACTATTGAATGCAACTTCTGAAAATCTGCTTGGTTGGTTGCCGTCGAAAGCGAAAGAGGAAAAATCCCAGCCTGGGTCTTCTGGAGATGCTATCGCTTATAATGATGAGCTCATTGCCGTGCTGCTGCTGTAGCTATAGCTGTAAATGTCACCACCCGACAGCTGCAAGAAGATGGGGGCAGGAAGAGCGACACCACATTCAGTGATCGGAAACCCCATTTTGCCCCGAAGCAGGAGTTGAAGGCAAGGCGGATGGACTCGATGTCTTCTCTTAGGTACTTTGCAGGAGAGACGGAACACATAATTGGGCAGGATAACCTGATGAATGTATTTGGAAAGGTGGTTAGACAAAGAAGCAACCTACTGCCTTATTTTATTTTCCTCTAGTGGAAAGCATTTTGAAATAGATTTCAGTCTAAAGATGAGACAGATGGCAATAATATATTTAGGGATGAGCTAAACAAGTGCAAAATAAATCATCATAGCCTCTTTTGATTTGAGGGATTCAGTCGATCACGATCTATTTAAGAGCCACCAAAAAAGTCCATCCATGAATCGCTTGCATGGACTTATTTTCAGGGTTAGGGGGTACGGGAGGACTGAAAGAAATTCACAAATGAATGTAAAGCTCGTTGATCAACAGACAAAACTTTAACTCTTCAGCACTAGGGATGTGAATCGTTTTTTCACGATTTAAAATATCGTCCGATATATTTTAAATTGTCAAAAATCGTTAGCGGCGATATTTAATAGGAATTCCCCCGATTTATCGTCAAAAATCGTAAATCGGGGGAAGGAGGCCCCCCCAAGCTGGCCAAAAGTCCCTGGGGGTCCAGTGGGGGTCCGGGAGCGATCTTCTACGCTCGTGACGTCGGGGACAGGAACCAAAATGGCGCCGGCGCTACCTTTGCCCTGTCATATTTATTTATTTTATTTATTTAACTTTTTTATATACCAACATTCAAGACAGTGGTCCCATCATGCTGGTTCACAAGAAACAGGGGTGTAATTATAATAAACTTTACCATTTAAACAATAGTGCAGAAAAGCAGTTACATATAACAAGGAAAACAATAACTTGGAATGAGAAGGGAAATGGAGATCAGATAGTTATATATATGTATAAATAACATTGTAAGAGGTGGCTATTAACGCTAATACTAGCGGAGCGTGTTGAATGAAGGGAGTTAGATGGAGTTGGAGTTAGGAAAGGCCTGCGTGAACAGCCAGGTTTTGAGTCTTTTCTTGAATGTTGAGATGTTGGGTTCCATTCTAAGATCCGGGGGAATGGAGTTCCATAATGTTGGACCGGCTGTGGAGAATGCCCGATCTCTAAGCGTGATGTGTCTGGTAGTCTTGGCTGGAGGTACTTGAAGTGATCCTTTGTAAGCATCTCTTGTCGGTCTTGTGGAATGGTGTGATCGGAGGGGGATATGGAGATCGATTGGGGCTAATTGATGGATGTTTTTGAAAATGGTGAGAATGGCCTTGTAGATTATTCTGAAGTGGATGGGCAGCCAATGGAGGTCCATCAAGATAGGTGTTATGTGTTCTCTTCTCCTGGTGTTGGTGAGTATACGAGCGGAGGCATTTTGGACCATTTGTAATGGTTTGGTGTGTGATGAAGGGAGACCAAGCATGATGGTGTTACAATAGTCCAGCTTTGCGAAAATGATTGATTGTAGAATCGTTCTGAAGTCATGTGTGTGGAAGAGAGGTCGTATTCTTTTCAGCACTTGGAGCTTATAAAAGCAGTCTCTGGTGGTTTTGTTGATGTTAGCTTTCAGGTTTAGGTGATTGTCAATTTGAACTCCTAGATCTCTCACTTGTGTAGTGTTTGGTACGGTAGGATGGGTGTATGTGATGGAGCTGTTTTCTGGTGTGATGAGTAGAAGTTCTGTTTTTGATGAATTTAGTGTCAGGTTGAGACTTGTAAGAAGTTGTTTGATATTTTGGAGGCAGGATTCCCAGTGCAACAGTGTTTTTGCGAGCGACTCTTCGATGGGGATCAGGACCTGAATATCGTCAGCGTAGAGAAAATGTTTGAGATTGAGGTCAGTGAGAAGTTTACATAAGGGTAACAGATAAATGTTAAACAAGGTAGGAGACAGGGATGAGCCCTGAGGGACTCCTGCTGATGCGGGGTGTAGAGAGGATTCTTTATTATGAATCTTAACCTTATAACCTCTGTTGCTGAGGAAGGTTCTGAACCATGATAGGGCAGTGCCTGAGATACCTATGGCTGATAATTGGTTGACGAGAAGGGAGTGATTGACCGTATCAAATGCAGACGAGAGGTCGAGTAGTATCAGAAGGAAGGCTTGTCCTTTGTCTAAGCCTAGGATGATGTGGTCAGTCATAGAGATGAGGAGGGCTTCCGTGCTTAAGGTTTTACGGAATCCGTATTGTGATGGAAATAGAAGGTTGTTGTCTTCAATGTGGTTTGAGAGTCGTGAGTTTACCAATTTTTCCATTATCTTGGCTATGAATGGGAGGTTAGCTATCGGTCTAAAATTGTTAGGATCGTTTGGGTCGAGATTTGGTTTTTTGAGAAGGGGTTTGAGTGAGGCAAGTTTGAGGTTGTCCGGGTAGAATCCTTGTGTGAGGGAGCAATTTATGATGTCTACCAGGGTTTTGGAGATGGATTCTTGAATTGCTAGTAGTAGTTTGGCTGGGATGTGATCCGAGGGATGAGAAGATGGTTTCATTTTCCTTAGAATTCCTTGGATCTCGGCGGATGAAGTTGTGTCAAGTTCTTCTAAGTTGATTGTGTAGTTGATTGAGGGTTGAGGAGTGGTTAGTGGAACAGTGGGGTTCGTGGGGAGCTGCGATAGGAGAGTATTGATTTTGTTGTTGAAGAATAGAGCTAATTCTTCTGCTTTTGATTGAGCTTGGTCATGTGTAATCTCTGGTTGGTTTACTTGTGTGAGGTTGGCTACATAGCTGAAGAGGGCTTTGGCATCGAAAACAAGGTCGTGTATCTTCGAGGCGTAGTAGTCCCTCTTGGATCTTAGGGTGCTTGATTTGTATTGATGCAGAGATGATTTGTAGATTGAAAGGGTGTTGGTTCCTGGGTTTTTGCGCCATTTAGCCTCATTTTGTCTTAGTTGGAGTTTGAGCTTTCTTAATTCTGCTGAGAACCATGGCTGTCTTTTGGAGGAATTCTGGTGTGGTTTTTTTGTAATAAGAGGGCATAGTTTGTTGGCTATAGTTTCGGTGATTGTGTTCCAAGATCGAAGTGCTGCGTTCGGATCTGTAAGGTCCAGTTGGTGGATTAGTGGAGATAGGTGATTATTAAGGTCTTCTGGGGAGCAAGTTTTCCTATATTTGAAGGAGGGCAAAGGAATGCAAGCCGGGTTGGTATCTTTTATAGAGAATGAAGTAGTTATGAGGTAGTGATCTGACCACGGGACCTTTGTGCAATTAGGTATAGATACGGGCTTGATTGCAGTGTTAACGAAGATCAGGTCTAACGTGTGGCCGGCTTTGTGGGTAGGTTTATTAACTAATTGAGTGAAGCCTAGCGCTGTGAGAGCTGTGAGTAGAGTTTCACAGTTAGGTGAGGGGGTAGGGTTATCAACGTGCATGTTGAAATCCCCTAGAATGATGGCTGGCGAGTCAAAGTTGATGAGGGCAGAGGTTAATTCAACCAGTGGTGAGGCATCTGATTCCAAGAGTCCTAGGGGGGCATATACGAGAAGGATTTGTAGCTTGTCTGAGGTGAAGAAGCCGAATTCAAGTTTTGAGTTGGAATTGGATTGCTGTAGCGAGAATCTGAGGTCCTTTTTAGTTGCTAAGAGAATGCCTCCTCCCTTTTTTTTATGACGAGGTAGCGAGAAGAAGTCGTACGCCTCTGTAGGTAGTTGATTAATTATTGCTGTGTCTGATGGTTTTAACCAAGTTTCGGTGATTGCACATATCTCCAGTTTCACATCGATGAGGTAGTCATTCAATATTACAGACTTTTTCGTAAGGGATTGAGCATTGAAGAGGCTTAAAGAGAAAAGGGTGAGGCCTAGAAGTTGTGTGGAAGGAGTGATTAAAATTGAAGAGAGGGATTTAAGGTTGTGTTGTTGGGCATGTCGGAAAGAAATTCTTTTAGGTGGAGTATTATGTTGGAGAATTGGAATTGTGAAAAATGGGGCCATTTGTGGCCCCATTTGTGGCCCCATCATATGACAGGGCAAAGGTAGCGCCGGCGCCATTTTCTATCAACGCACTCGTGGCCCGAGAGTGGAAGATCACAACGGGACCCCCCCACTGGACCCCAGGTAATTTAAGACATTTTGGGGTGGTTCGGGAGGGTGGGGGATTTATTTTAAAGGGTCGGGGTGGGTTTTAGGGATGTTTTAGTGTGCCGGTTTTCCCGCCCTCCCCCGATTTACGATTTACACGATATTTATAAAAACAAAACCGCGACGATCCGATTCCCAACCCCCCCCAGCCGAAATTGATCGTTAAGACGATCGATCACACGATTCACATCTCTATTCAGAACACAGGCCATATGCAAAATGTATTCTGTAGTTATGCATATATCCATAATGCCTATTGGCTCCCAACAGGTAGTTAATTATTTTTCCTACTCTTCTGGCCATAAATCATGATAAATATGAAACGGAGATTTGCTCTTTTCCTTTTTCTTCTTCCCTCTTTCCTCTACGCCCAGAACTCTGTCCTAGGGACAGGAATTTTTTACGTTAAATTGTTTTTCCATCGATCACAAACTGGGTCAGGATTAAGAATCCCACAGTAACAAAACAGCAATTTAAAAAAATTGTGAATTAACAAAATGGATTTAAAAAACAAACAAACCGATCTCCTGGTTCTTATTTAGAGAGCACTTATTGTAGGACATGCTTGCAGCTAACGCAATACAGGTTGATGGCGCTTCCTCATAGAGATCTCTGAACACACAGCAGTGGAAATGTGGTGTTTTGTTCACAGAAACCTTCAGGTTGAAGGCTAAATCTAAAATCACCACTCAAAAAATGTCCAGTACTTAAAATTCAAATGATTTCTGAGGTTCACATTCGATCACACATATTGAAAAAAAAAAAATGTGGGGAACTGGCAGAACGCGTGAATCTCTGCTGCATAATACTTTTTAGGGGAAGACTGTTACTGGAATCCGAGGGGTTAGGGACTTTTTCATCATCTTAGACCGGCTTTACACTCACAAAGGCAATGGCAGGCGTGCCCAGCCTCATTACCTTCTGCAGTATGGCTGACCTTACTCGTCCAGTAGTGGAATTCCTGCATAAGCAGATGTAGGGAGCCAGTGCAAGCCACTGATGTATGCATTAAAAAAAGGTTAAAAGCACTGACTCCTCTGCATATGAATAAGGCTGTATTAATAACCCAGTATTACTATCTGTGCATGATGCTGGTGCTTTAAGTTTCAATCATCTTAGGAAATCATGTGGAGGCCATCATTGCCACTGAGCATCATGACCAGGGGTTAATATAATTCTAAAAGTGAGTGATCTAAGCTATTTCTAGCTGCTTTTTCTTCAGAGTCTTAAACAGCTTCATCCATAAATGCTTTTATCTTAGCTTCACTCTTTATCTTCACTACTTACATAGGATCACAGTAAGATAATAGATGCCAGCAATGGGGGTGTGCTTTTGTTTAATTTCGTTTTGTGATTTCATTTGCTTTTGTTTCATTTTCAAATCGCTGCTGCCACCGTCACCGCGGTCCCCCACCCTAGTCTTCCCTGGACCCCCATCCCCAACCACTTGCCCCATCCACTGGTCTAAGGGGCAGAAGCAAAGCCCAGTCCCTCTTGCCCAAAGGGGTGTCCATTTCAAAATGGTGCTGGCAGGCCCCGAGACCGGTGCCATTTTGTTTTACGGAAGTATCTGTGTAGGGAAATTAAAAATACACCTCCTTACACTAAAAGGGTGCTGAACCTTGGGCCTGTTGGTGCCATTTTGAAAGGGAGACTCAGCAGGGCAGGAGCAGGTAGGGATTGCTTCAGTCCCTCAGACCTGCGGATGGGCTGGGTTCGCTGCGGGGAGCTCGGATGGTAGCCACAGAGGGGAAGGAGGCGGGGCAGATTTGATATTTTTTTTTCTTTTTTGTTTTGTTTTTTCGCATCTTTTTTTCCATTGTCTTGTTTTAAATAGATGAAACAAAACAAACGACAAATCAAATGAAAACGAAAGCTGCTATTATTACTGCCTTCTAGACCTTATCTTTCCCATAGCGCTACTGAAGCCGTGCAGCACTGTGCAAAAGAAATTTGCAAAAGGTTCCGTGCACAGCCCTAGCCAGCAGATAAGGATAATCCGGTACCTCTGTCTACAGTAACTACTCTTATCTCTGGCTATAATCTCTCATTGCTCCTACCGTCACTCTTTGTGCACTTTTTATCCAGTTTTATTCCGTGAGCCTTTATTTGCAGTTACCACGGGTGATTTCCTCCATTTTAATTTTTCCTCCCTTTCCCCCATCTAGCTCAGTCATTGCAGGGGCAGCCCTCTAGCTGAGAAGCACAAACATGGCTCCCTCTGGAGCCCAGTACAGGCATGCACTTGACACCGTCACAAATCATCCCTTTTGAGTGATGACTGGAGGTCCTTTCCTCCTTCCTGCGTGGGACGTAGGGAGTGGCATCTGTAGGAATTCCTCCACACCCCCCACCCCACCCCCCTCTGTCTCCTCCTGGCCTGAGGAGCAGGAACTGGGGGTCCAGGAATGGAGCCCAAGTCTCCCACATGGCAGCTGGCAAGCTTTGACTCTGGGACACCAGGTCAGCCAATATCCAGGTCTCTAAATATTCAGATGAACGAGCAATCTGGAGGCTTGCAACAGCGTGAAGTTTCCTCATGGGTAGCTGCTATCTTAGGGGACATTTATCAAAGGCTTATCGCACGCGATAGAATGCAAATTAGGGGGAGGGGAGGAGTCGGGGCGGGGAGGGGCAGAGTCGGCGGTGTCTTCGCTGCCTGCGATAATGTTACTAACATTATCGTCGGCAGTAGCGCGCCGAATAGCACCACCTTTCACGGTGGCGCTATTGAGTGCGAAAGCCGGCAGCCGGCGCACCACCGTGGTGCGAAGGCTGCGAGCTTTCGCAGGCCCCCTCCCCCCGTTTTCGCAGGATTCATCATTCTGCAAGGAATGATGAATCCAGGCCTTAGTCCTGATTTCTCACACAATGCTAATCCATCATTTTTAGCTGTTTTAAAATAGGTGGGAGGGTTTTAAAAAATGACTGATACTTTCTTAAATCTTATAGCCAGGAGTTGCTTTCTCAGAGGGTACCGAGTACTGGCAGCTTTTTCCTGCATCTGCTTAATTTGCCCTGTGGTTCCTGAACAAAAAAAAAAAGAAACCCTGCATCCTGCGTGTGAGTGTGCCAGCACCTTTTGTTCTAGAAAGATAGCACGGCTTAATGCTCTATAGCTTCCAGGCTCCCATAATCCCCTCACGCATTGCATTCCTTTTACGTTTTGGCTGTATAAAAGTACACTTCTGACTTTTCACCCAAATTTTCCCAGGGAGCATCTTATACTCATACAGGGGAATTTTAAAAGCCCTGCGTTTGCCAAAGCCGGGAGGTACGCGAGTATCTCGGGCTGGTGCATGCCGTGCGGGTTTTACAAAATGTGCGAGTACGCGCCTATCTCCCGGTACGCGTGCAAATCAAAAAGTGTAAAAAAAAAAAAAGGGGGGGGTGGGAGTGGGTGTGATCTGGGCGGGGTACGGGCATCCCGGGAAGGTGACTTGAAACGTGTGTGTGTTTGCGCGCACAAGCTCGCGTCGGGGTCCTCTACCGCGTAACTTTACTTCTGCTGTGGAGGGCGTGTAAGTATTAAAATAAAAAAAACTAGGCTAGTCAGCAGGGTTTTAAGTCGGCGAACTGGGAACAAATTGGGGAAAAGGGTTATTGCATTGACGCACGTTTTTAAAATCCCCCCCACTTATGTGGTAGAGCTGCATCCATATAAAATTGTGCGTACATGTTCGCTTGTGCAGCTGATTTTATATCGTGTGCACACATATGCGCATATGTTATAAAATGGCCCTGCCCATTCGCGACGGCATACGCAAGTACATATACACCCGCACGGCCGAATTCTCTTAAGTCAGTGGTTCCCAGCTCTGTCCGAGAGGCACACCTAGCCGGTCAGGCTTTCAGGCAATAGGTAATGAATATACATGAGATATTCTTGCACACACTGGAGATCCATTTCAAAGTCAATCCACCACCACGGGCTGCCCTTTGAGCTTAAGGATGGCTGATAAAATGAAGCGCACTTGTTTTTATGCATGTCACTGTGTAACTTGACTGATCATTCAAATATATATATCTTTATATCTATCAATCTATATATAAATAAAAGACCAGTTGACAGCAAACCAGGTTTCTTTTCTTACTTTGGTTTTGTTTAACTTTTTTCTCCATTGCATTTGTTCCTTTGTAGTTGCTTTTCATCAGTAGCATTTTATTCTTTTGCCGCTGGCCCTTGTGTTTTGATAGATGATTCATTGCCTTGTGTGTGTTTTTGATAGTTAACTTTCATTCTCCTTTGGAAGGAAATACGGTGCTGGATAATTTTTTTTGATTTCACTGTTAATTTCAATCTTTTCCAATGTTTTCCATCCCCCATTTGTGCACCGTTTTAAATCTGTGCGCTAAAACAATCTTGTGTTCCTCACTCTTGCTTGCAGTCTTTTCTCAGTCATCCAATGAAGTTACTTTCCCATCGTTCGGTTCTTCTCAACCCACTCTAAGGGTACCCTGCAAGCTAGTCTGATTTTCAGCACCTCCACAATGAATATGCATGAGGTAAATATTTTCAGGCACTGCCTCCACTGTATGCAAATATATCTCATGAATATTCTTTGCAGAGATCTTGAAAAACTCAAAGGTTTAGGGGTACTTGTGGGCTGGATTAGGAACCATGGTGCATAATTGTCCTGCATTGTTGTTCTTAAGAATTTCCGTTTTGAACCTCAAATCTGTGAAAGATGGAACATGCAATCAATGAAAACTTAAAAAATATTTATTTTAGTGGATGGCATTTGTATGCTTAGCTGAAGTTGTACTGAACATATTCATTCTGGCACTCACAGTATGAAAAAGGATACATCCCCACATAGTGCAAACTGGCTTATGCTTCAATATTAATGCACAGTTTCATCAGTAAAAATGTCCTGCATCGAGCTGTGGGTATTATGCAAATAATGACACTGATGTTTGGCATCTTCATTCCTTTTAAAGCTGCCTAATACAAATTGATTCCTGAAATAATTAATTGCCAGACCAAATCCTTTCACGTAGTGATTTATAAGTGATATATTTTATGATATGTGATTAATGGCTATCATTAATTGAAGGAATTTGGTCCAGCTATTAAACGTTTCATGAACTAATTTTTTGAAAATGACTTTCAAGGGCATGTGGATGCCAAATATTGATTTTTGCTGAGACACAGTTTTGCGTCTATGAAGTGATGGAACCTTTTCTTTTTTTAAATTGCTTAAAAAATATATATTTTTTCAATCACGGTCATTAACATAGCATCTAGATGGATTTGAATTCCATCTGTACTAAATAAAATAAGGCTTGATATTGAAAACATTTTAGCACAACATCCGATACGTTAGAATTAAAAACGAGATGAAATACGTTTAAGTAGCTGTTATAATTAGCAGATTATACCAAGTATTTCCATGCTGAAATAGCTGAACTAACAAGTTAAGCAACTGTTAATTTTTGATATCACAATATCAGATACATTGTAGTAAGAAAGCAAATTACAGTTGTGTTTTGTATGGCAGGTCATAGCATTCACGTAATACAGAATACAGTGCATTGTATTGAAGCAAGGTCCTATTTATATCATTACTGTGTGAACTACTTTTGTGAATATTTCCTTGCAGTCATGGCTGAGTTTGCCTTAGGTATGGGTGGGGCCAGGCCAGAGTAGTGCTGTGGCAGTCAAAAAAGCAAACAGAATGTTGGGAATTATTAGAAAGGGAATGGTGAATAAAACGGAAAATGTCATAATGCCTCTGTATCGCTCCTTGGTGAGATAGCATCTTGAGTACCGTGTACAATTCTGGTCGCCGCATCTCAAAAAAGATATAATTGCGATGGAGAAGGTACAGAGAAGGTCTACCAAAATGATGAGGGGAATGGAACAGCTCCCCTATGAGGAAAGACTAAAGAGGTTAAGGCTTTTCAGCTTGGAGAAGAGACGGTTGAGGGGGGATATGATAGAGGTGTTTAAAATCATGAGAGGTCTAGAAGGGGTAGATGTGAATCGGTTATTTACTCTTTCGGATAATAGAAAGACTAGGGGGCACTCCATGAAGTTAGCATGGGGCACATTTAAAACTAATCGGAGAAAGTTCTTTTTTACTCAACGCACAATTAAACTCTGGAATTTGTTGCCAGAGGATGTGGTTAGTGCAGTTAGTTTTTGGGTACTTGCCAGGTTCTTATGGCCTAGATTGGCCACTGTTAGAGACAGGATGCCAGGCTTGATGGACCCTTGGTCTGACCCAGCATGGCATGTTCTTATGTTCTTATTCTGAACAGTAGAGGAAACCCAAATTCTGACCTAAGGTACCTTGCTAAAATTCAAACTGATTGTGAATCGACTCAGACCCAGACCAGACTCTTTAATCTTAGATGAGAGTTACTCAAATTTGCATGCTCATTTATCATTAGATATGCTGCAGGAAACCTGATGCCACAAGCCATAGGTTGGGGAGTGGAGATGCTCGCACTATCTGGAAAGATTTCTTCCAGCCTTCTGACTGGCTGGGCAAACCTAAGCCACCTTGAACCGATGTGTTATTCTGTTGCAAACATATGCGAGTGGGAGTTTAAGCACTGCTGACCAAACCAAGGCCTGGATTCTTCAGTTTGCTATAAATATAGTGAAAATAGCGTCCGTGATAAAAAAGGGGGCATGGTTAGACTAATTTCCCTGCTCCTACATTGCGTAGGTAATTTCCACAATGCGCGATATATTTATTGTACCCGCACTATTTTTCACATCGCAGCTAGATTTATCGAAAAAGTTTTTATCGCAAATGACAGTTCGGGCTAGAGAGAGAGAGCGAGCAGTCTGTAAGTTTACTATTTATACCACTGTAAGAGGGGGCACTTACACTTATCTCGGGGTGAGGTTTTGGGGACATTTTTATATACACAGTCAGCGGTACGAACAGCTAAGTTGACATCAGTGAAGATTTTCTGTCATTTGGAATGATGAAAGGTCAAAGAGGAGTTGATTTGTACAATGTACTCACTACCAAGCTTGATTGCAGCTAGGTAGAGGGTGCATCAAGCTAGGTAGAGAGTACATTGTAGTAGCTAACGCGAAATGATAAATGACCCACCAAGTCTGGCAAATCAGTCAAGCCCAGAAATTTGATTTCCATTTGAATTAGGTTAATGAACGTGTGACACTGAAATCCAAACAAAAATGTAAGCCCATTCCAGTCAGAATTGGAGGTGGGACACAGCTGATTCTCGCGTCCTTCATCTGAAACTACCCATAAATTGCTCATCTAATGTGGCTGTAATTTCTTCAGTGAGAGAATTTCCAGAGACATTTATTTCGCTTTTATTTTGCAGTCCATTACTATCAGAGCAGACAAGGAAGTGAATTTGGATGTATGAGCAATAAATTCAGTACAATGAGTTCTTGATATGATTTTTTGAAGTGACACCAAGATAACGGTAGACATTCTTTCTTGCTTTATAACAGCTGTCATGTGATATTAATTGAATGTGTTAGACTAGTGCTCCATAAAACATATATTTCAAGCAAATGCATCTGCTCCTGAGAATATAAAAATGTTCAATATTAATTTCCTGCTGATGCGGTTGACTTGATGGTTTTGCAATCAGTGTTTGGTCTAATACCCTGGGTTTGGTAGGCTGTGACACTTTATAAAGGACCAACAGAAAACCAGGTTGTGGTGCAAGAGTTTGAGTCCTCACAGACACTTTCTTCAGATGTGAAAATAGAGCTGGAGGAGGACGCTTTTATGCCTAGACCAGGAGTTCGCAAAATGCCAACAAAACCTACATCATCTCCTTAAGAGACATTAACATGCCAGAAGCATGGGGTTGGTCCCTCTTCCTCCCTACAAACCCATATGAAACATGCCTGGAGGGGAGCCCCCTGATAAATCCTGTCTCACTCATCAGTTGTGCCACTCTGATGGATGAGATTAGTACAGCTTCCCTATGAATGTTGAAAAATGCCCATGCCTTGGCATCCTAAGTCAAAGCACAATACCAGACGGAATGTGTTTGCATGCCACCATGTTATATGAGTTGCTAGGTAGTGTTATAGAAGAGCAGCTTGCACATTAGGGGTTATCAGAAGATGTCCAGTGGAACTGGATTAGCCAGGGGCAGTTCTATAAATGAGGCAGGGCGAGGAGGAGGCCACTTCAGGTGGCAAAATTTTAGAGCAGCAAAAAGTGTCCTCCCAAAACACTCCGTGGCCACCATACCCTGCCCCCTGATACATATGTAACTAAATATGCTAGCCCTGCAATTTCTGAATACCACGGGACCGGCACAGGTGGTGGGGCAGGGGCGGATTGAAAAAGAAAGAAGAGGGCCGCCGGTGAACCCCATCTCACCAGCGGCGAAGACAAGAAGAAGCCCGTGCATGACTCGACTGGGAGTAAGAGGGATTCCGGTCAGCAGAGGAGAAGGAGCAGCAGCTCAACGGGCCCCCTCCTGCTCCCGGTCGCGTCATGCACGGGCCTCTTCTTGATTTCGCTGCTGGTGAGATGGGGTTCACCGGCGGCCATCTCCTTTCTTTTTCGTTGCAAGGTATATGAGTACTTTTACCATGCATACCTTTAGTTAACTTTGAAAGAGAAACTATCCAGGTAGTTTCTGTCTGAAAACAGGCTAGTGTAAAGCATGGGAGATAACAGCACCCACTTACTTTAGCATTCCAAATCACTTCTTATGCTATGATCAAGGTGTGTTACTACATTTATTCATGTGCACAGTAAAATCACATGGGGGGAGGGGGAGGGGATTTTCAAAGCCCTGTATCTGCGTACAGAGCGACTCACTCAGGTCAGCAGGCCTATCTGAAGCCTGGCTAAAGGTGCACACATACTTTTCACTTGCTTTCAAAAGAAGTATTACTGGTGGGGTGTTTGGACTGCAGGAGTAAAACGCACATGTACATGAGATTTTCAGAGTACACACGCTACTTAACCCCTGCATTTTTGTGGCCATTTTTTTTTCCCTTGCATAGTTCTTCAATTCTGTGGATTTATTTTTCTCTTTAGCCTCCATTCTCAGTTTGCCATTAGGAGACATGAATCAGCCATGGAAAGAATGAGAAACCTTGATGGAAAGCGGACTGAATAAAAGACCTAAGGCGAGATATAGCCATAGAGTACTGCTCTCATATAAAGGTGTTGGGACAGTGACTCAGCCAGCAGACCTCACAGCTGAAAACCTTCCCTTCATCTGGATCACTAGTTTAAACTATTTTTCTTAAAACATCAGCTTTTATATCAGCGCTTGCTTTACCTTTTCGTCCATATGGAAGAAAAAATAATAGAGAAAGTATATTCTTTGTGTGCTAGGAGATGATTATATTTATGGAACTGGAGGAATTATTAATAGCAAATTCTTTGGCTTTCCAGTCAAACATTCTACAGGATTTTTCAGTTCCATAGTCCTACATGCCTTTGCGCTGAAAGGAAGTGCCGGCCCCACGATTTTTGAATACCGCGGGACTGGCACAGGTGGGGAGGGCGGACCCCATCTTATAGGCGGCGAAAACAAGAAGAGACCTGTGCACGATGCAGCCGGGTGCAGGAGGGAGCCCGTTCAGCTGCTGCTTCTCTTGTGCTGGTCCCGCGGTGGTCAAGTGAGATCAGCACAAAGAAAGCGCTAGCCCCCGCGATTTTTGTGGGACCGGCACAGGTGTGGGGGACTGAAAAAGAAAAAAGAGGGTCACCGATGAGATGGGGTCCATCAGCGGCCCTCTTCTTTCTTTTTCAGTCTGCCCCTGCCCCCCCCAACTGTGAGCATCAGGCCTGGGCAGTAGGAAGAGAAAAGGCTTCATGGCTGCCAGTGGAGCACAGCTCACCAGCGGCAGAAGAAAACAAGAGGCCCCCGTCTGCCTGCTGAACTCATCCCTCTCACCACCACAACAGAAAGGGGAGAACTGAGCCTGATGGACAGCATGTGTGGGTGTCAATGTGATAGACCATGGGTTGCATGAGAGAGAGATCATCTGTGTTTGTGTGTGTGTGCATGTGTTTGAGAGCTTGTGACTGTATGAGCATGTGTGAGATAATCAATGTGTATGGGTGAAAGCAAGTATATGTATGAGAGAGCATCTGTGTACGTGAGAGCATATGCGTGTCTGTGAGAGAGAGCATCTATGTGTGTGTATGAGAGGGCCTATGTTGTGTGTGTGTGTGTGTGTGTGAAAGAGCAAGTGTGAGAGCATCTGTGTGTGTGTGTAAAAGAGCAAATCTGAGAGCGGGTGTGTGGATAAGAACATGTGACTGTATGAGAGAGCATCTCTGCGTATGTGAGTGCATGTATGAGCATGAAAGTACTTGTGTGAGAGAGAGCAAGGAGAAAGTTCCCCTTCTCCCCCCACACTAATCCACAGAAATCTCAGGGTGACCAGAAATAAAGTTCCCAGGAATGGAAAGCAGGAATTTTTTTATTCTTACTAGTTTTAATTATTGGGTGCTATTTAATGTGTTTGCTAGTTTGATATATTTTATTGGTATTTGGGAAATTTTTATATAATTTTTATATGAGATTTAGATACTGGATGTTCTATTCATCAGATGTTTTGAAACATTTATTTGTTTTATTAATATGGTTTTGCTATTATAATTCTGTTTTATTTTTTGTTTGATGTTTTGAGGAATGGTATTTCTATTTTTCCATTGTTGCACTGTATATAGTGCTTTCCAGTTCAGTTTTTATCTATATGTTTGTTTATGCTTTATGATCTCTTTATTCTATATTGGGAGAGTGTCTGTCTGTGTTCTGCATGTGTGTGTTTGGTAAATTCATTGCAGATTTATTGTGGGTTTCTCTGCTGCTTTACCTATTGTTTGGAATCTGCCTTTATGATTTTTTGTAACATTTAATTTGTTTGTGTTCTGTACTTTTAATTATTTATTGATTGTTTTGCATTTTGCCGATTTTATTATGTGTGTTTATTGTTATCCGCTAAGATTTTCGGTTAGCAGAATACAAAGTTTCTAAGTAAATAATAAATAGACAAATAAATAACTGTGTGACTGAGGTGAGGTATCTTGCTAGGGTGAAGTTTCTGTAGGGATCTATAGTAGTCTGGCTTGTACTGTTTTCCTAATAGGAAGTGCATTGATGTTTAGGGCCTGCTGTAATACTGCAGTGTTGCCTTTTCATAGTTAAGGTTTTTATTTTTGAATTAATGCTGGGTTTTTTTAGTATGGAAGGCTTATTATATTGTAACTGGAATTCTGTTTACTCATGGCTTTCTGAGGATAAAGCCCACACCCAAATTGCATTACAATAGCCTAATACCATATGCATTCCAAGTGTGTTTTTTGCTTTTTTTGCAGGGTTTTCTGGTTGGCACACAGCAATGCATGTAAAAATAATATATATGTTGTTGTGATATCTTTACCTCAGAAGACTGTATTTTGAATGTCCCTTTTCATGTAAAATTAGTTATTATAAAAGCAGAATGTGTAATTGTGGGTGGTGAGGGTACAAGGCTGTACAGGGCACAGTCTGCCTTATGCCCTTGCAACGGCTCGGAGAGAGTGCGCCACACACAGACCACCACCATTCACCCATCTCCCACTTCTCCAGGGGGGGATCTGCTGGGGAAAGGTGGGAGGCAGGTCTTAGGGTTCCTGGGAGTATGGCAGGTTTGCCAGCTTCCTAGAAACATTATCACTCTGCCACTCCTCTGGGAACTCCAACCCCTTCTTTCCCCCTTCCGCATCATTTCAAATCTCTAAAAGGGCCAGACTGCATAGAGACTCCCCTCTTGATGATTTGACCTGTGCCGTTCTCTGGCAGGGTGAGGTGGGGGTGGGGCTGGGGGAGCCCCATCTCATCCCTGGCCTCAGGCTGCAGATTCTCTTGAGCCGCCCCTGGGATTAGCACCAGTTAGACACAATTAATAGAATAGTTACTGGAGGCGTTGGAATTCTTGTCAACAAGCTGGAGGGGAGCAGAAGGTATTAAAGGCTCCCACAGCAAGCTTGCTGTAAAATCTATGTGTATTGTCTAATATTCTTTATTTTAGTTGACTGAAGATGATATCTTTCAACCCTTTCTTGCCTATCTATACTTGAACTAATGCTTAAGCTCCAGGTATCCAATCCCTAGAATTTTGGTTCCATGGACAGTACGATTTATTTTCAGTACTTTAAAGTCCATTTGGTAGTATATCTCCAGAAAATCTCTAGCAAACTTCAGGATGGTTCTGAAAGCCTTGAGTGGTTTTGCATACACAAAGTTCAAACTACCAATCTCAGGAGAATAACTCCCAGAACATTAAAAGTAAGCAGCTTTGATAATCTTACCCAACAAACCCTCTGATATTTTTTGCTTTGGAAATTACATTAACTCCCATGTTTAGAAGATTATTATTATTTTTTATTTTTAGGCAGAGGAATGGAAAGCCCTTTTTAAACTGGAGCCATATATATTTGATTTTATCTTCCTCCTGGTATGATCATTTTCCCCTGATGGTGTTTATTTCCTCTTCCTGGGTCAAATATTCCAGGGTTAATACCTCAGCTGCTCTGCACATGTAGTCTCTGGCAGAAAGTAAATATGATATTCCACACAGTTATTGATGGCTTGCTCTGTTTGGATTGTATCTATGTAACGATCAATCGGCTGTATTACCCAATCCAGCTTGCAATTATCTCTAGATGACAGCAGGACACACCAGGCTGCCTTCCCTCATGATTTAAGAGCTGAAGGAACAAATGTTTTACATGGATTAAATAATGTATTGGCCCTATCACAGTGAGATTAAAAAAAAAAAAAGGCTTTCATTCACAACTACTTGAGAAAAAAATAATAATTGTGACTGAAGGAGCAGCTAGATCGGAAATGAAACCTGGAGGTAAGAGAGCAGAAGTAAAATAGTTTGTCTGTTTACTGGACCACAAAAAATAGTTGTCGTAAATGAATATTTTTTGAACCTGCAGTCTTCTCCTACTTCTTTGGGTTCCCAGGAAAAGGATTTACTATTACTACTAATCATTTTTAAAGTGCTAATGGTCTTATGCATTGCTTGTACAGCAACACATAAGAGGCAATCCCTGCTCCAAGGAGCTTACAATCTATTCAGGACAAACATACATGACAGACAAGAATACCCTGAGAAGCGCATCATAGAGAAGTACTTCAAGGTGAATTTTAAAAGCCCAGCACATGCATCAGTTGGAGAATGTGCACCGACTGAAATTTTAAAAGCCGCCCAGACACACGTGGATCTCCCACTGTGTTCCCGTTTTAAAAATGTTCAAAAAGGGGTGTTTTTGGCATTGGTATTTTTTGGGGCGTGGCCAAGAACTGTGTGCGTAAATAGTTACGTGCCTGAGCGCTTGCCCAGGTCCAGCGATGCCCAAGTTTACTTCTGCCAGGGATGAAGTGTAAGTTAAAAAAAAACAATAAACAAAGCCATTTCTCAGGAGTTTAAAGGATCTTGGGTAACTTGGGGGGGGGGGGGGGAGTGCAGACTATCAAATCAGGGGGTGTTTGGAGGATCCAGCTGTTAACTGGGCAAACTGGTGAAACTGGCAATGGTGTGGATGCACGCCCCTTTTAAAATACTCTAAACTACACAGTAGAAGCGAGATTAATCACTTTAAATGCATATTCAGCACTGCTCTTTGCTTCAATGGCAGGGGGAAATGTGGAGAACAGGATTTACATTCAGACAACATCCAACAAGGCATTGATCTGTGCAGTCTTGGTAAACATGCATCGGGGTAACTTGCTTGAAGCGGGGGTTACTACTCTTAACCATTAAGCCTTATGCTCACTTTGATGCAACTCCAACATTACTCTCTCCATCAATGACAGGGGATGGCAGGAAATTTGAATCAAACAGTTACTAACAAGGGCCCTGAACTTGGAGGTCTGTGAAACAGATACGTATGGGAAAATAATGAAACAGATAAGTATGGGAAAATAAGTGTGGGAACTTGCTGGGCAGACTGGATGGGCCGATTGGTCTTTTTCTGCTGTTATTTCTATATTTCTATATTAATGCACATAGGCGCGTGCCCACTTAAAACTGGGTGCACGTATGCATGCAGTCAGGCTATTTTATGACTCGCGTGCAAGTCATAAAATAGCCAAGTATCTGGGCGCGCAGACACTCACGTATCGAAGTGCGCCCACTTACCTGTTTGAAAGTTACCGCCCCTGTATTTTAAAAGCAGTTTGGAAAAGGTGAATTTTTAAACTGGATTTGAATGTGGCCAGAGAGGGAGCATGATGCACTGACTCAGGAAGTCTACTCCAGACATACAGCACTGCAAGGTGGAAAGCATGGAGTCAGGAGCTGGCAGTGGAGAAGAAGAGCACAGACAAGAGCAACTTGGGATCATTGAAATCCTCAGCTCACTATGCGGCAGCGGTCAAAAAAAGCAAATGGAATTTTGAAATTATTCAGGAATGAATGGATAATAAAACTGAAGCGTATTACAGTGCCTCTGGGTAGATCTATGGTGTGATTATATCGTGAGTACTGCGAGTAGTCTTCAACACCCCATCTAAAAAAAAAAAAAAGATACAGCAGAGCTAGAAAAATTATGGAGAGGGGCAACAAAATGGATGTTTTTTTTTTTTTTTTCAGTCAACGCACAATTAAACTGTGGAATTTGTTGCCGGAGGATGTGGTCAAGGTTAGTGGCATAGCTGGGCTTAAAAAATATGTGGACAAGATTCTAGCGGACAGGTCCATTAACAATTATTTGAATTCTGACCTGAAGAAGAGAGTATTAGCTTTCAAAAGCTGGTTAAGAAAAAGTCAATCTCAAAACAAGAGTACTGCAAGGATCAGCCCTGTCCGCAACCCGCTTTAACATATACATGCTGCCCTTATGTCATCTGCTAGCAGGTCTAGGACTCATACATTGGGGTAGATTTTTAAAAAATGCGCGTTCACGTACTTTTGTTGGCGCACCAGTCGCAAACAAAAGTACGCTGGATTTTATAAGATACGCGCGTAGCCGTGCGTATCTTATAAAATCCTGGATCAGCGCGCACAAGGCTGCCGATTTTGGGCAGCCGGCGCGCGCCGAGCCGCACAGCCTGCCTCCGTTCCCTCCGAGGCCGCTCCAAAATCGGAGCGGCCTCGGAGGGAACTCTCTTTCGCCCTCCCCTCACCTTCCCCTCCCTTCCTCTACCTAACCTACCCCCCCGGCCCTATCTAAACCCCCCCTACCTTTGTCCACGGATTTACGCCTCCCGGAGGGAGAAGTAAATCCACGCACGCCAGCAGGCCGCTGGCGCGCCGAGATGCAACCCGGGGGCGGTTCCGGAGGGCGCGGCCATGCCCCTGGACCGCCCCGGGCCGAAACCATGCCCCCGGGCCTGCCCCCAAAACGCCGCGTCCCGCCCCCAAAATGCCGCGTCGATCGGCCCCACCCCCGACATGCCCCCGACACGCCCCCGACAAAAAACCCCGGGACTTACGCGAGTCCCGGGGCTCTGCGCGCGCCGGCAGGCCCATGGAAAATAGGCGCGCCGGCGCGCAAGGCCCTGCTCGCGTAAATCCGGGCGGATTTAAGCGAGCAGGGCTTTTAAAATCCGCCCCAGAATTTCTAAATTTAGAACGGAAAAATATGGAAATCATCCAAACTCCAATAATCCTCAAAGACAACTAGAAAATTGAACTAGCTGAAAAAGTACAAAACCTTGGAATAATAATGGACCCAGAAATCAATCTAAAACACATATTGCTAAAAGTAAAAGAAGGCTATGGAAAACTCATGATACTCAGAAAACTAAAACCATTACTAACACTAACTGATTTCAGAACAGTACTTCAGGCACTAGTTTTCTCCAGCACGGACTACTGTAATGCCTTTTTACTAAGACTCCCGAATACAACATTAAGGCTACTTCAAATACTTCAAAACAGAGCAGCTAGAATACTAACAGGAAAAAGGAGAAGGGACCATATAACCGAAACCCTGGCAGAATTACATTGGCTACCTATTGAACACAGAATTAAATACAAAGCCCTATGTACCATACATAAACTAATTCATGATGAAAAATCAGACTGGCTAAACACAGCATTACGAGTGCACGTCCCACACAGAAACCTTCGATCGGCAAATAAAGCACTCTTAACCATTCCCTCAGTAAAAACTGCGAGACTAACTCAAGTGAGAGAAAGGGCCTTATCTTTAGCAGGCCCCACACTTTGGAACACAATGCCTCTAGAGATCAGATTGCAAAGAGATCTCAAAACCGTTAAGAAAAGTTTTAAAACATGGCTTTTTAAACAAGCATTTTATAAAGAGATTGGAAAATGAAAATATACAGGAATAGGCAGAAGAACACCAGCACACAGCACTATTCTAAGAATGTGCATTTTAATAATCTATGAAGTCCGGGAACGACCTCCTGCACTCGAATCGTGTTCGATTCGAGTACGGCGCCGGCCATATGGCCATTTTCCATTACGGCAACACGATTCGAGTGCAGGAGGTCGTTCCCGGACCCCCGCTGGACTTTTGGCAAGTCTTGTGGGGGTCAGGAGGCCCCCACCAAGCTGGCCAAAAGTCCCTGGGGGTCCAGCGGGGGTCCGGGAGCGATCTCCTATGCTCGTGACGTCGGGGGACAGGAAGCAAAATGGCGCCGGCGCTACCTTTGCCCTGTCATATGACAGGGCAAAGGTAGCGCCGGCGCCATTTCTATCAACGCACCCGTGGCCCGAGAGTAGAAGATCACAACGGGACCCCCCCACTGGACCCCAGGTAATTTAAGACATTTTGGGGGGGTTCGGGAGGGTGGGGGATTTATTTTAAAGGGTCGGGGTGGGTTTTAGGGATGTTTTAGTGTGCCGGTTTTCCCGCCCTCCCCCTTCCCCTCCCCCTTCCCCCGATTTACGATTTTTGACGATAAATCGGGGGAATTCCTATTAAATATCGCCTCTAACGATTTTTGACGATTTAAAATATATCGGACAATATTTTAAATCGTCAAAAAACGATTCACATCCCTAATAATTATTAGCCAGACAGGCATGGGGTCGCCACCTCCTGCATCTGGCAGTGGGTGGTGAGGACAGAATCTTCCCATTGGGATGTGACAGGTGCTTCCAGGTAGCCCGTATCCTCCACTGTCTGAGAGACAGGCTGCTGGCCTTGATGAACCAGTGGCCTGACCCAGCATGGCCTTTCTTGCAACTACCTGGAGATTTTTTCCTCTATTTTGTGTCCCCTTCAGTCCAGTCAGTGTAACAACTGTCCTCATTTCAGTGGCCGGAATTAGTGACCTGCGAACATGAGCCCTAAATTCAGCCACTGGGTGATGGTCATGCAATGGCTAAGACTCCCCCATCAAGGTTATAAATGCTGCCTTTGCAGCATCTCCAGCCCCAAGTGACATCGTCAGGATAAATTGGACTAGGAATTGAAACCAGATTCCCTCAGTTGCTGAGCCAGTCCATAAATAGGCATTTCTTCAGGTACCACAATACATGAACTCTTGAAATATCTTTTGGATAACCTTATGCTGGTCATATAAAAGGTATCCCAATCTACTAATATTCCAGTTGTCTCTGTGCTCAGTATGATGACTAGAACTTTGCAGCTCTGTCAAGTGAGGTGACTTGATAAATGTGACCAATAAGCAGGATTTATGAAGGCTTTTCCCCATCCTGTTTCTACAATCCGCCACTGGTTTTAAGGGTTGGGGCTAACTGGGGCGAGAGAAGATTATTAAACTAGGGGGGTTTGTAGGACACATCTCTTAAATGGGTAATGTTGTGCTTCCTGGCCGTTGCAGTCCCGCGGCTGGGCTCACTCACCCCTGACGCCAGCCCTCCGGGTTGGGCCCATCCTCTCTGGCAGTGGCAGGCAGCTGTTCCCGTGCTCGCTTTGCTCCCTCGCCTCCCGGGTCTCCCCGCGCGGCGGGGAGTTCCTCTAGGCCTGGCTAGGCTTCTCCTCTGCCACGTGGCCAGACGCTGCCGCCATCCCCCTTCTGGCCCGATGGCCTTAGGGAAGCGTGCCTCAACTGAATTTAAAGAGACTGCAGCAGGAAAGCCACCCGCGGCCCCTTCTGATGACATCTGCAAGCTTCCCTATATAAGGCAGGCTCTGGCAGTCAGAACGTGCCTTGGCAACAGGTCTCCACGCTGTTCAGCTGTGCTCCACGTTGCCTGCGTTCCTGTTCCTGATCCTGCTTTAGTTCCAGTACCTGTTCCTGATCCTGCTTCAGTTCCAGTACCTGTTCCTGCTTTAGTTCCAGTCCCTATTCTGGTTCCTGCCCTCTACTTCCCTTCGGATGGACTTCCTGGTTCTGTTCTCTTGCCTGGATTTGACTTTGTGCCTTGCCGCTTGACTCTGACCTCTTGCCTGGATTCGACTTCGTGCCTTACTGCCTGCCTCCCACCAGTCGTCTGGACCAGCCTCCCATTTGCTTCATTCACAGTTGGACCTCTCTGATAGCCGCTGTCCTCAGGTGTGCCACCCTTTGGCCAACCATACACGGAGGACCACCTAAGTCCAGCCGGCCCCGGCACCCAAGGGCTCAACCTGCTGGGAACGAGGGCTGGTATTGGTGAAGCTCCAGCTGCCTCTGCTTCCCTGTCTAGCCTCGCCTCCCGATGGTGGGGACATGTGGGGGTTTCCCCCACAGGTGGCGCCAACACCACCTCAGGCCAAGGGTCCACCTCCACAAGTGAGCTGGGGACAAATTGGTAAAACTGGAAATGGCGTTGGCACATATCCCTTTTAAAATTCTCGGACTTACATGGTAGAAGAAGGATTTGATTGTCCACTTAAAATTCGGCATTCATGTGCAAGTGGTCAGGCTGTTTTATAACATGTATGCATATATGTGCACAAATTATAGCTGTGTCCCTGGGTGCGGCCAACATATGGATGCAAATGTACACCCATATGCCAGTTTGAAACTTACTATCATAGAATGGGGAAAAAAGTAAAATAAATTTGAAAATTAGAAATAAAACAAAAAAATCCTAAAAAATTAAAAAGGAAAAATAATAAAAATAAGTTGTACAATATAAAAATACATCAATAAAAATCCCTTCTGTGTATATATGCACCCAAGTAATTCTTGGTAAATAATTATCCAAAACAAATATTACAACTTTACCAAAAATATTGATAATATAAGACAATATATACAACTAATATAGAAAAATGATAAAAAAGTTAAACATTGATACTAATGGCACAAAGATCATCTATATAAATTCTTGCTCTTGATCTAAAAACCACTATAAATGTAAAAAGAGTATCTCTATTAAGTACTTTAAGTTTACAAACAGGCAGGGTCAAATCGCATTAGGCCCTAATACCTGTGATAACACCATAACACATGCAATAAATAACGCATCGTGAGATGTGTATGCAAATTCTAAAAATTTAGTCAAAAGGGAGGAGTTTGGGCAGAGTTTATGAAAATGAGTTTGGGCAGAGTTTATGAAAATGAGGGGAGTTTATTTATTTATTTATTTATTTATTTATTTAAAAACATTTCTATACTGTCTTTCACAAGCAAATAGCTGACCAAAGCGGTTTACAATAAAATGTAGAAAATTAAACAGTAATTTTAAAATAAAATAGAATAAAATGAATAAAATAAAAATAAAATAAAATAAAATAGGAGATAGCATCAACTAATTAAGTAAATAGAAATAAATATACTGAAAACGTTGTGTGCGACAACATAACACACGCTATCGCATGATTTAACACCGGATATAGCTACTTTTTTCAGGGCGTTATATTAGTCAACATTTTGGGCCAGATTTTCAAAGCCTTACTCGCGTAGGTGGGGTTACGTGTACCAGGCCTAAAGCCCCGGGACGCATCTAAGTCCCAGGGCTTCAAAAAAGGGGAGGGGCGGGGCCAGAGGCCTCCAGCACAGCAGCCATTTGCTACTGTGTCGGAGAATTGCATGCCGGCAGGCTGCCGGTGCGCACAACTTGCCCGGAGCGGCAACTTGCCTGGAGCGGCCTGAGAGGGAAAGGATGAAGGCCGTGGGTGTCGGCACTCGCAGGGTGCACAATTGTGCACCCCCTTGTGCGTGCTGATCCCCGATTTTATAAAATGCACGCACCTGTGAGGGAAATTCCCTTCCCGCTACTCTGTCCTTCCCCTAACCTTCCTACCCCCTAGCCCTATTCTAACCCCCCCCCCCAACCTCTATCGTACCTTTTGTGCCTTCCGGCACATGCTCCTCCAACACAGCGGCAAATGACCACTGGGCCGGAGGCCTCTGGCCCGCCCTGCCCCACCCCCTGGACCTCCCCGCCCCTCTTCCGAAGCCCCGGGTCTTAGATGCATCCCTGGGCTTTACACGCGTCGCCGGGCCTTTATAAAATAGGCCCGGCGTGTGTAGGGCTTTGAAAATCCGGCCCTTAGTTTGTGGTAATGCCAGTGGTCCTCCTGTACTGCTGTAATCAGGTTTGCTACTACTCTTCCCCACCCCTCACTCTCGGGTTCCACACGTCTTTCTAACAGATTTAATTTTGAAATCTACATTAAATGCTCCTTGCTGGCACAAAGTACCTGATTCACTAAAAGGTGAATTTTGAAAGCCTGGTGCGAGGAGATACATTAATATGTCCGGGCAGCACACGCCAAGCGGATTTTAAAAGCCATTCGGATACGCATGTAATCTCCTGCTGCGCACAAAAAAAAAATATTTGTCAAAAAAAAATGGGCGGGGCATAGGCAGGGCGGGTCATGGACGTTTCCGGATTTCACATTGAAACCAGCTCACAAATATTTACGCGGTAAAGGACAAAATTCTAAAAGCCCTATGTGTGGCAAATCTGGGAAATACATGCGTGACTGGGAGGCGCGCGGGCCGCACGGATTTTAAGAGGCCTGCAGCCATGCACTGTATCTCCCGGTACTCGCATTGGAAAGGATTTTGGGCAGGGGGCAGGGTCTGGGCGGGGCATGGATGGGCAAGGACAGCGCCAAGAAGTCCGAATCATGCACAAGCGCGCACCGGGATCCCACGACCACATAAGTTGCTGCTGCTATGGACCGCAGCTAAGTAGTAAAATAAAATTTAGGGTAGTCAGCAGGGTTTTAGGGGGTCGGTGCTAGTAGGGTAAAAGGGAGGCAGGTTAGGGGGTTTAGGAAGTCCGCTGCTTTATAGTGGGGTGAACTGGGAGGAAACAGGGAAATAGGCCCCTAATGCATCGCCGCGCGCATCTACAAAAATCCCCCCACTTGTGCGCGCAAGACGGAATTTGCATGCATGGCGTGCGCATCAACATAAAATCATGCGCATGTGCACGCGGGTAGCGGATTTTAAAATATGCACGCAAATAGGTGCGCATGTAATGAAATCGGTGCGTCCGTGTGCGCGCGCGCTGGCAAACGTGCGCGTGACTCTTAAAAATCTACGTTTAAAATGGTAAACTTTCAAACTGATGTGAATGCACACACGCGCGCGCGTTTGCAGGCATACGAACACGGATGCGTCGATTTTCTAACATTCCCACTCATCCACGCACGCGTGATTTTATGTCGTGCCTCGTTTCCCAGTTCCCTCCTAGTTCGTCCTGGTAAAGGAGTGGACTTCCTAAACCCCCTACCTAACTTGCCTCCCTTTTACCTTACTACCCCTACAACCCCGTTAACTGCCCTATTTATTTTTATTTTATTGCACTACTTACACGCAGCCCCTAGCAGAAGCAGGTTCCGCGTCTGCGGGATCCCGGCATGCGCTTGTGCACATCACTGACTTCATACCATGCCCACATCCCGCCTCTTTTCCCCAGAACGTTTTTAATGTGCATACCGGGAGATATGCGCGTGGCTGCAGGCCTTTTAAAATCCAGAGTCGTGCGCATATCTCCTGGCTTGGCCATCCATAGGGATTTTTAAAATCCGCCTGCACGCACGCGCCAGGGTCCCCTGCCACGGATCGTTACTTCTGCTATGGATGACGTGTAAGTCGTAAAACAAACACAAAAAATAAAATACAAAAATCAGTGAGATTTTAAGGGTCAGGGCTAACGGGAGAATGGAGGCTATTTAACTAAGGAGGGGTGGGGTTAGGAAGTTCTGTCCCTTACCCGGGCAACCTAGGAATGAACTGAGAACATGGCCAATTGCGCCTGTGCATGTGGTTTTTAAAATCCCCCCTACTTATGCAGTACAAGGCGGCATTTGCGCGCATAGGCAGGCATGCACCCACTTAAAATTGCACGCGTATATGTGCATGCTCAGCCTATTTTTATACCATGCACGCTTATACATGCGTATGTTATAAAGCAGCCTCTTCCATGGTCATGAGCCGGCAAATGTGCGCACATGTGTGCCTGCACGCCTGTTTAAACGGGAGAAAAGCCTTAGTGAATCTGGCCGAAAGTGCTATGGTATGGTTTACTCCAGCACAACATTTTGCAAGTATGTATCACCTCTGTTCTTTGAATGATGTTCATGTAAGGGCAGATAATAAAAGCGCTGCTCATGTGCCCATAAACATGCCTATCTTGCCAGGCACAAAAATGCACATCACTTTGCTACAATGTTAGGCACGAGTCTGGCGAACATCAGGGGAGGGGGGGGAGAGAGAGAGACACTTTATAGGGCTCAGCCTGACACTCAATCTATGGACCATTGTAAGGGGGCACTTTCATTCGGGGTGAGTTTTCAGGAGGTGGGTTGGGGTTAGGGGGTGGAATTACAGACACATTCACAGGTATTCATTGTAAAACTGACGTCATTAAAGAATTTTAGTCCTTATTAAGTGATGAAAAGGAGTTGATTTCTACAATGCGGCTAGCAGAGACTGCAGCGCACAAATCAACTCCTCTTTGTTAGAATTTTCATCGCTTATCAGGTCAAAAATTCTTTAATGATGTCAATTTTACAATGAATTCCTCTGAATGTCTCTGAAACACTACCCCCCCTAACCCCAACCCACCTCCCAAAAACTTGCCCCGAATCAAAGTGCCCCTTTACAATGGTCCATGTATAGAGGTAGATTTTAAAAGCCGCGCCCATGTGCGCATGGTTCCCGGCGTGCGCACATGGATGCGCTGATTTTATGACATGCATGCGTCGCCACACGCATGTTATAAAATATGATGCCTGTGCGCACATGCGCGCCCGATTTTATATCCGTGCAGGCGGGTCGCCACTCGCATGCGCAAGGGGGGGGGGTGATTTAAAAATAATACTTGCGGCGATGCGATCGGGCCATTCTACTTCCCTCCCAGTCGGCTCCAATTAAGAAGCGGGAGGGAACTTCCCTATCCCCCTAGGTACTCTTCCTCCCTTTTCCCCCTCTCCTCCCTGACCTCCTAAAACCCTCTTCCTACCTTTTTTTCCCTTTGTTTTAGAGCTTTCTCCATCTGAAGAGTTGAAGTAAGTTCTGCGTGCTGGCCGGCTGTCGGCGCGGGCTTCCCTGGGGATAGCCCCCGCCTCCGGCCCGCCCCTTTCACAGAGCCCAGCACTTACGCGCATACCAGGAAGATATGCGCATGGCCGGGCCATTTTCAAAATGCGCTCAGGACGGCCACACACTTATTTCCTGGTTTTTGTGCTCGCCGGGTTCTGAAAATCTACCTTACTGAGTATGAGACTGAGCCCTATAAAAAGTCTCTCTGCCTGTCTCTTTCTCTCTCTCCTCCCCCAATGTTCAGACTCCTGCACTTAACGAGGAGTTTTCTGGGCGCGCACACCGTTCCTGGCTTTTTAAAATTTGCGTAGCTGCGTATCGGCCGTTTTTGCACGTGCAAGGCTTTTATAATCCCTTAACTTCTGTCAAGAATATCTACATACAGAAAGTTAGTTTAGTTTATTGATTTCTTAAACTGCCTTTCTAATATGAATCAAAGCACTGACAAATGAAATTACGACTCTGCTACTGGAAATTTGTAAACTACCATTAACATCATCTCATCTATGGCACCTGAAGACAGGAGGGTTGCCAATGTAATGCCAATATTTAGAAAGGGATCAAGGGGTGGTCCAGGAAACTGAAGACCAGTGAGTCGGACTCCTGTGCCAGGCAAAATGGTAGAAACTATCATAAAGAACAAAATTGCTGAACGTATAGATATGCATAGTTTAATGGGACAAAGTCAATATGGATTTAGCCAAGGGAAGTCTTGCCTCAACAATTAGCTACATTTTTTTGAGGGCATAAATAAACCTGTAGATAAAGGTGAGCCAGTTAATATAGTGTATCTGGATTTCCAGAAAGCATTTGACAGAGTTCCTCATGAGAGAGGAAATTAAAATGTCATGGGATAGGGGGCAGTGTCTTATTGTGGATTGGGAACTGGTTAAAAGATAGAAAACAGAGTTGGGCTAAATAGTACATTTTCCCAATGGAGAAAGGTGAATAGTGGAGTGCCCCGGGGATCTGTTATGGGACCACTGCTTTTTAATATATTTATAAATGACCTGGAAATGGGAACAAGTGAGATGATCAAATTTAACGATGATCCAAAATTATACAAAATTGTTAAATCAGAAAATGATTGTGAAAAATTGCAAGAGGACACTGCAAAACTGGGAGACTGGGCATGCAAATAGCAAATGAAATTTAATGTGGACAAATGCAAAGTGATGCACCTAGGGAAAAGTAATCCAAATTATAGCTACACAATGCAAGGTTCCACATTAGGTGTCACCACGCAGGAAAAGGATCTAAGCATCATTGATAATAACTTGAAATCCTGCTGCAGCAGCAGCAACAGCAGGGAAGAAAGCAAATAGATTGCTAGGGATTGTTAGGAAAGAAATGGAGAATAAAACAGAGAATATCATAATGCTTCTGCATCACTCCATGGTGTGACCTCATCTTGAGTATTGTGTGCAGTTCTGGTCACCACATCTCAAGAAAGATATAGCAGAGTTAGAAAAGGTACAGAGAAGGGTGATCAAAATAATAAAAGGGATGGAACAATTCCCCTATGAAGAAAGGCTAAAGAGGTTAGGACTTTTCAGCTTGGAGAAGGGATGGCTGAGGGGAGGTATGATAGAGGTCTATAAAATAATGTGAATCATTTGTTTACTCTTTCAAAAAGCACAAAGATGGAGGACACGCAATAAAGTTACTTGGTGATACATTTAAAACTAATAAGAGCAAATATTTTTTTACTCAACTCATAATTAAGCTCTGGAATCCATTGCCAGAGGATGTGATGAAAGCTATTAGTGTAGCTGCATTTAAAAAAGGTTTGGACAAGTTCTTAGAGGAAACGTCCATAAACCATCATTTAGGTGGAGTTGCAGAAATCCCCTGCTTATCAGCTTGGAATCTCTCTACCCCTTGGCATCCTGCCAGGTACTTGTAACCTGGATTGGCCACTGTTGGAAACAGGATGCTGGGCTTGGTGGATTTTTGGTCTGACCCAGTATGGTAAGTCTTAGATACATAAAAATCCACATACATAATCATAAAACCTAAAACAAATGACAAAATTGAAACAAAACATATATTGACAATAAACAGTCATATTTGCTGGGAGCTAAGAGACTGCACAGTGAGAAGTGAGACTGCACAGTGAGAAGTCCTGAGTTGGCTATTAAAGAAAATACATCAGCTGACTGGGGACAGCTGAAGGGGGGTGGGGGGCTCCTTGAAGTTACTGTGGCTCATGCAATAATTCCCACCGTTGTCTGTCTGTACGGGGATGGCAGTGCTACTAAACATGCAATATAGTAGAGATGTGAATCGTGTCCTCGATCGTCTTAACGATCGATTTCGGCTGGGAGGGGGAGGGAATCGTATCGTTGCCGTTTGGGTGTTTAGAATATCGTGAAAATCGTTAAAATCGTGAACCGGCACACTAAAACCCCCTAAAACCCACCCGCGACCCTTTAAATTAAATCCCCCCCCCCCAAATGCCTTAAAGTACCCTGGGGTCCAGCGGCGGTCCGAAACGGGCTGAAAACCGGCACACTAAATCCCCCCTAAAACCCACCCCGACCCTTTAAATTAAATCCCCCCCCTCCCGAACCCCCCCCCAAATGCCTTAAAGTACCCTGGGGTCCAGCGGCGGTCCGAAACGGGCTCCTGCTGTTGAAGCGTGTTGTCTTCAGCCGGCGCCATTTTGCAAAATGGCCGCCGCAAAATGGCGGCGGCCATAGACCAACACGATTCGACCGCAGGAGGTCGCTTCCGGACCCCCGCTGGACTTTTGGCAAGTCTTGTGGGGGTCAGGAGGCCCCCCCAAGCTGGCCAAAAGTCTCGGGGTCCAGCGGGCGTCTGGGAGCGATCTTCTGCCGCGAATCGTTTTCCGTACGGATAATGGCGCCGGCAGGAGATCGACTGCAGGAGGTCGTTCAGCGAGGGTTCCGGACCTCCGCTGAACGACCTCCTGACCCCCACAAGACCCCCACAAGACTTGCCAAAAGTCCAGCGGGGGTCCGGAAGCGACCTCCTGCGGTCGAATCGTGTTGGTCTATGGCCGCCGCCATTTTGCGGCGGCCATTTTGCAAAATGGTGCCGGCTGAAGACAACACGCTTCAACAGCAGGAGCCCGTTTCGGACCGCCGCTGGACCCCAGGGTACTTTAAGGCATTTGGGGGGGTTCGGGAGGGGGGGGATTTAATTTAAAGGGTCGGGGGTGGGTTTTAGGGGGATTTAGTGTGCCGGTTTTCGGCCCGTTTCGGACCGCCACTGGACCCCAGGGTACTTTAAGGCATTTGGGGGGGGGGGATTTAATTTAAAGGGTCGCGGGTGGGTTTTAGGGGGATTTAGTGTGCCGGTTTTCCTGCCCTCCCCCTTCCCCCGATTTAGCTATGGACCGCCGCTGGACCCCAGGGTAATTTAAGGCATTTGGGGTGGGGGATTTAATTTAAAGGGTCGGGGGTGGGTTTTAGGGGGTTTTAGTGTGCCGGTTTTCCTGCCCTCCCCCTTCCCCCGATTTACGATTTTTTGACGATAAATCGGGGGAATTGGTATTGTATCGTGGCCCTAACGATTTTTGACGATTTAAAATATATCGGACGATATTTTAAATCGTCAAAAAACGATTCACATCCCTACAATATAGAGATCGTTGGTTTGTTGTGGCAGTCACTAGGAAACCCAACTCTTACATCTGCTTTTGTTCTAGTTCTGATTTTAAAGAGTTTGAGAGGAGCATGTTCTTTCACTCTGTTTTTGATGTATTGTTGAGCAGGGCATTTGTTATCTTCTAAAAGAACATGCACATAACTTGGCCATTCTATTTCTAGGCCGTCTTCCAAGATGGATTGTACAAAAGTTGGTTCTGAGGCATCAATTTATCTGATCCGAGAAGCCAGGCTTGTGACAAATGCAGAGACCTCCAAGTCATGCTAGAATCTGCGAAATACATTTTTTGTTTGGTTTGCTTTTCGGATGTGATAAAACTACTATATAAATCCCATGCCTGGGTAAATAAAATACATCGCTAGCAGTCAGAACAAACGGGGCATGGTTAATATGCTCAGATAAGTGACTATTAGGAATTTTAAATCGGCTGCCACTAAAATGCTTTTCCATTTTTCTGTGTGTGCAAAAGAAAATGAACATAGTGATGTTATGATAGGTGAAAAAGAAAGGTTCATGGGTATTCAGCCCAGTGTTATAAATTCACACATTTTTAAACTGTGAGAAAATGAGAATGCCTACAAAATAAAATCTTGTTAACATTAGACACTTGAGGCCTTAACATTAGGTCAGGGAATGTATTCTAATGGTACACACCTTATGAGGATTACAGAACCTCCAGAACATAAGCAATAGCACAGCCTAATTGTTTTTTGTACTACAGTGGTATACTTGTAAATATAGCAATGGCATTTTTTGTTTTCATATAAACCGGGCAATGAAAGGGTTAAAAGAAACACGCTAGATTTGGCTGGCATTGTAAAATGTTCCTCATAGCCCAAACGAAGTCATTCACAGCCCACCCTAATTAGGAGGATGACTTAACTACTAGTGGAATGTTCCATTTGCATCTACAGGTTTAGAAAAAAAAATTAAATTAGACTTTAGGCTTTCTGTTACAGAACAATAGACAAATTGAAGGCCAATTATACAAACCAATTGGGGAAAAAAAACTGGTGAACTGTGGAGAATTCTGCACTTTTGAGCAAAATGGCTTATTTTTAGATAAAAGAACTTATTACAAGGAATTGAGAACATCTGTGCTATCAAGAAAACAATGCTGGGTATAATTGGACAATCATAGACTGGCAGACATTTGAATATGAAACTGTCTGTAATTAGAGTGCTGATTTCTTGGGAAAACCTGCCTAAGTAGCAAGTAAAAAACAGAAAAGAAAAGAAAACAAGCCCCTCCTCATTCACTTTACTCCCTCCTTCCAAAAAAATGCTGCCCCCTACTGACTTATGAGCTCAGTTAAGTTCAGTTAAGTTCAGTAATGCAAGCAGTGATCTCCAACTGTGGTCCTCTGAGTCACCCATAGATTTAGTTGCTTTGCAAGAGAATCTGGTTGCATTTGATGAGGGACTGTATAGTAGTAATAAGATAAATATTATGAATGTTATAAGTGTTATATTTCTCTCTCTCTCTTGAATCAGTTGGTCAGTAATATTGGTTACACTGTCATCCCAGAAGAAGAAGCCCAAAACAAATCCACAGAACTGGCTCTATTCTTCGAGAAGAAAATTCACAACCTACTAGCACCATTGAATAATGCAAACACCCAACCTCCACCCATCTACAAACCTTCCCCCTCCACTCACAAACCGCTTCTAGAATCATTTGAACTCACTTCTTCCCTGGAAATTGAATCTTTAATAAAGAAAATGAAACCATCTTCACATCCATACGATCAAATTCCCACCAAACTCCTGCTTACTATCCCTAACACCATCACTAAATCATTGGCAGACATCATAAATTGTTCACTGGCACAAGGATACGTTCCAGACTCTCTTAAAACGGCCTCTCTAAAACCTCTACTAAAGAAACCTAATCTGGATCCAACCAACCCTGCAAACTTTCGCCCCATAGCAAACCTACCCTTCATCGCAAAAATAATGGAAAAACTTATCAATAACCAGCTCACAGACTACCTAGATTCCTACAACATTCTTTCAGTCGCAATACGGTTTCCGTAAACACTTAAACACGGAAACGCTACTACTATCTCTAACTGACAACATCCTAATGGGCCTAGACAAAGGCCAATCCTACCTCCTGGCCCTTCTCGACATCTCAGCAGCATTCGACACGGTAAACCATGCAATTCTCATCAACCGCCTGATGGAAATTGGCATCACAGGCTTGGCACTCAAATGGTTCGAATCATTCCTCAATAATAGGAAATACAAGGTGAGAATAAATGATAAAGAATCCCAACCCATACACTCCAACCATGGCGTCCCACAAGGATCCTCGCTATCTCCCACACTGTTTAATATTTATCTGTTACCTCTATGCCAACATCTAGAGAGCCTCAACCTAACTCACTTTGTATATGCAGACGATGTACAGATCTTAATCCCTGTCACGGATCCCACCTCCAGCACCGTACACTTCTGGAACAACTGCCTCAGCTCCATCAATAGCCTTCTCTCAAATCTCAATCTTGTTCTTAACACCTCTAAAACAGAACTTCTATTCATCTCTCCCAAGGTCAACAATCCCCTTACCCTCCATCTCTCACCATTTGTAAACCACGTGAGAGATCTAAGAGCCATGCTCGACTCCAGAATGAACCTCAAAAAATTCATTAATACCACCACCAAGGAATGCTTCCATAAGCTTCATGTCCTGAAACAAATAAAACCTCTCCTTCACTTTCAAGACTACCGTTCTGTACTACAAGCCATACTATTTTCAAAAATAGACTACTGTAACGCGCTCCTCCTGGGCCTTCCAGCCGCCTCAACGAAACCACTTCAGATGCTGCAAAATGCCGCAGCAAGGATCCTTACTAACTCTCGGCGCAAAGACCACATCACACCAATCCTAAAAAACCTACATTGGCTACCCATCAACCAAAGAATTATGTTCAAGACCTTATCCATCATCCACAAAAACATATATCACCGATCCACTCTACAACTCAAAATTCCTCTCAAACTTCATGTTTCCTCAAGACCGATCAGATCAATGTACAAAGGATCGCTCCATGCCCCACCAAATAAATCCACCACTCATACTTCCATCCTGAAACGAACCTTATCCACGGCCGGACCGTATTATTGGAATCTCCTTCCCCGGAACTTCGACAGGAACATTGCCCGCTTTCTTTCAGAAAGAAATTAAAAACGTGGCTGTTCACCCAAGCCTTCCCTTAATGGACACCTTACGAACAACACAGCTATGCAATCCATTCTCACATATCCCCCCCTCCCCCTCCCTCACTCGCACCGGCAACTTTATAGACCTAAAGACTAATCTATTGTCTAAGCCTGCTACATTTGTTTATTTGTTAAACTCCGTTATTTTAAATCTTAGTTATGTATAACTTATTATACTAATTGTTTTGCTTTCGCGCTCTACTCTCCCATCCTGTAAACCCCTTGTTCTTTGTAACTTTATTTATTTATTCTCATAGTTAATTGGTTACCCCTTGTTTCAATGTAAACCGGTACGATAAGACACCAGTCTTGAGTATCGGTATATCAAAAGTATTTAAATAAATAAATAAATAAATAAATAAATGTCTGTGGCCACCAGATGGCACCCTGAACAGTGGAAGGTGTCATATGCAAAAACAATATGTTCTGTCTGCAAAGCACATACAAATGCACATACACACAGATACATGCACACAGACTCACACACACACACACACACACACACAGGCAGAGGTACCAACAAGCACAAGCTGCTATTGACCAGACAACCCAAGGAACGCTGGATAATCTTCATTTATTTATTTAAAAAAATGTATATACCACCAAACACAGTTTCTTAGAAGTTTACAGTAAACTCATTCGTAATAAGTAAAATAAAGGTTATACATACATGCTAATAAATATCTAAAACAAACAAAATAAATTACAATACAGATAAATAACAGAACAATTGGTTAAAACCTGACTAAAACCCTCTCTTCATCATTTGTCAATCAGGTAAACAGGATACAGTGTATCTAGTTAGTAAAAAAATGCTTGCTGAAATAGGTAAGCCTTCAGTAATTTCTTAAATTTCAACAAAGAGCACTGCTCCTTAACCTTTCTTGGTAAAGCATTGCAGAGTTGTGGGCCTTGGACAAATAAAAGCTTCTCACAAACCTCATCGAGCCTTGCTTGTTCAAACGATGGCACAGTTAGTAAGATTCTGGAAGGACAATCTAAGCATTGATGTCCGATGGTAAATTTGAAAGGCAGTATTAACTGTGACCGGTGCTATTCCATTTATTCCCTTATATAGGGACAATAAAATTTTGAATTTAATTCTCCAAGCCCCTCAAAACGGGAGTAATAAGATGTCTTAGGGGTGTTCTGGTCACAATTCTCGCTGTAGCATTCTCTACAAGCTGCAGGGCTCATAATGTAGTTTAGGGAAGGCCCAAATCACAGCATTACAGTAATCTAGCACTGAGGTAACTAACCAGAGAATATAAAACTTTTAATCTCTACTTCTTTTTAAAAAGGCTTTAATTGGTGTAGCATTTGTAGCTTATAAAAGGCCAACTTTACTACTTTAGTCACTTGAGGCTGAAGCAACAATGTTGTCTCCATAATGAACCCAAGATTACGAACTTGATTGGAAATTTTAATGGTAACATCATCAAAATTCAAAAGGCTTGGTGCGTCTCATCACGTCTCATCTTATGGTCCTGATGGTGGTGTCTCATCCCATCGCAGCTCCTGCAAGTGCTGCCTCCACGAATGCCCGCTCTCCCGGTGTGCGCACCGGCCACTCGCCTGTGCGTGCGATTCTGTATTTAAATTAGGTGGTGCGGTAGAAACGGGCAAAAGGAGGCGCTAGGGACACTAGCGCGTCCCTTGCGCCTCCTTTTGACCCAGAGCGGCAGCTGTCTGTGGGTTTGACAGCTGACGCTCAATTTTGCAGCGTCGGTTCTCGAGCCCGCTGACAGCCACGGGCTCGGAAACTGGACGCCGGCAAAATTGAGCGTCCGGTTTTCGGCCCGACAGCCGCCGGCCCATTTTACCTTTTTTTTCCTTTTTACTTTTTTTACTCTTCGGGACCTCCGGCTTAATATCGCCATGATATTAAGTCGGAGGGTGCACAGAAAAGCAGGTTTTACTGTTTTTCTGTGCACTTTCCTGGTGCCGGCAGAAACTAGCGCCTACCTTTGGGTAGGCACTAATTTCTGAAAGTAAAATGTGCGGCTTGGCTGCACATTTTACTTTCTGTATCGTGCGGGAATGCCTAATAGGGCCATCAACATGCATTTGCATGTTGAAGGCGCTATTAGGTGCAGCGGGTTGGACGAGCGTTTTCCGCCCCTTACTGAATAAGGGGTAAGGGAAAACGTGCGTCCAAGGGCAGGTTAACAGTGCTCTCCATCGGAGCGCACTGTACTGTATCGGCCTGTCAGTAAGTACACAGCGGGGTGCAATGAAAAGTTAGGTTAGTGTAGAAGTGAAGTGCCTAAAGTGCCATACAAACCCTGTCCCCTAGAGTGTGCAGCAGATATGGGCTCACCACCTCTATGCATGCACAGGAAAGGTATTGACCTTCATAGGGCTGAAGGAAGGTAGCCCTACCCTGGCAGCCTATGCAGAGCAGAGCACAGAGTGATGCGGGCTGGGGTGCCAACCTCTGTGTAAAGTGTGCATGATATGATCAACAGAGAGGAGGCAAAGCAGACCAGTGACTGCAAAAAGGGACTTTCTAATAGGACTTCTGGGATGCCTCTGGCACCTTCCAAGCAAACCAACCCCACCCACCCAGCCTAACCCATACACGTACCCCTGCATCGTGTATGTCACTACCTGCTGCCTGTAAAGCAGCATGATGCAAACCACTCATCTGAATCAGGCCTACAGCAATACCATTAGCTGGTGTTTGCCACTCTATATTCCATCCATCGCAGCATCCCCACATTCAAAGAACTGTTTCTTAACACCCACTCCCTCCCTCCATAAAGTAGCTAGCCTCTGTGGCAACCTAAGGTCTGGCAGGCTGCACATCCCCTAGTAACGCTACCATTAGGTCTACTCCAAGTACCAGGTGGTAAAGCATCATTAATGGGGGGGGGGGACCATGGGCACGAAAGCCAAATGTAAAGAATGACATACAAGTAAGACTACATATTTGATGTGTGACGCTGCCAACCCTGCACACCTCTGGCCCTCGGTAAACACTAGGTATAAACTGTGAGTGTACTTGGGGAAATGTTACAACGCATGAGGCCATTCCTACCACAGCCCATATGCTGGCCTGTCAGAGGTGCCCATTCTGAAGAGGGCGACCACTCAGTTACTGCAGTGTGTGGTAAATTTAGGTACACACACTGCCTGCTGAGGGTTATGAGAACATAAGACATTGCCATGCTGGGTCAGACCAAGGGTCCATCAAGCCCCAGCATCCTGTTTCCAGAAGAGGCCAAACCAGGCCACAAGAACCTGGCAATTACCCAAACACCAAGAAGGTCCCATGCTACTGATGCAATTAATAGCAGTGGCTATTCCCTAAGTATAATTGATTAATAGCCGTTAATGGACTTCTCCTCCAAGAGCTTATCCAAACCTTTTTTGAACCCAGCTACACTAATTGCACTAACCACATCCTCTGGCAACAAATTCCAGAGCTTTATTGTGCGTTGAGTGAAAAAGAATTTTCTCAGATTACTCTTAAATGTGCTACTTGCTAACTTCATGGAATGCCCCCTAGTCCTTCTATTATTCGAAAGTGTAAATAACCGATTCACATCTACCTGTTCAAGACCTCTCATGATTTTAATCACCTCTATCATATCCCCCCTCAGCCGTCTCTTCTCCAAGCTGAACAGCCCTATCCTCTTCAGCCTTTCCTCATAGGGGAGCTGTTCCATCTCCTTTATCATTTTGGTCGCCCTTCTCTGTACCTTCACCATCACAACTATATCTTTTTTGAGATACGGCGACCAGAATTGTACACAGTATTCAAGGTGCGGTCTCACCATGGAGCGATACAGAGGCATTATGACATTTTCCGTTTTATTAACCATTCCCTTCCTAATAATTCCTAACATTCTGTGTGTGGGCTCATAAATGGGTTTCTATGGAGGACAGACTGCAGAACTGCCACAGATATTTGCATTCACACCATTAGGTAACGCTTTTGCAGCTAACAGAGGTGTAGCAGCTCTTATGTATTGCTTCAAGGCGTATAATGGCTGCTCAAGCAGCAAGCTTTAGGGCCGATGCATTGTTTGCCATCACCAAATTTCCAGGCCTCTAAAGTAAGAGGAGAAAAAGCCATGGCCCAGGACAGTGGGAAATAGGTAGTACTAAGAAACAAGAAAAGGACTTATACACACAAGCAAAAGTCACCTGAGAACATATGTGTGTTTTTGTTTTTATTTTATTTTATCACACTTAAGTATTAAGTTAAAGAATTACAGTATACCGCATCTACGTTTAGCCCATAAAGAGAATTTTAATACACTTTACATATAGCTTATAATATTGAATCATGTATCTGAACAACTGCGACACCCTCTGGTTAAAGTACAATCCATTTCGATTTTATTTATGTGCCTATTTGTAAACCGTTGTGATGGTATACTATTAAACGATGGTATAGAAACGTTTTTAAATAAATACATAAATAAATAAATGGCCTGCAGATGCGACTGTACAAGGCACTTGTCATGGCACCGATCCTTTCTCCCCCCACCCCCATTTACATGCCGTTTGCCAAAAACACATAGGCAGAGATGTAATAGAACAAGCATCATATCTACGAGCCAATCGTTACCGTACAGGCCATCCTCAAATTTTTCAAAGAGCCCCGATTTCCTAAGTATAAAGGAAACATACGCAGCTCCCAGGAACCTGGCCACCTCATCCAGGATGTGCATTCGAGCGTTGCAAACCACTTGCACGTTGATGGAGTGGAAGAGCTTTCTGTTGCGGTACGTCTCCTCCCCCCTCTGACGGGGTGGGACGATGGCCACGTGAGTGCAGTGGGATAGCTCCAATAACATTGGGAAAGTGTGCGAAGGCATAAAAACCTCTCATCAAGTCCATCGAGTCCTGCCTGTCGCGAGGAATGCGGTCAGTCACTACTTCGATGACCTGGTTCAGACGGCGTGAAAAAGTGGTTTGCGTCATTCCTCCCTCCACCCCTACTGTGGTTTGGAAGGAGCCGCTTGCTGTGAAATGCAGGGCGGCCAAGAGTTTGGTGAGGCCGGGGACGGCGTGGGAACTTTCGGTCACTGGATCCAGATCCCCTTGGATTTCTTCATATAATTCCAGGATAGCCCGAGGTTTGAGGTGAATCCTGCTAACTACAAAGTCCTCTAGCATGCCCAGCAAGGATGTTCGTGGAGGAAAGATGTGCTCTCTGTATCTCCTGCACCGTGGCCGCCTGTGTGCCAGCTGCTGGGTCGAGCCCTGAGCCCGCAGGACCCCTGGCTCTGCCTGTGCTGCTGCTACTTCCCTAGGAGGGCTTGGAACAGGCCTTGGCTGTTCTTGAGGTTGTTGTTGTTCTGCTTATCGTCATCTGTGGCGAGCCTCCCGAAGCATCCAGTATGCCGCGATAATTACATTTGCCAGAAACAATATGGCTTTAGGAAGGTAGACCGGGTACTAACAGGTGTTATTATTGGGCCAGGAAAGCCTGGTAGATGTGTCTGTTATTCCATTTTGTATCTCGTGCGATATTCGCCGCGATATTAGCACGATTCGCGATATCGGCCTCGATAAATACTTTTTTCACCATACCTCCAAAAAAAAAAAGTGTAGTTATTTCCCGCAATAAATCCCATGAAATGTGTGATAGTCTATCGCACGCAGCGTTAGCACACCCTAATTTCCATTAATCCTGCCCAAACTCCTTCTACTTGACTATTAATTTCAAATTTTCAAACACATTTTGTGCTGCGGTATTTATCGTGCATTTCGGCGTTATCGCAAGCGATAAGGCCCTGACGTGATTTGATAAATGACCTCCAAAGAGAGCAAAAGGGTTTCGGTACTCTGCCCAGCTCGAAAACCATATTGAAATGGATCAAGGATATTTTGGTCATCCAAAAACATTTGTAACTAGATCATAACTATGTTTTTCAAGGACTATAGATGGAAAAGGAAGATTTGAAATTGATCTGTAGTTTTTTTTAAATCATTCATATCAGTGCTCTCTTTTTTTTTAGGACTGGGTGAACTACAGCAGCCTTCAAAGAGTCTGGAACAAAGCCTTTGTTTAAAGAGACATTTACTAAAAGGCTTACAAATTTAGATAAATCCTGGCTCCAGCACTTCATCAAAGCCTTGAAGCAATTAAGGAGAGGACAATTAATGTGCTCTGCTTGTGAAGCCCTGCCACTCAGGCTCCCACACACAGGGACAGGCAGGCATAGGTACGCGCACACAAGCTTGCACAAGTGCTCAGGACACACAAGATACCGCAAACATGCACATAAGAACATAAGAAATTGCCATACTGGGTCAGACCAAGGGTCCATCAAGCCCAGCATCCTGTTTCCAACAGTGGCCAATCCAGGCCATAAGAACCTAGCAATTACCCAAACACCAAGAAGATCCCATGCTACTGATACAATTAATAGCAGTGGCTATTCCCTAAGTAAATTTGATTTAATAGCAGTTAATGGACTTCACCTCCAAGAACTTATCCAATCCTTTTTTAAACACAGCTATACTAACTGCACTAACCACATCCTCTGGCAACAAATTCACACAAGTGCACACAGGCTCACACCAGGCACCTTTCACTAATAAAGTTATAATATTAAAGCAAACGTCCTTTTATACTTATCCATAACACCCTTGCAGACAATTGTTGCCCTCAGGGAGAGGTCATTAATGTAACATCCTGTTAGGCAGCAGTGTCTCATTCAGGATGCAATAAATTCTCACTGAAGGTGAAGATACATAACTCCCATGACTACTATATAAGGTCTGTCTTTGAGGTTGCAGGCATAAGGTGTCAAACACATCATAAGAGTGTTTGTGAATTTGAAATACAGTATTTTGGTAGTGATGTCATTGATGTAAGAAAACTATCCAGAAAAACAAGTGGGAAGAGCACGCCAATGCACGACTTCAGAATTGCTCTCCAACATAGATTTGTAAAAGGGGATGATGAGATTTTTACATTTATAGACGTGGTACATGCTATGCTTCATTACGATTTCTCCATGTGCTGCAACATGTTCACTTATTGCAACCATGGGGTAAGAACTAGAAGAGGGGAGGAGTAGCGTGGCCTTTGGCAGGACGGTGGTGCCTATGGGAGGCAATTAGAAGTTGTGGAAAGGAGGCACGCGTTCCAGTCTCGCCCACCCCAGCAGCTTGACCAGAGCAGAACTAAAAGCAATATCCCGATTTGCTCAGTGACCAGAAACCATTCTGGTATAAAATCATATTTTAGAAAGTAAGTGTAGAAGAGGAGGCTACCTGCGCTTACATACACATTATGCACATGAATAGTAATAAAACTATTTGTGTTTGCATGTGGGGGGGTGTTTGTGTGTTTTGAAAGGGATGCTACAGTTGCAGGGGGAGAGGAGCACGCTATCCCTTGCCAATGGCTTCATTTATTTTCCCTGCCTCTATCTGCCTTGCTTGCTCTGGGCAAGGCTGCTGGGAGGAGGGGGTTTTGGAATGAAGCACTTGCCAACATTCTGCAGCCTGAAACTGCTGCCTCCCATAGAAAGCAATGGGGGGAGGTTTCATTCTCTGAAAATACTGCCCCAGTGTTGCTGGTCTTCAACCTTGTCCAAGAGATTCCCATTTTCTTCCAGTGAGCCAAAGCTGATCATTTTCTGCCCCTTCTTTGGAGAGTTGTTTTGCCTGTGGACAAAGATGGACTCCTTTTATATAATTATTACTAGAAAAAAAGTGACCGGCGTTGCTCTGGTAGTCTGGTCTATATTAGCTTGTGTGTGCGTGTGTGTCTGTCTGTCTGCGTGCTTGCATGTCTATGTTTGCTTGTGCCTTCCTTCCTGTGGTGTGTGCATGTTAGGGTTGCCAAACTGGCTCCAGATTTTCAGGACAGGTTGATCCAGTCCTAGTTTTACTCCACTGCATGTCTTGCTTTTCTTAGGGAATGCAATAGGGAGATCAGAATAAATCCTAGCATGCAATGAGGTAAAACCAAGACTGGCTCAACCTGAAAATCTAGAGCCAGTTGCAACCTTACAGCCCGATCCAGTAAAGTCCGTGGGAGAGCGGACTAATGCCCACTCTCCAGTATTTAAATTAGGCGACGCGGTGCAAACGAGGAAAAGGAGGCGCTAGGGACACTAGCGCGTCCCTAGCGCCTCCTTTTGGCCTGGAGTGGCGGCTGTCAGCGGGTTTGACAGCCGACGCTCAATTTTGCCGGCGTCGGTTCTCGAGCCCGCTGACAGCCACGGGCTCGGAAACCAGACGCCGGCAAAATTGAGCGTCCGGTTTTCGGCCCGACAGCCGCGGGCCGAATTCAAAAATTTTTTTTTTTTTTTTTTTTACTTTTTTATACTTTTGGGGACCTCCGACTTAATATCGCTATGATATTAAGTCGGAGGGTGCACAGAAAAGCAGTTTTTACTGCTTTTCTGTGCACTTCCCTGGCGCCGGAAGAAATTAGCGCCGACCTTTGGGCGGCGCTAATTTCTTAGAGTAAAATGTGCGGCTTGGCTGCACATTTTACTTACTGGATCGCTCGGGAATACCTAATAGGGCCATCAACATGCATTTGCATGTTGAGGGCGCTATTAGGTGCCGCGGGTGGGCCGCGTGTTTTCCTCCCCTTACTGAATAAGGGGTAAGGGAAAACACGCGTCCAGAGCAGGGTGACAGTGCGCTCCGATGGAGCACACTTTACTGGATCGACCTGTTAGTGGGTATGCGAGTCTGTGTGTGCATGCAATCCAGTATGTTCATGTGTGGGAACCTGTGTATGTTTTTAAAAGCTTGTGGTGCTTCTACACACTAACAAAAGCTTGTGTGTGCACTTGTGCAATCTGGCATGCTTGTGCAAGCTTATGGGCCTATGCCTGCCTGTCCCTGTTTGTGGGAGTGTGAGAGACAGGGCTTCGCAAACAGAGCATATTAATGAACATTACCTGATGTTGCCCGGGTTGTCTGGTCACTAACAGCCTATGCGCGTGAGCCTGTGGGGGTGGGTGCATGTGCCTGTGTATGTTTGGGGGAGCCTGTGTGTGTGTGGTTTCTGCCTCTGTGTGCATGTGTGTACGCATCTGGGTGTCTGTGAGTGTGTTTGTGACAGTGCTTTGCAAACAAAGCATATTGTCCTTGCACATTGCCCCTTCCACTGTTCCGGGCACCTCTTAGTGGCCAGATATGAAAGCATGACCAACCGAACGACTGACCGACTGACCCAAGACTTTTATATATATTTATTTTTTGAAGCATGCAGCCTCTTCATAAACTTCCGATCTGTCTTTTAGAAAACTCTAATCACTTTATACAGCAAGTTTGCCAAGGATCATGAGTGGATGTTTATAGCCCAGTGCCAAATTCTCGTAGCTATTATAGAGAACCCCTAGGTCTCTACTATTCAGTTGGTCCCTATCTTAAGCTTAAGGCTAGGATTTTGTAGTTTGCAGATCATCCCTGCAGGCACCTCCACAGAAGCTTGCCTGGATTGGTCATCAGTGCACTGGAAAAGCAGGGTATGCATTAGGAGCAGTGTGGTTTTTTTTGTGGGTTTTGTTTGACTTTGAGTTGTAGTTTTGGAGATCTCTCCATTGTTGGGCCCCACAGCCTGAAACAGGTGAAATTACTTTTTTTTTTTTTTTTTTTTGGAGAGTTTGGAAGAGAAGGAGAGTGGCAAGAGAGATTTCCCAATCTGCGCCCCAGGCTGGAACTAGGGGAAGAGACTCTACCCTGGCCAGTACCCTATGATCTGGAAGCGATTGTTTTGAAGGAGTGAAAAAAGGAGTTTGTGAGAAGAGCTGTTGTGTTTTCCTTGTGAGATTTTTGTGTTTTGGAATCCTGCTTTTTTTGCCTGAGAAGGATTGTCACCCCTGCCTTGGGAGGTCAGCATAAGCTTCGGTGATTGCTTCTGCCTAATTAAGGAGGCACAGCAGTGAACACCAGAGAAGAAGAAAAGTAGTATTTTTGCAGAGAGTTTTGATTCGTATTGTTTTGGGAGGAATTCTTTTGCTAGCAGTTCCACAGAGAAGGCGGAGAGATTTTTGGATTTTGTACACCTTTTGGGACTTTTACCGCCAGAAGTCCAGTTTTTACCATCAGTGAAAGAGATAGATAGAAGATCCCCAGCTCCACTAGGAGCCACTCCCTACCACTCAGGAGAGTGCTGGGTCTTTACCTAGTGCTTGCCACACAAAGGGACATGGACTGAGCTAATAGAAGTAAGGTAAGAGGAACTTTTGGACTATTTATTTTTGTGGGAAGATTATCTGGAGCATTTTTGTTGTCAATTGGACTTTAAGCATTTTTGGTTGCAGTAAATTGAACTCGCCAACAGAGTGTCCTTGAGTGTTAGGGGTGCCCTAAAGTAAGGACATCAGAACAGCGAGTACAGCTAAGATAGCAACCAAAAGAGACGAAGAGACTGTGTTGGTACCCAATACGGTGATCCCAGGGCCCCCGGCCCTTTATCCTCTTCCCCGCCTGAACTAATCCCAGCACCCTGGGGCCTGCTGTGAACTGTGTTGGTGTGAACCGTGAGGAAACAGAGAGTTTGAGGAGCAGGCCTGACCCCAGTGACAAGAGCCCCTGCATTCTGCGAGATTCCCAAAGAGGGGGTTATACTCTATTGATCCTGGAGAAAACTGGAATCTTCATACATTGTGATATCTTTTCTTGCATCAGCCAAAAGGTGGTGTAGCACAGGAGCATGACAAATGTGAAGAAAGGAACCTGTGTGGTCTCGCAAGTTCATGTACTGCAATGTCTTTTTCTTGTCTTAGTTCCATAAATGGTATCATAGCCTACAAAAATGTATATTATTTTATTCACATTTTATTATTCTATTATTTATTTTATTCACATATTGATATCTCAGTGAGTTAAAGGCCATGCATTATTTGAGCTATCTGGATGCATTGATTAGACACTGCTGTAATGTGAATTTCTATTTTTATCTGTAGGGTTGTATTATCCATCTCTTCCCATCCCACATACACACACACACATTGCTGAAAAAAGTGCATTGTTGACTCAGAAAATTGGAGGGTTCTTCAACATGAGTTTTTAAATAACTGCGGATGCATTTCTTAATCGTAAATATTTCCAGAAGTGTCTTTACCATTCACACAAATGCCTGCTTCATTTGTGATTTCACAGGTAGTTTGCTGTTTAGTCTGAACAGCCAATCTAATAATTAACTTTGGGAAAGCCTGTCAGCATAATGAATGGGTTGTAGAACTGTTCATAAAAACATTGGTGGCAGGCCTAAGGTTAGTTACCTGCTCTTCATGACTGGATTCTCTGCATATTTCATAAAGGTTTAGCAACTTTTATTCCATATTTTGTTAGGGGATGAAGAGATGCACAGAGGCAGTTGGATGTATGGTACAATCAACGCTTCCATTAAGACAATGACCCATGGATTCCATTGCACTGTAAGTCATATTTATTGGTGCTAACCTCATTGTCTATGGTGATGTTTGTTAACCTTGGCAGTAATTCAGTTCTTAATGGTACATTAATAAATATTGCTTACCACCAGATGGTGGCCCACACCACATTTCTCAGAGAGTATGAGGGCTTCTAGTCTACCCAATTTACTTCTTGATGCAATGCCATAGACCACAGGTGATCTGTGGATTTCCCGTACTTTACAGTGTCTTGAAATTGCTAGACTGCCAACAACTGGGCACACAGTAAAGCTTGTCAAGTGAGGCCTTGCTCACTTGGGCTTTATTGGTCTCGCCTTATGGTGTGTCCCCTGTATTTCAAACACACATCCAATAGTCCCATCATCCTGATGCCCCTTAACTGACAACTTTTAAGTTCACAATGTGGACCTTATAATAGTACACTCCAGTCTGCGTTTGTGTATCCACTGTTATCCACAATGCCAATAGTATCATTCATGCAATAGTACACAAAGACTATACCAGAATATTCATTGTAGATATCCTGAAAAGTAGATTGTTTTGCAACACTTGAGGATTGGAAGTTGATACTTTTATTCTTAAGGCCATACCAAGACAACAACTGTATTTAAAATAAATATTTATATAGTACAAATTCAGTCTTTGTTGTTTTGTTTGCTTAATTGTGGCTTTAGTCCACTACATTAATAGAAATATTTCTCACAGCCAGTTAAATTAAAAAAAACAAACTGCAATATTTCTGGATTCTTAGACTTAAATTTATGATAATTAAGATATGTTAATGAAGCATCATGCACCAGGCAACAATATTAATGTCTTTAACATTAACGTCTTTGGAATCGCTCCAATTATTCTACCACATAATGTTCCTAATTCCCAATGATTATATTTCTTTGCAGCTACTCAGGGACACCAGAAGTCACGCTGAGAGTGTGCTTAATTCTCTCTTCTGAAGATTTTCCACTTAAAGTATATCATTAAATTTTATTGCCAGTGCTGCTGCTACTGCTGGTGCACACACTTTAAAACATACTAATCTGTGGCTGCCGTACATATTCAAAAGATACAGACCTGTAAGGGCTTCATTTTGAGATCCCATCGTGTCATGAGTAACTGCCACATTATCCACTATTATAAAGAGAAGGAAGAATTTCAGAGACATTTTCCCTCTTGAGTGCTGAAGGAAAAAAACCTCTTCATTGAATAAGGCCCAATGAGGCTTGGGATCCTGCACTGTTTTACTCAATGACTTCTCAAGTGATTACGTTGGCTGTCCATCTGCTTCCACACACAGTTCAAGCTGTTTCGGCTCTCCAGCTTCCCTCTGTATTTCCTTCTCACCTCTCTTCTCTTGTGCATCCCTCCTTGTGAATGCCATTCATTGGGAAAGCGGCCCTTATCTGTGCCGTTCTCTTCCAAGACCAATGCCCCGGGCCATGCTTTCCATCTTGCTATGCCTGTATGCCTGAAATAGACCTCCTGAGTTGGTACATCATGGTGTCTCTCTCTCTCTCTCTGGCCGTATTCAAATCCCACCTAAAAACCCACTTTTTAAGACTGCTTGCAAATCTTACACCCTGGTTCTCCATGATCATAACATTTTTTAAATTTTAAACAATATTTTGTATATAACGTTCCTGAAGCCTCCTCTTTGTCTTGTTTGTCTCTTAACTACATAAATAAATAAAATTATTTTATTTATTAAGCTCTTGTATACCGTCGTTCAGACTGGCCATCACAACAGTTTCCATATATAAAACATAAATAACAATAATGATAAAAAGAGCAATTATTCATAAAATATAACAAAACAAAAATAAAATCACAGTAGATAAGAAATCTAAAAATGATCAAACATATTTAAAATACTTCATTAGTGTGTTAAAAATGTTTTTTCTCTCTCTCAGATGTTGTTAAAAGGTTAAGATTAAGCGCCTCATGTTTGTACAGTACCATTAACTTAAAATGTTATTGTTTCTCTCTCGCTGATCCATGGAGCTTGCAAGGTCTTATATCTTTATTCATATTTATGAATCACCTAAAGCAATACACTAGGCGATGTACATGTAAACAAGCATAAAAGTAATTTATAGGCAAGTAATATGCAAACAATCACTAACATTTATAAAAAAATTTATAAACAAATAAATAAAATAAATAAATAACATAAAATAAATCCATGTACATCAAAAAAGTCAATATGAAAATGCTTCAACAGGAGCACCAATGTCTAATAAAACACCTGTTTGAACAGCCATGTTTTCAACAGGGTCTTAAAAGTTTTTAATCCTTCAGCCAGACGTAGGGCTTTATATGTGCCTGTACAGTCTTGTGCTTGTCCAGAAGCTCTACAGAAATGAAAAGTAGTAGCAATAGTAGTAACACTGCTTTTAATAACAAATTATAGTGTGCATATTTCTGGACTCTCCCTGGCTATTGCGTTCACTCTCAGATCGTCTTTATTCCTGTCACTAAAGCCTCAACCTTGTCTTTAATTCATTGATTAGGCTCAAAAACTCCTGTTTCTGTATTTGCTTTTGAAGGTCAACATATTCATGAACCTTTCTTAAAATTTGAAGGGCACACGTGCATTTGAAGCCTCACACGTGCATTAATTAGGGGGTGCGTGAAGAAGCTGGGCTCGTGCGTGCCGAGCAGATTGTATAAAAGCTGCTGAGATACTCGCTCAGTGCGCACGTCTCGAAAGTTTTCAAAAAGGGGCAGGGCATAGGCATTTCGGGGGGGGGGGGGGGTGCCTAAAACGCGAATGTAAATACTGACGCGACCCGGGCGCGCGCCGAGGCACCCTGCCACGTAACGTCACCTCTGCTATGAATACCGTGTGTAACCCCACCCCAGGGTGCAGGCCTAGCACGGGTGAGGCCCTAAAATTATGTATACTCTTAGGGGCAGGAACCATGAGCAGCTTTTGTACCTCTTTTACTTCCCAGGGTGTAGGACTGGGGAAAGAAAGGAGTCCTCTCAGGTCCCGATGTGACAGGGGTGGTTTCTTTGCACATTCCCCTTGCGTTTCCCCCGGGGAGGATCCTGGTGTGGGAGCAGTGAGGGCAGAAATAAATACTCTGTAGCCATTTGGTTAGTGTCCAAAATAAAAAGGCGCATATGCCCGTGGATGTGATAAAATGACCGAGTACCTGGGCACGAGTTGAGACGAATGCTCGCAAAATGTGCACACGTGTGCTGGCTTGAAAGTTACCGTCCCCGATCGTAAGGCCTCTGGGGATAGGACAATACCAGCAGTACCTGAATGTAATCTGCTTTGAGGTGCTGAAAAGCAGAATATTAAAAAAAAAACTTGGGGCAAGCCTAGTGAAGATGGAGGCTCGGCCATCGCCTACCAGAATACTTGCTCCCTAGGCTCAGGGTGCGCACGGACCTGATCCTGCAGGGTAACGCAATCCGTGGTGCTGGGGGGGCAAAGATTATTGCTGCAATGACTGGACTTGTCAGGATAAGAGTAAGAGAACTGAAGGCTGTTAATGAAGGCTAATGGTGCCGTAGTGCCAGTAGGGGGACAGTTGTGATAGCTCTGAAAGCTCCAGTGAACAGGAGAAAGCAGTCAGGGCCTGGGAGCCCTAAACTTACCAGGAACGGCAGCTGAATTTCACGCACACGTGAGCGCATTTGAAGCTACTTCCGCTACGGACGGGTGTGTAAGTCAAAAAAAAAAAGAAAAAAATAAGTCATTTCGGAGGGATTTAAAGGGTCTTCCAGCCCCCTCCCTGGCTATCAAACCAGGGAGGGGGGGGGGGGGGTTGGAAGACCTATCTGTTAACCAGGCAAAGTGGGAATGAACTGCTAAAACTGGCAAATGTGTTGGCGCATGCCCCTTTTAAAATCCCCCGGCGCGGTAGAAGCAGCTTTTGGGCGCACAGGCGCACGCGTCCGCTTCAGACTGGGCGCCCATGTGCCCGCAGCCAGGCTGTTTTACAACGTGTGCACGTACGCACACACGTTATAAAATAGACTCATCCCCGGGCGGGGGTTGACGAATGCTCATTACAGGTGCGCCCGCACGCCGCTTTCAAAGTTACTGTCTTAAAGCACAGCCTGGAAGTTAGGAGATTGGTCTGTTGTTAAAATCATATTAAGGCCATGGTTTTTGAGTAAAGGGCAAGGCACTCAAATAAGAAGGAGGGGGGTGGGGGTGGTGGATGACGTTGATATGGCGTGTAACACAGATAATGAGAACAATTTCATAATGGCACGCTTAGGCCTGAAATCCTCAAAGTATGCGCGGATTTCAGCTCAGGTTTTCGAAGCAGACCTAGGCGCGCGCAAGCCTTCTTTGAACGTTAGCAGGACGGCGCTCACCTTTTACGCTGTACGGGTGGGGACATTTGCCCCTGCTAGAGAGCCGGTTGTAGGCATTCGCCTGAACATTTACGTGCAATACTCGCACATAAATCTAAAGTGCACGCATAAATTAATTCCCTGCCCCAGGAGCATCTCTCTCATGTACATGTGAAATTGCTTCCGCCTGTACTTTTACAGATACAACCGTGGGGGCAGATTTCACAATGCCCATTTAATGAGCGTAGAACTGCATTCTGTGTGAAAATTATCTCACAGGCATTTCCAAACGCAGCTGTGCAAAAAGCCCTGCCCTTCTCTGAAGTGATCCAAGCTTTTATTCTTCTAACCGACTACAATTCCTAGTGCTGAACGTTTAATTCAAGATGCCTCCATGGCACCAGCCTAAGAGGACACACTTTTAGGCAGCCAGTGCAATTCAGGAGGCAAGTCTTATAAGGGAGAAATGTGCCCTTGAAAAGCAGGTCCTGCCCGTTCTGTTGATCTTGTTAGAAACGGCAGGGTCCTTCAGCTGGAGAGCTTGAGGTCTGTGTATTCAATCCCCAGACAATCTTAATAGCTATCAGGCCTGCTAGCTGCAGCTCCTCCTGTCAATGCTTGGGGTAATTATTTCTGACATTTCCCCTCTGCAACCTTCCTTTTTCAAAAAGAAGAAGAAACTGCAGCTTCTATCCTTATCTTGGAGGTAAGACACTCCGCTAAGGAAGAATGAGCGCTAATTGTGAATAAAAGATGAGGGATGGCAAACGAGACTTTCTATTCTCTCAGCCTCCCTCCTATAGAGCTAGCAATAGAGGAACACCCCGCGCCCCCTCCCCCTCCCACTTACACATGTATATATTGACTAAGAAAACATGATCCTGATGTGGCACCAGGCTCAGGTGTCACAGAGCCCAGGGGAAGCTGTGACAGAGGTTTCTGCAATGAGCTGTAAAAAGACTCAGCAAGCTTTGTTTAGGGAATGTGAGATGTCCAGCCAGGGAACCAGGCATGGTCTGGTTGGAAAAATGCGCTGTGCAGAGAAGAGCAGGTTTCCCTGAGAGCACTGTAATAATTCAGCATTGCAAGTCGCCTTGATGTGAATCCAGTCCGCAGCAGAAACCATTTTTGGAGCTGGCTGCTTCTCTTCAGCTGTGTCCCTGGTTTCCTGAGCCAGGTTTTTTTTTTCAAGATTCTGCAACAAGAGTTAGCAAAATCTGTAGTGTGGTTTTCACATTTCTCCAGCAGTTATGTGGCAAATGGGGGGAGGGGAGGAAAAGAGAGGATCAGGGATGGGGGGAAGTGGGAAAAGGAGCATTGGGGATGTGGGTGGAAGAGAGAGAGAGCAAAGAGGGAGGGCTGGGGGTGGGGGTGGAGAAGGAAGGAAGCCACAGTCTCCACCATCTCACCCCTATCCTGTCTTTCCCTTATCCCCCTTCCCTCCCAAAGCCCATTTGATCCCCTCACAAACCAATACACCCCCTCCAATCCTCTCTCCTCACTCCACTTGCACCCAAGGCGATCCCCTCACTTACCCTCCACACTCACTCTGTTCTCCTCATTTTCTCCCCCATTTCCTCCCTCACTTTCACAATGGCACACTCTCCCATCCCAGAACCCCCCAGTCACTTTCTTCTCGCACTCTCCCCCCCCCCCTCACTTGATCCTTCATTTTCTCTGTACCTCTTCCAACCAGCCCCAAGGTCCCCTCATTCACTGTCCCTCAGTTACTTTCTCCTGGCCTTCTCTCCAATCCCACCACATTTCCTTTCTCCCCCTCCCCAGTGATCCCCTCACCCCCCTCTCCTTGATTCACTTCCATTCCCTCCATCCCCTCACTCTCTCTTGTTCGCTACCCCTGACACATAACCCAGTCCCCTCACCTCTCTGATTTACCTTCCTTCCCCCTTACCTTTTACAATCCCTCCCCCCTTGATCCCCTCACTCATTCCATTTCCTCACACAGTCCCCTCGCCCATCCTCCATGTCAGAGGTAGGAAGGAAGATGGCGATCTTGCAGCACCTCGGGCTGTGTCCTCTTCCTCTCTTGCCCGGGTCTGAATGTCACACACTTTGAACATGTGGCTCAAAGAACGACATTCAGGCCCTGGCAAAGGAGGAGGAGGAGGACGTGACATGACCCGAGGTGCTGTAAGGCCACCTCTGTCCTCCTGTTTTCTGATGGAAAGATGAGTGAAGCCATGCGCCACCCCCACTGCCACCAATTCCACTTCTCTTCCCTGGAGAGAGGAGCTGTGAAAGGAGCACTTCCACTGCCTTTTCTCCCGTGGAAATCTGGCCAGGACCAGGCAATTGCACAGCAAGGGCCACATTATGCAGCTCTTTACCTTGGCTGTGGAATCACAGGAGACCAGGGGCCCCGGTTAAGAGAACATTTCTTGCTGAACCTACAGTGACTCCCGGATCGCCGGTGCCCAGTTCAGTAGAAAATTGAGGGAAGTCATTGAATGCGATCCCCCTCAGATCTGAATAGATGACGTTTACGTTCTGCGCACCGGTAGCCCTAATGGACGCTATCCCGGTTGTACCTGAGGTAATGGAGAGTGAAGTACCCAAGGTCACAACAAGGTCACAACAAGCAGTAATAAGATTTGAACCCTGGCTTCCTTGATTTGCTCTAACCACTAGGCGCCACTCCAAATAGAGGTAAGTGGTTAGTGGAGTACCTGGACCAGTGTGCTTTTAACACATTCATAAATGATCTGGAAAAGGGAAGGACAAGTGAGGTGATCAGATTTGCAATTGACTCAAAATGTTTCAAAGTTGTCAAAAGAGCAGCGGATTGGGAGGAACCGCAGAAGGACCTTGTGAAACTGAATAGCAGATAAAATTTAATGTGAAGAAGTGCAAAACGATGCAAACAGGGAAAAATAATCGCAACTACGGATAAACAAATGTCGGGTTCTGTATTGGGCGTCACCACCCAGGAAAAAGGACCTTGGAGTCCTTGTGGACAGCGCATGCCAAAACGAGCAAATAGAATGATAGGAACGATCTGAAAATGATTGGAGAATAAAATAGAAAATATATTGCCTCTGTTATCGGTCCATGGTTCTGCATGCACCTCGAGTATTGTGTGCATCTGAAAAGAAAAGATATAGCGGAACTAGAAAAAGTGCCAAGGAGGGCAACAAAAATGATAGAGGGGGTGGTATTGCTCCCTTATGATAGGTTACACAGGTGAGGGCTCTTCAGCTTGGAAAGGAGACGGCTGAGAAAGACATGATAGAAATGTATAAAATCATGAAGAGTTGTAGAACAGGTAAATAAAGGACAGTTATTTACATTTTCCAATAATACCAAAGCAAGGGAACACTCCCTGAAACTAACAATCAAGAGATTTGAAAGAATTCGTGGACGCTCCTTTTTCACTCAGTACACAGTGAAGCTGTGGAATCCATTGCCAGAGGATGTGGTCAAAACGAATAGCATAGCGGGATTTAAAACAGGTTTGGACAACTTGCTGGTGGGAAAAGTCCATAAAACATTATTAGCCTGGTAGACAAAGGAAAGCTGGGAGTGAATAACAAGAAACAGATCTACTTTTTGGGATCTGCCGGGTACGTGGCACCCGGGCTAACCTTTGTCGGACTCAATGGAGACCTTGATCTGATCCAGCATTGCATTTCTTATGGTTTGCGTTGCCTACTGCTCAACCAGTTTCTAACAACAGTTGGTCACTTTAGTGCCCCTAACAAAGATGGCCAGTTTATTTATAAAAAATTGTCTAAGCTGAAACATGTCAAAGGGCTTACTGAAATCCAAGTATACTAGATGTAATACTCTTCCCTGATCCAACTAATTTCATCCAGTCAAAAAAAGAAAAAAAAAAGATCAGATTTGTCTGACACAGTCTAACTCTGGTAATACCATGCTGCCTCAGATCTTGCAATCCACTCAATTTCAAAAACTGCTTTATCATCTGTTTTAGCAGCAATTCCATTAATTTACTCACCCCAGAGATCATACTAACCAGCCTACAGTTTCCTTACTTCCACTTTTGTAAAGGGGAACAATGTCTGCCCATCTCGAGTTCTCTGTCTCTACTCCGGACTCTGAAGAACTACGTAGATTCAGGAGTATTTCTGGCAGCGAAGTTATACTTCTTCATTGCCAGCACTAAACAGTCAAAAAACCTCACACTGGTGGATGTGCAGGTAGAAAGCCTATCCAATCTGCCCAGTTGATATGCTTTCTCTGGTATTCTACCGTTCCCGTATAGATGCACATACAAATTTCCATAGGCAAACCAACACCAGCTCCACATCTCCCCCCCCCCCCCCCCCCCCCACGTGTCTTCCACCTGACCTCTCACCCACCTCCCACTGACTTCCCTCCACATCTGTGCCAAGCATTTCCAAAATCTGCCACAGGGCTCACCTGCAGCACCTTGGCTGGTAGGCCATGTTCAGGCCTTGCTCTCTTCCTCTTTTGATTCCTACAAGCCCAATACACATTCCCCTCCATGCCGCCTCGCCAAGCTCTGCTGACCATTCACACAGCCACCCAAAACTGAAAGGGCTGTTTAAAACTTCCGGCCCTCTCCCTTGTTCATTTATGTTTTTGGGTCATAAGCAGGCTTTACTCGGTGCAGGTTACCTCCAATGTCAACCTTGGAAGCAAAAAGGATCCGGAATCTGGAAATCCCCCCCTTCACACCTCTGCTTATCTATGGTAGCTGAGAGTAGGTGGTTAAATAGAGGCTAATGAGATAAAAGCTTACCTTGTGGAAGGGGCCTGTTTATTTTTTTGATTTTAGTCAGCTGGAAGATCAGGCCTTCCGGAGCTGTGGCAAGGAGCGCCAGCCGCCTGCTATTTATGCTGCTAATTCATTAAAGCCCGTTATTATTTATCCTCCTTGGAAATTGCTGCAGTCCTGTTCGCTGGCAGACAATAATGTTCGAGGATTTGCTGCTGCTGCTGCAGTTGCTGACAATACCAATTATTTAGTTTTCTGTCAATTCCCGAGAGGCATTTCTAACCGGAGAATTTACACTGTTATTGAATTAGGAGCAACTTACGCACTTAGAAAGGAAATCTCAACTAATTAGCAAGGCGTTTGTACACCCACCCCAGCTTCCCCCCCTCCCCCACTTTGTTGGTTGTAATTTGTTTACAAGAATAACTCAACCTTTTAATTATTCGGTGAAGTAGGAGGCCGCGTCCCATTACAGTAAATTTTTTTTTGTGAGGTACAGGAAGCCATTACATGGAGGCAAAAAACGGCACCACTAATTTCTTCTTAATGAGCTGTGATGACCCAGCATGCTGCTGTGTGGCCTAAAATGTAAACTTGTGTCCAACTGTAAATGAGAAATCGAAAAAGACTCTGGTTTATGCTGGCTGGGCCGTTAGCCCTGTAACCCTCATCAGCAAGGCAAAGCCATAGATTAATTGGCTTTCTACAGATTTCTTTAAATTGCTAATTATCCTTGTTACTAAAAAAAAAAAAAAAAAAAAAAAAAAAAAGTCTACCATATAAGAACATAAGAAATTGCCATGCTGGGTCAGACCAAGGGTCCATCAAGCCCAGCATCCTGTTTCCAACAGAGGCCAAAACCACATTTTTCCACATTTATCTGCGATTGCTTTCGTAGCTTCATATATGAATTGGAGGGTCTGTATGCTGTGGATTCATGCATAATCATTTATATTCTTTGGATCCAGCAGTTTCCTCTTCCTTTATTCTTTCAGTATAGTTACTTAGCACCCTGACTGGGAACTGGCACCAACACCTGTTTTATAATTCCTTTTTCATCCTTTAAACAGGCCATTGTGGGCACCTGCCCTTAATCATGGGTCACGTAATCGTATGCAACCCTTCGGAGCGTGCGGCCGTGACTCCTGACTCCAGCTACTTAGTGTTGCTGTTGAGCGATGGCTGAGGCCACTGCCTCTGCGACATCCCTGGCTGGCCAGTGAGGGCAGTGGGACTCAAAGTCTGATCCCCTGCTATGTCAGCCCTGTTGCTGAGCAGATTATTCAGATAAATAGTAGGTAATGTTAGTACTCCTTTCCCTCTGGCTTCCATCTGGGAATCACCGTGCAGAGCCTTCCAAGCGTCGTGAGTGCCACTTCTCCTGCACTGCCAATCAGCCTCAGGAGCAGAATCCTATGCCAGAAGTATGAACCAGGTCTCCTATTTGCAGCTCACACCACTAAACATTGGGTCAGTGGGATCTCTCAAAGGTATGGTAGTTTATTATAGTACATTATTCTTGCCAAAGGATAAACGTGAGAGCCTCTCTAGTTACACTGACTCATTTATTTTACATCTTATGAAATTCAATTTTATGGCAGGCTCTTTGTAAATTAAGTACATTTTCATAGAAGCTGTGAGTATCTCTAAAGCAAGGTAAAGCAAATAAGAATCAGTCCATTATTCATGGAAAAAAAAATCAGACAAATGCCATTTTCTCAAAGGAAAGGAATTTTATACAATAACCAAACAAAAGTGACTTCTCTCAGTAAAAGAGCACACATAAATTACTGAAGAGAATTTCATGTAAAATTTTACCTTTTGACCAATACTACAGCTTGACTGCACTTTATAAATTATTCCTAGGTAGCCGGGTACTTCCCAGTAATAACATAATTTAGGTAAAAAAAAGAAAGAAATAATTCAGGGATTTGTGGTTTTGTTTTTCTAACTGCTAGATGTTAAATTATTTGTGATCAGAGTTTAGAAAAAATAAGCAAAAAAACACAAAACTGGAAGCATTCTTCTGTGTTAAAGATATAGTCTGGTTTTGGGACATAAGAAACTGTGTCAATCCTAGTTTTCCCATTTCAAAGCAATCTGGAAGTTTCTCAAAATGTAAAAAAAAAAAACACATTCAAAAAAGCAGAACAATAGTTAATAGCTAAAGCAGACCCTGAAATCATGTTAAGCCATTTCCTTAGATACAGTTTTTCTTTGCCTCTCCTTCATTCTGTTCTCTCCCTCCTTATTTTTCTTATAACTTCCTGAAAGCGTAGTTACCCGCATTGTATGTATAAGAAATTTTGAATGTGTATTTGAGGTTTTTTTTTTTAACCTCTTATATACTTTACGGCTAAATGCATTGTGGGTTGGGTTTTTTTTTGCTTTTTCTCTATTTCTATATGTAAATCAAAAATCAATAAATATGAAGTTAATAAAAGAAAAGAGAAAGCAGAACCAAAGAGTTCAATTGATCGGCCTTCTAGTTATCCTAAAACAGAATGAATCCTATTCTGAAGCTTTTATATGCTGCTAATCTGATTTTTTTCCCCCCACACTGCTGGCAGCTGGCGCCCTTAGCTGGAGCACTGTGCAGCTGAAGGTTTCATTGTGGCTCTGCTTTCCTCCTGCGCTGTGTATTGTGTGGGAGCAGCAGCATGCTCGTTAATCCTTTCCCACTTCTCCTGACATCCTGGAGGGGGAGGTTACGCTCCAAGAAGCATATCCTTTTCGGCCTGTCATCGAGAGATCCCGGAGCCTCTGGTATTGCTTTTCAATTTATTGTCATCGCGGTGGCAAACAGGAACATTCGACTTTTCTGCCTGAAACAATAGCCTCGCTTAAGAGGACACGAGTCTACTGCAGTTCTGCTGCTCTTTCATCTCCAGGTTCCCCGAGATTGATTGATTGGAGAGACAGATTGTATAAATCTGAAAGCCAAAGAGTCCCTGTAGCTTCACCTATGCCGGCCGTCTCCTCCGCAGATTGAGCCCTTGGGTTCTGGCGGCCGGCAGACGGGTCCCCAGAGCAGTGAAGAGGGAGTCCAAAAGCACACCGGGGTCAGGGCAGGCAGCAGACTATTGGAGTGGTAGACAGGCCAAGGCTGGGGCAGGCAGCTAACATGGAGGACAGGTCCAGGTAAGAGGTCGAGATCTGGAGAGTCAGGCCAAAGGCACACAAAAGACACTGGACACAGAAGACACTGGACCAGATGAACAGGACGAGGCTGGATGAGACAAGGCTGGAGAGCGAGGAATCAGGAACACTGTGGGAACATGCTCTGCTGCTAGGCAGGAGACCCAATGCTGAAGCGAGATAATGCTGCGAGGCCCTTTCTTAAATAGACCGGTCGGCCTACTGTCATTGAAGGGCACTGTTCAGCATTTCCCACCGCAGGGCCCATATAATGCCCGCACATGCGTGTGCACGCCTGAGGGGAGGCAGCGGGGGAGGCGCCTGGCAGCGTCTCGGGCTGTGCTGGACAGTGTTCGGAGCAGAGGGCTGTGTGCTGACAGGTCCGGCCACATTGGCTCATGGGGCCCTCCCGCGAGCCGCTGACTGTACCATTTCCAATACAAAGTAGGACAATTGATTGCATTTGATTTGTATCCCTGACTAATATGCATTTTCTCCCCCATCTGTCACAAGTATATTGTATTTTATGTCACCAGGGTACAATTAATGTAAAAGCAGGAAGGCAACCCTGTGCCATCCAATTGGTCATTTGTAACATGAGGGCACTTGAACCAGGAAATACTTCCTACTTTTTGCTGGCGTCTACCTAAGCACCATATGTTAGCAATGGGCCACATTTAATTAGGGGATCCACATAGCATGAATCCCAATTTACTTGGCCCATGTCATGCTTCTTGACCTTTATTCCATGGCATGCTTTTGAGTTTGCTGAAGCCCTAATGTGGAGTGGAGGAGTAGCCTAGTGGTTAAAGAGACCAGGGTTACCCAGATAGAGAGTCCATCAAGCTAGGTTGAGAGAACATTGCACAAATCTCATCTTTGGATGAGTTTCCTCACTCCGAGGGTCATCAAATCTTCACAAGAGAGCACTGTTCTGTTTGTACGTCTCACTTTGAATGTTAAAGTGGCCCCTAACCCCCTACACTAATACCTAAACTTTACCTGGACTTACTAGGTGGGCCTCCCATAGAGATATAAATACCTATTTAGTGTGAGGGCATTATGGCTAGTCTCTCTCTCTCACTCACTCAGATTTTTTATGATATTCTCTCTTCCTGTAAGGATTATAAGAGTATACTGTACCTCATGTGATACTGCCTGCTTTCCCTCTTGTAGGGACTGGCAATGCTACAGACGAGTAGGACCCAATCAGCCCAGGAATTCACACCCCTTTGTCCTAGGGGAGAGAGAGAGAGAGCGAGAGCTTTTTATTGTAAGGCATAGCGATATTAGAAACTCATAATAAATCCTTAGTATAAAATACACTTCTGGTAATTAGCTTAGCAGATATGAATAAATAGGAAGAAATATAACACGTCACCTTGGCTGCAACTTGGTCCTACTTTAAAACAGTTCTAACTTTCTAGCTCATAGATAATAAGCCAGGAATTAACCCCTTCTCACCACTTTGAAGATCCCTGGCCTCTGAGCCGTGAGGGAAGTGAGAGAACAGAACGCGGCCTCTGTCTCTGAAGCAGCTGTGGGTCTCACCCCTGAAGGAGGGCAGAGGCCTTGCCTAGTTCCTTGGGAAGACCCCCAGCAAGTGTCAACCTGGATGCCATTGCAGGGCTGGAGGACCTCTTCCATACAGCACTTCAGGACACTGGATCTGGTCGGTCAGCGTAGTTGCAGGGCGAGGGAGCAATGTCTCAAGATGTCTTCTCGCTGGTGTGTGGAATCTGGTCACCCCTACCCCCTCCCCGAGCCCATTCTTCACAATGGATTTAAAAGCCAAGGTATGCATATTCAGAGGCTTAATAATGCATACTAATTTAGTGATATGAGTCCAAGAGCTGACCAGGCCTTGTGAAAGGCCTGACCTGTCTGATAAGGCCCCCTTGGCGGCTCCCGTCTCCAGGCAGCACTGAGCCTTGCTAACAGGTTTGGATCTGTTTTTACACAAACACACACCTGGCCTGTACTGTATTTCTGAGTCCCCTTTTTTTTGAAGGACTCGGATTGCTTGTGTTCTCTGCCGTGTGTGCTAAGACAAGTCTCCTGTCGTTATTAGCAGCCCATGTAAATAGTGCCTGCTTGGCAATCCCACAATTCAGTCATAACTGCAGCTAGTTAGAAATTGAGCATTTCTGTGTCTCTCTGAAGTCAGAGAATTCATTTTGCTGCATGTGCAATAGTAAAACTTGGGGTTTTATTCCTACATTTTCACAAATGGCCCTGTCTCTCACTGAGGGATGTGCATTTGTTTTCTAACAACAAGAAAAACGCAACAAAATAGTGTGACGGGGGCTATTCCATTCTTTAACATAATCCCTATGTGATTTTTTGCTATTTCAGGGCAGAAAGAGGGGGGGGGGTTGATTATTTTTGATTCCTCCCATTGTTTTAACCCCACCTTTTTGGGGGGAATGGGCTTTTTGGGGTATAAAGTCCTTTGGAGCATGCCCAGTGCTACAGAGGATTGGTGGGTGAGGAGCAGGATTGGTGAGAGGAAGAGTGAGGAGCTGAAGCCTTCCCCAGTGGATGGGAGATTTTTGCAAGATCTCAGAGCAAGGCGGTTGGAGAGCTGGGGATTCTCCCTGGATCTCACGGAAGGAAATTCAAGCATTTGGCAAGGAGGCTTTGAAGAAGAGATGTTTTGAGGATTTTAATTGACCGGTGTCTGAGGGAAGGGCAGACCCCCGGTATGACTGGCTGAAGAGAAGGACGTAGACTTTTGAGCCAAGGGACTTGTATTCTTTTGAGAGTTTGGATTACAGTTGAAGCGTTTGACTTTTGGACAGTTTGCTTGAGGATACTTTTTCCAGTTCAGTTCTTGCCAGAACTGGAATTCCACTCCAGTTACCCCCACTCTTATTGGTGAGGATATTTTCAATCAGGGTGAAGGTGCAAGAGCAGGAAGAGAAGGCAGAGAAACCATTGGTTTTTTTTTTATTAATCATTGGATGTATGTTGATTCTTATTGTTGTAATCTTGGCTTGGATCCTTTTTTTTTAAGTTACAGTAAAGACGATCTTTTATTTGAATGCCAACCATGGACTCCAGTGTTCTCCTTGAGTGCACCCCAGTGTGGATTTGCTAGGGGATGGAGGGACCCTTTTGTGACTCCTGGTTTCTCCCTGTGGAGTTAATTTTGGCTTCCCTACTCTTACTTTTTCCTGTCTGGCACCTCCTGGAAATGTTTGATCTAGAGTGTGATGTGATTACTCAGATAATGATCGACAGTGCCAGGGGCCCCAGAAGCAAAATTTTCCTCCCGGTCCAGACCTGAACCCAGACCCGGTTCGGTTAAAGCACTGAAACGGGGGACCGAGGCTTCGCTCCAAGGTGAGCGCCCGCTCTCCCAACGCACGCCCAGGCCACTCTTCTGGGCGCACGATTCAGTATTTAAATGAGGGCCCACAGTAAAAAGAGGTGCTAGAGACACTAGTGCGTCCCTAGCACCTCCTTTTTGACAGAAGCAGCGGCTGTCAGCGGGTTTGACAGCCGACGCTCAATTTTGCCAGCGTCGGTTCTCAAACCCGCTAACAGCCACGGGTTCGGAAAACGGATGGCTGCATAATTGAGCGTCCGTCTTCCGACCCACAGGCCGCAGGCTGATTTTAAATTTTTTTTAAATTTTGGGGCCTCCGACTTAATAACGCTATGATATTAAGTTGGAAGAGTACAGTTTTTTCTGCTTTTCCATACACTTCCCCGGCGCCAGCAGAAATTAACGCCAGCCTTTGGGCAGGCGTTAATTTTTGAAAGTAAAATGTGCGGCTTTGCTGCACATTTTGCTTTCTGTATCGTGCGGGAATGACTAATAGGCCCATCAACATGCATTTGCATGTTGCGGGCGCTATTAGTTTCAGGGGTAAAGCTAGCAAATCGAAAATGCACGGCCCAAACCCGTGTGTGATTGTGTCATCCTCAACCCACAGGATTCTCTTCCACCTGCTCTCCTCCCTACCTCTTCCACTCATTTCTTCCTTTTTTGTTCGCCCCCCCTCTGGCAGGAGAAGAACGACATTTCTTACCTGCTCCGCTCTGAGAGTTGAACACGTGGTGCCCGATGGATCCTGCAAGGTTGCAGGGCCCAGAGTAAAACCAACAGAAGAAGAGCCGGATACAGCGTGAAATGCCGCTCTCCTCCGGCTGCCGGAGGGAAGGGAAAGGGCGAGGGGGGATTGCACGGGAGCGTCAGCTATGCTGGCACTTCAAGGACTTTGCTGAGACATGCAGGTGGCTATGCAGAACGCTAATGAATTAAGGACTATTTTGCAGCAAAGACATTCTACAGTTTGCAAACTTTCACTCTATTGGATTGCCCTAGGCCTGTGCAAGGGGGAGTGTATGTGGCCTGCCATATTCCTCTCTCTGCAATGTAAGAATGGATGGATTGCCCCAGCCATTTCTTCTTTATCTGAGTAGCAGGAGTTGGATTTTCAGGCTTCTGTGTAGTGCGTGCAGACCAATCATGATGCGCATTTCTCCTGATCTTAATGATCAGAAACTTTTGTGGATCCTAATAATCTGGAATTCCACAGACTGAAGGCGAAGAGGAGGTGGTGGGGGTCAAGCTAAAGAAACAAAGCAAAGCAAATTGTGGCCGTTTTTACAGGATGGGTCAGATTTAGGATAGGGCCAAAAAAACAATTGCAACTCTGTTTCCCCACCCTATTTCAAAATTTGCAGCTATTTTAAATGCACGCTTTTTTTTTTTTTGCATGTGGATCAGATTTACAAATCCTGCAGTAAAATAAACCTGGGCAAAATGACAAAAAAAATGTTTTAGTCTGAAATGGCACAGGTTTTGAGCAGGGCATAAAATTGGCAGTAGCCCAAAACCGAGTGGCAGAATTGTGCCAACTACAGTGTACAAGGAGTGCTGCTACTCCTGTTGGTTTTGATTTTTTTGTTCAGTCTTTACATCTGTCTTGCTGGAATCTGATTCAATAAAGATGATTTCCAGACAAAATAAATAGGGGAAACTTTCCTTTTTGACTAAGGCCCTATATCGTTTAAAGATTTTAATGTAAGAAAGGGCAGTTTTAAATTGACCCATGTAGTTGTATAGTACACAGTGCACGCTTTATGCAAATTTTCAAAAAGAAACTATCTGGTTAGTGTAATGCCCGGGGCCACGCATTCATTGCACCTGTTTGTATGGGCAGCCAAGGGAGGGTAAGATAACGTGCATATATTTTGAAAATGGCTGGTATGTGTGCCATTATTCCACCTTTAAAATGCCTGTCTCTTTATAACACTCCCCCAGCTATAAGTATTTGAATTGTGAAAGTGGAAGAAGGCGATTTTTTTTGCCAAACCATTTTGAACCATAGTTTTAAACATTATGCTTACTGTGTGTAAATATCATAGCACTGAAGGAAAGCTTGCATCTACCGAATAATATTCCGCTGAGGAGTGGCAGAATGGGATTCCAGTCAGCCGTTGGCAAATTCTGCCTGCAAAGGTAAGAAGATGCCAGTCCGAGAGCACTATTTTACTGCAGTAAATCGCTAAAAGCAAACCCGTATTCAATTTGTACAACTTTAGGAAGTGCTCGTGAGCCTCATGGTAATTGCCAACATACCTGGCAGAAGATTGTTTCGCTATTGTAGTATTTTCAGAAGCAGGAGAATAAGTTGGGCCGTTTTAAGTAAGACCCAAAATATGCATGGCAGAAAAAAGAAAAACATAAAAATATAAGTGTGACTTTGCAGCTGGAAATTTATGCAAACAAAATTACTAAGAATCTTTTTTTTGTTTTGTTCTGGTTGTTTTTTTTTTTGTTTTTTGTTTTTTTGGTTTTTTTTAAATCTCATCCTAAGAATGTATTATTGCTTACAATTTACAAAAGTACCTTCTACTTAATAGGTCCCACTGCTCTGGATAATAAAATTGGGGGTGCCCCTGTGCTGACCTTTACCAGAATCCCAAATCAGCATGACACGTCAGCATCAAAAAGATGAGGATGGAATAGGCCTGGAGGGGACATGTTTAAGAGGAGGAAGAGGGAGCCTGAATGTAATCGAAAGTGATATACTGAGGCAGAAAAGAAAAGAGACCCACACACCGGACCAGAAGTAAAAGGATCAGGAAACAGCAAGTTAATATTCGAAGTAAACCAGCCAGCTAAAATGCTTTCTCTCTCCTTACAGTGCTGAGAGTACGTTTCATACCTTTGCAAGGAAAAAACACAACTTTTTTTCGTAAATGCTATTTTGTAATTTTTTCAATGTGTTACTTCTCCGCGTGTGGCAGAGCAGGGGCTTAGAGCTCCATAGAAAGCTCCTGTTACCTACCAGACTTGCAGAGACCCCTTTTTCGTAGACAGTCTCCTCCTCTGAGCATGCACAGTGCTCATACTGTAGTCTTTTTATGCACCCTCGGGGAGCGTTTCAAGTGTTTCCAACATTTTTGAGTCTAGTGAGGTGACCTGCTGCTTTTCAGCTCGGCAGCCTCGCAGTATCTGCAGTTACTAATGAAGCTGCTGGGCGCGCACAGACTTCTCTACCTTGCTTAACAGTGAGGCGCGGGGGTAATGTCCTGTGCGGCTGCAGGTGGGCCTCCGAAGTACCGACCAGCGAGGATCAGCGTAATGGGGCTGAAAGGGAGAGGGGAAATTGCCAACCTGCTGGAATAGGGGAAACGCTTTGGGAGGAACCACACAGCGCGATGCGCGGGCACTTTTAATGAGCCGGCGAAGGCGCCTCCTGCCGTGCCCGAGTGACAACGGCATGGGAGTCGCATCAAAGGACAGCCAGGTGTTCTGAGAAGCCACAGACTAATGAGCTACAAGGACATGGATTTTTTTTCTCTCTACCCATCTCCCCCCTGTGTATGGGAAAATGATATGCTTTAAAACACATACAAAACACATTATTTGTGATTACACTGGACCTTGAAATGAGAGCGTGCACATAAATTCCGAGATGAATAGCGTAATATTGGATGCTTGCCTCACTGCTTGACTTCAATAACTTATCTCTATAAATCCCCAGCAGAAAGCATCTTATGCACTTCAGGTCCTGAGAAAGATGAGACATGAATACGGGAGGAATTACAGGATGGAGGGGCTTTAATAGGAAAGTGAACAAGTTGAAAATTACAAGGTAATGGAATCTCAGCAGGCGCTGGGCTTCATACCCTGCCATTAACTAACTCCTGTAATGATTGCCGCTGAAGTCACTTGGGTTGTGCGAGCGAGCACACTCTTTTGTTTTCCACAATCAGCATCTCCATCCGGATCAGCGGCGAGCTGGGGGCGATTGCACAGGTTTAGGAGAACCTATGCTACAGGGGAGGGGAAAGGCTTCAATTTTCAAACAGCTCGTGTAAGTTGCAAACTGCGCGGGCAATGTTTTTTGTATTGCATGCGCTTTTGGCAGATTATCGGCAAGAATCCACCTGCCTTGCTGTTTCTCTTTGGAAACCGGCAAGGGCAGTTTTATAGGCACATTTAAAAGCTTCCCTGTATGTTAGAAAATTGAATGCGTGAGCGCCATTCTGCTCGCCCCTGCCGCCACCGCCACCTCCGATCTCGACCTGCGGGCCCCCTCAGAAAGGCCTCTTTGTAATGCGCTTTCCAGCCCGCGCCTACTTTTAGCCGCGTTTGACAAGGACGGCCTTCCGTTAGGCCAGGGATAAGCAGTCCCGGTCCTCGAGGGTCACCAGCTGAACAGGTTTTCACGATATTCCTCATGAATATGCACAGGATAGATGTGCATGCACACTGCCTCGACCGTATGCAAATATGTCTCGTGCATATTCATTAGGGATATCCGGACAACCTGACCTTCCAGGACTGGAATTGCCCACCCCTGTTAGGCAAATGCTTATTTACCCCAGTAAATGGCTTTGAAAACTGTCCTTACATAAACCATGGCAGGTGTTATAGCCAAAAATATTACTGGGATCTTTCCCCTCCCCACCCCCCATCATTATCATCATCATTACTATTATAGAGTGTGTTTTCTTCTGTTGCTTGCTGTTTCTGTGCAATAAAAAACTGAAGAAAGTGGTTACCATCGGGACGCAGCAATGCTAGCCACCGAACCACTGAAATGATCACATAAGAATGGATCTGTGGTGGCAGGCCACACAATTTTTTTCCGAGATGCTATTGACTAGAGTAGCACTAGCCACAGGTTGCCGTCCTTGAATGCTGCAAATTCACAGACCATCTTGAATATCCACCAAATTTAGTGGACATTGCAGCACAGTGTTGTGAATTAAGATAATAGATATACACTTCTTGTATTTTATTATTTATTTTAACTTTTTTTTTTTCCTGCTCTGTTGAGCTTCCAGCTCAGTCGGGACTGGTCTTCTTTGGATTATGGCACTGTGAGCCTTTGCTCAAAACTTTCTGGCAGGGGGGGGTCTTACATTTTATATCATCTCCCTCCCCCCAACTCATTTAACCTAGCCATTGCAGCAAAAATCTCCCTGCCAGGGGCCACAGGCTGTGACTCTGTCCAGAAGCCTGCAATCATTGCGACGAAGTCCAGCTGCTGGGTGTCGCCATTGTGTGCTGATTGGGACTTTACTTCCTCCCACCCTGCCCCCAGGGCCTGTGAGTGCTGCCTCCGCAGAATCCTCATTGCTGGTCAGCCTAAGGGATGGAAGGACCCATCTGGGGGAGTGAACCAAGGTCCTCCTCATGGCAACGCACAGCACTGTCGCTGAGCCACTGGGCTTTTAATTAAAGCATTTATTTTGTTGCTTCCATTTGGGGACTTCCATCTAAAACAATTAATTTTATATTTTCAAGGCAATCCAATGATAAAGCAGGATTAGAAGACGAGCATATATAATGTCCGCTTCTGTTATAATTTGTCATGCAAGACAACCGGTGGAAAAAAAAACCTTGAAAGTAAGAGCAGAGCTCATCTCATCTAAGGTGCTGCTCCCTTTTCAAGAGGTACTAGCCCTCTGGGAGCAATTTACTTAAAGTTGAGTCATTTTATCATACTGTAGTCTCCGAATATATTCTGTTTTTTTATTTCTGCCCATAGTGTTGTGAAATCCTGTGAGATGCAGCAGTGGAATTTTCAGTGTCCACCTCTCTCCTCCAGTCTTATTTATTCATTCATTCATTCGTTCGTTCATTGATTTAAAAATTGTATACTGCAAATCATAATTTCTAAGCGGTTTAGTATTAGACATTCACAATTCCATTTTACAAAAAAAATGTACAAATCACACAAATTTGATGGACACATCCATCATATTAGTAAAAATATTTTTTTCTAATATAATTTTACTCCCTGACCAAAGACTAAAGAGGTTAGGACTTTTCAGCTTGGAGAAGAGACAGCTGAGGGGGGGATATGATAGAGGTGTTTAAAATCATGAAAAGTCTAGAACGGGTAGATGTGAATCAGTTATTTACTCTTTCAGATAATAGAAAGACTAGGGGGCACTCCATGAAGTTAGCATGGGGCACATTTAAAACAAATCGTAGAAAGTTCTTTTTCACTCAACGCACAATTAAACTCTGGAATTTGTTGCCAGAGGATGTGGTTAGTGCAGTTAGTATAGCTGTGTTTAAAAAAAGGATTGGATAAGTTATTGGAGGAGAAGTCAATTACCTGATATTAATTAAGTTGACTTAGAAAATAGCCACTGCTATTACCAGCAACAGTAACATGGAATAGACTTAGTTTTTGGGTACTTGCCAGGTTCTTGTGGCCTGGTTTTGGCCTCTGTTGGAAACAGGATGCTGGGCTTGATGGACCCTTGGTCTGACCCAGTATGGCATGTTCTTATATTCTTCTTATGACATATCGCCCTGATTTTCACAATACCATGATTTCAGCTGGCAAAAGATATCAATCTATACATCGTTTCATCTATAGTATCTGCCACAATTACCATTTTGATGGACACAAATATTTGTAATTGTCCTCTTTCTGTCACAGTTGTCATTATGAAGGAGACAAACAGACCATCCAACTGTTGCACTGGAGGTGGACCTTTGGCCTGGTGTAGGGTTGGTATGGTCCTCTGGTCGGACCTGGAGAGCGTCTGCTACCAGGAGGCGGAGCACAGGAGAAGACAGAGGCTAGCAGGAGCTTCACCTATAGCAACCCGGGGTTCCCTCAGGTTGAGCTCTTGGTTACCCGGGCCGCCTGGTCTTAGGTGGGCCTTGCAGGATCTCCTCAAGAGGAAGCGCAGGGGCGTGCCCACCACGAACAAGGGTGCATGGTCAATGTTCAGATCAGAAGGTCCAAAGGGCACAGGAGGCCAGAACAGAGAGTCCGAGTGTATAGCGAGGATTAAGGCCAGAGTATCAGTCCAGAATGGTCAGCTGAAGCAGGGGTCGGTACCTGTAGTCAATCCGGAAGTAGTCAGGTCAGGCAGAGGTCAGTTCCAGGCAGCGATCAAGAGTAGTCAGTAGTAGGGATGTGAATCGTTTATCTGACAATTGAAAATATCATCTGATATTTTAGTGGGTTTTCTTATCGTTATGGGGGGAGGGAGGCGGGAAGAAAGGACACAACCTAAAAACACAACTTGACCCTTTAAAATGAGTTTGTTAGTATCCCCCCACCCTCCGGACCCCCCAAAAAATTTTTTAAATACCTGGTGGTCCAGGGCTCGGGCTGTCTGCTCCCACTAATCAAAATGGCACCAATGGCCCTTTGCTCTTACCATGTGACAGGGGCTAACGGTGCCATTGGTCGGCCCCTGTCACATGGTAGGTGCACTGGATGGCCCGCGCCATTTTTAAAGATGGCACCGGCTGTCCATTGCTCCTACCATGTGACAGGGACCGACCAATGGCACGGATACCCTGTCACATGCTAAGGGCAAAGGGCCATCAGAGCCATTTTGTTTACTGACAGCTGACGGCCCGAACGCGGGAGAATGCTCCCGGGACCCCCGCTGGACCACCAGGTATTTAAAAAAAAATGTAGGGGGGGGATCCAGAGGGTGGTGGGATACTAACAAACTCATTTTAAAGAGTTGGCTGTATTTTTTGGTTATTGGCTCAGGCGCAGCCGATAAAAAAAAAACCCCGATCGGACTGCAAGATAAAAATTTCACGATGTGAATTGGAACCGGAATCCGAACCGATACCGGTTCCGATTCACATCTCTAGTCAGTAGTCAAGCAGAGGTCGGTTCCAGGCAGCGATCAAGAGTAGTCAGGAATAAGCAAAGGTCAGAACCGTGAGATCAGTCTGAAGGGTACTACCAGGGATGGAGAGACACTGGAACAAGAGACACTGGAACAGGAGATGCTAGAAGGCAAACTAGACACACCGGAGTGTACGACCCGATTGCCAAGGCGAGGAAGTAGTGCCTGACCACTTCCTTAAGTATATACCTCAATCAGGACCTACCGCGGAGCTAGGACCCGCCCTTGGCCCTTTAAGAAGCCGGGCGGTCTGCGCGCGCGCGCACCTAAGGGTGGGGACGATGCCATGGAGAATGCCGAGCCCTGCCGTGAGGCCTGGTGGGAGGTGGAAGACCCGGTGGTCGCCGCCGGGGGACGCCGAGGCCAAGCCGAGTTAGCAGCAGCAGCGGGGGAGGACAACCTGGGACTCGTTGGAGCAGAAGTGAGGTGAGCAGGCCCGGGCGCGGGTTGAGCGCGGACGGGACGCGCAACACCAACTATGTAAAACTCAGAAAAGGCCTGAGAAAACAAAAAAGTCTTTAACATTTCCCTAAATTTAAGAAATATAGATACTTTCTTTAAATTTCATGGAAGAACATTCCACAGTTCAGGACCCTGGACATAGCAAAGTCTTTCACAATATTCATCCAAGCGAATAATTTTAAATGATGGAACATTTAAGAGAATCTGATTCGAAATTCTCAGAGTTCAAGCTGGATAATAAAGCTTCAAAGCCGCATTGAAACTAGCAGGAATGACCCCTTGAAAAAAAATTACATCGACTCCACTTATAGGGAGTCGGTGTAATTTCTTTAGAATAGAAGATAGATGCTCACGAATCGGGGTCTCAGCCACTATCCTAGTTGCTGAATTCTGTAAGTTTCCAGGGCCTTTAAATGATTTTTATGGAATGCCAAGATATAAGGCATTACAAAAATCTAATGAGGACAATGCTAGTAAACGAACTACAGTTCTCAAATCAGACTCCATTAGGAAAGGTTGTAATCTACGCAACATATGTAATTTAAAATAGGCCCCCTTTACTATTTTTGATATTTAAGATTTTAAAGGCAAGGTAGAATCCATAATAATTCCAAGATTTCTGGCCTCTGTCACTATTGGTATCTCTAAATCATTTATAGCCATAAAATGAGGAACATCTGAGTCAGGAAATCTAGCTAAGTAAAGAATTTCTGTTTTTGCCATGTTCAGAAGCAGTTTATTTTTGGTTAACCAATCCTTGAGAGAAGTCAGTCACAAACATTCTTAAGGACACAGTCTATCGAATCAGAAATTGGTACGAAAAATTTAAGATCATCAACAAAAAGACGATATCCTACGTCCAGTGAGACAAAATACGACAAATTCAGGCAATATAAACATTAAACAGCGATGCCGAAAGGGCTGATCCCTGCGGGATGCCAGTACACAGTTGGAATTCATCAGAATTTTTGCCTGATACATAGATTGATTGAGCTCAGTCCCTCAAAAATGAAGAGAACCATTTCAAGACTGTATTTCCTATCCCTGTATTAGATAGACGTCTAATAAAAATAGTGATCGATAGTATCAAAGGATGCTATTAAGACTAGGAGGACGAGAAAAAAACCCGTTCCACAGTTGAATCCCCTTCTGAAGGTATCAAAAAGAGATAACAATAAAGTCTCAGTAATATGATTGGCACAGAACCCATATTGGTGATCATCCATCACTTGATGAACGTCTAAGAAATCTTGAAATTGATTCAACACCACTTTTTCAATGATTTTGGATGGAAATGGCAAATTAGAAATATTGGGTCCTCACCAACTTGGCAATGGTAGTAGCCTGTATCCCGAACCCATTTCCATGACCAGTAACATCTTGGCACAATCCCAGTGCAGGAAAGCTGCTGACATCGTCTGTGTTACAACCCACTGCAGGGTAACAACCGGATGGCCCACCCCTTTTAAAATTACTCAGTTTTTCAGGGTATCCTATTTATAAATCTGTTTTACAGACTGGACACAATTGATCAGGTTGGGTTCAGTTTAATGGCTTCCCATGTGGTGTGCTTATTTGCCCAGCAGTGCACAAACAGAAAATGAAAAAAGGGAAACCTAAGACTGCCACATGAAACCAATACAAAAGCCACAATCATTATGGGACTTCAAAGGCACTGCATTCAACTTGGCTGAAATGGTAATTTCACTAAGACAGACGTGATGGGGAATCATTTTATTCCCACCAATCAGCTACAAGTATCTTAATGAGTATTGGCTTTTTTGTCTCCTTGTGTCTTTTTTTTTTTTTTTTAATACCTTAAGCATGATTTTCAGACCACTTTGCCACTGGAGCCAAAATGAATACGTAGAAGATTTGTGTCATGAGTGATTTGCAAACCTACCAGTGCTCCCAGAACATATCAGACAGAATTCCAAACTGAATATAGAACTGTTTATTCTAGGGTCCAATTTTCCAACCTTCCCCCCTCCCCCCCTTTGCTGCAAAGTCCATGGATACCTTTTATCTAAGTGAAAATAATGCATTGCACGTAGTATCGCTTTCAAATAGCTGTGGGGATGAAGTATCCACAGGCATTTGCACCTGATTTTTCAGTGGATGCTGTCCCCTACAAAAAATAACATGCAGATTTGAAAATGCAACCTGAGCATAACTTTCAAAGAAATGCACGTTTTTGGCCACAAGCAGATCTGCAATAGTATTTTGTAACTCACATGTATGATATATGCACGTGTTATAAAATACACATATCTCTACCCTGCAATATATGTACATATGTAGGCTTATGTGCAAATACATGCAATACATTGAACACACGTATTTTTCTTATCTATTTTAAAAACATATGCATGTATATTTTACGTGTGAAAATAAAGTAGGACTTGCACAAATTGGGATTTATACATGTTAGGTCTGTGCTTTTTAAAACAAGTGCAAGTCAAGGAACTTACCAGTTTTACCAATTAGTCCACCAGTTTGCCTGCTGTTTCTTCAGCCTCAGCTCCCCCCAGTTCTCCCAGACTTCCCACCCAGTCAGTGCTATACAATAAACACATTTAATATCACTTATGCCAGATAATTAGCAGGTGTGAAATGATGCGAGTAAGTTGGCAAATGTACATGCGTGTATTTTAAAACAGCAACGTATGCATGTAAAGGCTGGCCCCGCCATGGAACACACCTTTTTTTCACGTGTGCATATGGGCACGAGAAAGTAAAAATATGCATATATTTTTTTACTTTTAGAAAATACGGAATATAAGAGTGGAGGCTACTTACATGCATGTATTCTCATTTTTATGAATGTAATGTTTTGAAAATCACTCCTAAATGTGCTATTTTCCACCCTGACCTAAGCATGCCCCCATCCCGGGAATGCCGCCTCCTAATGTGGCTAAAAGTAAATGCGTTTGTTGAACTGCATGCATACCTTTTGCTGGGTGAAAGGTGGGTGATTCTCCAACAGCCCTTTTACCAGGTAAATTGGTGTTGACCCAAGTAAATGGTTCTGAGAATTGTCCTGCACAAGAGTACATCCCGCTTCAGTCTATCGATGTCGAGGTTTATATGCACAAGTCTTTCGGGAGAGCGGGTGGCCTAATGGTAAGAGTAATGACCAAGAACCAAATCCCAGTTCTCCCGCTGATGCTCACAGAAAGGCACAGAGAAGGCAATTTTCGAAGCCATTTACCCAGTTAAATAGCGACTCACTCCATCTCAAAATTGCCCTAACTCGACCCAGCTATAAGCATGCGTAGAGTTTCGCAGCACACAGACGTTTTAACTGGATTGTAAGAAGTTGTTCCCAGGAGCATGTGTTGGGAGCCTTTTGAAAAATAACATACATAGATTGAATTTTGAAATCTATGCTGTTATTTTCCAGCAAAAGTTTTCCCCTCCCACCAAAAGCAAGTAATTAGCCCCAGCTCAACCCCCTCTACTCTCTCTCCCACCTTCCCTGGGATGAACATTGCGGAGACATTCACCTCTCACTTTACCAATAAGACAGCAACTATCAACAGCACCTTTAATAATTCCTATAGTGAAGAATCCGATGATGATCTGAATATCCATGGCCCATCCTGGCAGCGTTTCAACGGCATTACAGCATTTGACACCACTAAAATTATCAATAACGTAAAACCATCATCTAATCCCCTTAACCCGTGCCATACTTCACTACTTAAACTGATTAAACTGGATATTGCTCCGTTTATCACTAACAGGGTCATTCATCAAAATGCGTTATGGCGTTAATGCCTGTGATAACGGCATAACACATGCGTTAACGCCATAATGCATGCGATAATCATGGTACCATGTGCTTTACTCTATCGCATGTTTTTAATGCCGGAAATAACTACACCTTTTTTCCTGGCATTGAACTGTACGATATGCCCGAAGTGGCCATAGCACAATTTGTGATTAAAGATTGCAAATAGTATTTTGGTCATTTCTGAGCTTGAGGAGGAGTGGAGTGGAGAAAAGAAAGAGAGCCTCTGGAGAGGTTTTTACAGTATTCAACTATTTATATGACTATAGGTGGGCCAGGTTTTGGTGGTGGTTTAGGGCTTTGGGACCAGTTTGACATGCAGAGTGAGATGTATGAACAGCACAGTACACCTCAGTGAAGATTTGACGTCATTTGGAGTAAGGAAAGTCTCACAAAGATGAGATTTCTACAATGTTCTCTCGCCCTAGCTTGATGGTACCCTGTTATAGAGTCCATCAAGCATCAGTCCAACCCATAATCAAAAAACTGTCAGTTGATCCTACCATCATCTCAGATTACTGCCCAATCTCTGCCCCATCGTTCATGGCCAAAGGATTAGAAACAGAAGTTCTCTACCAACTCTGCGAGTTCATTTTTTTTTTTATTTAATGCATTTTTATTGATATACATTCAAGAAGATTGAAAGAGGTAAATTACAATGACATTATCAATAGGCAATATTTAACACTTTAACAAACAAAAAAAATTAAAGAAAATAATAATGCCAAAGTTCCAAGTCCTCAACACTAGGGAGAACCACACACCATTGAAGACTACTAATTTCAAGGAAAAACTAAGCAAGAAATACTACCTAAAATGGAATAACTGCATATTAAAGAGAGAAAAATCTCTGCCATATGAAGTTATACAGCATCTAATAAAGGTATATCAGTTGAAGAGGAAATTCTATCAGAAAGAGCACCACAGCACCGAATTACTGCCAGCTTTGATACAGTGAAACAGGGTTTTGATCAAGGCTCAGCATTCCTCCTATGTCTTCTCAACATCTCTGCTACATTTGACACAGTCAGTCACTCCATCCTACTCTCAAGACTATGCTTCTTTGGTATAACTGGTTCGATGCTGGCCTGGTACCCTTCATACCTCAACAACAGGATCCAACAAGTCCAAATTGATTCTTTCACTTCCTGTTTGACGCCTCTAAGCTCTGGAGTGCCCCAAGGCTCTGCTCTCTCTGCTGCATTATTTAACCTTTACCTAACTCCTTTATACCACACCCTTAATGACCTTGGAGTTCATTATAAAATTTATGCTGATGATATTCAATTCTTTTATCTTCTCAAGGAAACATGGGCCCTCACAGAATCTTTCCTCACGCACTGTCTTACAACCATCCAAAAATGGTTTCACAGCAATAAATTACCGGTAGCTCTCAACATATCTAAAATGGAAATCATTGTGTTATCAAGCCATCCAATCGTTGACACTCCCAACCATATCTCTTTTGATTCCCATTCCATCTCTATCTCCCAAAGTGTACGAAATCTGGGAGTCCCTATTGATCCCTCTCTCTCCATGTGCAACCACATAGGAACGATTACCAACTCCTCCTTCTACAACCTACTCTTGCTCCATCAGCTTAAGTCCCTTCTTGAATACTCTGACTTCAAGTCAATCCTTCAATCTCTGCTATTCTCCCAGATAGACAGGGCTACCTTTATATGCTATGCTGAGCGCACCGTTAGCCCCCGTTTGGACAGGGCTACCTTTATATGCTACGCTGAGCGCACCGTTAGCCCCCGTTTGGACGCGCGTTTTCGAAGCGCTATTGTTACCCCTTATACAGTAAGGGGTAATAGCACGTGGAAAATGCACAGCCAATCCCCCTGAAACTAATAGCGCCCGCAACATGCAAATGCATGTTGATGGGCTTATTAGTCATTCCCGCTCCATACAGAAAGTAAAATGTGCAGCCAAGCCGCACATTCTACTCTCTGAAATTAATGCCTGCCCAAAGGCAGAAGTTAATTTTGGCCGGCACCGGGAAAGTGTACAGAAAGGCAGAAAAAACTGCTTTTCTATACACCCTCCGACTTAATATTATAGCGATATAAATTAAAAAAAAAAAAATCTTAAAAAAACAATCTGCCCGCAGCCCGCGGGTTGGAAGACGGACTCTCAATTTTGCCGGCGTCCATGTTCCGAACCCGTGGCTGTCAGCGGGTTCGACAACCGATGCCGGTAAAATTAAGCATCGGCTGTCAAACCTGTTGACAGCCGCCGCTTCTGCCAATAAGGAGGCCCTAGGGACTCGCTAGTGTCCCTAGCGCCTCCTTATTAGCCCAGGCCCTCATTTGCATATTGAATCGCTCGCCCAGGAGTGTGGCCTGGGTGCGCGTCAGAAGAGCGGGCGCTTGCCTCGGAGCACCGGGTCTCCCGAGCATTTTACTGAATCGGCCTGTGTGAAACCTAATAATAATAATAATGTTGCTCCTATTTACCTCTTTGCATCCTCATACTTCCTTGATAGTAACAAAGATGACACAGCCCCATTAGGCCTTCCTACCCACTCTGTCATTGTCTCCCCTAAGCACATACATTGATAACGCTCTTGAAAGTTTATCTACTCATCTACAGTGCTCTGAATTAATTAAACTCACAAACAGACCAGCAATAGGAAAAGGTCAGCTAGTAATGGAAGGCAGTCTAATTTTTTTAAAGCACATTTATTTGACTTTCTGTCTTTCCATTAACGCTGTGCTGTTTTGATGGGACTATAAATCTTTTCAATTATATGTTTGAAACTGCACTCACCACAAGTCATGAGGACTGGCTCAAGGTGTTCCTACAGCGTTGTGTGTTTAATCTGGATTTTCCTCTGACTTGGATTAATCTGTCGTTTAATTGCTCATTCCACCGATTGAAGTTCTGGAGAGAGGAGCATTTGAATTCCTTTGATCCCGTGCCACAGTGTTACTGAACAGATAGTGGGCAGGCCCCACGCCATTTCAACACTTCAGAGAGGATAGAAGGGGGAAGGAAGCCTGTGGTCTCTCCAGCTGAATTAATTAGCAATGTCTATATATGGTAATGATTATTTGGCTGATCTGAAATAAGTTGTTATAATAATGGAGGGAGAAGAGACATTTGACAAAGGTTTGTATGAGAACAATAGAGGAGGGCTGGCATTCCCTTGGCTGGTGTCTCTTGTCTCTCTCTTATTGTGTTTATCTAACAATTTATTATTTATGGTGCACTGGATGTCTTTTAGAAAATGGAATCCCATGGCCCCTTTGTGAGGAGCGGAGGGCGAAAGGGTGAGTGATGGCCGGCTGGGAGGAATACTGGGACAAGCCAGCTCAGGTGACTTTATCGTTAGGTCCTCTATAGCAGGGATCCTCTAACTCGGTCTTCGAGGGCCGCAGCCCAGTTAGGTTTTCGGGACCGCCACAATGAATATGCATGATATCTCTCTAGTCCAGCTAGGTTTAAAAAAGGTTTATTTATTATTTAATGTGACATTTTTTTTTTCACTATTTGTTTGAGCTAGAGAGTGGGGGTGATATTAATGCCATGTTTTGCGGTATAGAATAATTGTTTTGCAGAAATGTTCCATTGTTGTTTTATCAATTGATCTTCAAAAAATATTCTTTAAAAGTTAAAAAAAATAAAAGGTTTAAACACGTTTCCGGAGAACCTTTCATTTCGTTTTTATTCATTTATATACCACCAATACCGAAGCCCAGGGCAGTGTACAATGTAACATCCACAAATTCAGATTTAACAAATGTAGCCCTTTTTTTCGGGGATCTGTACTGCTTCCAAGGGCACACAAAAAGAACTTTGTACCTGGGACTGTCTCTTCTAATACCCTTCCCCTCCAGTTACTTCCTGAGGTGTGAGTTCTTTTTGTGGGGGGAAAGCTGATGCTTATGGCCCAGGCGGTGGTGTGAGTCTCTTACCTGTGATGTGTCTGTCTACCAGATGTTGTGCTGGAGTACTGCGGAATTGGGACAGATGAACTGGACACAGTTCTGAGTGTTCAAATAAACTTTACAGATTTTGAAAAAAAATTTACGAAGGGGCTGATATTCAGCCATGGAGTGGATAGTTAACTGGGTCATTTATCAAAATGTGTTAGGGCCAGAACTCGCGTTAGATGGCTCTAATGCGTGTGATAAATATTGCGACGCACCTTGGCATGCAAATTTTAAAATTTTTATGCAAGGGGGAGGGGTTAATGCAAATTTGGGCCCACTATCACATTTCGTGGTAAAGTAACACACAGTAATACGGGATTTAACATCAGAAATAACTACACTTTTTTTTTTTTTTTTTGCGGGAAAGGGGGAAAACATTTTATTACACGTCACCAAACATTATCTTGTTAGGCAGCTAATATCACGTGCGATAAAATGAGGACGTCTAACAGTCACACCTACCTGGTCCTCCTGGACCAATAAAAACATCTATTCTTACCTGGCCTGTCTTTTGAAACCCATTATGTTTGTAGCAAGTCTACTTGTTGGGGGATACTGGATGCTTCGGGAGGCTCGCCACAGACAACAACAGTAAGAAGAAGTAGAAAACAACAACAGGCAAGGGAAGTTCCAAGCTCTCTTAGGGAACTCCCTGTACCAGAGCCAGAGGCACTGGCCCTGCATGGAGAGGGTCAGGGCCCACGGCAGCATTTGGCATGCAAGTGGGCATGGCGGAGGAGATAGAGGGAGCACATCTTTCCTCCATGAGCCTCATTGCTGGGCATGCCAGAGGACTATGTGGTTTGCAGGTATCGCCTCAGCTCTCGGGCTATACTGGAATTATATGAAGAAATCTGAGGGGATCTGTATCCGGTCACCAAAAGGTCCCATGCTGTGCTGGGCCTCACCAAACTATTGGCCACCCTGCATTTCATGGCAACCGGCTTCTTCCAAACGACAGTAGAGTTCATTGGGGAAATGTCCCAAAGCACTTTCTCCTGCTGTCTGGGCCAGGTCATAACTGCCTGACTGCCTGAATCACTACATAGCATTTCCTCAGGACAGGCAAGACTTGATGGATATCAAAGGAGGCTTTTATGCCACTTTCTCAATGTTGTGGGAGCTATTGACTGCACTCACGTAGTCATCATCCCACCCCATAACAGGGAGATCTTCCACAACAGAAAGCTCTTCCACTCCCTCAATATGCAAGTGATCCGTGACCCTCGCATGCGTATCCTTGACATGGGGACCAGGTACCCGGGAGCCGCGCCCAATTCTTTTATACTAAGGCAATGGAGCCTTAGTATAAAAGGGAATAGCCACTGGTATTAATTGCATCAGTGGCATGGGATCTTCTTAGTGTTTGGGTAATTGGCAGGTTCTTGTGGCCTGGTTTGGCCACTGTTGGAAACAGGATGCTGGGCTTGATGGACCCTTGGTCTGACCCAGCATGGCAATTTCTTATGTTCTTATGCCTCTTTGAGAATTTTGAGGATGGTCTCTATGGTGACTGTTCTCTATTCCCTCTCTGGCTATGTGTTTGCATCAAACTGCACTGACATGGGGTGGGGGTTGTGGGGGATTTAACAGCTTCACTAACAGGACAAGTTTCTGAACATTTCGGTCTACATGCCATTGTGGCAGGGCTTGGGTTTCTGTATCCATTTTAGAGAGGCCGGCTAAAGTGCACACAATCAATGCACTCTCCACAATCTTGGTGTATGACCAGCCACTACACACTTTCAAAAGGTTCACTTTAAACATTTGCCTTTTCCTGTCCTCCCATTTGGAGCATTTGAAATCTCACTGGTTCCTCACAACCTTTTAGTGTCCCTACTGCTGGCACTCCCAGATCAGATGTTATTGATGGCTCAGCCAGGATGTCACACACACGGGCCAATTCAGTATGGTGCACTTGGCTGAGCGCACCGTTAGCCCCCGTTTGGCCGCGTGTTTTTGACGCGCTATTTTTACCCCTTATACATTAAGGGGTAATAGTCTGTGGAAAACGCGTGGCCAACCCCACCGAAACTAATAGTGCCCGCAACATGCAAATGCATGTTGATGGGCCTTTTAGTTATTCCCTCGTGATTCAGAAAGTAAAATGTGCTGCAAAGCGGCACATTTTACTTTCAGAAATTAACGCCTGCCCAAAGGCAGGATTTAATTTCGGCTGGCACCAGAAAAATGTACAGAAAAGCAGAAAAAACTGCTTTTCTGTACAGCCTCCGACTTAATATCATAGCGATATTAAGTCAGAAGCCCCAAAAATTAAAAAAAATTAAAAATCTAAAAATCTGCCCACGGCCCATTGGAAGACAGACGCTCAATTATGCCGGAGTCCGTTTTCCAAGCCCGTGGCTGTCAGCGGGTTCGACAACCGACGCTGGTAAAATTAAGCGTCAGCTGTCAAACCCGCTGACAGCCGCCGCTTCTGTCAATAAAGAGGCGCTAGGGACGCGGGCCCTAATTTGCATAGCTTGGCTTAGTGAATTGCACGCCTAGGAGAGTGGCCTGGGCGCACTTCGGGACAGTGGGCGCTCGCCAGCTCTCCCGCGCGGTTTACTGTATTGGCCCGACAGTTTGTCTCGCCCATCACACGGGTGAACATGAAGCTGTATCCTGTGCATGTTTGAGCCTAACATATTCACTGCGTCAAGTCAGACACATTTGTATCTCTGGAGGACATACTGCAGAGCAGCCAGGGCCTTGCACATTCATACCAAGAAGTTGAGGTTTTTCTGCTATCACATGCATGGCTTTTCTGATGTACAGCTTCAGGGTTGGATGAGTGCTACAAACAGGGAGCCTTAGCTTGGTTGTGAGTGACAGGCACACATTTACTGCAAACCACAGAAGCACTTTCCTTGTCTGGATGAGCTGACACCGATAAAGCTATTGCTACAGTGTTCATACATTGTCACAGAAAAAGGTGGCCTGAACTTTGTGCTGGGAACTAGGCTGTGAAGGCTCATGTCAAGCTATAGCTTAGCTTCTAGTGTCTTATAGAATGCTGTGGGTTGGCAGTGATATAACTAAGTCACAGTGGTGTGAGTGATGCAGCCATTCTGTCTTTCCCGCAGAAGATTCCGGATTACGGTTGCAGGACTGGCTTCTCACCCCAGTTGCTATTCCCAACATGCCAGCAGAGACAAGGTACAAGGTCTTATGTTCTACCCGCTGTGTCATAGAACTCACATTTGGAGTTCTCAAAAGTAGAGTTCGTTGTTTAGACAAAATGGGGGGGGGGAAGCTTTAACGTATGCCCCACCCAAAGTAATGCTCTGCGGTGTATTCCATAACGCACTCTATGCCATGGTATACCAATAGAACATATAGAAAGACATGGTTTAATGGAACAAAGTCAGCATGGCTTTACCCAGGGCAAGTCTTGCCTCACAAATCTGCTTCACTTTTTTGAAGGAGTTAATAAACATGTGGATAAAGGTGAACCGGTAGATGTAGTATACTTGGATTTTCAGAAGGCGTTTGACAAAGTTCCTCATGAGAGGCTTCTAGGAAAAGTAAAAAGTCATGGGATAGGAGGCTATGTCCTTTCATGGATTACAAACTGGCTAAAAGACAGGAAACAGAGAGTATGATTAAATGGACAATTTTCTCAGTGGAAGGGAGTGGACAGTGGAGTGCCTCAGGGATCTGTACTGGGACCCTCACTTTTCAATATATTTATAAATGATCTGCAAAGAAATACGACGAGTGAGGTAATCAAATTTGCAGATGATACAAAATTGTTCAGAGTAGTTACATCACTAGCAGATTGTGATAAATTGCAGGAAGACCTTGTGAGGCTGGAAAATTGGGCATCTAAATGGCAGATGAAATTTAATGTGGACAAGTGCAAGATGATGCATATAGGGAAAATAACCCATGCTATAGTTACACAATGTTAGGTTCCATATTAGGTGCTACTACCTAAGAAAGAGATCTAGGTGTCATAGTGGATAACACATTGAAATAGTCGGTTCAGTGTGTTGCGGCAGTCAAAAAAGCAAACAGAATGTTGGGAATTATTAGAAAGGGAATGGTGAATAAAACGGAAAATGTCATAATGCCTCTGTATCGCTCCATGGTGAGACTGCACCTTGAATATTGTGTACAATTCTGGTCGCCGCATCTCAAAAAAGATATAATTGAGATGGAGAAGGTACAGAGAAGGGCTACCAAAATGATAAAGGGAATGGAGCAGCTCCCCTATGAGGAAAGACTAAAGAGGTTAGGACTTTTCAGCTTGGAGAAGAGACGGCTGAGGGGGGATATGAAAGAGGTGTTTAAAATCATGAGAGGTCTAGAACGGGTAGATGTGAATCGTTTTTTTACTCTTTCGGATAATGGAAAGACTAGGGGGCACTCCGTGAAGTTAGCATGTGGCACATTTAAAACTAATCGGAGACAGTTCTTTTTCACTCAACGCACAATTAAACTCTGGAATTTCTTGCCAGAGGATGTGGTTAGTGCAGATAGTATAGCTGTGTTTAAAAAAGGATTGGATAAGTTCTTGGAGGAGAAGTCCATTACCTGCTATTAATTAAGTTGACTTAGATAATAGCCACCGCTATTACTAGCAACGGTAACATGGAATAGACTTAGTTTTTGGGTACTTGCCAGGTTCTTATGGCCTGGATTGGCCACTGTTGGAAACAGGATGCTGGGCTTGATGGACCCTTGGTCTGACCCAGTATGGCATGTTCTTATGTTCTTAATAGAGATACTCCCTGATCTACCCCAGGATCCCCCATGTTCACCCACGCAGAAGACGAGGACACCATGCTGACTAGCAGCCAGTTTCGCCAAAGCCTCATATAATGCTACTTTGTCTGTTAGGCCTCTACTACCTCCTTCCCCTTCTATGGAAGAGAGCCCAGCAGACTTTTTGCAGCTGCTCCCCTCTCTATCTACTTTCTTTTGCTTACTGGTCCTCTGTATGAATCAGTGTGTAACATAAACCACATATGCCTAGTTATGCTACATGTTGACAATGGAGCAATACACTGGAGTTGAAAAAGTGTACTCTAGGTAAAGTTAACACCAAATACATGTGGCTGACCTAATTTTTTTTTGGACTGATTGTGAGTCTATAAGAGGCATGTTTCTCAATAGTGTTAGTGTAGAAGTGCCAACACAGTGCACATAGCTTGCTCTAGCTTGAGGCATTTGCCTTGGTGGGTCTCCCCCTTGGACCCTGACCTAGCCCTTACATATGGGTAACATAGTTGCATTGGTATGAGGGAACTCCAGCAGTGCCCTGAACATACAGGCTACTTATTCTAGAAATCATCTAAATCACAAGTAACTCGGAAGCTAAAAGGCATGGCCTAAAGCTTAAATCACATAGGCTGAGGACTCCTGGGGTGAACAGCTTGCTGAATGATCCATTTCCAAGGTCAGTCACCACCTTTCAGGGGTTTTATGATTACAGGCCCTTGCTGGTCCACAAGGCTCCCCTGACTTATGGACCACATGGAAGAGTTGCTGTCATATAGGCTGTGTCTCATATGCTGTTGGGCACCTTTATAGTTTGTGGTGAGTAAGGAAGGTGTGCTAATAGACTCTCAATCATCAACTTGGTGTATAGCATAATGGGTGGAAAAGGTGTTATCAGCTGACGACCTCAGGAACTTACAAGCTGGCTCAATGGGAAACCTGGCATACTGCTGAATGTATAGGCCTACTGCTCCATGAAGTTTCATGTGGTTGACATGATGGTTTATGCCATTTTTGTGTTGGTCTCTTGCTAGACACACATTTAGTGCGACCTGAGGCCTTGAGAGAGGCCCATGTCAGTATCTCAGATAAAGTGCTTATCATATATGCCTCTGACAGATGTGTGTCACATGGGCAGATGTAGATAAGTTTCTGTGTAGAGTAAGGACTTAGACTCCCTCATTAGCAGTTAGGGTCAGGCTGCCACAGACATCAATGAGGTTTGATAATGAACAGGCCAGGAACATCCACATTGGCCATGTGTAGATGCCCAAAGTGCTACAGGTAGTGTGTACCCAACTGATATGTGTGTCTGTGTGCGTCTGGGTGAGTGACGTGCTGTGTTAGCCTCTGTCAATATCTGTGTCCTTGTGGCTCTTCCACCTAGTACCTGGAGTGAGCCTAATAGTCCAGGTATTTGGAGGTGTGCATGTTTCACAGAGCTTCAGCTGCCGGGGAAGCATTGCAGTTGAGGGAGGGGGTTAACATGGTGTCCATTGAATAGGGGAATGGCAGGAAAGTGAAGTGGCAATGGCCCCCTAATGCCATCAATGTTTGGCTTATACAGGTAAATGGGTTGGGAGAGGGGTGCGTGGGGTGGGGGGGTTGAGGGGGTGAGGGGTGGCAGTTGCCTGAGGCCTGCCAGCACTCCGATTTGAGGTTCCCTTTTTCCTGACCGTGGCTTCCTTAGCCTCCTCTCTGTAGATCACGTTATGCATAGTCGACACTGAGGCTACCACACCAGGCTGTATCCTTTCAGACTTATTCTGCCATCTGTATACGCTGTCAGGGTAGGCCTACCAAGATGCAGCCATACTTAGCTCTGGATGTTTACTGTGCATACATAAAAGTTGTGGCACATATCTGCTGTAGAATCTAGGGGACAGTATTACCTAAAAACTTTAGCCCCTTCACTTGACCACTAACCAACATTTGCATTGTGCACCACTATTTACTTGCAGGCTGCTTGAACAGGGTGTCAGCTGCTGTGTGACAACTGAGGAGGAATGAGGGAGTTGTGTAGTCGAGAGAATCCCCACAGCCCAAGAGCAGATAGCTCTGAGGGCTGTTACTGCTTGGGACCAGGCAGACTTCTACAGACTGGCTGGCACCTCTGTACTGGCCTGACTTGTCACACTGCAGCTTGACACCCTGTTCAAGCAGCCTGCAGATGTATGATATATTTTGTTTAGGGTGACACATAAAAAGGGTTAGATCCAGATAGCCATTTAAGTGGATTGTGGACACAAGTAAGGGGGTCCAAGGTAAAGTCTTGTGTGGTGATGACTGTAACTTCCCCTTAACACACACAAGGTTTACATGTACATTATGTACTCTTAGGCTCTGGCAACTGCTGTGCACATTTCTGCTCCCTAGAGTTTAACCACACTTAGGCTTTAGTTACCATATTTTTCACTCCATAAGATGCACCTAGGGTTCAGAGGGGGAAATTTTTTTTAAAAAATGGTGTGCTAAACCGGCTCTGTTCCCGGGAGTCTGTGCGTCTTATGGAGCGTCCATTTCCGGCATTAAAATTAGGGGTGTCCATACAATTTTTTTTGTCCCTGTTTCATTTTCGGGTCTGGGGAGGGCCATTTCTGTCCACTCCCCGGATCGGAAAACTTATATCGGGCTATTTCGTGAAAACAAAACAAAACAAAAAAAAACCCCATACCAACCCTTCAAATTTAACTACAACCCCCCACCCTCCTACCCCCCCCCCCCCCAAAGACTTGCCAAAAGTCGCTGGTGGTCCAGCGGGAGTCCTGGGAGCGATCTCCCTCTCTCGGCATTCAGCTGCCAGTAATCAAAATGGCGCCGGTGGCCCTTTGCCCTTACCATGTGATAGGGGCTACCGGTGCCATTGGTTTGCCCCTGTCACATGGTAAGCGCCGACCGTCCATTGCTCCTACCATGTGACAGGGGCCGACCAATGGCACCGGTAGCCCACAAAGATAACAGGTCCTTAACTTTTTTTTTCTGAAGTGTAAGTAGTCCATTTCCAGATGTGCCTCTAACGGCAGTGCATTCAATAATACAGAACCTATGTAAGAAATAGATCCATTATGGGATTCAGACAAATGCAAATCCCTAACTAATGGGAAGCAGAGCCTAGCTTTAGCTGAGAACCTAAGGCATGGTATGTGCTTATGTGCCATCAGAGCCCTGACTTCAAATAACCACTGACTCCCCCCCCCCCCCCCTATCCCATTCCTCCCAATCTGATCACTCTAAAAGTAAGCATTAAATCTTAAATTATATTGGCAACAGAAAGCCAATGAAGGATCCCTAAGGACTTGCAAAATTTGAGCATGGTAACCTGTACCAGAAATAATGCATGCTGCAGAATTCAAATTTGTTTTTGCACATATTTTCTTTTGCATATTCCTTTTGCATTCTCTCAGGTGCTTTAACCTCTGGGTTCCTGCCAGATTTGTCCACATGCAATGAACCTGCTTTTGCTGGGAATTTATTGTGTGGGACTTTCCGGTTAAAAGCGACAAGTAAGTAGTAATCATTTGAATAAAAGGCTAGTAAGGTCAGAAGAATCATTTGTTTAGTTCTTCATTTGCTTTGGTATGGAAATAAAATTCAAATCTGTTCCAGAACAGAGCTACTGACTCCTGTGTGTGTGTGTGTGTGTGTGTGTGTGTGTGTGAATGTGGAAAAGGCAGAAGGTTAAAACCTAACATTTTCAATTTGAAAAACTTAAGACTGAAGACCAAGGGCTTTAAATTTAAATGCTGCCAGTGTATAATATTCTTTGAATAGTGTTTTGTTCTACTACAGCAACACATTTGTATCATAACTGTGATTGATGATTGAGCGTTGGGTAATAATTAGCAGTTAATAAAAACAAAATTTAAAAAAAGGCAACGAAAAGGTGGTAGGGATGTGCATTTGTTGCTCCCTTCGTTTAATTCGTTTCGGCGGTACAGGCGTATTTGAGGAATGGATAGTACATGCACTAACATGGATGTATGTGCGTATGTACACACTGACTACATATGCACACACCATCCGTTTTGGCTTGCCTACTATCCATTTGTCAGCTACATGTGTATCGTCGAAATGAATTAAACAAATGGACCAACAATGCACATTCTGAAAAGGTGGTACATTGGCTTTAAGAACAATAGAGCAAGCAATTCTGGTTTCAGCTTTCAGTCTGGATCATTATACTTTTTAAATAACATTTATAAGGACCCTGTTTAGGGATTGATTTTAAGACCCGCATGCGTGAGCGGTTCCCGGCGCACGCTCAAGGACACGCTGATTTTATAACATGTGCGCCATGTGCGGGTGGCCTGCGACTCGCATGCACAGGGGAGGAGTTTTGCAAAGCAATGCGCGGTAACGTGCATAGGGCTTCCCCATTTCCCTCCCAGTCCACTACAATTAAGGAGCAGACTGGGAAGGAACTTCCCTATACCCCTATCTAACCTTCCTATCTTTTCCCCTCTCCTCCCCGACCCCTACTCCCTACCTAACTATTAGGGTTTTTTTTGTTTTACTACTTACTTCAACTTCGGAGTTGAAGTAACCTCCGCGCACTGGCTGACTGCTGGCGTGTGCTTCCCCAGGACAGCGGCTAATGGTGCTGTCCCGGCCCGCCCCCCTGCCCCGCTCCTCCTCGCCCAGACCACACCCCCGGCCCGCCCTTTTGGAGAGGCTCAGCACTTCTGCGCGTACCAGGGTTTACTCCGAAATTTGCGCGCATAGCTCTTTTAAAATCCGGGCTTGTTTGAGCATTTTTCCCGTAGACACAAAATAAGAGAAAACCTTTAGTACATAGGTCACCGCGTGAAGGAAATATACTATGTGGATTGTGTGTCGGTATGCCACCCCGCCCTAAATGAAGTTCTTATTTTACCCTACTCAATGTAGCATGAACAATCATAAGCGATTCTCGTGACAAACTATCGATTTGTTAACCATTCAAGACCCCTTGCCATGCCCTTTCCTCAATCACTGCAGTCTGTAAAGGATAAGTAAAGCCTTGCAAACCTATGACTTTAGTTGTTCAGCATATTACGGTTGACACTTGATCCCACCCAAGTCCAAGGGGATTAGATTAAAAATAAACTCCATATTCTTTCACCCTAAACTGTGAGTCACTTTTGGTTTCCCTTCCAGCTCCAGCTGGAGATTTCCAGCATCTCTCCTCCCTCCCCGCCCTGCTATTTTAGCCGCTTCATAACAACATTACCGTTTTGTCCAACTTTGGCTACATATGCACACTCTTTTAATTTGATTAGCGACAGATGCTATTATCTGAGGAAATCTAAATTGCTTCTTCCTATGCTAATGAACTAATATGCATGCGGGGATTTCAGAACAAGATGGATTTATTAATGAGCCCCTAATTAAACAGGCACAGTTGCAATGTTCCTGCTCATTCAGAAAAGAAAAAACAAATTGTCAGGAGGGTGTCAGAAGTGCTGATGTGCTGACTAGTTTTCCAAAATATGTGACTTTCATTTCGTCGGTGAATTATTCAGGGATACCACATGATTATATGATAGAACTCTGTTCTAGTGCATTTCCCAACACTGACTGGCAAACTTTTCCCAATGTCTCCCTTCTTTTGAATGTAATTCCCTAAAGCAAAATCTTCTGTTATAGCAAATTAAATTCCTGTTGCAGTGAATAGAAGACATTAATGGATGCATCTCTATCTTTTAATTTTCTTTTTTAATCCCCTTTTATCTCTTTATATAATCTCTCCCAGCCTCAGATGGCATACTGAGAGGGGGGGGGACAGCTCTGCTGCCCTCGCTGAATCCCGAGGGGCTGGAGGGAGGTGGCCTCTTAAGATGCATTCTCGGCACCACCCCCCGAGCTTGAGCATGTTTGCCTTGGGAGAGTGGGTTTTTATGAAAAATCTTAATTTTAGGGGCTGGCCCACTGGCTCAAGGGCAGCGTGGCACACTGCCCTGCAGAGGTCCTGGGTTGGACTCCCAGCTCAGGCCCTCCATTCCCTGGGCCAGCTGGGGCTGCTGATGAAGAACCATTACTCACAGCCCCTGGGAGGAGAGGAACAGGGAAGGCGGGGGGAATCCTCATCAACGCGCATTGGTGACACCTAGTGGCCAGACTTAAGGGCCCATGTTTGCAGCATTCCAGAAGGAGTCCTGGTGAGGACTGTCACTGCTGTGACTGCAGTGAGCCAAATTAGGAGGCAATATAAAAGAGGGGACAAATCCCTTGGGCAGTTGCGAATGAAGCCTCTTGGTGCCAGATCCCAGACCTGATTCTGACTGAGCTGGAAGTCCAAAGGAGCAGGAGGAAACTGCTGGGTCATAAAAGGGTCTCATTTTAAATGCAAAAAAAGTCAAAATTCACACAATTACATCATAAAACAGTGAGGCTGTGATGTAAATACTTGACCTATCTAAGAAAGATGAGCTAGATGATACACAAAGGGAAACTTGTGATAGTTTTCCTGAAAAAATATTATGATTATTATAAGAGGGCTACAGAAAACACAAAATTTTCAAGATAGTTTTTCTACCTGACAATGTGAATGTGATGAAGCTCCTCTATCACCTGGAGATATCTAAGGAGAGCAGTGTGGTGTTATGCCTTGGGGTTATTTTATTTCCCTCTCCCTCTATTTTTTCAGGTTCAGAGTTTTATATAAAACGCCTTTATGGACTCCCCCAGCTTGGAGTTATGAACATCTGCGTTATGTATATTTGACAGTATCTCAGTTCCCTATGGCAAGAAGCATGTCCCGTACCAGTCCCAATAGGTAATGAATACTTCAAGTTAGTTACTCTCCTTTGTTTTAGACTCTTGTTGCTTAACGGCTTTATTTCACTTTATGCTAGTCTGACCAAGAACTGGCATCATTGCAATAGATAAGTTACACGTGAAGACAGATAATCTGCTCTCTAATTGCTTCATGTAGTACAAATGTGTCTCATCAGAAACGTCGTCGTCTTTAGTTTCCACGTCTCCATCTTGCACAGTCTCCTAAGATGGCAGCTACATATTCTAATTAGCTGCTTAGCTTACTTGGCCATTAGCCAAGCTTCCTACAAACTAGATTAACAACGGCCATTTTCTCTCTCTGTCTCTCTCACTGATGAGCTTTGATACATTTTTGCTACAAAATGGTGACTATCTGGTTCTATAAAATAGCAGCTGTGTTACTAGAACAGAGAACACACAGTCTAGAATACAGAATGTTCTCAGAGGCTTACAGATCTATATTTAGAGAAAGCTGGGTGCCTAACTTAGGCGCTTAAAGTCTGGAGAATTCTCAGCAGAACCTAGGTACCTTTCGGCTGAAAATTCATCTAACCTTAGGATCCCTAAATCCAAAGCACCTAAATTTAGGCCTTCTGTTTTGTGCGCCTGGTACCTGACTAACTGCTTCCAACCTGTTCTTGGCCCCACCTACTTTATAGGCACCTAAATTTAGGTGCTCATTGGAGGTGCTGGGGGTGGGAGAAATTTCATTTAGGAGGATTGAGGCATCTAACTCTAAGATGCATGTAGATGCATCTAACTCTTAGATCTTTTGAATTTCAGCCCTTAAGATACCAGTTTTTCAGTGACTACAAATTTCTTAATGCTCTGTTGACCTTAATTGAAGGTTTTTGGCCTACAGTGTAATTTCACCTGGTTGTTCCATCTGCTCTTCAGCTATTATTCTATTACCCTGTGCAGGTCTGAAAGGGTTATGTTCACATGTTACCCCAAGCAGGTTCCCATGTTTATTACCGTTATGTTTGAGATACTCTGATTTATGGGTTTCCATTTATCAGAGACCAGCAACATCCATATTATGCACAAAAAGATGGTGGGGGTGTTGTTGCAAGTCTTTTTACTCTGTAGCCCTTCCACAGGGCTGTTGCAGCATAGTATGGTTGTTACTGGATTTTCAGAATTTTATTTTGCATGTTGATATCCTGAGTAGATCTGTAAACAATCAGAAAAGGCCAAAGCATATCCATGGATCCAATGAAATCTGCACAAGATTTTCCCAGTCTATACAATATCCCCTTACCCCCAAATCCCCTTCTCAAACTCACTGGCAACTTCAAAATTCATTCAAACTTCCACACTTACTTTGATAAATAAATGTTCAAAATTTTCAGATCTTCCGGAAAATGCACAAATTTTCTGTCAAACCTATGTTTGAAAGATTTGCACATTTTTGGTTACAAATACATCTTAATGCTGCCTGTTATCTATCATCTAGAAATGTATTTTCGCAGCAGCAGCCATCCATTACCAGTCACTTTGGGTTTGTTTGTGTTATAGCATAGTTCATATTCCAGGTCATCTGTGGGGTTATTTTTCGTTTTAAATCTCCTTCAGTAATATTAACTTGTAGGGAAGAAGGTAGGCTTGCTCCCGCAGTATAACATACAAACGTAGAATATGATGGCAGGCAGCTGAAATCCAGAAGGGCCTACTGAGTCTATCCACATTCCTTCTGGTAGATACCGACTTTCTCTCCAGCTTTATCTTCACTTCCTCGCACATTAGGATCCTTCCACACCTTTACCACCCTTTTTTTGTGAAGAAATATTTCCTAATTGTTGCATCTGTCGATCTCAGATGGCTTCGCCCGACATACCTCACCTCTATTTCAGCCTTCTCCACCAGCCTCAGGAGAATGGCATCCTTAGTGTCTCCTTGCTGCACCGTCCAGCTTCCCCGGAGTGGCTCCGGTGCGGCGTCACGCCCTGTTGACCTGAGGCCTCCTAGGGCGTGCGCACGCCTCACGTCTTGTAGCAGTGTTGGCGTGAACCTTGGGGGCGTCCCCCTCAAGTGACGTCACTGCTTCTGTATTCAAAAGGTTGCCCATTTGCTGACTCTCGCCGAGTTAGCAACAGATTGGATTCGTTCCAGTCTGCAGCTGCTCTGCCGCTTCTACTCTGCTGGAAGCCTCCTTCACCCTCCGCACTTCTACTAACCTGGGTACCCGCTCCTCGGGGGCCCTTTGCTTATTTCCAGGTACCTATCCTAAATACAGGTACTCGCTCCTCGAGGGCCTGTGTGTCTATCCTGGTGCCTGCTACCAATTCTTCAACCTGCTGGAACACTACCTATCAGCTACAGAGAGTGAGTACAACTTCTCCAGGTCTGTCCATCTACAGCTCCTCGCTGCCCATCTGCATCGGGCCCTACACCACCATTGTGAAATGGGTCTCCTCTGCCGAGGATTGCAGACTGTTAATACCTATCCTCTCTCTACTTCTCATTGGGAACTCTATCTACTCAGCTACCAGGGAGTGTGTTATAACATCTGCCAGTCTGTCTCTCCTACAGTGCCTTACTGGACATCTGCATCGGGGCCTTACACCACCATTGTGGGACGGGTCTCCTACGCCAAGGATCACAGACTGTTGCTACCTAATCTACTCTCTGCCACCTCTGGTGGACCATACTAGTTGTATAATAAAAGATATATTCTCTGTGTTTGTGCATCTGAGTCTAGCCTGGTGCTTCAGTTCCTATGGGGCTCCTCCCCATAGGAGATACCATCACTGTTGCCCCTGAGAATCCACCAAACACCTCGATATCATAACACTAATCTTGTTCCATTGTCTTTCTCTTACGAGCCACTTGTTCCTTTCCAAGCTGCTGTTACTAAATAACATTCTCCTCAGATTCGTTGGAGAGATCTGTCTGATTTTTACCAGTAAATCTGGTGGAAAATTCTAAAAGATACTTTTTAAAACTTGAAAGGTGGGTTAAAACCAATTTGATTTGGATTTTTTAAAAATTTCAAACAAGTTTGCCAAAATGTTCTTCAGAGTAAAAAAGGAATATATTTCACAGTCATCCGAGGGAAAATGTAATAAGGTCTGTACCAGAGATAATTCTGTACAATGAATGGCAGATGTTTGTCTTGTGTAGACTGAGAAACTCTTATGCAGATTTCATTGGATCCATGGATATGCTTTGGCCTTTTCTCACCTGGGTTATATCATTCTGATGCAGATGTGCCTTACAGTCTTCACTTTCCATTATGTCTTGGCCTTTCATTGCCAAGGTGATGGAGAAACTAGTCAACACACAACTATCGGACTACATAGAGGAACACGGAATTCTATTCCCTACTCAATTTGGTTTCAGAAAGGCATCAAGCACCGAATCCCTTCTCATTTCACTGACTGACTACATTATATTGGGCCTAGACAAAGGACAGGCCTTCCTTCTGATTTTATTGGACCTATCTGCAGCGTTCGATACTGTCAACCACGCCATATTACTAAAACAACTGGCGAACATCGGTATTGCAGGATCAGCACTAACATGGTTCAAGACATTCTTAGAAAACAGAGGTTTCAAGGTTAAAATTCACAACAAAGAATCCCCCAGATACCCATCCTCGCAAGGAGTTCCTCAGGGTTCCTCCCTCTCACCGACACTTTTCAACTTATACCTTCTCCCGCTTTGCCAATTGCTAAACAAATTGAACCTTAAACACTTCATATTTGCCGACGATGTCCAGATTGTGATCCCCATTAAAGAATCCATCACTAAAGCTCTAGAACTTTGGGAAAATTGTTCTCATGAAATCAATGATCTCTTATCCAGCTTAAATTTAATTCTAAACCAAACAAAAAGCGAATTCATTCTAATCTCTCCAGACAATTGCAAAATCACTACAAACCCTCCAGCCAACTTGCAAACCTCAAAAGTAAGAGATTTAGGAGTTTCCATAGACAACCGGTTAAATTTAAAATCATTTATCAACCAAACAACCAAAGACTGCTTCCACAAACTGCACGTATTAAAAAGAATAAAACCCCTATTTCACTTCCATGACTATAGAACAGTGCTCCAAGCAATAATATTTGCGAAAATTGATTACTGCAACTCGATTCTTCTAGGCCTCCCATCAGCACATACTAAACCTCTCCAATTGATACAGAACACGGCAGCAAGAATACTAACAAACAAAAGGAGAAGAGATCACATTACACCAGTCCTCAAAGACCTTCACTGGTTACCAATCCATTATAGAATAATTCATAAGTCCCTCACCACAATCTACAAGAATATCCATGGACTGGCTCCACTCCATCTACAAATAGCTCTCAAAAAACACTCCTCCAACAGACCCATCAGAGAAGCTTATAGAGAGTATCTACAGGTACCACACAACAATACCACCCAACATATAACATTGAGAGATCGGGCCTTCTCCACAGCAGGTCCCCCACTATGGAACTCAGTCCCCTTAGAATTAAGACAGGAACCATGTCTCCTAACCTTCAGAAAGAGACTGAAAACATGGCTGTTCATGAAAGCATTTCTAGACCCTTAAGGATTCACTTCCATCAATTGCAGCAAAATCAAATACAGCAATACTGAACATTTTCTATCAAATAAAATATTTATTTAAAAGAACAATTATTTAATTGAACATTCTCTTCTAACTGGATCAGACACTACAAACCAATCACTACAATGTTTTACTTCTTGTTAAACTTGTTTATCTTTCCTTTAACTCTAATCCCAGTTAGAATAACCCCTGTTTTATTGTAACTTTCTCTTCCGTGCACTTGTTTATACTCCTGTAATGTATACTCTTATGTTTTAGTTATGTAGTTATAATGTATTGATCACCCCTTGTTTTATGTAAACCGACATGATACGTACTCCCGTGAATGCCGGTATAGAAAAACACAAATAAATAAATAAAATAAATATCTTATGTTTCTACCTATCTTCACCACAAATATGGTTCTTTTGGTGCATATATAAGCTATCTCAAGGATAAACATTGTCATAGCTGGGCAGGGTGGCGCTAGGGATTCCCCAACAGGAGCAGTACAAGGCTCTACCACAGAGGAGGGCAGGGTCTTCTACCTGGCCAGCCACCTCCCCCTTGGGTTGAGCCCACAGTTTCTGGTAGCCAGCAGGACTTCTGTGGCAGAGATAAGGCAGGCCTTGGTCAGGGCAGAGCCAGAGTCCAGGCAGGGGTTGAAGCAGGAAGAGATTGGAGACCAGGCAGAGAAACGGTACAACAAGGGCAGACATCAGTCCAGGTCAGCAATAGAAGATCAGTCCGAGGAAAAGCTGACAGAAGGGCTAGACAAAGCAGGACAAACAGGGGCAGAATGGGCAAGACTAGGAACACACTGGCAGGAACAAGGTAACCCACTCAGGCAGGAACAAAGTAAACCAAGGAACACAGAGACAGGACAAGGGCAACAAATAGACAAGGAGAGCCACTGGAAGACCCAGATAGGACAGAAACGTAGCACAGCACGTGGCCACCGGGAGACCTAGATAGGACACAGGAGGGCCACTGGGAGGCCCACAGGAAATAGGAGGGCCACTGGGAGACCCACAAGGAACAAGGAAGGAGATAAACAAAACAGGAACAAGACAGAAGGCCACTTTGAGAATAGAGAAACAGACAAACCGGAACATGAGACAACAAGACAAGCAGGCCTAAAGAGGCTACACTGGGAACAACGACAAGCGCAAGATTGGCCAGAGAAAGGAGTCAAGGCATTTCAGTGATGAGGCCCCGAGCAAACTGTGAGGGAATGTTTTAATGGGGAAGACTTTGCTGCATCATGCAGCCTTCAAGGTGGAGACTGGAGCAGGATTGAGTGCGGTGCACTCAAGGCCCCTGCTATCAAAGGGGGGCCACCTAGCAGCCAGCATCTTTATAAACATGTGCTGAATGCTACAAAAGAAAGAAAGAAAGGTACAACAAAGTTTGCGTATGGTTAATTTGCAGCAGGGCTTCCCAAACCTTTCCTGGGGCCCCCATAGCCAGTTGGGTTTTCAAGATATCCACATTGGATATGCATGAGATAAATTTGCATGTGTTAGTGATGCCATATATGCTAATTTATCACATGCACATTCATTGTGGATTTCTGGAAAACCTGACTGGCAGTGGTTGGGGAGCCATAATCTACAGCATCCATGAGAGCGCAAAAGTGCCAGAGAGCCACATTCTAGTGGCTTTATCCAAGGAAGTAAACTGGATACCACTATTTTACATCTAGGCTTTAAATATTTGCTAAAACGAAAATCTTTAAACATAAAGTCTAACTTTTTTTTTTTAACTGAACAATTTCACAGCAAACTCAAGCTCTCCACAAGCGATTAAAGGAGAAGTCACTGTATTGATGAGACAGGTGATGTTGTCAAAAGAACAAACATGCCGTCCTGGATCAGATCTTTTTAAATCCTTCCATGGATTATTCATTTGCGAAATCATTTGTCTATTAAATGCAAGTCTCTGAAAAGAGTATGAAAAATCACATAGAATAGAATGACTTAAACTTGCACAAGCATTAAAGAAAAGTAAAAACCCGACTTTCCTATTGTTGGCTACTTAACTTATTATATCTTGTTCTTTTGGGGGAAATGTAAAGATAACAGGAATAAATTGACACTTTGGAGAGACTGACACTAAGGTGACATCTTATGCAGATTATCCTGTCTCTGGTTTCCACTCGCTCATGGAAATCTAATCTCTGTATCTTCCAATCTTCTTCTATAGTTCATTACTTTCCAATCACTTATGGCCCCTTATCAAAGGGAGCTTTGCGCCTTTCAGACTGGAATAAATCTCATAAATCAAAGACAATTGCTTTTTTTTTTTGCCGCCTTTAGCAGCCTTTTCTTCGCCCTGGTAATCTCACCCATCTGTCAGATCTCAAATTTTGAATAAAAAGCGGTAAGTCAGACGCTTCATGTAAAAATAAGCTGTTCTCGGACTACCTCAAAAGAGTGCTTCATACTGGGGATTGGCCTTTATCCCAGGCTCAGAGGATAGGGCAAGGCAAGCTATTATCTGGCTTGACTTGAGAAGAGAGATTTGCATGCAGCACCTCCAGGATCTGTAGCAATTTGGAAGTTGCAGTAGGGAAACTGGAAGACTCCAAGAATAACAGGATTATGTTCTCCCAATTATGCGTAAAGTCCATCCCACAGAATTCTAATGTTTGTGATTATAGTAGAGTCAAATGCTCTGTACATGGAATCATCTGATCACACTAAGACCCACCATGCAAATCCTGGGCTGACCGTAGCTCCTCAAACAAAGGTTTGGATACAGTATTCTTTGAAATAGAGGGTAGTAAGTGAGATCTTAATGTGGGTAGTAAGTGTGTTGCCTTTTCGGTGCCCAAAGATTAAAAAGCTACCAAAGAATCATCTTCCTGACATGTAACCAATAATTCAATTGTATGATTGAATACTCCAGCTGAAATTGACATGGTTAGACATCTGAAGCATTTTTCCCATAGATACAAAATACTTTTCAATACATTTGGCATGAAAGGGACGATGCAAAAAAAAAAATGCGGTGAGTGTTCAGCACCCGCTTTCCTAACGAGCCCCCAGGCATCTCTCTTGGGGGCACCATGCAATATTTTAATTAGGGGTTGCGCTGTCAAGGAGGCGCTAGAGTCTATTGCTCGCCCCTAGCACCTCGTTGACAGTTGGTGCCTAGGAGTTGTTGGCTGTCCGCGGCTGTCTGCCGGTTAAGAAAACAGTTGCTGAACTTATCACCGTCTGTTTTCCTAATCAGTGCACAGCCACGGGTTTGGAAAATGGATGCTGGTTAACTGAGCATCCGTTTCCCGAACCTGACCGCCGGCACGTTAAAAAAAATTTTTTTTTTTAATCTTTCGTTCCTCCAACTTAATATTGCCACAATATTAAGTCGGAGGAATGTACAGAAAAGCAGTATTTTCTGCTTTTCTGTATAACTTTTTGGGGTGCTCAGAAATTAACACCTGTTCTGGGCAGGTGTTAATTTCTGAGCGTATTGGACGTATATGTTTTTACTGCATGTGGAGTGAATAACTAATAGCCTCATTCACATGCATTTGCTCAGCTGAGCGCACTGTATTGTATCAGCCCCTAAGTGCATCACTGTTTATAAATTTGTAATATGGGTTGGTTATTTATTTATTTATTTATTTATTTTGGCCTTTTATATACTGTCGTTCCAAAAGAAGATCACAACGGTTTACAAAATCAGCATTTATATTCTTGGTCAACATTCAGAGCTGGTGCTAGCTTTTTTGCTGCCCTGTGCGATCAATGACTGTGCTGCCCCTCCCCCCCCCCCCCCCTACCGTTTATTCATTCTCTGTCCCAGGCCCACCAAAAAAAACCCAGCTCCCTTCAGTGATACAAACTTTAAAAACTGACACCATCCTCCCCGAACCCTTGGCTGGTACAAGGGTATTAGATGCCCTAGGTGAACCTTATAGCCTTCACAACGCCCCTCCCCCACCCCATTCCACACACAAAGTTAAGAGTTATGCATTTATATTTTACATGAAAAAGATCAAAGTACAGTAATCTGAGGTAAAAATATCACTTCCATTATATTTGCATGCACTGCTGTGATGCCAACCAGAAATCCCTACCAAAATAGACACTTGGAACCCATACGGTATTAGGCTTATTGTGATGTGTGTTGGGTGTGGACTTGGCCCTCTGAAAGCCTTAAAACACTAATACACTTCCTATTAGGAAAATGCCTCACCTCAGTCACACATGCAGAACATAATACAGAATAGAGCAACCATAAAGTAGAAATACAAACATGCAGACAAAAACTGAACTGGAAACCACAAAAAGCCAGACACTCTATGCAGTGCAACAATGAAAAAATAGAGCCATCACTATTCCTCAAATATCAAACAATAAAATCAAGAAATAAAATAAATACATAATCATAATACTAAAAGCATACTAATAATATTTTTTTAAAAAGCTGATGAATAAAAGATCAATAATTAAAAACTCATATACACGTTTTTTTAAATGTGCCAAACACCAATAAAATATTTCAAAACAGCAGATACAGCAAATAGCACCTGAAAAATAAAACTAAAAAGGATTTTAAAAATTCACTCTCTCCATACCTGGGAACTTTGATTTCCAGTCATCCCGAGATTGTCATGGATTAACAGAAGAGGGATGCACAAACTTTCTCCTTTCTTTCTTATAAAAACTCACACACATACCCACAAGCTCACATACACAAATGCTCCCTCTCAGACCCGCAGGTATCTCCAGCTTTTCTTTGGTTGGGATCTACCAGTAGCATCAGGCCCTCATCTTCGTTTCAGCTGCTGGCAGGTTGGAATCCACCTGCAGTACCCATTCTCTGTCTCTGTCTCACACACACACAAAGACAGCTCCCATTCATACACATGCACACACTGAAGGCAGACCCCCTTTCTTTCTTTTGCCTGCAACCTTAGAGCTTCTCTTGTTCCTCTGCTGCCACTGTCACTGCTGCCGCATGGCTATTGGGGAGGCGCCAGTCGCTGCTACTGGCAATGAAGCCCGTTCTGCTGCCTCCTCTGTGCAGGCCTTGTGGTATTAAAAATTTGCAGGGCTTCCAGTTCCTCTATGCTGTTCTCGTACATCACGAGCTCGGCATAGATAAAGTACTACTCTTGCACATTCCCAAAGATAACATATGCCAATCACTAAAAATTAAAAAATGATTTTTTTTTTTTACCTTTGCTGTCTGATCTTAGTTTTCTAATTGGTTGGCTACTGGCTTTTTTTTTTTTTCCACCTTCCCTTTCTTGGTGTTTTGCCAATTCTTTTCACAGGGTCTCTTTTTTTTCCTATTTATTCTCTATCTACCTGTCTTCTTTTCTTCCCTCAAACACACACTCAGGTTCTCATTCTCACATGCTGTCACTCTCTCTCTCACACACACACACACACACACACACACACTCAGGCTCTCATTCTCAAACACTCTCTCTCTCTCTCTCTCACACACACATATACACACAGGCATGAATGTCTATATAAAAGAGTTACATAAATAAATAAATAAGCCTTCTTTTGGCATAGTAAACCCCATGCCTTCTGTTAAGAGTAGAAACTGATGCTCCATACTAATTACCCTCGTGCACCCTTTTCTATATTTCTAACCTCTTGCCTCTAGGGATCCACAGTGTTTATCCCATGCCCTTTTGAATTCATTTATTGTTTTCATCCTCACCTCCTTTTCCGGGAACGCATTTCAGGCATTCACCATCCTCTCCATGAAGAAATATTTTCTGTTGTTGATTCTGAGTCGGCCCCCCAGGAGTTTCATTTCATGACCCCTAGTTCTACAGTTTTCTTTCCAACAGAAAATATTTGAAGTTTGTGCATCATTAAAATAATTCAGGTATATGAAAGTCTGTATCATATCTCCCCAGCACCTCCTCTTTTCCAAGGTATACATATTCAGATCCTTCAGCCTCTCCTCATAAGTCTTCTGATACAGACGCCATACCATTTTGGTCGCCTTTCACTGGACCGCCTCCATCATGTCTCTTTCTCTTTTGAGATACGGTCTCCAGACCTGAACACAGTACTCCAGGTGAGGCCTCGCCAAGGTCCTGTTCAAGGGCATGATCACTTCATATTTATTTATTTATTGGTTATTGGTTATTCTTCTCTCTACACAGCCCAGCATTCTTTAACTTTAACTATCGCCTTGTCACATTGCTTCACTGCATTCAGATTGCCAAATGCTATTACCCCAAGGTCCTTCTCTGGGTCCATGCACATTATTTTTTTTGCCCCCCCCCCTCCCAATCACTACAACTCATTTAGATTTCTGCACCCTAGATGCATGACTCTGCACGTCTTGGTATTGAATCCCAGCTGCCAAATCTTCGACCACTCTTCAAGTTTTCTTAAATCATTTTTCATTCTCTCTACTCCTTCAGGGCTGTCCATTTTGTTGTGGATCTTAGTATCATCTACAAATAGACAAACTTTACTTTCTATTCCTTGCAGTGTCGCTCACGAAAATATTGAACAGAACCTTCCCAAAACCTATCCTTGTGGCACTTCACTTAACACTGTTCTCTCTTCATAGAAGATTCTAGTCAACCAGTTTGTAATCTACTCCAGCACCTTGGTTCCCAATCCCAAGCTTCTCATTTTATTCACAAACCTCTTATGTAGGACCATATCAAAAGCTTTGCTGAAATCCAAGTAGATTTCATCCAGTGCTCATCCTTGATCCGTTCTCTAGTCACCCAATCAAAAAAATCAATCAGATTTGTCTGACACAACTTTCCTCTGGTGAATCCATGCTGCTTCGGGTCCAGCAACCCACTGGATTGTAGATAGTTCACTATCTTTTCCTTCAGCAGAGGCTCCATTAATTTTCCCACCACCGTGGTGAGGCTTACTGGCCTGTAGTTTCCAGCCTTGTCTCTGATACTACTCTTGTGAAGCGTGACCACAATTGCTGTTCTCCAATCTTGCGATACAACTCTCATTTCCAGGGATCTATTAAACAGGTCTTTCAGTGGACCTGCCAGCACATCTCTGAGCTCCTTTAATATCCTGGGATGTACCTCATCTGGCCCAATGACCTTGTACACTTTCAGTTTTAACTCTTCCCATAATTTTTTTTCTTTAAATGGGGTTGGGTCTACCCCACTCCCATCTATTGTCTTATCAACCAGCAATGGTCCTTCTCCAGGTTGCCTTTAGTGAACACTGAACTGAAGTATTTGTTTAATATTTCTGTTATTTCTTCGTCTTTCTCCACACATTGCTCCTTGTCACCTTTCAATTTTACTATACCATCTTGGGCCTTCCTCTTTTCTCTCATATATTAAAAAAAAGATTTGTCACCCGCTTTACCTCTTTTGACTTTTTGTTTTTCTGATATTTTGCTTCATCTCCCTCAGTTTCACAAGGTATTCTTCCCTGTGTTCCTCTTTTTGGGATCCTTTGTACTTCTTGAAAGCTGTTCTTTTTGCCTTTATTTTTTTCAGCTACCTCCTTTGAGAATTAGATTGATTTCTTTTTCCTCTTATTTTTGTTTACTTTTCTAATATATAGATTTGTTGCCTTTGTAATAGCGCCTCTTAATTACATAGAGAAAAGCAACCACACTGTAGTTACACAATGTTAGGTTCTGTATTAGGAGTTACCACCCATGAAAAAGATTTAGGCATCATAATGGACAATATTTTGAAATCATCAGCTCAGTGTGCTACAGTGGTCAAAAAAGTGAACAATGTTAGGAATTATTGGAAAGAGAATGGTGAATAAAACAGAGAATGTCATAATGTCTCTGCATCGCTCCATGATGAGGTCACATCTTGAGTGTACTGTGTGCAATTCTGGTTGACGCATCTCAAAAAAGATATAGTTGCACCGGAAAAGGTACAAAGAAGGGCGACAGAAATGATAAAGGAGATGGATCGTCTCCCCTATTCAGCTTGGAAAAGAGTTGGCTGAGGGGGGGACTAGAATGAATAAATGTGAATCAATTATTTATTCTTGCAGATAATACAAGGACTAGGGGGCACTCCATGAAGTTAGCAAGAAGCATGTTTAAAACCTGAGAAAATTCTTTTTCACTCAATGCACAATTATGCTCTGGAATTCATTGCCAGAGGATGTGGTCAAGGCAGTTGGTGCAGCTGGGTTTAAAATAAGATTTGGACAAACTCCTGGAGGAGTAATCCATAAACTGCTATTAAGTGAACAAGGCCGGGTAAAACTCTCTCAGTTATTCAGCTCTGGGTCCGGCCAAGGTTATGTGGTCAGCTTCCAAGATCTTAAGGAGCAGTTTTTGCTCCCAAATCGGGATTATTATGGACACTTATAGTTAAGACACTGCATATTTGAGGCGATGAGGGCAAACCCACTGCTCCCTAAATTCCAAGAATTGCACGATTTATTACTTGGTAAAGATAGGAAAAGACTAAAATGTGCTCAATTTTACAAAGCGTTATCTGAAAACCCAACAAACTCGCATATACCTGTTATGTCCATCGGTCGCAGACGGCTGCGACCGCGGTTGCTCACCTCTTTCTTCACAGCCATGACTCCATTGCGATGATTTGCTGCCTCCACCAGCTATCGCCAGCCTGCCTACCACTCCCAGGCCTCCCTGGATTGCACGGACTCCGCTGACAGCCATCTTGCCTTCCGAATCCCTTAGATGCGCACGCACATGGGCCAGTCTTAAGCATGTCATGGCGGAAACCTCAGGGGCGTCCCCTCTGGATGACGTCATTCCTCCAGGACATTTAAGCTGGCTGGCCCTGCCTACCTACGACTTGGCAACGAGTTCCCTCATTGCTGAATCTGCCTTGCTCACAGAGGACCTTCATTCCAGCTCCTGCTTCCTTGGCATGAGACGTCCTGGGTACCCGCTCCTCGGGGGCACTCTCCTCATCTCTGGCTATCTGCTCCTCAGAGAACCTGATGCCCAGGACTACTACCTGCCCCGTTCCCTGGGGCTTCCTTGGAACCATCGCTACTTCTGCCATGAGTACCCCACTCTGCGGACCTTTACCTTCTCTACTGCGGACCTCATCTGTGTACCCCACTCTGTGGACCATTACCATCTCTACTGAGGACCCTCTTCGGTGTACGCCGCTCTGCGGACCATTACCATCTCTACTGAGGACCTCATCGGTGTACCCTGCTCTGCAGACTATTACCAACTATTCTGTGCTATCTTCCTTGGGTATCCCCCATTCCACAGACCCTGTGGCACCTCTGTGTCTGTGTGACTTTACTCTTGCACCCCACGCTCTGCAGGTAGTGTTGCTCTCTACCTCTTTAATAAAGACTCTAGACTTGAACTGTGTCTGACGTCAGCTGAGAGCTCGCCTCCCGACGGTGAGGCTCACAGGGCTTCTCCCCGTGGGCAGTAGCATCTCTCACCTCAGCCCAGGGCCCACATACCCACTAATCCTAACAGATTGCCAAGTCCATGGACCCGGCACAGGTCTCAGCAATTCAGGCCATCCCTGGCCTGGCCCAGCGAATCATAGAACAGCAAAAGATTCTAGAGACTTTGGCTAGCACCATAAATCAACTGAGCAATTGGCTGGACTCCATCCCGATGCCTGCCAAGCCTAACTCAGCTTCACATGCATCACCCTTCCGGCCTCCAGTGCCCTTGCCGGCATCTCCTCGTTTTGCAGGTGACCCCTTGTTTTGTAGGGGCTCCTTGAACCAGTGCAACATGTACTTTTCTTTACAACCTGTATATTTCCCTGATATTTCCAAAACTACATACATTTGGTCCCTTCTGGACAGAAAAGCATTGGTCTGGGCGTCACCTCCTTGGGAGCGAACGGATCCAATCCTCAATGACCTGCTGGGCATCCTTGCCCTATTTCGCTCTGTATTCGACGACCCAGGTCGAAAGGCCATCTTTGGGTCTACACTCCTACATCTGCAACAAGGTTCCAGATCACTGACTGATTACATCATAGAGTTTAGGACTCTCTCGTCTGAATTGCACTGGGACCTGGGCTGCCTGCGTGCTATATTCCTCGAAGGTCTGAGTCTGTGTATCAAGGGCGAATTAGCAGCATGAGAACTCCCTGAGGCCTTGGATTCCCTTATAGACCTCGCAGGTCGCATAGACCGCCGTCTGCGTGAGCATTTACAAGAGGTCAGAGGAGCCAAGAGGATGGCTTCTGGTGCTCCACGCATTCGCCCAACGTCTTCCACTCAGACCGCTACTACACAAAGCACTGAGGATGAGGAGCCAATGCAAATGGGCCATAGTCATCTATCCTCGAAGGAAAAGCATCACCACCAGAGGTCTGGTCTCTGCATGTATTGTGGTCAACCAGGTCATGCGATACCCTCCTGTCCATTCCGTCCAGAAAAGTCCCAGGCCTAGGATCTGCCAGAGGACTCCTCCTAGGCCTGACCACACCCTCTCCTCCGTTAACCCTGCCTGTCTTCATTAATTTGGACACTCAGGAATTTCACATCCTGGCATTGGGTGACTCCAGAGCCGGTGGAAATTTTATCCTCAGACAACTCGTGGAACACTTTTGGATTCCCATCGTCTGTATGTCGATGCCACTATTACTCTCCTCTATTCATGGTGAACTGTTACCAGGTGAAGTTACCTTCTCCACGATTCCCATTCGACTTTGCCCAGGATCTCTGCACACGGAGACCATTTCCTTCCTGATACTGGACAAGGCTATACATCCTTGCCATGGTTGAAACTGCACACTCCACAATTTGATTGGAAAACTCTACAATTGTCCCAATGGGGTGACTACTGCCACAAAAAGTGTTTGGAGGTCATGTCCCGATGCCCTGCCTAGCCACAATGCCATCCATTCTGGGGCTTCCACTGCAGTATTCCTCCTTCCAGGTTGTGTTCTTAAAGAAAGCTGCAGACACTCCTCACCGCTCATTTGATTGTGCTATAAATTTGTTGCCTAACACTGAGCCTCCCCGAGGAAGAGTCTACCCACTTTCACTGACTGAGACAAAAGCCATATCTGAATATATACAAGAAAATTTGGCAAAAGCCTTCATTTGGCCTTCCAAATCTCCCGCTGGAGCAGGGTTCTTTATTGTGGGGAAAAAGGATGGCTCCCTCCAGCCGTGCATAGATTACCGTGGCTTAAATGAGATTCCTCTGATGACCAAGTCTCCCAGCAGAAAAAGCTTTCTTTTATAACATTGGATAATGTTAAAGGGTTTCTGGGTGCAGTGGATAACTTCATCCCTTCCAGGCATCACTTCATTTTCTATTGCTGGAGCTTTTTCATTTTCCAATGCAAAAAATGCATTATGTAGGATAACAGTTGGAAAAGTGGGTAGCTCTTCATCACAGACCTTATTCTTTCAGAGCCCACTGTAATCCATTTATTCCTAAATTTCTGAATCCTCTGTGGGAGTTGGGGAGTTATTCTGGATGATGCATGGTAAGGGAGGATTTTTGAAACTTGGGCAATTCTTCATTCAGATGAGTCAGCTCCTTTTTCATTGCAAACAACTGAAGGCAAATTGGACAAACCTTAATTCTCCAAATAGTAGATCTTGGGACATAAGCACCATAATTGTTAAACTGAATAAAAGATATTCCAATAGCAATGACTAATATACAAATTGTTAGATTACAATTTGGGTCTTATATTATTTCCTAAACCTAAGTCCTTGGAAGAATTATATAAAAAGAAAACAGCCTAGGGGTGGATGGGAGGGTATAAACAACTGTTATAGATAGACACCAGCCCATTTTTTCCCTTTAATAAACACAGTACATGGACAAGGTGGCAATTGGATGGAGCCACGACTTGGGCCTCACCCTACCAGCTGATTACTACCTTAAAGCTCTCGCCCGCATAAGTCCCATCACCACAAATGCAGGACTACATGAGCTGCAATACAAGTTTCTCATGAGCGCTTATATCTCACATGCGCAGGTCGCCCAAATGCATTTCTCCACCACTGAGCAATGTCTACGTTGTAGGGGTGCCATCGGGACTCTGGGTCACCTGTTCTGGACATGTCCATCTATTCAAGGGTTCTGGCAGCAAGCTCACCATTTTATCCAAGAGCTTCGAAGGTCCAGATTTCATTTGCCGTCCAACATCTTCTTTTCGAAGACATAAAGAGTCTCCCATTTCCTAACACCCATCTTAGGACATGGGTTTGTAAAACTCTATTGCTGGTGAAATGAGTCATTCTTAAAAATCGGCTGTCCCCAGAGGCACCCTCCTTGGCACAACTGAAAATTGCTCTTCTGGAGCTCTATACTATGAAATTTTACATTGAAAAGGTAGACCTCATGCTCAAGTGTAAAGCATTTTTGGTTACCTGGCAAGTGTATTTATATACCCTACCTCATAAAATCCGCAGTTTTTCTATATGAATTCATTGACCTGATGTGCCATACCTCAATTGTCACTCTATTGACTATTGTTTATTTGATTAGCTGACTCCTTTGTACGTCCAAACCTTGCAATCTATAGCCAGGTAACTCTGTGCTAGGGGAGGGGTGGGAGAGGGTGGGGGGTGGTAAAGCGTTGGGATGGTAGAAAGTCGGGGAGTTGAAGGGAGGGTGATCTGTTTAGTTGCTGAGCTGTACTATGTTGACTCTGGAATTGGAGGGAGAGGGCATGAAGAACCAATGCTTTCCCCTCATCTCGAACTGTTTGTACCATTTTATTATTGTAAAAACCAATAAAAGAGTTGAAACATAAGCACAGTAACTTAAATAAAGATTAGCAAGGATTTTTAAAATTCTGTATAACTAAAAATAATATCATAAGATTTCAAACAAAGCAAACAGATTATGCAGAAAATTATCAGCAGGAAAAAGCACTCTATTATGGCTACTTAAAGACTAGCAAGGATTCTTAAAATTCTATATAATTAGAAAAAATATAAAGAGATTTCAAACAAAGCAAACCCAGATTATGCAGAAAATTGGTAGCAGGAAAAATCACTCTATAGTGTGGCTAACTTAAAGAAAAACTAAACTCCAAACTTATATGAGCAATAAGGTCAGGAAGATGTGTGATTCAAGCTAGAACCAGAAGATGGTTAGCTTTTCTCAACTGGACTTCATTTCTGTGAATTAGAAAAGGTGCATGCAGATCATCTTGCAGGGAATTCAGGTCCTTTGTCCCCTTTTTCTTCTGGTCTCTTCACTGCGTAAATACCATGAACAGGATAGGAGAAATGTTGCTGATCTGCTGTAGCTACGTTAGCCGCAGATGGCAGAGAATGAGGCTGTGGCAATGGCTTGTGATGCCTGCATGGTGTGCGAATCCTGGCAGGGTCTGTTGTATGTGCCGGCCGCGGAAGGCCCACGGCCAGGCCTTTTTACCCCTGTTTGCCTGCTCCAGTGCCTGGTTCTGCTGCTCTCACGGCCGGTGGCCGCTGCCTCCGACCCCGGGCCCTCCTCGTGCTCCCAGCTCCACAGCGGGCGTCCCTGCTCCGCGGGGAGACGCTGCCGTCTCGCACCGTGCCCCTCCCTAGGCACGCGAGCGCATCAGCTGTTCTTTTAAAGGAACCACAGCGGGAACCTCACCCGCGGCCCCGGATGGTGATGTCACTGGTCCCGGTAAGGCCTTGGCAACAGGTCTTCATGCTGGTCGTATCCTGAGTTGCTTATTCCGGAGTCTCCACCGTGTTCCTGGTCCTTGATTCATCTGTGTTCCTGTTCCTGTTCCTGGTACCCGTTCCTGCTCCTGTGTTCGTGTCTACCTTGCTTGTTCTACTGACTGACTTCCTGACTTTGACCTCTGCTTCGTCTGACCACACTACTGCTTATCTCCTGGTATTGACCTCTGTTTCGTCTGACCATGTTACTGCTTGTCTCCTGGTATTGACCTCTAGGGATGTGAATCATCAGATAATTTTAAAATCGTCCAAAATCGTTTGAGTGCACAATACAATACAAATGCCCCCGATTTATCGTCAGGGGCATTTGTATTGTATCGTTAAATAGGGCGCGGGAAAACCGGCACACCAAAAAAACCCTAAAACCCACCCCGAACCTTTAAAACAAATCCCCCACCCTCCCGAACCCCCCCAAAATGTTTTAAATTACCTGGGGTCCAGTGGGGGGCTCCTGGCGCGATCTCCCTCTCTCTCTGGCCACGGCTGCGTTGAGAAATGGCGCCGGTGGCTGTTTGCCCTTATCATGTGACAGGGCAAAGGTAGCGCCGGCGCCATTTTGGTTCCTGGCTCCCGACGTCACGCGTGCAGGAGATCGCCCCCGGACCCCCGCTGGACCCCCAGGAACTTTTGGCCAGCTTGGGGGGGGCCTCCTGACCCCCACAAGACTTGCCAAAAGTCCATCGGGGGTCCAGGAGCAACCTCCTGCACGCGGGCCGTATTGCCAATCTTCAAAATGGCGCCGGCGCTACCTTTGCTCTCACTATGTCATACTATGTCTCCTGGTATTGACCTCTGCTTCGTCCGACCATGCTACTGCTTGTCTCCTGATATTGACCACTGCTTCATCTGACTACGCTACTGCCCGTTTCCTGGTTTGACCTTTGCCTTGCCTGACCATTCTTTTGCTGACTTCTGGTATTGACCCACGCTTGCCTTGCTACTCTCTTTGCCTGCCGCCTGCCCTGACTTCAGCCTGCTCTACGACACTCCTCTCATCTTTATTCTGGACGTGGCTTTTCAGGCTTTGGCCTGTTCTTACTCGGGTGCCCTCTGCCTTCCTCCTGTACTCCTTGGCGCCCCGGTCTCCGGGACTCCGCCTCATCCAGACCGGACTACCTATTCCTGCTACCGCTGCTGGTCCCTGGCTGACCTCCTCGTCGTTCCAGAGAAGACCTCGGATGGAGGCCCACCTAGGTCCAGCTGGCCCTGGTACCCAAGGGCTCAACCTGCGGGGAACAAGGGCTGGTATTGGCGAAGCTCCAGCCGGCCTCCGTCAGTCAGCCAGCTCCGCCTGCCGACGGTGGGGACCCGTAGGGCTTGCCCTGCGGGTAGCGTCAACCCCACCTCGGCCCAAGGGTCCACCTCCTGCGCAACAGGGTCCATGACATTCTACACATCACGAGAAGTTTATGGTTAATAGGACTTTGATAAGCAGTGCTCAACTGTATTCCCTGCTCTGAGAGGGAGATTGTTCTAGCTTGTTTACACTTTTAAAATGATCCTGTGTCACCTTGCCAAGCGATCAGCAATCCGGTTTCTAACATGCATGTTCTACGTTTGTAATAACATGGTGCAGCTCTCATATGCTAAAACTTTCAAGACCCACAATGGCTCAATGTATTGTCTCTTTTTCTAATAACCAAATAAAATGTTTGTGATCTTTTTCAAATAATTGGAATCCAGGGTTTCATTCTGCTGTAATTTATTATGGATAGCTGGCTTCGTCAGATTGTGCCTGGAAACCAAAGGATTTGTTTTGCTCCTGATGCTGCACGTCTGGCTTTGGCAGTCCATGCAGGTCAAAGTCTAAATGTGACCACACTTTGCCTATTAATTTATTAATGCTCTAGATGCGGCAGAATGGTATTCCTGCTGGGTTTAAACATTCAGCCTTAAAAAATGTCGCCTATTAAGAGAAATGTGGGAAACCTATTGCACAATTATTTTTTTTTCACTATCTTTGGTTTGACCTCTCCAGTTTGTTTTTTTTGGTTTTTTTTTTTTTTTAATAATTACATGATGCATAAAACAACCTAATAGCAAAGCAATGGGAGAGGGAGCCTCCAGAGAAAAAGGCATTTTGTGGAACAATATAAAAATGAAACTTACGAGATGTCTTAAAGAGGCTGCATTGTTAACACCATACACCTATTTTTTTCAAGTATGTAAATTATCAGGGCTTAATTTATGGGGGAATGGCCTGGGACTGAGTTTCCCCTACTTCTTTCCAGATGGAAGAGGCAGATCAGCCAAGGGTGTTATGCTCTGTCCCCTCCCCTCCAGGCAGGAAAGAGAAAGAAGAAGGGAGGGGCTTGGCCTGGAGAAAGCAGAGCAGAGAATGGCCATTCTGCTCCCTAACCCAGCCCTTTCCTCCTGCTGTTTCATACCTCACAACTCCTGTTCTGCAGGGGGAGGAGGTGATCCTGAGGAGAAAAGGGGTTGGATTAGCAGGAGTTTGTGAGCAATCATGCCAATCGTCAAGGCTTCAACCCCTGTTTATATTGTGTGCCCTCCTGCTCTCAATCTCAAGTTTCAATCCCTTAATTTCATTGAGCACTGGTGGATGATGGACAGATGGGAGTTGAGCACTGGTGGGGCTGTATGTTTATTTTTTAGACTGTAAGCTCTATTGAGCAGTGTCTGTCTTTTTTGTGTATTTATACAGTATTGTGTAGCAATATAGAAATGTTAAGAAGCAGTAGTAGTAATAGTAGGAAGAGTGTGTTCATCTGTATTTGTTTGGAGGAGAGGCCCTGCCCCCTTACACAGGCCATATGTTCCCTGACTCCTTAGTTCCACCTTTTTTTTTTTTCATCTACAAATTAATCCCTGAAAGTTACATTATATTAGCTGCACTCTGTACTTCTATGGCGGGGTAGGATGTAAATCCCAGACTGCACACGTTTTAGAAATTATTCTCTATCCAACTGATTTGTTTCCTCCGCTAACTCAAAATAATTGTATTTATAATTTTATAGAGGTTTTGGAGGGGGGCGGAGGGGATGGGGGACAGGCGGATCCTTACCTCTTCCTCTCCTATCTGGATTAAGCACTGTACTTAATAAATGATGAAATACTCGGACGCATATGTGCCAGTCTGTGAAATGCTTGGGAAGAACTGGGGACCAAGAGCTTGTTCTGGTTTTATTCTTCATTGTGGAGACAAAGATGCTCCAGGGTGACTGGGGAAGGGCCATAGATGTGAGGGAATATTAAGCTTTTTCAAGCACAGATTTAGTAACCATTGAATGTAAAAGTGAAAAACGATGCACATTTGCTGTGGATGTCGTGTGTGTGAAGAAAAGGCGAGTCATTAAGGAAGCCGTTCAAGCTAAGTAAAGAAACTCATTTTGTGTGCTATTTTTATGCCTTCTATCCTATGTCTGCCTTCCTCTCCTCCCCTGATGGTTCCCTCCCCCCATCCCCCCATCTCTCTGAAATCAGAAAGTCAGGGCTGAGCCTTCCTGTCAGCTTCCATTAGGCAAATCACGGAGGAAAAAGAGAGCGAGTTTGGCCTTGGAAGAGAGCTGATTCAGCACCAATAATTTTGCTAAAGTTGCTTAATTAGTTGACTGGTGCGTTGCCCCTTGAAATAAGTCCTTTCAGAATCTCCCTGCCATTCCCACACACCACTACCCATAACAAATTTCCTCTTAGCTTGGCATGGATGTGAGAGAGGTAATAGGAAAACCTCACGTACTGTGACAGACCAAGTGACCTTCAGCCCGTTCATCCGTCATGGAACTCATTTCCATTTTGGTAATTGATATGTAAAACGGATCGTTGTCAGTCCTCCTTTCGGTGTACTAGCGTTGGACAAACAGAACAGGCAGATCTTTTGATGGATCCAAGTATGACGACTTGTTCTGTTGTGAAATCAAATGTGTGGTTAGGGGAAAAAACCCCCCAACATAAAATAGCTAAAAATATCTTTTCATTCATTTGCCCTTTGCAAGTTTTTCTTTTTTTCCAACTTTTGCCAGGGAAGACATAGTGTCATTCAGCCACTTGAGAGTACCGGGAGGCTGATTTTTATTGATGTCAACGTAGTTGCTGAAGGTGTCCTTAGCTAGTCGCTACCAATTTAATGTGTGATTGTGGTAGATTAGCCTGAGTCGCAGATATATATGAATTCTGACAGTACTGAAAAGAAAGTTTAACAGAAATTCATGCCAACTTGTCTAAGCGCCATTAAAAAAAAAATGGTGCCACACACAACTAAGTGATAAATATTAAATCTAGAATCCTCTCATGTCCTAGGGGTTGTAGCTAGGACTGCACTGTCTCCGCCTGCAAATTCTTCATAGACTCAGTACTAGACATGTAAATGTTATGGCAAGTAGGGATCTCAAGGCCCATCTAGTCACTTCTTTTTTTATTATAGATCTCCAGTTTTAGACTTCACTTCTTCAAAATTAAGGATCCTCTGTGCTTGCCCCATGCTTTTTTTTGAATTCCAGTATCCTTTCGGCCTCCAGGCCCTCCATTGCAAGGTAGTTCTGATTTGTAGTTTGCTGCTGAGAAGCTGTTGGCATTCAAAGTGGGTTTTTTTTAAACCTGCCACCGTTTAGCCAAGTCCTACCATGACGAATCTAAAATCAGGGTGCACCTTATCAAAATGACCTTTGAACATTACAGCAGTGCTATAATACAAATAACCGATGGCTGAGCGCTGGAAAGGAGATGTTTAAAGCCAGATTGTGTGGCCTTAAAAAGGAGCACCCTTCACCTTTTGTTCCAAAAAAAAATGTATGGGAAGATATGAAATACAATACACTACATCACGTAAAAAGAAAAGGAAATATAGAAATAAAGCCAAAAATTGAATATGTTGATGTTTTAAGGAATCCTAGCTACTAGTAGTTGTGCATTAAGACTAAAGAACCAGTGCTGGAGTTGGGGGAAAAGTATCAGTCAGACACAGATGCAAAGCACTTGTAGAGACCTACAAATGAAATATATGCTAGTAAGAACAGGACATTTGAGGGTCTCATTAGAATATGGATATCAAAAAAGAGTCCTTGCATTGTATTAATAAACAAGGAAAAAATAATGATCTCCATAAAAATCCCACAGTACTAAGTTTAAATCACCAAAATTTGTCAGACCATAGCATGCCAGCCTCAGAATAAAGCTGTTTCGAGTCACTTCTGCAACAAGGGGCAAAATGCAAAGCTTTTCACTTCTAAAGAGCCTCCGTTATGGCTGTGAGATGGTCCCGCTGGCATTTATGTTTAGGAGAAAAACAGTTTTTAAGAAAAGGAACTGGAAATGATACATCTCAAATGCAATCAGCAGAGCTTACGTCATCATTAAAACAAACTTCAAACAAACTCTTGTTAAATGAAAGAATACCACTCTAATTGGTCATTATGCCCATGCAGAACCACTGTGTCCAGACTAAATATCCAATATTGCTCCCGTTTATTCAAAATAATTGACACTTCTCTCCCCCTTGTGTGAGAACTTTTACATGTTCCAAAATCACCTAATGTAGAACTTGAAACCTATGGCAATGTTCAATGCAGTGTGACACCATGGACGTGCTTCTTGTTTCAGTACTGCAGTGCTCTGTAAGTCAGATATGAATAGATCTTGAGGTGTGTCCTATATATATATATATATATATATCAGATTACAGGGACATTGATTCACGTAAATTACCCTTGTGGAATCGTAACTAGTCTGTTTTTTTAATAAAAGATACGGTGAGAGTAGTGATGGGGTGAGTCCAGCTGGGGCCATGGATAGTGTTGGCGCACATAGTGCAATGTCCACATTCGTAATGTCCCCCTTCTACCAAATCTTTAGTTTGAAGAGCAAGCGATGTGAATATAATGATCATGTCTTAAGATTCTGTCCCTGAGAAAACATTATTTCCGGGGGTCGACTGAAGATCTGATGTATAGTAAGTACATGCCAGTGCCGTGATAAAATGTCCACTGCTTTATGAGCTCATTCAGAAAACTTCAAGACTCATACTGTCTCTTGATAATTAGCTGGTCATTGATAAGTAAGGTAGTAGAGACAATAATGGAATTAAAAAAGCAGTGGGATAAACATAAAGGATCCCTGGAGACAGAAGATGGTAATGAAGCACTGGGTAACCTACATGAAGTGGCAGTTCAGCCATTAACAGCAATGATATGAATGCTTTGTGTGTCTAGAAATGCACTGGGGTAACTCACAAGGAGTGGTGGTCACATTCCTAAACAGCACTGGACAAACTGGATGGACATTTTGGGTCTGTATGTGCCGTCGTCTATTCTGAGGTCAATATTCAAAGGCTTTGGGCAGGTAATGTTTGGAGTTATGTGCAGGAAAAACAAAATTTGAATATCTTCCATCCCACACACACACCCACACTGCCTGCATAAATTTGGTGTGCATAACTCATTCAGGAAAATCTTAAAAGGCCGGCACGCGCCAAAACTGGGAGAAATGTGAATATGTCGGGCCAGGGCGCGCCGAGTGTATTTTAAAAGCCGCCCAAGTACGCCTGTGTTTCCTGCTGTGTGCTCAACTGAAAGTTCCAAAATAGGGGTGGAGCATGGTCTGGGTAGGGCTTGGGCATTCCTGGATGTCAGTTTCAGATTAGCTCGTAAAAACCTATGCACATAGGTCCGAGTGGGGTCTCCTGCGTGACTTTACTTCTGCTGTTAAGGACGTGTAAGTAATAAAATAAAGATAGATAGATTGGTGGGGTTTTAAGGGCTGGGGCTAACAGGGGAGGGGGAGGCTATTAAACTAGGGGGGGGGTTGGAATTCCTATCCCTTATTGGGTGAACTGGGAACAATCTAGGAAAACTGGTAATGGCGTCAGCACGCGTGTGTTTTAAAATCTCCCCCACTTACACGGAAGAAGCAGCATTTGCAAGTACAGGCGCGTTCCTTAAAATTGCACGCACATGTGCGCACGTGTTCAGGCTATTTTATAACATGCGCTCGTGAATGCGCGCATGTTATAAAATGGCTGCGGGCACGGGTCGACGAAGGCATGAGGATGTGCGCCTGCGCGCCTGTTTAGAAGTTGCGCCTTTGTGTGTATAAAATGTATCTGGATAAAATAAAAGGCATCAATGAAGGTGTTCTGGGAGGAGGTGCTAAACTTTAGCGGGTGCATGCAAATATTGAGCGCGCTCCAGCTAAAGTTACACACACATAGGTCTGGAAAAATAGCTGTCCTAAAGTTATTTAGGTAGCTTTACCTGGATATAATCAGATGCAGACTTAGGCACATGTGTCCCATTGAGTATCTTGGAAAAGTTGTCTGCATACGTTACCCAGATAACTTACCTGCTCACCAGCTCTCTGAATATTGACCTGTATGTTACTAGGGAAAAGATTACCTTCATTCTCCAGTCGTGGGAGGATCAACAACAAGTCATTGCCTCTGCTGATTGATAGCAGTCATGGCACCACAAAAAACCCCCATAAAAATAAATGAAGAAGTACATCATATAACTGTATTGTGAAATGTTATGATTTACTGTGTAACACACCAGAGCTTATTGTGTAAGGTTATCATGAAATTCTGATTTACGATGAGGGATCCTACCAGAGTCTGTACTTTTCTTTTTTATTGGAAGCTACATGATTTATTTGGTAGGCAGTAAAGAACTTATTGGGTAATTCTATTGTAGGATTTCTTGATTTACTTAGGAACCCTTGACAGAAACTATTGCCAGGTGAGTAGGGTTTGGTAGACGGTAAATATATCAGGGTGGATATGTCTGCGATGAGTTAACAGAATGCAGCTTCAAAAAAAATATACTGAGAACGTCTTGTACGATCAATACCGTTTTGTGTAGCATAAAACTTTCACTTTAAGTTCGTTCTTTAGAAAGCTTTAGCTTAGAAAGAAGCTACTTTTTTTGGGGGGGGGGGAGCAAATTTCTTGTTGAGGAATTTTGTCATTGTATTTAAAATTGCGAATGGCATATTTTGCGATGTTTTTTTATTGGGTTGCTTGTGGGTTTTGGACAAATAGTGAGATTGTTGTGTGTATATGGGTGTATATGTATATACTATATCTATCTAGTGCTGGTGTGTGCTGCAAGTGTACAGTGCCCAGTTCTACCAGTACAATGTCCTCTCCCAAGTAACTGACAGATACTTTGAGAAATGGTGCAGTGCTTGAACCCACGTTTAATGATGGCACAGGGCTAATCTTACTGAAAACAGAAAGTTGCCTTCAATCATGAATCATGAGTTTAAAAGAAAAACAAAGATGTTTGAGGAAGACTTCCAGAGGGGGGGGGGGGGGGGGTAGCCATGTTTTGGGTGTCTAGCAGCAAAAATGACATGGAGGACTGGCGTCACCTTTGTCAGACTAAGCCTAGAAACTCACCTACATTGACTAGACCTGGATAACAATAGTATTAAAGAAGACATAATTAGCCTGATATGATGCTAGAGTTGACGGTGGGGGGGGGGGGAGTCATAAATAGGTATGGGGCTGCACAGGATTAAGATCTCCAACAGTAGTAATATGGACCATTTGGGTCTTTATCTGCCATAATTTACTATGTTACTATGCTTCATGATTTGAGAGACACTGGAGGAAGATTGACTGATGATTGCTTAAAATGGGTACAAGTAAATATGTTATATTCAAGTCTCACCAGGTTGTATCTGAAGTGGCTGTACAAAATGTGATCAAATCAATGCAACATTATGCTACTGGAATATTGCAATTACAGTATCTGATAAAACCCATCTAATGGACTGAGGTAAATAAGGAAATTGTATTAACAGAGGCTAGATATGAACCTTGGAGCCTTTCATGTTACAAACAAGTTTAATGCCTATAAGAACACTCAAACTGCACATCAAGTGAGAAAGCTAGTGAAGAGATGACCACACTAGCATTTCACCAAGATCTGCCATCTTAGATTTCTAATCAGTTCATTACCATGCTTTGTATGTATTTCAATTTTATTGTGTTTTTTAAATGTAATTTCATCTGTATTTGCTTTGTTTTTATGTTTATTTTTTAGTATGCATGCATTTTCTGTTCACCACGAACCTTTGGCAATGTGAGCCGACAAGAAATTATTTTAACTAAATAGGATGCACCAGCCCTGACTATCGTAAAAGTCCAAGTATATTACTGTAGATGTAAGGGTTCATGTTTGGTTGGTGGGGGAAGCTTAATAATCCAGATTCTTCAGGAACTTTTTTTTCTGCAGCGTTATCATGGGGGGATGTCATTTTACAAAAAAACGTTTAGTTCCTAAATTTTAGGAAGGTTTTCAGCCATACTTAGGGGCCTAAATTTTTGGGATGAAAATTCACCTAAATATTGGCCCCTAAAACTTAGGTCCCTAAATTTTAGACCTGTCATTCATTTGTCAAGATTTAGGCTCCTAAATTAGATGCTTACGGCCCGATTTTAAAAGGGCCACATGCATAAAAAACGGGAGTTATGCGTGTGGCTGGGCCTTGCGCGCACCGTGCACATTTTAGATCGGGCCCGGCCACGTGCGCAACCCCTGTTACGCGCCGAAGTGCTAGGTCCTGCAAAAGGGGCGGGCCGGAGGGCATGGTCTGGGCAGGGCAGGGGGTGGGCTGGGATAGCACCATTAGCTGCTGACCCGGGGAAGCGCACGTCAGCCTTATGCCCCGGGGAGCAGTAAGTATTAAAATAAAAAAAAATTAGGGATAGGTAGGGTTAGGTAAGGGGTCGGGGGAAGAGGTAGGAAGGGTAGGGTTAGGGATAGGAAAGGTCCCTCCCAGTCTGCTCCTTAATTGGAATTGGAGGAGGCCCGATTGCGTCGCCACACGTATTTTGCTAAAATCCGCCCCCCCCCCCCCCCCCCCCCCGTGCACATGAGTTACGGGCCGACTGCACATCTGTGTACGGATTTGAAACTCCAGCGCGCATGTGCACACAGCCATTGGATTTATAACATGCGCGTGTCCATGTGTGCGTGGGTCTTAAAATTGAACACTCAGTACAGAAAATCATTGTTAAGTCCCTAACTTTATTCCTGCCCTAACTCGACCCCTGTAGCTATGCATTGTTAGTCTCCTAAATGTAGTTACCTAACTCCCAAAGTTAGGATACAGAATACTTGGACAATTTACCCCTACACAAATTAATATGAGAAAAGTACCATTAGACTTCCATATCAAAAGGCAAAGCAATGTATATTTGCCTACCATGTGCAAATTTTAGCTTGCTCCCAGACTTTCTGAAAGGCACTGCCACAGTACAGGTACATTCTGCCTAAAAGCACTCCGGTATATAACATGCAAATAAGCATAGACGTTCCATTTTGCTTACCAAAATCTTGTTGTTTTTTTTGGCATTTAGGTCAGCTTCTATGTAAGTCTGAAAGAATATGTGCATGCAACTTGGAAGCAGTGCATACAGATACACATCTCTCTCTCACACTCTCTCTCTCTATATATATATATGTGTGCTTAAAACAGGGGAGGACTAGTGGTGTTCTGGAGTGGGGCCAACACTTACTGGGTAAATTTTTATTCGTTGGCACGCACAAATACCAGGAGATACGCGCGTGGCCGGGCCATGGACGCGCCGAGCACATTTTAGAAACGGCCTGACCACGCGGGTATCTCCCGGTATGCGCAGAAATGCCGAGCCATTAAAAAGGGGTGGGGTCTGGGTGGGGGGCGGAGCAGGGGCTGGCCACACTGCGCCATTTTGCGCTGTCCCGGTGACTCGCACACCGGCAGCTGACTGGCACATGCAATTTACTGCTACTCCGAGATGGACATAAGTTAAAAAACAAACCAAAAAAAAGGATAGGTAGGGTAGATTTAGGAGTCAGGGTGGAGAGGAGAAAAGGGAGGAAGGTTAGGTGGGGGGGGGGAGTGGATTGGGAAGGAACTGGGCAAAGGCCCGATTGCGTCGCCGTGTGTGCTTTACCAAACTCTCCCCCATGCGCACAAGTGAGCACCCATGCACACCTTCGCGCGCCGATACAAAATCAGGCACACATTTGTGCGCAGGCATCGTATTTTATAACATGCACGCGTCGCCGCTCACATGTTATAAAATCAGCGCATCCATGTTTTAAAATCTACCCCTAAATTCTTAAGTTGCTATTTTAAAAGGCATGTGCACACATTTGCCAACTTACTCATGTATTCTTACATCTGCTAATTATCTGGCGTAAGTGATATTAAATCTGTTTGTTGTATAGCATTGACTGGCTATGAGGTCTGAGTGAAACAGGGGGAGTTCAGGCTGCAGAACTAGGAAGGTCTCAATGACCTGGAGAAAGACCGGTAGATAAACTGATTAATTTCATTTTATGTGCGCATGTTTTAAAACTGGCCAACTTACATGCAAATATTTATAAATTAGGTAGGAAACGTACATGCATTCAATGTATTGATGTACGTGGTTTCAATGCATTGCATGTATTCGCACATAAGCCTACATACGTGTGCTTGTTCTGGGGCAGAAATACATGGGTTTTATAAAATGCACACACATTATGGGGCGGATTTTCAGAGCCCTGCTCGCGTAAATCCGCCCAAAACCGGGCGGATTTACGCGAGCAGGGCCCTGCGTGCCGGGAAGCCTATTTTACATAGGCCTCCCGGCGCGCGCAGAGCCCCGGGACTCGCGTAAGTCCCAGGGTTCTCCGAGGGGGGCGTGTCGGGGGCGTGTTGGGGGCGGGCCCGGTCGTCGCGGCGTTTCGGGGGCGTGTCGGCAGCGTTGTGGGGGCGGGTACGGGGGCGTGGCTACGGCCCGGGGCGGTCCAGGGCCGTGGCCGCGCCCTCCGTACCCGCCCCCAGGTCGCGGCCCGGCGCGCAGGAGGCCCGCTCGCGCGCGGGGATTTATGCGTCCCTCCGGGAGGCGTAAATCCCCCGACAAAGGTAAGGGGGGGGTTTAGACAGGGCCGGGCGGGTGGGTTAGGGAGGGGAAGGGAGGGGAAGGTGAGGGGAGGGCAAAGGAAAGTTCCCTCCGAGGCCGCTCCGATTTCGGAGCGGCCTTGGAGGGAACGGGGGTAGGCTGCGCGGCTCGGCGCGCGCCGGCTATACAAAATCCATAGCCTTGCGCGCGCCGATCCAGGATTTTAGCAGATACGCGCGGCTCCGCGCGTATCTACTAAAATCCAGCGTACTTTTGTTTGCGCCTGGAGCGCAAACAAAAGTAGGCTATTCGCGCGCCTTTTAAAATCCGCCCCTATGCGCGTGAGCTATAAAATATTTGCGCATATCTGCTCGCGGCCGTATGTGCGCGTATATGTCACCATGCGCATTTGTTTGAAAGTTATCCTCATGGATGGTATATTTCTGAAAGTGGCTCTAGATCCCAGAGCTGCAATAAAAACAAAATTGGTCATTCTTCAGAGGATAATAACTTGAGTTTTCAGCAATAAGAGAAAAGCAGGATATGCTCTGTTAAATCTTTCATTTCACATAAGTCTTCAGCAGAAAGATGTCATTATCATTTGTATCTCATCAGAAGCAAATTCAGCAAAATTGTGAGGGCCAATAATGTATTGAAATGAACATCATGAATTTAGATGTAAACAATAAGCAAAGAGATAAGGGCAAACATTAAATTTGCTCTCTGTCTTCATGTGTTGCAATCCATTTGCACACAATCTTTTTAACTACTTCTGTTACATGCTTCTTTCCATGCCAGAATTATATCTTTGAGACAATTTAGTAACAAAGTGGATATTACAGCAGATAAAGACCAAACAGGTCCATCCAGTCTGCCCAGCAAGGGTTTTCTTTTTTAGGGTAGTGGCATCTGCTGCTCCATGCAGGCTATCCCTAAGCCTTCTGTTAAGGATGGTAGCAAGGCTATCCTCAAGTTTTTGGCAGGGTAGTATTAGCTGCCACTCTGGGCAGGACCCAGAATGATTCTTCCTTTTATCAGGATCTGATGTCTTACCCAATGAAATGTTATTTATATTTATTTTATTATTTTTATAGACCGACATTCAATCTGAGATATCACATCTGTTTACATTCAGGTACTGAAGGTATTTCCCTATCCCTAGAGGGCTTACAATCTAAGTTTTGTACCTGAGGTAATGGAGAGTAAAGTGACTTTCCCAAGGTCACAAGGAGTGACAGCAGGACTCAAACCCTGGTCGCCTGGTTCGTAGCCCACTGCCCTAACCACTAGGCTATTCCTAATGATGGAGTCTGCTGCTGTATTTTCGGTCACACATGAAGAAAATAGAATATTATAGCTGCCATAAACAGTAAATCCTGGAAGCTGGATGGTGTTGGCTAGAAACTGGAATTTCAAGACCAAGTAAGTTGAAGGCAAGGCCTTCTACTCAAAACTCAGGGCAGCTAATTGCCCAGTCAGGCCAAAACGCCCCTTTGAGCTGGCGATAAATTTCAGGCTCGGACAGACTGTAAGCTATCTTAGCTTGAAGAAGGCTCTTTGCTTACTGCTGGTAGCATCTGCTTTATGTTGCAGAAGAACAAATGATGCCGCCATGTCGATTTCATTGTGGGAAACCGGGGCATGCTGACCTTACTGACTGTGCTGCAGCCGTTGAGGGTACAAGTGAATGCTTCAGACAACAGAAAGCCAGCACAGTCAGTAATGTCTGTAGAAAGCCATTTTTAATAGCTCATAAACCACCACCTGGTTATAAAATGTATTGTCTAGCTAAGCAGACCAGCTTGAATTTGGGGCAGAAGTCTTTTACTTTGACAGGCTGAAAACCTATGATGTTTTATCTATTTATTTATTTTTTTGCTAGTGTATTCATTAATTTGATAGTGCCAAGCAGACATGTGAACCGTGGAAGCACATAAAGCTGTGGTGCACTGGAGAGAAGCAGCGAAAATTTTTACCTGACATTGCATCATCAAAACGGCTACACAAAATTATTGTGAATTATATTGGCCCTGCTGTGCATTTGATTTCCCCCAGCTGCTAACACAGCAGTCACTTTTCTGAAAATTAAGTGTTTGTTTCCTCTGCTTCACAGAAAAGTGTTGCATGTCATTGCCTACAGCTAGTCCAAAACAGATTATCTGTTTCTCATTTTCCTGCTGGAGAACAGATCTTCCAGCTCATGTGAATTTTGAATGTAAAACCTCAAGCAGATACAACTGTTTTCCACTCACTATCACAATTACTCCATGATCAAGAGAGACCGCATGACTGCCCCCCCCCCCCCCCATGACAAAACACGTTCCTGCCCCAAGGAGAGGGCCAACTGAACAGCCCAGGGCCAAGAGCAATCAGCAGCTGGAGGAGAGGGAAGCAGGGGTGGGTGACAGGGATGGCTGTCCAGGGACCAAAGCCCCTTGGTGACGGAAAAATGACCGAAATACAAGTGTGAGCTAGCACTGGAGGAAAAATCACAGAGGCAGCCACTCTTCTCCTCCCGTCCTGAGCGAGAAGGGCCTGGCGATCAGTGGGCAAGGGGTGGAGAGGGAGAAGGCAAAGGATCAGGGTAAGGGCGCAAACCTGATTGGCTTCCTTGAGCACTGAAATGCCTTTGATACAGCTCCGAGGGGGAAGTGACTCAGAAACAGAAGGAAGAGTGTGGGGCGGAATTTTGGGCGGGGGAGGAACCAGATTCCAAGACCACAGCCTGTGTCCTAGAGAAAAAGGAGAAGCCAGCAGTAGCAGAAGGAGGAGGTGCAGGTGGAGATTTTAGTTATAATATTTACATTCTGCTTTTCCAAAATTGCCCAAAGCAGCTGTGCTGGCTCCCGAGAAGAGAAGTGTTTATACAGAGCAGGAACTCAAACCTGGCAACATGGAAAGGTGACCCTAGAGTGTGAGCGAGGACAGGAGGACCCTCCCTGAGAGGGCAAGGAGAAGAGTCCAGGACCAGTCCGGGCCAATAAGAATACTCAGATCACACACTTCAGGCTGAAGACTCCCAAAGAAAAGCCAAGATAATCTGCTTGTGAGGGTAAGGGAAAGCAGTCGGAGGAAACACCATCATACAAGGTACTAATAAAATTATGATAGGAAAGGCAGTTATTGTGAATGGCTGTTCGGGATGGGGGCGGGTAGAATATTTTATTGTGTCTTAGTCTGAGATCCAAAAAGTCATTTTTGGGAAGACAAGTTGTGAATGAGCAGAGGACCAGCCGTGACTGGTACAAGCTGACCACCTTGTGAGCATTTCCCTGTAAATTCTCGAAGTCAGCACGGTTGCTTCTGTGGTTGAAGTTGTGCCTTCATATAATACCTGTGGCTTACTATTTTCTGGAGTAAGGAGGAGGTTTCTAATCTGTGCACCTCATAATCTAATTATTGCACAATATGTGGCTACCCTCTTTGTGTGTGCTTGCACATCCTGTGGCGTCATTTGATTTCTGTGTTTTGTGTGTTTATTTCCTATAGCCATTCCAGAGGAATATAGACTCAGGCTCCTATAGATGGGACAATTTCTTGGACATCATAATGAGGATAAATTTTAAACATGCACATGTATATGAGTGCGCACAGTTTTACCATAGTATTCTATAAACGAGCATATTGTTGCGCTCGGGCGTGGCTAGCTGCTGGGACGCCGAGGCCTGGTGGTCTGGTGGTGGACCCCGGGCCTGAGGCAGTACGGGAACTGACCACAGGGGGCGGAGCACTGAATGAGAAATATGCAGTGTAGATCTTCACACTGGAAGCCCGATGTCCCCCCCCGGGAGGAGCCCGTAGGGACCCAGGCTGCTGGGACATAGGTGGGCCTCGCAGGGTCACCTGGGAGAGTCTGGGTCCGGCGTGCCCACAGGGACTGGAAGAGCACTATCGGGTTCGAGGCTAGAACAGGTTGGAAATAAGTGAACCAGAAGAGTGTTGGTGATGACAAGGCTAGGGACAGAGCCAGAATCAAGCAAGGTCAGGCAAGCAAGGTCAAGTCCAAGAATCAGTTCGAGGAGTGGTCAACGAAACAAGGGTCAAGATCCAGAGGTCAGGCAGGGTCAAAGAACAGGCAGAGGTCTTTGGCAGGCAGCAGGCAGGTCAGGAACAAGCTGAGGTCTTTACCAGAAAGGCAGTCTGAGGAAAGACCAGGAAGATGAGCAACGAAGACAGGAACAAGCAGGGCAAGGAAGCAGGAACAAGCAGGAACAGAACTGGAACAGAAGGATCCTGGAACGTGATTAGATACAGGCAAGTAGGAACACGAGCAAGGGCAATCTCAGGACCGATTGCCAAGGCAAGGAAGTGAGGCCAGGAACTTCCTTTTAACATCCATTCAATCAGGGTGCCCGTGGAACTAGGCCCCGCCCTAGAACCCATATCAGGGCGGCTGGTCCGCGCATGTGTGTGCGTGTAGGGACGTGGCTAGCTGCTGGGATGCCGACGCCCGGCTTGGGGCCTGGCATGTGACCGAAGGCCCGGCAACCGCCGCCGCAGGACGCTGGGGCCTAACGGGGCTCATGAGGGCCGCGAGGGAGACAGGACTGGGACCCGCTGTGTGACCCCGAAGGTGAGCAGTCCCGTGCACGGGACGACCGCGGGTGGGGAGCGTAACACATATTATAAAATATACATAAGTTTACCACACAACATGCATGCATATGTAGGCCTACACATCAATACAGATAGGGGCAGATTTTCAAAGGGGTACGAGCATAAGATACGAGCTTACCCCCCGAAAACCTGCCCCAAGATCCCCCTGCGCGCGCCGAGGATGTGCGTAAGTCCTGGGGCTTTCCTGCGGGGGGTGTGTCGCGGCCGGCGCATCATCAAGGGCGTTTCGGGATCAGGGCCGTGGGCATGGTTCCAGCCCGGGGACATGGCCGCGGCATCCGGACCAGCCCCCAGACCGGAACATGGCGCGCCGGCAGCTGGCCCGGTGCGCGTAAAGTTACGCCTGCCTTGGGCAGGCATAACTTTTGAAATAAAGGTGGGGGGGAATTAGTTAGGGCGGGGGGGTGGGTTAGGTAGGGGGAAGGGATTTCAGAGCGGCCTCGGAGGGAACGGAGGCAGGCTGCGCGGCTCGGCGTGTGCAGGCTGCCGATTTTGTGCAGCCTTGAGCTCGCCGAACCCGGATTTTAAAAGATACGTGCGGCTATGCGCGTATCTATTAAAATCCGGCGTACTCTTGTTTGCACCGGGTGCGCGAACAAAAGTACGCACTCACGTACTTTTTTAAAATCTGCCCCATAATGCATTGAAACCATATATTCCAATGGAGTGAATGTGCATACTTTACCCACCTATTTTAAACATATATGTGTATATATTTTACACATGAAAATAAACTACCACTTACTCTGGGAGTCCAGATTTGCACCTAAGTCTGCCAATTTTATAAGATGCATGTGTCGAAGAAATTACCAGTTTTATCAATTAGTCCACCTGTTACGACGCTGCTTGCGGGCCTAGCCGCAAGCAGCCTCTCGCCTCCAAAGTCAAGCCGCCACTGTATCCATGCAGTCCAGAGGCCGCCGATCACCAAGTCTCTCTTTCGCGGCCCAGAGGCCACCGCCGACGCCATCTCCACGCAGCCCGGAGGCCGCTGCCAACACTGCCACTCTCGCGGCAAGCAGAGCTGCTGCTGCTGGACCTTCTTGTGGCAGGAAGCCACCGCTGACTTGCTCTTCCTCTGCGGCATGGAGCCGCTGACGTCATGCCCTTGCTTTGCGGCCTAGTGCTGCTCCTGCTCATCCTTGCGGCACGGAAGCCACGGCCGCGCCTCTCTCTGGTATTTAAAGTGGTGGGAAAAGCCCCGCGGCCCCACCTTATGACGTTTCCAGGGTATCTTCTCTTCAACCCTATAAAAAGGGCTCCTCGTCGCCTTCACAAGGAGCCTGTCCGCTCCTGGATTCTCAGTTGTTCTAGCTCACCAATCCAGGAGGCTTCTGAGGTCCATCGCTTCTTCAAGTTCCTTTGTTCCTTGTGGGAGCTCCTTTGTCTTTGTCTGTGGTCCCTGGTCCTTCGTCTTCGTCTGTGGTTCCTGGTCTCTCGTTGGATCCCTTATCTTCGTCCAGATGTCCCGGTGTCCAGATTTTTCTGATATCCTATGTTCCAGTCCTGATCTCGACGTCCTCTTCTCCAGATCTATGTCCAGCTTCCAGGTTCCTCTTGCTCATCCTTCTTGGCGTGCTTCTGTTGTGGTTCATGACCAACCCATGGAGGGCTGTTTAGGGCGCTTCATGGCACAAGGCCTACCTTCTCGCCTGCAGCGCAAGACTCCGGAAGACTCCTGTTTTTAATGTTGTAGTCCATTGATGTATCCGAGTTCAAAGTCTTGAATCCTGTTCCTGGTCTTTGGAGCACCTTGCGTCTGCTTCTGTCCATGACCTAGATTCCAGCCAGAACCTGTTCCACTTCAGCATGTTCCGCGACCAGCCATGGGCGGCTGTGTAGGGCGGCCTCAGTGCAGGCTTCTCCTGAATCTTTGACATGTCTCTGGATCCAAGTCTCCACGTTCTCGCTGGAGTCTGCTTTGCTCTCAGCGTGGTCTGCGACCAGCCATGAGCAGCTGTGTAGGGCGCGCTGTGGTGCAGTACTTAACCCGTACTAGTACCTGTATCCTGAGTCCTTGCCTAACCTCTGAGAATCCTGAATCCTCGTCCTTGTCTCTGAGAATCCTGAATCCTCGTCTTCGTCTTTGAGAATCCTGAGTCCTCATCTTCGTCTCTGAGTATCCTGAGTCCTTGTCTAGTCTCTGAGAATCCTAAGTCCTAGTCTTCAAGTATCCACATCTTTTTCTTGTTCCAGTACCATCGCCTGTCCTCGACCTCTGTCCATCCTGTTGCACCTGCCGTTCCCATATGGCGGGTCCGAAAGGGCTATTGAGTGGCCAGGGGGCTACCCCAGAGCCCAGCATTGAGTTGCTGGGTCTCTTCTGGTGCGTTCGGGTTTGGCAGAGGTCAGGGCCCCTGGTCTTCAGCCTGTCTGCCCGTGCTCGAACACATCTTGCCTTCCTCGGCACCTCTTCGGAGTTCCTCTGGGGTTGTGCCGTGGTCTAAGGGCACACCAATCTCCTCGGAATCGGAACCGCTTCCCTAGCGCTTCCCAACACCACCAGTTCACCCAGTTCAAGACCCTTGTGAGTCTTCAGCCTGAACCCCCCCTAGTTTACCCAGACGTACCACCCAGCCAGTACTGGACAATAAACATGTTTATTAGCCCTTAACACCTGATAAGAGCAGGTGTAAATATACAAGAGTACATTGGAAAAGGTACGCACGTAACTGTGTTTTAAAATGGCAACTTATGTGCATAACTATTGGCCCGCCCTGGAATGCCTCTAGACTGCCCCTTTTTATATGCACATATGTGCATGCACAACTGAACATACACACGCACTTGTGACGTCTTAAAAATCCAGAATACGTGTGTATTCATATATGCTAATGTTTGCGCTAGTGCTTCGAAAATTCATGAGTAAATACAGGGAGTCATTGGACTTTGCACCAGTTTTCAAAATGAAGGTACGTGCATATTTTCACTTTGAAAATTATCCCAGGAAAACACATGTTTTACACCTGCTAATTTAGGTGGGTGGTTTTCCCCTGAGGGCAATACAAAAGCATGCGAGTTAGGTGGAAGCCCCTCCCCAATCCCAGCCACAGGAACGCCTCTTCTCGCCTTGGGCAAAGTTACGTACCGGCCGATACAGAAAAACGCGCGGGAGAGCCAGCTAGCGCCCACTCTCCCAACGCGCGCACAGGCGACTCTTCTGGGCACACAATTCAGAAAGCATAGGTATGTAAATTAGGGCCCATGGTAAAAGGAGGCGCTAGGGACACTAGCGCATCCCTAGCGCCTCCTTTTTGACAGAAGCGGCAGCTGTCAGCGGGTTTGACAGCTGATGCTCAATTTTACGGCGTCAGTTCTCAAACCTGCTGACAGCCACAGGTTTGGAAAACGGACGCCGGCTAAATTGAGTGTCAGTCTTCCAACCCGCGGGCTGTGGGCAGATTTTTAATATTTTTAATTTTTGATTTTTTTTTAAATTTTGGGGCCTCTGACTTAATATCGCTATGAGGGCTCTGACTTAATATCGCTATGAGGGCTAACAGTGCGCTCCGCTGGAGCGCACTTCACTGTATCAGCCTGTTGTGTAGCAATGGTACGCATGCAAGTTTACCTGCACAAAGAGAGGGCAATTCGAAAATGTTTTTTAAAAACTTTTTCTACTGGTAAAACACAGCTTTATCCCTGGAAGTGGCAGACTGGTACAGTGATTGTTATATTTCTAAAAACAAACCAAAAAACCCTAATGTTTTCTGTTTGTAAATGTGCTCCTTTGCCGAACATAAATCTGCTTTAACAAACAGATGGGGATAAATATTTGCAATAAGTGAAAAATAAACCACACATTCTATTTTTCTAAGCACTACAGGAATAAGTGTGACCAGTTTAGTTGCATGGATCCCACTTACCTTTCAGCCTTTGCCGTACCACCCTTCTGATATAAGGTGTCACTCTTCCATTAAAGAAATGGAAACATACAGTTGTCTTTGCAATGCAGAAACAATATTTTCTGCTCAGCTATACAGCCTAAGAATCGAGCAACACAGCAGCGTGCCAGATGACTCTCCTGCTACCCTTTCTTTTTTCTTTTTTAACCGCCATAGGTCCTATTTCCAGGCTGTCACCATAAGGTCACTTCACTCTACTTTAGATGAAAGATGAGAGTGTATGTTGACTGGCTCTAAAAAACCTTTTGATCCCCATAACCTGTTTTCTTTCCTCCTCGTGATGAGAAGAGTGGCATCTTGCAATATAATACACCAGTGCCAGTTGCCTTGCCCTATAAAGGACATCAAGCCAGTCTTTAATCTTGTTCTTGCACTTCAAAGAAATGTAAGTAGCGGTAAAAATGAGTTCAAGAGAAGAACTATGTGAAATCAATGGTGCTCTTTACAAGAGAACATCTGTCAGGGCTGGGAATAACATTTGCTGCTGATGCCTCGGTGTACGCATACAAGACAAAATGTTACACTTAAATCTCAACCCCACTCAATATGTAATTTTAAAAGATTACCCGTAGTAAAGGGGAAAAAAAAGATGTAATCATGGAAACAGAATAGCATGTTAGTAAGATCAGTGGTTCTTTTTTGTAATGGCCTACCATTATGTGCAGTCCTTACAGAGCCCAGGACAGTCTGTTTTAGGTGGGCAAAAACGAGCAATAAAAGGAAGCTGATTCACTGTAAAAGACCAGGAGGATCTGCTAGCATGAAAGGGAGACCAGGATGATTCATTTAAGCCCCCACCTCTTTTTTTTTTTTTTGCTTAATTTTAAATGACCTTTGAATGTCCACGTGTTGCCTTTTAAAACTGACCATGTCAAAAACCTTCCAGGGAAGTTTAGGTCTAACATCAGGATTAGGATCCTACGTAATGCTCCTGGAGGCTATCATTAGCTTCAGTTAGATTTGCAGTAGCACTAAAAATCCATATTGTGTTGGTTAAAGATTTGTTTTGCTCATTTTAAGGTGGATTTTCTTCACAAAGGGGAAGGAGTTGTGCTGGTGCATGAAGTTGTACTTTTGCTAATTGATAAAAGGGCTCACTGAAAGCTGTCATGGGCTTACTCTTGAGAGACAGACTTGAAAGTAATGAGATTTGAAAGATGAGCGTTTTAGCAAATGTACTACTAGAAGGTTTCCTCATTGTGCATCTATGGGGAGCATTGCTTAGTATGTCTGTCCTTAACCATTTCATTGCTGACCTATTTTGGGCCAGTCAGAGTGTGGGATAGTTCATATATTCATCCATAAGTTAAGAACTAGGCAGTCATCCATTGGAATCCTTATTCTTGGGTGACATCTAAGTTAGCGCCCTCAAGTTTCCCACTCACCAAAAGCCAGAAGAGATCTATAGATATAGCCTATGCAACTTTCTATTCAAGTTAAGTAGGTTCTCTTAGTTAAAAAAAAATAAATTACACTTTAGATTGAGATGAATTTCCATTCAACAAGATGGCAAGATACTTTACTGAAAGAGGTGAAAAGTCATTCCAAACTCAGTAAGAATGGAAAATAAATCAAAATACTAGTGTTAAATATTATGTGCCTTCACCTAGAGCTGCGCAAAATAGGTTTATCACCTTCGGAAATGTTCCACAACAGACCCTTTAAAAGGAGCGTGCATGCATCCATGTGCGTGCAGTTCCTGGTGCGTGCACAAGGACGCGGCTATTTTATAACATGCAGGCACATGTTATAAAATAAGGGTCCCATGCATACATGCGCGCCAGATTTTCATGTCCGCGCGTGCATGTGCAGGCAGGTGGCTGCTCTGCGCGTAGGGGGCGGGATTTTAGAAAAATACAGACGGCAATATATTCGGGCCTCCCTCATTTCCCTCCCAGTCTGCTCCAATTAAGGAGCGGACTGGGAGGGAACTTTCCTATCCCTAACCCTACCCTTCCTACCTCTTCCCCTCTACTCCCCAACCCTAAATCTACCCTAGGTTTCCCCAAATCTTTTATTTTAATACTTACTGCTCCTCCAGAGCACAAATAAACTCTGTGCGCTGGTCGGCTGCCAGTGTGCGCTTTCCAGGGACAGCATCCAAATGCGCTGTCCCAGCCCGGCCTGCTTCTCCCCACCAAGACCACGCCCCCAACCCACCCCTTTTTCAGGGCCTGGCACTTCCTGCACGTAACAGGGGTTACGCACGTGGCTGGACCCATTCTAAATTGTGTGCAGTGCGCAAGACCTGGCCACGCATGTAACCCCCCCCTTCATTTTTATGCGTATGGCCCTTTTAATATCAGGCCTTAGGTCTAACATATCATGACGCAACAGGGTCTAGGAAATTAAGCATATGTATATGTGGGTGAAGTTTTTTTTTAATAGCCTTAAATTAATTCATGGATAGTCATGTAGAGGAGGCTTAGTATTGCTTATTTCATTCTGTCAGTGTGTATGAGGTTTCATTTCCATTCATGGGAAGGACCATAACACTCAAAAAATAAGAATGCTCCTTGGACTTCTCCACTAAAAATAAATGGGAGAAACCGGATGGAAAAGATTCAGAAATTTTGGCTGAAAGGCAAACCTAAAACACTCCAGTAAAAGAAGAGTAGCTAGGAAGAGAGAACATTGTACAACTCTACCTTTCATCACTTCAAATGACAGAAAATCTTCACTGAGGTCAACTATGCTATTCATACCTCTGACTGTGCATGTCAACCTGCCCCCCAAAACCTTCCCCACCTCCCTGAGTTACTAGTGCCCCCGCTTTCAGTGGTATAGATAGTTAACTTATATTAGAGCTGCTCTCCCCAATAACATCTCTTTTTACATGAGAGAGAGAGAAACTATCTACAATGCCTTCATATTAGTCTTTATATCTTAATAGGAGGGCTACCTAATAGTTCAAGGTGAGATGTTGGTGGTGGCTTAGAGTTTAGGAGCCAATTTTCTCATGTAAAGTGAGATGTACGAACAGAACAGTATATCTCAGTGAAGATTTGATGTCATTTGGAGTGAGGAAAGTCTCACAAAGATGACATTTCTACTATGTTCTCTCACCCTAGCTTGATGGACTCTATAAACAGGTTACCATCAAGCTAGGATGAGAAAACATAGTACAAATGTCATCTTTGTGAGACTTTCCTCACTCCAAATGATGTCAAATCTTAACCGAAGTGTACTGTGCTGTTCGTTCGTCAATCTACATGAGAAACTGGCCCCTAAACCCTAAACCACCACCAACACTCTGAATTTAGGTTTAGGATTGGGAAGAAGGGTTTTATTTTTATGTTCAGTGTATTTGTATTTTCCCGTCGATAGCAGGGCTGAATTAGCCATGCTGTCATGGGATCTGTCAATCAGGCCCGGGAGGCGGAGCTTGTCAAAGCAGAGAACAGAGCTTTGCTCTCTGCGGCTGCGCGTGTGTTCCCGCGCAGGAAAGTAACAGAATCTCCTCAGTCTGTTTTTTCCGCGAGCGGGATCGCACGCGGAGCTGATTTCTCCTCAGTTTTAAAAACAGAATTTAAATATCAAAATCGGGTTCAAACCCTGTCACTACGACCGCTATAATAAATGTCTTGGACTGACTCATAATCGAGACAAAGGTAAGTTCGCTCTAAGATATCATCTAGAGCATTAATCAAGCGGCCACCGGCTTCAGGACCTAGTCCGCTAACTGCATCGGCTCCAACGGAAGAAAGAAGCTTTGCCGTCAAATCCTAAGTCCTCCACTCTAGGAGGTAAGGGAAAGGCAAACAACAAAGGCCAGTGGGTTCTTGAAAATCCCCAGTGCCTATAGAGCCGCAACATACCTCATCGGAGGTGGAATCCTCGGCGCCGATGATTTATGCGCCTACGGCACCGTCCGCGCGCAGACGAACATACCGGCGCCGAGGATGGAGTCTGTGCGTAGCTCATAGCTCCAGGCGCGCATGGCGCAGAGAAAACCACCGCGCCGAACAAATACGCGCATGGCGCAGAGAAAACCACCGCGCCAAACAAATACGCGCATGGCGCAGAGGAAACCACCGCGCCGAACAAATACGCACATGGCGCAGAGAAAACACCGCGCCGAACAGATGCGCATACGGCGCCGGAAGACCCAGCGCGTACGGCGCCGGAAGATCCAGCGCGTATGGCGCCGGAAGTACCTGTGCGTACGGCGCCGGAAGACCTTGCGCGTATGGCGCCGAATACAAACCGGATTATGCGCAAGGCGCCGCCTACAAAAGGCTTATGTGCATAAAGAGGCTTATGCGCACGGCGCCGAACACATCGGCGCCGATAACCCATGTGCGCGCCACATAAAAAAGATATGCGCATACAACTAAAACTGCGCAGAAATTTAATTCCGCGCACAGATTACAAGTGCGCATAAGTTCACCGTCGCGCATACGCGCATACCGCGCATAACTCTACATCCGCGCATAAACATATCTACGCGCATATATCTAACTCAGCGCATAGATCAACATCTGCGCGTGGAATCCATAATTATTCATAAAAAAAAAAAAAAAAAAATTAAAGATGAGCTGAAAGCGGAATCAATACCCTTCACACAGCTAAATTTCCAGAGACTGAAGTCACAGATACTGATACATCATCTGATGACTAATATAAGTATTTAAGTCACTCCCACCGTAATAAATTACCAAAGAGGAGTGCATCATGGGAGATAAATCCCTCGACTTCTATATTATCTCGTAAAGCAAAAAAAAAAAAAAAAAGACAAGGAAGAAATGAAAATTTCTTCCTCGAACACTTCTTCAGATTCGAAAACTTTTAAGTATTACTTCTGATAATAGACTACAAAGAGCCCGTGAAGTTTCCACAACTTCACCTCAAACAGGTATCGCACAAAAACAAGACAGTAGTATGGTTATGCCCTCTCACATAAGAGAAGCATTTTTCCAACTGTCTCAATCTTAACAGTTTTTTACGTGATACTTCCATCATCATTTAAATACCTAATATTGCTACTAAACAGCAGTTGGCACCGACATCTCCCATGTTAAACCAACCAGCCTCACCAACTCATGTCCAGGAGACATCTTTGGATTCTCCTTCAATACAAACATCCCCATCACCATAAGTGGGATGTCTCTCAAATCTGCAAGACCACATTCGGGAGTCGTATTCCCCTCCTGAAGACCTTACATACCCAAAATTGGTCTTCTATAAAATTGATACTCAGGTGGAACCAACATTCTTCCACCACAAGATATCCTGCATTCAATCTTGCAAAATCCTGGAGGCTACCTTATACAATAACAGCCATTTCCAGGAAAACTGACGTAAATTTCCTATGAAGAAAACGTCACTATATACTCTATCACAATTGCATCATACATCACTTGTAGTAGAGTTGGCGATGCAAAGGTACAAGGAAATAAGTTGCATACCACTTCCCCACCGGGGAAAGACAACAAAGATTTAGATGAGTTTGAAAGGAAAATATTCCATAACTCGATATAACCGCAAGAATTATGCAACATCAGTTCAACATGGTGCAATATCCATATGAGTGCATGCAAGCTATAAAAACTACTTATTCCTCTATGACGGAACAGATACCTCAGCTTCTTCATTGCATAGTAGAATGCTCTCGACACCTCTTGAGGTCAATCTAAGAAGCACTTGAAACATCATCCAGGGCATCTGCAACAGTCATTGCAGCCCGCACACTAACATGGTTACGTTCAAGTTCGATATGTGAAGACTTACACGAGACACTGTCAAACCTCCCATGTACAGGAAATATCCTGTTCGGAGAGAAATTCCAGGACGCAGTAAGTAAATTAAAGACAAAGATCTAGCAGTACAATCGCTAGCATCGCATCCTATTTATTCGACTACACGTCGTTATGTCGGGTCTATCTGTAGGCAACCATTTGCCAGAAGACCCTATACATTTAAAGTTTTCGTACGCAGCCATGCCTTGCCTACCAACGTCCTGCTCCACATACAATACCTCAAATCAACAAAGGGGTAAACCACGTAACCAAAGACAGCAGCCACTACATACGGCTACTGCAGCAAAACGACTTCGTCTTTTAGTTACTCAGCCGCCACCACAACAACAAGCTCCTCCAGGCAGAAGTCGTGCTTACCTGAGAGTCTGGAAAGAATAATATCAGACCAATGGGTTCTGCAGATAGTACGTCAAGGTTACCAACTCCAATTTGTTACAAAACCAATCTTGCCTCATCTTTCCGCACTCAAGACTCACAGTTCTCATACACAACTGGGGTGGGGGAAATTGCTTTACTTTGCAAACAACATGCAATTCGATAATCCACCCACACCCCAAACTAGCAGCATTTATTTCCCGTACTTTCTCATACCAAAGGAGTCTGGGGGCCTTCGCCCATACTAGATCAAAGGAAATTGAACAAATTTCTCACCAAGGAGAAATTCAAATGGTATCGTTGAAGTCAATTCTTCCTCTCATTCAACCAACGATTCGATGTGCTCCATCGATCTGAAGGATGCATACACACACATTCCAATCCATCCATCCTTGTGGTTTTACATGTGTTTTCGATACAGACATCAACACTACCAGTACAAGTTCTTCCCTTTGGACTAACGGCTGTACCCAGAAATTTCACCAAATACATGATAGTGGTGGTAGTTTATCTCAGGAAACAAGGTATAACCATCTTTCCATATATGTACGACTGGCTCATAATAGCCTCAACTCCGAACATCTTATAGTATCACCTCACACGGGTGATACATTGCTTACAGCAACTAAGGTTGGTGATAAAATTTCAAAATCACATTACAACCAACACAGCAATGACAGTTCATAGGCGCATGCTTGGACACTATGTGCAACAGAGCATATCTCCCAGACGACATAATATCACATTTCCGTCAACTCCTGCACACCTTGAAACATATTCAGAGGCCGTCAGTAGACAGTCCTGGTAAGTCTGGACCACGTGACAGTGACAAATTTCACGATTCCCAACACCAGGCTACACATTAGACTCCTTCAATGGGGTCTAAAGCGCCAATGAAAACAGCATTCACAACCAGTGACGCAGAAGGTTTCACTGACCGCAGAAATGAAAAAAGATATAGCATGGTGACTCCTAGATTCCACCCTATCCAAGGAGCATTGTTCAGCCTCCTCACAATGCAGTTCTAACCACACATGCATCTCGCAGGACATAGGGTGCACACCTCGAGATTTACGAAACCCAAGGGTTATGTACGATCTCAGAACTGAATCTACAAATAAATCTATTGGAACTCAGAGCGATTCGCAACGCCTTGTGAGTCTTCCAAGACCACCTGAAAGGACGCAGGGTCATGATCTACACACACAACCAAGTAGCGATGTTTACATCAACAAACAAAGAGAATTCGGTTCATGGCCCCTCTGCAAGGAGACCCTGACAATCTTCGAACACGTTCACAAGAATTGCATACATCTACAAGCAACTTACCTACCGGGAGTTGCGAACACAAGAGCGGACAACATAAGCCGCATCTTGCATCCCTGCGAATGGTCACTCAATACAGAAATAGTCCAGGACATATTTCTGCAGTGCGGGACACCTTCCATAGATCTCTTTACAACAGAGATCAATTCTCAAGTTTCCAACTTCTGCTTGATAAGACCGAGCCATTTCAGGATCGCTCATGAAACCTTCCTCATTCCATGGGAGACAAGCATTCTGTATGCCTTTCCTCCCATACCTCTCATAACAAGAACCATTCAGAAGTGAATAGAGGACAAAACTCAACTGATACTCATAGCCCCGGCATGACCGAGGCAACCATGGTACAGTTTCCTACTTCGACTATCCATCAAGGATCCAATTCTATTACCGAATCGTCAAGATCTTCTAAACCAAGATCAAGGAACACTCCTACACCCGCTACACTCATCTCTGCACTTGACAGCTTGGAGATTGAAAGACTCCTTCTAAATGAACAAGAAGTTTTCCACTTCAGCACAATTCATCTTGTTACAATTAAGAAAACTCTCAACCAGGAAAACTCATAGTTACACATGGAAACACTACTCTACTTGGGGCACTTCCAAAGGTGTACCGCCATTGGACTGCTACCCCGAATTGCTCATTGATTATCTTCATACACTATATGTAGATGGACTAACAACATCATCCATCAGAGTTCACCTCAGCGCCATAGGCGCCTATCATAGACCAATCAATGACATTCCTATATCCAATCACCCATTACTGACTCGTTTCATGAAGGGTTTAACTCACATTCGTCCTCCAATATCCAAACCTCCAGTTCCATGGAACCTCAACATAGTTCTGGAACAGCTCATACTTTCTCCATTTGAACCTATGGACTCAGCACATTAAATACCTCACCTGGAAGGTGGTATTCCTGGTTGCAGTAACATCAGCACGAAGACTTAGTGAGTTACAAGCTTTGATCCATTATCCTACGTACTTACAATTTCATCAACAAAGGTAGTTCTACGAACTCACCCATCCTTCCTACCAAAGATAGTTACTCCATTCCATCTCAATCAGACAATGGAATTACCAATATTTTCCCTAAACCTCATGCAAACGAGAGGGAAAAGCTACTGCACACACTGGATTGTAAAGAGCTTAACACACTACAAAGAGAGGACAAACTCGGACACCCGTGTTTCTCAACTCTTTGTTTCCTACGAACCGAAAGCTCCTGGACTGCCAGTAGCTAAACGCACCATCTCCAATTGTATAACACAATGCATCAAATTCTGCAACAACAACCAGAATTTAAATTTACAGTCTACTCCTAAAGCTCACCAAATCAGAGCAGTAGCCACATCCTTAGCACACCTGAAGAATGTGCAAACCAGAGACATTTCCAAGGCAGCTACATGGTCATCACTGAATACCTTCCCATCTCATTACTGTCTTGACCAGCAAGCAACCACGGATGCGAAGATAGGGCAAGCAATACTGCAATCTCTATCCTCCTGTCCACGGTGACTGCCACACTGTCAAAGATCACGTCCACCCATATATGTCATATATGACGTGATCGGGAGCTTTGGACTCCCATGACAGCATGGCTAATTCAGCCCTGCTATCGACGGGAAAAAGCAAGTTTGCTTACCGTAAACGATGTTTCCGTAGATAGCAGGATGAATTAGCCATGCTGACCCACCCTCCTCCCTGGCAGTCACCTAGTCTTCGACTACACTACAGCTTAATCACAGACTGAGGAGATTCTGTTACTTTCCTGCGCGGGAACACACGCGCAGCCGCAGAGAGCAAAGCTCTGTTCTCTGCTTTGACAAGCTCCGCCTCCCGGGCCTGATTGACAGATCCCATGACAGCATGGCTAATTCATCCTGCTATCTACGGAAACATCGTTTACGGTAAGCAAACTTGCTTTTTTGTGTTAAATCTGCATTATGTACTTGTTTTTGTTATTATATAGGTTGGTTATGTTAACCTTTTGTTTTGTTTGTTGTTAGATTTTACATTGTTGTTTATCAGTTATTCCCTGCTAGGAACAAATATTTTTGGACTAAGTGGAATAAGAAATGCTTGTAAATAAATATAAAAATGGATTTCAATGGGTGGATAAAGTAAAATCCTGGAACAGAGTAAATCAAAGACCGCTGTAAAGCCACAGTTTAGTGTTGAGCGCACATGGAGGTAGATTTTCAAAGGGTTACACTCGTAACATACGAGCGTAACCCCCAAAAACCTACCCCAAACCCCTCCTGCGCGTGCCGAACCTATTTTGCATGGGCTCGGTGCACGCAAGCCCTGGGACGCACGAAAGTTCCGGGGCTTTCCTGGGTGGGCGTGTCATGGGCGTGTCGGGGGCGTGTTGCGGCGGCGCCTCATCCAGGGGCGTTCCAGGGGAGTGACCGCAAGGGTGGTTCCGGCCCGGGGGCATTCCGGGGGCGTGGCCGCGGCCTCCGGACCAGGTCCTGGACTGGAACCTGGCAAACCGGCAGCCGACCCATGTGCGCGAGTTACGCCTGCCTTGAGCAGGCATAACTTTGGGAATAAAGGTAGGGGGGTGTAGATTAGGCAGGGGAAGGTGGGGGGAGGTGGAAGGAAAGTTCTCTCAGAGGCCGCTCCGATTTCGGAGCGGCCTCGGAGGGAACGGGCAGTGCGTGCAGGGCTCAGCGCGCACAAGGTGCATAAATGTGCACCCCCTGCGCGCGCTGAGCCCTGGATTTTTGTTTGCGCCTGGTGCGTGAACAAAAGTACGCGCTCGTGCTTTTTTATAAAATGTACCCCATGGATTTTGTCACTGTTTTCTTGACAGGGCAATTATCAGAAACTGTTTATCTGGATAAATTAGAACATAAGATGTGCCGTGCTGGGTGAGACCAAGGTCCATCTAATAGACCAGTTCTGAAAAAATTCCCCTCCTTCACGCTGGCTGGAGACATATGCGAAGTTCCACAGAGCAGGTGCTTTTTTAGCCGAATTGAGGGGGAGGCAATTCCTGGGGAACATGTTTATGGCATGGTTGGGGAAAACAATGCACCTAGGTATGGGATTTTCAAGTCTCCACATGCTGTTTTGTTTATTTTTGGCACTGATCTGCCCAACAGAAAAGCAGGCAGAAAATCATCAGGTTCCATTGTATCTGTGTGGCAGGTGTGGATGGGAAAGAACCACATTGCTTACTTTTCCCTTTGAAAATTAGGCACAAGGTGTGCGAGTATGAAGCATGGGCAGGCTTTGCACCTGGGTGGTCTGTTGGAAAATGGCCTCCTTAAATATTAAGATATGTGTGAATAAAACTGTAGTAGCATTGCACTGTCACTGCGTGGAGGCTGGCAGACAGAAGTCACAAGTAGTGCATATCGCACAGAAAAGGAAGCTTAAAGCCTTAGTGGTTCATCGTGGTTTTGGACACTAAAAGCCGGAATTGATAATCACACTTTTACTGTGCTATTTTAACATATTAGAGCAAAAATTATATAAGATTCCAAAGACCTTGTTCAATAAGGACTTTTTCATGTTCTGGGCCTATGCCAACAAATCTGTAATAATAAAAAAAAAAAGCCCTTAAAGTCAGCCATAACCTCCATCAATCCATGAATTTTCATTGCTAATATGATGATGTAGAGCCATTTTCCAATGTCTGGCAGCAGGCGTCCTTCCAGATGCCCCTAAGGAAAGAGATAACAATATATTTAGTTCTTCAGTAGACTAGACAGAAAACGTGGCTTTTCATTCCAGGAAAGGCCAGATGGCATCCTTATCATATTGATTTCCCATAATTGAACATCTCATGTCAGGAAACAGAATTTTCAGCCGAAATCGTAGATCTTTATTGAGCTGTAACTGTAATTCCTAACATAGTGGATGTGATGAAAGATAAAGACCAAACTGGCTTATGCACACTGCCCAGCTGAAATCTTTCCGCCTATATGACCAAACACCAACTCCACTCCCCGCCACTACCCCAATAGTTTTCATCCACTGCTGCCCTCCATTATCTGTCCCATGTGAGCCCAAAATTGGATAAAAGTTCTCTTTTCTCCAACTCTGCTGGTAGGCCATATCAAACTTTGTCACCTTCAGTTTTGATTCTAACAAAATTAAATAAGAAATCCTACACCCAGGACCCTTTCATGTCTTTCCACCAAGTTTTGTAATAATCCCAACAGCCAACAAAATTAATTATTGTCCAAACATTCCACCCTCATTGAAGTTTAAAACCCAAACATGGTCTCTCCGAGAAAGTTTAACTCAGCCACCTTGGAAACCTAGAGCAGTCATATCATTGCTATTTAGGATTGGAACTGCCACTCCATGCAGGTTACTCCAATACATTCTTGGCAACCAAATTCCATCATACCACTTCCGCTTTGGGTTGTATCCAAGGAAACCAGGGATCAAATCCCATTGCTGCTCCTTGGGCAAGTCACTTCACCCTCTGTTGCCTCAGGTACAAATTTATAGGGTCATTGTCCAAGGTGCGATAGCCCATTATCGCATGCGTTAGGGTGTTATTGCACACGATAACGCCCTAACACACGTAATAATGGGCTTATCGCGGCGGTAAAATTAAAATTAGGGGAAGGGGTGGCATTAGGGAGGAATTTGGGAGGGGTTTGGGGAAATGGGGTAGCAGCACTGCTGATGATGATAATGTTTTGAATATTATCGCTGGCAGTAGCACGGGAAATAGCACTACCTTTTTTAGCGAGGCGCTATGGGGCATGGCCACACCATGGTAGGTGAAATCACACCACTGTGATGCGACCGGCTGCACACTAGCGCTCCTGCCCCTTTTTCCGCCCCACCCCCTTTATCGCAGCAGCTCATCATTCCGCGGGAATGATGAATCTAGGCCTTAGATTGTAAGCCCTCTGGGGATAGGGAAATACCTACAGAACCAGAGGGTAGTACCAAAAAGTGGAATATAAACCAAATAATTAAACTGCTGATCCATGCAAGTTACTTCAGTGCTGCTTTACCATCATCTTTATTATCAGAGATTCTCTGTGCTTATCTAATGCTTTTTGAATGTTTACCATTTTTGTCTGTACCACCACCTCTGGGAGTTCATTTTCATGCATTCCCAATACTTTCTGTGAAGAAATCTGACCTGATGTTGCTTTTAAGTCTATCCCTGTGGAGTTTCAGACTGTGACCTCTTGTCCGAGAGTGTATTTTCCACTAGAGAAGTTTTTTTTAGATAATTAAATGTCTCTATTATATACCTCTGATCTATGTTCCTCTAGGGCAGGGTTGGGCAATTCCGGTCCTCGAGGGCTGCAAACCAGTCGGGTTTTCAGGATATCCTTAATGAATATGCATGAGAGAGACCTGCATACACACTGCCTCAGTTGTATGCAAATCTATTTCATGCATATTCATTAGGGGTATCCTGAAAACCCGACTGGTTTGCAGCCCTCAAGGACCGGACTTGCCCACCCCTGCCCGAGGGTATACATATTTAAGTCCTTCAATCCTGTTTTGTATGGCTTTTGGTGCAAACACAGCACCATTTTGGTAGCTGTTCTTTGGACCATCACCATCTTGTCTATATCCTCTCAGATGTATGGCCTCCAGAATTGGACACAATATTCTAGATGAGGTCTCACCAACCACCTGTATAGAGGCAGTATCACCTCCTTTCTTCTACCGGTTATATGTCTCCCTCTGCATCCTAGCATCTCCCTGACTGTGGCCATAAAACTGCTTTGCTACCTGGAGATAATCGGACACAATCACCCCGCAATCTCTGTCCTTCTCAGTACACAACAGTATCTGTCCCCCTACCATGTACTGCTTCCTTGGATGTCTGCATCCCAATTGCATGACTGCACTTTTTTGTTTTTAATCTTAACTACCAAGGAATCAACCACTCCTTGAGCTTTCTAGATATCTTCTCATTCCATCTATTCGTACAGGTGCGCCCACTCTATTGCACTCTAGAGTTACATGCAAGAAGGCAAACCTTTCCTTCTGGTTCCTCCACAACATCATGCCCAAAGATAGTAAACCGAGCCAGCCCCAGGACAGATCTGTGGGACATTCCATTAATCGCCTTTCTTTGCTCAGAGAATAGCATTTACCACCATCCCCTGTTGTTTATCACTCAACCAATTTCTACTCTAGCTCTCCACCTTGGGACCTGTCCCCAGGTTGTTCAGTTTATTAATGAGCCTCCTATGCGGGACAGCAGCAGAAGCTTTGCCGAAATCCCAGGTAAACCAAATCCAGCTCATGCCCCCTCATTTAGTTCTCTAGTCATGCATTCAAATTTCTCAAATTTGTTGACACAGTCTCCCTTTGGTAAAACTGTGTGGACTCTGAACCTCCAAGCCCCCTAGGTTAATTTTCTTATTACCAAAGTAAGACGGACTGGCATGTAGTTCACAGCCTCTTCTCTATTACCACTTTTATGAGGAGGGACAACATCTGCCCTTCTCCAGTCAGGTGAGACCTCTCCCATCTTCAAAGACCTGTTGAACAGATCCTTCAGGGAGCTCCTTTAATATCCTATGATGTATCCCATCCAGCCCCATGGTTTTGTCTACCTACGGTTTTGCTAGTTCTACATCAGCACACACTACTGTAATTGGAATAATATGTCTCCTACTTCCAAATGTACCCTTGCCAACAATCAGTGGTCCTTCTCCAATCCCTTCTTCAGTGAATGCTAAACAGAAGCATTTGCTTAGCATTTCTACTTTTTCCTTATCCTCCTCCCCCCCTCCCCCCCATACACATACATTTCTCCCCGTCCTCTCAGTCTAACTATTTCACCTGGTCTTCCTTCACTTCTTTAGCTCTCTTTTCTTCCACTCAAACTTTTGCCATCCTGGCTTCTTTCTCCACCTTTTTCAGCTTAGTGAAATATTCTTTTCTATGTTCTTCTTTTTTGAGATCCTTTATGCATTTTGAATTCTAATTTTTTTCCTTTACCTTTTCAGCCATCTCTTTTGAAAAATATATTGGTCATCTTTTCCTCTTTACTTTTATTTACTTTAACATAAATATTTGTTGTCCTTTCTATAGCTCCTTTTAGTTTGACCCACTTCACGAGCATCTGCGTGCGCCTCCTTAAGGTACTTCTCTGTTTTACCAGAATTGATATTCTTGAAATATAGGACTTTGACTCTTGCCTGACTTGCATGTTGTTATCAAACCACACTATTCAGCAGTCACCGGCACTCAGGTGAGCATTACATCTAGAGCTGAGAGCTCACCCCGCAAAGAGACCTTAATAAGTAAGGGAGGAATTGTGAAAGTCTGTGGGCAGCTTAAAGGTCCGTGAGTATGAGTATTAGTACCCGTGGCAGACTAATTTTCAAAGAGAAATGTCTCTCCGAATTTGGGGCCAGTGGGGATCACATGTACAAAAGGACCCACCGAGTATGCACCAGCTCTATAGCAGAGTGAAAACCACACACACACACACACACACACACACACCCGGCTTTCCTCGCCCTGTCCCTTTTTCCCGTAACCCAAAAGTACGTGAAACAGCAATGCATGCTTTTGGCCACTGAAGGAAGGGCAGTTTTCAGCCTGGGCAATGTATCCAGGTGGCTGCTTAGTTACCCAGGCCAATTCCTTTGAAAACTGTCAGGATTTGTGTGAGTAAAACAGTGCTTTACCTGCAGAAATGGACTTTTTCAAAGTTACTTATCCGATAGGGACGTAAAAGTTCAGGCATGCACCCTATATGTCCCTAATTTTACCTGCACAGCGCAGAGAGGTTTGGGGGTGGAATCCAGGCAGGGTTTGGATTTATGTGCACAGTTTTTGATTGTGAAAAATATGCACATACATTCTTTTTGAAAAGCTTCCTGCAGAAATTAGCAGATGTAGCTGGTGTGGCTAGTTTTGCTGGAATAATTTTAAAAGTAAACTTGGCATGTGTAGGTTTGCTTTGCAAAACTGGTGGAATTTGTGCATGTAACAACCTGGAAATTAATATTGGCTGATACAAATTTATCCCTTAAAAAGGCAGTTTTTGAAGTTTGAGGGGTTCTTTTTTGTGTGGATAAACATATAAGACGGGCTTTTGAGAAAAAGTATGCATGCTGGCTGTTAGCCAGTTTTTATTGTTGGGAGATAAAGGGCCATTCTTAGGGTTGGAGGTCATTAGAAGAGTGATTTTTATATCCCTGTCTTTACATTTCCCAACAGACCCACTCTATGGAATTAGCAGATGCAAAAGACCACAGGTACTTTTGTACTTACTGACCTTGCTGAGCCAAATTTAAAAGGAAAACTGTGCGGAGTTTCTTTTTTCATACCAGCTTTCAGGAAGGCCTGCAAACTGCCCATCCCAATGAAGTCATTTCCCTATATAACCTAAATAGAAGACTGAGGTTTTAATTTTTTCTCATTCCAAAAAGTGAAAAAAAAATCATATCTGAGTCTAGAAAATGATTTTTGGATTTGACAGTATCACAACACTGAAACTCTTAGATTGAATAAGGCATGAAATAAGCAACAAAAAAAAGATAGTATGCATGTACTGAAGAGAGAGTCAAATTTTCCACCCATGATTTTCTAGTAAATTCTATTCTATGCCATCATCTTACACAGGCGACATAGATACTTTATGGTGCATCACATGGTCTTTCACAACTGGTGTCTACGAAACCACAGTATTTGCCATGGCAACCTGGCATGATGCTGCAAAATGAACGGACTGTGAATCCAGGCTGAGATGTGCATCAGGGCTTCACTATATAATTTAAAGAGGCTCATTAATTAATGATACAAAAGAAAAATGGAGAATGCAGGAGGAAAGAGGCAATGCATAGCAGCAGGGGAATAATAAGTATGCCCTACCCAGCAGTTTACACACAAATGAGTCTGTTAGAGGGAGTTAAAGTGGCTTTGTGGTTTCAGCTAAGGAAACAAATCTTAGTTGGAGGAAAACCCGCTGGGAATAATAAAGCTGGTTTCTAAATCCAAGTAACACTCAAGAAGGATTTGCAAGATTTACACACACAAGCAAGCAGAGTATCAAAAATCTCTGGACTCCTTTGGAAAGTTTGCATCATTGAGTTCATGGGAAGGGGAATGATTAGAGTCGCAGAAAGAATTATCATCCACTAACGAGATTTTACTCACTGAAGAAATAAGCGTGGCCAGTGAATCCAAGACTGTAACTGTTATCCAAAAAGCTGTAGTTAGAAAAGTTTGTAATATTGCATATTTGGTTATCAACTCTGCCAGTTTTGACAAGATTGGTTCCAACTGTTAAGTTTTGCTCTCCTGTCTCTAGTGTCTGTGCCTAGTGTAGGTGAACCCAGTCAGCCCTAAATTCTGTCTTTTGCTAGAAGAACATGAGAATTGTAGACTTTTTCCTTCCAGGGATGATCCTAAACACTCTGTGGGCATATTTTTATTTATGGAACTACTGAATGTCTGTATCAAATGATTAACAAATATTGTGTAGTTCATGAGCCCTTTATTGATGTAAGTCGAGAGTCAAGTATCAACTAGTTCAGCCTAGCCCTTTATCAAACCTTCATGGAGTTTTGTAAGGAACTTGATGGGTTTTGCAAGGTCCACTGTTCCAATGGAAGCTACATTACTGGTATTACGGGCATCATTTTGCCTGTTTACTTTCTGTATGTTGAAATTAATTTATCAGCAACCAAATGAGGAGGTTGTATAAATGTTCAGTTCAAGAACTGTCCACAAAAAAGAATAAGCAGAAAAAATTTTTATTTTTAGATAAATAATGAAACACCCCCTCACAAGAGACAGAGGTTTGAGCATGCTACCATTTAAGTGAACTGCAGCAGAGAAAAATAGGAGGACAATGCAGCTGTGTAACATGAGCCGCCAGCCCAGGAAACAGAGAATAAAATTGAAAAGACTGTCAAACCCCCTTACTGTGAAGGTACTTAAATGACCACTGAATAGGTGAGACAGAGATTCAGGTAGGAGATTTGCATGTCACAGTGCCCTGGATTTCTGCTGGTAATTCTGTAGGAAATATCACTAAAAAATAAGAGGATTCAAACTCCTAAATTACAGAACTATGACTGGGGAAGGGATTTATGAGAGAAATTTACGGGAAAAATCTCTCTCTCTCTCTCTCTCTCTCTCTCTCTTGTCCTGCCTGGTCTTGGCCTTTTGGCTGAGAGAAGGTGATTTATCCAGGTTGGGTAACAGCATATGACTGGCCATGAGTTTAGTGGAGCTAAAATCACTGAAAGCTGAGACTGCAAAGAGCCAGAGCCACTGAATGTTAAAACAGTCATGAGCCTCATAGAGCTATAAACCCAAGCCAGGGAAAAACTTCCCTACTGAAGGAGGAGAATTGAAAGACAGCAGCAGGCCAGGATGTAGAGGGACCCCCCTTGAGTGAGGGGACCCCAAAGGCAGATCTGGAGATCAAGCATTTCCCCCTTGAGCAAAGGGGCCCCAGTGGCAGTCCAGGAAGTGGAGTCAGGTTCCCCAGGAGGGCATGGACCCCAGTGGCAGACTGGGAGGTGGTTGGGTCCCCCAGGAGAGTGTGGACCCCAGCAGTAGACTAGGAGGTGGAGTCAGGTCCCCTAGGAGGGTGGGAAACCCAGCAGCAGACCAGGAGGCAGAGTTGGGTGCCCCAGGAGGGAGTGGACCTCAGCAGCAGTCAGGGAGGTAGAGGTGGGTCCCCAGGAGGGCGTGTACGACAGCAGCAGTCTGGAAGGAAGAGTCAAGTCTCCCAGGAGGGCAGGGACCTCAGCGGCAGACCAGGTGGCAGAGTCAGGTCCCCCAAGAGGGTGCGGACTATAGCGGCAGTCCAGGAGGTGTAGTCATGTCTCCCAGGAAGATGTGGACCTCAGCGGCATCCAGAAGGTGCAGTTGGGTCCCCAGGAGGACATGGACCCCAGTGGCAGACCAGAAGGTGGAGTCATGTCTCCCAAGAGGGCAAGGACCTCAGCAGCAGTCCAGAAGATGGAGTTGGGTCACCCAGGAGGGTGTGGAACCCAGTGGCAGTCTGGAGGTAGAGTTGAGTTCCCAGGAGGGCAGGAACTCCAGTGGCAAACCGGGAGGTGGAGTCAGGTTCCCCAGGAGGGCGGGGACCCCAGTGGTAGACCGGGAGGCAGAGTTGGCTTCCCCAGGAGGGTGTGGACTACAGCAGCTATCTGGGAGGTTGAGTTGGGTCCCCCAGGAGGGCATGGCCCTAGTGGCAGACCAGGTGGTGGAGTCAGGTCCCCTAGAAGGGTGTGGACCTCAGTGGCAGTCCAGGAGGTGGAGTTGGGTCCCCCAGGAGGGTGTGGACCCCAGCAGTAGTCTAGGAGGTGGAGTTTGGTCCCCCATGAGGCCATAGACTCAGTGGCAATCCAAGAGGCGGAGTTGGGTGCCCCAGGTGGGCATGGACCTCAACATTGTCACGGACCTCTCAGCAGAGCAGACCTCTCAGCAGAGCAAAAAGAGATTGTTTGGATTCAACTGACCCCTCTAGGCCAACACTGGCCATCAGCCCAGTTGCATCTTATCACTTGGGTGAGACTTGGGAAAAAAAAGGGGAGGATAATAATAATACTTGCTTAAGTGGGAACATAAGAATTCCCTTCTACTCCATATGGTGGTGTATTGTGGGGGCCAACAACCCCAAATTGCCAAATATTAAATGTTCTTGCTACCTTGTAGAAATGTATATAGCTTTGTAGACTGAGATTACTAACCACGCGTTGATAAATGTGCTGTTTGATATCCTGTTAGCAATGTACGTAGTCATGTAGCAATGTATATACTTGTATAGTCTAATAAACCTGTATATATTTGTACATACTGCCAGTCTTGTTCACAGTCCCATTTGTTTTCCTGGGGTGAAGGGAGGGAAATCCCATCCACTAACACCTTCTTCTCCAGGTGGAGGCACCAGGCACCAAGAATGTGAGGACCGACAGAGTCTGCCCTAGGGGGGCTCCCGCCAGGTCAGTCCTGGACCCAGGAAGGTCAGCAGTCAAGAGGGCGTTACAATAAGAATTCAAAAGACTTCATAGACAGCACATTCTAAGGCCCCCCGATATGGATTCTTGTGTTTCTTCAAGTCTGAATCAGGAGGGATGTCGACATAAGAAGCAAAATCTATAATAAGCATATGAAAGGACAAATCCAAAAACAGGCAAAAACAGTCTGGATGAAAAAAAGGCAATGCCTGTAAAATAGAGTATGTGAAAAGTCAAATCAAAGAAATCATAAATGTCTTTGAGCCATTTCAACTGCACTGAGGGCAAACACACAGTTTAGATTTAGATTTTTTTTATATTCTGCTTTTTGGCACTTCAAAGTGTACATCATTCAGAAACTATAGGTATTTCCCTATCCCCACAGGATATGGCATTTTTGCATGCATTAAGCACCTTTAACGCATGCGAAAGCGCCTTTAATGCATGCGAAAGCACCATAACGCATGGTGCGATGCAAATCAGAAAAAGGAGAGGAGTTTAGCACGGGATATGTGGCCAAGTGGTCTGGCTTCACAATTTGCAAAGCCATATTGCACGGTTTTACTGCATATTTTAACTACACCTTTTTCATTTGCATTAAGCCGTGCGATATGGCTTTATTGTGCTTTGCAATGTTTTCGCAAATAGCATTTTAAGCTGCTGGAGAGCCAGCCTAGCTATCAGGGCCCTCATACGAGAGAGAGAGAGAAAATGAGAATGAACATGAATACCAAGCTATAAGGCCCTCATACTAGGTAGGTATTTATACCTCTATACCTTTAGCTACTCGAGATGAGGTTTAGGCATTAGTGTAGGGGTTAGGGGCCACTTTGACATTCAGAGTGCGACGTACGAACAGAACAGTGCACTCTTGTGAAGATTTGATGACCTTCGGAGTGAGGAAACTCACCCAAAGATGAGATTTGTGCAATGTTCTCTCAACCTAGCTTGATGTTATACAGGTAGAGAGTCCATCAAGTTAGGTTGAGAGTATATTGCACAAATCTCATCATTGAGTGAGTTTCCTCACTCCGAAGGTCATCAAATCTTCACAAGAGTGCACTGTTCTGTTCGTACGTCGTACTCTGAATGTCAAAGTGGCCCCTAACCCCTACACTAATACCTAAACTAGGTGGGCCTCATATACCTAGTCTCTCTCTCTCTCTCTCATCCTCACTGCCCCTTGACCAAAGGGTCATCACAGACTTTGCAGTTTCCACTCCCAATCCGATGCGGGTAAGCCCCATTGCTGAAAATGGTAGAGGAGTATCCTTTTCACCCGGGGAGATTTCACTTACTCCGCCAAATTCCAAGACACCACTACTTATTCCTGCAATTGATTCAAATGTTTGCGAGTTTGCTAACAAATACAGCTAAACTCCCAGCAGAAGGAAACATAGAATCAACACAGGTTGGGGAGCTTGGAGCAACTGCATCCCAAGTCTCATCCTGATGAATGTGGAAATAGTAGGAAGAATACAGAGTCCAATTTCTCTACAAGGGATTGAACAACATCTGGACAATGTATCTTCTAAGAGTCAAATTTCACCAATAAATATTTCATCATATTTAGTGCATTTTGATAAATCCAGGCCTAAGTTTGTACCAGAGCCAATGGAGGGTAAAGTGACGTGCCCAAGGAGACAAGGAGCAACAGTGGGATTTGGGTTGTAGTCTGCTGCTCTAACCACTAGGCTACTCCTTCAGCATTTTAAAACATTAAAAAAAACCTTCAAAAAAGGCACCAAAAGTTCCCGTGACCATATGGAGTGGAGGAGAAGCCTAGTAGTTAGAGCAGTGGGTTAGGAGCCAGGAGTCCAGAGTTCAAGTCCTACTGTTGCTCCTTGTGACTTTGGGCAAGTCACTTTACCTTCCAGGGGCTAGGGGAAATACCTATAATACCTGAATGTAATCTGCTTTGAAGTGCTGAAAAAGTGTGAAAAGCAGAATATAAAAAATCTAAATAACTATAAATCATGAAATACCCACCCAGTCAACCAATAAGATTACAATAAACAGGGACTAATGCAGCACATGGAGACTCAGTATATGCAAATTTATCTTATTTATTTATTTTTAACTTTTATATATCGAAGTTCCTATATGCGATACAGATCACCCCGGTTTGCAAGAAACTACAACTTCGCTCGAAGGCAGTACATGAAACAAGTGAATACAAGAACTGGTACAAGGAACTTAAAACTGAACAGTCTAAGATATGATACAGTCCAGAGGACTGGGAACTTGATGGGAGAGATTATACAAATGAAAGAAGAGGGTATCGTGTGCTGGTACAGGTTATGTAAATAGGATTATAGTATGTACAATTACAAAGGATGAGTGTACATGAGGAACTGAGTAAGACTTTTGTTAAACCAAGGTCCAAAGATGAGAGTGAGTAAAATGCGGACAAGGCAAGACTGGTATTAAGCCCAGGTCACCAGGCTGATATTAAACCCAGGCCAAGGTTAGGTGTCCGGGAAGGCTTGGACGAAAAGCCAAGTTTTTAGTTTTTTCTTGAAAGCCGAGGGGGGCATGTTTCAAGTCGTAGGTCCGGGGGGAGCGAGTTCCAGTGATGGGGACCTGCTGTAGATAGGGCCCGCTTCCTTAGTGCTGTTTTTGCTGGGGGGGGGGGCATGCGGTGTGCCTTTTGTATGCACTTCTGATTGGTCTGGAAGAGGTGTGTGGCTTCAATTGAATGCTTAATTTGAGGGGAATGAGGTTGTGCGTCTCTTTGTGTATAATTGTGAGAACTTTAAAGAGGATCCTGTATTTGATGGGCAGCAGCCAATGTAGGGAACGGAGGATGGGGGCGATGTGTTCTCTTTTATTGGAGCTGGTGAGGATTCTGGCGGCGGCGTTCTGAACCATCTGAAGAGGTTTGATGGTGTTGGCGGGGAGACCGAGTAATAGGGATACTCATTGTGTTTATCCTGAAAACCTGATTGGTTGTGGGGTCCCCAGGACAGATTTGGGAAGCCCTGTCAGTTGAGCTAAATAAGCACTAGAGGAGATTGAAATGGCAGAGCAATGAAGAAAAGCAATATCCCACAATTTAATTCATTAAATTATTCATTAAAACATGTTAACTTATTTTTTCTTGCTGCTGTATATTTTCCATTTGATTGGTACTGTTCATTCAAATGAGATTTCAAAGCTCATTATTATTTATGTATTATTTGTGTTTGTTTGATATGCCACCTTTTTCTAGAGCAAGGCACAAGGCAAATACATTTAGTAATAAGGGGGACGTGAACAATTAAGTAATACAAGCAAACCTGGGGGAAGAACTCTAAATTATTTTGAATATAGGAAAGAGTCAACAATCAAGTAATAAAAGAAATGTTTCACAAATTGGCATTCAACTATAACTGGGCTGCAAACGCACATAATATTTGCTAGATAATAGGGGAAAAATCATATAGAATAATTTAGTTAATATTCTTTTTATTATTTCTAATAATACATGGTCTCAGTTTACTTGACTTGAGCCATAGAATACAGTAGGGTTTGGAGGAATGCCCCAGTTTGTGTAATCAAAGAAAAGAATTTCCCTCCAGCTGTTATGCAATAACATTTGCTTTTGGACAAAGAGGTGAACTCTTATATATGACCATCAAATATATGCCAAAGGGCTGCAACAATTGATTGGATGTCTCATGTCCAAAGGCGACAGAGGCTATAATCATAGGTCATTGGGTGTCTTAGCACTCACTGAGTATTTTTTTTGTAATTTTCGATATGCACATAATATATTTATCACTCTCTTAATATTCAATGTAAGCAGCACTTATCTGACAATTTCCTCGCATTTGAAAGATGCGAAATGGGGATGAGCATGAAGAACAGTCCAAATGCTGTTTGTGGATTCAAAATGTTCATCAATGCAGTGCAGTGTCAGTAGGTAGCTTTGAGAGATCCTGTGCTGTGGTGTTTCGAGAGTACAAACTTGCTCTCTGCTTCAGGGATCCGGAAACTACCAAAGAATGTCCTTCCTATAAAACAGTCCAAAACTGGATAAACTGAGTATGTCTAAGAGAAAGAAAATTAAAGCATTTACAATGGTGCTTGAAAATTCATTTGAAAGACACCATATTAAACTGTGTGTGCATTATTTGTATCAGACCTGAAAATGTAAAATGCTTAAGCAAGATTTAATGAAATATCAGCCATTCATAGGATGCAGGTGCAAAGAATAATCAAAAACTTACTGAATGCAGTCACAAGATTAACTTAGTTAGGATGCCAGCCGAGTGAGGACCACTGTGACAGCCAGCGATTAGACTCTGACAATCAGCTGTTACCCACGAGCCGAAGTAAAACAGCTATCTTTAAAGGGGAAAAAAACCACAGGATTTCAAGTTTGACAATCAGCTGCATAGAGCATTGGAAGATGAAGGTGTTAAAAGGCTATGTAAAAAAGTGTACATCAAAGAGTATACGAATTAATTTGGTCATTTAAACACGTGGGGTTACTAATTTGAGGAAAAATAACCAGAGGTGTTCACATTTGTTCAGAGCTGATACGATGTCACCTCAGTGTGCTGACAATCGAATCTGTTCCTCCACCTTAGGTCAGAAAACTGATGATCTTGCAAAATGCAGTGTTGGACAATCGGTGCGTGAACATCTATGCTGTGGAGGCGACTGCATTGTTCCATGAGTTATACTCTGATTTTTCTAGATGTGCATCCAATATAGATCATGGAGCAGGGACACTGAATCAGATAAACCACCATGTGAGAGTTACAGTTTGTACAGCTTCAAAATTAGACAATGTATCCAGTTTGAGGGTGCTACCAGTGTAGGCCTTGAAGGGTGCTATTGCACGTGTCACAATCACTGCAGCTGAAATGTCCCAATGGCAGTGTATCCAATGTCGGGGATTTAGTAATTCAGCCTTGACCACTTAGTCTCTTGATGTTGATAACTCTGGTATAAGAATAAAAGAAGTGGATTTCTGAAAATGGGATGAGGCCTTAACATGTGCCAGTATTGCATGATGAATGATGTTATTTTGTGTACTATATTGGAAAACTTTAAGACACATACTAGACTCTCTAGCTGTAGTTGGAATCTATATTGCAACAACTGGTCTCTGTGAGCAAATCCGGCTCGAAGGAATGTTTTAAGAACTACCTTCTTGGGATAACCTTTCTCTAAGAATTTGTGCGAGAGATCAACGGATTGATGTTTAAATTCTTCCACACTGGCCACATGTATGACGAAGTCTCAAAAACTGACTAACGGAAAGGCCACACTTAAAACAGCCGAGGATGAAAGCTCTGAAACTTGAGCAAATTGTTGCACTCAATATTTTAGTGAAAAATGGTGGTAGAAATGTGAGAATCATGACAACGAATGAGAATATCCAAAAAGGACAATTGCTTTTAGTTATAAGCGACAGTGAAGTGTAAGTTAACATCTTAAATGTTTAACCACCAATGAAATTGATGTAGATGTTCCTCTGTATCAGACCAATCAAAAAACATTATCAATGTATCTGTTCCAAAGTGTGACAAGCTGGAAAATTGAAGACTGATAAACAAATCTTTCTTCAAACTGTGTAACATACAAGCAGGCTATGTCTGGGGCCATCGGGGATCCCATAGCCACACCATGTACTTGATGGTAACAGTGGGATTCAAACATGAAGAAATTGTGACACATGACTAGTTCTGCAAGCTCCATTAGAAACCCAGATGGAACCCGTTGAGGTTTGGGCAAATTGTGTAGTGAGTCTTGGAACACTTGTAAAGCTGCTTTTAAAGGAATGTTTATATGGAGAGATTCTACATCCAAACTGACTAAATATGCTTTCTAAGCATAAGGGCCATGTCTTGAATGTAAGAAGTGGCATTTCAAACTCTAGGGGTTCTAGTAAAGATCAATTTGCAGAAACAATTGGGTAACATGAAGATTAAGCAAAGTCTTACTTTAGGTAAACTGTAAAGAAGAGGAGTATGTGGGCACTGAACATGAAAAAAGACAACTGCTTGTCAAAAAACCTCATGAGGATGCTTGATCGAGCCTTCTGTTAATCCGATCCTTTAAATGAAAGGAAGGATCTTCTTGTAACTTCATTTAGAAATAGGTCTCTTCAAGTTGTCTGTTTATCTCAGCGATATACGCACAGGTGTCCATTATCACTTTGCCGCCTCCTTTGTCTGAGGACTTGATGATTATTTGGTGATTTTTAGTAAGAGAAAAAGAGCCACTTTCTCTGGGAAGAAAGATTGTAAAATGTTTTGACTTGCTGACACTCCATGTCTTCTAGACCCTTGAGAAGTAGCAATTGAAAAGTCTGTATATGAGGATCTATGGATCCTGGGGGAAAGCCAACAGGCCCAACAAGTTTGTGGTGTGACTAGAGAAGGGTCTGGATTTGCACCAGGGTTTTGGGAGAAAAACTGTTTTATTTGCAGAGTATGAAAGACTTGATAAAGATTTATCTGACTCTCTTATAGATCATGTACAACTGTGGGGACAAATGAAAGACCATAATTCAATACCTGCTCCTGAGGTGGCTTCAGTAAGACCTGTGAGAGATTTATCACCACCAATCTTGAGCGATCTAAGAGCAAGTGAGTGGTTTGTGTTATGGTGCCTCATCTGGCATGGGTTGATGGTAGGTGCAGAGATACGTGTGTTGACATTTGTGGTATTGGAAGCCTGGATGATGATGTCAAAGGACAATCTTGCAAGGAAACTTCCTGCTCATTGGAGCCACTGCCATTGCATAGTTTGCACAATGGCAGGGCTGTTACCATTTATGATCTCCAAAAGTACTTCCAATTTCCAGGTATTTCATTTTATATTGTGCAACTAGAGAAGGCCAGACTGCTCATGTCAAATGTCTATTGACAGTGACTTTGAGTAAATATTCTGTTTCTTTAAGGATTGTTTTTTTCATTATAGAAAGAATATTTTTTTTATGCTTCCCCTATAAAGTTGGGGAAAAATACATAGAAATATTCCACAAGAAAATTACTCCAACATGTTGGGCTTAAATCTGGTTATCTGTGACATAGGTAGGGAATGTGTTGAGTACATTGTTGAGAGATATTTGGTATCGAAAGCATTTTAGATCTTTGAAGAGAGGATTCAGTACACGGTTCGATGCTGTGCCTGTTAAATCGCACTAAAAATATTATAAGCATGGCAAATTCCTACTGAATTTCTATCTGTTCCTTTTTGGTAAATGGAGGAATTATCATGGTTAACTAGACCAATTAACTGAATATTTATTTTTCATCTCAGATGAAGTAGAAGGTGTTTTGCGCTAGTGGTCGCAGCCATTGGGACCCCTGCCAAGATCAAACTAATTCGGCAGTTTCCTTGTCCCAGGTCATGTTGGAAGACTCCCTGATGATATCTGCATGGGAATGTAGAACAGAGATCATTTGTGTGATGTCCAATTATGTGTTTTTATAGGATTCTTCTTTTGGGGAGGAGGGAAGGAGAAGCTGCTGATCATGATTGAGTTAATTATTTATTTAGCGGTGCTTATATTTTGCATCCTCCACAATGTGTCTAGTGTGGATTACATAAAGCCATTCATAATAAAATATAAAGTACAAACATAAAAATAACATCAATTATACACATAAACAATCAAATTCATATATTAAATGAAGTATTAAAATAGAATGCTTTAACATGCTTCCTAAATGATTTTAGTTCTGTAACATGTAATTCCACAGGCAGTGCATTCTATAAAACTGGAGCCATGTGAGAAAAAGCCCGTCCTCTCATGGTTTGCAACTTGCAAGACTAGCAAGACAGGTGGAATAGTTAGCAACTCAGAATCCTTTAACCTTAAAGCCTACAAAGAGAAATATCTTTTTAGTTCATTTACTAACTTGCAAGGGACGTCTCCATACAAGAATTTAAAAATAATTACGAAATATTTTAAATTGCACTCTAAAATTAATAGGCAGCCAATGCAATTCACAGAGTATGGGTGATCCATGGTCACTCAGTCTAGCTCCAGTTGATATCTGCACCACAGCGTGCTGCAATAATTGCAAGGCGTATAAATGTCTTTAGTCAAGCCACAGTACAAGCTATTAAAATAATCCAATTGGCTGAATAATAGGATTTGAAAAACTAAATGAAACATATCAGATGGCAACATATATCTTAAAGGCTCAAGCATCTTTAGTTTATAAAATGCCCTCTTTATTACTTGCTTTATCTGAGTCACCAAAGTCAACTTAGTCAATTAGCATACCCAAATTCCTAGTCTCTAAAACAATAGGGTTTGTGCCAGCAAAACATAGAATAAGGTAAACCTCAGACAGGGGAGTTTTATCTAACTATATGGTAGTTTAAAAATATTAAGAGTCAAATGACTGGCTGTTAGTCAAGCTGTTAGTCAAGCATTAATATTTGATATACAATATTGAAAATGCTGTGAAAGGGAATCACCATTATTACAAGGAAGGTAAAAATAAGAAATATAGTACACTCAACTGTTGAAGGACCATGCAAATGATAAAAGATTTAGATTAAACAGTACCAACGATAGGGCAGATCTTTGAGGGACCCTAATGGTAAAAAATATGCCAGGAAGAATGAGCATCCTGCATCTGCTTCCACTTCTGCCTATTTGATAAGAAAGACTGAAACCATTTCTTAACTGTGCCACTTATAGCAATCTGAGAAAGTCGTCGTAACAAAATTGCATGGGTCAGGGTGTCAAATATTGCTGTCAAATCTAATTGGACTAGATTCCCTGAACTCTTATGGTTCAATTCCTGGTACGCTCTGTCCATTAGAGAAAGGAAAAGTGTCTCTGTCCCATGATGCTTCTGGAAGCCATACTGATGTGCATCCAATATATATCACGTTCATCAAGATAACCTCCCAATTGTTTAAAGTCAGGCCTCTCTATAATCTTTCCCAACATTGATGTGTTGGATATTGAGCAAAAATTAGTAAGGATATCTGGTGCTAAGGTAACATCTTTCTGTATAGGCCTTATAGTTCTCTGTTTAAACTGTTTAAACGAAGTATGAATGGAGATCTGACTCAGAATAAGTGGGTTTTAAAACTATTCATTATTGATGTTATTTCTGTAATAGTCACAAGTCTAAAAGATGTCCCTTTACACCTCATCCCTGAATGGTACTACTTCTGAAGTACTTTCAACCGCTACACTGGGAAATTGCTCTTGTATTTTTAAATTTTTATTATAAAAGAACTCTATCAACTCCTCACAGCTGGGAAAAAAAAGTGTTCTTTTATATCTCTACCACCCACAAGCCTTTTGACAGTTGTAAAGGGCTGTAATGGCTGGTTTAAAGAGCTTTCAATCCTAACAAGCATCCTTGACTTCTGAGTATCTCGACATTGCTGTTTATAGAAATGCATAGCGTGTATATGTTGCTGCTTAACTGTTCCATCCTGATACTGTCTCCATTTCTTTTTTTGTTTCTGTCCCATATTAAAGCAGTGGTGAATCAAGGTGCCTTCTAGATCTTGATAAAATATTCTGATTTGGAGCCACCTCTTCATAGGCAAAGCTCACAGACCTATACCAGGTGCCCCACAAATCATCTGCACTCATCTGGCACTAAAGGGAGTGCCAGATGAGAGGAAGGGGCATGATTCCTCTGCAAATTTCTCTAAATTTATAGTGGAGCAAGCCATTTTCATTTCCCCTCGTTTACAACATCTTCTAATTTCTGATTGATCAGTTACTTTAAATAAAAGTGGTCAGACCATGGAAATTCCAAAATCTGTGGTTTACTGAACTGCATTTCTATTTCTTAACATAGAGCAGCAAATCTAATGTATGGCTGCTCGATGAGTAGGTTGATACATAAAATTCAGTAGGGACATAGGGTGCAGAAATTCTTTGATACAATTCAAATTTACATCAACTATACAAAAATTAAAGTCCTCGACCATCATTAAGCTTGTGTCATGAGAGGTTAAAGTAACTAACTACTCTATGAGCTGTGTAATATAGGAAATAGCCTCCCCAGGTAGAGAGTAACATAGTAATGACAGCAGAAAAAGACCAAAATGGTCCATCTAGTCTGCCCAGCAAGCTTCCCAAGGTAGTAACTGCCACTCAGTGCATGTTTGTCTTAAGGGTAGTAACTGCCGCTCCGTACTGGTTACCCCCATGTTTCTCTTAATGGTAATAGCTGCCAGTTAAGCTTTTTTATTTATTCCCATCTTCTAGCCTTTTAGGGATCCACAGTGTTTATCTCATGCCCCTTTGAAATCCTTCACAGTTTTAGTCTTCACCACTTCCTCCAGAAGGGCATTCCAGGCATCCACCACCCTCTCAGTGAACAAATATTTCCTGACACTGGTTCTAAGTCTTCCTCCCTGGAGTTTCAAATCGTGACCCCTAGTTTTACTAAATTGTTTCCAATGGAAAAGGTTTGTTGATGACCATGGATCATTAAAAACCTTTCAAGTATCTGAAGATCTGTATCATATCACCCCTGCTCCTCCTCTCCTCCAGGGTATACATATTAAGGTCCTTCAACCTCACCTCATAACTCATTCAATGGAGACCACCCACCATTTTGGTCGCCCTTCATTGGACCGCCTCCATCCTGTCTCTGTCTCCCTTGAGATATGGTCTCCAGAACTGAACACAGTACTCCAGGAGAGGCCTTACCAAGGACCTATACAAGGAGATTCCCTTTTCTTACTAGATATTCCTTTTCTTACTAGATAGTCCTCTCTCTATGCAGAGTACACTAGACATATAGTCCAAGATTGCACCCAAATCACTAAAGCATCAGTAGGGCACTCAGACTCTCATTTCACTCTGTTAGTTTGCAGTGAAGTCTTATACAAGACCAATAAACTACAACTCTGTTTATGGTCTCGAGTTTATTGCATATATGAATAATCCGGCGGGCAGTGTTGATTTAACAAAAATGAATTATGCTCATAATGCCAGGCTTCTGAAATTAAAATTACAGAATGTGCATTCATATATGCCACCCGCAGGGTGGGCTTAATGTAATTAGGCTTACTGGTAGGGTTAATAGGTTACCAAAATCCATTGATTCCACCGTACTTCTCTTCTAACTCATAAATCAGAATACCTCCCCCCTCCCATAAATAACTGGAATTCCCTGTAACATAATTTCCTAAATTCCTGCCACACAGGGTGCCATGAAGCGGCCCACAAAGGGGCATGCCCTTTGTAGGCCCTTAGGTGATGGCCCGCCTAAGCACCTCCCTTTTAAAGCAGCCAGTTAAAGACATTTGACCCTTCCGCCCATACTTTCCCAGACTCCAGCAACAGGTCGGGATCTTTATTCTGGGTCAAGTTGCTCAGTTAAAGTGAGGGGGAGGGGAAGAGGAGGGCTTATGGGTCCATGCCCCTGATCTTTGAGGTACCTAGAATCGCCTCTGTATTACTGGATGGTGACACCTGAGGTCTGCCTCAAAAGCAAGGGTGTGTTGAGTTTATGAAGGAACAAGAGTCCTGTCGCTGTAATGGTTGGGTACATGGGACGAGGTTAAAAATGATTGAAAAAACCCATGTGACTCCTGGTGACATACCAATAGTTGGGATCAGTTCTAATTGTGTTAGAAGCCCAAAGTTGCAAGAGGGAGGGAAAAATTGATGAAAAGGAAAAGGGTAACATTTGCATGTTTTTAATACTTAAAAGCTAAAAATTGAAAGTGCAATCTTTCCTTTTATGCCCTTTCTCCTCCATCCCTGTCCAATCTAACTAGATAAATGAAGCTTGACCGACGTGCCCGCAAATGCGCAGTAGAGAGCAGCTCTACTGCGCATGTGCGGGCGAGCACGTCAGTCTTAGGCAGCGTCAAAAAAAACCAAAAAACATGGCGGCAGCGGTGGTAGCAGCGGCAGCGGTAGCGGGCGGTAGCGGGCGGTAGCGGCGGCGGTAGCGGGCGGCAGCGGCGGCGGCAGCGGTGGTGGGCGGTGGCGGTAGCGGTAGCGGGCGGCGGCGGTAGCGGCAGCGGGGGCGGGCGGCGGAGGCGGTAGCGGCGGGCGGCAGTGGCGGCGGTAGCGGGCGGCAGTGGCGGCGGTGGCGGGCGGCGGCGGTAGCGGCAGCGGCCAGTAGCGAGGGAGGGAGGGGAGAGAGAGAGAGGGAGGGAGGGACGGACTAAGTGGGAGGGACGAAGAGAGAGAGTGGGAGGGAGTGACTGAGTGAGAGGGAGGGATTGAGTGAGGGGGAGGGACTGAGTGAGGGGGAGTGAGCGGGACTGAGGGAGAGGGAGGGAGGGAGTGGGACGGAGGGAGTGGGACTGAGGGAGAGTGAGTGGGACTGAGTGTGAGTGAGAGGGAGAGAGGGGGAGGGAGTGAGTGAGACTGAGTGGGAGGGAGGGACTGAGTGAGAGGAGAGGGAGGCTGGGGAGGAGTGGGTGAGTGGGTGGGAGGGAGGTAGGGGAGAGAGAATGAGGGGGAGGTGAGAGACAGAGGGATGTAGCCCGTTTTAACGGGCTTAACGGCTTGTTCATAATATATTAGAACAGTGGTTTGGGATTCATTGTATAAGTATGTCTGTCAAAAATAGTTTGCAATATTTATTTATTTTATTTATTTAGTTGTTTTTATATACCGACATTCATTGGAGTATATCACATCGGTTTACATTATAATTGATGGAAATAGTAAGACTAAGGTGTCTTACTATTGATACATTGTAACATTGAAAAACATAATAACTTAAAAACTAAGGTGACTTATTAATACATTATAACATATAGGCATTTAACTTAAGATTAAGGTGTCTTATTATTGATACATAGTAACATTGAAATATCGAAATAGTATGAGTTGATGATTTTGATTGCTGAGAGGATAGGATAGGATACTTGGATCTGCTATGGGGCATGGGAGGAGTGGTTAGATTAGTCTGTGTGTTGGGAGGCTTTTTGGAATAGCCAGGTTGTTTTTGAATGATTGGGTGGAGGGTTCCAGTCTTAGTTGGCTGGGCAGCTTGTTCCAGAGGGATGGGCCTGTTACTGAGATGGTGCATTTTCTGGTGGAGGTGAGGTGGGCTAGTTTTGTGTGAGGGATGGCAAGCAGGCCTGTGTTTTGAGACCACAGATTTCTCTGGGAGTCATGATGGTGGGGAGAGTCCTTTAGTCATTTGAGATTTTTATTGTTAATGGTTTTGTGCAGGAGAGTTAGGATTTTGTATTGAGACCTGTAGATTACGGGAAGCCAATGGAGTTCTTTTAGTATGGAGGTGATGTGTGAGGAGCGATTGCTGTTTGCGAGAGATCTGGCTGCTGCGTTTTGCAGAAGCTGGAGGGGTTTGGTGGAGGAGGCTGGAAGTCCGAGGAGGAGGGAGTTACAGTAGTCCAGTTTGGAAAGTATGAGGGACTGTAGTACAGTGTGGTAATCGTGTTTGAATAGTAGGGGTTTGAGTTTTTTGAGGACTTGGAGCTTCTAATAGCCCTCTTTGATTGTTAAGTTTATGTGTTTTTTCAGGTTGAGTTCAGAGTCCAGTGTGATAACTAAAAAGTACCTGGCTTGGATCCCTTTACTTATACGACTGCATATAGTATATGTACACAGATTTACATTTTGCTTTTGGCTTTGACTTTTTTTTCTGGTTTCACACAACACATGGAATGTTCCATAAAAGTACTCAGCGGAACCAAATGTTTCTCTCAGTTAAGACTAAACAAATAAAGCAGTAAAACCGTATTTTGTTGAACCAAGCAACTGCAACATAAAAGACTCGCTGAACAGGCAAAGGTCCTGCCCCATAAGTGCCATGTTTTAATTTCCAAATTAATTTTTCAATTTAAATTTTAAACTGCTTTCGATGAATCATTTTGGTGGGCAGTTCGAGGATGCTGCACAGATTGAAAAATAAATGCCAAGAACTGCATGCCAGGCGTCGTCTTGCCAAGTGCCAGCGCAGCTGCCGCTGGCCTGCTACCGCATCTGGCATCTATTCCCTCACCCCCCCAAGCCACCCACCCCAACACAGTTTGCCACTGCAGCTCTTTGCACTATGCTGAGCTTGTGATGGATAAAGAAGCTGCATCCCAGATCCTAACCTCATTGTACAAAACAGATTGGGCAACTGCTCTACTTGTGCTAAGCCTTATCTGTGCTTTCTCTGCTTTTATCACTAGGGATGTGAATTGTTTTTCTGATGAACTGAAATATCGTACGATATTTCTAAATTCGTTAATATATCGGGTAAAAAAAAAAAAGAAACGATCACTTTTCCCCACAAATTTTTGTAAAAATCATTTTTCGGGTTAGCGCACGCTAACTCATGTTAGCGCGCGCTAACAAAAAATCATTTATTTTTGTTATTTTTTACTTTTTGCTATTTTTGTTAGCGCGCGCTAACCCGAAAAATTATTTTTCACTAAAAAAAAAAAAAAAAAGGGGGATCCGCGGGCCGATCCCAAAACCGGGAATGATTGGGCACCCAATTCACATCCCTATTTACCACTGCCACCAGTGCCTTCCACGGCCCTAGGCTAAGACGGCTCTTTTGGCTCGCTGGCCAAGGGCTCACTCGTAGAGTTAAGAAGAAATTGATGGGGCAAAATCTTCCTGTGTGATGCCTTGCCCATAAGGCGGAATAGAAATAACCAGCTCCTGGGGGCATGCACCAGCGCCATCTGTCGTCGCGTGATGTCCGTCTGCTTTCACTTGCCTTTCCCTGTTTTGTTTTTCTTTTTAATTAAAATTCCAATATATTTGGCTCCACATTGTTGACCTTTCTAGGTAAACCTCCCTTTCAGCAAGAAGATTTTTTTCTCTGCTTTTATTCTTTATCTTACTTGATAGAAGCCATGGTTTATAATTGTTAGTCACATCTTCCTACCCAAAGCCTACTCCTCCCCCCCCCCACCTCCCCCGTCCACATACACATACTGTCCAGTTTTAGAAGAAGATTTTCCCCATTTTCTGTCTATGACAAATTTTGACTCCGCTTACTTAACCTTCCCCCAGCTCACATTTTGTAAATTCCTTGACAGCAGAGGACATTGAACCATGCAAATATGTGTGTGTGTGAGCGAGTGTGTGCAAATGATGCTCTACAAATAGGGTAATCATATAACTCCATGTCAAGGGGAACAGGATGAACTAGTCCTGGTTTTGCTTTATTGCAATCATAGAGATATAGTCCTGTTTTGTTTTTATAATTTTGTGCATGCAATAGGATAAACCCAGGGCTGACTCATCCTGTCCACTTGACAGGAAGTTACATAATTAACCACAGTCTGTATAGCTAATATTATAATTGGCCAGATCCATGTGAGCCACTTGTCTTAGCACTGCAAGGATACCTTGGCTGTGGTTAACTGAGAAATGCTCTTAACTGATACATTGCTTCCTAATTCCTAGCACCACCTCTATTACTACAAATGAAAAATACAGGTCAGCCCAGTGGCAGTGTGGGTCCTGAATTGATATCCAGATCAGGCCTTCTGTACCCTGGACTGGCTGAAGATGCTGCTGAGGCCTCTTGCCGGGAGAATGGAGTTGGTCATCAACAAGGGCAACACCCGGTGGCCAGATTTAGAGCCCATGACAAAGGGTTTCAGAAGGAGCTTTGGTGCATGGCTCCTGGCATCAGGACCGTTGCTGCAATGACCAGACGGGGAACAGAGGGAGGGTTTATTTAATAAAAAGAAAACAATTCTATCAAGCCTTTTTGAAACTTACCAGAAAATGCAGTCAGCTACATTTTATGGTCTGCAAACAAATTAGCTCTCTAATGAACATGCGCAAATTAGTTTAAGCACAAATGAACTTATCGATCTAGAGGCGCAGCGACCCTCTATGTTACTCAAGGAAAAATGAGCAAGCATGTTCTGTTGTCGTTTATCTTCATAAAGATACATGTGAGGAAAAGCAGACCAGTCAATGGTATTCTGTACAGCCCTTTATCTTCCATAAGAAATAGCTGCAGCAATGGATGATTATTATTGATTCCTGCAAATCATTTTTAAAGAAAGTTAGTGGTGCTGTCAAAGCCCCACCCACTCACCTTTTAAGGGCTAGTGAGACTCCAAAAGAGAAGTGATTTAGGGATGGCCATTCCCCCACCCCACCAATGGGGTTGATATATTACAGTACGTTATTTATCACCAGTTATCTGATTTGAGTCTAGAACTGCTTTTCAATTACTATCATGTGGATTTTTGTTTTATTGCATTAGTAGCCCTGCCCAAAAGTGTGGTACCGTATAATGATAGATTCTCTCTCAGCGAATAGACTTCTGATGGGAGCTGCCCCTAAAATGAGTATTCTACCAGGGTTGCAGTAAGAGAAATGCCTACAAAAAGCCAACCACAGACAGGTATGAATATAGATACTTAGTCAAATTGTTTCTGAGTGATACTCTGCCACAGGATAATAAGATATGAACAATGTGTAACCTTAAATCTACTGATACTAAGGCCTTGGTGCACCTTTACGTTATTAGTGAGCTCACCTTAACCCTCAATGTTATATACTTACACTAACCACCGGGCCCAGTGATATACATGCATAAACACCTCCCAAGGCAATTGCTGTACTACATATATATTATATAATCCCTTAACCCTTGGGGATTAGAAGTAGTACGATCTGCCCTCAGTCATCCTGAGAGCAACAGGCAATAATGAAGCATGCGAACAGTTCAACTGAGATGTGCAAAAAAATGCCCCCTTCCACTCCTAGGGTGCAATGATGAGATCAAAGGGTTAAAATTAGAAACAATAAAAAACATGGGTTTAACTGTAATCCACAGGATTAACGTTTGGTGCAGATGAATAATTTAAGTTTTGAGGTAGTGAGGTTTCTTACTGGAGTATAGTCTGATAGCAAGGGCCAGGTACCAGACCTCTTCCCCTGCAGATGTTTGGAATGATTAGTCACGCTCCTAAACAACCCCTCCGAGTAGTGGTTTTGCCTCCAGTCTGTGAGACCTTTATCCTCTGCATATAGGCTGCAGCAGACAGCAGCCCAGTTGCAGATCAAAGGAGCCTGGCAGCAGCAGTAGCTCACACCAACAACAACAATAATAAGCTCAGCAGAGAATTGGCATCGTAGCTCTTTTGAACTATAGCTAGTCTCTTCTCAAGCCATTCACTACCTCCCACTGCTCAGCCTAGCAAGAAGAGACAGTAGGCCTAATTGGGCCGAGTCACAGGCAGCACTTCCGCTCTTCTATATTCTCTCTCTCCAACTGCACTCCAAAAGCCCGGACAGATTTGAAATCCTTTCTTCTCCAGCTTTCTGATTGGCTTTCACAGTCATGTAATCAGGGGCATCATGCAGTCCTATGAGGACATGACAGGCTGAGGCAGTCATGTCGAGAAGGTCTGCAGTTGCCTTAGAAGCAACAAGTCAACAATGTCCCAGCTGCAGTTTTGTGTCAGGCATGACTGCATAAAAAGCAAGATAAAGGGCACACTTCCTGAACCACCATTGATGATTTGCTCAAGATGAAAGCATGTCAGTGGAGAGAGAGAGAGAGAGACTCTGTAAAACTCATATTAGTCAACTACTTATACCACTGTAGGAGGATCAACTAGTAACTCAAGGTGAGGTTTTGGGTGGTGGTCTAGGGTTTGGAGGCCAGTTTTACATGCACAGTCGAAGGTATAAACAGCACAGTACACATCAGTGAACATTTGATGTGATTTGGAATGAGGAAAGGTACACAAAGATGAGGTTTCTAAAATGTACTCTCGCCCTAGCTTGATGCACTCTCTACCTAGGTGCTATGAATTTGCGATACATATTGCAAATCCCAGTTCGGGCATATTGCACAGCTTAGCGCTAGGAAAAAAGGTGTAGTCATTTCCAGCGTTAAAACATGTGATAACATGCGTTTCACTATCACACACACAACGTTAGAACACCCCTCATTTTCATAAACCCCGCCCAAACTTCTCCCCTTTGACTACATTTTCAAAATTTGCAAATGCATCTCGCGATGCGAAAAATAATGCATGTGTTAGGGTGTTATCGCGGGCGTCAGAGCCCTAACACCTGCGAGAATGCCCTAACGCATTTTGATGAATGACCCGTTAAGAGTCTTGCCACCCATTCATTTCCAAACGCTGTTCTAAGATGACATTCTCTGCCATGTCTTCGTGCAATCACTGGTCACTGAAATGTGTTTGAGGGTGAGGGGGGCTACATGAGACTCAGGATCAAATGTTGACTTACCTGAAGCAAAGGATAACAGAGTGAGATATGGCAGAGTGCTTTGCCATTGCTTCTTTAGTGGAAGAGTTGTTTAACCCTGCACTAAGTGGCATATTTTGATTGGGCAATACTGCATACACTGTCATACTTTTCTGCTTAGCCGCTATATCAAAAAGTGACGGGTACAAATACTTTGACGGGGAGGGGGGCAGAGGTGGAAAAGGAATTGAATTCAGACGACTATCAACATGGGCTCTGACTTTTATGGTCTAAGGTACTGATGCGCAGACATAAGGGAAAAAGCAAAGGACTGATTCTAAGGCCAAGCCCATAAGCAAAGCACATCAGGTGGCACTGTCTGGACCATTTGGTCCTTTTCTGCCATCATTACTATGTCAATACTATGTCACTGCATCAAAGACTGGAAAGCAAGTTTTAGAGCACGGGGGCCATGACAGGAGGCTAGAGAGAGTTGAACTCGGCAGAGCATGCAGAAGAAGTTCCTCAGAGAGTTGGGGGATGCATGGAACAGACCTCCCAGTGTTCTTCATGGGGCAGGAATTCAAGATCTGTGCACATAACAAGCGTAGAGAATCCTCATTCATGGAAAAGGAGGCTATGGCATTTAATGTGCACTAAAATGACAAAAGCAAAACTAAATTTTGTTGGTTATTTCTGTATTATTTTGGATTGGAAATGGAACAAATCTGTTAGGGAAAAATCTTCAGAGAGATAGCCGTATTAGTCTGGTGTAGCAAAAAAAGACAGGAGTGGAGTGGCACCTTATAGACTGACTAATTTATTAAAGCATGTGCTTTCAAGGACGAAGTCCCCTGCATCTAATAAAGTGGACTCTGTCCTTGAAAGCTCGTGCTTTAATAGATTAGTCTATAAGGTGCCACTTGACTCCTGTCTTTTTTTGCTAAATCTTGTTAGTATTTCCCTGTTATTTTAAAATGACAGCATATCCCTATAAACAGGCAAAACAGATGAGCCAAGCAAACTAAACGTGCCATCAGATTTCTCTGCTTCTATTTAAGAGGAGCAGAAAAGATGCTTATTTCTTACGGTATGGTCCCTTATTTTCTTCCTTACCTTAGCAACTTAAAATGTATGCTATGCAACAGCAGCATGAAAAGCAGATACAATGAACGTAAGAGCAGTAGGGCAGAACTTCTGATTTCATTAAGTAAATATGTGTTCATTTACTGTACATACAGAACAGCTGTAAAATTCTTTTCCAAACTAGTGGTTTAAATTTTCATCACTGCATATTGAGAATTAATGTTAGGGATGCTGGTTATTGTTCCCCCAAGTACTTGCTTCTGCACAGATTCATGCATATTTAATATTTTTAGAATATGTAAAAATGGTGCACATAATTATACATTAGTGAGGGGGGAGTATACATCCCTCCCCCCCCCCAAAGGGAAGTAGGGAAAAGCATCCTAGAGGAAGACAGATCACCCAGCTGTGAAGGGAGTGCAGAGCAGAAGCTCTGGGAAAAAAGTATGCAAAAGAGCAGACTAGAAACCCTCATGTCTACGAGGCTGGAAGGGTTCCTAGGGTGAGGGTTTCCTAAGCCACTCCCACCACAGGGACGGTGAAAGACTGATGGGAATTTGGGAGCAGAGCTGTCGGGAATAAAGAAGTGGCTTGCTGTGCTAGCAGCTGACAACTGACGCAAGCCTGAGAGCTGAGGAGACCTCAATATGATAGAACAGAGAGGCTGGAGACATAGGAAGAGGCTGAGGATTTTGGAAAGGACAGTGCTGTGACCAGGCAGTACTCTTGGGCAAAGGCTTGTTTCTTTGGATCTAGAAACATTTCTGTGTGGAAAGGTAGTCCAAGATGCAGATGGATCTTTTGGTGTCATGCTGGTTACCCTCAAACTGAGCTCCTTTTAAAAGAGAGAGAGAAGGCTAACTTTGAGCTACAGGGGATCAAATCCAAGACCCCAAATCAGCAGAGGTGTGGACTATTGCCACAGAGTATCAGGATGGGTACAAGGTCTGATGTGGCAGACAGGAATATGAAGACGGTGACTACATTACAGTTGGACAGAATATATTTTTTAAACGGCCTAGTTGTCTTGTGCGCAGTGGACCCAACTGTAGTTGCTATTGTATCTCTTCTGTCAGAGGGTCATTCCGATCAGGGTGAGAGTGCTTTATCAAAGTGGTCATTCAGATGGTGCAATGGACCTACGGTTGAGCCTATGGTCAACCGCAGGTCCATTGCTCTCAGCTGTTGTAGGATTTGTGGACCCTTGGGCCGGTCGGAACCAGAGGAGAAGTTGCTGTAGGTGGTGGCAGCAGTGGCCCCGACCGGGAGGCGGCAAAGACGGGCTCGGAACTGGCCGAAGGATGAACTCTGGAAGCCCTATGCGACCAAGGGCTTTGGCGAGGAGAGTGGAGACGACGGAGCTGGACCAATGGTGGGAAGATCTTCGCCCTGGAAGTTGATCCTCCCCCGAGAGGAGCTCGTAGGAGTTCGGCCGCTGGGACTTAGGAGATTCATCCTGGAAGCCGGAGTCCCCCCAGGAGGAGCCTGTAGGAACCCGGCCGCTGGGACTTAGGAGGGCCCGCGGGGGCCGAGTCGGACGAATTCCAAGGTTGATTGCCGGAGGGTCGTTGCTCGCCAGTCCAGAGTCAGGAACCAATGGGTCGCCGTAAGCCAGTCCGAGGTCAGGAGCCGAAGAGTCAACGTAAGCCGGTCCGGGGTCAGAAGCCAGAGAGTCGTCGTAAGCCAGTCCAAGGTCAAGAGCCAAGAAACACCGTCAGCCAAACTGGGATCAGGAACCAGGCGGAGCAGGAGAACTCAGGATGCTGCAACTTGAGACAGGAGAACCTGGGAACCTCGTTGCAAGGCACTGGAGAGAAGCAACTGCAGGGCTTAAGTAGCCCTGCAGCGTCTGACATCACCGGAGGCTCTCATTCGAATTTCCCGCGCTGGCCCCTTTAAATTATAGGCAGAGACGCGCGCGTCTAGGGGGCGGGGCCAGACGCCGAAGGACGCCGGCTGCTCCGGCGAGGCAGACACGAGGCAGCAGAGGGCCCTGCAGGCCCGGGAGAGGCTGCCCGACATCAGGGCTGCGGCAGCGGGGGTCCCCGGAGGCCTGGGGGACACGGGCTAACGCCGGAGCCGCGGTCAGGTAAGCGGCGATCCCGGGGCTGACCCGGGATCGCAACAGCTGTGGCTCCAAAACGGGAAGGTATTTACAAATTGCTTCTCCCAGGAGCAATGTGTAGCACAATTATTGGTTCATGTGCGGAGCAAATCATTTTGAGATCATGGGTTTCAGATGAATTGTCTTCAAACAATTTCTCATGGATAAATTTAGGGATTGTACAACTTGCTGCTGCCCCTAGATTTCCAGAAGAGACTGATACTCCCGCTGCTGCCCCTAGATTTCCAGAGCTTTCCTATCCAATAAAGACTTCTTTCTAGTCTAACTTTAATTTTGAGCACTTTAGGATTCTGGTTTCACAATTCAATAGACAAATCATGGTTCATCAATCCTCCCAGCTTCAGATATGTTACTCAGAGTAAAGCTCTCGGATTTAAAAGCATGTTCCTTCTCCACTGCTTTTCCAAGGAAATGATCTTCTTCCTCATTCCCCACCAAATGTTTCCATCCCTCCCCCTCCTCCCCTTCAAATGGCATAACTCACTGGATTCTGCATCCCGAGACTACACTGTGGACATTTCTTTCCATTCATGTTCACAGTTCCACTTTTACTGAAGTTGTGAAGATAAATATGTTTCTCCAAGGACAAGCAGGATGATAATCCTCACAAATGGGTGAGCATGTGCAGCTGCAGTCATCACTAGGATTGCCAACTTTTCCACAGACCACGACTGGACACTTGAGTACTCTGGGGGAGAGGAATCACAAAGAAGTGTGTTTGTTCCCCCCTCATTTGCATTAATTTGCATACATTTCAGATCATCTGCCTTGCTCTCATAACATGCATTGTTTGTGGGCTTGGCCCTCAGAAAGCCATGAATAAATTAAATTACTATTACAAATGGGTAAACTTCCCAGTCAAAAACAGGATGAACTGCCAGCACTCAAACAGTAACAAACTTACTCATAAAAAGGCAACACTGCAAATATTACACAAGACCCTAAAACACCAATACACTTCCTATTATGGAAAGAGAACAAAGCAAGCTGCAATAGATTCCTACACAGAAGCCACATGCTAGCTACCTCGCCTTGGTCACACAGGCAGAGTCAGAAACTTGCCAAAAACAGAATAAAGAGGCCATAGTATAAGTAAAAACATATGACAAGAACTGAACTGGAAACGCAACTCTACATGCAGTGCAATAATGGAAAAACAGAAACATCACAATTTCTCATAAAATAACTGATAAATCAAGAAATATAAAACATCAGTTGTAATAGTAAACCCATATTAATAAACAGAGTAAATAATTCAAAACATCTGATGAACAGAACCTCTAATATTTAAAAGCTCATTTAAACTTAAAAACTTTATAAAATTTCCCAACCACCAATAATATATTTAAAAACAGAAAACTAATCAAATAACACCCAATAGTTAAGGATTTAAAAACCTCCAACTCTCTATTCCTGGGAACTTTTGATTTTCAATCATTCTAAGATTGTCATGGATTACTGGGGAGTGGAGGGAGGTGAAGGGCATGCACAAACTTTCTTCTCTCATATACACACACGTTTCTTCTCTCATTCACACAGTCCCTCTCTCTCAGTGGATGCACTGACACACAGGCTTGCTCTATCACAGTTGGTCACCCTAGCCCTTTACAGACTCCCTCTGTCCTTCTTTCAAACACACACTCTTACACAGGCTCCCTCTCTCTCCTGCACACACACATGCACCCTCAGATAGGCTCCATCTTTTTCTGGCAAACACAGACTAAGGCTCCTTCTCTCTTTTGCACTCTCATACACCCCTGCACATAGGCTCCTTCTCTCACTCATACACTTTCCTTCACATGGGTTCCCTCACACACAAACACACACCCTCACAAAATCCCTCGCTCACACACCCTCACGCAAGGCAAAAAGGCCCTAAATTTAAAATCTTTTCTATACCGTCGTTTAGTACAGCACCATCACAACGGTTTACAATGAGGCACGTAAAACTATTTGGTGAAATACTTATTAACAATGTGCCAGAACATTTATCGGTAAGTTTTCATAATATAAGGTATATGTTGTGTGATCTGGATAATAGAAAAAAGTCATACAATTATTGCACTTTGTACTACAGTTCACTTAACTTATTCTATTATAATGTTTAGTAAAAATGATAATGTATAGGTATAGGTGGGTATTTGGTGACTTTAGCTTGTTCATTTAAACTTCAGAATCTCCATTCTCATTATAAAATGCTTTCTTGAAAAGCCATGTTTTCAAACTTTTTTTAAAGAGTTTTAGATCTCTCTGTAATCTTGTTTCCAGTGGCAATGAATTCCATAGTGCTGGTCCGGCTAATGATAGGGCTCGTTCTCTGACTTGGGTCAGTTTTGCTGTCTTGATTGATGGGATGGTAGTAGAGCTTTATTAGCTGATCTGAGATTTCTTTGTGGGACGTGTAGGCGTAGTGCTGTGTTTAACCAGTCTGCTTTTTCTTCGTTTATCAGTTTGTGAATTGTGCAGTGTTTTATAGTGCACTCTTTGTTCTATTGGCAACCAGTGCAATTCGGCAAGTGTTTGGGTGATATGGTCTTTTTGCTTTTTCCAGTAAGTATTCTGGCAGCAGAGTTTTGTAAGATTTGTAGAGGTCTTATTGTTACATACGGTAGTCCCAGAAATAGTGTGTTACAGTAGTCAGTGCTGAGAATATAAGTGCTTGTAGAACTGTTCGGAAGTGTGCTTGGGTTAGTAGGGGTTTAAGCCTCCTAAGGATCATAAGTTTGGCGTAGCCTTCCTAACTTTTTGTGATATGTGTTGCTTAAGGCTGAGTTCAGTGTCTATAATTACTCCTAGGTTGCGAGCTTTTCTGAGTTCTACTTCCTGATTGTTTTTAAGTTTGATGGGGTTTTGAATTGTCTCAGAGTTTTTCGTTCTAGGTGAATAAATTCAGTTTTTTCAATGTTAATTACTAGTTCCATTTGGTTTAGTAATTGCTTAATTATATCTAGGTACATCATTGCTAGGTTTAATGTCTTATCAATTGTTTCTTCTAGGGTAATATTAGTTGAATGTCGTCAGCGTATATGTAGTGTAGATGCCTATTCCAGCTAGGAGGTGGCATAGGGCAGCATGTAGATGTTAAATAGTGTCGCCGAAAGTGTGGATCCCTGGGTACTCCTGTTTTTAGCTCAATTCTGTCTGATATTTTGTTTTTAATCTGTACTTGGAAAATCTATTGTTTAGGTATGAACTGAACCATTTTCTGTAGACCTATTTCTTCTAATCGTTTTAGCAGTATGTTATGGTTTACTGTGTCAAATGCTGCCGATAGATCTAATAGTATCATGATGTAGTGTTTCCCGTTATCAAATCCTCGTAGAACATTATCAGTTAGGGAGGTTAGCAATGTTTCGGTACTATAGTGTTTTCTAAAGCCATTGTCACTATGCCTGTCATTGTGTCATGCACACACACTCACATGCCGCATCGAGGTCATTAGCTGCTTACTGCTCCTCGGCTGCAGCCCACTGGCGCCTTCCTCGTATTCAGCCGTGAGCAGGATGGGCTCCACTCATGGCCCACCAGGGCCTCCTTCCACTTCACGGCATTCTGCTCGCAGAGCAACCAGGTCCTCCTCCGGTTTGTAACCGGACACTGTACAGCAGGCTGCAAAACCAGGCAGTTGGTCACCCTAGTCATCACCCTGCCCCCTAGGCAGAGTCCCTCAGTCTCTTTTTTTCCGCGGAGCCATGTGGTCGCAGGAGCCGTGTTTGTCACAGTATTCAGCTTTGCTCTCTCCTCACAGTTTTTGTAAGTGAATTTTTTCTAGAGCTGCAGCTATTTTTCTTCTCCTTACCTTTTGGTAGTTTTATTTTCCTTTTTCTTTTCCATTTTCCCTCTTCTTTCCACTGTCTGCCGGCTGCAAGACAGGCCTTAGTCGCTATGCAGCCTGGCAGAGTCTAATACTATCCCTTATTAAATAAATACTGCACCTGCAGTTTGATATCTGTGTCCTCTCCTTGCTCTGTCTGTCTTCTGTACCTTTGTCAGGTGCTTGCAGGACTGACAGAATGCAGACTGTGGGTGATCTATGTAGTCCACTGAGCCTGGGGACTTGCCTGGGTTCTACCCGGGCAGGAGTTCCATATCATTTCACCGAACGATCGGCATCAATGGAAGTTCAGACAGGGAAGAGATCGAGGATCACACTGTTCCTGGGGGGGGGGGGGGGAAGCTCATCTTCCCCACATTCAAAGGAACTAGCCTCCACGGGCAGGAGCCCTGGATGATGTAGCCTCCCCTCCTGCTTGCTTGTGAGCAAGGGTGGGCAGGAACCCGGGCAAACAGCTTGCTGCTGCGCCTTCAGTGCCATGCCCAGTAATGGTTGCCCACACACCTCTGTGACCAGTGCACCAATGATCTGACATGTCATTGTCAGGACCACGTCAGGGACCAGGACTGCCATTGAGCGCCATGGTCACCCTTGACGCTCTCAAGTAGCCCTCAATGCCATCGAGATGCATGACCACCCTCTATGTTGTAAGGGCCTTCTGTGCCGTAGAAATCTGTGGATTCAATGCACCAGAATCATCAAGCACCTTGGGCCTTGATGTGGCAGAATAGTGGCACCGACATCTAGTGTCAGGAACCAGGACTAACATCGAGCGCCATGGTCCCCCTTGACATCATTGGAGCTGCACTCGATGCCATTGATGTCATTGATGCCCTCGGGGTCATTGAGGCCATCAATGCCATAGATGCCCTCGATCCCATCGATGTGTGTAGCCTTGATACCATTGCTGCCTGGCCTTGATGCCATCACGGTGCAGAGCTGCCTCAATACCACTGATACTATTAAGATTAGGGAAGTGAATCGTGTGCCCAATCGTTTTAACGATCAGGTTCAGCTGGGGGGGGGGGGAAATCTGATCGTTAGAGATGTGAATTGGGATCGGTTCCGATTGGCTTCCCGCGACCCCCCCTGGACCACCAGGTAATTTTAAAAGGTTTGGGGGGGGGGTCGGGAGGGTGGGGGAGGCTAAGGGGGTCGGTTTAAAGGGTCGGGTGTTTTTTTTTTTTTTATCAGGCCATCGGCGCCATTTATATTAGTGGCAGCCAAAATGGCGCTGATGGCCCGAGAGCGGGAGATTGCGCCGGGACCCCCTCCACTGGACCACCAGGTAATTTAACATTTTGGGGGGTTCGGGAGGGTGGAGGAGGGTAAGGGATTGGTTTTAAAGGGTCGGGTGGGTTTTTTTTTATCGGGCCATCGGCGCCATTTATATTAGTGGCAGCCAAAATGGCGCCGATGGCCCGAGAGCGGGAGATCGCGCCGGCACCCCCCCCCCCCCCCCCACTGGACCACCAGGTAATTTAACATTTTGGGGGGGTTCGGGAGGGTAAGGGATTGGTTTTAAAGGGTCGGGGTGGGTTTAGGGGTTGTTTTGGTGTGCCGGTTTTCCCGCCCTCCCCCCCAAATAATTCCCGTGCCCGATTTAACGATCTTCGGTGAGCATGAGATTGCTATGGGCCCTACGGGCACTGTAACCATGGTGAGCAGCAGTGGATGTAGTCAGATGCCACAGAACTCAACTGCAGAGCACTAGGGGCACTGTCGGTCACCATGGACTTCATTGCTGACGTTTCATGAGGGAAACAGCGGTGAGCCATTCCTGTCACAATTTCAAGGGCTGTGTCCAGCCTCTTGGAGTGTTACCAACTACTGGGGGTACCATCGGGGCTACGCATAGAACGCCACCTACCACTATGCCATAATCAGATCCCAATGGTACTGGGGAGCCATTGGCATACTGTTCCTATCCACTCCATTAGTGTGACAGTGGAGCACAGGCAAGGCATTTACTCCAAGCGCCTTGGCGCTGGCAGGTGGCATTCTCCATCTGTGTAGTACAGCCAGGGTTCTTCCACTGTCACATCAAGGTATTAGCCTCCTCATCTGTTCTGTAATGGCACGAAAGGTGCCAATCCACACTATATGATTGCTTTTTGGAGCGCACTGCCACCAACTCTAACAGGAGGTGCTCGGTCCTTCTGTGCCGTGGGATTTTACCCACAAGCACAGTGAGTGGGTTTGTAGATGTGCCACCATCTGTAGGATGGGATAACACTGTATGAGTATTAGTCAGTGCTCTAGTACAGCAGAGGGCACTATTTTACAGTTGCCCTCTACTGTATGGGTGTGTGTGTTTGTGTTTCCCTCATGGTGAGCACAACAGGACTGACCTAAGACTGAGTCACTGGTCGAACTCCTATGGAGTGGATACCAGGAGGGTAGTGTCAGGAGTCTTTCCTTCCTCAGAAGAGGAATATGTCTTTCAATCCTTCCCAAGTTAGAAATCCCCTTTGTGGGGAAGCCTCTGGGGCTCCTTCCCTTGCAGCTTTATTGTCGAACTGGAGGCTCGATTCTTTTGAATCTGTGCATCTTCTCGTAGGCCAGTACTGGATGACAGCAGCGGAGTCATTGGACCATTTCTGCTGAGGTCTCTCTATTGTTTACCGTGGTGGCCTACCCCATCTGAGGGTGACTGAATGTGGCAGACTGGTCGCTTCTGAACCTCAGCATCAATGACTGTAACTCAACTCTCACCTGGAAAGTTAAAAGGTTTTTCAGGATTGTAAGGCCCCAATTCACATTGCTTTCCTGTCCTTTCAGGAAGGGGAGATACGACTGGGTTTCCCAGGCAACCCTTATGGGTCCCCTTCTGGATGCCTTGTTGTCCATCCCTACAAGGGGTGTCCCACGTTTTCTGCTTCCCAGAGAAAGGATGTCACTGCTTCTGGCTGGCAGTTGCTCTTAGTTCCTCGCAGGATCTGAAAGCCAGTCGGGCAGTATTGCTCTCCTTAGGTCGTCCTAAGGTACAGCAGGTCTACTTCATGAGGGAGCCATTCCATATTCGGTCACACCATCATGCTAGGAGTCTCCACTTCAGGGTAGCTCCCCGGTGAAGATTAGGGGTTTCTCCAAGCCAAGAGTCACCTTCGATACCTGCTGAGCTCAATGGGTGTTTTTATGTAGAGGACTACTTTTGACAGTCATTCTCACCTACAGGACCCTACCTCAATTAGAAGGGTTCTAGTCCATCTAATTGGCAAATATGCCTTTCAACCTATTGCCATATCCATGACTGAGGGAGTTGGGAGATGAGGGACCCCGCAACAGAAGTGTTACTCTTTGGTTGCAGTGGCTTGCAAGCTATACATCCCCATTTTAGGGATAACCTTGCCTGCAGACAGGGGAGTCCTTGTTCATGCAACAGTTGTTCTATTTACTGGATCACGTGCTTCCTTGGAGGAAGTATATATAATCATGGCAGAGGTATTAAAACCTATGCCAGGTTCATGGGCAGTCAATTCTGAGATCACACTGACCCTGCCCTGGTACTCTTAGGGTTTCCAGACCAGTGAAGAAATCCTGTTCAACAGGGGTTTGCGGCATCGCGGCTTCGTCTTTTGGTGGAGTGTTTCTGGATTTCTTCCCTGGGAGATTTGCCCTCAGTTTCAGCTGTTGCAAACAATCTGAGGGCTCTATTTCAGTGGTTAACTCCCTACTGGAATCAGCAGTGAGTTACTCGCTTGGAGTTGAGATATACAACCTAGCAACTTGTTCTTACCTCTGCAGTCCAGCGATCTACCTCCTTCTGTTCTTCACTCCTTCTAACTTCCAGTTGGAATGTCGAGGGGAGGAGGAAAAAAGCTAGGGCAATCGTGGTATATCTTAGTGTATGCCTGCATGGAAAGATACACCACTTTTTCTCTATATTTTCGCCATGTTCTGGCCAGTACTGGCTTTAGCTCTTCTCACTTCATTAGGTTGTCCAAAGTGCCTTCCTGTAGACAGGATGGATAGCCCTGCCCTTGACAGGTGCAATGAGGGTGAGCTTCAGGCCTAACATATCTCCCTGCTCAGGGGTTTGGGCTAGCGATCCCATTCAGGGATTGCCTTTTCTCCCCTGAAACTCTTGATGCTATCCTGCATGATCAGCTATGTCAGGTGCTTTGGCATGTAGGGTCTGTCACAGACCCTGCCATTGTTGCTGATTATTCTTCCAAGTGTTGCTTGGGTTTTTCTGCCCATTGTACCTATCAGCCAAACATGGGGCAAATTTCTGCAGAAGGATTCAGTCTTTCAGCTGCCAGTGAACTGCAATTTCTTTCTGGGGAACTCTAGAGCCCCAGTTGGGTTTTCAATTGTCTTATAACATTGAAGAAAACTATGCATTCTTCGTCCAAGAGTCCTTCTCTTGTTTTCATCTCTAGACTTTTTCCTGTACCCAGGAGGTTCTGGACCTACTGTTATTGTCAGGGTTTACTGATCCAAAACTCTGCTTGTAATGTTTTCCGAGATGCGGAGTATGTTTCTTGCTTACACTTGCATCACTCCCCTGCCTTAGGCACCTCTGCCACGCATCGGGGTTTTGTGTCTCAGTCTGTTCTATGGTTTTCTTTTTCTAGACCCCCAACTCTTTGCCTGTGAGGCAGCCAACCCCCTTAGTGGGAGAGAGGTGATGTTTCCCACTTTGTTCTGCTCGGACAGCCTGTGGCTTGGGAATCACCCATATGTGAGGACCTCCATCCTGCTTGTCCTCGGAGAAAGCAGAGTTGCTTACCTGTAACATGTGGTCTAGAGAACAGCCTCCCCTGAGAGTTGGTTTCTTCCTGTATGAGTTATATCATGGATTGAGGGACTCTGCCTAGGGGGCAGGGTGACAACTATAGCTGCCCATGCTCAGTAGGGCATGTTTAAAAGTTCTAGAATCTTTTAGATCAAAGTTCTAGACAGGGCTCCATCTGATTATTTCACCCACGTGTGAGGTCTAACATCCTGCTGTCTTCAGAGAACATATGTTACAGGTAAGCAACTCTGCTTTGTCTCCATTAAGAATGAAGCTGCTCTAACATTTAGGCCTGGGCACTAAAGTAGTTCACTCAGAAAACTTGGCAACCACTCATTCTGCCATGAGTTCAGGAGTTCAGTTAACCACTGCTCCTCACACCAACAACCACCACTAGACATTAGTGCAAACTAATCATCTCTTCCAGGAGCATGCATTGCTCACAGCATCCTTGGCATCTACCAATAGGGCTCAATATACCCTCTTCAGGCCATGCCATGTGGCACAGGGGCCACGCCATTTTTATTTCGCATTATGGGGGAAGAGGGAGTAGGGAAAAAGTATTCTGGAGAAAGAAGGAACAAGGTATTGGGGTAAGGAAGAGGGGAGACAAGACAGGACATAGTGGGTTGGGGGAGGCTGAGAGAGAAGGGAAAGGAAAGAGACATTTTGCTAGAACTCTGCTGATTTTGCTTGAGTTTCAGTTTAAATTTTCATAAACTCCAACAAAATACAAGAGAACAAAGGAAGCGCCATGCTGGGGAAGACCAAATGTCTATTTTGCTCAGCATCCTATTTCTAACAGGGGGCCACTCTGGATCTCTAGGAAGTACCCAGCAGAGCCCATCTACATCCACTTCTTGTCACCACTCCCAAGTCTACCTGAATAATATTTGTTTGTGGAAATTGGCCAAAGGCCTTTTAAACTGATCAGTGCTCGATGCCTTGACTAAATCCTCCAGCCACAAAGGCCACAAATTAATTTTGCGTTGAATGAAAAAGTAATTTGTTTTAATTCTGCTACCAGATAGTTTCATAGAGTCCCCTAGTCTGAATACTATTTGAAAGAATAAATAACTGTTCCCTATTAAATGTTTTTTTGCCTCCGATATTAATAATATTTAGTCATTTAAAACTTTTCTTTCACCATAGAAACAAACTTTTTCTAGGCTATAAAACATGGACCTAGCCCAATTATTGCTATGGGTGTGCAGTCCCCCCAAATGTAGTTTTGTATTGTTTCAGGGAGGTGTGTGTGTGGGGGGGATTCTTTTTTTAACTTGGATTTTTTTTTCTTATATTTCTTTTATTTCCATTTTGCTTCCAATTTTGCATACTTTTTGCAAATAGCGTGCACTATTAACAAAACTATAAGAAAATAAAATGCTGTTAGTTTTTCTTTTCATTTTCAAAGGACAAGAAATGAAACAATTTCTCGTTTTCATTGGTCTTTTCCTGTCATTTGAAAAGTGACTTTCAAATAGCAAGAGAATAGATATTTTTGTGGCCCCCTTACATTTAAGATCTTTTATTGATAGCATCGCCAGTGTGGTTTTTGGGGGGAGGTGGAGGGTAGCTCTTCCTCTCCTTCCTAGCTCTCTGGACTTGGATATTGGGCAACAGGAACAGAGCAGTAGCTTGATGTTATTTGTCTGACTGTGATCTCATGGGGAGGGGTAAATAGCAGTTTACCCAGGTATATCGCTGTCTGAAAGTTGCCTTCCCATGAGCCAGCTAAAACTCACAAATTCACTGAGGAGGGGGGAGCCCTGAAGATTCTGAAAAAAGTGCACACAGACTGAAGTTTCAAATCCTATGTTCCTTATTTTTTTTTTTCCCCCACATAATTTTGCCTACACTCAAAGCAGGTGCAAATGTCTGTGCATTGGTTTTACTTTTTGAGATCTGGTGCAACATCTGGAGGTGAAAATTGCCTGTAGAATTTGTACCAAGCCGAGCAATTTGAAAATTGCACACACCCCCTCTCCCCCCATGTGATGATTTATGATCCTTGTTTGTGCTTTTTCTTTTTTATTGGCTTGGAGCCTCTACTTTGAGGGCTAAAGGTTTTTTCTGAATTTTTTAAAATTATGTTCAAAATGGATATCTGTATTCTGTTTTTGTGTAAATGTAAATATGCTACCTTCTTTTCAATTATATTTGAATTGTACTTTCTACTGTTTTTCAATCCAATTTAAAAAATACATATATTAATTATTTGCTATTTACAGCTGTTTAAATACCATCTGAAATGAGGTCCAGCTGGTTTAAAGCAGCTAATGGCTTGGATCAGTTTCCCCCTTAAGGATTAGACCTTTTAATTGCAGAGCTATTACTACTTTACATTGACAAGCCATTTATCAAGGCTTTACCTAGATTCAAAACAAGCTAAAAACTAGATATGGATGTCTTCAGGGAGTAACTGGAGTTTCACAAAGGGAAGGCCTCTGGCATTTTTCTAACAGCATGTAAAAAAAAATAAATATATATATATATATAATAGTAATAATAATATATATCTCTCCATTGAGCATTGAGGTGGCTTACAGAGATTCAAACTTTGATATGTGTGAGTGTGTATGTGTGTGTGTATACACTGGCAATTGAGTACATGCACTTAATCAAGTTGTAGGGTGCCCTGTAATATATTCAGAGACAAATAAGCAAACCAGTGACAGGAACATTTTTCTTGTCTTAATATCTGCTGCAGGAATCTTACTTGAGTGCCCTTTGCTAGGGCCTTCGGTGCAGAATTCAATCTCCAGCAAAGGAAGAGATGCACGAGTGCCTCTGGCCTGATAGGCACTGCCAAAATCACTGAATGCCTGGGAGCCTTTTTGTTTCATCTTGTTAAAACTGAATTTGATGGCTAGATTAATTGTTCACATTTTAATCTGAACCTAAAAATAATGATGTACGGTGGTAATAATAATATTTTGGGATTTTTAGCCCTCATTTCCAAATGATGCTCAAGGCAGCTTATCGAGTTATCACTTGAAACACTGCACTGGTGTTGGGTTTTGGGATATCATGAGTTTCCTCAGCAGTCTATATAAGACGTCCTGAAATAAGATGAGTATGGAAACTAAAAAAAAAACATTTAAAAAGGAACTTTTTAATGCATTAGAAAAACTAAAACAAGATATTTTTCAGACTGATGATTTTAATTTTGCAGTCTATAGCACAAACATTTAGTGCACTATGGCATTTTGCAATATGATGGTCTTTCTATGATACGCTCTGTCCTGAGCTACATATTTAATAGGAAGATTGATTCTAGTTTATAATATGTGCTTTCCACCTGTGTAGGTTTCTCTTGTGTCTGAAAAGTCCATTTACCATTATAACTACGGTAAACTTGGGGAAGCCACTGATTATCCTTGGGAGTGAGTAACCAGGAAGTCAACCTCCTCTTTGAAATTTGCTGAGTTCTTGTGACTTGGATTGGCCACTCTTGAAGACAGAATGCTGGGCTCGATGGACCCAAATGACACAACATGGCGCTTCTTATGTTTATATGGTCTACTGTATCCAGAAATTAATTAAGGAAAAGGAAGATAGAAGAGTTAACATATGCACCTCCTGATCATCCTAGATATTTCCCACCACCACATTAGAAAAAAAACGTTATCGTCAAGAAATAGTTTGGGGCTCCATAAAGATATGTGTTTTGGGAATAATTAAATAGTGACAGGGAAAGCATAGAATAAAACCGACACCTAGAGACAAAGCCTCCTGATGCATATTCCTACTTAAATCATTTTTTTCTATTAGACAAATAAGGAAATATCCAGATCTTACAGCCCTTAAAAATGCAGGTCTCTAGAACACAAAATGCAGTTTCAATGCCCAGTTTGTTTCAAGTTGCAGAGCAAATGTATCCAGCATAGCGGCCCCAGTTGTCTCCAGTGTTTGGGCGGACCACCTCGGAGACTTTTCCTGGGCTTCAAGGTGCTTATTAGCTGGCAGATGGTGCACCCTCGTTAATGGGCAGCATAGCATCACTTCAGACCATAAAGACTCCTAAGAAACATTTCCTGAGCATGTCCAAAGGTTTTAGTATTAGTAATAGCCTTAGGAAAGCTTAAAAAAAAAAAGTCTTAAGTGTCTGACCTAATTCTCTAGCGCTTCCGATTGCGGGCAAGTTGTCTTTTTGTAAGGAACTGAGATGTAGCTTGTGAGATTGCAATTTGAGTTTCCAAGTACTTGATTTTCTCAAAATGCTGAGCTTGATTAGAGAAATTAAAGATGAAAAGGTCCAGGTCATCCAGACTTTTAGAAACCCATAAAACCAGGGTCTCCATCATGATAATTTGGGGCCGCTCCACAATACTTTTCCATCCCACAGGAGCTCCTTCCCCAGCAGTGGCTACTTGGGCCCAGCTGTCATTGCAATGCAGAGGTTCTTCTTCTTCCAGCAGCCCCAGGGTTGATGAATCACCCATAGGGCTCACGGTCTGTCCCACACTCGCACCAGTTCCAAATTTGTCTTGGTGTCCCAAACTCTACTCTACAGCCAGGGGTGTCGTTAGTCCTGGCTTTCCCTTCTCAAAGTTTGAAGCATGCTCTTGCCTCTGGCCTGCCTTTCTCCTGCTTGTCTCCCTTCGTCAGTGTCCTGGCCCAGCACTGCACAATTTCAGTTGCTTCCTGCCAGGGGTGGTTCTATCATCTCTATACAGCAGCCGCCGCTTCACCCTGCCTCCAAATCAGATCGGGCAGGGTTGGACCCTGCCCCATCCACTCAGTGGCAACACCCGTCCCTAACCTCAGGCAGCAGGAGTCACGTTTATCCCATTTACATTTACATTTATTAGCATTTGTTGATTACCTAACACTAAAATAGGTCTAGGCGATGAACAGTAAAACATGCATAAAATTTGACAATATAAATAAAATTACAATAAGTTAAAGTAACATACAATAAGATGCAGTAAAACTGCTATATAAAATTACATATAGGCTAATCTAAAAAGAAAAGTCTTTAAAAGTCCTCGGAATGTTTTAACTGAGTCACACAACCAAAGTTCCATCGGGAAGAAATTCCAGAGGACTGGGCCAGCAACAGAGAAAGAACATTGTTTTATGTAAACCGGCATGATGTGATTGTATCACGAATGCCGGTATATAAAAATCTTAAATAAATAAATAAATAAATAAATAAAATATAACATTCCCGAGTAATGTGTAATCATGCCAATTTAGATGATGGAAAGTCTAACAGGCCCCTCTGAGAAGATTGTAAATTTCTAGATGGTTGGTAGATCTTCAAAATCGCGTTGGACCAAGGACAAGACTGATCATTAATCCATTTAAATCGATTTAAAAATTGTCATGCCAATTTTGTATTTAATCTTTTCACCAATAGAGAGCCAATGTAAATCCATCAAGATTGGAATAATATGATCAAATCAATATGATCATTTTAAACCTGCAATTAAACCAGCAGAAGAGTTTAAAAGCAGTTGTAACGGTTCAAGTGTTGAACATGGAAGGTCAGCATAAAGGCTATTACCATAGTCAATGACTGGGAAGATGGAGGCTTGCAGTACAGTATGAAATTCTGTAGCATGCAAAAGTTTTTTAGGCCAGTAAGGACACTTAGTCTAAAGAATTCTTGTCTAATAACCTGATTGATATGCGAATGAAAAGATATTGTGCTATCTAACAAGACTCCCAGACTTTTGATTTTATTCTTGATCTGAAAACATGTTGCAATCTCTATTGAGACTGCACTTTCAGCAAAGGTGGAATATGGACTATATATATTTAGTCCTGGGGGAACTCTGCGCAGAATTCCTCCCCTGCACATAATTGCCAAATTCTGAGCAGAAAATGGCAGAGGAGACCCCGGCATGCGCGTGAAGACGAAGGCCCCCGTGTGCCGTTCGCAGTAAAGATGAAGGCCCCCGTGTGCCATAGGACGTGCTCCGCTCACAGCGAAGATGAAGACCCTGGCGTGCTGTTTGCGGCAAAGATGAAGGCCCCCGTGTGCTGCGAATGGAGTGTGCGCCATTTGCAGCGAAGATGAAGGCCCCCTAGTGCCACAGGAGGTGCTCCGCTCGCGGCGAAGATGACGGCCCCAGTGAGAGTGAATTTGTGTTTGTGTGTGTGTGTATTTGTGTATTTGTGTGTATGTGTGTGAGAGGAGAGGGAGGGGTGTGAGAGAGGGGAGGGAAGGGGAGGGTGAGAGAGTGGGGGGACAGGGTGTGAGAGAGAGAAAGAGCAGGGGGGTGAGAGGGCAGGGGGGGATGAGCAGGAGGGTGTGAGAGAGAATGGGGGGAGGGATGCTTAAGTGTAGGTGCCAGAGAAAGGGAGCCTATATGAGGAGATTGTGAAGGAGTGTGTATGTGTGTGAGAGATTGGGAGCTTGTGTGTATGTAAGAGGGATTGTGTGTATGTGAGGGTGCTAGCCTGTGTGAAGGGATTGTGTATGTGTGAGACAGAGCCTGTGTGAAGGGGTGCGTGAGAGAGAGACATAGGTAGCCTGTGTGAGGATGTATGTGTGAGAGAGAAAGGGAGCTTGTGTGGGTGTGTATGCAAGAGAGAGGGCCCTGTATGAGGGGATGTGTGTGTGTGCGAGAGAATGAGGGAGCCTGTATGAGGGGATGTGTGTGTATGTGTACTAGAGAGAGTGAGGGACAGAGGGAGCCTGTGTGAGGGGCAGCTCTGAGAACAGGGTCAAACTCTGGGACTGGCAATAGAGTGCAAGGGGTTGAGCCTAGAGGTGGAGGGGAGAGATACTGGCAGGTGGAGGAGTTGGGGCCTGAGAGGGCAAAGTGGCCAGGGGAGTAGGGAGAGCAAGTGGAAGGGACTCTCTTACATTGAATTTCTAGGGAAATTGTGCTCAAAATATTTAAAATTCTGCATCTCTAATTAATAACTTTTTTCTGTATTAATTTAAAATGTAATTACTTACAGACTGTCATGTAAATTGTGTTACTTTGACCAATATAAAGTTTGAGAAACTTCAAGTTTTTATGCCAGAAGTTTAATTTTTTTTTGCACAGAATTCCCCAGGAGTATATATTGCAAGAAACTCTGTTTTGGACATATTAAGAGAGAGTTTCTTGTGGTTGAGCCAGGTTTTTAATAGCAGAAAAGCAAATGTTTAGATGTTCAATGGTTTCTTGCTAAAAGGATTGTACATGCAGCTTTTACCGCGAGATTGGCCCCATGGCAGCAGGAGATGATATTGGGATAAATGCGACTCCTGCTGCCACCCACCCCACAACTGGTGACCTAAGAGAGGAGGAGGGTACAGTGGCTGACAATGGACCCCATCCTACTGATGGCTGAAAAAAAGGCCTAGGCCCTATGGATGTGGGTGGGTGACTGCCTGCCTGAGTAGATGGGTGAATGCTTGTGTGTATGTTGGAGGGGGGGTGAGAGCCTGTGTGTGTAGGTAAGAGGCTGTGTGGGTGTGGGAGACCTTGTGTATGTGTGTGTGTTGGTGGGAGGGTGAGAGCCTGTGTGTGTCGGTGGGGGGAGGGGGGGAGTGAGAGGCTGTGTGTAGGTGTCTGTGTAACTGCTTGGGTGTGCGTGAGTGACTACCTGTGTATGGATGACTATCTGGGTGGGTGGGTGAGATCCTCTGTATGTGTGGGTGAGAGGATCTTTGGGGGGAGTTGAGAAGCTCTGTGTATGGGGGTGGGGTGGGTAGGAGCCAGTGTATGTGTATTTGGATGGATGTCGATGTGAGTGTGTATGTGTGGTGGGGGGGAGGGTGTGTGTGTGTGTATGACTTCATGGGTGGGTGGGTGAGATTCTGTGTATGTGTCTGTGTATGAGAGGCTCTGTGTGGGGGTGGGGGGAGAGGCTCTGAATAGGGGATGGGGGAGAGAGGCTGTTTGCATAGTGGGGAGGGGGTTGAGATTCTTTTGTATGGGTGGGTAAGAGCCTGTGTGTGAGGATGTCCATGTATGTGTGACTGTTATCATGTGGGTGTGTGTGAGATCCAGTGTGGATGGGTGGGTGAGAGCCACTGGGTGGTGTGGAGGAGAGCTTGTGTGTTGGGTGCATGTGTATGAGGGAGTGAGATTCTGTGTGTCTGTGTATGTGTGTGTGAGAGGATATTGTTGTTACAGCTCCCTCCTACCCCAATCAACAAAAATCTCAGAGTGCCAGGTATGAAAAGTGGGAGATTTTTAAAATCCTTATTATCTTTATTATTGGATATGTCTGCTGTTTTGAAATACATTTTGGGAAATTTTATAAAACATTTTTTGAGATTTTAATTGTTGGGTTTTCTACTCAGTTTTTAAATATTTATTCTTTTTATTGGTATGGTTTTACTTTTATGATTGATGTATTATATTTCATTTTTTGGTGTTGGTCTCTTATTTTGCCTTTGGTAAAGGTCTATGTTCTATATGTGTGATCAAGGTGAGGGATTTTGCTGTGTATAGTTTGTGTAGGTCTATAGCACTCCATCTTGTTCTGTTTTCAGTAGGAGGTGTATTGGTCTTCTAATGCCTGATGTAATATTTGCAGTGCTGCTCTTTCCTGAGAAGGGTTGTTGCTGTTTGAGTTCTGGGATTTAGTGTTCTTTTGATATGGCAGATTTGTCTTTTGGGGTAAACTGTATGCTTGACAGACTGTGATAGCTTTATTGGTAATGTAAGTATTATCCAAAACTACTGTACATGAGTTATTGAGACAGTTTAGGATCCATCTTTAGATGTGAATGTCTCTGATCTGACATCTGATGAAGGGAAGGGAGTTTTATGTAGGTTTTGTACAATATTTTTAGGTACATGTATTTTTTTTATTTTACAGGTAGTTTAGGCAGCCCGGCTTGTTGTTTTCTAAATAGGAAGAATGTTGGAGTTTTAAAGCATGATTAATATTTGCAGTGTTGCCTTTTTGTAGGTCGGGTTGTACTTTGAGTGCTGGCAGTTAGTGCTGTTTTTGGTATGGGGTGTTTACTCTATTGTAATTGCTTATTCACGGCTTTCTGAGGGCCAAGACCACACCCATTACATCTTACAACAGGCCTAATGCCATATGGGTTCCATGTGTCTTTTGCCTCTAGGGAACAGTGGGTTTAGGGAACGAGACTGTTGTAGACCAGGGAGGGCAGGCGGGTGGGTAGGACATGTAGGAGGGGGAGAAGGGACTGAGGGAGCGATACTGAATCCCCTACTAAAATTGTCACTGCATGCTGAGAATGAAAGCGGTGGTGGTGTTTGTAGCCTGCCTGCGGAGTTCCCACCCCCTACAGGCAGAAGAGGAGGTGGTGGTGTTTATGGCCTGCCCACGGGGTCCCATTCCCCCCCCCAGTGGGCAGGAAGAAGCAGTGAGGCCAGGCATTAAAAGAGGAAGGTGAATCAGAGATAACGTTTTCCTCTTCCATCAGCCCAACCCTCTTCTCTTCCTAGAGGGAAGGGGTGGCTGAGCTGACTGAAGGGGAAGTTCTCACTCAGCCTCCTCTTCACTCCCCTTCATGTAGCTCTGCTTCCCTTCTCTTCTCACTAAAAAGGAAGGGAGTGAATGAGTGAGCAGGAGGAGAAGGGAGTGGAGTTGGGAGAGAGAGGGGAAGGAGAAGAGGAAGGGATGAGATGTGAGGAGAGAGAAGAGGAAGGCTGAAGGTGTGGGGGAGATAGAAGGAAGAAAGGAAGTGTGGGAAAGGGAAAGGGAGGGAAGAGGGAGGCGTAGGGGAAGGGAGGAAGTGTGAGGGAAGGGAGAGAAAGGGAGGAGGTTGGGGGATATGAAGGGAAAGGGAGGAAGTGTGGGGGACAAAGGGGGAAGAGAAGGAAGTGTGAGGAGAGGGAAGGACAGGGAAGGGGTTGAGTGAGCCAGCTGTTTTGAAATATTTTTTTAGCATGTTTTTACTATTATGATTGATATTTTATATTTCTTGATTGTATTATTTATTTTATGAGGAATGGTGATGTTTCCATTTTTCCACTCTTGCACTGCATACAGAGCTGGCTTCTTGCAGTTTCCAGTTCAGTTTTTGCACATTTCTATTTGTATTTTATGGTCTCTTTATTCTGTATTTGATGAGGGTCTGTCCGTGTTCTGCATGTGTGACTGAAGTAAGGTATTCCGCTAGCATGTAGTTTCTGTGCAGGGTCTATAGCAGCCTGGCTTGTTCTGTTTTCCTAATATTGGTGTATGAATGTTTAGGGCCTGGTGTAATATTTATAGTATTGCTTTTTAATAGGCAGGGTTGTGACTGTTTTGAATGCTGGCAGTTGAAACTCTTTTGGTAAGGGAGGTTTATTATATTGTAACTTGAACTTCAGTTTGCTTGTGGCTTTCTGAGGGCCAAGCTTGCATCTAACTCACCTAACAATAGGCCTAATACTATATGGGTTCCAAGAGTCGTTTTTTGCAGGGCTTTCTGGTTGGTACCACAACAGTGCATGTAAACATAAAGGTACATTTTTAAACCCCCACGCAGGCGTCCATGTGCGCATGGTTCCCGACGTGCGCACATGGACGCGCCGATTTTATAACAAACGTGCATCGACACGCGCATTTTATAAAATCCGATAACCCGCTCGCACATGCACACCCGATTTTTATAAGGGGGGTTAATTTTCTACGAAGAGTGCCGCGATACGATAGGGCCTTTCTCTATTTCCCTCCCAGTCCACTCCAGTAAAGGAGCGGACTGGGAAGGAACTTTCTAAACCCCCTATCTACCCTGTCTCCCTTTTCCCCTCTCCGCCCCGACCCCTACAACCCCTGCATCTAACTTTCTTTTTTTGGTTTCCTTACTTACCTGCTCTCTGGAGCAGCAGTAACTTGCGCAGGCCGGCAGACTGCTAGCGCGCACCTCACTGGGACAGTGCCTAATAGTGCCGTCCCGGCCTGCCCAGACCCGACCCCCAGCCCTCCCTTTTTGCTTAGCCGGTATTTCCGCACATACCGGGAGATCCGTGTGTGGCCAGGGGCCTTTGAAAAGGTCACGTCCGTTTCTCCCGGTTTTAACGCGCGCCAGCCATTTAAAATTAAGCCGTTGATGTATATGTTATAAGTGATGTTTTTACCTCAGAGATTGTACTTTGTCCTGTTTCATGTAAAATCTGCTATTATGAATGCATAATTTTAATTGTGCATGGGCCGAGGGCTGGGGTTCTGCGCAAGGCTGTGAGCTTCACTTAGGGCACCTAATACCCTTGCACCTGCCCTGAGAGTCACACATAACAGCCACCTCCTTCAGGGATCTCCAGCCCTCCCTAGGGCGCAAATACCAGGGAAGGTTGGGAGGCAGGTGGTAGGGCTCCTGCCAGCTACCTAGAAATATCATTAGCACTCTATCTACCACTTCTCTGGGAATCCTGACCCTGCGTCCTCCCTTTCCCTAGCATTTCAAATAGCCAAAAGGGCTAAAGGCTAAGGGGGAGTTCCCCTTTTTCGCTTTCTTTCTGATTTGCCCTGTGCTGGGCCATGCCGGGGGGGGGGGCGTGCGCACTCAGGTCGTCCTGAACTGCCCCTGCTTCCGGCAGCGTTCCAGCTCCTCCTCGCGCCCAGACAGAAGCCCTGAATGCTGGGCGTCAGCACAACGCAACACAGGCAACTGCAACCAAGTCACAGAGCCGAGTCATTTATTGCTTTAAAATCTTAGCTGCCAGAGGCTTTGGAATAAAAACAAAACAAGACAAAAAAGGTATTTCTTACTCTTCCAGCAGCGTTTTTATTGTTTCTTTCGAGGTTAAACTTTAATGAGTTTCAGTGGTGGAGTAACTGCTGTGAGCAATTCCTGAGAGTTAACACTGACCACCTCCACAGTGTTAACTAATTGCAGTAGGGCTCGACGCTTCCAGGGTTCTGTCAAGTGTATAGGAGCCAGAAATAATGGTTAATACATCAAAACAATGGGCATTCTGACAACTGCATCTCATAATGCCCAACAAGCAGAGAGCGATGAGACTGAACTTACAATAGTGCATAATGTTAATGCAATAGCACCACTCCATATTCAGGCTATGGCATGTGCAAAGACATTGAATACAGTAAGTCAAGGTGGAAGAAACAAACCAGATTACCAAGGAGCCCGTGTTTGGAATAAACTTCACTTGTCCAAAGCGTTGCTTGTTGCTCAGAAGAAACTAACGGTTCTTCAGATGCAAATAAAATAATAATATATGATTCTGTGAATTTAATTTACTCTTCCAAACAGCCTCCCTTTCGACAAGTGATGTTTATTCCAAACCCTTGTTGCTTTGAAAGTGAATCCAAACAACAATTTATTTTCTGCATCCTTATTACATTTTGTACTGTTGCCGCGAGCTTCGAAGCAGGTGCATTAGCAGGCCGATACAGTAAAAATTTCGGGAGAGCGCACGATTCAGTAAATAAAATTATTCAAATTAGGGCCTGCGGTAAAAAGAGGCGCTAGGAACGTCCTAGCGCCTCTTTTTTGACAGGAGCGGTGGCTTTACTGTATCGGCCTGTTAGGAAATAGCCACTGCTATTAATTGCATCAGTAGCATGGGATCTTCTTAGTGTTTGGGTAATTGCCAGGTTCTTATGGCCTGGATTGGCCACTGTTGGAAACAGGATGCTGGGCTTGATGGACCCTTGGTCTGACCCAGCATGGCAATTTCTTATGTTCTTAGGAAAACAAAAGGCAGGTTAGAAATATGACAGAGCATAGTGCGGCCGGTGCAGAAAATAAGTGGACCAGACTGGTCTGGCAGTCTTCTTCATGAATGTCTTTGTTACTTATTTGTTTTTCGATTGCCCCTTCCTTCCATACTCTCCACTCCTGATAATAGCACTGGGTTTTTTTCTTCTATTTAAAAAAAAAAAAGAGATATTTTTTTAAGAAGACTCAACAGTTTTGAAAGATTACGTCTGGCAGCTCTCTCCTGCCATCCGTTGTTCCCACTGTAAGAATGCAGCGCGAGGTGGTAACCCCGGTAATTCAATCAGGATTTCCTCAGAGTGCAGAGGCTGCTCGTCTGCTGAGTTCTGAGGGATGCAGGCATAAAAGGAGAGCGCATAATCGTTTCTAGATTCATTTTTAATAAAAAAAAATCATTCATGCTCCCGCTGACTTAGGCTCAACCCGTCTTTCATTCCCATGCACAGCTACCTCACACGATTTTAGTTGCCTGAACAGTGTGCAGTATACTAAGTACTTGGATTAAGTGCTTTTCTCACAGATCAGGTCCTAGTCCTGGTGACCCCCACAGCCAGCCAGGTTGTCAGGATATCGACAATGAATATGCATGGCATAAATCTGCATAAACGGGAGCCCTGATATATGCAAAGTACAGGAGACTTTGGTTTGGTTTTCTTTCAGATTTCAGCAAGCGCCACTTCCTTAACTCCTATATCATTTTTTTTTTTTTTACACAGTGAATAAAAGGTTACTGTTTTGTTTGAATGTATTCTTTCTTGTTCCCTCCCACTTAAAGAGCCAGATGCATTTTCACCATCAGCAGAGCAGCTCTGTGTATCAGGACAGGGGAAAACGAGGCTCGTGCGGGTGGTGCTGGCGCTGATCATGGCTTATGCGATTCTGAGCAGTGACCAAACTAAAAATACAGCGCTTTCCACTGTGCTACACTGCATGACCGGAATAGGCTTTCTCTTTTTTTTTTTTTTTTAATTTCTACTTATCTCCCTACTTTTCATGTTCAGCTTAGGACAATCCAGAGCGGCTTACAACAAATTACATCAGCAGGCAAAGATACACCTTAAGCATAAAAAATAACAGAATGCAATGCAAAATAATGGAAATCAAGAACATGATGGGAAATGAAGACCATTAGGCCCATTCATTCTCCCCCCTCCATTTCACCTGCTTGGCTTTCCACCCTCTTCCTCTCCTTTAGAACACCCCCTGCGCTCTTCCCAGGCTTCCTTGATCTCTCTGCTACCTTCTTTATTTCCGCCGTCTTCTCTGCGAGGCCCAGTCCCTGGCTCTACCACCTTTTCTATAAAGAAATAGATTACTCCCGAGCCTACCTTCTTTTACCCTCATCCCATGAGGTGATGGGATATTCAAAGCCAGTTTAAAATCCACATTTTTAAGGCTGCTTTTAAATCCTAAATGGTGGCGTTCCCTGATGTTAGTCTTGTTGATTTTATTTATTATAGAAAAGTGGTTAAAACCGTGAGCTTTCTGTTTGTCTTGAATGTGTACCTTGTCTAGGCTGTAAGCTCCACGGGGCAGGCACTGTCTCTTATATGCATCTCTATAGCTTTGCATCCATCTAATAATGCCATAGAAGAAATAAGTAGCAGTTATTAGGTTTTTTATCAAGATATGCAGGGATCTGTGAGCCATGTCTTTTCTGAACATCGGGATTAGAATACTTTTATTTGCCAAAGTCGATGAATATCTTCCTGCAGGAAATGTTTCCAAGTTCCAGACTGGGGTGAATCAAGCTTGGAATGTTATAAATTCATACAGAAAGCAAAAAAAAAAAAAAAAAAGTTTCACTCCAGTGATGCATAATTGCAAATGCAGACCTGAGCAGGGTTGACTTATGAATGCCAACACACTTTGAAAGTGTTGCCAAGGAGATCAGGCACAAGAAAATTAAAACCCATTATGCTGTTAAAGGATAAATAATTTTCACAGCTTCATCACATTATTTCCAGTTGTGAAGGTTATTTTTTTTTAAACACATTAGCATTTTTCATCCCCTGAATGCACAGATCTGATTCCAGAATCTGCACAAAATAATAGTACTGTAATGATATTTACAAGATCCCGTCTCTCTTTTTTTTTTTTTTTTCTAATTTAACATGCAAAAATATAACCACAAGCACCTTTTGGATGGAGGGTCTAGCAGAAGATTTTGCCTCCCGCCCTGCATAAAGTTACCCATGGAGGGAAGGAACCAACATCTTTATTTTTCATTCCACTAATTCTGCTGGGGTGAACTGCCGACGGAGGGAGAGAAAATGACCTGGCCGAGGTCCCATGGGGAAAGAGATTTATCCTAAATTTTCTGACTTGGCTTCACTGCTTTCTCTACTGTATCATCAGCACCTGTGTAGATCTTGGAGAAATCCATTGTTTCTCAGCATTCAGACAGGTCGACCCACACCGCGCCAATCCAGCGCGCGTTCCTGTCTACGGGGGGACTTGGGAAGTGGCTGTAGTTTTCAGGCCCTGCTCTCAGGCTTTGCTGGGTGTTCACGTGCTTTCTTTTTGTGCAAGTCGCCTGCAAAAGCAGTGCCTGACGTCGGTTCGCACCCGCGTGTCCAGGTTGAGCGTCCGACAGGACTGTGTAGTTGGTCATCCAGATTATGGGCGTTCGTAGTACAAGCGTTCAATGGAGTATTATCTATATATAGATAGATATAGATACAAAAGACCAGGTAATATGTAAATTGTATAAGGTGCTCAACAAACAGACAAAAACAAACTACTCCGAAGGAATGGAAAAATAGCACTTAAGATATGGTAACGATTAAAAAGTAAATCTTTATTAATGCATTATTTGAAACAATTCAAATAAAAGAACACCCTGATACTGTTGAATATAGCACATTAAACAGCCTAGCACGTATCCCTATGTACATATATCAGTTTAACAATCTTTTTCCATTTCTTTGGAGTGTTTTTGTCTATCTCTCTCTCTGTCTCTCTCAATACATATATATATTTCCGATTTTTTGGGCATCCTGCCCAGGCTTGCCGGCATGGATGCACTGTTGGACGCACATTTGTCAAACGCTTGATTTTTGAGCGTGCTGCTTTTGGACGTCCTTATCCATGGCGCCAGTAGCAAAGAAACCTCCGCGCCTTGCAATTTGCACTGCTTGCCCTATTAAGGCATCACAGCCTGGGGCCCCCCTCAAATCTTAGCTTAGAGGCTCAGGGCGTGTTGCCTTTAACTGATTTTGCTAAGCGCGGCCCTTCCCAGCAGGTTACAGGAAGAGAATCAGAGTAGGATCTGTTAGGTTTTTCATTCCTGGTTTTGAGCCTTCCCTAACTGGTTCATCAGCAAGGGAGGGCGACTCAGTGGGCACAGACCGATGACCCCTGGTTTTGGTATGGACCCTTCCGCCTTCTCTTGGGTGGAATTTTTTTCCAAGGGCTGAGGTCCTTTCTCCAGGCGCGTTCAGCAGAGCCGGCCAGACCTTGAACGTTCAGGATCACAGGCTGCGAAATCCCGCAAGGCTGGCGCCGCAGGTAAACGTTGGAAGGCAGGTCACACTAACGAGGACCCGGAAGGCATGGATGAGGAAGGCAATCCTATTCCTTACTCCCTGGAGGATGAGGCATTTTGCCCAGAGGCTCTAACCTGGGGGACTAAACTCACTGGGGTCTACGCTGGGAGTTACCCGAGGGTCTTGTCACCTGCATGCACAAAGAACTGCCTTGGGGGCTTACCCAATGTAAACACCCAATCTCTGACTCAATACATCACAGTATCAGGTATTTTTGGTAGGTTTATTTAAGCAATGAGAGGATAGAATAAATAAAATCAGATGATACAGAAGAGATGCTTGCAGATAATAATTACTACATATATATCTATATCTATATAAAGCTTACATTTTTCCAAGGGATCAGTCTGTGCTGTCAGGTCCAGGAAGCGCTTTCTCCCTCTCTCTCTGTTATTTCTTCTTATACACTAACGGCCGATTTTACCGCGTAAATTGGGGAATTTTAAAAGGGTCGCGCGCTGACACCATTCCCAGTTTTACGATTTCGTCCCCAGTTCGTCCAGTTAAGAGGCAGTTCCTCCAACCCTCCTGAGTGATAGCCTTCACTCCCCCAAGTAAGCCCTGACTCTGAAAACTCCACAGATCTGCCTAGTTTTCCTTTAACGGCATCCATAGCAGAAGTAAAGTAGCGCAGCAGGGGGACCTCGGTGCGCGCTTGGTCGCGTCGGTATTTACGCGCACATCTGTGGTTCGTGCCCCGAAATGTCCGTGCCCCATACCACGCCCACTCCCTGCCCCTTTTTTGCAAACGTTGGCGATGTGCGCCCTGCGAGAGATACGCGCACAACCGGGCGGCTCTTAAAATCACCTTGGTGTGCGCGAGCCTGACTTATCCGCGCATCCCCTAATTAATGCACATGGGCTATTAAAATTCACCTTAATGTTCAGGAGGCCCAAAAACATGTGAGAGTGTATACACACAACCCATGATTCAGTTAAGTGAGAAACACAAGAGGGATAGATGGCATAAAAGCAAAATAGTACAGTGCATTAAAAATGATACACCCAATGTGGTAGGCAGGTCTCAGAATGTCACCGCATAACAACAAAAATTGCCCTCCAGGCCTTCTCTCCCACTTCTTCAACCTCCCCTCTCTCCCTCCCTCCCGACAATGTTTCAGTGTACGTGTGTCAGGTGAGGGGGAGTAACTTTGTGTGTTTCCTTGGGTCCTTCCTTTCTTCTTCCGCCTGGTGGTTCCTCCTCTTTCTGCCTGGGCAGGCAGATGCAAGGCATGTAGCTTCTCCCGCCTTAGCCAAGCCTGGCTGCCCTGCTTCTTCTCGCTTGCGATGAGCACTCTTCCTGTCCTAGCTTGGGGTTACTGCACTGTGTCCACTGCTTTTATTGCTCTGGTGCTTCTGCTTCTCGCTCCTGCCCAATGCTCTTCCTGGCCCCACTGATTGTTGTGTCCTTTGAGTCCGCCCCTTTAAAAGTGCAGGGATGCATAGGCAGTGGGTGATTCCAAAGCCGCCAGCCTGGGAATTCCTGCACCTTTAAGGGGTCAGACTCTCTGTAACTTAGGTTGCCTAGCATGAGTTGCCACATCCATCCAGAACCATTGCTGCCTAGCCCATCGGCTGACTAGCCAGATGGGCGATGCTGATGGTGCAAAACTATATGTGCTTAATTGCACGTGCTATTTGGTGTGCATACTTTTGCCACTAGAATTTGTGCACACACTTTTTGCAATCGAAAAACATGCACATAAATCCTCATCCTATCCAGACTTTACCTCTGGAATGCCTCTCCCCCCTCTGCACGTAAAAGTACGTGTACATCGGTCGCCAATTTATTCTAAAGGGTCATTTCTGTGGGTAAAGCATTGCTTTACCAACAGAAGTCCCTTTGAAAACTGCCCTCTAAATGCTCTGTAAGTAGAAACAGAGATGCTTAAACAGAAAATATTAAATCCTGAGCAAACATTCAGCTATTGAAATATGATTATGAATCTTCAACATAAAACACGATGATACCGCATTTGATGCAACTGTCAAACTTGCATCCAGCAGGTTAGTGGCAACCAAAAAAGTACAGAATTCAGGCAAGATTGGACAGACAGGGAGAAATAAGGTTAGGAGTTTACAGTATTGTGAACATCCCACCCTTTAATCCCTTGAGCGGAGATAAGAGGGAGCTACTAAGGAAAAAACAAGGTGCTGGCAAAGCGTGAACTAAGACGTTGCAAGCCAAGGCTTAGTTGGGTGGGTGGGAGCAAGATGCAGCTCTTCAGAATGCAAACAAATAAATGCTGGCAAGTTGTTGATGGCCAGGTACTATTCAGAAAGGCCATGGGAACATAGTTAAGGTCATAAGAACATAAGAAAATGCCATACTGGGTCAGACCAAGGGTCCATCAAGCCCAGCATCCTGTTTCCAACAGTGGCCAATCCAGGCCATAAGAACCTGGCAAGTACCCAAAAACTAAGTCTATTCCATGTAACCATTGCTAATGGCAGTGGCTATTCTCTAAGTGAACTTAATAGCAGGTAATGGACTTCTCCTCCAAGAACTTATCCAATCCTTTTTTAAACACAGCTACACTAACTGCACTAACCACATCCTCTGGCAACAAATTCCAAAGTTTAATTGTGCATTGAGTAAAAAAGAACTTTCTCCGATTAGTTTTAAATGTGCCCCATGCTAACTTAATGGAGTGCCCCCTAGTCTTTCTACTATCCGAAAGAGTAAATAACCAATTCACATCTTCCCGTTCTAGACCTCTCATGATTTTAAACACCTCTATCATATCCCCCCTCAGTCGTCTCTTCTCCAAGCTGAAAAGTCCTAACCTCTTTAGTCTTTCCTCATAGGGAGTTGGTCAACATTAGGTCACTGGTTTTGGTGGATGGATTATTGTGGTGATCAGCGCTAGGGCACGGGTAGTGGGGGAGCCTAGGTCTTTGAGCGAGTATGGAAAACTTTTATATGCTCATTTATCCAGGGCGGTAGAGAATCAAAGAGGAAGAAGGCAAAAACCTGTCTTCGATTGGGGTAATATCCTACAACAGGTCAAGCTTCTACAGCTAGCAGTTGGAATATATCCTTAGCAGTGTAGACCAGCAAAACTGGACAGATTGGATGGGCCAGTTGGTCTTGATCTGTTGTCCTTTACTATGTTACTGTAACTTCAGTACTGCTTCCCTGGGACATAGACTTTGGGCTGTTGGGCCTGGGTGTTCTCCAGTCTCTTTCCTGCAGATTACATAGCACAGAATTCATAGATCCAAGACATAATTGTACATATGGGTGAAATGAGCTGCATTTGCCATCTGCTAGTTTGAATTTCAACTTTAACACATAGATGTGGATGTATGAACAGTAAAAGTTTAATTTCGTAAATAATTGCTAGGCATATGCTGACGTTTTTCTTTTTTTTATAATTGTTTCATTTTTAGTGTGCACCTAAATGAGTTTTACCTTGTGCTCAGAAGCAAAACATAATGAAAGCAGATCCCTAATAATTGCTCCATACCGGACCCAAGTACCAGCCATGCAAGGTAGGAGTAACATTCACTGAAAATTGCTAGATCTGCCCCTGTTCATGTTTCCTATGAATAAACTGCAGCGAGGTGGTGTAGATCCGACGCTGCAGAAAATCTGAATTGCATACATCTGTTTTGCTTCTGGGACATAGGAATATTGAATATGGCAGCAGAAAATGGACAAGGCTGATGTTGCTTGCTCATTTTTCCCAACCACCTACAGTATTCAGTGGGTTTCTTCCCTTTTCAGGTATGTTTTTCCACCTTTGCTGTCGACTGTGTTCCGATCTCTTTTACTTTAATTGTGCTTTTTAGAGCACATCATTAGTGGCACTAGCCTCACTACAGTAGCTGTGATTGCTATTTCCGTCATTTAGAAGACACACAGATTTCATTCTTCCAAACTGTTCTTCAAATTCACACTCATTAAAGCCATTGTGGTCGCATTTTGTAGTGTTTCGACTGCGTTTCTTTGTGGGAATACGTCTTTCCAGATAGAACCATATGGTTTCCTGCGTTCTGTAATGCGGTATTGATCGCCCTCATAGTGTGGGATCATCGCCACTGAGTGCGGTATGATATAGTGAATAAAATATACATTGTTTACTGCTCTGCTGAGATGCAGAGCAAAAGGATTTGCCAATTCAAATAATCCTTTAAAAGCATTACCTCCACTAATCAAAATATTAAATATAATTTGAAAGAATGATGACATTGTCATTCTTTTGTTTGCTAATGTTATGTACCCAGAAGGCCACCAAATTCCCTACTCCCCCCAAGTAATTACCTATTCCTAATTGAGTTTTAAAACAGCAAATTTATATTTAACATGGTAGTGAACAGTGATGGTAATGTGATGCTGGAAGAGAAAGGAATTATATTGTGATGCTATTATTTTTGTTAGGCTCGATGTGATTTGGGTGGTGCTGACCATTAGACCAATGTGAATAACTATCCAAGAACAATTATGAATCTAGCAATAATGAGAACAATATTGAAAAGCTTTGTCTGGCTAGGAGCAAGGCATAGCCAGACAAGCCCCGAGTTTTAAATTTTCCGCCCTACCAAGCAGGTACGTTTTAGCTGGATTAAAAAAAAAAAAAAAAAAGAGAGAGAGAGAGAGAGAGAGATGGCACAGAGGTGTTCCGGGAGAGGGGCGTATAAACCTAGCCAAATAAATCTGGTCGAGGTGGAGAGCGTATCTAAAGTTATCCAGGTACACTGACCCTGTTAACTTTAAATCTAGCTGGGTTTATTCAGTGAGACTTAACTGGTTACATTTCCTGCTGGATATCTCTGCCAGAGGAAGCTCAATATTGATCTTGACGTCTTTGCCAAAGCTCATCCTATATTTAAATTTCACAAGCAATCTGCCATTACTGGAGGTAGGTACCACAGCGGTTCTCTGGGGCAAGGTCTCATTGTAATTTGTTGTGGAGCACCTTGGTTTAGGGTGCTATATAACATAAAATGCATACTGTGATCCAGATTCATCAGACGACGGTTGTTATGGCTTTCTGTAGCAGAACTTGAAATGCACAGTTTGTCAATCACGCTTTCTACTGCAATAGAATAAGCATTAACTGATTCCATTTCTAGCATGTTTTTTTTTTAACCAGGTATAGACCCTTATTTTAATGCAGAGATACAATACATGATAAAAATTAAAAAAAAAATATAAAAAGAAGACAGTCCAGGAAGGAGTAAAAGAATGCTTATTTATTTATTTTATTTATTTATTTATTTATTTAAAATTTTTATAGACCGACATTCATCAGGGATATCACATCGGTTCACATTGTAACGCAAACAGACGCCTGGGGAGGCGTTTTACATCGAACAGAGTTATATCGACAATTTATAACAAGTTAACAAAAGAACAATTGAGGGGGGGGTAAGTGGGGGGATATAAGGAGGGAAAGTAACATTGAATGCTAAATGTTAAGAATAAGCTTTACTAATATATATAAAATAAAATAATATTATAACAGTATATACATATCCAATATGAGGCGATGACATATTAAATAAATTTGAGTAGAGTTTGAAAAGAGAAGGGGGCAGAGGAACCTAGGGGGGGGAGAGGGAAGGGAGGTAGAATGTGTAGGGATTGAATGAGACGTAGGGGTAGAGGGACGGGGTGGGGGGGGGAGGGGAAGGAAGGGAGGGTGGAGTGTAGTGGAAGGTGGGGAAAGAGAGAATTGAGGAAATAGGGAATATAAGCGAACTGAACAGTAAGGAGAGAGAGGAGAGGGTGGGAAAAGAGAATGGAGAGAAAGATTGAGAAATTAGGTGTAGGCTTTAGTAAAGAGCCAAGTCTTCAGCTTCTGTTTAAAGGTTTTTGTGCATTCTTCTTGCCGTAATTCAACTGGCATTGTGTTCCAAAGGGTCGGCCCGGCGATCGAGAGCGCTTGGGCTCTCGTGGAGGTAAGTTTATAGAGTTTGGGAGAGGGGGTAGGCATGGTGGCGAGATGTTGGTGTCTGGTGGGCCTGTTAGATTGGTGGAGGCGGAAGGATTCATTAAACCAGTTCATTTCGGGATTGTATAAGGCCTTGTGGACAAGAGAGAGCCTTATATTGGATGCGGGATGTAATAGGGAGCCAGTGTAAATCTTTTAATACAGGTGTGATATGATCATTTCTGCGTGAGTTAGTCAAGATCCGGGCTGTTGTGTTTTGCAGTATTTGAATGGGGTGGATGGAGTTGTTCGGAAGGCCGAGGAGAAGAGCATTACAGTAATCAGTTTTGGCAAAGATGGTGGTTTGTAGGACTGTATGGAAGTCGGGGGGATGTAATAGGGGTTTCAGTTTTTTTAAGGAGTGGAGTTTAAAGAAACCGTCTTTTAGTATATTACTGATGAATTTCTTCAGCGTGAAATGACCATCAAGGATGACGCCAAGATCACGGACTTGTTGGGCAAATGAAATATGACTAAGGAATAAATGGAATATGACTAACATTTAGAGATGTGATTGCAGGAATGACTTGCATGCATGTTCGAAGGAGGGTGATTCGGTGTTGAGCAGGTGTGCGATGGGAGCAGCCTCTCAGAAACCAGTGGCATACTCTTCTACAGGCAAGATGTGCTAGAGCATGGTTTCTCATAATAAATATGTAGTGGCATCACAGTGTGGCCACCTATTCTTGGTGGGGGCTGCCTTGCCAATTTTTCTTCTAAAATACTCTGATGGCATCGACTGGCTACAGTTGAGAAATGCCGCTCCAGAAGAGGAAGGAGCGGAGGAGCTGGTCTTATGGCAAGAGAATAAGTTCCAGAGGTGGTAAATGAAATGGTTTATAGATGGAAAGTGAGATGAAACCAGGGAAGTGCATTCATTTTTAAAGTAAAGGAAAACAAGACAAAATCCCTTTTGAAAGTTTTTTTCCTTTATCATTTCAGAAAGGCAATAAAAAAAACAAACAGCTGTCAAAACCGCAAAATTGCCCCTCCCCCATCCAGGGCCTTTCCCATAAGCACCTTCTTCCCCTCCCTGACGTCTCTTACTTGTCTTTCTAGGGTCTGTGAAGTAAAAAGGGGCAGGAGTGATCCTCAGTTACTCTTACCAATCAGATCCTGGATCGAAAATGGTGCCCGCCAGCCCTGAGCATAGCGCCATTTTGTGGTACAGCTTGGGAGGGGGGCTTATGGAGAAGACCTGGGAGGAGCAGTTTCTTTTTCTTTTGTTTTTGTAGCGAAAAATGAATAAAATACTCACCTGAATGGAAAAACGAAACAAAAAATGTTTCCCTGCACACACCTTGGAGATAACTAGAGCCTATGTACTATAATGTAGAGTGGTTAAACTGTAATGCCCAAATCTATTGTAACACGCTTTGATTTCCTTGACTGGAAAATGAGGGGTAAGTAGACGATGATGATGATGATAATGATGACAGTAGAATACAGCATGATGAAAAGCAGCCGTAGGATACAAGATATTGTAGGTAAAGTGATTTACCCTGCAAAGTACAGAATGTTGGAATATTGCTAAAATAGTTCCAGTGTTTTCACGCCTGAAAATGGGCATAAAATAACCGTGGGACATTAGATATCCAAGCTGTAAATGCCACCATGATTCAGGAGCGGGGTGCCCTTTCCAGAATGGGATTTCTGGAGAATCACGCAAAACTTTTAAATTTCTGTTTGCAGAGCTCTCCTAGAGTCACAGGCGAGCTGCCACAAGTGACTCTTAAGAAATATTTATTGGAGATATTGCATAACGTCATCAGGCGCAATCCCTCCATATTTTCTTCCTTTTGTTGCACGTGTGAAGGTGCAGCAGAATCAGGGTGCTCAGTCTCCAGTGGATATGTTGAATTTTCTAGAAAGCTCCATGCCTGAGAATTATGAAAGGGCAACTTTATTTATATTGTTTGTGTCTGAGTAGAATTTAAGTGCTGTTATGAGATCATATTTTAAGAATATAGTTTCCTAGGCCAAACTGTTAGAATTTATCCTGATTTAGGAAAAAATCACTCAGGAGGGGAGGAAAGGGTTCTTGGCTTATCAACAAGAGGTTATCTCTTTATGGCATCTTTTCAGTTATGATACTCTTGAGAACTTGTGGTAAAGTATAATGCAGATTGCTATTTTTTTTTCCACTCCTGAACAATTGAGATCTATTTTAGATTCTAAAAAAAAAATTGCTCAAGTCCTCACCAGTTTCCAATTAGGGTTAAATTATAAGATCCTTTACTAATATCAGAAATTCTGTTAAGGTAGGTTTTTTTGTTGTTGTTGTGTGACACGGGTTTTAGTGTGCCCTTGGGCTTCAGCCCGACCCCAGACGGATCCAGGACCGAACCGAGGGTTGGCAACGTGTCCCAGCCTGGCAGAACATGGTCTTACCCTCTGCCGGGCCTGCAAGCTCCCAGAGACAACAACAGGATGATGTTGGTAGGGGAATGGTCCTCTGACCGTTCCAAGTCCTTTCGGACCTGCCGCTTGGATCGGCATTGAGTAGCAGGCCGGCCTGAGGATGAGGGCAGACGGAGGCCTTGACACGAAGACATGACTATGAGAAGGTGAAGACATGACACCAAGGCTGATGTGACGGCATCACAGATGAGATGAGGAACTTGACTATGTCCAGACGACACAAGAAGCTGGGAAGGTAGACATTGGCATTGTCTCTCAGGGCGCCCTACTCAGCCCACCTTCACGGGCGGACCCAATGGGCTGGTCGCGGACCACCCTGTCCCACTGCGTGCCCTACACAGCCCGAGGAGGCTGTCACGGACCACGTGGAGAGCGGGACAAGTGCAGGAAAGAATCCAGTCGAGGCGGGACTTCGACGAAGAAGCCGATGTCATCCGAAGCTCCACAAAGGCTGGCAGGACAGGACAGCTCAGGAGCACAGGACACCAGTCCACTGCCGGCATCTCCTAAGATGGAGCAGTGTCATCTGGAGATCCACGGCTGGCAGAACAGAAGGCTCCAGAGCACAGGCGAAGAACACCAAGGGACCTGGAACATCAGGAAGCGGGACATCAAATGACGAGACACCAGGACATCTGGACAGGGACCTCAGGCAACAAGACATGACAAGGAGAAGACGAGACGAGGAGCTCCACGAAGAGGACAAAGAACATAAGAACATAAGAAAATGCCATACTGGGTCAGACCAAGGGTCCATCAAGCCCAGCATCCTGTTTCCAACAGTGGCCAATCCAGGCCATAAGAACCTGGCAAGTACCCAAAAACTAAGTCTATTCCATGTAACCATTGCTAATGGCAGTGGCTATTCTCTAAGTGAACTTAATAGCAGGACCTGTCGGAGCGCTGGCAGGCAGGAGCCTCCAGGGCTAAAGTAACTCTGATGTAAGGCAGCGAGGAATTGCAGGAACAGCCCTTTTATAGGGCTGTGGCAGGAAACAGTCAGAAGGTGGAGCCCACGGCATATCCGGCCGTGGGCCCTTTAAATCTTGACGCGAGGCGCGGCCGCGTGCCTAGGAGGAAGGAAGGAAGCTGTGCAGGACCGTGGACAGCAGTCGTGCACCGACGTCAGCGACGCAGCAGCAGGGCTGGGCCTGGAGACAGGCCCCGATGACGGCAGCGGCTCCAGCCGCCAATCCAGCTCGGGGCTTGCGGCCTCCAGCCGCGAAGAGGACGAAGACGGCGGTGGCTCCAGCCGCGAAGATGGCAAGCAGAAGTCCACGGCTCCGGCCGCGGTGAAGAAGGAACATGAAGGGCAGCCTCCGGGCCGCAAGAGGAAACAAAGTCCGCAGCTCCGGCCATGCGGGAAGGCCCGACTTCAGCGGCGTCCGGCCGCATCGGGCAGCAGTAGGTAAGGTGCCTGCTCGCGGGGGGACCCACGGGCAGGGTTCATAACATTTTTAATTTCTTTTCTTGTTTCTTTTCTATCTAGGTCCCTCTCATTTCTTGTGGGCTAATGTAATGAGGAAACATTAGTTTAGTTTCTGTTTATTCTTTGACGTATGTAAACCCCATCCCCGGGTGCAGACTGCGCTCCTATGGGCGCATAAAAATGTAATAGTCTGTTCGGGGCTGGAACCGATCCTGGATAGCTCTAACGATTCTCTTTCCCCAGGGCCTGGATCCTTTGTTGGGGGAGGGGGGGGAGAGATTTACTTTTAAGGCCCAGGGTGTTAGGGGTGATCCTTTGTACCTTTGCTTTTGACCCTGGGAGAGGGATACTTTTTTCTGTCACTGTGTGCTGTGTGTGCCAAATAAAACACTGGAGCCACTGGGTAAGAGTCCAGAGTTAAAGACTTTACTGTTGAAAACTCTGATGGAGTCTGGCACAATAAACGTAATCCTCAGTGCCACAAATTCCTCTTTGTTCACAGTCCCTTTGCAGGTGTTTCCTTTACCAGGGCAAGGGAAGCATCCACCCTCCAGGACTTGGATAATGGCGTCCCTTAGGTAGGCAGGGGATCCTTTAGATGGGCAGGAAAACTTCCTTCCAGGAGCTGGTAAATAAATAGTAAATCACAGTCTCTTTCAGAGAGTCCAAACCCTGTCTTTCCCCAGGGTGTCCTCAGTGCCCTCAATTAGTTCTTTCTTCACAGTTAAGTGGTCTTCAATCATCTCTTTTTTTTTTCCTTCAGACGAATCCCTGATGGGAGGGATTCCCTTGGAGAAAGCCAGCTCTGGTTCCTTCTGATGGGCCTGAAGAGGGACAGCAGCAACGTCCTCCCAGATCTTCTTATAAATATCTCCTTCCCAAAACTGAAGTAAACCCCGGAAGGTCCTGGCACAGGGTTACCACCTTCCTCTGTCCTCGTTGAGGGTGCAGAGGGGCCGGCTCTTCCCTAGGAGTGGAGGAGTAGCCTAGTGGTTAGAGCAGTGGGTTATGAACCAAGAGACCAGGGTTTTATTTATTTTATTTATTTATTTAAATTCTTTTAATATACCGATGCTCAAGACCAGGTCTTATCGTACCGGTTTACAATAAAGTCCTGCTTCGCTCCTTATGACCTTGGGCAAGTCACTTTACCCTCCATTGCCTCAGGTACAAAAACTTAGATTGTAAGCCCTCTAGGGATAGGGAAATACCTACAGTTCCTGAATGTAATCTGTTTTGAAGTGCTGAATAAAGTGTGAAAAGTGGAATATAAAAATAAATAACCTGAGCAGCCCCAGCCACAGGTTCCCCATGCTCTGAATCCAGGCAGTGCATAGAGTTTCCCCAGGCTTCCTACACATTAAAGCCCTTTCAAAGCCCAGACTATCCCAGGAGGCAGACCCCTCCCCACCAGGCAGGTTATGGGCAGGGTGGATTCCTGACCCAACTAACAGACTTCCAGCAGAGTAGGCCCAAACAATCCCAAATAAGAAAAACTCCTAAACCTCCAAAGATAACTCACACTGCCCCCAAAGCTTCCAGGAGAGAGCTGCTTATAAAGGCCATTCCAGCAGCCTGAAAGGGAGGGGCTGTACAGAGCGGGGCCTCCTCTCACTCCCCATCTGAACCAGGAACTATCCAGAACTATCCAGAACTTACTGGTAATGGGTAATGGGTAATGTGGCCATAGGCCACATTACCAGTATTTAATTTATTCTGTTTTCTCATTGTGTTTCTGATGCAAAGTTTATTTACTTTGTGATATGTTTAAATTCAATGAATACAAAATAACCGTGAGATCTTTTTGAATCATTGCTTCATCATTGAGCAAGGACAAGTGCATGGGATCGTTATCTGGGATGATAAATAGACATTTAAACCATTAGGCAGGCCAAGTAAGAAACTGGCACAAAAAGCATGCATGTTTCAGAAAAACAGCGAAGTTATTCCTTCCACAAACAGCTGCCTCGTAAAGATCTTGCCTTCTCTGGAAATAGCTCTTCGTAAGAAGCCAGTCAGTGGTGTTCTCGTCTCCCTGCCTGGCATAATAAACAGGGCATTCTCAGCTTGAATCTTCTGGTGGGGCTTTCAGTGCTTTCCTAGCTCATCTTTTGACCATATGAATCCTCTTCATATCCACATTGCCTGCCCCTTTCTGGATGGTGTGCCACATAATATTTTTGCTAACGTGGGTGTGCCTTGGGCTTGAAAAGGTTGGGAAACACTGCACAAGGCCACACCTCCTCCTGCTACAGATCCCCCCCTCCCATTGGTATCATCATGCATAGGAAAATATTTCTTTTGAATCCTTCAGCATAAGAAGTTGCCATACTGGGCCAGATTGAGGGTCCATCAAGCCCAGTTTCCTGTTACAAGTACCTGGCAAGACCCCAGCAGTAAATAGATCCCATGCTGCTAATGCTTGGTAATAAGTAGTGGCTTTTCCCAAGTCAGCTTGGTTAATAGCAGTTTTATGGACTTCTCCAGAAACTCGTCCAAACCTTGTTTAAACCCAGCTATGCTAACTGCCTTAAGCACATTCTCTGGCAATGAATTACAGAGCTTAATTGTGCATTGAGTGAAAAAGAATTTTCACCTATTTGTTTTAAATTTGCTGTGATATTCCCCCTCAGCCATCTCTTCAAGCTGAACAACCCTAACTTCTTTAGCCTTTCCTCATAGGGGAGCCGTTCCATGCCCCTTATTTTGGTCGCCCTTCTCTGCACTTTCTCCAGTGCAACTATATCTTTATGGAGATGCGGTACCCAGAATTACACACAGTTCTCAAGATGCGGTCTCACCATGGAGAGATACAGAGGCATTATGACATCTGCCATTTTATTCGCCTTTCCCTCCCTAATATTCCCCCTCATTTATCAAAATGCGCCAAAGCGTTTTTGCATGCGTTAAGGGTTTATCGCATGCAAAAATGCCTTTAATGCATGTGATAGCACCATATCGTATGGTGTGATGCAAATCTGAAAAAGAGGAGGCGTTAGGGGTGGGCTTACTGTTTTGCAAAGCCCAATTGCATGGCTTTAATGCTGATTTTAGCTACAACCTTTTCAGGAGTGTTAAGCTGTGTGATAGCTTGTGGTATGGCTGTATCACCTGTTGCGATGTTTTTCTGATGCTGGGTTTGGTAGTTTGAAGCTACCAGAGTGTTCACCTAGCTATTGGAGACCATGGGGATGGGAGTGGGGAGGGGGAGAGAGAGAGGGGGGGAAGAGGGAGAGAAAGAGAGAGAGAGACTAGCCATAATGCCAGCACCCTAGATAGGTATTTATATCTCTATGGGAGGCCCACCTAGGAACTCGAGGTGAGGTTTAGGTATTAGTGTAGGGGTTAGGGGCCACTTTGACATTCAATGTGAGACGTACGAATGGGTCATCAAATGTCCACCAGAGAGCACTGTTCTGTTCGTAAGTCTCACATTAAATGTCAAAGTGGCCCCTAACCCCTACACCAGGGGTGGGCAGTTCCGGTCCTCGAGGGCCACAAACCAGTCTGGTTTTCAGGATATCCGTAATGAATATGCATGAGAGAGATTTGCATGCACTCTGCCTCAGTTGTATGCAAATCTATGTCATGCATATTCATTAGGATATCCTAAAACCTCGACAGGTTTGTGGCCCTCGAGGACTGGAATTGCCCACCCCTGCCCTACACTAATACCTAAACCTCACCTCGTTCCTAGGTGGGCCTCCCATAGAGATATAAATACCTATCTAGGGTAATGGCATTATGGCTAGACTATCTCTCTTTTTCTCTCTCATGGTCCCCCCAATAGTTGTATGTAGGAAATACCACACTTATCTCAAGATGCAAAAATGTGACAACAATTTGCAGTAACTTAGGTATTAGCACAAATTGCGATAAACTCCCTATTACCATAAAACATGCCCTTTCCCATCACATGTGATATTTACCGCATTTTGATAAATCCAGGCCATTGTTTGCTGTTTTGACCACCGCCGCTGAGAATTTCAAAGTATTGTCCACTATAACTCCTAATATAGAACCTAACATCATGTAAGTACAGTTGGCTTACTTTTCCCGATGTGCATCACTTTGCACTTGTCCACATTAAATTTCATCTGCCATTTGGAAGCCCAGTCTTCCAGTCTTGCAAGGTCCTTCAGCAACTTATCACAATCCACTTGAGTTTTAACTACTCTGCATAATGTTTTATATCATCTGCAAATTTGATCACCTCACTGGTTGCTCCCCTTTCCAGATCATTTCTAAATATCTTAAAAAGACCGGGTCCCAGGACAGATCCCTGAGGCACCCCACTGTTTACCTTTCTTCATTGAGAAAACTGACCATTTAATCCTACTCTCTGCTTCCTGTCTTTCAAGATGGGGCTTGTAAAGTTCTTTTCTGCCTTATTAAAATCAGGAATTTAACAAGGATCTTCTGCCCCACCTCCTACGGGGGGCATGCGAGACACCAGATTTTGTACAAGACATCCAGATCTTTTAGACCTGCATGAGATGTGGTGTCCTGCATATTTAAAAAGAAGGGGTGTAAGTTCTGATCTTCATCCTTGCTTTCCTTTTAGTTACATGTGTAGGGTGAATATCATTAAAAATCTCAGAGCATTTTACCAGCGGAAATGGCTTTGATTATTGCCCTCGTAATGATCGATTCTGTTTCCTTAGGGTGTACTTTCTGTATCCCACCAAAAATTGTGCCTTAAGACTCTTAACTGAAGATAAAATACAATAAAATTGATTTTCTCATGGGTTGCAACGGCAGCAATTTTCTGTGCATTTCATGAAGGCAAAAATTGTGGTAACAGCACGTGTACTGTCAGCAGCTGAGGAAAGGCGAATTCTTGGAGGAGAGAATGTACATGTGTAAATGCCCTTTTTTTTTAAATTTTCCTGTCATTTTGCTATTTATTTATTTCCTGCCTATTAGCTATATTAGGCGGGTTACAGATTTAACATGCCTAAAGTTTCACACGATAGAACAAGACACGACAAAACATCAATGACTGCATAGCAATTAAGCTATCCAAACACAATAAAAACGGCCTAACCCGATGGATCTCCGAGAACGGCAAGGGACTGTGAGGGGTTCGTGTGCGTGTACCACAGAGAAGAACCTTCAAAGGAATTTAGCCAGGTAACTGAAGGGCTGATATTCTAAAGATTCACCCAGCTGCAACTGGGTTTGAGGCAGATAGATCTACCCCTTGAAAAAAACAAAACTGGGCAAGCTGCACAAATTTATCTTTGGAGATTAGAGAGGCTGAGTTGGAGGTTTTCAGATTTAGCCGGTTAGCTTAATATTCAGAGGCAACCTGCTAACTTTTGCCAGATAAACCCAACCGCATGAATGGCAGGCCGAACTCTACCCACTCAGAAACTGAGCAGGTAAGTTTAGCTGGATATTCGGCTGCACAGCTAGTTGGGTAAGTGCAGCTAAATGCACGTGCAACAAGAAGCGGTAAATGTACTTTTACTTGCTTAGCTGGTTTTTGAATCTAGACCCGGGCCCTGGCTAGTTTGTGTGGGTTGCAAATTGCTGAAAATCTGTGTGAAGTTTCCCAGTGTGCATGCTTTACATTGGTGGGGGAGGGAGGGGCGATAGTGAGGAAAACTACATGTATAAAATTTAATTTTAACGTCTCCACATGCCGTTTTTAGCTACAAGGTCCATGGGCAGAAAAGTATCCTTGCATTTGCATTAATGCAGGCTTACCGAAAATCGCTCCCATAATTTACTGGATCGCCCTTTTCACGGCCCAAAGTCTGATCTGATTTCCTCCCCCAACCCCCATGATACATTTTTGGAAAAAGTAGGAGAACCCATGGTCTGTCCTCATACAGATGAACCTGGAAAGACATTTACTTCTTGTTTTGTAATTAGCATTCCCAAAATGTAGCAGAATGGAAAAGCGTTATGTAAGTAACTTCTCTATGGATAATGCCCTCATTTCCCCCATTCCCGGCAGAGTCTGTATTTGCACTGAAGTAGTTAGAGTTGGCACTCTTTCATTCATCCCTTTTAGTAATGAGTTCTTCTTGTCAAGGTACTCCTTCTCCATGTTAACGTGGTAAATCCTAGTCATGCCCTGATTAATGTCAGAGGGGTAGAATAATCCAGTGGAAATTCTCACTACCATGAGCAGCTGGAGATGGCATTGAATTAATTAGGGATGTGCAATTGTTTTTCCCGAATTAGGCAATGTCAAGGAAATTGCCTAATTCAGAATGGTTCGGGCGAACCGAAAAATGGTTTAATTTTTCCCGAAATTTTGGAAAAAATTCATTTTTGAGTTAGTGCACGCTAACGGACGTTAGCGAGCACTAACTCTGCCAGGGAGTTAGCACGCATTAACTCCCGATAGCGCGCACTAACCCGAAAATCGGGGCCCCTGAAAAAAAAAACAAAACACCCCGAACCACGGGAAAAACGAAATTCCTGTGCGGAGGGGGGGGGGGGGGCCCCGAAATGAAGCCCGACATGACATTTTTACCCGAAGCACATCTCTAGAATTAATACAAAAAGCGAAATACTGTAACGCAGTGATGCTCACTCCAGTCCTCGGACCCCTTAACCAGTCAGCTTGTCAGGACGTTCGTCATGAAGATGCATTGCATATATATTTCTGCATACATTGTAGGCAATGCATGCAAATCTCTCTCATACATATTTGTTGGGAATTTCTGAAAAGCCAGCTGGCTGAGGGGGAGGGGGCCCGAGGATTGGTTTGAGCACCGCTGCCATAGCATTGGCTTTGGAAGCCATTCAGTACTGAACTGTAAACTCCAGACCATACCATCCTCTAAGGAGATGAGAGCAGCATGGGGTTGGGTTTTTTTTTTTTTTTTTTTGTTAATTGTGACTCAGTAATTGTCACCAGTGAATGGTTTTTATTTTAATTTTCTTGATCTGATTTAGAGAGCATATCAGTTAAAGACCACAAAATGAGTCTTGGCTAATTAATGAAATGTAATTAATTTATGTTAATGGTTGAAAGTGTTATTGCTTATGCAAACTCCATATGTCCTGTGTTAAACACCTTTGCTGATTTACTGTCCTGTAAAGAAATTATGAAGATTTATGAGTGAGTAAATGAAAGCTAAAAATGTTACCACTTGAAAATCTATTAAAAAGCATATAGGCATGTACAACACCGGTTTACCTGCGTACATAGGCCTTTGAAGACTTACCCTTGTGACTGAATGTGTAAAAGTACGCACAAAAGCGATTTCAAGCATATTTTTACATGTACTTGAAAGAGGAGCTCCCGGGGTGGTGTTAGGGCGGGGAAAACCGTTTATGTGCGCACTTCGTAAAGTTTAAAGTGTGTGTGTGTGTGTGTGTAAATGCAGGTGTGACTGTTTACACCTGCTCCCCTGCAGGCATAGATACGCGCGCACATGCTGTGCAAGGGTTCACATGTACCGATTTTCAACACAGACCTGCGCATGTAAGATCACTGGGAAAATTAGGGCTGAAGTCAAGTGTACGCAGGCTTCAGCGCTAAGCTATAAAATTGGACTCTAAAGGGCAAATTTTAAAAGGTCCGCGCGCGTAAAATTCGGGGGTTACCCACAGAAGTGCCGGGCCAGCTAAAAGGGGCAGGCCGGGGGCATGGTCTGAGCTGGGCAGGGGCCAGCCGGGACCGGGACCATTAGGCCCTGTCTTGGGGAGCGCGTGCCGGCAGCCGGCCAGCACACAAAACTTATTTCTGCTCCAAAGGAGCAGGTAAGTTAAAAAAAAACAACAACAAAAAATGCTAGTTAGGGTTAGTTTACGGGTCAGGGAGGAGAGGGGAAAAGGGAGGAAGACTAGATAGGGGTAAAGGAAAGTTCCCTCCCAGTCCGCTCCTCCATTGGAGCTTAATTGGGGATTTTGTAATCTATGCACGGCGACGCGATTGGGCTTTTGCCTCTTGGAGCGGACCGGGAGGGAACTGGGCAAAGACCTGATTGCGTCGCTGCGCGTAGATTACAAAATCCCTCCCTGCACACGAGTCTCAACCCGCCCACACGTGTGCGTGGGAACTGTATTTTATAACATGCAGGCACTGATGCGAGCATATTATAAAATCGGTGCAGCCATGTGCACGCGCTGGGAACCGCGTGCACATGGACGTGTACGCCTTTTAAAATCGACCCCTCAGTGTTTTAGTGCTGGTGAAAATCAGAAGGCACGAAACTTGGGAAGTTTAGGTATTTGCACAGGAGGGAGCTGAGATGGCTGACACTTCCTGATGCTGCTCACTGCGGGAGCTCCAGGTCATAATCCAGGCCCGAAATATGCACTTGCTCACCGCAGCTGATGGCGTAGCTGAGGAGAAGAGGTAAGCCTGTGCGTTCCTGGAAGATCCTACCTGGCTTGTTGGACTGTTGCACTCGTTTGTAGTGCGGGCAGATGGGCATCTGGCCTCCCTGAGTTGGGGGAGAGGGGAAGTTGAAACGAAAATGAAAGAAAACCACTTTTTGTGCACACCTATAGGGGACCACCAGCCAGTCAGGATTTCAGGATATCTGCAGTAAATATGCGTGAGAGAGATTTGCATGTCTGGTATCCACTGTATGCAAATTTACCTCATGCATATTCATTGCAGATATCCTAAAAAAACCCAGCTGAGGGTCCCCAGGACAGTTTTGGGAACCTCTGCATTAGATCATCAAGTTGGTTTTGTTAATTTTACAATAGTCATTGTTTTCTAAATACTGGGGATTAGCCCCCTTAATTAGCTAATGGGATCTATGTTGTTTATATCACAGTAGCAGTGTTGCCATCTTTTTTTTCTTTGTTCTGTAATTATGGGATTTAATTATCACTTTTTTGATACCTCCTTTATTGTGGATCCATTGTGAAGTATATTTTTCTCTTTCAGATGTTTATATTTTTACTTTTTATTTTGTCTGTACTTTCTGCTTATTATTTTTAATCAAGAGTTGTCTCTTGATGTACTTGTATTAATTTAAAACATATAATTTATTTAGTTAACATTTTTTATATACCGAAATTCATGTAGCAAAGTTACATATCATTTCGGTTTACATTATAACAATTAACAGGCATATAAGAATGCGGTTAATGAATACATATGCTGTCCCGTTGTGGTTTTCTGTTTAATTTCCTACTACTTCCTTCCTTGACCTCTACCTATGGCCCTGCCAGTTCCACCTCCCCTAGCTCTAAACAAGTGCCTCTCGTACCTGTGCCCTCTCCCTTTCGGCTTCCTATGGAAAATAAACTCCCAATATTCAGGATTATTTCACTTGCATCTTAAAACTTCCTGCTTTCATCTAGAATTTCCTTCATCTCTATTTCTGGATCAACTTCTCCACATAGACAATAGACATTATGTATATATATATATATATAGAGTGAAAAAGCAAGAGTAAATCCAAATATACACTAATGTGTTCCAGAAAATTACAGCAACAATCTACTTTACAAAGAACACTAATGAGGAACTTTATTAAAAAGCTTTTTCTTTTGTATACAATTTGGGCCGGATTTTAAAAAGGTTACGCGCGCCGGGCCTATTTTAAAGAGGCCCGGTGACACGAGTAAAGCCCCGGGATGCGTGTAAGTCCCGGGGCTTGCATGCTTTTGCCTCTTGGAGCAGGTGGGGTTAGAGTAGAGCTAGAGGGGGAAAGGTTAGGGGAAGGGGTGGGAAGGTCAGACTAGGGGGGAGGGAACGGGGGAAGGCGGCGTGGCTCGGCACGCGCAAGGTGCACAATTATGCACCCCCTTGCACGCGCTGACCCCGAATTTTATAACTTGCGTGCACAAGTTATAAAATCGGGTGTACATGTGTGCGTGCCAGGTAGTGCGCGCACATGTTCGCCCTCGCACAACCTTTTAAAATCTACCCCTTTATGTTTTATAAAAAAAAACCCAACATTTTAACAATATACCAAAATTTACAAAACTACCTGCTGCCTGTGTCACATTCCTAATATGGGCAATGTTGTAAGGCACCCTAGGAAAGCAGCGCATGCTGTATAAATACATTAACTACATTTAAAAAATAAAGAAGAATTTTAGCATAATCTTTTACAAACACCACCACCTTGCCTAACTGCACTAAGCCAGTTTAGGGGGAGGGGGCCTTGTCAATTTAGGCCAAGAAGGAAAATTCCTAAAATGTCTTGCCACTGGCCCCCTCTCTGTTTCTCACTAAAAGAAGCAGATGCAGTGCATTTAAAAAAAATTGTGCTTCACAACTGGTGACCGCCACTGCGGCTGCGTTTTGTAGGAGGCATTAGGTATTGGAGAATATTGCATTAACACGTCACTGTATGGAGGCAGGAGGAAAGACTGATGCCTTAAGGTCTGGAAAATTGGACGGAATTATCCATGTTAGACGTGGAAGCCATATTATTTTATAATAAACCAAATGAAGTGATCAAACGTAGGAGACAAAAGTCTTCTCACAGCTCTGATTTGTGCGTGCCATAATTCACTTCTCATTCTCTGCTATCTTGTCTCTCTGCCTCACCTGTGTCTATAATTACATTTTTACTTTTTAAAACTTTTTTATTTATATGCGGCCTTTTATAACACCTCAAAGTGGAGTAAATTCAGGTATGCATGTATAAAGAACCAGTCATTGTAAATTGCATTGAATGAAACTAGGTGGGTTTGCGATCGGGCTTATTGCTGTATGGGGGGCTGATGCAAGACCACATCATTTCAAAATGAGTTGTTTTGCCAGAGGAGAGAGATCATTGTATTTTTTGCCATGCCTCCAGGACCCATGCAGCATTCATCTTACACCACACTCTTCATTCGTACTGCAAAAACGGCTAAAAGCCATTAGACCTCCAAGTATGTCATTGCCCATTCCCTTGCTTCAAATTAAAATGTCCCTTTGGAAACGAAAGTCCCTTTGCAGAAATGGAGAGCTTCAGATTGTTTCAAGTGCACCTGCCCTGCGCTGACCAGGCCCTGATGGTTGAAATCACTGATGAAATGTCTTACACATTCGCCACTTATTGAAAAATGGGAGCATGAAGATCAAATTTTGTTTGCTTATAAAGCAAGGCAGTAGGAGAGCAGGCTAAAGGATGGTATCAACAGTCTGCTGTCAGCTCAAGGCATTATCTGGGTGGCATAGACTTTCTCAAGGGGTTTGCCACTAAAAAACATACATAAAGTGGTGTACATGTATGCATTTGTGTGTGTGAGATATGTTAGGGATGGGCTCTCATTTTTAAAATTTAAAATTTTGGTTTTTAAAAAAATTTTCAATTTAGTGCAAGGTATTTCAATTTAGTGTGCAGTATTTTGAATTAGTGCACACTATGGGGTAGATTTTAAAATAACTTATGCGCGTAACCCTTTCAAAACCCCCCTGCGCGCGCCGAGCCTATTTTGCATAGGCTCGGCGGCGCGCGCAAGCCCCAGGACACGCATAAGTCCCGAGGCTTTTCAGGGGGGCGTGTCGGGGGCGTGTCACGGGGGCGTGCCATTCGGGGCGTGGGCGTGGTTCTGGCCCAGGGGCGTTTCGGGGGCATGGACAAGGCCTCCGAAATCGCTCCGGGGCCGGGGAATCATGTGGCAGCGGCGGCCGACCAGCACGCGCGAGTTACGCCTGCCTGGGGAAGGCGTAACTTTCTCGATAAAGGTAGGGGGGTGTAGATAGGACTGGGGGGGTGGGTTAGGTAGGGGAGGGAACGGGCAGCACGTGCAAGGTGCACAAATGTGCACCCCCTTGCACGCGCCGACCCCGGATTTTATAAGATACGCGCGTATCTTATAAAACCCGGCGTACTTTTGTTTGCGCCTGGTGTGCGAACAAAAGTACGCGTGGGCGTAGTTTTATAAAATCTATCCCTATTTGAGTTAGTGCAAGCTGTTACAACTCAAATAGTGCACATTAACTCATAGGGGCAGATTTTCAAAGCCCTACGCATGCCGGACCTATTTTCAAAAGGCCCGGCAGCACGTGTAAAGCCCCGGGACACGTGTAAGTCCCGGGGCTTGCAAAAAGGGGCGGGGAATGGGTGGGGCTGGAGCCTCCAGGCACAGCGGCCGCTTGCCGCTGTGCCCGGGATCACGGGCCAGCCATCGGCCAGCGCACGCAACTTGCACCTGCCCAAGGCAGGCGTAACTGGGTAAGATACATTTTTTAGGGGGGTTTAGCTTAGGGATGGGGGGGGGGGCGGGAGAGTTAGGGGAAGGGCAGGGAAGGTGGGGTGGGGGAGGGGTAGGGAAGTTCCCTCCAAGGTCGCTCCAATTTCGGAGCAGCCTGGGAGGGAACGGAGGAAGGGAAGCGCGGCTTGGCGCAAGCAAGATGCACAATTGTGCACCCCCTTGCGCGTGCCGACCCCTGATTGTATAACATGCGCGCGGCTGCGTGCGCATGTTATACAATCGGGCGTACAGTTGTGCGCGCCGGGTTGCGCACACAAATGTACGCCGCGCGCATATGTTTTAAAATCTGCCCCATAGTGCGCACTAAATCAAAATAATGCACAAAAAGGGGAAAAACCTAACAAAATAAGTTTTTTTGACATTCACACACATTCACTCTCTCTCCCTCCCCAGGGCCAGTGCTTCCATTAACCAAACTAGGCAGTTGCTTACAGCACCCAAATTTTGGGAGCTGCAAAATCCTGCTAATGCGAGGCCTGGAGTCAGTATTGAACAAGAAGGGAGTCCCGTGCTGGAGGCACTGCTAGGAAGAAGACTTGTGTTTGAGCTGCTGCCAATAGGTAAGCCGGGGTGCAGGACTGAAGGTTTGACTAGGGCACCAAATACTTTTACACTAGCCATGATATTATTGTATGTATCTGAATAGAATACATTTTTGAGTAGAATAATTTTGGATTTACCAGTTTTTCCTCTACCTATTAATAATAATCCAGAGAAGGCCTACCAAAATGGTGAAGAGTTTATACTATAAACCTTATGCAAGTAGGAGCAAAGGATCTACATATGTATACCCTAACAGAGAGGAGGAAGAGTAGCTCGATAATAAAATCATTCAAATACACATGAAACTAGTACATTTGGGGGGAGGGGGGGGGAAGAGAAGAAAGAATGAGGGTAGCAGGCTGGCAGGGGGTAAGGAGGGAATCATTCCTTTACAGAAAGGGTGCTGGGAGCATGGAACAGCCTTCAAATGGTGGTGGGGTGGGCAGTGGGGTAAGTTCAGATTCTGGACCTTCATTTCCCCCCCTCCCCACAATGATTTCCACCTGGGGATGCTGGGAGGTAGGGGGGGTCTAAAGGTGGGAGAGTAAGGGGGGGGGAGAGAGAGAGTCCAGTTCTTCTCAGTCTTGTGAGCTGGCCTGTCCGCGCATGCACCTTGAAGGAGGAAAGCGTTCCATCGTGACACCCTGAGGGCACTGGAGGTCATGGGCCGGTGGGTTAATGCTTAGGAAAGCCCCTGCTCATGGCCCCCTTGCCACTTCCTGTCACTCCCTACATCCCGCCCCCCCACGATGGCCCTGGGCCTTCTTCTTCCTTCCTCCATCGTGATCCTCCTTTGTTCTGTCCGCTCCGGGCTCACCTCCTCTCCTCCTGTTCCTGAATAACAGAAGGGGAAGGGTTCAGTTATAAAGGAGAGCAGCTTTTTTTTTTTGCCCAGCAATGGCTGCTCAAGCCTCACCGTCTCTCCTATTCACTGCTGCCTGGGACGGGAGGGACTGCGCCAGGAAGCAGAGGGGCTGTTCCCTGCTGAGTGACTTACCTGGGAACTTTCGAGTTGCGCTCACCCTGAAATTGCTATTCCTCCTCTGCTGGCTCATTTGAGAAGTTTGACGAAAGCAGGACCGGCGGGTCCCGCAAGGCTACGGGGCACCATGGCGCTCACACGTCATAGTCAGCCAGCAGAGGAGAAAGCAGGCAGTCGAAAGTAAGAAGTGCCGCTGTGGCTTTTCTCTTACCTCTGGGAAGATGGATCGCTCTGGGGTGGGGGGAAGGGGCTGGTCCCAGTGAAAGATCACATCCAGGGGCTGTCCTAGAGTTGGGTTTTTTTTTTTTTGTTTTTTTTTATTGAGGTTTGCCATTTATCAAATACATACATATTTGAAAGAGAAAAGCTGAGGATACATTGCTGACAAAATAATTAAAAAAAACCCCAAAATATATAGGAAAACACAATAGCAATCGCCTCATAACAAACAGAGATACATGGGGAATTAGAAAAAAGGTCACAGGCAAATTGACCATAAAATTCAAGGAAATAAACTAACAAATTACAGCATCCTAGACAATCACTGCCCTCTTTAAAAATCAAGACATCTTAAGTAGGCTGTGAAGATGCAGAACATCTGGCATCGATAAAGTCCCATAGCTGTCTAGGGTAAAAAAAAAACCATACTTAATAGCATTTACAACTACAACACATTTGCATGGAAATCTAACAGCACATGTAGTTCCCAAGGCTAACACCTCGGGTCTCATAGCAAGAAATGTTTTTCTACACTCTTGGGTTGCCCTGGCTAAATCTGGGAAAATCCATATCCTCTCCCCTTTAAACAGGGTGTCACGATAGCAAAAGAATAAATGAAGAATGCTATCATGATTTTGTAAAAACACAAAGGAAATTAACAAAGTTAATGAGATTGTAGAGTCGAATTCTCCAAAAGTGCAGTTAGGTTCAAGGAAGCATCTTGTTGTATCCTATCCAAACTCTTCTTTTTCAAAGGAAAGGAAAACATTTTTTGAACAGGAGTATCCTGAATAAACAAAACTTCCTTCATATAGAGTTTAAACATCTCCAAAGGAGAGATTAATGGTATCAGAGGGAAATTCTCTTTCTTTGTTCCTTGAAGCATTCTCCAAACCTTCAATTTTTTGTGATACTGAAATAGAGTCTACCACTTGTTTAGCTTGAATATCTTTAACCAAAGAAAGAGGTTGTCTAGGTTGGAGACAGCAGTTTCACATACAGGCACCCATTGATCTTGTTGCAAACATTTAGAATGAATATCCAATGTGAGCGTTACTAGGGAGGAGACTGATTTTTCAACAGAAGCAAGAACAGCCCATAAACTTTCTAAAGCTACTTGGTTAGTTATTTATTTATTTATTTATTTATTTAGAGTTTTTCTATACCGGCATTCATGATAAAAATATAAAATCACATCAAGTTGGTGTACAATTAACAGGGGGTGTGGATGAACATGAACATGGAACGAGTGAAAAGAAACCATGAAGTTACAATAAAACAAGGCTGTTCAAGACTGGGAGAAGAAAAAGAAGCTAGAGAAATTTAACAGTAACGAGGCGTAATTATTTACAATAATCGGCAGTGACTGAATGAAGATAATGTTGGATTGTTATTCAGTTAGGGTCTGGAAAGGCTTGTTTAAACAACCAAGTCTTAAGCCTTTTTCTGAATGTTGGGAGGCAGGACTCCTGTCGAAGATCCAGTGGAATGGAGTTCCATATCGATGGTCCTGCTGTGGAGAAGGCCCGGTCTCTGAATGTTAGATGTTGTGTGGTTTTGGTATGTGGTACATGAAGTGATCCTCTGTAAGCTTTTCTAATGGGTCTGGCAGAAGAATGTCATCTGAGCGGGATTTGTAGGTTAAGAGGAGCATGGTCATGTATGGCTTTATAGATCATGGTGATGGATTTATAAATAATTCTGAATGTATTGGCAGCCAGTGTAAGATTTTGAGGATGGGAGTGATGTGGTCTCTTCTCCTCGTGTTTGTCAGTATTCTGGCAGCTGCGTTTTGGACCATCTGAAGCGGTTTGGTGGAGGATGAAGGGAGACCTAGTAAGATTGAGTTGCAATAATCTATCTTCAAGAAGATTATTGCTTGAAGAACCATTCTAAAATCTTGAAAGTGAAGGAGAGGTTTTATTCTTTTCAGTACCTGTAGTTTGTGAAAGCAGTCCTTAGTTGTTTGGTTGATGAATGATTTTAAATTCAGACGATTGTCGATTAATACTCCTAAGTCTCTTGCTTGGGTGATGAGTAGGTTGTTTGGAGGACTCGAAGTGATGTTACTATTTTCCGGGGAGATAAGAAGGAGTTCATTCTTAGCTGAGTTTAGTATCAGGTTTAAGTTAGCGAGGAGGCTGCTGATTTCTCGAAGGCAATTTTCCCAATATTCAAGTGTTTTAGTGATGTTTTCTTTAATGGACATCGTCGGCGTATAGGAAGTGTTTTAGATTCAGTTTGGTTAACAGCTGGCACAGAGGAAGAAGGTAAATGTTAAAGAGCGTGGGGGATAGGGAAGAGCCCTGGGGAACTCCTAGGGAGGAGTTCCCCAGGGCTCTTCCCTAGGAGAGATTCTTTATTGTGAATTCTAACCTTGTAGCCTCTGTTACTAAGGAATGTTTTGAACCATGCAAATGCCGTTCCTGTTATTCCAATGTCCGACAGCTGGTTTAATAGGATGGAATGGTTAACTGTGTCAAATGCTGCCGAGAGGCCAAGGAGAATCAGTAGGAAAGATTGACCTTTATCCAGACCCATGATCAGGTGGTCTGTCAGGGATATGAGTAGGGATTCTGTGCTTAATGCTTTACGGAACCCATATTGGGTAGGGAACAGAATTTTATGATCTTCGATGTAATCAGAAAGTTGTGCATTAACTAATTTCTCCATTATCTTGGCTATGAAAGGAAGGTTGGAAATTGGACGGAAGTTGTTAGGATCTTTAGGATCCAGATTTGGTTTCTTTAGGAGAGGTTTGAGGGAGGCCAATTTAAGGTCGTCCGGAAAGATTCCCTGAGATAGTGAACAGTTTATGATGTCAGCCAGTGTATTGGAGATGATGTCGGGAATTAGCAGGAGAAGTTTATTAGGGATTTGGTCGAAGGGATGGGAGGAAGGTTTAGCAAAGGCAGGTCTAATCTGGAGAACATTGATAGCATCTTGAATCTCTCTTAGGCCAACTGTAGAGACTTTATCAGTTGCCAGGACCTCACACAAAGCTAAGACGCCAAAATCTGCACCTTCTGCCATACTTCCCGTCCTCTGGGAAAACTGGTGTTGCAGTGCCGTTCCATGCTGCTAACCATCAGCGGCAGCAGGCAACAAAACACCATTCGATAACTCAGGAGTGGTATCAGGAGACCAAACCTGTCTCGGCAACTCATCTCCTGGTTGGCCGGCCACTCCAGGAGGACAAGGTGATGACCGATCAATCGGGCTGAGGGAGACCTTAGCTATCAACAGACTGTCTGCCACATTGGCCAAGTTGGAAGCTGTGATCGGCAAAGACAGCGATACTGAAAACTCCGGCATTGTAGTCTGTCGGGTAGCTCCGGTGGAGGGGTAAGTTTGAACAACCCCCTTCCTCTTCCCCATAACACAATGAAGCAAATATGCAAAGAAAGAGAATTTGCAGGAGCTCTAAGATTCAGCATCTAGTCAGGAGGCCATCTTGGGCACGCCTCCCACCCAGCACCTTGTCGGAGAGTTTAAGGGAGCAGATGCACCCTGAAGTATATGGCGCAATGTAGTTGCACACTTCAAAAGCCAGCCATGTGGGGAAAGATGGGTGAGGTTCGTGGCAGAGCCTGTGAGTGTGAGGCAGCTTACAGGCCCTGTGATGATTTTCTCTCCCTATTGCTGCTTCTGCTGTCTGAAGATCTTCACCAGCTCTGTCAGCTAGGATGGTAAGCTGTTAGGCTCCCTTCTTTCATGGGCTCTTCCACACAGTGAGGGCTGCTTGGATAGAATTTATGCCACTGTTTGTGGGCAAAACTTTTAACTTAGTTCAAAGACCTTGGGGCAAGCAAGGGGGAGGGGGGTTTCCTTAACCATAAAACAAGGCTAGCGTGAAATCAAGCAGGGCCTGGGGTGGTGGATGGCTCTTTCTAGGTGCAATATCCTTGTCGGGTCTATCTGTGCCGAGGTCTCTGGCTGTTTAAGTAAGTCACTTTTCTGCTTGCAGGATGGGTCAGTAGGTGGCTGCACAATGCTCAGTTCAGATGTCCTGTGTGGGGAAGGAGGGGAGGTAATCCCAAAGCCAAACACATTATGGGTACTTGCTAATTAATTTGATCATACTTAATATTCCACCCTTCCCAATTAGGCACACAAGACAGATTACATATTTATTGCGTTTATAATCATTTTAATCATGAGCATTTACAATAATGTACATTGTTAAAATATTACTATGTTATAGTATAATTTCAGTTCAATAAAGTAAAGTGAGCAACCTAAACATAAGTCTGATTTAAAAAACAACCCCCCCCCCCCCCCCCCCCCCCAGTTTTAATCTTCTTCCCAGGGGCAGAATAGCTCTTTTCCAACCAGAGTTCTAATAGAATCTCATTCCATGGTGCCAAGAACAATGGAAGAGTTTGCCGCTTTTCTCTCCATCAGCGTCCATTCTGAATTTGATCAACAAAGCCTGTTGAGCGGATTTTAGGAGTCATATAAAGCTCCTAATTACGTCGGCCCCGTTTGATTCAAGGACATGAAAGCGGTACATAGAGCCTTAAACTTAACTCTGCCCACCTTGGGAGCAGGCGTGATGTGACGTGATCTGTTAATTTTGCCGCGTAGGCCTGGTAGCGCTACAGAAGTGGTTCGCATGTGCTTTTCATTTTCTTAGTTGCAAATTCAACTGTGACACCTGTGACCGAATTCTATGTTTTTGTTGATGGTTGTATGTCTAGTGATGGTTAATAATGGTTTGTAATGTGCAGTGACACCTACTGACAGCAGTCTTTCTTTGTTAATCGTTGCAAAATGTAGTGATTCCTACTGGTGGAATATACCTCCAAATCTCTTACTAGTGACGTCTAGCAGTTAGAAAAATGATCATACTTGATTTTGTTTTGATACTGTGCCAGACAACCAATGCTTGCTTTCTTTAACATGGTCTGTATTGTATATTCTGCAACTAAATGTCAAAGCTGGTTTTCATTGGCGGTATTATGTTTTGACTGGGATTGGAAGTCTTCACTTTGAAAAGCCTCTTAACCTGCAAAGCTTCGGTGTGGAGTTTTACAGTTCTTTGAGCAGCACCCCAGTCTCCATGCTAAACATCAGCTGCAACCCAGGAGCGGGATGGGGGTTCACTTTTGTAGGAGAATAATTGGGGCAACGTGTTTCTGGGTGCCGAGATGATGCATCTTATTGTGGAAGAGTACACAACTTTCCAGCACATTCAAATGCAATAGTTTGAAATTTTAGAAGGTTTTTGTTTTTTTTCCCTCTTTTGCATGACTCTCATGTATCTTTCACTTGTTCTTCTACAATATTCTTCATGGCAGCCAGACACAAAACTGTCAGTTGTTACAATCTACTAGCAGATGTTTCTACAGTGTGAAAAAGTGAGGGAGGGGGAAGGGGGAGAAGCCACCGCTGCATTATTCATGTCACCTGGATCTTTTCAGTTTCATTTAGCTAAAACAAAACAGCTGGGTATTTTTATTAGATGCAGTGATCATTTTAATAGCCCGTCTCTGTCCATTAAAATTCCTACGATGGTGTTAATATATGAAAATGTAATACAAAGCACCAATGGGCTTGCTGCCATAGAAATAATGGAGATGCTAAATTTAATTTATTTCCGGGCTGCAGTCCTTCCTGAAGTTGGACAATTTGTCCACCTGTCAACTGGTTCATGCTCTAATTTAGAATTTTAAATGATAATGCTCCTTTGGTGTCCTCAGTGAAAGGAAATCTGGGAACGTCGCTTGAAACAATATGCTTTAGTACACCCATTTAAAATGTCATCATTTACAGCGTGCCACTGTTATAAAATCTTTGAAAGTGTGACTGTTGGTTTCACTGTGGGAGCAGGCGAGTGTCTCGCAAAAAACGGTTCCGGTCTGCCCGCCTATTCCTGTCCACATTGCCAATGATAGATTCCAGCATCCAGCCATAGATGTGATTTCAGGGGTCCTATTTTGGCTAGCAGTTGCTCAGACATGCTCCATCTTGCAGCTGGATTTGCATTAGGGCCCTATTGCATTATAGAAACATAGAAATGACGGCAGAAGAAGACCAAACGGCCCTTCTAGTCTGCCCAGCAAGCTTTCACACTTTTTTTTCTCTCATACTTATCTGTTACTCTTGGCCCTTATTAGTAACTTTTTGGTTCTAGTTACCTTCCACCCCCGCCATTGCTGTAGAGAGCAGTGCTGGAGCTGCATCTAAGAGAAGTATCTAGCAATCAGGCCAATTCAGTAAAAGTCGCGGCCACTTTCCTGTGCACAATTCAGTATTTAAATGAAGGCCCGCAGTAAAAAGAGGCGCTAGGGACACTAGTGTGTCCCTAGCGCCTCTTTTTTGACAGGAGCGGCGGCTGTCAGCGAGTTTTACAGCCGACGCTCAATTTTGCCAGCATCGGTTCTCAAACCCGCTGACAGCCATGGGTTCGGAAACCGGATGCCGGCAAAATTGAACATCCGGTTTTCGAGCCGCGAGCCGATTTTAAATTAATTTTTTTAAAATTTTTAATTATTTTTTACGGGAATGACTAATAGGCCCATCAACATGCATTTGCATGTTGCAGGCGCTATTAGTTTTGGGGGGGGGGGGGGATGTGCGTTTTCGACGAGCTATTACCCCTTACTGAATAAGGGGTAAAGCTAGTGCGTCGAAAACGCGCATCCAAACACAGGTTAACAGTGCGCTCCACCAGAGCACGCTGTACTGTATCGGCCTGTTAATTGGTTAGGGTAGTACCTACTGCAATAAGCAAGCTACTCCCACGCTTATTTGTTTACCCAGCCTGTGCCATTCAGTCCTTGTTGGTTGTTGTCTGAACATAATTCCTCTTTTCTTTATTCCCCCCTGCCGTTGAAGCAGTGAGTTGTGCTGGATATGTATTCCAAGTGAAGTATCAGGCTTAACTGATTCGGGGTAGTAACCACCATAACAAGCAAGCTACACCCATAATTATTTGTTTACCCAGACTATGTAATTCAGTCCTTGTTGGTTGTTGCCTGAATATAAATCCTCTTTTCCTCTTTACCCCCTGCCATTGAAGCAGAGAGCTATGATTTAACGGATGAACCCATTGAATAGCAAAACCTGGAACCGAGTGTTTATAGCTGCCATGCTGCTGATAAGCATTGATTGAATAGTTCATGGCATCCTTTCCTATTCTTTTTGTCACTAGACATTTGTCTTGTTGCTTCCAGATCTTGTGAGGAAAAGTGGGTAAGTACCAGTGGTAATGATACTACTGCTCTGTCGAGCTTTTTTAACAGTAAATATTAACAACTGTTGATGATATAGTCCTTGCAGTATAGTCTAGTAGACCCTGTGTCAAGGGCAACTTTCGCACTGGGCACATGGGGCCTGTGCCCAGAGGTCTCGGCCTTAGCTCCTGCTAAGGAGGAGGCTGCAGCACTGCTGTGTCGACCAGGCCTGCATTGCCCAAGGAGAAGATTGGGCCATGCAGACCCAGACAATACAGCAAAGAGGAAGAGGCAGCCCGAAGAGGAGGAGACAATGGCTCCTGCATTGGCCAGGCACAAGTGGCTCGAAGAAGAGGAGACAGTGGCTGCTGCATTTGCTGGGCCTGCGTGGCCCAAGGAGGAGACTGCTGTGTCAGCCGGCCAGTGGGGGACTGAAGAAAGCAAGCTACTCCTGCCTGCATACTATGGGGAAAGAGAGACAGCATTTCTGTGTTTGTGTGAGAGCATGAATGTCTGGGTGAAAGAGAGAGACAAAGGGTATGAATGAGCATGTGTGCCAGACAGAGCATATGAGTACATGTGTGTGAGACCAGATCATGAATGTGCATGTGAGACAGAGAATATGTGTGTATGTGTGTGTGTGTGAGAAACAGAACATAAGGGTGCATGTGAGACAGCATAAGAGTGTGTGTGTGTGTGAGAGACAGAACATGAGGGTGCATGTGAGACAGCATAAGAGTGTGTGTGTGTGTGTGTGAGAGAGACAGAACATGAGGGTGCATGTGAGACAGCATAAGAGTGTGTGTGTGTGTGTGTAAGACATACATTACATACTCATATTGTTCCAAGGACTGGTTTGTCCAAGCGCTGGGTTGGGAATTACTGCCCAGAAGCAGGCATAAAGCTAGCACAGCTCTGTTAAGACAAATCAATCACTCTAAAATTTGTATTGGAAGCTGTGGAATAAAGTGGATATTATTCAAAGCTATGCAAAGAGAGTTCATCTAAAATTTGAATCAGCTGCTCTATACACAGACTGAGAACTGTTAAAACTTAGTATTTCCTGTGGAAGAGCCACCTAGATATTCAAATAATTTCTTTTGTGCAAAAAGTCAGACCAGTTTTGGAACCCCGCAGCTGAGTAAGTCTGCAGTTATTTGGACTCGTGAACATGATTTGTATTTCTGACGCACAGGGAATAGTATCCTTCAGCGTAGGGGCTGGCAACTTGAGTCCTCGAGTGCCACATGCCAGTTGTGATTTTTTTCCAGGATATCCCCACTGAATATGTATGAGACGCATTTACCTGCACTACCTCCACTGCATGCAAATGATTCTCCTGCATTTTTGTCTTTGTGGATACCCTGAAAACCTGACTGACTTGTGATGCTGTGGGACTGGAGTTGCCTGCCCCTGCTTGAGTTCCACCTGAGATCCACTACAATGGTCTCTGACCCGATCGCAGAGAAGCCTCTAGGCAGTTTGGTTTTCAGGTTTAGAGAATAGCCACTGCCATTAGCAATGGTAACATGGAATAGACTTAGTTTTTGGGTACTTGCCAGGTTCTTATGGCCTGGATTGGCCACTGTTGGAAACAGGATGCTGGGCTTGATGGACCCTTGGTCTGACCCAGTATGGCATGTTCTTATGTACTCTTATATCCACACTGAATAGAGCATGAAGTAAATGTGCATCCATTGCCACCACTGACTGGAAATCTACTTTATGCATATTTATTGTGGACATACTGAGAACGAGGTTAGCTAGGACTGAGTTGGGTAGCATCATCACTATACCATCTAACAGACCACTGAAATGCAGAATCCTAAAACTGATTATGATTTGCTGGTTAAACTAATAATTCGCTCAGAAGCATGCTACAAGAACTATGTAACTCTTCTTGCTAAAAAAAAAAATAAAATGGTTAGATTAAAAAGTGAACTGTGTTTTAAAACTCCCTTGAAAACTTATCAAATTGTTCCTTTTGCACATTGGATAACATGGGTAGATGAGACCTCTGGGCCGACCACACTCACCACTCCCCTCGTAATCTCATAAGAAGAACACTGACAATACTTTTGGGGGGTAAATAAAGGCCACAGCGTTATTGTGTAATATCAGACCCAAGCCATAAGAAGAAAACACCAGCTCTCCCCCTACCCAGAAGCCTGGGTGAACCACCACGACATCCCGAGGGAACACCTAGGACCCAACCGGGCCTTCCGGCAAGCCACTGCCCCAGTTAAAGCCCCTCACCCATCAGGGGAGGCTCCTTGAGGGACTGGTCACCAATGGCCATCCCCTGGCCCCATATCCAGCGTGCAGCCCCCGGCACACTATCATCATCCTCCGATCCCGGAACTGCCAGATTAACATCTGGCTTAAGCAGCGCCATCTCAATCACCAGCAGACCTGGACAGAGCCTCGCCCCTCCCCCAAGCTGCAGCAATGAGCTGGGTGACCAGGCAGAGAGGAAACTCTCACGGCTTAAATCCAGGTCGTTCAAACTTAAGCCCCCCCCCTCCCCTCCCCAGGGTCTCTCTGCCAACCAGCAGTGTCGACCCCTTTTCAGATTAGCCCAAACCTCCCTGACTGTCCGTCCCTTTCCTCTGTGTTCTCAGGTTACGGCTCTGTGGTGTCCGGGCCAGGCTTGCTCCATGTTAAGTATGGCCGCTGAGACTGGGCTTGAGGACCTGCCAGTTCCTGCTGGCTTCTCTGGCATTTCTGTCTGAAGCAGGCAGAAGATATCTTTCTTAGAACAACATACATAGGTTAACAATCTGCTATTTGTTAAGCAGTAAATGATATATGCACTGATAACTGCTTGGTGTGATTGATTCCTAGCCTGTATTTTACAGCCTGATAAAATACACAATTAGTTTTATAACCAGTCACTGGCAGCACCTTCAAGTGGTGGCCATAATTGATATCTGTCAAATATTTCCCCGTGAATATCGTATCAGTATTGATCTCAGAGGCATCATTCAGAATCGAGTGGATTATGCAATGATCCCCTCTCTAAATCATCACACCTAGGTTCTCAGTACCTAACAACAAAAAACTGCAAACTGGGCATCGTGATGTTCACCAATGAAGAATGTGGCTTTCAGATTTTCTTTTGGCGCATCCATCCCAGTTCTATACTTACATGTGTGACTGCAATGAAATGGATATTTATAAAAAAAAAAAGGGATCTTAATGAGAAAAAAAATGACAATGTGTAACCCCCCCTGTTGTACCTGGCCTCTGATCTTCTCACTATTACTGCATTTTGAATATCGTCATTGATTTTGACCTCCCCCCCCCCCACCCAATACATGCTCTAGACTGAGGCAGGATAAAGCATAAGCATTAACAAGTTAAATGTAAGACATTGATAAGACAGAATTTGAAAAGAATTTGGCCGTAGAGGCAAAAACTCAGAATAAAAACTTTATAACATATTTCCGAAGCAGAAAGCCTGCGAGGGAACTGGTTGGACCGTTAGATGATCGAGGGATTAAAGGGGCACTTAGGGAAGATAAGGCCATTGTGGAAAGATTAAACGATTTCTTTGCTTCGGTGCTTGCTGAAGAAGATGTTGGGTAGATACCCGTTCTGGAGATGGTTTTCAAGGGTGATGATTCAGAAGAACGGAACTAAATCACGATGAACCTGGAAGATGTGGTAGGCCAGATTGACAAACTGAAGAGTAGTAAATCACCTGGACTGGATGGCATATACCCCACGGTTATGAAAGTACTAAAAAATAAAATTTCAGACCTATTTCAATTAATTTGTAACCTTTCATTAAAATCATCCATTGTACATGAAGATTTAAAAAAGGCTCCAGGGTGATCCAAGACTTCAATGCCAGGAAAAATCATGGAAACTATTATAAAGAATAAAATCACAAAACATTTGGATAGACATGGTTTAATGGGACACAGCCAGCATAGATTTACCCAAGGGAAGTCTTGCCTCACAAATCTTTTTGAAGAGGTGAATAAACATGTGGACAAAGGTGAACCAGTAGATGTGGTGTATTTGGATTTTCAAAAGGCATTTGATAAAGTCCTGCATAAGATAGTTCTAGGAAAACTAAAAAGTCATGGGTTAGGAGGCAATATACTTTTGTGGATTGTTAACTGGTTAGAAGACAGGAAACAAAGTAGGATTAAATGGTCTGTTTTCACAGTGGAAAAGGGTAAACAGTGGAGTGCCTCAGGGATCTGTACTTGGACCGATGCTTTTTAATATATTTTAAATGATCTGGAAAGGGGTACGACGAGTGAGGTGATCAAATTTGCAGATGACACTAAATTATGCAGAGTATTTAAATCTCAAGTGGATTTTGATGAATTGCAGGGAGGACCTTGCGAGACTGGAAGATTGGGCTTCCAAATGTCAGATGAAATTTAACATGGACAAGTGCAAAGCGATATATATAGGGAAAAATAACATTTACTGTAGTTACACAATGTTAGGGTGTATCTTAGGAGTTACCACCCAGGAAAGAGACCTATGTGTCAGAGTGGATAATACATTGAAATCGTCGACTCAGTGTGCTGTAGTGATCAAAAAAGCAAACAGAATGTTAAGAATTTTTAAGAAGGGAATGGCAAATAAAACGATGTAATGCCTGCCTGTGTATCGCTCCATGGTGAGACCGCATCTTGAATACTGTGTGCAATTCTGGTTGCTGCATCTAAAAAAAGATATAGTTGCACTGGAGAATGTGCAGAGAAGGGCAACCAAAATGATAAGGGGCATGGAATGGCTGCCCTATGATGAAAGGCTAAGGAGGTTAGGGCTGTTTAGTTTAGAGAAGAGACGACTGAGGGGGGATATGATAGAGGTATACAAAATCATGAAAGGACTTGAACAAGTTAATGTAAATCAGTTATTTACTCTCTCAGAAGGACTAGGGGGCACTCCATGAAGTTAGCAAGTAGCTCATTTAAAATGAACTGAGGAACATTCTTTTTCACTCAGTGCATAGTTAAGCTCTGGAATTCATTGCCAGAGGTTGTGGTTACAGCAGTTAGTGTAACTGGGTTTAAAAAAGGTTTGGATAAATTCCTAGAGGAAAAATCCAAAAACTGCAATTAATTAATAAGCAATAGTAGCTTGAGATTTATTTAATGTTTGGGTACTTGCCAGGCAGGGGCGGATTGGCCTATCGGGGGATCGGGCATCCCCCGGTGGGCCGATCACTCCAGTCACGTGGTCTGCCATGCGCGGCCGTGACAGAGCCGCGCTCGGCAGACCATGTGATGTGTCCTGGGCCGGCCTGGGCGGCGAATACCCGGGCCGGTTCGACAACGTGAATCCGCCGCTGTTGCCAGGTTCTTGTGACTTGGATTGGCCACTGTTGGAAACAGGATACTGGGCCTGATGGATCCTTGGTCTGACTTAGTACAGCAGTTCTTATGTTTTTATGTAATCTGATGCAGTTTCCTATTTCTGAAAAGTATCCTGTCAAAACGCTTTCGCTATTAATCTTATTTTAAGGGCATATTAAATTTCTTTTTATGTTCTTTTCTTTTCAGATCTGAAGTGGATGTAACAGAAATTGTTAAACATTGTTTAATGGAAGAGTATAAATATATCAGGCATTATGCATTTCCTTTAATGTTAACAGCTACTTAGATAGATGGTGAAGGCTACAGTAATCGGGGCTCTGACTGCACCGTGCTGAACTGAAATTTGAGCATTTATTCATAGATCTTCCTCGGCATTAATAATAATGAAATGCAAATATGTCCATGTGCTGTCATTACAAAAATGCATCACTGCTAACTTTCGCACGCTCCCAGAAGTGTCATACTGATTATGCTTACAAATTACCCCTCCGAATAAAGTGCCGTGTGGAGGGGGATGACAAGTATTGATTTCCCCATCTCCTTCCAAAGTGACTCTATCATAACCAGTAAGTCGGGCAATTTGCCTCACTTTACACTTCAGGCAGTAGGCTCCGCATCGTGTTCCTAGGCCCGTTCCAATGGGAGATGTTTAATTAGAAAAGAAATGAAACGAATTACTGTAAATCAGCACTTAGTTAGCAGTACTGCAGAACTTATAAAGCCTTCATTCCCTCTCTCATGTGAACAAACGTGCTGATTTATTTTCTCATCTCCCCCCCCCCCCCCCACCCCATACCTCCAAAAACCCACCAGAAGTTCCAAAGCTTGTTTTATATAATTAGAAAGTCTGTCTCACTGTTCTCCGAGAAGGAGCTTGGCAAGGTCTGGTTAATGTTTCTTCACTTTGCACCAATAGATTTTACTGCTTTCAGACTGTATGTTAAAAGAGTAAATATGTGTCAAATCAATTTCCAGGGACCAATATAGGAATGCACGATGATGGCCAAGATTGTGAATTGTGATACTTGGCATACTTGGCATTTAGAACTTTCGAAGTTAATTATGAGTTATGAATAGTTAAAAAAAAAAAAAGTGTAAATTAAATCTCCCATTGGAATGATTGTTTAAGCAATGTTTATTAAAAAGAAAGCAGTTGTGAGGTTAGTAATTTAATCCCTAGATTCATGAAAATGCTATAATAATGCATGGATAACGCCCATGGTAAGAAAAGGGAGAGAAAGATTTCTACAATGTCCTCTCGCCCAAGCTTGATGGACTCTAACAGGGTACTATCAAGCTAGGGCAAGAGAACATAGTTGAAATCTCAACTTTGTGAGACTTTCCTCACTCCAAATGATGTCAAATCTTCACCGAGATGTACTGTGCTGTTCGTACATCTCACTCTGCATGTAAAACTGGCCCCTAAACCACCACCAACACCTCACATCGAGCTATTAGCTGGCTCTCCTATAGTGATATAAATAGTTGAATACTGTGAAGGCTTCCCTAGAGGCTCTCTCTCTCTCTCTGCTCCGCTCCACTCCACTCCTCTCCCTAAGCCCAGAAATGGCCAAAACACTGTTTCGGGCACATCACACAGCTTAATGCCAGGAGAAAACAGAGTTGCTTACCTGTAACAAGTGTCCTCACATATGGATGACATCATCAGGATGAAGCCCAATCACGGAACACTTTTGTCAAAGTACGCGTGTGCGCAAATTTATAAAATCTACCCCCTCATGTTTACCAGCATCCAGATCTTTCTGTAGAATGGCATTGAACTGGTCCTAGAACTGGTCAGGAAGAGTATCAGAAAGATCCTGGAGCTGTTAGAACTGTTACGCTCGGGCTGTGTTCTGGTGTTGTGAACACCACCCAGAAGGGTGGCCCCAGGTGGAGAGAGACAGGGATGGCTGGAAACAGTGTCAGCGTCCAGGCTGGGTCAGGGCAGGCGGCAGGTAACAGTGTCAGAGTCCAGGCTGGGTCAGGGTACCTAGTAGTAAGGCAAAGAGCCCGAAGGCCACACACACAAGTACGGCAGAGCAGAGAGCCCGAAGGCCACACACACACGGCAGAGCAGAGGGCCCGAAGGCCTCACTCACACGGCAGGGCAGAGGGCCCGAGGACCGCACGCGCAGTAAGCAAGGCCAGGCAGGGCAGAAGGCCCGAAGACCATACACAGCGCAAGGCAAGGCAAAGCAGGGTAGAAGGCCCGAAGGCCACACACACAGCGCAAGGCAAGGCAAAGCAGGGTAGAAGGCCCGAAGGCACACACAGCACAAGGCAAGGCAAAGCAGGGTAGAAGGCCCGAAGGCACACACAGTACAAGGCAAGGCAAGCAAGGAAGGCTAGAGCAGGGAGCCCAGGCGAGCTCGATGCCGAAGCACCGAGGGAATTGTCAGGCAGGATTATAAAGGGAAGACCAGAACATAGAGTGAACAAGGGACATGGACTGGGCCTGTCAGGAGAGCCATCTCTAGAGGGACCCCTGGTGGTGAGGCGGTTGCACAGCAGCCATAGCCGTAACAAGAACAGGTTTCTGTTGTATTTCGAGATGTAAAGCTGGTAAGCGGCAATACAGGAGATTAACATGGCTCCATGGAAGACTCTATGCCCAAAAGCATCGAGGAATTTCTGCTCTTTTCCTGGAGGTGTGGACGAGTGAGGTCTTGGTCTTCTGGATTTTTTTGTGGGCAGACTCGACCACCACTGAATGGTGGGAAAGTTGAGCCTTCTGGAATCCAGGTGCTGCTTGGACCAGATATGGAGCATCAATCTTATGGTTTACAGCAGGGACTGTCCCTGGATATTCCCAAATGCGTTGAAGGAGGTCAAGAAGGACCTCATGGACAGGTATGGACATTACCTCCTTCGGTGCATCAACAAACTGAAGGACTTCTAACATTTTATGCCTGGAGTCTTCTTCAGTCTGGAGTGTAAATGGAATAGACTCAGACATCTCTTTGATGAAACTTATAAAAGAGAGGTCCTCTGGCGGAGACTTTCTTCTCTCATCAGGAGGAGAAGGCTCTGATGGAATATCTCCTGTGTCTTGGGAATCGGAAGAGTCATCAGACCAAGGATGATAGTGCTGATCCCCAGCACCCAACGGTTCTCCAGAGGGCAAAAATGGACCTCCCCTGGCCGGAGGAGGTTGAGGCACCGAGCCCGGTGGCTGTATGGGTGGCATCGGTGGCAAAAGCGGTACTGAAGGACTCGATGGCCTTGGTTGCCTCCTCAGTGATAACACTCTAGAAGGGCCCAGCACTGGGTCTGGTATCGGCGATTCACCCTCATCTGAAGAGAGGGGAATGGGCATCAAAGGACTCTGAGGCAACGATGTTTTCCTCGGTGCTGAAGGCAAAGCACCAATGAGGGCATTGATCCTGTCCAGCAATGGTGCAAGCATCGGTGGCATCGGTTCCAGCGTCGGAATTGGAGCTGGTATCGGTGCAGATGGAATCGGGTATCCATGGAGAGCTTGCACCACCATCCATTTCAGTTCCTCACGGATCGCTGGCGTTGTTAAGGCCCGGTCCGGAGTGCGAGGCTGGATGGGCACCGCCAGAACAACCACCGGTAATGGTGGAGCATCGGTCAGTGCCTGTTCCGAAGGCGAGGGACGCCTCAGTGAATCTGGCACAGAGGAGTTTTGGGGTTCCTCAGCGTGGACCTTCTTCCTTGGTGGCTCCTTGGAAGTAGAAGTGGAAGCCACCAGAGCGCTCAGATCAGATGGTAAGGGTTTGCGATGCCAATGGTAATGCTTTTCCTTATGGTCTCCCTTTCTGGTGTCCGGCGCCAAAGAAGCGGAAACCAAAGTCCTCGATGCGAGTCGAGAATCATCGGTATCCGACCGATGACGGGTCTTGGATGGCAACGGTGTCGATGACTTCTACGCTTTTGATGAGGAAACCTGTTTGGAATGGAACAATAAAACCATCTTTTCCAAACGAGCCCGAAGCCCTTTAGGGGTCATTTGGGCGCAGTTGGTACATGAATCTATATCATGGGTAGGGCTCAAGCACAACACACAAACCTGGTGAGGGTCAGTGATGGACATTGTCCTCAGACAGTCCAGTCACCTACTAAAACCCGTCGCCATCGTTGTCAAAAATTTAGGCCACAGCGCGGTCGGTGACCTCAGGGCCTAAAGGCTGGAACCGACGGTAACTGACCGAAAGATAGTAAAAACTTACCGAACAGGCACGGGTATCGAAGGTATACAAGGGGGACCCCAGCCGGAGTGAAATTTGTGAAAAATTAGAACTTTTTCCTGAAGAATATTTTCCTGTCAGGAAACCATGGAAGAGCTCCTATCTCTGCATGGCTAAAGCTGAGTGGGAAAAAAGAGACTGAAGGGTGACCCCTGCTGGATGCAGGGTTGGTACCATGCTAGGCATGCTCAGTGATGCCAGTCAAAGTTCTAGAACCTTTGACAAAAGTGTTCTGTGATTGGGCTGATGATGTCACCCTTATGTGAGGACTATCATCCTGCTTGTCCTGTGAGAAAACGTGTAGTTATTTCCAGCCTTAAAACCATGTGATAGCATGCGTTATGCTATCGCAAGGTGCGATATCACCCCTCATTTTAAATAATGTCACCCAAATCCCTCCCCAATCCCACACCTTCAAAAAATTTGCAGTCGCACCTTGCAGTGACATGGTTATCGCATGCATTAATGCTTTATCCCGTGCATTAACGCCATAACGCATTTTGATGAATGACCCTGTAACTTTGTTATCTGGGAACCATAGGCTTCTTGTTGTTTTGTTAGTTTTCTTTTAACTTTGCAGAATGACTGAATGCTTTGATTCGGGAAAAGCATAAATATATAGCATTTATGTAGTAAGGGGTCTGGAAATGTGATTTATTTTAGACAAATTTTCTTGGTTTTACAAAATAGTTCAATCAACACTAAAGAAGAGCCAAGGAATCCCAGTATAATGAATCATTCAAACAAGAAGAGAAACCTAATAAATTTAGAAAAAAAACCTTTGTTCTTCCACAGCTTAAACATACAAAACTGATGCAAGGTGTCAGCAAGCCTGTCAGTATTTCATGCAATACGCAATACACTGCATAGACCACCCCGTCAACTCGATCATACACCTTGAAAGCAGGCCTATTTTTTAAAGTATTTTTGTAAATGCATATTAAAAAATCACGATAAAGAAAGACAACAGTCTCTTGGGTTTTTTTTTAACATTGCTGGCATAATTAAACCCCTGAGGAAGCATTAGATGCAAAACACCGGCCGTGTTGTGATTGTGTTTAGTTTGCATGCAAAACTGTTGAGCCTGATTTTTTAATATGCATTTACAAAAATACTTTAAAAAATAGGACTGCTTCCAAGGTGGATGATCGAGTTGACCAGAAAGTCTATACAGTGTATTGCATAAATACTGACAGGTTTGCTGACACCTTGCATCAATTTTATATGTTTAAGTTGTGGAAGATCAAGTTATTTTTTTTTAATTTATTAGGTTTCCCTTCTTTTTTATTTATTTATTATTTATTCAATTATAACATTTACATTTAAATGATACAATAAGGTAACATCAGAATACAAAACCATAAATTCCTCTAACATCACTTCAATCCTTTTTCCATAATATCTGATCATCTAGCACACATCTAGGGGGGGAGCTGGAGTACTTGGATCCAACATTGTGTCTTATTTATTTATACAACCCTTTAATCTCCTTACACCTAAGTATTCTGAGTCTTATCTATTAAAAAACATTGCAAGTGTGAGGGATCAAGAAAAACAAATTTATTAGTTTGATACATTATTTGGCACTTACATGGACATTTCAAGAAAAAGGTAGCTCCTATATCTAGAGCCGCTTGTTTCAATGAAAGGAAAAGTTTCCGTCGCACCTGTGTTGCTCAGGAAACTTCTGGAAAGACCTGGATCTTTTGCCCACAAAATTCAAAACTTTTATTTTGAAAATATTTAGAAAAGAACAGGTCTTTATCTTTTTTTAATGAAAAAGTAACCAACAATGTAGCTCTAGATACTTTATTGTCCAGCGAGTCTTCTAAAAAAGTTGAAACCCCTGGACTTTCCAATGTATCTATGCCACCCTCAGGAGCTTGCAGTGTTCGTTTTTTTGGTAAGTAAAACATCGTGGACAAAACTGGAATTTTTTCCACTTCATATGACAGTATCTCTACTACATATTTCTTAAACAATTCAATATCTGACATTAGCCTTGAGATGGGAAAATTTAATAAACACAGATTAAATGATCTTGCTTCATTTTCTAATGATTCAATTCTATTATGAAGTATCACATTATCTTTAATGGAAGATATGCTAGTGGCCTGCACATTTTTAATAATAGGGTTCAAATTTGCTACTGCAAGTTCCACTTTGGTAGTCCTACTCTCTAAATCCTCAAATGTTTCTCTTGTCTCTACTGAAAAAGTATGCACTTTAGATATAGTACCAGACAGTTTCTTTTCTATTTTCGCTGTTAATCTCCAAACATCCAACAATGACACACTTTCAGGTTCATCAATATTCTCCTCCCCTTCATTACCTATTTTGAGAATAACAGCTGGGCAACGGACTTTAGTGCCACTTACAGTAGCCTTGCCTCCCAAAGAAGTTTCATTCACTTGTATATTTCCCTCTGCTACACCCCCTCTTCCATTAGTGGGGATTTCACTCACAGAGGGTCCTATACCAACATTAACCTCTAATACACCTTCCCTTGTAGGTTGTAAGAGGGGTTGTGAGGACCTGGGGTTTAGGGTAATCCCTAATAGGGAATTACCACCAACTTCCTCCTCACCATAGGACTCACCCATATGTATTATGTGAGTGTCCATGGGTCCTATCCTTCTTGACACTGGGGTCGATGGCGATGAAGTAATGTTCTTAGATTTTCGTTTCCTTCCCATAATAATTTTCTCAGCCAGGGGCATGCCCCTTTGGGGCATGGCTTCAGCAGCGCGCCACAGGGGCCTCGATTTTATTCCATCCCGGGGGCGCCTTCTGATGATGTCACTTCAGGTCCCGCCCACTCATTCCGGGCCTCCTCACCTTGGCAAGTAAAGTAATTTTCAATTTGAAATCAAAGTTCCAATAGAGCTGTAGCCGGGTCCCCAGCAAGTTGACCAAACTCCTCTCCTCCCACAGGTTTCCCTTGCGGCACACCGGACGTAGTGGTGTACTAATCAGAGTGATGTAGACCAATGATGCCTTCTTAGTCCATTCGGCTATATCGAAATAAAGGTCAACACTTTGTAGATGATACCTTTTTATTGGACTAACTTTCTTCATTTGTGATTAGCTTTCAAGAGCAATGCTTCCTTAAACAGGGCTCAATGTGAGGTTACCTAAATATACAAGTAATTTAGTACATGCTTAGCTTAAGTTGGGTTGACCTGCAATGAAGGGAGCATCATTCTTGACAGATAGTCACAAATGTATTATGTTGGTCCAGTAAAAAAAAAAGTATCACCTAGGCTAGTTTGGTGGCAGCACCATACAGAAAGTCTTTGTTTTGAAACCTAAGATGGGTCTCCTGCTCCCCGAGTCCACTGAGGCTAACAGTACTGTAGGCATTGTGATGAGGGTCCTGGGATTGTGATGAGGTGCCTGGGATTTGGGGCCCACGATTGCAGAGTTCTGGAAGGAGCCCAGGCACTTGACCCCGGCTCAGGACTGGTGTGACCATGGCTGGACTAAAGTAAGTTGGAGGGGGAAATCCTCCGGGGTAGTTGCAACTGAGCTGGAGCTACAAAGGAGCAGGAGGAAATTGCCCAGGTAAAAAAAAAATGCATTTGTCGATCTTTATTTCTGCTGCTAATTTTAATATCTTTTTTAAATTGACAGTGCTAACAGAAGCATTTTATATAAGTTAGTTGGCAATTGGAAGAGACCAGATATTAAAAATCCTCCAACTTAAAATATAGGCAAATAGAGGGATGAAGAATAAATGCAAGAGGAGGGTAGTAGAGGGTCATCCAAAGAAGAGGACAGGGAGTGAAGTTAATCAAGGTTTGTGGTTTTAGAACCAAAAGATTGTAGTTTAGCTGCCTTATTTTTTTTTTTCTGTTGGACGAATTTCATGATGTATTGCGCAATAGGGGCTGGATTTTCAAAGAGTTCCGCGCGATGGGCCTATTTTCAAAAGGCCCGGCGACGCACGTGTATGTCCTGGGGCTTTACTAAAGGGGCGGTCCAGGGGCGGGGTGGGGCGCGCATGTTATAAAATTGGATGTACATGAGTGCGCGCCGAATAGCGCGCGCACCTTTTAAAATCTACCACTAGGTGTACACCTATAGTATTTTCCAGACTTCAAGGTGATCTGAAAGAGCTCACAAGCTGAAACCTGTATTTCTCTTACAGATGTAATTCATTCCCTAGAGCCTGGGTTTCCTTTTATATATATATATATATATATATATATAATATTGTTACTTTATAAGCAGAGCTAAGTACCGTGAAGAGCATTCAAGGGGGCTCGATTAATCTCTGAGATGAAATGAAAACGAGATAACATTGTACCACAAAGAGGCAGACTTCAGAGTAATATTATTCGGTCTCAGGAAGAAAAAAATTTTAAACTAGAAAAAAAACAAACCTCACCCACATCAACAGTATCTAAGCATCTTCGCTGGGAAACATGCCTATAAACGTTTTTAATGAAGAGGTGGCCCAAGCTTGAGCATCTGGGGTTGCTTTGTAACACGCAATAACTATGTATAAATGGCAGAGTCCAGTTGTTTTTTGATAGAGCCCCTCCCCCCCAGGGTGCATTCCAAGAGTGAAAGAACCATGAAACGAAGCTGCATGCTGCACAACAAATTCGTCCCTAGCCCTAGACCAGGAAACTCCCTAATCAATTTGCAGACATTTAAAGGTGAATTTTTAAAAGCCTTGACGCGTGCCGAAATTAGCAGATGCGTGAATATATTGGGCTGGCGTGCACCGAGCAGATTTAAAAGGCTGCCCGTATACACACGTTCATGCCGTTGCGCGTACAAATGAAAAGTTTCCAAAAAGGGGTGGGGGTGTGGTCTGGGTGGGGCCTAGGCATTCTAGGATTTTAACATGAAATTTGTGCGTACTTACGCGCACTGGTGCGCGCCGGGGGTCCCCTGCTGCGTAACTTTACTTCTGCTGTGGATTACATGTAAATTATAAATCAAAAAAATCTAGGCAGATCAGCAGGGTTTTAAGGGTCAGGATTAACAGGGGAGAGGGGAGGCTATTAAACTGGGGGGGGGGGGGGGGGAGGGGGTGATTGGAAGTCCTATCCCTTAACTGGGAACAAACCAGGAAAACTGGCAATGACATCGGTGCGCGTGTTTTTTTAAAATCCCCCCCCCCCCTTATGCTGTAAAAGTGGCATTTGCACACATCCACTTAAAATTGAGCGCACATTATAAGATAGCCGCGTCCCTTGGTGTGGGCCGACAAATGCATGCACGTGTGCGCCCTCGCTCCACTTTGAAAGTTACCTTCTTAGTGAAAAAAATGAATCTGAGTGCAAGTGTCTAGTTGGAAGCTCAAATGACGGCAGAGAAATAATTCATGCCTCTTCATTCAAACACCTCTCACTACCCTAGACTAGACCCAAGGGAAAGGCAGCCCTTAACTGTGTAAGGACATCAAATCAGTGATTTAAACTGGGCATAGAAGCAGTGTGAGAAGTTTATTAAAGTGCTATTAATAAAACATTTGATAGAATTAAGGTGATCTGAAACCTTACACTTTGCTTAATATATAAATTACAGAATGGGTTTAGGGCCTATATTTCATATCTCCAGCTGTTTATTACTTGGCCTGTAAGCAAAATAATTATTGCAGCCAAAAGCTCTGCTCTGTTTCAGACAGGTGAGCTGATTGTGTTGTGGCTCTAATTCCAACCCACAAGGCTCTTACTGGTTCTTATTCTGACCAGGACAGGGGAGATGCACTGTGAAATTGCTTAGGAGTCGATTTAAAAAAAATGGACGAGGCTATTTTATAACGTGCGTGTCGGCATGCGCATGTTATAAATTACGATTCCTGCGCACACATGCACGCCGGATTATAATGTCCGCGCATGCGTGGCCTCTCCCACGCGTAATGGGGAGGATTTTAAAAACATGCACGCAGAGACGCGATAGGGCCTTCCCCAGTTCCCTTTCCCCCTCTCCTCCCTGACCCTAACCCCTATCTAGCTAGGCTAACTTTTTTTTGTTTTAATACTTAATGCTCCTTTGGAGCAGAAGTAACTTCTACGCGCCGGCCAGTTGCTGGCACGCGCTTCCCCGGGACAGGGCCTAATGGCCACTGTCCTGGTCGGCCCCCGCCCTGCCCTACTCCACTCAGAACCCAACCCCCTGGCCCGCCCCTTTAGCATGGCCTATCACTTCTGGTCGTAATGGGAGATACACGCGTGGCCGGGCCATTTGTAAAATGCGCTTGGTTCGCACAAGGCCCGGCCACGCGTGTATCTCCCGATTTTAGTGCCTGCAGCGCTCTGAAAATTTGGGCGTTAAGAGTTGAAATCTAATTCATTTGTTTGAAATTTTGGTTGAAAAGCATGCACATGTTCACACAACATTTTCCAATCCAGTACAAGATCACTGAAAATGTTCCATGAAAGGCAGATGCAGTTCATTCTCAGTGCACTGTAAACATAGGTACTCCTGGGGGAACTCTATGGAAAAAAAAATGTAAAATTCTGCACACAAAAACTTAATTCTGCAAAATTATGCATACTTTATATTTGTCAAAATAACAATATACATGACAGTCTTTAAGTAATTAATTTAAAATGTCATACAGAAAAAAAGTCATTACTTAAAAAGATGCAGAATTTAAAATATTTTGAGCAAAATTTCCCTAGAAGTTCAATGTAAGAGTGTCCCTTCCACTCTCTCTCCCTACTCCCCTGGCCACTTTGCCCTCTCAGGCCCCAACTCCTCCACCTGCCAGTATCTCTCCCCTCCACCTCTAGGCTCAACCCCTTCCACTCTATCTCCAGTCCCAGAGTGTGACCCCTCTTTTAGTATAGCCCCTCATTCAGGCTCCCTCTGTCCACCCTCTCTCTCACTCACAAATACAGGCTCCCTCTCTAGTGCACATACATACACCCTCATACAGGGTCCCTCTCTCTTGCATACACACACATCACCTCATACAGGTTCCTTTCTCTCTCGCACACACACATCCCCTCAGATAGGGCCTCTCTCTCTCTTGCATACACATCCACACAGCCTCCCTTTTTCTCTCATGTATATACCCTCACACAGGCTACCTATGTCTCTTTCACACAGGCTCTCTTGCACAATCACAATCCCTTCTCACAGGCTCCCCTCTCTCACAAATAAACATAATCCCTCACATACACCTAATCCCTTTTTCACACACAGCAGCTCCCAATCTCTCACACATATACACACTTCTTCACAAGCACCCATACTCAAGCACTCTCACACATGCTCTCTCAACCCCCCCCCAGGTTCGCAGTCTCACATACACACAACACACACACCTCTACACACACTCACTCTCACCGGGGCCTTCATCTTTGCGGCAAACCAGAGTCTTCATCTTTGCTGCGAGCGGGACGGACTCCGCTTGCGGCAAGCTGGGGCCTTCATCTTCACCACAAGCAAGACAGGGTCTGCTCGCGGCGCGCTGGAGTCTCTTCTATCTTTGTCAAATTCTGCGCAAAAAATGGCAATTCTGCAAGGGGGGAATTCTGCGCTCCATAGTAGTGCAGAATTCCCCCAGGACTATAACCTACCATAGGGCACTACAACATGTGAAAACAACCACTTCTAATGAGATGTCAGAAAATTGAAGGTGCATGCATGTCTCGTAATTACAACTTTTAAAGATAAGGCAAAGTAGAGGATTATGTAAAATCTGCCACTTTTGTCTAACAGACAAAAATGCAATTCTGCCTTCTTCTAGGTTTGGCACATGCAAACATGAGGCTCAACAGGCTATTGCATAGAGTTATTAGATAGATTATTGTGGAAGAGAAATCATTTCTAAAATGCATTAGATATTGCATGGATTGGTAGACGGTTGCAGGCGTTTTGCTTTCATCTGTTGGAATGAAGGAAAAGATCTTATACAATGCTGTATCCATTGCAATTGCTTTTAGGAAGCAGCTTAAAGCATTTTATTTTACCCAAGCCTCTGGAAGTTAGAACAGATTTTTTTTTGTTTTGTTTATTTTTTTAGTTTTATTGATTTCAGGGTTATCAACTTAAATTTATGGCTACGTTCTTGTTTGTTATATATATAAGAAATTTTATTTTTGTGGTTTTTAAAATTGTAATCCACCCTAAAATACTTGCCCAGGTAGGGCAGAATATATAAATGATTTTAAACAAATCTCTGGCTCCATCTCTGAAGGGAACTTAGACAACTCCTCCGTATGAACTTTTAGCTCCATTTATGGGATGTGTTCCCAAGGGTGTTTTTTTGGGGCGGGATTGGAAAATAATGCACGTAGGTGGGCATTTATTAAGCTCTTTGAGGATTATTTTTCTGTGGGGGAGGGGAAGGTTGCAAAAAAGGTGTAAATGTCTGTGGGCGCTTTTTACCCGCCCCTTGGCGAGTTTCAAAGTGAAGTATAGGAGTTATTGTTAGATATTGTTTATCACGAGGCCTGAATTATGACAGTTGTTTCATGTTGCTGTTTTTTTTTTTAAACATTTTGGTTTCACCTTAGACGCTCCTTGGGTATTTATTGTGTGCCTAAGGAGTTATGTTTATCTTATTTGACTTTCACTCTAATAACTTAATCTTGGATCTCCATATTTGTGTTCTTTCGGAGCATGGGGGGTGGTAGTAATTGATTTCATGTATAATTAGGCTTACAAAGTATTAGAATTTGTTGTCCCCTCTGATTTGCCTTCTTAAAAGACATGTGCATGTTTGTTTTGGAAATAATGCTGCAGTGCTGCTGTTTAATTCTGACAAGTTTAGACTACTGTAACGCTTTATACCTGGGACTTCCATCTAATGCCACACATCCGCTGCAACTAATCCAACGTCGCCCGTATGACATAGTGAGGGCAAAGGTAGCGCCGGCGCCATTTTGAATATTGGCAATATGGCCCGTGTGCAGGAGGTCGCTCCTGGATCCCCGCTGGACTTTTGGCAAGTCTTGTGGGGGTCAGGAGGCCCCCCAAGCTGGCCAAAAGTCCCTGGGGGTCCAGCGGGGGTCCGGGAGCGATCTCCTGCACTCGTGACGTCGGGTGCCAGGAACCAAAATGGCACCGGCGCTACCTTTGCCCTGTCATATGATAAGGGCAAAGGGCCACCGGCGCCATTTCTATTAACGCAGCCGTGGCCAGAGAGCGGGAGATCGTGCCGGGACCCCCCCACTGGACCCCAGGTAATTTAAAACATTTTGGGGGGTTCGGGAGGGTGGGGGATTTGTTTTAAAGGGTCGGGGTGGGTTTTAGGGTTGTTTTAGTGTGCCGGTTTTCCCACCCTCCCCCCTCCCCGATTTACGATTTTTTGACGATAAATCGGGGGAATTGCTATTGTATCGCGGCTCTAACGATTTTTGACGATTTAAAATATATCTGACGATTGTTTTAAATCGTCAAAAAACGATTCACATCCCTACTGTTTAATATACTGCATTTTATTCTTGTATCATGCTCTATGTTGTATATTGCATTTTTATGCATGTGATATTGTAAACCACCTTGATCAAATCCTTTTTTAGAGTGCGGTATATAACATTTTTAAAATAATTAAATACCTACATTGTACTATGCAGCATTCATGTAGGAATGTATAGTTGATACATTTACAAAGTATGTAACATGCCTGGATTAGTAATTTATATGAGAGCTACACTTTAAATACTTCATTGAGCATTTTTATGGCAATGGGCTTCATAATCTTAGAGCTGTAAACTATTAGTTTAATTTATTTTAATTCAGAACTTAATTGTCTTGCCATGCTGGCTAATTTAATGATCAAAGAAGTGATAAAGTTGGTGAGCTCTGAACTTGGATCCTTTCCTATTCTGAAGGCACTCAGATTTGTAGTCCTAGTTTTTTTGGGAGGGGAGGGAAGTTGGATCAGGCACTTTCCTTCTGCTCCTTTAGGCTTCCAACTCAGTCAGAACCAGGTTTGGCATCCTGACACCATAAGCCTTATGTCAGGCAGTAAGGGATAGCTTTGCGGAAGTCACTTCAATATATCACACGAAGTGTTAATTCAGTCCCGTATGAGAGAAAAAAAAGTTATGATTTATTCATATTTAAAGCATGCAGCTTTGTGCTTAAGTTCACTGTGAAACTTGCAGCTCTCACTCCACAGCCTGCAGCCCCCCCCCCCTCCAAATTTGTAGCCTGAAATGTTCAGGCTCATAAGCAGAAAGATACAAAGTACAAGAAGAGAATAAGAATACCACTTACAGAGAGCTGGTAGTTAGGGAGTTAACAGACTGTGCTCAGTCAAGCATAGTCCAAGTAATTTTAATACTGCTGAAGACTGGAAAACACCTGGCCCAGAATTAGTTTATGGTACAACTTCTTTATTAAGTAATGGATTATAGACACAGCAAATAAGTTTTATAGACCTTATGCATTCAAGTGCACTTTTAGTTTTGGAGCAATACATTCTTATATTGTTTCACACTAGTGATTACTTGTTATCTGAATTAATAGTTATATGATTGCTTTTATTTTACCTTGACACTAATGACACTTCTGATGATTTTTGGTTATTATCCTGGGTGTCCAACAGAAGGTGTATTATTTAGAAGTATAGATCTAGTGGTCTCATATGTGAGAGAGAAGGTCTGTACAAAATGGCGATTAGCAGTAGTGAATAAACCACAAGACATCCGCCATTTCAGTGTTGTCTTGACACACACAGCAGTTTTCTTTATCAGTTTGGCAATATTTCAGGAGACTGTACAGCGCATATGTAAGCTTTAATATCCTAGCACCTAGTGAGCTGGGCAGATTCTCTGCCGGGAGCTGAACAGATCTTTTCAGCAACATACATCTCGACAATGGAAAAAGAATCTCCGGTACTGTTTCAGCCCTCCCCAGAGATAATGCTTGTGATCATCGACTGGAGGGATAAGAGGGCACTCATCCAGGAAAGTGGTAGCTTTTGCTAAGCCACTGTATATAATTTTCCCTATTAGTTGGGGAAAGATATTTGCCTTTACTTATTATGCTGATATATAAACTGTTCTGTGACCCAGACGTTCTTATAAGCATCTGTTTTGTGCATATATTATACAGAAAATATAGCTTTTCAGATTTTCATGAAATCCATAGACACAGGTGTCATTTTCTTAGTATCCATGTGTGATCCAGACTTCAAGGTAAAAATCCCCATCCTTCCACCCACTACAGCCTTCATTTACAGCAGCCATAGATTTTTTTCCCCCTATTTTATAAATCCCTCAACATACTTGTCCTTTGGGCAGGAGCCGTGTACCAGAGCTCCTCCTCAGACCTCCACTCATGGGCCCTGAACCTGGTGACTAGGTGTCATCCTTGAGGGTTGACTATAATCCCCTCGCTTCCATGTGTGGCCCTCCTCTACCCCCTCTTCAGCTGACCCAGGAAGCAGAAGATTTGATTTGGAGATCAAACCAGGGGTCATCTGCACAACATTGCCACTGAGTTAGGCCCCTGTAGTCATATTTAAAATTAAAAATAAATTTTAAATTGTTACAGGATAAGATATTGTGACCTGGTTTGCTGGCAGGTGGTACTCAGCTTTCATGGTGTAGAGAAAGCATTTAAATTTTTCAACTATTGCACAATGTTTTGAGATTTTTTTGTATAAGCTTGCAGAGTGTTAACATTAAAATGACATTGTTGACATAACATTATAAAGTATTCCCCTGTGTGTTCTAAATAAACTTTTAGCCCTCAAAGAACTCTAAAGTCCTTCAGATCTGTGAAGGATTTCAAAGGGGCGTGGGATAAACACTGTGGATCCATAAAGTCTAGAGGACGTGAATGAAGAGTGGGTGGCTCGCAGGAATGATGGCTACTACCTGGAGATAATACCCTTATTCAATAAACATTCATAACGGTTAATGCGACTCCAACGGCAAGAGGAAACGTGGAAAAAGATTTACATTCACAAAAAAGCGGGGAGTAGCTTGCTTGTTACGGCAGTTACTACCCAAAACGAAATAAGCCTGATACTTCACTTTCAATGCATATCCAGCATAGCTCTCTGCTTCAACGGCAGGGGAGAAAGACTGATACTTCACACATATCCAGCATAGCTCTCTGCTTTAACAGCAGGGGAGAAAGACTGATGCTTCACACAAATGCAGCATGGCTCTCTGCTTCAACGGCAGGGGAGAAAATCTCATAGTTAACTTTCAATGCATATCCAGCATAACTCTCTGCTTCTACGGCAGGGGAAAAAGACTGATTCTTCACACATATCCAGCATAGCTCTCTGCTTCAACAGCAGGGGAGAAAGTCTGATACTTCACTTTCAATGCATATCCAGCATAACTCTCTGCTTCTACGGCAGGGGAAAAAGACTGATTCTTCACACATATCCAGCATAGCTCTCTGCTTCAACAGCAGGGGAGAAAGTCTGATACTTCACTTTCAATGCATATCCAGCATAACTCTCTGCTTCAACGGCAGTGGGAATGAAGAAAAGTGGATCTATATACAGACAACAACCAACAGGTCTGAATTATTTAGTCTGGGTAAACAAATAAGCATGGGTATAGCTTGTTTATTGCGGCGGTTACTACCCTTAACTAATTAAGCTAGATATTTCACTTAGAGGCAGTTCCAACACTGCTCTCTACATTAATGGTGGAGGTGGAAGGGAAATAGAATCAAAAGGTTACTAAGAGCCAAGAGTAACAGATAAGTATGAGAAAAAAAAAGTGCAAAACTTGCTGGGCAGACTGGATGGGCCGTTTGGTCTTCTTCTGCCGTCATTTGTATGTTTCTATAAAACAACAAAGCATTTTTTGATAACATTTGTGTTTATAGAAAGAGTAATATCATACAGCTCTGACAGGTCATTTTATTCCTGGAGTAGTTTAAGAGGTCATAATCATGCAATTTTAGAGATCTCCTTGTATATTGCTTAACTGGGAGTCATTTGCATAGGATCTTATGTTGAACCATGCAATATACAAATGATAACACGGATATATTTAAAAATTAAAATCATTTACGCTATTTTCTGCTTCAGATTCACAACTAGACTCTGAAGAGGTAGTGGATTGTCTTTCCACACCAGCCTGTGATTTGACATCTTGATTCATGTTGGCTTCTCTTTCTTCTAGATGCACTGCAGGAGTTTTTCTGAAAGAGCTGAGCATGTCCGTCTGGTGATTTTCATCGCAGTCAGCACTATCACTGTCAATGTCCTCACAGTTATCAGTAGGGTCTTTTAATATTTGGCCAAATGGATCTTTTTTAAGCGAGGATTCTGATCTTTTGCAAAGTTCTTCATCTTCACCATTAGCAGGAGAAAATTCTTGCATGGCCTTACCTTGAAACTCATCTGTTTCCATTTTTCTAGATAGTGGTGATGTTTCATATGCAAGAGATCCACTTTTTTTCAAGAATGCTTGATTGTCTTCTGCACCTGATATTTCCTTATTAGTAGACTGATGTGCATAGGTTTCTCTCTTTTGAGGATCTTCAAAATAAAACCTCCCGTTTTCATCAGGATGATCTCTGTGAAATGTCTTTTTATTTTCAGCACTGTCAAAATCAATTTGTGACCCCTGTTTAAAACCCAAAATAGAAACATCTCTAGAAGAATTCCCATTACCCTTACTACTGTGTTCCTGTCCACTGTTGTTGTCCTTATTACTAGAGCTCTGGATGCTTGTTAGTTTGTCTGGTTCTTCATCAAGCCCTGGTCCTTCTTTTCTTATGAGCAAGCCTGATGCATCTTCATGTTCACCAGTGCTTGGAAAACATTTTTGAACAATGTTTACCTCAGACTCATCTCTTTTCATTTTTTGATCAATGCTAGCTGAGCTTGCCACAAACCTAGGTGAATTTTGATGTGTGAAAGATTTTGCTCTTAAATATTCCTGGTGGTTTTCCATGCCTGGCATTTTTTCATAAATAGAGTAGGATGGTAAGAAAGCAGCATCTGTAATTTCACCATTTTCAGCGTCTTGAGAAAGTGTACCCTGATAATCTGGAGGGTTTGACAAAATTCCCTGCTTATCTTTAATACTGGAAGATTCTTGGATGCCTGTAGAACAACATAAAAGCATTAGACAGAATGGGTTAATGCGCAGTCATACAGGATACCAGATTGTGATTGGACTCTGGAGCTTTCGCTCCTCAGACTTGCTTTGTGAGACATTTTGAGATAAAACTCAAAACAGAGAGTGGAAGGGGAGGGTTTTCAGCCCGTTTCATATTCATCAGCTTTTCCAGATATTTGTCAGGTACAATATGGGATATTAATTTCAATTACTTCAGTGAACCTTGGAAAATTTCAACCAGTTTTTAATGCAGATTTGGCACATATTCATGATAATCAGTATCACCACAGCCAACTGCAAGCTTTGGAAATTGGGCAAATTCGCTTGAAGTCTGATGCAGATTTGACAATTTCGAGGAATCTGCACCCAACCTCAATATTTTATGGAATTATTTATTTATTTATTTAGTGTTTTTATTATACCGGCATTCATGACAGGTATCACATTATGCCGGTTTACAATAAACAGGGTGTGAGATATACAGAGAAATTCAGTAAACTCTCAGACTTCCTTGCAGGTTGGTCAAACTGGTTTGTGAATTTGCATTGGGGAGGGGTGGTTCCATTTCTGCATAAAATGCATAGAAAAATTAATGACTGGAGCATTTCTTTCAGCTTAATGATTTGGCTACAAATCTGCAAGCTCAACTCCTAGCTTCTTCATTTAAACAATTGGGAATCAATAATGTGAATGTGAAATCCTCTCCAGCCTGACCGTCGAGGCATGCGGAACTTATTTTGTACTCGCACTTAGAGAGATGAATTTTCGGACACTAGCGGGTACATGCACACACCTGCCAACGTGGAAGTACATAAGAAGGGCAACTTTCAAAAGGCATGGCAATGGGTATAATAGTGTCTTACCTGCACAAATGGCCTTTTACAAAATTACCTGTAAACACGCAGCTCAACTTACGTGCACAGAGATGCAGTGCATGTACTGGACTGAGCAGAGACTAAGGAAGTATTTGGACTCATACGCATACTTTTGCACAGAAATTTTCCATGCACATAAACAGAGAGGGGCAGATTTTAAAAAGTTGCGCGAGCGTGTACTTTTGTTCGCGCAGCAGGCGCGAACAAAAGTATGCCTGATTTTATAAGATACGCGCGTAGCCGCGCGTATCTTATAAAATCTGGGGTTGGCGCGCGCAAGGCTGCGCAAAATCGGCAGCCTGCGCGCGCCGAGCCGTACAGCCTGCCTCCGTTCCCTCCAAGGCCGCTCCGATTTCGGAGCGGCCTTGGAGGGAACTTTCCTTCGCCCTCCCCGCACCTTCCCCCTCCCTTCCCCTACCTAACCCCCCCCCCCCCCCCGGCCCTATCTAAACCCCCCCCCTTAACTTTGCGCGCGTCGGCCGGGTGCCCCGCTCCGTGGTCCAGTCCCGGGGGCTGTTCCGGAGGCAGCGGCCACGCCCCCGGAACGCCCCCGGGCCGAAACCACGCCCACATCACCGCCCCCAAAACGCTGTGCCCCGCCCCCTAAACGGCGCGTCATCTCAACACGCCCCCCAACATGCCCCCGACAGGAAGCCCCGGGACTTACGCGCGTCCCGGGGCTTTATGCGCGCCTTTGAAAATCCGCCCCTAACTGCATGGGGGTAAATTTGGTGGGATAACAGTCTAAGTGGGCTTACGCATGTTAAATCTGTTTTGAAAATTGGTGTCACTTATGCACATTTTGCCACCTAATTTAGGCTGGCTGTTATAAAATTGTCTCTCCCACTAGAGGGGTGGGGGAATTTTCAGAACTTCCCACATTTGTTGCAGAGTGCACAGCTACTTTTTATCTGCAGGCTTTGCACCATTTTTTAAACGGAAAATACAAGCATACTTTGTGCTTGAAAATTGCCCTGAGAAGAACACATGGAGAGATGTGCACCTGCTTTTTTCGCAGATACTTTTTCCTTTTAAAATAGCAAGCACAGATTTGAAAATGTCATCTATGCACCTTACATCCCTCCCTTTCCCTAAACATTTCCCTGGGAATACCTACTTGTTATCTATGTAAAACTATGCACATTGTTGATTCCTGCACATACTGTTAGTTGAGTAAGAGCTCTGTGATATTTAAACATTGTACCTGAGTAAAACGGTATTTACATGAGTAAATAGCTTCTAAAAATTGCCTCCCAAAGCACATCTAAAAATTTAGCAATTTCTTAATTTTTCACACACAGCATTGTAAATTGATTTTTTATCCCACTTTACGGACAAAAGGTCCAGTAAAATACTGCTTTGACTCAACATACAAACGCGTTTTTTTATTTTTGCATTACCCCTCTTAAATTAACTTTACTAACGCCCCAGATACACAGGAGCAGCAGGTAGTAGTACACCTGGCCCTCATCCAGTGGCTGAAAGGAGAAATCCCCTGTGCCCCCTGGCCTGATGTTTTTAAAGAGGCAATTCCTGCCCAGGTAGCTGGCTGACCTTTGCTATGCTACCATTTCAGCACAGCTGTGCCTGTCTGCTCCATTCAATTTAAAAAGGAGAAAACTGACTGCGCTGGTGTAAAGAATAAAAGAATATGTTGGATGAAAGCTGGCAAAAAAAATTAAAAAAAAAAAGCTCATGGGGGACAATATATGCCTGCAGGCAAAGAACTGCAAACGTTGCATTTTGTCATCCTTTTGATTTGACTGGCAAATAACAGAAAAAAAAAAACAGGCTATAGTATCACATAACCAAATAAAGACATGAAGAACCGAGGTCCTTTTTAAGTCCATGGTAAGAAATGAGGTCAAAGTGGGCCAAGCATGAAAGTAAGCTGATACATTGAGGTCACAATCTGACATAGCATTCCACTGGCAGGAAAACGAGCCCTTTCTCCAAATAGCAGGATTCAATAAGAGTCTTTTCTGAATAATTCTGAGGCCAGGTCTGTGCTGATTGGAATTATGCTTATATGAAAACCCTCTCAGGTGAAAGCAAACAAGTTCAAATAAGCCTAGAATATTAAATAGGTGGACAGTGTTTATAGAAAGGGAGGGGGATGCATGAAATGGCCTCCCAAGGCGAGGTGGGAGGAGGCAAAACAGTGACAGAATTCCTGGGCTAAGAGGATTTTTGGTTATGAAGAAGTAAGGGCAGTTATTTACCCTTTCAGATAATACTAAAAGGTGCATACATATTTGGGATAATGGCATTTGTAGACATGTTTGAGGGCAGAATGGAGAGTCTCTTCCCCTTGATTGTTCCAAGTAACTTTCACTTTTGGTCTGGGATGAACATTTTCCTTTCTGTTTTTTTGTTTTTTTTTTAAATATCCACGAATATCAGTATTTAAAATGGGTGCATGCTTTGGATCCCAAAGAAGCCAAAGAGAATTTGAGTGAATCATGCCCTTAAAGAACAAGTAAACCAATAATGAACTAAGAGGCCCATGAACTAAAATGTGCTAACATGGGCCATTAATGTGCATTAATTACTTTTGTTAACGACCCATGTTAATGACAGGAAAATTGGTTCTTACCTGCTAATTTTGGTTCCTAGAATACCACGGATCAGTTTCACTGGCACTGACACATAACCCGAGTGCCACCTGAAGTCCTCCAGTATTGACCTGTACCCAAGCCAAGATTCGCTACATAACCAACCTAACAAAATGCTAACAATATCCCACAGATGAGCAGGGAAAAAAGGGAAAAACCCCACTTGAAAGAAAACTAATTTCATAAGTCTTCGCTTTATAACTCCAAACCAGGAGAAAAAACTTGAAATCATCACCAGTTCTATAGCCTATATATATCAGCATGACAGAAATACGAGCGTACTCTCCCTCATAACCGGGCAGGACTCTGGACTGATCTGTAGTATTCCAGGAATGAAAATAACTAGGTAAGAACCAATTTTCATTTTCTGTTCACATCTGGATCAGTCCACACTCCTGGGATGTACCTAAGCTTCCCTAACCAGGGTGGGATTGGGAGAGTCCCGCTCGAAGGACACACACACCAAAATCTGCAGTCTCCAGGACTTGGACGTCCAAACAATAATGTCTAGCAAAAATGTGCAATGACTTCCAGGTAGCTGTCTGACAAATTTCTTGCAGCGACACCAATTGACACGGCCCACGAAGTCGCCTGAGACGTAACTGAATGTGCCCTCAATCCTTCCGGAACCAGACTGCCTTTGCAGATATAAGCCGAACCTTTTGCTTCTTTCAACCATCTTGCTATCATGGATTTCAAAGCTTTCTGTCTTCTCCTAGGTCTGCTCCACAGCACAAAGAGATGGTCGAACACCCTGAAACTATTGGTGACTTTGAGGTACCGTAATAAAGTTCTCTTGACATCCACCCAACATAATTCTCTAGCATGCGGGGTTCACAAGCCCAAATCTGGAAAGGCTGGAAGCTCCATGGTCTGATTCAAATGGAAAGCGGACACCACCTTCAAGAGAAAAGAGGGCACCTTTTCTGATGATTTCCCGGAATCTGAAATCTTCAGAAAAGGCTCCCTGCACAATAACACTTGCAGTTCAGAGATCCTCCGGGTGGAAAAAATGGCTACCAGAAACACCACCTTCAAAGTGAGATCCTTTACTGTTGCCCTTCTCAAAGGCTCAAAAGGAGCTGTACACAATCCTTTAAGGACAAGATTAAGATTCCATGAGGGACATACTTTCCGCACCGGAGGACACAGATGCTTTGCTCCTCGGAGGAAACAAACCACATCCAGATGCGCAGGTAAGGACAAAGCATGCACCTTATCCCATAAACAGCCCAAGGCTGCAACTTGAACCTTAACAGAGTTAAAGGCCAAACCTTTAACCAAACCTTTCTGTAAAAGAGCCAAGATGTTAGTGTAGCCTGATTTGCTTCTATTCCTTGATCTGTGCACCAGAACTCAAAGACCTTCCAGACCCTTACATATGACAGCAAAGTGGAAGTCTTCCTAACCTGCAACAAGGTGGTAATGACAACCTACATATTTCCTGTTTCTCTCAAATGCTTCCTCTCAAAAGCCAAGCTACTAGACAGAAGCAATCTGTCCGATCTGAAAATATTGGACCTTGCCGAAATAGTATCGGCAAATGCGTGAGCCAGAGAGGACCGTCCACCGCCAGGTTGACCAGATCCGCAAACCACGGGTGCCTTGGCCTCTCTGGCACCACCAGAATCACTTTGCCAGGATGATTTTCTATGCGCTGTATCAGTTTCCCTACCAGGGGCCACGGAGGAAACATGTATAGAAGAATCCCTTTGGGCCAGGGCAGAACTAGAGCATCTACACCCTCTTCTGCAACTGAAGAATCAGGGAGTCTTGGCGTTCTTTTGGTCACCATCAGGTCCAGGCGAGGAGTTCCCCACGGGCAACATATCAGAGCCAATGCCTCCTCTGACAGCTCCCACTCCCCGGGGTCCAGCTTCTAACGACTGAGAAAATCTGCATGCACATTGTCCACCCCGGCAATGTGAGACACTGCTAGCATAGCTAGATGTCACTCTGCCCACAGAAATATCTCCTGAGTTTCCAGGGCCACTGCTAGACTCCTGGTTCCCCCTTGATGGTTGATACAAATTACCTTGGTTGTATTGTCTGCCAGGATGCGCACTGAGCGACCACTCATAAAAGGCAGAAATGCCACAAAGGTGCACCTCACTGCCCTCACCTCCAAACGATTGATAGACCAGGACCACTCTTCTTCGGACCACTGCCCCTAGGCCGACTGATTCTGGCATACTGGGCCCCAGCTGGCGAGACTGGCATCGGTAATAACTACCACCCAATTCGAAACCTCCAAGTCTACTCCGCGTCTCAGCTGTTCTTGACCAAGCCACCATGAGAGACTGGACCTGGCAGGCTCCTCAAGTGACAGAGGCAGATGGAACTGCTCCGACAATGGGTCCCATATGTACAAAAGCCCAAGGGACCAATTCCAACATTGAGGCCATTAAGCCCCATACCTGAAGGTAATCCCAGACCCTGGGAACTGCAGCTTCCAACAGCCTGTGCACCTGCTTCTGAAGTTTCAGAATACGCTCCCTCATGAGGAAAACCTTTCCTAGCCTGGTGTAGAAACATGTACCCAAGAACTCCAGAACCTGAAACGGGGAGAGATGACTTTTTGGCAGGTTCAACACCCGACCCAGGGACCTCAGTTGCTGGAGGACCTGAGCCACTGCCTGAGTACCAAGGACTTCCGACTTCGCCCAAATAAGCCAATCATCCAGATATGGATGAACCAAGATGCCCCCCTTCCTGAGTGCTTTCACCATCACCACCATCACTTTGGTGAACATACGAGGCGTTGTCGCTAATCCAAACAGAAGGGCACAAAACTGGAAATGTTTCCTGAGAATCATGAAGCGGAGAAACCGCTGGTGGTTTGGTGCTTCGGACAACTCCAGGGAAACCAGAAACTCCCCCTTGTGCACTGCTGCAATCACTGAACACACAGTTTCCATTTGAAACTGGGAAACCTTGAGAGCCACATTCACTTTCTTTAGATCCAGAATTGGATGGAAGGAGCCCTCCTTTTTTGGAACCACAAAATATATGGAATACCTTCCTGTCCCTCGTTCCCCCAATGGAATGGGAACTACAGCTCCCAGAGTATGCAACTGGTCCATGGTTTCCTGAATCACCTGTCTCTTGTCGAGCGAAGCAAGGGGAAACCATAAATAAGTCCCACAGCGGGCGAGAGAATTCTAACACGTAACCATCTTTTATGACGCTGAGAATCCAGCAGTCTGACGTGACCTTGATCCACTCTTCGTAAAATAGATCCAGATGGCCTACAATCCGAGGAAGAGAGGAGTGGACTGGCCTCGCTTCTTTGGGAGGACTTGGCTCCACCAGAGCCCTGACCAAGGCCATCTCTGCCTGACTTTCTGTCACCTCGAAAGGACATGTTCCAGGACTGCTGCCTCCCGGCACTTTGCTTCTGAGCTCCCGCTGAAGCCCTATTTGGCTGAAACCATCTGTTTGATCAAAACCGGAGTCTCCCAGAAAAGGAACTCCTGTTTCCTCTGGGCATATCCTCTGGAAGCCTATGCCCTTTAGTCTCTTCCCCAAACAGGAGCTTCTCCTTGAAAGGTAATGCCCCTAAACGAGACTTAGACCAACCAGTTCCTCAGCCAAAGGAGCCTCCTGGCTGATACTGCAGACATCATTACTCTGGAAGACATTCTAAGGAGGTGCTATAACGCATCTGCTACATAAGCCACTGCTGCTTCCAGATATTCCACCTGCTTAGCCTCGGATGGAGATAGCGGTCTCGTGGTTTGTAATTGCTGAACCCAGTGCAAACTGGCCCTCTGCATGAAGCTACTGCACACAGCAGCCCAAATGCCAAGAGCCGAGACCTCAAATATCTTTTTGAGATGAATCTCCAACTTTCTATCCTGCACATCCTTTAGTGCCGCCGAACCAGCCACAGGAATAGTGGTCTTCTTAGTGACTGCAGACACCGACACGTCCACCTTAAGGATCGCCAACAACTCCAGCATGTCCTCAGGCAATGGATACAACTTTGCCATCACCCAGCTTACCTTGAGTCCCATCTCGGGAGTGTCCCACTCCCTGATGACAAGTTTCTTCACAGATTTGTGAAAACGGGAAGGTTTTCGCTGGACCCGTCAGGCCATCCATGACCGGGTCCACACCCTCCTGGTCAGATTCCTCCTGAGGAACTTTGATCCCAAGCTCCTCCAGAACATGACGAATTAAGGGCCACAACTCTTCCTTCTGGAATAAACGCACCACCTTAGGGTCATCCCCTTTGGCCATGAGCACCTGATTCAACCCTCCATCTGGGTCCGGGGTATCCGGGTTAATATCGGGTTCAGTCAGATCGTTGCCTAACCCAGAAGGGTCCGGAAGTCTGGAAACCTGCAGAGCCCCTTCTGATTCATCAGAGTCTATATCCGGACTGCCCAGCGCTGTCCTCAGCCCTAGAACCCTAGGCGCCTTATTCGGAACCTGACTTCCAGAAGCAGCTGGTCTCTTAGCTGGCCCCAGAACACCTGGCTTCTCTGCGCGGTCTGCCTGGCCAGTGCATTTCGCGCCATATATGGTTCACGTAACAGGAGGACGAACTCTGAGGAAAAAGGAACAGAATCTCCCAACTCGGCACCAGAGGGAATCCCCTCCTCATCAGAGTCGGGGTCAGTATGGCGGCTAGCACCGGCGACAGCAGTGGGGGGAGATTTTCACACCCTTGAAGTAGCCTCGACAGGCCTTCAGCCCCGGACAACATGGCTGTCTTTCCCATGCCGACAGGGGGAGGGGGCGCCAACTTGTCAGGTGTTCCCACGCTTGATTTCGCTCTTGGCTGTCACTCCAACGCGGCCTCAGGCAGCCGGTCTGTATTCCCACTGCCTCTGGAGAGGCAGCGGGAATACAGACCGGCACGCAATAATCATGCGTGCGCATCACCGCAAGAGCAGCAGGCACTGCCGCGCAGTATGCAAGCACGAAACGCTCCAACTGCGACTAGGCCCGATCACATGGCAACAATGGCACTGCTGCGCCGCACGGTAAACTAACACTGCCACTCAGCAAACCTCCCGCAGCCCTGCCAAGGTCTAGCGCAGCCTTCCTGGGCGCCAAAACCTTGGCACTCCTCTGTTGAAAAGTTTAACTTTTTTTTTTTTTAACTTTACTGAACAAGCAAAGAAAAAAAATAACTATTTCTCTGATAGAAGAGCTGCTGCTAAGCTTCAAGTTGTTCTCCTGGGGGAGGGGGGGGGGAAACCAGACCACCAGCTATACACCCCCCTCCCTGGGCAATGAAAGAACAAAGCAAACCAGGGTCCCCGACCCCCTGCTCGTACTCAGCAACACCAAGAGGGATAGCCCCACCAGGGCCTATCAACCTCCTGGGAGGACAAATCCACACATTTGAAAAAAATTCTCTATCCCCCCTTTTTTTTTTTCCCTCCAGACTGCAGGGACTGCACCTCTACCATCTGCTGGAGACAGAGAAATACTGGAGGACTGCAGGTGGCACTCCGGGTTATATGCCAGTGCCAGTGAAACTTTCTCTGTCTCCATCTGCGGGAAGGGAGGCATAATTCCAGGAGTCTGGACTGATCTGGGTATGAACAGGAAATGTAAATCACTTTGGAGGTAAATTTCTTGTGTCAAAGTTTACAAATTAATGCTGACATTAACGAAAACACACTTCACTTCCCCAAGGTGTAGTTGTTTCTTGGGTTAATGGGTCTGCTTTAACATTTTCATTGATTTGCATAATTATGCAGTCCATTATCTATTCTGGATAGATTTTGCACTGATGTTCACGAAACTAAATAATGTGCATTAAAAGCGTCGATAATGCTATCATGAACATCAGCTTAGTTTAGTACACTGGCTTCTAGGTATCCTCCTATTCTCTTACCTGCTTCTTTATGATGACTTGCTAGCTCAGTTGGCGTCTGCTGATAATATGATCCTACAAGATTTCTGTCAAGTTTCTTGGTGCATGCTGATTTATCAGTTCTGGGCAATACTCTGGAATACAGAGAAGCAGTTACTGCTCAGGAAATCTCACAGAGGCTTATTAAGAGAGTAGAATATTATACAGTAGAATATTGAAAAAGAAAGTTCACATGTAGACTGTGTATGCAGACTTAAGCCAAAATTTTCACAAAAGACTTACAGACTTACCTGCATAAGTCTGCTTTTGAAAATCCTTGGGTGTACACAGAACATGGCATACGTGCACACATTTACAACCACTGCTAGGCAGCAGACAAAAATGTGTACATCTACCTTTACATGCATGACTTCAAAAATCAAAAGAATGCACATGAATGGTTTCTCTGCCCAACCCCCACCCCTCCCTAGGAACACTTCTTTCTAAATCGCGTAAAAGTATGTGCGAAATTGCTTCCGTGCATAGTTTTCCGTGCACAACCCCCGGGACAATTTTTCTAAAAGCCCATTTACGTGAACAAAACTGAGTTTTATGCACATAAATGCTTTTGAAAATCAGGACTTAAGAGTGCAAGAATATACAGTTACTCTATACCTAAGAAGTACCGAGTGCAACGGTCTTATGAGCGCTTAAAGAATGGAACACTTCTGTCTGTAAACGTCAGATGTAAATCTAATGGACCAGTAGGGAAGTACTCGGTTTAGACAAATGTAGCTACAACATGCTTTTCAAGCACCTTCTCCTTTTACAGCCTCCTTTCCAAAGGGAAGGCGGCTTATGAGATTCTCGTTTCTGTCTGTGTGTGTGTCCGTGAGTCTTTCCCCCACCAAAACTTTTCTGACCGATTCTCAAAGCACTTTCCAAGGACAGAAAGCATTGTAGGCATGCAAATCGGCTCTCTGACAATTTTCTACCCTCAATGCGGCTAAAAGCCTGCAGCTGCCACTTTGAGAAGAGGTGTTCCCAGAGGGGGGTTATGGCAGGAGAGGAAGAGCATGCACAAGGAGGGTACCCTTCAAACAACTCCACATGACCCCACATATGCATGAATTTGTCTGCGCAGAGATCTAGTACAGTGTTTTAGGTACATGCAGATTATAAAACAGGTGTACTTATTTTAAAAAGCATACCTGCTTATATGCATAAAAAAAATTTGTGAATTACTCATGTGAAACCCTATGTGCATGCATAAATTGGAATATTTTAAAACCTGTGTGTGTAATTTTAATCACCAATTCACCTAATCCTTCTCTAGCTCATCGAGACCCTCCTAGCTCTTCATGCTGAACTCCTCCCCCCCCCCCACTCCCCAGTTCACCCAGACCTCCCGCCCAATAGATGGGTCTGATATCAATCATGTAAGATAATCAGCAGGTGTTAAACTACACAAATAAGTCGCCAAATGAATGCATGTAAGTCTCTCATAAAATAGCAACTTGTGCACCAACTCTTAGCCCTGCTCCGGGATGCCCCAGACTGCCCCCTTTTTGCGCAAAAATGTGCACACGAGAACAAAAATATGCCACATATTTTGATGTTTATAAAATATACTGCACGGGAGTGCAAGCTACTTATGTACATATAGGCTAATTTTAGCACATCTAGCTTGCATCTTCAAATGAATGCATGCACTTTTCAAGCAGAATTCTTCCCGCACAAACAAAGCAATCGACCTTGCGTACTTTGTATCTGTGGCAATTTTCATGGATAAACTGCATGCGTAGTTTCACTTTGAGAACTGGTGCAAATTCTGCAGGTGAAATAGTATGCACAGTCTTTGTCCTGATGGTAGTCGCTGAGAAGATTAGCCCCCTTTATGTTTCGTGCTCTGTCCACACCAGATTTTCAGTGCGTATCAGAAGGTCCACCATGCATATGTGCTGACGTAGGCATACGTCCCGCGAAGCAGGCACCATTGGTTCTGCATGGAGCTTCTTGTCTTAAACAAAAGATTTAACGCCAACGCTTGTGCTGTGCTAAAATGTGACATGTGGTGGTGTATGTGTTCAGAATTTCAATTCCTAAGCATTATTATCAGAGACTGGTTACACACTGAAACAGATGAGTAAAATATTTGCTACCCAAAATCATGAAAAAGAATTGGTACCTCAAGACATTTTAACGGTTTTTTGTTGTTTTTTTTTACTTAATTGAGTTGATAAACCCACAGTGAAAAGTTAGAAAACACACTTTGCTCTGAAGAAAAATATTTAAACCTTTAAAGAAATTTTCCTGTAAAAATAAATCTGTTTTCCTGGTGCAGATCTTTATGCAAACACGCTGCAGAATTTAACCCCTGAGAGCTGCTGCAGAGAAAACCAGGGCTACAGACTTCACCTGACGTTCCTCTGCAGGTTCAGGGCTTATTTCCATTTATTCTGTGCATTTCATGAATGCACGCAAGCAGGCTTCAGTGTGTCACCCACGTTCCTGGGCACACACTTTTCAATGTTCTTTTCCGGCCTTTGGAAGTAGTCTTATCCCTGAAAGCGAGAACTCACCCTCCCCCCAAAAAAAGACAGGAGTGAAAAAAAAAAATCTTCACGCGTTATCCAGATTCCCCAGATTTTGAGCCACCTAGGAGACAAGGCAAGTGTGCGTTTACATGACAGTTTGTTAAATAATCCACATGTGCCAAAGTATCAGTTCTGCCAGGAACCATGAAGATATTTGCTTAATTCTTTAGGGAATCTTCTCTGCAAAATTTGCCGTCTCCATTGGTTTAGAGCATATCAAAGTATGAATGTGCTTACCAGTAATACAGTGGGGGTAATGCAGAATGTAAGACGCAACTCAGTTTAAGGTTATTGTTGCAGTAAATCCAAAAAAATAAGTATTTCCAGTGAGGAGAAGGTACTAGTGACGTGCCAGAGCGAAGGCACTAACCAGGTAGGACAGCAGCTTACAGCACACATGGCTTGCTCTTTCAGAGTTCAAACACTGACGTGTACACACAGATCGCGCCCTCCGAACATTGCCCTAAATGCATTTTCAGTCAGATTTCTAGTGTTATCAACCATAAAATACGTAAGGGAAAGAAAGTTGCAATTACCCAATGCCACAAATTTCATTTGCCTGCGTTTCTTTTCTCGCAGCATAAGTTGTTTACTCGTGAGATCAAAGAAAACTGAGGAAACAACAGCTTAAGCCTACCTCAATGTTAGTTATAGATTTATCTTGCTGGTTTGATAGCTGGGCTTTTTTTTTCTTTTTACCTTTGTTCTCTCCTCTTAGCCACCATAGAGTTCTTTGACTTCACCGGGAGAAGGTCATCCGGTTCGGGATTCAGTATTATGGCAACTCTCTTCAGATGCCACTGCTTCAGCGGCCGTGGGCAGGGGAGAGGCAGCTTCAGAACGCAAAACTGAAACAACAAAGTCCTGTGGTCAGTACCGTCTTTGAGAGAGGTGGAGATATGCACCGCAGCTTTTCCTTGCAGTAAAAGAGGGTTCACAAAGTGTGTGTAGCTAAGCTATCGACTTCTTTGGACCTGGTACAGAGTATGTTGGGGAAAACTAGGTAAGAGATTGTTCATATCCATATGCCCATTGCCTATACATATACTGTATAATATCAATTTTAATAAGTAAAATCAATTTTAATCAGGTAATTCGGTCTGAGTTTTTACTGGTATGCAGCTACTTGCACATCTAATTGGCATCAGTGAAAGGTAAAGTGTGTAGACTGTCTATCACACTAGAGATGCACCAAGTTAGTGAAAATAGAAGTTCCCGCCGATTTGCCGAACTTGTGGAAAGTCAAACAGGCTTGTCGAATCGACGGGACATTCATTCAAGAAACTCAAAGACAGTTTCTGCAGACTCTCGTCAGATTTTATTTTTGCCAGTTCTAACAGAAATAGCCAATATTATTTCACCAGCAAATCTGGTATAAATCTGAAGTTGCTGGGTACATGGAGAGCGTATCCAGATTTGGATTGTGAACATTTCACACATCTCTGTCATACATACATAACTATGCTTGCTGCCAAATCCTCCCCTTCCTCTTATCTCCCCATCCCATATAAGATAAATCACCATATTGACTCTCCAAAGGAAAATTGGTTCTTTCCTGCTAATTTTCTTTCCTATAGTACCATGGATCAGTCCAGACTGCTGGGTTTTGCCTCCCTTCCAGCAGATGGAGACAGAGAAAGTTTCTCGGGCACCTTCTCTTAACTTGGTATGCCACCTGCTGCTCCTCAGTATTTACTCTTAACCAAACAGAACAAACTTATAGACCAACCTACTTGTGAATTACGAAAAGCCTATGCCATTCTTCAGAAAAGGCTAGAGAAAATAGAACAGCTCAAGCGGCCTCTCCCCCACATACCCTTAACCCCTCAGTGGGTGGGCACTGGACTGATTCATGGTACTACAGGAACAAAAATTAGCAGGTAAGAACCAATTTTCCTTTCCCTGTACGTACCCGGATCAGTCCAGACTGCTGGGATGTACCCAAGCTTCACCTAATTAGGGTGGGACTGTGAGAGAACCGCTCGAACAACACTGGCCCCAAAGTTGCCGGCATCCAAATGCTGGACGTCCAAATGGTAGTGTTGAGCAAAAGTGTGTAAAGACTTCCAGGTAGCCGCCCTGCAGATTTCCTGTGGGGAGACCAGCTGGCATTCTGCCCAGGAAGCCACCTGCGCTTGAGTAGAATGAGCTTTCAGCCCTTCTGGGACTGAGCGACCACAACAGATATATGCTGATGCAATGGCTTCCTTCAACCAATGAGTGACAGTGGCTTTAGATGCCTTCTGTCCTTTCTTTGCACCTTGCCATAAGACAAACAGGTGATCCGATAAACGGAATCCATTGGTAGCCTCCAAATAGTGCAACAAGGCTCACCTGACATCTAGATGCCTCAGCTCTCTGTAATAAGGATCCTTCAGCTCCACATCCGTAAAGGCCGGAAGCTCCACTGATTGATTCAGATGAAAAGCGGAGACCACCTTTGGCAAAAAGGATGGGATAGCTCTAAGCGAAACTCCAGAGTCCAAGATGTGCACAGGATAAGGCCTGAATCTCAGGCACTCTCCTGGCTGAACAAATTGCCACTAGAAACACCACTTTCAACATGAGATCCTTTAAAGGTAGCCCCTCCTGATAGGCTCAAAAGGTGCTTCGCTCAAACCCCAGAGAACCAAGTTCTAGTTCCAGGATGGACATAGCTGATGAGTCAGTGGTCGAAGATGCTTCACCCCGCGGAGGAACCGCACTACATCAAGATGAGCTGCCAGAGAAGAACCCTGGATCTGGCCCCGCAGACATCTGAGAGAGGAGATCTAAGCTTTTAGGGAATTAAACGATAATCCTTTCTGAAGTTATCCTGCAGGAAGGAAAGGACTAGGGGAACCAAAGCTTTTCGAGGATCCACCCCCCTGAGGCTGACACCAGGACTCAAAGACCTTCCAAACACGAACATATGCCAAGGAGGTAGACGCTTTCCTGGCTCTAAGTAGAGTAGTAATCACCTCTTCTGGATATCCTTTCTTCCACAAGTGATGCCTCTCAAAAGCCAGGCTGCAAGACAAAAGCAATGTGCCTGATTGAAAAATATGGAACTTGGTGGAGGAGATTTGGGAGATGACTCAATTGTAGGGGCCCATCCAAGCACAGGTTCATGAGGTCCACAAACCACGGCCGGTGTGACCACTCTGGAGCTATAGAATCACTTTGGCCTGGGTGAAGTTCAATCTTCCTGAGCTCCTTGCCCACCAGTGGCCATGGAGGGAACACATAAAGGAGGACGTTGTGTGGCCAAGGAACTACCAGAGCATCAACTCCCTCTGCGCCTTGAACCCGCCTGCAACTGAAGAAGCGCGATACCTTGGCGTTTACGTGGGTCACCATGAGATCCATGTGATGCTTGCCCCACCGGCGAGATATCAGGCTCACTGTGTCGAACAGCTCCCATTCCCCCGGGTCTAGCTGGTGACAACTGAGGAAGTCTGCTTGTAAGTTGGTCAACCCTGCAATGTGTGACGCCAACATCTCCAGATGGCGCTCTGCCCAGGACATCAACAGCTCTGCTTCTAGGGCTACCGGACGGCTTCTCCTTCCTCCTTGCCGGTTGATATAGGCCACTGTCGTTGCATTGACTGACAAAACTCGGATCGCCTGATTGCACAGAAGGGTGAGGAAACTCTCCAGAACCAAGCGAAAGGCCCGTGTCTTGAGAAGATTGATCGATCAGGATGCCTCCTCCGAAGACCACTGGCCCTGTACCGCTCAATCTTGACATACTGCTCCCCAGCTGGAAAGGCTGGCATCGGTCGTCACCACCATCCTCCAGGGTATCTCCAGATCCATGCCACGCTCCAAGTGTTCTTGTAGCAGCCACCATGAAAGACTGGACCTGGCAACGTCTGTTAAGTGGCAACAGGAAATAGAATTGCTCGGACAGTGGAACCAATTCCAGGGTCGATGCCATGGAACCAAGAACCTGTAAGTAATCCCAGACTCTGGGCACTGAGGTTCGCAACAGGGACTGAACTTAATTGCACAGTTTGATGATCCTGTTCCCGGAGAGGAAGACCTTACCCACTTGAGTGTCGAAATGCGCTCCCAAAAATTCCAGGACCTGGGAGGGGACAAGATAGCTCTTGATGAGGTTGACCACCCAACCCAGGGACCGCAGGCGACGTAAAACCATATCTACTGCTTGTGAGCATAGGTTCGCCGACTTCGCTCAGTTGAGCCAATCATCCAGATAGGGATGTACCAACTCTCCTGCCTTCCGCAGGGGCGCCACCACTACCATCACCTTGGTGAAGGTCCGTGGAGCCGTGGCAAGGCCGAACGACAGAGCACAAAACTGGAAATACTGTCCAAGGATCATAAACCTGAGGAAAATCTGGTGGTCCTGACGAATCCTGATGTGTAGATAGGCTTCCATTAGATCCAGGGACGCCAGGTATTCACCCTTCTGCACAGCTGCAATGACCAACCGGAGCGTCTCCATGTGGAAACGAGGCACCTTGAGGGCCACACTGACCTCCTTCAAATCCAGGATGGGGCAAAAAGCCCCTTCCATCTTGCGGGTGACGAAGTAAATGGAATAACATCCCTTTCCTCGCTCTGCTTGAGGAACTGGTACGATGGCCACCAGACTTTGGAGACGATCCAGGGTCTGGCAAATGACGAACTCCTTTGCCAGAGATCCGCAGGGGGACACCAGAAACAGGCTTTGGAGCAGAAGAGCAAATTCTAAAGCGTAGCCGTGTTCCATCACACTGAGAACCCACCGTGATTTTGACCCACTCCTCAAGAAAGGGAGTCAGCCGACCCCCTATAATAGGATCCGTGGAGTGGATCGGCCTCGATTCATTGGGCAGACTTGACCCCACTGGCACCATGTCCGGCCCTGTCATGAGTCGCTCGACACCCACGTAGGCTGAAGATCAAGACTGGAACCTCTCCGAGGCTTGTCTTTGTCCCGTGTTCTGAGCCCGGCTCTGACGAAAACACCGCTGGCCCCGAAAGCGAGAGCGGGTGGAAAGGAAGGCTCTCTGCCCTTTCGGCTTGTCCTCCGGAAGCTTGTGGACCTTTTTATCGCCCAGGTTCTTGATCAGCTGCTCCAGGTCTTCCCCAATGTTACGACTGTCGCTGCCCACCTTACCTTTTTTGCGACTCCTCCCGCGGTTGATGGAAGTCTGTCTGCCGTGGTGTCTGCCTGCCGTCTTCTCTGGCATCCCCGGTCCGGCTTGGGCGCTGCATCCCGCCATGTTGTCCAGGTACTATAGGGCACATGCGCCGCGCGGCCCTGCTTCTTATTCTCTCTTTGGCACGAACCTCAGGGGCATCCCCCTGTGATGACGTCACGCAACCCGGATACAAATGCCTACACTTTTTGCTAGCTAATCGAGTTAGCAAGGGAATCCTTACGGATGAGATTCACTCTCCGTACCTAGATACTCTGCCTCTCCAACCTTTGTACTTTATCCTAACGGGGTACCCGCTCCTTGGGGGCCTCTCTCATTTCTTTCAGGTCGCTAACAGTACTTGCTCCTTGAGGGCCCATGTTCCCTGACTCGCTGCCTGAACTTATCGCTTCTGCTTGGAAGAAACCGTTGCCTACATCATCAGTGAGTTACCAACTTTATTTCCTCAGAGTTGTTCCCTGGAACCAGGTACTCGCTCCTCGAGGGCCTGCCTCTATCCCAACTTCTGTGTCACCTTCCGGAAGAAACCGCTGTGTGAGTAACTTTACCAACGAGGCTCTATACCAGAACTCTGTGTATGCTCCACTGGACTCACGATCTCAGTTTTCTCCACTACAGCACAGCCATAGAGGGAATCGCTGTTCCAGTATCCTGAGGAACCCTAAGTCCAGCCGAGCTTCATCTCTACTCACTACTGCTACCTCTGGTGGCTTCTCAACTCTGTCTAATAAAAGATATAACTCTGTGTTGTGTGACCCCAAAGCTGAGCCTGACCTGTGGCCCCTCATGGGACTTCCCCCCTTGGGCGTGGTCAGCAGCCACAGTGTCCAAGGGTCCACCCAAAACCTTACAAACAATAACAGCCAAACAGGAGCATGCCCTTAAAAGGGAGTGCCCCCAACTGAACCTTAGAAGAAACTTCAGCTGACCGGTTCCGCAGCCACAGAAAGCTCCAGGCAGACACCACCAACATCATAGTGTGCGACGAGGTGCGAAAGAGATCAAAAAGCGCATCCGTGCCATAAGCAACTGTGGCCTCCAACCGCTCGGCTTGCTTCGCCTCCAAAGGAGCTAGGTGTTTGGCACTTTGCAACTGCTGTACCCAGCACAGGCTCACCCTGAGCATATATCTGCTACAAACTGCAGCACGAATGCCCAGAGCAGAGACTTCAAAAATCCTTTTAAGATAACCTCCCAATTTGCGATCTTGAAGATCCTTCAAAGCCGCTGATCCTGCCACCGGGTTGGTCGTCCACTTGGTAACTACGGAGTCAGACGCGTCCACCTTAGGAAGCCTCAGCAGCTCCAACACATCAACAGGCAATGGATACAACTTGCCCATTGCCCTGCTGACCTTGAGGCCCATCTCCAGGGAGTCCCACTCCCGGAGCATCATCTGCTTCAGCATGGCATGCAGGGGAAAGGTCCTAGCAGGCCTGCGCAAGCCCACGAGGACTGGATTCACTATGTCTGGGCTTGGCTCTGAGAGGGACTCCGCAATGCCCAGCTCCGTGAGGACATGAGGAATCAAAGGCACCAGTTTGTCCCTCTGCAATAAGTGGAGCACCTTAGGATCATCTCCCTCCACCAGGGGAACCTGATCAGGCACAGCACCGATGCCCATGACATACGGGGGCGGAGTTGGGTCCACTGGCCCCTCCCCCGGATCCGAATCATCGGAAGAAGTCTCCCAGGCGGTCTCCCGTACCACAGGGTCTTGAACTCGGTGAACTTGAATAGTCACCGGCGTCACTTCCTTTCTGGGTGCCTTACCTGGTGGGCCTGAAAAACCCTGAAGGCTAGAAGCCCCCCTTTTGCTAGAACTGCTGGTCAGGAAAGCCTGGTGCATCAGCAGTACAAACTCCAGGGAAAAGAGCACAGGCCCCACGGATGAGCCCCCCCCCCCAAGGGGTCAGGGTCTGCATCAGGAGACTCCCCCATGGCCCCTCGAGCCAATACAGGGCCAGAATTGGCCGGGGAGAGGGCCGGAGGATGATCCCCCTCCCACCAATGCTCTTTCCTCCGCGGCACAAAAAGCGCCCAAAATGGCTGCTGTTCCCGCGCTAAGTGGGAACGGGTCAGCCGGGGGCTCCGGAGCAGCAAGCAGCCTCCCGGCGATGCGCTTCTGTGAATCTGCCGCCGCGAGTGTGCCAGGAAAGCCCTCCCTCCTGGGAGGGCTTTCCTGGCACACTCTGGACTGATCCGGGTATGTACAGGGAACTGATCCGGGTATGTACAGGGAACAGTTATTCTATTTAATGACACATAGACATTTTAAATTTAAATAGCTCCTGTGACTTCACAGATTTCTCCCAAAAGAGATTGAAAAAGTGCTTCTCGTGGTATTGGAAGGAAAAATGTATCCCTAAGCTATGATTTCTCTACAGCAGGCAGCAGACACAAAAGTTCACATTGCAGTGTAAAAATTTCTGCGCTATTTCATAGGGGTTAAAGTTTGGAATCCGAATCCATGTTGCGATCAGAGCATATAGCACCTTTTCATTAACCTCATAGAGTAGTAAACTATTTTACATTTAAAATTAGATCTTTGTGATTAGCTTCCAAATGGCACTGTCCCGTACCAATATCTCTGTGCAATGCTATTGCAAGAGAGAAAGCAGGCAATTTTCAAAGTCATTTTACCCAGGGAGTGAGCCCCGGTTGAAAGTGTCTCACCTCAGGCTTTCACAGCATATGTGATTTTAGCTAGATTAAAAAAAAAAAAAAGAGGTTTTCCCAGGGATGGGGGTATTTTGGTTGGGGAGAGGAAAACAGATTTGTTCACATCTGTTGCACTATAGAAATAAGTAGCAATAATACAAAGCACAATGATTTGCTTTTCAAAACTATGTATACTTTTACCCCCAACTGACCACCTGCAGAAAGCAGAGACAGAAATGTACAAGGCCACTTTGCTAAAGGAAGGAGGAGTTGTGGTGGGAACTGACACGTGTTAGCTTAGTACAGGGGTTCTCAGCCCATTCCTTGGGGCACACTTAGCCAGGTTTTCAGGATCTCCACAATGAATATACAGGAGAGATGCATATAGTGGAGGCACTGCATGCAGGCCTAGGTGTATTCTGGGGACTGGGTTGAAAACCATTGACGTAGCATGTTCCTCATCCTCTGTCAACTTATGCCATACTGATGACAGTTTACATAATGCTGCATATGTGTATATATTTTGGGAGAAATTGCATTACCCTTGCAGCTTTCCTTATAGCACAGGTGGTTTAGGTTATTTTTTGGAATTTAAGGTGAAGAGTCCCTATCTCATATACAGCAGTTCAAAACATCAAAGGCAGCATGACTTTGCACTTAGAGAAATCCTCTCATGTTAGTGGTGTAACCAATTTAGGGATCTCTGCTTCTTCCAGCCGCCCTTTTCTTTTCTGTCAGGTGTATATGTCCCCGAAGGGTTAAGTGCCACACTGCTGTAGGCACAGTTTCTGTGATGGCTGCCTAGAGGCAGTTGTTGAGCTGACTGAGCGAGCATGATTTCTCAAAAGCCCCAAGCATAATCTCTATGGGAAAATGGGAACTTCTTGCAGCAAGAGCCATGACCTGGCTCACAGGCTGATTAGTGGCATCAAGAACCTGATCCACAATGTCTTGGGTTACTAGATGTTCTTACACATCCTTTCTTCTACCATGCTAACCAAAAACCCCCCAAACAAACAGAAAACCACTATTATTAGATTTAGTATGCACATGTAGGTTGATAACTAGAACAGCCTTTTTATGTTCTCTTACAGATATAAGGTAAGACTATAATTTGTCCAAATATTTTCTGTAAGGTATATTGGCTGAGAGAGGCCTAAAGGAATAATTAATTTTCTCTTTCATTTCTTATGTTAGTGTGAACTTGCTAAGTATGATACTGCATAGAAGAGCACATCACACCACAATCCTGCATCATACAATATAATGGTTACTGTTATTATAGAACTAATGAATCAATAATTACTTTTTTATGGTTCCATTAATGTAAAAGATAGGTTGCATGCTCTGCTGCAATGAACTTGCAGTTTAAATTTGGAATATATAGGGAGCTTAAGAGATTTGCTTCAGGCCATATATTCGGTAAGGAAGAGGGAAATGGAATATGCTTTTGCATTTTGTCTGGGTTCCTTCCTTTCAAAATTTAAATTGAGAGATCTTTCCTTGAAAAACTCCATGATCCCAGGCTGCTGCCGGTCAGCACTTCTGAGCCACTTTTTTTTAAGAGATTTTCTTATTTGAAAATCATGGATCCAAGATCCAGCAGGAGAAGTTTGTCAAAGAAAGAAGCATAATGGCAAATTGTTAACAAAATCCTAAATGTGAGAAATCTGGCTGCTGCAAAAATCTTTTATTGGCTTAAATACTTATTTTCAGAAGTACTTGTGCCCTGAAAATAGTTTTTGTCTAATACAAGATAATATATATAGAAATGTCATATTTCAGTTCAGAAAATGCTTACTTAACTAGTGAATAACAAATGTGGACAACTTAGGGAACCAGGGAGTCTATCCTCTGGTGAATTTTTTCCTTTATCATGAAAATGGCATTTGAATTTTGGTCTACTATTCTCCGATACTGATTTTCAGTTCTCTTAACTGCTAAGGAAATGCCTTTTTACATACATTATGAGGAGCAGCAAAATGTAATGTCCCACCTGCCTGTAGCCTTTGGTATTCTGACCAAGACTACAGAGTTGTCGTCTTCTTATGGACAGTACTGGTGCAATATCAAAATGCTATTGGGCAGAAAAAAGTGTTAAAAATCTGGATGGATTATTGTTTGCTTCTAGCACTCATTTCTGCTCGCTATTTAAGACTTTCCACTTTGATGCCTTTTAACACCAAACTATTTCTCTGCAGTGTTTAGGTCAAAACCTTCTCTCCCTGCCCCCCCCCCCCCCCCATCATAAAAAAATATCCTGATGTGATCTGTGACCACCATGAAGGTGTGAAACACCTTCTCTAAATAACCAAACAGCCCTTTTTCCGCAATTATCTAGAACACCTGCAGTAATAATATGAAGGCACCCTAGACCAGCCTCCAACCCGCTCCCCTCTCATCCTCCGCAAATAGTTGCGCAAACAATAGCCTTTGGGAGGTCAAAGGCCGCAGCTTTTATTTGAAATTCAGCACCCGAGTAAAATAACATAACAATAACTGTGCCCGTTTAAGCCTCCCCAGACAGCAAGTTAGGACTTAACCCCCAGGGTCGCGCGACCTTTAGACTTGTTTAACTTCAGGCACCTGCCAACAGCCGGCAAGGAGCCAAATATCCCGCAGGGCTGAACCCGACTCACAACGCATCATCACTTCCACCAGAGACTCCAGATACTAAAGCTTTCTTCTGTCGCTCTCGGGTACTCCGCCAGGCACGGCAACAAAACGAGTCTTTAGAACAAGAAAGTAAGTGCCAAGACAATCGCCACAAAGAGTTATGAAAAAACATGCTTGGCGAATGGGGAGGGGGAAAAACGCAGAAAATTTGGAGGTGAGCGTGAAAGCTTGTAATATATATCATAAGCCACATGGGAGTGGGATGCCGGCTAAGCAAGAAAAAGGGAGTCCGTGTGTGGAGGAGCCAATAACAGCCTGCTATGCACACTGTCTAGGTAACACAAGTGGACCCGTGATAGGGAGGAGGTCTGAATTATTTGAAAGCTCCAATCCCCTATTCCAGTTTCAATCTCCTCGCAGGGGGAGGAAGGGGCGTATGTGTGTCTCCCAGCCAGCCAAGGGGGGGGGGGGGAGTCCACATTATTTCAGGCAGCCCAGATCAAACCTGAGCTGCCGTTCCAGAAGCTGAAATGGTGTGGGTTTCCCATGGAAAGGTCCGCAGAGATTAAATGTTCTGAGTTATGAAATTAAGCAGACATTGAAATCCGTCGGAGAAAACCTGCGGGAAGGCTTTCCACGAGATCGTGGCTTTGAAAAAAAACAAAAAAACTAGCAGTAGAAATTTAGAGATTAAAAGTTTGATCACAGCCTTTCCCTATGAGCTGGAATTCCCATATTGTATTTCAGACAAGTACAATTCACCCATTTAAAAAGAAAAATACTTGCATTCAAACCACTTTTGCCAGTCTTGTATTTTAATGTGAAAACACTGCACACAATGCATGCTGAAGAGAAATCCTCCCCAGGATGAGTTACAAAGCTCCCTGGGACCGGCCCGGTGGCTCGTGCTGTGCACTGCCGCGTGGAAGGTTCCTGTGCTGGGAATGAGGGTGCCCTGGAGGCTGCATGCACATTCCCCAGGGTGGGAGGAGGGGGCAGGTTCATGGTCAATGCTGAAGGGTAACACTGGTGGCCAGATTCAGGACTCATGATTGCAGGGTTAAAACAAAAACTAAAGCAAACACTTAGGGGTAGATTTTCAAATACCGCGAATAGGCGTACTTTTGTTGGCGCTCCAGGCGCAAACAAAAGTACGCTGGATTTTAGCGGATACGCGCGGAGCTGCGCGTATCCGCTAAAATCCGGGATCGGCGCGCGCAAGGCTATCGATTTTGTATAGCCGGCGCGCGCCGAGCCGCGCAGCCTACCCCCGTTCCCTCCGAGGCCGCTCCGAAATTGGAGCGGCCTCGGAGGGAATCCTCTAACGCCCTCCCCTCACCTTCCCCTCCCTTCCTCTACCTATCCCACCCGCCCGGCCCTGTCTAAACCCCCCCTTACCTTTGTCGGGGGATTTACGCCTCCCGGAGGGAGAAGTAAATCCCCGTGCGCCAGGACCTGGGGGCGGGTCCGGAGGGCGCGGCCACGCCCCCGGACTGCCCCGGGCCGTAGCCACGCTCCCGAGCCCGCCCCCGGAACGCTCCCGACACGCCCCGAAAACACCGCTGCGCTCGGTCCCGCCCCTGACACGCCTCCGACACGGCCCCCTCCGAAAACCCCGGGACTTACGCGAGTCCCGGGGCTCTGCGCGCGCCGGTAGGCCTATGTAAAATAGGCCTACCGGCGTGCAGGGCCCTGCTCGCCTAAATCCGCCCGGATTTGGGCGGATTTAGGCGAGCAGGGCTCTGAAAATCCGCCCCTAAGGCTTGTTATGCAACTCTTAAAATGAAATTGTTGCTTTAGAGTAGGCATTTTCTTACTGCATAAGATCATCAGCATGAACCACATGACCAAATCTGCACATGTCACACACAGACTAGGGATAGATTTAGGCAAAGGCAACACGGGCACAGAATTCTGAAGGCACCCAAAAACTAGAATGCCCCATGCTGCCCTTTGATTTCTAGGGGTAAATCACCCCCACCCTCTGCTATTGGGTGCCATAATCTTAAATCCATCCCTGACTCACATACACACACACACACACACACACAAAACAGTAAACATACACTAAGAACATTATTTTATTTCATATTTTGTTTTGATGTACTGTTGGGTATTGTATTTTATTCATTGCATTGTTTTACATTCTGATTCATTTGGAATGTAGGTATTTATGTTTTAATTGGCGAGGAAAGGTAATGCTGCCCGTCGCAGTGCATACAGGGAACCATTTAATACAAAAGAAATATTGCCTCAAAGAAAAGGGAGGGAGGGAGGTGAGGAAGCAGATTATTCTTTACTTCAGTAATTTTTGTGATTAAGAAGCAGCAAATGCCGGTTCTGTTGACCCTTAAGTGGAAGCAGCACATTGCTTCCATGCAAGCAACACCTTTGTTGCAGTGATTAGCAGGTAACATTAGTTTCCTGCAGCATATCAAAGAATAACGCTTAATAACAAGTTGCCCCCTTGACTGAATACAAGGCATAATTCAGCTGAGAGGCTTCTTTGGCCATCACCAACGGTGAGGAACTCTGAGGTTACGCTACAGCCCTGTGTTCAGTCAGGGACTCTGCACTGTGACTGCTGCTGCTTTTTTATAGGGACTTATCCACTGGCTTCCTGGAACATAAAATCTGTCACAGAGTAAGAAGCAAGGATTATACCACTCGGGACACTGCAGGAGAGGGATTACTAGAAAATAAAATGTACACATTTGCTGTGAAATGCTCATCCTTTATGCACTATTTTTATTTTTTTTTTACAGTTTAAGCTTCAGTGTTTGCTGCTGTTTTTTTTATATTTTAAATGCAATGGGCTGAAAAAAGATTTCACATAAATCTCAGACTAGGTTGGATCAAAATATTCATGGGAAAACAGTTCAAGTTCTTCTCTCAGCAATAACATAAGGCAGGCAGAACACACCAGGTTTTGATGTGGTTCTAATAAAATGAAGCCTACTGCAATCATTTTGTTTGAGTATTTAATTTTTCATTCAATTTTATATTTTCCCCTTAGGAAGTGGTGGTCAATTTGTGCAATGAGAAAACGTTTTCCCAGTAGAAAGGCGCTTAGGAATCTCTCCCCCCACTGCGCAAGATAAAGAAATACCCTATTCTGGCTAACAAGGAAATGCAAGCCAATTCAGACCATTTCCTGACTGTGATCGTCTGAATCCCTTCATACTGAAGGGGATACATAGATCAGGGCTGCTCAAACCGGTCACTTGGGCCCCTTTACCACCAGCCAGTCACGTTTTTAGGATATCTCTAATGAACACGCATGAGATTTATCTGCATGCACTACCTCCTATGCATGCAAATATTGCTCATGCATATTTATTAGGGATATCCTGAAAACACGACTGGCTTGGGGGGAAGGGGGGTCCAAAGACCTATTTGAGCAACCTTGGCATAGATGAGAAGGGAAGGGAAATGTCAAGCTAAGTGTTCTTTTATTTTCACATAATAAAAAAAGAACAACTGATTGGGCACTGTGTCTTATGGGCTGGATTTTCAAAAGCCTACACACGTAGGTGGCCTTTCACGCTCCGGGTCTATTTTAAAAAAGGCCTGGCCATGCGTGTATAAGTCCCGGGGCTTCAGAAAAGGGGAGGGGGTGGGGTGCCCCGGCACAGCAGCGACTTGCCGCTGTGCCGGGGCATTGCACGCCGGCAGGCAGCCAGCGTGCACAACCTGCGCCTGCTTCAAGCAGGCGCAAAATGTAAGAAACCTTTTGGGGGGAGTTGGATAGGGCTAGGGGGGTGGGAAGGTTAGATTAGGGGGTAGAGAATGGGGGAAGGCCATGGGCATTGGCGCACACAAGTTGCACTAATGTGCACCCCCTTGTGCTCGCCAACCCCCAGTTTTATAACATGCGCGCACTTTATAAAATCGGGCATCCATGTGTGCGCGTTGGGTAGCGCGCACACACACATCTTAAAATCTACCCTTATGCTTGCAAGTCAGGGCTATATGGACTGATGATTATCTAAGGAACCACTTTTCAAATGATTATATGGTTCAATGCATGATGGTCCAAAAAAATGCTTCCCTTAATTGGATTTCTGTGGCTTGATTGATTTTGGAGTATTCACAGGAAGGGGTTTCTTGGGTATTGCTTACATTCTTTTTTCCTTCTTGCATTCGAAGTGAGTCTTTTAGGAACTAATAAGCTCCAGGGCCTTCTAACCCTAACCCATTTCCTCTACCTGCCATAATTTTGCTGATCCTACTTGATCACTGGCTTTACTCTCAGTTCAGACCCCACTGTAAGGTGAAAGAATAGTGCGGAGAAATATACATGCCCAAAGGAAAGTAAAGCAGACAAAATGTCTAGGAGCCATCACGCAACATTGCAATACATTTTAAACCAAATCATGATGTCTCATTTGGTCAGCCAATCAATATATTATCAAAATTTTACAAAAATGATTTTTAATGGACCCAATATCCAAAGATATCCAGATATTTTAAGTTAGCCAGATTTAACTTATCTGGCTAACAGGATATTCAGCGGCACAACTATGCCACTGAATACACCTGGATAAGTTCTAGTAAGCCGTATAAATTATATCTGGTTAATTTTAGACCTGGTATTGATCTGGTCTAACTTATTCAGTTAAAAATTAACCAGATAAGTAGCCCTGCCCCGATCTGCCCCACTGCCCACCCTCAAGACATCCAGTTATCTACTTAGCTGGATAAATATTTATTCGGCCAAGTGGCATCCGCTGATCATAGGCAGATATTCAGCGGCTGCCACATAGCCGGATAAATAGGGACTTATCTGGCTAAGTAGCACTAAATATCATTCTTCTCGTTTTTAACAACTAAGGGGTAGATTTTAAGACATGCGCACGCACATGGACACACGATTTTATAACATGTGCATGCATGTTATAAAATCGGGGGTCGGCGCGCGCAAGGGGGTGCACAATTGTGCACTTGCGCGCGCCGAGCCGCGCTGCCTTCCCCATTCCCTTCCCTCTAGCCTGACCTTCCCACCCCTTCCCCTAACCTTTCCCCCCCAGCCCTAATCTAACCCCCCCCCCCCACCACCACCTTTATCTTACCTTTTGCGCCTGCCTCTGGCTTTATGCTCATCACTGGGCCTTTTGAAAATAGGCCCCACGCGCGTAACCTTTTGAAAATCCGGCCCTAAGTGTGTTCATAAACACTGGATTTTACACTCATTCCCCATCGCTGGGAAGCTTGTGTGCTTGCCCCTGCCTTTCTTAAATTCTCTTAGCAATTGTTCTCCTCCATTCGGAGGTTGTCGTATGCATCCGGCATTCTTTCTGTGGAGAAATATTTACTTACATTATGCTTAAATATTACCTCATTCCAAACTCGCAGCTGGGGACATGAGAATTGTTTTGTGGCAAAAGCACAACCCTGCTCAATTTTGCCTGTTCTCAGGTCCACCGCTGAAGTTCAGCGGCAAACAGTGTCAAGCTGCAACAAATAGTGCAGTGGAAATGTCATAGATTTCGGCAAATTTCTGAAGCACCTTGCTACAGTGTTTTGCCATCCAGAAACCGGCACGTTTAGCATCAAATGCACCAGTTTTCTGCAAATTGCATGGAAATTCTTCCCCTTGTTCTTACGAGTCCACAAAACTATCTGTGAAACTACATTTTTTTAAACTTCCTACAATGTTACCTCTGTTCTAGAACTTCTTGTCCATCAAAAAAACCCAAAAAACCTTAACCAACAAGAGTTCTGTGTTACATAACACTTAGTAAAAGATATTGATTGCAAGCTTATTTAACTAACGTTTTCAGGATTCATAGTGTTCTGCAATTCTGAGAGCAAATCTGAGAGACAACGTTGTCCTTGCTCTCTCAAAATTTCTCTCTTGAAAACTATACAAAAATGAAAAAAAAGCTTAAGCATCTTCATAGAAGACTTTACACCACTGATGAGCACTAATGAAAAAAATGTGCTAAGAAATTTTCTTCATGTTCTTTCATTTTGGGAAGATAATAGGAAAAAAAAAAGACATGATAGTAACAGGTTCCCAGTCAATGCTCTGACATTTTCCATCCTAAATCATAATTCATGGACAGTTCAAACTTTTCCAGGCTGCAGTTACCAGTAAGGCTTCATTTATGGTATAAATTTGGGGCTTGATTTACTAAGCATTTTCGCCACAGACACAGAATGGGAAAAGGCCTTAGTAAATCAGACCCTAAGTTTGTAAAATGTCAACAACTTTAGTGCAAACATTCAAAGATAAAATAAGGCCCAGCTATCAGCATGCTGCCCATTAATTCCTACACTCCACGACTCATACTGTATCTAGGTAAGAGAGGTGTACATGATTACACATGTTCTCAGAAAGAAACGCCTATATATTTAAGAGCCACTGCTGGTGTCTTTTGTTGCTATGAGGCAGAGAGTACAGTCAAGTTGCAGTCTGGATCCGAGTCTTAGAAATGGTGACTTTTCCATGGCACTCCTGCTTAGTGGTATACCGGTAAACACTGCTTTATTGTCTCTTTATTCTGTATTTGGTGTCAGTCCGTCTGTGTGATTCAGGTGAGGTATTCTGCTGTCAAGTAGTTTCCGTAGGGATCTACAACAGCCTGGCTTGCTCTGTTTTCCTAATTAGGGATCATATTGGTGTTTTAGGGCCTGCCATTATAATTGCAGAATTGCCTTTTCATAGTTAAGGTTGTTACTGTTTGAGTGCTAACAACAGTTACTGCTGTTTTTGTACAGGAGGTTTACTAAATTGTAATTTCGTTTATTCCATATGGTTCAGATGTCTTTTTTTTTTTTTTGCAAGGTTTTCTTGTTGAGACCAAAGCAGTGCATTCAAAAAGTTGTTGTAAATGATATTTTCACTTCAGAAGACTGTAGTTAGAATGTCTTTTTTTCATGTAAAATCTGTTTTTATAAATGCATAATTAATTGTAATGTGTAGAGGGGCAGGGTGGGGGGTGTAAAGCTATAAGGTTCACCTAGGGCACCTATTAGCCTTGCACTGGCCCTGTTTGGAACATATGGAGAGAAATGGTCAGCTGAAAAAACTGGAAGAAGAATCCATCTGAAGAAAATATGAAAAAGCAGAAGCATTGTCAAGTTAAGTGTAAAACATTGATAAGGCAGGCTAAGAGAGAATTTGAAATGAAGTTAGCTATAGACGCAAAAACTCATTATAAAAACTTTTTTGGTTGGACTGTTAAATGACCGACGTGTTAAAGGGGCTCTTAGGGAAGATAAGGCCATTGCAGAAAGATTAAATTAATTCTTTGCTTCTTTGTTTACTAATGAGGATGTTGGGGAGATACCAGTTCCAGAGATGGTTTTCAAGGGTGATGAGTCAGACGAACCGAACCAAATTGCTATGAACATGGAAGATGTAGTAGCCCAGACTGACAAACTAAAGAGTAGCAAAATCACCTGGACCGGATGGTATGCACCCGAGGATTCTGAAGGAACTTAAAAATGAAATTTCAGAACTATTAGTTAAAATTTTTAACCTATCATTAAAATCATCCATTGTACCTGAAGACTGGAGAGTGGCCAATGTAACCCCAATATTTAAAAAGGGCTCCGGGGCGATCCAGGAAACTATGGACCAGTGAGCCTGACTTCAGTGCAGGGAAAAATAGTGGCAACTATTCTAAAGATCAAAATTACAGAGCATATAGAAAGACATGGTTTAATGGAAAGCAGTCAGCATGTATTTAGCCAGAGCAAGTCTTGCCTCACAAATCTGCTTCATTTTTTTTTTTGAAGGGGTTAATAAACATGTGGATAAAGATGAACCAGTAGACGTAGTGTATTTGGATTTTCAGAAGGCCTTTGACAAAGTCCCTCATGAGAGACTTCTAAGAAAACTAAAAAGTCAAGGGATACGAGGTGGTCTTTCGTGGATTACAAACTGATTAAAAGACAGGAAACAGAGTAGGATTAAATGGTCAATTTTCTCAGTGGAAAAGGGTAAACAGTGGAGTGCCTCAGGGATCTGTACTTGGACTGGTGCTTTTCAATATATTTATAAATGATCTGGAAAGAAATACGACAAATGAGGTAATCAAATTTACAGATGATACAAAATTATTCAGAGTAGTTAAATCACAAGCATATTATGATAAATTGCAGGAGGACCTTGCAAGACTCAAAGATTGGGCATCCAAATGGCAGATGAAATTTAATATGGACAAGTGCAATGTGATGCATATAGGGAAAAATAATCCATCATGTAGTTACATGATGTTAGGTTCCATATTAGGAGTTACCACCCAGGAAAAAGATCTAGGCATCATAGTGGATAATACATTGAAATTGTCAGCTCAGTGTGCTGAGGCAGTCAAAAAAGCAAACTGAATGTTAGGAATTATTAGGAAGGGAACGGGGAATAAAAGAGAAAATGTCATAATGCCTCTATATCGTTCCATGGTGAGACCGCACCTTGAGTACTGTGCACAATTCTGGTTGCTGCATCTCAAAATATAATTGCGATGGAGAAGGATTAGAGATGGACGACCAAAATGATAAAGGGGATGGAACAGCTTCCCTATGAGGAAAGGCTAAAGAGGTTAGGGCTGTTCAGCTTGGAGAAGAGACGGCTGAGGGGGATATGACAGAAGTCTTTAAAATCATGAGAGGTCTAGAACATGTAAATGAAAATCGATTATTTACTCTTTCGGATAATAGAAGGACTAGGGGGCACTCTATGAAGTTAGCAAGTAGCACATTTAAAACTAATCGGAGAAAATTATTCTTCACCCAACGCACAATTATGCTCTGGAATTTGTTGCCAGAGGATGTAGTTAGTGCAGTAAGTATAGCTGGGTTTAAAAAAGGTTTGTATGAATTCTTAGAGAAGTCTATTAACTGCTATTAATCAAGTTGACTTAGGGGCGGATTTTAAAAGCCCTGCTCGCGTAAATCCGCCCGGATTTACGCGAGCAGGGCCTTGCGCGCCGGCATGCCTATTTTCCATAGGCCGCCGGCGCGCGCAGAACCCCGGGACGCGCGTAGGTCCCGGGGTTTTTGGAAGGGGGTGTGTCGGGGGCAGGGCCGAACGACGCGGCGTTTTGGGGGCGTGGCGTTTCGGGGGCGGGACCGGGGCGGATTTACGTCTCCCTCCGGGAGGCGTAAATCCGTGGATAAAGGTAAGGGGGGGTTTAGATAGGGCCAGGGGGGTGGGTTAGGGAGGGGAAGGTGAGGGGAGGGCGAAAGAAAGTTCCCTCCGAGGCCGCTCCGATTTCGGAGCGGCCTCGGAGGGAACGGAGACAGGCTGCCCGGCTCGGCGCGCGCTGGCTGCCCAAAATCGGCAGCCTTGCGCGCGCCGATCCAGGATTTTAGAAGATGCGCGCGGCTACGCGCGTATCTTATAAAATCCAGCGTACGCGAACGCGCTTTTTAAAAAAATCTACCCATAAGAGAATAGCCACTTATATTACTGGTATCAGTAGTATGGGATCTATTTAGTGTTTGGGTACTTGCCAGGTACTTGTAGCCTGGATTGGCCACTATTGGAAACAGGATGCTGGGTTTTATGGACCCTTGGTCTGACCCAGAATGGCAATTTCTTATGTTCTTATAAGTTGATATTGCCTCTGTATGGGTTCCCGGTGTTACCTTATTCAGAATACTGTGTACAATTCTGGAGATCGCATTTTCAAACGAATATAAATCAGATGGAAATGGTTCAGAGAGTGGCTGCTAAAATGGTCAATGTTCATTATTAAACATATGGGGACAGACTTAAAAATCTAAACATATCCCCTAGAGGAAAAGTGGGATAGGGGAGATATGATACAGGTATAAATGCCTTTTTCAATGGAAAGGAGAATCTGTAATGAGGGATCAAGGGATGAGGATGACTCAGGAATAATCTAAGAAAATATGTCTTTAGAGAAAGGTGGTAGATGTATGAAAAAGCTTCCTGGTGCAGGTGATGGAGACAAGGACAGTATCCGAATGTAAGAAAACATGGGACAAGCACAAAGGATCTCTGCGGGAACAGTATTGATTGCAGAGCTGAATAGTTGGTATGGCTGGGCAGACTGAATAGGCCATAGGGTCTTTTCCTGCTATCATTTTTCTTGAGGGTACAGAAAGAAGGGTCCTGGATCCATTTTCTTTTCTTGTTTTGTTTTGTTGTTTCTTTCATTTTGGGGAAAAAAAAAAGAAATTAAATAAACCACAGTCAAAATGGAAAAGAAAATGTAAGTCTACACTGCTAAGTCCAGTTAGTGTACAGAGTACCATCCAGAGGAGACATGCAGAAGGGTGCCAAGTGGGGAGGAGCTTTCAGGGGTGCAAGGAGGAGGTTGCAAAATTAGCAAGAGGAGTCCAGATCAGACATCTGATTTCAGGTACCAAGGATTGTTCCAATAAGAAATATTACAACCTGCAAAAGAATTACTTTTCTCCACTAAAAAAAAAAAAAAGAAGGCTCCCCCCCCCTTGACTGGGTAAGTGGGTGCCAGGGATGATCCTGGCCCTGGCATTTTTCCAGAGTGGAGGGATGAGAGGCCTTGGTAGCCGCCATTGTTTTTTGGGGTTTTTTCCCCGTTTTTGGGGTGGTGGTTTTTTTTTTTTTAATGTTTTTTTTTTTTTAAACAAAATAAATAAATGAAATTCGTGAGTAAAAGAACTCCCCAAAAACAAAACAAAATGCTTACTTCTTCCCACCCCTATGAACAACTAAGTGGGGGCTTCCTCCCCCAGCTGTTTTGCAGAAACACGATTCCTGCCCCAGCTGTTTTGTAGAAATGCGACTGCTTCTGCAGGAGTCAAAAGGTTCTAAAAGGTGAGCAAAAGACATGAAACTCACCCAATTCAGGGGAGGAACGAATCGTATAAGCTTCAGCAATAACTGTGCCAAATACTCGTAACATTTCAGCTCGTTACTAAGGAGGGAGCATAAACTAGTTTATTTTCAGTCCAAAGGGGATATATGTTTTCAATCAATCATTTTTATTAATTATTCCTTCTCACACTGCTGCAGCTATTTATTCTGTCTACCTTGTAACCAATGGGGATTATAAATGAGTCAATAACTATTAAGGAGTCTGTTTGTAGAGGTACAAACATTTTTATTTACTTATATATATTTTTTTTTACACCACGCAGTGCAGACCACTTAATGCTGCCTAATTTCATGTGAGACTCTGTGGACGAGACTACATTAGAAAAAAAAATAAGGGAATTGTTTATGCGCGTTCACAAAGGGGCAGATTATCAAAGCCTATGCGCGTAAATCCAGGTGGATTTACGCACGCCAGGCCTATTTTGAAAAAGGCCCGGCAGTGCGCATAAAGCTCCGGGACGCGTGTAAGTCCCGGGGCTTGAAAAAATGGGCGGTCCGGGGGCAAAACTGTCAGGCATAACTTGTGAAACAAAGGTATGGGGGGTGGTTTCGGGCTGGGGGGCAGGACAGGTAGGGAAAAGGACAGGAAGGTTGGGGGGGGGGGGGGGGGAAGGAAAGTTCCCTCCAAGGCCGTTCCGATTTCAGAGTGGCCTCAGAGGGAACGGGGAAAGCCAGCTGGTCTCCCCGAGGGCTCGGCGCGAGCAAGTTGCATTAGTGTGCACCCCTTTGCGTGCTCTGACCCCTGATGTTATAACATGCGCGCAGCTGCGTGCGCATGTTACCCCGCGCACGTAGGTTTAAAAATCCAGCCCAAAATGCCTGAAAAAAATCTACCTGTTTAGCTCACGTGACTTTATTTTGACGAAAGCAGCACTGCAGCGAGCGTAAGCAGTTTGAAAGCACGGGTATAAGCTGCCAGCCAATTTCACATATCTGGACACATACAAGCAGCTCATGCTTGTCCATTGTATAACTCCAAAATATATATTCTGTATCCTATTCCAGTTACTCTCTTAGGAGGAAAAAAAAAATACCCAGCAGATTCTCTCATCCCTTCCCTAACTATCCATATTTCGGTGGTGTGCATATTACCGTAACAAGACACAGGAGGTAATTTTCAAAAGGTTTTATGCGTATAAATTGGCTTTTGAAAATTGCTACTTTGACACACCTAACACATGTAAATAAGTTTTTGAAAATTGCTATGATATATGCTATTTGTATGCGCGTAACTCTTTTGAAAATTTACTCCATAGTTTATAACCCCTATTAAGAAAAGGACACTAGAATTTGTCACAGACCTTTTCTTCCTATGAATGTGGTAATTATATATTCTGGCATATGAATTATGATTTTATATTGTATTTGGCTATCTGGAGATGTACCTGCCCATTCTCAGGTTTCTCCACAACACCTGTTTCCAGGGCCACCAGTTTTCTGTATCCATTTTTGGCAATAAGAATTGCATTTCCTGATCTTCACTATTGCTCTTTTACCATTAACAAAATTGCTTGCAAACTTTCATTTTTGAGTTAACATCTACTATTGTTTTTTTTGTTTTTTTTTTTGTACTGTTGTAAAATTAAAGGTCAACTTGACTTTACATCTTTTCAGGAGCCATGAAATCTCTATTATCTGGAAAGGTAAATTACTACCCATGAGAGAAGTACCCTGGATTAGTAACCAGATGTTGCCTCCTCAACACAGAACAACTGTTATAGCTGGACCAGTTAAGTGACAACTGAATCTCGGCTCACATACAGAGGTTCCACAATGACCTACCTGTGGTAGAACATGCAAGGCAAATGTACAAGTTCAGCTCCTCTCATTTGGACTCTACACAGGGTGCCAGCGTTGGGCCCTGTCAGACTGGTGGTCCATACAGAGACCTACTGCCGACTCCTCTTAAGCTAGCAAACTTACACCACCTCATGTGCTTCTTCAAACCTTCAATCCAGGTGAACTACACTTATTGCACCAATGAAAGCCCTGCCCCTGAAATGAGTTTGCCTACCAGCCTTGTACTGTCCATATAGACAGGGCATTCATACACCTCTGCTCCTTCTTCACTGAACTTCACGTCTGCACGATATGCTGGAGTTATGATGACAAACGGAAGAGGAAAACATTTGTTCCTATAAGAGATAAAACGCAGTTTTATATAACACATTGAAAAAGTTGCCTTTCATGCTGGTTAGTTTACAATGTTTATTTCCTGGCATTTATTTGAACTACCTTAAAATATATCACATACCACAAAGAAGACCCGTCCCCTTTTGCTGGATAGAAATGTGTAACTTTTCCTGATTTCTTGTCTTCCTTGAGTTCTTCCTGCTGCAGGTTATTGCTATTACTTCTTCTAGGCAGAAGAAATACAAGTGCAGTGGTGTCTGGATCATAAGCAGGTAACCTTAAGGGAATCCTTGTGAATTTGACTGGGCCATGCACTGTTCTGTCAAGAAGCACCGAGGCTGATGTTCAGCCAGGTGCAGGTTGTCTAAGTTATCCGGGTAACTTTAGATAGGATATTCAGTGGTGTGGCTGTGCCACTGAAATTACCTGGATAAACTGAAGTTATCTGAATACGTTTATCTGTGTAACTATAGGACTGCCTCGTGGCTGAATATTGGCATTATCCAGAGAAGTAGCCCCGCCCTGGAATGCCCCCAATTTATCCAGCTAAGTTTTTTCTCTGGATAATTGTCGGCAGCAAACACAGACGGAATTTCAAATCCTGCAGTTTGACCAGCTAAGCCTGAACTTAGTCTGACAAACTGCTTTGAACATGGACCTCCAGAGTCACTGGGGGCCCAGCCTGAGGGTTTGGTGGCAAGTGCTGGGCACTGCCATGGTGAAGGGACTCTGGTTCGATTCCTGATCAGGTGGTTCTGCACCCAGGATAGACTTGGGGATGCTGCAGAAGCAGCATGCATAGTCCCCCAGCTGTGGAGCGGAGGAAATTGGCAGTCACTGGGCAAACGTGACTCCTGCTGGCCAGGCATGGGGCCCAATGATTATAGGGCTCTGGAAGAAGTCCTGGTTCCTGGTCCTCAGTTGAGAACAATCACTGCACAGTACAATGGGAGAGGAGCAATATATAAAATAGGGGAAACAAAATCCCCAGCTGTGAATAAAAGCTGATGGCATTGATGGAAGCCCACAGGAGCAGGAGAAAACTGTCAGATACCATCCCTCCCCCCTCCCCCAAAATAAATTAGGTGGGTCATGTTCTGATTGTTGCATGGATTTCCCGTAGATGATCAGAACTACAACTCCCTTGGGTGAGAGGTGGGGAAACCAGGACTGGCTCAGCATGTTCAGGTGACCTGGGGTGTATTGGCAATGCTAAGTGCTACTAATGAGCCAACTATCTACTCTCACACAAATGCTACTTTAAAAACTGCTAATTGCCTACTGTTAAGTCTATAAATAATACAACTCACAAGCAAACTTACAAATATCTCCCTCTCACCTGCTTCCCCACTCCTCCAAAATGGCAAAAAAAAAAAAATTGAAAATGGGTCCCAGGAAGTAAAGATAAACAAAAAATCCTTGCATCATTTTCCTTCATCTAAGCACTATAAACTGAATGTGCTGCTCTTGCCATGCTACTGGCACACGTTCCTTAAAGTGCATGATAATTTCGTAAATGGTATCTAATGGGGAGTAAAACATTTCTCTCTACTTAGCGAGAGATTCCTTTTGCCCATTCTCAGTACAAAAATAAAAAAAACCCTGTGCAATAAATCTTCAAACTGTTTTCTTCATTTCGCACTGTCATCATAACAACGTGGGTTAAAATAAAGCAAGCATGTTTAGTCTTATGTGACAAATTATCAGTATTATTGTTGCTTTGCATTTGCATCCCCTCTCCCATTGTACTGTTTTATTCTGTTATGTCTGTCACATTATCTTATTATTTTATTCTGTGATCTGTATTCTATCTGATGTTGTATGTTTATTGTAGTTGTGATGTTATAAGTATATTTACATTTGCCTTCTATGCCGCCTTGAGCCTTTTTTGCATAGGCAATAAATAAAATGTTCTATTGAAAGCAGTTATGATATTCTCAAAGCCAAGAGACTTTTTTTTCAGTTTTGTGGTTAGTAAAGAAGAGCACTTGTTCATCATTTAACTCAGGGATCCAAAACCTGTCACTCTGATCACCACACAACCAGTTGGATTTGCAGGCTATCCACAATGAACATGCATGAGATACATTTGCATATACTGGAGATTCAACATATGCAAATGCATACCATGCATATTCATAGTGGATAGCCTGAAAGCTTGACTGGCAATGAGAATCAGCAAGACTAGGTTTGGGATTTAACTCATAAATGGGCCGATACAGTAAAATCGCGGGAGAGCAGGCCACTCTCCTGTGCGCGCGATACAGTATTTTAATTTATTTTAATTAGGGCTGGCGGTAAAAAGAGGCACTAGGGACACTAGCACGTCCCTAGTGCCTCTTTTTTGTGAGGAGCAGCAGCTGTCAGTGGGTTTGACAGCAGACGCTCAATTTTGCCGGCGTCAGTTCTCGAGCCCACTGACAGCCACGGGTTCGGAAACCGGATGACGGCAAAATTGAGCATCCTGTTTTCGACCCGCGGGCCTATTTCAAATTTTTTTTTCCATTTTTTCACTTTTTTTTTTAACTTTCGGGACCTCCGACTTAATAGCGCCATGATATTAAGTCGGAGGGTGCACAGAAAAGCAGTTTTTACTGCTTTTCTGTGCACTTTGCCTGCCCGGAGAAATTAGAGCCTACCTTTGGGTAGGCGCTAATTTCTGAAAGTAAAATGTGCGGCTTGGCTGCACATTTTACTTTCTGTATCGCGCGGGAAAACCTAATAGGGCCATCAACATGCATTTGCAAGTTGCGGGCCTATTAGGTTCCGGGGGGTTGGACGCTAGCTTTACCCCTTATTCAGTAAGGGGTAATAGCGCGTCCAAAAGGCGCGTCCAATCGCAGGTTAACGCGCGTCCAATCGCTGTGGAGCGCACTGTACTGTATCGGTCTGAAAGAGTCATCATGACTATACAGGGCACTGAGTTTATGTATGGTACAGCATGATAATGCAATAGGACCTTGTGTGATTTAAAGACAAATAGATCAATTTTATGTCACTCTGTAAAATACAAGCAGTGTTGACCAATATTTAATTTGCTTTAATTTGACCACATAGATAGAATTTTAGATAGTGATGGGGAGGAGCCCAATGTGGGCATCAATGACATAGGAAAATGTGGGAGGGAGGTTCTGGAAGCCAAATTTAGGCTCTTACATAGAAAGCTGAAATCCAGAACCTCCAGGGTAGCATTCTCTGAAATGCTCCCTATTCCATGTGCAGGTCCTCAGAAGCAGGCAGAGCTCCCGAGTCTCAATGCATGGATGAGGCGATGATGCAAGGAAGAGGCATTCAATTTTGTAAGGAACTAGGGAACCTTTTAAGGAAGAGGGAGTCTTTTCTGAGGGGATGGGCTCCACCTTAGCCAGGGTTGAACTAGGCTGCTGACGCTAACCTTTAAAAAGGAGATAGAGCAGCTTTTAAACTAGAACAAAGGAGAAAGCCGATAGTCGCTCAACAGCGCATGGTTCAGAGGAATGTATCTTTGAAGGATACTAATAAAGCAACAGAGTTAGGGCATCCCAACAGAGAGGTTCCAATAAAAGCAAAAGTAGTCCATGTGCCTATAAGTAAAGAATCACCTGAATTAAAAAATTACAAATTATCCGTGTCAACTGAAAAGCAAAATGTTTACACAAACAAAACACACACTTTAAAATGTTTGTATGCCAATGCCAGATGTCTAAGTAAGATGGGAGAGAGTGTATAACAGTGAATGATGCAATAGACTTAATTGGCATCTCAGAGACCATGTGAAAGGAGGATATCTAATGGAATAGTGCTAGACCAGGGTACAAATCATCATATCACACTGTTAGGAAAGAGGAACTTGGTGGGGTGATAGTGCTTTATGTCTGGGATGGCAGAGTCCAACAGGATAAAGATCCTCCAAGAGACTACATGCACAATAGAATCTTTATGGGTAGAAATCCCTTTTGTGTTGGGGAAGAGTATAGTGATAGGAGTATACTACCATCCACCTGGCCAAAATTATAAGACGGACAATGAAATTCTAAGAGAAATCAAGGAAGCTGACCAATTTTGCAGTGCAGTAATAATGAGAGATTTCAATTACCAAATATTGACTGGGTAAATGTAACATCAGGATATACTAGAGTTCCTGGATGGAATAAATGGCAGTTTTATGGAGCAATTGGTTCAGGAACCAATGAGAGAGGGAGCAATTTTAGATCTAATTCTTAGTAGAGCACAGGATTTGGTGAGAAAAATAACTATAATGGGGGTCGCTTGGCAGTAGTGATCATAACATGATCAAATTTGAATTAATAATTGGAAAGGGGACAATAAGTAAATCCACATTTCTAGCACTAAATTTTTTAAATGAAAACTTTGATAAAATGACAAAAATAGAAAAAAACTGAAAGGTGCATCTACAAAGGTTAAGAATGTATAACAGGCGTGGAAATTGTTAAAAAAAACCCAAAACAAAAACATCTTAGAAGCACAGTCTAAATGTATGCCACACATTAAGAAAGGTTGAAGGAAGGCCAAACAATTGCCAGCATGGTTAAAAGGCTAGGTGAAAGAGGCTATTTTATCCAAGAGAAATTCCTTCAAAAGTTGGAAGGATCCATCTGAATAAACAGGATAAAGCATAAACATTGGCAAGTTAAATGTAAAACATTGATAACACAGGCTACGAAATAATTTCAAAAGAAGTTGGCCATAGAGGCAAAAACTCAAAATAAAAACTTTAAAAAATATATCCAAAGCAGAAAGCCTGCGAGGGAGTCGGTTGGACCATTAGATGATCGAGGGGTTAAAGGGGCACTTTGGGAAGATAAGGCCATCATGTAAAGATTAAACGATTTCTTTGCTTTGTTTACTGAAGAGGTTGTTGGGGAGATACCCGTTCCAGAGACAGTTTTCAAGGGTGATGATTCAGAAGAACTGAACCAAATCACGGTGAATCTGTAAGATGTGGTAGGCCAGATTAACAAACTAAAGAGTAGCAAATCACCTAGACTAGATGGTATACACCCCAGGGTTCTGAAAGAACTCCAAAATGAAATTTCAGAACTATTACATGTAATTTGTAATGTATCATTAAAATCATCCGTTGTACCTGAAGACTGGAAGGTGACCAATATAACTCTGATATTTAAAAAGGGCTCCAGAGGTGATCCGGGAAACTATAGAGCCTGACTTTAGAGCTGGTAAAAATTCTGGTTGCCGCATCTCAAAAAAAGATATAGTTGCACTAGAGAAGGTACAGAGAAGGGCGTCCAAAATGTTAAAGGGCGTGGAATGGCTCCCCAGTGAGAAAAGGATAAAGAAGTTAGAGCTGTTTAGCTTGGAGAAGAGACGACTGAGGAGGGATATGATAGAGATCTACAAAATCATGAAAGGACTTGAATGAGTAAATGTGAAACTTATTTACTCTTTTGGATAATACAAGGACTAGGATGCACGCCATGAAGTGAGAAATTAGCACATTTAAAACAAATCAGAGAAAATTATTTTACATTCAACATACAATTATGCTCTGGTATTCATTACCAGAGGATGTAGTTAAGGCGGTTAGTGTAGCTGGGTTTAAAAAAGGTTTAGATAAGTTCCTGGAGGAGAAGTTCATAAACTGCTATTAATCAATAGGGAATAGCCACTGCATGTTGTTGGCATTAGTAGCATGGGATCTATTTAATGTTGGGAACTTGCCAGGTACTTCTGACTTGGATTGGCCACTGTTGAAGACAGGATACTGGGCTTGATGGACCCTTGGTCTGACCCAATATGGCATATTTTATATTCTTATGGATAATACATTGAAATTGTCAGCTCAATGTGCTGTGGCGGTCAAAAAAACAGGAATTATTAGAAATGGAATGGCAAATAAAAAACTGTGAATGTCATAATGCCTCTGTATTGCTCCATGGTGAGATCGTGCCTTGAATACTGTGTGCAATTCTGATTCCGTATCTCAAAAAATATAGTTGCAGTGGAGAAATTACAGATAAGGACAAGGACAACCAAAACGATAAAAGGCATGGAACCCTTCCTCTATGAGTAAAGTCTAAAGAGGTTAGGGCTGTTCAGTTTGGAGAAGAAACGCTGAGAGGGAATATGATAGAGGTCTACAAAATCTTGAAAGGATTTGAATGGGTAAATGTGAAACGGTTATTTATTCTTTCAAATAATACAAGGAACAGGGGGCACTCCATGAAGATTGCAAGTAGCACATTTAAAACAAATCAGAGAAAATGCTTTTCACTCAACATAAAATTAAGCTCTGGAATTTATTGCTAGAGGATGTGATGTGGTTAAGGCAGTTAGTTTAGCTGGGTTTAAAAGTGGTTTGGATATGTTCCTGGAACAGAAGTCCATAAACTAGTAATCAATAGGGAATAGCCACTGCTTGTTGCCAGAATTAGTAGCTTGGTTTCTATTTAATGTTTGGGTACTTGCCAGGTACTTGGGACTTGGATTGGCAACTGCTGGAAACAGGATACTGGGCTTGGTGGATCCTAGATCTGACTCATTATGGCATATCTTTTGTTCTTATGTTAACTGGAAACAATTTCAGTATTGCCCAGTTTTTCAATAAATTCTGCTGTATGTAAGATGCTTTCTGATGCACAAGTAATCTTTCTATTTCGCACAATATTCCTAGGACCTCTTCCCAGTTTAATGAATGTTTATAGTATCTTGCATAACAAACCAATTAAAATGCTAATGTATTTAGCAGAGCTAGCTTCAAACTTTTAAAGGTCTAGGATAATTTTAGGAGGGGGGGGGACCCTATCCATCTTGGTAGCGCAACCTCTTGACATAAACTGGAGTGTCTCAAGGCCCATGCAAGTGACAATCTGTGGTTTAGGTCAAAAGACATATATTAATGCATCACTGAAGCATATAACACCATTGATATATGCCGGAATAATCTTGAATTAAAACTTGATGAACAATGAATGCTTGCTAGATATACACTGGGAATCTGGAGGGCCCCAGACACTGGCTTTTTAGTCTTTCCTTTAATCTAGTATTTATAGACATTCTTGAGAACAGAGGGGTTAAAATAATGATCACTCAGATATGGCAAATATCAAGATGAAGGCTCCCCTTCCCATTCTCTGCTTCAGCTTGGACACCTGCTTTCAACACAAAGTTCCAATGTGCAAGGAGTTACAGTTCATTTATTTTTTTTCAATCTATACTTGGAGGATGCTGCCTAGATAAGATTTGTCTGAAAATATATCCATTAAAAAAGTCCCAAATCAATTTGTGCCTGTTTAAGCACTGCGCTTTGAGGTCTTAAAATCTTACATTTAAATCACAAGATCCTAACATGTTCACTTTTGGCATTTGAAAAATATTATATATTTTAATCCTCTTAAATACCTCGAGTTCTTCAGGCAATTATTTTTGAAATCCCATATTGCACCTTGCATAACCAGCTTCTCAAGGTAGAGCTGATAACCCTGAGCCTGGGGTTTGTAGCCTGTATACTCTGATATCTGACAGTGCAGTACAACCTGTAGGCAAGAAGAAAAAAAAATGAATGCCAACTCCAGCCTTAAAGCAATTTAAAAACAATAGGAAAATATTTTTAAATAAGAGGTTCTGTAGCAGGGGCAAACTGTGCATCCATGGAAATGCGGAAGACAAGTGGTTGTATCTATGCACAGAAATACACACAGCATGCCACGGTTTAGCAATTGTGCGTACAAGAGCTATAAAATCTCTTACATAAGATTGACATTTTGATAAAGCTAGAAATTTCTTCAATGGGCATGATGATATCCCTTCAGATTCTCACATGAAATAAAATGATAGCCGAGTTACATTCAGTTTTCAACTGTGTCAAGAGATGTCCTCAAAATATAGACAGAACACAGTAGTGCCTTCCAAATAACAATCTTGCTGTTAACATTGAGTTCGGTTTTAATCATAGAGATTATGCCATCATATCCTGTGACAACTCCATTCAACTTAGTAGCATCATCCTGGGAGATGCTGCACAGGAACTAGACAAATACCATTTATCCCCATTTGATTTCTTTTTGGCATCTGAAATGCTTAAACATGACCACAAGCTCTTCTAACACAGTACTTCAAGTGCTTTAAATATACAGTAGGAAAGTTAAGAGGACTCTTCTCTGAGCTGAAAAAGCCCAGTTTTGGAAAATCACTGCCAAGTCTGGCATGCTTTCATGACCATTTGTGTTGACCAGTTTCCAGCTTTATGCTTATTCCTCCAAGTATGCTAAGCTGCTCACCGCTATTGATATTATGGTTGGCATATAAATCAAAATGCTTCATGCCTCAAGGTATAGAGTTACAGTGCATATGTTCCAGTCCACAACGCTGATAGTCCATGGCCCATACTACTAATGAAAAGGGCTCATCTTGACTTTTCTCTGTGGCTTCAAACTCTGTGCACCCCAAAGGAAAATTAGTTCTTACCTGATAATTTTCGTTCCTGTAGTACCAAGGATCAGTCCAGACCGTGGGTAAAGCCCCCGTTCCAGCAGGTGGAGACAGAGCAGAGTTCTGAGGCTTGCCCATATAAGGATGGAACCCACCCAGGAACCCTCAGTATAACCATTGTCAAAGCAGAAAGGTATAAGATCAAGCAAGTAACAGGATAACTATAAATGTAATTTAAACCAACAAATAACAGTACAATTGAATGAACTGTGTAAAATAAACGCTCTTGTATAACTACCCCTGATCATCGTAACGATGCTTCTGGTGCCTATAAGCAAAATCCAGGAAGACGATGCAGGAATCAAAGAAATCCTATAAGAAGGAAAAAGACAAAAAATACCTGGAAAAAGATTCGAGCGGACAGAAAAGAATGGGCGGGTGTCTGGACTGATCCTTGGTACTACAGGAACGAAAATTATCAGGTAAGAATTAATTTTCCTTTCTCTGTACGTACCAGGATCAGTCAAGACCGTGGGATGTCCCAAAGCTTCCCTACAAAGGGTGGGACCCAGATAGTCCTGCTCGAAGAACCTGCCGACCAAAGGAACCAAAAACTGGAGCCTGAACATCGAGACGGTTGTGACGAGCAAAAGTATGAAGGGATTTCCATGTAGCCGCCCTACAAATTTCCTGCAGCGACACAGATTGAGACTCCGCCCAAGAGGTCGCTTGAGAACGCAAAGAATGAGCTTTTAGGCCTTCAGGAACTGCTCGGCCCTTGCAAATGTAAGCAGAGGAAATCGCATCCTTCAACAGGAGAGCAATCATAGCTTTAGAAGCTTGCTTCCCCCTGTTGGGTCCACTCCACAGGACAAAAAGATGATCAGAGACACGAAAATCATTGGTGACCTCAAGATAATGCAATAAGACTCGCTTAAGTTCTAGATGACGAAGATCACCACCACCAGAAGCTGCGATATCCTCTGGAGATAAAGGGGGAAGTTCAACGGACTGGTTAATATGAAAAGACGAAACAACCTTAGGTAAGAAAGAAGGTACGGTCTTGAGAGAGACGCCCGAGTCCGAAAAACGCAAGAAAAGGGTCTCTACAAGATAGAGCTTGAAGCTCGGACACTCTCCTGGCTGAACAGATAGCAACCAGGAAAACAGTCTTGAGAGTCAAGTCTTTGAGAGTGGCACGACGAAGAGGTTCGAACGGAGCCATACAAAGAGCTCAAAAAACCAAATTTAAACTCCATGAAGGACAAATAGACCAGATAGGTGGCTTTAGATGCTTAGCGCCTCTGAGAAAACGAACAACATCCGGATGAGAGGCTACCGGCCGACCTTCAATGGAACCTAGGAGGGAACCAAGCGACGAGACCTGAACACGCAGGGAGCTGACCGAAAGACCCTTGGAGAAACCTCACTGAAGAAAAGAGAGTATCACCACAACAGAAGGGGAATGAGCGGAAAACGCCCAAATCCTCGCAGATGTTTTCAAAAACCTTCCAGACCCGGACATAGGTAAGCGAAGTTGACTGCTTACGAGCCCTAAGGAAAGTAGCAATGACCTCTTCCTTATATCCTCTGCGTCTCAAACGTCTCCGTTCAAAAGCCATGCCGCTAGACAAAAGCGATCCACCTGGTTGAACAATACGGGACCCTGATGCAGGAGATGGGGCAGATGACCGAGACGAAGAGGGCTGTCCTCAGTGAGATTCACTATGTCCGCAATCCACTGCCGTCGGGGCCATTCGGGGGCCACGAGAATGACTGGTCCACGATGGAGCTCTATTCTCCGAAGAACCTTCCCCACTAACAGCCATGGTGGGAACACTTAAAGAAGAACATCGGAGGGCCAGGGAAGAACCAACGCATCCACTCTCTCTGAGCAATGCTCCTTCCACCGGCTGAAGAACCGGGGAGCCTTGGCGTTGGCTAGCGTCGCCATGAGGTCTAGGTGAGGGGGACCCCACCTGCGCACAATTAGATCCATTGCTACGTCTGACAACTCCCACTCGCCGGGATCGAGATGTTGTCGACTGAGGAAGTCGGCTTGGACATTCTCCTTGCCTGCTATGTGGGAAGCCGCCAGGCGATCCAAGTGCCTCTCTGCCCAGAGAAAAAGCTTGCTGGCCTCTAGCGCCATTAGACGACTTCGAGTCCCCCCTTGTCGATTTATGTAAGCCACCGTGGTGGAATTGTCTGATAGCACTTGGACTGCTTTGTGGCGAATCAGAGGAAGAAAAAACTTGAGGGCCAGGCGAACCGCTCGGGCTTCTAGACAACTGATGTGCCACCGAGACTGGGACAGGGACCAGAAACCTTGAGTCACATGGGATTGGCAGACAGCCCCCCATCCAGAGAGGCTGGCATCCGTCGTTACTATGACCCAGGAGGGAGTCAAAAGAGGCATCCCCTTGAGAAGGTGAGCCGGGGAGAACCACCATTGTATATTGGCGATGGTAGAGTTGGAGAGAGAGAGAATCTCCTGATACTGTTCCGACTTCGGCTTCCAACGGGACAACAATGCTCTCTGTAAGGGACGCATATGAGCAAAATGCCCAGGGGACGAAATCAATCGTGGAAGCCATGGTCCCTAGAACCTGTAGGTAATCCCACGCCATGGGAAGCGGAAGAGTGACGAAATTATTCAACTGATCGATCAAGTTGAGTGTTCGCGAGTCCGTAAGAAAAACTTTCCCGACCCGAGTGTTGAAAAGAGCGCCCAGGAATTCTAGCTCTTGTGAGGGCCGAAGAGTGCTTTTGGAGTAGTTGACTATCCAGCCGAGAGATGTGAGAAGGGCTAAAACTGTCTACCACGAGCGTGCAGAGAGTGGCGGACTTGGCCCTCATCAACCAATCGTCCAGGTAAGGATGGACTAAGATCCCGTCCCGACGGAAAGCTGCCGCAACGACTACCATGGTCTTGGTGAAAGTGCGGGGGGTGATAGCAAGACCGAATGGGAGAGCCCGAAACTGGGAGTGCTGGCCTAGGATCTGAAAACGAAGAAACTTTTGATGTTCCTGAAGAATGGGAATGTGAAAATAAGCCTCCATGAGATCTAGGGAAGTGAGGAACTCACTGGGATGGACTGCCGCAATTACTGCCCATAGAGTTTCCATCTTGAAACGGGGAACCTTGAGGGCCTGATTGACCCTTTTGAGATCCAGAATGGGGTGAAAGGAATCGTCCTTTTTGGGAACAATAAAGTAAATTGAATACTGGCTGGCGCCTTGTTCTTGCACCGGAACCGGAAGGATCGCTCCCAAATCCTGAAGTCTCAAAAGGGTGTGACAGACCGCAGGCCGTTTGGAAAGGCCACAAGGGGACACGATATATAGATCCAGCAGGTCCCTGGCAAACTCTAATGCGTAGCAGTGTTCTATCATATCGAGGACCCAGAGATAGGAAGTGATTTTGGCCCACTCCTTGAGAAACAGAGAAAGACGCCCGCCTAAGTTTCGAGCGGAGGAATGGACCGGATGAATTTCTATGGGGAGCTGATTTAGTGGTAGTGAATTGCTGATGGCAATCTCGGAAACCCCGATGGCCACGAAAGGATTGGGACCAAGACTGGGACCTGGACACGCCTCCCCTGGGAAAGGAGCCGCGGGCTCTGCTAGCGTAACGGCGGTTCCCCATGAAGCGAGAGCGAGTCGGGAAAAAAAAGACTTCGACTGTTTGGGTCGGTCCTCTGGCAGCTTATGGACTTTGTTTTCACCCAAGGACTTAATAAGCTGTCCCAGGTCCTCACCAAAAAGCAACTTGCCCTTAAAAGGAAAAGTGCCCAACTGAGCCTTGGAAGAAGCATCAGCGGACCAATTGCGTAACCAGAGAAGACGCCTGGCCGAAAACGCAGAAACCATAGCCTTAGCTTAGACCCGAAGCAAGTCATAAAGGGCATCGGCACCATAGGCTTTAGCACCCTCTAAACGCTCAGCCTGCTCAGCCTCCGCAGACGGAAGGTCCTGGGTGCTGAGTAACTGTTGCATCCACCTAAGGCTTGCCCACTGCATGAGACTGCTGCAAATAGTCACCCGGATTCCGAGCGCTAAGACTTCAAAAATGCGTTTCAAATAAAATTCAAGCTTACGGTCTTGCACATCTCGTAATGCAGTAGCGCCCACCACGGGAATGGTAGTACATTTTGTAACAGCAGTGACAGAAGAATCTACTTTAGGGATTTTTAACATGTCCAGGCAGTCCTCAGGGAGCGGGTATAGCTTATCCATAGCCCTACCAACTCGGAGGCCCGCCTCTGGGGACTCCCATTCCCTGAGGAGAAGCAGGCGGTGCATAGGGTGAAATGGAAAAGTACGCAGTAACGCCCTGAGTCCCATCAGGACCAGGTCCGCATTTGGTGTCATTGCAGCTGCCACAGAGTCATCTGGTGGGGCATCAATTCCCAACTCTTGGAGAACGAAGGGAATAAGGGACTCCAATTCTTCCCGCTGAAATAAGCGCAGGACATGAGTGTCGTCGCCCTCCAGCGGGGGGGGGGGGGGGGGGGGGCTTGGGTCGTAGTATCAATATCCCCTAAATCAAGCGGGTCAGGTGGGGGGGGGTGTCTGCTGGGGGAGGGGGAACACCCGGAACCACCTGAACCCTAACCAGGCCCTGCAGGCCCGGAACCATATCAGATCATCGCACAGGGGGGAGGGAAACCACTGAGGGGGGTCTACCTCCCTTTGTAAACTTGCTAAATAAGACTCATGTAATAAAAGCACAAAATCCGATGAAAAACGGGTCCGTGCTGATTTTTTTGTGAAAGGGGGGAGGGGGTGGGAGAGGTGAGGGGGGGTCCGAGCCACCCCCCCGAGAGCGAACCGGGCTCAAATCGGGGGGGGGGGGGGGGGGGAAATCAGATCCCCAGCCCCCAGAGAAGCAGGAAGTGTTTCATCTGAAACACCCAAAATGGCCACCGCTGATGCGCGTTCCCGGGACGGGAACAGCTTTGAAATTCGTCAGGGAGCCCTTCCCCGAGGTCTAAAAGATGGCGGTTCAATAAAGGAGCCCTCACCCCCTGAAATGCACCTTGAACATACCCCTTCGCGGGAGAGTCGGGAGGCCAACTCTCCACAGGCTAAACAGCAAGATGGCCGCAGCATAGAGCAGGGAAGCAGCCGCTAAAGTAATTAAAAACAGCTGAGCAGGGAGCCCCTGAGGAGCTGGGCGGGAGATTGAACCCCGCTCCCTCCTCACAAAATAAACTGCTGCCTTTTATTTATTTGATTAAATAAAGTATATAAAATATATATTCTGTGAAAGTGAATTTTTTCTTTTTCTTTTTTTTGTAAATAAATAATTCACAGAAGCAGGGGCATGAAAGTCCTCCCTGAAGGCTTAACCGAGGCATGTGCATCTCGGGGCAAGGCAGCAATAAACGTGGGGAGAGGGACTGGCACCACCCGTATCACCCACACTAGGTCACCGGGAAGGGAACCTAGGCTGACAGAAATCAAGGGGCAAAGCCCCCCTAGGAACCCCAAGAGCAAGGGAGACAAAACTGTCTGCCCTGACACAGTTAGTCAGAGAAAACTGACAAAAAGAAATTTTTTTTTGTTTTTTTTGTTTTTATTATAATAATTAAGAAGTAAACTAAAAATGTAGTTACGTGAGCTTGCCCCAGAGAAAGAAGAAGAAAGACTACAGAGGGCAAGCTAAACAGGGAACCAAAGGGTGAGCTGTTCCACCTGCTGGAGACAGACAAATACTGAGGGTTCCTGGGTGGGTTCTGTCCTTATATGGGCAGCCTCAGAACTCTGGTCTGTCTCCACCTGCTGGAACGGGGCTTTACCCACGGTCTGGACTGATCCTGGTACGTACAGGGAAACAGAATACTTGGGAGTAAGACATGGAAGGGGCCCTGGATAATGGATTATCTATTGGTCTTGAAAGAATCAAAGTTACAAAAATGACAAGGCTTTACCTACCAGCGGAGGTGGCAGTGGTCAGCACTGTTAAAAGATTTGGGGCATGCTTGGAATATATTCAGAGGGAAAAGCTTGAGAAGTTGGGTAAAAGACTTGGGCGTTAGAAGGGAGCTGATGTTTGGGTAGATGAGCATATTAAATTCTTATATGGATATTGCAGAAATTACAGTAACGTATTACGCTAATAAGAGATATAGCTATGCACCATAAAGTTTAGTGTTGGTTGGTGCCCTCAAGATATAAAACAGTTTCTTATTAACATAAAAGTTCACTCCTCTTACCATCATTCAAACTAGGGGTGATTGTGTTGCTTTATGATAATATGCAGATGTCAAGACCAACCAAAATTTATTACTAGCTAATACCAGAGTATTAGAAAAGTTTATTTTTAATAAAAGAAGAAACCTAGAGAGTGCATGAAAATGCTTTTCATTTATTTTTCTTTTATTAAAAATTTAAAACCATCTATCAACATTTCTAGGCAGTTTCCAAAATAACACTCATAATCAATAATCATCACTCTGCCTTATTCATCATACTCTTCCTATTTTAGCCTCAATTTTTCCAGCCCATGACCACCTTTAGTCTTGCCTTTAATTTTGTACATATTGTAAATATTATCCTGTAATTTTGTTTTTTGTACCTATTGCTATATTTTTCTTCTTGCTTCCTCCTCTCCCAGTTGTATTTTCCTTGTTTTATTGTAACTGCTATTCCTGCACCAGTTCAGTTCATCTAGTTTTTATGTTCATTACACTAAATGTTAAATGTAAACCGGGTTGATGCGACTACCAGTCGTGAAAGCCGGTATAGAAAATAATAAATAAAAAATAAATAAATATGCAACCCAAGTGGAAGATTCTCAAATGGGCAGACTGGATGGGAAAATTTCATCTTTATTTGCCATCATGTTCCATGAATATGGAATGAAACAGAAAATACTCACCTCATCCAACAAATATCCATGATGAGCTGCAAATTCTTGCCTAAGTACCACAAACAAGGTCTCTGGGTTGACAAGATCTCCAGGGCTCAGCGAGGTTAGTGCTCCTTTCTCTTCACTGGCAAAGGGCACCATGCCTTTCTTCATCCATTGTTTCAACTGGCTGTGCTTCTTTTGCAGGTCTGTACAGACAAAAAAAATTGTACATGGAATATTTTTGAAAACCGTCAACACTACAAGTAATTTTATGAAAACACTGGTTCTCAATCTTCCTTCTTTTTTAATTGTGCTAATGAACTATAATTACTGAGCTCATCCAAGTCAGAAGTAAAACACCAAGGGCCGGATTTTAATAGCTACTTTAAAAAGCATCCCCTTAAATGATTGGAATTACATAACAAGTTAACTGTGAGGTAATTCCAATCGTGCAAGCATGCAGCAGTAGAAGGAGCTGGAGGGCACATACTGGAGCGGAGCTAGAATCCAAAGTCCAGTGGTGAGGCGTCGGCCATGGGACAGCGCTAAGCGGAGGCACAACCTGGCGTGCACAAATCTACGCACTAAGCAGAGGAGCAACCCGGTGTGCACAAATCTACACCCGATTTGTTATAAAATCCAGGGTCGGCGCGCGCAAGAGGGTGCACATTAGTGCACCTTGCGCACGCCGAGCCCTAGGGGGGAGCCCCAATGGCTTTCCCTGTTCCCTCAGAGGCCCCTCCGAAATCGGAGCGGCCTTGGAGTGACTTTCCTTCGACCCCCCTCACCTTCCCCTCCCTTCCCCTATCTAACTCGTCCCCAGCCCTACCTAAATCCCCCCTACCTTTATTTTATAAGTTGCGCCTGTCTCCGGGCAGGCGTAGGTTGCATGTGCAGGCCAACGGCAGGCCCGCGATCCCGGGCACAGCGGCAAATGGCCTATGCAATGAACTAAAATGAATGCTTATGCAAGCTAAAATGAATGCTTGTGCAAGATAAAATTATCAAGCTATGTAGGAAGGCCTAATCATGCATGTTAAAGTGATTTTAGAAGATGTTAGCACGAGCATGCAAAACTCTGCATGCCCACAAATGCAAATGAGGGAATATTATATGCAAATGCAGTGAGTGCTCAGTATATACTCACCTTCCACGCTATTTACCATGCACTCAGTAAATCGCCTGCTAGGATCTGGAGTTAATTAGCTACCATGCACAGTGCCATTAAATGTTTCTACTGATAATCAGCCCAAAGTGAACAAGCAGGCTCCTTCCTTCTTCCAGGGCATCCCTCTCCTTCCCTTCTGCTTATGGCAAGAACAAGCCCCATGTGGGGCATCCCTATACTTCCCCTGTAGAGTCAAATGCCCTCTGCCTCCTGTGTCATCAGGCACCCCCGAGTCTGCCTCCACTCCTGCTGAGTCCATAGCTTTGAACACCCCCCTTCCCCCAGAAGGTGGATCTCACTCTCCTTGAGGGTCCCAGGTTTCACAGGCCGGAGGGAAAGCAATACCCTCCTGCCTAAAGTGCTGCATGACATCAAATGGCGCCGCTATGTGCACTTCACCGCTATCACGTGATAGTAGTGAAGCATAATTAGCAGCACCATTTGCCAAACAAGAGCACAGTAGGCGGGAGGGCTTAGCATTCCCTCTTGCCCTTGAAGACCTGGGACCCTCTGGAAGAATGAGTTCCACCTTCTGGAGGGTTGCAGAGGGGGGGATCAAGGAAGCCAAGGGGGGCTGGTGCTCGGGAGTGGTGATCTGTGCCCTAGCGGGCTTTGGACTCGGATGTTTTGGGGTGGGGGTTTCAGTACCTCAAGACGAGGGGATATCCATTACTACAGGAGGGGAGGGGGAAGGATGGGATGGAATTGGCCCTAACGGGTCTTGTTTTTACTGAGGGCAGGAGGAAGGAAAGGGGAAAGGGAGGGATGCTCTTGCAGACGGCTATTGTTGCTGGAAGTGGGGGGAGTAAAGCCCCAGTGTTAATCAGCCAGTTCACTGCGGGCTGGTTAGCAGTGGGGATTTCAAATGGCAGTAGCATGAACGGGGGGGGGGGGGGGGGGGGGAAGATATCATGCACACCACTGGTGTGGCCAAAACTTAATGTACTGATGCAAAATTTCTTAAGTAGAGGTTCTACGTGCATGTTAAAAAAAATAAAAAAACAAAATTGGTGAGCTCATGCTAAAATCTTTCTTATTGTACAGAGTTTTATTGCATAGCCAACCCCCCCCCCCCCCAAGTCACTTAGCTTTGTCCTCCTACTGACCTTTCTTGTCTAAACTCCAGTTCAAAAGAAAATGTGTCTGAAAAGAAGTGAAACGGTGCCCCAATTCTTTGAAAGGACAAATTGGGACTCTCTCTTTATAAAAAGTAATACATCTGCTTCTTATTCAACATCTTGTAAAGCAATTTAAAATGCCATTGCTCCCTGGACACCTAATGTATTTATGCTACAGCTGGTACAAAATGTATGAGGCAAGTGGCTGATTTCTGTCGTAAAAAGAAAAGGCCACGCTTTATTGAATTATGAGTCATGAAAACAGCATAAAATTCCAAATATAAAAGTGAAAAAAAAAACTTCACTTCAAGGCATCAATAGAAAAGGTGCAGTGAGAGTGGCAGGAAGCAGACAATCTCACTGCAGATTCTTAGATGGCAATAAACAAAGCATTCCTTGTCAATGCAAGAAAGAAGGGAGCGGCAAGTTAATTTATCCACAGAAAAGGCTAATAGATGGCGCTCAGTTTATGGTACTTTTAAACACCTTCAGGCTAGGCTCACAAATCAGGGACTGGATGATGCCTGGGAATTCAAGCTTTGTTGTTTTGTGCAAGCCTGTTTAGTCTGATTTCCCCGGGTCTCCGCCAGGGAGGTGGATATTGCTTTTAAAAAGCACCCCCTTAAATGATTGGAATTACGTAACAAGTTAACTGTGATGTAATTCCAATCGTGCAAGCATGCAGCAGGAGAAGGAGCAGGAGGCTGGAGGGCACAGTGCCGGAGTGGAGCTAGAATCCAAAGTCCAGCAGCGAGGCGTCAGCCGTGGGACAGCGCTAAGCGGAGGCGGAGAAGTGGTCACTGTGCTTACTGCTTGCCTGGATTGGCAGAGCTGCGTCAGTGCCATGATGCCAACAGCGGCTCTGCCCCTTAACCCCACCCCCTTTCGCCAGAGCTGCAGCCTAGAAGTGCCAGAGCTAGCCTGACCCTCCCTTCACTTCTGCCTGCATCCACAGCAGGTAGCACCAGCCTCCCTCGCTTGCTCCCCCCAGGGCCTGGTTCCTGCTGCTGTTAAGGGACCCAGCTGTTCTCTCCTCCTCCTTTGGGTCTCCAGCTCATTCAGACCCGATTCAGTTACATTTAACCGCAAACACCTATAATTTTATACTTCTAGACTACCTTTCCAGTTTTACCTCAAGAAAGTTCACAACTATTTTTTCAGGAACAATTTGTCCCTTCCTTAAAGAGCTTATGATCTAAATGGGTACCCTAAGGCAACAAGAGATAAAATCATTTGCCCGAAATCACAAGAAATGTCTGTAGGAAAAGCAGGATGTGAACTCTGGCTTCCCTGCTTCACAGCCCATTGCTCTAACCACTAAGCCGATCCAGATATTTAGCCATACACTTAACCAGTTAATGTTAACTGGTGAACTTTGTCTGCTCTGCCGTTGTTGAATACTGACCTCTTAATATTTGATATCCCCAGTTTCCACGAAGCTATAAAGTCAGTTACATAACATCAATACAATATATATTTGTGTGGCAGAAAATTAACCATGGTCTAATGATATTTTCAATTTCTGGAACAGGAGAAAATTATGCTACTTAGAACATTTTTACAGAGTATTTGGCACAGAAGAGACGGCTGAGGGAGGATATGATAGAGGTCTTTAAGATCATGAGAGGTCTTGAACGACTAGATGGGAATCGTTTATTTACACTCTCGAATAATAGAAGGACTAGGGGGCATTCCTTGAAGTTAGCAAGTAACACATTTAAGACTAATCAGAGAAAATTCTTTTTCACTCAATGCACAATAAAGCTCTGGAATTTGTTGCCAGAGGATGTGGTTAGTGCAGTTAGTATAGTTGGGTTCAAAAAAGGTTTGGATAAGTTCTTGGAGGAGAAGTCCATTAACTGCTATTAATCAAGTTTACTTAGGGAATAGCCATTGCTATTAATTGCATCAGTAGCATGGGATCTTCTTAGTTTTTGGGTAATTGCCAGGTTCTTGTGGCCTGGTTTGGCCTCTGTTGGAAACAGGATGCTGGGCTTGATGGACCATTGGTCTGACCCAGCATGGCAATTTCTTATGTTCTTATGTTCTTAAAATCACCTGGACCAGATGGTATGCACCCCAGGGTTCTGAAAGGATTTAAGAATGAAATTTCAGATTTATTAATAAAAATGTATAACCTATCATTAAAATCATCCTTTGTATCTGAAGATTGGAGGCTGACCAATGTAACCCCAATATTTAAAAAGGGCTCCATGGGTGATCTGGGAAACTACAGACCAGTGAGATTTCAGTGCCAAGAAAAAATAGGGGAAACTATTCTATAGATCAAAATCACAGAACATATAGAAAGGCATGGTTTAATGGGACACATTCTGCATGGATTTACCCAATGTTAGGTTCCATATTAGGAGCATGCACCCAGAAAAAAGATCTAGGAATCATAGTGGATAATACATTGAAATTGTCAGTTCAGTGTACTGCGGCAGTCAAAAAAGCAAAAAGAATATTAGGAATTATTGGGAAGGGAATTGTGAATAAAACAGAACATGTCATAATATCTCTGTATTGCTCCATGGTGAGACCGCATCTTGAGTACTGTGTATAATTCTGGTCGTTGTATCTCAAAAAAGTATAGTTGCACTGAAGAGGGTACAGAGAACGGTGACCAAAATGATAAAGGGTATGGAATGGCTCCCCTATGAGGAAAAGCTAAAGAGGTTAGGGATGTTCAGCTTGGAGAAGAGACGGCTGAGGAGGGATATGATAGAGGTCTATAAAATCATGAGAAGACTAGAATGGGTAAATGTGAATCGGTTATTTAATCATTCAGATAATAAAAGGACTAGAGGGCACTCCTCAAAGTTAGCAAGTAGCACATTTAAAACAAATCAGAGAAAATTCTTTTTCATTCACCGCACATTTAAGTTCTGCAATTTGTTGCCAGGGGATGTGGTTAGGGCAGTTAATGTAGCTGGATTTAAAAAAGGTTTGGATAAGTTCCTGGAGGAGAGGTCCATTAACTGCAATTAATCAAGTTGACTTTGGGAATAGCCACTGCTATTACTGGCTTTAGTAGCATGGGATCTACTTAATGGTTGGGCTCTTGCCAGGTACTTGTGACCTGGATTGGTCACTGTTGGAAACAGGATGCTGGGCTTGATGGAAACCTCGGTCTGACCCAGTATGTAAACATGTTCTTATGTAAATATAGATATATATTTCCCTCTACACATCTTTTGTTGCCTCATAGCCTGAAAGTAAAATGCATTAAATCAGTTTTTGTATCTACATATCCCACAACTGCCAAATGTGATCTGATCTAATATAGAAAATCTTATGTTCTTATAAAAATATACTCCAGAATTCCTTCGTAAATGAAATGGAAATAAGAACATTTGTGTTGTATTGTGGGTTTGTGATTAATTATGATTGGATGTTATATGTTAATTATACATGTTCTTATTCTTCACATGACTCTTTTGAGTCGGGGAAACAGTGAATACATTTTAAATAAATAAATGACATGGAATATCTTGGTTGGATACGTATCCACCCTCTCTCTACTTCTGTAGCAATTCTAAATACTTAAACTTCAAAAGCACACACCAAGTAATTTGGCCCACACCTGTGTTGATCTGCTCTGATTCACAAGACAGAATAAATGCAGCAATTCCTGTTGGTTCTCTCTGCTGGGTAGTGCAATTCAAAGCAAAGACCCAGCCATAAGTACCAAGGAGCTGTCAAAAGAACTCTGAGACTTAGTTGTGGAAAGGTACAGAATTGTAAAATCCTTGACTATCCCTGAGTATGGTCAAGACAATTAAGAAGTTGAAGGTGTACAGTACCATCAAGACCCTGTCTAGATCAGGATATCCCTTCCAAACTGGATAGTAAGGAGACTGACCCAGGAGGCAGCCAAAAGGCCAATGACAACTTTGAAAGTGTTACAGGTTTCCAGTGTGCACGTGACAACATTATCTCAAGCTCTCCACCTATCTGGTCTGGATGACAGCGCAGCAAGAAACAAGCCATTTCTTAAGTCTTCTTTTCACCCCATTTGAACTTTGCAAAGGAGCACGCAGGGGATACTATAGCCACGTGGCAAAAGGTTGTGTGGTCTGAGGACACTAAGGCCTAGATTCATCATTCATCATTCATAAATATAGCAGAATGATGAGTCGCGAATAAAAAAGGGGCAGGGGAGCGATAGTGTGCACCCAGCCATATCACGGCAGTGCATTTTTGCCCGCTGTGGTTGCGGCACGGAGCACACTATCGCCCCCATAGTGCCACCGTAAAAGTTGGTGGCATTATCATTAAAACATTATCACCGGCAATGGTACCGGAAAAAAAAATGTCCTAGCCCCACCCAAACTCTGCTCTAACACCTCCCCATCATTTAAATTTTAACGTTGCAATGTAGTCGCTTTTGCGTGCGTAAGGGCGTTATCACACATGATAAGGCCCTAATGCATGCGATAAGGCCACATCGGTTTTAAAGAATGACCCCTAAAATAGACATTTTTGGCCTGAATGCGAAGTGCTACATTTGGCATAAACCCAACGGAACACATCACCCAGAAAACACCATTCCTGCTGCGAAGCATGGTGGTAGCAGCATCATATTATGTGGATGTATCTCGTTGGAAGGGACTGGGGGCACTTGTCAGGACAGAGCGGACAATGCATGGAGAAAAGTACAGCAATGTCTTTGGGAATAACCTGTGCCCTCTGCAAGAAAACTAAACCGGGATGGACATTCACCCTTCAGCATGACAGCAACCCAAAGCACACAACCAAATCTAAATTGGCGTGGCTAAAAAACAATCCAATGGAAAATCTGTGGCACGAGATTGCTGCCCATCAATGCTCCCCAAGGACCAGCGAAAGTGTTTGAACAGTTATGAAAAGAAGAATTGTCCAATATTGACAAATTTAAATCTGCAAAGCTGGTAGGGAACTACCCCAACAGACTTCGAGCTGTAATGTCTACCAAAGGGTGCTGACTTGGTGGAGGGGGGAAAGACTTGTCCAATTGGAATTCAGGTTTGTTTTTTGGACACTTATATGCTTTGTCCCACAGTAAAACATATTTGCCTCTGAAAGGTGTGTAAGCATGGCGTGCTGACGACTGAAAAAATATCCTCATGTAAGTCTGATGCACTGACAACAAAATATTAAAAACGTTCAAGGGAGTATAGATTTTCTACAGCCTGTTTATTGCTATTACGTTTAATTCTCACTGTATACTTTATAATTCCTCTGTGTTGTCACAAAATTAGTCACCAGCCATTCCTGCAATATGACCACAGTCTGAACTTATGCATTCTAACTTAGAAGGTATATTTTAAAAGGAGTTATGCGTGCAAATGCTGCATACTACCGTAGTAATTTTAAGAAGCCATGTACATGTGTAAAGTGCACTGAAATGGGAATATCTTATGGATAATTCAATGGCAATGATGTGGCCATGTTCAAAAGCACACTTGAATGGGTAAACCCCCTTTCTAAACGTGTAAACCCCAATTCTAAACGTGAAAATGATCTTTAAAATCAGGCCCTAAATTTTGGTATCTTTTTGAGCCAGCTTGTGTAATTAAAACACCTTCATTGGTTACACAACTTACCTGCCAACCACCTGGGAAGGGAATGACTTGTAAGACAGCGAGGATGAAGCCAAGATCTTGGCACCACCTCTTTCTGCAGGGCCAAAGCTGTCTCAGCCAAATGCTCTGGAATTGCAAATGGCCCAGCTGGAACACATTTTGAGAGCGTGGAGACTTGCTGCCGTATATGATGCAAAGATGTGTTCATCCAGTAGCATTCCTAGGATGAGGGAAAGAAAAGCAATGAATAGCCTTCAAAAGTGTTTCTGGTCTTGATAGACATAGCAAATATCTATTATAGAAACCCAAAAATAGTGAAAAATAGCATTCATCTGGCTTATAGATGTAAATGTTCACTCAAACTTCAAACTAGAATCATTTTGAGAAGCTGACTATATTAGCAAGCATATTACACACACATACACACACTGCTGACCTTAGGAGGATGCGGGCCCAGGGTGAATTAACCATAGCAGGGCCCTGGAACACTGAAATGATAGTTTTGGGGATGGCAGTGTGAGCTTCAGGGCAGTTGCCCCGATTTGCCAATGCTCCCCCCTCCCCCCACGCAGAAGCACTATACATTTGAAATGCAAGAAAAGCAAGTTGTTATTAGTTTGAGAATTTTTTTTTTTAAGTTACAATCATTTTTTTTTCATGACCTAGGTTTTTAAAATTGCATTTAAAAACTTTTACTTTTAGCAAAGGTGAAATGCTTTCTGTATCTTGCAGAAGTTAAATGGTGCAGTGGATTTTAACATATTTTTGTCCGAGCTTTCTGAGTAAAGCTCTGAAATTGTGACGTACATGGAAAACTGGAAAGGACTACAACTAAGTGGTTACCCAAAACACCACCAGTCTTCTGAACAACTCAGCTGAACAGAGAGATGCAGAAAGGAGCTCTCCCCTCCCCAGTATGCTTTGCATTTTCAATTTGTGCAATGAAAAAAAAAAAAGAGCATTGTTCTACAGTGTCCTCAGACTCCAATGATTTAACATCCCGAAAACTACAAGTGTCCACCAAAGAAACTGGCAGGGAAAGCAGAGGCAGTGGCCTTATATTATCCTGAATGCAGCAAAGGTGTCAGCTCTGACCAAGTATGAAATATGAGGCTCATTGTGTTTTAGTGGCTCTCTCTGCCCTTCTGTTAAATCCCTGATTTCCAGTGTCATTCTGCATTCTCATCTGATTGCTAATAGCAGGAGCACCATTGACTGCAGCGGGTCTGCAATCACTTGAAATGAGTTCCAGATCCTCATCGAGTACCATCTTCGATAGGAAGGCTGGTGACTCCAGTGCACTAGCTTTCTCTGTGCTCAGATTTCCAGATCATGAACTTTTTATTATTATTATTTTTTTAAGGCCATCACCCCAGGCTACTTTCATTTGTGCTCAATTATGTCCTCCAGTACAAGATTTAGCTACTTTACTACCACAGCTTCAGATTACAGGCGTACACACAGGTCCAGAAGGTTAACCCCCCCCCCAATAATCATCCCAGTTCTTCTGTCTGGGTGTAGCTTGTGAGATAATACTGGGCTGAACGTCTCCAGAGACACTCCTGTGAGAAGGGCAAGCATCAAGTGGGCAATCTTTCAAAAGGCATTTACTTGGCTAAAATGGCCTGACCGGAAATTGTCCTCCTCAAATACAGCTAAAAGTAGGCACAGCTTCAGTAGTGCGTCCATTTATAGCCATATTAAAATTAGGCATTCTTACAGGGTGCTTAGCTTGAGGGGAGGAAAACAGCACATCTACATTTGATTTACAACTGTGCAAGTGCTATTCTGCACCCCCTCCCTCCCCTTGCTACTGGCACAGATAACAGGTGTGTGCAGTACAGGGACGTTCTACGTGCACGCACTTTGCACGTGCTCATTTTTGGAAAGAAACCACGCAGTTAGTTTTTTCTTCGACAATATGGAGAAAATCTGCACATCTGTAAACATTTAGCTAAGTTGCTTACCTGTAAAGGGTGTTCTCCGTGGACAGCAGAACAAACAACCACCCAAGATGGAGTGATGTCCTTGATGGTGCAGTCTTTAATCTCTCCAAGCCCAGAAACTGCTTTTAAGTTAATTTTGGGCACATATGGAAGCTCCATGCTAACATCGCCTTGCACCCTCCCTCAGTCCATCCTCTTAGTCTGCCTTCAACCTCCTGGGGAGGAGGGAGGGATTGTGTATCTGTCTGTTCTGCTGTCCACGGAAAACACCTGTTACAGGTAAGCAATTTCGCTTTTTGCGTGTACCAGCATACCAAAGCAGCCACACAGATTGGACTCCTAAGCTAAGGATTGTTTTATTGTGTTTTCTTGGGTATTTTTGCAACCCGTGGTTGTTGAGTGGGAAGTTGGATTATTCATTTTAAAATATTAATGAGCACAACCTGTTCAAATTTTCTACCTGCTCAAAACTCCTGTTCCAAACAGTAATACCGGGCCAAAGTGTGTATTGATGACATGTTGCTGCTTTGCAATGCCCTGCACTGAAGTGAAGTTTAGATGAGCTAATGTGGCAACAGCTCTTAGCTGATGGGCCTTTATCGACTGTAGAATTTGATAGTTTTTTGTTTTATACCAATGTGTTATACATAGGGAAAGTCATATAGACAACATTTTTTTTTGTTACGGTATTTCCTTTTTTATTTTCATTGAAAGATATGAATAATTATGTCAACATTCTATATAATGTAGTTCTCTTTAAATAGAATAAGAGTGCCCTTCTACAGACACTAGGAAAGCCTGCTCTGATGTTGGGTATAGGTTTGGAAAAAATGTTGGTAACAATCATTTGGCTTAGATGGAATAGGGATACTATCTTTGATAGAAATTTGGGATAAGTGCATAATACTACCTGATTTTTAAATATTTGGTGAACGGAGGGTAGGACCATAGAGCTTGTAGTTCTCTTACTCTCCGGGCCAAAGTTATCTATCAAGCAGAGTGAGCCTGATATGTAAAAAAGTGCAGTTGCTTACTTGTAACAGGGTTCTCCTAGGACAGCAGGATGTTAGACCTCACATGTTGGTGACATCCTCCGATGGAACCCGGCACGGAAAACTTTTGTCAAAGTTTCTAGAAGTTTTGACCAGCAGACTGAGCATGCCCAGCCTGCTACTATCCGCACGTCCATGCGAGGTCCCCCTTCAGTCTTGTAACATAGCAAAAATACAAGTGAAAAAATAAAACAACAAATCGAAGGTGAACCCAACATTGTGGGGAGGCGAGCGGGATTCTTGAGGACTAACATCCTGCTGTCCTAGGAGAACACCTGTTACAGGTAAGCAACTGCACTTTCTCCTAGGACAAGCAGGATGGTAGTCCTCACATGTGCGTGAGTACAAAACTCCAGGCAGCTCCACGCAAGCAGAGAGAGCAACAGTGGCCGAACAAGGTGCCAATGGGCACAACACAACTGCGGTGCTGTAGGTAAATGGGGTGGTCTGGTTCCCACAAGAAACACGAGCAGAAATGGGTTCAAGCCTGGAACAGATTACGCAGGACAGACTGACCAAAGGCACTGTCCTGACGGCCGACCCTGTCTAGGCAGTAATGGGCTGCGAATGTGTAAAGAGAACTCCAGGTTGTGGCTTGTCAAATTTCAATGTCGGGGACCACATGCAAATGGGCCACTGACGTTGCCATAGCCTGCACAGAGTGAACCTTTACTCTGCCATCAAGCTGAAGGCCTGCCTGCACGTAGCAGAAGGCAATGCAGTCAGCCAACCAATTGGACAAGGTCTGCTTACTCACTGCCACCCCCAGCCTGTTGGAGTCAAAGGACACAAACAGCTGGGTAGACTGCTTGTGGCTCGCCGTGCGATCCAGGTAGAACGCCAAAGCCCTCTTACAGTCCAGGGTGTGAAGCGCCTGTTCCCCTTGTAGAAATGAGGCCTCAGAAAAAAGGTGGGCAAAACGATGGACTGATTGAGGTGGAAATCAGTCACGACCTTGGGCAGAAATTAGGATGCATGCGCAAGACCATACGATCATGGAAGAACTTCATGTATGGTGCGTACGTAACCAGAACTTGAAGCTCACTGACTCTACGAGCTGAAGTGATCGCCACCAGGAATATGTCTTTCGAGGTGAGGAACTTCAGGTCGAGGGACTGCAGCGGCTCGAAAGGAAGCCGCATGAGTCTTGCCAGGACAACATTGAGGTCCCAGGAGACAACTGGAGGCCGAAGAGGGGGCATTAGCTGGAGGAGACCTCACATAAAATGGCCCATTGAGGGCTGGACCAAAATGGGCGTGCCAGTGACACCTTAATGATATGTGCTGACAGCACTGAGGTGCACCTGGACGGAACTTGTCTGGAGCCCAGACTCGGACAGGTGCCACAGGTAGTCCAGCAGCTGGGGGAGGGGGCATGAGAAAGGGTCAAGGCCATGACCACCGCACCAAATGGAAAAACGTTTCCACTTTGAGCTGTAGGACTTCCTAGTTGAAGGTTTCCATGACTCTACCAGGACCCGGGAAACACAGTCTGAGAGCTATAACAGCTGGAGGACTATGCGCTCAACATCTAAGCCATGAGGGCTAGTGCCTGGAGGTTCAGATGGCGCAAGGTGCTAGATGGGCGCTTGCATCGACAGGTCCTGCAGAAGCAGGAACCAAGACTGCCGAGGCCAAGAAGGTGCCATGAGTATCATGATCCTCCTGGCCTGCTGAAGCTTCAACAGAATCTTTAAGAGGAGTGGTAGAGGAGGGTACACATACAGGAGGCCCTGTCCCCCGTAAAGGGAGAAGGCATCACAGGCCGGATGGTCGCTCCCTGGTACTAGAGAACAGAACCTGCTCACCATATGGTTGAGCGGGGAGGCGAAGAGGTCTACATCCGGCATACCCCACCGGTGGAACAGATCGGCTGCCACCGCTGGATTGAGAGACCACTCATGTGGCTAGAAGGACCGGCTGAGGCAGACCGCCAACACATTGAGGTGACCTGGCAGGTAGGTCGCCCCAGATACATCCCTCAAGAGAGGGCCCACTTCAAGACCTGCACTGCCTCTTGGCAGATGAGAAACGAGCTTGTGCCACCCTGTTTATTGATGTACCACATTGCGACCTGATTGTCCATCTGGATCAGAACTGCCTTGGATGACAACTGATCTCTGAACACCCACAGGGCATACCGTATCACCCGAAGCTCCAGAAAGTTTATCTGACAATGGCTTTGGTGGTGTCCAGCCTGGCTCCGATGAAGTCCAGCTGTGGGGACGCACAGAGGTGCGACTTGGGGAAGTTTATGACAAACCCCACCGTCTGCAGGGTCTGTACCATCAGGGCCAGAACTTGCAATGCTCCGGAGTGAGAGTCGCTCCTGACCAGCTAGTCGTCCAGGCATGGGGACACATGGACCGAGCGACGCCTGAGGTAGGCGGCCACCACCGCCAGGCATTTGGTGAAGATGCAGGGGGCCGATGCCAGCCCAAAGGGTAGGACTTTGTACTGGTAATTTACTGTCCCCACCATGAAGCAGAGGTACTTCCAGTGGCTGGGGACAATTGCAATATGTGCTTACACCTCCTTGAGGTCGAGGGAGCAAAGCCAGTCTCCTCTTCGGAGGAGAGGGATCAGCATGCCCAGAGAGACCATCTTGAATTTTTCTCTTACGAGAAACGTGTTCATCGCTCTGAGGTCCCGGTCCCCACCCCCACCCTTCCTCCCCAAAAGGAAAAAAAAATATTAGTATCCCAGCCCCCTTCTTATCCAGCTAAATGGCGCCACTGAATATCCACTCTATCTTGATTGTGAGTGTTGTAGTTGCTGCTGCGGCTGCTGAAGCTGTTGCAATACTTTTGGACATTCCCTGTAATATGAATACCAGTTCAACCTTCTGTATGTTTTTTATTGATATCTCTTCTGCTCCTGAGGAGCAGCATGTATAAAAATAAAAAAGTTGGAACTAAGTAAGGTTAGGTTAGGGGGAGGGGAGGAGAGGGGAGGGGAAGAGGTAGGAAGGATAGGGTCAGGGTTAGGGACGTTTTCTCCCAGTCCGCTCCTTAATTGGAGCGGACTGGGAGGGAACTGGGAAAAGGGCGATTGCGTTGCCTTGCGTTATTTGAAAATCCCCCCCTCAGGAGCAGAAGTAAACCCCATGCGCCAGTGGCTGCCAGGAGCTATCGGTGCCACTGGTCGACCCCTGTCACATGGTAGGAGCAATGGACGGCCAGCACCGATAGCCTGTCACATGGTAAGGGCAAAGGGCCATCGGTGCCATTTTGATTACTGGCAGCCGATGCCCCGAGAGTGGGAGATCGTCCCGGGACCCTTGCTGGACCACCAGGGAATTTCGGCAAGTTTTGGGTGGGTTGCAATTAATTAAATTTAAAGGGTTGGGGTGGGTTTGGGGTTTTGGTTTTTTTTTACAACCCCGTTCTAATTAATTAAATTGGAAGGGTTGGGTGGATTTCAGATATCATTTCGGGGGCAGCCAAATTAAATTGGCCCAAACAACAGGAAAACGAAATTTCCCTCGGCGGGCCGATAACAAAGTCCGAACCAAAGGTTCGGCCGAATCACATCTCTACTTAATATAAGCCTTAATAAAATCCATTCAAAATTTCTGTATGAACACATGACAGCCTGAAGACTATGCAAAAGGAAGCTTTTACTTTTTGTCAAAGAAAGCCCCCACTGGTTGCAACAAAGATGATGACTATGACATGGCGCTTTCAGATGCAGACAATTCTGTGGCATGCTTATGCTTAGCAGACTTTTTCAGCCCCAACATTAATGCCTCGGTGCCATATGTTGTCTGGAGTGCCAGCACCTTTAGCTGTCTGCGAAGCTGACCCTGTGCCAGCTTTCTTCAGTGCCAATGTCTCTGCACCATTTTCTTTTTGCTTTGAGGTCTCCGTGCCGATATATCCTGGTGCCAATAGCTCAGTCTTGTTATACAGTACCGACTGTTCATGACCTCTTATACTCCAAGGAGCCCTTAAGCTCATATATCAGCTTGAGGTCTTGATATACCAGTGCTCAGGGGCCACAAATCACAGTCATGATCTAGGCCTAAACATAAAGGGCACCAGTCGTGCTGGTCTGCTGAAGCCATTTTATGTCAGCATTTTCCATAAGATTTGAAAGGCCTTTTTTCCTTTCTTTCTGCAGATGATTTCGGTGCCAGCATCATAAGACATTGATCTGGCTTTCCACACAAAGAGTCTCTTCTCTTTTTCTTAAGACTAGATACGGCTGATGTAAGAAGAGAGATAATCTGACTGTTTGTGAAGCGAACGAAATTAGACTAAGGGAGGGTGCGTGACGACATTAGCGCAAAAACTCCAGCATGTACCCAGAAGAGACTCAAAGAAGTTTCTGGGCTAGAAGAGAACAAAGGCCAACTTAGCACCGTCAGATGATGTCATCTCATCTTGTGTGGTTGCTTTATTATTCTTGTCCATGGAGAACCACCCAAACCATTTCAAAAAGATCTGAACCAAATAAGGAGATTCAAGTCAAGCTGTTAATTAGATTTATTTATCTCCAAAGATTTGCAGCCCTTTGCTCTGATTAACTAGACCCCCTCCTTCCCCAACCCCACCCCCTCGGTTGAGTAGGATTCAGATTTGTATCTAATGAATTTACCCATCCCTAATTTGAATTTGATGGACCTCTGGTTGTAAGTCTAACCAACTAAAACTGTGATTTCATGGCCTCTAAACTGCCATTTTTTCTAGCCTTCTCCTCCCAACTTGTAGAACTGTCCTTGGAGAGGGGCAAATTGGTAGCTCCACCTCCTGTTGTATCATCCTACATCTGATATCACTTCCCAGTGAGACAGGAGTTGGGGTAACCAGGAGGTACAGTGGAAGACAGTCTAAACAGATCTCTCAACAATCACCCCCTCTCTCAGCTCTACAATCTTAGCAGGCCTGCCTTGGAACCCTCACCCTCCAGAGTCAGCCTTGTCTATATGCACTGTTTTCTCCTTCTATACGTGCAGCTGAAATATTTTCATACTTTGTAATGGTTCTTTTCTCCTTATTCCTGGAAAGCTATCACTGCTTTACTACTTTCAATCTAAATATAAATCATGCATTCTATTTTATTTTATCCCAAAGATGTGTTGCTTTCACCTGTGAAAGGACATAATCTATGCCACTTGGCACCTTAATGTCTTCTCCAGGGACCTCATAAGATGAAGAAAAATTGATTGCTCCTCCCTGCAGTTCTCCAAGCTGAAAGCAATTGAAAGCTGTATGAGTTTCTGCATTGATAAATATGTTAAATTCTGATCTAAAATTCAACAGATATAGGTACGTAATAGCCAGCTAAGTAAGTTTGCCGGATAAGAATTATCCAGCTCGCTCAGCCCGCATATTCAGTGGTGTGGCTGTGCCACCGAATATACCCGGATAAGTTTAAAATTAGCCAGATAAGATAACTGGCTAACTTTAGAAATGCTCAATTGCAGGTCTAAAGTTAGCTAGATAAATTTGAATATTGCAACTTATCCGGCTAACAGGGGGGATTCATCATTCCGCGATGATTACAGCGGAATGATGACGTGTGAAACCAAAAGGGGCGGGGGGGTTGATAGTGTGCATCCGGCCATATCGCCGCACACTATCGCCCACATAGCGTCATGGCAAAAGGTGGTGTTATTACCAGCACTACTGCCGGCGATAATGTCCAAAACGTTATCCGCAGCGGTGCCGCCACCTCAATTGCCTTAACCCCACCCAAACTCCTCCCTAACTTCACCCCTTCCCTTAATTTAAATTTTACTGCCGCGATTCAGTAGTTATCGCATGCAGTAGGGCATTATTATGTGCGATAACGTTCTAACGTACGCAATAAGCTCACATCACGTTTTGATAAATGACTCCCTACGTTAGCGTGCACCTCTTTTTCATTCGGCTAGATTCTAGCCAGATAATGAGATTTAAATTTTGAAATCCATGTGTGGTGCTTTACCCCCTGTTCTCTGCACGCCTCAGGGAGCTTTCCTTTGAAATTTGGCTTTCAGGCCAGTTTAGAGATTGCTGTCCTCATGTTCCTACTTCAGTGCTCCTGGCTCTTTTCCATGTCCCAAAACTACTGCTATGTGAGATCTTTTCTCCATGGAAAGGAATCAAGAAAGAGCTAGACAGCTGCAGTACTTTCTTACTGACTTTTTTTTTTTTTTTTTTTTTAAATAACCATAAAATTGCTTTACAGCACTAAAAGTGCTGATGAGGACACATTGTCTTTCAACAGAGGTAAGGTAAGGACAACAGATAAACAGAATATCACAGAAGATAAGGATAGTGAAACCCATCTAGTCTGCTTAATTTAATTCATGCAGCAATGTCACAGACTGCAGACAAGCTCTGACTTCCCCTTTACATCTCTGCAATTAGGGATCCTCTGTGCTTATCCCAGGATTTCTTGAACTCTGTTACTTTTGGTTGTTTTTTTTGCCACCACCATCGAAAGACTGACCCTTATAGAAATCCACCACTCTTTCTGTAATAAAATATTTTCTGATGTTGCTCCTGAGTCTACCTCCGCCCCCCCCCCCCCCCACCCTCCCCGGGAGCCTGATACCATGAGCTCTCGTGTTCTAGAACTTCCCTTCCAGTGGTAAAGGTTTGCACTGGAACATGGGATGCATGGTTTGATTCACTGTAATTTCCACTGCAGAGTTCAGCACCTCTAAAAGAGAAGGGAGCCGCTCTGAGACAAAATCTAAAGATGTGCGGAGACTGGACATTTCAGTTGCAGCCTTTTGCATCCCAGGATCAGCTGATGGATAACCACTGGTCATGGCACTGTATGCTTCAGCCAAGGCTTGAGTAAGCCAAGCAGCACTGTAACAGAATGAGAATTAGAAAGAATTCAACAATAGAAAATACCTTTTTTTTTTATGATAGCGTATCTTATTGTCTTTCAGAGTTAACATGGAATTGAATGTGTTTGGCAGATTTGGAAGACGCACTGCTGCCCTTAATATGCAAACTGGTGCGGAAAATTCTTCCCTGCAGCTTGACACCCATACACAAAAAAAAAGTGCCTTTTCCCTACAGAATCTTGTAGTTGCAGTAAACAATGAACCCTAGTTTGTTAGTATTTTATTTTATTTAAATTTAATATACTGCTCGACAAAAAAACAAATTATCCAGGCGGCTTACGGTATAACATGAACATAATAAAGCCACATGATAATGCATAGTTTCTCAATTTCTCGTAGATGCATTTGAGAAGATCTAAATGGTTTTCAGTAATCTGTGGATTATAGCCCCCCCTCATGGCTCCCCTGAAAGCACAGCTGCTTGGGAAATGCAAGTGCTAAGCTTTCACTAGCATGTCTTATTTGCCACCGTAGGCGTACACTTTTTAGCCCATAAAAATCCCATCCAGTTTTGAAGTACAAGGTATCTACATGCATTGTGTTTAAAATATTGGCTCAGGAGGCTAAAATTATGTGTGCGCATTTGCCGCAGTGTTGAAGAATGGCGTAAAGTATGCCTAACTGGGACATTCCTACATACGCACGTAACATTTCAAAAAATGAAATGTATGCATGTAATTTTACAAACAAGCACGCCTATTCACAGACCATCTCTTTTCTCTCTGGCCAAAAGCACATAGGGAACATTATGGCAGCCAAAAATACACTTACCCGATATGACTGATTTAAGATGGGTATTTTTTACCCAGGGAAAAAGCACCTAAACCTTTAAAAATTTACTTCTAGAAGAGAGGAGAGGCATAGCTGAGGTCCAGAGGATTTGCTCTCCCTGTTTACTTAGTTGATTTTCTCTTATTTGCTCCTAAAATGCCTTCAAAAAGGAAAGGGAAGGTAAGGGTTTTTCATCCAGAACCCTCTCCTTCCCTGGGACAGCAAGTTATCACCTCTGTAGCAGGTTCACAGAGAACCAAGGAATCTGATGTGCAGTGCGATGAGGGAGAGTCGCGTTTGCCTGCAGGTGAGGTGTCTCTGAGCCCCGAACAGCGTGTTCCTCAGGGCACAGAGGGGCATTGCTTCCGAAAGTTCACCAGCATACAATGATGATGTGAACGCTGTCGCCGCCCTGGAGGGGCTCCAGGGTTAGTTCGGCGTCCTTGCTGCAGACTTCCCCCATTTTCTCAGAAGTGGCTGGAGGTGGATCAGCTATCGTTCCTCCTTCTCTTCTTTGGTCGAGGAAGAAAGTGTTGGGTTGCTAGAAGAACTTTCCCCGCTGAACATACCCCAGGAAGAAAGGATCATCACTGGTGGCGAGTCTTTCACAATTCCATCGCGTCCAGAGACAGTGACCCTTGAGTCTATCTGGGATCTGGTGGCTGGATTCAGGATAACCATGAATTTGCTTCATTCTAGGATTGACAATCTTTCTCAAAGTACCCAGCAAAAAAACCTCAGAATTTCAGCAACAGGTATCTGTGGTTAATTCCAAGATTTCTGGCCTTGAGAACTCTGTGAAAGATTTATAAGCTTTAGGTGTGGCAATTGTGAAAGATCAAATTGTGCTCTCTAGACGTCTTGAGTTTCTAGAGAATAATGGGGCCAATGCAAAACAGTGCGCTCAGCCGAAAGCTGTTCAGCCCGTGGTTGGACACGTAATTTAGATGCACGTCCAACCCCCCCACAAAACTAAGAGCGCTCATCACATGTAAATGCATGTTGATGAGGCTATTAGTTATTCTCCCCAGATCTAAAAAAAAAATATGTGCTCGACCGACACATTTTTACGCTCAGAAATTAACGCCTGCCCAGAGCAAGTGTTAATTTCTGAGCAGACCAAAAAAGTGTACAGAAAAGCAAAAAATACTAGTCATGTGATTCGGCCAAACCTTTCGGTTTGCCTTCGTTATCGGCCTGCCGCAGGGAATTTCGTTTCCCGTGGTTCGGGCCGATTTAATTTCATCTATCCCCCCGAAACGAAGCCTGAAACCTACCCTGAATTACAACGGGGGTTGTAAAAAACAAAACAAAAAACCCAAACCCACCCCAACCCTTCAAATTTAATTAATTGCACTCCCCACCCTCCCCACCCTCCTAGACTTATCGAAAGTTCCTGGTGGTCCAGTGGGGGTCCTGGGAGTGATCTCCCGCTCTCGGGCTGTCGGCTGCCAGTAATCAAAATGGTGCAGATGGCCCTTTGCCCGTACTGTGTGACAGGGACTATTGGTGCCATTGGCTGGCCTCTGACACATGGTAGGAGCAATGGACGGTCAGCGCCATCTTAAAAAATGGCGCGGGCCATCCATTGCTCCTACCATGTGACAGAGGCTGACCAATGGCACCAATAGCCCGTCACATGGTAAGGGCAAAGGGCCATCGGCGCCATTTTGATTAGAGGCAGCCGACGGCCCGAGAGGGGGAGATTGCTCCCGGGACTCCGCTGGACCACCAGGGACTTCCGGTAAGTCTTGGGGTGGAGGGTTGCAATTAATAAAATTTGAAGGGTTGGGGTGGGTTTAGGTTTTGTTTTTTTTTTTTAATGTGCCCTTTTTCCCCTTCCCCCGACATACGATAAGAAAACCACATGAAATTTCGTGGGTTTTCTTATCGTTTCGTTGCCCTCCCGAAACGCGACAAAATAGGAAATATCGTCTCTATTTCCTATTTCGTTGCAAACAAATGTACATCCCTAGAAAATACTACTTTTCTGTACATCCTCCGACTTAATATCATGGCGATATTAAATCGGAGGAATTAAAAAGTTTAAAGTGCAGGCGGTCAGATTAGGGAAACAGATGCTCAATTAACGAGCGTCCATTTTTCGAACCTGTGGCTGTGCACTGGTTAGGAAAACAGATCTCATAAAATTGAGGGTCTGTTTTCCTAACCTGCTGACAGCCACCTCTCCTGGGCACCTGCTGCACATTTGTCCGTAGCGCCTCCTTGGCAGTGCGACCCCTCATTTAAATACTGAATCGCGCACATAGGAGAGGTGCCTGGGCGTGCATTAGGAAAGTGATCGCTCAACGCTAAGCGCCCATTTTTCACACTCATTTATTGCATCGGCCCAAATATGAGGCATCTTAATCTTCATTTTCTGAATTTTCCCCAGAGTTTTACAAGAAATACCCTATTCTACTTTAAAGAGAAATGCTGGGTTCTTCTCCTGATCAACTGCCTTCTGTGAATACCTGTTTCTTCCTTCCTAAGAAGTCTTCTAGTTCTTCTTTGATTGTGGACTCTGAAGATTTAAATTTGACCAATGTTTTGGAAACTTCTTCTGAGGAGATAATTGATGGATGTACTCTTGTGATATCTTTCATCTCATCCTTTGACCTAAGTAAAGTGATGCGTAATTACTTTAGGAATTTTTCTGCTCAGTTTTATAATCAAACTGTTAAAACTTTTCCCGATCTTGCACAAGTTACTCAGTTTAGAAGGAAAGGCTTTCTGTCCTTCAGACAGGAAACCATTTCCTTGGGTTTATCTGTCATTTTGATATATCCTTGCAAACGTATTATTAAACGTGATAATGAATGCTTCATTTTTTTTCTTCCTGAACAAATGAAGGCCTTATTTGAATTACGCAAGCTAACTACTTTCCCCTCAGGGTCCCTTAATTTGTAAAGTGGTTAATATGTACTGTTTTTCTATTTAGTTTAATATAAAGCTATTTCTTGAGAGTTATTTAATTTTTTTCTCCCTTTTAAGTGTTCTTGGCTCTCTCTTGCAATTAGCGTTATTAAATTTGGAAGACAGTATATATATTTCTTTCTTATACTTAGTATTTTTTTATTTTTGTTGTTATTTTGTGTTTTATATGTACTGGAATCCAAATGTTTTTGCGACAAAAATTAGAAATAAATAAAAAAAATGTACTCCTACATCACATAACTTCCAAGAGCTCCATCTCCCGCCATCTGTTACAGAACAGGCAGTGACAATTGGTGCTACGTGAGTCGGATCCCATTTACCTCTCTCTCCTGCGCATGACCCGTCTGTGAAAAGCTGCTTTAACAAAAAAAAAAAATCCCCTCCAAGATTTCCCCTTTAACCCCCCTCAGCTTCCACTTACTTTATTTTATTACGTTGCAACAGGAATTACAGGCCTCAGCTCCGGCTTAGGCATTTTGCCAATCCCCGTTTTATTGCAGTGAAATATGTACAAATTAAGGCATCTCATGTGGAAAATTCATTCAGCAGCCTCAAAAGCCAAATGAATGGTAATTACTCCGAACACAATGTGGTGGCAATCAAGCCAGATTGGATCATATTCCTCTAAATGCACGTCTAAAATTTTAAGAACTAAGATAATTATGAATTATGAAAATAACTGAGACAATGGATCTCCAAAGCTGCAGTTTTTGAAACATTAAAAAAAACAAAAAACATTTTGTGTGTTTTTTTTATTTTTTTGGGGAGTGAGGGTAGGGTGGGATGGAGGCAGGCTTTCTTTGAAGGCATGTAGTGAGTCATTCTAGCACATGCATGGGGAATATTCAGTAACAGACAGCTCCAAAACATGCTCCTGATTAGATACAGTATATGTAGAGAGAGAGAGAGAGAGAGAGAGAGTGGAACCTGCAAGGCTTCCCAGCAGAACCAGTGAGTGCTTTAAAAGTCATATTCCCATCCCTGACACAATGTGAAATTAAAAAGCACATAGTCTACATCCCCTGCTGGTTTTACTGACTCACGTGCTGTGCACTCCTGTCTTGTGTTTTCCCTGGAAGCAAATAAGTACAAAACGGACTCATTTCTCATGAAGGGAAGTTGGACAGCTTCAGAATAACATGTCCATTTACTATTCATCATGCTAGCATCTATTTCACGTCGATAGCAGGGCTGAATTAGCCATACTGTCTGGGATGTTCTCCAGCAGCTCGCCGCCATTCCCAACACTTTAACGAGGCGGGCACCACTTCAGCAGGGCAGGCACCCACCTCTAGGCGGGAGGACAAGTAGTCGAAGTCTCTGGCTCCTTCAACACCAAAGAAAAAGGACCTAGTGAAACAAGCAATGTTGCAAATTTCCGCAGTCCTCCTGGGTTCTTCACAACCATGGAGCTGATTGAACAGGCACCTCAACTGGCTAGTCTGTCGTCTAAGGAAGGCCCTCCAGAGGATAAACCTTCCATACAGAGTCCATGGGAAAAGGTCAGTAGGACAGGGAGATCACCTCAACCGCAATTCTCTCCGTAACCATGCTCACACTCAGAAGCCTCACCCCCTCAGTTCTCCGGGGTCATCCACCGAGTTGCCCTCGGACCCACCAGAGGAACCGCCTCAGTCCTCCTCCCCATCAGAAGATCTGTCCTACTTGAAATTCATAGAAAAGGTGGAAGCGAAGCTCAATATAGAAACTAGGAAGGTCCCAGACCCAAGAGCTGAAGTCCTGGGCATACTGAAGATCTTCGAGTTGCCGGTCCAACCGACGGTGATTCCCTCCCACAGTGTTTTGGATGTGGTCTTGGAAAAGACTTGGTAGTCTCCTTTCTCCACCCTGGTGACTTCCAGGAAAACTGATCTAAAGTTTAGGATGAAGAGATCTCCATACTATACCTCTCCTCAACTCCCGCATGCCTCCATTGTGGTGGAATCCGCCATGAAAAGGGCTAAAACGATGAGGCTTCACTCAAATACACCTCCAGGGAAGGACAACCATTACCTGGATGACTTTGGGAAATGATCCTTCCTGTCCACCATACTAGGGGCCAAGATACAGCAACATCAGTTCTACATCACGCAGAATCTTTATGAGTGCCTCCAATCCATCAAGCCCCTGTTTGGGGAAGGATCGCCAGGCACTGGACTACCGCAACAGGTACTCAACATAGAGGAGGGATTACGACATCTCCTCCGTCCCATCTACGAGTCATTCTAGACGTCATCCAGAGCCTCTGCATCTGCCATAGCGGCTTGGCACCTAGCCTGGCTCAGGGCCAGCGTTATCAGAGAGGATGTACATGAAAAGCTGTTGGATCTACCCTGTAGAGGGCATAACATCTTCAGTGACAAGCTATGAGAAAGTATAACAACTAAAAGAACAAAATGTAGCGGTCTTGTCCTTAGCCTCTCCAGTGGACCAGTCTGTGGGCACAAGGAGTTATTATCCAACCTACCGCAAGCCCATCTTTCAACAATGCCCATTCCACCCCTCCCACCATACCGGGTCTTAGCATTCTAAAATCCTCGCCAACAGCCTCAGCAACAACAACAAAGGGGAAGGCCTAGAGGCCAGATCCAGCAGTGATAACTAACCACCCCCACCCCGAAACCCCCGTAAAGTTTTAAGGCCAGCAGGGCCACCCTCGCCAACTCCAGTGGGGGCAAGAGCAGAACAGATTTTCTGCTGGGTGCTGGATATTATTCTCAGAGGTTATAACTCACTTTCAAACATGCTCCCACACTTCCCTGTCCAGCCGTGTTTCATCGGGTCCCATCAAGGCCACAACTCCTGCCAACAGATTTAACTACACTGCTTGCTCTACAGACCATTCAAATAATACCACCGCACCAACGGAACCCATACTTCCTCATTCCCAAGAAGTCGGGAGGCCTCTGCCCAATCTTAGACCTCAGGGAGCTAAACAAATTCCTTCTCAGAGAAAACTTAAAGATGACATCCCTGAAGACAATTCTTCCTTTCCTACAACCCAACGATTGGATGTGCTCGCTGGACTTCAAGGATGCCTACTCCCACATTCCTATGCACCGCTCCTCATGGCAGTACCTGTGCTTCCAGTCTAATGGGCAGCACTACCAGTACAAGGTGCTCCCCTTTGGACTGTCCTCTGCTCCCAGAGTATTCACCAAATACCTAGCGGTGGTGGTGGTCCACCTCTGATGGAACCACGTGAATCGTCCATTACCTGCTATTAATCAAGTTGGCTTAGAAAATAGCCACTGCTATTACTAGCATCAGAAACATGGTATATTCTTAGTTTTTAGGTACTTGTAGCCTGGATTGGCCACTGTTGGAAACAGGATACTGGGCTTGATGGACCCCCTGGTCTGACCCAGTATGGCAATTTCTTATCTGTTTATATATGAAAGGGTTCTAACTGTTTCCCTACTTTGACGATTGGCTACTGTAGCATCAGACATTCTGACCCTTCAGGAGCATCTAAGAGAAATGATCGGTTGCTTGCAAACACTGGAGCTGGTAATAAACTACGCAAAGTCCAGTCTCAAGCCAACTCAGGTCCTTCAGTCACTGGAGCGAGGATCGACACGGTAAGAAGAAAAGCGTTCCTGCCAGAGGACAGGGCAATTACCCTACGTACACTGGCCAGACAGTTGCAAGACAATCCACGACCTTCAGCCCACCAGGTCCTTATCATTTTAGGTCATATGGCAGCGGCAATTCACGTGGTTTCACAGACCAGGTTACACCTGTGTCACCTTCATTGGGGCCTCAAGGCGCAGTGGACGCAGTTCCATCAGCCCTTTTTGGACACAGTTCGCCTCACCCAGGCCATGCAGAGGGATATAGCTTGGTGGCTGCACCCGCACACACTCACAAAGGGCACCCTATTCCGGAAACTGATACACGAAGTAATCCTCACCATACAAAGGATGGAGAGACCACCTTGACCATCTTCAAACACAGGGCTTATAGTCTGTGATGGAGCGAGCTCAGCAGATAAAACTCCTGGAGCTGCGAGAGGTTCGAAATGCCTTCTAACCTTTATAGACCATGTTTAGAGCAGGAACATCATGGTTCACAAGGACAACCAAGTGGTCATGTTCTACAAAAACAAGGAAGGAGGGTCCAGTTTATGGAAGCTGTGCATAGAGGTGATACGCATTCTGGATTGGGCAGTCCGACTCGCCATCACGTTACAAGCCATCTATCTTCCTGGGGTAGCGAACGTAAAAGCAGACTGTCTCAGCAGGATATTCCATCCACATGAGTGGACACTGAACCAGAGGATGACAGTTGCCATTTTCGCCCAGTGGGGTACCCCGACCATGGACCTGTTTGCGACAGTGTACAACAGAAAAGTATGCAGATTCTGCTCCGTGTTCCCAAATCCACAGAGATCTGCACAGGATGCCTTCTTCATTCCCTGGATGAGAGGCCTTCTCTATGCTTACCCTCCAATCCCGCACCATACAGAAATGCATAGAGGATGTCACCAACGTCATTCTACCCCCAGCAAGTCCACACCAACTGTGGTACGCTTACCTAATTCGTCTGTCCATAGCTCCGCCCATCGCACTAGGAGGGGGGGAACAGATCTTCTGTTACAGGAGGGGGGCTCACTCCTGCACCCCATGCAAGCCTTGCTTCATCTTACAGCCTGGAGGTTGAAAGGACAATACTGAGTGAGCTAGGGATGTTGAGGGCAGTCCAAAAAGTCCTGATATCCTCACGCAATGGTTCCACAAGGAGAAATTATCAGCTCAAGTGGAAGCGCTATTCTGCCTGGTACCAGTTCCATCAAGTAGACCCATTCTCCTGTTCGCCTGAAACCCTGCTGGATTACCTCCCATGCTTTATAGGTTGTGGTTAGCAATGGCCTCAGTACAAGTCCATGTTAGTGCGATAGCCGCTTATCACTGGCAGCACAACAGCCTTCCAGTGTCAAACCACCCACTGGTCTCTCGTTTCATGAAAGGCCTCCTACACCTCAGACCCCCAGTGACCAAACCTCCAGTGCCATGGGATCTGAGTCTGGTGTTAGAACAGCTCATGCTGCCACCATCTGAGCCACTGGACAGTTGTCACATAAAATATTTAACCTGGTAAGAGGTATTTCTAGTTGCTCTGACTTCCATCAGGAGAGTTAGTGAATTGCAGGCATTGGTGCACTACCTTCTTTATCTGCAGTTCCACCATGGCAAGGTGTCCCTTCGAATCCACCCCTCCTCCTTTCCCAAGGTGGTTTCAGCATTCCACCTCAACCAGATTATAGCTCTGCCAACGTTCGTCCCGAAACCACACAGAAACAGTAGAGAGCGCCTGTTGCATACTCTGGACTGCAAAACAGCGTTACCGTACTACAAGTGGAGAAAGTATGCAGAACAAAGAACGTTGCAGCTCTTTGTCTCCTTTAATCCCAATTCATCTGGGCTTCCAGTGACAAAGAGAACTATTTTGAATTGGATTTCTCAGTACATCCAGTTCTGCTATTCTAAGTGTTCAACTTCCCTTCCTAGCAAGGTGAAAGCACATCAAGTCCAAGCAGTGGCTACCTCGATTGCTCACCTTCGTAGTGTGCCATTAATAGACATTTGCAAGACTGCCACATGGTTGTCGCTGCATACTTTAACATCGCACTACTGCCTGGACCAGCAGATGTCCTCAGATGCAGTACTGGGTGCGACAGTTTTGGAGCACTCCACATGGTGAGGATTCTCCACAGCTGTCCATGGTAAGACGGGTTGGGCTCGCTATAGTCAAGACAGTGGGACAAGGACAATGTCTGTCAGTAAGCGAGGCGCAACCCGATGGCTGGGGACTCCCAAAGAGCATGGCTAATTCATCCCTGCTATCTACGGAAAACACCGTTTATGGTAAGCAAAAGGAAAATTAGTTCTTACCTGTTAATTTTCGTTCCTGTAGTACCATGGATCAGTCCAGACTGTGGGTTGAGCCTCCTTTCCAGCAGGTGGAGACAGACTAAAACTGAAAGAATATCCTATATGAGGACAGAGCCTATCCTGTAACCCTTCAGTGTAACCATTATCAAAGCAGAAAACAATAAAACCAGAACAGGATCAAGCAAGTAACCATAAAGCTCAATGGAGCAACTGTAGAACAATTGAAGAAACATGGTATAATTAGCCGCTCTTGCATATACTTGGTATTGAAAACGACCAAGGCTTCCGGTGTAATTGCTCAGTATTCTTGCACAAAAATGGATAATCAGAATCTGCGACCCTGCAAGAAACAAGCTTCGAGAGGACATAAGAAAGACAGACAGGGAAGGGCGTCTGGACTGATCCATGGTACTACAGGAACGAAAATTAACAGGTATGAACTAATTTTCCTTTCTCTGTACGTACCCAGATCAGTCCAGACTCTGGAATGTACCAAAGCTTCCCTAAACTGGGTGGGACCGAGACAGTCCCGCTCAAAGCACTTGCCACCCAAAAGAACCAAAAACTGGAGCTTGCACATCCAGACGGTAGCGACGAGCAAATGTATGCAAGGATGTCCATGTGGCAGCCCTGCAAATTTCCTGCGGAGAAACTGATTGACTCTCCGCCCAGGAAGTAGCTTGAGAGCATAGTGAATGAGCTTTGAGGCCCTCGGGGACCAGTCGATCTTGGCAAAGATAGGCCGAGGAGATCGCCTCCTTCAACCACCGTGCAATGGTGGTCATAGAAGCCGGCTTACCCCAATTGGGCCCACTCCAGAGGATGAAGAGATGGTCTGAAACCCGAAAATCGTTGGTAACCTGGAGGTAGTGAAGCAGAACTCATTTGACATCTAGCCGACGAAGATCGCCCCCAGTCGTACCCGCAATCTCCTCTGGGAAAAACGCAGGGAGTTCTACCGACTGGTTGACATGGAAGTTGGAGACAACCTTGGGCAAGAAAGAAGGGACCGTCTTGAGAGAAACCCTGGAATCAGAAAAGCGCAAGAAGGGCTCCCGACAGGACAACGCTTGAATCTCAGAGATCCGCCGAGCGGAGGAGATAGAGACCAGAAAGACAGTCTTTAGCGTAAGGTCTTTTAGCGTAGTGCGACACAGAGGTTCGAACGGAGCCTCACAGAGGGCCCGGAGGACCAGGTTAAGACTCCACGACGGGCAAGTGGCACGAGAAGGGGACAGAGATGTTTAACGCCCCTCAAAAACCGAATCACGTCTGGGTGGCCTGCTAGGGAATGACCTTCCACCCGACCAAGGAGAGAGCTGAGAGCAGAGACTTGCACGCGCAGAGAACTGAAGGAGAGGCCCTTGGAAAGACACTTCTGAAGAAAAGAAAGAACCAAAGAGACCGGGGCGGAGCTCGCTGGGACGCCCGATTCCGCACAAACAGACTCAAAAACCTTCCAGATACACACGTAAGCCAGAGAAGTCGACTGTTTCCAGGCCCGCAGCAAGTTGGAGATGACCACCTCCTTATAGCCCTTATGCCTCAGGTGTCGCCGTTCAAAAGCCAGGCCGCTAGACAGAAGCGATCGGCCTGGTCAAAAAATACAGGCCCCTGCCGAAGTAGACGGGGGAGATGACCGAGTCGGAGAGGTCCATCTGTCGACAGGTTGACAAGATCTGCGAACCACGGGCTTCGTGGCCATTCGGGTGCAACCAGAATCACAGGACCCCAGTGGAGCTCTATTCTTCTGAGAACTTTCCCCACCAGGGGCCACGGGGGGGAACACGTACAGAAGGATGTCCGCCGGCCATGGGAGAGCCAGAGTATCCATGCCCTCCGAGCCATGCTCCCTCCAGTGGCTGAAGAACCGATTTGCCTTGGTGTTGCGCAAGGTCGTCATAAGGTCCAGGTAGGGGGACCCCACCTGTCCACTATCAGAGCCATGGCCGCATCCGAGAGCTCCCACTCCTCCGGATCGAGCGATTGACGGCTGAGGAAATCAGCTTGAACATTCTCCTTGCCCGCGATGTGGGAGGCCGCCAAATACTGCAGATGCCATTCTGCCCAGGTGAAGAGACGGCTGGCTTCTATGGCCACCAGGGGACTGTGGGTGCCCCCTTGGCGATTTATGTAAGCCACGGTGGTAGAGTTGTCGGACAGGACTCGTACCGCTTTTGCCGCAAATTAAGGGGAGAAACTCCTGAAGGGCCAGGCACACCGCCAGGGTCTCCAACCGATTGGAGACTGAGTTGGCGACCAGGTCCCCTGGGTGAACTGGGAGAGACAAACTGCACCCCAGCCCGACAGACTGGCGTCCGTGGTTACTATCGTCCACTGTGGAGCTTGAAGAGGCATTCCCTGAAGGAGATGAGGGAGCGATAGCCACCACTGCAAGTCAGCGACTGTAGAGTCCAAGAACGGAAGGACCATGTGAAACTGTTCCAACACTGGCTGCCAATGGGATAGCAAATCTTTCTGTAACAGACGCATATGAGCAAAAGCCCAGGGGACGAGGTTGATGGTAGATGCCATGGATCCCAAAACCTGCAGGTAGTCCCAGGCCATCGGGGAAGGCAGCGCAATCAAATTTTGAATCTGCTCGATCAGCTTGAGAGCGCGTGCACGAGGTAAGAAGACCTTGCCTACTCGGGTGTCGAAGTGGGATCCCAGGAACTCTAACTCCTGAGAGGGCTGAAGAATGCTCTTGGAGAAGTTCACTATCCACCCGAGAAACGTGAGGAGAGAACACGCGATCCACCGCCTGCTGGCAAGAGGCCGCCGACTTGGCCCTAATGAGCCAGTCGTCCAGGTAGGGATGAACAAGGATTCCCTCCCGGCGAAGAGCCGCCACAACCACCACCATGACCTTGGTGAAGGTGCGAGGTGCGGTCGCGAGACCAAAAGGAAGCGCCCGAAACTGGAAGTCCTGGTTGAGAATGTGGAAGCGAAGATACTTCAGGTAGTCATGGTGAATCGGAATATGGAAGTAGGTCTCTGCAAGATCGAGTGAAGCGAGGAACTCTCCGGGGCGAACCGCTGCGATGACCGCTCGCAGGGTTTCCATGTGGAAATGAGGAATTTTGAGGGCCCGGTTGACCCGTCCAGGATCGGGTGATAAGACCCGTCCTTCTTGGGAACGACGAAGTAAATAGAATACTGGCTGGCGCCAAGCTCCCTCTCCGGGACCGGGACTACCGCGCCCAGATCCAGGAGTTTGGCGAGGGTTTGTTCCATCGCGTCCCTCTTGGACCGCCCACATGAAGAGAAGAGAAAAAGATCCGGAAGGTCGCGAACAATTTCGAAGGCGTACCCATCTCTGATAATGTCGAGGACCCACTGATCCGACGTGATTTTGACCCATTCCTCGAAAAACAAGGAGAGGCGGCCGCCTAGGGAGGGGACCGAGGAATGAGTCAGCTGAACTTCATTGTGTGGCAGGCTTGGGGGTTGAGCAATGGGCTGGCCCTCACGAAAGGGCCGCCGCCCATGAAAAGACTGCGACCAAGATTGAGACCGGGAAGAATAACCCCTTCAGGGACCACCCCGTCCGCATAGGGTATAGAGACGCTGGCCCCGGAAGCGAGGATGAGAAGGTGTGTAGGAACGGGATGGTTTGGGACGGTGCTCTGGAAGCTTATGGATCTTGTTGTCCCCTAAGGAATCCATAAGCTTCTCAAGGTCCTCACCAAAGAGCAGCTTACCTTTCAAAGGCAACGTGCCTAACCGGGCTTTGGAGGACTGGTCGGCCGATCATTTGTGTAGTCAGAGGAGTCTTCTGGCAGACACCGCCAAAGCCATCGCCTGAACACAAATAAGATCGTAGAGCATGTCTGCCACATAAGCGATGACGGCTTCCAGACGCTCAGCCTGCTCCGCCTCTGCCGACGGGAGGTTTTGGGTGCTGAGTAACTGTTGAACCCACCTGAGCCCTGCCCGCAGCACGAGACTGCTGTAGCAAGTCACCTGGACTCCGAGAGCCAGGACTTCGAAGATGCGTGCCTCAAGCTTACGGTCCTGTCTGTTCTTCAGTGCCGTCGATTCCTCTACCGGGATCGTGGTATGCTTTGTGACCACCATAATGTAGGAGTCCATGGAGGGATTTTTAAAAAATTTCCAAGCATTCCTCCGGAAGGGGATAGAGTTTGTCCATGGCACGCCCCACCCGGAGTGCCACATTGGGAGCCTCCCATTCTCGCAGGAGCAACAGCTTGTGCACGGGATGGAAGGGAAAAGCGGTAGCCGGAGGCCTGAGTCCCGCCAGGATCGGGTTCATGTCCTTGGGCAAGGAGGCCATCAGGTTATCCATAGTGGGCCCCTCCAACCCCAATTCCTGGAGGACAAAGGGAAGGAGGGGCTCCAATTCCTCCTTGCGGAACATACGGAGGACTCTGGGGTCGTCCCCCTCCAGGGGAAGGGTACCCTCTGTATCCGGGCTAGCGGCGGGATCCGGAAGCACGGGGTCCACCAGGGAGTCAGGGAGAGGGGACCCCTGGGACCACCTGCACCCGAACCGGCCCCTGGGGCTCCGCAGCCAGGCCAGCAGACAACGGCACGGAGCGAGGAATTTTCGGAGGGGGGGGGGTCGAGGGGGGCCTTCCTCCTCCTCCTGCAGGCTAGCTAGATAGGATTTGTGCGGGAGGAGGACAAATTCTGGGGAAAAACGGGCCCTGGAAGTCCCGGGAGGGGGAAGGGGGTCAGGGAACCCCTCCTGGGGGGCCACGGGGCTCAAATCAGGGGTATCTCTGAAAAAATCGGCCCCCCCAACCCAGGCAGCTCCGAAAACGGAGCTGCTGAAAAATCCAAAATGGCCGCCGTTCCTGGGCTTTGCTGACCCGGGAATGGCCTGGCCAAACCGAGGGGATTCGATTCTCGGGCTAAATTTGCTTGCCCTGCCGAGGAGGGTCCTTCCCCACCCGGTAGGCAAGCAGAGCAGAAGCCCTCTCGCGAAAATCGCAAAGAGGGCTGCCCACAAGAAAGGCAGGCTGCCTGCCACGGCATAGGAGAGCCGCTCTGAAAAAAAAAACTGAGAAAAAAAAGTTTGAGTGACAGCCGGCAGGCCCGGAGTGAAGCAGGGGGGAAACCTGCTGACTCCTGCCTATCTGGCTGCCGGTTCAAGGCCTCTGGAGACCACAAAAAGAAAAAATTTTGGTCTACTGCTGCAAATAAGTTAGAGGTAGGGGAATACCTGTAACTTAAAATCAAACTTGAAAGTTAAATATATATTTATTTATTTATTTATTTTTGACTGAGCACAGCAGTCGGGTTCTAAACCCTGTCGGCAGCCAGAGGAGGGGGAGACGAGACCTGGACTACCAGACCCGGTCCCCACACCTGGAAGCGGATACGGACTAGGCTATGCAGCGCACAAGGGGCAAAGCCCCCCTGAATCCGGCAAGAGCTAGGAGACGGCACCGTCTCCCACACAGAATAAAAAATAAACCTGTTTCTAGGAATTTTTTTTTTTTTTTTAATTGTTACAGAAAGAAGATTCCTAAAGAAGTACTTGCTTGATCCAGAAGATCAAGCAAGTACTTTTCCACCCGAGCCACCAGATCCACCAACAAAGGCACCCTACATGTTCAATCCTTGAAAACAGCTCATCTCTCCTCCACCCGCGACCGTGCCATCTCAATTGCCGGTCCAGCCCTCTGGAACTCCCTACCTGTCCACATGCGCCTTGAACCCTGTGCATGCAAATTCAAAAAGAAACTAAAAACACTTCTGTTCAACCATGCCTACACAGAATAGCTTTCCCTCCCCCTCCGCAGCCCCCCCCCCCCCCCTCTAGGTGACCGCCCTCTCCTTATATTAAGGAGATATTCAATGTAAATTGTAAATTGTGAATTGTTATTCTCTCGTTATGACCTTCTTGTTTTCTATCCTTCATTCTGCCTATTGGTTATCCCCGCGCCCAGTTACTATCCCTGTTGAAATGTACTTTCCAACCTTGCAGTTATTATGTGAACCGGTATGATGTCCCCACAAATACCGGTATATAAAAGTTTCTAAATAAATAAATAAATAAGAAGAAAAAAAGAGGCTGACTAGCCTAAAGCAGGGAACCGAAGGGTGAGCTGCCACACCTGCTGGAGACAGACGAATACAGAAGGGTTACAGGATAGGCTCTGTCCTCATATAGGATACCCTTTCAGTTTTGGTCTGTCTCCACCTGCTGGAAAGGAGGTTCAACCCACAGTCTGGACTGATCCGGGTATGTACAGGGTACTTGCTTTTATCTGAAATGCTTGGCTGTGTAATTCATATGAAACAAAAGAAAAAAAAAAGTCTGTTAGGATGGAAGAACAGAATTAGGTTGATATAATAGAAAGTTTTTAAAATATTCAAAATACCACTGAAGCATATACATTGTTTTTTTTTTCAGAATTATTAGGTGTGCCAATACCTATCAGGCAAAATTAATTTGTTTACCAAATTACTTTTGGTATTCTCCCACATGTTCACAAACTGTTTTCAAAGATGCGTTTCAACTTGTTCTCAGACCACTGCTTTTTAAGGCTGCCTACGAATAAGGTCTGGAAAGTGAACAGTTTTCCAGAGTCACTTAAGCGAGTAAAATAGCAATTTCCGAACATATTCTGCTGGTTCTGCAACACACACGCTTCCAGCTGCATGTTCCCGGGGATGGAGGCAGGGGCTTTTTTTTTTTTCTTTAATTTTCCAGCAGTGGATCAGAAGATAACACGCATATTTAGTATTTTCACAACCACATATATTATTTTCCCCGAAGGAAGATCTATACCCGCACAAAAGGCAGGTGCGGACTTTCCCTAGTAGTTTTGTAGCCACGATGAGTTTGAAGGTACAAGTATGGGCATTTTTTTGTTTGTTTGTTTTTGAAACTCTGTGCAAATCTGCAAATAAAAAGTGCCTGCAGATTTTGTCCCAATGTGGACAATTTGAAAGTTACTGCTGTAAGAGACAGTAGTAAGATGGAGGAGAACTGTAATCCCAAGGCAACATATATTTTTTATTGCACCATCTCTGTTCTAAATACACTGGCAAATATGATTGCGCAAATGAGTTGTAATAAATCCTTGAAAGTGCATACAGTTTTTTATGCACTGCAGTCAATGTCCCATGCATATTCTGTACAAAAAGATAAAAAACCAAAAAATACTGAAAACACCACCAGGTTCTGTTACTGTATTATAAATTTACCCTTACACTCATGTGTATTATTTTGGTCGCTCCACTGCTCTAGTCCTGTGGCTATTAAACCCTGTCCTTGAAGACCCCCAATACCTGATCAGTCTGGGTTTTCAGGATCTCTGCAGGATAGATTTACACTGTCTATGCAGTGAATGCAAACCTAGCTCATGAATAGTTGTCGTAGAGATCCTGAAAGCTGGGCTTCAAGGACTGGGTTGGGAACCACTGGACTAGTGCATTATTGATCCATGCATTATATTCACTTTATTCTTCTTCTTGCTTCCCCGACAAAATAATTCAGAAAAAAAAGAGTTTAAAAAAAAAAAAGCAGCCTACAAAGACAGTGGACATTCTATGCCATACATTCTGCCCTTGGGTGCTGTGAGCATGCCTTAAACTTCCTTTGCTTCGCCAGGAAACAGATTCTGGCCAGACATACTTAATCACCATGATACACCACTCTTCAGGCCACTTTAGGAAACTCTTTCTGAATTTTAAAGAGTGCATAATTTATGACTTACTGTGCTTTGCTGGTGGCTCTCTCAGCCCCTCCGAGCAGCAGTAGCTCTCCATCAGAGCACTCCTCTGGCATTCTCTCACTCAGCCAGAGGCCATACATCAACGGGTCAACATTGGCGGGGGGAATCGGGATGACGTAGCACCCAATAACCAGGGTGTCTAAAGAAGAAAATCCACAAGAGCCTTGAATGGGTAAAGCAAATAATTCCATGTCTGCTTAGCACCTTGGCTCTTTCCTTTGCTTGGTATGAATGGTCACAGCTCAGCAGCAATCTCACTTAATAGCGCAGCTGCTCATGCTCTAGAAGTTAGTGCCCTGAGTTCACGCTAACGGTGCATTCACTAAAAATAAATGTCCTTTCCAGAGCAGAGTTACTGTTATGAAAAATAAACAAAATCAGGATTGTCGCATTTCCTATTTGGCATGCGAAAGACAGTCGTAATCCACCTAGTCCTGTGGATGGGCAGAATATACATTTTTCAAATAAATACACTTCTGTGCCGTGTTTCAAAAGAACACATGAACATTTACTAGGCCCACAACTTTTGAAATTCTTACAAGCCGAGCCGCTGCAATCTGTCGTAAACCCCTGGGAACACGAATGCTCAGAACCAGGTTGTAATCTGCCTCACAGGCAGGCAAGGGCTGAATTGGTTCATGCAGTGCGTGGAATGGCATCAGTAACATCATGGCCCATATGAACAGACTGGAATCCTACGCATGCAGAATTAATCTTGGTCTTCCTTACTAATCTAGCTACTCCTAGAGATCCAGGGGAACTGTGGTAAAAGATTAACAAGCAAAAAAAAACAAACCCAAAAAAGCCAAAGTCTTACTAAAATATTTAAACAATATTGGATGGCTATATTGCTAGCCTGTCATGCACACTTTGAAATACTACGCAGTACAGACAGGTGACAGTGTATGTCCTCAGACATTGTGAGAGGAAATTAGGCAGTTGATGGGAGGGGGTGGACTTTACACCCCAGTGTTCCAGTCAAACTGTAAAAAAAAACAAAACAAAAAAAAAACCCAACCCCTTTACTTTTCACTTAATAATACATAATTAATTTTGGCAATATTTAACACATTGTAATATGACTTAACACATACAAATAACAAATTTAACAAAGTGTTAAGAATAATAATGAGTTTCACTGCAACACTTTATAGGTTTTCGGGTGCTATCCGATGTAAATATTTTTATTTCCCATGGTTTAGAGACACAAAATAGTAGAAACCTAACTGAACATAGCCCTTGGTTAAGAGGAGGTCATTACAAGAATTATTTGCACCTTCTCCCTTATGTGTACGTGTAGTGGGCTCCATAGAAATGTTAGCAGTAGTCTCAGTGTGGCACGTCAAGCTCAAGATAATCTTCTTTACCTTCTCAGGTATGAACGGAAAGGTGGTGAGGAGGAAAAAAAAGGAATTACGCAAACAGTTAGATGTCCCCATTAGATGATGAGCCGGGGGATTCTCTGAGCCTACGCGGCAAGTGGGATTCTAAGCATTCTGTAGTTTTGCACGTGGCCCTTTCAAAAGGATTGCGCTGTAAATCCCTCCTTCCCCCCACAACCTGACTCTAATCAAAAGGTCATTTTAGCTCAACAGAATTCTCTCCCTGAGATTTATGGAGAAACTGGCGGATTTTAAAAGGGCTATGTGTGCCAAAGCCGGGAGATATGCACGTGACTCGGCCCCGGCGCGCGCCGATTTTAAAAGCCGCGGAAGAACGCGCGTATCTCCTGGTCTGTGCACAAATTAAAAAGTTCAAGAAAGAGGCGGGGCGTGGGCGGGCCGAGATTGTAACATGAAGCCTGCGTGTAAGTATTTACGTGCACAAGAGCGCGCGCCGGGGTCCCCTACTGTGAAACTTTACTTCTGCTATGGAGGGCGTGATTGTAATAAAATAACAAAAACCAGGGTAATCAGCGGGGTTTTTCGGGTCGGGGCAAATAGGGCAAAAGGGAGGCAAGTTAGCTACAGGGTTTAGGAAGTCCTTTCCTTTACTGGGGTGAACTGGAAACAAACTGGGGAACACTTACGTGGTCAAGGCGGCGTATGTGCGTACATGCACGTGTCAATATAAAGTCATGCGCACGTCTGCGTGTATAGCCAAATTTATAATGCACGCATGTATTCACGCGCATGTTATAAAATCGTCGCATCCACTTATGCGAGCTGGCAAAAGCGTGCACATGAGCCACACACGTGGGACTTAAAATTCACCTCATAGTGTCCTTGGCAGTGGCACTAGTGAAGATTTGTGGGGAGGGGGAAACGGGGGGTTCGGTATCATTTGGAGAAGCTCTGAAAATGGAATTGTATCCTGCTAATGCATCAAAGTAAGTTATTTATCTATTTATTTAGGAGCACTTATTGATCACCTTACAGATTATGTAAATCTCTCAAAGCAACGTACAATAAGCTGAAACACTTGGACACCGGACATCGAACCACAGCAATTTAATCCAAAACAAGAGTTAGAATCAGGAACATACACACAATACAATTAAAGCGGTTGTGAAGTAACGGCTGGATAATGGTGACTGTGACACAGTGGGAGCCTTTTATTTGTATTTTTCAGTTGATATTTGATATTTCATCCACCTGGGATAGGCCACCATGGGAGGGTGTAGGCTAGCTGAAGTGGCAACAACAAGCCAAACATGGGACTAGATGCCTTCCCAGTGAATGGAGTTGCCGGTAGTGAAGAGAGAAGAGACTAATTTCATATGATGAGGGTCATAGCTAGTAAGATTGGTGTTAATCTATGATAGGACCGGGGAAGGACTGGATGGGCAGTTCAAGGTTAGAGCTGGTAAGATTCGTGTTATTGTGAGTTGGACTGAAGGTAGGCGTGGTTGAACAACCATGTTTTAGCTCTCTTCCGGAAGGTGAGGTAGTGTGATTCAAGGCGAATGAGCTGTGGAACCTCATTCCAGAGTCTGGGAGTGTAGCAGCTAAATGCTCTCTCTCTCATGCAGGATAGTGTTGAGGCAATCAAGGGAGGGGAGGACAAGAAGGTCCACTTGTGAAGAACGGTGTTCTCTAGAAGGGGCACAGGGTGTCAGGAGCTGCGAGAGGTATCCTGGGGCCAATCTGTTCATATATTTGAAGTCTTATTTGGCCGAGATAGGGGAGGGGAGAAAAATGAACTAATATTGGAGGATTTTAAATTAATAATAATTTTTTTTTTAATTTATATTCCCCCTTTCATGAAACTCGGGTACCCTAGGTATTTATTACGTTTTTTCTTCCATTCTACATCTAAGGAATAAAAGCTTAGTAAATCAGGCCCTAAGTTTGTATCTAAGGTAATGGAGGGTGAAGTGACTTGCCCAAAGCCATGACGAGCATCAGTGGGATGTGAATCCTGGCTGCCCTAGTTCACAGCCCAAAGCTCTAACCACTAGGCCAATCTTCCACAGGATAACATACTGATAAGAATCAGATGGAAAGGTGTGAAGTGAGGGTCTTGCAGCTGAAGAAAGAACAGAAAACAAACCCCTAATTTGGCAAACCAATATTTTGCCAGCTTCAAGTTACAGTATCACATCCCTCTGACATGTTTGGTTTTTTTTTCATGCATGTTCTCTGCAATTAAGTTTTGAGCCTCCAGAAAAAAATAAATAGTAACTATTGATTCTTTCAGCTGCAGACCTTCGTGTTGGAAGATTTGTTTCTTCACACAAGACCAGTTTTACTTCTAGCCTTTTATACTCATCAACAAATTCAATGTGTCGTCTACGTGCTTAAAAATGTTCCTTAGATGCAGTGTCGTAGCTGGCCCACGGCTCACGAGGCCACAGCCGCAGGCGCCCCTGCTGGAAGGCTGTCACCTTGTGGCACACGGACGCCCGCAGTGCTGGAGGAGTGCGTACTGCACGTTCACCGCTTTCACACACTGTGCCACCGCTGCCCACGATCCTCTGCCTCCCCCCCACCTTGTCATATGGCATTCTGTGCCTTCCCTCTCCCTCCCAGAAATGGCTCAGGGTGCCACCGTAACACCTGCAGCAGGCACAGCGTCGACTGCAAGCGGGAAACCTCGTGCAGCTGCAGAGGAGCTTTGCCTGTGCCATCACCACTGCGAGGGAGACAGGGAGAGCCGGGCCGGAAGACCTGCGGCTGCCAGGGAAGGAGGAAGGGAGAGCAACGCAGCAAGAGTCACCTCCAGTACTTTGGCAGGAAAAGGATAATTAAACTCAGATGGAGAGGAGGATACTGGTGGTAGCTGGTGGGGGGCGGGGGGTAGGGGAGGACAGAGAGGGTGATGTGGTGGGGTTGGTGGAGGCCAGTGGGTAGGATGGGAGGGAGAAGGAGATAATGGTGCTGGCCTTGGGAAGGGGAGGGATGGAGGGACAGAGAGGAGACTACTGGCGATGTCCACAAAGGGGGACAGGATAAACAGAGAGGGTGAGAGAGAAGAGTGATGCAAGTGCATGGCAGGGATGGGGGAACAGATCCTAGCAGGAATGAGAAAGAGAAGAGGGGAGTGCTGAGCAGGAGAAAGAGGAATGCTGGCAGAGACTGTCGGGGAAGGTGAAGAGAGGGAGATGCTGGAATGGGGGTAGAGGAGGCAAGGCTGGGCAGGGGTATGGGCTCCCCAGAAGAGGAGAGGGTGTGGATCCTCAAAAGAGGGTAGAGGCTGCGTACACAGCTATGCAACTGCTGCAGCTCCACAAAGCCGTGCTGTATTGCATGCATCGCTGGGGGAAAGGAGGGAGACACTTCCCCCACTTGCACAGGATGCCACTGGAGCTAAAGCTGGGCCTGCCCCTTCCCCCCCTGCCTACTGGCAGGAGGAGCGCACTTCTTACACACATCCACCTACTCTGGCAGCTTCAATCTGATGCTTGAAGTGACCCCCTGCATTCACATGTCAGACTCAAGCAGCAAAGGCAGCGGATGCAGGTATAAGAGGGACAATTTTATCACAACCGTAGTCATTTACTGGTAAACTTTAAAAGTACAGTACTAGCACAGTAATAATGTTCTGTTTTGCATTTTAAAAATACACTTAACAGAGTCTTCTAGCTCATGGGGGTGTGTGTTATGTACAGCATGAGGGTGCACTTTTTCACTTGGCCATAGATGCCAAATTGCCTGGTTATTGCTTGGATTATGGGATATTATCTTGGATTATAGGATGTTATCTTTATCTCTGTGAACCAGCAACATTGAAGATTCCATGTACTGGAAGCACTCCACGTTCTTAAGCAGCGTCAACACAACGGCACTACCATCGGTACAGGCATAAGAACATAAGAACATAAGAAAATGCCATACTGGGTCAGACCAAGGGTCCATCAAGCCCAGCATCCTGTTTCCAACAGTGGCCAATCCAGGCCATAAGAACCTGGCAAGTACCCAAAAACTAAGTCTATTCCATGTAACCATTGCTAATGGCAGTGGCTATTCTCTAAGTGAACTTAATAGCAGGTAATGGACTTCTCCTCCAAGAACTTATCCAATCCTTTTTTAAACACCGCTATACTAACTGCACGAACCACATTCTCTGGCAACAAATTCCAGAGTTTAATTGTGCGTTGAGTAAAAAAGAACTTTCTCCGATTAGTTTTAAATGTGCCCCATGCTAACTTCTTGGAGTGTCCCCTAGTCCTTCTACTATCCGAAAGAGTAAATAACCGATTCACATCTACCCGTTGTACGAAGCAGTTTAACTATGGACACCAAATGAGGGTAGAAACAACAACATAAAAAACCCGCCTCTGCTGTCTCTTATGTAGTCGTAGGAAGTATTTTGAGGTTGTTTCAGGACAGGGTTTTCACAGACTCGTCCTGGTGATCCTACAGCCAAGTTGGGTTTTCAGAATGTCCACGATGAATATGCATGAGAGAAATCTGCCTATTCTGGATGCATATTCATCGTGGATATCCTGAAAACCAGTGTGGAGGAAAGCCTGACCTAACACAACCTCAACATTCTTCCTTCCCAGGAGGCGAGGGGCAGCAAACAGCACCTTAAACAGGGCCAGTGCTTCCGTTAGCTAAACTAGATGATGGCCTAGAGTGCCACTGCTGCTGGCTGGGTGGCGTCTTGTGCTAGAGATAAGTTGGGGGTGGGGTGCATGACCGAAGGTTCACCTAGGGCACCAAATACCTTTGCACCAGCCCTGGCCTTAAAATTAATTCCAAAGTAGGCAAGAGGTTCACGAGGGCAATTTGTTTTATCACTTCTAAAGGGCAATTTTGAAGTCCAGCTGTGAAACTGCAGCAATTTTATTTTATTTTTTTTTATTTAGGCCAGCTCTTTATTTCTTAGTACAGACATTAGGAATTACTCTGCCTACTTCAAATCAAGGGGCCAAATGTACCGACAGGGCTCTTTCCCCTTGTGTCTTATGTGAAAAATGCTTAGTATATCTGGGCTCTGGATGTTTGAAAACGCTGATGGATCAGATGCACGTAATATATCTGCCAAGTGTTTTGTTAAGCAGCTATTCATTTTGAAATACATCCCTAATTACTAACATAACAAAAGGCTACATTAAAACATGGCACATGCATTCTATGCATTATCAGTTGACAAGCACATCAGTGTTCAATTCAAGCTTTGTGAAGGATTTACTGATCAGTACTGAGTTATCAGTGCATGCAGCTACAAGTCCTGGAGGTGATTTTCAGAAAGATCTACATGCATAAATGGGCTTTTGAAAATTGCTGCAATGTATGCTGCTTTTACAACATGTAACGCCTTTGAAAATTCACTCCACTGGGTTCAAATCACCAATATTAGCAATGTTAACGGACATGCTGGTAATTGGATTATAATTATTCATACTTAAAAATCTTACACGCCAATACTGTCTGAGCTTATGTGGAATGCTTAACCTATTTTTAAAAATAAATGAATGCTGCTATTTTATTACATTTGCGTTAAAAAGAACATATTTTATCATATTTGTTAAATATGCGCTGTGTAAAGCAAAGTTTATAGGCATGATGATTACCAAATGAGATCAATTAATTAGCATTGCTTGTAGGTATCGATTATAAAAGATTTAATTGCCATCACAAAAATATAGTAGGAGATAGATATACACACACACACACACACACACACACTAAAAGGTAAATGTAAAAGCCTGGCACATGCATCAATCGGAATGCACGGATAAGTCGGGCTTGCCTGCACTGACCCTATTTTAAAATGCACCCAGATACTCACGTAAAACCTGCTGCGTGCTAATCTGAAAAGTTTCACAAAAGTGGCAGGGTGTGGGCGTGGTCTGGGCAGGGCATGGCCAAGAGATGTGCGCGTAAATCCTTACACGCCCCGGAACACACAGAGGTCCCCCGCCACGTAACTTTACTTCTGCCATGGAGGACGTGTAAGTAATAAAATAAAAGGATCGAGCCATTTCTGAGGGGTTTAATGGGTCTGGGGTAACTGGGGAGAGTGTAAGCCAATAAACCAGGGGGGTTTGGAGGACCTAGCTCTTAACTGGGTGCAGTGGTGGATGAACTGGTGAAACTGGCAATGGCGTGGCCATGCACCCCTTTTAAAATTCCACGACTTACGCGGTAGAAGCGCGATTTTCGCACCTATGCACCCGTCCACTTAAAATCTGGTGTGCATGTGTGCGTGGCCAGGCTATTTTATAACATGCACGCATATGATTGTGTATGTTATAAAATGACCACGTATCTTGGCTTGTGCACACATATAAGTGCCCAAGTGCTGGTTTGAAAGTTACTATCCCTAAATATATCACATGCTAGGAGCATAAGCTGAAATGTGGCCAGCTGGAGTCATTTTTCTTCAGGCTGTGCAGGGCCCGGGTGCGCAATTCTGGTCCACAGGGCTTTATTTTCAAAAGCATTTACACACTTAAAATTGGGTTTTGCATGTGTAAATGCAGTTTTCCCTTGCTTTTGAAAATTGTTGCAATACATGCCATTGAATTGTCCATAGGATTTTCACGTGTAAGTGCACTTTACACGCTTCAATGGCTTTTTTAAATTGCTACATTTGCAAGTGTAGCTCCTTTTGAAATGACCTCCTAAGTTTGTATGTGAAGCAATGGAGGATGATGCAACTTGCCCAAGGTCATAATGAGTGTCAGCTGGATTTAAACTCTGGCTTTTCTGGTTCTCAGTGTGCTGCTCTAACCACTAGGCGACTACTCCACTGTCTTGTAGGTATCATACTTCTTAAATAAACTGTATTTACAAAACTCATGTGTCCTTATTGTCAGTATATTGTATCATCACAATATGAACTTCATACTCAACCCTTTGTTAGCTTCCTAATTTGTCCACACTTGTCCTGAATCTACCAATAAAGTATATTGCAGGATAGAAATTCTTACTCCCGCACACTCCTTCTGAAAGCTAGGATACCCCAATCTAGCACCACATTTCACACCAGACGGAACAAAATTGGTTTTCCGGAAAAAACAAGAAGAAAAGCAATTTGTCCTTAAACAAGGTATACAAAATTATAGGTTGGGCTGCAGCTTACTGTCTGTGCAGTGCACTGCCAAAAATATCTAAGCTAAAGTATCTTGACTTCGCCTCTCAAATTTCATTCCCTTTTTAAACAACGGGGAAATGCCTGGGACATATTACAGAATGGATGTCTCCTGCAAAGGATCCTTACAAAAAAATGTACTGTACACCTTTTGGGCTTCTAAATTCAAACAGGTGCATACGCTGATCATGTTGTTCACATAGAGCCATGCACACATGCACATGGCTAGGGTAAGTGCATTGCTTACTTACAGTGTTCCCTTTAGAAAATAGAGCCCTGAGAATAAGGAATGCACACAATGGGCCAGATTTTAAGAGATACGCAAGGGCGTAGATTTGTGCGCGCAACCCAGCACGCACAAACCTACGCCCGATTTTATAACATGTGCGCGCAGCTGCGCGCATGTTATAAAATCTGAGGTCGGCGCGCACAAGGGGTTGCACAATTGTGTACCTTGCACGTGCCGAGCCCTAGGGGAGCCCCGATGTCTTTCCCCGTTCCCTCCGAGGCCGCTCTGAAATCGGAGCGGCCTCGGAGGGAACTTTCCTTCCGCTCCCCCCCACCTTCCCCTCCCTTCCCCTATCTAACCCGCCCCCCAGCCCTACCTAAATCTCCCCCTACCTTAATTTTCTTATTTACGCAACTTGCGCGCACCAGCCAGCTGCCAGCACGCGATCCTCCGGCACATCCCCAGACCGCCCCCAGACTGGCACCCCACCCACGCCCCCGCCCAGCCCTTTTTCAAAGCCCTGGGAAATGCGTGCGTCCTGGGGCTTGCGCATGTCGCCGAACCTATGCAAAATAGGCTCGGCGTGCGTGCAGGGCTTTTAAAATCTGGCCCTTTATGTCACAAACGTACAGCTGTGAAATGCCATTCTTGATCTTCTAGGATGTTTTTGAAATATTCATTTACACTAGTAACCTAAATGCCAATTCCTTTTTCATTTTAGAAAACAATATATTAAATAGACATTCCTTATAGGGAAAAATGTCCTGTACAGGTAATCCCCAATCGGTTGTAAAGAGAAAAGCTCTGCAAGATGGGAGCCAGCTTAGCTCTCAGTTAGCCTATGGAGCAACATTAACCCCCTAAGATTACAGTTCTTTTGTTTAACAATGGGCTCCAAAAAGTCTAAAGGACCCTGCTAGCACTACCATTTTTCCTTACCGTAGCTGTAAGCACAGAGCAAGCCATGACAATATAATTTGCCTCTGCTCTCTGACCTGATAGCCACAACCGTAAGTCCTGTGTTGATGCGTGGTGGTGGTGCGAGGGGCAGAGAGCAGGAGAAAAAGATAGCCTTACCACCCTGCTCCAGGCATCTTGAAATAATTTCACTGCTCAGTGCTTGAAGGTACGCTGTATCCTCAGAGCGGGCGCTAAGGTCTCTGTATACCCCGCAAACGGCATCACGTGCACATTCCCCTTTCTGAGCAGTAGATAGGACCGCATCGAGTGCCTGGGTGAAAAAATCAAAACAAAAAAACCAGAAGCACAAAGATGGTATCAGTTTTCCTTCATTTACAGACATTTGACATTCCCCTTCCCTCCCCCCAAGAATGGTCTCAAAGTGAAATACAATCAATTTTAATAAGACTGGCAAGTACATTAGCAGTTACATTAGTCGCGGTATTGTGCGCCGTCTTCACAGCATAAATGTCCAGGGATAATGAAACTTAATTCCTTACTAACAGAGAGTATGGGGGAAAGTCCTGGGTGCATGGCCAGGCCTTTTTTTTTTTTGTTTTTGTCTGGAAAGTGAGGTTGCATGGTTCAGGGCGAACGCTTTGTGCTACCCCGTTCCGGATTTTGGGCACACAGCAGCTGAAGGCCCGTGGTCTTGCACAGGTCAGTTTTGTGGACGTCAAGTGGTGAAGGACAGAAGCGGCGTTTTGGGAGGGTCGGAGCGTAGGGGGCAAGGAGAAGGGAGAGATACTCCGGAGCCTGTCTATTCACACATTTTAAGACGAAGCAGAGGGTTTTGAATTTTATCCCGGATCCTTCTGGAAACCAGTACAGTTTGTGTAAAATGGGGCTTGTGTACTCCCAATGCATTGGGCCCTACCAATGTTTTGCACAGGTTGGAGGCAATTTCAAACTGTACTGAGAGATACCATTCAGTAGTGACTGAGTTACAATGGTCTAATCGGCCGGTGATTAGTGGGTGGATTACAGTAGAACGGTTATGTTGATCAAGGTAGTTGGGTAATTGTTGAATCTGGCCTAGGTACGTAAAGGTACATAAAGGTTCTCTTGATTTCAAATATAGAATACTAGTGCAAAAAAGCAAAATTTACTTTTGCTGCTTCATTGCTGTGTTCATCCAATTCAGGGATAGCTGAAATATGTACAATATGTTTCATAGTCGCGACTCTTACTTGATTGAGCTGGATAGGACCCATGGTGAACAGCTGAGTCAGACTTGTCCCAGGAAGCACCTGCTCCAATGAAAGGACCCCATGCAAAACGCAAACGCCAAAGCAGAGGGTGCGAAGAGTTATCGGCATCCCTCTCAATTTGATGAGAGTCTCTTCCCTCACTTGGTCCAAGGCCGATAGGATAGCTAAGACAGAAAAAGAATATGTATTTTAATCAGCTGTACTTATCCGTGTGTTTGCTGCTTGTGTTCTTTTGTATGTGGCCACATAAAATAAACCCATCTCACACCATAGCAATAAAATAAGAATCCAGGCAAGCCAACAAACTATATATTCAACAAATAAGAATTAGGTAGTGAGTAACATGAAATGGTCTTGAGGATCTGATAACAGGGTGCCCTTCTCAGGAAGTGACAGAGTGCGTTTTAGCCAACCACTGTAGAATATACACACAGAGGAGAGGAAAAAGAGAGAAACATTATGAATGTTGAGGCATTAAGCTACAGCTGCAAGGAATACCTACAGTATGAGCTTAAATCCTATTCTCCCACTTACAGCTGTAGAGCCTTACCGAGTTACCCTATCACCTGTGTATCATACACTTAGTTGTAACTAATAATGGGAGCTAAAATGGCCTACACTCAATCTGAACGCACAAAGAAAAGAAAAAAATGCGAAAAACGCTTTATGATTCTCCATGGTTTGATGGAACAAAAGCAATTTCAAGGCTTCCATTTAGATGATTGTTTGCATTCCCGTTGAATAGACCTAATGGTTCTCCATCTTTGTAACATACATTTTTGCACATTAAAATCTCAATGCAGCATGCCAAGCGTGAAGCATTGGGCACACTAACATGATGAGAGGGTAACACAGATTAGGTGAGCCACACCTGGCTTCTTTCAGCTTTGACTTCAAAGCAGCCTGGGAGTTTCTTAATAATTAAAAGCTTTAACAGAAGATATAATGGGCCGGATTTTTAAACCTACGCTCACGGGTTACATTTGTGCGAACTACCCGGCGCGCACAAATGAACGCCCGATTTTATAACATGCGCGCGTAGCCGCGCGCATGTTGTAAAATCCAGGGTCGGAGCGTGCAAGGGGGTGCACACTAGTGCACCTTGCGTGCGCCGAGCCCTAGGGGAACCCCGATGGCTTTCCCCGTTCCCTCCGAGGCCGCTCCAAAATCAGAGCGGCCTCGAAGGGAACTTTCCTTCCCCCCCCCCCCCCCACCTTCCCCGTCTCCCCTACCTAACCCCCCCCCCAGCCCTACCTAAAAACCCCCAACCTTTATTTTACAAGTTGCGCCTGCCTTCAGGGAGGCGTAGGTTGCACGTGCCGGCCGAGTACTGGCGCGCGATCCTCCGGCCTAGCGGCCCTACGGAGGCCTCTGGCCCCGCCCTCTCCCCACCCCTTTTTTCAAGCCCAGAGACATGTGCACGTCGCCGGGCCTATGCAAAATAGGATCTACGCGCGTAGGGTTTTTAAAATCTGCCCCAATATGCGCAGACCCAGCTGTTCCTCAGGAGCTGGAGCCAGGTGGCCACCTTAATCGGCAGTGACTAAGATGCAGATGTTTCAAGCACAGATGAGAAAAAGAAACAATAGGAAACTTGAAGTAGCTCCATTTGTTTAGAAATATGATACCAATTTTTATAGGCTATGATACCTTTCACTGACTCAACAACAACAACAAAAATTTGTAGTACATAAGTCTTGGAGAGCACATCGGGTCCTGAATTCAGAACTATGTCTCTCGTACACTATATTATCTTTTTTGTTTGTTGATATTTTTTTGAATATTGCTGGTTAGATATAAAGTTATTAGCTGCCAATAATAAAAAATGTGGCTTGATCTGGGAGTAGGCGGGGGGAGGAGAGCTTTTATTTTTATGGAGACGGGGAAGGGGTTATGGAAGAAGCCTGCAAGCTCAGCCGGCTCCAGCGGAGCAGAGAATTTGGAGTACGAATGGGAAGGAGAAAGGGGCAGCGATAGGGCTGAAAGGCCTGTGATTTTTTTTTTTTTTTAAACCTGCAGCTCGCACTTAACCATTCATATTCTTTAGCCAGTTAAGGCTAAAGTTACCCAGGAGCACAATCCCAGATAATTTTAAAACTGTTCACAGGCACATCTTTAGTTTGCCAAATAATTTACATGGCTAACTCCAAATATCAGAATTAGCTGAATAAGCTATTCAGCTATCTAAATCCCCAACAGGCCACTTTATTATTCAGATAGGGGCGGATTTTAAATGCCCTGCACGCGTAAATCCGGCTGGATTTATGCATGCAGGGCCCTCGCGCGCCTATTTTGCATAGGCCGCCGGCGCGCGCAGAGCCCCGGGACGCGCGTAAGTCCCGGGGCTTTGTAAAAGGGGCGTGTCGGGGGCGTGGCCGGAGTGACGCAGTATTTTGGGGGCGTGTCGCGCGTGACGCGGCGTTTCGGGGGCGGCAACGCGGGCGTGGTTTTGGCCCGGGGGTGTTCCGGGGGCATGGCCGTGGCCTCCAGACCAGCCCCCGGGACCGTAACACGGAGCAGGGCTGCCGGCCGGCGCGCGCAAAGTTACGCCTGCTTTCAGCAGGCGTAACTTTGCCGACAAATGTAGGGGGAGGTTTAGATAGGGCCGGGGGGGTGGGTTAGGTAGGGGAAGGGAGGGGAAGGTGGGGGGAGGGCAAAGGAAAGTTCCCTCCGAGGCCGCTCAGCCTCAGAGGGAACAGGCAGCGCGCGCTGGGCTCGGCGCGTGCAGGTTGCACAAATGTGCACCCCCTTGCGCGTGCCGACCCCGGATTTTATAAGATATGCACGGCTACGCTTGTATCTTATAAAATCCAGCGTACTTTTGTTCGCGCCTGGTGCGCAAACAAAAGTACGCGATCGCGCAAATTTTTAAAATCTACCCCATAAATCTTATCCAGATAATGCCTTATCCAGCCAACGTTTAGCTGGAAACCAAGGGGAATGTTCACATTTTCTATTTAGATGGATAACTTGTGAGTTATCCAGTTATATGGCTTTGACTATTGAACTCATTACTTTTGACTTTAAAAATGTGTATGAATAAAACACCATGTATTAAAGATATTAAGAAAAGATTTTCTGAATGTGAGCTACTTCTGCCATCTTGCATTTGGAAGTCTTTAGAGATGCAGATTACTAGAAGCCTTGGTCTAGATGGTCTCCATCCAATGTTATGACATTTTGCTGAGTGTTTTAGAATGCAACAATACAGCATTGTATTCATCCAATATGAAACTAATTCATTTGTTTTACAATGTGTTCAGTTAAAATTGTTGCCAAAAATCTTTTCACAATAAGAATTTTTTTTTGTTTTTTAACATGAAATGACATAAAATAGGATCACGATGAAGTGTTTCCAAATGTGATTTGCTGAGGCGGATGAAAATGGAACCAAGGAAAACTACTAGATTATTCCACTGCTTATTATTTTTGGAACACTTAAATAATTCAATTTTATAAAATTTCAAAATAAAATCAGTAGAAAAATAAGATTGAGCAATCTGGGTATTCAATTTAGCTGTTCAATAAAATATAGCCAGGGAACTTTGAGAACCATATTCAAAAGCATTTAGCTGGCTAACTCAGAAGTTACTCTACCACAAAACAGTGATCTATATTTATAATAAATAAAAAAGGGACAAAATTACCAATCACTGTAATTTATCTTACAAACAAGAATAACTTTTATTTAAGTGATATAATCAAAATTCAGTTCTTAAATACCACTGTCAGTGGTCATAATTTTCTATATTTAAAAAAAAAATTTAACCACATTAAAAAAAATTTTTGGGGGTTGGTTGAAAGTTTCATATATTTTTGTAGGTGTCCCTGCACCTCTATCTGGATTTTAATCATTAACTTCCAACCACCTCCATTAAAGTGATTTTATCCTGTGTCTTTAACCAAGTGAAAAAGTCCCAAAAATAATTTTGTGTTCTAAAATCTTTAAATGTATGCCGGTTTAAATGTTCTGCCGGTTTCCTGTCCCAAAACTGAAATGTCTCGGGACAGGAAACCGGCAGAACTATGCAGCAAATGCATCAAAATATTGGTGATATACTTTGTCTTCTGGAGTTTGTCTACTAGTGTTTACATCCCCTGAAGAAGGTCTATCAGTTTGAAACATGTACATGTCGGGACATACAGAGTGACCGATCTTCAACAGAAGGAAAGTAAAAATCAGCATTTTTTATATGAAAAAAGAAAAAACTGCATTGTGCTTAATGGCAATTTACTGAAGGCTTTTGAGTCAGTTTGAATAGCAGGTTTCCCACCGGTATTCAGAGTATACAGAATTGATAGTAAAAAAGGGAAAGTGAGAAAGTTTGATATACATTTAAAGATTTTTTGGGGGACTTTTTCACTTGGTTAAAGACACAGGATAAAATCACTTTAATGGAGGTGGTTGGAAGTTAATGATTAAAATCCAGATAGAGGTGCAGGTACAGCTACAGAAATATATGAAACTTTCAACCAACCCCCAAAATATTTTTTTTATGTGGTGAAAACATTTTTTTTTAAATATTAAAAAATATGACCACTAACAGTGGTATTTAAGAAGTGAATTTTGATTATATCACTTAAGTAAAAGTTATTCTTGTTTGTAAGATAAATTACAGTGATTGGACAGTTTGTCCCTTTTTTAAAATTTATTTTAACTCAGAAGTTAGCCAGCTAAATAAATATTTGGGCCATATTCGGCATTTAGCTGGCTAACTGGGTCATTTATCAAATCGTGTTAGGGCCTTATCTCATCTTTGTATCCCTTTCCTCACGCCAAATCACTGGTGTGTACTATGCTGTTTGTTCCTCTGGCTGTGCATGTAAAACTGCAACCCAAACCCTAAACCACGAACAAAAATGTCACCTTGAATTACTAGTTGACCCTCCTACAATGGTATAAATAGTTGACTAATATGTGTGCAACCCAGAGACTCTCTCTCTCTCTCTCTCTCTCTACTCCACTCCACGATCCCTTCTCCCTCTCCCCTCTCCTGTCCTAAACGGAATTTGCAATAAATATGCAAATCCTGGTTCGGACATATCACACAGCATAACGCCAGGAAAAAAGGTGTAGTTATTTCCGGCGTTAACATATGCGATAACATGCTTTATGCTATCGAATGCAACGTTAAACACCCTACATTTTCATAAGCTCCACCCAAACTCCTCCCCTTTGACTACATTTTGAAAATTTACACACACGTCCCACAATGAACATAAGAACATAAGAAATTGCCATGGTGGGTCAGACCAAGGGTCTATCAAGCCCTTGCATTAAGCAAAGTTGCTTACCTGTAACAGGTGTTCTCCCAGGACAGCAGGATGTAGTCCTCACATGTGGGTGATGTCACTGGATGGAGCCCTATCACGGAAAACTTTTCTGTCAAAGTTTCTAGAACTTTTGACTGGCACACTGAGCATGCCCAGCATGCCATAATCCCTGTAGCCAGAGGGGCCTCCCTTCAGTCTCATTTGAAGAAAAAGGTGCGAGCGAAAAATAAAATAATAAAACATAATCGGACCCAACTCCGTGGGGTGGCGGGTGGGTTTCGTAAAGACTACATCCTGCTGTCCTGGGAAAACACCTGTTACAGGTAAGCAACTCTGCTTTCTCCCAGGACAAGCAGGATGGTAGTCCTCACATGTGGGTGATTAGCAAGCTACAGGCTGACTCATTTATTTGGACCAACAGCATACAACTTGTGCAACAGGCACAACAACTGGTGTACTGTTGGGAAAAGTGAGGCAGCCTGAAATCACAGCAGATTGGATTTGGAAGGAGTTAGGATTACACTAGAAATAAATTCTTCAAGACTGATTGGCCAAAGGCAGAGTCTTGACATCCTTCCTTGTCCAGGCAATAATGTGCTGCAAATGTGTGAAGAGAGCTCCATGTTGCAGCCTTACAGATCTCAGAAATCGGTACTGAACAATAGTGTGCTACTGACGTTGCCATGGCTCTTACTGAGTGCGCCTTCACTTGTCCCTGGATAGGAAGGCCTGCTTTTTCATAGCAGAATTCGATACAGTCTGCTAGCTAGTTGGAGAGAGTTTGTTTGCCAACTGCAACTCCTGGTTTGTTTTTATCGAAAGAAACAAAGAGTTGGGTGGATTTCCTATGGACTGCAGTGTGGTCTAGGTAAAATGCAAGTGCATGTTTACAGTCCAAGATATGTAAAACTCTCTTGCCCTGGTGAGAGTGAGGCCTTGGGAAAAAGGTGGGCAAGACTATAGACCGATTGAGGTGAAAGTCAATAACCACCTTAGGAAGGAATTTAGGGTGAGTACACAGGACCACTCGGTCATGGAGGAACCTTGTATATGGTGAGTATGTGACAAGTGCTTGTAACTCACTAACCCTTCAAGCAAATGTAATTGCTACTAGGAAGAGAACTTTCCATGTAAGAAACTTAACATTGCAAGAGTACAAAGGCTCAAACGGGGGACGCATGAGCTTTGTAAGAACTACGTTAAGGCCCCATTCTGTAACTGGTGATCGTAGAGGGGGCTTAAGCTGTAGCAGGCCCCTCATAAACCTACTCACAAGGGATTGTGCTGTTACTGGGGCATCCCCAACTCCTTTGTGGTACGCTGAGATGGCACTCAGGTGTACCCTCACCAAAGAAGTCTGAAAGGTGCCAGAGATAGTCTAAAAGAGATGGAGTGGGACAGGAAAAAGGGTCGATGCCTTTTTGCGTGCACCATATATATGGTAAATCTATTCCACTTAGAACAATATGATTTTCGTGTGGAAGGCTTTCGTGAAGCTACAAGCACTTGAGAGGCATCAGTTGAAAGGTTGAGCGGTTGTAGGATCAGGTTTTCAACATCCAGGCTGTGAGGGACAGGGTCTGAAGGTTCGGGTGGCGTAACATGCCGCGGTTCTGAGTTATGAGATTAGGCGCTGTGCCCAGGTTAATTTGTTCTCGGATGGAGAGGTCGAGAAGCATGGGAAACCATACTTGTCGAGGCCAATACAGGGCTATGAGTATCATGGATCCCTTGTCCTATTGTAGTTTCACGAGAGTTTTGGTTATCAGCGATATTGGGGGATACGCATATAGGAGGCCTGTGTTCCAGGGGTGAGTGAAGGCATCCCTGGCTAACTTGTTTGGTTGCCTGTGCAGGGAGCACAAGTTGTCCACTTTGTGTTTCAGTTCGAATGCAAAGAGGTTGATTGTTGGTTGACCCCCAACGCTAGAAGATTCTCCCCGTTACCGTAGGATCCAGAGACCACTCGTGGGGATGGAACTGTCGACTGAGGTGATCTGCTACAATGTTGTGTATGCCTGCCAGATAAATGGCCCAGAGATGCATGGAGTCTGCAAGGGCCCAGGCCCAGATCTGCGCTGCTTCTTGGCAGAGAAGGTAAGAGCCTGTGCCGCCCTGCTTGTTTAAGTACCACATTGCAACTGTATTGTTGATTTGTATGAGAACAGTCTTGTGTGAAAGGCACTCCTTGAATGCATATAGAGCATAATATATAGCTCAAAGCTCTAGGAAGTTGATCTGAAACGTTGCTTCGAGCTGTGTCCAAGTATCTTGAGTTTGAAGATTGTGCACATGAGCACCCCAGCCCAAGTTGGATGCGTCTGTGGATGTGTCACTTGTGGAACTGGTTGCTGGAAGGATAGACCTGTCAGCAAGTTGGCTTTGTTTGTCCACCAGGGAAGTGAGAGACATAGCTGGTGGGTTACATAAATCTGAGATGAAAGAGGTTGAGTGGCTTGGAGCCATTGAGATTTCAAAGTCCATTGAGTTATTCTCATGGCCAATCTGGCCATAGTAGTGACGTGGACCGTGGAAGCCATATGGCCAGCAACATGAGGAATTGATGGGCTGAGGCTGATTCTTTTTGTGCGCAGAGACGAAGCTAGCTTGGAGAGTGTGTCTGTGTGGTCGTTAGGCAGGAAGGCCTTTGTGACTGTTGTGTCCAACTCTGCTCTGATGAAAGTAAGGAGGTGAGATAGAGTTAGGTGGGATTTTTGGTAGTTGATGAGAAATCCAAACGAGTGTAGTAGATTGATAGTAAGCTGGAGAGTGTTGAGAGCTCCTTGCTTGGATTGGTTCTTGATTAGCCAGTCGTCTAGGTAAGGAAACACGTGTATGCTGTTCTTGCGTAGATGGGCTGCAGCCACTGCTAGGCACTTTGTAAATACACAGGGTGCCGAGGCAAGTCCAAAAGGCAGAACTCAGTACTGATAAAGTTGATGTCCCACTAGGAAACGCAGGTATTTGCGGTGAGGTGGGAATATTGGAATGTGAGCTTAAGCGTCTTGAAGATCCAGAGAACAGAGCCAATCTCCTTTTTGCAGAAGGGGAAGCATAGTGCCCAGGGACACCATCCTGAATTTTTCTTTTTGTAGAAATTTGTTGAGATTGCGGAGGTCTAGGATGGGGCAGAGGCCACCGGATTTCTTTGGAATTAGAAAATAGCAGGAGTAGAATCCTCTGCCCTGCTGTGCCTGGGGAACGGCTTCCACAGCCCTGGCGCTCAGAAGGTTGGACAATTCTGACTCTAGAAGGATTGTGTAATCTTTGTGCACCCACAGTGGATTGGGTGGTGAATCAGGGGGGTACCATGAGGAAGTTTAGATGGTATCCCTGGGTTATGATGGATATAACCCATTGGTCTGTGGTAATGCTGAGCCAGTTGGTGATGAAGTGGTGAATTCGACCACCTACTGGCAAATCTGGTTTTGGATTTGTGGAATGACTGCTGTTCTCTGGATGGATTTCAAAATCCAGAGGCTTGGCCTGTTTGCGGTGGTGGCTGAGGCCTGGATGGCTTAAGCTGTTGAGGATGTCTTCTCTGAGACGGCTTGGTTGGCCTCGCGCAAGATGTAGGTGGATAGTATCTGCGCGGGTGATAAAAAGGTTTTCTAGGGTCCCGTTGTTTTCTTGCAGAGGAAAGGCCCTCGGTAGAAATCGTGGACAATTGGCACAGGGTCTCGTTATGGTCTTTTAGTTGAGTCACTGCGTCCTGTATTTTGTCACCAAATAGGTTGTCACCAGTACATGGCAAATCAGTGAGTTTATCTTGGTCCTCAGGCCTCAAATCAGATGCTTTCAACCAGGCCCACCTCCTGGTGCTGATTCCCGTTGCTGAAAAGTGAGAGGCCATTTCAAACGAGTCGTAAGCAGCCCAAACCTCATGTTTCTCCGCCTCAAGGCCTTTCTGTAGTATGGCATTGAGACTATCTTGTTGTTGGGGAAGAAAATCTGCTATTCCCTGAACCTGCTTCCAGAGATTTCTTTGATACTGTGTCATGTAAAGTTAGTATGCAGATATGCGTGACACAAACATTGAGCCCTGAAACATCTTGTGACCCAAAATATCCAAGAATGTTTGGACTTTGCCAGGAGGTGTTGAAGAGTGAGGGCGCAGACTTCTGGCCTTTTTCTGTGCGGATTCAACTACCACTGACTGATGGGGTATTTGTGGCTTTTGGAATCCAGGAATATGTTGAACTAGATAAGTGGCATCTGTTCTCCTATTCACTGGTTGGCCAGTACAAGGATGCTCCCAGAGACAATGTTGAAGATCCACGAGCACCTCGTGGACAGGGATAGCCATGATTTCCTTTGGAGCATCAACAAATTGGAGAACTTCCAATGTTTTATGGCGTGTATCTTCCTCTGAAATCAAGTCAAAGGGGACCATCTCTGACATTTCCTTTACAAAATTTGCAAAGGAGAGGTCTTCTGGGGGAGATTTTCTCCTTTCTTCCGGAGGAGATGGTTTTGACAAGATGTCCTCTGTGGATGGGTCGGTGTCATCATCTTCCCATGTGTCCGAAAAGGTCTCTAGCCGAGATCCTGAAGGAGGGAAGAAGGTTGGCACTGTAGGACGTGTAGGCACCGATGGATCCTTCAATGATCTCGATGGAAGATACGGTAAGCAACTCTGCTTTCTCCCAGGACAAGCAGGATGGTAGTCCTCACATGTGGGCACTGACGTGGATTTGGAGGGCACCGAAGGCATCGAGGGAAAACGTGGGCATCTCGGTCCCGAGAGCCCCGATGGACCAGGAATCAGATCCGGCATTGGTGGAATAGGTGTTGAAAGAGGACTGGAGTCCTTGCCGTCATCTTCTGAGGACCCCGGAATGGGTATCGGGGCTTTCAGAGACTTTGTGGGTTGCTTTGGCACCGATGAGCTTATCCAGACGGCTTAGCAGTGGTGTAATCATCAATGACTCTGGTGTCGGTGCCGGTACGGGGGCCGGCATCGATGGATGTAAGTCTCGGAAAGCATCGAGCACTGCCTGGCAGATGAGACCGTCCAGTTCTTCCCTGAAAGCTGGATTAGATATCGCAGCTTACACGCCAAGTATAGTCCAAGTGTAAGCTTTATTTGGATGGAGACAAAAGTTCAACAAATGCATGTGCATTTGTTGAACTTTTATCTCCATCTAAATAAAGCTTACACTTGGACTAAACGTGGAGTCTAATCTACATTATTGCCCTAACGGCTTTTTTAGATAGCATTCCCTCCTGCTTTGTCAGTTAGATATCGCAGCTACAGGGGGAGGCAGGCTAGGTGCTACTGGCACCTCCACAGGAATTTGTGGGGGCTCAGTACCTGGCACCAATATCGGTGGGAATTGCCTTGATTTCTCAGGTGGAGAGGGGGTTGGAGGCTCCTCTACCCGTGTCCTCTTCGCAATCGGCTCAATAGCCATTGAGGCCGTTGCGGTGATGGTGCCGGTGTCGGTGCTTTCTTCAGTGCTCGGTCCGGTGTTTCTCCGGCACCAAGGAAGGCAATGCGGATGCCTTGGATGGAGTTGGTGATGGACGGTCACCGCTGCCCCGGTGCTCCCGGTGAGGTTTGACAAGTTTCTTCGATGCTCCTGCCGGTGACGACTGGGTGGATGTCGATAGAGTTAACCTGATTTTAAAAAGGGACTCCATCTTGTCGAGGCAAGCCTGCCTACCCTTCGGGGTCATCTGAGCACAACTTGGGCAGTGAGAAACGTCGTGTGATGAGCCGAGGCATAGCACACAGACCTCATGTGGGTCAGTAATTGACATCATACGGGGACACTCCGGGCATTTTCTAAAACATGCTGCCATGATAGAAAAGGGGAGGCCCAAAAACGGTCAATGGCCTGCAGACACCGAAAAAAGGGGAGGCAGGAACTGACCGAAGACGGTTAAACTTACCAAGCGACAATTTATCGATGTTGCGATGGGAGACCCGTGTGAGGGAAGTTTTTGGATAAGTAAACTTCAAGTATTCCGTGAGGAAAAAATTGTGAGAAAATTCTCACAGAGCTCCTAACCGCAAGGCAAACTGCAGCATGGAAAAAAAGAGACTGAAGGGAGACCCCTGTGGCTACAGGGATTATGGCATGCTGTACATGCTCAGTGTGCCAGTCAAAAGTTCTAGAAACTTTGACAGAAATGTTTTCTGTGATAGGGCTCCATCCAGTGACATCACCCACATGTGAGGACTACCATCCTGCTTGTCCTGGGAGAATGGTGTTATCGTGGACATCAGGGCCCTAATGACAGTGATAAGGCCCTAACGTGATCTGATAATTGACCCTGTTAGTTAACTGGCTAACTCCAATATTCAGAGTTAGCCGACTGACTTAGCCAGTTAAGTTTTAGCCAGCTTTAGCTGTCCTAAGTCCTAAGGCGGATATAGTTAGTCGGCAACCTTTAATATAGCCAGTTATATTGAACAGTGCTGTTTCACTCTTGTATATACCTCCAAAGTTAGCCAGATAAGTTTATCCGGCTAACTTTGCTAGCCGGAATGTCTCTGAATATGTACCTTTTTATTTTTAAAGCTCAGAAGAGCTAAACTTGAGCGCAATTGTCTCAAGAAGTCCCATGTTATAGTAATCCTTTGAAAGCTGGTGAACTAGTTACATTGTTTTGCTTAAGTCCGTGGTAAGCAAATATCAGAAAATGTTGTTTGCTAATTGTGTCACCAATAAAATTGACACCAACAGAACTATTGTTAAAGAATCTACAGTCGCAAAGTAATATAGTGGGGATATACAATCAACCAAGGATACCATCTACGATTATACTTACCAACAGGGATCAGTCCTGCTGGGGAACAATAAGATGTCAGATGGCTGAGTTGTAATTTTTGGTTAATTTGCTTTGATACCAAGATGTGCCATGATATCTAGAAGATATAGCATTTAAATAATTATTTCTCCAAACTAAGAGGCCAATATACTAAAGTATGTTTGCATTCACAAATGCTGTAGGAAGTGAAAAAACGGCAAATAACATGTGAAATCACATTTGTGAATTCTAATGCATGTTATTTGCTTGCTTCTGTGTTATTTTTCTGCATGCTAATGCAAAAATTATGCAAAACTGCTAATGAGTTGAAGAATCTTGCAAATCAGCTCATTAGTAATTTTTGCCTAATTAATTCTTATATGGCCTCCAACCCAACCATGTCTTCAGAAATTCCTATTTTTTCAGTGATTAAATATAATTGCTTAATGAAATTAGACGTGATTTGCAGATGGAAATTTTCACACACACACCCCCCCCCGGATCCAGCCAGGCAGCTCTGGCTAGAAGAGTTTGAATATCAGCCCCTGTGTACACTGTACTATTCTTGGCATGATAGCAATACACACATCACTAACAAGCAGGTGCTGCATCAAAGAAGGGTGTATGATTCTGTTGGATACTTATTTAAGAAAAACTAATGGGTGTTGGCCTGTGGCTCAGCAGCAGTCTTTGATTCCATTCCCAAGCTGGTCAGGGCTAGGAATGCTGCGGAGGAGGCATTCACAGCCCCTTGGTAGCAAGCGGGGGGGGGGGGGGGGAGGGGGTGGAGGGAGTCTCTCCCACTCATTGCTCAATGGTGATGCCTACAGGCTAAAGGAACATGCACATGCCCCAGATTCCTGGCCAACGACCGTCACTGCATGGCTGGGCTGGCGAGGCTATAAAAGTAAGGGAAACACCACGGATAGTTGTAAATGAAGGCTCATGATGCCATGGCACAAAAAAAAAGTCAGTTCTACTTGATCTAGTACCCCAATAGAGGAGGATGATGCCGCTGGGCTGAAAATACAATAAAACAAAAAAACCACCAGCCTACTGAATAGGTTTTTGCTCCTATCTTATATGAGCTCACCCTGAATTTCTGCGCTTCAAAAAGTATAATTGCAAGAAAAGAGAAAGACAACCTTTTAACTGCCGTATCGCAGTGTCTCCGTCTAATTGTAATATTAGTTCCAGATTAAGTGAGTCAAAGGAACTAGATATCTCTAACAGATTGCAATTAATTAATTGGAATGTTCTTGTTTTCTCAGAAGAGCCGTTCCATTAGCTCAGTGGTATCGTCCTGGTTTTGGAGTTACAAGTATGCGTATTGAGGTTCAGATCCCAAGATGACAGCTTAAAAGAACTAGATGTGCAGTTAAGTAATGACTGCCTCAACCCTATCTCATCTAGTAACAAAGGGGGCATGGTAGGTGGGGGGCGAATGCACTGTATTGGTGAGAATATTTTGAGCAAAACATGCGTGGAAAAGGTGTTTGGTTTAATAGTGCAGAATAGTGCAGAATCTGGTCTGTTGGTAAGTTCACTTTGAAAATTACCTTCTTGGGGGGCTACAAAATCCACGGGTACCTGCACCTCTTTTTCCTGCGGATACTTTTTCTGGGTTGAAACAATGCACATAGTTTTGAAAATGCAAAACTATGTGCATTGTTGCTTCCCCTGGCCCCAACCATGCTCCAGAATTACCTCCACAAAAATGCAGGTAACAATACAGGCACTGAAGCACAACACAAGCACTTTGTTTCCCTCATAGGTGATGAGTTCTTTTCAAAAAGTCCTTTTATTTTTGTAAATACCCAGTTATACAGGTAAATGGCTTTTGAAAACTGGTCTCTATATATTTAATGTAACAAAGTAGCAAAGAACTATATTCTGGTTGTCATTTTGGTTTATAGGATGCTAAGAGTACCAACTCATGGAACCACGGTATCCAGGAATGAATAGAAAAGGTTTAATCTGACCTTCTTCAAGTTTGCCAAGAAATGTTCTGGAAGAGAGCATCCAAGTTCAGAAGTAAGCCACACGCAGAAACGACTGTCTTTATTCTGGGCTTCTGCACAAAAAAGAAGAGAAAAGTCAATGCATCAGGGCACAGTTCTATTCCTCTAGTCCTGTAACTGAGGACAGCTCAGGAACACTCACAGAATTTGTGAGCATATGAATTAAGAAGGCGGGATTATTTGTGTGCCTGTCCTCTACATTTAAGTAACTGAAGACTCTTCCAAAGTATGAACTAAAAATTATAATTCAACAAGAAAAGACTCCACTTGATTTTTAATCTAGTAAATTATGCAATAATTTTATAACATACCATGAACTGCATAGGGTATAAAAGTCTCCACTAAAAGATTCTATTTTACAAAGCAGAAAAGATCAGCACATCTGCATTGTCCGGCACAAACTGCTATATAGATTACTTTATTTTTTTTATAAAGTTTTGTAATCTGCCTTTCCAAATATAAGATCAAAACAGTTTAGAATAAACAAGGTAAACAACAGTTAAAAACATCAGATTATGATGATCTAAAAAAATGACCTTAGAAGTAAAGAAAGAACCTGACGCAAAAACCCTAACCCTAAGCAAGCAGCCATTTACAAATCTACACTACACGCCTACAGACTCTCTACCCTCCAAACTAAGCGCGATTATTTCTCTGCAAAAATCCATAATTACCAATGCAACGCAAATGCTTTATTCTCATATGTCTTCCCAAAATCCCGTGCTCTCATCAACCAAAAATATTCTAAATAAACTATCGTTTTAATTTTGATATCATTTAAAAAATATATATATATTGGAGAAAGAGGTAAGTTTCATATTTCTAGTGCATGCCTCCACGGCCTTGCGCCTGTTCGTATGATATAATCATTAACTTGCCTCCTTCCCCCTTTTTTTTGTGTTATATTATTTGTCGTGTGAAAAATATTTTTTAAATATAGCAATTTTTATCAAACACTTTTATTATAAAAAATCATGCTCTCCACTATACTTACCTCTTTCTCCAATATATATATATTTTTTAAATGATATCAAAATTAAAAAGATAGTTTATTTAGAATATTTTTGGTTGATGAGAGCACGGGATTTTGGGAAGACATTTATATATTTTTTATTTCTCATCACAAGCGGAGAGGGATATTGAATAGCAGTGTATTATTCTCATATGTGGCAGAACTCACTAAATCTACCCCCCACCCCCCGCCACAGATGAACAAGACAATAGCAAATGCAAAGAACTCGCCCTCTATTTCAAAAATAAAATATCAAACCTCCTTCTACACTTCCCTTCCAACCCCTCTCCAGCCAATCCGCTCCCCAAAAATCCCAACCTCAAATTCAGGTTTCTCGATTTAACCTCCGCCAAGGAAATCGAATCCATTAAAAAAAAAAAATCAAACCTGCTACACACACCTCTGACACTATCCCCACTAAAGCACTCCTCTCCATTCCTTTTTTCATCGTTGAAACCCCTGTCCGACATTATCAACTGCTCCCTCTCCCATGGCAAAGTCCCAGACCCCCTCAAACTTGCTGTTGTCAAGCCTCTTCTCAAAAAACTTACCCTTGACCCCACTAACCCTTCAAACTACCGTCCTATCTCTAACCTTCCCTTCAAATCTAAAATTATGGAAAAGATAGTCAATTCACAGCTCTCTGACTATCTGGAAGACTATAATATTCTCCACCCCTCAATTCAGCTTCCGTAAGTCTCGTAACATGGAAAGCCTATTACTTTCACTGACTGACACTCTCCTCAAGGGCATGGACCACGGTCAATCCTTTATCCTTGCCCTTCTTGACATTTCATCCGCATTCGATACCAGTCACAAAATCCTCCTTACCCACCTAACTGAAATTGGCATCTCAGGCACAGCCATCCACTGGTTCTCTTCCTACCTCAATAACAGAGGCTACGCTGTAAAAATTGCAAATTCCGAATCAACACACATCCCCCTTACCCAAGGCATCCCACAGGGCTCTTCACTATTCTCCAGGCTCTTTAATATATACCTGTTTCCGCTCTGCCACCTCCTCTCCGACCTTGGTCTTAAGTTTTTCTTATATGCAGATGATGCCCAAATCCTCATCCCTATCCAAAAATCCCTCACCAAATCTCTTAAGTTTTGGGAAACATGCCTCGTCTCCATTAACTCCCTACTCTCTAACCTCCACCTTGCTTTAAATTCCTCCAAAACTGAACTCCTGATCATTTCAAATCACCCTGACCGCATGCCACCATCTGCTTGTGACCTCACGCTCCCCTCAAATGCTTTTCCCTACTTCGTGCGAGATCTCAGTGTCTCCCTAGACCACCAACTAAACTTCAAAAACCACATTAACACAATCATAAAGGGAGGATTCTTCAAGCTCCATATCCTCAAAAAACTTAAACGCCTACTCCATTCGCAAGACTTCCGCACAGTCCTGCAAGCGACAATGCTATCAAAAATGGATTACTGCAACTCCTTACTTCTAGGCCTTCCCTACTCTACTATTAGACCCCCTGCAAATGTTACAGAATGCTATGGCAAGAATCCTTACAAATACACGTAAAGCAGACCACATTACCCTTATTCTCAAGGAACTCCATTGGCTTCCCATCTCCTCCCGCATCAGATACAAAACCCTCACCATTATTCACAACTCCCTGCACAACCACAATCACTCCTGGCTGGAGGATGCTCTTCGATTCTGCTCCTCCAATCGTCCTACTAGAACCGCACTCTCAGGAACCCTCCACACCCCTTCCCTTAAATGTGCTCACCACACTTCCACCAAAGAAAGAGCCCTATCCATTGCAGGCCCCTCCCTCTGGAACACTATGCCGCTTGAGCTCCAACTAGAAGCATGCATTCAGAAATTCAAAACAGGGGTTAAAACATGGCTCTTTAAAATGGCCTACCCTGGTCTGGATCCCACGTAGTCCCCCTGCTCCCTCTACTCCTTCAGAGAAAGAGCCCTTGTCATTAATGTACTCATAGCCTTCTTTATTCTTTTTAATTATCCTCTGTTTTGTCTCCCATCTGCTGTACCTCCTTATATACCCTTATTTCCCCTATACCGCCTTCCCCTGTCCTCAAACCCTTCTTTTTCCCTATAGCAACCATTTATACCCCTTTTTATTTACCCCCTCTGCTTTCCTTTAACCCTTACTTTTCCCTCTAGCAATCCTGCTAGTCTATACATAGTTGCCTTCCTGAACGTATAATTTGTAATATCATATATAGTGTCTCCTGTATGTACTAGTTAAAAATGTATATTATTGTATATAATACTGTTTGGAGTGTATAATTTATATAAGGTTATCCACAGTTGATAAGTTTACACATTGTCCCTAATTGAGTATATAATTTGCAATGCTACTTAGTATGTTTCCTTTGTTGTTTTCCATTAGGTACTGTTCATTTTCTCTTCTTCCTGTTTTTCCCTCTCTTCTCTCGCCCCTTCTCTCTTCCTATCTGCTCCCTCTTCCCCCCACCCTGGTTTTTTGTAATTTCCTCCTTCAGTTATATTGTAAACCGGTATGATGTACCCACGAATGTCGATATATAAAAGCTAATAAATAAATAATAATAAATAAATGATAAGCACAAAAATCAATTTAAGAGCAAAAGAGTTCCTAAAAATAGAATAGCAAAAACAACCATGCAAACTCATAACCAAACCGTATAATTCAGCTAAGATAAATATCAAAGACAAAAAAAAAATCCTAGAAACCATAATAAAAAAAAAAACCACAGATGGAAAAAAAGAATCACTCCACCATTTCATTAACAAATATAACCCATAAATTCAAATAAAACCAGATCTCAGCACGCCATGCGACTGGAAAGCCTGCCCACCTCTCATCTTTTTTGCATAAACCAAGGTCTGTTGGAGGTTTTTAAGGCACACACTGGAGGCCAAGTGCAGGTTCTCAATAAGCAGCCAGCCATCTTGGTTCATCATATCGTCCAGAGCTGTCTTGATTTCAGCATTGCAGTATTTCCTCATGCTCACTATAGATACAGGAATACCTTTCTCCTAAATAAAAGGACAAGACAGCAGTCAGAGAGAAAAAAATGATCTAAGGCAGTGTTTCTCAACCCTCTCCTGAGCGCACACCTAACCAGTTGAGTTTTCTGTACATCCGTAATGAAGATGCACGACATAGATTTGAACTCGCTGGGAACCTAGTGTATGCAAACCCACCTCATGCATATTCATTGTGGCAATCCTGAAAATCCACTTGGTAGGCTATACCAACACTGCTCTAGAGCAAACATCAAGAGAACAAAATGTTCATTTTTATTCGAGGCAGTAAAATTTAATTCTACCTGAAAGGTGAGATGTGTAGTGCTTCCTTCATTATTAGTGGGAAGACCTTAAATCACAAAAACCAACACATTTAAACAGAATGGCATTTCAGTCTCCTTTCTGCTCCTGTCAGAAGGTTTCAAACAAAAGTGCAGACAAAGGAGGGGGGTGGGGGAGGCAATTTTTGAAGAGTTTGTTTTAAATCAAGGAAAATAATTTATGGTTCCATCTAAGTCAAGAATTTCCATCCATGTCTGCAGAAATGGAGAGCTGTTATACAGCAGAGCTATAGCCCGGAAAAGACTGGCCCTGAATTCAGACTAACGTGCAGTGCAAGCTAAAACAGTAAAAAATAAAAAAAAACAAAAACGTAGAAATACAAAATGTTGGCAGCTAAAGACGTTTTACAAGTACTGCACTTTGTGTCTGCTACGTTTGAAGCAGAACCTGTCGATACATTTTTCACTTTTTTTCTGGAGCTCATCCGTGTGTTACAGCTGTTGATTCAGCAAGGGAAGGTGCCAGCCCTGAAGACAGATGATGTTCTTGTGCTGAGCTGAGCTGCAGAAAGTACAGATCTCTCAAATAAAAGTTGTAGCCAAAAGCCTTACATAATGTCAGTACATATTTTTTTGTTGTTGTTTAAAGGACCGCAAATTCAGAGAGTACACTCATCCACAGAACCAGTACTATAGTGCCATGCACCGCTCTGCCAAGGCTGGTAAACACTCGCTCTATTTGACCTTGCACTGCGCGGCGGAACTCAGTGCAGCAGGATGCGATGCAGCTCGGCGACCGCACCTCGGTTTCTCCTGGGCACTAGCCCAGGGACCGCCCCAGAAGGGTGAACAGCACACGTGGATATCCATCTGGATGTGTTAAAAAAAAAAGCATTTAAACGTGGTTTGTATGCAGACCAACAGAATTTAATGATTAAAACTGAAACAGTTCCGATTTCTCGTGTTATTTGCACTTTGCCTTATTCATCACGGATGACAAGCATAAAACGGATTATACAAAAACATTGTCCTGTGTTGGAATCTCTGTCATCCTTTGTGGATAAACCTAAAAAAAAAAAGGTCGGAATTTGAGACAGAGATTTGTCAGTGGCAAGCCTACTTATGATGATTAAGAACCCGCGACTCCATTGGGGAAGTGGGACGCAATGGGGGCGGGGAATCGGGCTCGGCCTGGCGGGCGTTCCCCGGGTTGAAAAGGGGACGCGCGGCTTGAGCGGCCCCCTTTTTGCCCAGGCAACGCCGGCGCTGGTTCTTTGTGCTGGATTACCTTTTGCTTCCTGCAACTTCCCTTTCGCTGATTTCTGCCTACCTCTTGTTTCGGCCTGTCTGCCGGCAGCGGATCCGTTTGTTTCCTTTCAGTCTGCGGTCTGTTTTTGTCCTGCTGTCTCTCGCGGCTCGTTTCTGCCGATCCTGACTGCAAGGGCATGTGGCTTTGCTGCTTTCAGTTTCGCTTTCGGCAGCAGGAAGATTGCGGTCGCAGTTCTGTGCCTGTTGACCTGCCTAGTCGCACCCCCACATGTAGGTTAAGTAGGGGAGCGGCCCTGGGGCCAGCGGCCCCAGAGAACTGAAGCAGGCGGCCTTGACTGGGGCCAGCGGCCCAACAGGTCCCGCACAGATCCTTGACGCTTTGACGGCCAAGAGGGTGAGGGAGCACGGAGGCACTTACACCGAACGACTGACTTTTACGGTCAGGTCCCAGGCAATGACGCTGTGGCTTCGACGGCCAGGTGTCAGAGGTAGCTGACCGGCTTCAAGCTTAGAACTTCCTTGCAAGGGGTAGCGCTGGTCACCAAGAGCGAATTCAATAGTTAAGTTAATGAAGTTATACAAGTTGTATTATTATGCTATTATAGCTTGTTGCTGTATTATATTTTGCTGTTACTGTATTTATAAGGGCTGCGGCCATTATTTATCCAACCAATAAACTTATTGAATGTTAAGCTGCCTGAGCCTTTGTAATTGGGGAAGGGGGTGGGGGAGGGGGTGTGGGAAGGGGTTGACGAAGCCTTTCAACTGCCCACATTGTGGTAGAGATAGGGGACAAATTCGGTGCACGGGCTGTTCGGTCTGTGAGAATGTTTTGGTTATCCGGCAATTTAGCCATAAGAATTTACAACACCCATACGATTTGCCTGGCTTTTTCTCTTGTACCTCTAAATGTGTCATACATGAGGTTATATGTCCTTGTCCTTATATTTCCATAGGACAAACCAAGAGGCAAATTAAGCAGAGGATTACCGAACATAAAAGTAGTGTTCAGACATTTAAGAAACATGCTCCTCTTATTGACCATTGGATTTTGACATCGCACACAGTTGAGGACATTAACTTATATGATACACGGGAAGAGGGGTGATATTTCCCGTAGGTTGTGCCAATTGGAACAGCATTTTATTTACAACTGGCAGAAACTGGCATCCCTTGGGATTAATAGTGAGTTAGAAATGGCTGGCTTTTATGTGACTTCTTTTGAGTGAGTTAATAAGGGATAGATTAAACGCCTCTTATGTGATACTTTATGTGTTTAACTTCTGATTGGTTGATACTTTTAAACATAAGTGCGGGAGGACGTGAGGCGTGTAAGCGTCGGAACGCTACAGATGATGGTGGCTTTCGGTCGTCTATAGAAGGCAGTGTTCTTTGCAGTTTTCTCTGAAAAGCTGAGAATAATTGTAAGTAATATATTATAGTTACATTGTGATGATTAGTAGTATGAGTGACATGTACTTAAATTTGGTTTTGTGTTTTGGCAGCTTTTTGGGAACTCTGTCAGGAATATGTAATAGAATTGGAAGTCAGTGATGAGAAATGGAGTATGGAATATAGATTTGGAAGATCATTTGTGGTAATCATTATTATGTTTTATTTTTAAATTTAACTGTGGCAATGATATGTAATGAATCTTAGCGATTTGTTTATTGTGTTCACTGAAGAAGCCCGACAGGGTGAAATGAGGGTCCCTTGTAGGGGAGGATTGTTCGTTGCTGTGAGAGGCATTGCTTTGAGGTACCCGGGGAGGATCGGTTTTTTTTACGTGATAGACACCGCTTTGAGATATTTGGGTAACCCTTGCAACATAATTATTAGATCATAGGAACCTTCATGGATGAGGGGAAGGTGTATCATGCTAATATGAAAAGATTTTGATATCGTTGAGACTTTGATATAGTTGAGAGCCATTTTTGATAAATACTGTGGAAGAAATTCCCTTCGAGGGGTTTTTATGTATAAAATAGGAAAATTAGTTTCTTATCTGATAATTTTCGTTCCTGTAGTACCACGGATCAGTCAAGACTCCTGGGTTTTTCTCCCCCTCTAGCAGATGGAGACAGAGCAGTTATCAAAACAAACTCCGCCTATAAATAGGCTGGTGCCACCTACAGTCAGGCAGTATTACTCAATGTCAAAGCAGAATGGAACTCTCAAAACCATCATAACTATATACAATAAAATAAAACAAACCGGTCCACTGAACCCTCCTGGGACCTGAACCTTGAGAACCACTTGAGGACAAAAAATGCAAATCTCTGCCAATCTGAAATAAAAAAATATATAAGAACTGAGCGGACTCTCCCTTTTTTTCAGGTCTGTGACGGGCGGGATTCTGGACTGATTCGTGGTACTACAGGAATGGAAATTATCAGGTAACAAACTAATTTTCCTTTCTCTGTACGTACACAGATCAGTCCAGACTCCTGGGATGTACCAGAGCTTCCTTACTTGAGATGGGATCTGGAGAGGCCCGCTTGAAGCACTCCCTCTCCAAATCCTCCTGAAACTGGAGCCTGGACATCCAGTCTGTAATGTCTCGCATAAGTATGCGAGGATTTCCACATAGCCGCCCTGCAAATCTCCTGCGGTGATACCATCTGACACTCTGCCCAAGACACCGCTTGCGACCAAGTAGAGTGGGAACGCAGACCAGTAGGAAGGGATCTACCACGAAGGAGATAGGCCGAACTAATAGCCTCTTTTAGCTAATGAGCTATAGTAGTTTTGGATGCCTGCTGTCCTCGTTTAGGACAGCTCCACAGCACAAAAAGATGGTCAAGTCACACGAAACTCATTGGTAACCTCTAGGTAATGCAGCAAAGCTCTGCGAACCTCGAACTTCCGCAAGTCGCAAGGCAAAGGATCCGAACGGTCTAACTCCATGAAGGCCGGCAGATCCACCAATTGGTTGACATGAAAGGAGGAAACCAATTTTGGCAAGAAAGACGAAAGCGTCCTAAAAGAAATGCCCAAATCCAAAAACCGCAAAAAGGTTCCCTACAGGAAAGCACCTTGCAATTTGGCGATGCGGTCTGAGGTGAGAAATACTCTGCCCTGCTGGGTGTCGAAGAGAGCACCCAAATATTCCAAGGACTGCGTAGTAACCAGCTGGCTCTTGGTTAAATTGACCACCCAGCCCAGCAACTGGAGGAATTGAAGCACTTTGTGAATCGCTACTCGGGCAAGCGATTGCAATTTCGCTCAAATCAGCCAATCGTCTAAGTAAGGATGCACCAGAAGACCGTCCCTGCGGAGATGGGCTGCTATCACCACCATCACCTTGGTGAATGTCCTGGGCGCTGTGGCAAGACCGAATGGCAGCGCTCGAAACTGAAAAGCCAACCCAGAATTGAAAACAGAAGAAACCTCTGGTGGTCTGGAAAAATACCTATATGAAGATACGCCTCCATGAGATCCAGGGACGCCAGAAACTCTCCCTTTCGCACCAAAGCGATGACTGAGCGTAGATTCTCAATACGAAAACGTGGCACGCGGAGACATCTGTTTACGCTTTTTAGGTCCAGATTGGGTCGAAAAGAACCCTCTTTCTTTGGGACCATGAAGTAAATGGATTATCGCCCCTTTTGTTTTTCCTCCGGAGGAACGGGAACAATGGCCCCCAGTTGTAGAAGGCGGTACAAGGTGTCCAGGACTGCCCGACGCTTGGTGTGGTAACTGCAGGGAGAAATGAGAAATCGGTCTTGAGGGCACCGTGCAAAATCTAAAGCATAGCCTTGTTTTATCACGGTAAGCACCCACTGGTCCGTCGTTATCTTGGCCCATTCCTCGAAGAACAGGGACAGTCTGCCCCCTACCGCAGGCACCGGGGAATGGGCCGGCGCCCCTTCATTGTGAAGACTTGGCTCCCAAAGCAGACTGGGAGGTACCAGGTCTGACGAACCGGCAGCCGCGAAAGAACTGGGACCAGGACTGTTGCTTGTTTGGGGCGTGCTGAAGAAAAGAAGCGGGCGCTCTAGATGGCCGAAATCTTCAATTTCCACGGAATCTGGCCCGGGATGAAAAGGAGCCTGTGGACTTTGGTCTATCCTCCAGTAACCGATGAACCTTATTCTCTCCCAGAGAATGGATCATTTCTTACAGGTCCTTACCAAAAGTAATTTGCCCTTGAAAGGCAAGGATCCCAACTGTGACTTGGAGGAGACATCCGCCGACCAGTTTCTCAACCAGAGGAGTCAACGAGCAGAGACCGCCGAAACCATGGATCTGGCCGACGTCCACAGTAGGTCATGTAGTTCATCCGCACTGTAAGCCACTGAAACTTCCAGACGGCATGCTTGAGCCGTCTCCTCCGCTGACAAACCGGCGTTAGCTTGTAACTGCTGAACCCAGCAGAGATCCGCTCGCAAGGCAAAATTGCTGCATATAGCTGCTCGCACTCCCAGTGCTGAGACCGCAAATATCCTTTTAAGCTGCAACTCCAACTTCAACTTCCTGTCTTGCAGGTCCTTGAGTGCTGTAGCCCCTGTAACAGGAATTGTGGTCTTCTTAGTAACTGCGGACACTGCCGCATCAACCTTGGGTACTCATAGCAGCTCTAAAGCATCCTCCGGCAGAGGATATAGCTTATCCGTGGCCTTACTCACCTTCAAGCCCAGGTCCAGGGTATCCCATTCACGGAAAAGCAAGTCCATAGCCAAGAAATGAAAGGGAAAAGAAGCAGGGCCTCTCAGACCCAGCAATAACGGATCCATACATCTCAATTTGGATTTCTCTGGGGGACCTTCAATGCCCAGTTCAGCTAAAATAGAAGGAATAAGAGGACCCAACTCCCCCTTCCTAAAGAGGTGGATCACCTTAGGGTCATCCCCTTCTGTCCCATGCACGCCTCTCAATGTACCTTGGGACTGTAAATCAGGGTCCGCATCCACCCCCTGCGGAGGCTTGGGCTGGAGATCAGAGTCATCTGGACCAGTATCCTGCCCAGAAGTATCCGTATCAGGCAGAGAAACTCCTGTGCAATGGAGACGCTTAGGCTGAGAGGGTTCAGCACCCCCCTTGGACCTGGGTCGCTTCTTAGCAGTGGGCTTAGAACTCAGAGAAGCAAATTGTTTTACCAGACTGATGCTTTTCTAACTTCCTCTCCTTGTAAGCCTTATGGCGCAGCAATCCAAATTGTGAGGAGAAAGAGGAAGAAGAGGAGGAGTCAGAAGCCCCCTTGGGGCTATCCTCCATATCAGGGGAAACAGGTAGCAAAGGTTCTCTGTCCCTTGTAAAAACCTGCTGAGGAGAAAGAGGGGGTGGTAAAACCCCCTCCCCTGGCGCTGCAGTAGTCACAACTCTAAATGACTGTAAAATGGCTTCAGTTCCCGCTCTGAAAGGGAACAGATCAGCCTCAGCCTGACCTGCAGCAGCTGTCCTCACTGGGACTCGGGCAGGCTTGGTTTTCGCTGATTTAAAATTTTTTTCACTCGATACGGCTCCCGACGATCCCTCCCCCCCCCCCGGGATGCATGCCGAGCAAAGGCCCTCCCGAGAGAGACATGCGTGGGAGGCCCCGCCGCATGGCAAACTGATGAACGTGGCATCGGGACGTGACTGAAAAATTACCACACGAAGTAGAAATAAAATAAAATAAAATTAAAGCTGTAAATAAACAGATAATGCTGCGCTGAGACAGGGAGCGAGAGAGAGAGAGAGCCGGCGCAGCTGAGGAAAACAAAAACAAAACCAAAACTTTTTTTATTTTTTAAAGTTAAAAAACTTGCCCAGCAGTGGTCCAAGTTGCTGAGCCCATCGGGTGGAGTGAACCGAGCTCCCCGGTGTCGCACCCGAGTTGCTAAGTAGGCAAAGTAGGGCCTTCGACCCTGTGAAGCAGCTGCCTCAGACCAGTGGGGGATGGTTCTCTCAGAACCTCACAACCCCCTGGGAGGCCACTGACCACTGTGCTGCCACAAAGTTCTTCTTTTTATTTCTTTTTTTTTTTTTTTTTTATTAAAGCTGAACTTAGTCAGAAACTAAAAACAAAAAACACCCCTAAGCCTGACTAATCACAAAAAAACCAACTAAGCAACACAGCCCAGACTGTAGGTTTTGCACCTCCACCATTTGCTGGAGACAGAGGAATACTGCTGGACTGTAGGTGGCACCAGCCTATATATAGGCGGAGTTTGTTTTGATAACTGCTCTGTCTCCATCTGCTAGAGGGGAGGCAAAACCCAGGCGTCTGGACTGATCCGAGTACGTACAGGGAAACATGATTTTTGATTTTGAATAGGATAAATTAGTTTATAATAGGTGACGGGTTCATTTAATCAATGTGTCATGAGTGTCTTTTGTTTTGAAAAAGATTTATAACATTGACAGATATTCTTGCTTAATTCATGTGAGTTGTATTTTAAATATTGAAGCATAATTTGTGTATTTTTAATGAATGAATGAATGAGGTATGAATGAGGTAGTTGATGTTGTATAATTTGAGTAGTTTAAGCTGCTGCTTTAATACAATTTGTATATTGTTTTGTAAAAAAATATTTTTGTACTTGTATGTGTATTTCCCATTGGTTAGGTTTTATATATGATTGTAAATTGGGAATAACATGCAATTTCACCCATTGGAACAGCACACATGGCCATATTTATATTTAACTGCAATTTAACAATACTGTGTGTGCCCACCAGCATGCTGAACTGTATCTGTAGTGTGACCATACCAGGAGTACTACTTGCAGCTCTGGTCACCCCCATCTCAAAAAGGACACAGCAGAATTTAAAAAAGAACAAAAATGATAAAGAGTATAAACGGCTCCCTTAGGAAGAAAGACTAAACAGGTTAGGACTCTTCAGCCTGAAGAAGAGACAACAGAGGTTTATAAAATCATGATAGGCGTGGAATGAGTATATTAAGAATGATTATTTATTCTTTCAAATAGTACTAGGACACTTCATGAAACTAATCGGAGGCAGATTTAAAACAAACTCTAGAAAGTATCTTTTTAGTCAACATACAATTGTACTGTGGAATTTTTTGCCGGAGAATATGGTCAAGGCTTTCAAAAAAAAAAAAAAAGGTTTGGATGCATTTCTGGAGAACAGATCCATTAACAATTATTACCCTGGCAGACTTGGGGATTGCCATCTCTGACTTCTGGGCATGAGCAACAAGAAAGGGATCCTCCTATCGGAATCTGTTGGGTACTTATAAGTGACCCGGAATAGTCGCTGTCGGAGACCGTAGGGGTTTTTGCAGACCTGCGGTGGATTTTCCTGAGATCTGCCGCATAAGCATCCTACTCCTCCACAAACCTTTGGGAAAATCTGGAGACTTGAATGGGGTCAACAACCATCTACTTCAAGGTATGAGTGTGGGTGTGTGAATGTGGGTATGGGTATGGGTGTGTGTGTGTGTAAACTACGCAAGAATCTCCTACAAAAGGATTACTGTGCCATCTGGAGTCAAACATGAACTTTTGACAAGCTATGATACTTTTTCTTTGCCTCACATCTGTGATCTTTGAATTAGTCTTATATGCTCCCATAAAAAATGCTATGACCTACATAAAAAATCCAGTTTTCTCCAGAGCCAAAACAGATACTGAAAGTCTGCATGACTGCACACATAGAAGTCTGCACCCTTCAGAATGATACAGCACGGTGCACACTGAAATGCACAAGGATGACGACGTGATCATACTTTCCCTGATGCAAGCTCAGGAAGAGAGGGTGTTACCTTAGCGGCAGCGCAGATGGCACGTTTGGGTTCTTGGCTCAGGACGGCACCTCCACACAGTGGTTCATTCAAAAGAGAATGAGATTTTAGCAGAACCAGAACACCCAAGCTGTTTCCCCCAGTACCTAGTGAAGAAAAAAATGCACATGAATACATAATAGGAGAAGGAAGGGCTCATAGCGCCAGTTCCCAGTACTCGTTCCGACTGATCTGGAAGCCCAAAAAAAAATGCCAAGTTAAAAAAAAATAAAATAAAATAAATAAGAGCAAAAAATGAGTCTACTAGAAGCAACTCAAGGGAGACTAGTCTTGGCCTTCAATATTCAAAAACAGGTTTGATTTTTACAGTAGACTAACACATTCAAATGAACTATTATTTTGTTTCAAATTAGTCATGATGTGCAAAAGGTATTTCAGGATTACTCCTAGGTATCTTTGAAACATAGAAACATAGAAACATAGAAATGACGGCAGAAGAAGACCGAATGGCCCATCCAGTCTGCCCAGCAAGCCTCACACATTTTTTCTCTCATTCTTATCTGTTACTCTTAGCTCCTTGTTCTATTCCCCTTCCACCCCCACCATTAATGTAGAGAGCAGTGATGGAGCTGCATGCAAGTGAAATATCTAGCTTGATTAGTTAGGGGTAGTAGGGGCAGTAACCGCCGCGATAAGCAAGCTACACCCATGCTTATTTGTTTTACCTAGACTATGTTGTACAGCTCTTGTTGGGTTTTTTTTTTTTTTCTTCTCCCCTGCTGTAGAAGCAGAGAGCCATGCTGGATATGCATTGAAAGTGAAGTATCAGGCACATTTGGTTGGGGTAGTAACCGCCGTAACAAGCCAGCTACTCCTCGCTTTGTGATTGCGAATCCTTTTTTTTTCTTCACCCCTGTCGTTGAAGCTATGCAGGATATGCGTGAAGCATCAGTTTTTTTTTTGTTTTTTTTTTTTTTCCCCCTGCCCTTGAAGCAGAGAGCTATGCTGGAAATGCCCATCGGTCACAGACGGCTGCGACTGCTGCTGCTCACCTCTTTCTTCACTTCCCTGACTCCGTGGGGTAGATTGGCAGGCTCTGCCAGCTGCCAACGGCCTGCCTACTGCTCCCAGGCCTCCCTGCCTACTGCTCCCAGATACCACCGACCGCCATCTTGCTGTTGGAATCCCTTAGGCGCGTGCGCACGGGCCAGTCTTAAGCACATCATGGCAGGAACCTCGGGGCATCTCTCTCCGGATGACGTCATTTCTTCAGGATATTTAAACCCGCTGGCCCTGCCTACCAACGACTTGGCAAAGAGACCCATCCTTGCTAAATCCGCCTCGCTCTCAGAAGACCCTGTGTTTCATTTTCTGCTTCCTGGCATAAGACATCTCAGGTAACCGCTCCTCTGGGGCCCTCTCCTCATCTTGGCTATCCTCTCCTCGGAAGATCTAACGCTTGAAACTTCTGCCTGCCCTGTTCCTCAGGGCTTCCCTGGAACCATCGCTACTCTTCTCGTGAGTACCCTGCTCTTCGGACCACTTTCACTTCTACCGAGGACCTCCCTGGTGTACCCCGCTCTGCGGATCATTACCATCTCTACTGAGGACTCCTTCGGGTCTATTCCAGTCTGCTGGCCTTTACCAACTCTACTGAGGACTCTACTGGTGTTCCCCGCTCTGTGGACCATTACCATCTCTACTAGGACCTCATTGGGGTTTCCCGCTCTGCGGACCATCACCAACTCTACGGAGGTATCCCCACTGGGTATCCCCCTTTCCACTGACCCAGTGTTTCTGGGTCTGTGAGACCTCCCCTCTGACACCCCCCGCTCCGTGGGTAGTGTCACTCTATCTCTTTAATAAAGACACTAGACTGATACTGTGTCTGACATCAGCTGAGACTCCGCCTCCCAACTGTGAGGCTCACGGGGCTCCTCCCTGTGGGTGGTACCATCTCTCACCTCTGCCCAAGGCCCACATTAACTAATCCTAACAATCTTAAAAACTCAGAAGTTCATATTAAGCCACTGCGCTGTTTGACTAGCTAGCTGGATAAACTTATCCGGTTAACAGGGACGGTAACTTTCAAACGGGTGTGCAGGTGCACATATACATGTGTACATGGGCATGTGGCCAGATATGCGGCAGTTTTATATCCTGCGAGCACATAGGCACATGTTATAAAGTAGCCCTGGCACACGTGTGCACCCTTGGCACAGCCTAGTAGGGCCTGTGAAGAAATACAAGACCAACGTCCTGGCTGATATTGCTGCTTTAAAAATAAAACAACAAGATACCGATATTCCCCACTAGACAGTATTAGGTATTTTTACAAGCTAGATCTTTTAAATTCAAACCTTCATCTGGTTGACTCCAGTACTTACATGCTTTGTCAAGGTCAGGAATGACTGTGTTAAGAACAAGGTCACTGGTGTTTTTTCTGACATACTGAGATAGCGCTGCAGGCAAGCGGTCAGGGCGCAAGGCACGTAATATCAGCAACTGGTGGAAATGTGACAATGACCCTGGGTCAGGATTTCCAGAGCACTTTGTCAGTGTACCTTCTTCTTTAAGAACCATCTCTTCATTGGGGGGGAAAAAAAAAAAAAGAATGGAAGAAGATTATTAGAATTTAATTGCAAAATCAATGAATAGTTTTCACTATGCAGTATTTACAGTGATGAGACCCTGGAGGTGGCTTCTGGGAAGCCCTTTGAACAGAACATGGTAGCGTATCACTGTTAACAATATAACACAAATAGCTTTAGGGCACTGTCACGTTACCTGTATTCAGTGGTTATAAGTTCCTACTCTCTTGGGCCCTGACTAGCACAAAACAATGAAGCTATGCAGAACACTTTATGTTTGCATCAGCCCGGAACTAACCCCTCAAATTGGATAAGTCAGAGGTATAATACCCATTATAGTCCATTATTTATAGTAATTGACCTCCCCCCCTGCCCCGCAAGGGTCTTTCCTGTTTAAGATCCTCCCCCCCCCCCTCACCAAGGGAGAATATCTTTCCTGTTTAAGGTCCTCGGAATAGCAGGTCCCTCTTAACAAACATCAGTCAAAGTGGGGAGATAACTTTAAAGCAAGCGTGCGCACACTCAGATATACAGGTATATGGATACGTGCACGCACATGTGTTTTATATCGTGAGCACAAATGCGCATGCAATATATAAAATAAATGCAATTCTAGTCCCAACAACATATTTGCATATTTAAAAGATACATGGCATGTAATTTAGCATAGCCAGATAAGTAGCTTATTAGTACTTATCTGCTTATCTTCTGTGATAAATATCGCATTTTGGGCAACTGGAGAGAGAGTGAGTGAGAGTGAGTGAGAGTGTGAGTGAGAGAGAGAGAGAGCACCTCTATAGAGGCTCACAAAAAAGTTAACTATTTTTACCACTGTAAGAAAGGGCATTAGTAACTCAGGGTGAGGTTTGTGGGGTGAGTTGGGTTTTAGGGGGCAGTTTAACATGCACAGTCATTCGTGCAAACAGCACAGTTACCTTCAGTGAAGATTTTAAGTGATTTGGAGGGATGGAAGGTGAAAGAAGAGTAGATTTATTCCATGTTCTGTCTACCTAGCTAGATGTGCTGTTCATATGTATGACTGTGCATGTTAAACTGCCCCCTAAAACCCAACTCACCCCACAAACCTCACCCCAGGTTCATAATGCCCCCTCTTACAGTGGTATAAAAGTTCAGAAATCAGTTGGCCTCCACAGAGGCTTTCGCTCTCCCTCCACTTCCTCCCCTCCCCTCTCCCCCTCCCCCTCCCAAAACGGGATTTGCGATAAATGCAGTTTCGGCCATGGTGCACAGCTATTGCAGGCATAATGCCAGAAAAAAGATGTAGTTATTTCTGGCATTAAATCCTGTGATAGCGTGCTTTATGTTATCGCACGCAATGTTAAACTGCCCTGATTTCCATTTACTACAATTTTCAAATTTGCATACGCATTTCACGATGCTATATTTATCACAGGCGGTTTGGAGTTATCGCGGGCATTATGGAGTTATCGCGGGTGTTAGAAGCCTAACCCACGATAAGGCACTAATGCAAATTAAAAAATGACCCCCTTACTTGACCAGATAAGTTGCTTTTTTTTTTTTTTTTACTTATCCAGCTGAGTGGCAGCAGCATAGCCTGGGAGAACTCAAAATTTATCTCGATAAGTGGCTAAAATGTGCTATATGCGCGTATTTGTGCCCTTAATTTTAATCATATATACAATATTTAACTGACATTCTTAGTAACTGTTGGCTTTTATGCATGTAAATCATCAACTTTTGTAATATGCACGTGATAAGGAAGTTACCAGTTTTACCAATTAGTTCACCAGTTTGCCCAGTCTATCTGCAGCTCGTGCAGACCCTCTTGTCTCTTCAGCCCAAAATACCATTCCCCCCCCCTGTCACCCAGACCTCTCACCCAGTCATTTTTGCACTTTTTAAGATGTTTACGATCACTTAAACCAGACATTGAGCAAGTAAAAGATGGACGTGCAACACGTGGTCAAATTTTAAAATAGCAACTTACACGTGTATGTGTTGGCCCCTCACCAGAACGCCCCCTGGCCCATCCCCCCCCCCTTTTTTTTTTTTTTAATACGCCAATGTACACACAGTCCTTGTTTTACAAGCGTATATAACTGTTTTTAAAATAGCGCATACTTTGCACCTTATAGTCTATTGTAAAACAGAAATGTGGTTTCCCCCAAGCAATCCTAGTACATTATTCTTCTGAATAGTCAAAGTCTGCTATAACATTAACAAATCCTCATTATAACAAATCTATTGCCTCCTGACCATTCATTTATTTTTACAAAGAAGCAGCTTGTCACGTAATCCTATGCATTTAATACTTAACAATGGTTTTTTCATGATTAGCCGCCAAGAATTTAAAAAAAAAAAAACTATTTATAGCAATTTAAAGTTAGGCTTTGTTCATTCATTCCCAGGGCTTTGTGCATCATACTAGAATATCTCCGGCTGAAGGCAAAATCGTATTTGTGTGCATTTATCTATGCACACTTAGGGGTAGATTTTCAGACGAGCGCGAACAGCCTACTTTTGTTTGCGCTCCAGGCGCAAACAAAAGTACGCTGGATTTTAGTAGATACGCGCGTAGTCGCGCGTATCGGCTAAAATCCTGGATCGGCGCGCGCAAGGCTATCGATTTCGTATAGCCTGCGCGCGCCGAGCCGCGCAGCCTACCCCCGTTCCCTCCTAGGCCGCTCCGAAATCGGAGCGGCCTAGAAGGGAACTTTCCTTTGCCCTCCCCTCACCTTCCCCTCCCTTCCCCTACCTAACCCACCCGCCCGGCCCTGTCTAAACCCCCATCCTACCTTTGTTGGGGGATTTACGCCTCCCAGAGGGAGGCGTAAATCCCCGCGCGCGAGCGGGACTCCTGCGCGCCGGGCCGCGACCTGGGGGCGGGTACGGAGGGCGCGGCCACGCCCCCGGGCCGTAGCCACGCCCCCGTACCCGCCCCCAAAACGCTGCCGACACGCCCCCGAAACGCCGCGACGACCGGGCCCGCCCCCGACACGCCCCCCTCCGAGAACCCCGGGACTTACGCGAATCCCGGGGCTCTGCGCGCGCCGGGAGGCCTATGTAAAATAGGCTTCCCGGCGCGCAGGGCCCTGCTCGCGTAAATCCGCCCGGTTTTGGGCGGATTTACGCGAGCAGGGCTCTGAAAATCCGCCCCTTGATATTCTGGGCTTGCTGCAGATTCCATAAAGTTACTAAATAGATGCATGCGGACCAGTGCAATACTATGTGCTGCAGCCAGCGCATGGCTTAACACGCGATTGGATGCGCATCCATAACTCCCGATGCAATACAGGGATTAGTGCGTCCAAAATGCGCATCCTATCGAGCGCGTAACTAATAGCGCACATAATATGTAAGTTCCATATAGATTAGGCTATTAGCTAATTCCCACGATTCAAAAAAATTTCCTGCGTGGCCAACGCGCCCACTGCGACGGGGCAAATTTTACGTCAGCCCCGGAGTGGCATAAAGGGTATGCCGCATTCAAGGGCTCACTGGAAAAAGAAAAATTTCTGCTTTCTGTGATTCCTCCACTTATAGCAGTGGTTCTCAACCCTGTCCTGGGGACCCCCCCAGCCAGTCGGGTTTTCAGGATATCCACAATGAATATGCATGAGAGAAAATTTGCATACACTGCCTCCATAACATGCAAATTTTCTCTCATGCATATTCATTGTGGATATCCTGAAAACCCGACTGGCTGGGGGGTCCCCAGGACAGGGTTGAGAACCACTGACTTATAGTATCGTCACGATACTAATTAGGAGGAACCACAGAAAGCAGATTGAAGTTAAAAAAAAAAAATCCTGGGCGCCCTATATAGACACACAAGATGGACAGTCCAGGCCGTGTACCTTGTGCTGGTTTCTTCTGCAGGTGGCTGGGGAAAACGGATGCTCCTACTGAGCCCCTGCTTTCCCAGCCCGCACTGGCAGCCACCTCTCCTGTGCGCCCCATGCTGAAGAGTCGCTAGGGAAACGCAAATTTTCCCTAGCACCTCCTTTTTAGCTCGACTCCTCATTTAAATAATGCATTGCGCGCCCCGGGAGAGGTGGCCGGGCGTGCGCTAGGAGAGCGGATGCTCAGTCATGAGCGCCTGTTTCACTCGAGCTGATTATAGCATCGACCGGATGGAAAGTTATACAATCAGCAAAACAAAACATATAAGCGCAAAAGATGAGAGAATAGGCCTAATTTATGCAAGCAGTGACATAATTCATACTAGCACTGGCACTCCAATGGGCATAGCTAGAGGGGCTGAGTACAGATATAAAAAAAAAATTTGTAACCATGCTAGGTTAAAGTGACAAATGACTAATATGCATTAAAATCAAACAGTGGTAAGAAATGTAAAAAAAAACAAACATCTGGAGATTGCTTTGCAATAGATGCTGCTAATATTTTGTACTGTATTTTGTAAAGGAGCCTACTACACAACTTGTAGACTATAATAAACGCAAAGCTGTGCAGCCGAAAACACGAATGGGTAATTCTCCAGAGACGTGTGTGCGAGCCAGCTCGCACGATGTCCGGTCTCCTATCCCCCCCCCCCAAAAGGCAGTAGCCTACTAGGCAACGGCGCACAAGAAGACCGAACCCGCTGAGAAAGGCAATCTAGGATTTGGCTGAATAAAGACGTTTATTCTTCAGAGACCGGGGGCAAGCAAGCGAGCCGCCAGACCTGGGATAAAAACTAAACAGATCAATTTCTGTTTAAACCCCTTGAACCGTGGAGCCGCTCTTTGTGTTCTCTGGAGGCCCCAAGGTGAGACAGCCTCTTCTCAGCGCGGCAACAACAAAAGTCAGCGACACAGCAAAGCAGAAGTGGTGGAAGAAATATGCTAACAACTGCTCTAATGGGACTGTTGCCTGCATTGTCAAGATAAACAGCTCCTATTCCTGCAGTGTGTACCATATGGTACATTAACTTCAGGCTCAAAATAAGATTTTTTACTGAGATGTAAAAGTAATTGTTCCCCTAACAACATGTGACAACAGGGAAATGCTCAGAATTAGTAGTGACACATTTCTAATCTGTTCTAATGCATAAAGTGAATAATTCTCTTTAAATGATGTGCTAAATCTTAAAGGCGCAGTCCTCCAGCATTGGACGCCAAATTGAATCTATGTTACAAATTAGCAGAGCCCTTGCTGCAGGAATAAATTATACTCCTCTGCCCGCTAGAGCTCGCTTATATTTTATTTTGCTGCTTAAATGAAATTATCGAGGTACTTATAGTGAAGAAAGGGCCTGGAATTACACCATCTCCACTGCATTTTAAGTGCCCCCCCGGCACTTTTAGCGGTTTTTCCGAAATTGGTGGACACAAGGATAGAGAACTCCTGCAGGCCTGGTGGAACAGAAGGTCCTTTTAAATATTTTCTTTATACACAATCCTGCTGCCCCTGCTTCAAAAACGCCTGGCACTTAGATACTTCTAGGGACACAAAATAAATGGGAAATATTTCCCATTTTTCTATATAAAATCGAAGAGGAAAGAAAGACATCAGAAAAGATGCTGGTCATAGAAAAATTGGTGGAAAAATAAAGGAGAGATACCTTTTGAACATTTGTGGCCGAATTTGTATTCCCCCGCGCATGTAAAAAATAGGGGTTACACGCGTGGCCGGGCCTTGCGTGCACCGCGTGAATCTTCAAAGGGGACCGGCCAAGCACGTGACCCCCCATTACTCGCCAAAGTGCCATGCCCATATAAAGGGGTGGTCTGGGAGGCCAAGAGGGGTGGGGCTGGAGGTGGCCGGTACAGCGTCCATTTGCCGCTGTGCCTGGGGGTGCCCGCAACTTGCTACAGCTCCTGCTGAGCAAAAGGTAAAAAAAAAAATTGGGGATTAGATAGGATAGAGATAGGGGGTGTGGAGGAGAGGGGAAGGGGAAGGGGAAGGAAGGTTAGATAGGGAGGTAGGGAAGTTCCCTCCCAGTCCGCTCCTTAATTAGAGCAGACTGGGAAGGAACTGGGGAAGGCGGGATGCATCGCCGCGCGGGAATTACGTAAATCCTCCCCCCTTGTGCGCTGCCTGCACATGCACGTGCGGATTACAAAATCCGGCGTGCATGTGCGCACGGCCCAATGATTTTATAAGGTGTGCAGGCCGGCGCGCACATGTTATAAAATCGGCGTGTCCAAGTGTGCGCACATGGACATGCCTGCGCTTCTTTAAAAATCTACCTGTTACTCTTTAATCATAATTCTGGGTGCTGGACGCAGGGTTTTCCTTCCTTCTGAACTAAACCTCATAGGTTTACAAAATGCAAAAGTGGTAAACATTTTTCGAAGGGATAGAAACTCCAGAACAAGGGGCGATGATGTGAGACTGGAAGGAGATAGATTCAGGCGTATCGTGGTCGTGGATGCATGGACCAGAATATTTCACCAGAAATTAAAACCGTACTGGAATTCAAGAAAGCACGGGACAAGTATGGAGGAACTCTGGTGAAAGGGAAGAGAGGGGGGTTAAGCCAGAAACCAAGCAGGAGTTTATGATGTTGTGGCAGGACAAAGAAATGGGCTGATGGATGAGCCTTGCTGTCTATCAGGCCGATACAGTACAGTGCGCTCCGGAGGCACTGTTAGCCGGCATTTGGACGCGCTAGCTTTACCCCTTTTTCAGTAAGGGGTAATAGCGCGTCCAAAACGCGCGTCCAACCCCCCCCGAACCTAATAGCGCCTGCAACATGCAAATGCATGTTGATGGCCCTATTAGGTATTCCCGCGCGATGCAGAAAGCAAAATGTGCAGCCAAGCCGCACATTTTGCTTTCATAAATTAGCGCCTACCCAAAGGTAGGCGCGAGTTTCTGCTGGCACCGGGAAAGTGCACAGAAAAGCATTAAAAACTGCTTTTCTGTGCACCCTCCGACTTAATATCATGGCGATATTAAGTCGGAGGTCCCGAAAGTTTAAAAAAGTAAAAAATAAAAAATAAAAATTTTTTTAAATGGGCCCACGGCTGGCGGGTCGAAAACCGGACTCTCAATTTTGCCGGCGTCCGGTTTCTGAACCCGTGACTGTCAGCGGGCTCGAGAACTGACACCGGCAAAATTGAACGTCGGCTGTCAAACCCGCTGACAGCTGCCACTTCCGTCAAAAAAAAAGGCGCTAGGGACGTGCTATTGTCCCTAGTGCCTCTTTTTACCGCCGGCCCTAATTAAAATAAATTAAAATACTGAATTGAGCGCACAGGAGAGTGGCCTGTGCGCGCGATTTTACTGTTTCGGCCCGTTTATTTGGCATCCTGTCATATATTTCCATATTTCTCTCACACCCAATCTTCTATCTAGCACAAAAACCCTTAATATTTCAGTTAATTTCTATACACAGACACTTATTTGCACATAAGCTCCAAGGATGGGCACATTTCTAAAAATAGGAGTTTGCAGATATGAATTGAAATGTAAATGATATTCAAACAATTTTTTTGAAAATTTGACTCAGTTCCTTTCCCCCAGTTAACTCAAATGCTTTTAAAGTCTGGATGAAGACCACTGGCTTGTTGGTATTTAAAAAAAAAACAAAACACTCTTCTGGATAAAGTAAGCTGAAATATATTTGTAAAAAAAAAAATCCAAATCTTGTGTGAACAAATCACAAAATTTCTGTGAAATGCATGGAACAAACTTTGGGCTCAAAATTATAGCTATAGCTGCAAATATTTTCCTGGAACCAATGACAAACATTATGTAATTCGGTTCTACAACCAAATAAAGCAACCATTACTAGCAAAACTCCTGCTGCATGCTGGAGGGAGCCCCTTGTTAAATTAGTTTTATAAAAACAAAGCGCCTCACGTTGCTGATAAGGAAGTGGTAACACATCACTGGTAAATTCCATAGGAGACCAGTATGGGGCCATTTTGTAAAACTAACTTTTGCATTAAAAAAAAAAAAAAGCCGATCCCTCGGACAGAACACATGCGTAGGGTGCGATGCCTTTTATTCAGAAGCATACCTCCCACTAGCTTTGCCACCTGCCTAGGTCAACCCTGAGAGGCAGATCCAGCTCTTCCTAGAGAGAATACAGGAAGTAGAAGTCCATAGGCGGAATGAAGCAAAAATAACCTGAGTCACAGCCTGTCAGAACTGACTTGGCTCACAACTGCAAATGTAAACCTAGTTAATCAGATTTTCCCCATTCAGGTTTTTTCTGTAATCTCCTCAATATATGGAAATGTAACCCCTTACATTTTAAAAGGGACTTGTGTTACTGCAACTTAAAAGTTCCACCATTAACACACTACTTCAGAATTTCATTCTATAGTTTAACAAATTTACAGTAATCACCGAAATTTCAACATTAATGGGTTACAAGGTACCATAGACATTTTACTGTAATTTGCCATTCTCTACCTGGATTCTCCAATATCTCATTTTGAGGTAAATTTTCCAGTTCTGGGTGATCTGAACTGTACCAGCTTTCCCAAGCTGCTGAGTTCCCCACAACCTATATAATAAATATATATTTAAAAAAGAAAAAAAAAAGAAATTAAACAAGAAAGACAGCCCTCAAAACCCAGCAGCAACAGACTTGTTCTACTGTCCTGCTAAATTTTACAAACAGCAGTGAGGACCGACAATCCAAACATATGGGGTAGATTTTAAAAGGTGCGCGCGCAGTGTACATTTGTGCGCGCTACCCGGCGCGCACAAATGTACGCCCGATTTTATAACATGCGCGTGCAGCCACGCGCATGTTATAAAATCAGGGGTCGGCGCGCGCAAGGTGCACACTGGTGCACCTTGCGCGCGCCGAGCCCTCGGGGAGACCAGCTGGCTTTATCTCACAAGTTACGCTTGCCAGAGGCAAGCGTAACTTGTGAGATAAACTTGTGGCGTAACTTGTGCGCGCCAGCCAACTGCCGGCGCACGATCGCCCGGCACAGCGGCCATGTGGAGGCCTCTGGCTATGCCCCCACCCCGGACCGCCCGCCCGCCCATGCCTCGCCCCTTTATGCAAGCCCCAGGACTCACACGCGTCCTGGGGCTTTATGCGCGTCGCCGGGCCTTTTGAAAATAGGCCCGGCACACACAAGGCTTTTAAAATCTGCCCCATATTATTTTACTTATTCATATCCTGCCGAACAGGTTTTAAAAAATGGCTGGAGCAGACAGACTTGAAAAGCCACAGCAAACTCAATTTTGTTCTTGGGTCCAAAACATCAATAAATACCCCCTCAATGCAAAAATGAAATGGGTGTTTATCCAATAAACACCACTTTCTCTAGTACCCTTCTCTTGCCTGCCTTGGGTCCTACGTGGACTCCTCAGCTGCACCGCTGTATGTATTTGATTAAGCCACAAAAGATGCCCACTAATAGGAATAGTGGACAAGTAGCCTGCTGGTTAGAGCAGCGGGCTGTGAAACAGGCAAGCCAGGGTTCAAATCCCCTTACTACTTCTTCTGACCTTGGGCAAGCCACTTCACTGTCCATTGCCTCTGGTACAAACTCAGGCCTGGATGCATTAAGCTGTGATGCTTTTCTGCAGCAGGAGTCCCAATATCATGGGTAGGGGTGTGGCCGCGATAGTGGGGCCCCTCCCCCAGAAAAACATTGCAGCTCTATGGTGCTTTCTTTTGTCTCACAGCCAAACACCGTGGGGCAAAAGAACGCGGCCAGCGGCCCTTTAACACAACAATGGCCCCAACTTCAAGGGACCGTCATCGCTTAAAGGGCCCCCTCCCCCAAAAAAAAAAGACCTGCGACCACATGGAGTAGTTGAGCGGTGTTCAAGGCTGACCCCCAGCTCAACCAGGAACCGCCACTCGTAGTGGCCCCGACTCCCCCAAACTAAAAATAATGTGAAAAATGTAGTGCATAGCGACAGCCCTTCCCTCCAAAGTCCAGGCCCTGGCCTCTCTAAAGTACAACATTAAAAAGTAGAGTCCAGGCCCCAGCCCCCCTACCCCACCCCCTTCTCCCAAAAGTGTCACAAAATGAAATAGGGTCCCCTGCTCCCAATACCATCCACCTCCCCCGAAAGGTCAAAAACAAAAAAAGAGGGTCCTGGGCCCCAGCCCCCTTTTCTGGCACTCTCCCCCCATCCCTGATCCCCCTCCTACACCCAGCAAAACCTTAAAATAAAGTTGCGGGTCCCGCAGCGAGTTGGAGTGCAACCTCACACCCGGCCTGATCGACGCCATTTTTCAAAATGGCGCCAACCTGACCTTGCCCCAGCCTTGTGACTGGGGCAAGATCCGGGGATCGGACTTCAGGGTGTCGTGGGCCCAGGACTCTATTTCATTTTGTGACACCTGTGGGAGGGAAAGGGGGGGTCACTTTAATGCTGGAATTTGGGGAGAGGGTAAGGGGGGGCCATGGCCTGAACCCCACTTTTAATGTTGGACTTCACTGGGGGGTCTGTGCGGCTACATTTTCTGCATTTTTTTTTTTTTTTTTAGTTTGGGGAAGTCGGGGCCGCTTCAACTGCTGGCTTCAGCCAGGGGTCAGAACTGACCCCTACTTAACCTTTTATAGAGTTGCAGCATTTTTTTTTTTTTTGGTTGGCCGGCATTTTAGATGTGAGGTGGGTGCTTTGGGACCCGCTTTAGGGTCTCAGAGCTCCTGCCTCACATTCACCGCATTTCAAACAGGTGTTATTTTATCGCGGCTGACCACCTTCTCAGTGGGCCGCGATAAAATATTTGCATAGGATTTCTTATTCATAACATTTTTGCATGCATTTGCATTATTCACACATGCAAATCGCATGCAAAGCGCATGCAAAGGTCACTGTAATAAGGGAGGGTAGAAGGACTGGGCCATGTAAAATATCGTATATAACATGCGATATACACTGTTTAACGCATGTTAAGAGTAATGCTGCGGCTTGATTCGTCTCCCAGTTAGCGAGTTATTTACAAAGCATTTTTCCCATAAGAACTAAAATAGGAGAAAACCCCTTTAGTAAATAACCCCTTTAAACTGTGATCCTTCTGGGGACAGGGAAATACCTCCAGTACCTGAATATAATCTGCTCAGAAGTGCCTGAAAGGCAGAATATAAATCAATAAAATCATTAAATAAACCTATCATAGGTTAATTAAATACTATTTTTGGTTCTGATCTGTGGATTTATTTTTGTGGGGCCGTTGTCGTGAAACTATTTCTACATTGAAATGCAGGTTCTACCTAATCCCAGGGCAACAGAGAAAAGGTCTACTTCGTCAATCCTGCTTCTCTTGACTGCTTGCAGCGTGCTTCTCTCTGAAGGTATTCATGGAAATGCATGCTACCTGTTACATTTGCACCTGTGATCAATACGGAAGTTCACTTACATCTCTTTAGTGTAATTACCTTTACATTAAGTATTGGCCTCTGCAATCATTGTTATTTTGCTCTTTAAAACACCATTTGGTTTTACAGTTTATAGTTCTTAGTAAAAACACATTTTAGAAAATCCTCAGGTTTGTGGAGATGGAGTTAAATGGATTTCCTTTTACTGTCTTGAATGCAGATTTCCCCCCACCCCCATTGTTTTTACACCCCTCCCCTCCCCCCATGCAGCTAAGTCTGGTCATGGCACAGCATTGACTCTTGGCTGTGAGGCATGGTCCAGCTCCAGCCGGGGGCCCCGAATCTAGGTGTCACCCAATAGTCATGACCACGACTCCCTCCCTCCACCTTCAACAGGGGCTGGGAATGCTGCCTTTGAAACAGTGCAATGGAGAGAGACTGCTTTTGAAAGTTTGGCTTGCATGTATCCAATGACACTGCATCTATCCTAGGTGGTGACTACGCGCTCTTCCAGAGCATCCCTTATAAAATGTATACACTGGGAGAAGTAATAAATACAGAGAACCAGACACTATGCAGTTGTTAAAAGACACACTCTACCAGCTCTTCCATCTATTCTACCTCCAGCACTTTTGGCTATTATATCTATTTACCAGTACTTATCGATAGCTACCAAATTCGGCCAGTCCCTGCAATCACTCTGAAATCTGTATTAAGATAGTCAAATTTTCGGGAAAGGAAGAGCGCATATATATTCTGACCAGCTCCATTCACAGAAGATTCATCCACCACCTACCTTCAAACAGAAGCTATTAAGTGGTCCAGGAACTAGGGACAAAGCTAACACGTCGTCCCATCTCTCCGAGGGTAGCCATGGTGGAGGGGTGAGATCAGAACTAAGGTCAGCCAATGGGGGAGCTGAGTTACCACACACAGAACCTCCTGCAAACAGAATTTAATTATGTTACAAGCATAATTATGATAACACAACTACAGGTATTTGATCAGCTCTCTACAGTTCCCGGCATCTGGCCACTGGAAAATATCCCTAGCTCCCCTGGGATTCTACTAACAGCAAGGGCAGCATGAGGAGACCGTGAGACATCGTTCATCTCTTTCTTCTTTCTGAACCAATGTTTCCAGGGTACCCTAGGATGGCGTAGTTTGCGTCACAGAAGTGATTATGTTCACTCATCGTGGAGGTTTCAATAGAGGGCCTATGCACTAAAGGCTTTCTCCCATTTTGTGTCTATAAGAAAAATGCTTATACATAGAGCCCCTAGGGGATTAATATGAAGCTTTTAATATATACCAAAAATCTGGCTCTCTCCTATACAATGCAATAACAGCAATAACAGCATTGTATATGTACAGTATCGGTTGATCTGCAAGCATCTCCCAGGCTCACCATTTCCTGGCTGGTGTCTTGTCCTTCCATTTTGCAACCATGGACATTTCTTTGGCTTTTGTTTGTTTTTTTCCTATTATCCTTCTACCCAGTTCTGACTGTTGAGGGATAGGCAAGCCTAGGCCCACCACGGTGCCTGTGACCTCTTTCTTGGCAGAATACCACAGATGCTTGTCATTGCCTTCCGCAGGGCCATAGGCACCTGGTCTTCCCTTGTGGGCCCCTCATCCAGGTACCAACCAGGCCTGAGGCTGCTTAAGCTTCCACTTTCAGGGCTTTCCCAGGACAGCGCTGCTGGCAGTTTAACGTTCGTAACAGTGACAAACATGACAATTGACAGGTTTATAATCAACAGTACAGCTAATTAATAAGGTGCATATTAACTTGAGCGCTTCAACAAAACACAGTTCTCCAAAATGTCTTCTTACAAAGAAAGAATACTGACATGCAGTTGGATTCTTCCTGAGCAGCGAATGCTCAAGAGATACAAAACGTGCAACAGATTCTCAATTAAAGTGATGTTAACTTGCAGAGGCTCGCTATAGCAAGCCAATTATTTCTAAGTTTTCCAATTGTCAGTTGTCAAAAATGCAAAAAAGCATAATGAAGGCCATTTGTTATTATTTTCAGATCTTTTATGAAGAAATTCTGTATGCATGGCTCCATCAAGGGGGCAGAACAGGCAATAGAAAAAAAATTAGATCAGTATGAATAAGGAGACAGCTGCCAAAACCACAAAACTAGCCCGTACCATGATAAACTGCACCTAGAGACAGCTACTACCCCTCTCCGCTGTGCCCAACTGTGGTGGTATTCATACCCATGCTAGCAAAATTACAATGCCCCCCCCCAAAAAATACTTGTACATTCTAAAAATAAATAGTTACGTAGCTCTTTGTAAGTAACCGCTATCCAACTACTAACACGTTGCTTTGTTCTGGAACTGTAGTTTGCACTTCAGCTATTGGGGCTTTTTTTTTTTTTTTTTTTAAGGAAGAGAATGGATTTTCATTTAACATCTCCACAAGTACATACAAAAATTACCCTATGTCAACTATCTTCAGAAAGATGAAGCCCTTCAACCTGGATGGTGACCCAAAGGGTAAGGCCCTATGACCTCATTCTGCAGAAGCTTAGAACTGTGTAAAATGTAGGAATATTTGGACACTATCCACGGTAAGTATCTTTTTTTTTTCTCATGCCACAAAAGACACGTTCGGGCCAGCTCAGGAAATAGTCTGAGCTGGCCCGAACCTGTGGAGACGTATTCCTGTGCATAAACATTTGCACACCTTTAAACTGCACACACAGAAGGACTGAGTGCAGACATTCAGCACCACCTCCAAGTGAGGCAAGTCATTAAAATCCTTTTCCTGGAGCATGAAGGATAGCTACTGGCTAAAGTTATAGGGGGTACAGGTCTGGCCAGGTTTCCTCTACCAGCAGTTTCCAATTTAATTCACAAATGTTATGTAGAATCTAACCGAGCTGAGTGTTTACAAATTCTGCTGAGGTTTGAAAATGTTTTTATGAAAGCTTGTTACATTTATTCTTGAAATGGAAAGCAAATAAAGGACAAAAAAAGACAAACTTCCACAAACATGTAAACTGTTGCCACAGTTGCTTTTCAAGAAACATTCAGGCAAACCACCTACTGATAGTCCATTCTGTAGAACTACATATGAATTTAACATTTTAAAGGTACTCTGCCACAGAAACACAGAATTTAAGAGCAGATAAAGACCCTACAAGCCAGCTAGATGGTCCAACCCCATTCCTGATACAATGCTACAGACCTCCCCCCACCTCCGTTTATTTGAACGTAGCTCACAGCTTGTCATTGGTAGCTGAAGGTGAGTAACATTCAGGTACTGTAGATACTTCCCTGCAGAGCTGCAGCCAGGCAATGTGGCGCCGCCTATGGCCAAGTGAAAAACTGCGCCCTTGCCCATTACACAACACATGACACCATGAGCTGGAAGACTGTGTTTAATGTTTGTACAGCAACGCCCATGGCCAGTGCAAGGGTATTAGGTGTCCTAGGAAAACTTTACAACCTTGCACCCCCCACCCCATCATACCCTCCTCACACACAATTAAAAATTATGCATTTATAACAGATTTTTATATGAAAAAGAGCATTCAAAACAGTCTTCTGAGGAAAAATATCACTTACAATATGTATATTATATTTACATGCATTGCTGAGGTGCCAACCAAAAACCCCTGCAAAAAAACAACCTGTATGGAACCTGTATGGTATTAGGCCTATTGTAATGCATCTTGGACATGGGCATGACTCCATCGAGCCACTCAAACAGCAACAACCCCACCTATGAAAGTTAATACTATAAATATTACACCAGTCTTAAAATAGTAATAAATCCCCTATTAGGAAAACAGAACAATCCAAGCTGCTATGGATCCCTACATAGAAACTACACACTAACAGAATAACTCACTCCAGTCACACATGCAAAATACAGAGAGAGACCCTCAAATGCAGAATAAAGAGACATACAGTATAAATAGAAATGTACAGACAAAAACTGAACTGGAAACCGCAACAAGTCAAATTCTGTATGCACTGCAACAATGTGAAAAACAGAAACATTACTATTGTTCATAAAACAAAATTAGTAAAACAATATCAATTAAAGAATAATTCAAAACAATTAGGGGGTCGATTTTAAGACCTACGCACACGCGTCCATGTGTGCACAATTCTCGGCACAAGCACATGGACACAGTTATTTTATAACTCACACGTGTTATAAAATATATCCACGTGCGCATGTGCGGGCGGGTGGCCTCCTCCACGCACAGTGGGAGGAAATTTTAAAAGGCCACCTGTGACAACTGGAGTAGGGCTTCCCCAATTAAGGAGCAGACTGGGAGGGAACTTCCCTATATCCCTACCTAATTTCTTACCCTTTTCCCTCTCCTCCCCGATCCCTAACCCCTTCCTAGCTACTTACATTTTTTTTGTTCGATTACTTACTGCTCCTCGGAAGAAGCAGTAATCTCCGTGCGCCGGCCGGCTGTTGGCACGCGCGTCCCCGTGACAGCATCAAATGGCGCTGTCACGGCCCGCCCTCCGCCCAGACCATACCCCCCAGCCAGCCCCTTTTCAAAAGCCCGGCACTTCGGGGTTACGAGCGTGGCCGGACCCTTCCAACAATACATGCACTGCGCGCAGGGCCTGACCACATGTGTAACCTCCATAATTCACGCGCACAGGACTTTTAAAATTTACTTGTAAATGAATAGAATAACTCGCATAAAAATCTTCCAAACATCAATAAAATATTTCAAAACAGACACATCAAATAACACCCAACAATTAAAATAAGGATTTTAAAAAATTCCCCATTGTCCATACCTTGGAACGTTTGATTTACAGATGCCCTGAAATCGTCTTGGATTAGCAGGCACAGTAACTGGTGTAGTAGTGCATACACATGCTCCTCTCAAACACACACATGCTTTCTATCACTCCCCCACATACATACACACATGCTCTCTCTCACTATCCCACACACATGCGCTCTCACTCTCTCGCACACAAGCACACATGCTCTCTCTCTCCCATACACATGCTCTCTCACTTTTCCACACACAAACTTACATGCTCTCTCACTGTCCCACATACATGCTTTCTCACTGTCACACACATAAGCACACATGCTCTTTCACTCTCCCACACACAAGCACACATGCTCTCTCACTTTTCCACACACAAGCACACATGCTCTCTCACTTTTCCACACACAAACTCACATGCTGTCTCACTTTCCCATACACAAACTCACATGTGCTCTCTCACTCTCCCACACACAAGCACACATGCTCTCTCTCACTCACTTCCCTTGACTTAGCAGGCAGCAGCAGTCTCCTTCAGTCCCTGTAGCCAAGGGAACGACTTCCAGCCACAGGGCATTAGACTACTTCCGGCAGGGTATGCTCTTTCTCCTCCAAAGCAGCACGGCCCCACCAAAATCAACCACGTCATAAGCGCTGCCTTAGTAAGTGGAAAAGCAGCGCTGCTCCACCAGAATCAGCAGTGTTGCCAGCAGGGCCACGCTGCTTTTGCACTTACTAAGGCTGTGTCAACCACGCTGTCGATTTCAATGGGGTCGCGCTGCTTTTTTTTTTCTGCTGAGGACCCGCTGGCCACACTGCTCTCTCCTTGGCACCTTTTGGGAGCGGTACCTATGGTTGTGGCCATATTGGCCAGAGGCACGCTACAGCTCTGCCTCCCTGTCCCCCAGAGGGCTTACAATCTATGATTACACCTGAGGCAATTGAAGGTGAAATGACTTGCTCAAGTTCACAAGGAGTGTCAGCGGGATTTGAATCCTGGCTTCCCTGGTTCTCAGCCTGCTGCTCTAACCACTAGACTGCTAGTTCTCTACAACTAAGGATAATTCTCATCTTGTTCCAGGCTTTCTTAAATTTTATTGCTGGTTTTGCCTCCTTCCACCTCCCCTGCAAGGCCGTACCAGGCATCTACCATCTTTACCTTGAAGAAATATTTCCCAATAGGAAACAGGTGGCTGGCTACAGAAATATTAGGAGTGAATTCCATGCAGTAATCTCTAAGAGAGACCAGATAGTCATCGCTATCCCCTAGCAGTTTTCCCATCATGTGTCTTACAGCCTTTAAAAATGAGTCTGGGGCGCATGCCATACCTTGGGCCAGAAAGGCAAGCTCTTGCTTGTTAAAGGGGTGTTCACTTTCCAGATGCACATGAAAGCACAGCCAAGCAGAGGCTAAAAGTGTATGCTCAGGAAGCAGGCTCCTGAAAATAAAAAAAATATTCCAGTTTGCATCATTTTGCGTATCCATATTAAACATAAGCAGTTTAATCAAAAAGTAATTGCATTGCAAAATGTATGGGAACAATATGCATCAGGGTTTGTACTGTTAGTCCATATACTAGGTGCTTTGCAAGATGCCCGATGCCACCTGGGGAGTGGAATAATTTTAACATTGCAGCATCCAACTGAATTGCATAATCATTGCTTATGAAAATGTTCTCAAAGCACAAACACCACAGGTACTACAGGATGTGTTTTGCATGCTGGTTGAAAATAGTATTTCTACTTCTCTCTCATTTCATCTGTAATGGTCCTGGCTAATTTTGGTTTTTTTTTTTTAATGCAGTTCGTTTGTGATCTCATGGAAGAAATGAGAGCTGTGCCGACCTTGGGTTGGTGTTATAGCAGATATGCAAACAAGCTGATGAAATATGGATGCGATTGTCAGAGGTGGTGCGAGGCTTCCGGCCGCGTCGCGTGATCACATGGTCTCTCATTGCAAAATGTAGGTTTCATTTTACTTAGATTTACAGTTGGTGCATGAGCACCACACATGAATAGTTGGGCTGAAAACAAGCCATCATAGAAGGAGCAACTGGTCGCCAAATGGCCACAGAAAGACAGATGGTGCTTGCGGCATTTGGCATTAACTTGAGCTATTTCACTTCCTGTTGATATCAGTGACTCATTTTATTAGGAATGAAGAGGCACATTTTCAACTAAATTTCTGTGAATGTGCTCAAAATCAATTTTTGCATGAAAGGACAAGAAAGGATATCTTGGAACAGACCAGGAGCAATATGAAGAAGTTAAAACCAGATGAAAAACAAAACCAGTCACAGAGAGGAACAGAAATGCTATGGTTCTGCAGCTCAATGATAGTTCAAAAACTATCCTTACTCCCCCCCTCCCCATCCCAAACAAAGCTAGTTTGCTGAAATTAGAGCAAAATCTGTTGGCCCAGTTAATGTTTGGAAAGCTATGTAGTCACAACATCTTTTCACTTGTCATTTTAAGAGAGTCTATTCATTTAATTTTGGATTTTTATTCTGCCTTTCATAGCTGGTCAACCACTTCATAGCGGATTACATGGTGCAGTGGTCAAGTCAAATCAAAGCATTATATTACAGGTAGTCTGCATACATTGTGGTCTGTTCATACAAGAGATGATAGTTATGACTTACAAAGAACAGTAGTTGATGGTAAAAGTTTACAAAGAATTGCTTATTCAATTCTCCAATTATTTTCAAAGAACAGCTTATTTAACTGGCAGGAAGACGAGGGTGACATGCTGTCCTATAACACCCTGTAGATCTGCTGGGTAAAGAGCCAATGATTCCTTGCAGGTGAGAGGGAGAAGGTGGTTCCATAGTTGTGGTGCCACTCCTGTGAAAGCCCAACAGTCAAATGCACACAAAGCATACACCATAGAGCAAAAAGAACATTGCTGTTTGTTTGTCTGGTTTGGGGTTTTTTTAAACACACACAGTAACATAGATTTAGGAAGAGGAACGAAAGTAATGGCTATTTTTTGGGTGGCTATTTAAATCTTTTGCGCAAACCATGTGACTTGTTTCAGATTCGTTATTTGCCACAGAACACTAGTTATCATCACTTGGTTCAGGTCAGCTTTCAGTCGGATCAACCTGGACCAGTCCTTTTTACCGTTTCACTGCTTTCTGGAAAAGGCAGCTCAATGCTCAGAGAAGACCCAACTACAAATCCCAGCATGCAGTCGAATGGGAGAGAGAGGAACAGATAGAAATCAAGAAACCTAGGACTAGACCAGCTTTACAAAGTTCAACTAACTTACGAAGTAGTCCTACACAACACAGATTACAGTAACGAAGCATTTTAATAGTATAACACACGGCACAGGTACCATATACAAATGGCAACCCCTTTTATAAAAATGTAGGTGACAATTTCCACAGTCTGAATTGTCTGCAGCGTAAGATTAGCAAGTTCGAAGGGCATTGCTAAAAGGCGGCCATTTACTTTCAGCCTGCTCTTTGTGTGGGTGGTCACACATGGCCAAAATAACTCTAGTACATTTGAAAATGTCATGCACATGCCACCAACCCAAACACGCCAAAAGGACTGCCCTCTCTTTAGCCTGGCTAAAAGCCCACATTCTGTGGAAGCCTGTGCACACTTTTAGCTGAAAAGAACACGGCAATATTCAGCCAGGCCCTTTTTTTTACCCTGGTCAACCTCTTTGAAAATGGACGTTTGAATTGCTGCTTGTTGACCTACTAAACTCACGGCACCATGAAATATGTGCACACGCTGAACAATACGGGGAAGAGGAGATGAGCGAAGAGATCCTGACTTCGGATTAAGCCCTCAAATCATCTTTGATTTTCTCCGCATGTGGAGGTTTCAATCACTTTGTGAACCAAGCCTGAACTAAAGCACGCCGAAAATACAAAAACTGGTGTGTAAATAAATAAGATCCCCCGGTCAGATCGCTCTCTGATCTGATCTTTGAACGAGATCTTCAAACCACCGCCCATGGGAAGTACTTGATCTGGGTCTGAGGCCGCAGCATAATATCACAGTCTTTATGCCCCCTCTCCACGGGTAAGCAGCTTAATAATAAATCAGTTAACTTTCGCTTTACTCCTCAGAGGCCATACGGGCCACGTCTTTATTTACAGAGGTTAAGCTTTCCTTTAATTGGCCTACTGGCATTTAAAGCAGAGAGCAGAAGTGCCCATCTTTCACCCTTGTCACTTTCATTTCCCCATCCTTAATTGGAAATCCATCAGTTTGGCCGGAGTGCTGTCGAGAGAGACAGACGATTTAACTTTAATAAGAAGACAGCTTAAGTTTCTTTGGCTACTTATGTTGAAATCTTGAAGCCATCATGCAGTAATGAATTTAATCAACAAAGTCCCCAACTGCTGGACTATAAACAAACCCGGACATTGATCTGACCGAGCTGGATGCTCTAGACTGCATTACATCCATTTATGAAAATGGCTTTGAGAACTCAACATTGCGGGACAGCACCATGTGACCATGTTGAAATTCTTCAGTTTACCGTGAACATAATGCCTTTCAACAAAAGAACATGTTTAAAAAATAAAAAAAGATATTTAGACACTGTGATTTTGGTTTGACACGTCCAAGGTCACACAAGGGGTCAGTGGCATAAGCAGAAGTTGAACCTAGGTCTCCTGCCTCCCAGCTCATTACTCTAACCACTAGGTCACAATGTGGAGTTATCAGTTGTCATTTCTAATATCTGTGTTGCTTCCTGTATAGGACTGCGGTCCCAAGGACTAACATTATTACTTTTTTTTTAATTTAAAAAAAAAAAGTGAATTAAATTAGATTTAGTCATGATGTGACCACTTATTATGGATCTATAGACTTAACAAGAGTCGACCAAAAATTGCTGGGCTTTTGTTGGCTGCTGCTATAACCGCATACAATACTGTGTACAACAGCAGGACTAAACAAAAAACCGTGAATGAATTACAATAGTGCATCCCTCATCCTTCAAAAAGATGTGTGCAATCTATAAAGAATGGATTAACTTGTTCAGAGTCAAACCGAGGACAGTCCATGAACAGATTCAGATAAATCCAAGTATTGGCAGCAGCCCTGGAACAATTCAGATTACTGATGGTTTAAAATTGTTTCACTGGGTTCAGATAAAGGAAGATGTGCTATCGTTTTATAGTTCAAGTCAAAAATTCATATCAATCTGAGCCAGTCTAATAAATCCGTATTTACAAGAAAATCAGATTCAAACTGGGTTGAAATCAATCTTGCTTATGCATTGTAAATTTGAGAAATACTCACAGGTTTGAACCCAGATTCGGAGGCAGGGTTGGTGGTGGGATTAGGGGTGGTACTACCTATGCCTTCACCCAAGACTATATCTCTACACAAGATTCTTATTTCCAATTTCCAACAATGCATTGATTTGGGAAAGGGTTGATGAGGGTGGTGACCTGTGGACTAGTGCTAAAGAAAAAAAAAAAGTCTCATTTTCAGTATTTCATTATGCATGCAAATGTTCACATGTGGTTAGTCTCACTGTCTGAAATATAACCTATAGCGATTACCATGCCTGTGCATCTTATTAAGTAGTCCGATCACAAGGCGTCACTGATGTACTGGACCTTTATTATCTATACAAAGCATGGGAAGTGGTGATGCTGTGTAGTTAAAAGCTGTCCCCATACATGGAAAAGAGAAACTTTCAAGGACATTTTCCTGTGTAACTAAGCAGCTACCTGGGTAAATTCCACAAGCTGAAAACCGCCTTCACCTCAGTGGTCAAAGTTCACTGCTTTTCCCTGGGGGGTGGGGCGGGGCAGAAGAGGGTGAGATACAAGCAGGATGTTTGGGGTTCTTAAATCCCCTGTACAAAACGTTATTGTGCAGGTGCAAAGCAGGTGGATAGAAAAGTACCTGCAGGTCCTTGTCGGCCTCAAAATTTATTTATTTTATTTATTTATTAGATTCTTTTGATATACCGATACTCAAGACTAGGGTCTTATCGTACCGGTTACAGCGAAACAAGGGGTAACCAATAACTAGAAAGATAAAGTTACAATGAACAGGGATTTACAGAGTGGGAGAGTTGAGAGCAAAAGGAATAAGGGTTTAACATAAAAGAGATTAACATAACAAAGTTTAACATCACCAAGTTCTAACAAAAGGAACGAATGTAGCAAGCTTGACAATGGCTTAATCTTTAGATCAAAAACTGAAGGCAAGAACGTGGGAGAAGGAGGGGGGAGGCGGATCTGTGAAAATGAAGTGCAGGATTGTGCTGTTTGTGGGGTGTCCATCAAGGGAAGGCTTGGGTGAACAGCCACGTTTTTAGTTTCTTTCTGAATGAAAAAGGGCATTGTTCCTGCCGAAGTTCCGGGGGAAGAAGATTCCAATGATACGGTTCGGCTGTAGACAAGGTTCGTTTCTGGATGGAGGTGTGACTAGTGGATTTGTTAGGGGGGGCCTGGAGAGTTCCTTTGTAAGCCGATCTCATCGGTCTAGTGGAAACGTGAAGTTCGAGTGGTATTTTGAGTTGGAGTGTGGATCGGTGATAGATGTTTTTGTGGATGATGGATAAGGTCTTAAACATTATTCTGTGGTTGATAGGGTAGCCAGTGTAAGTTTTTTAGGATTGGTGTGATGTGGTCCTTACGACGAGAGTTTGTAAGGATCCTTGCTGCGGCATTTTGAAGCATCTGTAGTGGTTTCGTTGAGGAGGAAGGAAGGCCGAGGAGGAGCGCGTTACAATAGTTGATCTTTGAAAACAGTATGGCTTGTAGTACTGACCGGTAGTCCTGAAAGTGAAGGAGAGGTCTTAGTTGTTTCAGGACATGAAGCTTATGGAAGCATTCCTTGGTGGTGGTGTTGATGAACCTTTTGAGGTTCATTCTGGTGTCAAGCGTGGCTCCTAGATCTCTCACTTGGTTTACAAATGGTGAGAGTGGGTTGCTGGTAAGGGGGTTGTTGTCATTAGGAGAGAGGAATAGAAGTTCTGTTTTGGATGTGTTAAGAACTAGATTGAGGCTTGAGAGTAGACTATTGATGGAGCAGAGGCAGTTGTTCCAGAAGTGCAGGGAGCTGGAGGTGGGATCCGTGACAGGGATTAAGATCTGTACATCGTCAGCATATACGAAATGAGTTAGGTTGAGGCTCTCTAGATGCTGGCATAAAGGTAACAGATAAATATTAAACAGTGTGGGGGATAGCGAGGATCCTTGGGGAACGCCATGGTTGGAGGGGATGGGTTGGAATTCTTTAAAAAGGGAAATTCCGCGGGAAGCGCTGGATTTAGATTTTAGATTTAATTACAAGCGCAGGCCGATGCAATATAATGCTCATGGCCGAGCGCACAGCTTTACACGCGCTTGGACATGCATCCAAAACCCCTCATGCAATACGGGGATTAGCGCGTGTAAAACGCGTGTCCAAACCACTGCGAAGCAAATAGCGCTCATCACATGCAAATTCATGTTGATGAGGCTATTAGCAATTACCACCACCCCCCCCCCCCCCCCCCCCCCCCCCCCCCCCCCCCCCCCCGATGCATAAAAAAAAATTCTGCACCCAACTCACACATTTTTATTCTGAAAAATTAACACCTGCCCTGGAGAGCGTTAATTCTTGAGCACTCAATGCTGAGGAGGCAACAGGAATGCAAAATTTCCCCTAACGCCTCCTTTTTACTGCAGCAGCCCATTTAAATATTAAATTGGGCGCCCAGGAGAGTTGGGTTGACGCGCATTAAGAGAGCAGGCACTCATTTAACGCGCACCGATATTGCATCGGCCTGAAGGTGAGCTGCACATTCAGGTACAGTTGGGTAGGGCCCTGCCCAAAAGGGCTCACAGTCTAAGAGATCAATAGTCAAAAGAGCTGTCCGGCTAATTTTGGGAGATGGTGGGACAAATATCTGGGGTTGAAATTCCAGCCTACCCTCACCCCCCTCCTGACTCAGTGGGTAAATTTTGGGTGTGGAACTCATACAAAATGTACCCCTGCCCCACAAAAAGGGGCATGGCTAAAGGCATTCCTGGGGCATGGTTAAATTTATGCTCACAATATTGATATTGGGAGCTAAACCAGATAAAATCATGTGCGAATATCCAATCGGAACAATAGCTGTTTAATTAAGCGCACACATTTATCCAGAAATACACAGTGACAGACTTGTGTGTCTATGTCCTGCTGAATACTCTGATAAAGCTGCATGCACAGCTGTATCTGGCTAACTTTCCTGCTCGCCTACTCACTGAACATTGATCTCTTACAGGCCGATACAGTAAAGCACGGCCGCGGTTACCCTGTTTCTAACCCGCTTTGTACACACAATTTGGATGCGTATGTCTAACCCGCGATTCAGTATCCGGTTTTACGCGTCCTTACCGCTTCTTGAAATCGACGCGTGTCCCTTTCCGCCCGCGGCATGTATATATGTTAATGATCGGATTAGCTATTCCCTCCGATACAGTAACGTGCGCCCAGATTATTGCCTTTTTAACCAGCTATTTTGCCGCGTCTTTAACCTGCAAATTTACCGCCTACCCTGACCCTGGCATTACAGTAGTGAACTTAGCCGCCCAGTCCCAAACCAACCCAATCCACAGAAAAAAATGCTTCTCGCACAAGGGGGAAAAATTATTTAAAAAAATAAAGCAAGGCGCAGGGCGAAAATCAGTTCTGTATTACGCTCGGGCATCGGGGATTGCCAGATTGACAAGCGTCAGGCAAGCCCCAGCAGCCGGCGATCGGCGGCAGGGAGCGCAACAAAGCACCTGTGCGCGCAGCTCTGATTTTCCGCCTCCTTTGGACGGGCAAGAGAGAGACGAAATTTCACGGCAAACTTTCCCCCAGCCCCCGCTCACCTGCCCTGGCCGCAGCCACGCAAGCCCCCAGCAGCAGCAGAAGGGCGTCCATGGGTGCCGGTCTCCCGTGCGGGCGCGCTGACAGCTCCAGAGCAGCCCCAGTCCTCTCTCCCCTCCTCCCGAGGCGCGTACCGCGGCTCCCCTGCCTCCAGGGGGCAGCCGGCGGCGAGAGCGGCTTCAGCAGCCCGGGGCGGATCGGGCACTCCCCATGCGAGGTGGCTCCCAGCAGCCCCCGCCGGTGAAGGTGCATGAACGCACACCTGTACACCCAATTTGGGCGCGCAAGGCAGCGAAGATGCATGAACGCATGCCGTGACCTCGGACGTCCAGCCGGGCGCACAGGTCACGGCGTGCGTTCATGCGCCTTCGCTGCCTTGAGCGCCCAAATTGGGTGTACAGGTGTGCGTTCATGCACCTTCACCGGCGGGGGCTGCTGGGAGCCACCTCGCATGGGGAGTGCCCGATCCGCCCCGGGCTGCTGAAGCCGCTCTCTCCGCCGGCTGCCCCCTGGAGGCAGGGGAGCCGCGGTACGCGCCTCGGGAGGAGGGGAGAGAGGACTGGGGCTGCTCTGGAGCTGTCAGCGCGCCCCCGCACGGGAGACCGGCACCCATGGACGCCCTTCTGCTGCTGCTGGGGGCTTGCGTGGCCGCGGCCAGGGCAGGTGAGCGGGGGCTGGGGGAAAGTTTGCCCGTGAAATTTCATCTCTCTCTTGCCCGTCCGAAGGAGGCGGAAATTCGGAGCTGCTCGCACAGGTGCTTTGTTGCACTCCCTGCCGCCGATCGCAGGCTGCTGGGGCTTGCTGGCGCCGGGCGCTCAAGGCAGCAGGGTCTGTAGGAGAACCATCCACTTTCCTGTTGGAATGACATTTCAAATGACATTTGAAATGACAGGTACCAGCGCACCCAGGATACTATATAGGCACTGTATACTGCCCTATACAGTAAAATGGATTGCGCACGCCTACCGCTTCATGGACACGCTTTGGACAACGGCTTGCATTTGCATCTCATTTGAATACTGTATCGAGCGGTATGTGATCCAAACTGTGGCGCGCGGCAAACGAGGGTGCGCCTGGCACTGTCGCACTCTTTCTACGCGTCCTTACCTGTATCGGCCTGTTACTAAGACAATGGAAAGCTGGTGTGACTTGATAAAGATCACGAGAAGCATCAGTGGCAGAAGCAGGATTTGAACCCTGGCTTCTCAGCCAGCTACCCTAACCACCAGGTTTCTCCTCCACTCCTCTGAAATAAAGCTCATGTAGGCTCTATAATTTATAACACTATATGTAATAATATGTAATGGTCATGAACCTGACTGGGGAAAAAAAACTGAGCCCATCCTAGTTTTACTTCCATTCAGAGCCTAGGGCCATAGATGCCACTGCCCTCAGGGTGCCACATCACTCTTCCACTCCATAGGCCCAAAACTTTCAGGAAGAGGGGAAGGGAAGGAGGAGAGGAGAGAGCACCTGCATTGTGCCTTTATGGGCATAATCAGGCTGCTGCCCTACCCCAACTATGATGTGCCCCTGGAGCTGAAAACAAGCCTCACCCTCCTAATCCAGCTCATGTGAGGTGAAGATTCTGCAGCCCCCACCAGAGCCAAAAAATGTGAGTCAGCTGCTGGGGCTTGTTTCTCTCCATGACCCAGCACAAGCCAAAAGAAGGGTGGAGCTAACACATTTGCCTCCCTATCATATGATTACATTCAACAGAGACCCTTCCGTTATCATTAACTGACCGTATACTATGAGGATTCGACTCCAGCAAATCATACAGCCTAGTACTCATCGATATCACAGCAGCGTAGACCATAAACTGCTATGCCATCAAATGAAAAACTTTGGGATAGTTGGAACAGTATTAAAATAGTTCACCTCCTTCCTAGACGAGAGAACATACCAAGTAAAATTCGATGACCAGATTTCTGACACCTTCCAATTTAACACCGGAGTGCCACAGGGATCATCTCTATCGGCTACACTATTCAACATCTACATGCTACCTGGGGCTAAACCTCTTTCTCTATGCAGATGACCTACAATTCTGTATTCCTCTGACAAAATCGATAGAAACACCGCATCCTTAATTGCAGAATATATGACAACGATAAACAAAAAGCAATCACAACTTAAAACTCAAACTAAATACCAAAAAAACAGAAATCATATGGCTAAGCCGAAACTCCCCCAAAAAACAATACCACCCGCTATAGATTTGGGAAATTTCCAAATCAATCCATTGACACAAGTAAGAGAGTTAGGAGTAAAACTCAACAAAAAACATATCAATGAAAGGTCACATTAGTAAACTGATTAAAACCGGCTATAGCAAGCTGCGGCTACTGAGCTGACTAAAACCTCTACTAACTACCACAGATTTCAGAACTGTTTTACAAACACTAATATTCTCGATTCTTGACTACTGCAACTCCTTGCTCCTTGGTCTTCCAGCTTGTCACATAAAACCGCGACAACTTCTGCAGAATGCAGCAGCAAGACTGCCACCCAGTGCAAGAAAATACGATCACATCACTCCTACTTTAAAAGCATTACACTGGCACCCAATACAATCTAGAATACAATATAAAACAGTAACCATCATATTCAATAACATTAACAATAATAACAATGACCTTCTTGGGATACCACTTAAACACAAACCACAACAAACTCTGAGATCACAAAATAAAGGTCTCCTTTCTATCCCTACCATACAAACCTCTCACTTGTCACAAACTAGAGAAAGAGCACTATCTATAGCGGGTCCTGAACTATGGAACTCTGTGCCGGAAGAACTAAGAACTACAACAGACAAAAAGAAATTCAAACAAGGCCTGAAAACCTGGCTGTTCCAAAATGTGTATAGTATAAAATAACCTGTGAGATTACATTATCTCTCAACAAAACATTCTGTCTGACGCTGCAGTCCCTAATTATATAAATAGCAAACCCTATCAGACCTAATTGGGATATCTCGTAAACAACACAATCCCCTCTCTCTAGTCATTAATAACTGTGAATGATACTGCTGTAATGATATTGCTGGAATCAATAATTTGTGATATGTGGTATATAATTTGTGAATGCCAATGCTGTAAACCGTGGTGATCTAGTGATTTTCACATGGAATGACTGAATATGAAACCTCTCAATAAAAAATAAAATAAAAATTTGAACCACATGGAACATTCTAGAAATCTAAAATTAACCTCACGATTCAAACTGCTTCTTAAGATTGTGAACCATGTAGAAGGAAAGGAAAGGCACCAGCTCTGTTCTTCTTCCAGCTTGGGCATGGCTATTGGGGGAGGGGGGAGAGCAGAAACTGGGACTTAGGAGGAGGACGAGAAGCACCAAGGGAGTTGGGTTGGGGGAGCATGGGAACTGGGAGATTGGGTGGGAGATTTGTAGTGACTGGAAGATTGGGGGGTAAGAAGATCAGCAACTGGTAGGTCAGTGGTGGTGGCTGAGGACTTGGCTGAGTGGGTACTGGAGTGAGTTGGGGTTGGTGGAATTGGGGTGTGGGTCTGAAGGCTGTGAGGCTAAGAACTGGGATTATGAGTGAAGATGTGTGGCCAGACAGCAGGTAGTGTGAGTAGGGGATATGATAATCAGCCAGGGGGTGTTATAGAGATATTATGTACAGAGAGAGGATGCACTATTTTACATAGCCATAGGTGCCAAATTGCTTTGCTATGGCTCTGCTCCCATTGCATGCAGGGAGTTGAAGTCCTGGGTTTTGTCCCCCACCCCCTTAGGGAAATCAGAACTACATCTCCCTGCATGCAATGCATGTAAAACCAGGCCTGGCTCGGCTTGTCTCCCTAGACATGGAGCTATATGGTCATTCTATAGATTGTGTCGGAGTGTAAATCTAGACTACTGTACGTATTTCAAGGTTTATAGTAGTGTGCAATCCAATCGCACTGTTTCCATTTCCAGCATTAAATGTAGCCTGTGATCTATCATACAGTAACTACTTCTCGGCAAGTTTTCAGAATGATGGCGGGAGGGAGGGTGGGGTGGCGATTAAAAAAAGTCCAAACAAGTCTTTAACCAGTGAATCATAAGACTTGCCTAATATTCATATACTACTAGCACTGTTTAGTCTTTTTAAAAAATAACCTAATAAAAGCAAAACATGCATAAAAACTTACTTCATTTGATTATAACCATCTAAAGGAAAAAAACTCATTTTATCGAGGTGCTAAGGTTATACAGTAATTGATCCATCATTAACTGAAGATAAAGTAGCCAATAGTGCATGCATTAGTGACTCCATGCAGCATCATTAACCTAACTGCATATTAGGAAGACTAAAGATCTATGTAATTATCATTTGCTTTGTTCCAGCCTTCTAAGCTCTGGGATTCTAACCAGAAATATGGAACAGTTTGCTCATGCTTCACAGCCGATCTCTGGAAAGAATACAATTGCACGGTACAGAACTGATACAAGTGGTTTTCCCAATTAAGGGATAAAGTATCTCAAGGTATTTTGTCGTCAGCACGGCTGCATGCCTATTAAAAATTTAAACAGAAGAGAGTCAACAGAAAAGCATAGCAGTCAGAGAGGGTACAATGATTTCTCTTTTTCAGTAACAGACGTTCACAATATAACATTCTCACGCTAACTGGGACCAGGCCAGAAGACTTTGCTCACACAGTAACCAAGCCACAGCCTGCTGACTTAAGATCCAAGCGCGAGGTCTGGCCTATGACACAAGAATAGAGATCTCTTCTTGGCTTTTTTTTTTTTGGGGGGGGCTGAGACTGAGAACCTGTACAATACTGGCCAGGAGGAGAAGGGTTAATGCCCTGCCACCTGACCCCACTGAAGAACCCAGTGATGTAAACCTCCTGCTTCAAAAAACAGAAAAAAAAAGGAAATCTGTAAAATCACAGCTGGAACTGAGCGGCAGCTCAACAGAGTATGGCTTTTCAGGAGGCACCCATCTCACTAATTCAATTTGCATATCTTTTGCTATTGCACCACAATCTTGCAGAAAATAGAGTGTGAGCGCTAGGGCCCTTTGCGTTTCTATGCGGTTGCCATATTGGACTAATGCGATACCCATTTACGATTAGCTTTCAAGAGCTATATTCCCTTGAGCGGGTCTGACTTTTATTTCTACGTAATTGAAAATAAAACCTTAACTATCAATCAAAAATGCAAGGCAAACTAAACAGCGCCAAAACCTTTGGGAGAATAAGAGTTCTCTTTTATAGACTGACAAAACTCCCATTTTAATCTGCCGCAGACAGTGAAAAGAATTAGCACAACCAGTGGCCACTGGCCTGCTCTGGGACGACCCCTCTCAACAATAACACTGGCAAACTGGGATTATTATGGAATTAGTTTACAGTAAGCTCTGTGCAAACTGGAGAACAGTTTGTTTAGCCATGTTCTAGTTCACTGACGGCCACTTATACTGCATTAGAATAATCGTACAGCATTTAATTTAAATTATTTTAACTGTCAACGCGAAAACAAGATATGCTGAAAAACTAGTTGACAAAATATCTCTATAAACACTTTGATTGGTCATTTCATGTGGTCTTAAAAGGGGGAGAGGTCCATGGGGGGACTACTTTTACCTACAGATTTTGCAGCCCCTTTTTCCTTCGAGAATTGTGCAGAGAAAAAGTAGCCGCAGAGATCCTGTACCTGCTCTTTCCCTTCAAGGCGACATGGCCTAGTTTTGAAAGTACAGAACTACGCATGTTGTCGTACTCCCCTGCGCCTATCCACAGCCCCAGGAATACTTTCGGGTCAAAGTCTGCACGTTGTGGAACAACGGGGAGGGTAAAACAATATTCAAAAGATCCTTTCACTCAGGGTAAATGGATTTGAATATTGCTCTCAAAATTGTTTTCTGTTGCGTTGCCCGCTCTATTTAACTTAAGTGGGGTTTTGTTTGCTTGTTTATTTAAAGTCAGTCGGCAGTATTTTCAAGATCTAAAACCCTAACATATCCCACTCTGCTCAATTTCTGATCACAACAGCTAAAGATCAACTGTAATTAACTGTAACAGAACCTGAGAACGTGCGTTTCCTTGCATGCTCATTTTAAGGCACCCTGACTAGGCACCTGGATACATAAAACTACCAAATTGCTCTTCTTTGTGAATCAATGTGCCATACTCACTGAATCAAAGTTTGGTGCACAATCCCAGTAAACCGATCAACCAGCTTTCGAATCTCATTGGCCGACAAGCCGAAATATTCTGTGGTGCTGGGTAATTCTGGGCCCTCAGGGACAGTCAGTGCATTTCCTGGTGGGCTGGTGGTGCGATGAGTGGCAGGCAGAATCGCAGCAGAATCAAACTGAGGCACTATGCATGTATTTAAAAAAAAAAAAAAAAAAAAAAAAGGAAGAAAATTCTTACAGCAAATTTTGGAATTACAACATGCAGGGTGGTACCACACTTTGTACAAAAATGATTGGGTTACACAGAACGGTACCAAAATGTCACTGAGATCCCACAGTTTACTGAATCAAATGGAGGAGATCCATTTCATTGGTTATAGTGCATGGTAACTCTTTCTCCCTCTTCTAAACTATCTTAGAGTGCTAAGTGTAATTCCAGATGTTGCATATTCAATAACAATTCTGTCACCGAGCAAGCACCATTCCTACTGACCCCTTCTGCTGTACTGGTTTTTTTCAGGTTAGCACGATACACTGCTGAGCAACAGTAATAACTTTTACTACTAAGAATTTCCTTGGTCGTTGTCTACCCATCACTATATCCTGCTAGATGTTACTGTGATCCATGGAACTGACAACAGAATAATTTAGTCACATGGTGGGTCTTCAGCTAGCAAAGCAAAGCTAAAGCAAGTGCCCTAACTGCTGCTTTGGACAGGTAAAAGGATATCAATTGATTTTAGAGGTTTGAGTTGGCGTGCTGGTGTATTGTAACCAAATAAGCCAATGCAAAACCTAACTCCCTCACTGTCAGCCAAAGAAGCCTAGTAGAAACCTACAATGGCCGCTAACTGACAGATGTGCAAAAACACCAACTTCTCAAACTATTTTCCAGTACCGTAATATGAAGAAAAGGCCATATAACATTACCCAAAGGGTTATCTGGGAGCTCTAATGCCTTCCTCAAAAACTTTGGGCTGTGTGAATTTCTGTAAAACAGGTTCTCAAACCAATTTGATGATGGGCAAAATTCACTAATTGTATTGGTTGCAAACTTTAAGAGGTATCTCTCCCACTGGCTTGAAAGTTCTGCTTGCAGGACCAGGCAAAGTCTGCAGCAGATTTCTGAATTTTTCCTACAGATCTCAAGGAAAGCTGCAAATTTTGCCAAATAATAACCAGGCTGCAATCTGCTTGGTTTTTGAACTCAAGCAATTCTTAACTCAAGGGAACCGCTGAGGCTTATGGCAGTCAGCGTTTATTCTTCTGGAGGCTTGAACTCTGCTTTTACGAAAAATAAAGACGTGTGATGATGGCTTCAGGCAGTGTACTCCAAAATCACACAGTGCAAGGACAGTTTCTCCACAATGAAATATTTATTTTCTGCTTTATCTTCCAAAGTGCACAGGTTCTCTGTAATGGCGGGGGATGGGGGGGGGGGAGAGGGGTGAAAGTTGAATCCGCATAAATTCACTGGGGATAAGTGATGAGTTTAATATTTTCCCCACGGTTTCAAAAGCCTTATTTTCTTCATTACATGCAGAGATTGTCAATTCCATCCAAAAGAAAAATAGAGTAATATATTAACTTCAGGCGAGTGCAGTATCTGTGTTACCAGCCTAGACGGAAAGTTTTTAATTCTTTTGTTAGGTCTCAGGTGTCTCTACTACATATGGCTATTGATAGTGTGATTAAAATTGCCATTTAGATTAATTAATAAATTGATTCAGAGCACAATAATTAGTAAAGCACGTCTACATAGTATTAGCATCACTAATTATATCATAGCTCACTTTAACTGTTAGAAATGTGTCATCAAGTCGATACTAATGACTGATTAATGATGTGAATTTAAGACCTTAAGACTCAGCCACGTGTGAAATTGTATGTTAAGGTGAGAGAGGGCACAGAATTAAACTTGTCTGAATAATGATTTTATCATGTTAATTAAAGTTAGATAAATGGGAAAAAATGGCAGCCAATAATAATACAGGGCTGCAGTGCATGCTCTGTGGGGGTACGTTTTGAATTACAAAGTTTTTTTTGTTTGTTTGTTTGTTTTTAAGGTCCACGGCCTCACAACTTGCTCCTCTCCCTTTTGCTCCGATGGCATGAAAGCATCCCACTGAAATGAGAGGCCGGTTTAACAGCCCGAGCATGCACGAGCTGCTGCCATCGTGCTGCATTATCCTCCCTCCCTCACAAAAAAAATATAGCTTAGACAACAGTTTATGTTGTACAGATTTATTTGTTTCAGTTTGCCGGGCACCGGAGACAAGGGTAGGAGGGTGCTGAATGAAGCCACTGCCAATAGAGGGAGATCCCTATCAGCAGCTCTCTCTCGCAGAGGGGTGCTTCAGATTGCACAGACTGAAGGTTGAGGCAGTGCCATGTTGGGCTGTCCAGAATACAGAAGGATACAGTACCTGGAGTCCCTCGGGTAGGCCACTTTGGCACGAGTTGGGTTATGTCGTGCCAAATGAGATAAGGCCCTAGCTGTTATGGAGTCTCAATTTAGTGGACCCTTGGGCCGACCTTCAGGAGACTGGGATAGGTGTTCACTGTCTCTAGTATGTAGAAGGCAGGGAGGCAGATGTTCAGGCAGGACGTAGAGGTGCTCTTCACCCTGGAAGCTGGTGCTCCCCTGGGAGGAGCCCATAGGAGCCCAGCCGCTGGGTCTTAGGCGGGTTGATAATCAGGACAGAGAACTGGAACCGGGTACTGGAACCAGGCAGGCAGGAACTGTAGCAAGACTCAGTACTGGAACCAGGCAGGAACTGTAGCAGGCAAGCAGGAACCAAGCAGGTACTGTAGCAGGCAAGCAGGAACAGAGCGAGTACCAAGGCAACTCACTCCGGGGCACGAAGCAACAGGGAACCAGGAGGTAAACCAGTTGCAAGGCCAAGACTGAGTGTCCGCGGCCGGCTTATCAAGGCCACGGCATCTGAAGTCAGGAATTGGGCGGAGTCACCACTGGCGGGAAATGACCTAGAAAAGCGCCCAAGTGGCATGCGCGCCTAGAAGCAGGGCGTCCATGGGAGGCTTCCCGGCGGCGCGACCCTCGCAGGGACGCCACCGAACAGGCCGCAAACCAGGCCTCCAGAAGCGGGAACAGGTCCAGGAGCATGGAGGTAAGGGGCTGGTCGCGGCGCTCGTGGCCAGAACCATAACACTAGCTTGCACACAGCAGGGCCTCTTGAGGTTTGGAGTGAATTTCAACACCACAGTGTAGCTTATCCATGGTGGGCCCACTGAGCAGATATATATCAACTGTCCACGGCAAACAGGGCGAGTACTTAGGAGTGAATTTTCAAAGGGGTTTTACATGTAAAAAATGGCATATACGCACATATATTCTACTTTATAAACTTGGAGAGCTCATGCATACTTGCAGTATGGTGCGTACATTTTACTGTCGGTCTAGGGATGTTCTGGGACAGGATTCAGAGAAGTATGCACACAAGTTGCTTTTTAAAAAAAAAAAAAAAAAAGTATATGTGCATGCATTACTGTACTCATCCCAACACTTTTATACCTGCCAATGAACTTTTACAATTAAAAATTGGACTTGTCTTTTGTTCGCAGTTTTTTTGGGAGAGAGGTCTGGGTGAACTAGTGGGGGCTCGGGGTGACGTATTAAGAGAGTTTGTGTGAACTGGAGGAGGACTGGGTGAACTGTGGGGGCATCGGCAAACTGACGAGTCCATGTATGCACTCAACTAAGTATTATGAGAATGGTATATCTGCAGTCTTTATAAAACACCTGCCTCAACCTTTAAATCAGGGTAGCTAGGCAGATATGAATTATATTTTCATGCGCCTAAAATATATGCGTGTATGTTTATAACATAGGCAGAGAAAGTAACTTTTCTGGCATTGGAAATATTATATATTATATATATGTTATACCACAACATGCATATAGTTCCAGACCAAAACACGATGCATTTTTATAAACCTTGCTGCATGTGCCACACAGTTTATATAACATTTGCATAAATGTGTGGTCAGTTTTGAATCTTGGTTTTTACCTCAGTGTAGATGGCTTAGGTACGTGTTGAGAGTTTTTATTTTTTATTTGATTGCTTGCTTTTCCAAACCTGGGGTCAAGGCAGTTACATTTCAGGTACAGCTGGTATTTCCCCCTCCTAAAGGGGCTTACAATCTAAGGGGTCTATTTACTAAGACAGCAACTTTCAAACCGGCATGCGGGCGCACTTTGGCGCATGTGCACAGGCACACAGACAGATACATGGCCATTTTATAACTTGCGCGCATGTTGAAAAAAAAAATAGCCTGACCGTGCGCCCCAGCGTGTAAATCACGCTTCTGCCATGTAAGTCGGGGAATTTTAAATGAGGCACGTGTGTCCACACTACTGCCAGTTTCACAATCTCATCCAAGAGTTCACTCAGTTAACAGCAGGGTCCTCCAAAGCCCCCTGGTTTGATAGTCTGCAGTCCCCTCAGTCACCTAAGACCCTTTAAACCCCTGAGAAATGGCTCTGTTTATTTTTTTTAACTTACACCTCGTCCCTAGCAGAAATAAGCTTTCGCACCACTGGACCTGGGCACAACCCCAGGTGTGCAAGTATTTATGTGCACATCTCTTGGCCATGCCCCCAAACACCCCTGCCACGCCCACACCCCACCCCTTTTTGGAAAACTTTTGAGATGTGCATGCAACAAAAGATACGGGCGCATCTGGGTGGCTTCTAAAATTCAGTTGGCGTGCGCGAGCCTGACTTGTGCCCATATCTCCTGATTTTGGTGCGCACCATGCTTTTAAAATTCACCTCTAAGGCTTTTCTCCCATTCTGCATCCGTGGGAAAAGGCTTAGCAAATCTGTCCCTAAGTTTGTGCCTGAGGATTGGATTTGGACTTTACTTGCCTTTCCAAAAGCAATCTAAAGGCAAGTTATAAATCAGGTACATCAGGTATTTCTCGGCTTCAGAGGATTTACAATCTAAGGGCCTGATTTTCTAAGGATTTTCTCCCATTCTGTGTCTGTAGGAAAAATGCTTGGTAAATGAAGCTTTGTATTTGAAACAATGGAGAGTGAGGTGATTCGCCCAAGGTCATAAGCAGTGGGAGAAGCAGGATTTCAACCTTGGCTTCCCTTGGTCCTCACTTCCCTTCTCTAACCATTAAGATGACATCTTCATTGTTTTGTTAATAATCTGTACTATCAAACAAACTGAAAGCCTTAATGGGGAATTTCGTGTGTGTGTGGTGGTGGTGGGGCTTGCATGGCTACCAATGTGAATGATCTGGACAGATGTCTAAGTAACTCACTACCCTGGCACTAAGTCCGATTCTTAGTCAAATTTCAGGACCACCCAAAGTTTTTAGCCCTCGTCCACTGACTTACAACACCGTACAGCTATGAAAATGAGATAAAGCAGAAAGGTTCCTTGTAACAGGATCAGCCCTTTAGTGGCTGCCATAGCAAGCCAGCCTACTGTCTGAAGCTAGGAGGAGATCAGACTCGGGAAGGACATTGGGAAAATATTTCTTCACAGACAGGGTGGTAGATGCATGAATGCCCTCCCAGAGGAGGTAGTGAGGATAAATATGGTAGCAGAAGTCAAGAAAGCATGGGATAAATGCAGAGGATCCCTTATTGGCAAGGAGGAGGAAACAAAATACTAGGTAATATGCATGCAGCAGCAGTTAAATCCCAAACCACAATGAAATGATTGTATTGTGCGTCCAGGAAGGGCATGGGGGTAGCCTGCATGGAGCCGTAGAGTCATCCCTAAACAGATAGCACCAGGGTAGCTGTAAACCTAAACAGATGGCACCGGGGTAGCCTGCATGGAGCAGCAGGTACAAACCTAAACAACTTGCTGGGCAGACTGGATGGGCCATAAGAACAGTCTTCGTCTGCCATCATGCACTGTGTTATTAGGTGACTGATGATTTAATGCTTCACCATTCCATCTCTCTCGCCTCCCCCCCCAGGCACCCCATGTATCTCCGCTCTTCTCTCTCTCTCTCTCTACTCCCTCCTTCCCTGCTCTCTTTTCTCTTCCATGTGTCTCTTCCCTCCATATCTCCCTCCCTTTAGTCCCTCTGCTCTGTGCTCTCCATTTTTCCCTTTCCTCCCTGTGAAGGGGTACACACAAGAGAGCCCCAGAATACCTTAAAGGACTGGAGCCAGAGATCTGGCCTAGTGCTCTGTAAGCCTCAGGTAACAGGGAATCCTGGTCTAGGCGAAGGCCCCATGGGAAGATGTATATCTAGCCATGCCAGGAGGAAACAGGAGGCCCACAGGGAAGATGCAACCCTAGAGAAAGAACACACTACTGAACTGTAAATTACGAGTCTACTTTTTATGTTGTTAAACTGCAGAGACTAGCAGAGCTGCTTTTGTTTAATATTGTCACTAATAAAAGAGTTTATGTAAGGATTTCTACCAGAATCCAGCCTGAATCTGACCTCTAGTTACTCTGAGACTACTCACAGTGCCACACATGGTTTCAGAGGTGGGATGTTTGCATTGTCTTGCACACACAGAGGAACCATATCAACAGGAACAAAACAAAAAAAAGGCAATTTCTTTCTTCTCCTCTTTTCTTGGGCCTCACTGCAATGGCAGCTGGGTTCATTTACAGCAGGCAAAGGAGGTTAGCGCTGGCTAGAGATTGGGGTGTTATATTCAATGAGTTACAGCCAATCAGGCAAGTTTTTGTTTGTTTGTTGTGATGTTCTAGAACAGGACAAACTCTTAAGGAAAACCCGTGACTAGAACACAATAGGACAGCATGGATTGGGTGATACAAATGCTGGCAGAAGTCCAGCAGCAGCTTCAGAAAGCAGGTTTAAGGGCTGTATCAACAGCTCACCCAGACGCGAGCTCCAGCAACCCAGCAGAATCCATCACCTCCCATTATGTTTAAGAAGAAGATAGGAGACGACCCAGAGATTTTTCTGAGAAACTTCGAAGAAAGGAGTGGCCCCGCATGACGGGCTGGCCAGAAGCTAACCGGAACACGTATCTGGCAAATTTACTCATGGGCAAATGTCAAGCGGCCTTTCGAAGCAGCCAATCCAGTGGAAAGGGCCACCTATGCAGAAGCGAAGACCGCTGTCTTGAAAAGAGCAGGGCATTCTTCAGAGACCTATAGGCAATGGTTCCACAGGGGCATTCTACAGCCTGGGGAGGCCTCCCAAAGCATGTTCCATTGATTGAAAGATGCTGGATGCAAGTGGCTGTAGCCAGAGACAAAGACTGGCCTTCAGGTACGCCAACCAGGTGCTTCTGGAACGGTTGCTATATGGGCTTAATCTGCCCTTGCAAAATTGGCTTTGTCAGCGCCCAGGATTCACTTTGGAAACAGCATTAGAAGTGGCAGATGTCTTCCACCAAGCTCAGTTAACGCCCGACATGGTGCGGAAGCTGGAAAGATGGCCTTGCACAGGCTCCATGGCGCAGCAATGAGAATGGAGAACCCCAGCAATGGACCTCAGAAGTGGACAGCTTGGGCTCTATGCCCCGGCCGCAGTCTCTTCCGCTTGCTTCAACTTTGAAAGGAGAGGTCGCTAGGCCAGGGACTGTCGATATCAACGCAGCAGAACCATGGACATCAACATGGTGACACAGCCAGCATTAGAGACTAAAGTCCATATGGACAAAGGCAAGTCTCCTAAGCAAGGACAACTCTCACGATGAAAGAAAAAAGGGGTTGTGGAAGAACTGGTACACCCCAGCAATAAGGGTTTAGATCCCTTCTCCTTCTTTGACCTTTGTGAGGGGAATGGACATGGGGGAGGAAAGCTGCCCATATGGAAAAGAAGAAAGTGAAGGAATGGGGAAAGTTAAACAGGAAACCCACCTTGCAGGTGTGTTCTTACTGTAAAGCAGAGGGTCACAGGAATCAAAGAGTGCCCATGGCTTAAAGACATAGTTTGGGAGCACAAGCTGGCGGAACAGCCCAAGGAGGAGCCGGTTGCAGAGGATGGAACAAGAATGAAAAGTGGGAAAGCGAATGGGCGAACACTTTCGCAAAATCTCAAAATTATAACCTGGTGGATTATATCCCTCATCAAGAGCTGAAAGGAATTTGTGAGCCAGGTGGAGCTGGATGGAGTTCCCAACCAAGTCAGGGAGGGTAGGGACCGGGTGGCACTGGTTCGTAAGGCCTTGATCAAGACAGAGGATCTCAATGAGGAAAAGGCAGCGATGCTGATCTGACTCCAACCAGTCAGACCCTGCTGACAACACCAGCAGGACAAAATGTCAAAACGGGGGATACTTCCTGAGCTCCCTTATCCAGTGCTTTTAGGGCGTGATTGTCCCTAGTTTAAAACCCTGTGGGTCAGCTGACAGGCAGTCAATCCAATTTAAAACAGTGGGCACCCCACAAGCCCTGGAGTGGTTTCCGAGGTCTTCTTAGGTGTTTACCCTTAGGAAGGGGGCAAGATTGCAACCTAAGAAATTTGAGCTGAGGGGGAGGATATGTGAAGGGGTATTCACAAGAAAGCTGCAGAACACCTTAAAGAACCAGAACCAGAGATCTGGGCCGGTCCACCTTAAGCTGAAGGTAACAGGGAATCCAGGTCCGGGCAGAGGCCCATGGGAAGATGTGTATCTAAGCCAGGCCACAATGGAACAGGAGGCCCATAGGAGAGATGGAAGTCTCTAGAGAAAGAACACACTACCGAACTATAAGGCTTTGGTTTAATTTTGTCACAAAAGAGTTTATGCAAGGATTTCTACCAGAGTCCAACCTGAATCTGTCCTCTGAGGTCGCTCACGGTGCCACACTCGGTCACTGTCTTTCTCCCGCTCTCTATGCTTGTCATCTCTCTTCCTTCCCTCCCCTTTTGTTCTCCATCTCCCTCCCCTCCCTCCCCTGCATGTCAGATATATAAAAAGCAGCAAAAGATACTTACACACTGTATCAACATTTTTATTTATAGGCCTGAGCAGATGTGCAGCTTAAGGAGAATACAGAATTTACAAATCTCCAATCCAACAGCCCAGCAGCATATCACAAGAAAACCACCACGTAGTGTACAACGGGGGTATACAGCCTCAACATTTTTAGTTCGGTTCATTTCTTTATTTCAGGGGGGGGGGGGGGGGGGGGTCATTTCGATTTAGTTCGGCTCATTTGTTAAACTGAAAAAAAAAATTGTAAACCAAAAAGTCCTCCAAAACAAAAACAAAACAAACAAAAAAACATTTGCTAAAAAAAAAAGAAACAGGCTTTTGGCAGCCTAGCCCCAGGGCCTGGCCGTAGTAGGCCAGGTCCTTAACCAGGGCTGGGGCCAGGGAGCTCCCACCATGGCCCTCTTTAATCCCCTTCCCGACTCCAAAGTTGAAACTGGCAGGAGCAATGCCTGGGGAATGAGGTGCCAGGCCCAGGCTGTGTTATGCTAAGGACCACTACGGCCTTCCTTGGCAGAACTTCAGGTGCAAACTGCAGGGACGTACTGTCAGCTAATGCCCGGGCAAGGTTGGCTTTAACTGTGTTTGATGATGGCCACGGCGCACTATGCTGCACCTTGGAGACTGCATCCAGCGAAACCGCTGAACAGAACATCCGGCATTTAAAAGGCTTTAAAAAAATATTCTTTGTTTATAGAGTTTGAAAGCCCCCCCCCCCCCCCCCCTAGTTAATTGCACAGCAAGACTGAGAGCTCAGCAAATGCTGTAAAAAGTTGTCTGCACTTACACTTGTTAACTTATTACTACTCCCAATGCCTTCAGTGAAATTCTGCTGCTAATATCTGTCAGATACAACACAGGAAGTCTAGTGTTAAAAACTCCCACCATACAATCCACCTCCATAAATCAGCCTGGATCGTTAACAGCATCTGCTGGCATCTTTATTGTGTGCTACTGCCCCCGTGTGTGAGAACAACTGCAGAAAGCAAATCCCAGAACTGGAAAATATATTTCTTTTTTTTTTTTAAGGTTGGGAATAGTGGGGAGGGGGGAGGGGGGGAAGAAGCAGCAGCTATGCATTTAGGAAGTCAGTCTGTCACCTCTTGAACATCTGCTTGCATCTGTTCTAGGCACAGCACAAAAGAGAATCTTATCGGTTTTGAGGCACCATTTCTGCCTTATAGCACTGTTGTTCTCTCTGTCTCAGCAAATCTACTAATTTGACAAACATGCAAAGCTAATTTTTCAAAAATTCTAAACAATTCTCTTTTTTTTTTTTAATCCTGTAACCCCCACCTTCAGGTGTGGGCTGCACCCCGGTGGGGGTCATAAAAGATATTCGATACCTCTTCAGGGCTGGGTCCCTGGCTAGCGGGACCGCAGTCTCTCTCCTCCCAAGGTGTGACTTCTTTATTGGGTGGGGGTGGGGGAAGTTTTCTTTCAGGGCCCCGAGTGCTAAAGTTGGATTGTAATTCTTTATATCCCTGGAAGAGGGGTAGGGAATTGTATGGATCCCATACAATTCCCTACCCCTCTATACAATTCTATTTATTTTATACAATTTTATACAATTATTTTATACAATTCTATTCTATTTTATTTTGGTACTTAAACGTTTCCCCCTCCCCTCCTTTCCACCCCCAATTTGAATTTTACCCTACCTTTCTCCTAATATTTTTTGTTTGTTTTGTTTTTTGTAATGATTTATCTCCATGCTTTATTGTTCACTGTAAAGGCACCATGCCTAATTGTTACCCTTGATATCATTGTTCCGAAGTTATTTGTAAGTTATAAGTTTTAAGTTATTTATAAACCGATACGAAGTGCAAACGGTTGTCGGTATATAAAATCTTTAAAATAAATAAATAAATAAATAATAATAAATCCCACTGTGGGCTATAAGTGCCAAAAAAAGCACTCTGGACTCAGAATAGTGTCCAAACACAAAGTTTACTGACAGGTAAGCAGATGTGAATTGGCACAAACGACTTGGTCCTTAGCTCCACAGGAAAGTGACTTGATAACAGTTCCTTCTCTCAATCCATGCAGGAGTATTCCTTACAGGGACCCAGGGTATCTACACCCTCCAGGATGTAGAAAAGTGAAGCTCCCAGGTGAACCAGGGACCCTTTCCATGTGGAAGGGACCCCCCCCCCCCACTCCTGGATAACCACAGGCAAAACAGTCTCGGCACAGAGGACTGAGATTTACCTCTCGTTCACCCCAGGGTAAAAACTCCAAGTGGGCGTCCTTGTGCAAGGCAAGAAAGGTTCTTACAGTCAAATTCGTTCCTCGTTCTTATCCTTGTTCTCTGAATTCTCCGATGGGAGGGATCTTCCTGGGAACCACAGCTCATGGTGTTCCCCTCAGATAAGGAAGGGGGCGGCCAAACTCTTCCTCCTGAGCCTCAAAACAAAATCCCTTCCCTTGCAACTGGAAGGTCCCGGCACTGGGTCACCACCTCCTCTGTCCTCTTCGAGGGTGTACAGAGGCAGGGTCTTCCCCCTAACCTATGCAGCCCCAGACCCAGGGCTCTCCAAGTCCTTGAGCCCAGTAAGTGCACAGGGTTCCAACAGGCTTCCTACAAATCAGGATAATACAAACCCCGGAAAACCTCCCAGATGGAAATCCCAGTAGGTGGTGTGGAAGGAATTACCCTCCCAACCCTGATCAGTGTCCTCGGGCTGGGTGAGCCTGCTTCCTCCGATTGGGCCTGCAAAATCCAACGGAAACCCTCCCCCATCTCTCCTAAACCTCCTAACCTGAAGCAAACCAAAAGGGACTGCGCCCACAGACTCCCTCTGTGGAGCTACTTACAAACCCTCAGGGGGAAGGCCATCCCAGCACTCTGAAAGGGAGAGGGCTGTACTTGCATGCTATCATCCCCCGTCATTAAGCTACACTGCTCTGTCTAAAATATGGACTTGACCAGGGCTTATTGGTAACGTGACCACAGGATCCGTTACAATCCACTTTACATTACTTAAAAAGAAATTTAAAAAAAGGAGGGCAATTGAATACAATTCAATGAACCTTTGGAATTTTACGGTGTTTGTTGAATTGTGTTGGTGAAACCACTTTGAAGGAGTTCACGTGCCTCAAGTTCAGATTAAAACCTGGAATACTTCCGATCAAAATACTGTACGAGAGAGTTGGGAAACTGGAGCAGTGAACGTCGAAAAGGGCCCAAGAACCGGCTGCAGACTGTGCTAGAAACAGGTGGCAGTGACTGAAGGAGGCACCCTTTCTTTATCTCATCTGACATCTTTGTTTTGGAGACACACCCGCTCATTATGCATGGGACACAACTGTACAATGACCTTTTCTCTATACTACTACACAAATACATTTCTACAGTTGGTATACAACTGGGATATTATTATCGCAGAATCTTTTAGCATTAATATGTGTTTTGCAACACAAAGGGATACTATCCTCAGGGATAGAAAAATATAGTTAGGTGCCAGCCATAATAATTTTTAAGAGCCAGAAATTACATGAATCCTTTTCATTATCTTTCTGAACTTATTTTGCTGCTTGATTGGGGGAGGTATAGTTTGCTTTAATTTTCTTTACTTCCCTCTTCTTTCTTTCCCCTAGGTTTTCTCTTCTTCCTCTCCCTCCCCCCCACCTCCGTGCTTCTCTCCCATGAAACCTCCCCCCATCTCCATTAACTACATGGCCGGCTCAGCAGGTCCTGCAGTGGCACCTCCTCCCCAGTATAGGCCATGTTTCCCATTAGGCAGAGTAGTCAGGGCCTTTCGTTGCGAGGACACCATATGCCTGTAAGGGAGCAAGTCCAAAAAGAGAGAGAGAGAGAGCACCCAGAGCTGTTTCCAAGCTCTCTCCAGGAGGCACTGCGGCAATGGATTTGCATGAGACAGACTTTTGCATACACTGGGAGAGGACTGGGAAACAGTGGCCCAGAGGAAGGAGGACCTGCCCACTCACTGTGTCGCATCTTCGAGGGGGCCTCCCCACTTTCTAGCTTCTGAGGGGGGGACCTCCCCCTTCCACACTCCTGTACCTAGGGGCACTCAAGGTGTAAATCCAGCCTCGAGTCTGATAGGAACGACTTTGGTATCAACCTGCCTAACAGCCCAATTGAGGCCACGTCATGCAGCGCCAGGGATTTTTTTTTATACCTCTCAGTCTCAAACCGAAATACGTAAAGTTATTTCTGTTTCATTGTTTCTCAGCTCCTCACTTATCCTTCTGCCTGTTCTGAGCTGCTAATTACGTTTTATCCTCTCTCAGAAGAAAACACTGTGCAAAGAAAGTTGGAACAGGAGTCCAAAAAATGTATTAGAATATGGGTAAGTATAAAAGCAGCAGCCTTGCCCAACTCTGGCATGACGGACATAAAAAATAAAACCAAGACAGTCATCTCTCTCCGGTACCTTCATCCCCTAAATAAAACTCTGAGGCCAGTACCAGCCTTTAATAAAACAGTGCAGGGCGGCAGAGTTTATCTGTGGAAATGGATTTTTACAAAATCGCCTGCCCGATATGTGGGAATGTGCACGAGTTTCCCTGCATTCAGCAGAGGCGTTCTCGGGGAGGAATTTGCAGTTACGCGTGCACTTTTGCATTTTAAAAAGCATGCGTGTAATTTCCAACCTCGCCCCCTGAAAACGAAAAAGCTAAACACACCCAGGAGTAGGTGTAAATGTGCATGGGGAGTTTTGGTGGAATAATTTTCAAAGAAAAAGTACATGTTAAAATTGATGCAAAGTCTGCAGGTAATTGGCTTTTAATCTACGTGGACAGTTACAAAATTACCCCCTAAATGTATCAGTTTCATTCTTAGACTATGTTTAGAGAGTAGGATGTACAAATGATATTCCATTATCCACTGCATTTTATTGCTACAATTCTATATTAAAATATGCATGCAAAGTAAAAATAAAAAACGTTAAGATAAAGGAAACAGATTTTTTGTGCATGAAAAAGTCATTTGCCAGGTTTTCAAAGCCATCTGCTTTCAAAGTCTACCTTCCCTCTTGTTTCCCACAGGCTGTCTCTCTGTTTTAACAACCTCCAGTGGGATTTCACACACCTCATTATGCAAAAATCACTGCTTATGCATTCACTCCCGGTACTTGTCTAATCTGCACACACAATACCTTTGGTGAAGAGACAGGAGCCCCCCTCCCTTGCAGAAGCTTAAAGATCAAAAACAATAGTAGTGATCATTACAGCACAGCCCCCTGGGTACTATTGTTATGATACAAGGGTCAAACCTGAGATTCAACCCAAAAATGCATAAAATTAAAAAAAAAAGCTTTACATCTTCCACTATGCGTACTTAATTTTTTTCTGTTTAGTCGGAAATTGGCTTCTGATAAACACTTTAATTTAATAGTTTCAGCTCTGTGGTATAACCTTTTCATAACTGTTTCTAGAAGAAATGCATGTTACAGCAGTTTATGTAATGACATAACACCTACTAGAGCATATCAATTAATGATCTATAGCCTAAATCCTTTATGGCATAACCTCTAAACTAAAACATTAACTTTTATTCATTGCAAATACAAAGTAAATTTGTGATGTGGGTTTGTTTGTTTTATTACTATTTTTTTTTAATTTAAATATTTAACTGGTAGTATGCCAGTGACAGCAGATGGAGTACTAGCCAGCATGGTTGCAATTTTCAGAACTGATGCATCAAGAGTCTAAGTCTGCATACAGATTTTCTACAGAATTTCAAATGAAAAATCCACATTACTTGCTCTTTGAAAATATCCCATGGCTACAACCAGGACTTGCTTTTTGTGCGGGCTAAAAACCCAACTGGGAGGTAGCACATGCTACATTTGAAGGTGCAAATGCATGCAAGTTGTTTCCCAGTCGCACCCAGAAAATGCCTCCCCCTTAAACACAGCTAAAAGTGTGTATGCTGTGGAAACACCCTCCCCCCAACATACTTTCTGCCCAGTATTTACCTAGATAAATGGCTTTTAAAAACTGTCCACTTCTGGCCCAAATCAGCAAAAAAAAAAAGAGAGAAAAAAATCTGGCTGGTTAAATTAGCTTAAAGCTCTAACTATCCAACCTGATTGGTGGATTCAGACACAGGCCCCTAAGTCTGGTTCAACAGAGATTTGTTTTCTGCTAACTAAAGCACAGAAGACTAGTCTCCTCCTCCTACTACTACTACTGAACACTTATGTAGCACTAGACTAGAAGATGTACACAGCAGTGTACACATAAGAGACAGCTCCGTCTCTGTGGAGCTAACAATCTAGACAAGACAAATAAGAATTGGAGAATCAGGGAAAAATATTTAGTCTCTCAAAGGTAGGTTAACAAGTGCACTATAAGGGGCAGATTTTAAAACCTATGCATGTGGCCTACATTTGCTACCCGGCGCACACAAATGTACACCCGATTTTATAACATGCACGCACAGCCGCGTGCATGTCATAAAATCCGGGGTCGGCGCGCACAAGGGGGTGCACACTAGTGCACCTTGCGCGTGCTGAGCCCTAGGGGAGCCCCGATGGCTTTCCACGATCACTCCGAGGCCACTCTGAAATCGAAGCCGCCTCAGAGGGAACTTTCCTTCAGCCCTCCACCCCCCACCCCTCCCTTCCCCTACCTAACCCGTCCCCCAGCCCGAAAAGAAAATACCTCGGTACCTTTATCCCAAAAGTTACGCCTGCCCAACTTGCACGCGCCGGCCAAGCTCAAGCTTCAGCCCTCCCCCTGAGCATCTAAGATAACCAGCTCAGTTTCAGACAGTCAGCTCTAGCTCAGTTTCAGGTGTAACCTAGCCAGATAGGTTGCAACTGATTTTTTCTCCTAAATCAAGCCAGCCAAATCTTCCCCGGCAACACAAAAATGCCTTCGGGTCTGCACAATTTACATGTACCTAAATCTAGCCACCTAGTGAACCTCAGAAGCTAAATTTAGCCACTCTGTGGAGTGAAATTTTCATGCCATAGGGGGTCTATCCTAGATATCCACTAAAAAACTGGCACTTATTGTTTCTGAATACCACACAATGCACAAAAATTAATTGTGCCCTAAAATAACAATGGCAATGTGGGTGTTAATGGTTAAACAGAATTGTCTTGGTTATAGCTAGCTATGTAGAGAACAAAAAACGTTATCAGAAAAACCAATTGGCTATAAGGAACTCTATGGACAGCTTGACAAACTGAAAAGAACGTACCGTATTTTCCAGTGTATGAGAAGCATTTCTTTTCTGGAATTCCCGTCACTGCATCTTATATACCGGTGCAACTAATATGCGGTGCTTTCAGTGTCAGCATGTGTGTGTCTCTCTCTCTCTCCTTACAGATGGAGCCCCCGTGCCGCTCGCCAACAATCGCTTGCATACCACACAGCCTGCTAACGTCTGACGCTCCCCCTAGGACACTTTCCATTTGGCCTTACCAACAGCTGCTCGCACACCACACAGCCCGCTAAGATTCGGCGTTCCCCTAGGACACCTCCCACATACGTCTGGAACACTCGCTCACCTGCTATACCTCATCCTCTCACAGCCCGTCGCCATGATCACCTGCATTTTATCTAACGATGCAACATCTACTGAATTTTTCATGAAAAGGGCTGTTGAGAGAGAGAGGTGCGACCTATAGAAGAGTGCGACCTATACACCGGAAAATATGGTAAGCTCTAATTTTATCGATATGCTTTGTAGGGCTCAGAACCTCAGTTTATATTTAGCAGATGCAAGTACTCCATACCCTTACTATGTTATGAAACTTTTTATTTTCAATAAAATCTCCTTTAATTTACCTTTCATTGCATTTGATTCCTTGTATGCCATTTTCTGGACTCTTATCTCTGCTGATTGAGTCTTGGGTTGATGAGAATCGAAGCAGACTCCCTTTATGTTTTCGATCTGTAACCACACAGAATGCAGATATTTATTCTACTTGGTATTTATATAATGATGTGGGAAATGTTACACCTTCTCTGACTATATTCAAGTGCTGTAAACTACTGGGAAAGACACACTAACAAGCACAGATACATAAAAATGCACCCAAGTTTTATTAGCAGAGTTTTCCTGATAATAAATAGAAAATAAAGTTGCATTTTTAACCATTTTCCTGTTTAACTATTCCAGTAGAAGCAAAGTAATGTCACTGAACACAGCAGTGAATAAAAGCCACATAGTATAAATGTTTTTCTGCAAATTTAATACATTGCATGTTCTTCCTCTTACTTGCTAGGTGTAAAAATTATCGCCTTCCTCAATTGTTTGTTGAAAGGGGCTTTGTATTCTTAATTTCTCCAATTATTGCCCATTAATTTTCCCCTTCTTTCCTAGACAACATTTGAGAACATGCCATTTCTAAGGTTAAGGCAAATACATGCAGGGAACACAAATCAGAAGCCTAATCTCAAAATCTTGGATTCGTATTTCCCCAAATTAATCTCAAGGCTAAAATTAGCTATAATTGTAATGTAGGAATGGACCCCTTCACCTCCCAGTCTCCCAATTGGTATACAGCTTAACCCTTAGTGGACACCTCCACCTTAAGATAGGAATTCACCTAAAATTTATTAACAAAGCTTACTACTTGAAGTTGTTACCATGTGAGGCCGATTAGTTATTTAACTTCCATCTAAAATTTATATTGTCTGAAGTTAAACTGCTTCAGAAGTGTGGGCAAATCAAAGACTTTAGCAGGGTATGCCACTGGGCTGCCAGGACTCTCTACAATGTCTTGTGCTCCTAGCTCTTCCTGTCATATGTTGCGATATTCTTGGTTTAGACTTGTGTGCTGATAGTTTTGAATGCAGTCAACGTAGGAAGAGTTTAGCTTATCACCATCAGTATCTGGTTCATGAGTGGCTGATGTCTGTTGCTAGGCCCCTTTCCCTGGTTAGTCAGTTCATAGACATCTGATTAATTGGCCTTCCAGATATCCCATTAGGTATAACTGAGCCTTATGACAATAAGAGGAACACTCTGCAATGTCAGCAAATTGTTTTCAATTGGCAAGAGTTTATTTCAAATCCAATTGGATGGGAAGCCTATCAATGTCAGACCTTAATTGGTAATCATGGCGTGTTTAACAAAAGGTCCACAGTTTTATATCTGCAATTACTTGTTTGGAATCTTCTCGTGCTGTCCTGAATTCTGGTACAGGTCTCATATCTTTGTTTATTTCATGCTGGCAATAATATATATATGGCAATTTTATATATATATATATATATATATATATATATATATATATGTGTGTTATAATAAATTTTTATATGACATCCAAAGCAGTTAAACTCAGATTCATCTACATTGACCCATTCTACCCCTCCCCTTCAGTTTTCTGCTTTTGCTTCTAAATTCTGAGCTAAAAATTCTTTGTATATATTTCTATCGTACAGGATATATCTGTAAGGGCAGAAGTTAATTGCCTGTCTATGAAATGAATTAAGTCTTTAAGCTTAGAAAGGCAAAAATATACATATCTTGCAAAGGATCCTACACAGTTATACCTTTACAGTGTCACCTAAAAATCCACCTTCAATTTCTTTTAAATCCAAATAGTTTTTAGGTGGCACTGTAAAGGTATAACTATTACAGTGAAATATGATTAGCATGAGAGGGCCAAGATTAGGAAGAAGCAGAATTTCTCACCTTGATCGTGTTTCACTGTAATAATTAAATGATTTGTCTTCTCTGCACATCTCAACTATATTACAAACTCCAGGCCCCAGCCCCCCAACCCCACTGGTACCTCCCCATATCCCTGTCTTCCTGGACCAGGTCAGGTTGGTACCATTTTGGAAAATAGCACTGACCGGGCTGGATGTGAGGTGTGCCCCAGCCCTGACATGGGACCCTCTATGAATTTTCAAGGTTTGGAGGATGTGAAAGTGGGGTGTCGGGGGATTGGGGCCAGAGCTGGACCCTTTTTTTTTTTTTTTTTTTTACATTTTGGACCCTTTGGGAGGGGACTGCTGTGAGGCGGCAGCCTTGATATTATTTATACTATTTGGTGTGGAAGAGGGGAGGGAGTGGGGGGCTCCAATTTACCTTACCATTTGTGGGGGAAGGGGGGGGCTGGAACCCCACTATTGGAATTGTGACTTTTGGGGGAGGGGGCCATCACCATGCAGCAACATTGGCCTAGTTTTTACTTTGGGGGAGTTGGGGCCACCTTGAGTGGTGGCCCTGGGTTGAGACAGGGGTCAGCCCTGACCCCCGCTCAACCTCCCCTTTTTGCTGTGCAACTTTTTTTTTTCTCTGGCGGCCTTTAAGACGATGGCAGTCCCTAGAGGTTGGTGGCCACCATTGCATTAAAGGGCTGCTAGGTGCTTCTTTTACCCCGTGGTGTTTGGCTACGAGAAAAAAAAGGGTAGATTTTCAGGAGTTTATGCAAATAGCCGAGCCTTACACACGCCGGGCGAATTTTCAAAGAGGACCATCCACAAGCATAAACCCTGGAACGCGCATAATTGCCAGGCCTCTTCAAAGGGTGGGCTAGGACAGCACCATTGAACACTGTCCCAAAGAATCGCGCGCTGGCTGACTGCTGGCACGCGCAACTTATTCAGGTCGGGCCCTGAAGTAAGTATGAAAACAAAAAAAAACAAGGGTAGATAGGTAGGGTTTAGGGGATGGGGAAATGAGAGGAAGAGGGAGGGAAGTTAAGGCAGGGGGATAGGGAAGTTCCCTTCCAGTTCACTCCTTAATTGGAGCAGTCCGGGAGGGAACTGGGAAAAACCCGATTGCATCGCCACGCAGAAATTGCAAAAGCCCCTTCCTTGCATGCGTAGCCCGCACATGTGCCCCAGGAAGTGCGCACACATTATAAAATCTACCCCAAAGTGTGTGCCATAGAGTTGCAAATTTTTTTCAAGGGAGGGACCCCCCCCACCTGCGATAGCAAGACCTCCACCGTGATAAAACTTTGTGGCCTAGTGAATCCAGGAGAAATGTTTACTGCGCATTCATTGAAGCTATTCCATGATTAGGTGATCCTACTTAGTCAAACATGAAAAAAGAAATGATAAATGTATATGCCTGGAATGCTGCTGTGATGATCAGAGTTAGACTTTCCACTGTTTCAGGCTGCCAAATCTTGGTAAAGGGGGACAAGATGGACCTACGTAGAAGGATAAGATCCATCTAACTGCACATAATCTCACTTGTTTGAAATTAATTTATAGCAACAAGTCTGCCAACTGTTTAACAACAGCAGATTCTCACAGATGACTGCATAAAACCTAGGTGCTGCCGAGGGGGCTGTCTCACCCTCTTCTTCCGATCTTATTTCTCCTCCTTCCCGTTCAGACCCCCCCTCCCCCCACCCATTCCCAAGTAGCTAGTGGAGTGCACGTTTTGCATTTCTTCAGCAATTGGCGGGATGAGCTCCAGAAATTGCCAAATCCCTGCACCATCTGCAGGCTGGCACTCACTAGCTACCGACCTTGCAAGGGCCAGAATATTAATTCTGAAAATTCTTACAATGATTTAAAATTTGCCACGGGTCAAAGGCTCCAGATTGATTACCTGGCTGAACCTGGCAGAAAAATCACTGTTGTCGAAAGCCACTTTAGCCCCATTAGCCTTAAAGAGGGCGTGAGGGAGTACATAGAAAACTCCTTCAGACTACCTTAAAGGACCGGACACAGCTGTTTTACCTGATCCTCCTTAAAATCCAAACCCACAGGGAATCCTGGGTGAAGGGAGGAGCCCCTCTCCTCTTTTTAAGAACTCAGGGCCTGAAAGGTTTAAACGGGAGCAGGCAGGAAGCCACTCTATGTTACCTGAGGTTAAGGGAGCTACATCTTGTTTTGCTCTTCATTTTTTTTTTTTTTTTACCTCTAAATAAATTGTACAAAAGGGAAACAGCCAGAGTCTGCATCCTTATTCTTTCTGGCTGTTCCCAAACTGCCCAAATTTACCACAAGGGTCACCTGAGGAATTTAAGTAGTTACATCTGGGTTCTCATAGCTTGCAGCTTTGAAATAACCGGCACCACACGCGCCCCCTCTTATAAACTAACCTAGTTTGCAAGGGCACAAGACATTAAAAGATAAAGCAAAAATTCTGCATCACTGTCCTTTTTACAGTCTTTGGATTAATTACATTTTAATGCACAATCATCAATTTGGAAAGCTGCAATTTGACAGCTGGAGTACAGGCAACTGAGATGGCTCAGGCATAAATTAATTAGTTTGTCTATTAAGAGCTTCAAGTTAAACAGGTGTTGCATTGGTAAATTTACATTTTTTAAACACTGTAATTATACTTTAGTAGACACTTCCTGATCAGGCAAAATACTAGAGTTGCAAAACACTGTAATTTAACATTGTTTGCCATCAATCTATTAATATATAAAATACATTTTTTAAATCTCTTTTCAACAAGCTTATATAGCCACCATCTGCTGAGTTATTAAACAGAGTTAATGTTTGTATGGGTCTTTTATTTATTTTTTATTTTTTTACACCAACTACAGAATGGGAGAATCCTTATAAAATACCAGGGTTTACTGTGTACAAGAATGCACACAATGTACATTAGAAAATACACAAGAGAGCACAAATTGAATACATCAGAGTCCACACTTACCCACAGGGGCTAGTACGGTGATGGGGAGGTGTCAGGGTTGGCCAGTCTCTCAAACCAGCAGCCTGGCCAGCAAGTTAGTTGCTGCTTTGCCCAGTGGGCCATGGCACTAACACACCCACAAGTGGGCACCTTGTATTCAGTCTACTGGGAGAACCAGTGGTCGGCCCCTGCTGAAGCAGACTAGTCCTCAGAACTAGAAAAGGGTTTGCTGAGAACAGATCTGATGCTCCCAGCCACTCGAGGGGCCACGTAGCTATGCTGCCAAACTCGGAGAGTGCGCTCCGTGATGCTCCGTGAGACCCCTGGATTTGTATACGAATGCTAAGAGTGCAGGGAGACAGCGTGCTTCCGACTACCTGGTTGGATGACCCATGGAATTAGATCTGCTCGCGAGTACTCTGCTTGCTGACCCGGCACTGATATTGAACTTGATTGTGTTACAACCCATGCTTATTCAGCCGGGCCATACCTAAGGGGTAGAAAAACAAACCAAAATGTAAGCCTGTGCTAGCAGATGACAAGTCTAGAAGACTGTGGCTCTCCTCCTACCAATTCAGGTTGCTGGGGGAAAAGGAAGAGCAAGAAAGAGGACCTAGAATCAGAGGGAGAGGAGGGGAGGGAGAGAGGAATGGGAAGGGGAAAACGTACCAATATACTTGCCTGTCCTGGGAGTTAAAATGCCTAGCTACATTTCTGTTAAGGAGAGCTTGTATTTGAGTTGTTGAAGCCCCTGTGGTGAAGTAAGCCTAAATAAAGTTAGGCTCAGGCCCTGAAAGAGATCCGGGGTTTTAATATTACTCAGGCTGTGAAGATGATAGGAGCATAGAATAGGACCTCACCCTGCAAAAGCAACCCTGATGGGCTCCACGCGACAGTGAATGCCCGAATCATTTTAGGAGCCAAAAAAAAAAGGCAGAGTAACGAGCCTTCTCCCCCGACCCCACCCCCCACCTTTCTCCTGTTGTCAGTACAATTGTGGAAACTATCAAACTTTGTGGGGTCAGCAGGAGAGGGCAGGGAGTAATACGCTTTTGAATAAGATCTGTAAGTAAGTAAACCAGTGACATAGCTACGGGTGGGCAGTGGCCCACTCACTTTCCATTCAGGCCCACCCAAATTTCTTTGCAAGACACTGCAGCCAATAAAAAGCAGGCAGCATCGGTAGGCACCCAAGAGAGAAAAAAAAAATGAATAAGACCAGCTGGTGTGTCACGGCTCCCAGTGTCCCACAGCCCCAGTTATACTTCCCTTTACCTTTTTCCTGCCCCCGCAGGCCAATGGGAAACCTCCTCCGTCTTCCTGCCCCTGTGGGCCAATTGGAAGCCTCCTCCATTCTTCCTGCTGCCGCGGGCCAATCGGAAGTCTACTCCCTTCTTCCTGCCAGTGGGAGGAGAAGACCTCAGTGGGGCAGGAAGAAGGGGGCATCTCATAGCCCGGGGATGGGGTGGTTTGAGAGGGGCTGGGAGGAGTGGCAGTGTCCAGGCCCGTGGCGGCGAAGAAGCCCGACCCTGTGGCCGCCACGGGCTGGAAATGCTGAAATTAAACACAGCGGCAAACCACAAAGAAAAGAGACCAGCCAAGCCAGGAACCGCGATAGAGTAGGGATTCCCCAAAGCAGCAGTGAGTTGCAAGCACGAAGAGGCCGGTTGCTCCAGGGAGTCTCTCCGCCCCCCCCCCCCATGCAACAGTGAGCACGGCAGAACCACGTTTAAAGTAAAAGTGGCACCCAACCATGCTGATTACAGATGGGGCAATTGGAGCTCCCAGCGGCTATAAAAGCAGGCAGATGGGGGGTCGCGGGAGCCTAAGGATAACCCAACAGCCAGAAGGAAGGCTTGAGTGCTGTGGCATATTTTTCTAAAATAAATGTTTGCTGCTTCAATGTGGCAGAGAAGGCAGTGGCAGCACTGGAAAATCTGCCACTGCGAAATTAAAGGGGAACACAGCATTGGGGCTCTAAGCAAAGTATGTGTGAGAAAAGGGACTGGGCAGGGAAGTCACTCTGGTGTGTGTGAGAGACAGAGACTGGGCAGGGAGGTGACTGGGGTGTGTGTGTGAGAGAGAGAGTGACTGGGCAGGGAGGTGACTGGGGTGTGTGTGTGAGAGAGAGAGTGACTGGGCAGGGAGGTGACTGGGGTGTGTGTGTGAGAGAGAGAGTGTGACTGGGCAGGGAGGTGACTGGGGTGTGTGTGTGAGAGAGAGTGACTGGGCAGGGAAGTGACTGGGTTGTGTGTGAGAGACAGAGACTGGGCAGGGAAGTGACTGGGTTGTGTGTGAGAGAGACTGGGCAGGGAGGTGACTGGGGTGTGTGTGTGAGAGAGAGAGTGTGACTGGGCAGGGAGGTGACTGGGGTGTGTGTGAGAGAGAGAGTGTCTGGGCAGGGAGGTGACTGGGGTGTGTATGTGAGAGAGAGACTGGGCAGGGAAGTGACTGGGGTGTGTGTGAGAGACAGAGAGAGATAAGACTAGGCAGGGAGGTGTCTGGTGTCTGTGTGTGAGACAGAGACTGGTCAAAGGGTTTAGTGTGTGTGTCTGTCTATCTGTCTGTCTTGTGGGCCCTAAAGAAGAGGACCATAAAGACAGAGCTTCAGCAGCCGCTGCTGCTCCTGGTATGTGCTTTCAAGGGAAAGGAGTAGAAGAGTTGCTGGAGAGGGTAAGTAAAGGTGGCATTTTAAGTTTATTTTTCTTGATTGACTGCCATTTTAATTATTGAGTATTATGTGATGTGTCTGCTGTTTTTAAATATTTTATTGATATTTGGACAATTTTTAATAATTTTTGAGTTTTAATTGTTTGACCTTATTCTGTTCACCAGCTATTTTGAAACATTTATTAATATAGTTTTACAATTATTTCTGTGTGGGGATCTATTGCAGCTTGGCTTGTTCTGTTTTCTTAATAGGAGATGTATTAGTGTTTAGGACCTGATTTAATATTTGTAGTATTGCCTTTTCACAGATAGGGTTGTTATGTGTTCCATAATGCAGGTGTAACTTTGTGCAGATTAGTTTCTGTGCATTATTGCAGATCCTGGAACTGTGTTAGGTGCTATATTTCTCTTTCCATTTCTCCAGGTTTGCACTGCATGCAGAATGGCTTTTTTTTTTGTTTTCCATTCCAGTTTGTCTCCATATTTATAATGTGTGGTCTTTCTGTACTTGGTGAAGGTAGGTTCTCTGTGTGTGACCGAGGTGAGGTATTTTACTAGCATGTTGGCAATTGTATCAATCTTATTTGTTGTGTTTTCTCAATAGGATATGCATTAGTGGTAAATTATTAACTTTTCATAAGGAAGGCTATTGTGCCTGGTAGTAAAGGGAATTTGTTTTGCTTTAACTGAGATGTCATCAGAACCAGAATATCTTTTTTTTTGCATGGTGAGTTCTATGGGTAATGCCCTAGTTCTGCTCTGCATCCATTGTTAGGGGTCAAGGAGGTTCCCGTGGATGCAGAGTGTATGTTTACATGATGATAGCTTAGTAAATGACAGTGCTGGATAATCTTTTTCTCCTGTCTACCCAGTTATCCTCTCCACACTGCTAAGGATGCATCCCAGCTGTCAGCCAAAGGGTGTGACCACCTTCAAGATATCTCTTTATCCAGAGCAGTCTTTTTTTCTATTCTTCCTTTGTAAAGAAAAGGGGAGGATGTCAGGAGCCCCTGGACTTGATTCAGCAAATGTCAGCAACAGAGGAAGACTAAAACTAAATAGTTGAGCCATAGGAAAGGAAAAGAAGTCTTCAAAGGTATATATCTGTTTTATTGATACAGATTAATAAGGCATTTGCTCAATTATGGTAAATATTTTCCAGAGGGTTTTAAAACATCTCACAGAATACTGTGATGTATGATGAGATATCTGTCTTTATAGTAGATTAGTATATGGTTCTTTTAAGTTATGGGATACTGCCAGTTGAGATCTCTTTAAGTATAATTGAAATGCTTCCATAACTATATATAAGGTTTAGCATTGGTAGCTGCTTGAAGTCACTGAGTTTAAAATATTAAAAGTATAACAGCTGTAGCAGATTATTTAGAAATCTATTGTCAGGTGTGTGTGTGTGTGTGAAAGAATTTATCAATAAGAATATGAATTCCATGGCTCAGATATTTAGTGCCCACTCATGTTAACCTTGGGCCCAGCCAAAAACTCATTTCTGGCTACGCCATTGAAGTAAACATAATAGGCAAGGGGCATGTAGGGAAATGACAAGGGGTACATGTAGTTGCCTCACGAAGGAATTAGCTGGGCAGGGAGGAGCTAGAAGCAGATAGGAGTGTTGTGTACCAGTAGTATGAAATGTTCATCCACATAAAATGTTACCTTCTCGTCCTCAATCAAGTTGTGGACGTGAACCATTCCTCCCCCCCCCCCCCCAAAAAAAAAAAAAAGATTGTAGTAAACAAATCAGGAGAGGTGAAACTCTTTAAAAATCTACAAAATAATATGTGCATTAGGCCCTTAAGCATGCATTAGAATAATGGTAGCAAAATATTAAAAAAAACAAAACAAAAAACCCCACACACACTCCAGTGGTTAACGTTTCTTCAATCTTCACTGGGCGTATATAGCATTAAGACAGATGTTTTATATGATACATCTAGATAAAATTATCAGTAGATGTAAGTTTAAAAGTTCATGCCTCATTTCCCCTGGCTCTCATCACACTAAGATTTACCTACAGGTTATTAAAAATCCTGATCTGCAAGTCTGGTTTTTGTTTCATTTGTTTATTTAAAGATTTCATTTTGTCGTTGGGGAATGCTTGACTTGTTCACAGCCTTGTTCTTTAGTATTTCACTTTTGGATGTTTATACTACTTCCAGAGAATAATGAAGGACATTAAGGGGGCAATTTTCAAAGGAAATACCATTTTGCAAAATTGTCCCTTCCTCTCCCCCCCCCCCCCCCCCAAAAGTATGTGGGGCGTAGGATTGCCATGACCCTAGGTCACTGATGGATTCTCAAAGGGAAACTTTGCTTCTGCACTTGTTACAATTACCTATTCCCAGAACTATCATCGGGCTGCACAGTGCCCCCAGGAGATCAATGATCCCCCTCCACTAATACTCAACAGCAACTGGGCAGAGCTTACTTTTGCCCTGGTTTCCCCTGTTTCACAGCCTCACTGTGCCCTGCGTCTGCCAGCTATGACACCTCCTCAACAGCAGAGGCCTCCAGTGAGCACTATTCAGAGCTATCCAAACCATCTCCTCACTGGCCTTCTGACTCAGCCTGTGGTACAGCCTCCTCTACACTAGAGGATCTCGGTGAGCTTAATCTCCAGTCTTGCCAAGCTCTCACTGCTGGCACCACACCCAAGCTCCAGCCTTATATAACCTAGCCTTGCCAAATACACTTTTGCCTCTTCATGGAGTCACTCTTGGCTCTCTGGCTTGGCCACTGTTTTCTTGCTCTATACCTTGTGGCCTTCTCAGGCCCGCTCTATACTTATATCCTGCCTTGAGGCCTATTTAGGCCTCTCTCCCTACCTTGGGGCCTTCGGGCCTCCAGCCTTGCTGCTTTTGGGCTTCTCTATTTCTTGTTCTGTGTTGTCTTGTCTAGTCCTTTTTCAGTCTTGTCCAGTCCTGTCTTTGTCTGGTCGTGTCGTGTCCTGACCAGGCCCTTGCATCCATTCCCTGCCCCAGTTCCTGCTTAATCTCCAGTCCAGTACCCTGCCTTGCTTGTATCTCTCCCTGGCTGTATTCACTACCTTGCCTTGTCTCTGTCTATCGCAGTCCCAGTCCTTGTTCCACTTCCAGCTCCTGTACCAAGCTTTGCCTTGTCCTGCCTGTACCAAGCCTTGCCAATCCCTGCCTGCATGTTGTCTCCAAGCTTCTAGCCAGTGTCTGTGTCCATCCTTGTTCTATAGTACTGACTCACCATGTTATATTGCAGCTGCAATCAAGCTCTACTGGTCCCCAGAACCCAAGGGCTCAACCTGCAGGGCAGAGTGCAGGCTAGCAGAAGACTGGCCCTAGTACAGCTCCTGGGGTGGGGTACCTTGATCCAAGCAATTGTGACAGTGGGACAGCGGCAGCATGGCATGCTGGTACTTCCTTAACTTGGCACCTTAGCAGGCGCTCATCTTTCCTGCCCCTTCCGATGGCCCTGCAAATCCTCCAGGCCCAGTTTAAGACATTTTTGGGCTTAATGCAACACCAGATTTGGCGATCCCACACACGCATGCAAACAATTTTCATTCTGTTTAATTTTTTGGGTTTTTGGTTTTTTTTAAATGTGTTCTCTTTGATGTTTAATTTGGTTCAGTTTTGTTTATTTAAACCGAAACAAACACCACAGTAGAAAAAAATTCAAAAGGAAGGGTCAGATTTCCCCCCTCACCTCACATTGCCACCAAACTAAGACAAGCAAGTCACATCCCCCCCATCCAGTGCAGCTTACCTACAGTCCAAATGAGGCAGGAGTGACCACACGACAAACTGGTGCCAAACCGACCCCCAAATGCAGGCATGAGTGGCTGAAAATTGCTCCACTCCCATTTGAAATACTGGAGCTCCACTGATGCGGTAAATTGTATTGGGGTTGAGGGATAGGGGAAGATCTGGGAGTGATTTAATTGTTTTATTCTGGTGGCAGTAGAGGGGGGTTTTTTTTTGGTAGTTGAGGAGTGGGGAGGAAACGTGGCCTCTTCTTTTCCTTGATTTTTTTCCCCCCCGTTTTATTTTCTTTCAAAGAAGCAAAAAGAAAAGAAATATCAACTACAATGAAAAACGCAAGAAAAGAAAGAAAAACCCAAAAGCGATGGGAGGGGGGGCGAGGGATAGGGGAAGCCGCGGGGAAGTGGGATTACTTGTTTAATTTCAATGGTGCTGGGGTAGGGGGTGCTTTGGCAGCATCAGCCATGGGGCCCAGGACTGCATTGCAAAAAGCCCCCACACATTTTGTTGATTTTTTTTTTCTTTTGCTTCAGTTTTAAAAACAACACCTTAACGCTGCATGCTTTAGGCCTTTTGAAAATGAATGCGCAGCCCTGAAAGCCATCAGCTTGCTGGGTCTGAGGCAAGGAACTTGTTCTTGAGTTCTCGGGATTCCCATGCCTTCATCCAAAGGTGAATTCCTTGATCCCAGTCAGGGAGGGTGCTCCATTAGGGGCGTCAAGGCGGGCCCCCCTTAGGTAGGTTAAAAGAGTCGTCCTTGACCGGATAGGTAAGGTGCGGCATTGGCTGGATTTCAGCCAGCTTCCGGTGCGTCGTCGATGGTCAGATGCGCCAGCACCGGGAGCCGGAGGGAGGGGAGCTGGAACGGAGAGTTCCGGTTACGATGCGCACGGTTGCGCTCCAGCCGGGTGTCAAGACGCTGAGCTGGCGCTTGGATTATTCTGCTGCAGAACACAAGAGGGCCAGAGCTGAGGTCCAAAGTATTGTTGCTGCAGCTCCCCATGTTGAGGCAGCACTTCAGCACTGCAAGTCGCCAGTCCCAAAATTCACACATTTGGATTTGTTTGTTTTAAAGTAAGGACTGGTGCCTATAAACCTAATTAAACAACATTGCATCCCTTTTTCTGGAGCCTGAAGAGCCAGTCCTTTTTTTTTTTTTTTTTTTTAATTGTGCAATATTGTGGTTCACCCATTCTTTACAAAAAAAACAAAAAAAAAAAAGTTTTCCCTGTTCTCCAGTTTGCTGAGAGTGGGAAATGACAGCTATAAACGAGCCACTTGGAAAACCTCTCTAAATATGTAAATTATTTTAGAAGAGTGATTCTAACAACTGTCTAACTCACTGCTACCTTGGACCTTAGACAGCTTTGACTGTGACAGTAACTGCACCAAAAGAGATAAACGTTTCCTGTTGTCAGTTTTGCATTCTGACTTTGACTGACTGAGTAAATAACCAGAAAAAGCGAATTTTCTTTATAAGAAATTCACTGTTTCCTTAAATGGGAAAGAGTGGAAGGGTAAAAGTATGAGGCTGCCCAACAGGACATTTCAGCCAAGAGTTTGAACCAGCAACCTTTTCATCCTGGGGAATCAGGAGCTCCATCCATCTGTCAGGAGGCCTTCCTATTGCTTGCACTGGGAAGCTCCATTATCTCGCCCTTGCCCTGTACTTGGTCGTCTCTCACCGATCATCAGAAGCCCCGCAGTCACAAACTGCATCTGTGGAAATGATAGCCCTCGGCAGAAACCCATGCAAAACAGTGGTTATGGGGGCGATCACGGCGACACAGAAAATTACAAGGTGCACCTTTATTCATGCTGAACTGCCGAATCAAAAACAAAAAGCTACCATTATGCCCTCCCAACCCTGCATTACATTGTTGCCTTAAGTGAGGCTTTCGTTGGAAACGCTTGGTCGGCCTGCGCTACATGTTGAAATCCGAAGCCTTTCCGCAGCCTGCAGTGCCAAGTCAGGCCCTCTTCATGTCTGTTCTCTGTCTCAGATTGCTCTCTCAGCCCCCAATACCCACCTGCAGGATGAACTCCCTCACCTCCCAAACTCCCCTGACCCTTTTTCTCTCATCACTTTCACCCCAATCTTGCAGTCCAATTCCGGGCCAGTACCCTCAGCACGTGACGCGTGTTTAACGATGCAGATCTGACGAAAGTGGGGTCAGAGCTATGGCTATGTTGGGGACTGATGCAGGGCCCTATTTTAGAGTTCTGGCGACAGTAGGGATTGCGCTCTCACACAAGATCGTGTCCAGTGAATGTTAACGCAAATGAAATCAGCAGAAGTAGAAATAAAGTTTCCACTGGCATACTGGACCTGTGACACAGCGCTTTGAGATTTCTCTGCAGAACGACATAACGCCCGTTATGCAACACCACGCTTCGATGCATCTGCAAGCCATAATTGAAAATTTACCCAACAAGCACACAACGGCAAACGGGGAGAGGGGGAAGAAAAAAAAAAAAAAAGGCCCCAGTGAAAATGTACGATGCAAAAACAGAATGGATGGCTGAAGCCGGACAAGTAGTGTTTCCCTGTATTTGCAGGGCGGTTGTTACCCGCCCCCATCCCAGCCTCATCTGTTAAGAGCTCTTCATTTCCAGCAGCTGCTCAACTGGTGAATTTAAAAGAAAAATAACTGCTGCTTTTAAAGATCATCTTCTGTTCACAGAGCACTATAAAACCAGGCAGATTGTATCACTGCTCATCAAAACCAGGCATTTTATACCCAGAGGCTGGACTGCTTTACGCCAGTCTATAATGTCATTTTTATAATTATCATATTGCACACTTATAACCCACAGATACTACATAATCCAAGCTTAGACCAGCTCATCCTGCATACAAAGTGTTACGCGCCGGACCCGTGCACGGGCCTGCTCACCTCGCTAGCTCCTCTGCAGGTCATGGGTCGGCCTCCCCAGCGGCAGCCGTGAGCTCCTCCAGGCCTCGGCGTCCCTCACGCCGGAGTTCAGCGTCTCCAGTGGCATTGGCCATGCTCTTCTGCGTGCGTGGACCGCCCGGCCTCTTGTAGGGCATGGGGCAGGTCCTAGCTCCGCGGCGCGCCCTGATTGAATGTTCAATATATGGAAGTCCCTGCCTGCACTTTCTTGCCTTGGCAATCGGGTCGGCACTGCATGTGTATTAGTTTGCCTCCGCTTCACAGTCTTGTTCCAGCATCCTACTGTTCCAGCGTCCTTCTGTCCTGTCTCCCCAGGTAGTACCCTCGGACTGTCTCTCTGGTACTGACCTCGACCTGCTCCTTGACCATTCTGTCCGCTGCCTGGATCCTGACCTCTGCCTGCCTTGTGACCTAGTCTGACCTCTGGAACCTGACCCCTGCCTCGATGACTACTCCTCGGACTGATCCTCGGATTCTGACCTTGGCTGCCATTGACGTCTCCTGATTCTGGCTCTGTCCCTTGCCTTGTCATCGCCTACGCTGTTTTGGTCTTCCTTGCTCCACCAGACCTACAGCCTAGAGTCCGACCGCGCTCCCTTGCTGTTCATGGGCACGCTTCTCTGTTACCTCTCCGGGAGACCCTGCGAGGCCCACCTAAGTCCAAGCGGCCCGGGTCCCTACGGGCTCCACCCGGGGGGACTGCGGGCTTCCAGTGGTGAAGCTCAACCTAGCCTCTGTCTCCTCCTGTGCTCCGGCCCCCGCCTGGGGGCAGGTGCTTCCTGGTCCCTACCAGGGAGCTGTTCTCCACTGCTCCAGGACAAGAGTCCACCTCCAAGCGCAACACAAAGGTCTTCAGCTAATCTAACTTTGGGAAGTTAAAAATAAGCTCTCTGCGTGTGCTTTGCCAGGATGGCCTCTGTATCACCCCAGCTCTATCCCCAAGGGTCACCCAATTTTCAAAGGGGCTTTTCTCCACAGGTAAACATTCCAAAGGTTTTATGCAAGTAAATGTTGCATTTACTAGTGAAAATGCAGGTTGCATACTTTTAGCTGCATTTTTTAAAATGGATGGGGTTAGGTCAAGGCATCATCTATGATTTCTACAAAAGCAACATCACCTCCACTTTTTTTTCCTTCTGGTTTACTTTCTCACTGCATACCCTAGCATTATTCTGGCTTTCACCACTGCCTTACTACACTGTTTAGCAAAAGGAAAATTAGTTTCTTACCTGATAATTTTTGTTCCTGTAGTACCACGGATGAGTCCAGACTCCTGGACTTTGCCCCCCCCCCCCTCTAGCAGATGGAGACAGAGCAGTTATCAAAACAAACTCAGCCTATATATAGGCTGGTGCCACCTACAGTCCAGCAGTATTAGTCAATGTCAAAACAGAATGGAACTCTCAAAACCATCTTAACTATCTACTATTTATTTATTTATGCAATTTTTATATACTGTGAGTCAGAACACATGATTCTATCTTTACGGTTTACAATATAATTAAAATACTAGTAGGAAACAGAAAATACAATAAAATAGATAAAATAAGAATAAATAATTAATATTACTTATGATAAGCTAAAAATCTAAAAGCTTTGTTAGAATTAAAAGAGTTAAGAAATAAATAGATAAAATAGAAACAACATGTGGATTTCAGCTTTCAGTAGTCCTTTAAATCTCAATACCATAGGCTTGTTGGAAACACCATGTTTTCAAATCTTTCTTAAATTGTTTTGGATCATCCTGCATTCTCAGGTCTGGCGGTAAACTGTTCCACAGTTTCGGTCCTGCAACCGAGATTGCCCTCTCTCTAACTTCACTTAGGTGTGCCGATTTAATATTAGGTATTGTTAACAGACCTTTATTAGAGGATCTGAGGTCCCGTTGAGGCACATGCATCTTGATGCAGCTAGATAAATGAAGCTTGACCGACGTGCTGCAAATGCGCAATAGAGAGCAACTCTACTGCGCATGCGTGGGCAGCACGTCGGTCAGAGCTTGCCAGTAACAAAAATGGCGCAGCGAGGACTAGTAGTGGCGGCGGCGGCAGTGACGAGCATTAGCGGCGGCGGCAGCGATGAGCAGTAGCGGCGGCGGCGCGCGAGAGGGAGGGAGGGACCTCCCCCGGCGATCTTCCGTCTGTGCCATCCGGGAGGGGGAGTGACTGAGGGGAGGGGGGAGGGGAAGAGTGGGGGGTGGGAGACTAGAGGGTGAGGGAGAATGAGGGGTAAGGAAATGGACTGAAAAAAAAATGTTAATGTAGCCCGTTGTTACGGGCTTAACGGCTAGTATATAATAAAAGAAACAAAACGGTCCACTGAATCCTCCTGGGACCTGAACTTTGAGAACCACTTGAGGACAAAAAATTCAAATCTTTGCCAATCTGAAATAACGAAATACATAAGAAACGAGTGGACTCTCCCTTTCTTCCATGACTCTGACAGGTGGGATTCTGGACTGATCCGTGGTACTACAGGAAAGAAAAGTATCAGATAAGAAACTAATTTTCCTTTCCCTGTACGTACCCGGATCAGTCCAGACTCCTGGGATGTACCAGAGCTTTCTTACCTGGGATGGGATCTGGAGAGACCCGCTCGAAGCACTCCCTCTCCAAATCCTCCTGAAACTGGAGCCTGGACATCCAGTCTATAATGTCTCACAAAAGTATGCAGGGATTTCCACATAGCCGCCCTGCAAATCTCCTGCGGTGATACCATCTGACACTGGCCAAGACGACGCTTGCGAACGAGTAGAAAAGGATCTACCACGAAGGAGATAGGCCGAACTAATAGCCTCCTTTAGCCAACGAGCTATAGTAGCTTTGGACGCCTGCTGTCCTGGTTTAGGACCGCTCCACAGCACAAAAAGATGGTCAGTCATACGAAACACATTGATAACCTCTAGGTAACGCAGCAAAGCTCTGCGAACGTCGAGCTTTCACAAGTCGCCAGCCAAAGATTCCGAACGGTTTAACTCTGTAAAGGCCAGCAACTCCACCGATTGGTTGACATGAAAAGGGGAAACCACTTTCGGCAAGAAAGACGGAGCCATCCTTAAAGAAACGCCTGAATCCAAAATCCGCAAAAAGGTTCCCTACAGGAAAGTGCCTGGCGTTCCGACACCCTACAATCCGATGTAATGGCCACCAGAAAAATCACCTTCAAGGTAAGATCTTTTAGGGTCGATCTCTTCAAAGGCTCAAAAGGTGCTGAGCAAAGAGCAGTGAGTACTAAATTCAGACTCCATGACGGATAAGGATGCTGAATCGGAGAACGCAAGTGTTTTGCTCCCTTAAGGAAATGAACTACATCCAGATGTGCTGCTAACTCTACATCCTGGACGGAGCCATGCAAACAACCAAGCACCCCCACCTGCACTCCGAGGGAACTACATGATAAACCCTTGGAAAGACCGGATTGTAGAAAACACAGAATATCCGACACCAAGGCCCAGGTAGGCGTGACCTCCCAGTCCAGACATAAAGTCTCAAAAACTTTCCAAACTCTAACATATGTGAGACAGGCAGAAGTCTTACATGATCGGAGAAGCATAGCTACAATGGCCGGAGAATAGCCTTTGCGACTTAACCTCTGTCTTTCAAAAGCCATGCCGCTAGACATCGACTTCTTCCAAACAAAAGGGCCCTTGATGCAGCAGGTCTGGGAAAACTGGAAACCGCAGCGGCCCCTCCACAGCGAGATTGAGAAGGTCCGCAAACCAGGGACGTCTTGACCATTCTGGAGCTACCAGGATGACCTCCGTTGGATGGATCTCTATCCGCCTGAGCACTTTGCTGATCGATGCCCAAGGCGGGAAGACATACAGCAGAAGCTCAGTGGGCCCCTCTCTCCCCAGGATGCAATCCGAGCATAGGCCCTCCCTGGAGAGCCACGTGCGGCAAACGGACGAACGCGGCATCGAGTCGTGACAGGAAAATAAAGACAAAATAAATTAAAGAAAATTCAATGAAAATTCAATGAATAAACAGCAAAACGGCAAATACCGCACTGAGACAGGGAGTGAAGGAGAGAGAGCCAGCGCGGGAGAAAACGAAAGCAAAAAAATTTTTATTTTTTTTTAAATTATAAAACTTGCCCGGCAGTGGTCCAAGGTGCTGATCCCTTCAGGTGGAGTGAACCGGGCTCCCCGGTGTCGCACCCAAGCTGCTAAGTAGATAAGTAGGGCCCTCCACCCTGTGAAGCAGCTGCCTCAGACCAGTGGGGGATGGTCCTCTCAAATCCTAACTACCACCTGGGAGGCCATCGACCACTTTGCTGCCACAAGCTCCTTTCTTATATATATATATATCTATATATATATATAGATAAATATATATATTTTTTTTAATAAAGCTGAAATAATCCAGAAACAAAAGTCAAAAAAGTCCCCTAAACTAACTAAACACAAGATACCAACTAAGCACACAGCCCAGACTGTAGGTTTGGCACCTCTCCCATCTGCTGGAGACAGAGGAATACTGCCGGACTATAGGTGGCACCAGCCTATTTATAGGCGGAGTTTGTTTTGATAACTGCTCTGTCTCTATCTGCTAGAGGGGGGGCAAACCCAGGAGTCTGGACTGATCCGGGTACATACAGGGAACTTGAGATTATCAGATATGAATTCTCCTTTCTGGTGCTCTTCAGCAACCCCCCTTCCCACCCAGCCATGTAGTGCACCCTTGTACTTCTGTACCCCAAATACCCCTCTGTGACTTTGCACTTATACTATACCACACTTACTATTATTGAATGTAACTTGCCTTGAGCAACAAGTGAAAAAACATGCGCTAAATACATGATAAATTAATAATCTGGTGCGGATTGGATTGCAGGTAATCTCTTGATGTGACATTAGAAACATTTTCTCCAATTGTTAAGCACCTAGTGTAGGGAACTGTGACCAGCTGGGCTGTCCTTAGTGGGGGGCATAGAAGTGAATTTTCAGAGGAGTTACACATGTAAGTAGCTCGTACTCGTGTACACGCTATTTTATAAGCATCAAAGCCCACGCATATTCTCAGTTTTGCGCACACATTTACCTGTGCAAAAAAAGAGTGGTCTAGGGTTGATCTGGGGCAGGTGGGTAGGAAAGGTATACACTTTTAATGCATTGCGGGTATTCACATGTAACCAGATGTACGTGTTTTTTATAATCTGCATGCACCTGATGCGCACAGGTTATAAATTACTGTAGTAGATCTCTGCACAGCCATATACGCATATGTATGGGGCCACGCACAGTTCTTTGAAAGTTATCCTTCAAATAATCTGAAGACAATTTGCCCCCACTCCTCAGAAATTGTTTGAAACTGTAATTAATAAGCATATTTTCTTTCACTCTATGTAAGCTTGAGATTTAAACTTAATACACGTACTTTATAGTGGGATTCGAACACAAAGGTATATATATGAGGCGCCTGACCCGGATTAAAAGCAGTGTGTAGTATGACATTAATTCACAATGAAGCATTTTTATAATCTCATTACCATTCAGTAACGAACGGGAGAAATGCCATTAGCATTACAGTGCTCTTTGCAGAAAACGGTGGCAAAATGAACAATTTGATTTCAGGAACCTAAATGTTAAATCTCTTAATGCAGAAGTTCAAAGAGCCTCAGAAGAGAAGAGTTTGCTTTTCATACATGTAGGACTTTCTGAAGAATCCAAGATTAAAAAGTACAGATCCTGCAAAAGGCCACAATGGGCCTATGATGATGAGATTAGTGAAATTAGAAAGACTGGTTTAGAGACTGCTGTTTCCTCCATGAACAGGACCACAGGTCCACTTTCTCCATTAAGGCTATGGTTTTGTTTTTTTTTCTGCACTAACACTAATACGTTTCTGCCAATATTTGGGGAAAGGCTCCCATCATCATGTTCCTTTTTTTTTAGCCCTACTTTCGGATGTATTCACACGTACGCATTGCAGACAGTAGGCTCCATTAATTCTGTGTTTAATTTGTTTGCTTTTTAATGCATGCGTTGAAATTTCTTTGGTTGTGAATCTCCTTCCGCTATAAATTCTGTCTTTTTTTTTCTTCATCGGTTAATTTGTTTATTACCGCAGAGGCACTCCGAGCTTTAATTAGTGCCCTTTAGCTGTTGACTCTTCATGTAGCTGCCATGTCTTACAATCAAATGCTGCAGGAAAAGTAAAGGAAGAGAGGTGGCTTATTAATGAAGGAGTGTACCGCTACCTACGCCTCTGAACATATCCAGCGCTGGATTCCCTTCAGGCACAGTAAGCACCTGCCTAAAGGTGCTGTGTGCCATTAAGGGGGCAGGTGCAAGGCGAGAGGTCACCCGGGAGGGGGGGAAGATGAGAGGTTGCCCGCTCACGGCAGTGCATTTTCAGACAGGCCTCTCTTCTTCAGCCCGATCTCACACTACCTGAAGCCTGCACTCCCTCCCATCCTCCTCCTCCTGCTGCTGCTATGCCCAGGGGCATGCCAGGAGTACATCCAAACTCCCTTGCCCTGTCTCCCCAGTTTCTCTCTCTCTCTGGTGCAGTTCCTAGTGCTTCTTTTCTTTCGGTCTAAGTATTGTTTATTTCTCATATTTTTCTGCTTTCTTGAGAGATAAAATGTCACGTAACTTTTTTTCCCCCCTTTTTATTTGTGATTTCCCTACACCAATCTCCACCACATCTTGTATCTTTTCAGATGCCATGGAAACTTTACCAAACAGGTTTTTTGTTTTTTTTTAATTCTTGAAGCACTGAATAGGGCAGATAATGACCTGGAAGCGATTTGCCCAGCTATTGTCCAGTCTCTTCCTGCACCAATCCAACAGCAGAGCAGCATTTAAAGATTTGGAGATGGAAGAGGGAGGGCATTCTGTGTTTCCTTCTTCATTTCTGTGTGTCTCCGACCTTCGTCTAACAAGTTTCATCCAGCAGAAAAACCTCATGTGGCTGAGGCAGGCTGAAGTGCCTTAGAGAGCCCAATAGCTGCATTTTTAAATTCACTAGCAAGCACCTCTGTTGATTGATATCCATAATACCTTCCTTTTGGGAGCACCAAATGAAGGTTCTACAGCAGCGATCCCCAATCTGGTCCTAGAGAAGCCCCTAGGCCAGGGGTCAGGAACCTTTTTGGCTGAGAGAGCCATAAACGCCACATATTTTAAAATGTAATTCCATGAGAGCCATACAATATGTTTAAAACTAAATACAAGTAAATGTGTGCATTTTATGTAAGATCACACTTTTAAAGTACAATAAGTCTCTGAAAATATTACACCAGGCCTTAAGACACCAATACATCTCCTATTAGGAAAACGGACCAAGTCAGGCTGCTATAGAGTCCTACACAGAAACTACACGCCAGCAGAAAACCTCACCTGAATCACGTGCTGTCCCTCACCTAACATAGAATAAAGAGACCAAAACGCATAACAAGAAGCATGCAGACAAAAACTGAATTGGAAACTGCAACAAGCCAGAGTCTCTGTATGCAGTGTAACAAAGGAAAAAAGAAACATCACACATCCTTATAAAACAAATCAAGAAATATAAAATCAGCAGTAAAACTGTACTAACAAAAAGAACATATTTCGAAACAGCTGATGAGTGGAATATCCAATAATTAAAAACTCATATAAAACATTTCCAGATACCAACAAAATATTTCAAAATAGCAGACACAAAGATCCAGTAATGAAAAATAATAAGGATACAAAAATTTTTTTGCTCTGCATACCTGGGAACGTTTGATATCCAGGTGTCCTGAGATTGTTCTGAATTAGCAGGAGGTGGGGTGGTTTGCTTGGAACTTTCTCCTCTCTCAGTCACATACCAGCGCTCTCTCTCACACTGGCTCTCAATGACACACCTATACACACATGCTCTCAGTCACTCACATATACAAATGTTTTTTCTCTCTCACTTATATAGGCTCTTAATTACACATTTACACACATGCTGTCTATCTTTTCACGCTTACACACACACAGGCTTTCAATCACATAAATACATGCTGTCTTTTTCTCTCACACACAGACTCTCATTCACATGCTTACAAACATGTCCTCTCTTTCTCTCATTTACACACAGGCTCTCAATCACATACTCACATGCTCCCTCACCTAAATCAGCTCTCAATCACACACAGACACACATGGTCTCTCTCTCTCATTTAAACACAGGCTCTCAATCACATACTCACATGCTCCCTCACCTAAATCAGCTCTCAATCACACACAGACACACATGGTCTCTCTCTCTCATTTAAACACAGGCTCTCAATCACATACTCACATGCTCACTCACCTAAATCAGCTCTCAATCACACAGACACACATGGTCTCTCTCTCTCATTTAAACACAGGCTCTCAATCACATACTCACATGCTCCATCACCTAAACCAGCTGTCAATCAGACACAGACACACATGATCTCTCTCTTACTTATACACACAGGCTCTTAATCATACATACACATGATCTCTCTCACACACAAAGGATCTCAATCATACACACATACTCTTTCAAACAAACAGGTTTTCAATTACAAACTTACACATACAGGTTCCCAATGGTAAACTTACATTCATGCTCTCTCTCTCACAGGCAGGATCTCAATCACAGACATACTCTCTTTCACATATATAGGCTCTCAATCATTCACATACATGCAATCTCTCACTCACACACACAGGATCTCAAACACACATGCTTGCTCGCTCATTCACTCTCTCTCTCCCCCTTCCCCCCCCCCCCCCCCCGGGAACTCGCGGCAGCAGCAGCCACCTCCCAACGCTAACCTCCTTCATTTTCAGCCCTCGCGGAGGCGAAGGCGGAGTCCCATCGGCCGCGGTTGAAGATTTTCATTTTCCTCCGAGCCGCGCTGCAGTCTTCTTCCCGCGCAGGCACCCGATGCTCTCCACTTCCTCTTCCAGGCCGCGGGAAGAAGAGAGCACCGGCGTGCTCTCTTCTTCCCGCGGCCCGGAAGAGGAAGTGGAGAGCATCGGGTGCCTGCGCGGGAAGACCCGCGCAGGCACCCGATGACTCCAGCGCTGGCACCCGGCGACTCCCGCGCAGGCACCCGGATGACTCCAGTCGGCGTGCTCTCTTCTCCTCCCCCCCGCGGCCCGGAAGAGGAAGTGGTGAGCATCGGGTGCCTGCGCGGAAGGCACCCGATGCTCTCCTCTTCCTCTTCCGGGCCGCGGGGGGGGGGGGAGGAGAAGAGAGCACGCCGGTGCCGCTGACTCCAGCTGTCCTGCCGCGTTCCGCCCGGGCTGACAGCATTTTAAGCCCGGGCGGGGGAGGACCGGGGAGCAGCTGGGTCAGCGGGGAACCGCGAAGTATGGCGACACGTGTCTGCGAGCCAGATGCAGCCCTCAAAAGAGCCATATCTGGCTCGCGAGCCATGGGTTCCCGACCCCTGCCCTAGGCACTTTGGTTTTCAGGATCTTCACAATGGGGCAGATTTTCAAAAGGATATGCGCGTAACCCCCGAAAAGCTGCCCCTGCCCGCGCCAAGCCTATCTTGCATAGACTCGGCGGCGCACACAAGCCCTGGGACGCGCGTATGTCCCGGGGCTTGCAAAAAGGGGCGGGGCATGGGCAGTCCGGGGTGGGGGCGTGGCCTGAGCCTCCAGGCACAGCGGCCATTTGCTGCTGTGCCCGGGATCGCGGGCCGGCCGTTGGTCGGCAGGCGTAACTACTTCAGCAAAGGTAAGGGGGGGGGGGGGTTCTAGGTAGGGCTGGGGGGTGGAGGGAACGGCTCGGCGCACGCAAGTTGCACAATTGTGCACCCCCTTGCGTGTGCCGACCCTGGATTTTATAACATGCGCGCGGCTGCGCATGCATGTTATAAAATCGGGCGTAGATTTGATCGCGCCAAGTTGCGCGAACAAATCTGCGCCCGCGCGCAGGTTTTAAAATCTGCCCCAATGAATAGGCACGAGGCAGATTTGTATACACTAAAGTCAGTGCATGCAAATTTATCTCATGAATATTTTCTTGTGGATATCCTGAAAACCAGACTAGGGGCTTCTCTAGGACCGGGTTGGGGACCATTGTTTTATAGTGAATTCAGTCATGGTGAAGCCAATTGCTGAGAACCTTAATTAGAAACTGAACACATGCTAGTTTAAGTTGCCCCAAGTATTGCTGACATACAATTACTGTTTATTGGAAGAAACAGCATCACTGACTGGTAATAGTGGAGCCCCTGAGGCAGCGGCTGTAGAGCTGTGAACCTCGGCCTGAGTCGGGCATGTTTATGGATACGTCTCTGCATCAATAAAGTGTTGGAAAAAGATCCAGGCATCTATTCTTTTGTGTTTACCTGACGGCTATCATAGATTGGACTATAAAATCAGCACATCCATACGCGCATGCCTGCAACCGCGCGCACAATGATGCCCATGCGGTTCTTTAAAAATTTATCTTTATATGATAGCACATTGCACTATCACAAGACCATCAAGTCAACATAATTTTAATTTATTTATTATTATGGTCATTGAGCTAACCACTAAAAAATAGTAAGCAGTGAGCACTGTGTGCATGAACATAGACAGCCACCTAAAGAGTTAAGCCAATAGACTTTGGGTCAGGGGTAGACAACTCTGATCCTCGAGGGCTGCAAGTTAGTCATGTTTTCAAGATACCCACACTAAATATTCATGAGATGCATCTGCATGCATTGCCTCCAGTGCATGCAAAGGCATCTCATGCACATTAATTGTAGATACCCTGAAAAGAAGACTGGCTTCCAGTATATGAGGGCCAGAATAGCTTACAGCTGCTGTAGTTTTTGAAAATTTTACTGCCACTCAAAAAATGGCCATTTCTGGAGGTGAGGTGAGGTCAGGAGGAGAACATTCACATATACACACATATCTCAGTGCATAGTCCCATCTGCAGAAAAACACGATGCAAGCACCCATGCAGGTTTTAGAAATTTTTAAAGAAGAAACTATCTGGAAGAGAAAAACGTACCCACAAATCTTGCCACTGTACACTTACTGAAAATTGCTCCATATATATATTGTGGTGGTGCTAACATGTGCTTCAGCACAGCAGGAAGGAGCCTTCAATAAAATAGAAAAATAAGATTTCTCTCAATTCTGATGCATTCTTGGCTTGCACTGGCAGGTTCTGGATCCTGCGCCAGCTTCCAAATCAATGAAATCCTCATATTTAATTTTACTTATTGTCAATATGTTACTGTCAATGTTTTATTGAACGGTTCACTCAGTGCATTTGTAAAAATGAAAAGAAAGCTTGTGGTCAAATAAATGATTAAGGACTACTTAACTTCAGAATGCCAACTCTGGATCAAGATTGTCATTAAATAATTAAAGATAAAACATTTCTCTTCCAAAAGAAATGGGCACAGATGTTGGAAATGGTCCCACACACATCATCAAGAAATAACAAAGGTCTAATCTGTACCCAATGTGAACACAATGTGAACATCTACATACGATCATAGAAAGAAGGTGGGATATACTGTGCATTCCAAGCTATATGTCAGCTGTTATCTTTTTAGGTTGTGATGCCTTTCACTGGCCCAAGGAAACAGATATTGGAGCAGATTTTAAAAGCCCTGCGCGCGTAAATCCAGTCGGATTTACGCGCGCATGGGACTTGCGCGCCGGCGTGCCTATGTTGCATAGGCCGCTGGCGCGCGCAAAGCACCAAGGCGCGCGCGTAAGTCCCGGGGCTTTGCTTGGGGGGGGGGGGGGGGCGGTATTTGGGGGCATTCCGTGGGCGGGGCCATGGGCGTGGCGCTGGCCCGGGGGCATGGCCGAGGCCTCCGAACCAGCTCCCGGGCTGAGGAAAGCACGCCGGCAGCTGGCCGGCGCGCGCAAGTTATGCCATAAAGGTGGGGGGGGGATTTAGTTAGGGCTGGGGGGTGGGTTAGGTAGGTGAAGGGAGGGGAAGGTGGGGGGGGGGGGGGCCGGAAAAGAAGTTCCCTCTGAGGCTGCTATTTTCTCCAACCAGACTTTGGAGTTTAGCTGGAGAGGACTTAATACATGTACTTACCAACTAAAAGGGCGGATGTAATAAGGCCCATGCTGAAACTGGCGCAAACTTTCTGCATATATTTTTTTAGTGCGCATGGCAAAAGCAGGCGCTTCCTTGGGCTGTAATAATGGGATGGCATGCAAATTAGAAATACACACCAATGCCTGCATAAAAGCCCAGATGCAGAAAGCCACAGGTAAAACCTGCACTAAAATAGGCGCAATTGAAAAAATGTTGCAGGCTCAAGAAGAGTATTTCTAACTTACAGCTGAATACATTGGCACCACATTATTCTAAAATAAAATGTTTCAGGTCCTACTGTCCCTTTTACTCCACTGCTGTCATTAGTATGGTTGTCCGTGCAGCCTTTTCTTTGCCAGATGCCCGGGGCCACTTGGCATGGATCAGCACTGCTGAGAGATAGCAGGAGTCGAAACCGGACTGGCAATCTCTGGGGGCCACAGACAAGTGCTAACACCACCTGGAGCCACAGGACTTTCAATTAAACCTTGCCCTGACTCAGGCGCTACAAAATCTGCTTTAAAACCCCCCCCACACCAACCAATCTCCCTGCCAGCATGACTCCCTGCATAGCCTGTGAATGGTTAATTACCTCCTTTACGTGCCATTTTCATGAACTCATGCAAAACCTGTCGTGGGTTATTACTCGGGGTATGTGCATGCACTTTTTCAGCGCTAAACGCATTATTACATAGGCGCATACAATTAGAGTGGAAAACCACGTATAGTCACTCGCACAAAAAGCCACAGCAGGTTTTGCACAGCTTATTACATCAGCTCCCAAAGTTTTCCTCCGCCCCCATAACACGTCCATCCGATGGCCCTTTTAATCCAGATAAATTTTGTGCACACAGAAAGTTATGCAGTTGGGGGGAGTTAATATTCAAAATCACTCAGGACTTTCCTTTTTTGACTTACTGTATCCTTGCTACTCAGTGTTTTTTCTCCCCCTTTTTTCTGAATGAGTTAATTTACAACAAGGAATAGCCTATGGGCAATGGGAATAAAAAGTACGTTCACATTTAAGCCACGTTTCTTTTACCTGTATGTCGTCATCCTCCTGCGTCGCAGCTTTGGACCCCACAGCAGCGTCGAAACGTTCTAAAAATGAAGTCAAATGGACCTGGTATTCTGCAGCCAGTGGCTGCAGACTCTTCAGAACATAAAAGAGCAGAGTGCCCCGCACAGCAAGGGGGGAAAGCGTGTTCCTCACTTGCAAAAGCTCGGCATAAAGCGATCTGGCCCTTTCCAGCTTTTTAGCCAGCTAAAGAAAAAAATAAAAAAGAATTAGCGTCCATTAGTTTCCTTCTATCAGAAGAAACAGAACATTAACAAATCTTGACCAAAGCTGAGGCACGCTAGCCATTGAAATGAAATTGTACTGCCCATCCATCCACTGCCCAGGAATTCAGAATTTTTTAAATCTGCAAGGTTGTAATTTTTTTTTTTTATTTAATTGTTTTACTTTATTATTATTATTATTTTTAAACAGGCTGCTACTTTGGCAATTATTTGTCTGAATAGCCTCCTGAAAAACATATAAGAGATACAGGCCTTATCCAAAAAAAAAAAAAAAAGGACTTTACCCCACCTTCTGTATTCAGGGAAACCAAATATCTGGTGCATTAAGCTGCTTCAAAATACAATAGCAATGTGACCAGCACAACAATAAATATCCTCTTATTCTAAGACGGATGAAAAGAATTTGTCTCCTTTTGTGTCGACAGGGAAATACTTAGCAGGTTTAGCTCCACGAGAGCAATTTTCAAAGGTATTCCCGCGGCTATAAAGCGATCAAACCCGGTGAACCAGCTGCCCGTAATCCACCCTCCCCCCACCGACACGGCTAAAAAGCAAGCTGGGCATCCCGTGGGACCCGCGCTTTCAGCTGCACGCGGTGGAGCTCTCACCGGAGGCGCGAGGGAGGAAAGGTTTGTGCGCAGCTGGCGTGGACTCTACCCGCAGATTTCCGCCTGCGCAAACAGAGATGAGCAGTGGGTGGGGCACTCTGTGCCCATGGGAAAGTTTTTTCAAAGAAGTGAGCACTAAATACGCTCGTGGGGAGGGGGGCGGAGGAAGGGATAATTTTCAAAGCCCAGGTAGGGCAGCTTGTCTACAAATCGCCCTCCTTTGGCTGTCAAAAAGTGAGGTCTTCCATAGCGCATGCACCTTTGACCGAGTCTCCAAGGAACTCTTCCAAGAAGCCCATTAACGTGGGCGGGGGGAGTGATATACAGTGTGCATACATGATATTTTCACAGATGCACTCACTATTATCGCCCGCCTGCGCAAACAAAGCGGGTGCAAAGCATGCAAATGCATGTAATGCGTGTGCTTTATGCCCATTTTAAAAGAGAAACCAAGGGATAGAGTTTCTCTTTCTCAATGAGCGTAAAGGACAGGGGAGCTAAGAACACCTGCGCACATTGCAACCAAGCGAGCTATTCTCCCTCCCCGCCCTTTCCGTTTCCCAGCATCTTCCCTCCCACCCCCGCCCCCTCTTCCCTCTCTTTCCCAGTACCCATCCCACTGCACACATTCCCTCCTAGTACACGCAGTTCCCTCCCTCCCTGCCTTCTTTCCCTCACACTTGGAAAGCATGAGGCTCCGAGAAATGTCACGCGATAGAAAAAAAGAAAAAAAAAAAAAAGCTCTGCTCCATTCTGCTCCTGCTTCCCCCTTCTAAACCCATCCCCCCCCGACTCAGCTGCTTGGTCGCAGGAAGGAGCAAGAGGAGGCCTGGAAAGAGAACCAGGTCTGCATCCACTCTACCCCGTCCTCCCCTCCCCCTCTCCCCCAACCCTGACCCCACTGAGTGCAGGTCGGACACATCAGATATTGCTCTGCCCACCCGATGGGAGGCGGCAGGTAGCCAGTGGTGTATGGTGGGGTTCCCCCCCTTTCCTTGTGCTCCAGCACTCGGTCTCCCGCCTCCGATGCCAGTTAAAATCCCCCGGGTTACCGCCAGAACAAGTACAACACAGTAAGTGGAAATACCGTGAAACAGCACACGCACGCACGCACATAGGGGCGGATTTTAAGAGCCCTGCTCACGTAAATCCGGGCGGATTTAGGCGAGCAGGGCCCTGCGCGCCGGTGCGCCTATTTTACATAGGCGCACCGGCGCGCGCAGAGCCCCGGGACTCGCGTAAGTCCCGGGGTTCTCCGAGGGGGGCGTGTCGGGGGTGTGTTGGGGGGCGGTCCCGGTCGTCGTGGCGTTTTCGGGGCGTGTCGGCAGCGTTTTGGGGGCGGGTACGGGGGCGTGGCTACGGCCCGGGGCGGTCCGGGGGCGTGGCCGTGCCCTCCATACCCGCCCCCAGGTCGCGGTCCGGCGCGCAAGAGGCCCGCTGGGCGCGGGGATTTACGCCTCCCTCTGGGAGGCGTAAATCCCCCGACAAAGGTAAGGTGGGGGCTTAGACAGGGCCGGGTGGGTTAGGTAGGGGAAGGGAGGGGAAGGTGAGGGGAGGGCAAAAGGAAGTTCCCTCCGAGGCCGCTCCGATTTCGGAGTGGCCTCGGAGGGAATGGGGGTAGGCTGCGCGGCTCGGCGCGCGCCGGCTATACAAAATCGATAGCCTTGCGCACGCCGATCCAGGTTTTTAGCAGATACGCGCGGCTCCGTGCGTATCTACTAAAATCCAGCGTACTTTTGTTTGCGCCTGGAGCGCCTGGAGCGCCTGGAGCGCAAACAAAAGTAGGCCTATTCGCGGAGTATGAAAATCCGCCCCATACTGCACAAAGCGTTATCAGCAGGGTGCCGGGTCTCCCCCACCCAGAACTGACTTGTAAAACATCAACTCGCTTTATCATCAATTCTATTATAGATTCTGTTTTTGTTTTTTTTATAACTCACTTCCTTCTTGTGATGGAAGACAGCAGCCATCTCATCCGTGTGATCGACATTACTTGAAGCACAGGAAATTAAGCAATCTCTGCTCATCTCTTCCAGCTGCCTAAGTGAATGCTGGTGCTGCAAAATAGCTGTGGCCGCTTTCTGAAGAGAGGACATAATAAAATAATATATCCTTACATTTATCTGGTCTAGAAAGAGAGAGAGGGAGAGAGAGAGACGGAGCGAGGCTTGCAGATGAAAAGCGATATGGACAGGCGCAAAGTAACACACATAAGTAAGAATCATCCAATGGGGTTCCATTTTATAACAGGCCGCATAAATCTGCGGTCGTCACGCGCCTAAGTTATAGCAATTTTCAAAGTGAAATTGCACACCTAAGTTTGAAAATTATTCCAGCAAAAAACTATGGGGCGGATTTTAAGAGCCCTGCTCGCCTAAATCCGCCCAAATCCGGGCGGATTTAGGCGAGCAGGGCCCTGCGCGCCGGTGAGCCTATTTTACATAGGCTCACCGGCGCGTGCAGACCCCGGGACTCGCGTAAGTCCTGGGGTTCTCCGAGGGGGGCGTGTCGGGGGCGGGCCCGAACCGCGCTGCGTTTAGGGGGCATGCCGGGAGCGTTTCGGGGGCGGACCCGGAGGCGTGGTTACGGCCCGGGGGGCGTGGCCGCGCTCTCTGGACCCGCCCCCAGGTCGCGTCCCGGCGCACAGGAGGCCCGCTGACGCGCGGGGATTTACGCCTCCCAGTGGGAGGCGTAAATCCCCCGACAAAGGTAAGGTGGGGGCTTAGACAGGGCCGGGTGGGTTAGGTAGGGGAAGGTGAGGGGAGGGCAAAAGGAAGTTCCCTCCGAGGCCGCTCCGATTTCAGAGCGGCCTTGGAGGGAACGGGGGTAGGCTGCGCGGATCGGCGCGCGCCGGCTGTACAGAATTGATAGCCTTGCGCGCGCCGATCCAGGATTTTAGTGGATACGCGCGGCTCCGCGCGTATCTACTAAAATCCAGCGTACTTTTGCTTGCGCCTGATGCGCCAGCAAAAGTAGGCCTATTCGCATAGTTTGAAAATCTACCCCTATGTGTACACGATGACACCTATACAGCAAGCGTAGTTTTCCTTAAAGAATTTAGGCACATATTTTTCAAAACATAAGTAATTTCTCTCTCTCTCTCTCTCTCTCTACAGGAAGAGGGATAAATATATAGATGAGAAGGATAATTTTCAAACCTAGATAAAAAGCACGCTTACCCACGGAAAAACGCCTTTTGAAAATTTCCCCTCGCACATTCTCCTACACACACACCTGTGGTACGAGAAGCTAAACCGTCCTGCACCTGCACCCGCACCTATTGCCTAGACCAGTGGTTCCCAACCCTGTCCTGGGGACCCCCCCCCCCCGGCCAGTCAGGTTTTCAGTAGTATAGAGCACATATTCAGTGTGGATATCCTGTAAACCTGACTGGCTGAGAAGTCCCCAGGACAGGGTTGGGAACCACTGGCCTAGACACTGCCCCCACCCCCTGGCCAGGCAACACCCACCCTTCTGCTTATATCTGGGAGGTCATGAATGCCCGTCTGCTGCTCCAAGCTAGGCAACCTTGCCGCTCCAACATGGAAGCTGGCCACGGCTGTACAGACCGTCCCCCGTAAGTCGGCTTTGTCGTCAGCTCCCTCTTTTGATGTTCTTACAGGTAACCTGCCACGTGCCTTTCCATATCTACATCAAAACCCAGGCCCATCCCCATTTCTATAATTTTTGAACCCATTCTGAAGCTTCTCCCTGTTCCCTCTGTTTGCAATCTCAAAAAACAATTTGTTCTCTTATCAAAGTGCCACCCCGGATCAAAATGGCGAGAGCTTATTGGCAAGCAGTCACTGGCAGCTTCATTATAAATCAGTACCGCTTCCTAGGGCTATCCATTAATTTCAGAGCAGATCTGTGGTGCTCGGTACACATTACTCAGTAATAATTATTTAAACGAAGGAAGTAAGGCTTAGGAGATGCCACTGAAATAGATCAATTACTCAGTTCTGGTTCAATGTGCATCTTTTTCTGCTACTCTATCTATCCTGTGTTTTAAGCCAGAAATCCATCTCTTCTTGTATTCTAAAGATTCTCTTTATATTTGTTTCATAAATCAGAGTTTTGGGGGGGGGTTTTTTTGCTGTCTACGCTGTTGTGAAACCTGATCACCAAATAGCAGGAATTTGACGCTGCTGTGAAATAACTGATTATATGTTCTTAATACACAGCACGGCCCGTGCATTCCTGCTGCCACCTTAATGGTCTTCAATCCAGTGAACTCTGCGACCTTATGTGAATTGCCTTTCAGAATATCCTACTAAGTCTATCTCAGAAAAGTCTATCTCAGATAAGTCTATCTCAACAAAAGAAATCGTAACTCTGACACTGTGCAACAATTGAAAATGCAGAGGAGCTTAACACCAACCTTCAGTTCACCATGGAGCTCAGGTTGCCTGCTGGCAAAAGCTCGGTGCAGCAAGCACTCTGTAAGGCTCTCTTTACCGGGGCTGTAATTTACGAGGGTTGTTCCAGATCTCACTTCGGCACTCAACCAAGGCACTGTCTCAGAGGCTGCCAGGTAAAGTCTAAACTGGTCCGAGCAAAGCAGCCTGTGGCCGTTGAAGGAAATAACATCCGACAGACCTGTTAACGGAGGCAGGAGGATGGTTATTTCATGCATGCCCCAAAATGACTTCGGCTACGGTGGAACTAGATTAAAACGGAACCTGCTTTAGGGCCTGATCGGCGAGATCAAGCCAACGCTAGGCTCCAAAACGCACCTTTTAAAGACAGTGGAGTGACAAAAGGATGGATTCTGTCTCACTCATTGCTTCATTTTGCATCTCCGTCCTGTTGCGGCACAAAAAACAAATTAAAGTAAAATGAGCATGGGAAGTTTCAACAGAGGTGTGAAATGGTCCCCTCCCTTCTCTCCCCCACCCTCACCCCCAGAACATGCCCATTCATTTGCACAAATTATAGATTTTTACTGGATCGTACGGCGTAAGGGTTGTTTTTTTTTTTTTTTTTAATTTTCCTCTCAATAAAGAAACATAACTGGGAGGACCTGGGTTTGGTTCTTGGATCAGGTCTTCCATTCTTTTGTGTTGGCCAGGGCTGAGGATGCGGTGGAGGATCCGACGGAGCGCACCGTTAGCCGGCATTTGGACGCGCGTTTTCGATGCGCTAGCTTTACCCCTTATTCAGTAAGGTAATAGCGTGTCCAAAACGTGCGTCCAACCCCCCCAAACCTAATAGCGCCCGCAACATGCAAATGCATGTTGATGGCCCTATTAGTTATTCCCGCGCGATTCAGTAAGTAAAATGTGCAGCCAAGCCGCACATTTTACTTTCAGAAATTAGCGCCTACCCAAAGGTAGGCGTTAATTTCTCCAGGCACCGGGAAAGTGCACAGAAAAGCAGTAAAAACTGCTTTTCTGTGCACCCTCCGACTTAATATCATGGCGATATTAAGTCGGAAGTCCCGAAAGTTACAAAAAGTTAAAAATAAAAATAAAAAAAAATGTAAAATCAGCCTGGCGTCCGGTTTCCAGACCCCGTGGCTGTCAGCGGGCTCGAGAACCGATGCCGGCAAAATTGAGCGTCGGCTGCCAAACCCGCTGACAGCCACCGCTCCTGTCTAAAAAGAGGCACTAGGGACGTGCTAGTGTCCCTAGCGCCTCTTTTTGCCACGGGCCCTAATTTAAATAAATTAATTTAGTGAATCGTGCGCTCTCCTGCAATTTTACTGTATCAGCCCGTTAGCCCGGTCATCACAGCCACAGCCCTCACTCAGGCCATGCACTAGAGCTCATTCCAGAAGCCTCCAATTGAGGGTCCTAAATCCAGACATTAAAGTGCTGTCTTTGAACAATAAGTGGCACTCCCTCCCCCTTCCCCCTAGGACCTGTGAACTCTGCCTCCACCGCATCCTCAGCCCTGGCCAAGAACCAAACCCAGGTCCTCCCTGTTATGTTTCTTTATTGAGAGGAAAATTAAAAAAAAAAACAAAAAACAACAACCCTTATGCCGTACGATCCAGTAAAAATCTATAATTTGTGCAAATGAATGGGCATGTTCTGGGGGTGAGGGTGGGGGAGAGAAGGGAGGGGACCATTTCACACCTCTGTTGAAACTTCCCAAGTTCATTTTACTTTAATTTGTTTTTTTGTGCCGCAACAGGCCGGAGATGCAAAATGAAGCGATGAGTGTTATCCACCCTGCTGCACCAGGCCCTGAGCTGCACTAGTGCCTCTGCCCTTTGCTGCTGCACCAAGGTTTTGGGTTTTGTTTTTTTTTATTTGCGAACAAAATGGTCAGTTTTGTTTTGGTTTTTTACATATTCTTCTAAATCTCTCAATACTCTTTAGATTAATGACAAGCTTAGTTCCTTTACCGTCCTCACTATAATAGCTCCACGCTCTCTCTCTAAAACAAAAATACCTAGAACAAATGAATGGCAATACTGTACTGCAGCATGCAAACTAACACCACACTAGCATTATTGTATCTTTTTAGTTTATTAGATGTGACCAAAGAAAAATGATATGGAGACCAAAAGCACTGGAGATATTCAGTACCATTCCTATTGCACTGGGGTTGGAGGACAATAAAAACATCCTGAAGCCGTCACCCCCGATACTCTCTTCTCCCCGCCCCCCCCCCCCCAAAACATGTGTGGCTGAGGAGCTTGGTGAAGAAAGTCCTACAGTGCTATAGAGTTTATATCCACAAGCATTATTATGAGTGCATCATTTCACAGTCGATGGCTGAAAGTGTAATAAGAGTCTGACTAGCCGTGCCATGACCTCCAGCTGGCAATACAATGCCTCTTTAATAGCTAACTCAACACAAGAATGTTTTTCCTAGACCAGCTGCGTGCGCTCTTGCGGCTTTTTTTTTTGTTTGTTTGTTTTGTTTTTTTTTTATTAACTGCTGAAAAGGCTACACACCACCTCCTCCCTGTTCTATCTCTACATCACCGCTAGCATGTCAAAGATAGACACTGATGGACGGACATTTCCAAAATATGCTTACCCGGGTAAAGGGGACCAAGAATTGCCCACTCTTTTCCCCCGGGTAAAAGTTACCACGCGGGCCAGAGACGCTGAATGCACACTGCACGCGTATTCATCCCTTAATATGAGGTCTTACTCGGGTAGGACCGGCTGAATCACGATAAGGAGATTTTCAGTTCCCTAACGTTTATGCCTCCTTTTACCCCACATAAGTGAAAAGTCACTCCAGGGGGAGTAGGCGATCGGAGGATACGGCTGGAAAATTATCTTCGTGCATTTAAGTCTCAAAAATACACATGCGCTATTAACGACACGGTTCAACAGTGCGTTAAGTATCTGCGCTTACTCTTTCCTCCATAACAAGCCGGTATTCAAACGTGGCACACGCAGGTTCTCCTCCTCCTCTTTGGTTCTGCGCAGGCTGAAAAGCACACGTGCGCTTTCAAAGATAAGGCCCCCCCCCAGTTCATTGAAAATACACCTCGGAGCATTCAGACACTTGGGGCCCAATGTAAGAAGCAGCATGGGTGAAACTCTGCGCTGAAATTCAGAGTACAGTTTTTTTTTAACCTAAAAAAATTAACTCCCGATGCAATAGGTAAATAGTATGCTAATGTGTCAGGAGTGAATGTGTGCTCAGCCTTTTTTGCACGGGTTGAGCACACATTTTCACTCCAGCAGAAAAAAAAAAAAGGAGTCTCTGGGGATAGAGAAATACCTACAGTACCTGAATGTAAACCGGTGTGATATCTCAATTGAGATTGAATGTCGGTATATAAAAAAAAAAAAAAAAAAAAAATTTCATGATTTATGTGCACACAAATAGGAGCTTTTCCGTGGCAGAAAATCCCAGCTACAGGTCCCAGCACCGGAACTCCAGCTTCTGACCATAGACTAACATTGGTCCTGGAAACTTTATTCCACCTCTGATTAGGAGTTAAGTTTCCAGGGCTAACAAAACATGAGGTATGCGGTGCACCTCTGCACATTGTGGAGTAGAGGCAAACGCCATCATTAGCGTGGGATTTCCATGCCAGGCCTCTAACTTGTACGCACAGGGGCGGATTTTCAGAGCCCTGCTCGCGTAAATCCGCCCAAAACCGGGCGGATTTACGCGAGCAGGGCCCTGCGCGCCGGGAAGCCTATTTTACATAGGCCTCCCGGCGCGCGCAGAGCCCCGGGACTCGCGTAAGTCCCGGGGTTCTCGGAGGGGGGCGTGTCGGGGGGCGGGCCCGATCGTCGCGGCGTTCCGGGGGCGTGTCGGCAGCGTTTTGGGGGCGGGTACGGGGGCGTGGCTACGGCCCGGGGGGGGGGCGTGGCCGCGCCCTCCGTACCCGCCCCCAGGTCGCGGCCCGGCGCGCAGCAGGCCCGCTGGCGCGCGGGGATTTACGTCTCCCTCCGGGAGGCGTAAATCCCCCGACAAAGGTAAGGGGGGGGTGTAGACAGGGCCGGGTGGGTGGGTTAGGTAGGGGAAGGGAGGGGAAGGTGAGGGGAGGGCAAAGGAAAGTTCCCTCCGAGGCCGCTCCGAAATCGGCCTCGGAGGGAACGGGGGGAGGCAGCGCGGCTCGGCGCGCGCAGGCTATACAAAATCGATAGCCTTGCGCGCGCCGATCCAGGATTTTAGTGGATACGCGCGGCTCCGCGCGTATCTACTAAAATCCAGCGTACTTTTGCTTGAGTCTGATGCGCAAGCAAAAGTAGGCTGATCGCGCTTCTTTTAAAATCTACCCCACATTGTTGTGCACAAAACTTCTTGCTGCACAGGCAGTATTTTGTGCACAAAAATGTATGCACAAGTGTGGGTTAAACCGTGTGCTCTGCAGAACGCTGCTGATTAGATTTGCCCCTTGGATACTATAATGACTGCACTACACCAAGAGCAAATTAGAAAAGAAAAGCTGCACATTCCTCATATGATGAAGTTGGATGACCATTAACGATTACAAAGCGGCATAACCCTAATGTCCGAACTCAGAGGATCTGTGAGCAGTGCTCCCCTCCCACCAGCAGGAGCCCTCAGTGGGCCATGTTCCCTCCAAGCCCTATGGCTTAGAATTCCTGTTGGCAGCCATGTTCCTTGCACTGCCACATCTTAAAAGTCTGCCTCTGTGTGTGTCCATATCTGGTCCTGTTGTGGTTCTCTGTTCCTCTAGCCCTTGTATATGGCCTTATAGCTCTGGTCCTGTATCTAGCCCTCTTTTTGTTTTTTTGTTTTTCTTTTAGCCCTAGCTTTGAGGCCTTCTTGTTCTGTCCTATTTGATTGACTTTGTCTGTCTGGCCACAGTGTGTGTGGCCTTCTGGATCTGTCCTGGTTTTGGTTCTTGTTTGTACTGGCCCCAGTTTGTGGCCTTCTGGCGTTTTGTTCGTCCTGTGTCTGTCTAGTCCTGGTTTTGTTCTGTCTTGTTTCGTGGGCTCCCTTTGGTTTCCTGCCTCAGAACCAGCCTAGCCCTGTCCTAGTGTGTGCCTTTTAGTCCTTGTGTGAGCCACCTCCTGCTAAGTCCTGCTGGCCATCAAAACCTGAAGGCTCAACCCGAGGGGGGGAGATCGCCGGTATAGGCAGAAGATCCTGGTGCCAGGCCAGCCCTGTCCTGCACAAGCCTGGTCTTTCTGGATCCAGCTCTGGGGGTTATGAAACGCTGGCAGCCATGCCATCACACGAACAACAGTCATCTTTCTCCACCGCCCTCCTCTGCCTCCTCCACCAAAGCCTCAGAAAGTTAAACTTTACATGTTTCTTCACTGTAGTGATTACCGCTTTTGATATATGCAGCACAAAAAGAATGGCCCCATGGAGATTTTAAATTGTTCATCAGTAGGATAGAGCACAGTCATTAAACCAGAAGGAACAAATCTGCGCTATTCAAGTCAATCTGACTCCTTTGTACTCTGATACATAAATAAGATTCAAAATGTAAAGCAGCAATCTATTGGAAAAAAAAAGCCCTTTCAAATGAACAACTTCTATATACAATACTGTCACCTTTATAATGAGACTTGGAAGAAAGTATATGACCAAAGGTCGGCAACAAATCAGTAATGGCCCAATTTCTTTTATATTATTGCCTAATTATGCAGTGCTGCTCTTGCTGGAACTACATTTAGGTAAGCGGCATGACAAAAAGAAAGAAAATAGCACACGGCGGTTTTTGTCATTCCAGGCTTTTCCTTCAAATAAAATGGAACCTTAGCAGAAAATTGCAATTAACGAGCAAGCAGGGTCCTACCTACTGCCAACTGACCTTGCTGAATTTTCTGCTCGGTCAACGCGCCGAAGTGATGAATGAGAGGCAGCAGCAAACCGTCCCATGCTTTGCTGTAGTTGTAAAGGAGAAGGTTGTGGCCAGTCGTAATGGCCTTCTCAATCGGCGCCAAAACACTTTTGTCCTGCCTAAGAGAAAAGACAAAAAAAAAAAAAAGCAGTTTAGACCAAGGGCTCGGAAGACTTTGCCAGCGATCCAAGCAGTTAAAGGCTATATTCTAGCCAAGTAATGAAAAGTGAGATTTCCTTAACATATTAGGCATTGGTGAATTTCTTGAAGCTCAGCCCTCCGCTTTCCCTGTATCACACTCCCTTCCTTGAAGGGTGAGGAAAAGGAGATAAAAAAGGTCAAAACCTTGGATCCTGGTAGAGACTTGAAGCAGGTGGAAGTCGAGGGGGAGGGGGGGCATGGTCAGATTTCAGTTTAATTGGTTCATCTTTACAGATGAGATTTTTTTTTCTCCCTTACTGCAAGACAATTAATTCAGACAGCCTTATTTTTGAAAAATTCGAGACACCCCAGGATACGGTCTCAGCAACTGTCCTCACCTTTCTTAAGGCAGATTAGTTAAGGAGCTACAGTAAATATTAAAAAAAAATAAAGAAATAAAATAAAGAAACAAAAAGATGAAGACCCATTGAATCAACTATATTTTCAGAAGACTTGCCACAGGCAAAAATGGAGGAAACCCTTTCAAAATTGGTCATTGTTGAAAGTTCATGAAGCTTACTCTTGAATGCCAAGTATTTATTTATTTAAATGACTTGAATTCCACCAATCTGCAAATCTTGGTGGATAACAATACATACACAGCATAAATAAGCCTCCCTGCAAGTCACTGAGGGAATTTAAGAGGGAAAAGCCAGGGAAAAGAAACAGGCTTTGAGCCTTTTCCTAAAGCACATCAGGTCTGTTTCTTCCCTTAACTCTTCCGGTAAGCTATTCCACAGAGAAAGGCCTGCAATTCTAAACATCCTATTTCTAGATTCAGAGAGAGACGTAACCCTTAAAGAGGGGATTTCTAAGAGATATTGAGAAGATGCCCGGAGTGTCCGGCCTGGTTAGTAATTGTGTATTGTGGATGCAGTACAAGGCAGGGCCTGATTGTGCTGGGATTTAAAAACCAGGGCGAGTGCTTTCAATATAATCCACAATTGGACAGGTAGCCAATCCAGGGTGCCTAAAGCAGGAGAAAAATATTCCCGAGGGGCTACCCCACTGATCAAACTAGCATCAGAATTTTGTATCGGTGAAAGAGATTTCAAATATGAAGAAGGAAGCCCCCCAAGAAAACGAACATGACAGTAATTGAGAATAGACAGATTCAAGGTTTGTATAACAGTGCAGAAATCAGCCTAAATAAGAGGAAGGAGGAGGAGGGTCACCTTGAAACAACCTCTTAGTAAGATAACGGGGGAAGTGTTTAAAGGGAAATGGGTGATGGGAGGCGGGGACCAGGGTCAATTTTTAATATCCCACCTTGTTTTACAATGTACACAGGCACTTTTAGTCCCTATATATTGCAGTCAGTTTTCAAAAGGAAAACCATGCTACGTCGGCCGGCCACAGGCTCCGTGGCCAGCCTCTCTCACCTCCTAGGGCGGCCCCCACAATGCGGAGGGAGCACCCTCGGCGCTGCCCTCCTCTCCGCAGCACGGTGGAGATGCCGCCGCCGTTCCCCTTCTGGGCCTGCATCGCGGCCGATTCGCCACCGCCGAATTCCTCCTTCTTCCGGGTTACCCCTGGCGCGCGCCCCTTCGCTTGATTTAAAGGGCCCGCGATGCGCTAGGGCTGCCGATCCCCACAGATGATGTCACTCGCCTGGCCCTATTTAAGGAAAGCTCTGACAGTCAGAGCTTGCCTTTGCAACAGGTTCCCTCGCTTCCTATTGCCTCCAGGCTATTCTACAAGTTCCCGAGTTCTTCACCTTTGGACTGCTTTCCGAACCTCGACCATTGCTTTGTTTGACTACGCCTGCCTTCTCCGTGCCCTGACCATCACCTCCATTGACTACGATTGACTTCTCCGTGATCTGACCTCAGCACCGTTTGTCTCAGCCCCTGGATAGCCGCCGGCCCTGACTCTAGCCTGTTCTTCGACGCCTCTTCAGCTTACTCCCTGGACGCGGCTGACTCAGGCTTCTGCCTGCCCTTGCTCAAGCGCCCCTGTCTGCCTCCGTTCCATAGGCGCTCGGGTATCCAGGACATCGCCCTGTTCAGAGTAAGACGGAACCATCTTCCACCTGCTGTCTTCGGGCTGAACCAGACTTCCCTTGACTTACCCCGAGGCCCACCTAAGTCCTGCTGGCTCCAGCACCCAAAGGCTCAACTTGTGGGGAACGAGGGCTGGTATAGCCCACTCCGCCTGCCGACGGTGGGGACCTGTAGGTCCCTACCTACGGGTTGCGTCAACCCCACCTCGGCCCAAGGGTCCACCTCCAACGCAACAAAACACTTGTATTGTCTGCCATTGGACAAAAAAAAAACTTAGCAAGCGCTTATATAGTGTCAATGCACCTCACAACTGCAATTTGTACAAGCGACTGCATGTGGAGGGGAGCAAAATAGCACACATACATTTATATAACAAATATACCTGCACTGTTCCATTCTCCAAATCTAAACATGCCCACAGGAAAGCCTTTTTCTTTTTTTTTTCTTTTTTTTTTTTAAACAGGGCTAAATCTATGTGCACCGCAGAAGCATGAATGTACTTTCATCTGAAAAGCAATTTTCAGACAGGCGACTCTAAAAATTGCTGTCAATATTTTACCTGCTAACTGACAATTACTCAGTACTCCCTACATCCGTTTCAATATACATTAAGAGGTAGGTTTTAAAAAATGCGCGCACGTGTCCATGCGTGTGCGGTTCCCGGCACGCGCACATGGACACGCCGATTTTATACCATGCACGCATCACTGCGCACGTTATAAAATACGATACCCGTGAGCACATGCATGCCCAATTTTATTCTGGCGCATGTATGTGCAGGCGGGTTGCGACTCTTGCGCGCGCAAGGGGGGATTTTCTAAAACAACGCGTGGCAACATGATCGGGCCATTCCCAATTCTCTCCCAGTCCACTCCAATTAAGAGCGGACTGGGAGGCAATTTCCCTAACCCCTACTCTTCCTCCCTTTTCTCCTCTCCTCCCCGACCCCTAATCCCCCCCCAACTATTCACAATTTTTTTGTTTTAGTATTTACTTCCTCTTTGGAGATCAAGTAAGTTCCATGCGCCAGCCAGCTGCCAGCACGTGCTTCCCCGGGACAGGGCCTAACTGCCGCTGCCCACCCCCTTTCACAGACCCCGGCACTTCCGCGCGTACCGGGAGATATGCACGTGGTCAGGCTATTCCAAAAATTGCACTCGGCCCACGCACGGCCCAGCCACGCACATATCACCTGGTATTTGTGTGGCGCCAGGCTTTAAAAATTTACCCTTAGGGTTTTAAAAAAAAAAAAGCACTTTAGCATTTAAAGGGAAACTTGGTAGTTTCAAGGCTCCATTTAAAAATAGTGTAAAAAAAGTGCCTTTGCTACAACCGCATTATGTAGTTGAATAATTGCTCCCTGATGATTTGGAGATTTTGTGAAAGATACGAAACTAGCACATTAAGAGCAATGGTTTATGGCCTAATGCCAAAAAATGATGCAAAGTATATAATTATACAATACCAGGAATTTTATATGCAATTAACTAGCAGGGACCCACAAAATATTTGGAGTAAAAAAAATATCATCTTTATTATAATAATTCTTTTGTAACTACAGGATTCCTAGTTATTCTTTTACCAAAGACTTTATTACAATCAAAACTTCAGGGGAGAAGAGATCCCTCCCTCAGCTCCAGTCCTCTTTCTCCCTATTTCAACCCCCATCCCTGGTAACCTCTCAAATACACACGTCCCCCTGGCATCAAGCTCCTTCTCTCATGTGCCCCTGGTGCTGATCCCTCCTATCCTCTTCTCACACAGATATACTGGGCCCGTCCTCTCTCACTCTTCCCTCCAGCTGATCCCTTCTCTCAACCCCCAAGACAATCCCTACTGACTCTTCCCTCCCCCCTTCATCTCCCTTCAAACCCTTTAGCAGTTCTCATCCTCCTCCTCCCACTCCTCCCACCACTGATACTCTCTCTCTCACTTTCCCCTACACCAGCGATCCGCTCTTGATACATCCGGCATCCACGGCCTATGCAGCACCCAAGACACCTGTCACTATCCTGGTGGCACACCAGCCGCAGCCCTGCACTGCCCCCAAATGCATAATGTGGCCAACGTCGTGGACCTCACTTCTGCTGCCGTCACAATACCGTCACTGCCACCATGGCACCAAGTAGGGCATGAACAGTAAATCTGAGAAACTGAGATCAGATTCAGCAAACCCTGGGCTTATAAATGAGCTTCATTCCTGACGAGGTATGTGCAAAATTAACACATTTGGAGGTATTACCCTGCACAGAAACTACGATAGCGCCAGATCCCCCAGCATACCTATTGTAGACTGCCTCTACAGCAGTGCAGCCTGTTCCCCCAGTGACGTAGCCCACCTTGCCATCGCTCATTACTGGTGATCCTGCCTCTGATGCAGCTCACTCTGGTCTCACAATCCCATAGCCCGAGCTGGCCTAAAGCTGCAGTCTGACTCTGTGGCTGCACCTCAGCAGGCACATGCATTTTCAAGACCGATAAAAGCTGCCTATTATTATAACAGAGGACCCCGACACCTTCTGGCCACTGTGCTGGTATTGCAGCCTCTCATGTTTCCCAGACAGAGTATTATTGTAATAAATATTTCCTTTGAATTCATTAAAACACAATTGCTTAAAAAAACCACACATGAATTTTAATACATTTCATATATGCACAGTGAAGACAATTCAATGATGCCTCATGCCGTGATGCTGGTGCTCCCCAGGAACGTCAAACAGCAAAACAGCTTATTGACCTATCCAATTCAAAAGACCACCTCAGGATGAAAAAGGCTGAGGAACAGAATAAAAACTGACCTTTGTTTGCTTTTAAATACAGTTAACTCCCCGGTGTGGTATTCAGCGCCCGGCAATTGAAATACAAGTCTTTAGGTACCTGACGTCTCACACACTAGAAAGATCCAGAGCAGCCCACTGGCCCCTCTCTAGAGACAGCTACTAAGATATCTTTTATTTATTTATTTTAAATGCACATGTTTTTACTCTGCAGCATACAGAGCTGACTCAGAGGCAGGAGAGGAATCATGTTTTACCACCGGGAATTCAAGGACTGGGGAGCAGAACTTTGAGGTAAAAGAAGAAATGTTTTATAACAGGCTTCCTTAGGTAAATTACAGAGGACGAATACAGGCCCGTCTTCTCTCGTTTCCCACTATTTATCAGTCATTGCCGTGAAGTCCATATTCGTCCATTACTATACATCCTTGGCAGCCAGGTCTTCATTTTCTAACCTACCATGACACTCTCCTTTCTTCCCTGTTCTCTCTCTATACAGCTCACGTAGTCTAAAGACTTCAGGCTTTGGACTAAGATTTCAAAGAGGATTTATGTGCTTAAGTCCGCTTTTAAAATTTACGAGGGTGCGCAGAACAAGTGCGACATACACAGGCACAAAAATACACCCTGCTTTGGAGTAGGTGTAACTTTGAAAGCACGCACATAAAATATGCATGCACATCTCTCTCCACCCCTTCTCCCCCCAACAAACAACCCCCAAGAATGCCTCTTTGTATTGCACATCATAGCATGCAAGAAATCACTTTTGCGCATACTTTAATGTGCACAAACCCTCCCCCCCACTTCACCCCGCCAGCTAATTTTTAAAAGGCCATTTACGTGCATAAAACCAGGAATTATATGTGTAAAATGGCTTTGGAAATTCAAGCCCTTAAAGTGAAGAAAAAGAGCCATCCACTTTCTGCCTTTGCATGGAAGGTAATAAAGCTTTGAAATCCTGAACAGTCGAGAAAGCTAGGGCAAAGCAGCAGGGAGCACTTTAAAAACAAAATAAGTGGCCTAAACAGAAATTATCATACATAATAACATATTATGGATTCAAGATATTCATCTGTCTGTGGAGGTACAATCCAGCAGTGGCCACATAGTGGTGAAATGCTAATATAATAGATGATACTGTCACCTTCTGGCCACTGCTGGTACTGCGTCCTTTTGCATTTCTTGGATAGACACAAGCACAGGTAAATATGGACATGCACATGGATCCAGCTCAGTGGGGTTGCAGTGCTTGAATCGATGGGATGCCCTTCAAAAGGACTGGTCCTTGCGGCACTGAGCAGGCTGTAGTATTTTCCACATGGTTTTTAAAGTGTTAGATGTAGCTGCAGCAGTGGTAGTGCAGACCCTGCTGAGATGAGCATTGTAATAGGACAAAGAGGACTTGCAGAGGCAAGACTCCACTTGGGGAGGGAGGTCCCATGCGCTACGTCACTTGGACTGCAGTGGGCCCCTCAAGATGGACAAGAGTTGGGCACAGTAGTCAAAAGATGGAGGGAGGGGGGGGGGGTGGGGAGAGGCAGGCTACGCATGAGTCAACAGCAGTTTGGCTGCATCAGAGCCAAGGCAGCGCTTCAAGAGCAGGGAGACTGTGTCAGCCAGCAGTGACAGCTGTGGAGCCATTGAAATGTGTGACTGTCCAGCATGGCGTCAGCAGGCTCCATCAAGCAGCAAGGGCTGCACTGAGGGGTAAGAATGCTGGCTAGACAGAAGGCCATAAATGCAGCACAGGCGGACAGCCCAAGGCTGAGGTACAGAGTTGCTCTTGTGCTGTCAGGTAAAACAGGAAGGAGGGGCCTGGTGCCGAGGGTCAGTACCAAGGCCTGGATTCAGCACTGAGGCCTGAGCCCGGGCCTCCGGTTGCTGCTGCCTAGGTCCTAGCGCTTTAAAAATGACACCATCCACCTGGAGAACAGCACCGAAGTCGCGTCACTTCAGTGCCTTCACCCGGGGCAGATGCTCAGCATTTTGATATATGGCCATAGAAATGTACCAGGCCAAAAAACTGCCCAGGCCTGGCACGGACGCCCAGGCAGTTTTTTTAAATTGTTTCTTTTTTTTTTTTTTTTTTGCTTTGTTTCAGGCTTTATTTTTCCTTGTTTAATTTTTTTTTTTTTTGGTTTGGCAAATGAACTGAACCAAAAAAAAATAAAAAAAATTTAACGAATCAAAAAAAAAAAAAGAAAACAAAACACAAACTGAAAATTTTGGGGCTGCACATCCCTGCACAGAGGTCACATGCAAGGCCCTTAGCAAGTGTTATGACCCCTTGGGTTCATTGCTAACAGTGCCCTTAAGTAACTCCGTTTTCTAAGGATAGAACAGTGTAGGTTAGAGGAGGAGGAGGAACCAGTCAAATGCAGCCCCTCCCTTTGAGGGTGCTGGAAAGACCGTCCCCCTGCTGAGTTAGCAAAAGCTCTCTCCTAGAAGTTAGAGGAAGCCTTTTAGATTTGGCCTTCGTTGTTTTTGGGCCTACCCTTGGACACAGGTATTTCTTGCCTATCCCTTTTGGCCTACTAACTGGCTACCTGGGATTGTATCCTGAGTTGTTTTGGAACTTTTTTTTTTTAAAGAGTTTTCTTTGTAAGAAGACTGTGAGGCTCCTGGGTCTTGATTGAGGTGAAAGGCACGGGGAACCCAAGGAAGCAGAGGAATGCTGCAGAGTCTTCTGACATTAAGATCAGTTTTTTTGGGAAAAGTGACCTTTTTTTGGTGACAAGATCTTGGAGGAAGAGTTTTGCTGCCCCTTCTTCCTGCCCTGTGAAGAAACATCGAGAGCTGCATTGCTCCATGGCTAGCTGGAGGAGGGGGGGGGGAGGGGGGATTATTCTGTCCCAACAAGGATGCCCTTACCCACTTGGGAACCTTATTAATTCAAGCCCTGGATGGTGAGTGTTTCCCTTGCCCCTGGATCAAGTTAGAGAGACCCTTTCACAGATAGTGAGAGAGAAAGAACTGTAACAGCAACCTATGGAAAACGAGTTTATTTGTCGTTGTGCCAGTTCCAGTCAAAGAACACTTTCAGTAAAGACTGTTTTTGGACACTCACCCAGAATCTCCCAAGTTCTTCCGGGGCAAGTACAGCATCCATAAACTGCTATTAATCAATAGGGAATAACCACTGCTTGTTGCCAGCATTAGAAGCATGGGATCTATCTAATGTTTGGGTACTTGCCAGGTACTTGTGCCTTGGATTGGCCACTGTTGGACACAGGATCCTGGGCTTGATGGACCCTTGGTCTGACCCAGTATGGTAAATCTTATGTTCTTATCCACAGTGTTGGGACAAGTGTATCTCCCAGGGAACCAAAAGTAAAGTCACCCCATCTGGGTCTTGAAAGGAAAACCTTTCCCCCACCATCTACAAAGAATCCAGACCCTGGGGAAAAGGAGCTGTAAAAGAGCGAGCCAGAAGTGGTTTCAGCCTCGAAGAGACATTAAAAACTTTTAGGGCCCCATTGGAGTGCAGTAAGCTCCCCGGGATGGGGCTACACATGGCTTTGTTATAGAACAGAACTCTAAAGTTGTCCAGAAGAGAAGGGAGAGCCACAGCTTAATATTATGTTAAAATACAAATAATCGAACACGACTTTTTCGAACATAGCCCAAGTCACTAAAAGGCAGATGTAAAAGTACTTCAAATAGGCCAAGTTAAAGGAGGCCTATGCCCCCAAACAGCATCTACAGTACCTGAATGTAATCCGCTTTGTTGTACACTCTGAAGTGCTGAAAAGCGGAATATAAAAATTTAAATAAATAAATTAAAAAATTTGGATTTTTCTGCTAGTAGGGAAGGAAAACCCATAGATCTGGACTGGTCTGAGCAAGGACAATGAGGAAACAGGGATTCTGCAGAGGGATCATGCTGATGCCGAAACTGTTATAGGAAGGCTAGAGTGCTCCCCTGCGATAATGTGGGCCGGATTTTAAAAGGGTTACGCACATAAGGTACGCGCGTAACCCTTTTAAAATGCCCCTGCGCGCGCCGAGCGCAAGCCCCGAGACGCGCGTAAGTCCCGGGGCTTGCAAAAAGGGGCGGTCAGGGGCGTGGCTAGGGGGCGTGGTGTCAGCTCGGGGGCGTATTCGGGGGCGTGTGGGCGGGTCCAGGGGCACGGTCTGTGTCGGGGCCTGCCGCGCCAGCAGACAGCCGGCACGCGTAAGTTACTACTGCCCGGAGGCAGTAGTAACTTTTCGAATAAAGGTAGGGGGGGGTTTAGATAGGGCCGGGGGGGTGGGTTAGGGAGGGGAAAGTGCGGGGGATTGGAAGGAAAGTTCCCTCCGAGGCCGCTCCGATTTTGGAGCGGCCTCGGAGGGAACAGGCAGCGCACGCAGGGCTCGGCGCGCGCAAGGTGCACAAATGTGCACCCCCTTGCGCGCGCCGACCCCAGATTTTATAAGATACACACGGCTACGCACGTATCTTATAAAATCCAGCGTACTTTTTTTCGCGCCTGGTGCGCGAACAAAAGTACGCGCGTGCGTAGATTTATAAAATCTACCCCTAAGTGTGGGGGATTGAGATTCACAGCCTACAGCAGGACAGTCATCTCTGCCATCGCATAACAATGACGCCTAGCGGTTAGGGTCAGGTTGCAGGTGTTCTGGGTTCCAGAGGGAGCCGTGATCTGAGGCCCCTGGCTGATTATTTCCACGATAGCCAGGCTACATAAAGAGGGGGAAGAGTGGGAGGTATTAAAAAACTATGGGAGGAAAAACCCTGGCCAGCTGCATGTGAAGGTTCCTGACACCACAGCCAAATTGAAACCAGTTCCGATTGAGCTAAAAGCCCAAAAATGCAGGAGAAAATTTTCATACAATGTTAACAGCAACAAAAAAAAAAAATCCTTCCTGGGCTTTGTCTTTAGACAAACAGGGCAGTTAAAAAAAAAAAAAAAAAAACCATAAAAAAAAGTTTCTGCTCTCGTAAAATGAAAATTTCTCCAATCTAACTGCTGAATGTCAAAAGTGACTTGGTGGGTAGAGCGGTAGGGATTTGCCTCTTTACATATGCACAGAACTTGCAGGACCTCAGAATATATGAATTAGCACAGGGCTATACCAAGGTGTCCCGGTCACCCCACAGCCAGTCGGGATTTCAGGATATCCCCCATGAACATGCAAGAGATAAAATCTGCACACACCAGATCTCCAGCATATGCAAATTTAGCTCAAGCACATCCATGGTAGATTTCTTCAAAGCACAACTGGCTGTGGGGACACCAGGACAGTTTTGGGAAGCCCTGAATTAGCAGTTTTGACCCCTCTGTCGGGCACCATTGATTTTGGTTGGATGGTGAGCGGTTGCCAGTCGTTTAAGTAGATCGGACCTTAACTGGTCTCAATTTATATGACATTATCTTGAAAGTCACCCTGTTTACTTTGCAATCTATCTGAGGCAGCTGAGCAGTCACCCAGAGGAGGTGAATTTGGGCTTATGAGTAATAAATTGAGTGCAATAAGTCTTTAAACTGATGCGACAGGGGAATAACAGCAGACATTTTTACTATTTAGCAGCTGTTGTGTGGTACTAATTGGATGCTGCAGAGCACTTTACCATAGATTTGGTGAATACAATGGAGTCAAATGTGCATACAGTCAACACTGAGCACACCACGGCACAAAGGAGAAAGCTGGACATTCAGAACTCGTGCATCAAACTGAGACAAATATTCAAAAGTCCAAAGGGCCTAGATGGGGAATAGACAACATTTTCCAGCCAGTGTTTCTTCACAGATGTCAATACATAGATAAAGACCCCCTTCATCCTTACTAAACATGGACCTGGTTATGATATGGAGAGGTCCAGTGTGGTGCTTCCCCTCCTCTTGGAAAAAAAAGGTCAAAATGGTGTAACCTATTAGAGGAGGGGCAGAGACCCCTAGGGGAAGGAGTTTTTGCTTCTGGGAAGAGAGAAAGAAGAAAAGGCAACCATTTTTCCCTAGTCTTGATTTACTCATTTTGTTTCACCCTGATGAAGGGAGTTGTTAGCTCTCTGAAGTTAGTCAAAAATGTATTAATTGATCCAATAAAAAGGTATCATATATATATAGTTGCAACAATAAACTGCAGAAATAAATACTCTAGATGTTCCCGTGGATACACAAAGGTAAATCTGATTCATTACTTTAACATCGCTGTATGTTTATATCAGTTTTAGTTGTTTTTTTATTTTTGTTTTTTTTTATATATACAAATGTAGTGTAACCCTAAAACAAATAATTTAGTATAAGTACAATAGAAAACCATATAGAAATATCCAATATATTATTTAAAAGATGTTTTTTAATTTACAAAAATTTTCATTCACAAAGGGGTAGATTTTAAAAGCCCTGCGCGCGTAAATCCGGCTGGATTTACGCGCGCAGGGCACTTGCGCGCCGGCGCGCCTGTTTTGCATAGGCCGCCGGTGCGCGCAAAGCCCCGGAACGCCTGTAAGTCCTGGGGCTTTGCTTGGGGGGGCGTGTCGGGGGCGGCGCGGCGTTAGGGGGTGGGTCGAGGGGGCGTGGCAGCGGTCTGTGGGAGGGGCCGGAGACATGACGGCGGTCCGGGGGCGGGGCCGAGTGCTCCGGCACAGCGGCCTGTGCCGGGGCAGGAAGCCTGTGACAGGCGTAACTCAACAAAATAAGGTAGGGGAGGGGGATTTAGTTAGGGCTGGGGGGTGGGTTAGATAGGGGAAGGAAGGGAAAGTTGGGGGGGGACGACAAAAAAAAGTTCCCTCCAAGGCCGCTCCGAAATCGGAGGGAATGGAGGCGGGCTGCGCGGCTCGACGCACGCAGGCTGCCGATTTTGCGCAGCCTTTCGCGCACCAACCCCGGCTACGCGCGTATCTTTTAAAATCCGGCGTACTTTTGTTTGCGCGAACAAAAGTATGTGCACGCGTACTTTTTAAAAATCTGCCCCAAAGTGTAAAAGAGTTGAAAAACCATAATTGTCCCAAAACCATCATGAAACTGTTGTGCTATTATATGGTTCGACCTTCCTCAGTTTCAATCATTTCATTATAGCGCTTTTCACCCTGTACAAAATAAAGCCAGTGTAAACTAACGTTGCTATACAACCACACTTTCAGAGTGACTGTCGCTTATCTCAGAAGCAATTCAATCTGGAAATAAAGTTTGTTCTTTCTATTTGTTTGTTGACCTATATTCCCTGTTTAAGAAGAGAAAGGAAGGAGCTAGGGCTAGAAACTTTCTTTCTAGGAGAAAAGAATAGAGGGAAAGGGAGTGTGCCTCTATCCTGAAAACCGGACATTCACAATGAATATGCATGAGATATACTGTATATTTGCATGCAATGGATGCAGTGCATGCAAATGCACCTCATGTATATTCATTGTGGATAACCAAAAAAACCCAGACTTGATTGTGGCACTCTAGGGCTGCAGTTGGCTATTCCTGCTCTAGTCTAACAGAAGTGAGTGGTGCTCTACAAGGAGTCCCCTGGAGTGTGGTGGGCTGAGAACTCTGCTTACGTAGAGAGGCATGATCTCTGAGTGAACCCTAAAAGTACTACTGAGAGAGAACACTGGCAAAGTGTAAGGAAAAGAGCCAGAAGGTTGATATATGCCAACACTAGTTCAAGATATCGGAGACATTGAAAGAAGGTGTAGAAGTGAGCAATAGGGGCTGGCAACAGCTTCTGTGGGAAAGCTGGATTAGCAGTGTGTACTAGGGATGTGAATCGTTTTTTGACGATTTAAAAAATCGTCCGATATATTTTAAATCGTCAAAAATCGTTAGAGGCGCGATACAATAGGAATTCCCCTGATTTATCGTCAAAAATCGTAAATCGGGGGAAGGGGGAGGGGAAGGGGGAGGGCGGGAAAACCGGCACACTAAAACAAACCTAAAACCCACCCCGACCCTTTAAAATAAATCCCCCACCCTCCCGAACCCTCCCAAAATGTTTTAAATTACCTGGGGTCCAGTGGGGGGGTCCCGGTGTGATCTTCCACTCTCGGGCCACGGCTGCGTTAATAGAAATGGCGCTGGCGCTACCTTTGCCCTGTCAGGGCAAAGGTAGCGCCGGCGCCATTTTGGTTCCTGTCCCCTGACGTCACGAGCGCAGGAGATCGCTCCCGGACCCCCGCTGGACCCCCAGGGACTTTTGGCCAGCTTGGGGGGCCTCCTGACCCCCACAAGACTTGCCAAAAGTCCAGCGGGGGTCCAGGAGCGATCTCCTGCACTCGGGCCGTATTGCAAAATGGCGCCGGCCATATGGCCGTATGGCCGTCGCCATTTTGCAATACGGCCCCATTTCTATTAACGCAGCCGTGGCCCGAGAGTGGAAGATCACACTGGGACCCCCCCACTGGACCCCAGGTAATTTAAAACATTTTGGGGGGGTTCGGGAGGGTGGGGGATTTATTTTAAAGGGTCGGGGTGGGTTTTAGGGTTGTTTTAGTGTGCCGGTTTTCCCGCCCTCCCCCGATTTACAATTTAAACAATTTAAAAAAAAAAACAAAACCGCGACGATCAGATTCCCTCCCCCCCCCCGCCAAAATCGATCGTTAAGACGATCGATCACACGATTCACATCTCTAGTGTGTACCTGTTTTATGATTCATGTGATTTTCAGCAAATACAATAATTCAAGAAAACTCAAAACAAACATACTGAGATCATAACTAATATCTCATCAAAAAGAAAAAAAGTACTAAAAAACAAGAAAAAAGATATTAAGATTAATATTCAAAACGCATTCAGCACTATTTAGCAGGATAAGTGGGACTCATGCTGCCAAACAGCGGCTGCTGACTATGTGCTACATGTTCAATACAAATCAATACAAATCTGACTATGTGCCCCATGTTCAATACAAATGCTTTAGGACATTTATTACTATGCATTGTAATTATTTTTCTCTCTGTTCAGTTAAATTTTAAAGTTTAACTATGTTTGCCATGTTTACCATTTGTTCTTAGTTCTATGTATCGCCGTTCAGGCAGTTTCTTGTTCCTTGTAAACCGGTTTGATTTGTATTTAATGCAGGAAGATCGGTATATAAAAACCAAAAATAAATAAATAAATAAATAAATCCCTTTTACGCTTAAAATGTATGAAAAAAAAAAGTGGGCGTGCATTGGCGAATCGGGAGCTGAACGAATTAGACATAACTTATACACCTAACTACTGATATCTGGCCCCATGGAGTAGGTCTAACCTTAGACGGGTAGACTTATCCGGTGAAGTGCGCACATATACGTGTATATTCAGCAGCTTTGTCATGCCGCTGAATGTACATTGTAACTTAGGCCTGGATTTATCAAAATGCGGTAAATATTGCATGTGATGGGAAAAGGGGTGTGTTTTATGGTAATAGGGAGTTTATTGCAATTTGTGCTAATACCTATGTGAAGAGCTAATTTACTGCAAATTGTGATCACTTTTTGATAAGTGCCAGAATGTGGCATTTCCTACATATTATTCTGGAGGGGGGGGGGCATGTTTACTACTGGGAAGAGAGTGAGAGAGAAGTGAAAGAACCTAGCCATAATGCCCTGACCCTAGAAAGGTATTTATATCCTTATGGGAGGCCCACCTAGTAACTCCAGGTGAGGTTTAGGTATTAGTATAGGGGGTTAGGGGCCACTTTGACATTCTACGTGACACCTACGAACAGAACAGTGGTCTCTTGTGAAGATTTGCTGGCCTTTGGAGTGAGGAAACTCACTCCAAGATGAGATTTGGGCAAAGTTCTCTCAACCTAGCTTGATGTTACCCAGGTAGAGAGTCCATCAAGCTAGGAAGCGAATCACATCCGAGTGAGCAGCCAATGACACTCTGTGCACCTTATGGCTTCAATCTCTGTGCCTCACCTTTCTTCCTTCTTTCTCCTCAAGCCTTGGGAAGATGGCTGCTGCCGCGTCTTCATGCCGCTCTCTCCGGTGTCCCCGGAATGGCAACGGTGTTCGCCATGATTTTCCTGAAGGCCTCCTAGGGTGCGTGCGCGCATGCCACCCACATCTTTATCCACGTCATGGCGGGAACCTCAGGTGCGTCCCCTCCGAGTGACGTCATCACATCCTGGTATTTAGCCTGCCCTTCGTTTGCTAACAAACTGAGTTAGCAAGGATTAGATTGCCTCCGGTCTAAGCTGCTCTGCCGCTTCCCAGCTGCCACAGGAAGCTCTCTGCCCTTCGGGGTATTTCTTCACTAACCTGGGTACCCGCTCCTCGGGGGCCCTTCTGCTCTATTTCAGGTACCTATCTTGGGATACCAGGTACTCGCTCCTCAATGGCCTGCTCTCCCTAATCTGGTGTCTGCCACTGAACAACTTCTGCCTGCCAGGACCTTCAACTATATAGCTTTCTGCTTCAGGGAGTATTAACCCTTTCAGTCTGTCTCACCTTCAGCGCTCTGTGTCTACATTCGGGACCTGTCCCTGCTATGCCGCGCTGCCTATCACCTACTCGAGTGTGAGACTGGTCTCCTCTGCTGAGGAACCCTGGACTACTTTACTGGGTTACCTTCACTGCTGCCCACTCCCCGGGCAGTACCATTGAGCTGTACAATAAATACAACTTCTCTGTGTCTGCATGTTTAGAGTCTAGCCTAGTACTGCGATTCCTCACGGGGCTCCTCCACATGGGAGTGGCCATCACTGCAGTACCCAAGAATCCACTCCAACACTTCATAACCATAACATCACCTTGATAAATGTCCGCGGCGCCTTGGCCAGACCGAATGGAAGGGCACAAAATTGAAAATGTCTCCCAAGCACCATGAAGCGCAGAAACTGCTGGTGATTTGTGTGGACTGGAATGTGCAGATATGCCTCAATCAATTCTAGAGAAGCCAGGAATTCTCCTTTGCGCACTGAGAGCCACATTCACCTTTTTTAAGATCTAAAATTGGATGGAAGGATCCTTCCTTCTTCAGGACCACGAAATAAATGGAATGCCTTCCCGATCTTTGTTCCCCCATAGGAACAGGAACTATGGCTCCCAGCTCTTGTAACTGATCCACAGTCTCTTGAACCACCTTTCTCTTACAGCCAGGGGCACAGGGGTACACCATAAACAAATCCCAGAGCAGACAAGAAAATTCTAATGCGTAGCCATCTTTTATCACACTGAGGACCCACTCATTTGTCATAACTCTGGTCCACTCCTTGTAAAACAGAGACAGACGTCCTCCCACCCTTGGGAGGGAGGAGTGGACCAGCGTCACTTCATTGTGAGACTTTGCTCCACCAGAACCCTGGCTGAGACCTTCTCTGCCTGACTTCTTGCCCCATTGAAAGGAGTGATTCCAGGTTTGCTGCCTCCTGGCGCCTTGCCTCTGAGCTCTTGCCGAGGACCTACCAGGACAAAATTGCCTGCTCGACCAAAAATGGTAGCACCCAACAAAGGAACCCTTGTTCCCTTTTGGCTTATCCTCTGGCAGCCTATGGTCCTTGGACTCTCCGAGCCGCTTCACAAGCTCCTCTAAGTCTTCTCCAAACAGAAGCTTTCCCTTGAAAGATAGGGCTCCCAACCAAGACTTAGACCAAATATCTGCCGACCAGTTCTTCAACTAGAGGAGCCTTCTGGCCAACACTGCAGACAACCCTGGAAGAAGTTCTGATAAGGTCATATAAAGCATCCACAACATAGGCCACTGTTGCCTCCAGGCAGTCTGCCTGCTTAGCCTTGGACGGAGATAGGGCTCTTGTAGTCTGCAACTGCTGCACCCAGTATTATAACCTGGCCCTCTGCATGAAATACTGCACACTTCAGCGCGATTGCCAAGGGCAGACACCTGAAAAATTATCTTGAGGTGAATCGCCAACTTCCTGTCCAGTATATCTTTCGGCGCCACTGATCCAGCTACCGGAATGGTGGTCTTCTTAGTGACCGCTGACACCGACGTGTCCACCTTAGGCAGTGCCAACAATTCAAGCGTGTCCTCAGGAAAAGGATACAGCATAGCCATTGCCTGGCTTATCTTTAGGCCCGTCTCAGGAGTGTCCCACAGATTTGTGAAAAGGAAGGCTTTCGCTGGACCCCTCCGGCCATCCATGACTGGGTCCACTTCCTCCTGATCCGAGCCCTCCTGAGGGACTTTGATCCCCAGCTCCTCAAGAACATGAGGGATCAAGATCCACAACTCTTCCTTCCACCTTCGGGTCATCCCCTTCAGCCACTGGTGCCTGGTCCAAACTTCCATCCAGATCTTGACTATTCGGGCTGTTATCAGGCACTGCTGGGTCCTTGTCCATCCCGGAAAAGGAGCTCCGTTTGGAGTTTCTCTCAGAATCTTTGGAGTCAACATCTGGACTGCCCAAAGGTATCTTCATCCCGAGGACCGGGGGCGCCTTTCACAGCTCAGGTCTTTTGCCCGGCCGCGGTCTGTCAGGCCTCTCTGAGAGCCTCCCAGCGGCCTGGCATGCCAAATATGCCTCATGCATAAGCAAAATAAACTCTGACAAGAATGGAGCAGGGGCCTCCAAACCTTGAGTGGGAGAGCCCCCCTCGCCCATCCAAATCAGCCTCCCTGTGGAGAACAGAGGCCTGCCCCACCAGAGACAACGGAGGAGGAAGATCTTCACCCCCGTGACACAGTCCAGGCAAGCCATCGGCACCCAACAACATGGCTGCCTTTCCCGCACCTAGCGGGGAAGGGGTGGATGATTTTCAATGGCACTCCCGCGCCTATGTGCTGCATTGGCTGCTGCTCAGATGTGGCCCTTGCTAGCCCCGACCCACCCTCTCCACTAGAGAGGCAGCAGGGACATAGACCGGCGCGGGACAGCCGCACGCGAGCATCACTGCATGAGCAGCATGTACTGCCGTGCATTGTTTGCAAATAGAACGCTTCTCCACCTGCTCACAGGCCTGACCACGTCCTGCCACTGCGTGCAGTGAACTGCCGCACTGCCCGCGGCCCAAGAATTCATCTCCAAACAGCCCCAGATGCTCAATCGCAGCCTTCCTGACCGCTAGTACCCTTGTCGCAGAGCACCTCTTCCTCTGCCTTCAATTAAGATTTTTTTTTTTTACTTTTTTATATTTTTTTATTTTAATGAGTCAGAGGAAGGAAAAAGGGGTACTTTCCTGTCTGAAGAGCTGCGGGATTCCACTTGTTCTCTTGGGGGGAGAGAACTGGCCCCACCAGCTTCTCCCCCCCCCCAGTGGCAAAAAGCAGAGCCAGAGAAGGGTCCCCAACCCTCCTGCTCATTCCACCCTACACCAAAAAGGATAGCCCTACCAGGACCTCACAACCTCCAGGGAGGGATACTAACACCTATCTTCATTCTCTCTTTTTTTCCCCCCAGACTGCAGGGATTGCACCTCTAGCATCTGCTGGAGACAGAGAAATATTGAGTGACTACAGATGGCACACTCCGGGTTATATGCCAGTGCAACTTTCTCTGTCTCCATCTGCTGGAAGGGAGGCATAATCCCAGAAGTCTGGACTGATCCGGGTATGAACAGGAATGGGCATTACTTACACATTTGAAGTAATCCGGGGAATGGAAACATTTCCCCAAAGGTAAAATTTAAGTCGTGGCAAAAATATCTTCTCTAACCTGATCCGCAGCATGACAGAGGTGCATGGCGCATTGTTGGATCTCCCCTGAATTTCTCTAAACCATTTTTCTGCATCGTAGCAGGGGTCTATCAATAAAGCAGGCCGTTGCCAAGACATGAGGAGAATGGCGGCGTTCTCCATCTGCTGATGAGTCCAATCTGAAGAAAGGCAAAACAAAAACACAGATTTCTTTTTTTTTAATTTATCTCTGCACCAATTACTGTTCTGCTACTAACAATCCCGATCCAGAGCAGAGCAGTTATTCATGTGTTCAACAGCAAGCCGAGCCAGGCATAATAAAGAGATTTAAAAAAAAAAAATAAAAAATTAAAAAATCCGTTTTGGTTGGAATGCAGCTACAGATAGTGTGGTTCATTAAACCAAAGCTTCAGACAATATAGCGAGTTCACCTGGGTACACAACAGGGATGATCAAAAACCTCAGCACATCTTTTCTAATGCTATTGAGTTCTGGGCAGTAGCGTATGGTACACGGCTGCAGCCACAGGGGTTAATTGGAGATAGGCGTTTAATGTTTTCTTCTTCTGCTTCTTGGGAACTGGATTTAAAGGTCTTGGCTAGGTGCACAGTTTGAGCCTGGCAGCATGATCGGAACACAGACCTCCTCCCCCCTCCCATGCGCGTGACTGACATTTACAAAACCATCCCAAAATGGCCCTGGTACTCTTGGCGGGATCAGTTTAGGAAAAATAATTCCAGACCGAAACAGCGAGGGCTGCACGCGCAATCCATTAAGAAAACTCAGTTTTATACAAAAAGGCCACAATGAGTGCAGTTCTAGACCTGGAGAAAAACAAAATCTGCACCCCCCCTCCCCCCCCGTATGTTGTGAGACCTTTCAAATGGTCAAAAATTTTTTTTTTAAAAAAGATGTTGCCTTACATGAGCTTTTGATAGCACACAGAGTTCCTTTCTTCAGATGACTCATATTCAAATACATATGAGGAGGGTGTACGGCAAGCATCCCCCCTCGCCCTCTTATTCCCCCCTCCCATTCAAAAAACAGCCTTATTTTCAAAGCAGAACCACCTATAGTGGCTCAAGATTTTCAGAATCTTTTAAAAAATACAGATTTCAGCCGGCCCAGTGGCTCAGCTAGCAAGTGCTGTGCACCCACTACAAGAAAGGCTCCTCCCAGCCCCTGGGTCGGGGGTGTTAAGGGAGGAGGGAGTCATAGTGATTGTGTGTAAGGGCGACACCTAGTGGCTGGATTCAGAGCCCCATGACGGCAGAAGGAGCCCTGGTGCATGGCACCTGGCCAAGGACTGCTGTGGCCAGACTATGTATGTTGGTGGTGGTGGGGAGGGGGAAGAGGGAAACAGAACAGGGGGAACAATTCCTCACATAGCTGCACATGGAGGCTCATGGTGCCAGAACCCAGCCCTGGTTCTGACTGAGCCACAAGTACAAAGGAACATAAGAACATAAGGCACACGATGAAACCGCTGGGTCAAAAAAATATAAATATGAGTGCATTAGATATAAAGGGAACAATATTTTGCGTTGATACAGAGCAAAAAAAAAAAAAAAAGAGTTGCACTAATCAAATACATGACAAGCCCAACAAGGATATAAAGGACATATCCTATCTAACCCTTAGCCTTACAGGCCAACTTGTAGGATTTACATTTGCTCTACCTTCCTAAATGCTGCTAGATTTTTAATTGCCCGCACAGCCGACGAAAGCTTTGGCTATTTACTTCCTTACCTTTCACGGTCCACTCCTGGAGGCGGGACTCTTCTACCAATATCTTCAGCAGAGCCCTCACATAATCTTGGTAGTGCTCAGTAAGAAAGGGTAGAAATGAATTCTGTTGAGAAAACCGAACCCGACCCGAGTCTCCTACATCAGCAGCAACGGGCCTGATCATGTCAGACTCGTGTCCTGTTCCTTCAGCATCTAACACAGAAAAAAAAGAACAGAAATAATGGTGACCATTTTTGCTTCTTATTCACAGACAGGCACAAGTATTGAGAGCAGATTCTAGCCTTCAGACGTCAGAAGATTTTTTTATGTTGTAGTTGCAACGCTACTGATAAACTCTGCAAAAGGCATGCGGATACAAATGTGCCCGCTTACTTTGTCACTCTGCTGCCTTTCTAGGTGGTTATAGCAATCTAATTCAGGGGTGGGCAACTGCGATCCTCGAGTGCTGCAAGCCAGTCGTGTTTCGAAGTTAAACACACACTGGATATTTACGGGATGCATTTAAATGTACCACTTCCACTGCATGCAAACACACCCAAGGCATATTCATTGTGGATATCCTGAAAACCCGACCAGCTTGCAGCAATCGAGAACTGGCGTTCCCTAACCCTGATCTACTTTCTGGACAGTTTTTTTTTTACACTTGGAGGGTAAAATCATCAACGCCTTTTAATACACAAAAAAACATTATATGCTAAAAGATTAATCATACACCAGTAAAACAATATAGCCAAACACCATAATATCGCTGGTTCTAACTGTATAAATCTTTACCATATTTATTCCCCTTATTAAACTGTCTAGAATAAAAAAAAAAGTTTTCCTTGTATTACACACCCAAAATATCTTTTGGATATTTTATAATATTACGGGCATGTGCTGAAAAGTTATTTGGACTATACACACAGGACCCAGATGACAGCCAACTGCTCCATTTTAGAACAATCAGTGGCTTTGTATACAATTGTTAGAGAAATTAATGTCATGAAAGGGAAAGTTAAGTTTGGCATTTTTCTGGAACTAGCAAGCAAATCTTGCTGTTACAAAAAACAACCTCCACCACAACAAATCTCATTTTACCAAGAAGTACAGGACCTTCTGGGTCTTCGTAGTCAGCCTCCACATCTGTTCTTTCCTGTTCTGCTGGAACCTCCCAGGAGAGCTCCACAGAGAAATCGATCACTCTTCCTAGAGCAAAGACAAGGCAGACATTCTTTAACAGGATTTTTATAAATTCCATCAATGCACGCACAAAACAGAAGTCAGGACGGCTTTATTGATTCAGGCATCAAATTAACATCTGCTTTTTTTTTTTTTTGCACTCTCCCAGAAGAGATAATGCATCTTCTGTTTAGTCTGACCTCAACTCTTTGAATGCCATAGTATTGGACAAAAAAGGGAAAAAACAAAATCAGTGGTAGATGATAAAGGCTAAAAACAACCATTGCTAGGGTACTTTACAGACGTTTATTCCGTCTATCCTGTATTCTGCAATGTAACAATTGGAAGGAAACCAGGAGAACTAAAAATTTCACCATAACTTCCAGTTCGCTCAATCTATGTCTGCAAAGATACTTCAGATAATGCTCTTTGGCCATCCACCAGACATCACTATTTAACGACCCCTTGGGCTCATTACCATTAAGGCCCTAGTTTAACCTCTTTAGCTAGGAACAGTGCAGGCTATAAATGAGGGGATGCACCATCCATTACCGCCCTCCCTGTGAAGGTGCTGGGATGGCCGTCCCCCCTGGTGAGGCAATAAAAGTCGCTCTCTCCTGAGAGCTTTGGAGACAGTGCAGTTTGAGTTGTGAGTTCGAAGGAGCTGCAGGAGTATTTTGTCTGGATTTGGATTTTGGGCCTACCTTGGGGCTTGGTATCCTTAGGCAAGGCACTTCAGGTCCACTTACTGACTTGTAGGGTTTTGCATCCCAGGTTGTGTTTGGGATTCTCAAAGACTTTTTCTTTGTAAGAAGCCTATAAGACCATTGGATGTTGCCTGGAGAAAGGTCACGGGGAAATCTTTCCCTGGGGGGGGGGGGGGGCCAGGATAGGGAAGACCTGTCCCTCTGCAACCTCCTGGAGGACAGAGGTATGGTGGAGACTCACCGCAGAGAACCTCTGGTGTTTTTGGACTCAGTCTTTGGGAAGAGAATTTTGGTTGAAAGAACCATGAGGAAGAGTTTTGCTGCCCCCTTCCTGCCCTGAAGAGGAACATCAGAGAGCTGGTGTTCCTGAGAGGAGCCTTCCCATCTAATGATTCAAAAAAGACATTTGGAGAACTGTGAGTAAGATCAAACTAAAACTAAGCCTGAGGACCCCGACTTGTAGTCAGAGGCGGATTCCTGCTGACGACCGGCCCGGGGATTCGCCGCCCCCGGAGATACCACATGGTCTGCCGAACGCGGCTCTGTCACAGCTGCGCTCGGCAGACCACGTGACTAGAGCGACCGGCCCACCGGGGGATGCCCGATCCCCCGATAGGCCAATCCGCCCCTGCTTGTAGTCTTCACCCCTGGCGAGAGAGGAAACTGAGACTCTCTGTGTACAGACGGTTTAACCAATTTTTACCAGCTTTGGAGGGGATTTTCCTGCCCGCACACGGATACCCTTCCCCTTGTGAACCTCATTTTATCCATGCCCTGGATGGTGAGTGTTTCCCCTGCCCTGGTAGTTAAAGACACTTGCACAGACAGAGGAAGGGCTGTGAACAACAGAGATCCATCTGTGGTGCTAAGATCTTTTTTACACTCAAATCTGAGTCTCAGGATTTATACGTCTCCCAGGAAAAAGAGGTACAGTGTCACCCCTGCTCCTCAGGGCCATAAAGGAGAAATTCCTATCAACCCCCTCTCCCCCCCCCCCCCAGCCAGTAAGGAACCTAAGCCCTGGGGAAAAGGACTTGTAAGTGGGCTAGCACAAGTGGATCCAGCCCCAAGAACTATAAATTCTTTTATGGCCCCATTGGTAGCAAGCAGCTACCCCAAAACTTACAAGTATAAGAGCAAAACTCTCTCCCCACCTCTAGCCCCAATCAGCCAGGAGCCGAGTGTGCAACCTCTGGAGTGTTTCCAATTCAAGTCATCCATCAAGGGCTGGGAGCAGGAGACTAAGCCAAGGCTCAAATTAAAACTTCCCTGCTGGGTAACAGAGAGTCCTAGCAGAGCTAAGATTCCCCCATCATACCACGCTTCCTGCCCATACAGTGTTAACGCCTTTAATGCGGTGCTGGGGTAGGTGGGGGCAACTTTCATACTAACCCCATAGCTCCAAAGTCCATGGGTAATTTTTACCTTAAAACTTCCGCACCCATTTTCAGAGTGGAAGTACGAGCTGTTGAAAATTGCCTACGGGAAAGGGTTAGCTGTGCAGATTTGAACTTACTTTTTCCTGCAGTTACTTAGGAAATGCAAAGCACGCTTGCTGTTCTGTCCCCGACCTAAGCCCACTTCCCACTACCATGCAAGTAAAAAAAAGTATGTGATGTGGCACGAGGGGACGCACTTTTACCTGCATACAGGGCGAGCAATTTTCAAAGACTCCACTGGCACAGGTAAGCTGCTGTTTTACCCATGGAAATGGCTTTGAAAATCATCTTCCATGCTTAAGGGAATGTTTTGTTGGGGGTTTTTTTTGTTTTGTTTTGTTTTTAACGCGGAGTAGACCCAGATGTGACATGGCCTTTCTCTTTCCTTTCAGAGCTGCAACTTGAACAAGGGATGGGGAAAAAAAAACCACACACACCGCACGATTTGCCTACTCCTCAACTCAAACCAACAAGCTGCTCATGACTCTTAGCAGATGTTTCTGTTTAAAGTCAATAGGAGCCTTATGGATTGATTAGTCTCAAAAGAAAATCCGACAAACTTAAAGAGCCAGGAATTCTTTAAACATAATAAAATTACAGCCCTCACTAGATCAAAGGAGGATGGCACTTCGAACTGACATCATATGGGATTAAGCCTCTAATAAGCCATTAGAAGCAATGTTATAAAAATGTGAACAATGCCTTAGGAAGTTGAATAGCATAGCAATTTAAACAGCACATTTAACGTGAGAAATATGGAAGCAAACTATGAAATCAATATTCTTTATACAGATTTTGTGCAAAGACCTTTCTAAACAGGTTATATTTCTTTAGACTTTTTTAGATTCCACTTTTTCAGCACTTCAAAGCAGATTACATTCAGATATTGTAGATATTTCCCTATCCCCAGAGAGATTACAAACTAAGGGGGTCATTCACTAAGGGCCAGATTTTCAAAGGGGTACGCGCGTAACATACACGCGTACCCCCCGAAAACCTGACCCAAACTCCCCCTGCACGCGCCGAGCCTATGTTGAGTAGGCTCGGCGGCACGCACAAGCCCCGGGGCTTTCCTGGGGGGACGTGTCGGGGGGCGTTTCGCGGCCAGCGCGTCATCGGGGGCGTTCTGGGGCATGGCCGTGGCCTCCGGACCAGCCCCCTAACTGGACCATGGCGCGCCGGCGGCCGGCCCAGCACTCGCAAGTTACGCCTGCCTCTAGCAGGCGTAACTTGTGCAACAAAGGTAGGGGGGGTTTAGATAGGGCTGGGGTGGTGGGTTAGGTAGGGGGAGGGGAAGGTGCGGGGGGGTGGAGGGAATGGAGGCAGGCTGCGCGGCTCGGTGCGCGCAGGCTGCCGATTTTGGGCAGCCTTGCGTGCGCCGACCCCAGACTTTAATGGATACACGCGGCTACGCGCGTATTTATTAAAATCCCGCGAACAAAAGTACGCATGGGTGCATATATCACCATCTTTCACGGTGGCGCTATTCGGTGCGAAATCCGGCAGCAAAGACACCGCGGTGGTGCAAAGGTTGCGGGCTTTCGCAGGCCTGCCCCCCCTTTGCCCCCCATTTTCGATGGGTTCATCATTCAGCAATGAATGATGAATCCAGGCCTACGGTTGTACCTGTGGCAATGGAGTGACTTGCCCAGTGGGACTTGAATGCTGCTCTCCTGGTTTGTAGCCCGCTGCTCTAACCACTAGGCTACTCCTCCACTGCAGATATCTCCTTACAAAGCAAGTTACCAGTGGTAACTTCCAAGCCTGTGGAAAAGTTCAGCTACTTTTTTTTTTTTTTTTTAGTGGTTGTGTGATGAATGCAATTGTTATGGGAACAGGTTTCCTTATTTTCTGTACCAACTAAAAGGTATCACATCCTAGATAGCAGCAGGGAAATCAAATTATTTGCCAGGCACCAAAGGGAAACAAAACAAAAATGCATATAGTGAAGATTTCTTGATATTTGTTGGTATGCCGGAAGATGAAATTCAGGACAGAAAGAAGAAAATGAGGTGGACAAAAGTACAAATTGCAACAAAATCCTCCCCAGGGGAAAAACGAGCTTTAGCTGACGTGTACCTCTCATGGGATCAATCGAGTCCATCTCTAGCAGAAAGCCCCTCTCTTTTAAAGCCAGGGGCCACTCCACAGCAAGCATGACCCATCGAAAGGCTCCCTCATAGGCTCCGAGGTAGGAGACTAATCCAGCTGCTAAGGCGGTGCTTCCTGGGAGTCCACAAAGGCCAATGATCCCAGCATGCCTCTGACTCTCTGCCTCTAGAATCTGAAGAGCAGATTAGAGATGTGCGTCTGATTCCTTTCCAAAATGACCGTGGGCAAAGCAATTAAAGTAGTGATGAGCTAGCAACATGAAAACATCTCAGATTTTAAGAAGGCATTTTGAACTGTGCTGTTGTAGGAAAAATAAAATCTCTGCTTAAATTGAAATTTTTCCTCTAGGCAGTAGGGGAGGGGAACTGTTCAAAATACACTAATGCCATGGAAACCCATAAGTCTGGGTTTATTTCCATGGCACTTTTATAAGGCTAGCAATTAAATACTAAGCTATCTGTGGTACCTGCACCAAAGTTGATGCTTTCTCTAATTCGTGGGATATTTCAATTGCCTTCCGCTGCTGTTGGTTTTTATCTACCGTGGCTTCTTCAAATCCCTTCTCCAGGTCCTATAGCCTTGCCACGAGAACATCTTTCTTCTGCTGTAGACTTTTCATCTTCTGCTCAGCTTGGTACAAAGCAACTGTCATTCCCTGCACCTTCTCGTGCAGTGGCGTAACCTAGAATGACAAAGGTGCTAGGGATGTTCTTTCATTGGCAATGTAGTAGGAAATAAAGTTTCATTTAGCTTTGAAAATGAAACAAAAGAAAAACAAAACCGAAGCAACCAACCCCGCCCAGTTCACACCCCCTTCTCCTCACTCACACTGAAAGAAATCCCACACTGCCAAAATATTAAAAAAAATTCCAGCACTTCTGCACCATCTCCGACTCTGCAACCCTCCCTGGCCACATCTTACCCCATCCATGGGTCCAAATGGGACAGGAGTGACCTCAGTTGCTTTTGACCCACCACTTCTGCACTTTTGATATAGCTCACATATAGCAAGTAAAAGAATCAGCAGAAATTGATTAAACATATTGATTCAAATCCGATACAGGCCAACAGTGACAAAGTGGTCTGTAGGAAATGAAGTAGGTGCATCAGTCTGGCTCACAGTAGACAAGCATCCATAATCATTAAAAAAAAAAAAAAAAAGTTTTAAAGAATGCACAGTCACAATCTGGCAGTAACATTCTCACCAGAGAGATCAACATGGTATGCAAGCCAATTTTTTTCTCCTCTTTAGAATCGATTCCCCTTCTATGGCATGACCTATAATGCATCACTGCACTAACAGCACTAAGTATTGTTGTTCTGGGGCCTCTCAGAAAATACCATGCGGTATCATTGAAGTAAGTTTCCATGTAAGTCATACTGATACCAATTTCTGCAGTCCCCGTGTTACTGTCAAAAAATACCAATACAAAGCCATACTATGTTTCCAACTCATCATTACCACCACTAATAATATTTATTTTGTGTCAAGTGTCATCCATAGACGATCTCAATGCAGTTAGCAGTTTGCAATTTTTAATCCTTCAAAAACATTTATGCACAGTCCCTTCAGAGGGATGAAAAACCAGACTTCCAATGCTGACCTCTAATCTCTGAGGAAATCTCCAAAAGATGCATTTAGGTTAACGGAGTCACAGAGAGTTGACTACCCATGTTACATGGAATCGGTTTCGGTTCAAGACTGTTTACAGATTTGCATGGCATGTAAATTAATATTTAAAGCCATTTAACCTCAGTTTATTAACTTTCTGTATTGTCTCAGTATGTACACTGATGGTGCTTAGAGACTGTGCGTCGGCTATCAGGGAACATAATGGTATTTCCCTAGCTAGAAACACGGATGTTAGAAAACGGAACAGATTAGTGAACAGAATACCACAAGCAACGCAGTTCAAGCTGACAACAGGGCTCTGGCTGTAAATTATTTTTCAGTATATTAGTTATAGATAGCCTTTCAGAAATCTTTAAGTGGTAATAAAAGCAATTTCCTTCTCCAACATAATCATCATCATCATCACCATGCTGTGAAAAAACAAAATGTCTAGATCAATCTATCGGCATCTAAATCTTCAGAGAAACCAAAGTTGAACTCATTTTATCAAGGCCAAATGTCAATCATGAGAGGAAATCCATCTGAAATTTTAATTGCAAGATGTTCAGTGCAAATTTAATGAGTAAAATAAGAGATCTGAGAATTCAAGCATGCTCGGCTCATGCATAATGTTGACTTAAATTGGCTCTCCAGAGGTACAGGAAATTGCATTTTTAGAATTTACACACTGATAGAGCAAATGTACTGGGCCCTGTAGGTTAAGGTAATAAATCAGAATCATTTAACTGCCTCTGAGTGATTGCTACAGAGTATAATGGTTGGAAGAAGGGGCTACGGCTACAAGTGATTACTTTGCTTGGATTATTGAAATGCTACTCAATATTCATAAATCAGTGATCATTAATCCCCCAAACAGTGGCTGTCAGCTATCTAAATAAATTTCCTGCTAGTTAATTGAGATTGAAAGAGACTGGTATGTGGTGTCCCAGAATTAAAAAGAACGAGGTAGTTTACCTACACATGACTAAAGACACACACTTGAGGAATAAGGATTTGTTTTCACTGGTAAACAAGAAATAAAAAGTAACCAGAATTAGTCCTTAGATATTATTTGAATTTATACCTTCTCAAAAATGGCAGCCAATTGTCCAACCATTACATTATATTTTGATTTTTTACTAATTGAAATCAGAGCACCTTCGCTGGCTCAAATCAATGCGTGTTAGACTGAGTTCTCATCTCATTATCTCAGTATTACATGAATGACAAGTGAAATGAATGATTTGATTAGAAAAAGCTCCTGCATTACTTAGGCTGCCGTGAACCTTAAAATTATGAAACGAGCTAAGGTAGCTATGTAGCAGAGGAACATCCGAAGAGATGTGATGCTTATCACATGAAAGTCAAATTAAAGAGAAAATCTGTATGCTAATGGTGACAGCATGACAGACATGGAGTATTTCCTGGGTGAATGCTAAATCCACCCCAGACCAGTTCAAGAGGGCAGTGAACTGTTTTGTTTTGTCTTTTTTAATAGAATTTTGCAGCCATGATATTATAATGTGTCCTGTCCTATGTAAATAGTGGCCCCATTGTTGACATCACTGCCTTAAAAATGGCTGCTTTCCTGATCCTGTTTAGGACAAATTTATGTATGAATGATACTGATGGTTTTCTTGCTACCAGATACCTGCCCAATAAGAGCTATTCATAGGCTTCAGGGTCTACGAGGTACACAGCTCAAAATTAATTTTAAAGACAGGTGCTGGACTACCCAGAAGGACATGAAAACATGTAAGGTCTAAATGAAATCACATAAGACCACAATATGGAGGACGTGTACTGAAGGTGTAAGAAAGCACTGAACTATGAATCAAAAGAACTCTAGAAACTCAAGAGAGTTCAATTCCTGCTTTCCTTCTGATTTTTCTCTGTGACCTTCGCTGAGTCACATGACTTTCCTACCCTTCAATCAAACTTCTGCCCTGTGTCTGGGAAGCCATACCTTCTACCCCAGCCATGGCAGCATGTCCATTTCTGAAGTCATATAGTTTCATAGCATACTGCCATCCTATTGGGATGAAAGATAGCATGTAATTACCACCATGCTAGATTAGCTGTCCAGGCTTTTATGGGAGTGGAAGCCCTGATATGAGGATAGCACATATCTCAAAGGCTTTGAATTGGATCCCTGGATAATCAAGTGAAGAGGCTTGGGGAGGGAGTCCGGAAGGGGGTGGAAACTATAAGGTTCTACATTTTAATTAATAAATACATTTAGATATATTTTAGACCATTACAGAAAAAAACTGAGAGGCTTGTATACTTCAGTATATTAGAATTCAAAATTGTGAAGGCAGTTCTTCATATCTGACAATTTACTATGGGCCTTCTACTACATAGTAACACATAAACACCAAAATAAATAAATAAAACAGAATAAAATATAGAGAGGTATGACAAAGCCTTATTGTTACATTCAGTGTGAAAACTTATTTTATAAGTAATATACTGCATGCCAGTGTAACACAGTACTTCTTAGAGCAAACAGTGAGGAACCTGGAAACCCCAGCTGAACTCCTCAATCTACCACTTACTGTGCAACCTCAAGTGACTCACTGAGTGGCCTATTTATCAAGGAGCATTAGAGCTAATGCATTAACATGCACTGAATGCTCCTAATGTTCATTAAATATATTCAATGCACGTTAAATTGGCATCAATGATAACATGCTTTTGTAAACATTAATGCAGACTACCGCATTAAAAATTTAAATAAGCTGATAAAATGCAAAAAATAAATATGCAAATAAGCTCATTCAAATGCAGCACACTTTGCATTAACTAACATGTTTGCATTATCGCGAACCGTAGTGCAAGCACTTAACTACACCCGTAGAAGTGTAGTTAAATGTTTGCATTAGAGAAGATGTATTAGTTAATGCAAAATAATGCTTTTAATACACAATTTACCACAGGCAATTTTAACATGCTTTGAGAAATAGACACCTAAACTTCCCTGGTCTCAAACATGGATGGCAATAATGAAAGGGATTGCAAACCCATTTTCAGAGGTAAACTGCTGTGGAGCTTCCCTTCGAAAATTGGCTGGAGCACACATGGATGCAAAGTACATGTTGGAAATTATGTGCAGAGTTTTTGATCATGCAAATTCTGCAAGTAATTTCCCTCCCCTCCTGACGCCAGACCTGTCTTTGTCAAATTTTCCCAGCGGGTAATACATGTGCTGTGAACATGCATGTACTTTCACCCACAGAGTGGGGAAGCAATGATCACCCATGAGTTTACCCGTGTAAATCACTTCAGTTATCGCCTCTTTAAATTGCAGGCTCGTTGTAAAATAAAGACTTTGAAACAACGTGAACTATCTGGTATGATGTTGTGTACATTGATAACAATACATCATTTTACAAAACTTTGCACAGTACATAAATACCCATATGTAGGATAAACAAAAAAAGGTACCCATTGGGAAATGCCAAAATGTGTGAATTATATTGGTATATAATATGGAAAAGGGATAAAATGCCCCGTGATTACTCCAACTGAAGCCTTGTACCTTGGATGCCAATATCCTGTAGTAGCGAACAGCTCCTTGGAGCCATTTCAAAAGAGTTCCTGCTGCCACATTGTCACCAGCCTTTCTCTGCATGTTTTCAACAGTGAATGAGGACTTCTTGACATTGTGCTCCAACAATTCCAAAGTACTCTCAGACAACTGAAACCAAGTCACAAAAATCCACAATAAAACAGATAAATGGCAATGGATGATTTACGTTGTACAGTGGCGATAGAGGCTGGACAATGCGTATTAAAAAAATGTAGCAACAGTTTCTTATCAGGTGATCTGTTATGATTCATTTCCAATTGGTAAAATCGACGTAACATTTCTGACACATACATTTCTAAAGGGAATTTAAAAAACAAAGAAAGTCCCCAATTGCACATACTGCCAAATGCAGACAATGAATGTCCCCTGCAAAATTCACCCTTTTACTAGCTGACAGATTTCATGGTTATATTTCCTGCCCTGCCCTTAACACTTTCCAATAGAAATGTTGCCCTTCCTTCTCAGTATTTTGCACTGTGGGCACATTACACAGATTTCTACTACACAGAGGTAAATCCATCCATCCAGGGGGTGTGCTCAGGAAGCAGAGACTCGGAATCAGGTTCTAAACAGAGCAGCATCAGGCTTAGACAAGTTCCACCGTACATATCAGAAGCAGGGCTCACCTGGCCTATTTGTTGGGAAAGACAGCGGAACGTCAACCATTACCTCACACCGTTGCCTTTAAACTTCCTTACCTGTACTTCATTAAAAGTACTGAGCTCATTCAGGAAACGGTCAAGGTTGGCCATCTGCCTCTTGGCCCCCCTTGGACCAGGTCAGGTCACTGTTGGGAGATTTCAGAATTATAATTATTGAAGCCATGAGGTCCTCTATGTCTGTGTCGGGCTTCTGCATGCCACGGAGCTCTCCTAGAAAATGGAAGTCCAAAAAAAAGGAAATTTCTTACCGTTTTCTCAATTTCCAAAATTTTCCGGTAAGATACTTCAAGTGTCATGCTATTGAGCTTCATTCCTGTTTTCACTATGATATGGACTGGCTTGTGTATTTTAATTATTGTTTAGTAATTCTTAAAACCAATCCTTGATAAGCTTACAGCTGTATATTAATATAAGCATCCAGAAAAGTCAGGTTTTTTTAATTGCAGCCAGAGATGTATAGTGCTCATTTGAGGGGAAAGAAAAACTGAAGCTATTACTTCTGAAGCTAACATTCAAAAAAAGCTGAGCCCCTAAGTTAGATCCTAAATTCAGTCAAAGTTAGGGGCCCTATGTTTTCAAACCTTAGGCACTTAAAACAGACCCCTTAATTTGGGTCCTACTATTCAACTCTCCTAACTTTAGGTGCCTACATTAGGCAGCTAGCACTGGAAATCAATGCTGGGCATTCCCTAAATCCAACCTTTCACTGGCCACACCCACTTCATAGGTGTCTAGAAATAAGCCCCTAGATTTAGGGACCTAGATCTTTTGAATATTTGTCTCTCTGTCATTTTTCCATCTGTTTCGTGCCAAAATTTCTCTCTCTCTCTTTCCTGGCAGTTGTCAGACTCCTGGGGAGTCCATCAGAAACCAATGCACAATGGGGTAGATTTTTAAAGTTATGCGCGGGCATAGATTTGTTCGCGCAACACGGCGCGAACAAATCTACGCCCGATTTTATAGCGCGTGCATGTTATAAAATCCAGGGTCGGCGCGCGCAGGGGGGTGCACAATTGTGCAACCTGCACGTGCCGAGCCGAGTGGCCTGCCTCCATCCCTCCGAGGCCGCTCCGATTTCGGAGCGGCCTTGGAGGGAACTTTTTTTCCGCCGCCCCCCCCCCCACCTTCCCCTCCCTTCCCCTACCTAACCCACTCTCCAGCCCTAATTAAATCCCCCCCCCAAACTTTGTTCAGAAAGTTACGCCTACCCAAGGCAGGCATAACTTGCGCACGCCGACCAGCTGCCGGCGCACCATTCCCCGGCCTGGGGGCTGGTTCGGAGACCTCGGCCACGCCCCCGGAATGCCCCCGGACTGGCACCACGCCCACAACCCCCGCCCCTGGAACGCCCCCGACGCCCCCCAAGCAAAGCTCCGGGACTTAGGCGCGCGTAAATCCGGCTGGACTTAGGCGCGCGTAAATCCGGCTGGATTTATGCACGCAGTCTTTTAAAATCTGCCCCAATGGGCTGTTCTCCAATACTACCTGGTAGGCCTCGGAAGTTGAATGGGTTGGCTGCAAAGCGATAGGAACTCCACACAATGTAGTCATTTTAGAAGTGAAGATTTTTGAAAATCTCCAAACAATGCACAGTGCTATAAAATAGTATAATGGCAGTGTGTACTATTTTATTCTTAAATAGAATTCTTAATGCCATTCACAATAGTAAATCAAGAATTTACTTTTGAGATGAAGCAATGAAAATATTTTATTAAAATTCTTACCCAATGCCTGAATATCCATGTGTTGTATGAGCATTTTGATGTCCACTACAATAGCTGAACTTTTGAATACTACCCTCTCGTGCGCCAACTGGTATTCCGGGAGCAGTTTCCGAAGCCTTTTTATTTTCTTCAGATGCTGGTGAATATACTGGATTTTTAGCTCTGCCACCGCTTTATCCTGGGCAGTCTGGACCAGGATTTTTATGATTCCCTGTTCATGTATTTCCAGCATCTCCATCTGCTGCTGAAGGGCATGCGTCAGCGCTGCATATGAATTTATTTTACCTTCAGTCCGAGCCAGGGCTTTCTTGATGATTTCGTGCTCCCTGGTGACCTCTCGGTATCTCTTCTTCATCAGTGCCCCAAAGCACTGGGTGAACTTCTCAAATGTTGCATTGGTGAGATTACCATATTTCCCACGTTCGTGTTTATCATGCTTTGTCATGGCGACGTGCATGGAAGCCAAGAGATGACAGGCGTTTTCCTTTTCTTTTTCTGTGAGCATGTCAAGGTCTTGAATATGGTGGGCAGCATGCTCCACGAGACACTTCCTGAAAGGAAGAGGACACAAAAGTCAGTATAACCTAACATGGTAACATAGTAATGGCGGCAGAAAAGGACCAAATGGTCCATCCAGCCTGCCCAACAAACTTCATGTGGTAGTATCTGCTGCGCCGTGCAGGCTACCCCCATGTTTCTCTTAAGGTTAGCACCTGCCGCTCCATGCAGTTACTCCCAAACCTTATGATAACCCATAAAAAAAATGTTCTGCTAGCAACATTTTTACTCGGGTGATGAGCCTTCTTGAAAATTCAGACATTGCTGACATGCTTTGCTTATGGACTTGGCCTTAGAAGCAGTCCTGCGTGTATCAGTACCCCAGATCATAAAAATCAGAGAGCCCATGCTAGTTGTCATCTGAATCCAATTCCTTTTCCACCCCACCACCATTAAAGCAGAAAGTGACATAGTTGCATCAAAAGCATCAAGGCTTATTAATCTCTTGCCTTCTGTTAAGGATAGTAATTACTGCTTCTTGCAGGTCACCTCTATACTTATCAATTTCCCAGACTGTAAAAGTTGAAGCCTTCATTGGTTATTGTCTGAATCCAATTCCCCTTTTCCCGTGCCGTTAAAAGTGGAAAACAATGTTGCAGTTTTTGCATCAAATGTATCAAGGCTTATTAATTAATGGTAGTTACCACTGCACCGGCAAGTTACCCACATGTACTCTTTTCTTCATTTCCATCGTCTAGCCTTTAGGGATCCACAGTGTTTATCTCATGCCACTTTGAATTCTTTGACTGTTTTCATCTTCACCACCTCCTCTGGAATGGTATTCCAGGCATCCACCACCCTCTTTATGAAGAAATATTTTCTGGTGTTGGTTCTGAGTCGTCCCCCACAGAGTTTCATTTCACGACCCTTAGATCTACTGATTTCTTTCCAATGAAAATGGTTTAAAGTTCGTGCATCATTAAAATCTTTCAGGTAGAAGACCACGTGATCCAATGAGCAGGTGAGTCACGTCTCTGTCCTGCTCCTGGTCCCCCCTCCGTACCTTGATCTACTTCGGAGGACTGTGAGACACTGTGGCAGCCAAACACAGCCTGGGGACCTCACAATAGTGCCTGGAACATTTTTCACTCGGGCTGGCACTGAAATATCGACGAAACCGCAGCACAGGGAGAAGGTTGTCGGCCGACTGTCTGATTCTAAGATGGCCGACGGACCCCCAAGCCCATGTATCTCTGCCATGAGTGATATAATTGTGGAGGATGTCACCAAGGCAGTGGTTCAAGCCTTGGATGGCCGTTTCCAGGAGATAGCTGCCGGCAATGAAACACTTGTTGAAATTAAGCGTCAGGTAGATGACACACAGCAGCGGATTGAAAGCGTGGAATCAGATACACAAGCTTTTCTGCAGGCAAAGGAAGAGCTCGCTAAACAAGTCCTAGTGCTGGAATCTAAGATAGACGATCTAGAAAATAGATCACATAGAAATAACCTTAGGTTTGTGGGCTGGAGGGCTGGTTGCTGACAGCACTGGGCCTAGAAAATTTGGAAGGCCGCTGCTTTGTTAAGAGGGTACATAAGCTGGGATCCAGAGCCCAGGGCATGACCAGGCCCTGAATAGTGATTGCGAGGTTTCTGAACTTTATGCACAAAGTCAAAATCCTGCAAGCTTATAGGAAGGCATCATCTCTGGCACATGATGGACACAAGATCATGATTTTTCAGGATTATTCTGATGCTGTCTCTCAGAAACGCAAAGAGTTTTCTCCACTCTGTGCAGAATTGTTCAATTGCTATCTGCATTTCACTCTGCAATACCCTGCAAGGTTGCGGCTGGAGCACAATGGTACATGGAAGGTATTTGATTCTGTGGATGCCACCAAACAAAATTCTGGACTTCCTGCTGAATAAATGATTGTAAACTGTGCTCCTAGCTCTGCTCGCTACTATTTTCAGGTCTTCCAGGTGGGAGCACTTGTTCAAGGCGAGAGAGGGTCCCTGATGCTCTTTTCCTGGTCTGATTTGCACAAGTTTTCTCAGAAGTTCAGGAATCATTCTTTGTTATTCTTTTCCTGTACTATGTTATTCATCTTTAGAAGCTAATTGAATGGAAACATCAGATGTGTTTTCTCATGTTTGTTACACGAGATCTTAGAGGGAGGTGTGGAGGGGGTATTGGTACGGATATGCCATGTGGTTTCCCTTCCTCCTTTATTTGGAGGCCCTTTGTTTGTGGCTCTGGGGGTGTTGGGGACTTGGGGAATGGACTGAGAAGGAGGGTGGGTTAGGGGAGGATTTAGATAGATATATGGATATGGCAGACTATCGAGTAAACATACACTGGTGGCAGTTATATTTATCTTTAACTGCAAGAGGGATATGGCACACAGGACAAAGAGTGGTCCTCTAGGCTGCGGGGGGGGGAACAGTGCTATTGAGTTTTATTATGGAGCCCCTTTTATTGTAGTTCTACTGTACTGGATTAAATATGGCTGAGAATCTCTGATTCATCTCATGGAATATAGCTGGGCTGGGGTCCTGGATTAAGCAGGCTAGGATGTTACAATCACTCAGTAGGCAGAAGTCAAAAATACAGAAGATACACTTGACCGCCTGGGAAACTGATAAACTGGTGAGAGATTGGGTGGGGGGTATTTTCTATTCTCCAGCGGTTAATAGAAAAGGGGGAGTCACAATCTTAATGGGGAAACAGGTGGCTTTTGAACCCACAGATACATTTAGTGATAATGAAGGCCGATATGTGGTAGTGGTTGGGAAATTATATGGCCAAGAAGTCACTTTATGTAGCATTTATGCCCCGAATGTGTACAATCATAAGTTCTTTGAGGGGTTGGTGAACATGATGGTTTTTCAGGCAACAGGTACCCTGATAGTTGCCGGAGATTTCAACTGTGTAGTAGATCCAGAAGTTGATAGATCCTCCAAGGTAGTCGTCCCAGGTCTAGGGAAGAATAAGGGAATTTCCTACGTGTGTAAACATCTTCAACTATTAAAAAAAAACAAAAAACTTCAACTATTACATACCTGGTGGGTGCTGCATCCTGAGGTAAAAGATTTCACACATATCTCCAGGGCACATTTGACAATGTCCTGTATAGATTACTTCTTGATCTCCAAGACATGTTTTTCTAAAGTTGCAGGCACTGAAATAGGACCTACAGAATTTTCTGATCACTCTCTAATCTGGGTGGATTTAAAGTTGGGGGGACCAAGGGCAACACAATGACATTGGTGTATTCCCTACTTATCTTGCTGGCGATAGGGATTTACAGGAGTTTCTTAAAGTTAAGTGGCGGGAATTTGAAAAACATAACTCTCAACATAAGGATATCCCCCATTACTTTATTGGGAAGCAGGGAAGGCTACACTGAGGGGTGAGATCATGGCATATCTAATCCAGAAACATAAATTGCTAAATAAAAGGATAGCGCGCTTCAAAAAGTAAAAGCACAGTTGATTGGCCCTCCGTCTGCAGCAAATAAACATCTTGTTAAATTGTTATCTACATCAGAAAATGAACCTTACTATTCTCATCCCACAAACTATATACATTTTGGAATAAAGCAGGCAAGCTATTAGCTAACTTAGGATAAAGAGAGGGAGTAATTTCATTGAGGCCTTAAAAAATGATAAAGGGATGCGACAGACCTCAGCCACTGAAATCTGCAAGATCTTTTGGGCCTTTTATGAAAGGCTCTATACCAATGAGCGCCCTGATGGAGCGCATATTGAGGAAGAGCGAATTTTTCAAGGATTGGATATGCCGAGCTTGACTACTAATCAGTTAAATAGGCCGTTGCATCTTCGAGAGGTTTAGGAAGGTATACACTCTAGTCCCCTTCATAAGGCACCAGGTCCCGATGGGCTTAATGTGGACTTTTATAGGATTTTGAAAGGAGAAATAGGAGAGGCATTGTGAAATTTCTTTGCTGAAGCCCTTCATACTGATACATTTCCAAAAGAAGCCAAGAAAGCTTATATCACGGTTCTCCCCAAAAGCGGCAAAGACCCCTCCTCACCAGCCTCCTATAGACCCATATCATGCCTGTACTTTAATCTCAAATTTATTGCAAAAATTCTAGCTAATAGACTCAATGCAGTGCTTCCCATCTTAGTCTCTCATAATCAAGCATGGTTTGTGAAGGGGAGAACAGCAGGTAAACACATTGTGAGACTGTGGACAGCTCTGCTACAGAGTAGATTTTACTGGACTCAGGCCTTAGTAGAGGGATTTGTCGCCGAAAAGTCATTTGACCAGGTGTCATGGGAATATTTGTTTTCTGTATTGCGCAGGTATGGGTTTATGGGAAATTTTATGCACAATATCTCATTGCTTTACCAACAGCCTTGTTCCATCATTTTAGCAAACAGATTTATGTCTCAAGAATTTGAACTAAAGTGGAGCATGAGGCAAGGGTGCCCATTATCCCCACTTTTATACATACTTTCCTTAGACCCTCTTTTACAGAACACTGATGAGTGCACGGATATATTGGGGTTCCAATTAGGTAAAGAACACTTTAGAATGGCAGCATTTGCAGATGTTTTGGGTTTTTTTGACTGAACCCATTAGCTCATTGCAAAAAGTGCTGGATTTGCAAGTTCATTTTGGTCGGTTCTCAGGGTTAAAAATAAATCTCGACAAATCAGAAACTTTGGATGTGCTGGGAACTTTAAAGTCAAACTGGCTGGGTCCTTTTCCCCTCCGTTGGGTTGATACTGAGATGAAATATCTAGGGTTAAAAGTTCCAGTGGACATTCAGAACATATATGACAGTAATATTTTTCCACTATTAGCGAAAACCAAACAAAAAATGTCTGATTGGGGCTTTCTCCCCCTTTCTATAATCGGGTAAGATCCAGTTGTTTAAGATGATGAAACTGCCTAGGTGGCTCTATGTTTTATAAATTAAATGTTACCAGTGTGGATAAAAAAAAAAGCATATTGTGGATCTGCATAGAGCACTGGGGAAATTAACGAGTGCGCTTAATGTGGGAAATATGCGCTTGCCAGCAAGCCATTTCAGGGTTTAAACACTAACTTCCCTTCTCCCTGACATTTGCCTGAATAAAAGCATCACTTGTGCTTAAGTCTCTGCCTGGGAAAGGATACCTGTTGGCCCTGAATTCCTGGGGGAGGGGCTGGGTTTTCCCTAGTCAGAGGCAGGACAAAGTCAGGAGGTATAGATTTCAGCAGCCAATGATATGATCCGTGCACACCCCCTGAGCTAAAGCCAATGGTGTAATGACTCTTCTGTTGCTATGGGAAAGTAGCCAATCATGTAATGACACATCATCTGCCTTTGTATGAATGTACAATAAAAGGAAGAGGCTCGGGAGGACAAACCCTCTTTGCCTCTTTGCCTTCTCTCTGCCTGCCTGCCATGAAAGCTGTCTGAGGCCTCTTCATTACTCCTATATCTAAGCTTGCACAAGGTGATGCTGCCACTGCATAAGGAGGGGAGGGGTTGGGCTGTCCTAACCTGCACAATTTCAACTTAGCATGTTTATTAAGGCATGTAAAAGACTTGCTTTTTGTGACTGCTGTCTACTCTCCCACCAGCTTTTTACAAGAGTGGAGTAAACCGTTTCAACTGCGTAACCTATTGCATGCTCGGACACCTGATTTGTTTGCTCACGGTAATCCAATTCTTATCGCTTGTTGCCTTGCATTGAGGCAGCTTTGTACTAAGCTATAGATGTCCTGGGAAATCTTCCCTTTTCTCTCTATAATCGGACACCCACGGTTCACACCAGGCACGGAGAACTCAATATTCTCACAATGGATCTTTAAAAGTTTAACCAAAGTACAGCAATTGGTACATATGGAGAGTGGCCTTGTACGATCCTATGCAGACTTGCAAATGGAATTTGGTCTGCCACAAAGATTTCTAAGCATATTTACAAATGAGACATTTCATTGACATTTCATTGCAGACTTGCAAATGGAATTTGGTCTAAGCGTATTTACAAATGAGACATTTCATTGAGGTTGGCCTTTCCAAGCGATTGAACTTGAGCAGTGATCAAAGGCTGGAACAGTTCTTCCTTGTGGGTCCTCAAAGGATTACGTGTGCTTCTTTGCTGAAAGCAATTATGGACATAGATACTCTTGATAATTTACAGGATTTGGTATCTCTTTGGAACCAAGACCTGGATGTCCCAATCTCGTCTAAAGTGCTGCAATCTTGTTTTAAAAATTTACTTCTTGTTTCTGAGAATGTCTTGCTTCTAAAGAAACAATTCATATTTTTGTGACGACTGTATATATCACACTCCCGAGAGTTCAAGGACAAAATGTCACCAACGGATAAATGCCTGAAGTGCCATACTGATAGAGCAATCTCGTTCCACTGTTTCTTGGCTTGTGCAGTGGTTCAGATATTTTGGAAGGACATTTTCTGTTATTTAAAGAGGCTGCTTGGTCGGTCTATTCCAATGTCTTCTCTCATCTGCTTGTTCAACTCTATGGATGACAGCCTTTCCTGGGTTACTAAATCACATCAGATGTTACTACAAAAGGCGTTCTTATTGGCCAAGAAAACAAGCCTAGCACAATGACTGACAGAAGAGAAGCCCTCATTTTTTACAATGGAAATTAATGCTACATAATCTGATGGTGTTTGAGCAAATCTCCCAGGAACTTTTCTTCCCGCAGTAAATATGATTCCTTTTTGGAGACATGGAAGCCTTATATTCTGTTTTTGAACCCTAAAGCCTGTAGTGTGTTATTCTCTTTGTCCTAATGGGGAATATTTGTGTCCTTTGGAAATCAGGAATATTGCAGGGCAGCTGGTTTGTCTATTTAGAAGTTTTTCCCTCAAATGTGAACATTGGATCTATATATTACTGAATGTGTATGGAGAGAAGGGTAGATAATAGGTGTTTGCCACCCAATAAGAAACACAGATAATGGGTGAGAAGGGTAGGGAAAGGGAGGGATAGGGATGGAAGGGGGGAATATATGCTTATGTTTTCTGTAAGAAACATTTTTGTTGTAATTTTTGTCATGCTGGAAAATTCTAAATAAAGGTTTGAAAAAAAAATATTTCAGGTATCTGAAGGTCTATATCATATCTTTCCTGCACCACCTCTCTTCCAGAGTACATATATTTAGATCCTTCAGCCTCTCCTCATAAGTCTTCTGATACTGACCCCACACCATTTCAGTTTACTTCCATCCTGTCGCTATCCTTTTTGAGATACAGGCTCCAAAACTTAATACAGTATTCCAGGTAAAGGCTCCCTAAGCACCTGTACAAGGGGATTATCACCTCATTTTTCTTATTGGTTATGCCTCTCTCTATGCAGCCTAGCATTCATCTGACTATGTTACATTGCTTTGCTGCCTTCAGATCGCCAGACACTATGCCCCAAGATCTCTCTCTTGGTCCGTGCACATCAGTCTTTCATCCCCTATCACATACAGCTCTCTTAGATTATCGCATCCCAGATAGATGACGCTGCACTTTTTGGCATTGAATCCCAGCTGCCAAATCTTTGACCACTCTTCAAGCTTTCTTAAATCACTTTTAATTATCTCTACTCCTTCAGGTATGTCCACTCTGTTGTAGATCTTAGTATCATCTGCAAACAGATAAACTTTACCTTCTATTCCTTCCGCAGTGTCGCTCACAAAGATATTGGTCCCAATATTGATCCTTGTGGCACTTCACTTATCACTGTTTTCTCTTCAGAGTAGGTTCCATTTACCATTACCCGCCATCTCCTGTCAGTCACCCAGTTTGTAATCTACTCCACCACCTTGGCGCCAACTCCCAAGCTTCTCATTTTATTCACTAGCCTCCTATGAGGGACTGTATCAAAAGCTTTGCTGAGATCCAAGTAAATCACATTCAGCGCTTTTCCTCAATCCAATTCTCTAGTCACCCAATCAAAAAAAATCAATCAGATTTGCCTGACAGGACTTTTCCCTGGTGAATCCATGCTGCCTTGGATCCAGCAACTTACTGGATTGTAGATAGTTCAGTATCCTTTCTTTCAGCAGAGTCTCCATTAATTATCCCACCACCGAGGTGAGGCTAACTGGCCTGTAGTTTCCAGCCTCCTCTCTGCTCCCACTCTTGTGAAGTGGGACCCCAACCGCTCTTTTCCAATCTCGCAGCACCACTCCTGTTTCCAGGGATTTATTAAACTGGTCTTTCAGCGGACCCGCCAGGACATCTGAGATCCTGTAGTTTCCTGGTATGTATTTCATCCAGCCCCCATGGCCTTGTCCACTTTCAGTTTTCCTAGCTCTTCCCAAACATTCTCTTCTGTAAAAGGAGTTGCATCTACCCCATTCCCTTCTATGGTCTTGTTAACCAGTAACAGTCCTTCTCCAAGGTCTTCTTTAGTGAACACAGAACTGAAGTATTTGTTTAATATTTCTGCCATTTCTTCGTCTATCTCTACACCTTGCTCCTTGTCACTTTTCAATTTCACTATACCACTACAGGCCTCCATTCTTTCTCTGATGTATCTGAAAATTGTTTGCTCACCTCTCTTTAGCTCTTTGGCAATCCTTTCTTCCGCTTGAACCTTTGCTTTCTTGATTTCTTTCTTCATCTCCCTCAGTTTCACCAGGTATTCTTCCCTATGTTCCTCTTTTTGGGATCCTTTATACTTCCTGAACGCTGTTCTTTTGGCCTTTATTTTCTCAACCACCTCCTTTGAGAACCAAATCAGTTTCTTTTTTTCTCTTACTTTTGATTACTTTTCTAACAGATTTTTTGCCTTTCTAATAACTCCATTTAATTTGTCCCTCTGTTGTTCCAACTTGCCCATTTTCTCCCAGTCTTCTAAGTTCTTCCTCCAGGTACCTCCCCATTTTGTCAAAGTCCATATTTTTGGAATTCAGAACTTGGGTTTTCCTGTGACTTCTCTTTATCTTATTTGCGTTATTAAACCATACCTTTTGATGATTACTGGTGCTCAGGTGGGCACTTATCCGGACATTAGAGACATCCCCGTTAGTGAGCACTAGGTTGAGTGTCACACCCTCCCTCGTGGGTTCCATTACCACTTTTCCTTTCCACTGTCCCATTACTGAAGAGATCTAAAAAGTTAATATTTTCATTCTGAGAACTTTTTTCTTTGTGAATAGTATATCAAATTTCGGCACTAATTGGGAAATTGTAAATTTAGAAAAGGGCAGAAAGTTACTATGCCAATTCTGCAACATCTCTCCTGATTTAAATACACAGAATTAAATATTTAAAAAGGGGAAGCTTGCAAATGCAACAAAATGGGTAAATCAATGCTAAGCATCTATAGTTGTGTGTTAGGTCCAGCCAATCTTGAACCAGAAGCCTCTGGAACTAGCAACCAAGAGCCCTAACAAATGAGCCACAAGTCCAAGCACAAGCTACAGGGCTTCCCAGTAAATTAATTCTCTCTGCTGACTGCACGAAGCTCCACATGACTGCCAGCCTATTGACCCAGTAGGGGCTCATCTCCGATTGGCTGCTATATTTAAACCTCTGGTTTAAATATGGCTCCCTGGTGGTGCAGTGAACTCTTTGAGCCAGTTTCTGAAGCTCTGCTACAACCTTGTTTGTGTGGTTTATTCCTGCCTACCCAAATCCTCACCCGCTTCCTGGGGTTTGTTCCTCCCTTCTTGATGTGCCGGATTTTTCTTTGGCTTCTTCTTCCAGCTTATACCGTGACTCTGCTCTCTCACTTTGTGCAATTCTACTCCCATCTGATCACCTGATTCTGACCTCAGCCCGAACCTGATTGCAATTACCAACTGAGGCTCTGCTCTGGTGGTATCAGGCTTATCTTGCCTTTGAACTGTCCGTCACCCATGGCCAGGCTAGCACCTAACAATGTGGCAAACAATACACGTCATATTCAGAACATGCATATATCCTTAATAAAGATCATGATTTAAAGTACCCATGACAGATTGCCTATTCTCTCTCTCTTTATAATTAAGCTATTTGTCTTTCTTTTGGGTATGGTATGATCTGTGTTCTGCTCGATGCAATGTAACAACAGATGTAGTAGTTAAGATTTTATGTAGATTGTTGTATTCTGTTTTGAATAATTTAGAGTTAGTTAATTGGAAATGGACCATTATGGTTACAAGAAAGAGATATTGAAAAAAAAAAAGTAAATCCCTGTACATGGGCTCAATAAAGATAGCAACTAGTTTTCCTGCTATGGCATTTCTCTTTGCCCTAGATGGTTTGCTAACTCTTAGCTCATCATTGGTAGAACATCTGCATTAAGTGTCTGTGATTATTTTCAAGTTTTTCTTTACAGCTATTATAAAGCACTGCAAAAACAGAACTGCAGAGCATGATAAAACATTATTCAAATATTGACTTTAGTTTATGATACTTCAGTGTTGTACTTAGAGTGATAAGAAATGTCATTTTTCAGTTCAAGAGGATATTCAATGTAAATAATCTGAGTTTATTCAACAAGATGTTTTGCCATATAAGGGCAAAAGTGTATCAGGAAAGCATGGATCAACCACTGGTACCATGAAAGGTATGCAACATACCCATAATAAATAGAGCCCTGAGGTAATGCATGAGGAAATACTTCTTTACTGATGATAGTATATAGGCAGAGGAATTAGTAACCAAATCATGACATGCTTGGGACTGACACAGAGCACAATACTAAGGGCAGGAGTAACAAGTAGAGGAATGAGATAGGGGAGGGGGGGGGGGGGCTTGAGTGTTTCCTCATCAAACAGAAAAGGGAAGAATACAAGGCCAGGTGACCAAGTGACAGTACAGCTGCATGAGATTTCCAAGGCGGCCAGGGTTAACCTGCACCCTCCCAACCCCCCCCCCCCCCACCACCAAAAAAACTTTCTTTAAGTACCTGGTGGTCCAACGGCCTTCCCAACCCCCCGGCTGTCCATTGCTCCTACCATGTGAAAGGGGCCGACCAATGGCACCAGTAGCCCCTGTCACAAGGTAAGGGCAAAGGGCCATCGGCGCCATTTTGTTTACTGGCAGCCGATGGCCCGAGAGCCGGAGATCGCTCCCGGGACCCCCGCTGGACCACCAGGTATTTTAAGAAAGATTTGGGGGGTGGTCGGCAGGGTGGGGGATTCTAAAGAATTATATTTAAAGGGTCGGGGTGAGTTTGGGGGGGAAGGTTTTTTGGATGTGTTCCCTTTCTCCCCTACCCCCAAAACGATACGAAAACCACACGAACCATTCGTGGGGTTCCTATCTGTTTCGGAGGGCTCTGAAATCTGACGAATTTTGAAATATCAAACATGATATTTAAAATCGTCAGAAAAACGATTCACATCCCTACTGAATATGTCGTGTAGCACTATAGAAATGTTAAGTAGTAGTAATAGCAGTAGTAGGAGTAGGAGTAGGAGTAGTAGGAGTACACCTACCTGGGCCAATGGGGAATAAAGTACACATTGACTGCATTAATTAGTGAAGGGAATTCAAGACACATTTGATGAAAGTTGGATCCAGTGCTATAGTGGATCAGTATCCAGCGAAGATTTTGCTGTACTGCTTGCAGAAAGAAGGTCCAGGCACTTTCTTTGGAGTAGGTCAGTCCTGCACTGGTCACCTGCAAAATAATTTGCTCTGCCATGAGTGCACTGCAAACATGACAACATAGAAAGTATAATAAACCAGGTGCTGAAAGGAGTCACTGGTTCAGTAAAAATGTCCATGTATCTGCCCCAGTGATGTAATGGAACAAAACTATTAGAAAGCTATACAAACATTTCAGAAAGACTGGTGCTACTGCTCACAAACTTCAGACTTGTACTAATTCAATCCCTTTCTGTGTCAGAAAGTTTATAGAAATTTATGTGGTCCAGCCAGGTGCAACATTTATCTGGAATTCGTCTGTTTCCACGTCAAGTGCTTTTCCCTACTAAGTCCTCCAAACTGGACTTCATCTACCTCCCAGCTTTCTTTCTAGCTTTAGGTGGACCTGGTGACTTGGAGCCCGATGGAAAAATTCTACAAAGCACCAGAGGCAGGAAATGAAAGTATAAAGAGGAAACAAATAAGCAAATTCAAGGAAAGATGCACAGAGTATAGCAGAAAAGTCAGGAAAATATGCAAAGAAAACACTAACATTAGAAGTTTTTCTATTTCAGAATTTATTGGCACTTCCCTGGTGAACCTCAGATCCAATCCATGCAACAAAAAGCTTCTTTTTTGGTTTACCAAAAATTAAAAAAAAAAAAACCCTCTGTGATGTGGAATGGTAAATTTGCTAAAGAAAACAAATTTATTTTTATGGTAATTTCATTACCAGATCCTCAGTTATTCAATCAAATCAATCAATTTTTATCTCTCATTCACCTTTTCAAACGAAAGGTCAAAGCAACGCAACAATAAAATAAAAAAAATAAAACAAGCAAAAAATTCTTAAAAAAACAATCAATCATGAGCATGAAGAGAATAAAACAATAAAGCTAAATAAAATTTTAAAATTTTAAATAAATTGTTTCCGCACGTCACAACAAATTGCACACTAGTTCTAATGAGTCGCTGTCCCAGAGAGGCAATTATAGATTATGCAACTGAAAACATCACTTCAATTTGCACAAAGTATTTCAATCAGCCATCTAGTAGCTCATTTTGATTATATCTACATTTGGAAAAATGTACGTCAAAATAGCATAAATAGATCAGCAAGTCTTAAAGAAATTTCTGAAGCGTTAGGGTGCTTTAAATAAGTATAACCACCCCCCCCCCCCTTGAACTGGCCAATCAGTTCGGCCCATGTGGAATCCACCTGCATATACAAGAAGAAAATCCTTATTCAGAGGTTTCTCGCTGGGTTTGTGGTAGTACGTGCTTTTCGTACACTGTGAAGATGTTAAAAGCTACATTATTCACACGGTAAGTAACAGAAGATGCTGTGTACCTCATTTCTCATAGCACTTGCTATGGTTGCCTGCTGCTCTGATGTGAAGAGGTGGGATACCGATCTAGACACAATAAAATCAGTCATGTATGCCAGGGCGGCTTTGTGCACCTCTTCTTCTGTCAAAAGGAGCAGAATCTTTTCACCCTGAGTTGGTTGACAAAAAGTATTAAGAAGAAGAGCAATTACAAGCAAAGAAACAGATGAAAACATGCATCGTAGTTGTTTGGCTTTTACTCACTCTAGATTTTTGCAGTTTGCGTAAACAAAATAAGCAAGATCCACTTGTATATTAGACACTATATAATCCTTACACTTCAAATCAAATTGTTGAAATGTTATGGGAAAAAACCACAGAAATACCAAACTGACATAAATATCTCAAAACACGAATACATTTGCAAGCAATGCTTACTTCCTTCTGTGCCTTAAAACACAGCTATTCATAGTTTGCTATATATTCCAAGAACCATAAATGCAGTTTTTGTGAATGTGCATTTTGCATGCAAAGGCACTTCCAGGGTTAAAACAAAAAGGGATGGATTGTTCCAGCAGTATATCCATTTGAAGAACAGAAGTAAAACAGTATTTCAAGATTCCCAAACAGAAAAGTTGGTTAAGTTAACCAGCTCCCATGCAGGCATACGGTGTTCATGCTCTAGCCATGTACTGAAATACTTTGAGAGAAAGTAAGCATAAGGAATTATTTATTCTTCTATTTAGAGAGAGAGAGAGAGAGAGAGAGAGATAGGAGACAGGGATGTGCATTCATTTTTAACAAATGCCAAAAATGCAATGAATGAAGCCATTTTCGGTTCATTCCAAATGTAATGAACTAAAAATAGCCTCCTATGAAAATACACCCAAATATTTGTGAGTATTTTTGTATTGTGCCTCCAGTGGCCCTGGCTGAGCCTTTCCAGCACCACAGCCTAGCCTGGGTGCCACGGCCTGGTGCCGCAGGCTAGCCACGCTTGGCCCGATGCCAAGGCTCAGCCCAGCATCTAAGTCTAGGCCCAGGCTGTGCTCAGCGCCAAGGCCTAGGCCCAGGCCTAAATTTCCCATTGCTCTTCATAGGCCTAGAGCTTGAAAAATTATGCTGTCTGTCTAGAGGACCAACATCAAAGCGATGTTACTTTGGCACCTTCCTCCAGTGCAGATAGTTCCATTTTGATGTATGCTCCCTTTTTTTTTTTTTTTTTTTAATGATTTGAGTTATTTGTTATTTTTCAGTTTGACAAATGAATCAAACAAAAAAGAAGCATTTAATAAACTGAATAAAAACAGTGGTTAGTGCAGTTGGTGTAGCTGGGTTTAAAAAAGGATTGGATAAGTTCTTGGAGGAGAAGTCCATTACCTGCTATTAATTAAGTTGACATAGGGGTAGATTTTTTTAAAAAAGCGCGATCGCATACTTTTGTTCGCACAGCAGGCACAAACAAAAGTACGCTGGATTTTATAAGATACGCGCATAGCCGCGCGTATCTTATAAAATCCTGGATCGGCGCGCGCAAGGCTGCCGATTTTGGGCAGCCTGCCTCCGTTCCCTCCGAGGCCGCTCTGAAATCGGAGCGGCCTCGGAGGGAACTTTCTTTCGCCCTCCCCTCACCTTCCCCTCCCTTCCCCTACCTAACCCACCCACCCCGGCCCTATCTAAATCCCCCCTTTACCTTTGTCCCTAGATTTACGCCTGCTAGAAGCAGACGTAAATCTACACGCGCCAGCGGACTGCTGGCGCGCCGTCATCCGACCCGGGGGCTGGTCCGGAGGCCTGGACCACGGCCCCGGGCCGGCGCCACGCCCCTGGTCCCACCCCTGAAACACCGTGTCATACGGCCCCGCCCCCGACACGCCCCCTTCAAAAAACCCCGGGACCTACACACGTCCCGGGGCTCTACGCGCGCCGGCGGCCTATGCAAAATAGGCGCGCTGGTGCGCAAGGGCCCTGCTCGCATAAATCCGGGCGGATTTACGCGAGCAGGGCTTTTAAAATCCACCCGTTAGAGAATAGCCACTGCTATTACTAGCAATGGTAACATGGAATAGACTGAGGGGTACATTTTAAAAAACAGCGCGCACGTACTTTTGTTCGTGCACCAGGCGCGAACAAAAGTACGCCGGATTTTATAAGATACGAGCGTGGCCGCGCATAGCTTCTAAAATCCGGGGTCGGCGTGCGCAAGGGGTGCACAGTTGTGCAACTTGCACGCGCCTCAGAGGGAACTTTCCTTCCACACCCCCCCCCCCGCACCTTCCCCTCCCTTCCCCTACCTAACCCACCCCCTCGGCCCTATCTAACCCCCCCTACCTTTATCGCACAAGTTACGCCTGCTCGAAGTAGGCGTAACTCATGTGCGCCGATGGCCCGTTGCCGCGCCATCACCCGACCTGAGGGCTGGTCCAGAGGCCTCGGTCTCACCCTCCAGAACGCCCCCGGGCCGGCACCACGCCCCCCGGAATGCACCCTGGAACGCCCCGAACGTCATGCCACCCCCCAACACGCCCCCCCCCCCTCCCGCGCCGATAGCCCCCTGTTATTATGGCCTGGATTGGCCACTGTTGGAAACAGGATGCTGGGCTTGATGGACTCTTGGTCTGACCTAGTATGGCATGTTCTTATGTTCTTATGTTAAAACAAAAAAACAAAAAAAACACAAAATGAAAAAGAGCCTAACTGAAAATTTAGAGTTTGCACATCTCTAATAGGAGAAACAGAAGAGGAAATGGAGGATTGAAGGCAGTGAGAGTCAGAGAAGGAAAGATGAAAGGCTGGGATAGGGCAATGGTTATACTCATCTCATTAAATTATAGTCAGACACAGAGATCTCACCCAAACTACCATTCAGGACTAATGTTGCCAAATTAACTTTTCATCCTCTGACTCTGAAACTCGTGCTCTGTTGCCTTATTATGTCTTGTTTGTCTTTTCTGTTTGTCTCAACAGGACTGTAAGCTCCATGGAGCAGGGATTGTCTCTTATGTATCTGTAAAGAACTGTGCATGCCTAGAATTGCTATAGAAAGATTATATAGTAGTAGCAGTAGCAGTGTAGTAGCATCAGTGGGGGGGGGGGGGGGGGGGTCTATGTTCGGTGAGAACACAGTAGAGGAATAGAGGAAACTTAGTATTACTGCACATGCAAGAAACCTCCTAATACAGTATATATATTTAGAGGGCCTTCGTTTTCAGATTTTATTTTATTTTTCCTGGGAATTTCAATGTTCTAAGAAAGATTATCAGTGGAAAAATGACTTTTCCCATGGATTTTTCTCCTGTGTTATAAAAACGTCATTCTCCCTTCTTCCTTCATTTCCTGAGTGGTGGTATCTCATCAGACCCACTCTGCCCCCACCCTCTCCTGCAAACACACACACACTCTGCCCCCACCCTCTCCTGCAAACACACACACACTCTTAAAGGTGCAGGGAGGCTACAGATTCTATTTTACAGTCCTAATGCCGCCCACCTACAAACCCCTGCACCTTTAAGAGGGCAGGACACTGCCACTCAGGAAAGCTGCTAGGACAGGGGCAGCGGAAATCCGGGCCTAGATGTGCTCAAAGGTATCTCCAGAGTAACCCACGTAAGCCCCTTTCAAAAATGTCCTCTGACACCACATGGTCATAACCTTTGTTACTGCCCTCTTAACAGCAGCAGGTTTTGTTTTTGTTATAACCCAAAGATACAACAATCTAGTATATATATATATATAAAAAAAAAAAAAAGTTTAACACCTATAATTACCTTAATGAAAACCTCACTAATGATTAAACAGTGCAATAAGTGACTAATTAAATTCCAGAACGTGTGAAAAGTAATTATTTTTTATGTAAAATTGTCCTTCACAGCTGGAATTCAGCAGCTTATTGCCGATAATGTATCGATGATGAGACAGACTAAGTATCGAACCGAAAAGCATATATTTGCAGCTATGAGAAACAAAACAGCTTCAGTGGGAATTGATCCCTCCATCAACAAGTGAGGTTTGTGCTTTCCGAACAGTTTAGTATCTAAAGCAGCAGGAGATGGCAGGTGTTGTTTTACTGCCTTATTTAAAATAGATATTTTATTCTGATGGAGTGGTAATATCCTGAGAAAGGGCCAAATATGTGTGCATCCAGAAAATGTTATATTTAACGAGAATTATTTTCAGTGTGCTTTCTTTGATGATCAAGCACGGAACAAGCCTCACTGCACGAGCATTAGTTCTCAATGTGTATTGTGTATCTCCTTGTCAATCATTCAGATTTTCAGGTTGGATAGCACCAGGATGTTCTAACCGGTCTTTGGGTCTTCCCCCTAGCCAGTCAGTTTTTTAGGATATCCCTAATGGCTATGCATGAAATATATATGCACACCACTGCCTCCAATGTATGCCAATATATCTCTTGCATATTCATCAGGGATATCCTGAAAACCCGACTAGCTAGACATTGCAGGGGGCACAGGTGGAGCTGAGGATAATAAGGTGAGCACTAAGAACATATTGCATTACACTTGGAATGACCATAATAGCTCCATGTCACGGGGAACAAGCTGAGCTAGTTCTGAGTTTACCCTCTTGCATACATGGAACCGTTGCTCTGATTTCCCTAAGAAAAAATCATGGCAACATCTCCCTGCATGCAAAAGGGGAAACCTGGACTGACTCAGCATGTATCCCTTGCTATGGAGATCGTGGACTCAATGTATGGCATTTAGAGTTCTCTGCAAAGGAAATGGAAACCGCTTAGAAAGGTGCAGAAATTTGACTTTCTTAAGAATGTGAGAAGTGCCATGCTTGGTTAGACCAATGGTCCATGAAGCCCAGAATCCTGTCTCCGATGGTTGCCAATTTGGGTTTCTTTGAGTAACAGGCAGATCTGAATGGGTGATCCTCATGTCTGCCTGGGCTTATTTTATTGTTAATTGACAGGTCATTAAGTAATCTGTCTAAACATTTTTAAATCCAGCTGTGCTAAGAACATAAGAACATAAGAAATTGCCATGCTGGGTCAGACCAAGGGTCCATCAAGCCCAGCATCCTGTTTCCAACAAAAGCCAAACCAGGCCACAAGAACCTGGCAATTATCCAATCATTAAGAAGATCCCATGCTACTGATGCAATTAATAGCAGTGGCTATTCCCTAAGTAAACTTGATTAAAGGAAAATTAGTTTCTTACCTGATAATTTTCGTTCCTGTAGTACCAAGGATCAGTCCAGGACACCTGGGTTGTGACTCCGCACCAGTAGGTGGAGACAGAGCAAAACTTGTGGGCAGAGCCATATATATGCCCCTGTGCCAGTCACAGCCCCTCAGTCATACGTAATGTCAAAGTAGCCATGCAACCAAGTAACAACATTGGCTAGAAAATTCACTTCTAACTAAACTAACACCAAACTCCTACTTGAACCGGACTCCCCAACCGGGAGAGCTAAACAAGCTAACAGCAGAACTAAGAAAATATTATGAGCGTACTCTCCGTTACTGTAGCGAAGCCCTGCGGGCGGGATCCTGGACTGATCCTTGGTACTACAGGAACGAAAATTATCAGGTAAGAAACTAATTTTCCTTTCCCTGTACGTACCAGGATCAGTCCAGGACACCTGGGTTGTACCAGAGCAAAACTTACCGAGGGTGGGAAGCAGAGAGGCCCGCTCGAAGTACCCTCTCTCCAAATCCCCCAGAATCGGTAGACCGGACATCCAACCGGTAATGCCTGATAAAAGTATGCATCGACTTCCAGGTAGCCGCCCTGCAAATCTCCTGAGGCGATACCTGAGAAGCTTCCGCCCAGGACGCGGCCTGGGAACGAGTCGAATGAGCCCGAAGACCCACCGGAAGCGGCTTACCCTTTACCAAGTACGCTGAACCAATAGCCTGTTTAAACCAACGCGCAATCGTTGTGCGGGACGCCGCGGCCCCTTTCTTTGGCCCTGAAAACAAAACGAACAGATGGTCGGTTACCCGGAACGGATTAGTAACCTCCAAATAATGAAGAAGAGACCTTCGCACGTCCAGCTTTCGCAGTTCTCTGAACTGGGGATCAGTGGACTCCCCGACCCTGAAGGCCGGTAACTCCACTGACTGATTGACGTGAAAAGACGACACCACTTTAGGAAGGAAGGAAGGAACCGTCCGCAAGGATACTCCGGAATCGGAAATCCGCAAGAACGGTTCCCTACAGGACAGCGCCTGCAATTCCGAAACACGCCGAGCCGAGGCAATTGCCACCAAAAACACCGTCTTCAAAGTAAGGTCCTTAATAGTTGTACGCTTCAATGGCTCAAAAGGAGCGGAACCTAGAGCGGAAAGAACCCAGTTAAGGTTCCAAGACGGACAGGGGGGACGCAATGGAGGACGGAGGTGTTTAGCCCCTCGAAGAAAACGGGAAATATCCGGATGAAGAGCCAGGGAGGTTCCCCGGACCTTACCCCGCAAACAACCAAGAGCTGCCACCTGGACCCGTAGCGAACTGCACGCCAAGCCTTTGGACAGACCGGCTTGAAGAAACGTTAGAATATCTGAGACTGAAGCGGAAATGGGATCCACCCCTCGCTGCACGCACCAATCCTCAAAAAACCATCCAGACCCGGACATAAGCCAGAAACGTAGACTGTTTCCTGGACCTCAGCAAAGTAGCTATCACCGCGTCTGAGTAACCTTTTTTCTTCAGACGATTCCTCTCAAAAGCCATGCCGCGAGACAGAAGTGATCCGCATCCTCCAAACAGACGGGGCCCTGACGTAGGAGCCCCGCGAACCCCTGGAGACGAATGGGTAACGACACTGACAACTGGATGAGATCTGCGAACCACAGACGACGCGGCCATTCCGGTGCTACCATGATCACATGAAACGGGTGCAACTCTATGCGCCGAAGAATCTTGCCTATCATCGGCCACGGGGGAAACACGTAAAGAAGTACATCCGTCGGCCATGGAAGTACCAGCGCGTCGACGCCTTCTGCTCCCCGTTCTCGACGCCGACTGAAGAATCGTGGAGCCTTCGCGTTGTCCCATGTGGCCATCAGAACCATGTGGGGAACTCCCCATGTCCTGCAGATGAGCCGAAAAGCTTCGTCCGCCAACTCCCACTCTCCGGGATCGAGGTGATGACGACTTAGAAAATCCGCCTGTACATTGTCGACCCCGGCAATGTGAGAGGCTGCTATGTTGCTGAGATTTTGTTCTGACCAGGTCATCAAGAGCTGTGCCTCCGCAGCCACCTGTGGACTCCGCGTCCCTCCTTGTCGATTGATGTAGGCCACAGTGGTTGCGTTGTCCGATAGTACTCGGACCGCCTTTCCGCTTAGTAACGGTAAAAATGCTTGGAGAGCTAGACGGACCGCTCTGGTCTCTAGTCGGTTGATAGACCACTGGGTTTGAGACGCTGTCCATAGCCCCTGGACCGACCTTCCTAGGCAAACTGCTCCCCAGCCGGAGAGACTGGCATCCGTGGTCACTACCGTCCATTTGGGTACCAGCAGGGACACTCCACAGGATAGATGCTTGGAGTCGAGCCACCAGTGGAGGCTGGATCTCGCTTGGCCCTCGAGTGGAAGAGGCAGGAAAAACTCCTCCGAGACCGGCCGCCAACGGGATAGTAAGGACGACTGCAACGGCCGCAGGTGAGCGAACGCCCAGGGAACCAGGGCTAGTGTTGAAGCCATCGAGCCCAGGACCGTCAGATAATCGCAAACTCGAGGACTGTGAAGAGAGAGCAATCGCCGCACCTGAGACTGTAGCTTGTCCCTGCGTTCCTGGGACAAGATCACTTTGCCGTGCCTCGTGTTGAATAGAGCTCCGAGGTATTCTAGGGTCTGAGTCGGTACCAGTTGACTCTTGCTGAAATTGATCACCCAGCCTAGAGACTGTAACACCTGGAGGACTCTGGCCACTGCTTGCTGACACAGAGGCTTGGATTTTGCGCGAATCAACCAATCGTCCAGGTAAGGATGAACCAGGAGACCTTCTCGGCGTAGTTGCGCCGCTACTACCACCATCACTTTTGTGAACGTGCGAGGAGCGGTCGCGAGACCAAACAGTAGCGCCCGGAACTGAAAATGCCGCCCCAGAATGCAGAACCGTAGGAATTTCTGGAACTCCAGCCGAATTCCCACGTGCAGGTACGCCTCCGTGAGGTCCAGAGAAGCCAAGAATTCGCCTGGCCTTACCGAAGCAATAACCGAACGAATCGTCTCCATCTTGAAATGAGGAACGCGTAGGCATCTGTTTACGCCTTTGAGGTCCAAGATCGGCCTTGACGTGCCGTCTTTCTTTGGGACTATGAAGTAAATGGAGTAACGGCCTTCGCCGCGCTGATGGATCGGGACCGGAACGATAGCTCCCAAGCTTTCTAAGCGCCGGATAGTGTCTAGCACTGCCTCCTTTTTGTCCGGAGCTTTGCAAGGAGAGACTAGGAACTTGTCCGCTGGAATTCGAACAAAATCTAATGCGTAACCGTGTCTTATCACGTCGAGGACCCACTGGTCCGAAGTAACTCTGGCCCAATCCTCGAAAAACAACGTTAACCGCGCCCCGACATTTGGGATCTCGTGCAGAGACTGAGGCGAGGATTGGACCGACCGCATTTCATTGCGGCCCCTTGTGACCTCCCGCGGCCGAGGTTCCTCCCTGTTTGCCAAACCGCTTTCCTCGAAAGGATTGCTGCCACTGAGGGGTCCGGGAGGAAGAAGACCTGTACGAGGGACCCGAGATTTTCTGGAACCACGGAACCGTGACCTGGAGGAGAAGGAGGACCGCGCTCTGTACTTATCCTCGGGCAGCTTAAACGCCCTGTTCTCTCCTAGGGAGATCATCAGGTCATCCAATTCTTTGCCGAATAGCAGCTTACCTTTGAATGGCAGTGATCCAAGGTGAGCTTTAGAAGAGCCATCCGCTGCCCAGTTCCGTAATCACAAAAGGCGACGCGCCGAAACAGACGCCACCATGGATCTGGCAGAGGTCCGCAATAGATCATGTAAAGCATCTGCTCCATACGCTATTGCCGCTTCAAGTCGATCAGCCTGAGACGCCTCTTCCGGGGATAGACCAGCATTCGCCTGAAGAACTTGGGCCCAGCGCAGACTAGCCCGCATTGCAAAATTAGTACAGATGGCGGCCCGCACCCCTAGAGCGGACATCTCAAAAATCTTCTTAAGCTGTACCTCCAGCTTCCTGTCCTGGATATCCCTGAGGGCCGTCGCTCCCGTAACCGGGATAGTAGATCTCTTTGTCACCGCCGAGACTGCTGAGTCCACTTTCGGAAATCTGAGGAGGTCCAGCGCATCTTCAGGGAGTGGATACAGTTTATCCATGGCCTTACTGACCTTCAGACCCAGCTCCGGCGTATCCCATTCTCTAAACAAAATATCCGTGGACGAAAAATGAAAAGGAAAAGCCACTGCCGGTCCCGTGAGACCTAGCAGAACCGGATCCATGTTGGCCTCCTGACGGACCCCCACTGGGGGAGCCTCAATTCCTAGCTCCTGAAGAATGGCCGGAATCAGAGGGATCAGCTCGTCTCTACGGAAGAGGCGGACCACTTTGGGATCATCTCCCTCCACAGCCTGAGCTCCTTTGCTCACTCCAGGCTGAGAGGAGCCGTCCGCCGTCGTCTCCTCAGCCCCCTTCAGGGGCTCTTCGGCAGGATCCGTGTCAGTCGAGGACGAAAACTCCGATTCCGACTCCTGTGGGACTCCCCACAGGGATTGCTTCCCCCGCGGGGGCTGTCTGGAGGACCCCTCGACTTCCCTAGTCTTCCGCTTCTTTGAGGCATGCTTACTAGGGCCCCCCTCGGAGGCTCCTTTTCGCCTGCGCCTGCTGCGCTTACACTTAAGGACTTTGCGTAGAAGAAGCGCAAAATCTTCCGAAAAAGAACCCGAGTCCGAGGAATCGAGTCTGGAGCCCTCCCGAGACCGAGACCTCTCCGGAGCAACCCCCCCCCGCAAGACTTGACTGCGGAGAAAGCGGTGGAGGCATGGCAGAGTTCCCTGCCAGCTCCCGCCTGATTTCCTTGCCTGTGGCCAAAATGGCCGCCACTCCCGCGCTGAGCGGGAAAAGATCCTGCTGTTTGTCAGGCAGAGCACTGGCGCGCGGTGGCGAATGCGCGGCCCGAGAACGGACCCCCCGAGACGCCCCCGACGAGCCTTCATCGCCCGGGAGACAAGAGGCACAGAGGCCATCCCTCGAAAGCCGCGCGCGCGCCGAGCCGCAGGCCCGGCAAGAAGAGCCGCGAGGCATGGCAGCAAAAAAATGCGGGAAATACAAGCGCAATGACTGACAGAAAAAAATAATAAAACCGAAACTAAAATAGCACCGCGACTACCCCCCTGCGACCAGCACCTCCCCCCCCCCCCCGACAAAACCGGAGCGGTAGCACTAAGTAGCAGAGAGCAGGCGCAAACAAACAAAATAGAAACTTTATTTTTTTTTTTTTCCCTACCGCTTGTCGCTGTCCACGGTCCTGGAGCCCTGTTGCAAGAGGGGTGAGTGAACCGGGCTCCCCGGTGTCAACCCCTAGCGCTGCTACTAGTAAGCCGGGTTCTCGACCCTAGCAGCGGCCTCAACCAGGGGGGGGTGGTCCCCTCAGAACCTCGCAGCCCCCCTGGGAGGCAGGGCAGACAGGACTCTACTCACTAAAAAACAACCAAATTTAAAAGAAAATCAAATTTAAAAGAGAAAAATCCGAAAAACCTGACTAACTACCACAATCAGTGCAGGCAGAGGCTGTGACTGCACCTGCACCACCTACTGGAGACAGAGTAAGACTGAGGGGCTGTGACTGGCACAGGGGCATATATATGGCTCCGCCCACAAGTTTTGCTCTGTCTCCACCTACTGGTGCGGAGTCACAACCCAGATGTCCTGGACTGATCCTGGTACGTACAGGGAATAGCCGTTAATGGTCTCCTCCTCCAAGAACTTATCCAACCCTTTTTTGAACCCATCTACATAACTGCTTCAACCACATCCTCTGGCAACAAATTCCAGACCTTTATTGTGCATTGAGTGAAAAAGAATTTTCTCCAATGAGTCTTAAATGTGCTACTTGCTAACTTCATGGAATGCCCCCTAGTCCTTCTATTATTCGAAAGTGTAAATAACCAATTCACATCTACTCGCTCAAGACCTCTCATGATCTTAAAGACTTCTATCATATCCCCCCTCAGCCGTCTCTTCTCCAGACAGAACAGCCCTAACCTCTTCAGCCTTTCCTCATAGGGGAGCTGTTCCATCCCCTTTATCATTTTGGTTGCTCTTCTCTGTACCTTTTCCATCGCAACTATATCTTTTTTAAGATGCGGCGACCAGAATTATACACAGTATTCCAGGTGCAGTCTCACCATGGAGCGATACAGAGGCATTATGACATTTTCTGTTTTATTAACCATTCCCTTTCTAATAATTCCTAACATTCTGTTTGCTTTTTTGACTGCTGCAGCACACTGAGCCGACGATTTTAAAGTATTATCCACTATGATGCCTAGATCATTTTCCTGGGTGGTAGCTCCTAACATGAACCCTAACATCGTGTAACTACAGCAAGGGTTATTTTTCCCTATATGCAACACCTTGCACTTGTCCACATTAAATTTCATCTGCCATTTGGATGCCCAATCTTCCAGTTTTGCAAGGTCTTCCTGTAATGTATCACAATCCGTTTGTGATTTAACTACTCTGAATAATTTTGTTTCATCTGTGCTAGATGTGTTTCACAACATATTCCACCAGTTAGTTTCATGGAGTGCCTCCTAGTCTTTGTATTTATTTTAAAGGGTAAATAATTGTTCCCTATTAACTTGATCCACATCACTCATGATTTTATAAACCTCTATCACAGTGGTTGTCAACTCCGGTCCTCAACAGCCACAAACAGACCTGTTTTTCAGGATATCCACAATGAATATGCATGTTAAGAGATGTATATACAATGGAGGCAGTGCATCCCAATCTATCTCATGCATATTCATTGTGGATATCCTGAAAACCAGGCTTGTTTGTGGCTCTCGAGCACTGGAGTTGGCCAATCCTGAAATAGGAGATCTGATCCATGCTTACATAGTAGAAGCAGAGAAGAGATACAAGGCGGGGCTGGCCAACTCTGCTCCTCGAGAGCCACAAACAGGCCAGGTTTTCAAGCTATCCACAATGAATATGCATAAGAGAGATTGTCATGCACTACCTCCATTATATGCAAATATATCTCATGCATATCCAATCTGGATAGCCTGAAAACCAGGCCTGTTTGTGGCTCTCAAGGACTGGAGTTAAGCACCCCTCCTCTATGACATCCCCTCTATCTCTTCTCTAAGTTGAAGAGCCCTAACCAGTTTAGCCTTTTTTCATAAAGGAGCCATTCTATTTCCTTCCATCATTTTAATTGATCTTCTCTTTACGTTTTCTAGTTCTTCTCTATCTTTTTTTTTTTTTTTTGAGATGGGGCAAACAGACCTGTACACAATACTCAAAGTATGATCACACCATGGATCTATACAGAGGCATTATTATATCACCAGTTCTGTTTTTCTTTCATTTCCAAGCAAATCCTAACATTCTCTTTGCTTTTTTGACCACTGCTGTACGGTTGGTTGAGGATTTCCACATATTGTCCACACTCCACAGTGAGACTAATTTTATGACATCACGCAGACTTTAGCCTGAATTTTCTAAGTGGACTTACTTTGAATATTCTTCATTAAAGACCAAAAATAACCCAGGTAGATATGAAAACTGGTGCCCTGATTGGTTTGTTTTCATTTTTTTCCTTGAATATTAGCAGGAACGTGCGTAGCCCAGACTAGCATGCCTTAACTTCCTGCTAAGGAGCGGGTGTAAATATACGCAGGCGTATGTTTGTGTGCTTAACTTCGAAAACAAACGTATGTGCGTACATGACTTCCCCCCACCTCCAACTCCACTGCTCCCTTCCAACCCCTCCCCCCCACCCCCACCCAATGTCTCACTGCAGTTCGTGCTCAAAGAGGTACAGAAATCCCTTCTGTTCGTACCTTTCAGGTACGCAAATCCCCAATTTTCAAATGCCAATTCACAGGCGCAAAAGCAGGTCTTAGGCATGTGCATACTTTTGAATATTCAGCACAAGGTCTCCCCAAGTCATTTTCCCGAGCGGTAACTGTTAGCATGGGACCCAGCATCGTCCACATTGGGAGTCGATACAAGTAAACAAAGATTCATGCATGTGAACTGCCTGTCTCAATACGGTCCTCTTTCATTATGGATAAAAGCGCGCGCGGTGTTTCATGATATGCGAGGACTTTTATAGCCACATTTAGAGGCGGCAGCCCCGGGGGCATGTTTAGGCTGGTGGGGGGGGGAGGAAAATGGCACGTGCAGGCTGCGTTTTCAGGTGTGTGTGTGTGTGTGTGTGTGTGTGTGTGTGTGTGTGTGTGTGTGATTTTCCATAGGAAAAGTACCTGGAACAAAAAATACAGGAGGTGCAAAGATGAAGACTGAAAAATGAACCCGCCGGACTTCATCCCAAAGCGAAGAGTTTGAATATTGCCCCTCCCCCCCCCCCCAATAGTTAGGATTATCCTTCCCCATGTGCATCACTTTGCGTGTACTTTTAGTCGCTGTGAAGAGCACAACTTTCAGCCGGGGCAATTTACCCGAGTAAATACCTTTTGGAAATTGTCCCCTTCGTGACTATATCCTGTCTATGGCAGAAAGTGGTCAATTAAAAATTATGTTTCTATGATGAGCTCAACAAAAAAGTGGCTGAATTGCACTGTCCCGGCCGTACCCTACCTTTAGACCTGCCTTTCTGCAACACTCCACCAGCTGAGCTCTGAAGTGCTGAGCTCGCTTTTCTTCGTCCTCATCCTCCTCCACTGTAGGATGGGAGCCAATCTGGACAACAGCAAAACCGCATAGATGGGCTGCCAGCCTCACTAAGGGGATGATAAACCCAGGGCATCCTTCCCCACACAGCATCGTGCTGCCGTTCTCGTGAGGGCTCCGCAGGCTTCGAGCCAAGCGACACAACAGCTCCACTGTAGCCTGGGGAAAGGAAGCGGTAACAGGCGTGAACAACACGTTCTTCAACATCCGTTATGCTCACAGTTTTTTCTCTGTTGTACACACTCCTGGCCTGGGGGCCTCTGCAGGTAATTAAAGATATCCTGGAAGCCCTGTTTTCGACTCCTCAGGCAGAAACTGTTGCAATGCATGTGAACAAACAAGTCGCAAATTCTGTATTTACCTATAAAACCCAGACCCAAAAAAAAAAAAGCTGCCTCGATTCATGGGATAATCGAACTTAAAAAGAAGCATCCATTTTTCTCATGGATTTAGGACTTCAAAAATAAACCCTAGCAAATTCCAGGTGAACTTGTCTGATAATTAAAATAATAATACAATAAGAGTATAACTTTCAAAGAACTGAGAGCAGCCCCATGTATGTGTGTATATGGCCACATGGAGATCTACGTGACAGTATTTTATAACCTTCACGTATGAGGTATAAAACATGCACATGTCTACCCTCAAATATATGCACATGGTTGCTTATGGGCAAAATCTGCGATGCATTGAAAGTGTGCATTTTTTCCACCCATTTTAAAAACATAAGTGCATATATTTTTTACATGGAAAAAAAAAATATGGTTTATTTGATAAACTCTGATTTACACACATAAATTGGGTATATTTTAAAACATGCGTGCATAATTGAAATAATCAGTTTGCCGATACCTTCACCTGTTCGCCCCAGTCCCTCTCCAGGTCATCAAGACTCTCCTAGTTCTTCACCCTGAACTCCTCCGCCCCCCCCCTCCCAGTTCAGGCAGACCTCTCACCCAACCAGATAATTAACAGGTGTAAAATTACACAAATAATTTGGCAAACGTACAGGTTTAAGTCTCTAATAAAACAGAAACCTATGCACGCTTCTCTTGGCCCATCCCTGGAACGCCCTTCATCCCTCCCCCCCCTTTTTTACATGTAAAACAAAAAATGGTTTTACGTGCACTCAAAGAAAAGTGAATAGATTGTCCCAGAAATAACAATTGTTATGAAAAAAGGGGCAACGTTAAACTTATACCTTTCGTAGACTCTAGTGATGCACAGCATATTTGAAAAATACTTAAAAATCATTACTGATAGGCAATAGCAAAGCCAGACAGCGACTCGCCCCAGGAGTCACCTGGTCTTCTCTTATCATCCACCTCATCCCAGAGGCTTTCACGATAATCAAACATGCGGGCGAAACCCCCCCCCCCCCAAGAAACATATAACCACAGTTTAAATTTTTTTCTTATTCTCGAGTGAAAGAAAGAAGCCGGACACCAGTCAGTGTTTCGTGGCACACTTCATCGGGGGGAATCCATGTCAAGAACTTACCCCATAACATGTTCCCTCCTAGACGCGCGCCTCACAATGCCAAATCTGTGGTAGTTTTACGCTTCTAGTGCTGCTGCTCCCGACAGAAGCAGCGCCGGAGCGCCAGGAGCAGGTACGTTCTACCTTGCTCCCGGAGGAGATTTTTTTTTTCTTCTTTTATTTGGGAATCGGGGTGGATGGGAGGGTCTGCGTGGGGGGGGGGGGGGCATGTGGCCTGGCAAATTGAAAATATATATGGGTGAATGGGAGGATTGCGGTGTTACCTACTTAAAGAAACAGAGAGACCAGCGGGGGGGGGGGGGGGGGGGAGACGACACCCGCCACGGTTTTACCTCGTTTAGGGGGATTTTGGAGAAGGGGTGGGGAGTGAAAGGCCCAATAGGCGAGATATGAAATTTGCTGGAGGAATAGGCGAGGACCACCTGCAGGCTCCTTGCACTTTCTTTTATTGTTATTTTTTTGGTCAGTGCTACTTAATTGGATATCTTTGAAGATATCCAGTTAAGTAGTTAGTTATCTGGCCTCACCGGCTATATTCAAACATAACCAGATAACTTTAGGCTGGTATATTCTGCAATATATTTATCCCACTGATTATATGGGACAAGTTATCCAGCTAACTTCAACCAGATAACTTGTCCACTGCCCGGCTTACTGAATATGGACCTCTGTGTTATTATGAATGTTCATGAGAGTCATTTGCATATGCCAGAAATCCCCCCATGCATGCAGATTTCTCTCATGTATATTTATAATAGATATCTTGAAAACCCCATTTGCTTGTGGGGCCATCAGGACAGGTTTGGGAAGCCCTGGCATCAGCATAGAGATCTTATAATGCAAATGAACGTCTTCTGTAAGTTTCTTTCTCGTTGACCCTCAGTACATTTTGGAATGTTTGCAGTACTCTCTTTCATTTAATATGCCACCAATCTTGCAAAGGACAATCCCGGTCCTCTTTACCATTTTACACTGGAAGCACGCGCACGGACATTTTTTGAGGTAACTAGCCTTGTAAAGTTTATCTGCATGCCAGATGTCAAATAAAACCTGGGTGGAGGATGAACAAAAAGCGAAGCACATGGAGCAATTTGACACAGCTCATAACCTGCTCTTTTGATACGCCTTTGAAACTAGATGCAAGCACAACATTTATGGAGGACATAAATGCAATTTGTACTGTAATAGCAAGTTCCAGACAAATTAACAAATCTTATCCTCAGCGTGGTTTCTGCTCAACACTGACTTTCCAAAAAAGCATTGGCATTTTGGATACTATTTGAGTTTCCCCCACCTTCTGGGAGTACTTCATGGATTCTGAGCAACTCTAGAATTTGGAACATTTATTGGAGGCAATTTTAAAAAGGGATTTGCACAGGTAAATGGATGTTTACTTGTGTGGGGGGCAGGGACAGATCGGGGGGGGGGGGGGGGGAGCGAAAGTACACATGGGGATTTGTACTCACATTATGCATGTTGGGTGGATTTTGAAAGGGGAAGTCCATGTAAATGGGCCTGCAGTACCTTCATTGCTCTTACTCTGCTTTGGAATCATGCCCATTGAATTCCAGTACATATCCTAGCAATACACACTGGAAACATACAAGCAAATCCACAGAAGACGTACACTTGGTCTAAGTGGTTACTGAACACTACAAACTGATGCTATATACATCCAAACTGGTTTGACGAACAGGATTTTACCAGTTGTAAAAGGAAGTAGTAGTCCAATTCACATCTGAAATCTTGATTGCTCCAAATTATCTGAAGTGATTCAGTCAAGTCACTTCCTCAGTGACCTGAGTGTCAGATCACTATTAGTACAGCTACAAAATCACAGAGGGATCTCTTTGAGAATTTGTTCCCATGGGGCTCGCGGGGAGTAGGAAAGTTACCCCCTTAAACCATGTAACACAATAAAAATTCATTTTTTTCAACAATTTTAGCACAATTATAATCAGTACATAGAGACATTTGTATATCTGTACTAAGGAAAGAGATACATGGCTGAGCTAGTAAACATTTGTTTACATTCTGTAAAATCTATATAATATGATTTTCAAATTACTGTTCTGAACCCCACCTAACAAAATTATTTTATTCATTAAAAGAAAGATCGAAAATGGAGTTGATGAAGGGAATTCCGACAATTCTTAATTTTCCCCAAAGCTTCTAAAGAGTAATTGTCAAATTATGCTGCTTACATGTGCGTAAGTTACACCAATTTTCAAAGTGAACTTGGACACACACAATTTCGCTTTGAAAATATTCCCACTAAAACTACCCAGTGCAAGTTACACCTGCTATATGGTGCACACAAAGTTTCCCTGAAAACGTTTGTGCCTATGGTTGAATTTTATAAAGATTCGGCTGAATTTTCTATGGCCTGCGTGCACAGATACCAGGGGTTATGTGTGTAGCTCAGCCCTGCGAGGGTTGTGCGCATTTTCAAAAGGGCCCAGCCATGTGCGTAACCCCCGGTACACACAGAAGTGCCAGCCCATTGGAAAGGGGTGGGCTGGACAGTGCCATTAGACGCTATCCTGGGGAAGCGTGTGCCGGAAGTTACTTCAACTCGGAAATTGAAGTAAGTTTTAAAACAAACAAACAAAATTAGTTGGGGGGGGGTTAGGGCTCAGGGAAGAGAGGGGAAAAGATAGGAAGGTTAGTTAGGGGTATTGGGAAGTTCTCTCCCAGTCCACTCCTTAATTGGAGCGGAATGGGAGGGAACTGGGGAAGCCCTACTCACATCGTCGTGCGTTGCTTTTTGAAATTCCCCCCCCCCGTTCCCCCGTACGCACGAGTCCCGACCCACTTGCACATGCGGATTTTAAAATCTGGCGCACGTGTGCGTGAGAACCATATTTTATAACATGTGCGCACCAATGCGCGCAGGATATAAAATAGCCACATTCATGTGCACATGCCAGGAACCGTGTGCACATGGACGCACGCATGGAATTTTTAAAATCTACCCCTATGTAAGCAAATCCAAACCCCTCCCCACCCCCATCCCCAGGAAAGCCGCCACTCAGTCTGGCTAAACTTCCATATGAGCATGACTTATGCGTGCAAGTTCACCCACATTTTAGGCAGGAAATGTTATAAAACGCCCTAAGGATAAATATATATTTTGAAATTATGCATTCACCGCATTAAGCTGGATATTACATTCAGCAAATGGATACACCAACCTTATAAAAAGTGATGCTCAGCCGAGGATTTGCCTTGTTATACTCTCTCACAGCTTCCATCAATAATTTCTGTACATGGGCAACATCGAACGTATGCTGATATCCGTCCAGAACAGTCATCTGGCTATCGGTCTTCTCATTTCCCTTCAAAGAACGGAAGTCCAGCTGTTTTGCTGCTGTCGTGACTAAGCCACCATCATCTTCTATAACATTACTGAACAGCGGTTGGCATGGACTATTAATAAACTGCAGCTGTTATAAAGCAAGAAAAGATCTCCAGCTGTGATACGCGGGATGACTGCAAAGTTGTCCTCGTCAAACTCTGTTACTTTGCAAGTGCTATATATCCCTCCCCTCCCAACCTAAATGTGCTCCTGGGAATACTCGTTTTCCCGCAGCGCGCAGACCTTTTGCTGCACTGAGGGACAGCAAGTTTTCAGCTGGCCTACTGCTGCAAGCAAAATGCTTTTTATCCATGTAAATCGCTTTGAAAATTGTCCTTTAAATTATTGATAAGATATTTCTCCCAAAACACCACATGAAAGAGAAGCTTTTCTCTTCTTCTCTGGGGCCAGTGTAATAAGGTGCGCCAGAAAGATTGCACGTGTGCAAATTTTACAACTGGTGCAGCGAGTTTTGCAAAATTGTGCATAGTCGGCAACTTTTAAACAGGCGCATGGGCCCGTATTCGTTGGCCCTCACCCAGAGACATAGCCATTTTATAACATATGCACGTAGATGCGCGAACGTTATAAAATAGCCCTGGCGTGTGTACATGGGCACTCAATTTTAAATGGTCGCGTGTATGCGCACGCAATCCCGTATCTACCACATAAGTGAGGATATTTTACAAAGGATGTGCACTGATACCATTCTCAATTTTCCCAGTTCGTTCCCAGTTCACCCAGTTAAGAGATAGAACATCCAAACCCCCTTAGTTTAAAACCCTCCCTTCTGAACCTGTCAGCCCCAACCCTGCTGACGTACCTAAATTTTTGTTTTAACACTTGCACGTCATCCATAGAAGAAGTAAAGTTACGCAGCGGGGACCCCAGCGTGCCAGTGCGCGTAAGTATTTATGCACACATCTCTTGGCCAGGCCATGACATGTCTATGCTCTGGGCAGATCACACCCTTCACTTCCTTTTTCTTCACTTTTTTATTTGTGCACACAGTGGGAGATTCGTGTGTACATAGCCAGCTTAGAAAATCCACTTGTCCCACACCGGCCCAACTTGTGCGCATATATCCCAGTTTTGGCACGTGCCGGCCTTTAAAAATTCACCTAACTGGTTAGCTCCCTTACATGGAAATCCCATGTTAATGAAGTTGTTAGCCGGAGGTTACTTCAGCTCAGAAGCTGAAGTAAGTTTTAAAACAAGAAGTGAAGTAAAATTAGCTCACTTCATCTCTGACCGGACTTAAATTTCCAAACCAACGAATTATAATTTGGATGCTCCGGGCTCGGTTTGACAACATCTCTGGTGGCATCCCTGTTCCTCCTGGATCGCATCCTGCCCTTTCTTCTACTCACCGCACCAGAGTCAGCGGAACTTGACCAGGCCCTGAGCTCTTTCTCCCTCCCCTCCACAGGAATCAGCAGAACCGTATCGAGTTTCTTCTGCTTCCCTTCCTGCTCCCTCCCCAAGGACCGAGAACTGTGCCTGGAACCCAATAGCGGTGGAAGGCAACTTGGGGTCTGCTGCTGTTTTTTCACGCTGCCAGGGACCCCAGTGGATGGGGGGGGGTTAGAGCCTTGGCATCGGTAAATAAGAGCAATGCCAAGAGAGACAAGGCAAGGGAAGTGGCTTGGGGCTGCTGCTGCTGCTTTAAAAACAAATTGCAGAAATCCAGCTACTCTGCAGACCAGTGTTTTTTTCTTAATCAAATTATGCTGTGTTTTAAGGCTGCTACAAAAAGTGATCACGAATGAAAGCATTCCGGGCATTTTTTTTATTCCAGCATGCAAGAGATTCCTTCCTGCTTTCCCACCATCATGCACAGAGTTAAAATGTACGCTCAAGCCCTATGCAAAAGGTTGAGCAGACATTTTTACACAGATTTGAGTGCACATTTTTATGTTTGTGCATTTTTTTTTTTTTTAACTTAGGATGTTTTAGGCTATCATTTGCTTACTGCATCTGGAATTAAATTGTTTTCGGCACATGTGTTAAGAAACAATGTGATGAATTTCAGTGCACAGTCTTAACGCACTGAAATGCACAATTTTGGTCCTCAAAGGCTGCGGGTTTTCTTTTTCCAGGATATCCTGAATGAATATTCATGACATACACACACACATATATATATATTATATTTGCACATTGGTTTGTAATTCATTGTGCACCCTTCATTGAATAATTTTGCACCTGTTCCTCGTTGGTGAATACTTTCTTTGCTGCTGTCACATACTCCTGCTCATATCTGCTGTAATCCACCGAACAGGACATTCGGTGTCCATAGACCCAATCGCATTCGTGTCTCCACAAGCGTAAGAGCTTCTCAGCAGAAGCACTACTATCCAGAGACAAACAGATATTTCTAATATAAAAACAAAACAAAAGTAAGTTTGCTCACTGCTGGGTATTTAGGTAGCAATTCTCAGTAGCCTGCGTTGTTGTAAGCTGCATGCATGCTTTCATCCTTGTGTACCTTGTAGTGAATTTTCACTACCCGGGTAGCTTCCCTTTGATACACGCATACAAAGGACACATGCACTTTCCACAGGCGGCAGATCAGAGATAAAACAGCACCAAGTGTATTTCAAAATGCAACACCTGTGTGCAGTTTACTCCTGTATGCCACCCCCTCAACACGGCACCCCAAGGAACATATCTTCATCATCCAGTTAAAAGTGCACCCAATGTAAATGCCCACGTGCATTTTTCTAGCCATTCTGAAGTGAGTTGGGGGGGTAATTTCCAGTGGGGGAATCTAGCCAGGTAACTCAATTGTTACCCAGCTAAATCCTCCAACAGTCTTCATCGTGCTTGTGAAAGAAGCCGATTCGATGGCACTGGAAACCAATCTCCCGTTATTCCATAAAACATGCATAGTAGGGATGTGCTGTCATTTGGAAATGACAGAAAGCCAACAACAAAATTTGTCATTTCAGATTGGAGAAACAAAATAAATTAGAATAAAATTTGTATTTTTTTGTTTTAGCTTGTACTAAAAGGTTTTAGTGCACGGTAAAACAATTTAGCATACGCTAAAACAAAGAAAGAAGAGGAAAATACCCAAAAGAAAACAAAATTATTTTCCATTCACTCTTCTAATGCACTGCACCCCTACCACAAATAAAAAAAACATAATTATGATCCTCAACCAATAAAACATGTTACAATGCAGAGACCAACTCATTTGTAAAGGCAGAACACCAACATTAATTAAATATAGAGGAAACAGAAGCAACAAAACTTGCTTGCCTTGGTCTCATGGAAGGGGTTCCTAGCTGTCCTCCAAAGACTTGTGTACATTGCAGGCTTTAAACTATTTTCTTTTTTTTCAATTTAAAGTTTTATTGATTCCAATAGCAATATAAATGTAAGCAACACAAAAACTCTGGTTTAACCAAGTTACAGCAAACTCTATTTGCATCCACATATGTCGGTGGGTGGGAAAAATCCTAAAGCACTACAAGAACCATAATTGAGAAATGCTCAGGAATGAACACAATCAGTATCAGCAGAAGCAGCAGCTTTTATTTAAAAATGCCTTTTCATTGCATCCACGCGCAAGGCCAAGTTAACAACCAGACTACACTTTGTTGGAGAAAACTTTACCCTTCTAGAAACGGGTTTGGCCGAATGGAATTGGTTTTAAGCCCGGTCTCTGAAAGGTGCAGCAGATATTCCAGGAGTTCCTGGATCGGACACTTCAAAGCATAAGACTTCCTGGTGGAAGGATTTCTTGAGGCTACCAGGACCTGAGACACATTCTCTGGGAGGTCAAAAAGCTGCATGATCAACCTTTCAACATCCAGGCCGTGAAAGACAGGGCCCGGAGGTTGGGGTGGTGCAATCTGCCCTGATCCTGTGTGAGGAGGTCTGGGGCAGTCCCCAGACAGATCGGGTCTTGCCGGGAGAGATCCCGCAGAAGCGAAACCAGACTTGCCTTGGCCAATGGGGGGCTACGAGGATCATGGTTTCCCGGTCCTGGCGAAGCTTTAAGAATCTTCATCACCAACGGAAGCGGAGGGTACGCATACAGGAGGCCCGCTCCCCACTGGAGAGCAAAGGCATCTGTGGCTAGCTGGCCATCCAACCTGGACAGGGAACAGTACCGAGGAACTTTCCTGTTGCAGGGGGAGGAAAATAGATCCATGTCCAGGTTTCCCCAGAGATGGAAGATCCAGTCCGCCACCTCCTGTTTCAGGGACCATTCGTGGGGCCGGAAGGTGCGATTACCCTGTCTGCTAGTGTATTCTCAGTACTGGCCAGGTACACGGACCCAGCTCCAGGTCTGCACTGCCTCCTGACAAAGGAGGAAGGACCTGGTGTCCCCCTAGTTTCTGTCCGAACGAGGATCACCTTGCTGGACAGCTGATCCCGGAAGGCCCACAAGCGCACCGGATCGCCCTCAGCTCAAAGAAGTTTATCTCACACTGACCTTCTTGAGCGGTCCACAGACCTTGGGTGTAGAGGCCCTCTATATGGGCACCTCAACCCAGCTGGGACACATCTGTGGTAAGCACAATGTGGAGTGGGGAGCCTGAAAGGGCACTCCCTGCTCCAGATTGGATGGGGACCTTCAACAAGCCAGGGAAGACCTGAGAGAAGGGGAAACCTGAATGCGGACCTGAAGGCCCTGGGTGGATTGCCTCCATTGAGAGTGTAGGGTCCATTGGGCTTGACGCATATGCAGGCGGGCAAACGCGGTGACATGGACTGTCGTGGCCATGTGCCCCAGAAGCTACAGCATACACCATGTGTATGCTGCAGCTTCTGGGCAAAAAGGCCTTCGCCTGTGACAGGTCCAACAAGGCTCCTATGAAATTCAGCCATGATGATGGACAGAGATTGGATTTTGGGTAGTTTATTATAAACCCCAGGTATTCCAACACCCAATGGTCCAATGTAGGGACTGCACCACCCCTACTTGCATGCCGCTCTTGATCAGCCAGTCGTCCAGGTATGGAAAGACCTGGATTCCTAGCTGACACAGATAGGCACCTATCACGGCCAAACACTTCGTGAAGACCCAGGGTGAGGAGGCTAGTCCGAACGGAAGCACACAGTACTGAAAATGTTGATGGCCCATCACAAAGCAAAGATCCCTCCTGTGCCTGGGGAGTATCTCGATGTGGGTATATGCTTCTTTGAGGTTGAGGGAGCAAAGCCAGTCTCCTTTTTGTAAGAAGGGAATCAAGGTGCCCAGGGATACCATCTTGAAACTTTCTTTCTTGAGAAATCTGTTCAAGGCTCACAAATTGAGGATGGGACGAGGCTTCCTGTTTTCTTTGGAATTAGAAAATACTGGGAGTACAACCCCCATCCCTACTGCTCCTGAGGAACAGATTGCACTGCTCTGGCCACTAGAAGGGCCGAGAGCTTCCCTTGGAGCACTTCTGGATGCAAGACAGGACCCCACTGTGAGAACGGGGGAGAATCTGGCAGAACAGCCACAGGATTCAACCTGTAGCCGTGACGGATGATGGACAAGACCCACTGATCCGAAATCACGGCCGTCCACTGGTCCACAAAGAAACGGAACCCGTCCCCAACTGGTAGGTCCTCCGTTACCAGAAGTAGTGACTGGCTTATGCTCCCTCGCATCCAGTCAAAACCCCATAGCGGGGCTAGCATGGGGCGCTGGCTGAGACCTAGGGCCCCGCTGTGGCAGAGATCTGCCCCTGGTGCTGGTTTGTTGGGGCCAAGAGCGAGGGGCAGGAGGGTAGTACTTCTGCAGTCTGTAGAAAGGCCTCTATGACCCTGGCAGGGAGGAGCTCTTAGAAGATGCCGGTGAAGCTGAGGCACCGGCCGATAACTGCTGGAGGGTCTCATGGTGATCCTTCAGCTATGCGACTACCTCCTTGACCTTGTCACTAAACAGGTTATCCCCGGTGCAAGGCAAGTCAGCTAGCTAGTCCTGCACATCTGGATGAAAGTCTGAGGCACGAAGCCAGGCGAGACGCCAAGCAGAAATGCCAACCGCTGCACTCAGCCCACCGTCTCAGAGAAGTTGTAGGTAGCACACACTTTATGCTTCCCACACTCCAGGCCCTGCTGGACAAGGGTTGTAAGGGCCTCCTGCGGCTGATGAACCTGTTATTGTTTGTAAGGTGGACCCTTGGATACTGTGGCTGCTGACCACGCCCACAGGGGAAAGTCCTGTGAGGGGCCACAGGTCAAGCTCAGCTTTAGGACACACAACACAGATAGATCTTTTATTAACAGTATTGAGGAGCCACCAGAGGTGGCGGTAGTGAGCAGAGATGAAGCCCGGCTGGGCTTGTAGTCCCACAAGGCTCTGGAACAGCAATCCCACAATGGCTGTGCTGTAGTGAAGAGAAACTGAGATAGTGAGTACAATCAAGTATATGCAGGGTTCTGGAATAGAGCCTCGTTGGTTGAGTACTCACACAGCGGTTTCTCTCGGTAGGGAACACAGGAGCTGAAGTAAAGGCAGGCCCTTGAGGAGCAAGTACCTGGTTCCAGGGAACAGCTCTGAGAGAAGTAGATAGTAACTCACTGATGGTGTAGGCAGTGGTATCTTCCAGGCAGAAGTGAAGTCCAGGCAGCGAGTCCAGGAACATGGGCCCTCGAGGAGCGAGTACCGGTTCCAGATAGCGACCTGAAAGAGAAGAGAGAGGCCCCCGAGGAGCAGGTACCCCAAATAGAGTAAGTCCAATAATGGAGAGGCAGAGTAGCTAGGTACGGAGAGCGAATCCCATCCGTAAGGAGTTCACCAGTACGAATACCTGACCTTGCTAACTCGATAGCTAGCAGCAGTGTAGGCTTTTTGTATCCGGGATGTGTGACGTCATCACAAGGGGACGCCCCTGAGGTTCACGCCAAAGAAAGTATTTGAAGCAGGGCCGCGCGGCATGCGCACCCTAAGGCAGCTGGACAGCATGGCGGGAGGCAGCGCCCAAGCCAGACTGGGAATGCCGGAGAGGACGGCAGGCAGACGCTGCAGCAGCCAAACGTCCGTCAACCGCGGGAGTATCGCCAGAGACGTAAGGAGGGCGGAGTGGAGATATTGGGCAGCGACAGTCGTAACAGCACTAGACCATCCGCAACCTCCTGGACTTGCTTCCAGAGATTATGGGTATTTTGGGTTATATACAAAAGGTAGGAGGTGTTACAGGTTACCAGCATGGAGCCCTGAAACACTCTCCAACTGTTCCAAATTTGCTAGGGAGTTAGCAATCTGTCCTGGATTTACTAGGGAGTTAGCAATCTGTTGCTTGATGGGAGGAGCAATCAGATAGTAGTTAGCAATCCGTTCTGGATTTGTAGTTATATATGAGAGTTGAGAGTGGATCCTTGGACCAGTGGCAGATGACCATGCCCCCGGGGGAAGATCCCGAGAGGGACCACCGGTCAGGCTCAGAATTAGGAGACAAACACACACTAGTTCTTTATTAGACAGTATACTGAACCACCAGAGATGGCAGTAGTGAGCTGGTAAGCCCGGCTGGGCTGTAGTCCCTCAGATACTGGAACAGTGATCCCTGGAGGCTGAGCTGAAGAGAGACTGAGTGAGTAGGCAGGGTATGCAGATAGTAACACTCACACAATGTCCCAATGAAGCCCATGAGCTGGAAAGTATAGGCCCTCGAGGAGCGAGTACCTGATTCCAGGGAAAGCTCAGAGAGAATGATGGTAACTCACTGATGTAGCTGATATAGTTGGTAGTGAAGACTTCCAGGCAGAGGAGTAATTGAAGCAAGTCTGGGATCAGGGCCCTCGAGGAGCGAGTACCGGTTCCAGACTGTCACCTGAAAAAACAAGGAGAGAGCGAGGCCCCCGAGGAGAGGGTATCTCTGGTAAGTCCGAGGAGGCAGAGTAGCTTAGGTAGCGAAACCCCTTGCTAACTCCATGTGTTAGCAAATTCCAAGACCTTAAATATCTGTCATGGGTGACATCATCTTTGGGGGACGCCCCCGAGGTTCGCGCCAATGCCGGTACTTCAATCGGGGCCGCGCTGTGCGCGCGCCCCTAGGACTCCAGGAAACATGGCGATTACAGCAACAAGCCGGTCCGGGAACGCCCGAGGGTCCTCAGCAAATGGACGCCGTGGCAGCCAGTCTTCCCGCGGACAGAGAGGGAGGCGCCAGAGAGGTAAGGAGGGCGGAGAGAGGGTGTCAGGCACCGACGGATACAACACCGACCCATAGCATCCCATGCTCTGTTGTCCTTGCCAGGAGGAACAGAGGCATTGGTCTTTGAGCTCTTTGCCTTCTTGTGCAGATTCAACTACCACTGACTGGTGGTACGAGATAAACCCCATCAGCCTTTCGGTTCGCTGGGGCCACAGAGAGGGGGTGCTGCCAGAGCCGAAGAAGCAGCTCTCTGAAGATCTCATGAGCAGGCACCGCCACAGCCTCCTTTGGGATTTTCACAAACTGGAGAATCTCCAGCATATTATGGTGGGCATCTTCCACCATCATAAATTGGAAGGGAATGGCTTCCGCAATGGCCCGGACGAACCCCGCGAAGGTCAGGTCCTCCAGTGGCGAACAGCGGCATTCCTCCGAGGGGAAGGATCCGACAGAAGACAATTGGAATTCACTGATGAAGCGTCAGAGGTGTCCTCCCACCAGGGGTCATACGGACCCTCAGGCTCATCTTGGCCCCCCTGAGATGGAGGCCTTGGAGTACTGGGCGCAGCCCTGGGCAGGGGCACCGAGGGACCCAAGGGTATTGATGGACCAAAAGGCCCTGGCCTTGGTCCTGGCAGAGCTGGGCAGGGGACAAAGGGACCCCGTGGCATGGAGAGCAATGACGGGCCCTCGGAGGAGGAGGAGTCCTCTACGAGGACCAGCTCAGACGCCTTGCATTTCGGTGCCCGAAAGCCCACCGAGGAATCCTGGGGAGCTGGAAGTAAATGGGTTGGGAGGACACTGAGGAGGACGTCAAGACGGTCCAGCAACTGCTCCAGCCCTGGCACCATCGGCGTGGACTCTGGCATCGGCATTGGGGAAGGCGCCAGTCCAAGTGGTGGGAGCACTGGCTCCCTGTCACACAAAGCACGTTCCACTGCCAGGCGCACTTGATGTTCCAACTCTGCCTCAAAAGCCTCTGATGAAAGGGCAGGCTGAGAGGAGAGAGGAGAGGCTAACTCCTCCTTGGGGCGATGAGGAGGGTCGACATCGGGCACCGGAACTGGTGTGGATGGCATCGGGCTACCAGCATCAAGGGAGGATGGTGCCTCCTCATGCTGAGGCCGCTTTGGGGGCAAGGCGACAAGCACTGCAGCAACGAGCCCGGCACCATGTGCAGATGGAGATCAGTGACAGTGCTTCTGAGACCTTCCACAGTGCTCAGCCCGGTCTTTCCCCAGTGCCGAGCACAAGGAGGACGATCCTGAAGTCCACGACCTGGTGGAGACCGAGACTGGGCGATCCCCGGAGCCTTTTTCCCCCGAAGGCCTCAGGAAGGAGTGGTCACCGAGGGATCGAGGACGCATGTTCCCCTCTGTCCTTGGGCCTTCGGGTGACGGATTTTCCTGAACCAAAAACCTTCTCCATCTTGTCTAGCCTGGCCCGACGGCCTTATGGGGTCATCTGAGTGCACAATTTGCAGCCCTGAATAGCGTGCGATGCCCCCAGGCAAAGGATGCACACATCGTGTGGATCCGTCAGGGACGTAGTCCGGAGGCACCGACGGAAGCCTGAGGCCGCCATGAGGCTCACCGGGGACCGTAAAAAGGCATGATGACCAGCAGACATGGGAGAAGCACGAAAAAGTAGTCACTGACCGAAAAGGAAGCAGGAATCAGAGAGAGACCCAGCATAGGAAGAAAAAAGCGAAAAAACTCACAATTTGTGAAGTTTCCCGAGAAAAAGAGCACGAGCTCCACTTCCACGAGATGGTAGCTTCGCGGAAAAGAAAGGACTGAAGAGAGACTCTGCATGGATGCGTGGATAGTGGCATGCTGGGCATGCTCAGTCTGCCAGTCAAAGCTTCTAGAAACTTTGACATAAGTTTTCCATGACGGGCTCCATCGGTTTATGTCACCCCCACATGCGAGGGCTAACATTCTGCTGTCCTAGGAGAAGAAATTTACAACAGAATATGAAAAATAAAGCATGCATGCATGGTCAATAGGACAAAACAAGTGCTGACATATGGGCAAAGTTCAGGCATGGTTATTACCCCCGCCACACATTATATGCCATCTACCTGAATATTTTGCTGAGGTCCCTCAGCGTGAATATGTAATGACACCGCCGAGAGGTTGCCAGGAACACGGTTCTCATCCTTTCCTGTAATTCTACAGAGACCAGAGTGATGGCTGAAAGCAGGTCTTGGAGGCAGTCATTAGCAGAAGCAGTTAGACTCCCAGCCTAAAGGAACCATTAACAGGCAAGTTAGCAACTTTTCCCTTCATTCTAAATTGTAGTGGGCGAAGACCAGCTCAGCGAGTTCTGTTTTAGCTGATTTATGCTTCTCATTCCATTCTGCAGCAGTGAACTGTAACTAAATATGGAAGGAACCTATAGGACAGATTGGAATATTTTAGAATAATTGGAAAGATCTATGACCTTCATAAGATGAAAAGGGTTTTTTTTTGTTTGTTTGTTTGTTTGTTTGCAATCCCTTAATGTTAAGTGCACATTAATGGAACGTCGATTGTAAGTTATTTCTTTAATAGTCCTTTACAGTCAGTTTACTGCATGGTTTATGCTGCTCTCAACCTTCTTGCCCTGACTCTTCTTTTAATTATTCATACATTAAAAAGATGCACATATCAAAACAGCTCAAGGTATAAAGAAGAATCCATGTTAGAAAGGCGGTCAAATAAATGGCTTACGTTCATAGGGTAATATACAAATCAAGAATGATTTGATAACTCCTTGACCTAGTAACACAGGGGGTCAATATTCAAAAGATTTATTCAGTTAAAATCAGCTCTAACCCCCTGCACTTAGATGGACAAATTTAGCATGAACATTGTGCTCACCGGCTAATGGTGAACACTGTCCCACTCTGGCTCCCTTCGCACAGTTAAATCTGTCCACAAGAAACAATTATTGGCAGAGATTTAGCCAGACAAAAAAGGGGCCAGAGTGGGACAGGGTTTTCAACTTTAGCCAGCGAGCGTTATGTTCAGTGCTAAATCTGTCCATCTAACAGCAGCTGCAAAAAAAAATGTCTGCCTTACAATTACTCACACAAGACTTGTGTGGTTACATTTAACTGTATTCAGACGCAACGTTAGCCACTTATCTGGAGCTGAATATCCAGACAAAGTTAACCGATTAAAATTAAACAGTTAACTTTGGCGCTCAGCAGGTCTTTGAATATCTGTCCCATAGTAACACAGTAAATTACAGCAGATAAAGGCCTATTGACCTACTCCATCTGCCCAGTTGAGATTCTTCCTCTGGTTATCTACCCACATTGTGTAGATGAGCACACAAATTACCATACACAAACCAACAACAGTTCCTCATCATTACATCCCTGCTCCCCCCCCTCCCCCAACCGTACCATGTCTTCCACCTGATCTCTCAACCCTCCTCCACCACAGCTCTCCACATCTGTTCCGCGCATGTCCAAAATCTATCCCAGTGCTGGTCTCTAACTCTCCATTTCAGGACTTGTCATCTTCCTCTGATTCATGCAAGACCAAAACTTAATCCAGCCCCCAGGTCCCCAGATATGTCTTCTCACCAAGTTTTGTAATAATCCTCACAAGCCACCAAAATGAGTGAGGCTTTTGTCCAAAACATCTGGCCTCCCCATGCTCAATTATGTTCAGATTTTAACCCTAGTCACTCTGTGCAGGTTACCCCATCCTTCTCGGAAGCCCAGTACAACTGTCCCACTGCTGTTTAGGATTGTAATCACTGCTCCAAGCAAGTAATCCCAGTGTTTATTATCCTGGTTAAATGGGGGATTCAAGATTGCATATTTACTCCATCCCTACCCCAATATCTTTCCACTAAGCTATGTAATAAACTAAAATACCATCAAACTAGCAAGACTGTTGCCCTAACATCCAGCCTCCTAGGTCTCCATGGACTTAATAAACAGTACCTGGACACCATTAACTTGCCGACACCATTGCAACCAACCTAGCTACCCCATGACCTGCAATATTGTTGGGCAGTTCTTCCTCTCTCAACCAATTTTCCCCTTTTTACCACTTCCTTTGCCTCTGCTCTTGAGGATACTGAAGGATGAATTGTAGGCAATATTGCATTCTGTCACTATCATAGATGACAGCAAACAAGAATTGTTTGTCCATCTAGTCTGTCCAACTCTACCCTTGGCGCAATGTGATAGACCACAGTCTGAATGGAATTTTGATCTTATTAATAATTAAATTATATAATTCTAATTAAATTCCATAACTAAGGAAACCTCTCATAAAATGATGTGAAAAATAGATGGAGTGTAAACCTGTACCAGCTCTCTCCACCATGGACTCTACCCCCACTAAAAGCAATCTATAGCACCTCTAATGCCTAATATAGCTGCACTGGCAGATGGAGTCTGAGGGTGTAATGAGGAATGTGGATGGGGTGGAGTGAAGTGCACAAGAGTAGGTGGTGTAGTATATGTGTGTATACATGAGTGATGTGTGTGAGGCATGAGTGGGTGTGTGGGTGGAGTGTGAGGCACATGTGTGAATGGATGGGGAGTATGCGAATGCACACAAGTGAGGTGTGTGTGAGTGAGTAGAAGGTGTGTGAGTAGGCGGTGTGTCTGGTGAGAGGAAAGTGTGAGTGGTTGGTGTGTGCATATCTGAATGGGATGTGTCTGAGTGCGGGTCCTTCTCCCTTCTCCTTGTACTCCCCACATCCCACTGCACCCTATCATGCCTCCTTTCCCCTTGCCTGTTCAGCTCTCATTCCCCTGTCACTCATGCCATCCTCCATACCTCCCACCTCATTGCCCAGCAGCTTTCTGCATTTCCTCAGCAAGCGGGTCCCAAGCTTCCTGTCAGTCATGGTCCTCAATGTCGACAGGATGTGCACAGATGTCAATCATCGCTTCTCTGCTTTTGGGTAGCAATGCCACTGGGGGCAGTGCTATCTTCTCAAAGTGCAGGGTCCGGACTCCTTGCCAGCAGCACTGTGTATTATACCCACATGACTGTGTGCTGCGCCATTGGGATCTGCTCTGATTTGGCAAGCAGGATCCAGTCTTGCTGTACTGCCCCATGTGTCTGGTGCTCTGCTTGTGTCAGCACGCTACATGCAAGCTGAGGAAGCGCAGACCACACCAACCAACATAGGGATGGTAACTTTCGAAGGGGCGCACACTGACACATAAGCATCGGCACGCGCCCAGGGACACGGCTATTTTATAACACATGCGCACATACGCACGTATGCTATAAAACAGCCTGGGCACGTGTATTTGTGTGCCCTATTTGCAACTGGACGCGCACAACCGCGCACATCCAGGTATGAGCCGTGCAAGTGGGGAGAATTTTATAATTGGCGTGCATCCACCCCATGGCCAGTTTCACCAGTTCTTCCATCAGTTCACCCAGTATAGAGCTAGATTCTTCAAACCCCCACCCCCCCCCCCCCCCCCCCCCCCCCCCCCCGGTTTAATAGCCTGCTCTGTCCCCTGTTACCCCAGCTCCCTTTAAACCCCTCAGGGATGGCTGCTTTTTTTTTTTTTTTTTTTAAACTTACACTTCCTCAATAGTAGAAATAAAGTTACGCGGCACTGGACCTGGTCCTGAAGCCGGGTGCGTAAGTATTTATGTACACGTCTCTTGACCCCGCCCCGAAATGCCCACACCCTGCCCTGATCACACCCAAGTGAGATGTGCATGCAGCAGGAGATGTGCGCGTATTGGGGCAGCTTTCAAAATTCAGTGGGTGCGTGTAAGCCCTACTTGTGCACGCATCCCCTAACTGATGTGCATGCCAGGCTCTTAAAATTCACTTAAAGAGCACAAATGACTGCCATTTATTATAGTAGAGATTACTAATAAAAATGATTCATATGCCCCATTTTCTTTATCAGGTACACAGTACTGCAGTCACTGAGCTTATGTTTGACATCCAACTTCTAATCAGTGCTGTTTAATATTAGCACCAACACCAAGAACTGACAAAGTCATGTGCTACCACCAATCTCCCTTTCTCTTCGGCTTCATCCTACTGTGTGTAGGGGTGTTCCCCACTTATCTAGGGCCAGTCACCAATGGATCAATAAATTAGTGCCACAAATGCTGTGAAACCCAAGACATTTTAATACTCTGCTGGCTCAGATGTGCATTTCTTGGTCATCAGTGTGAGGTCAACGATTTATAAAGAGATTCCCCCAACCAAGTATATTGAAATCTTCTCATACACACTCTGTCAAAAGCTATTGCTCACATAATAGTACAGTAGATGTCAGCACTAAAAGACCCCTTGACCCATCCAATCTGCCTCTTGCTCCAGTCTACTTGTTCACCTCAGACCTACTCAATTCCCAGTCACCTCCCTCTATCTTCCCTACTATGACCCTCTGTATGTGTCCTCAAACATTTTTCCCATTCAGTTAATGTTTTGGTAAATAAAAGCCTCTGCGGGCAGACTATTTCAACCATCCTCTCAGTTCATACGCACATCCTTTCACCGCAAATATTTTAGCATTAAAAGTATCTCTCTAATACTAAAATGGTCCATTGTTGGGCAATTAGTTTAATACTAAAGACTATTAGCAAATTGTATTTTAGCACCTCAGAAGTTATAAATCACAAGTTAGCTCTTAGTGATTGTAAATGAGCATGTTGTCCTTAACACTTTTATAATTAGAATTAGGAACAAAATACATTTTACCTTGTGTTCAGCTACAGGCTGCAGAAAATGCAACTTCAACATAGTGCTGAAGATTCCAAGCTGATCACTCTGACTGTGGGAAAAATTATAATGAGCTTAAAATCTGGGAAAATATGTTTGTTATTGTGATGTGAGCCTAAATCAAGTGACTAGATTGGAATATGTTCAGTTTTTGAGCTAACATAAAGCAGTAAATTATTTGTAGGGGCCACAGATGTTTACCGTAGAAAAATAAAATCTGAAATCATAAATCATCCTGAATCAGCCATTCTTGAAGAGGGCGTCAGTGTGTAATTTTGAAGAAAACATCCACACAACAATGCAAAGAGAGGGATAAAGAACAGGTAAGGAGAATCCATAGGTTTAAAACTGAACATGCCTAGGATAGGGGCAATGGAAGAGACAGAAGTGGCGTATCAAACGTTCACTTGATCCTGAACATCTTTCGTTGGCAGTGAGGTTCCAAGTGCACAGGTAATTTACATTCTTCACCATCTTCCATTTGAGGGTAAAAGGATCATATATCCCTCCTTGGTCAAGTAGCTGGCGAACAAACTCACATGCAGATTGATTTCCATGTTGATCCACCTTAAGTTAAAAAAAAAGAAAATGGCATGACAGTGCCCCAGCAAGTCTTATGGGCATAACCCATATATGAGATCTTTCAAGCTTTCCTCTAAAATAGTGTTTCATGAGCAGTGGGTGCATTCAGTAGGGCTAGAGAATAACGCTTTCTATGGCACATAAACTGCAAATAGAACATTCTATATAGTCAAACCCACCAGTAAAAACCTCCCCAACGACTATGACTACTAAATTGAATGTATCCATTATGTACAAGAATGCATACAGAATGCAATTTTCATATTCGCAGTGGTGCCTGCAGGCCCGCAGATACTTTGTACCCGCAGGCCTACAGGCTAATTTTCAAAGGGGATTCTTTACCCTGCATACACTGCAGGTACAAAGAAAAAAGAACCACAGTCTGTCCTGGCTTTAGTCCTGTGCACCAGGTCAGACGATAGACAATATTAACATATTGCACCAGCCACAAGGCAGTGCATTTGCTACCTTGGCCGCACACAGCAACTTAGGGATGAGGCAGTAAGTTCAGGATTACCAGCAGCGGGGGTCAGGGGAGGACAGCATCAGTACTGCCTCAGTGGATCCCAAGATTTCATGTATGTGGTTAAACGGTGCATTGCTGATTTCTTTTTTTTTCTTGAGAAAATGGCCTTTGGATTAAATGTAATCTTAAATTACAGTCTGTGAATTCAGCATCAACCAGCACCGCTATAAGCAGAACATGAATTTATAACCATACAATGGAGGAACTGAAAGGCAAAGCCTCTTTTGATAGGCCATGTGCACTCAGCTGAAAAAACAGATTTTCCTTCTGCATTAGAAAAGCACCTTAGCTAAGTTAAGGTCATCGAGCAAACATAACAGCTTCTTGTTTCCTGCTGGTGTGTACAAAGCAGCGTAATGCCATTCCAATCGATCTTTCAAACACCTCCAGAGCATCTGGGGATCTGTGGACCTGAGAAAACGATCAAGAATGTTTCAATTTTTGTTAATGCAGGGCTCAATAAATTTGTTCTGAGCCGACCAACAAAGTGCGAAGTGCATCCTCTCCTGCTCAAAATTTATGCACGTCATTTCTGTGAGGTTACAATGGCAAACGTCAGCCTTGAAGATAGAAGGTGCGACCGATGGAGAACAGTATTGTCTGAAGCTGAGAACCAGGGCAACCACCGTCACTGGAGGCCACAACTCCCTTAGAAGGGGTGAATAATTTTCCCATTACTTCAAAACAAAAGGGTAGCAATCACGTTTGCTCCATGTTAATCCTCTAATGAGAGAAAGAGAATGAAGTGTGACAACGTAAGCATGGTCACTTCCTGTTATGTAACAGCGACATTCCGTGTTGGGTTGGACAGCCTGGTCTAACCCGATGGGAAGAGGTGACAATGAAGGTTACCATATGAAAATGCTAACGTGCAAAGGATGGCCCCAGGGGATCAGGCCCATGGAGCTGCTGCCGCCGCCACAGGGAAAACAAGGATACAGAAATGAGATGAGAGACTTCAGGAAGGCTCCCACTCCTGTGACAAGAATTGTTCTGGGGCCTGGTGTTGGTTGCAGTGGCTGCACAGACATGAGGGCTGCCACGATTAACACCAGCCATGTGACTGGCCCGACCAGCCCACTGGGGCATGCCTGAAACCCCCATAGGCCAAGCCGCCCCGTACCTGTCATTCTCAAAACTCTAGGTAAAATAATCCTGAGAAAGCAAAAATTGAGTTTATTTACAGTGCCAAATCTGAAAGAAAGCAGAATTCAGCCAGCTAAGTGCTCCAATCAGCTGAATGCCAGTGATATTTAAAATTATAACTAAAATCACATTTTTTTTTTAGTCTGGAGGAGGAAAGACATTTACAAGCAGAGATACAGAGGCCCTTTCATCACCTATTAAGAGTGAAACTATCCACAACTGCTTTCAGTTAGGAGGCTGCAAAAACACCTCACCTGTTCATTGCAATTTTCAACTCCAGAAACTCCGCGACTTCCCCCAAGCAAAGGGCGTTCATGTGCTGCTGCATGACTGCCGATTTTCCACACCCTGCGTTTCCAATCAGCATCACTGGCCAACCAGCGACAGACAGAAGACTCGAGAGGTGTAATATTTGCTGCAAAGTAAAAGATTAGTATCTCTAATTCTCTCAGTTTGATCCTCATGGCTCATCAAAACAGAGAAAGACAAAAAGCAGAGCCCCAATATTACCTTTCTAGTGTTTTGGGAGGATTTTTTGGGTTTTTTTACCTTTTAAACTTCAAATTCGATTCTATACGTTTTGGTACAGGGAACGCTTGTGTGACTTCTTTCTTTAAGAGGGCAATTCTCAGTCATTTACGCAAATAAATTGGCTTCAAAAACACTTTCCTGTGCCCAAGCTAAAACTCTACACAGGTTCCCACTAGGGGGGGAAAGGAGGAGAAGAGGCGTTCCAGGGGGCGTGTGTATGTCAGGGAAGCAAAAAAAACAGCACGCACACATGCGATTTCCATACGCACATGCGCGATTTTACACCTGTCGGCTCTCCTCGCATTTGGTATACACGTTAAAAGCATCCGTGTAGTCTGCAACCTCATGGCCTAGTTGTAAACTGCCCCCATATCGTCTTGGATTATTTTTTTCCCCACAGTTGCTTTATACAGTAGGCTAGTAGTACTACATACAACACTCATTAATAAGTGAATTTTCAAAGGAATTACACGTGTTAATGTAACATTCTATCACAGCAATTTTCAGAAGTCATTTACCCACATTAAGTTTACTTAACTCAGGTAATGCCTATTGACAATCCAATGGCATATGTTATAGCAATTTTCAACAGCCCACTTGCACACGTACACTGCATTTACATACGTAAAACCCAGTTTTAAGCCTGAAAATGATTTTGAAAATCAGGCCCTACGTGTACTAATTCAGGATCTGCTTAGCACATTTAGTGGGTGTAAACGTGCACCCCTATACCATACAAAGGTAAGCACAGTCCTGCTAAATTTTCTAGTCGGACTTATGCATGAAAGTCTGCTTTGAAAATTTGGGCTGAACACACAGTACTTCGGCCCTAAGTGCTGTGTTATAAAATTAGTCTCATAAAGGTCCAATTTTAAAAAGCGTGTATGCAGATCCACCCCGACTCTGCCCACAGAAACCCTTCTGATCCATATAAGCAAACTTGTGCACAAACGTGACATGTGTGCATAAGTTTTCCCACATATCAGATATAAATTTTGTAAATGGGCACTTCTGTGTCTATAAAACACTGCTTTAGCTGTAGAGGTCCTTTTAAAAAATGCCCCCCCCCCCCCCCCATAATGTGTTTTTACTACCTATTTTACTGTGTATTCTGGGGATAATTGTGTAACAAATTTTAAATCAAATACAGGCATAAGTTACACCAATTTTCAGAAGAAAAGTGCACCCATAATTTTCCTTTGATGGGATAATTTTCAGAAGAAAAGTGCACCCATAATTTTCCTTTCATGGGATAATTTCCCTTTGAAAATTATCCCATCAAAATTACCTGACACAATTACACCAGCTAATTTGCATGCAGATTCATTTAGGGAAATTTCATGTGCATACTTTTGAAAATGCAAAAGTGTGCGCACAAGTGCATGCCCCTCCCCATCCCCACCCTAGGGAACGCCTTTGTTCATGATGGGTAAACTTGACAACCTTACGGGCTATACGAACGCAAGTTCACCTGCGTATGAGGCGGGAAGTTTAGTAACAGACCACTTCTGTGGACAAAGCACTATTTTACCTGCAAAAATACTTTGGAAAATTACTGTCTCTATGGGCAAATTTGATACTGCCTGTGGTGCTTGCAGGCTTGCGGGCAATATTACTTCTGGGCTGCCAGGTCACTATCAAAAGCAAACTCCTCAGAAGTTTCCTCCTGCGCCTTTGTAGGAAGCAGAGCTGTAATCTTCATTCACAAATGTCTCCAGGGATTTTTATTCCCTTATTGTATATACCCTTGCCATCAGCTTACCTAGTCTGATCATTGTAGCGATGATCCTGGGCCAGGGCCCGTGCAAACACCGGTTCTGAATCTGGCCATCAGGTACCACCCTTGACTCCCATCCCCATCCCCACCCCCACCAGAGGCCATAAATACTTGCTTCCACAGCATCCACAGCCCCAGCCGACACAGAGGGGCAGAAGTCCCAACCCAGGGATCGAATCAGGAGCACAGTGTTTATCGCCTGGCTCACCTACAGGCCGATTCAGTAAAGTCCGCGGGAGAGCGGATGAACGCCCGCTCTCCCGGCGCGCGCACAGGCCACTCGCCTGTGCACGCGATTCAGTATTTAAATTAGGTGGTGCGGTAGAAACGGGCAAAAGGAGGCACTAGGGTCACTAACGCATCCCTAGCGCCTCCTTTTAGCCCGGAGCGGCGGCTGTCAGCGGGTTTGACAGCCGACGCTCAATTTTGCTGGCGTAGGTTCTAGAGCCCGCTGACAGCCACGGGCTCGGAAACCGGACGCCGGCAAAATTGAGCATCCGGTTTTCGACCCAACAGCCGCCAGCCCATTTAAATTTTTTTTTTTCTTTTTTTTTTTTTCACTTTTTTTACCCTTCGGGACCTCCGACTTAATATCACCATGATATTAAGTCGGAGGGTGCACAGAAAAGCAGTTTTTACTGCTTTTCTGTGCACTTTCTTGGTGCCGGCAGAAACTAGCGCCTACCTTTGGGTAGGCGCTAATTTCTTAAAGTAAAATCTGCACATTTTACTTTCTGTATCACGCGGGAATACCTAATAGGGCCATCAACATGCATTTGCATGTTGAGGGCGCTATTAGGTGCCGCGGGTTGGACGCGCGTTTTCCGCCCCTTACTGAATAAGGGGTAAGGGAAAACTCACGTCGAAGAGCAGATTAACAGTGCGCTCCGACGGAGCGCACTGTACTGAATCGGCCTGCTAGTCGGCCCACTGCTTCTGTAGCTGCGTCCTTTACATCTGAAAATGTTTGCATGGTTTTAAAAAAGGCAATCGTTGTGCAGAGTTTCCCATCTGCAACAGAATCCCCACCTATTTTTTATACAGGCAAAAGTACATGGCAAGGCTGTTTTGCAGACTTTTACCTGCATACCCTGGGAGAGAGGAGAGGCAAGATTCAAACTATGTTTGCACGTGGGTGAACACATATTTACCTACATAAAAATGTTTAAATATTTCCCACTTTAATGCTTAAAGTTTGTATCATGGTCCACTAAAAAGAAAGATTCATTTCATCCTTAACTTTCTCTTATTCTGAAGTCTTGTCCCAGCTAGAAACATACCTCAGTCTGAAGCGTGTGCACGAAAGCTTCCGAGGGCAGCCCTTGTCCATGCGGCACAAAGTTGGGAGTGATAGCCTCATTCCATCTGACCAACTGGCGGGTGTCGCCATCAATGTAATAATCCCAGATCTAGAGAAGGAGGCACCACTCATTATTGGCCCAAAGGGGATGAAGCCAAATTACATATTTTAGGAGGTCTATTTTCAAAGGGTTTTAGGCTCCTACCTTTTGAGGTTAGGCTCCTAAATTGGCTCTTTGGAAAATTTATTAGGGCTGAGTTCCTAAAGTTTAGGCTCAGAGTTGCACTAAATTTAGGGCCTAAAGAGTGAGTGGCTACAGGATGGGGATGGAGTTAGTGTGGGGAAACAAAGTAAGGCTTTTAGCACTTATTTTCAGCACTAAACGTGTAATTTAGGTCCCTAACTCCACACGCATGCACAGCAAGCTTAAATCTAGCACCTTAAGTTTTAGAAACCTAAATTCATGTACATTTTCAACTGAAAACTTAGGTCACCTAAGTTCAGCTAAAAATAGATCCCTAACTTAGGATATAATTTTCAAAAGGAGTTAAAAATAGCGGCTATCCCAGCAATTTTCAGAAGCCCATTTAAGTGCATAAAACCTTTTCACAATTTAGCCCTATGGAGTGAATTTTTAAAGGAGTCACACGTGTTAAACGCAGCACATTTCAAAAGCCTCCATTTTACACAAGTAAAATCTTTTTGAAAATTACCTCCTTGGGACCCTAAATTTAAGCGCTTAGCTTTTTTTTTTTTTTTTTTTAAATAATCAGCTGCTAAACGGGTTTAGGCTGATATGAACAGTGCTGGTAAGTGCCATCACTGACTGCCACCTCCAGGCAGACAACTCCCCTGAGCAAGCTCACCCTGGCAAACTGAAGGAAAGATTTGGAATATCAGGTGTTTTCTATGTATCTTTTAGACCAGTGCAAATACCTGATACTCTGCCAGGCAGCAATGTAAGAAAACAGAGATTCTTTGGCTGTTTTCTTTTTCAGTTTCTAGGAGGCAATTTAAAAACGTAGATGTGACCAGCTTAGTGTTCAAGAATTTGGTTCTATTTCTTTGTATAACAAAGAAAACTTAAAAACAAAAAAATCAAAATTAGGGGGAATTATGAATATAGGAAAATTGGTTCTTACCTGCTAATTTTTGTTCCTGTAGTACCAAGGATCAGTCCAGACTGCTGGGTTGTGTCTCCCTTCCAGCAGGTGGAGTCAGAGAAAAAAGTTGAAGGCACCCTCTGATAACCCAGTGTGCCACCTGCGATCCCTCAGTATATTCAATATCAAAGCAGAAAATTTAAGTTGAACAATCAATGACTAGATCAAGAACAAAAAACGCAAGTAAAGAGCACTAAAAGCAAATGTTGCTTACCTGTAACAGGTGTTCTCACAGGACAGCAGGATGTTAGTCCTCACATACGGGTGACATCATCAGGATGGAGCACAATCACGGAACACTTCTGTCAAAGTTTCCAGAACTTTGACTGGCCCCTACTGGGCATGCCCAGCATGGCACTAACCCTGAAGCCAGCAGGGGTCCCCCTTCAGTCTTATTTGATAGCTACAGGCAGTGCCGAAAAAATAAAACAACAAAACGTTACGAACCCAACACCGCGGGGCGGCGGGCGAGTTTCGTGAGGACTAACATCCTGCTGTCCTGTGAGAATACCTGTTACAGGTAAGCAACATTTGCTTTCTCACAGGACAAGCAGGATGGTAGTCCTCACATATGGGTGAGTACCGAGCTGAGGATGTCCGAACATGCACCAAATGTACCCAACGGCACGCAACAGGCACAACAACTGGGGTGGAATTTGGTAGAGGGCATCCTGAACCCCACCGGGCAGGCGGAAGGGTGTTCGTACGTCACATTGGAAATAGGTTACGCAGGACAGACAGGCCGAAGATGGAATCTTGTCTTCCGGCTTTGTCTAGGCAATAGTGGGCTGCGAAAGTGTGGAGAGAACTCCAGGTGGCAGCCCTGCAAATGTCAGGAAGCGGCACCGAACGTAGGTGTGCTACTGAAGCCGCCATGGCCCTCACAGAGTGTGCTTTAACACGGTCTTGGAAAGGAATGCCTGCTTGCTGATAGCAAAAAGATATGCAGTCCGCCAACCAGGAGGAGAGAGTCTGCTTACCCACAGGTTGCCCTAGTTTGTTGGGATGGAAAGAGACGAATAACTGAGTGCTCTTCCTGTGGGCAACTGTATGGTCTAGGTAGAACGCTAGAGCCAGTTTACAGTCAAGGGTATGCAGAGCCTGTTCCCCTGGGTTGGAGTGGAGCCTGGGAAAGAAGATAGGTAGTATGATGGATTGATTAATGTGAAACGCCGAAACTATCTTAGGCAAAAACTTAGGGTGAGTGCGGAGTACCGCCCGGTCCTGCAGGAGTTTAGTGTAAGGCGGATAGGTAACTAGGGCCTGTAACTCACTAACCCTGCGAGCTGAAGTGATAGCCAAAAGGAAAATCACTTTCCATGTGAGATATTTCAGGTCACAGGAGTGAAGAGGTTCGAAGGGTGGTTTCATGAGCTGCCCGAGAACCAGATTAAGGTCTCAAGAAGGGGCCGGAGGATGTAAAGGTGGCTTGATATGGAGCAAGCCTTTAAGAAAACGTGTTACGAGGGGTTGTACCGATATAGGGACATCCCCGACACCTTTATGGAAAGCGGCTTCCGCACTGACATGCATTCTGATGGAAGAGGTCTTTAGACCTGATTCCGACAAGTGCCAGAGATAGTCCAAAAACCTTGGGATTGGGCAGGAAAAGGGATCAAGGGATTGCGAAGAACACCATAATGTGTACCTTTTCCATTTATAGGAATAAGATTTTCTTGTGGAAGACTTTCGTGAAGCAATCAGGACACGAGAAACCGAATCTGAAAGGTTAAGTGGTTGAAGAATTAACCTTTCAACATCCATGCCGTCAGGGACAAGGCCTGAAGATTGGGATGGCGTAGACATCCGTCGTTCTGAGTGATCAGAAGCGGGTGCGTTCCCAAAGGAAATGTGCCTGCGGATGGAGAGATCCTGGAGTATGGGAAACCACACTTGGAGTGGCCAGTGAGGTGCTATCAGGATCATGGTTCCCTTGTCCTGACAGAGATTCACGAGAGTCTTCGAGAGAAGAGGAAGTGGAGGGAATGCATAAAGCAGACTGGCTGCCCAGGAGAGGGAGAATGCATCTCTGGGCTGAGAGCGCTCGCTGCGAATGAGGGAGCAGTAATTGTCCACCTTGCGGTTCTGAGAGGCAGCAAAGAGGTCTATTTGGGGATGACCCCATTGCTGGAAGATGGAGTTCGCCACCGAGGGATTGAGAGATCACTCGTGCGGTTGGAAGACACGACTCAGTTTGTCTGCCAAGACGTTGTACACTCCCGGCAAGTAGGTGGCCATGAGGTACATCGAGTGGGAGAGCGCTTCCGCCCAAATCTGTGCAGCTTCCTGACACAGAAGGAAGGAGCCTGTGCCTCCCTGCTTGTTGATGTACCACATGGCCACCTGGTTGTCCGTCTGAATCAGGATGACGTGATTTGATAGGCAATCCTGAAAAGCTCTGAGAGCATATCGCATCGCTCGAAACTCCAGGAAATTTATCTGGTGTTTGGCTTCCTCTGGAGACCAAAATCCTTGTGACTGCAGATCGTTCACATGAGCTCCCCAGCCGAGGTTGGAAGCATCGGTGGTGAGAATGAGTTGAGGATCTGGCAGGAGAAAAGGCAGTCCCTGGAGGAGATTGTTCTGATCTTTCCACCAGGTGAGAGACAGACGGAGTGCGTCGGTGATGTGGACAATGGTTGACAGAGGCTGAGTCGCTTGAATCCATTGTGACCTCAGAGTCCAATGCATGACTCTCATGGCCAGGCGGGCCATTGGTGTGAGGTGGACTGAGGATGCCATGTGTCCAAGAAGGACAAGGAATTGTCGAGCTGTTGCTGTATACTGAGACTGCAACTGATGAGCGAGGGCCACAATGGTTTGCACTCATTGTTGAGGTAGAAAGGCTTTTGCCTGTAAGGTGTCCAAGTCTGCCCCAATGAACGATAAGGTTTGAGATGGGACTAAATAGGATTTCTCGTAATTGACGAGAAATCCTAGAGAAATTAGAGTGTGTAGGGTCAAATCTAGGGACGATCGAGCGGCTTGCTGGGTTGGGGCCCTGATTAACCAGGCATCTAGATAGGGGTAGACGTGAACACCTTCTTTCCTGAGAAAGGCTGCGACAACCACGAGACATTTGGTAAAGACTCGTGGTGCCGATGCTAGGCCGAACGGAAGCACTCGGTATTGATAGTGCTTTGGGCCTACTAAAAACCTGAGATACTTGCGATGAGCTGGAGCTATCGCAATGTGGGTGTACGCGTCCTGGAGGTTCAGAGAGCAGAGCCAGTCTCCTCTTTGTAGAAGAGGTAGAAGCGAGCCCAGGATTACCATCTTGAACTTTTCCCGCTGGAGGTACTTGTTGAGGGCACGTAGGTCCAGAATTGGACGAAGCCCCCCGGATTTTTTGGGGATCAAAAAGTACCGGGAATAGAACCCTAGGCCTTGTTGTGAAAGAGGGACAGGTTCTATTGCTCTTAACTGGAGAATAAGGGAAACCTCCTGCTCCAGAGGTTGTAGAGGTGGTGATTCCGGTGGAAGAGCATGAAAGTTCAGGTGGTAACCCTGAGCAATGATTGCTAGCACCCATTGGTCGGTTGTGATTGATTGCCACATGCTGTGAAAGTGGCACAATCGACCTCCCACAGGTATGGCTGGCAGAGGGATCAGGCTGCTGCTCTCCAAGGGAACGTCAAAAACCTGAAGCAGGCCCCGGCTGGGGAGCTGCTTGTGGCTTTTGCTTCCGGGGCTGGCGGGGCTGAGATTTCTGATAAGGCCTCGTAACTCGGGACCTTGTTGGTGGAGGATAGTACTTCCTTGGGCAGAAGAATGTCCTGAGGGAGAAAAACCTTGCCCACAGCCGTGTCGAAACGGGCGCCCAGGAATTGCAATCCCTGGGATGGTACCAATTGACTCTTTTCAAAGTTGACTACCCAGCCGAGAGAGCGAAGACGATGTAAGACCGCCTGAACTGCCACTTTGCAAAGAGCTTCCGACTTTGCCCGAATGAGCCAGTCGTCCAAGTAGGGATGAACCAGAATCCCCTCTCATCTGAGGGCTGCTGCCACCACCACCATCACCTTGGTAAACACTCGAGGAGTCGTCGCTAGACCGAACGGGAGCACCCGAAACTGGTAATGTTCGCCCAAGACCATAAACCGGAGAAATCTTTGATGATGCTCCTGGATTCCTATGTGCAGATAAGCCTCGGTCAGATCCAAGGAGGCCAAAAATTCGCCTTTGTGGACGGCCGCAATGACGGACCTCAATGTTTCCATGCGAAAACGAGGCACCCGAAGCGCCTTGTTGACCATCTTTAAGTCCAATATCGGACAGAAGGATCCCTCCTTCTTGGGTATCATGAAGTAAATGGAGTACCATCCGGTCCGATGTTTGGTCATTGGGACCGGGACAATGGCCCCTAGATCCTTCAACCATCCCAAGGTCTGGAGCATCAACTGTTGCTTTATCTGGGGCCCGCAAGGCGACACCAAGAAAAGGTCCCGTAACGGGCGAGCAAAATCCAATGCGTAACCATGTTCTATGATGTTTAGAACCCACTGATCTGAGGTGATCTTGACCCATTCCTCGCAAAACAGAGAGAGACGTCCTCCAATCTCTGGAATCGAGGAATGGGCCAACGCACCTTCATTGAGCAGACTTGGTGGCAGAGAAAGCTTGGGAGGCTCCCACACGTAGAGACCGTCTCCTGCGAAAGGAATGGGCCCAAGCCTGGGACCTTGTGGACGTCTGCCTCGGAGCAAAGGATGGGGGCCCTACCTGTCTGGAAACGGCATTGACCCCAAAAACGACCCATGAATGATCCAAAAGTGCGGGAAGAACGAGGCTTGTCCTCTGGAAGCTTGTAAACCTTATTATCCCCCAAGTCTTTAATGAGATGTTCCAGCTTATCACCGAATAACAAATTTCCTTTGAATGGGAAGGAACCTAGCGGCGACTTTGATGTAGCGTCAGCCGCCCAGTGGTGGAGCCAAAGAAGTCTCCTAGCAGAAACTGTGGAGGACATTGTGCGAGAGGAGGTACGTAGAAGATCATATAAGGCATCAGCAGTATAGGCCACAGCTGACTCCAAACGATTCGCCTGGGTCCAGCTCTGCTGGGGGGAGATCTTGAGAGGTGAGCAACTGTTGTACCCACTGAAGTGTAGCTCTCTGCATGAGGCTACTGCAAATGGCTGCCCTAACACCGAGCGCCGAAACCTCAAAAATTCATTTGAGAAGAACCTCGAGCTTCCTATCCTGGAGGTCCTTCAGAGCAGTGCCTCCCGTCACTGGAATGGTTGTGTGCTTAGCAATCGCAGAGACGGCTGCGTCCACTTTAGGGACCTTCAGCAACTTCAAGGACTCCTGTGGAAGCGGATAGAGTTTTTCCATGGCCCTACTAACCCTCAGACTGGCCTCTGGCATGTCCCATTCCCGAGTAAGCAGCTGCCAAAGCTTCGGGTGAAAGGGAAAGGCTTTAGGCGGAGCCCTCAGCCCCGCAAGAACAGGGTCCCCTGGGGAAGGATCTGCCACTGGCTGCGGTGCCAGAATATCAAGCTCTTCCAGAACATGAGAGATTAGAAGGTCCAGCTCCTCCCTGCGAAATAAGCGGAGCACCTGTGGGTCATATCCCCTTCCACGACAGCAGAATCTTCAACATCATCGCCCGCAGTGTCCGCTGTGGAAGGGTCTTGGGGCGTGGGGTCCAGGGGAATAGCTGGTGGCAGAACCCCCTGAGCAGGGGCTAGACGAGGTATAGGAACTGCAGGAACTACAGGCCCTTCTGCAGGTCTAGGGACCTTAGCCGGTGGAGACTGCTGCCAATTCAAATCTGCCTCTGCCGCCAAATACGCTTTGTGCAGCAGCAAAATAAACTGTGATGAGAAAGGATGCTGCCTCTTTAAGACCCCCCCTCTCTCTCCCCCCCCCCCCCCCGGGAGAAAGGCAGAAGGAGGCAGGGCTTCCGATTCCACTTCTAAAGGCCTTTCGGGGCTTAAATTATGAGGGGAAAGTGGCGGAGGGAGATCCCCTCCCCCCGGACATTGTACAGCATCGGCACCCGAGGGTTCCAAAATGGCCACTGTTCCTGCGCTTAGTGGGGACGGGGCAGGCCGATGGAGAGGAGCCGTTTGAGCCCTGCCTAAGCTGCGCGAACGCGGCAGAGACGCTCTTCTGCCTGAAACAGGCAGTTCAGAAGGCCCTTCGCCCCCGGGGAGGCAACGGTAACAGAGGCTCTCGCGCTGCCGGCTCTCTACACGCCGATCCCCGCGGCATGGCAGAAAAAGAAAAAATCAGTAAGTTCCTCCGGAGCGCCGGGTACTGAGAGCAGGCTTTAAACCTTTTTTTTTTTTTTTTTTTTTTTTTACAAAAAATGGAGCCAGTGAATCAGGGGAATGTACCTCCCTGGAATGTAACAAAAAAAATAACTCCCTTCAGAGGAATGAAGCTTCTCTGGAATCGGAGGGGGGGAGGGACCGGCCCACCGGTAAATCCCCCCTACCCGGGTATTAATAACTTCCTCTGGGTATCAAGGCTTGTGGGCACAAGGCCCTATATGCTGCTTTCAACAAGGTTATTTAATGGAAAGTAAATTAAAAACATTTTTTTTTAAGTACTTACTAAAGCTGATCTAGTCAATGATCATTAAGGAGTAAGGAACCCCTTTTTAATAGAAACAAACACTCAATTTTAGAAGGGATCAGGACCGCAGGGTATGTCTCCCTTCACCTGCTGGAGTCAGAGAAATACTGAGGGATCGCAGGTGGCACACTGGGTTATCAGAGGGTGCCTTCAACTTTTTTCTCTGACTCCACCTGCTGGAAGGGAGACACAACCCAGCAGTCTAGACTGATCCTGGTACGTACAGGGAACTCAAGTTGTTTGCAATGGATGAGGGGGCACTTTTAGCTCCACGTACACTGCAGTCAATTTCAAAGGGAATTCATAGGTGTTGTTTCACCCTCTCCCCTTTGAATTTTGTATTCAAAAAGGCAGGTAAATAAATCCAAAGAATTAAATAAACAAAAAAAACAAAGAAATAGAGCAGCCAGAAGGTAGAGTGAAGGGGAAGAGGGGTTTATGGCACTGTCGCAGGAAATCACTTGGGCAGACTAGCTAGGTCTTATGGTCCTTATCTGCTGCTATGTTCTGTGCCGCACTAGGTTCCTTGCAAATTTCAAGGAACGCGGGATCTGATATTGTTACCGGAGCTATCACTTTGAAGAAATAAGATGGCGTTGTTCAGCTGGACATTGTTAGCTAAGAAATTTTACTATTTATTTATTTGTTGCGCTTTATATACCGTCATTCGGTAGAGTCTTCATAACGGTTTACAAAAATATACATTTTTCTTAGCAGTTGTGTAACAGAAAAAACAATGTGAACGTTATACATTTTCTTAGCAGTTGTGCAACAATAAAAAACAATGAGAATGAGAGAAAAGTCTCATGCATGGTTACAGTGGAGAGGGCCCAGGGGGAATTCCTAGCACAAGAGAAGGAAATGGGTCAGGTGAATGGGGTCAAGTAGATAAGAAGCCATTACCTGGTGACCTGGGACCTCTTAATCCCCCCCCCCTCCCCCCTACGGGCTGATAGGATACCAGGGTTAAGGTTAACCACAATCTTCTATTGCTGTCCCCCCCCCAGCTATCATCAGACATTAGTGAGGCACTTCTTGATGTCAGGGAAACTGGAGAAAACGAGGGGCGGGTAGGGATTGCAAGGGCCCAGCTGAGTCTGCCCCTTCCTGATGAAACAGCACAAAGCCTACAGATCATCTGGGCATATCCCGTGTCACCTCCCAAAGGAACAGAGCAGCACTAATGTCCAGGCGTGGAATTCTTAACCACTGCATGGAGCAACGAAGGCCAGCGGGTCATGGAATAGTTTCAAGGGTGCAAGCCGAAGGGCCTTCTTCCTATGAAGCCTGCAGTACATATTAGGAGAAACTGCATGTGCATTTTGTTATTCTGAAGATAAAAAAGGAAAACAGGAATAAATGTAACATAGGCTTTTATTTCTCTTATGACCTCCAGTCATCTTTTTTTCTCACTTTGGAGATTTGTAACAATGAACAGTCAGCTGACAGTTGTTTCTAAGATGCAACAGGTGACCACCGTTTGAATATAGTGCAACCCTCCCCACCCCCCACAAAGAGAGGAAAAGGACACCATACTTATTCTTTCGATTTACAAATCACGGTGCTTCTTCTTTTCCCCCTCAGCCCTGTCACCCCAGTTCTAATTCTACAAAGAATGCTTCGTCAAATCGAGCACAAAAGGAAACACGGTGACTTAACCGAACGACCCTATAATAGGAAAAAAGTTGACAAAACAGATCCCTGCAGCGAGATACCCATCTCCTGTTACTGAACTAATGCCACGATAAAGAGAAGAGTTCCATTTTAAGTGAAAAATAATCATAAGCTTTGTAGATTTAATTTGTACACATTTATCTGTTTAATGTTTGGGTACTTGCCAGGTACTTGTGACTTGGATTGGCCACTGTTGGAAGCAGGATGCTGGGCTTGATGGACCCTTGCTCTGACCCAGTATGGCATATCTTATGTTCTTATTTTATTTATAATCTGCTTTTTTTTGGGCACTTCAAAGCTGATTATATTTTAGATACTGTAAACATTTCTCTGTCACCAGAGGGCTCACGATCTAAGTTTGTACTTCGGGCAATGGAGGGTGAAGTGACTTGCCCAAGGGCACAAGCAGCGACAGTAGGATTTGAACCCTGGCTTACCTCCATGCCTGAAACAAAATGGGCCAAAGGGCTGCCGCTGACCACCTCCTTTCACCCACTCATCGGCGCCACATGATGACGTCAGCCCCACATGGGAGGAGGGGAGCCTGGGAGCCAAGATATTCCGCGGATACGGGCAGGCAGCAAGGAGACAGAGAGAAGTCCTTCCGGCCTACAAACTGCCGCTGGCCGCCAACTTTTAGGCACTCACCGACGCCGCACGATAACATCAGCCCTGCATGGGGGGAGGGGGGGAGAGGGAAGCCGGGCAGCCAAGATGTTCCAGGGATACAGACACGCAGCAAGGAGCCAAAGAGAATTCCTTCGGGCCAGGAATTGGACTTTGAGGGGCAGGATGGCGAGGAGCCCGGAATTGGACTTTGAGGGGCAGGATGGCGAGACTAAAGTGAGTTGCTGCAAAGCTGTACTGCAGGAGAGTATGAATAAATTGATTATCTTTTTTTTTTTTTTTTTTAATTAAAACGTGAGACTATTCCTTCAAAAGCAGGGGGGGTTGTGGACTCTAGTGCAATAAGATAAACATGGTACCGGGGGCAGGGGGCGGGTTCCACATTATTCACTTTTCTTCTGCACACTAGATCATGGGTGTCCCCACTCCGGTCTTCAAAACGGGCCATGTTTTTAGGGTATCCACAATGAATATGCGTGCACTTCCTCCATGGTATGCAAATTATCTCATGCATATTCATTGTGGATATCCTGAAAACCAGGCCTGTTTGAGGCTTCTGAGGACCAAAGTTGGCCACCCCTGCACTTGATCACTAGGATATCAATAGGATATTGGTTATTCGGACTGACCAATAAAACGTTTTCTAGTATGTGTCTCCTGAGTCTCAAAGACTCATACCATAAGAGAGCAGGAACAGGACAGTGATTGGTAAGAGAGGCAAACAAAAACAAAGCACCACCCCAAGCATTAGCCAAGGAGTCATATTTTGGCAGCTGGCATGCAAGTCATAAATGCACAATGCTATGTAATAGCGCGACAGTTATGTTTGCTGTGCCACTGGAGAAGTCTACATTCCATCCAACTTTCATTTAAAGCTGTTTTGCAGCTCAGTCAACCAGCATCCGCGAACCGATGACAGCTTGACAAATGGGGTATATCTGTAGCTGAATTCATAATAGATCTTGTTTACATAAAGACAGGATTTGTACTGAGAAGCAAAACAATAATTACAGCCAACTAAATACTCAGTATTCTCTCTGAATGCGTTGAACGCTCTTTTCTGAAGGCAGGTGGACGTTCCGGGCAAGCTTATGCAGTGTGATGGCCTCCTATGCAAGCCATTTATAATTATTCAGAACGATAACCGCAAACATCCCATAAAACAAACTGGTGGCCGCCATGTTCTCTCACTACAAAAATCCATCATTTGTCAAAATTAACTCAGTAGGAATACTTTGCAAGCAAACAGTAATAACTGATATGTTACAGATGGGTGGTAACTTGATTGCAAATCGCTCGTTACTACAGTGCTGAACATTACTGATGAAAAAAAAAAAAAAAGTCATTCATAGCTTTCAGCTCTCACGGCCATTATCCATCATTACATCCAAAAAGATTTTGTTTAAATATTGTAAAGCGCTAATAGGCATGACAGCAAGTCCTCTGTAATATCTTCTTGAAGAATGGGACCGCGCCAGAGCTGGAACATTTATTAAACAGAGACATGCGTGGTTGTCACGATTACAAAAATAAGATTAATGTGCTGGGGGTTTGGAAACCTGAAATTCAAGATAGCGAAGGCGCTGCTCAGGAAATAAATAAATAAATAAAAATTGGGCTATGGTAGGACTCAGTCAACTCACGATTCCAGTAGTTTTAGTGTCTGTAAAAGTGCATTGCATGAAAAGAAGTGAAGATAAATGCCAACCGGTGCAACCAAGATGACCGGATAAGTTTGAGCTAGATAAGTCATTGCCTGGCGAAATCTTACCCCAAAATAAAAAAAAAATAAAAAAAAGAAGGTCCCTCACAATGGGGGGGGGAGGGGATGGAGGGCAAGGAAAGAAGAAGTTGTAATAGAAGATTTCACAATCTATCTTGTGGGGAAAGTTAAATGTGCACCTTATTAATCTAGTTGTTTATCTGTTCAGTTCTGTATTGTATGAGCAATGAAAATTTAGTAAAAAGATTTATTATAAATAAATAAATAAATAAATAAGATCCCTGTGGGGGCATCCCAGGGGCAGGCCATGGTGTAGAACAGATCAGAAGTTATCCGGGTTAAGTGCACTGGGATAACTTTAAAACGAATCGGATATATTCAGCAGGACTTCTTCACGCCTGAATACCTTGCTAAAGTCAGCAGAGAAAGCATTTAAATTAAAAAAAAAAAAAAAAGGCCATGGGCCGCAGTAGTGGCCTAATCCCCCTACTCTCCCTTAGGTTTAAAAAAAAAAATAAACAAAAAAGTGGCACTGCTGTAGTGTCCCGATCCCCCTTTCCCCAAAAAGTGGGGCACCCCCTCCCCACCGAACCTTCCCCCTCCCCCCCCCCACCCAAAACCTCACAAGTACACCAGCGGGAGAAGGGGAAGCAGCTCTCTCTTTGCGTCCCTGCGCAGGGTGAACACCTGGCAGGTTCCCTCACTTAAATATTCACGCGTTCACCGTACTCCTGCCAGGACTGGTGGCTTCACCGACGGCTGACCAATTGGGCCACCAGGATGGCGACTATCTTTTTAAAACCTGGGGAAGAGAAGAGGGGTGGGGGAATCTGGCTGTTATAGTCATAACTTGTTTTTAAAACTTGGGTGAAGGGTGTGGGAGGGGAGGGGGATGAAACCGGGCCACTGCAACCCACAGCTTCCATTTATTTATTTGTTTTAACTTGGGAGGTGATGGAAGGGAACCGGGCCATGATAGTTCTGTGACTTTTTTTTTTTCTTCCCCAAACATTCAGTAAACGGATGAGCAACAAAAGTAAAGTTATCCAGGTAAACCTCAGCTGAGTATATTCAGTGAAAAATAAATGCCGCTAAATATCCAGCTAAAGTTATCTGTGGAGCTTTATCTGGATAATATCACCGCCAGCTGAATGCTGGCCTCAGAGAGTCGTGCTGAATTGTAGGGAAAAGCCGCAAAAAAGCTTTCTATCAGTCCCAATATATTCCTGCATGATGCATCACTTGGACCAAAAGGAGGATATATGTAGTAAATCAAGATAACGCTTTACAGATAGCATGTGAAACTGAAAAAAAACAACAAAAACCCCACAAAAACAATTCCATTCCAACCATTTTTCTGTGTTAGATATTAGATCTCAATAGATAGAGGGAACAGGCAGCATATATCATAGGTAAAAAGACTACCTTTGGGAGATCTTATGATGTATTGTAATGCAGAACTCCTTGCTGATTTACTTTACGATAGATTTATCTGTGGGCTAAATTCAGACAAATTCATCACACACAAGCCCTGGCTACACCACCGGGGGAGGGGAAAAAAATCGCCTAAACTATCCTGCATCACCGGAGGAATCTACTTCAGCAAAACAGACGAGCCACTTGATAAATCAGTTCATTCATTAAGGCGCGTCTCCATGCATTTACTCCAAACACACGTTCCTACTCACATTGGGGTAGGTTTTAAAAACTCCGCACGTGCGTCCATGTGCACATGTAGATGCGGTTATTTTATAATACGTGTTATAAAATAAAGTTCCCGCGCGCACACATGTGCGGGCGGGTCAGGACACGTGTGCACGAATGGGGGGGGGGGGATTTCAAAAAGCAACACGCGGCAACATGAGCAGGGCTTCCCCAGTTCCCTCCCAGTCCACTTCTCTATATCCCTACATAACCTTCCTACCTTTTCCCCCTCTCCTCCCCAAACTCTTAAACCCCCACCCCCCACTTGTTTTGTTTTTGTTGTTTTAAACAGCTGGCTGGCTGCCGGGACGCTCGCTTCCCAAGACAGTGTCTGATGGCACTGACCTGGCCCACCCCCCTGCCCCACCAAGACCTCGCCCCCTGGCTCCTCCTTTTGTAGGGCCAGGCACTTCTGTGCATAACGGGGGTTACGCGCGTGGCCAGGCTCGTTCTAAGGGGTAGATTTTAAAAACACCGCGCGCGCATATGGATGCATGAATTTTATAACAAGTGCGCATCGCTGCCCGCATGTTATAAAATGTGTTATCCGTGCACATGCACGCCAGATTTTAACATCCGCATGCACTTGTGCGGGCGGGTGTCTGTCACACGCACAACGGGGGCGGGGTTAAAAAATATGCGTGGCAACGCAGATAGGCTTTTCCCAGTTCTCTCCCAGTCCGCTCCAATTTAGGAGCGGACTGGGAGGGGAACTGTCCTAACCCTAACCTTCCTCCCTCTTCCCCGATCCCTAAACTATCCCCTAACTAGCGTTTTTTTGTTTTATTTTCTTACTTACTGCTCCTATGGAGCAGAAGTAATCTCTGCACACCGCCCAGTGCCAGCGCACGCTTCCCTAGGACAGTGTCTAATGGTTCTGTCCCGGACCCCCCCCCTGCCCAGACCCCCCCCCCAGCCCACCCCTTTGTTCAGGCCCGGCACTTCGTCACGTATCCAGGGCCACACGCGTGACCCCCAACGTTTACGCGATCAGGGCTTTTAAAATTGGCCCGTAAAATGCGCACCGCTCGCACAAGGCCCAGCCACATGCAGAGTCCCGAGCTTTTACGCGCGCGGCCCTTTTAAAATCAGGTCTTTTGGGAAAAGATTATTTAAAAAAAAAAAAAAAAAAAAATCCCTATAACAAATTGTATTCCATCTAAACAAAAATTTCAACCTGCAGTGAATCCTACCATACCTGAAAAAAAAAAAATGCGTGCAACCACCCTAGGAAGGGGGTAGATGGTGAAAACAATCAGCTTGACAGATTCCAGTGGGAAGAGAGAAGTAACAACTGGTGATATGCAGCTAAACTTCGGCAAATAAAAACTGAAAGAAAGACTGTCCAACTATGAAATATTGGGGTAGATTTTAAAGGAAGTGTGCCCGATTTTATAACATGCGCGTGCAGGTGTGCACATGTTATAAAATCCTGAGTCGGCACGCGCAAGGGGGCGCACTGCCTTTACCCGTTCCCTTCCCCCTAACCTGACCTTCCCTTCCCATCCCTTCCCATCCCTTCGCCTAACTTTCCCCCCCCCCCAGCCCTACTCTAACCCCCCCCAAATGTTTATCTTACCTTTTGCACGTGCTGGCAGCCTGCTGGCATGCGATCCTCCCACAGAGCAACAATGGCCGCTCTGTCAGAGGCCTCTGGCCCCGCCCCTGCCCCCTCCCAGCCCCTTTTTTGCAAGCCCCGGGACTTATACGCGTCCCGGGGCTTTACGTGCGTCGCCGGGCCTTTTTAAAATAGGCCCGGCGTGCGTAAGACAGGTTATGCGCGTAACCTTTTTAAAATCCGGCCCATTTTGCTTAGGACCCAAAAATCTCTGTTTGCTTTGACATTCGGTTGCATGGTCTTACCACTGAAGCACTCACCAGTCCCCACTCATCACATTTCTTTGCTCCTGGTTGCCCAGTTGTTGTTTAAACTACCATTGATCACCTCTAACTAGACTTCTACACGCCAGCAAATCCATGATGCAGTTCCTTGTCATTACTTTACACCATGCCCCATCTGATATATATGGCTATTAATAACCACTGCACTCCTCCAGCATGCAGATTCATTCAGGGGCCAAGAGGTCGCCAGAATTAGAAGACTGATACGGTGCCATCTACCAAATGGCCTTGGAAACATTCAGCTCCGCAGATAAATTATGGGTTTATTGTCAACATGCCTTCTATTTTTAATCACTTCATTTAAATCTTTTCACAAACTAATGAATACCGCATTCTGTTATAATGTAATTTTCACACAGACATATGGGATCTCTCCTAGTAGAAGACTAAGGGGCACATCAGTAGTCTACACACAAGAAAACAGTGTCCTTGATTCCCAACAACTACCCTTTTAGGATGCTGCTTTAAGAAAATACATGATCAGTGAATACAAAGCTGACCAGAAAGCTCTATAAATTCACAGACCACGTGGCCTGACATAATAATCTACTGACAATTCCTCTTGCACATCTAATCCAGAGGATCGGCTGACTAGAAAAATAAAACCCTTTATGCAGTCCAGAGAAGAGTTACAAAAATTGTGCGGGGTCTGCAGTAAAAGCTCTATGAAATGGAAATTAAGGACTTAAATCGATTTACCTCAGAAGAGAAGACAAACTGTGGGGATATGATAGAGACATTTAGACATTGCAAAGTATAAATAATGAATGGAGATACACACCTTTTTCGTAGAAATATGAGCTCTAGAACAAGAGGTTATAGTATGAGACCCTCAAGGGAAGTAGACTCTGAAGCAACATTAGAAAATATTTCTTCAAGCAAAGGGGTAGTGGATGCAGGGAATGGCCTCCTAGTGGACGTGGACAAGCAAAAGACTATAATGGGATAAGCAAGCACAGAGGATCCCCAATTACGAGAATATGAGAGGAAACCAGAAATCAATTGGGGGTCTATATACTTGCACCAGAAAAGAAGTGAGCAGATTAGGTCAGCCTTACGGTTCTTATCTGTGGTCATATTCTATGCAACATTTAGAAGTCCAAATTGCATCAGGCTCCCAAAAAGGCTGGAGTAACCGGCATAGAGGAGCCATGGTTACAGCTTTCCTCAGACATACAACATGGTACGTCAGAAAGAGGCCAGCGGCTGGACTGGGGCTGAACTGCTGGCTGGAGGACATGGCTTTGATTTGGGTGTCTGGATTCGGTGTGCTCATCTACTCAGAATGGTACGCAGTGAAGGGGGTAATTTTCAGAAGCATTTGCTCGTGTAAAACAATGTTTTACCAGTGGAAATAGCTTGTTATAAAAATTGCCTGGAATTTGTAGAGTAAACTTGCTCATATTTGCATAGAAGCTTAACTAAATTGTGTAGAAGCATTCCTGGGATCCAGAGTTGGAGAAGAATTTAGACTTACATACATACTTATGAAAATCAAGAAGTATGTATTTAAATTTTTAAGGAAAATTTATGCAGAAGTTATAGCAGGTGCTACTTGAGTAAATTTGGTGAGAATTTTCAAAGGGTACTTATGCACGCAAGTTCCCTATGAAAACTGGTTAACTTTTCGGCAGGATTTTAAAAGCCTGCACACGTAAATCCCGGGATTTACGCGTGTGGCCAGGCCCCTTTGAAAATTCACTCGGCGCGCGCAAGGCCTGGCCATGTGCGTAAACCCCGATATGCACACAAGTGCTGGGCCTCATCAAAGGGGCGGAGCAGGGGTGGGGAGGGGCGAGGCGGGATGTAGGCTGGCTGGGACAGCGGCCATTAGCTGCTGTCCCGGGGAAGCGCGCGCTGGCAGCTGGCCGGCGCCCATAAATTACTTCTGCTCCAATTAAGAAGTGGACTGGGAGGAACTTCCCTACCCCACTACCTAACCTTCCTCCCTCTTCCCCTCTCCTCCCTGCCCCCTAAACCTAAGCTAACTATTGCCAATTTTTTTATTTTACTACTTACTGCTCCTCCGGAACACAAGTAGTTTCCGAGCGCGCTTCCCTGGGACAGCGGCTAATGGCCGCTGTCCCAACTGCCCTCTGGCCCACCCTGCCCACACACACACACCCCCCCCCTTCCCCCGGCCTGCCCCTTTTACAGGTCCTGGCACTTCTGCTGATAACAGGGGTTACTCGCTTGGCCGGGCCCTTCAGAAAATGCACGCGCAAGGCCCAGCCATGCGCGTAACCTCCGTTATTTACGCACGTGGCTGTTTGAAAATTTTCTTGTTACAGTAGAGCACAGAATTTCCTTTATCGAAAAACTCCCATTGTCCAAAAAAAAATCATGAGTTTCGGCCCATGTTCTGTTTTCTGGAAAAACTTCTAATCTTTGCAAATTGACTGACCATATATTCAATTATCCAGAAAAACCTCCATTATCCTGAACATCCATTATCCAGAACAAGTCTGATCGCAACTATTTCAGATAAAAAGTGCTCAGTGTATAACAATCCAGGCAGCAGAGTCTAGAAAATCAGTTATAGTAATCAAAGAGAAATAACACAGCAGAAGTGCATGATAATAGGGACATGCATTTGTTTTAAACAAATGGCACATCTGAACCAAATAATGCCTTGCATGAATGGAAAGAAACTGAAAATGGCACTGCATGAAAATACCCAAAAGTGTTTAGGTATTTTAATTTTGTTTAAAAAACCGGCTTCTCCGTGGCCCTCTGAGACTACCCATGTTCCTGCCCCTTTTTTTTGCCATTGACCCCCAAAGGAAGGGATAAGTTGGATCCAGGGAGGTCCCCAGCCCCAGAAAATTTCTGGAGGGGGATTGGAGGGGAGTCTCCCGGCTGGGCTTCCAGGTAGGCCTGGAGCTCAAGGTTTTCTTTGCAGGGCAGGAGTGGGGTCGGAAAGGCTCAGGGTGGCCCGGCATGGGCCCTGCCGCTTTCTTAGGGGTGGAAGGGGTGTTGAAAGGCCAGTTTTGCTTTTTTTTTTTTTTAATGTTTATTTTGGTTCAGGAAACAAACATTAAGGAGTGAATTTTTCAAAGCATGTACCTGCATAAATCTCTGCTCTACATGCATATATAGGTCACCTCCTCTTCCTCCCTCCCCCAAAATGTTGTCCTCTGGCCCCCTCCTACCTCTCCATCCCCACATCCTCACTTTCCTCCCACCCACCCCCTGCATTCATCCCATTCTCAATCCCTCATTCATTCGGAGCCGTGTCTCACTTATCTGCATGGTGCTGCTCCAGGCACACTGGCAGAAATTGTGCAGAATTTACAAATACTGTGCACACTATTTAGTTTTTTGCTCTGAATTTTTTTTTTCACTGGGGCTTTCTAATGGATTGAACAAGCCTGGGCAACATGCAAGTTTGCGCTCCTCGGCTTGATGCAGGAGAGAGGGAGGAGGGACGAGGAAAGCCGGGGGATGAGCCTTGCTCAGATAAAACACATGCTTCCCCTTGGTCACGACCTCACTTTCCATTTCCATTTTTGCTGGATTCCTCAGCATGCCAGAAGTAGGTCAGTGGGTGGAGAGCGAGAGAAGAACTCATGTGAACAAGAAATTGAAGGTCAGGAGGTCACTCAATTGAGATCAAATGTCGGTATATAAAAACAATAAATAAATAAATACATGTGGGTATTGCTGTCTTATTTATTTAATAAAATTTATATTCCACTATTTTGACAATATTGTTCATAGTGGATTACAGGCTTTTAACATAAAGCATTTTGAACACCTAAACAAAACAGACAGACCTTTACTTCTTATAACTATACAACATTAAAATATCAGCAGCAGCTAAATGCTTAAATGGAAGCTGATGAGCTGGAGCAGAAAAGTGGACTACAGTTCAGTTTTTCAAAAGGTGCTACAACTTTTTATCATCATTATTGATACCAGGGTTGTATTCAGCAATTGTCAGGGACCAGATCATTATGCAAACACTAGTAAAACATATGCAGCACAGGCTGAGTTATGAGGCGAAAGGAAGCAAAGGTTTTCAAGGTTACATGTAAGAGTAAAAGTTGCCTACAATTTTTGATGTCGGCCATTAGGGTTACCTATTAAATGTATTTGCATAAGAAGCAATGTCCTTTAAAATATATAATTTTTTTTCTGCTTGACCCTACGATGAAGTTATCACCCTATGCACGCAGCATTAGTCTGTTGCCATGACTACGACTGGGATGCCAAACTCAGCATTCCAACTTAAGCACAAGAGTCGATATCATAGGAAGAAATACAGGAGCAAAAATAAAAATGTTTTAACTTTGACAAGCAGTAAAATACTGGAAAAAATGAATGCAAACGGAATATAAACTGCTAAAGAATTACAGTTTATTTTTCTTATGTATTGCAACTTACAATTCTAGTAATTGTAATGGTCCTGAAGAAAACTGTGCTCTTTGCAAAGTTGGGACCCTTGTTATTGAGCCACATATTAAACCAGAGAGGATGCAGCACGAGCATTCAAGAAAAGATCCAACAAGTAACTTCTTTGGAGGGCATACAGAGAGATGTGCAAAGTTCTTCAACAGCTCAACAAGCTTGGAAGATTTTCAAACATTCCTCAAACCATTTTTTTTTAAATTTTATTTTTAACAAGTTTACAATAAACACAAGGAGTACCTTGTACCAGCAATAGGAGCATCAGAGAAATACAGTAAAGCCACTTTTACAAAAAGAAGAAATAAAAATATTGACATTCCTTCAAATAATATAGGAAATTGGGGGAGACCAAGAGAGAAATAATGGATCGATTCTTCTAATGAATCATACCTATAAGGGAGCTGGGACCGACGTGCTGCGAACGCGCAGTAGAGAGCTGCTCTGTAGCTCTCGGCCACGCATGCGCGGAAGACAGATCTCTCACCGACGTGTTGAGTTGACGCCGGCTCGCCAGCTCCCCCTCGGCCGCCGCTGCAGCTCCTGCCGCTACCACCACCGCCGCCTCTGGCCCTTCGCGGTGCTGGAGGGGGGGGAGGAGGTCGGACCAACAACAGCCTGAGCCCGAACCTCCGCTGCCGGGGAAGGGGGGAAGGAGTTGGGACAACTGGAGCACAGCAAATCTCGCCCGTTTTAATGGGCATTACGGCTAGAGGGACAGCAGTGAGAAGCCACAGTACACAGGGAGGGAGGTATGGAGACAGGCAGGTCCCCGAGCGGCGCCCCTCGCCCTCTGCATCTCACAGGTTCAGCAGGGTACAGCTGACCCTGTAGAAGAGAAAAAGAGGGATTGGAGGAGGGGGAGGGAAGGGGTGGATGAGATGGGAGGGGAAGAAAAGGGAAGATGAGAGGAGATGGGAAGGAAAAGGGAAGAGGATGTGAGTAAGTGGGAAGGGTAAGAAGTTGTGGAGAAGAGAAAAAGGGAGTGGAGGAGGGCTGAGGGAGAGGGAAGGAGATGTGGATGTGGATGAGGTGAGGGGGAAGGAAAGGGAAGATGAGGGGGGATGGAAGGAAAAGGGAAGAGGATATGTGTGGGTAAGTGGGAAGGGTAAGAAGTTGTGGAGAAGAGAGTGGCTCTGAACGACATGCCGGTCTGACCGATGGAATCTCATCCGTTTGAACGGGCCTAACGGCAAGTAATCATAAAAAGTAAATGAGAGCTTAGCCTACATTATAACATTACTGCCAAGACTGCATAAGGGTTCCTTAGGAGTGAGAATTCAGAAAAGCCCTTAGCTGCAACAGCTCAAAAAACACATAATTATCATCTAAATATTTCAATAAACATTTACATGGATAGCGTAAGTATATATTGCCCCCCACGAGAAAGAACCTCGGCTCTTATAGACAGAATTTTCTTTCATCACTCCTGTGTTGTTCTTGTCACATCTGGATAGATCTATGAAAAGTAAGATTAATATTTCGTAGAAAAAAAACCTTAGGACAGTGTTCCTTTCACTCATGAAGGCAAAAGTAACCAACATAGGCCTTCTTTACATAATCTCTGTCTCTTGGGAAAGTTCCAATACATCCGTGGTGTTACAAGAATTTGATCTTGAGAAGCAGTTGCCGAAGATTCTGACTCCTCCCGAGGTAAATAATAGGTCCTCGTTATAAGGGGCATAGCATTGGATGGTATCTTGAGAATATTTAGGACATAGCTTTTAAAGAAATCAATTGGAGATATGAGTTTAAGAACTGAAAAATTAAGTACACTTAAATTTAAACTTCTTATGGAATTCTCTAAATTCTCAAGTTTTTTTGAGTAAATGATCTCAAACTGAACCAAACTTTGTTGGATCCTTTCAAAAGAAGAGAATTTAGTTTCCATAGATTTTATCTTCAAATCTTGTGAGGTAACCACTCCAGTCCTTCCATGGCCAGTACTCGTTGATTTGTGTCTATTGAAACTTGAGTTAAATAGGCAATAGTGTCTCTAAGTAGACCAAAACATTCCAGACACTATCAAGTGTTATTACAGCAGGTTTTTAAAAATTAAATTGCATACCTGGGGGCCACTGGTGCTTCACGTCCCTCACGCTGCAGGATATTAAAACATGGCGTCCCCAATGGAATCACCTTAGAAATAGCCACAGGAGTCTCTCTCAAACCATTTTTAAAGTAATCAGAGTCAGCTTTGAAAAACTCACTCTGGGGGTTTTGCTAACTTAACAGCGGATTTGTCGGAAATGCAGATTCATGTAGGATTTTCTAGGGATGTGCAGAAGGAAAAACATTTGTTTGATTCGGTTTTCGTTTCGCCGGGACCCAAATTTGTTGCATTAGTTTCATAGGGGGAAAAACCAATTTGTTGATTAGTTTTATTCGTTTTCTATTTTCCCATTAAAGTCAATGGGGGAAGTATTTTCAGCCTATTTTTGGTTGCAGAATTGGGGTTTTCTTATCAATTCTGATGAAACTTCTGGGGAGCAATCATCAGAATGAGAAAAGAGATCCAAGGAACTTAGACTGTGGCAAAGTGGCACCAAAGTGGCATGAATAGCCTATGGCATTGTAAAGAGGCAAAGGGGTACCAGGAGTGGCAAGAGTGCTTTAACAGAGGTGCAAAGCAGCAGCGAGAGTGTAAAAAACACACCACAGCTTCAAAAGAGAGCACCGATAACAGCTGCATGAACCCTCGAAGGCAGCACGACAGGCAAAGTGGCAAGACAAGTGGCATCAACATCCTACAGCACAATGAAGGGGGACCACAGCAAGCAGAAAGAGTGTCAGAAAAAACCACAAATCGCCGATAAAGGGACAAAGCAGCAGAAAGACTAGCACCAACACACTGAGGAACCATGATAGTGGCATGAACACAACAAGCAGTAGAAGGAGTCATCTGGTGTATGGCAGCAAGGCAGAGTGGCAGAAAGTTGATAGTGGCAAGACAGGCTGGCAGAGCGGAGGTAGTCAGGTCCCTGTGGTCTTGATAGGGGCAAGACAGGCTGGCCCGGGGAGAGTTCCCTTTCCTTTGTGCAGGAAAGGGCTCCCTAGAATGGGTTCACCAATAGAGTGGGGTGTTTCTGTTGGCATCTAGTGAGCTCTCACTGGTCTTTTAAAATCTGGTGGATGTAGCAGATATACAAACGAGAATTTTGAAGGCCGAGGCGGAGGAGGTTTCCATGTGAACAGCGATTCAACATGGGTCAGAGAGTGCTAAGAGATAGGCTGGCTAAACCCGGGGAGAGTTCCCTTTCCTTTCCGCAGGAAAGGGCTCCCTGAAATGGGTTGGCCCCTAGAGTGGAGCACAAGCCTTCAAGCGTGGCGAGTCGACATGGAGGAGGTTTCCATGTGAACAGCGGTTCTGGTTCAACATGGGTCAACGGGTACTAAGAGATAGGCTGGCTACACCCAGGGAGAGTTCCCTTTCCTTTGTGCAGGAAAGGGCTCCCTGAAATGGGTTGGCCCCTAGAGTGTGGTGGTTTCGTTGGCATCTAGCGAATACCCAGAAGCTATTAACTGTACTTATGCACTTCAGCTGATGACAAAGGAACTTGAAGAGCTCTCAGAAATAAGAAAACCGCTACTCTAGTTCAAAATCTACAATATCTACAAATCTACAATATCTACAAATCTACAAATCTACAACTGATATGTATATTATACAGGAACTTCCGGTATATAAAAACCAAAAATAAATAAATAAAATAAATAAATATCAACCTATGTTGACTTTGTACCCTACAATGCCTCTGTAAACTATGGGAACACATAGAATGAACTAGAGTACAACTACCACTAGTTTTCTATGCGTTTGCAGTGTTTGAGGTCAGCCCCTTGAAGGGACGTAAGGCCTGGATGGACAGGTACAGCATTTGAGGTCAGGCCCTTGTAGGGATGTAAGGCCTGGACGGACAGACACAGCGTTTGAGGTCAGGCCCTTGTAGGGACATAAGGCCTGGACAGTAGATGGACAGGCACAGCATTAGAGGTCAAGCCCTTGTAGGAATGTAAGGCCTGGACGGACAGACACAGCATTTGAGGTCAGGCCCTTGTAGGAACGTACGGCCTGGACAGTGGACAGACTGGCACAGCATTTCAGGTCAGGCCCTTGTAGGGACGTAAGGCCTGGACGGACAGGCACAGCGTTTGTGGTCAAGCCCTTGTAGGGACGTAAGGCCTGGATGGACAGGCACAGCGTTTGAGGTCAAGCCCTTGTAGGGATGTAAGGCCTGGATGGACAGGCACAGCGTTTGAGGTCATGCCCTTGTAGGGAAGTAGGGCCTGGATGGACAGGCACAGAATTTGAGGTCAGGCCCTTGTAGGAATGTAAGGCCTGGACAGTGGACAGACTGGCACAGCATTTGAGGTCAGGCCCTTGTAGGGACATAAGGCCTGGACGGACAGGACCAGCATTTGAGGTCAGGAATGTAGGAATGTAAGGCCTGGACAGTGGACGGACAGGCACAGCGTTAGAGGTCAAGCCCTTGTAGGCAGGGCTGGTGCAAGGGTATTAGGCGCCCTAGGCGAAACGTCAGCTATGCCGCCCCCCCCCCCCGCCTCCACACACAATTAACTTACATTGTGCATTAATGAAAATAACGAAGTCTGTACTTATAACAGAACACTTATTTGACATTTTTATGCCATGTAAACCATTGAGATGATTTGTCTTATCGACGGTATAGAAACTTTTATAAATAAATAAATAAACATAAATAAAATAAACATAAACCAAAGCTATACTTGTTGCTCAAACAAAAAAAGCAGACACAATACATAATATTAAATAATTAAAATGGCAGTCAATCAAGAAAAATAAACTTTAAAAGCCATCTTTACTTACCCCCTCCAGCAGCTCTCTTACTCCTCTTCCATGCAGGCTGTAGTACACACCAGAAGCAGCAGTAGTGGCTAAGCTCTATACTCATGGTCCTCTTCCTTAAGACCCATGTCTCTCACACACACACCATATCAGTCATGCCCCCATGACCAGTTTCTGTCTCTCACACACCAATCATCTCCCAGTCTTTGACAAACACACCAGTCACCTTCCTGAACAGTTTCTCTCATGCCATACACACACAGGCTTCCCACTCCCGTGTTCCACTTACATATATGGGCTTCTCACTCTCATAATCACTTTCTCTTTCTCACACACACTCACCAGTCTCTCACTCTCATGCTTGTTCTCTCCACATGCACAGGCTTCTCATTCCCATAATCACTTTCTTTCTCTCACACACATACACAAAGACACACACCAGTCACCTGATCTCTCTCATGCATACACACACACAGGCTTCCCACTCCCATGCTGTATCTCACACACTCCCAGCTTTCTCACTCTTCACATGCACAGGCTTCTCATTCCCATAATCACTTTCTTTCTCTCTCTCACATACACACAAACACACACCAGTCACCTGTTCTGTCTTACATATACAGGCTTCTCCCTCCCATGCTGTGTCTCACACACACCCAGGTTCTCACTCCCATGCTCACTCTCTTCACATGCACAGACTTCTCATTCCCATAATCACTTTCTCTCTGTTACACACACACACACACACACACACACATACACCAGTCTCTCTCTCATTTCCATGCTTGCTCTCCAGGTGCACAGGCTTCTCATTCCCTGAATCACATTCTCTCTCTCTCACATTCACATACACACCAGTCACACCGTCACCTTACCAACCAATCTCTCTCTCATACATGCACACACACACAGGCTTCCCACTCCCATGCTCTCTCTCACATAATCAGGCTTCTCACTCCAATGCTTTCTTTCACATACACCCCCACAACACCAGGCTTCTTACTCCCATGCTTTCTCACATACCCAGAGTTCTCACTTCCATGCTTTTTCTCTCTTTCTCACTCACACACACACACACACACACACACACACACACATCAGTCACATCCCTGACTGTCTCACACTCTCACACATCAGTCATCTCCTTGAGCAGTCACTTTCATTGTCTCTCACATATACACATACATCAGCTCTCTGACCAGTTTCTCTCAATCACACACACATGCTCTCGATCAAATACATTCTCTCACTTACACACAGGCTCTCAATCACACACACATTCTCTCAATCACACACAGGCAGGCTGGCTGCTTCTCTCTCTTTCTCTCACTCACTTCCTCCCCCCCCCCCAGCACAAATGGTAGCTGCAACAGCCTCTTCCTCCAGCCCCCGCAGGCCAAAAAGGAAGAATCCCATCGGCCGCGGGAGGCTCATGCTGCTGACTCCTTTCCCGATTACCGGCTGCTTCAATTGCTCGGGGGCCGATGCTGCTGTCGCCGCTATTTTTTTCATGCGGCACTGCTTTCTCCTTCCCGCGCATCACTTCCTGTTCCGGGTCGGGGGGGGGGGGGCGGGAGGAAGAAAAGGGCAGCCGCAGATGCCACAGCTTTTTTTTTTTTTTTTGCACTGCTGCCGTTCCCGCTGGGCTTGAACGTGCTGATAGCCCGGCGGCAACGGCAGCAGGGAAGAAAGAGCAGCGGGAGAGACCGGGAGCACGCGAACCGCTGGGGGAGGTCAGATGGGTCTTTTGGGGCGGGCTGCCGGCAGCGGCTCTTTTATTTTTATAGGGGGGGCGGCGGCTTAATGCAGCTCTTTTCATTTTACCGGGGCAGCGGCTGAGCGCGGCTCTCTTAATTTTACCAGGGCAGTGCCGCCCCCGGGAAGCTGGCGTCCTAGGCGACCGCCTAGTTCGCCTAGTGCTTCCGCCGGCCCTGCTTGTAAGGACATAAGGCCTGGACTGACAGGCACAGAGTTTGAGGTCAAGCCCTTGTAGGAACAAAAGGCCTGGACGGACAGTCACAACGTTAGAGGTGAAGCCCTTGTAGGGACGTAAGGCCTGGTCGGACAGGCTCAGCGTTAGAGGTCAAGCACTTATAGGGACGTAAGGCCTGGACAGTGGACGGACAGGCACAGCTTTAGAGGTCAAACCCTTGTAGGGACGTAAGGCCTGGACGGACAGGCACAGCGTTTGAGGTCAGACCCTTGTAGGGACATACTGCCTGGACAGTGGACGGACAGGCACAGCATTTGAGGTCAGGCCCTTGTAAATACCCAGAAGCTATTAACTGTACTTATGCACTTCAGCTGATGACAAAGGAACTATGGAAACACAGATGATGAACTAGATAACAACTACCACCAGTTTCCTATAGTACTAGAAACATTAATGTTGGCATCAAAGAAACATCTAGGGAAAATGGCCCATATTATGAAGGTCATGAAAACTATTGAGCATATGAAATATCCAAGCTCCAAGCTGGACAGACAGGCACAGCGTTTGAGGTCAGGCCCTTTTAGGGACATACGGCCTGGACGGACAGGCACAGCGTTTGAGGTCAGACCCTTGTAGGGACATACGGCCTGGACAGTGGACGGACAGGCACAGCGTTTGAGGTCAGGCCCTTGTAAATACCCAGAAGCTATTAAATGTACTTATGCACTTCAGCTGATGACAAAGGAACTTGAAGAGCTGTCAGAAATAAGAAAACCGCTACTCAAATCCAAATCTACAATATCAACCTATGTTGACTTTGTACCCTACAGTGCCTCTGTAAACTATGGAAACACAGAGGATGAACTAGAGTGCAACTATCACCAGTTTTCTATAGTACTAGAAACATTAATGTTGGCACCTAAGAAAGATTTAGAGAAAATGGCCCATATTATGAAGGTCATGAAAACTATTGAGCATATGAAATATACAAGCTCCGAACATCTTAAGTCGGCTTTTTATGTTCTTACATTCCAAATGTTGCAAGACCAGAAAAAGAATATTCTGGAAAGAAGTGATGCACAAATACATGAAACTGAAATTAGAAATACTTGAACTAAACTCAGACATGCACAGATTTGAGGTCAGGACCTTGTAGGGACGTATAGCCTGGACAGTGGACAGACTGGCTCATCGTTTCAGATCAGGTACATGTGCTGATATTATCAGGAGCATAGGAGGCAGATGGAGCTGCTGCAAGTCTTTCAATTGCTTTTATTCATCTTGCCATTCACAGGGAAAATGTGGAAACCCAAGAAAAGGCATGTTTATTTTCAAAAACACTAGCATTTCCATCAACTCTGGTGCCAGCCTTGAGCGGTGAAGGCTCATGATATCCCCTGTCATTGAAAATACACGATCACTGGGCACACTGGGGCGGATTTTAAAACCCCTGCGTGCGTAAATCCAGCAGGATTTACGCGCGCAGGGCCCTCGCGCGCCGGCGCGCCTATTTTGCATAGGCCGCCGGCGCGCATAAAGCCCCGGGACGCGCGTAAGTCCCAGGGCTTTCAAAACGGGGAGGGAGGGGGCGTGTCTGGGGCGTTCCCGAAACGACACGGCATTTCGGGGGCGTGCCGTGGCGTTTCGGGGGTGGGCCCGGGGGCGTGGTCGAGGCCTCCGGATCACGCCCCCGGGACCGGAGGACGGAGCGGGGCTGCCGGCGACACGCGCAAAGGTAAAGGGGGGGTTTAGATAGGGCCGGGGGGGGGGGGGGGTTAGGTAGGGGAAGGGAGGGGAAGGTGGGTGGAGGGCGAAGAAAAGTTCCCTCCGAGGCTGCTCCGAAATCGGAGCGGCCTCGGAGGGAACAGGCAGGCCGTGCTGGGCTCGGTGCGCGCAGGTTGCACAAATGTGCACTCCCTTGCGTGCGCCGACTCTGGATTTTATAAGATACGCGCGGCTACGCGTGTATCTTATAAAATCTGGTGTACTTTTGTTCGCGCCGGTGGCGCGAACAAAAGTACCGGCGCACATATTGTTTTAAAATCCGCCCCACTGGTTGGTGGACATGACAGATATCACTGAGCCACTTTGGCTAGGTGTGGCCAGACAGTGGACTTGTGTGCCCAATATGCCAGCGGATCTGTCTGCAAGTCCTCTGTGGGCTCTGAGAGATACCGTGTCACTGACATTTGTGCTGGTGTCTCCTTTGCTTGGGTGGGCTGAGTCCTTCATGCCAGCTGCTTTCTCTCTAGCCCATTCCAGAACAGATGATTTTTTATGGGCAACATGGATTTGGCATACTGAAGTGGAGGAGGAAGTACTAGCTGTTGCTACAGAGTGCTGCTCCTGCTTGGGCTAGCACTACTCACTGAAGTGACCGCTGTTTCCTCCTCTGCTTCATGCCTAATCTGTCTCTGCCTATGGCGCTCCTGATCACGGACTTTTACTAACAGCAGGTCCTTCACAAATATGAGACAATCGGACTATAGGGCAAGTTTCCCTTTCACACGGGGATCACAGACTGTGGCGAGCATGTATGTTTGGTCTTCTGTTAAAGGTCTTAATCTCTCTTGCACCTGCTTCTGCAAAAAGTCCAGACAATGCAGCACCTCTGCTGTCATTCCCTCTTCCTGTTTAAAGCCCTCCAAATTTTCCTCCAGAAAATTAACTATAGGGATAATGTCAGCCAAGGTGGCACTTCTGGAATTCAGCTCATCCGTGGTATCCTTGAAGGGCTGCAGGATTTTTACCAGCTGACTCATGACTAACCAATCATGATGCCCTAGGGCACTCTGCACACCTATCTCCATTTCCAGAGAAAGGTCATGAAGGGGTGTCTGCTCCTCCACTAACCTCTGCAGCATCATATAGGTGGAATTCCACCGGGTGACAAAGTCTTGAATGAGACGCTTGTGAGGCATTTCCAAATCAGTCTGCCTTTGTCGGAGAACCTACCCCGCCTTCACACTGCTGTGGAAGTGTGCTGCTATGTTCCTGCACTTGTGTATTAATGTATGCAGGTATTCATTCTCTTGGTGACTGGGCTCCAACCCCAGAGCTGACTTCACTACCATGTGCAGAGTGTGTGCAAAACATCGGATGTTCTGAAAGCCCCTGTCACATATTGCCTTTATCATGTTTGCACCATTGTCTGTGACAAAGAACCCTGCCTGAAGATTCCTGTCTTGCTGGTGTTGCTTCCAGCCCGCCAGCATCTGTCTGATGCATGCTAGAATATTGGCTGAGGTATGGGCCTGATCCTTTAGGTGGGTGTGCAGTAAAGCCCACCTCCGCCATAATACTTGTTCACTAATAGAGCTGCTGCCTGCCCCTGCTCAGCCAGGTCCCACCAGTGTGCTGTCAGGGAGAGGTAAGAGTGTGCAGCATTCAGTGCGGTCCAGATATCACAGGTGAAATGCACACTCCCCTCTGCCTTAGCTAGCAGCACTTGGATGCGACTGCGACACTGGTTGTACAAGCTGGGGATGACCTTTATGCTAAATGTGGTTCTGGAGGGACTTTGTAATTTGGAACTAAGACCTTCAGCAAATGCTTGAAACCCACATTCTCCACTATCTGCAAGGGCTGGTCATCAAAGGCAATCATTTCCCCAATGCTCCTGGTTACAACTTTTGAGGCTGCCTACCTCCTTCCCCAGGATAGTGTTACCGAACACCACCCCATTTCCTCCATGGTGGGTTGTCGCTTCTGACACATGGCAGGGGGCTGCTGGCCTGCCACCTGACTGCTAGAAGGGGCTGAGGGCGTGGGGTGACTATGCTCCTTTTCAACAACTTTTTGCTGCCTGGAAAAAGGGGTCCCTTGACTGGTACTGCCACCATCCCCAGATGGCAGTACTATTGGGTGTTGCTTCTGCATATGATGCATCATGCCAAAATTAGTTAGATGTCCCATTTGCTTGGCTCTGCTAATAACCCTGGCACAGTAATTACACTGAGCAAAACGCGGGTCCTCTGTCACTTTAAAGTGGCTCCAGATTGCAGATTTCTTTCGTGATCTCTTCTCTATAGCCTTCGGGGTGGATGCTGGCACTGGAGCTGAAGTAGTGGGTACACCCTGAGAAGCAATGCCAGGGGCATCAGTCACACTCTGTGCCTGCACTGACTGCTCTTCTTCCTCATTATCATCAGTTTCATCTCTCCCCTGCAGCACTGAAGTGGAAGCTAAGACAGAACTATCTAATCCTCCTAAACCTTCTTCAGCTATTACTTCTTCCATTTCTGATGATGAGAATCCCACACAAGATTATTCTTCATCGGAATCAGAAGCAAACAGTGCCTGCGCTACATTTTCAACACTAAGTCGAATCTGCTGTCGCACTGTTGCTTTTGGGTCTCGCCCTTTTGTCTTGCATGACTCAGCCTCCCCTTCCCTCTTCTCCAAAACTACAGGGTCAGAATCAAATGGTGGCGATGCATCTTTAAATTTCAGTTTTTTCTGGATGGAACTGCCTGCCCCTCCAGAGATTTTAGATTGGAACAGGTCCCTTTTTAACTTTAATGGGGGACTGGCACTGCCTTTTAAAGTGCCTCCTCTGCCAGTACCAATCACTCGACCACGTCTAGCTTTCCCTGACATCATGGATTTAATATCACTGCCTACTAGGGATTTCAATTAAAAGAATTATTTCCAAAAGAGGCCTACTGGGGATTTGGCTTCAAAGAGCACCGCTGTCCCAATATATGTGAGTCTGCAAAACTGCCCACAGATGCAGTGCCTTGATGTACACTACAACTGGGACCGCTGTATGTGCACACAACAAACTCATAACTACAAAAGAGGCCTACTGGAGATTTGGCTTCAAAGAGAACCGCTGTCCCAATATATGTAAGTCTGGAAAACTGCCCACTGACGCCCAGTGCACTGCCTTGTTGGCTTAAAAGAGCACTGCCGTACCAATAATTATGAGTCTGGAAAACTGCCCACTGACGCCCAGTGCACTGCCTTGTTGGCTTAGAAGAGCACTGCCGTACCAATATACGTGAGTCTGGAAAGCTGCCCACTGACGCCCAGTACACTGCCTTGTTGTCTTAAAAGAACACAGAGACAGTCTGAGTTCAATTAAAAAAAAAAAAACTGCAGTTAAAAAAAAAGCCTGGCTGGCACAGCAGCAAAAACGAAGAAATATCTTTTTCAATGGAAAATTCTATCAAAGTAGCTAGCAATTGAATATATCTCCCACCAACCACACCCAAATCCTGCTTGCAACCTACCCTAGGGGGGTAAGATCAGCAGCAAAATGCCACTGCTAGCAGCTTGTATCAGTGGGAGAGACATTCTGAGTTCAATAAAAAAAAAAGTGCAGTTTAAAAAAAAAGCCTGGCTGACACAGCAGCAAAAATGAAGAAATACCTTTTTCAATGGAAAATTCTATCAAAGTAGCTAGCAATTAAATACAGATTTAAGACACTCCGACTAGCTCTGAGAAAAGCCATCTCCCTGGACCACCCCCGCAAAGAAAGAGCGTGACACAACGCGTGCTTAAGGTATAAATAGTATAGCGTCATCAGGAACAACGTCATAGAGCACTGAGTGAGAGCAGTGATTGGCAGCATTAGAAAAATGCTTAGCTCTGATAGGTTACATTCTCGTCTCCTTGCCAACCTCTCTGACCCACTGTATGACAGGGCTGTGAGGTCACTTATGACTCACAGGAAAGGGCTGGTTTTTCTTATGGATACTCCCATATGGCCTTCTCCTATTTCAAAAGGCCGCTAAGAAATCACTGCGAACCAAAAGAATGAAACTAATATGATATGTTTTATTTGTGGGGGATCGCCATGTGTTTTGCAAACCCACGAATACAACGGATAGAGACTTATGCGTTGCGGATTGCACATTTGTTGAAAACGAATACACATCCTTAGGATGTATTTCCCCCCACAGGCTCTGGAGGAATAATCTAAAATTCTATCTAACTTCAACTGGGCTAAACTCCTCCAGGGACAAGTTTGACTCATTTTTATCATCATAAATTTTACAAATATACATCGTGAAGAAAAAAAATCTTACAACCCATAAACCAAGGAGCAAAAAAGTAATAATAGAAGAGAAAACATCTCCTATAAGTGGTCACAAGAAAAAAAATATTCTCCTCACTAGTTTATACTGATTGGCCCACAACTTGTGGAAGAAAGCAATACCCTAAAAAGTATCAGAATGCACAAAAAGAAATATTCACTGACAGGACATTAAAGAAAATATTTAAACACATTCATTGCTTCTCACTAGGACTCAGAAAAAAATCCCAAGATTTATTAATTAAGGTAAAGAAGAGCATTAAACTATAATACTTGCTAATCAATGATGTATCAAGTAAACCCTTCTATTTGAAAAAAGAAGACTATGGTGTCTACCCGATGACTAACACAAAATACCAAAAGTGCCTACTTATACAAACACGCTATTATTTAGATGCTTGTGATTAAATTGACCTTCATAATAGGCTTCATCGTGGAGTAATACAACTTTTTAACTCAGCCTTATATATAATCATTGGTCAAAACTAGTGAACATATTTTTTAAATTTGTTTTCAATAATGCTGTAACATTGATGATAGACCATAAATAGAAGCAGCGTTAATACTCCAAGATAAGTTGGAACTTAATTTATCATTTATGGCCTATCATCAATGTTACAGCATTATTGAAAAAAAGTTAAGAAAATATGTTCACTAGTTTTGACCAATGATTATATATAAGGCTGAGTTAAAAAGTTGTATTACTCCACGATGAAGCCTACCTATTATGAAGGTCAATTTAAACACAAGCGTCTAAATAATAGCGTGTTTGTATAAGTAGGCACTTTTGGTATTTGTGTTAGACTATTATACTTGCACCATGACGTCCAGGCAGACAGAAAATGTGAGTGGGGTGTTCCAAGATGGCGATATAGATGGATGTGCGTTCAGCTGCTCCGATTGCTATTTAAAAAAAAACCGGACCAGGGATTTTTTTTTTGGAGTTATCTTGCTAAAAATGCCTCATAAACGCAAGGGAAAGATCAGGGTATTCCCGGCGGACCCTGGCCTTCCTATGGAACAACGATTAGTGATACAGTACACCGCATCTGCACAGTCACAGCCGGCTTTAAGCCCCATTGGCGTATTGGTAAGAGAAGACCCGATTTCGCCTGGGGAAATCACCCTAAGCCCGCCGGATCCTAGACAACCTGTCTTAGCTTCCTCACCGAGTCTTGTCGTTCCTGCAGTGATGAAAGATGAGAATCTCCTAGGACAACCTTTGCTCGCCGGGAGTGTCAGCAGTGACCCAGAAGAGTTCTCCACTACCAGCCAGCTGAGAGCTCAGGATTCCTCAGAGAGCAGAGCGGTTGGAGGAGTGGCTACCCCCACAGGAGAGGAGAGATGCTCAGTAGGAGGGGATGGATTAAACAACGTGGAGACCGAGGATTTTATCGATGGATTCCCTTTGGGGAATGATGGCAGATATGTCTAAACTAATCAAGGAGCAAACCCGTCAAATCACAGATCTGGGTAAGAAATTTGACTCTGTAACCAAGGATAACTTCCTTGTGCAACAAGACTAAGTGCGGGCTACGGAGTCCCTAAAGACTGAAGTTAGGAAATTACAGGACATATCTGCAAGTTTGGTGCGAGACTCCTTAGTCTCTTCAAGAAGGCTGGAAGAAGTTGAGAATTTCCTAAGACACTTAAATATCAGACTCTTAAATTTTCCTACGATCATGGGGGAACTACCTATTGTAAAGTTTAAAAGATACCTGCAAGAGGCCTTAAATATCCCAGTGGAACAGATACCCCCAGTGAAAAAGATCAGTTTTTTTGTTCAAAGAACTGGGAATACCTCAATAACTGAAGGGAATAGACCTGATTTCCTAAATCTCACCCAATATTTGGAGAATTCAGAGTTAGAAGTAATTGAAAGAGTCGTATTATTTGTTTCCTTATATTCGGAGCAAGACTTCAGTCTTATAATGAAAGCTTATTTTAAGAATATGAAGGTGTTGTATCAAGGTCAAGTGGTTCAAATGTTTCCTGATCTAGCCATACCAACACAACTTTGTCTGAAAGTTTTTCTCTCTATGAGATCTGAGGTGTTGGCACTCGGTGCGATTTTTCAATTTCGCTTCCCTGCAGATGTGTGATTAAAGTTTCCAATAATACTTTTATATTTTTCAACCCAGACCATTTGAGGGAGTTCCTTGATAGTAGAAGACAGCCTCCTATAAATGAGTAGGATCAATATTAAATATTGTGCAGTAATTATCGCATATTGTTTTCTTTTAGTACATTTGAAATATTCTTCTCAAATTGTATTAAGTTTTCCCCCCCAACTGTCACATATACAGATTTTTGAGACAGAGTCATGGTTAAAATGTACTCTGGAACATATGTTTTTCTTTATTTTTTGTTAATATCTTGTTAAAATGTCTTCATGTCTCATGAAATGTATTTCATACAAAGTTTATTCTTAGTAGATTCTTTGTAGAAGGTAAAAAACCCCCCCCAAAAAAACCCCTCTTTCTATTGGGCCAGACCAGGCCAATTCTCAGTTCAGGTCTTATATACCAGGGATGAGGATGTTGCAAAGGCAAAGTTCCCAGTCCTGGCAGGGAAGAGAGCCAATCACATAATGTTGACACCTAGTGGTCATATTTAAGACCCAAGATTTCAGAGTTCTGGAAGGAGCCCTGGGTGCATGGCCCCAGGACTGTTGCTGCGAGGACCAGACTAAGTTACAGTGGGAAGTTTTTGAGGGGGCAGGGATATAAAATAGGAATGAAGGCTCATGGTGCTGGATCCCAGACCTGGTTCCGACTGAGCTGAAAATATAAAGGGGCACGCAGGGCCAGTGTTTCCATTAGGCAAACTAGGCAGTTGCCTAGAGCGCCAACGTTTTTGGGGTGGCAAAATCTTGCCAGCATGAGGCCCAGAGGGGTGCAGTGGCAAAAATAATACTGCCAAAAAAGGGAGAATTGGTCTAGAACCACTGTCATCAGTAGGAGGGAGCACTGCACTAGAGGTAAATTGGAAGAGAGGGGTGTATGACTAAAGGTTTGCCTAATGCACCGCTCTTGCACCAGCTCTGGGAGCAGAAGGAAATTGCTGGATCCAAAACTTAAAAAAATAATAGAAAGAAAGCTTTCTTCTCTTCACGTGGGTATTTCTTGAAACATCAGGAAAAATCCTAAAGAGTGCAAATACAGAAATGATCTATCCTTATTTAAAAAAAATAAAATAAAATAAAATTCCTAAAGCCCGGTTCCTGTCAGTCTCTAGTGCAAAGGCAACAAGAAGCCTGGCTCTAGACATAAAGATATACAAGAATTATCCAATAAAGTTTTAAAAATTCGATTCCCCAAATGAGCTAGCAGCTGTGACAGATACTTTGCATTTCTTTTATCTAGCAAGGTTTTTGTTTTTCCACTGCAATCCGAGAGGAGGTGTCATGCTTTGAAAACAGGCAATGGTGATTCTTTAGAAGTCTGCACAAAATCCAGTCCAGAGCAATCTAGAAACTTTGGGAAGTTAGTCAACTGAAGACTTCATAATTTAAGAGCATATTCAGTATTTTTCAATTTACAGCATAACGCTGCTTTGTATTTTGCTGGTTTACACATGATTTTCAGAAGACACCACTTTCTCAGATATGTTTTAAAATGTATGTATTATCTATTAACACATTTTCCAGTTCCTTAACATCCATTTGCTGAATATTCATGTGGGCCATTTTGGCCTGGTCTAACTGTGTAATTTAGTTCCAGAGTATTTCCATGATAATATTGGAGATAGCGCTCTCTGAAGGTATAGATGCAGTAGTCTTAACTGAAGGAGTAGTCCTCCAATAGAAGCAGACAGCTGCATGGAGGCTACAGCTTCATCCCGTGTAACCGCCAGAGAGGCCAGCACTATCTTTCCTCCATCCAGGCTCCATACAGTGGTCTCTGTTTGTGTAGGAAGCACAGAACATAAGAACATAAGAAATGGCATACTGGGTCAGACCAAGGGTCCATCAAGCCCAGCATCCTGTTTACAACAGTGGCCAATCCAAGTCACACGTACCTGGCAAGCACCCAAATACCAGATAGATCACAAGCTACCACTTGCCCATTAATTACCGTAATAGCAGTCTATGGATTTAACCACTAGGAACCTATCCAAACCACCTCCAAACCCAGTAACACCAACTGCTGAAACGACATCCCCTGGCAATGAATTCCAGAGCGGGGTGAAAGAATTTTCTCCGATTTGTTTTAAATGAGTTATTTGAATGAGCTGCAGTACCTGAATGAAATCCACTTTGAAGCGCTGAAAAAAGTGCGAAAAGCAGAATATAAATCTAAATAAAAAATAAATATTTGCTAACTCATGGAGCGCCCCCTATTCCTTCTAATATCTGAGAGAGTAAATAACCGATTTACATTAACCTGTTCAAGTCCTTTCATGATTTTGTAGACCTCTAACATATCCCCTCTTACCCAGCTCTTCTCCAAGCTGAACAGCCCTAACCTCTTTGGCCTTTCCTCATAGGGCAGCTGTTCCATGCCCCTTATCACTTTGATCACCCTTCTCTGTACTTTCTCCAGTGAAACTATATCTTTTTTGAGATGCAACGACCAGAATTGCACACAGTACTCAAGGTGCGGTGTTACCATGGAGCGATACAGAGGCATTATGACATCCACCGTTTTATTTGCCATTCCCTTCCTAATAATTCCTAATTTTCTGTTTGCTTTATTGACCACCACAGCACACTGAGCTGACAATTTCAATGTATTATCCACTATGACACCTAGATCTCTTTCCTGGTTGGTAACTCCTAAGATGGAACCTGACCTTGTGTAACTACAGCAAGGGTTATTTTTCCCTATATGCATCACCTTGCACTGGTCCACATTAAATTTCATCTGTCATTTGGAAGCCCAATCTTTCAGTTTCACAAGGTCCTCCTGCAATTTATCACAATCTGATTGAGATTTAACTACTCTGAATAATTTTGTGTCATCCGCAAATTTGATCACCTCACTCATCGTACTCCTTTCCAGATCATTTATAAATATATTAAAAAGCAGCAGTCCAAGTACAGATCCCTGAGGCACTCCACTGTTTGCCTTTTTCCACTGTGAAAACAGATCATTTAATCCTACTCTCTGTTTCCTGTCTTTTAATCAGCTTGCAATCCACAAAAGGATATCACCTCCTATCCCATGACTTTTTAGTTTTCTTAGAAGCCTCTCATGCGGGACTTTGTCAAGCACCTTCTGAAAATCCAAATACACCACATCTGCCAGTTCACCTTTGTCCACGTGTTTATTCACCCCTTCAAAAAAATGTAGATTTGTGAGGCAAGACTTTCCTTGGGTAAATCCATGCTAACTGTGCCCCATTAAACAACCATGTCTATCTAAATGTTTTGTGATTTTATTTTTTATACCAGTTTCCATGATTTTTCCCGGCACTGAAGTCAGGCTCACCAGTCTATAGTTTCCTGGCTCACCCCTGGAGCCCTTTTAAAATAGCAACAGACAGCTGCATGGCCAACTTCCAGTCTTCAGGTACAATGGTTGATTTTAATGATAGGTTAAAAATTCATTGTACTAGATCTGAAATTTCATTTTTTATTTCTTTCAGAACCCTGGGGTGCATATCATCTGGTCCAGGTGACTTACTACTCTTCAGATTGTCAATCTGGCCTCCTACATCTTCCAGGTTCACCATGATTTGATTCAGTTCATCTGAATCATCACCCTTGAAAACTGTCTCCAGAATGGTTATCTCCCCAACATCCTCTTCAGTAAACACCGAAGCAAAGAATTTCTTTAGTCTTTCCGCAATGGCCTTATCTTTCCTAAGTGCCCCTTTACCCCCTCAATCAACTCTTAAATGAGCTTGCCAAGTTGATTCATCTGTGGGCTAAATGCTCAATCACTATCTGATGGAATCCCTGAGATCTGATTCAGTTATTGACCACCCACGTATTCATCAGATATTGTAAGATAGTCCCTATCTAGGGAAGATAATCAAGCACGGTAACAGAGTCTAGCAGAGTCCATATACGGTTGCCATCTTGGTTCTCCTTATCCTGAGTTTGACCTTGAATTGTTCAGTTCTAATCACAGATATCCAAGAAAAGTGATTTAAGGAACTTTTCTTTTTTAATTTATAGTTTATTAAATTTCTTATTACATTGTACAATGAAAAGAGAAGCAAGAAAACTTTTTGGATTACAATACACATTTCTCCAACAAAGAAAACTAAAATAGATAAATCAAAACATGTACTTCCAAAGTTTATAGTCCACTTTATAGGGGAGCAAGAGAAGAAAAGAAAACTTTTGCAACAGAAAATCACAATGGGGTAGATTTTCAGAGCCCTGCTCGCCGGGAAGCCTATTTTACATAGGCCTCCCAGCGCGCGCAGAGCCCCGGGACTCGCGTAAGTCCCGGGGTTCTCGGAGGGGGGCGTGTCGGGGGCGTGTCGGGGGGCGGGCCCAGTCGTCGCGGCGTTCCGGGGGCGTGTCGGCAGCGTTTTGGGGGCGGGTACGGGGCGTGGCTACGGCCCGGGGGCGTGGCCGCGCCCTCCGTACCCGCCCCCAGGTCGCGGCCCGGCGCGCAGCAGGCCCGCTGGCGCGCGGGGATTTACGTCTCCCTCCGGGAGGCGTAAATCCCCCGACAAAGGTAAGGGGGGGGGTGTAGACAGGGCCGGGCGGGTGGGTTAGGTAGGGGAAGGGAGGGTAAGGTGAGGGGAGGGCAAAGGAAAGTTCCCTCCGAGGCCGCTCCGATTTCGGAGCGGCCTTGGAGGGAACGGGGGGAGGCAGCGCGGCTCGGCGCGCGCAGGCTATACAAAATCGATAGCCTTGCGCGCGCCGATCCAGGATTTTAGTGGATACGCGCGGCTCCGCGCGTATCTACTAAAATCCAGCGTACTTTTGTTTGCGCCTGGAGCGCAAACAAAAGTAGGCTATTCGCGCTCGTCTGAAAATCTACCCCAATGTGTATTTTGGAGAATATTTTTTTTTTTACCAGTTTAAATTAATCCCAAAAATAAAGACTGTTACTATGCCCTCATCCACCTTTATCTACAAGAAATACTTCAAGATGGGCTGGTTCTGTAAAGACAAATGTATTCTTATGTAAAATGACCAAGCACTTGCAATGGAACTTGAGAAAGAATGTGGCCCCTAGGCCCAGTACTCTCTGTCTCATTAACAGAAACTGCTTCTGCCTTAATTGTGTGCTCCTAGAGACATCTGGGAACACCTGGACCTTTTGACCGCAGAAGCTAAAATCTTTGTTTTTAAAATACTTCTGGAGGACCAGATTTCTTTCTTGCTCTAAACTAAAGACCACTATTAAAGTGGCTCTAGTTTATATATTATCAACAGATGTCTCCAAAAAAGCTGTTAAATTTGGACTATCTGTTGAAATAACATCTAATTCCCCCTCTTGTGCTACTACCCCTCTTTTCATATTGGATACATAATACAATTTAGATATAAGCATATCCTTTGAAATACACAAAACTTCTTTTGCATATTTTTTAAATAATTCTTGAGCTGAGATTAATCTGGTAGTTGGAAAGTTCAAAAATCTTAAATTTTTACACCTCATAGGATCTTTTCTAACCTCTGCCAATCCTATCCCCCCTTTCAACAATCGGGTTCAGATGGATCACGATATATCTGATTTCGCCCCTTCCACTTTCCCCCAACTGAATGGGATTCAAATTCTTTAAAAAAATTGTGATCACCATGCTGCTTCTACAAAATCTACTTTTAGCAATAAAATTGCTTCAAAAGTCACTTCTAGTTGCTTACAGAATAAAATACTGTATGGATTAGAAATGGTCCTTTGATTTACCATAACCAGCATATTCTACAAATGGGGTTAAAATTTGCATGTGATTCTTAAAAGAGATACGAAAGGCAACCAAACAAACAAACAAACAAAAAAAAAACAAAACCAAAGGCAGCATCTCACCTTTCCATCTGCAGGAAACACACTGCTTTCCCGGAAGCGTTTTTGCCACCACTTATTAAAGGCATCTCTCTGTCGTGACTCCAGGTTTCCACCAAAAGCCCAAACACAAGAAAATTGAAAACATTTCTTCACATCTTCAGCAAGCTTCTCAACAGTATTTAGCATCAAAGCCTGCAACAATAAAACATTCTTTTTACCCAGATTACCCACTTAACCCCTTGCAATGCAAACAATTATGTTGCCTCAATAAGTTTCCAATGTCTTTTTACATTTAATACTGACATTTGTAAGCCGCCTTTCTAAGCCAGTGCTCGAGGCAAAATGCCTGAAAATCCTAATTCCAAAGTGCCAGGAATGAAAATCCTTCTTGAACAATGAGGGCGCAACAATATTCATTTCATTTATATACATATATATGTCTTAGTTCTTGGAGCTATATTAATAAATTACTTGTAATAATAATATCCGATAACACTAAATAGCATGTGAGAGATATTGCTTATATATTTAGGCTACCAAATTTTAGTGGGAATGGTTAGCCATTGTATCATCATCGTCCCCCTCCATCCAAACATCTGTATATTTTCTTTTAAATAAATTTTTCTGATTCAACGTGTCAAAGAAGTGTCCAAAAGTAACCTATCCTTCAGGCCGATACAGTACAGTGCGCTCCGACGGAGCGCACTGTTAGCCTGCCCTTGGACGCGTGTTTTCCCTTACCCCTTATTCAGTAAGGGGAGGAAAACGTGCGTCCAACCCGCGGCACCTAATAGCGCCCTCAACATGCAAATGCATGTTGAGGGCGCTATTAGGTATGCGCGCAGGATACAGAAAGTACAATGTGCAGCCAAGCCGCACATTTTACTTTCAGAAATTAGCGCCGACCATTTCTTCCGGCACCGGGAAAGTGCACAGAAAAGCAGTAAAAACTGCGTTTCTGTGCACCCTCCGATTTAATATCATGGCGATATCATGGAGCATCATGTTGATGGAGGCTGAGGGAATGGGGTGGGAAAAAGACTGACCTAGGTTAGACCAGTTACCTGGTATGGAATATTTGAGGCTTTAGATTGATGTCTGTTTCTAGTTCTTCTGTGATAGGGAGGGAGTTTGCATAGGTTGAGGGAAGGTTTGCAATAATTTTTTTTACTATATATTTAAAATCCAGCCCTATATGTTCCACTGGCCACTTGAATACCAGACAAAACTTCATCTGAAAAAGATACCTCAGGCAGGTCAGACTGGTCCAATCAAAGGCATCATGACCTGCAAAAAATCCAATTTTCTGCAGGATCAAAGGGTCATCCTATGAAGCTAAAAGGAAGAGATGCGCAAAAAGAATGCAAAAAAAAAATGTGTATTTTTTTATATTGATAGTGTCAGGGATACTTGCAACAGACTTCCAGCAGAGGTGATACAAGTCAGGAGAGGCAGAATTTAAGCATGCATGGGACAGACAGAAAGTGACCTTAATAGCAGGGACGTGTGTGTATGGGGTGGGGGGGGATAAGGGAGAAGACTACAGAGCGACTAAAATCCAAAGCAGTGCAGAATGAGGTGAATTTTTAATGCCCGACACTCGCATTAATTAGAAGATGTGCAAAGAAGTCGGGTTTGTGCGCGCCGAGCGGATTTTAAAAATCTCTGAGATACACATGTATCTCCCGCAGCGTGCACATCTGGAAAGTTTTCAAAAAGGGGAGAGGCGTAGGCATGGTCTGGGCAAGGCATGGGTGTGAATCTAAAATGTGTGCATGAATACAGGCGCTACCTGGCGTGCGCCAAGGCTCCCTGCACGTAACTTTACTTCTATTGGATGCCGTGTAAGATAACGTTTAAAGAAAACTAGGCAGAACTGCGGGGTTTTAAGGGTCAGGGCTAACTGGGGGGAGGTGAAAGCTATCAAACCCAGGGGGGGGGGGCTTAGAGGACCTCTCTCAACTGGGCAAACAGAGCGAACTGGTAAAACTGGGAATGGTGTTGCTGCGTGCCCCTTTAAAAATCCCCCGATTTATGAGATAGAAGCGGGATTTGCACACACATGTGCACGCCCACTTAGAATTTGATGCACATGTGCGTGTGGCCCAGCTATTGCATGCGTATGTTATAAAATTACCGTGTACCTGGGCATGGGCCGACGTATGCACACAAATGTGCACACACGCGCCAGTTTGAAAGTTACTCTTATCAAGTCGAGGACAAAACAAGAACTGGATAAGATTGTTCCTCATTTGCTGACAACTTTTAATACAGGATGATTTTATCGTAAATGCTTATTTAGAAAAATAAATAAATGAAACCCCTCCGCTATGGATCCGCAGGTGTACAGGAAAAAAAAAAAAAAGGATGAGGAATATCGAGTCTATCAATCCCGAATGCCCTTCAACGGTATTAACAGGTTAAGGAGGAAATGCAGAATGATTCCTAACGGTTCTACCTCTTCCTTTCATTCCGAACTCTGCACGGATCCTGAGGGTGTAGAAGTTTCACACACAAAGAATTAACAGAGGATGTCGCAAGACGCTTGACGAGTTGACCTAACCACTGTCAAAAAGAACCCTGTGCAGCGGAGAAAAGAAGTTAGCAGGAAACAATATTTAACGTGAGAAAAAAAACAAACCAGTTTCACCCAAGTCTGAGACAGTGAATTAATTGGCAGATAAAGGAACCCATCTGATGCAGGAAAGAACTCAAAACGGCAGGCTGGTGTTACAATAAAAGAAAACCAGGTCTTCATTGCCTCAGGATTTCTCTTTTACCAACACTAGGCAAAGCAAAAAGGATTAAACAAAGTACCTGACTGCTTTTAGAAGCTGCTACTGAAAAAGACATGATAGTAATCTATATATCCAGCCACAGCTTGGATGTACAACTAAGGCTGTGGTAATATTTGTATAGCTCTGTATGCAAAAACAATTGAGATGCACTTATCATGGGTGCTGTCTTCAGCATATCCCCTAACTCAGTCTTCCCCCATCATTTTCAAGCCCTAGGCACACCTACGTTAACAAAAATACTGTGTGGCACACCAGCCCTCACAGAAGGGGCACTGCGGACACAGGGAGAAGTTATAGGACCAAAAGCAGAGCTAGGAAAGCACTGAAAACCCCACCAGTCTCACTTCCAAATTTTAAAACAAAGGGAGAGAGGTGCTGGTAGACAAGGATTGGATTGGATTGGATTGGATTGGATTGGACTCGTCCGGTCTAAGCTACTCTGCTGCTTCCGTGTTGCCGCTGGAAGCTCTCTCTGCCCTTCGGGATATTCATCTAACCTGGGTACCCGCTCCTCGGGGGCCCTTTTCTTTCTTTCAGGTGCCTTACTGGGATCAGGTATTCGCTCCTCGAGGGCCTGCTCTCCCTGCACCGATGCCTGTTACCATCTACTTCTGCCTGATGGAATCATCAACCTTGCAGCTATCATCTAGTGAGTAATCTAATTCTCAGTCTGTCTCATCTACAGCTCTGCCGTGCTGGGAAACCTACACCTGGTTATTCCTCTACCATCTTGGTGAGACGGGTTCACTCTGCCGAGGTTCCCTGGACTGCTATCTCTGGATCACCTCACTACTGCCACCTCTGGTGGTATACACAAGCTGTACAATAAAAGACTATCTCTGTGTTTGTGCGTCCTGAGTCTAGCCCAGTACTGTGGCTCCCCATGGGGCTCCTCCCCGTGGGCGTGGTCATCTGCCACAGTACCCAAGAATCCACTCAAACACCTCGAAACCATAACAGGCACACTGGTTGGGAAACCCTGCTCCAGACTAAAATGTCTGGTCGCAGCAGAGTGCTGAGGTTAGAAGGCAGCACAGGGACTTGAAAGAGAGAATTAAAAGATGCTCCACACGCACACACTCATGTCTCCCAAACACACTTCCTCCAGCCACACATATTCCCCATACACAGCCCCATACATACATATATCTCCCCCTCCTCAAACCCCTGACACACCCCTTCTGCATCCTTTCACTACATTTTCTTTGCTTTATTTACAGTCAACTCCTTCCTTTTCTTTGTAACCTCTGTAGTGTAATTTCCATTTTACTTTTTTTGGCATGCTTGGCGATAACTAGGCTTGCATGCCTCATATTCATCTGCCAAGATGGATCACATTTCCATAGCAAAAAAACACTATAATGGTGCATAATTACTTTACAACTGGTTACATGCAGTAATTATGTCATTAGCCTGAAGTGGCTGCTGCTTCAAAGCGTTCTGTCACTAATCTTTTGAATCCATTTTTTTTTTTTTAAATGCTAGAACCGAATGGATATCAGTGGGCGACTTCCTTGTACAAAACAGCCGGTTCATATTAAATGTCATTATGCTACATTGCAGCTCCTGCTTCAACGTCTGCTGGCAATGCAGAGGGATCATGGCTGCACCCACGCTCCCAAATTCTACCTGCATGGGGGGTGGGAGGAAGGGAAACAGTTGTTGTAGCTGTTGTTAACTATAAAGTCATTTACTGGTAAATTGATTATTAGGAAACAAAAACCACAGTGGGTACGCTATGGTTTGCTGAACAATCAGTAGACAATATGGTCTCAGTATAAAAAAGAAAAGTTCTAAACTCTCAGAGAAAGAAATCTCCCTGGGCACGCCCCTGGTACCGGCACTTCTGGGTTCAGCTTCTCTGTTTCTCGCAACCTGATTGGTTCCTTTTTTTTTCAGACTTGTAGCTCTTGGGACCTTTTCCCTCTTAGGCAGTCTTTCCTCTGATTAACACAAAGGACAATCCTCTGAAATCCCTCTCAGACAGAACAAAGGGTGTGGCCGTCACTCCCTTCTTCTTTAGAGACATTAGTAAATCTCAGGAATCACTCTTGAACCCCCCCCCCCCCCAAGACAAGACCTCCCAGGTCTTGCAGGCCTGGGGACCCTGACCTTGGGTCTCCCCACCCTCCCCTATCTAGTTTCCCAGGACAGGAGGCAAGACTGGCAACCCCCTCCTCTTGTAAGAGAGCACAGTCCAGGGCCTCTCTCTTAACTAGACACACCCCAAAGAATGACCTCTCCCCTTGGAGGGAGAAACCCAAAGAACCGTGAACCATAAAGGACACAGGAGTTTTGTTAAACTCATGACACCTCCCACTGGAGAGCGTCAAACCTATCACTCCTTCTCTGCTCTGACCTTCCTCTCAGGTCTGTTAAGACTCTGCTAATAAGGGACAGTTTTGGGGAATTCTCCTCCCTTACACATGGCTTTGTTTATTGTGTATAATGAAAAACTGTAAATCCAAATTATGCCTACAAACAGCCAAAATAATTGTGAGGATAATTTTCTAAAGGATTCACATACGTAAAAATAGCATATACCGTAGCAATTTTCAAAAGTATATTTACGCACATACGGTAAATCCTTTTGAAAATTACCTCCATTGTGAGCAATAAATACGTGGAGCTGAACTCCACCATAACTGTGATGTATGATTATATTCTACATTTTAATCATTTGTCCCGCAAACTCAAAGTAATGTCTTTTGTAGATGAATTTTGGTATGCACATAAAAATCTTTATATAATGTGCTTGTAGAAATTAGAGATGTGAATCGGAACCGGAATCGGTTCTGATTCCGTTTGCGATTCACATCGTGGGTTTTTTTTCCGTCTGGCCCGATTGCGGTTTTGTTTATCAGCTGCGTCCGAGCCGATAAACAAAAAACCCACCCCGACCCTTTAAAACTAATCCCTTAGCTTCCCCCACCCTCCTGACCCCCCCAAAAACATTTTACAGGTACCTGGTGGTCCAGTGGGGGTCCCGGGAGCGATCTCCCGCTCCCGGGCCGTCGGCTGCCACTAATCAAAATGGCGCCGATGGCCCTTTGCCCTTACCATGTGACAGGGTATCCATGCCATTGGCCGGCCCCTGTCACATGGTAGGAGCACTGGATGGCTCGCACCAGAGGGCTCAACCCAAAGGGAAGGTGGCTGGCCTAGGCGGAAGTCTCTCTATCTGTGGTGGCCTGGATTTGACTCCCCTGGCATTTGGTTGCTCGTTCCTGGGGCAACTCACAGATGACAACCGTCACAGAATGTGACTGAATTAATCAGTCACTGACTGAAGAAAACTCAAGTGATATTTCAGCATCAATCATAATAGTAAACAATGTCTTCAAAAGATTCTTTATAAAATAGAATACCAGTCTGTGTCACCTTTAATGGGAAGCAGTATTACTGACTGCAATTTAAAGATCCAATATTGTTCTTTTTTATTTGAAAGGAGGTACATGCTCAAGTTCTGTCTAATGCAATTCTTAAAAAAAAAACGATATGGGGCATACAGTGTTGTACTCTAGGCAAATGTGTTTTAGAAGTATTAACATAAAACCTTTACGTATAGTTACCCTCACCCCCACCAGTCTTTAGTTTGGCCAATGTATAATAGTGGACATGGCACTGTCATTTTCAAAAAAGTATCCAAAAAATAGATTAGGGTTCTAAAATAGAACCCACTGATAACACAACAGGTCTCCCCAAAGGATTAACTAAAGATTTGTGCAATTTAGGAACTATATAAAACAATGCTTTCCACGGATTTTTAGTTATAAAAAACTGTGGCACTTTCAATTTCCAAAAAAAAAAACCCAACTTTTTCAGCATGTTGTATGTCTTGGATTGTTACACTAATGTCATGAGTGGGATCATATATTAATTTCTGATAATATTGTACATTTTGCAACTATGTGCAAGCAATGGTGGGTGAAAGCTGGACCAATCCTACTTCAGGCTTCAGCTACAAAGATCTCATGCATGTTATAAAATTTTGGGTCGGCGCGCGAAAGGGGGGGGGGTATAATTTTGTAAATATGTGCAGCGACGCATCAGGGACCTTCCCCAGTTCCTTCCCAATCCGCTCTAATTAAGGAGCGGACTGGGAGGGAACTTCCCAACCCCCCCCCCCTACCCTAACCTCCCTTTCCCTTCCCCTATCCCTATCCTAGCTACCCCTAAATTTTGTATTTTACCTTTTGCTCCTGCGAAGGAGCAAGTTGCGCGCGCCGGCACCCTGCTGGTGCATGATCCCCCCGGCACAATGGCAAATGGCCGCTGTACCAAGTGGCCTGTAGCCCCGCCCTGCCCCTGGACCGCCCCCTTTTACAGCCCGGCACTTACATGCATCCGAGGTTTATGCACGTGGCCGGGCCCTTTTGAAAATTGGCGCCAGGGTTTTAAAATCTACCCCTCTTTGTAGTTCTCGTCAAAATGTGTCTGTGCCCACTGTTATACGTTGGCTGCACTATAAGGTTAGGTGAAGATGGGGTTAACCAAACACAAATTTGTGTGAATACCTCAGAATCGCAAGCACCTGTTCCATAGCACTGTATGTCAGCCTTGGGGTTTTTGTTTTGTTTTGTGTTTTTTTAAGAATTGCATTGGTCAATAATTGAGCATGTATCTCCTTTCAAATGTGGAGGGGATAGAGTGGCATTTATAAATAAAAAAGAGCTACATTGGATTTTTAAATTACAGTCAGTAATACCATTTGGTGGCATTCTATTTTATAAAATATATGTCTTGAAGGCATCATTCACTATTATGATTGGTGTTGAGATATCAAGTGACTTTTATTCAGTCAGTGACATCTGGGATTTGAAATTCGCATTGTTTTTCCTGTTTCTATACAATGCGTTAGCTGTATTGCAACGTCTTCCAACAAGAAAAGCCCTGATGAAGACGAGTGGTTTCAAATGTGGTTCACACAGGACAGGGAAGTTGTACTGAACTTTTAAAGAATGGCTATTTCTACAAAATTGGATATGATAAATAAGTCATGAAATGATTTTTTTACATGCATACAAAAATTCATCTACAAAAGACATTCCTTTGAGTTTGTGGGGCAAATGATTAAAATGTAGAGCATAATCGCACACCAAAGTTATGGTGGCGTTCAGCTCAGTTATAAATGGCAATATTTTTTGTTCATAATATTTGTACGGTTGTTTCTTCACATAATTTGAATTTGTAATTTTTTTCACAATAATTTGTTGCACGTTTCCTTTCCAACCTGTACTTTAATTGATAATTTGCTTTACCACTAACAGGTCTTGACACATATTAAACCTATTTCAGGAAGCATGCAACAAGCTAAAGGGTTCGTGCTTGTTAGTTAATTATTTTAGTGCAAACCTACTAATAAAAGGATATTGTCATGAAACCAACCTAGCCACTGGAAGGACATTTCTCTTCTTAGCTTTTTTGTCTTCTCAAAAAAATGAATTGAATTATATTTTAGGGTAAAGTTTTATGCCCTTTTGCCCAACAGCAAGTAGTACGAGATGAGAGGGGAGAAATAAAATGTGTTCAGAAGAGACAAGAGGGAGACAAACACAAGGATCCTCATGAGATTCCTAATGGGATTTCCAATAGGGTGCGATGACAAAGAGGTATGGAAACGCATTACAGCCCAACATGTTCAAGCACAGATTTATTATAGGTCATTACAAGCTTTGTGAACTGCATCCATTTTCTATAATTTGCTGTTAAGTAAGAACGAACTTCTACATGGTCCCCTTGGCATTATCATCATCAGAACCTCCAGTTAAGGGTTTGTCAGAAAAATGTACAGCTATTCATATAAAAAAAAAAAAAACCAGAAGAGAAGCAACCCCTCTGAATACAAATACTTTTTCAAGTGTGTACAGATGCTTGGCAAGTAGTTTACAAAGCAGAAGAATGAAACCCTGGAGATGCTTCTGTTTTACTTGTTTCGATCGGAGACAACAATAAAAGGGTCGCCAGCACTGTTTGATGTGTGTACCTGGCAGAGCTGAACACAAACCTTTCACCATCACATTCTGACCCCCTGAAGCTGCTTGTAAAGCACAAACATGACTGGAAATGGTAACCTCTCTTTTTTTTGTTCTTTTTTTTTTTTAAAGGTCAAAAAGGAAAAAAAAAAAAATTTTACAGAGCAAAGCTTTAGGCCCCTGATCATGTGGGTCCGGTTTGTCAATTGTGCACGCGTGCAGACTCTCAGCTTGGAACCTTTGAATGCAATCCCCGATTGAGCCGGAGTGCCTACCGTAACAGAAGTCATCAATTAGCGTAGTACACTACTAATTTACTTATTCAGAATGGACACTGAATCCATGCTGAAGAGTGCTGCATTAACACTGAAAGCACTCAGCAAGCAAAAGAGAGCTGAAGGTGTCTACACTGCAAAAAATAAAAATAAAAATGAACATTCTTGTCCTTTTACTTCAGCCCATTGTAAGAGATTTTCCTTTTAAACTAAAATCATGCCAAGAGGGCCCCATGCTGTGAACTAATGTAAAAAAGATCATAATACCTGCTAGAAAATATATATGGATTGATAATGGAAGCAGTCAGAAGGATGAAAATGATATTCATTTTTGGTCTGTGCTATGAAAAACATGTATAAGATTTGAAAACGAAAAGAATTAACAATGGAAAGGTTTTCTTGGCTCAATTATTTCACAGCCTCATCATTTTGCAAGGAATTTTACTGGTATGTCTTGCTGCACATTCGAATTGCCCCATTCCCTCTAAAATATAATAATAATAATAATAATAATAATAATAATAGTATTAGTGTCTCACTGAGCACATGTATTCTGCATACCTTCTGGCTTCCCAATATTTCTGCTTTTACCACAGTCTAAACAATTGGAATGTATCCCCCAGTCTCCTGCGGTACGCATTCCTCAGGATAAGCCGAAGCCACACGTTCTGCTTCAAATTTAAGTTCATGGCACTTCTTCCCACTTCTGTATTATAAAACTAACAACAATAAAATGGATCCCATGTTAGGCAAAGGATGCAAAACCTGCCAAGTGCATGGCAGTAACTGACCTGAAAGATTTTACAGAAAGTCTGCACCATGTTTTTGTCAGAGTATAGGATTCCTACTGCTGTTGGAGAGGTTCCTTCACTTCCTGCTTGTTTAATCATCAAGATGTTCTTCAGATACAGCATGGTTGGCTCTACAAAACAATTTCATAATCACAAGGAGGAAAGTGTTAATGATGGCTTAGAAAAGAAATTGGGCCTTGGGAATTAAGGAAAGCTGTACTGGGATAGAAACCAGGCTGTCATAGTAAATCAGAAAATACAATTATATGTATTAGAAGGGAAGCTCTTGATTCTAAAAAGTTCCAAACTTTGGGGGTCATTTTCAAAGGCTTATCGCGTGCGATAACATGCTGGGGGTGGAGTCGGGGCAGCGAGGGGAGGAGTTGGGGTGGCGAGGGCGCGGACCCGGCGATGTCTTCGCTGGCGGCGATAAGGTTAGTAACCTTATCATTGCCAGTAGCATGCAGAATAGCGCCACCTTTCACAGTGGCGCTATTCGGTGTGAAAGCCGGCAGCGAAGGCTGCTGGCTTTCGCAGGCTTGCCCCCCCGTTTTTGCAGGATTCATCATTCTGCGATAGAATGAAGAATCCAGGCCTTTGCAACAAAGATGTTAGTTAAGCATTCACTGATACTACCGAAAAATAGATGAATGCATATTCAGAGTCTACAAAAATGAGAATGCCCTATTTCTCTCCCATTTCTCTCCATAAGGAAATAACAGCAGGGATTTATCAATGTTTTGCTGCAGTGCAAAAACTGCGCTCAATTTATCAGTGCAAATGTCTCGGGGTTTCAATTGGGATAAATGCCAGGGGCAAAATGGAGGCAAACAGAGGTGAAATCTCCCTTCTCGTGACCCATTCTCCTCATGTTAGCTTAGCCATGATGAACATACCCTGGCTCAGATTGTCCGGATGTCGCATTAACAACAGAATAATTTGTTTACTACGGGGGCATTCAGGAAAATCGCCCGTCTAAAATTTCCATTTCTCTTGGGAGTTCAACAGCTGTGCTCTCCTGCCATGTGTTGCTAATGAACTCTTTCATAGCACTTTAGGGACAACCTGTTTCTTTTTTTCTGAGGGATTTTTATTATTATTTCTTCATTTACAAATTAAACTTAATAAGCACAAAATAACTGAAAAAAAAATGCTGTACGTGCTTTGATGACGAATTGACTCCCCTGAGACATGGTTCAAAAGACTGTCCCCTCTTGTGCAGTTTTGAACACACAGAACCAATCAGATAAGCTTTACAGCTGTTTTATTGTATGTCCAATAAGAAACTCAATGTATCCTTTTAAGATGGCATTTGGAGAGGGCCATATGACAACAGCAAAGATTTATTAGCATCTAATAGCCAATAAAATACTATAAATGCACTTAATTCTCTTGATAACAGGCTAACAAAATAGCATATGGATTATAATAATGTCAAATACTGAATATAAGCATTTATTTTTAGCATAGAGGAAATCTGCTAGCCTAGATGCACAATATGTCAATACTTAGGAGTGTTGTAAATTCTTTACAAATACAAAAAGTGAGCTGTTTTTTTGTATAAGAGAGAGAAAGTGCAACTTTGAAAACTGTCTGTGATAAATCATTTACATGCGCAAGTGAGCGAATAGAGATTTATGCTTGTGTTTTATAAACTCTGTGGAAGAAGCCGCAGGGTTTATAAACTACGGTGCATTGCTGTCCCAAAAGTATGCACGGATATTTATAATGCACGAATATAAATACTTTCTCTACCAATTTTATAAAAACTCTACACATATATTTTAAATGTGCAATGATTATAAAAATGTGCACCCAGAATTAAATGGGGGGGGGGGTGGGGGGAGGTATTTTATAAGGCGCATGCACATTCTGCTTCTGGAAACGCTTAGTGGTGGTTCTGTACTTGGGAATGACTCGTTCCGACGATATCTCCACCAACTCACCCAGATGTTCCAGCGCTTCACCCTGAATCCCCCAAACCCCCCCCCCCAACGGGTTACCCAGACCTCCCACCCAAAAACAAAAGACAAGTGCAATTTCAGTCGTGCAGTCAACTAGCAGGTGCAAAAGCACACCGACAAGTTCAGTAATGTATGCGCGCGCACCGATTACAATATAGCAACTTCTGCGCTTTCTTCTGAACCGCGCCCCAGAATGCACGGAAACCACCCCCCTTTTTTTTTTTTTTTTTACCCTAACCCTTCCATGCAGCACCGCAAGAATGTGCGCGCTCTCAAGGTTTAAAGAATAGGATGCGCATGCGTGCATGCTAATGTTACGCTCACAGCCACCCATGTGAAAATTATCTCCTTAAAATGGCACTCAGTGGCATGCGTGCTGTTTCCAATATTCTGCAATTACAAGCTTTTCAGTCACTTCTAGTGTGCCCTAATTGTAAAAGCCCAACAACAGAATATGCCAGTCACAAAATAACATGATCCCTTTTAAAGGTCACCCTCGGCTATTCTGAATTTTTTTTTTTAACCTGTTTTCTGCCACTGGTTAAAAGAAAAAAAAAAAAAGAAATCTTTAGGACCCACTGCAAGCTTTGATGTCATCAGTTATTACCGAGTGGCTACATATTCCATAAAAGCCCAAACTGGCCAGTTTTGTTTGGTCACTTCAGAGACTTTTTCCCCATGTATGCTTAATCTTCATTCTGCACAGAAGAAGTGTGAATTGCTGCTCAGTGACAGAATATAGCCTTTCACTAAGAAAAAAAAGAACACAACCTAGCAATGGCAGGAGCACAGCAATGGCCCTTTCAGGAAGGTTTGTCTGAATAACGTCTGATAAGCCGTGACCCTTTCTCCTGCTCCTCTACTAAAGCTCCATCTCTATAATCCCACAACAGAGAGCAGCAATTTCATAAAGGAAGCTCTCATAAAATAGCTCTTTCAATATCTTGTCAAAAATCGGCATCCTCCACGAATAGAAGGCTGTCAGCGTGATCTATAGCTCCCGGCTAGTGCTGTAACGTAAGCTAAATTGCCTGAGTCATGAGCAATGATAGAGCCATTCTGGAGGGAAATTGGAAATCAATTCTTGTCATCGCTGTACATAACTCCTTTATCAGAGTTCCAGCTCACCCGTGTAATGCAGCTGAAAGGAATCAGGAGCTGACAATCACGCCAATTCTAACAGAAGGAAATAAAGGGAAGAAATGTACCTACAGGTGGGCTTTTTTCACATTGCATATATTGCAGCTGGTCACAGGTGGACAATAAATAAATAAATAAAATAAAAATCAGGACAATTGAGAAGACCTAGAGACCAGTGAATGGATAAATTGAATAGCTGCCATTCATCCATTCTGTAGGTTTTCCATTTGCCTTCATAAGTCAAGGGTGTCTGTAACACACGACCGTGTGCTTTTCACGATAAAAGCTGCCGTTATTACAATGAGATCTCAGGGCTGACTGCATGCGGTCTCGCTGTGAATGCTGGTTTCAGTCTGTTCAGCTCACTAGTTAAAAATCTCCTTTAAAAATATGCTGCTTCTGCAAGCAGAAAAATTAAACCAAATAATGAAGCTTCTAAACGTAGGGGACATTATTAAACAATCAACTGATATCATTCAACAATAATTCTTGACAATGTGCAAGATCAAGCAAAAAGGTTCTTAAGGAACCTGTGGTCTTGTACTTTGAGTTTGTGATTTAAATAATAAAATTTATTATGGTGTGGCATGAGATCCAAGATAATACATATTTAATATATTTATTTAATAAATTTATATTCTGCTATTTTAACAATGTTGTACATAGCGGATTACAAGCTTTTAACAAAAAACATTTTGAACACCTAGACAAAATGACAGACCTTTATTTCTTATAAGTAGACGTAGAAGGCCAACTATACAACATTAAAATATCATCAGTTAGCAGTCAATGAAAATGGGAATTGTATTCCTTTGAATAAAATTTTCTATTTGCCAAATAGACAGAGATCTGGAGATTCAGCGAACTCTTCCTTAAGAGCAAGCATTAAACCAGAAGGCTTGGATGCATCAGCTTTGTTGGATGGCTTGGAACTGGGTGCTGAGGAGAAGGAAGCTCTCCCACTCACCTTTGTTATCAAACAGGACCTTAATACAGTTATAAATTTTATTTCTGCAAATCACAAGCTTTGTACTATGGGGGGAAAAAAGTTGGGTTATACCCCGATATAATTAAATTTGCTCAGGATATGAGGAAATTGCTTCTAGCAATGCGACAAGAAAGTTCTGGCTTTAGCAACTTCATTTCTTCTTAAGTATCCTTGCAAACGTATAGTCAAGTATTTAGGGTCTAGATGAAAAGGAGTTGATTTGTACAATGCAGCTAGCAGAAACTGCAGTGTGCAAATAAACTGCTCAATAGAATTATCTTCACTTATAAGGTCTAAAATTCTTTAATGATGTCAATTTTACAATGAATACCTCTGAATGTGTCCATAACAGCACCCCACCAACCCCAACCCACCTCCTGAAACTCACCCTAAATCAAAGTGCCCCCTTACAATAGTCCATATATAGAGTATCAGACTGAGGTTTATAAAGAGTCTCTCTCTCACATTCAAAGGAAATGTGCGCAGAGTTGTACATACGCGCATGAAGAGTATTTTATAACCTACGCGTATAGTTTATAAAATAGCACGTACCTTTGTGCGCAGCAAGATTCACGTATTTATGGGCACACGTGCAACCCTTTTAAAATCTACCTATATATTTTTTGGTCTTTACATAATATTACTTTCATGTGTATTCCCTTAAATTTAGCTTGATTCCCCTTCACTGTTAGATTGGGGGCTAATGATTTTAGAATCTTTATTGGATTGTATTAGATTATATCTTTCTTCTACATATTATTTCTGTATTGTTTCTTGACAAATTTATTCTTGTTGTATATGAACATTCATAAATAAAAAGAAAAGAAAATGCTTCATTAAAAAAAGGGGTTTAACCCCCATCCAAATTTTAATAGCCCTATGGGTGCCCAAGCCAGGCAATACACGTATGGGTCAGCCCAGCACGCGCCGCATGGATTTTAAGAGGCGCCCAGGTACACGTGGATCTCTGGTACGCAAGGAAAATTATCTTCATAAAAGGGGCGGGGTCTGGGCAAGGCATCAGCATTCCAGGAAATATAAATGAAACCAGGACGTAAGTATTTACACATACCAGCGTGCACCGGGGTCCCTAACCGTGCAACTTTACTTCTGCTATGGATGGCATTTAAGTCATGAAACAAAAAAAACGAGATTAGTCAGCAGGGTTTTAAGGGTCTGGCTAATAGGGTAAAAGGGAGGCAAGTTAGCTAGGGGCTTTAGGAAGTCCTCTGCTTTGTTGGAGTGAACTCGGAACAAACTGGGGAAACAGGTAATTGCATCGGCGTGCGTATCTACTAAAATCCCCCCCATCTATGCGATCGAGGTGGCATTTGCACGCAGATGTGCAAGCCAATATAAAATTGTGCACACACATATGCGTGTGTAGCCAATTTTATACCATGCACGCATATATGCGGGTATATTATAAAATCACCACATCCATATATGCAAGCCGGTAAATGCGCATACATGTGCTCCCACGTGGTTTTTGAAATTCGCCTTTGTGGTTCAGAGGCAGGCTGTTCCAGAGCAAACTAATTGCAACTTACCGTACATTCCCTAACTGAGGGAACAAAATTAATTTCTTTTAGTTGGTTGCAAATTAGCTAGGAGAAGGAGTATTAGGTACTAAGCCCCTGCTAAGATAGTCCAGGCCAACATTCTGCATTATCTTGCTCATTATCCATCAAAAACATATTTTGCCCAAATGGTGAATGGAAGCCAACGAAGCATCGTTAAAATCTGAGTGATGTATTCCCTTCTTCCAACACCCACAATCATCCGAGCAGTGGCGATTTGGACTAACTGAAGAATTTGAATATATTTCTAAGGAAGGCCAAAATATAGAGGCCAATATTTAGTAAGATGGATCTGGCTAAGTGGCAGCAGCTGAATGTCCAGCTGCAATCAGCAGTCACCACTTAGCCAGATACATCACACTAAGCTGATATGTTTAGGATGACAGAGTCATCCATGTTTAGGATGACAGAGTCATGCCCAGAAGAATCTTTATGGGTAGAAATCCCATGTGTATTGGGGGAAGAATATAGTGATAGGAGTATACTACTGTCCACCTGGCCAAAATGATAAGACGGATGATGAAATGCTAAGAGAAATCAAGGAAGCTTACCAATTCGGCAGTGCAGTAATAAAGGGAGATTTCAATTATCCCAATATTGACTGGGTAAATCTAACATCAGGACTTGATAGAGAGGTAAAGTTCTTTGATGGAATAAATGACTGCTTCATGGACAGGGCTGGAGGAACCACTAGGTGAGCTAGGCCTGTGCCTAGGGCGCCGAGTGGTAGGGGGTGCCGTGGTAGGCGGCACCCTGCCTCCACCCCCCCCCCTCCGTGGCACCCTACTGACGCCCCCTTGGTGGTCCAGCAGAGGGCCCGGGAGCGATCTGCTGCTCCCGAGCCCTCAGCTGCCACTAACCAAAATGGCGCCGGTACCCTTTAGCCCCTACCATGTGACAGGGGCCAACCAATGGCACTGGTAGCCCCTGTCACATGGTAGGGGGCTGAAGGTTACTGGCGCCATTTTGATTAGTGGCAGCCGAGGCCCTGGGAGCGGCAGATCACTCCTGGGCCCCCACTGGACCACCAGGTGAGTTTTCTTTTTGGGGGGGGGTTGGGAGGGTGGGGGAGGAGTCGGGACTGCGACTGGGGCGAGGGTGGGGGGGGGCGGCACAAGGCTGAAATTGCCTAGGGCGCCCAATCCCCTTGCACCGGCCCTGTTCATGGAGCAATTGGTTCAGGAACTGACAAGAGAAGGAGCCATTTTAGATCCTCTTACTGGAACATAGGATTTGGTGAGAGAGGTAATGGGGGTGGGGCCATTTGGCAACAGTGACCATAACAATCAGATTTCAAATAATAATTGGTAAGGGGACAATAAGTAAATCTACAGCTCTAGCACTAAACTGTCAAAGGGAGACTGATAAAATGAGGAAGACAGAAAAAAAACTGAAAGGTGCAGCTTCAAAGATTGAGTATACAGCAAGCATGGACATTGTTTAAAAGTACCATCCTAGAAGCACAATCCAGATGTATTCCATGCATTAAGAAAGGTAGAAGGAAGGCCAAACAAGTTACTGCCAGCTTGGTTATAAGGCAAAGTGAAAGAGGCTATTTTAGCCAAAAACAAATTCCTTCAAAAAGTGGAACAAGGATCCACCTGAATAAAATAGGAAAAAGCATAATCATTGGCAAATTAAATGTAAATACAATAAACTACTAGAGGTAAGTACATTTATCAATTTTAGTATTTCTTAACACTTTTTTCCCTTTTGAAACAATTTTTATTAATGTCACAACATTTTAAATACAATCATATGTTGTATTACAAACTTCTTATACCACTTTGCTCAATATTTGTTTGTACAAACTTTTTCCACAACCATTACTCAGTATATCAGAATGATAATTTAATTACAGAAACAAAAAACCGCCCCATCAATAAAAAAGTCTCATGCACACATACACATAAGTGAAGTACCTCTACATCCACAGATTCCACATTCATCAACTCATCTATCCCAAAAACTCCAATTCTACCTAAAATATTGCCTAAACAAAAACTGTTAATCCACAAAGTTTTATGTATTCAATAGTAAAACTTTTGAATCATATATCAGTTACCAATATTTTATAGCTTTAACATAGGATCCCAGTCAATTTGGACATCTAAAGTGCTTCCAATTCCAACTCAAAATGGTACCCCACCAAATCCCAACAAGGGACAAGTTTCGTCTCATATACGAGGCTGCTTCAGGGGAACATCTACATATGTCGATTCTTCAAACTCATCACCAATCTTCATATAAATACAATCTGTCAGCAACAAACATCATGACTCAAAGAATATCGCTGTATATTCAAACTCCACTTAGACTCTTAACCTCAATGAGAGGCGATCTAACATGCTTTCATCAACGTATTCCTACTAATGTCTTTCACTTCCTCTTCAATTAAACATGAAACGTTAATTCTCAACACATTCAAGTAGACTGACATGGAAAATGTGAAATTCATGGTTGCTTTGCATCCCTTCACGCAAACTTGTATTTAATTAAGAGCAGACAGAAGTCATTCAAAGATACTTCTACTTCCTAGAAAAAGGATGTGATCAAGATAACCACTCAGATGTTCAAGTCTTCAGCTCATCAAGAAGACTCCCTCTGTCAAACACAATTGTGCAGAGACTATGAAATCACATATACAAACCTCATTTGCAAAGTAGTTGATCCACATCCGAATGCAGTGTTACTCTAAGGGGTGAATTTTTAAAACTTTATGCACATAAAAATTAGCACACGTAAGTAGTCTCTACTTGTGTAGTCTGTATTTTATAAAAGTAAAAAATAGGCGTATTTTTACTTTCACACCCACGTATGTGCGTGTGTAAAAAAAGGGTGGTCTAAGGGCATGCTGAGACAGAGCCAACCCTTACACACACAAGTTGCTGTTTTAAAAAGACATGTGTACACATTTTCCAACTTACTCGTGGTTTTTTTTATACCTGCTAATTATCTGGCCTAAGTGATATTAAAGATGTTTATTTTGTACTACTGGCTGGGTGGGAGGCCTGAATGAATTGGGGGGAACTGAGGCTGAAAAACCAGGAAAGTCTCAATGACCTGGAGAATTGGTGGATTACTTGATAAACTGGTTAATTTAATTTGTGTGTGAACTTTTTAAAATTGGCTGACTTACAAAGTCCCACTTTACTTTCACGTGTAAAATATACGTGCATATATTTTTTAAATAGATAGAAAATGTCTGCAGGTTCAGTGCATTGATATACGTGGTTTAAACGCACTGCAAGTATTAACATGTAAGCCTACATTTGTGCATATGTTGTGGGGGTAGAAATGCACATATTTTATAAAATGCACACATATCATACTCGTGGGTTATAAAATACTTATGTATATCTGCTCACCACCATATATGCACTTTTATGCCACCACTTGCAATTGTTTGAAAGTTGTCCTCCCTGTCTAGTTACATACTCACTTTCCAAAGAACATAACCAAATTTTGTTTTCACAATTCATCTTGTATTACCGCTGAAAAAGAAGATATCATAGCAGCACAATAACCAATGAAGAAAAGTTGAAGTCTGTTGTTAGAGACAAGAGAGAGAGAGTAAAGAAAAGTTTCTTAAATAAACAAGATATCTCTGTGATCTGCCTTGACCTTAGCTACAGACTTAAATCAGTTAGCAATTTCCTAGAAAGCTCTCGCAGAAGTTTAAAACAGAGCACTAGAAGCATCTTATTTAAGCCAAAATCAAGGAAATCAGATGCTCGTCAATAAAATGTGATAGCTTATTGAATTCAACCTCTCGAGGCAGTAAACATCCTTATATAATTTTTAGCTCAAGCAAATATCTGTTGAAAACAAGGGAGTCCGTGATGCACACATAGGCATCCTTGGATTAAAAAAAAAAAAGAGTGGAAATCCAGTCAATTCCATGTGGCTTAAGCTTGGCACAATAAGAGTCTGCATACCAAAAGATAGTTTGGTGGCAATCCGATCTGCCATAGAACTAGCATGGACCCAGTTCTAATGCTTGGAAGAATCCCCTCAAAAATAGTGGAATTTCAGAATATTATCTTTCAACAGAGAACTGACTTCTAGCAGCTGTACTGGTTTTGGAGAAATCTGGAAGTTTTGGGGTTTTTTTGTACAGAGTGATATCTATGTAACCACCTTTCCTTATTCTTTCTGGAAGGAGTGTCCGGGTTTTTTCTCCCATTTGGAGGAAAGGGGGGAATCTGAATTTTAGGGCCCTATTGGTGATAAAGCAGGAAAAAGACACTTTAGACTTCTTTGTAATGAGAAAGTCTTTAAAGAGGCATGGAGGGGTCCATATTTGGCAAGTTAGCCAGATACACTTATCTGGATAATTTAGCTAGGATAATCGCTGAATATACCCGGCTATCTTAAAGTTGGAAAACAATTTTTTAAACAGTTCTATTGCAAATACAATTATTTTGTGTGCAAAAATACAAATATTCTTCAGTTGTACTAAGAGACAAAAATTTCCTAAGATGCCTGAGAAAATTGGCAGACGGAATATGCAAAAAAGCCTCCTGACTAGACCAAGGCTATGTCCAGGATGATGCCAGGATAGTTTCTCCTTCAGATAAGAAGGACCAAACCTTCTCATTACCTTAAAAGTCAGTGCAAGTATATTGATTCTTACCCTAGCAAAATCTTACTCTAGAAATAAAGCTCCAAGAGCAGCAAGGAGGATTTTTCCCTGCAGGATCTACCCAAGATCATTCTAATAGAAACATAGAAGTGCAGCAGAAGAAGACCAAACGGCCCATTCAGTCTGCCCAGCAAGCTTTCACACCTATTTGTTTTCATACTTATCTGTTACTCTGACCGCTGAGGTCAGGGCCCTTATTTGTAATTTTTTGGTTCCAATTCCCTTCCACCCCCACCATCGATGCAGACAGCAGTGCTGGAGCTGCATCTAAGTGAAGTATCTAGCTAATTGGTTTGGGGTAGTAACCGCTGTAATAAGCAAGCTACTCCCACGCTTGTTTACCCTGCCTGTGCAATTCAGTCCTTGTTGGTTGTCTGAATATAAATCCTCTTTACTTCATTCCCCCCTGCCGTTGAAGCTGTGAGCTGCGCTGGATATGTATTCCAAGTGAAGTATCAGGCTTAATTGATTCAGGGTAGTAACCGCCGTAACAAGCAAGCTACACCCATGCTTATTTGTTTACCCAGACTATGTAATTCATTCTTTGTTGGTTCTTGTCTGAATATAAATAATCTTTTCTTCATTCTCCCCGCCGTTGAAGCAGAGAGCTATGCTGGATATGTATTCCAAGTGAAATAACAGGCTTATTTGGTTTGGGGTAGTAACCGCCGTAACAAGCAAGCTACTCCCCTGCTTTTTTGTGGATGCAAATCCTTTTTTTCCACATTTCCTCTTGCCGTTGAAGCATAGAGCAATGTTGTAGTCGCATTAACTGTGTGTATGTTTATTGAATAAGGGTATTAATCACCAGGTAGTAGCCATCATTCCCACAAGCAAGCCACCCCCGTGCCTCTTCTCTTCATTCACATCCTCTAGACTTTATGGATCCACAGTGTTTATCCCACGCCCCTTTGAAATCCTTCACAGAGTTCTGTGTAATTTGTAATTTCTTAAGCAAATGATGTACAAGGCCTAGGGAAATTTGTATTGCAATAATCTAATTGGATGATCACCAGGTGGAGCGCCACCCTTCTTCAAAGAGCTGACCCTCACAAAAGGACAAATTGACCTTATCATCTTTAGCTTCAAAAAAGATTTCTTTGCTATGTCATTGATATGGGGCTCGAAATTAAATAGGGTTTTTCAATAGTACTTCAAGGTCTTTCACCTTCTCGAAAACTGTCTCTTTAACACCATCAGAAGAGATACAGGGAAGTTGTGGAGTACAGCTAAGAAGGCCCAACAATTTATTTTTCCCCTGTTCCATTTAAGTTTACTGGCTAAAAGCCAGTCAGAAATTTCAGACAAGCAGACAGAGAAATCATGAGATGGGGGGGGGGGGGGGGGGGCATCAGTACTTTCGACAGGAAATAGCACCTGGATGGCTTCTGCAAATATATAAAAAAGTTAACCGCATAATGCCATAAGCTGTGAGCCAGAGGAGCCACAAAATAATTAAATAATATGGGAGACAAAGAACCACCCTGGGGAACACCAGAGGGAAGCAGCTGAGGCTGTGACTGTCTGTTTCCCACTGAGACATTTTGATAGAGGTCCCTAAGGAAGGAAGAGACCCAGCCCTTGTCTGTGACACTGAGACCCTAAGCGCTTCCAACTTCTCCGCCAAGATAAAACCATGAATAGTATCCAACATGGCGGAGAGGTCGAGCAGTACCACAAACGCTGGATCCCCTTCGTCCAGGAAATGCAGTGCATCATGAGCCAGAGGAACCAAAATCGTCTCTGTACTGAATCTAATCCAAAGCAAAGAGTGAAAATCATCTAAGGCCTGATGTAGGACCCCCCCCCCCAAAAAAACCCCGAGGATCTAGATAAGAATGCAATCTGTGACTTTTGACTGGAACAGAATTCAACGGATTATGATAAACCAGGACTAATGCTGCCTGTCCTTTTTGGCATGAGGCTAGATGACCAACCTAGAGCTAATCCAAAATGCAACCCAGCTCAGCCTGCCTAGACCTGCAAACAACAGGCCTGAGGGGAGGAAAATAAATATATGAAATTTCTGCTTTCACTTTCATCCTGCCAGTATTAACGCCTCAAAAGTTTATTCTTTTCCAGTTGCTTTTTTGCTTTGGCAAAGTGTTACTGTTGCAGATGCATGCATAAAATATTAAGCCTAACAAGAATATGTTTTCCACTTTAATTGGCAGGAAAGCAGCTGTAAACTACAAGGGAATTAATTATTCCCACCAAAGCTGCTCAGCCAGAAAGGTAGCTAAAAAAAAAAAAAAATACAAATACTCATTTTACATTACTGTTACAAATTGCTGAAAACAGTTTATCATAGTAAGACCTTCCTTTACAGATATTAGCACAATTAGTGATCATTTGACAAAATGGTCTCGGATTTTATTGCAGCCTGGAAAAACACTGTTTAACCAGTGAAATTCTGTGGATTTCGTACATTTACTCAGGTTAAGAGCATAATTTTTATCTGTTTTCCAAGGCCTCACATTATACTTGCCCCATCCGTCTCTCAACAGTACTTTACAAAATACAGAGCACAATCTGCATTATGCCATAAACATATTTCCCTCACTGTAATGTCACCAAAGTTACTGCTGCTGCAATTATAAACGCATTTGCATCCCTAACACTGTTCCTCCCCTACCACTGCATCTTAGGTTGACAGAATGATTGGGGTCTGCCTCCCTGTTTTCGTACCCCAGTGGCACATGCATCGCTACTCCTGTAGTGATTAAAGTAGCTCATGGCTCAACATGCACATCTAAATTCTGAACATTGTTGTATCAACAGAAATACACCTAACAGAATGTAATCAAAGATGCTAATTTTCTTCCTCCCCGAGGAATCAGAAGTTGCTCCCCTAAACTACCAAACAACAAAGATGTTAATATTTAGGGAAAACCAGAGCAGAGATCAAGACATCAAACTGAAGCTCACAAGTCTTAGCTACCAAGTATTTTTTTGCAACTTATTTTTCAATTAGTCTGTCCAGTCATTTCCTTTAATGGACTCAAATAAAGGTTAAATAGAAGCAAATAAATAAGGTGATATCTTTTTATTGGACTATGACTTTATCACCTTGCATTCAAGTGGAATTACATGCACCAGGTTGCACCTGCTTAGAAGCAAAATCTAAAGTATCCATGCAAATTATGTGCCAACTCTGCCCTCTTGGAACTCCTCCTGCAAGTGCACATAAAAGCATGCATAATTTTTATTTATTTTATTTATATTCTGCTTTTTAGCCATTTCAAAGTGAATTACATTCAGGTACTGTAGATATGTCCCTGTCCCTAGAGGGCTCACAATCAATACCTGATTCACTAAGGAGTAGATTTTAAAAGGAGCACGCGTGGCGTACATCTGCACGTGCTTCTGGCGCACGCACATGTACACACGATTTTATAATTAGTTATAAAATCAGAGGTCAGCGTGCTCAAGGGGGTGCACAATTGTGCCCCTTGCATGCGCAGAGCCGCGCTGCCTTCCTCCGTTCCCTCCCCCCTAACCTGATCTTCCCACCCCTTCCCCTAACCTTTCCTCCCCCTAGCCCTACTCTAACACCCCCAAAATTTTTATTTTACCTTTTGCGCCTGCCTCTGGGGCAGGCGCAAGTTGCGCACGCCAGCAGCTTGCCAGCACGCGATCCTCCGACACAGCGGCAACGGCCGCTTTGTCGGAGGCCTCTGGCCCTGCTCTCGCCCCGTCCCCAGACGGCCCCTTTTGTATAGCCCCGGGACTTACACGCATACTGGGGCTTTAGGCCCGGCGCGCGTACACCCATTTACGCGCAAACCCCTTTTGAAATCTGGCCCTAAGGGTTTTTCCCATAGAAACTGTTTATAAGAATAAAATGACTAAATATATGGATAAACATGGTTCAGTGGGTAAGAGCCAGCATGGATTTAGCAAAGGCAGATCATGCCTTATTAATTTATTTATTTTATTTATTTATTTTGATTTTTTATATACGGATATTCTTACATAAAATGTAAATCAAACCGGTTTACATAAAACTGTAGAAGCAGGAAATATACTTCCGTTGTCTGATACAATGAACATTTATAATTTAACTTATTAACGAGTCTAAAAGTTGAGAAAAGGAAAAAAGGGTTAGTTAAAAAAGAAAAGGAGAAAAAGCATAGATAAATAAATATTAAATAATAGAGATGTGAATCGTGTCCTCGATCGTCTTAACGATCAATTTCGGCTGGGAGGGAGAGGGAATCGTATTGTTGCCGTTTGGGTGTGTAAAGTATCGTGAAAATCGTTAAAATCGTGAGCCGGCACACTAAAACCCCCTAAAACCCACCCCCGACCCTTTAAATTAAATCCCCCACCCTCCCGAACCCCCCCAAATGCCTTAAATTACCTGGGGGTCCAGCGGCACACTAAAACACGGCACACTAAAACCCCCTAAAACCCGCCCCGACCCTTTAAATTAAATCCCCCACCCTCCCGAACCCCCCCCCCCCCCAAATGCCTTAAATTACCTGGGGGTCCGTAGCCTTAAATTACCTCCGTAGCGGCGGTCCGTAGCTAAAGCGGGGGAAGGGGGAGAGCAGGAAAAGCGGCACACTAAATCGTGTAGTCTTCAGCCGGCGCCATTTTGCAAAATGGCCGCCGCAAAATGGCGGCGGCCATAGACCAAAACGATTCGACGCAGGAGGTCGTTCCGGACCCCCGCTGGACTTTTGGCAAGTCTTGTGGGGGTAAGGAGGCCCCCCCAAGCTGGCCAAAAGTTCCTGGGGGTCCAGCGGGGGTCCGGGAGCGATTTCCTGCCGCGAATCGTTTTCCGTACGGAAAATGGCGCCGGCAGGAGATCGACTGCAGGAGGTCGTTCAGCGAGGGTTCCGGACCCCCGCTGAACGACCTCCTGCAGTCGATCTCCTTCCGGCGCCATTTTCCGTACGGAAAACGATTCGCGGCAGGAAATCGCTCCCGGACCCCCGCTGGACCCCCAGGAACTTTTGGCCAGCTTGGGGGGGCCTCCTGACCCACACAAGACTTGCCAAAAGTCCAGCGGGGGTCCGGAATGACCTCCTGCGTCGAATCGTTTTGGTCTATGGCCGCCGCCATTTTGCGGCGGCCATTTTGCAAAATGGCGCCGGCTGAAGACTACACGATTTAGTGTGCCGCTTTTCCTGCTCTCCCCCTTCCCCCGATTTAGCTACAGACCGCCGCTACGGAGGTAATTTAAGGCTACGGACCCCCAGGTAATTTAAGGCATTTGGGGGGGGGTTCGGGAGGGTGGGGGATTTAATTTAAAGGGTCGGGGCGGGGTTTTAGGGGGTTTTAGTGTGCCGTGTTTTAGTGTGCCACTGGACCCCCAGGTAATTTAAGGCATTTGGGGGGGGGGTTCGGGAGGGTGGGGGATTTAATTTAAAGGGTCGGGGGTGGGTTTTAGGGGGTTTTAGTGTGCCGGTTTTCCTGCCCTCCCCCTTCCCCCGATTTACGATTTTTTGACGATAAATCGGGGGAATTGGTATTGTATCGTGGCCCTAACGATTTTTGACGATTTAAAATATATCGGACGATATTTTAAATCATCAAAAAACGATTCACATCCCTATTAAATAAGGCACTAAGGATTGCACGAAGGGGTGCACAAAGGGGAGAACCCCTTTGTCGCACCCCTTCGTCGCGCTGCGCCTGATGTTGATGCGCTTTTCAAGCGCCTCCGAAGCTCTCACTGACGTCGTGGGAGGGGGCGTGGTCTCTCTCTGATTGCTTCTGTTCTTTCACCCGATGTTCCCTTCATATTTTAAACTTTAAAAGTTTTCTTTTTAGTTTGGATGGATGTTATTGCAGGGGCTCAAGGTGGAAAGAGCCTCCCCGCTCGCTAGCACCCGACTTTGAGGCGCCCCTCAACCGCCTCCGAAGCTCTCACTGATGTCGTGGGAGGGGGCGTGGTCTCTCTCTGATTGCTTCCGTTCCTTCACCCGATGTTCCCTTCATATTTTAAACTTTAAAAGTTTTCTTTTTAGGTTGGATCGATGTTATTGCGGGGGCTCAAGGTGGAAAGAGCCTCCCCGCTCGCTAGCACCCGATGTTGATGCGCTTTTCAAGCGCCTCCGAAGCTCCCACTGACGTCGTGGGAGGGGGCGTGGTCTCTCTCTGATTGCTTCCGTTCCTTCACCCGATGTTCCCTTCATATTTTAAGCTTTAAAAGTTTTCTTTTTAGGTTGGATAGATGTTATTGCAGGGGCTCAAGGTGGAAAGAGCCTCCCCGCTCGCTAGCACCCGATGTTGAGGCGCCCCTCAACCGCCTCCGAAGCTCTCACTGACGTCGTGGGAGGGGGTGTGGTCTCTCTCTGATTGCTTCCGTTCCTTCACCCGATGTTCCCTTCATATTTTAAACTTTAAAAGTTTTCTTTTTAGGTTGGATCGATGTTATTGCGGGGGCTCAAGGTGGAAAGAGCCTCCCCTCTCGCTAGCACCCGATGTTGAATTCTTTAAAGGTATGAACAAGCATATAGACAAAGGGGAAGGAACAGCTCAAGAAAGGTTGAACAGGTTAGGGCTCTTCAGCCTGAAGAAGCGAAAACAGAGGGACATGATAGAGATTTTTAAAATCATAAGTGAGGTAGATTATTTACTTTTTCAGATAGTTTCATGGAATGTTCACTGGTCCTTGAACTAATGGGTATCAGAGACACACAATTAAGCTGTGGAATTAGTTGCCAGAGGATTTGGCCAAGGCATCTACCATAGCTGGGTTTAAAAAAGGGTTTGGACAAGTTCCTAGAAAAAAAAGTCCTTAAACAATTATTAGCCAGGTAGGCTTGGGGAAAGCCATTGCTTATCCCTGGAAGTGGGCAACAAGAAATGGATCTACTTTTTGGAATCTGCTGGGTAATTTCTAGAGATCCTGACTGGCCACTGTCGGAGAGAGGATGCTGGGCTCGAGGACCCTTGATCTGACCTAGCATGGCACTTCTTATGCTCTCAGTTAAAAAAAAAAAGACTAAAAGCCAACCCAATTCCCTGTTCCAGTACTTTCCTTAGCTATACAAGGACAATCCATGCCAGCTACCACCATCAATCACCACTCAAGCCCTTGGACTTTAGTAACTTAATGAGTTCCAATATCAATAGGAGGAGCCTTAAATCCGATATTAAACTGGGAGCACAGTGCACATATGCCACTCACAATCCTGGATAGAAAAAAACCACTTTATTTAAACTAGCCCAATCCTTTACCGCAGAGACTGCTCAGCTGATAGCATTTTCCTATGGCTTCTTGTGTAGCTCCTGTGCCAATGGGCCACCTTCCCAGCCCTGGGGAGCATTGGATGTACTCACCCAAGACCGGGTATACTGTCTTTCAGGGGGACAGGATGAGGCCAAACTGGCTGAAGACATTCCCCCAAACATTCCAATGTCCACACATCTCTTGTGCTCCCAAAATAAACAACGTTATTATAAACAATAAAAACGAATAGCCAAAACAGGTTTGTTGTTAGTCCACATTCCAGAAACATAATCAGATCACTTGCCATCATGTTTAAATCACAAAAATCAGTCTCCAAAGGCTCAGTCTTTTTCAAAGGTATTCTGTGGCTGTAGTTTACTCTCTGGGTCTTTAGAAACCCTGGTTCACCTCCCCTGTGGGCACTTTTTTGTAGAGGTGACTCCCAATGCACGCAAAGCCCGGTTCACCTTCACACAATGTGAGGACCCAAGAGGGGTCCTGCACAGTTATCTCTTTCTGATGCAGAAGTCTCAAATTGTTACTCACTCTTTAGAAACTGTTAGGATTTCAGACACTTCCCTTTTGGAGCAGCACCCCCCCCCCCCTCCCCCCATGGTCCATTGGAGCATAGTGCTGGTCTCGGGCTGTGTGAAGAAATAGCCAGCTGGTGCCTCTCCCCTAGGCCAAGCAAACCCCCTCCACCTCAGTTCCTGAAAAAGATCTCCAAGTTCAAAACCTCTTCTCCCTCTTCCAGTAATCCTGAACTTCTGCAGCACGTCTCTAAATCCAAGGAAGCAGATGGTATTCTCAGATGATCTTTTTACCCTTGTAATCCACCTGCACACTTCCACCAGTGCTTCTGGGAGAAGCATCAGTTGTTCTCCTTTCTTTCTTGTGGCCTGGACCCTGCGGATTCTCACACATCTTGAGCTCCTCCTTCCGTGACCAGCCCCTTTTCACAGGCCACACACACACAGATTTTTACCAGACACAAAACTTCACAGCCGCCGGTCCAACCTCATACTTGCCACTCACACAATGCACACACCCCTTGGGGCTGTCCTAGAACATGACCTGGACTTTTCCCAGTTCAGGAAATAGGATAAACTTTTAACCTTTAAAAAGAACAAAAAAAACCAAAACCCAACACTCTGAACATCCCTTTAGTGAAAGGCCTACCCCAAAGCGTCTTCCCACCAATATTCTTTGTCCAGGCTTGCCTAGACCACAACCTTCCTAATTGACGCTCCTTCACTTTTGTACTTTAAAACACAGTACGGAATAATTCTTTATCAACATGTGGCAGTTTCAGACACGGGAGTAAGTGAATGCAGGGCTGGTTACCTAGAAGCGTTTCAATGAGGTGCTGCAGCAGTAGCTGGTGCTCCTTCTCCTGGGTGTTCAGCCACGACAGGAGAAGCACTCTCCAGTCTACGTCTGTGCAAGTCATAGCCAGGATCCCGAAGCGGCATGCTACTGCAGGGCTCATGTTTGCCAATGTCTCAAGCTGGGGAAAAAAAAAAAAAAGATTTAGACCTTAACTGCCATGGCTTTTTACTGACTCGCGCAGGACTTTGTATGTGAAACCACAGTGCCATCAGCTGGCGATTTGTCTAATATTAGTCTGAACGACATCCCTTACTCACCTGCCACACAGCCTGAGGAAAGAGTGAAAAAAACCCACTGAATTATACTTTATTCAGCAACCCTCAATGCCTAAATTTGCACCTTCAAATTTTTCTACCAATTTTGTTTTGTTTTTTTTCTTGAAAGCATCTATAAATTTTAAACAAATTGCTTGGAAGAATGCAATGCCCTTTTAGTTTATTTGCACAACATGAAGGATGAAGAAGTCAGTCCTGTACTAGGCAGTAAAGAAACTTTACAGAAATCAGGCTCACCAGACGCTTCAAAACATTTACAAAAAACGCTTTTACCGGATGGGCATTGTGGCGATAATCTTCTTCTTAACAATTGCACAATATACTGCAAAAACAGCAAGCACCAATGTTAGATTGACCTAAGATTGCATAGTGCTAATTTTATCTATTTATTTATTTATTTATCGAGTTTCATATATACCGTCGTTCGGTTTCGCCATCACAATTGAAATAAATATAGCGAGAGAGCTCCATGGCGAATGAGGTCACACGAGGATAAGTGTTCAATCCCATCCTTGTATCAACTGTGACTTGGTTCAGACCGCAGCAAAGGGGTTCAATTTTCAAAACAGTTTTAAACAACCAATTTAGGGGGTTATTTTCTAACTCTATTGCATGCTAGATTGGGGGGGGGGGCGGTGGTGGCCCCCGGAAGAGGAGGAGTCGGGGCGGCGTTGGGGCGGACGCTGTGGAAACTTCACTGGCAGCGATAAGGTAAGACCCCCCCCTTATCGCTGCCACTAGCAAGCCCAATGGCGCCATCTTTCATGGTGGTGCTATTGAGTGTGAAAGCCGGCACCCCCCCCCCCCCCTTACCACGAGATTCACAAAGCCCTGCGATTTTAGAAAATCCAGGCCTTAGGGAGTTAAGATTTCCAAATTTGCCTCTGGATTAGGGATCAGAGCATAAATTTAAGAATCTCTTTTCGTCAAGCACCTAAGTTTAGGTGCCTAAGAAGTGGGCAGCAAGAGCGGGTGAAAGAATGGCAGGGAAGGGGAGAAGAAATGTTAGGCACTTAGTATTGATTTTCAGTGCTAGACATCTAATTTAGGTGCATGAATCTAGGTGAAGGAATCGCAGGCTTCAATTTAGGGGGCTTGTTTTAGCCAAAAAACTAGGTGCCTGAGTTCTCAGCTGCAAACTCCCTAAATTCTAGATGGACAAAATGTGGCTGCCGCCTGTATGAAGCACTTGACATTTTTTTTTGTAAATTGCACCCCCCCCCCCCCCCCCCAGTGAATATTTGTTCCAAGAGAACAATGAAAGCAGCAGAACACATGCTGGCAGAGAATATTGTGGCTGCAGAGGAACCAGCTAGTGACAAGATGGAAGTTTGAGTTAGACGAGAAGGAGACAAACTGTGAAATAAACATTGGAGAAATCCAGTAAGTCACAAGCTAGAAGATCAGAAGAACCACCCATCCACACAATAAGAAACCACATCTTTGGCTTCAGGGGCTTTATCAGCAGCAGGATGAGAAACCTAAGACACTCAGCTCAAGAAGACCCTGAAAGGGAGCAGAAAAACCAAACCACAACCCTGCATATTGCTATTTATTGTATTTCTGATGTATTTTTTATGTATTATTATTGCATTTTTTTGTATGTTTTGTAAACCTGTTGGCAGGCTTTCTGCACCTGGCCAATAGGAGGAAGAAAACGAAGACCACCATGAGGGGGCAGGGAGGGGAGGAGGTGAGTCATATGGCGGGTTGGAAGGGAAGGGATATGAGGGAAGTAAATTGAAAAAAAGGGGATAAGAGTGAGGGACAGGAAGCAGGGAGATGGGGAGAGAGTGGTGAGTGACAGAGGGGAGGGAGTATATTGAGTGACCGAGAGAAGGGAAGGGAGAGAGGGAGGGGGTGAATGAGAAGGATGGAATAAGTGACTGGGAGGGAATGGAAGGGGGTAAGAGACTGATCATTGAGTGAAAGGGAAGGAAAGCGGGGAAGGGGAGTTAGAAGGGGAGGGTAGAAGGGTGCTTGTGTGCGAATAAATGGGTGCATATATATAAGTGAGAGAGAGAGAGATTTTTTTTGTGTGTTCCCTCTTCTGTCTCCCTACTTCCCCCTCCACTAATCCAGAACAATCTCAGGATGACTGAAAATCAAAAGTTCCTGGGTATGGAGAGGGAAACTTTTTTTTTTATCCTTAATAGTTTTAATTAGTGGGTGTTATTTGCTATGTCTGCTATTTTGAAATATTTAATTGCTTTGTGGGAAATGTTTAAAATTGTTTATATCCTTATTATTTATTAGATGCTCTATTAGTGAACTATTTTGAACTATTTTTTTATTAATATGGTTAAATATTATGATGGAATTATATTTCTTGATTTTGATTTATGTGAATGCTATTTCTGTGTTTGCAATATTCCACTGCTTATGAGTCTGCTGAGGACTGGGAGAGGAGAGGGGGCTGGGGAGCAAGACTGCTGGGGACTGGGAGGGCAAGAGACTGAGCTGCTATTGCTTCTGTTTCTCAAAGATAGAAAGTGGGAAATTTTTGTTTTTTCTCACTCATTCTTGGGAAATGAACCTCTGAATATTTCTATATTTTTACAGTACAGGGAAAAAGGTTTTTATTTCTCTGGCGTTATATTGCAGGCAGAGTCTGGCTTTTTTTGTCCAGGTTAGTTTTTGTCTCTGTTTCTCTTTCTAACTTTTGGTCAGTTATTCTGTTTTTGGTGAGGGTTTATTGGGGTTTTTTTATTAGTATAGTTAACTATAATGGAATTATATTTCTTGAATTTGTTGAACAGGAAATGTTTTCCCCAGTCTCAGCTAGAGACTTCTGTAGTTTTTTTAAAGTAATCTTAGGTCTCAAGTAGCCTTTTGCAACAGTTTCCTTAACCCAGGGCTTGATCCAGCTAAAGATGTCTACAGGCTCAGCACTTTATATGCATGGTGGGGGTGGAAGGGGAATAGAACAAGGAGCTAAGAGTAACAGATAAGAATGAGAGAAAAAATGTGTGAGGCTTGCTGGGCAGACTGGATGGGCCATTCGGTCTTCTTCTGCCGTCATTTCTATGTTTCTATGTTTCTATGTTTCTATAAAATATGGATTAAATGAAGAAAAAGAGAAAATTTACCTTTAGCCATTGAGACATGACAAATAATCACTAAAGTCTGAAAGGTCCAAAGTCTCGTATATGCATATTTAATAAACATTTTGTTGTGGCAAGGTTATTACTCCTGGGAGAATTCTGCGCAAAAAAATTAAAATTCTGCAAACAAAAATTTAAAGTTCTGCGCACTTTCAAAATACATGACAGTCTAAGGCCTGGATTCACCATTCGATCGCAGAATGATGAATCTAGCGAAAACGGGGGGGGGGCACGGGCCTGCGAAAGCCGGCAGCCATCGCACCACCGCGGTGTTTTCGCTGCCGGCTTTCGCACCCAATAGCGCCACCGTGAAAGGTGGTGCTATTGGGCGCGCTACTGGCGACGATAATGTGGCTTACCTTATCACCACCAGCGAAAACATTGCGGAGTCCGCCCCTTTGCTGCCCCGACTCCTCCCCTCGCCGCCCCGACTCCGCCCCTAGCAAGCTATCGTACGCGAAAAGGGACTTTTCGCATGCAATAGCAACTTATCGCATGCAATAGCAACTTAGGGGGTCATTTTGTAACGCTTATCACGTTACAAAATGACCCCCTAAGTAATTAATTTAACATAACATACAGAAAAAAAGTTATTACTTAAAGATGCAGAATTTTAAATATTTTGAACAGAATTTCCCTAGAAGTTCACTGTAAGAGTGTCCCTTCCACTCTCTCTCTCAATTTATCCAATTTATCTTCCAATTTATCCCTGTCAACTGAAAAGCTGAACATAAATACAAACAAATAAATATAAGTAACTGGACTTAGTGCAACCAAAATTAATTTGGAGCTTGGTCACAGGAGGGACATTAGATCATTTAAGCTTTCAAACTTAGGGAGTGTTCGGGGGGAGGGTTGGGGGGGGGGGAGTGCTGAATTTTGTCATAAGAAGTGCATGGTGACTAGAACTGAGGCGAGATAATACATTGCTCCTTCTGTTTGCTTTGTTGTATTTTCAGTCTGGGAAGAGTTTTTAAGCTATTAAGCAGATTTAATTGAATTATTTTAATTCATTATGTTGTTTATTATTGTGCAGTTTAGATTATATTTATTGTATTGTATTTGATTCAGAATTGAAGTACTATGGGAGAAAACAATGTGCAATAAACCATGAAACTGAATGGGAGAGCACAAAAAAACCCCACAAAATATGACAGCATACCTCCCAGAAGAGCTGAAGTGAGTCTAATATCTTTATACGTTCATTATTCTCCAATACAAAAGATCCTGAAAAACAGAACATGTATTCTGAAACTTTTCAAACAGTGCTGTCATACAGTGAGGGATTGGCATTAAACAAATGTAAATTAATGATAGAAACTTTTATAAATGTTTTCTTTGAGGAATAAATCTCCAATATGTAAAAACCTGCCAGGGAAAAGACTTTCAGGTATAATGCTGACTGCTATCGTGTGGATACGGGAAATCCACTATAGCTCAATCACATTCAGTAATAGTTAACTGCAGGCCGCTGAAGTTTGCCCCATCAAAAATCTTGGGTGGAATCCAACTTGCATCTCATTTAATCAGATGTTTCTGTTATCAGTGGTTGCCTTAGTTATGCACTTATCTCTAATTTTTATCTTTGGGCTCCAGTAGCACCCCCAAAATTGCATGGAGAGCCACTATGCATGAAAACAACTTGCTGTGCAAAATGCTTGTGGTTCCAATGATCACTGAGTGGGCTGTGAGTGCGGTGAATGGAAACAGTGTGGGGCCCTATTCCAGCAAGCACCTACTCTGCAGTCAAGAAGTGTAGCCATGTACATCTGGCTGGTAGGAGTTCCCAGCTCTCCAGAGCCAGAAGAAAGAGAAAAAACCTGCGGCTGGAGGCAAGGATGCTTGAAAGGCAAGCAGAGGCAGGGAGATGGATGGGTGATGACTGTGGCAGAGATAAGAATGATGGCAGCACAGACTGACCAGGTGCTCAGTGAGCTCTGGCAGTGCGCCCTAGGATGAGAGGCTGTGGTGAGCCCAGAAGGGGGCAGCATCAAGAAGCCAGAGGATGGTGCTTAAGGTGGTCTAGATGCTCTGTAGGGTGCCCAAACACTACCGGGAGTCCCGAAACACCTCCTGTGAGAAGCCCAGAGCAGGGGGTAGTGAAGAACACAGAGAGGGGTAACAGAGTGCCCTAGGGAGGGTGACACAGACTTCTCAGGAGGAGGCAGTATGGAGAGCCAGCGGGCTCTAGCACCAATCGGTCAGAAGGAGGTGCTACAGAGGTCCGGAGGAAAACCCTGTGGGGTGCCCAAACACTACTGGGAGTCCAGAGACAACTCCTGGGACAAGCCCAGAGAGAGAGGGCATGGAAAGGCAAATGATAGATGCCATGGAGAGCCCAGAGGATGCTTCTGCGGAGACCCCAGGGAGTGTGGCTGTGGAGGAGCCAGCAACCGACATGAGCAAGTGGCCAGAGTGTACAGAGGAGGAAACTGCGGACAGCCCAGAGGGAGGTGCTACAGAATATAGAAAGGAGGAAACTGCAGAGAGCTCAGAGGAAAGCACTGTGGAGACTCCAGTAAGTGAGGCTGCAGAGGAGCCAAGAAGGGGCTCTACATCAGAGATACCAAATGCCAAGAAGCAGGCTCAGCTGGTTATAGAGGAACCAGCATTTGTAGCTCCCCAGTCAGTCCATATAGCTTCACTGGGGAGGAATTTGAACCCAGAGCCAGCAAAGGACTCAAAGGACTGGGGATGTGCACTGAGCGAATGGCACACTGGGTGGTGGGCATGACACTGTCAAGGGTAACCCTAAGACATGGGGGTGAGCAACTCACTAGGTCCCTATTCCCAAGCATAGCTGGTGGGAAGTCAGAGGAAGGGGAATGGGATGTCTTGGACTCTTCATGAATGGGATCCAGGAGGGAGTAGGGACACTTGGTCCAACAGGTCCAAACTGAGGGGAATGTGAGGCAGTACCCTTAGTATTCCCCTATTTACCTGTGCAGGACTAGGCTAGATGCCTGGTCCACCTTAAATTCCATAAGGAGAGTATGTTTTATGGGCTGGATACTGCAGGGCAGGTGGGGCTCAGAGGCTGTAACCAGAGACTGGAGAATAAGAGCTGGGAACCAGATGGGAATAACCCAACCAGGCCCGAGTCTCCAGGAGGAAGGCAACTGCTGTAGAATTTCCTGTCCAAACACCTAGCTGAGATGAAGCTGTGTGAGTACTGAGGGAAGCAGAGAGAGTACACTGTCTGAAGGTAAAGGCAGCCTACTGTTGGGTATATGATTGAAGCTATGAATAAAGATCTAATGTTTTAAGAAAAGCTGGAGTCAGACTAGTTTAAGTCTCCAGGCCTGTGGAAATCACCACTCGGTCCCACAGCTCCCTTCTTCCCACAGCTAAAGGGTCCCATGGCAATTGTACTGCACAGGCCTAAAAACAGGGCTTTAACATGCAGTGGGGACAGAAGGAGTTGAGTTGGCCCCATTGGCCACACTTCCCTACACCAGCTGTCTCCCAAACCAGGGGAAGGTACTAGGGCCATTTGGGAGTCCCACTGCTAGAAAAGGAGGGACGCAGCTGGTTGTCAATAAGAGTGAAGCCTAAGAAAAGCCTCACATTTCATTACTGCACCAGGCCCCGCTCCAGACTTAAGACAGTCCTGGCACTCAGACATAAGACCAGCCCAGCTGGCCCTGTCTCACACTGAGCCTAATCAGTTATACTACACTCACATTTACCTTCTCAGGAACAAAGAATATGGTTTTTATGCTTTCCAACATATGGAATGATGGAAGGAATTAAATAAAGGGTGATTGTCCATCTGTCCACAGGCCCAATAACTCTCCAAAAAAAAAAAAGAAATGGAAATTCACCAAATTGGTATGCAGAAAAAATAATGTGTATATCTTAGATGAATAAGAAACCCAGAAACATCAGGCCAGTATTTTCAGAGAACTAACCCTCCAAAAACAATCCCTATTGCTTTTTACCATTAGAAACTGCAGAATGCTGACCAGTGCCCCATTCCAAAAGCGTCTCCCCCACTCCCATCCCCACACACCCTCCTAGCACTTCGTCCCAGAGCAACACAGGCAGTCAGTGAAAATAAAAGCAGCAGCTCACAAAGGATGGCAACAAAAAGCATCTTTGAAACATCTTTCTCCACAATTCAAAGTAAATACACACACATACCCCCCCCCCTACAAATTCCTATCCCCCCCCACACCCTACCCCATACCCACCCAAATCCACACCCATAATGCCCCCACACATGCATGCTCTGCTCTCCACGCCCCTTTAAGAAATCTGTTGAAATGCATTCCTGAAGCCATGCCTCTCTTAGATATCACAAAGTTACGTCACACCATAAAACTAGTTTTGCAATCGAAGTTAAATCATGAATTCAAAGTCCTGTAATGCCCTACCCCTCAGTCCCAATATAATCAATCAATAAAACATAGAGACATGATAGCAGAAACTGTCCGAGTCCCCTGATGACATCAGTGATGATGTCAATCCTCACCCAAAAAGTATAATTTAATGTCCATTAAATACTGAATTTGAAGAAGGAAAATTATCTAAAACATCCCACTCTATTCACATATTCACAGCAGAGCTATTGACATCATCACTGATGTCATCGGGGGACTCGGAGAGCTGTAAAGCACGCAGAACTTTTCCGTCGATAAGCAGGGCTGAATTAGCCCATAACATGTGGGTGACGTCATCCAGTGGCACTAAACGAATCTCTCTCTCAAACCGAGGATTGATGGGAATTGTAAAGCTAAATTAGTTAGGCAGATGGGCATACTAGATAGGCCGTGCAGTCTTCTTTTGCTGTCAGGTCTCTGTTTCTATTAATTGATTATAAAAAAAAAAAAAACCCACACTCCAAAGCAATTTTTTCAGAAGTTTTTCATTGTGTAACATCAATCCCCACCCAAAAAGAATATTTTAAATTCCATTAAATACTAAATTTGAAGAAGGAAAATTATCTAAAACATCCCACTCTATTCACATATTCACAGCAGAGCTATTGATGTTACACAATGAAAAACTTTTGAAAAAATTGCTTTGGCGTGTTTGTTTGGTTTTTTTTAACACTATATTATGATTACAAAACCGTCTTCTGATGATGATGGCAGTGCTAGGAGCATAAGGTTTTCAGTTTTTTAAATCCATTTGGAGTTCATTCAACATTTGTTGAAGAGTCACACTATAGGTGAGTGGTGAGCATTTATTGTTTGATTATATATGGGGGATACTTTCTTTATTAGCGAACAACTTATTGGTTTCAAGAACACTTGAATTATTATTTCAGTCTCATAAAATAAACACAAGTAGGCTTTATTTTTTTTCCCTCCAGGATAAATAAACACTTACCTGTACCAGAGAAAACGTTCTGCATGAGTCCCATCTGGTGTTCATCCATCTAAACGGATTTAAAAACAGAGCACATTACAACTTGGATGTCCTACAAAAAAAAAAAAGGAAAAACAAACAATATCCTTGTCTTTAAAGTCCTTGAATTAAAGCAGAATTGCAAGTAGAAACTGGTTCCCACCTAATCCAGAATAAAGGCAGCAATCTGCTTTAAATCAGGCCTTCCCAAATCTGCCCTGGAAAGTATGCAGCTAGAATAACCACAATGAATATGCAGGTGATAAATCTGCAGACACTGGAAACCCAGCATATGCAAATTTACCTCATGCATATCTGTTGAGGATATTTTTAAAACCCAACAGGCTGCCGAATCCCCAGGATGGATTTGAAAAGCCTTGCTCTAAATAGTGGGCAAAATGGTCCGCTTACCCCCCACATTCAGTCATGCACCATCTCTTAACTCTCACTCCCGCACGCCACCTGTGTATCTCTCCCCGCCTTGATAAAAGGCGTCTTCCTTATCTTTCTTCCCCCCCCCCCCCAGTTTTCCCTCCCTCAACTTATTTAGGAAGACAGTTTAATGTATACTCCAGACTACCCTGTACTCAAAAAAGTATAGGCATAGCAACAGGATTTGAAAAAGAATGCACAGGCTCGTCCTATGTACACCCCCCTCACGTTCCCCACTAAAATTACTACCTTCCCCCACCCAAGTTAAAATCTGATCACAGACAAATGGACCAAGTTATTCAAAACTTTTTATTTTTCTCCATTTTTCCCAACTGGAATTTCTAAAGCACTTCTTTCTTTTAGATCTCCCATCCCACTCACCTTGCTTTAAAAAATCAAAGCACACGATATGGTATATTAACATGCCACTAAGAATTTGGCTGCATCCCGGTGTATATATAGAGCCACCCATCTTATTAGCAACACAAAAGATAGGCAGTTTAAGATGGAAGCCTGCTCTGCTTTATGCTCTGCTTTAAACTTGCCCTGGCTCTTAATTTTGTCTGGCTTTATGAGATTCCACAGACAGCAGGAAGAGCTAATCAATCAATCCTGGGACATATAAAGCAGAACTCTTCCCTTGAGGCCATGACGCTAAAGCCCAAATTGACCTTCTTTGGGACAAGTGATACACATAAAGAATGGAACAGAGACTTTGCTTACTCAAGGTAACGTGGAAAGAAACAGAAACGGAGGAAGTCAGAAAACAAGGATCAAGTAAGACACAAACATGTTTCCTCAGTAACCTCAGGAAGCAGTTGGCAACAGGATCGCCTTAGAGAGTCTTTTGTCCATTGAGACACCGTTTGTCACGGGGCTTAATTTGTAGACAAAAAGGAAGTAGAACTGTGGAGTGGGAGGAGGGGTGGCAGAGAGTAGGGCCATGGCCAGATGTGACCTGTGGAAAGGGGTGGGGCCAGGTACCAGGTATGAATTTCCTCTCTCCCCAAACACATACCCGAACACACTCTCCACACATTTCCTCCTCCTTACCACTATCATCCTCTATCCCCAGCTGTCCTCGGCCCACCAGAACTGATTTACACCATTGGCTCTGCTCCACTTCCTCTGGTCCCAATGAAAAGGTGACAGAACCATTCTGGGTCATTCTGCCAGAAGTTAAGCCCTCAGTAACAGACATTAAAAGGAGTTGAATTAGTAGAAGTTGGAAATTTATGAGCAGTAGCCAGGGCTGATGTCTTGACAACTGGCATTACTGCTCCCAACTTTCAAACTTTTGCTAATTGAACCAGTTTTGTCTCTGTTCCTTGTGCTGCAGCATCTGCTTCAGGATCACTTCTTCACCTTCTTTTCCCTGCAGAACAGGACGTGAAGGAGTCAAACACAGAAGGGAAGAGCCAAATTAGAGAGCAGAGTAGCTGCTCTTGCTCTGGTTGCTCCAGGCTCACTCCCCTCCTCCTCCTTCCCTGGAGGCTGCCTGGAGGGGAGGGGCTGGAGCAGAACACTCCTGCTGCTCTGCTTCTTAAGTCTGAAAAAAAGTGGTGGAACTCTGCTCCAGGTCGTTTTCCCACAAATTAAGCCTTGGTGTGTCTACCCTGACTTGATGGCACTTAATGAGATTTAGGAAATCTTGGGACCTTAGTTCTCCTTTCTTCCAGCCTGTGACAGGGCATCAAATATTGAACATGAATCTAATGTCAAGCTAATCTGAGCCACCCTTCTCCTAATTCTTACCAAGTCAGCTTTAACTCAGTGTCAAACCAAATTGTCTGCAGTTCTAAGTGCATATGGATCCAATCCAAATCGCTAGTCTATCCCTACCAATAGCCAAACAATAGACACTATATTTTACCATCTAGTCACACTAAGGCCTGGATTTTCTAAGGTCACAGACCTTAGAAAATCTGGCGGTGCGGGGGGGTGAAGCGGGGGGGCAGGCCTGCGAAAGCCGGCAGCGATCACATCTCTGCGGTGCGGTCGCTGCTGACTTTCGCACCCAATAGCGCCATCATAAAAGGTGATGCTATTAGGCGCGCTAGTGACAGCAAAAAGGGCCCTTACCTTTTCGCCGTCAACGAAGTCGTCACAGGTCTGCCACAACTCCTCCCCTTCCGGTGCGGACTCCGCCCCGATTTAGTGATCGCACGCGAAAAGTCCCTTTTCGCGTGCGATCACTTTGGAAAATGAACCCCTAATGGAGCAAAAATGTAACATTTACCTCTCCATCCAAGTGCAGAATCTTTACTTCCTTTGGATCTGAGGAAACATTTTGGTGACAATACCATCTTAACAACTTTGGTACTAATCCATCGATCCAGTTGCTAAAAATAAATAGACAAACACTGAAGATCAATGGAAAACAGTCAAGCGCTGGAGGACAGGTTCACGAGGGGGAGAGGAGCAAGTTTGAAACACTCCACCCCGAAACAAAGTCCCCCATGCACTTTTTACATGCAGGCTTCTGAAAGTGCAAAACCAAGATGCACTTCTCCTCTCCTCCCCAAAACACATTCCCTTAGGAACACTTTCTCAGTGCAGCTAAAAGTCCATGCATTGTGAAAGAACACATATACTTTTAGCTGCACCGAGGGAGGGAATTTTTCAGACAGCTCATCTGCATGGGTAAACACCTTTTACTCACATAAATACCACTTTGAAAATCTTTCTCAGAATGTCTTAGGAAGACATGAATGCTATGCACTCTTTCTACCAGGCTCTCCCCAGAATTCAGATTTTGCAATAATTCGTTTCTAATGCCAGATTTTAACCTCGGGATACTCCAATGGATCCTGAATCAGCAGAACATGGTCTCCCTTCTCCTTGTCTGTTGGAGTTAGATTTCTACAGTTTTACTTTGTACTAGAAATCTAGAATTACCTGCCGCAGAAACTGTGACTTCTGTACAAATATAGGGATGGGTATTTTCTTTACATTACAATGCATCTTTGAAGTTAATGAAGCGGATTAAAACCAGAACACAGAACTATCACAGCCTCACTACCATTCCTGAATGCCTGTAACAAACAACTTAATACAGTCAGAGAGGTTCAGATTTACTCAAGGGTTTCTCTTGCAAAGAAAAATGCGTTAGTCAATCTGGCCTTTACTGTAGGTCTCATAACCTCTTAACACCAACAATGTTCACATCATCGGTCCTGAAAAATGATACATTCTGAATTCCCCTGTCACATTTCAACATTTTAATCTAAAATGGATTACGAACTGTAGAAAAAAAAAAAAAAGAAAGAAACAAGATGCTGTTTGATCCATGTCAATCAATTACCATTTGTAAATACGTTTGGATAGGCTCTTACCCAGACTCTTCCTCCATATATCCTAAGAGATTCCTCGACTCCAGAGCTCCAGTAAACACTGTGTTAGATTGGACTTTCTTCCCCATCTCCAACAGAGTTTTCAGGTAGGTTTTAATACATTCGCTTTTTCCACTCCCTACAGGACCTATCACAGCAACCTTGAGCAAAATACAAACGAACAAAAAAAAAAGAGAGAGATTAAAGGCAATCAAGTTGATACTTACAGTTGCAATCAAGGAATCTGCCACTGATTGCTAACTACAGGGATCTTTTGCAAGCTATCGGAAAACTTCAGTTGTGTCATCTACAATATTTATAGGCGTTTTGGCAGTTCCCCCACACAAAGGAAGCAAAGGTTAGTAACTTCATTAGTGAAGATCCTTAATCAAATACTTAGCATTTATTTATTTAAAAGCATGTAGTGTTTGTTATGTCAATTACAGTAAAACAGATAAAATAAAAACAAACAATGAAACACATAAAATCCAGAAACCGCATGCAGTACTCAAGGCTGGTACAAGAGTATATGGCTCCCTAAGCAAATCTCTGTTCATGCCCCTTCTAAAAATGTACTTAGAGGAAGCTCCAGAAGCACTGCTTCCTACCAGCAGTAGTAGTTCCAGCACAGCACTCCCTTCTGTAGTGGTATTGGTTCTGTCACAGCATTTATCTCTGGGCCTCACCATGGTGGGATGTTGCCACCCTTATAAGTTTGGCGCTCTAGGCGACCACCTAGTTTTCCTAATGGAAGCACTAGCCCTGGCAGTACTAACTCTCTTGCCTCAACATTGGGTGGAACCAAAGGCCTCCAGGAATAAGACAGCCTTTAGCTGCTTCCAGAACATCATAAAATCCTTTAAATGATGAAGAGGATCCTGAAGAGGATTCCAAAGAGTGGCACTCGCCACAGATAAAGCTCAAAGCTGAATATCATCAGCATAAACTTTAAATTTGATATTATAACAATGCAAGATTACACATAGTAGAAATAGATGTTAATTAAGGCAGCAGACAAAACCGATCACTGCAGAACACCAAACTGAATAATGGACCAGGCTGACTGTTGATCAGAAATCCTCACTTGTTGCTCTTTTTCTGACAACATCATACATTATAAACATCATACAACCTTGAAATAGCAATACATAAGAATAAAATACATTCTTAAAATTGTTTTATATGTATATGATACCTGTAGACATTTATTGTAGATAAGAATTCAATGGGAATTTTTAACTGAAAGTGTTGTAAAACTGATTTAATGAAGGATTTTCCCATTAAGACTCCGAGTGGCCATAATACCCTCTCACAGCTAAGGGCACAACATGCTTGATGCTGTGTGGCCTGGCTCCCCATTTTTTCAGATAACAAAATGGCAGCTCAATGGAGGCTGGGCTACCATGACAACCAGCCACTGCTTGAGAAGGCTAGGACCTGTGCAGAAGGTGTGGAGCAAGACCTACTGGCAAGCTCAGCCTCTTTTGCCCCCCCCCCCCCCCCACCCGCCACACACTCCACTCACTCACTTTCCCACTTGGCCCATCCCTAGCATGGGGCGCCTGTCCTCAGGTTGATTGGTTCTTCTAGGAAGGGAGATGTTGGGGGGAGAGGGAGCCAGGGGAACAGTGGTTTGGTTTTCTTCTTTATTTACATAATTTCAATTTGTTCTTGTTCGCTCATGACTATGTAGGGCGAGGGCGGCCTGCTCACGTGCTTCCTTAGCTTGGGGGTGGGCCATCTGTGCAAAAACAGAACAGAAGTTGGTGGGAAGAGGGGAGGAAAAGAGTCTGGGCCATTACCTTGCATCTAGAGCTTGGATGGGGACCCCTTTCCCTTCGTAAAGCATAGAGAAAAGATCTGAAACAATGGAAGAAGCGGCATCAGGCCATTCCCACTAGCTATGGCTCAGATGGGGACTCTTTACTAGGGATGTGCAATCGTTTTTCCCGAATTAGGCAATTTCAATGAAATTGCCTAATTCAGAATGGTTTGGGAGAACCGAAAAACGATTGAATTTTTTCCGAAATTTTGGCAAAAATTCATTTTTGAGCTAGTGCGCACTAACAGAAGTTAGCGCACACTAACTCCCGGTAGTGTACACTAACCTGAAAATCAGGGCCCCTGAAAAAAAAAAACCCTGAACCATGGGAAAAACAAAATTCCCGCGGGGGGGGGGGGGGGGGAAGGGGCCCGAAACGAAGCCTGACACGAAAATTTTACCCGAAGCACATCTCTACTCCTTACCCTATGAAAACAAAGCATCATTGCCACAAATAAGGGGAGGTCAGGCCACTCTGTACTCTTTTGTGAACAGGATGGCAATGTCCACCTTGGGGCGGTGGCAGCAAAAGAAAACTGCTGTACCTAGTAGCAGATTAAATAATGCTAGGATGAACTCAATACTATTGCAGGTAAATGATTAAATAAAAGCTACGGCTCTTTGAGTCTTTGAATCGCAGAGCCTATGTGTTGTTCTCTATCATCTAAATTGAGGGGTGGAGGGGGGCAAAAGGATGGGGAAGGGAGTAGGCATGAGAGATGGCAGGTGGAAGGGGGATGGTAAAGGAGACCTGGGTCTGAAGGGTAATATTTACGTTGTCACTTTTAACTCTTTTACCACAACCAAAACATGATGCATAGCAAAACCTACAGATTGACCGATGATGATGTAGCCCAGGTTTCTACAGTGATGTTTTGGCACACTGTCAATGCCAAATATCTCCAGTATCATGTAAAACTGTGAATTATTAGATTTGGGGTACTGTAGTGAGGTATGACCATGAGAAGATAAAATGTTAATGTAGCTCGAGATCTGGTAAATGTTTGAAACCTACAGTCATAAAATGGATGTTATGGCTATTACTGACACACAGCGTATTTTCCCCTAGCAGCTGCAGAAGCACCAGGCCCGGGTTGTGGTAGGCTACAAACTGGCCAATGGAAAAAAAATACAGTGCTTTTTATCCATGCACGTTTCACCTGCCTCAAAGCAATTGCAAAGAACCTGCATGAAAATATGCACCAGGGTTTCAAATTGAAATCTCCATGTGTACTCTCTCCCTTCCCCGACCTAACCTGGACCCTTTCTTCCCCACAGGTAAAAAAAGTACATGCACTGTTCGCATCATCACACTTTTACCTGCAGTGTGGGGAGGGGGCAATTTCAGAGGGCCTTTCTATGCACATAAACACCGCTGTTTACCCCCCATGTAAAAAGTATTGAAATACATCTCTCAAGCTTTGGCCTTTAAGGCGAATATTACACACACCGAGACCCGTCTAAAATGTTTACAAGAAAAAGGTTCATTTACTCGTGCTTTCTGGACGTGCCCTAAGATTTTGAAATTTTGGAAGGTGGTTTTGTTTTACATTGATAATCTCTTGGGATGTTCACCTCCCCTTGCTCCGGAATAAGTGTTGTTTGGCCTGAAGTTCTCTAAATATGTAGGGAAGGAAAGGGAGAGGGTTTTTTTTGCTAGGTAAGCATTAGTTCAGGACAAGAGATCTATTTTACTGGTATGGCAAAGGGCTGAGTCACTATTATTTTTTTTTTTTTTGGCAATGGCGTAATGCGTTTCATGATATGATGTTTATGGAGTCGATGGCCGCTCAAGCCTCTCTCTCTTATAAGATGAGATTCTTGGGCACGTGGGATAAATATCTTCAGAGTCTTTCTGGTAGGGCTAGGAGTCTGATAGTGAACAGTTTATAGAGTGGTTTGAATGGCACATAGATAAGTGGTGGATGAGTTGTAAATTATACCCCTGGGTACTGTAGATAAGGACTTTGGGGGTTGGATGGGAAGATCTGGATGAAGGGGGGGGGGGGAATCTATATTTGGGGTACTATATTAAGGCATCGGTGCCTGGATGGACCAGAGAAAATAAAAAGACTTCCAGACAAGTAACATATGTACGCTTGAGAAACTCTGGATTTATGGGGGAATTACAGGGGGGGGGGAGGGGGGAGGAAGGATTTAAAAAAAGGGAAGCCAGTTAAAGACTCGATTCTCTAACTGGTGATGACTTTGTATTGTTTAAGGACTGAAACTGATGCAACAATTTGGCTGTTCTTTGTACTGTGTCATTGTAGTCTGCTTTCAAGATATTGTGCTATAATTTTTGTTACTTTAATAAAGATACTTACACATAAAAAGTTTTGAAAACTACCCTCCCTCATGCGGTTGGTTTTATCTCTCGAGAGCAGCATTATCCTGCCTGTGCTCTCAGTTCAGACAAGGCTGAAAGGGAATCGTGCCCGGTTGCCCCAAAGCTTTCACCGCACGCAACTTTTGTCTTTTAAGTGCGCCCTGTAGATGGCGCATGCCGCCTGGCCCCGCCGCCAAGACAATTGAACTCGAAAAACTCAGCAAGCTTTGACGGCGCATTCCGATTAGAGATCGCAAGCAGCGCCTGTACTTACTGTTCTGTAAGCGCACGCCAACTGAGCTAGACAGGAAACCTTGCACTGAAAGGAGTTGCCAGGAGCCGTGGGAAGTTTCCAAAATGCTGCGGAAATAACGTTGGTCGTGTCGTCGCCGGGGATGCCCACTTCTTTGTTGGCAAAGAGGAAACGCTGCCCAAGACTGTCTTCTGGTGCACCAGCCACTGGGAGACCCCCATCTGGGGTAAGGGGAAACACATGCCAAGGAGAAAAACATGTTTCCTACTGCTGGAGTATTCAATACAACAAAAGAATTCAGTACGCTTTCAAAAGATACACAGTCACCCTACAGTCTCATGTTTAGATTTTTTTTTTTTTAATTATTATTATTTTAGGAGGCATGGGGGGGGGGTGGGGAGGAAGCAGTTCAGCAGCGACTGACGTCCACTCATGATGAGTCATTTGCGCTCTCTGAATATAATAATTTGATGTACAAATTAAATGCCAACTTCATTCAAACCAAATCCAAATCATACTGTAGACAACATGCATTTTACTTGCTGCCAAAATTTTCATGAAATTGAAAGAAAGGATAAAACACATTAGGGGGCCGATGCAAAACAGTGCACTCAGCTGAGCACACCGTTTAACCCGTGCTTGGACACGCGTCCACAACCCCTTATGCTGTAATGGGATTAATGCGTCCAAAGGGCGCGTCCAACCCCCCTGCGAAACCAATCGCACTCAAAACATGCACATGCATGAGGATGAGGCTATTAGTTATTCTCCCCAGATCTAGAACAAAAATGTACACCCAACCCACACATTTTTACGCTCAGAAATTAATGCCTGTCCAGAGCAGGCGTTTAATTTCTGAACAGCCAAAAAAAAAAAAACGTACAGAAAAGCAGAAAATGCTGCTTTTCTGTACATCCTCCGACTTAATATCGTGGCAATATTAATCCAGGAAGCAAAAGGTAAAAAAAATAAATAAATAAAGTGCCACGGTCAGTTTAGGGAAACGGATGCTCAATTAATGAGTGATCATTTTCCTAACCTGTGGCTGTGTACAGCTTAGGAAAATGGACGCTCATAAAATGAAGGGGCGCACATTTGTCCCTGGAGCCTCCTTGGCAGCGCAACCCCTCATTTAAATATTGAATCGTGCACCCAGGAGAGGTGGTTGGGCGCACGTTAGGAAAGCAGGCGCTTTAACACTGAATGCCTGTTTTTCGTGCTCATTTATTGCATTGGCCCCTAGGTTTGAAGTATGCAAGGATGGGGTTGACTTACACAAGTTAATTTAAAAAAAAAAAAAAAAAAAGGATTGTCAGGGAAGAGGCTCAGATTTGGGGGGGGAGGGTCCCCGTTTTTCTACTGCCAACTTATATGTCTGTCTATTTATGCAGACTCCTCAGCCATCATTTAAACACTGGCAATTAGAGCTGGCACTTTCTGTTCAACGCAGATACTTTCTTATGTCCCTGCAAGCTACTTACTCATCTTGCTGTTGTCATTTGATGCGACAGAGCTTCCTGACGGAGTAACGACAACAGGCCAGAGAGCTGCCACCAGGGGCTGTAAGAGCTTCAACTTGTGCCCCGTCAGCTGAGGGAACAAACAGTGATGGATGGCAGTGACCATAGCTCTGTCCTCAAGCTTCTCCTGCCAGTCAGACTCTGGAGCATTTGATTTTTCTTCTCCTAGAAATAAATTGGAGAACGGATAAACTTGTAAGTCAGCAAAGATTTAGCAAATTTGGAGGACTGCCGCTAAAATGGTTTCCTATGATTATCTGTTAATTGGAGAGCCATCGCAGATGGATTGACGGAAGCCAGACAAAAATCATAAGGGATAATTATTCAAAAGGATTTGCACACTTAAAAACTGGGTTTTACGTGTGTAAATGCACTTTACCCGTGTAAGTGTGCTTTTGAAAATTGCCACGGTATATGCCATTGAATTATCAATAGGTTTTACACGTGTAAGTGCACTTTAAAAGGTGAATTTTAAAAGCCAGACACTTGACAAAATGAGAGGGCATGCGTGCATGTAGCATATGTGCCTGTCTGCCCGATTTTAAAAGGCGCCCACATACACATGACGTTGATGTTTGGCCGTTATAAAATTCCCACACTTAGGCAGCACAAACCCGACTTTATGCTACATGCGCGCATGTTATAAAGTGGCCACGTATCTGGGTGTGTACCGACGCACACACATATATGTGCCCCTACATGCCTCTTTGAAAGTTACCATCCCTGGCATAAAAGGGCTTTTGAAAATTGCAATGATAGTATCATAGATTTACACACATAACTCCTTTGAAAATTCACCTCCATAGCTGTAAACTACGTTTATGTCAATGGCTAATCCTCCAACTGGGATGCCTTCACTACTAATCATTTTACAGTACAAAGTGCTATTAGCAATACTAGTCCTGCAGAAAACTGAAAAAATAATACTCAGTGATGTGCTCTCAAAAAGATCTTGAAAAGAACAAGCAAAAGATATACCATTTAAAACAGTCTCTATTTAAAAAAAAAATTATAATGCTTCATTTGTGTATTATTGAAATTGTAGCTCTGGCTTCTTCTTAGACATGTAAGACACAGGTACAGAGGTTCCTTTCCATAGGAGAGGGAAGTATACACTGTAAGTCCCTCTCATAGGGGAGCAGAGTAATTCAAGATCTGATTCTCTAGAATTAAAAGATAATACACAAGATCTTTAGATTCCTAAGGACTTTTTTTACTTCAAAGCAGAGGACTTGTAATTACTTTTAACAAAACATTCTATTTACATTTCTTCCAATAGAAATTGACTGGAAATCTTTAATATTATTCACTTGTTTATCCCCCCTATTCAGTGGAGATGGAAAGGCTATGGCTGTTCTCTGTCACAGTCCTGGATAACACATCAAACTGTAAACAAATTAAAAAAAAAATCTCTTGCTTAATCCAAATGGGTTAAAATCAAGAGGATAATAATTATCAGGCCCATTCTTAGGGGTGCTGGAGTGAAAAGTGAATTCTCTTCTGCAGAAGGAATCGTCCACCTCAAACATACAAGAGCAGGCCAGCGGCATTGGGATATTGTGACATCAGCACCCAGCGGCGGATTCCCGCTGAAGACCGGCCCGGGAATTCGCCGCCCAGGCCCAGGAGATACCACATGGTCTGCCGAGCGTGGCTCTGTCACGGCCGCGCTTGGCAGACCACGTGACTAGCACGACCGGCCCACTGGGGGATGCCCAATCCCCCGATAGGCCAATCCGCCCTTGTCAGCACCAGTCAGCCTACGCACCTTTAAGGAGATGGCTCCGAAGGGATGCTGCTGTTAAGGCTGAGTGCCAATTAAGAGAGACGATGTGCCTCTTTCACCATGGCTTGTCCTGAAGGGAGGGAGGGGAGAGGATTCCCTTTCCTCACCACCATATCCCTGGGGCACACTGACAGAGTATATCCAACTCTACCGTCCACCTGGCTAAGATGGTGAGACGGACAGTGAAATGCTAAGAGAAATTAGGGAAACTAACCAAATTGGTAATGTGATAATAATGGGAGATTTCAAATACCTGTCTCACAAAATAAACGTCGCATAGATTATAATTTTTTAGATTTTTTTATGTGCATAGAATTTATCTGGAACAGTGGACCATCATAACACCCTTGGTTTTTTAGGCAGTAAGCCACACTTTCAACCTTACAGGGTCATGTTTAATCATCGGTCCATTAAATGTCTTTTGTCTTCTTTATTCAAATGTTCTCTTTCTCCTTCTTTTTTATCTTTTTTATAATTAGTAAAATCCTTTGTAATAAATTCAAAGACGGAATTGCCTTACTTGTGCGGAGCGCCGCTGCGCTTCCGACCTTTATCTCCTGTGCCGCCGCGCTATTATCTCCAGCGCTGTCGTGCTTTACTTTGCAATAAATTTAAAGACGGAATTGCCTTACTTGTGCGGAGCACCGCTGCGCTTCCGACCTTTATCTCCTGTGCCGCCGCGCTATTATCTCCAGCGCTGTCGTGCTTTGTAGGCGAAAAATACTTCTGGGTTTTTTGTTGAACTTCCGATTGAATGTGCTCACACACTTTAGAGCTCCTGCAGTCCTCGCGATTTCAAATACCCCAATATTGACTGGGTAAATGCATCATCGGGACATGCTAGAGAGATAAAGTTCCTGGATGGAATAAATGACAGTTTTATGGAGCAAGTGGTTCAGGAACCGACGAGAGAGGGAGCAATTTTAGATCTAATTCTCAGTGGAGCACAGGATTTGGTGAGAGAGGTAATGGAGGTAGGGCCGCTTGGCAATAATGATCATAATATGATCAGATTTGAATTAATGACTGGAAAGGGGGCAGTAAGCAAATCCACGGCTCTCGAGCTAAACTTTCAAAAGGGAAACTTTGATAAAATGAGAAAAATAGTTAGAAAAAACTGAAAGGAGCAGTTACAAAGGTAAAAAGTGTGCAAGAGGCATGGTCATTGTTAAAAAATACCATCCTAGGAGGACAGTCCATATGTATTCCACACATTAAGAAAGGTGGAATGAAGGGAAAACGATTACGGGCATAGTTAAAAGGTGAGGTGAAAAAGGCTATTTTAGCCAAAAGATATTCATTTAAAAATTGGAAGAAGGATCCCACCGAAAGAAATAGGATAATGCATAAGCGATGTCGTTAAATGTAAGACATTGATAAAGCAGGCTAAGAGAGAATTTGAAAAGAAGTTGGCCGTAGAGGCAAAAACTCACAGTAAAAACTTTTAAAAATATATCTGAAGCAGAAAGCTTGTGAGGGAGTCAGTTGGACCGTTAGATGATCGAAGGCACTTAGAGAAGATAAGGTCATCGCGGAAAGATTAAACGATTTCTTTGCTTTGGTGTTTACTGAAGAGGATGTTAGGGCGATACACGTACCGGAGAAGGTTTTCATGGATAATGATTCAGATGGACTGAACCAAATCATGGTGAACCTAGAAGATGTGGTAGGCCTGATTGACAAACTGAAGAGCGTAGTAAATCACCTGGACTGGATGGTATACACCCCAGGGTTCTGAAGGAACTAAAAAATTAAATTTCAGACCTATTAGTAAAAATTTGTAACCTATCATTAAAATTATCCATTGTACCTGAAGACTGGAGGGTGGCTAATGTAACCCCAATATTTAAAAAGGGCTCCAGGGGCGATCCGGAAAACTACAGACTAGTTAACCTGACTTAAATGCCAGGAAAATCAGCCGAAAGTGTTCTAAATAATAAATATCAAAATCACAGAACATATAGAAAGACATGGTTTAATGGAACAAAGTCAGCATGGCTTTACCCAAGACAAGTCTTGCCTCACAAATTTACTTCACTTTTTTTTTAGATAAAGGTGAACTGATAGATGTAGTGTATTTGGATGTTCAGAAGGCGTTTGACAAAGTTCCTCATGGGATAGGTGGCGATGTCCTTTCGTGGATTACAAACTGGCTAAAAGACAGGAAACAGAGAGTAGGATTAAATGGACAATTTTCTCAGTGGAAGGGAGTGGGCAGTGGAGTGCCTCAGGGATCTGTATTGGGACCCATACTTTTCAATATATTTATAAATGATTTGGAAAGAAATACGACAAGTGAGGTATCAAACACACTACTAAACACAACCCGTGAAAGAGCTATATCCATTGCCAGCCCCTCACTATGGAACTCACTCCCAACCGAACTAAGAACGCAACCCAACATAAAAACCTTCAAAAAAGAACTGAAAACCTGGCTGTTCACCAAAGCCTACGCAAACTCACACCATCAACCGCACTGCCAGACACCAATGCATACCAGCAACAAGAAACTATAGTCCATCCCATGAACAATGACATATCTACGACCTCTCTAAATTCTAAGACATTTATAACTAGCCTAAAAAGCATATTTAACTGCATATTAACTGTATGTCCAACCTGAAAGCCTGTTTTACTAACTGACTTGTTTGACTCATCCCATTTACTTTCCTACCCAACTACCCAACCCTGTAACCCCATCCCACTTGTATGAGAGGTCTAGAACGGGTTAATGTGAATCAGTTATTTACTCTTTCGGATAATAGAAAGACTAAGGGGCACTCCATGAAGTTAGCATGTGGCACATTTAAAACTAATCAGAGAAAGTTCTTTTTCACTCAACGCACAATTAAACTTTGGAATTTGTTGCCAGGGGATATGGGTAGTGCAGTTAGAGTAGCTGTGTTTAAAAAAGGATTGGATAAGTTCTTGGAGGAGAAGTCCATTACCTATTATTAATTAAGTTGACTTAGAAAATAGCCACTGCTATTACTAGCAACAGTAACATGGGATAGACTTAGTTTTTGGGAACTTGCCAGGTTCTTATGGCCTGGATTGGCCACTGTTGGAGACAGGATGCTGGGCTTGATGGACCCTTGGTCTGACCGGGTATGGCATGCTCTTATGTTCTTACCCTGGCTATCCGTCGAGCACTCTTGGAGTATCACTTCTCTTCCAACATAGAATAACTGCTGGAAGATCTGAAGGCTAGTCCTAGGCTAGAAGGTGCCCAAAGCTCCCACATCCTGGTGATCTTATTTCCATCAAGGAGCTTACTCCACCACACAGCAGGTAGACACTTAAGTTCCTAAGGCTTGGGGGGACTCAAGTAAGAATTAAACTGTTATTCTCTATTACATTGCTTCAGTGAGCCTTTTTTTTTTTAATTTAACTGAGGAGTAAATGGATCTGCTGGGCTCTATTTAGCTACACACCCTGTGGTAAATATTCAAAGAAATAGAAAATGGATAACTCATTCGGCTAAAGTTAGCCTGATAAGTTATCAGGGATATACAGCCAGAAAAACATCCCGAGACAAACTTCTCCAGCTCCTCCCTACAATCTCTTCCTGGAAAATCTGACAGGTACGCTAACCAGAGCATGAACAGCACTATATCATGACGGTCTCCGCGTCGGGACATGGCTCAAATGTACTTTTAGTAAGGCCAGAGGAATCACAAAAAAGAATATGATTTCTTCATATGTTGTTTATTCAACCGTTGGTTTGAGAAAACAAGACACAGAGCAGAACTAAAGAATAATTAGTGACAGGATAAAACAGAACAGCTGCAAACAACAACCAAGGAATAATTCTGATGCATATACTTGTTAGAAAGCCAACGTGTTATGGGGTGTGCTTCCTTTTTAAGGAATGCCAAGCCTAGTTCAACCAGCGAACCAAGCCTAGCACAACTAGACAGAAGTAATCATTGAACAAGGTCCTTCACGTCTTTCTCCCCTTGTGACTGGGTCATTTATAGTATATGAGGTCCTGCCTAACACTAAACCCAAGGTCTGAGCTGGGGCTTCCTCAAAGGCCTTCACCCTGTAATGGGTGAAGGCCTTTGAGGAAGCCCCAGCTCAGACCTTGGGTTTGTTTTATATTGGAGGAGATATGATTGAACACATTTAATTCTACTCTTAAAAAGACATTTTCAAAGGAGGTACACACATAAATGTAGCATGTCATAGCAATTTTCAAAAGCCCATTTATGTGTGTAAAACCTTTTGACAATTCAGCCCTATTGAGTGAATTTTCAAAGCAGTTGCACTTGTAAAAGTTGCAATTTTCAAAAGCCATTTTATGGGATTATTAATTACCTCCTTAGTGCATAATCCATTAAAATATGACATAACTTATTGAATGAGCATACCTGTTTTTTTGGAGAGAGTTGGTGGGTGGGAGGGTTAATTTGGCAAAGCAGTTTCCTTTGGGGTTCCCAGCTCAGTTGGAACTGGACCCCTCTTGGGACTATGGAGCCTGAAAGTCTTTGTTTGCTGCCTGTGGGCTTCTTCCTCCATTTTGAAAGCCCTCCCATGTAGGACAGCCCTCGCAGCTAACATCGCCGCAGACCGCAATTTCCTCTGAACCTGCTACTTGTGCACCCCAAGTCCAGCCATTAAAGGGGAACTATTTTCAAACAGTTTGTGTGGCTGTCAAGCATGCAGGAGCTGTTATCCCATGTACTTTCTGCTAATTCTCAAAAGAGAGGCAAACATGTGCAGCTTCTCTTAGACAGCTATCATGAAGGGCACGTGTTAAAAGCAGCTGCGTTTCCATCCCTGACCCCTTTTCTTTTTGTGAATAATGGTGCATTGCATCTCTCTCAGGTGCAGTGGAGTCAATATTCAAAGCCATTTAGGAACATATTGCCAGCTAATTGGCAACTTTTTGCATATTAGGTACCTTTATTCCGCTGAATGTACGGGTCAAGTTATTAGCTTGCCTGCTCGCCAACTTACTGAATACAGACCTTAATATGATTAAACTTGTCCTTTCCTTTTTTTACAGTGTATTGTGCAAATTTATTTTTTAAACTTGTAGCCCGCAGTATAAACATTTTTAGGTGGGCAACAATCATTCATTCATAAAAACAAACCCATGGTCAATATAAAACAAAAAAAGGCACCCAATCAAATCAATAGTGAGATCTTAAAAACAGCAGTTACAAGCCAAAAAAATAGATAAAAGATTAATTAAACTCTTCAAAAGCCCTGCCTTCAGCAATTTCTGGAATCTGGCAATAGGTGTTTCAGTGTTGACTCATCCAGCAAAGAATTCCACTGACAAGGTCCCATTACCATAAATAGATGATCTCTTGATTCTGCAAGACGAACCTGCTCGATAGCCAGTACATGCAGCAAATTTCGGAATGAAGACCTCAAAACACGCACAGGCTGGAAAATCCTCAGCACGGAATTAAAACGTTTTGCTAATAACCAATTTCTATCCGAGATGCTATGTCACCTTGAACGATGGCTGGGACTCGCTTTCTGGTGGGGAGAGGGACTTGGCTTTCCGTATGACACCCCCCTACACCCTCGTGTCATATCTTTCTCTAACCAAAACATTTCTATCAATCTCAGGACAGCAGCAGAAGCCACAGAGAAAAACATTGTTTGCTTTGGAAAAGACCTCGATGCTTTTTTTTTTTTTGTTTAACGCAGCTCATATCGTATCCAGGCTCACTTCTGAATCGCTGTGAAATTGTTCCCGATTTGAAGATGTCAAGATCTGGTTAGCAATTCAAATGACCACAATGATAATTATGCCTTTTCATGTTCTAGTGTGTAACACTCCATCAAAACTGACATAAATGCCTGGGTTTTTTTCATTTATCAGTGCAATGAAATGTGGAAAACGATATGAAAGTGTACTAGAAAGATATTAATAACTGTTCTTCCTGGAAGAAAGATAGCTCTTTCAGGCAGTCTATCATTTAAAAAAAAACCAAAAAAAAACCTTCTCTGATCATATCTCTCCTTGAGGAGAACTGAATGAGATTCTTACTCACAAACCATAATCAGTTCTGTCATCAAAAGTTAGAATATTTTGTGGAAGGAGAAAATTGCAGTCATATAAATTAGTCAGAAGGGATGTAGTTTGAAGGCTGCCTGGTTTATTTCAATATTTTTAAATATGAACACTGTATCAAGAAAAGATCATCTCCCTAGTGGGTTGTTTTATCTATAAAATACTGAAATTGTTTGGCTATCCTACAATTGGGGCAACTGTGTGATGTATTGGTGCTGTAGCATATGTCACTGGGAACAGAAATAAGAGCTATAATGTTTTCTTTTTAAATCTTCCACAAGGGATGCCAACTCTGATCTGCGAGAGCCACAAACAGATCTGGATTTCAGAATATCCATAATAAATATGCATGAGATAGTTGGAGAAATTACTACTTATCTCATAATTTCCTTTTCTTTAATGAAGACAGGTTAATCCACGACCAGTGGATTATGCACCTCTACCAGTAGATAGAGACGGAGCAAAGCTGACGTCACGGTATATGCACCCCTGCTCTGACATTGGCCCGCCAGTATTCTCTGCAAAAGCCAACTATGGACAACTAAACAATACATGAACAAACTATTAACAGACAACCATTCAAGCACTTAGTTAACAGGAAAACATTGAGCTCAGACAAGGAGTATAATATCACTAATCTAGGAACTGGATCTGACACTTACCAGCAATCCCTGGAAACGCAGCCGCTCAGAAGGACAACAGCACCAACATCCAGCAGCTAAGTGCAGGAAGGTGGATTAAATTGTCTTCAATAAAGATAAGGAAATTATCAGGTAAGTAGTATTTTCTCCTATCTTAGCATTCAGACAGGTTAATCCATGACCAGTGGGATGTACCAAAGCTACTCCCGAACAGGATGAGAGACTGCCCACTGTCTGATCAACACTGCACGCATGAAGGATGCATCCTGCCGGGCTTGCACATCCAGGCAGTAATATCTGGAAAAGGATTGTAAGGAGGACCACATCACAGCTTGGCAAATCTCGATGGGAGACAACAGTCTAATCTCCACCCATGACACTGCCTGAGCCCTAGTGGAATGAACCCTAACCTGACTAAGCAATGGTTGCTCAGCATCCAAAATCGCGGCCGTGATAACTTTGTTAATCTAATGAGCTATTGTAGCCAGTGATGCTGGCTCACCCTGTTTACCCCCACTGTACAGTATAAATAGTCAGTCTGTCTTCCTGAGTGGTTTAGAAACCTTCAAATACATCATGACATGATGCTTGACATCCAAAGTCTATAACAGACAATATTTATCCACATTTCTCTCCCTGTCCGGTGTCGGCAAGGAATCCGATTGATTCAAGTGAAAATCCGAGACCACCATCAGCAAAAAAGGATGGAACAGTTCATAACTGGACCACTCCTGGAGTAACTGGCAGGAACAGTTCCTAGCAAGTCAGAGCCTGCAGTTCTGAAACTCTATGCACTATCCTCAAGAAAATAACCTCAAGGAGAGGCTTCGCAGTGGTCGAAAGGTAGGACCTGCCAGAAAATCCAGAACTAGATTAAGACTCCACAAGGGTACCGGCAATCGCAAGGGAGGAACGAAGATGCTTCACCCCTTTCAAGAACCAGGCCATATCTGGATGAGCCGATAAGGGTTCACCTCGGAAACAGGCAAAAGCCGCCATCTGCACCTTCAAGGAATTAAGGGCAAACCCTTATTCAACCCATCCTGCAAAAAATCCAAACTGAGCGGGATCTTAAGCGAACGAGGATGAAACCCTCAGTCCTCACACCAAGCCTCAAACACTCAAAGTGGAGAGCTTTCACGCTTGAAGTAAGGTGGAAATCACAGCAGTGGAATATCCACGCTTCAGCAACCAAGCCCTCTCAAGAGCCATACTGTAAGACAAAATCGAGTCAGATCTTCAAGAAGAATAGGTCCCTGCTGTAGCAGATCCCTGTGGACCACCAGAAGCCTCCTCAGATCTGCATATCACAGCCTCCTGGGCCAATCTGGCACCTCCAGAAGCACCAACCCCATGTCTTCCGATCCTCCGAAGGCATACAGAAGATTGCTTTCTGGCCACTCCTTCATGAGGGCATCAATGCCCTAAAACTTCAGACCTCTTCTGCAACTGAAGAAGCGAGGAACCTGTACATTGTATGATGTCACCAGCAAGTCTAGAAAAAGAAGGCCCCAGTGGCCCACTATGAGCTGGAATGCTTCACTTGACAATTCACATTCTCCTGAATCCAAACTGTCTGCTGAGAAAATTGGCTCTTTTCCTGCAATGTGTGAGGCTGAGATCTCCTGAAGATGTACCTTCATCCATTCCTTGAGTTGGGCTATTTCCTGCGACACTCACTGGCTCTTGGTTCTTCCATGGTGACTGATGTAAGTCACATTGTCAAATTGTCCAACATCATTCTGATCGCTCGACCCTACAAGTGGTTATCGAATCGCAAGCATGCCAATTGAACGACATGGGCTTCCAGCCGATTGATGCTCCAGAGAGACTCCTCTGTACTCAAGCGCACCTGTGCTGTAAACTCCTGAAGGTGAGACCCCAACACTGGAGGCTCACATCTGTCGTGAGTACTAGCCAGTCCTGTGTTCATAGGGGAACGCCCTTCCTTAGATGATCCTCTTGCAACCAGCACTGCAGTTGGATGCTGATCTCCACCAGTAACTGAAGCCATATCGAGTAGTCTTGAGACTGTGGACTCTAACATGTAAGCAATGTGTGCTGAAGAGGACACAATTGCACCCTTGCCCATGGAACCACCTCTAGGGTGGCTGCCATCAACCCGAGCACCTGTAGATAAGACCACATCATTGGGCATTTAGTTTCTGTCAATAGTTGCACCTGCACCATCAGTTTCTGAATGTAGATCTCTGGCAGGAACACCCTGCCTTGCTTCATGTCGAAATGAACCCCAAATTACTCCAGTGTCTGCGATGGCTGCAGATTGCTCTTGCCCAATTTCCTCACCCAACCCTTTGGCAAGGAGATCACCTTGAACGAGGCCTGAAGACTCTCATTTGTGTTCTTGGCCCAAATTAGCCAATCATCTAAGTACAGGTGCCATCCTCTCTCAACACTGCTGCTACCATCACCATGAGCTTGGAGAAGGTTCTGGGTATAGTGACCAAACCGAAGGGTAGCGCTGGAAACTGATAATGTCTCCCCAAAACAGCGAAGCACAGAAAACCATTGTTGCTCCAGTCAGATGGGAATATGCAGATACACCTCTGACAAATCCAGAAACTTTATCACAGAGTTTAAGGTTTCCATGCAGGAATGACTCTCTCACAAAAGATGGTCGACCCCCTTGAGATCCAGGATGGGGCAAAAGGAACCCTCCTTCTTGGGTACAACAAAATAAATGAAATATTGGCTTGTATTTTCTTGAGACATGGGCACTGGGATCATGGCTCTGGGATCATGGCTCGCCGGCTGAGGAGCCTTGACAACATACACTCCACTTCTGCGGAAAGCTGCAGGGAGACACCCCGAAAACATTCCGAGGAATGCTAAGAAACTCCAGAGCACAGCCATCTCTTATCACCTCCAGAATCCACTGGTCTGATATGATCTCGGACCCTCCTCAGATAAAAGAAAAGACACGGGTGACCCCTAGCTCCTGTTCCTGGGGGTGAGTCAGCACACCCTCATTGAGGGGGGTGGGGGGCACTGCCGCTTGAGCCCATGCCCCGTCTGGGACAAAGGATTGAGACCTACCCAAAGGTTGAGCCCTCTGACAAGCCACTCTTCTGTCTGGTCAAAAACATTTGAAATCCCTAGCACAACCTCTTGCGCTGAATGAACGCGGCACCTGCTTTTTTATCCTCTGGTAACCGAGGAACCTGGGACTCTCCCCGCTTATTGGCCATTCTTTCCAAATAAGAGTGATCCTTTAAAAGGCAATTTCGTAAGATTAGACTTTGAAATTGTATCAGCTAACCAATTCCTCAGCTAAAGCCAACGCCTGACCACTATCACCGAAGCCACCTCTCTGGCAGAAGTGAGGACCAGGTTGCAGTCCACAATCGCCAAAAAGGTGGCTACCATTTCCATCACTGCCCTGGAATTCAAACCAGACACATCGACTTCTTGAGAGAGAAGCAAGCAAGAGCAAGCCACCAGGGAACAGCAGGAGGCTCTCTGCAAATTCATTGCCACTGCCTCAAAGGCCTGCTTAAGGATAGCCTCAATTCTCCTATCCTGTGCATCCTTTAATGCTGCTTCCCCTTCTACAGGGATAGTTGTCTGCTTGGTGACGGCACACACAGCGCATCCATTTTCAGAAAGCGCAACTGCTCTCTTGCCACCAGATCCAGGGGGTACAGCACTTCCAAGGCTTGTCCCCCTTTAAAATTAGCTTCTGGGTGCCCCATTCAAGATCAATCAATTCTTGAATAGCAGCCATAATGCTTTATGCAAAGAAACTAAAACGGGATTCTTCTTTGGCTCAGACATGGAATCAGCACCCGACACCCCCAGCATCTTCAGTGTCTGGGAGATCAGAGCCAACAACTCATCTCTATGAAAGAAACGCAACATTATTCTATATGGCTCCAAGCCTGGAGGAATTTCTCCATCATCCAGGGAATAAGGATTGCCTTCATCATCCGTGCCATCTGGGTCTCTATCAGTGTGACCCGCAGTAAGTCTAGACGTACTCCAAGGCACAAGGCGTGCGAGGATTCGTGGTCTGCAATCCTGAAGTTTGGCCTTCTCCTCTGACTGTGCCTGAAGAAAAGACTGAAACCCTTGAAAAAATTCCACCTAAGAAAAGGCAGAAGGATCCATACCAAAACCAGGGGGTGTCAGTCTTGTGTCCAATGAGCTACCTTCCCCTGCTGACGAACCAGTTAGGGGAGCCCCAAACCAGGCAAAACCTCTGACAGGTCCCCCTCCATCATCATGCAGGGAAGAGCCAGGCTCAGCAAAATCAGCGGGAGACAACTCTCCCTAAACCTCCAAGCAGCGCTGGCACAAGTTAGATGGGACGCCAGTCTGAGATGCCCGAATATGGAAGCAGCACAAAGGGTAAGGCACTTAGGCTTCTTTGCTAAGCTCCCAAAGGCGTCTGACAATTGTGCATCCAACTGCGTGTCTGCACAAGCAAGCCTGGACAGGGTTCCCCAAAACAAGGTCTGTCCAATAAACGCACACTATGGACGCCCAAAATTTAGGCGCCCAATATGCGGTCCAGGTAGGCGTTCACCTGAGCGCACATGTGTGAACTGTCGTCAGACACTGTTTCGCAGCAGACTTGCGTGTAGAAAAGTGCGCGAATACTGCCGTGGCCTACCATGCGGCGTCTGAGCAAAGCCTGAGAGCAGGGCCTAGCCAAAAGGCTGCTCAATCGGCCAAGCTACCACAACTTCCCAAGTTCTCCCAGAAGCAGGAATGGACGTTGGATCAGCACACCGAGGCTTGGAGACTAGAAGGGGAATGGAATCCCTCACTCTTTTTTTAAATATTTACTTTTTACCTAAGCTCAGCCCTTACCAGCCAAGTATAGAGTCTGTCTCCAGCTGCGGAGGGGGGGGGTGCGAGGACAAAAGCCTTCATCGCCGCACTTGGCTTCCTGCACCTGCTAGCCTCTCAGCTGTTTTTCTGTCTCTACAGAGAAGTCCACGCCAAAAAATCAGCTACCAGACTGAGGCACTCTACTGAGGGAGGGATCCGCAGATATTACCTCAGGAAAACTCAACTAAGGGAGGGACCATAAGGTATCACCACAGGAAAGCTGGGCGAATTAACTTCCTTCTTCTTTTCTCCTTTTAAAATATTTTTTAAGCCATCCCCAGTAGGGAGATGCATGTCCACCATCTGCTGGAGACGGAGAATACTGGCGGGCTGATGTCAGTGCAGGGGTATATAATACCGTGACGTCAGCTTTGCTCTGTCTCCATCTGTTAGTAGAGGTGCATAACCCACTGGTCGTGGATTAACCTGTCTGATTGCTAAGAAATTGCATGCATTGCCTCCAATGTATGCAAATATATCTTATGCATATTAATTATGGATATCATGAACCAAGCCTGTTTGTGGTTCTTGAGGACCAGAGTTGGCCATACCTGGCCTACTATACCATGAGGGAAAGAGACTTAAAAAAAATTAGATTAGAAGTCAAAGATCTGGTTGCAAGGTTTGCTAAATAGAACTGTAGACTGAACATCTTCAGTAGTGATCATTGCTGGCTAGACAAAATGACTATGCAAACAGTTTTTGATCTGAGACAGCCTGTTGTATAGTAGGTCAAAATATGTCATAACTCATTTCAAGATTTAATTAAATTGATATCAATTACAGCCCCTTCTAAGTAAATTCCAAAATGAACCATGCTTTAGTAAGCAAAAGTGAATATGCTATTGGAATTTGTCTGCACATCAGGGAGAGAACAGAATTTCAGCTTGCTTTTCAATGAATACCTGAATTCCACTTCTACTGATCTCTGTCATTAACAGGACACACATTTGGCAATATTTTCAGGAGTAGATTATAAGGTTGGAAGACATGGGCTAGTTGATAGCCATCTTGCTTTCTGAAAATAGCAACCTACTGACTCGTCCCTACTGAGGGTCAGTTAGCCATTATACAATAAGAACAGACCATGCAGGTACCAGTACATCTCCTCCAGTTATCCACAAAGGAGATAATTTTCAAAAGGTTTTATGAGTGTAAATGGACTTTTGAAAATTGATACTTTTATGCACATAACTCCTTTGAAAATTTACGCCATAGGACTTGTAAATGAGCTTTTGAAAATTGCTCTGATATATGTTACTCTTATGCACATAATTACTCTGAAAATTTCCTCCTACGAGCTGAGTGGAGGAGTAGCCTAGCAGAGCAGTGGGCTGCAAATCAGGGAAGCCAGTTTTCAAATCTCACTGGTGATTGGGCACATCATCATCTACTACCTCAAACTTAGGGTCCTATTTACTAAGAGGCCAATATTCTGTAGGCCGTTTAGTGGACAAGTTATCTGTGTAAAGTTAGCCGGAAATCTTGTCCCTTATATTCAGCAGGTAAACGTTCCGCTGAATCAGTTATGTTTAAACATAGCCGGGTTCTAAAGTTATCCAGCCTTCTGTGGCCAGATAACTTGCTACTTAACCGGTTAATTAGAGCTGACAGCCAAGTTAATTAAAAAAAAAAAAAAGGTTAAGGTGCCTGTAGCCCAATTCTTCCCCACTCCCCCAAATTTTGCATATGGCCTGTTGGGCCGTACACCCCCTCATGAAATATTTGAAATTGCTACAGTCAGCAGATCACTACCCCTCTCCCCCATCCTTCTGTCCTGACCCATTCCCATATCAAAACTGATATTATTTCAGCTTCATTCCCCCCAACTCTCTCCCACCTACCGCAGTTTCAATCGGCTGGTCCGAACACCCCAATCCCCAGGACCCTCTCATCCCACTCTCCGATAATAAAAGAAACACCCCTGCCGGGAGCAAGGTCTTGACTCAACTGCTCCCGGTGATCCAGCGCTGTGTCTGCCCTGAAGCAGAGCTGGAAGCATAAATTACCCACAGTCTATGCTTCCAGCGCTAGAAGAGTAAAAGCCACAGTGTACACTGTGGGTAGGTCCTGCTTCCAACTCTGCTTCAGGGCAGACACAGCGCTGAATCACTGGGAGCATTTGAGTTGAGACCTCGGTGCCAGCAGGTGTGTTTTTGTTTGTTTTGTTTTTTATTAATCGTGGGGGTGGGGGTGAGGGGGTCCAGAGGAGTGGGGTGTTCAGACCAGCCTACTAAAATTGCAGGTAGATGGGAGGGAGTGGGGGAATGAAGCTGGGGTAATACCAGTTTTGAAACATGAATGGGTTAGGATGGCTGGGATGGCGGGGGCAGGCAGCGATTTGCCGACTGTAGCAATTTCAAATATTTCAGGAGGAGTTGCACAGCACGCAGGCCATCTGCAAAATTTGGGGGAGAACGGAAGAATCAGGTTGTCAGTACTACTTATCCAGATATATTTTAAAGATATCCATTTAAGTAACAAGTTATCCAGCCACACAAGGCCGGATAACTTTAATCTTGCTCAGAAGCAGGTCTAAAGTTATCCGGCTATCTTAGCCAGATATACCCGATGTTCAGCTTGGTTAGTCAGATATCTCAGACCCTCTCCCGAACACCCCTGAAATGCCCCTTTTTTATATGGCTAAATAAGAGCTGGATAAGTAGTTATCCAGCTCTAATTTAGCCAAATAAGTGGCTGAATATGTCATATTAGCCATTTAGACGGATAACTTGTGAGTTATTCATCTAAATGGCTTTTGAATATCTATTCTTAAAAGGTAGATATTCAAAAGACACATTCTATCTTAGTAAATAGGGCTCTTAGGGCTTGATTTACTAAGGCTTTTCTCCCACTCTGTTTCTATAGGAAAAATGTTTAGTAAACGAGACCCTTAGATTGTAAGCCTTCTGGGTACAAGGAAAGGCCTACATTACCTGTATGTAATCCACTTTGAAATGGCTGACCAGTCACAAAAGGCAAAATGAAAGGCAAAACGTAAATTTAAAAAAAATGTAAATTATGATACTGGTACCTAAACTATAATATATTAGAAAAAGCTTTACAACAGATAACTAATTGCTTGTTTGTAATCCCTCCCGCTGGGCCTTTTTAATTGCCAGGTTAACTCTGGAAAGACTGATAGGAATCAGAATTTAGAGTTTAGGACTGGGAATAAGAGGCTCTCGAGTATGCATCCATTTCACACATGTACTCCCTGTGTAACTTATGATAAATCAATGTGTTGCCAAGTGCCTATATTTTCCCAGGTGTAACTGGATAATAAACAATTTATTCATTTAAAATATTTATAGCCATTGTACAGTAAAACTTGCTTTAAGCAGATAACATCAGCATTAAAAAATAATAAAAATCTAAAAACAGAAATGCATTAACAAAAAGCATATACAGATTTAGGATTGTCTGTACACTCTCTGGAAGAGAATTCCATAGGGATTGGCCAGTGATGCAAAACATACTGTTATAATCTGGTTTGGTTGTGGACCCTGGATCATAGTGAGAGCTGACTCCACCCACAGGGAGGAGCCCTGAGTGGACTCACTACGATAGGCGTGGCCTCAGCTGAGACGGACACAGAAGTAAGAGACTTTATTAGATTGGAACGTGGGTAAATCCCACAGAGTGGAATGAAGACACAGTCCAGAGTAGTGAGGTTGCTCAGTGATGATATCCTCGATAGTGGCCCGCAGAGCAGGGTACACCAGGAACTCCTCTCCCAATGACACACCTCTCGAGGGTAGATCCGGTAGTGGCCCGCAGTGCGGGGTATGCCGAGAATCAGAGTAGTAGTTCAGAGAGGTGCAGGAGTTCAGTAGAGCAAGGTAGATTATGGTACTCACTCCGAAGTGTAGACGAAGGCAGCTGAGATGAGCACGGTAGTGGCCCGAGGCACAGGGTACACCGGCGGTTTCATCAGCAAGTTGGAGGAAATGAGAAGCGTATTCACAAGGCTGAACTAGGCAGGATCCCAAACAAAGGCCTGGATTTATCAAAATGCGGTAAGTACTGCATGCGATAGCAAAAGGGGTGTGTTTTATGCTAATATAGTATTTATCGCAATTTGAGCTAATAGTTAAGTTAGTGCAAATTGCGATACCATTTCAGATTCTGCAATAAGTGCCAGACCTGTTGTATTTCCTGCATTCAACCACTGGGGGACCATTTTTAATGCTCCCAGACATATATGAGAGAGAGAGAGAGAGAGAGACTGGCCATAATAGCATGGCCCATAGGCAGGGATTTGTATCCCTATGGTAGGCCCACCTAGTAACTCGAGGTGGGGATTAGGTAAGTGTGTAGGGGGTTAGGGGCCACTTTGACATGCTACGTGACACCTACGAACAGAACAGTGGTCTCTTGTGAAGATTTGCTGGCCTTCGGAGTGAGGAAACTCACTCCAAGATGAGATTTGGGCAATGTTCTCTCAAACTAACTTGGGCCATGATATTTTGGCCAGTCTCTCTCTCTCTCTCTCTCTCAAATCGTCTGAAATAAGCCTTACGGGACACATCGCAAATGGCGATGAAACCTCACCGCATGGTCACGGCCGCTATTGCACAGCCTAACGCATTTGAAAGAGGTGTAGTTAAAATCTGCATTATGGCTGTGCGATAGCTCTTCGCAGACAGGCTAACCCAGCCCACTCCTCCTATTTTTAGAATTTGCATCGCACCATACGATATGGTGCGATCGCATGCGGTAAACACGTTTTTGCATGCGTTAAAGGCCTATCACATGCGAAAACGGGGCTTTTCGCATGCGATAAGCCCTTAACGCATGCGAAAACGCCTTACCGCATTTTGAAAAATGATCCCCAAAGATAGATGGATTCTCCAGGCAGGAAGGCCCTCCGAGGAGCGGATAGCCAGAACGTGACAAGGCCCCCGAGGAGCGGGTGCCTAAAGCGTTCTAAGTCCAAGTGTTCAAGAACAAGTTCAGAGTAGCGACGCGAAGTGTCTCCAAGAGGAGTGGAATAAGCAGGAAGGAAGTCCTTGCTAACTCGTAAGAAGCATAGGCTGAATGGATTAAATACATTGGCGGGTGACGTCATGCGGAAGGGACGCCCCCAAGGTTCCCACCATGACATGAATAAGAGAGGGCCTGGCGCGTGTGCATGCATGCCCTAGGTAATCCCTGGTTCAAGATGGCGGACGGGATCGCCCATGCCGTCCCGGGGACGCCCAGGAAGGTGGCGTTTGCATTCAATGGTGGCAGTGCATGCAAGTCTACCTCATGCATATTCACTGTGGGTATCCTGAAAACCTGGCCTGTTTGTGGCCCTCAAAGACTGGAGTTGGCCACCTCTGGTCTATAGGAAATGTATTTATTATAGAGAAGTAGTTAACATTTAACAGCAGCCTCAAAATGATAAGTTTTGATAATGGATTCAATAAGGCCAAAAAGGGACCATGACGCACTGACTCGGTAAGATTATTCCAAGCATATGATGCAGCAATAGGTAAACATTTATCTGTATTATTTGCAAGAATCTAAAAAAAGTATTCTTTTATATTAAATTGTTAGCTTATCGTTTAATTTATTGCTACATCTTATGTCTATTTGTTGGTTACGGTTATGCTTTGTTGACATATATTTTTGTATTGTCTGTATATTTTTGGTTCTGATGTGCATCACTATGAGCACTTCCCTGATATGGCAACTTATTAAATTGGAATAAAAAATAATAAAAGTAAACCCTGAAAAAAAAAAGAAAAAATGAGTATAGATATTAAAAAAAAAAAAAAAAAAAGTATAGCTATGAGGATTTCAATATCCCTACCTTGTTTGACCTCTTGATATCCTTGAAGCATTTTCAGAAGATTACCTGCTTCATCAAGCAATCCCTTGACCCCAGAGATGGACCAAGCCAGCTGTTGACCTAAATATAAATAAAAGAATACATCGCAAAACCTGCTATTAATTGTGAAAAATTCCAAGGGCTGGTACCGTAGGAAAGGGCCGTGATTTTTCTATCAGACTATTCCATTTCAACATGAAACCAAGTCCCACTCCAAAATGATGAATGATAGCTTTCACCAGCTCACTTATAGATTTATGTAGGATTATGATCAACATGATGCTTCGGACAAATGAAAAAAAAAAAAGAGTATTTTGTTTTCTTGCTGAGATACTGTACTCTTAACAGTTCACTTTGGTACAAATTCCTCAGTAACTCTTAATCTGCGGACTACACCAGTATCCTAAGCAAACGTGCGCTCGCTCTTTCACTTTGAAACTTGACATTCGTAACAGCTTTTTCAGCACTTGCCCCCACCCACCCACTACTGAAAATAATTTATATGGATTTGAAAATGAAATCTATGCACGTTAATTTTCCTTCCCCTTACCTAGACACATCCAAAACGCCCTCCACCCCCACCCCACCCCCTCGAAGAAGGCCTTCTCTTAATGCCGCTAAAACCTGTGGAAGAAGGCTCAAACCTTTAGCTGCATGGTGGGAGGGAGGGCAACAAACAGCCAGTAAACATGGGTGGAATCCGCCCCTCCCCGTAAACCTGCAAATTATTTACATGCAACAGTAAAGGGGTTAAGGAGCAAATTTAATATTAATTGCAAGGAGTGATTTCCTAATGAAAATAACTGATACAGTCTTCAACTGGGGAAATGCAAATGAGATCAGGGAGAAGGAAGCAAAGGACCCCCTCCCCCCCCCCAAAAAAAATAAATAATGAGGTTTCTGGTCAAGAGCAAGCGCTTCTTTCCCCTACCCCCAGCAGCTCTGCATGAGTTGATGCTACTGGACACTTCGCTCCCTTCGGCCTGGTTGAAATCGGGACTCCAGTAGGAGAGGGAGGGAGCAAGCATGGAAAACTGCAAACAAATGGCAAGTGCATTTCTTTCTAAACAATTTTGGCCAGAGAAAATATCTTCGCATTTTCGTGGACCCTAACGTGAGAGAAAGCAAGGAAATATTTTACTGCTTACCATTTTCATCTTCCACAAATGCTGCAGGCAACGTTTTGAACAGTTTAGAGTGCAGATCGAACAAGACTGAAAGTTTCCGGGTTAGTAAGGCCGCCTTCGAAAAACCTCCAAAAACAAAAATTAAAGAGCATAGAATTTAATTTATTCATTCAGTAACCCGGTGTTTAAATTTCAGTTCTAAGGTGGCTCTAACAACTTTAACTGCACAGGTGGTTAAATCCGATTATGAGAGGCTTCAAACTTAATTGGAGATAGACTGAAAAATAGGAACCAGTAATAGTGATCCCATACCCTGCCCTTAATCCAGATGTTTAACCTCCCCCCCCCCTCCAATAAATTAGATGTTCATCCACAAGCATGATTTATTGGGAACTTGGTCATTCGTTTCTTAATAACTCTTCATCACAACCTATGATCGGAACCCAATAAAACACATTGGTGTGCAAACAACTGTATAGTAGGTGGGATTTGATGCCCCCCCCCCCCACCGCAAGCTTCAATACTGGAAATTGCCAAAAAGGCCTACAAATGAAAACCAACACTCTATGAATCACCAGGGAGCTTATAATAAGACTGCACACAGCTAAATGAGATTAACATATCTTCAACCACCAAAACGTGAGATGTTATGTTATCTCATAACTGTCTCACTTAAATTCGAAATACACAGGATCCTAAAATGGGGGTACCCTCTCCTTCCTCTTTCCACATTTTCATCCTTCACTTGCACAGCAAAACATTGGACTCTGACAAGAATAAGGATGGAAAGGGGCAATACAGAACAGACATCACCGATGAAAACCTCTGCTAAAGTTACGCACACTATCCCCTGTGGACTTTAACTAGCAAACTGACACAAGTCAGTAAATTAAAGGTGACAATTAATCTGCATATTCACCAGGCATGGATGATAAAGCTGTTTAATTAAACTACTGCTGGATTTATTGAAATTTTCAGAGTGCTCTAAATTACACACAGCATGTACTATCACAGTCCAAAATGATTGCTACAGCATTAGCTTTTTGGCAAATGCAAATACAGACTAATTTATGGATTATGGCTAACAGGATTTGAGACAAATGAAAGTGTTATGCAATGTTTCTACTACTGATGTACTGTGCTTTTTATTAACAGTACAAATCAGTTACAAAAAAAAAAAAAGACATGATTACAGAATGAAAATCTACAATACAAATTATAAATAATACTTTAAACCTTCAGGGGTTATTTTAGTTAATACTATTCCTTTGACTGTCTATAATAAAGTTTATATTATCTACATATCTACTTAGTTATCTATTTCTAGCTGTCTACATATGGGAAGGAAACTTTGTACTGGATGTAAACAAAGACAAAGATCTTGTGTGCTCATCTGCCTGAGATGGTAGAGTACAAGAGAGAAAGATGACCAAAACTCTCTTGGATAAGGAGAGAGATTTTATATGCCATTACACACTATGGCTGCCAGCTGGGATATATCCTTAACAGTGTGGGCACTGGGCAGGAATAACTGGGCAGAAGAGATGGGCCATTATATCTATATAGATATTGATACTATATATTACTAACCGGCAGTAACTGTTGACTTAAGGAATCATCAGAAATAGGGATGTGCATTCGGATGATTTTTGGTTCAGGTCATCCAATTCAAATGGAACAATCCTCCGAAAAAAATCCAAATCCTATAAGGCTCAATCAGTTCAGTCCCCTTAAAGTATATGGGGGAAGCAAAGCCAGAGTGGAGCCAGTTGGGGATGGGACAAGGAAGGAGCAGGATCAATCAGGTTTGAGCACTTTTTCAACCAGCCTATCCCAGCTGGCAACTGCATGGATTGTTATTTTATTTTTTAGGTGAAAGTAAAATTAAAAGAGCATTTTGAGCTGCTACTAACCATTTTGTTCTCAATTATTCCTCTGCTGAATCTCGAAAAGGCATAGGAGCAGATTTTAAAAGGTTGCGTGCAGACGTACATGTGCGCGCACTACCTGGCGCGCACATGTGTACACCCGATTTTATAATTTGTGCGCACAGGCGCATGCAAGTTATAAAATCCAGGGTCGGCGCATGCAAGGGGATGCACAATTGTGCACCTTGCGCGCGCCGAGCCGCGCAGCCTTCCCCCATTCCCTCCCAGGCCGTTCGGAAATCGGAGCGGCCTCGGAGGGAACTTTCCTACCCCCACCCCACCTTCCCTTCCCTGCCCTTTCCCCCCTACCTTTTTCGTCATCTTCTTTTTTTTTTTTTTTTATCTCCAAACTTACTTCAGCCCTGGGGCTGAAGTAAGTTGCGTGCACCGGCCAACTGCTGGCGCATGATCCCCGACCCAGCAGCTGTGCAGAGGCCTCTGGCCATGCCCCCGCCCCCGGGCCGCCCCTTTTGTAAAGCCCTGGGACTTACACGCGTCCCGGGGCTTTACGCGCACCACCGGGTCTTTTAAAAATAGGCCCGGCGTGTTTTTCCCCCTCTTTTGGTGCTCTGGGGTGATCATGCCACTGTTTGCCCTGCTTTGCCCCTTTCGCAGTGGCTTAAGCTGTTCATGTCATTGCTACTGCCCTTTGCCCCCTTTCTTTGGTGCTATGGGGTGCTGTTCATGCCACTCTTGGTGTTTTGGGGTGCTGTTGCCTCTGCTGCTGACGCCTGCCAGCAAGTTTCATAAGATGTGAACGGCAAACCCCAAAGTTAGAATAAAAGATAGGGATGTATCGTTTTCCCCATTAACTTTAATAGAAAGAAATGAGCTTCTGATCCGGGCCAAATGAAACAGGAAACCGAACTGAAAATCCAAACCAAATTTTTTATTCCATGCATATCCTTAGTCAAAACTTAATGAGCCTCTGTTTCTTAGATTTATGGTGGTTGTTTTTGTTGTTTAAAATGTTGTTTCTCACCTTAGGCGTTCTGTATGGGAGGGCAGGTCACAAATCGCATTCAATAAATTAAATAAAATAAAATAATTAATTAATATGATTTCAGAAGTTTTGGCTCTGTTGAGAACAAGAACAGAAAAGGCATGGCCTCGTGTGTCCAGACAGAGAGCAGACAGCATTTCCCACTTTCCTATCTGGAAATCCTTGCCTCGGTAAAGCACAGCTATGCTCGTACATGGTCTCTTGGCTGCCTGTGCTTTCCTCCATCTGTAACACTGGCATTGTGCCTGCATACAAGATGGCATGCCTATCCTGGCATAGATGACAAGTTATTTAAAAAAAAACAAAAACAAGGAAAGGGTGCATTGGATGAACAGCATACAGTCACTGCTGGCGCCATCCCTTTGGCCAAGCAGAAATGTCCTACGACACCCGTTCCTTTTCGACAACACATGCCCTTACATGCACAGTGGCTGGAAACAGGATGACAAGAAAATGACCAATTTTGACATCACAAATACCTTTTATGAGAAGCAGAGCTTCTAGGATGAAGCTGGCGTGCACGTTCTGGATGCCAACTATGCGGAAGCAGCTCAGCAGGCTGGAAGGCAGCTTACTTCGAGAAGAGGTAGACTTCCACAGACAAGTACCACACGCTAGATGGTCACTTATAACAGGTTTAAAGAGAGAATAAATTCTAGGCATTAACCAAGGTTAAATGCAGAAAATATTATTTCTCAACAAGAGATGAACTTTGAACTATCTCCATGGATCGGGGCATTCAGAATACGTGGCATTACGCCCATGGGCCCGATTTAAAAAAGCATTTGCACGCTTAAAATTGGGTTTTACACATGTAAATGCACCTTAGCCGTGTAAGTTGGCTTTTGAAAATTTCTACAATATATGCCATTGAATTGTCCATTATGTTGCTCGCATAAGTGCATTTTACATGCATAAATAGCTTTTTAAAATTGCTACGATAGTAAGTTACATTTACATGTGTAAATCTTTTTAGTTGTTGATTTTTATACTGTAAGAAGCTGCAGAGACCCAAAGGCCAAGGAAGAAATCAACCACTGGCGTATTCCTCTGTGTAATGCTTTTTTAGTGATTAAATGGGGGATCACCATTCTAAGGGAGTAGGAATACACATCTTTAATTATTTGAGAAATATTACCATTCATCTAAAATAATGCTCTCAATAATAAATATGATGCAGTTCATATTTCAAATCTCTCACTGGTATAGGTAGAGCAGTTTCTTCAGTCCAGTCATAGTGTGCACATTTCAAAGATTTATTGACAGCTAAATATTGGATATTAATAAAGGTAAATTTCTTTATTGAAAGAAATGGGAAGCAGGAACACACAAATTATTCTCTGCATCGCAATGGGTCACAGTGAGGTCAATACTGAAAAAACCGCTCAGCAAGTAAATACCCACACAGATTTAAGGCAAGTATTTGGTTTGACAGAGTTGTCCACACCAATGTAACCAGGCAGCACTGAACCCCCCCCCCAAAAAAAAAAAAACCCTACTCTCAGCCAGCCTCTTACCCACCTAAATCTGTGTGACCAGCAATTTTATCTATAAAAAAATTTAGGCGGGTACTGGCGGGGGCGGGGGGGCGGGAGGGAATTTGAATGGTAAGATTTACCAGACTAAACTGAGTTTTAGTCTGGTAAATCTTTTAAATATAGATCTCAATATGGATCATCATAAATGAAATATTTATATACCCAATGCATTTAGATGCACAATGCAAAATTTTATACCAATCCCATTGGGCTCCAGTTCTGCTAAATAAATTATGGTCAGAATCCTAGGCTGTGTATCTAAGGGGATGCCCCAAAATCCAAAACTTTTTGGATGGAGGTAATAAATATAACACATAGAATAACAAGATTCCAGCCCACAACAGAATGTGTGTGATGCTTCTTTGTGTAGTGTTGGACCTAAAAATATTAAACTCAAACAGAATTTGGCTAGAAATTTGCTATTAGCTGCTAGGCTGGTCGTAGCCTTTAGATGGAAATGTACTGGTTCTCCTCAGTTATCCGACTGGTATGCTAAAGTGTGGCATCAGTTAAAAATGATCTCTCTGAGCCGGCCCAGTAGCTCAGTAACAAGTGCCGTGAACTTACATGCCGAAGGTCACTGGTTCGGTTCACAGATTGGGTCTTCTGCACCCTGGAGAGGCTGGGGCTGGGACACTAGAGAGGCGACGTTCACTGTTCCTCGGAGGATGGAAGGGGGGGGGGTGGGGTGGGGGGAGGATAATGCTCATGAGAGCGACCCCTAGTGGCTGGATCTACATTCCATGATGTAGGGTTCTGGAAGGGGCCCTGGCGCATGGACCCCGGCCTCTGGACCATTGCTACGGTGGCCAGACTGGGAAAGGTGGGAGGGAAGGTCTAATATAAGAGAGGAAAAATCCCCAGGTTGGCGCAAATGAAAGCTTCTGGCACCAGGACTCCAGCACTGGTTTAGGCTGAGCAAGAAATAAAAAGGATAAAGGAGGAACTGCCAAAAAAACTCTCTCTTCTTTTGAGTCTTTGGACACTCTTTTTGGACTATATTGAATATCATGTAATTAATGATGTACCTTCATTGTAAGAAACAGACAGGAGATAGATGACTACATAAAGCTTTTATTATTTTATTCCCAAGTAATAATAAGTTGCTGCCATTGCAGTTCTGCACAGCTCATGTGCCTGAACAAAAGATTCAGAAAGCTTTAAAAAAAATACACACACACACACACACACATATACATATATATATATATATATGCTTTTTTTGTTCTTGCTGTCATTTGAGGACCCACTACAGTGTCATTACAAGACCATTTCGGGACATGGTTTTTATTGCATAGCAATTTCAGGGCAAGTCTGTGGGAATCCCACGATACCAAAATGAAATAAGTCCAACAAGAGTTATGCTGCTGTTGAGGAAAAGAAATTAAGTGGAAACTCCAGTTAAAATAGTATTGGAGTTCTTAAATATACACACAGAAGCCAGGGGCATTTTGTGCCAAGGATGCTTTGGCAGTATGCTTGGTTGAACCCCCTTGGAGAGCAGGAAATAATTATCGTACACCATTACCACACGAGTGCTTAAAGTTGACATACAGATGCCACAGCGGGACCATTACTAAGGTCTTCAGTACATCTCTCTTGAGCACTATGTATATTTTTTTATTGAGGTTTTTTCTAATATTTTTATTCTTTTTTACCCTCAATATTGTAGGATTTTTTTATTTTTTAAGGCATAAGAAAAAAAAAAGTAGCTTGCTTGCAATGCACTGTAGTTTATTACAAGTTGAAAGGTATGGATATGGCAGCCTCCCGAAAAGCAGCAAAAAATGACTTAGCAAATGTCCATTACTGTACAGCAAGAAGCATAAACCACCACATCAGCCCAAATCACCTGAACAGGATTTCTCTTTCATTCATGGATCAATTTACTAAATAGTGTCAGGACACTTTGACGTGCATTTTTTGCTTGCTTTAGCTACCTCCCCCCCCCCCCCAAACACTTAATTTGGGATTTGCTAAAGTCCTTTAAAGGTGAATTTTAAAAGCCTGGTGCGCATATCAGTTGGGGGATGCATGCGCCTACTGAATTTTAAAAGATGCACAGATGCGTGCTTGTATCTCCCGCTGTGCGCACATCTCACTCGAGTTCAAAAGGGAGGCGTAGCGTGAGCTTCATCTGGGCAGTGAGTGGATGTTTCATGTGCCTCCAGGAGAGGGTTGGGAGACAGTAGCTTACTGTGATCCAAATTAACTCTTTTAAATATTAATCAAACACAATTGCTTAGTAAGTTCTAGGCTCCCCTCTAGGTGTCACATTCATGCCTACTTAGCAAGACCAGGAGCTACTAGAAGGTAATAACTCACAATTTATGAACAATATAACTTTTCCTAAAATGTTTCTTTTCTGTTTGCCTTTGTGTGACTGACTTCAAAAATAAATTTCTATATTCATCCCCATTCTGGCATTTCATTAAAATCTGGTTAAGATATGTCGATGACACGTTTCTAGTCTGGGATGGCACTGAAATCCAGCTATACATGTTTCTTGATTGGTTAAATTCATGCAACCCTCACTTACGCTTTACTGCATTTGCAGACTCTACTAAAGGTGCTTTTTTAAATGTCACAGTACACCTTGTAGAACAGAAGTTCATCATATCTATATATAGGAAACCAACTGATAGAAACACACTATAAGCGTATACCAGTTGTCACCCCTGCCATTTATGTCATAATATTCCGGTTGGCCATATTTTTCGCCTATGTCGTTTATGCACCACATGTGAGGAGTTCATCTCTCAATCCCGTATTATGATTTCTGAATTTGCTCATCAAGGCTACCCTAAAAAAGTCATTATACGAGCTTTCAAGCGTGCCCTCTATGTGAACCGAGACCTCCTCTTCAAAAAACCTCCCACCTCTGTTGAAGATGTCATCACATGCATTCTCCCCTATTCATCAGCAAGCCGACACATTTGCTTTCTAATCCGGCCTTGGTCTTGTTTATGAGTTCACTCAGTTTTTCAAAAGCAGCTTCGTTTTGCATTCAAATGCTCACAAAACCTACGAGACAAATGTATTTCTTCTGAACTTAAGGCAGCTTTGTCTCTTGGTCTCACTCTATCTGGCCACGCACCATGTGGCTGGTGCAAAGCATGTTCTTTATCTCTAACCATTTCTTCATTCACTCATCCTAATCTCAGAAAACTTTTCCAGCTTAAATTTACTTCTGACTGTTCAACTTCTGGTGTTACATACATTATCCAATGTCCTTGCTTTCTTTTGTATGTGGGGAAGATGACTCGAAGTATACATACTCGTATTTATGAACATTGCTCCTGTTACGTCTAAACCGGGAGAATGCGCCCCTTGTTCAACATTGGCAAGAAGCTCAACACACCATAGATGATCTTAAGGTTTTTTGTTTTTTTTTATTATTATTGAGGTGTGCCACTGCTTTCCCCGTGGTGGTAACTTCTCCCAATTTCTGACACAACAAGAACAAAAATGGATTCACTCTTTAGATACTGTTCTCCCCATGGCCTCAATGTCACCATTGATTGGTCCGTGTTTTTTTGAATCCTGTAGTTTTTTTGAATCCTGTAATTTTTCTGCCACAACTTTAAATTTTTTTCTTTCTTTGGTCTCCCCTCTCTGTTCCTGTTCCCTTCCCCCAACCGCTCCTTTCTTTATTTCACCCCTCCCCTTTTCCCCTTTTTTCTTTGTTTTGCTTTATCTAGTAAGTCACATTATAGTTTTACTCCAACTCAATTTCTGTTTAAAAGATGGGTCTGGTTCTGTCTATACTGTTGATATCTATGATATACAGCTGACATTTTGTGTTTTACTATTTTTTTTTTTTATTATTTTTTAGCACTTCTGCCTGTTGAGATTGAGTGAAAATGTTTCTTTGCACTTCTCTCCTAGAGCTGTGTGCTACGTTTCCCTCTTATTTTATTTTTTTTATTATTTATTATATTCCGCTTTTTGCACTTTTTTTTTTCAGCACTTCCAACTGATTACATTCAGGTACTATAGGTATTTCCCTATCCCAGAGGGCTCGGATCCTTTTTTCCTTTGACATGGATGATGTCATTAAGCGGGGTGGTCCGATGAATGTCATGTCATTTTCTTTTGGCACCATTTGTTCTTTGAGGGGAATCTATTTAAATGTCTCTCTGCACCTCTCTGTTTTGATGTATCATCTCAAGCCCGTACAATCGCTAGACTTTAGTAAGTGATATTTTCTGTACTTTCCAGGCACAGCTCTCTTAACATTTCTAATTCTGATGATAATTTTGATCTATGATTATGTATTTTTCTGCTTCTAGAATTTAAAGAATTTTGACCTGTCTTTAAACTTTTGGTAAATGTATTACTCTATATCCCTGTGTGGACCTCCATTTCTAGGTTGTCCTTTTATAATATGTAACACATATTTCTGTTTGTATTCAGACCTTCAGCCTTTAAAGTGCCTGTTTAAGGGGTTCAAAAGGGGTTTCACACAAGACCCTAAGCACCAAATTAAAGCTCCAGGACGAACAAATGGGACGAACCAGAGGATTCAAATGCTTTGCTCCCTGAAGAAAATGTACCACATTCGGATGCAACGCCAGAGCCCTACCATGAACCCCAAAGCCGCAACTTGGACCCGAAGGGAATTGAAGGACAACCCTTTGTCTAAGCCTCTCTGTAAGAATGCCAGAATCTGCGCCACCGAGGACTGACGGGGAAGAACACCCTGCTCATGACACTACGATTTGAAGACCCTCCATATCCTGACGTAAGTCAACGAGGTAGAGGTCTTTCGCGCTTGCAGAAGAGTAGTAATCACGTCCGCCAAATAACCTTTCTTCCTCAACTGCCACCTTTCAAAAGCCAGGCCGCTAGACAAAAGCAATCCACCTGATCGAAAAATATAGGGCCTTGATGAAGCAGATTTGGAAGATGACAAAGTCTCAGGGAACCGTCCACCACGAGATTGACCAGGTCTGCGATGCACAGTCGTCGAGGCCACTCTGGGTTCACCAGGATTACTTTCCCTGGGCGGACCTCTATCCGTCAGAGAATCTTGCCGATCTGAGGCCATGGAGGGAAGGCATAGTGAAGTACCTTGGTCCGCCATGGAGGTACCAGAGCATCGACCCCTTCCGTTCCCTTCTGTGACTGAAAAAGCGAGGAGCCTTGGCATTTCTTTGAGTTGCCATCAAGTCTAGATGGGGAGGCCCCCATCTTTGAGAGACGAGGTCCATCGCTTCTTCAGAAAGTTTAAACTCTCCAGGATCGATCCTCTGTCGACTCAGAAAATCCACTGGCACATTGTTGGTTCCGGCAACATGCGATGCAACCAGAAGAGTGAGATGCCGTTCCGCCCAGGCCATGAGTTGCACCACTTTGGCGGCTACTGGCCGACTCTTGGTGCTGCCCTGAAGGTTGATGTAGGCCAACATCGTCATATTGTCGGACAGCACTCTGACAGCTCGGTTGTGTACCAGTGGTAGGAAGTGCCGTGGCGCCAAACAAACTGCTCGTTTCCAGGCAATTGATGGACTGGCTCACCTCCTTCGACGCTCATTGGCCCTGGACTGATTGGGACTGACAGACCGCTTCCCAACCTGAGAGACTGGCATCCATGGTTAGTACTACCACCCATTGAGGAACTTCGAGGTCCACTCCGGGATTCAAGTGCTCTGGAACAAGCCACCAACCAAGACTGTACCTGGCGGACTCTGTGAGTGATAAGCGGATCTGAAACTCTTCAGACTTCAGATCCCCTCAGGAGAGTAACACTCTCTGTAGATCCAGACCTTGGGCAGAGGAAGCGACAAGAGATGATGGATCTGCTGCATCAATTTGGTTATCCAGTCTGACTGGAGGAACACTTTCCCCACATGGGTGTTGAACCTGGCTCTCAAGAAGTCCAGCACCTGAAACAGGAGAAGGTTGCTCTTGGCCTGATTGACGACCCATCCAAGTGACTCCAGAAGACTCATGACTTTGAAGACCGCTGTCTCACAGAGGACTCTCAACTTCGCTTGGATGAACCAGTCATCCAGATACGGGTGAACCAGTACCCGCTCCCTCCTGAGAGCTGCTGCCATGACCACCATTACCTTGGTGAACATGCGAGGCGCTGTAGCCAGACCGAATGGCTGGGCACAGAAGTGGAAATGCATGCCAAGGATTATGAACCAAAGAAATTTCAGGTGATCCCTGCGGATGGCTATGTGCAAATACACTTCCATTAAATCCAAGGAAGCCAAGACCTCACCACTACAGACCACCACAATGACCGAGCGCAGAGCTCCATATGAAAATATGGAACTTTGAGGCCCTGTTCACCCTCTTCAGGTCCAGGATCAGCCGGAAGGACCCCTCCTTCTTCTGGACCATGAAACAGATGGCGTAAGGTCCCATCGTCCATTCCGCCTGGGGGACGAGAACTATGGCCCCCAGACAGTTCAGCTGGTTGAGGGTTTGTCGAACAATCTGTTCTTTTATGCGCGAGCCGGAAGGGGAGTCTATAAAATGTTCTTGCAGAGCCCGAGCAAATTCTAATGGTAGAAGTGTTCTATGATGTTTAGAACCCATGATCGGAGGTTATCTTGACCCATTCCTCGTAAAAACCGGACAGCCGGCACTAGAGGAACTCAGGAATGGGCCAACCTCATCTCATTGAGTGGACTTGGCTCCAAGGGACGCAGAACTGAGCCCATCGCAAGAGTGTCTATGGCCCCGGAAGGAATGAGACCAGGCTTGCGACCTGCTTTGCTGGAATCTCCATTGTCCCCAAAAACGAGAGCGAGCTGGAAGGAAGTCTATCGAAGACTTAGGCTTATGCTCCGGGAGTTTGTGAACCTTGTTCTCCCCCAGCGACTTGATCTGCTGCTCCAAGTCTTAGCAAAAGAGAAACTTCCCCTTGAAAGGTAAAGCACTCAACTGGGCTTTGGAAGAGACATCGGCCAACCAGTTGCATAGCCAGCCTCCTGGCTGAAACTGCTGATGCCATGGTCCTGGAGGAAGTACGCAGAAGATCATATAAGGCATCTGCCCCATACACCACCACCACCTCCAAGTGCTCCGCTTGTGCAGATTCCTGAGGTGGAAGGTCGCGGGAAGTCAATAACTGTTGTACCCAGAGGAGGCCCGCCCGGAGCATGAAACTACTACAAACGGCCACCCAGATACCTAGTGCCAAAACTTCGAATATCCGTTTCAAAAGAACCTCAAGTTTCCTATCCTGGAGGTCCTTGAGGGCTGCCGCTCCTGCTACCGGGATCATGGTTCTCTTAGTTACAACCGACACTGAGGCGTCCACTTCGGGAAACTTCAAAAGCTCCAAAGTCTCTTCGGGCAAAGGATAAAGTTTGCCCATAGCCCGTCCCACTCGCAGGCCTGCCTCCAGCACATCCCACTACTGGACCATCAACTGTTGAACCATGGGATGAAATGGAAAAATGTCTTGGCTGGGCCCCATAACCCCGCCACCACTGGATCCACTGAATCCTGGGGCAAGACTTCCTGGGGGGAGCTCCACTCCAAGCTCTGACATGACCCACGGAATGAGGGGTTCTAATTCTTCCCTGTGGAATAGGTGAACAACCTTCCACAGGTGAACCTTCCCCAGGTCTTCATCCGGATCTGTCCCAGGCAAGAGTGGAGGGACTGAGAGAGCATCTGAAGCATCAGCGCCAGAAGCATCCAGGATGGGGGCCCCCCATCTGGAAGCGAGGAGCCCCACAGGTTCTTGACTCAAAGGGATCCCTGGGACTCTAGGTGTCTGGGAATCTTCTTGGGAGCCCCCTCAGGACGCCCCTGCTGTTAAGCCCCACTCTGCTGAGCCTGGGTAGCCATGAAGGCTTTGTGCATTAAAAGCACAAAATCCAACGAGAAAGCATTAAGACCGCCCGCCTCCCCCACCAGGGGATCGGGCTCACCATCAGAAAAGTCCTGGGATGGATCCTGAAGGTCCTCAGGCCTACCGGGAATTGGAGACAGATTGAGCGGGGGAACCCCTCCCCCCGATGCTCAGCAGGAACGGATCGCCTGGCCTTCCTGACTGGCAGATCTTTTCACCGCACCACATTGTGGGACTTAGCCAAAGACCCCGGTCACCGATCCAAGATACTTTACCCCCAGGGGAGGCACCTAATACATAGCCCTGAACGGGAGAGCTACGAAGCGGACTCCCCACAGGCCACACATCACGCCGGACACGGCATGAGAAGCACAGGGAAGCGCTGATGGGACAGGGGAAACATGCTCAGCTGCAGCCGGAGTGCACCCAACAACGAATGCCGCTGCAGAGATTAAAAAAAAACCTGCCCGTTTCCAACCTGGTGCACCCAGATCTAAATTTCTATTGCTTTGGGGTTTTTTTGTTGTTTTTTTTAACTGACCACAGCAGCCGCAAAACAAAAAAGGCTGACAGACTGCTTTTTGATCGGGCCAGGAATAAGGGGAAGAGACCGAGCTACCGGTAGTCAACCCTGGCGCCTTACCATCCTGGAGTCCCGCGGGGTCCCCAACCCCAGCTCCTTGAAACCTACCAGGGGGGATAGCCCCACTAGGACCTGCCTACCTCCTGGAAGGTTGCACCAGTTTGTCCTGTTTGATCCTTCTTTTTTTTTTTTTTTTTTTTAAACACCGAAGAATCGGTCAAGACCACAGAGACAGAGAAATACTGAAGACATGCAGGTGGCACATCAGAGGGGGTGCTCTTCAAGTTTTTCTCTGTCTCCATCTGCTGGAAGGGAGGCAAAACCCAGCAGTCTAGACTGATCCAGGTACATACAGGGAATTAATATCTCTCTTGATAATTAAATGGTAAAATACGGCTTTCATACCAGAATACGAAATGCAACACAGAGAATTAAATGCTGCACATTTTTTTATATACATTTTTTCTGGGAGGGCAGGGGGCCTAAAAGAGTGCTAAAACTTGATTTTAGATACATAATTTTGGGATATTAGAAAAGTAACTTTTACCACTTGCATGACTGAAAAATGAGTCAGTGGATCTTTCATGTTTTATGAAAAAGAAATTCATAGGAAACTTCTGATAAAGTACAGTAGCACTTGTAAAAAGCAGCATACAGAAGAGAAAAGGACACGTCCCCTGTGCAATACGCCTTCTCGCCCCTGGGTATTGTTTGCTTCTGACACGGCATTAGATGTATCCATTGCGAGGCAATATTGGAGTACTGGATCCTTAGCGACTTCTGATTTCAGCTTTTATTTTATCAATCCTGGGAATTTATCAGTGTTTGTTACACACAAGAACAAAAACGGGAGTAATCAGTGGAAAAAAAATTACTTGTCATTTCTCCAGGCAAATATAATTTTTGTTCTTGCTGTAATAAACAAACACTGATAAATCCCCAGGAAAAATAAAAACGGAAAACGAAGGCCCCTAGGGATCCAGTAATTACCCCAAACTTAATAAAACCTTACAAAGCACATGAAATGGGAATACAAATATGGTGCAATGCGCGACAGAAATTGTTCTTTTTACCTTCTCATGATGGCAGTGCAAGCCCCCGATGGGTTTAAAGGCAATTCGGACATTTGAAAGAGGAGAGTCTCTTTCCCAGAGCTCCAAGCGGCTTGAATCTGGCCCAAGAGCTGCGCAAGAACGGCGAGAGCGCATTGTTGCAGCTGTTCCACACCATTAAGGCAGATCCAGGCTCCTTAAGATAATGATGTCAGTGAACAAAAGAATGATCAGTCTGCACCAAACTCAGTGCCTCATTCCAATGCAATTGGCCTCAAACAAGAGAGAACATTTTAACCACCGCTTTATACCTAAGCTGTTTTCTTGTGTTTAATGGATCACTGCCTGCCATGCTTTTGCAAGTGCTGAGACAGCTCGGAGCTGGATGGTTCCGAGACCCTGAGCAGTTGGGTCTGTCTGGCAGGCTGCAAGTAAAAGGCCTAGTGGAAATGCAGGTGCTCATGTAACTGAGGTCAGTCTGAAACGCTTCACAGAGAACTGAGGTAGTGGGCTGGTCAGGCAACAACCAGGCTAGTATTGCTGGCTGTTTAGATTACTGCAGTGCTTTTTGGTTAGGCATGGGAACCATGGGGGTTGCTGGAGGGAACTAAGAGGGGGTTCTTGATGATATTTTTAGCGCTTCATTCGGGAGCACTCCCTCCAAATGCCTAAATGCGAGGAACAAGGATGGCACATGAGTAACAGGAAAGAGACCCGGGGGGGGAGGGAGGGTCTAGGAAGGCAAAAGTCACTTCATTGCCCTACAGACATCTTGGATCCCTATAGTCATTATTGCACCTGCCTTACTGTTTGTGTGCTTTACGGTAATGGCTATGCAAATGCTAGCAGGGGGAAAGTCCTCATGCATGGAAGGAACTGCAGTGCCTGTCAGGGAGTTTACCTGTGAAAATCCACATGCAGTCCCATGGGTACAAAGCACCTGCGGGCCCAGGAAATTCAGGGGGCTAAAGACGCTGCTGAGCTCTGTGAGCCACCACTGGTACAGCATGGCGCATTTCCCCTCCCCCCAGCGCTCCAGATGAGTGTTCATCTTGCCTGCCCCTAGCGATCCCTGAATGCAGCGTAGGGATTTTAAAAATTGATCTAGGGCTGGGGCTAGGGCTTCCCCCTCCCCCCCCCATATATGTATTGCTGTGCACTTGTTAACATTAAAGATAATCTGCCATTTAGGTGCTCAGTTCACCTGTCTTGCAAGGTCCACCTGCAATTCCTCACATTCGGCAAATGTTTTAACTGCTTTGAATAATCTTGTGTGTGTGTCATCTGCAGATTTGATCCGATCACCTCACTTATTGCTCCTTTTTCTAGATCATTAACATATAAGTAAAACAGCACTGGTCTGAGGACAGATCCCTCGGGCACTCCCTTGTTCCCCTTTCTGCATTGGGAAAACTGACCATTCTGGACTACTCTTTGCGTTGTACCTTTTAACCTGGTGCCAATCCACAACAGGACATTGCCTCCTACCCCATGACTTTTTAATTTCCACATTTTCACCTTTGGGGGGGGGAGTGGATTATGCCAGCAGAAGCTGGAAAAATGTACCCTCAGAAAAAGTATATGCAAATCTCTGTGGTGGAGGCGGGGGAGGGGGGGGCATTTTCCATGGGCAGCTTTCAAAGGGAACGCATGCTTGTACTTTGCCTTTGAGAACTGGTGCAAAAGCCACAGTTAAAAGTACCCATAGGCTTTCCACCTGCCGCCATAGTTTTAAAAATTGCCCCCCCCCCCCATGTCTCAGATTTAACTATTAAACGGTGGGGGACGCATTGTGTGGGGGATATCATCAAAGCAATGAATTTCCTCCAAGGCACAGATGAAGGTCCAGGTGTGTTCTCAGGACACCGGCCTCTCTGTTCCCAAAAAAGGTCCCTAAGTCCCCGTTGTAATCATGGAATTTGGGGGGAAATGGGAGGCAATTCTGGATTGTAATTCAAAAAGGGGAAAATACTAGCTTTTACCCCCATCTGCTTGAGAAACTGTCCCATGCGTGCACTAGTCAGTCACCACCATGAAACTTTTCCCAGTATGCCAGAGGAAGCTGTAATTTGTTTTGCGCCAGTGGTTGACTTTTAAACTTCTTAGAAGTACCACAGGATCCTCTCGCAATGAGAGACTGAAGGCAAGAACTGCCATCCAGCTAAAGGAATCTCTGCTTTCCGTCTTTCCCAGACTTTCTGTCCATCTCTAATTCTTTCTTCCATCTCTGACTTCTTCTGTTTTTGACTTATGTGTATTGTTGACTGTCTCTGACCCTTGGTCTGTCTGGCTTGTACCTTCTCCTCTACCACCAATTCCCAACTCCAAGCTTTCCACTTGGCTGCGCCTTGCGCTTGGAACAGTGTTCCTGAACTGGAGCGTCATGCTGTCTCTCTCGCCGTATTTAAATCCCATCCAAAGACCCACCTTTCTGAAGCTGCTTTTAAATCTTAGGGCTGATTGTCCGCTTTTGGCCTCATTAACTAACTTTTTCTTTTTTTTAGTCAGACTTGCTTTGTGAAATACCCTTTCTCCTGTATGTTTATCTTATTAGATTCTAAGCCCTCTGTCTTTTTGTGTGTTTGTACAGTGCTACGTATGTTGTGTAGTGCTACACAAATGTTAAGCAGTAATAGAAGAAGTAGTAGAGAATTAGTAGAAGTAGAGGAAGACAAAAAAGACAATCCTAGATAAGAAGAAATCTTACTAGTCGTCACACATTGTGGCTGGCAGCTAGAATGTATTCTTAGCAGTTGTGGACAAAATAAACAACAGACTGGATGGGTAAGTTGGTCTTTTTTGGCCGTCATTTACTATGTTACCATCTAAAAAAGAAAACAGACTGCTACAATTCTGTTGTGAATCCATTGAGAAAAGCAGGGAAGGAAATGCCCCCCTTTTCTTTGGAATTAGTGGTGAGAGCGGCAGCCAGAGTTAAAAAGTCCGATTCTCTCACAGATGCTCCTTGTGACCTTGGGCAAGTCATGCCATTCTCCATTGTCTCATGTACAAACTTACGGCCTCATTTACCAAGCTTTTTTTCTCATAGAAACAGAATGAGAGAAAAGCCTTAGAAAATCAGGTCCTTAGATTGTAAGCCGTCTGGGCCAGGGGTATACCCACTCCCTGAATGTAAATTTGCCTTGAGCTCATATTGGAAAAGTGAGTAATTAAATCCGAATCCAAATTTAAAAGCACCAGAATAAAAAAAATCAAAGCGTGTCTCGCCTCTAAATAGCACCCCCATACCCTTCTTCCTCAATATTATAGGAAAAGGGGAAACGTAGGAGCATTAAAGCTTGAAAGCTTCCACATTCCCGTGTGCCTCCTGCTGGCTGATGGCCCATTTACCCAACAGGATTTGGAACAACCAGTTTAACAGGTTTGGCCCATTTCGTTAGAGGAAAGCAGCAGAGTTGCTGACCTGTAACAGGTGTTCCCCTAGGACAGCAGGAAGTCAGTCCTTATACATGGGTGACATCATCAGATGGAGCCCGGTACGGAAAACTTTTGTCAAAGTTTCTAGAAACTTTGACTGGCACACTGAGCATGCCCAGCATACCACTATCCACACGTCCATGCGGGGTCCCTCTTCAGTCTTGTAACATAGAGTTCACGAGTGAAAAAATAAAATAACAAAACACAGGAGAACCCAACTCCACAGGGTGGCGGGCGGGTTTCCTGAGGACTAACATTCTGCTGTCCTAGGAGAACACTTGTTACAGGTAAGCAACTCTGCTTTCTCCTAGGACAAGCAGGATGGTAGTCCTCACAGATGGATGAATACCAAGCTACAGGCTGCTCCCAGATGCAATAACAACCAACAGCTGTTGGTTGTTATTGCATCTGGGAGCAGCCCAGGCACAATAAACTATGGTGCTGTTGATAACAGAGGGAGGCAGCCTGAACCCTAACAATGGGCTCTAGGCAGGGAGAGTTGGGTTCAAGGCTGGAAGAGATTGTGAAGGACAGATTGGCTGAAGCTACTGTCATGCTGACCGTCCTTGTCCAAGCAGTAATGGGCAGCAAATGTGTGTAAGGAACTCCACATCGCAGCCCTGTAGATTTCAGCGACAGGAACGGCCCACAAGTAGGCTAATGCCACCATAGCCCTCACAGAATGAGCCTTTACACGGCCTCCAAGCAGAAGGCCCCCTTGCGCATAGCAGAAGGAAATAGAATCCGCCAGCCAATTGGACAGATTTTCCTTGCCCAGCACAACTCATAGTCTTTTTGTGTTGAAAGATATGGAGAGCTGTGTGGACTGCCTGTGACCTACTGTACATTCCAAATAGAAAGCTAAGGCCTTTTTGCAATCCAAAGTGTGCAGAGCCTGTTCGCCCTGGTGTGAATGAGGCCTCGGAAAAAAAGTTGGCAGAATGATTGATTGATTGAGTTGAAAACCAATCACCACCTTAGCTAGGAACTAGGGATGCGTATGCAGATTCACTCAATCAAGAAAGAATTTGTGTAGAGCGGATATGAAACCAAAGCCTGAAGCTCATTAACCCTATGAGCTGGTCCCTATGAGGACCTTCCAGGTGAGGAACTTAAGATCGCAGGAGCACATAGGCTCGAAAGGATCTCGCATGAGCTGGGCTAATACCAAGTTGAGATCCCAGGACACAACAGGAGGCTGGAGGAGGGGCTTCAGCTGAAGCAGACCCCAAATAAAGCACCCCACTATGGGTTGCACAGAGATGGGCATACCAGCAACACCCTGATAGTAAGCGCTGATGGCACTCAGGTATACCCTGACCAAGGTGGTTTTTAACCCAGCCTCTGAGAGGCACCACAAAGAGTCCAGCAGCTTCAGGCAAAGGGATTGAAGCCATGCCCCTCAAACCAGCCAGAGAACCTCCTCCACTTTAGCCGGTAAGACATCCTGGTGGAAGACTTCCTGGAAGCTACAAACACCTAAGACATGTCGTCAGAGAAGTCCAGGGGCTGCAGGACTAAGCGCTCAACATCCAGGCCATCAATGCTAATACTTGGAGGTTTGGATCGCACAGGCTGCCTCAATTCTGCGTGACCAGGTCAAGCGAGATCCCCAGACGGATAGACTCCCTGACTGACAGGTCCTGAAGGAGCGGGAACCAGGCTTGTCTGGGCCAGTAAGGGGCCATGAGAATCATGGTCCCCCAGTCCTGCTGGAGCTTTAAGAGAGTGCTCATGACCAGCGGCAGAGGAGGATATGCGAACAAAAGACCTGTGCCCCAATGTCAGGCTGGAAGTTCATCTGTCCTGAATAGGGAGCAGAATGTACTCACCTTGTAGGGGGAGACAAAGAGATCCATGTCTGGAGTTCCCCACTGGTGGGAGATCCGGGCCGCCACTGCTGGATTCAGCAACCACTTGTGTGGCTGGAATGCTCGACTCAGACAGTCCATCACCACATTCTCTGCTCCAACTAGGTACATCATTCTCAGAAGCATGCCCTGCGACAGAGCCTAGGACCAAGTCTGCACCACCTCTTGACAGAGGAGGAACGACCCAGTGCCTCCCTGCTTGATGATGTACCACATAGCTACCTGATTGTCTGTCCAGATCAGGACTGCCTTGTGGAAGAAGAGGTCTTGAAATGCCCAAAGGGCATAACTAATCACACGAAGCTCCAGGAAATTGATCTGAAATAGAGATTCCTGAGCCGTCCACCGACCTTGTATGTGGAGATCGTCTACATGTGCCCCCAACCGATGGTGGATGCATCGGTGGTAAGCACCACCTGAGATAGGGCAGCCTGAAAAGGGATACCTTGCTCCAGGTTGGCTAGATTCTCCCACCAGGACAGGGAGACCTGGAGAGCAGCGTGATGTAGATAGGAACCTCAAAGTCCTGGGAAGCCTGGTGTCACTGAGACCCAAAAGGCGAAGCAGCAGATGAGCAGAAACCTGTTGATGCCTGCGGACCAAGATCACCAGCGAGGACAGGGCAAGCACCCAATCACGGGGCAGAAACACCTTGGCCTGAACCATGTCCAGTCTAGCACCTATGAAGTCCAAGTGGGGTGAGGGGGAGAGGTGGGACTTCAGGTACTTGATGACAAACCCCAGAGATTGCAGCACCTGGACGGACATACGCAAGGAGAGAAGCTCCCCCTGCTGAGAGGTGCTTTTGACCAGCCAGTCGTCCATGTAGGGGAAGATATGCACCCCCTGATGCCAGAGGTGCACCTCCACCATTGCCAGGCACTTGGTGAAGACCCAAGGGGCTGATTCAAGGCCAAATGGTAACACTCCTGGAACCAGCTCAGGGTGTGCGAGCTCACGAGGCCGGAGGCTAATACTTCCTCTAATGATAGGACTTCCTCGAGCCTTGTCATAAAGATTTCCTGACCAAGGATGGTGGGTCGGAAGCACTAGCTGACAGCTGTTGAAGGGTCTCATGGTGATCCTTCAACTGGGCCACCGCATCCCTGACCTTATCCCCAAAGTGATTCTCTCCCATACAGGGCAGGTCTGCCAGCTTTTCCTGGACTTCTGGCCAGAGGTCCGAAGTATGAAGCCAGGCCATCCTGCAGGCACCAATGCCCGCTGCAGCCACCCTTGCTGCTGTTTCAAAAACATTGTAGGTGGACCTCACCTTGTGTTTTCCCGCCTCCAGACCTTGCTGTACCAACGTTGCGAACTCATCTTGCTGCTGTTGTGGCAGGCGTTCTGACAGCTCCTGGACCCGCTTCCACAGGTTCTGGTTGTACTGGGTCATATATAATTGGTAGGAGGTGATACAAGCGATGAGCATAGCACTCTGATATACCTTCCTACCTAGGGAATCTAGCACCCTGTGATCCCGGCCCAGAGGGTCAGAGAAATCTGTGTGGGAGCGCTTGGCTTGTTTGAGAGTGGACTCCACTACCACAAACTGGTGTGGGGATATGGCCCATTCATCTTCCAATTAACAGGAGGAACGGACACAGGATGTTCCCAGATCCAAAGAAGGAGTTCCTTAAAGATACCATGGACTGGGACAGCCACTATCTCTTTTGGGGCATCTACGAACTGGAGGACTTCCAGCATTTTATGCCAAGTGTCCTCTTCTGTGAGAAGCTAAAACGGGATGGCCTCAGCCATAGCTCGGACAAAGCCCACAAAGGAAAGATCCTCCAGGGGAGATCTATGCCTCTCACCTGGCGGAGAAGGCTCTAAAAAGAAATCACCGGAGTCCTCAGAAGAGGGCTCCGAAGTGCCATCCCCCCCAGGGGTCATACGGGTCCCTCTTCCTCGCTAAGGTCCCCTGGGGACCAGTGTGGATGGCCACTGGGGGCATCGAAGGCCAAGAGGGTAGTTACGGCACCAATGGCACTGAGATCTCCAACAACCTAAGAATGGGATTGGGAAACTCCAGCCGCGGGACAAGCAGTCATGAAGGACCCAATAATGGGAATCATTCCAGAAGAGGGCATGGGTGGCCATTGGGGATCTGATGGTCCTCTTGGCACCGGCTGCATTGGAAGGACACCTAACAGGATATCCAGTTGCTCTAGCAGGGGCACAAAGAGAGACGGCGCAGGCTCCAGCATCGGCATGGGGGCTGGTGCCAGAGGTAGTTCGATACCCCGCAGGGATCGGAGCACCGCCATCTGAACCCTGTGGTCCAACTCCGTCTGGGAAGTCCGGTGAAGTTAGGACGGAGGAGGAGGAAGAGGCATCATCAGAGCCTCCTTGGGGCCCCAAGGAGGCTCGGTGCCCAGCACCAACATCGGTGGGGAACACCTAGGACTCCCGGGTCTGATAGAGGATGATGCCTCTTCCCCACAGGGGTCACTTTGGGGGTGGCACGGCGGTCGCTGGTGCCACACCGGTTCTGTAGCCATGCGCCAACTGCGACCAGTGGCGATGCTTACGAGACTGTTCGCGATGGTCGGCCTGGTCTTTCGCCAGTGCCGAGGAGGCTGAAGAGTCCAATGTCTTGGAGTGCGATGACACCGGCGATGGCCTATTACTCTCTCCTCTTTGCTGGGGGCGTGGAAAGGGACGGCGTATCTAACGGCTCCCCTCGGCAACTAGGTGTCGACCTGCCGATGCCAGAGTAGATGGAGCAGACTTTTTGGGCCCAAAATGTTTCTCCATTTTATCCAGCTGGGCATGATGGTCTTTGGGAGTCATCTGATCACACAGATGACACCCGTGGACGTCATGTGATATCCCCAGGCAGAGGATACAAACATCATGAGGATCAGTAATCGACAAGGTCCACAAGCACTGGGGGCACCGTCAAAAACCGGAAGACGCCATGAAAAACAGCCAGCAAGTGGTCAAGAAGCGACTCGCCAGGAATTGACTGCAACAAAGGGAAAAGCAAAAAACCTACCATGCTGCTGGATGGAGCACTGACCGGAGAAGAGGGACCCGACGCTGACAAGCCGAAAAACTGGGGAAAAGAAGTTTGACAAACTCTAAAGAGCAGAGCTCCACCACCACGAGGCAATTACTTCACAGAAAAAAAGAGACTGAAGAGGAACCCTGCCGGGCTCCATCTGATAATGTCACTCACCCGTGAGGACTACCATCCTGCTTGTCCTAGGAGAAAATTATAGCTATAACCATTAAAAGCTGACAAGCTTCTGCTTGTAAGCTCTGTGTATACCAACAAATAAATATTTTGTTTTATTTGTTTTGTACTGCAGCTGGTGGCCATTTCCAACATCCGGCATCCAGCCCATTTCCAACATCAATTTGGAAAATGGTCCCCTCACCCCCCCCCCCCACCCCCATGTCAAGCAATCAAAAGAAGCAGTGACCTGCCAGTTGCTCTCTTCCCCATCCCAATTTACTCTGGTACCAATTTCCTTTCCTACTGAGCTGTCTTTAGCTGCTCAGGGTTGGCATAGGATCTCCATGGCCCACTTGCCTGCAGAAGCCAGTCCCTTGCAGATATCCTGTAGCGCAAAATGACTGGTGCTACTGGTGCAGTTGAAGAGAAACAGCGGCCGTCCTAATGCCAGGCTGAGCTCTCGCAAAGTGGATTTTTTCCCAGTTCCCTGTCGGCAAAGAGAGAATAAAAACAGCAGCACTGTTGTAATAAGTGTATTGTTAAAATTCTGCCATAAGAAAAAAGTGAAAAACAACAGAATAGCAGGCCTTACTGCATTAAACTTGTATTGGTAAACCTTAAATTTCTTTTGGATGGCTCTTAAGAAAGCAAATATATTTTTTATTATTCAAAACCTGCATATTATTTCATCTAGTGTAGGTAAGTCTACTTCAGTTCACATTTTTATGCGTCTTCTTTCTGAAAACACCATCTGTACATGCAGCATTATATAGTGACACCGAAGATAAAACATTAAGCTCACTGAAAATCAATGAACTGACAGATTAGCTAAAGACCAATGAATGTGGCTCCTGCAGCATCCCGAGCTCCCCGAGGCAGCTCGGGATGCTGCAGGAGCAGCTTTCACAGCCCCTGGGCGAGAGGCGCCTCACTCACTGTGCAATGGTGGCACCCAGTGGCCAGATTTAGACCTCCATGTTTGCAAGGTTCCAGAAGGAGCCCCTGTGGCATGGCCAGGATCAAGACCCATCACTGCCATAACAGCACTTCAATAAGCTGGGAGGAGGAAAGAGGGGGAGAAGATATAAAATAGGGGGGAAATCCCCAGGCGGTTGCAAAATGAAGACTCGTAGTACTGGACCCAAGCTCTGATTCAAACTGAGCTGGGAGCTCAAAGAAGCAGGAAGAACCAACCAGAAGCTATTCACCCCTCCACCTCCTTCCAAAAAAAGAGAGAGAGAGAGGCTGTCATAGTGGTTCTCAGTTCTATTCTTTGGACCCACTTCCTGATTTTCCGGATACTAATCAGATTCTTGGATCGAATGCATGCCAGTATATCTGAAGATGATTCGTTGTGAGCATCCTTGCAAACCCAACCTGTTGGCGGGAGGCACCAGAAATAAAAAATGCAGGGTTAAGAGACTTAATCAAGATCATGGTGGAAACGTAGCACAAATGCAATTCCAAACCTAACCGCTCAGGGAATCAAGGGAGGGTGGGATTGGGGAGGGAGAGAAAGGAATGGTTCCATTTTTTCACAGCTGTACACATCCAATGTTAGGCAACACTGGCTAATATGCCTGCCCAACTGAAAGAATTAAAAGAGAATTGAAGGCCAACTGCAAAATTCTTTAAACAAATGCTTAAAATACTAATAGGATAACAATTTGACTACAGTCGTTTTGTTTTGCTATACTTGTGTTAAAAATATTAAAAAAAACAAAAACAAACAAACCATGAAAAATAACCCCACAAAAAAAATCCCCACTACCACTACCCCCAAAAAAAACCAAACAAACTGCTGAATAAATTGTTGTTAGCCCAAACTGGTCCAATTGTTCTCTTGAAAAGATATAGCCAAATGATACTGCTGTTTCCTGGCAATTTAGGTCTCTTTCTTTTCAGTTTGTAAGAGCAGCGGGTGATTCATTTCCAAGATCTGAACTATTTTGTCATATGCCTCTTTCATATGGATGCCAGAAAATTAAAATATATATATATATATTATACAGCAGGCGAGATGGGGCAGTTTACTTCTGAGCCCTCTCTTTCTGAGGCTGATGCAGTAGTACAAGAAAATGAAGAGATCCAAGCTGATGAATGTGTGGTACTGGTATCAGGGGTGGGGACGTGCCAGGGGGGGGGGGGAGAATGCTGCAGAAGGCTTTATAAAGCAGGGGGCAATGTTCGGCTAGTTTTAATATAACAATATAACAGCAGTCAGAACCTCGTAATTAAAATGACTACTCTACCTCTGCACCGATGCAGGCAGCTCCGGCACCTAAGGAAACAGCTGCAGCTATGCTGATAAAAGCCCTCTCCGTGAGTGGAGTAATGATGATATGCTCAGCAGACCCTTGGTACTCGTAACCGTAGGTGAACTCAGAGTCACCAATCTGTTAACAAAATATATTGTTTAAAAAAAAAAAAAAAAAAGGTCAATATGTATTATCTGGTACACAACAAGAGTCACACACATCAGAGACTGTGGGTCCAGTCAGGTTTCATGACTGCCATTTCGTCACTCTTCCCTTGTGAGGTTTAGATAAATATTTTATGCACTGTTCAGGGCCTCTGTGGAAAAAGGTGGTAGCTTCAAATTCTGTTTGGATAAAAACATTAAGGGGCGGATTTTCAAAGGCCCGCGCGTCGGCGCACCTATTTTGCATAGGCCGCCGGCGCGCGTAAAGCCCCGGGACGCGCGTAAGTCCCGGGGCTTCCTGGCGGGGGCGTGTCGGGATGACGCGGCCTTTGGGGGCGGGGCGGGGCGTTTCGGGGGCGGCGACGTGGGCGTGGTTTCGGCCCGGGGGCGTGGCCGTGGCCTCCGGAACAGCCCCCGGGACCGGACCGCGGAGCGGGGCAGCCGGCCGATGCGCGCAAGGGTAAGGGGGGGTTTAGATAGGGCCAGGGGGGTGGGTTAGGTAGGGGAAGGGAGGGCGAAAGAAAGTTCCCTCCGAGGCCGCTCCGAAATCGAAGCGGCCTCAGAGGGAACAGGCAGCGCGCGCTGGGCACAAATGTGCACCCCCTTGCGCGCACCGACCCCGGATTTTATAAAATCCAGCGTACTTTTGTTTGCGCCTGCTGCGCGAACAAAAGTACGCACTCGCGCAAGTTTTTAAAATCTGCCCCAAAGCCAATCATTCACTGAAAGCAGGAGGAGTCATAACATGAAGACGCAAGGAGGGAGACTCGGAGGAAATACTTCTTTACTAGCGGACTGGCAGGGGTGGAGGTAACCAAAACTGACAGAAATTAAGGATGCTTGCGACAGATACAGAGCTGGTGGTGGTAAGGGCAAGGGAAGGAGAGGACCAGTGATCAAGTGGGGATCAGCGAGGATAGGCAACTGGAGAGACTGGGTGAGCCAAGCAGCTTTCATTTTCTGACAACGACTGTGTCACTACGATAGCTACCCTGACGGCGACATCCATGTTATCTTCAGCTTCATAGCACAGAGGAAGAGCCAGCTTTGAAAATGATGAACCTTGTGAAGTAAGGCGCTGCACCACATCCCTCTGCAATTACAAGAGGGAAACGATCACCGGATTCTTGGCATAGAGTAGACTGATGAACAAATCTACTTCAGATGGGGTCAAAAACTAGTGATCTTAATAAACACACGTAATAATCTGAGTACTCCCCAACAGGTGAGATTTATTGGCTCATAATTATTGGTAGCAAAAACAATCTCTGAAAATGAAGAGAAAACAAAGGAGAAATTATTATCAGGTAAGTAATTTCCTTTCCATTAGTAAGGGCAGGTCAATCCCAATGAGGGGTTCTGCACCTCTGCCAGCAGATGGAGACGGAGCAAAAGCTGATGTCATGTATATATAGTCCCACCCTGACATCAGTCCACCAGTATTCTCTAGAAAAGCCAAACTGTGCCCAAACCTGATTAAACTCGAACATTATTAACAACAATCAACCATTCATGTTTCTCAACCAACAGGAACACTGAGCTCAGCCAAAAGAAGGAACATATTTAGCAAACACTAAGGTCTAGAGAAGCCACTTACCAGTTTTCAAATAAGAGCAGGAATCATACTCTGCATAGCTCACCTGAAGAAAGGCCAACCACAAATTTAATCATTGGCAGCTGAGGGCAGATCTGAGATTAACCTGCCTTACCAGAGGAAAGGAAATCATCAGGTAAGTAGTAATTTCTCCTTCCTCGGCATTTGGGCAGGTCAATCCCAATGAGTGGGATATACCAAAGCTAATTTTGAAAAGGGCGGGAGGCTGCCAGCGGTCCAGTCAATACCGCCCATGCAAAAGTGACGTCCTCCCTAGCCAAGAAGTAATGCTTGGAGAAGGTGTGCAAAGATGACCATGTCGCCACTTGGCAAATTTCAGCAGGTGACAACAAACGAAGCTCCACCCATGATACCGCTTGAGCCCTCATGGAATTCAGTCTAATCTACAGCTACATAGGCTGCCATAATGACTTCCTTAACCCAGCAGGCAATCGTTGTCCGTGTCCCTGGTACTCCCTGCTTATCTCCACCATGGTAGAAATATAATACTCTTGTAGAAGCCAAAAATCCACAACAAACGAACAAACGATGATTTGGCTGAAGAAGAACTCTATATATGTTCTCTAGCAACCGTCATACATGGCCACAGTAAGCTAGGTGGCTTATATATGCAAGCTCGTATGGCTACTGGGCTTGAATAATCATAGGTTGCAGAGAATTTTGAAAGTGCTGACACTAGGTGCTAAACAACTACTGTGCGAGCACTTATCTGATTCCACATGTAGCAAATAGATGTGTATACTCCTGAAGGGCTGCTCCAACACTGCGGTGTTTCGGAGTATTGGACTCCTTCCTCAGGGATTCTTCAGGTAGGATTGTGCTTATGGTTGAAGCCTTTTAGTTGCAGTCATTATGTGCGCTCGTGGAGTTTCAGTGCACTCGAATAGTGCAGCCTCACGGCGTGTGTGCAGAATGACACACACGCCGTGAAGCTGCACTATTCGAGTGCACTGAAACTCCACGAGCGCACATAATGACTGCAACTAAAAGGCTTCAACCATAAGCACAATCCTACCTGAAGGATCCCTGAGGAAGGAGTCCAATACTCCGAAACACCGCAGTGTTGGAGCAGCCCTTCAGGAGTATACACATCTATTTGCTACATGTGGAATCAGATAAGTGCTCGCACAGTAGTTGTTTAGCACCTAGTGTCAGCACTTTCAAAATTCTCTGCAACCTATGATTATTCAAGCCCAGTAGCCATACGAGCTTGCATATATAAGCCACCTAGCTTACTGTGGCCATGTATGACGGTTGCTAGAGAACATATATAGAGTTCTTCTTCAGCCAAATCATCATATCTCCACCATGGAGCACAAACAGGTGATCAGATTTCCGAACAGCCTCAGTCATCTCCAAGTACCACAGTAAATGACGCTTGGCATCCAAGGGACACAAAAGGCAGTACTCGGCTTCATCTCTGTCCCTGTCCAAGGCAGGCAGAGAAATGGACTGATTCAAATGAAATTCCAAAACCATTTTGTGAAAAAAAGGAGGGCACAGTCCGAAGTTGAACCACACCTGGAGTCATAAAGAGAAAAGGCTCACAGCAAGAAAGAGTCTGCAGCGCAGAGACCTGACGTGCTGAACAGATTGTTACCAGAAAAACTGTCCTCAACAGGGGCGGATTGCAGGAAAATATCAGCCCATGGTATTTTTTTCATACCAGCCCACAAGGTATCGGACTCTCTTGTGCATTTTCCCTGCAGTGCATATTTCTACAGCTCCCAAAAGCAAGTCAAACAGATCTTTGAGAGGTGTATCATGTGACTTAGAGCCTGGCAAAATTGAGTAAAAAAAATCTCCAACATAAATTCCACATTTCTCCTAAATAACTAAGTAGTACAGCATACCTTAGACTTGGGGTGAGCAAACAGCTGCAGTCACCATTCCACCCATGCAATTGGTTAGGCCCCCTACAAGTCTGGTTATATAACATGAAATGTAACCAAACTCAACTCCCCCTCGGGCAAGGGGTCCACAGTCCTCTGTCAGCACTACAGCAGCACCATGGTGGCATGGGCCGGCTTCCCGTGCACATCCCCAAACAGCACCGTGGAGGCATGGGCCAGCTCCTCAGGCACCCCTGACACACACCTACTCTCTCTCTCTCTCAGACATGCACATTCCACTGTTGTGCTGCTGCTCATGTGCTCAAACAGTGAGTGCCTCCACTCCGGTACTGCCAGGACTTGTAAAGTTTTTTCTTGCTACTAGCCCTTTCCCAGCCTGCAGCAGTGGCCCCCTTTTCCCATTACCACCCTTCTTGGCATCTCCACTCTCTAGGAAGCTTACTTTTCATCTCCTTGGCATCTGAAGATATATTTTTAAACAAGTTGGTTTAATCACATTGGTCTTGAAGGAATGCAGGTAGGGCTACTTGCTGATAATCCTGGAGGTGTTCCATGATGTGGGAAGAAGAGGGCTGAAAGGCCCTGATGCTGGGGGGAGAAGGATCATTATTTTTTGCTGTGGCCAATTATAAGGAGGGGCCAGCAGATCGTCAACCAGCAGCGAGGTAACAGAGTGGGAAATTTTCTGGTTGCATCCCGCTAGCACAGGAGGCGAAAGTTGCAAAGGTGAGAGAGGAAGCCACAAGAGTGCTTTCTGCTGCTGCAGTGCTTCTGGGGGAGGGGTGCCTGAGGAGCTGGCTCATGCCGCCATGGTGCTGTTTGGGGATGTGCACGGGGAGCCGGCCCATGCCGCCATGATGCTGCTGTAGTACTGACAGAGGAGCTGTGGACCCCTTGCCCGAGGGGGAATTGGCACTACCTGAGGGAGAACACTCCCACAGGCTCCCAACGTCGTGGGGCGAGGCTGAACAGAAGCAAGGGCCGGCTGGAGCTTCACCAATACCTCTCCTGTTAACTGCAGGTTGAGCCCTTGGGTGTGTAGGGCTAGCTTGACTTAGGTGGGCCCTTGAGAAGATGAAGGATTCGCCAATGTTGTCCGAGGTCAGAAGCCTGAGAATCACCAACGCCAGTCTGAGGTCAAAGCCAGAGAATCAGTCCAGGAGCTGCAGAAGGGGCAACAGGAACAGGACTCGGAAAGGCAGGGACAGGACTCAGAAAGGCAGGAACAAAAGCACAAGAGGCACAGACGAACTCACCGAAGTAAGCAGACTCATTGCCAAGTTGAAGATCCTGAAGACGAAGGTCCAATATATGCTTCCCTGTCCCTGACGTCATCTCTGGGGCTGGTTGAGCTTCATTGGTGCTTGGCCCTTTAAAAGAGATAGGAGGCATGGCCGCGCACCTAGGGAGGCCCCAACCCGGAACAGCAGCCTACAGTGTCATCCCGCGGCGTCGAAGGAATCGGGGACTGCTGTTGGAGACGACTTCTTTGTCAGCAGTGACCGGGGAGGAGCCTGAGGCCGGCAGCACGTGGCAGGGCCGTCCTCCTGCAGGACTCCTGACGCTGGCAGAAGAGGTGACGGGGCCAGCCGCGGCCGCTATGCCTATCAGCTGCGTTGGGAAGACCTCAGGAAGGCAGCCTATGCCACCGCGGTGCTGTTTGTGGAGGTGCATGGGGAGCTGGTCCATGCCGTCATGGTGCTGCTTGGGGAGAAAAGCGGGAAGCCAGTCCACACTGCCACAGCTGTCACCTCCATCATAAAAATTAGACAGCAGACCAAAAAGAACCTCGGGAGAAGCTCCAGCTCTGCAAGGCTGGTGTTGGTCGCATTGGTTCTGTGAACATAGAGCCACTGTGACCAACATATACCAACCCACGTAATTGGCCGGACTGGCCCACCAGGGCATGCCTGAAACCCCAATAGGCCAATCCGTCCCTGATCATCAAGGTAAGCAGCTGCAAGGAAAGAGTACGCAATGGTCAAAAAGTCAGACCTGCCAAAAACTCGAGGACCAAATTAAGATCCCATAGAGGCACTAAAAGCCACAACGAGGGGCGAAGATGCTTACCTCCCTGCAAGAAACAGGACAGGTCTGGATGGGAAGACAAAGGCCCTCCATTGACTCTCCCCCTATAACAAGCCAGGGCTGTAACTTGAACCTTCAAGGTGTTAAGGACCAAACCCTTAAGCAAGCAGTCTCGTAAAAATCAAAGGAATATCCACCTTGAGCAGTTGAGTACCTCGCTCAGAACACCAGGCTTCAAAGACCCTCCCAAACTCTAACATAGGCTATAGAAGTAGAATATTTTTGGGCCAGAAGAGTCAAACTTACTGCAGGTGAAAAACCCCGCTTCAACACCAAGCCCTTTCAATGGCCAAATCTTAAGACAGAATCGATCCCGATCCTTGTGCAGCATGGGCCCCTGACGTAACAGATCTGACTGAGATGTTAGCCTGAGGGGACTGCCAACCAGAAGTCTCTGGAGATTGGCATACCATGGCCTTCAAGCCCAATCCAGAGCCACCAAAAGGATGTTGTTGGCTTGACTTGCAATCTTCTGGACCAGCCTGCCTATCAGAGGCCAAGACAGAAACGCATGCAGAAGGACGCAGAGCGGCCACTCCTGAACAAAAGCATCGATACCTATTGCTTTTGGGTCTCGCCTGAAGAAGTGTGGAACCTTTGTATTGTTGAAGATCACAAACAGATTTAGATCCAGTAGGCCCCAGTGGGTCACCAGTAGCTGAAAGACCTCATCTGCCAGCTCCGATTCTCCTGGGTCCAAGTTTCTGCTGCTGAGGAAATTGGCTCTGATATTGTCCTTTCCAGCAATGTGAGAGGCAGATATGCTTAGGAGATGCTGCTTCTCCCACACCATGGGTGTATCTATCTCCTCCAACACTTGTTGACTCTTGATTCCACTCTGATGATTGATGTAAGCCACCGTTGTTGCACTGTTGGACATTATCTGGACCGCCCGAGCCTCTAGCCACCCAGCGAACTGCAGGCATGCCAACCGAACGGCTCATGCCTCCAGTCTATTGATGTTCCACTGCTGCTCTGCTGCATTCCAGTGCCCTTGCACCACCAACTCCTGACAGTGAGCCCCCCAACCCCAGAGGCTCGAATCTATCATGAATACCAACCAATCCGGCATTGTCAGGGAAATTCCCTTCCTGAGATGATCTGTGTATAACCACCAGTCCAACTGAGATCTCATCTCTAACGGAAAGAGCAACCTCACCGCAAACTTCTGCGACTGCGGACTCCATCAGGAGAGCAACGTGTGCTGAAGAGGGTGTATATGTGCCCTCGCCCAGGGAACCACTTCTAAAGCAGCAGCCATCAATTCTAGGACCTGTAGATAAAAGTACACGGTCGAATAAACAAAGTTCTGCAGGGATCAAACTCACAGCATCAACATGTTGATCCAAGATTCTGGCACAAATACTCTGCCCTGCCTTGTATTTAATAGAACCCTGAGATACTCCAGGGTCTGAGATGGCTGCAAATTGCTCTTGGCCAGATTCACCACCCAGCCTAGCTCCTACAGCAAGGATACCACCCTGGGGGAAACGCAAAAACTCTTTTCCACTGTCTTGGCTCGAATCAATTAGTTGTCCAGAAAAGGGTGAACTAAAATGCCCTCCTTGGGAAGGGCTGCTGCTACCACTACCATGACCTTGGAAAAGGTCCTGAGCACCATGGCTAGTCTGAAAGGCAAGAATAGCAAATCAGAGGAACCGCTGATATTCTGCTGGATGGGACTATGCAGATACACTTTAGTCAGATCCAGAGATGCGAGTACTCCCCTGCTTGAACAGCCATTATAACAGAGTGCACCTTTTCCTTCCTGAAAAGTGTGACTTGTAAATGTTGATTGATGCCCTTGAGATCCAGTAAGGATCGAAATGACCCTTCCTTCTTGGGCATGACAAAATAAATGGAATAATGGCCCATATTTTACTGCAGTTCAGGAACGGGAATCACAGATTCAACAGTCCCCTTCCTCACCAGGAGAACCACCCCCATCATCATTGGTATCATCATGATTTACCTGCATTTGAACTCTGACAGACCACATTGCACCATGCCGCTTGACCATGGAGACAGGCAGAGGTGCACTCAGAGTGCACAGAACTTCCTTAGTAGGTACTGCTGATTCAGAAAACCAGCCCTGTAAAAATGTCTGCAATCCCTGGAAGTATTCTATCCAGGAAAAGGAGGATGGGTCCATTCCAGGTCCCACAGGACTGAACCTGACATCCTGAGAGCTAGTGACCCTGAGGACTCGACTCATGGTTCAATCAAGGGAGGGGACACCCCTGCAATGTCTCCCTTGGTCCCACTCCCCTCAGACTGAGGAGAGGGACCATCGCTGGCAAAATCAGGAGGAGGTAAATCTCCCTGAGCATACAGGCAGCGCTGACACAGGATTAAAGAAAGCTCCGGCTAAATGGCATGCAGCACAAATAGGTGCTTAGTATTCTTTGCCGTGGGCACCATGCTGTACGTGCAGACCAATAAAGGATCATGCCTAGATTATATACGCATATAAGCTGCACCCAAAATGGACATACAAAAAATGCTTGTCCAAGCACAAGCGTCCAGAAGGAAGAATGACCAAACTGGACACACAGACAAGAACAGACGCATACACGGATGCGCAGGCGTCCACTGATGGCCTGCAGCAAAAATCACGGGAAACTACCTCATGGCCTACCATACACCAAAATGGGAGAAGCCTGGTAACAAGGCCTAGCCAAATAGCTGCTCAACCCACTATCTCCTCACCTCACAGAACTCCCCTGAGATGTGAGCGGGACAGCCGAACACTGAGGAAACAGACCCTTCTCCTGCTTTCATCCTTTTTGTGTTTTTGTGTTTTTTTTAAGTAAAAAACATTTACCTGAGCTCAGCCCTCCCTGGCTGAGAGCAGAAATGGGTCCTGGCTAAAACCATCAATGCCGAGCCTCTCTTGGCCTGCAACCACTAATTCGAATTTAGGTCCATGTCAGTCAAGGCTACCAGACTGAAGACACTCTACTGAGGGAGGGACCACACTGTATCTCCTCAGAAGGCAAGTGGTGCTACATAGACATCTGGACTTTCTGATATCTCCTTTCCAACTTCTTTCTTCTTTTCTTCTTTTTATTTATTAACTCACAGGGAATCCCCCGTAGGGAAATGCATGTCCAGTCTGCTGGAGACGGAGAATACTGGCAAGCTGATGTCAGGGCAGGACTATATGACCAGGACATCAGCTTTTTCTTTGTCTCCATCTGCTGGCAGAGGTGCATATAACCATTCACTGGGATTGACCTGCCCAAACGCTGAGGAAACTTTTTAAATTTGTTTAGATTTCATTGGTAGCTTAAGGACGAGTTATATTTGGATACAATAGCTATTTCCCTGTCCCCAGGAGACTTACAATCTAAGGTCATTTATTAAGCTGCATTAGGGCTTTACCATGCAATAAATGCCTTAATGCAAAAATAATGCACAATATTTCAAATAATGCACATTCTTGCCCTTGTCAAACCCAGCACAAGGCGAGAATGGTAATAAGCGGATTTGCATGCAAATAAGATCACCACTAAATTTGATGCAAATAAAATACAACCTGCATGAAAAGTCACAAGCCGCATTATTTTAAGGAAAGATAGCTACAATTCAAAAGATATAGCTAACTTTCCCCGAGTTGGTAATTCACATCCCAGTGCTCCTGGGGTTCTCCTTGAAGGGCTCGGGTGACCCAAATATTCCCTCCCTCAAGTCATGTGAAAACCTATAGGGATTTTGATACCCCCTGTCCCATTCCCTCCCGCTGCTTGAGGACCAAAGTATTTAAATTTAAAAAAAAAGTGAAGAGGTGTGATTATAGTTATAAAAAAAAAAAATCCTGAAAAGTTCAGTGTTCTCCACATATAGTTCCCATAATAAGATTTCCAGTGGCTACATTTTTCCCCACTCAGATGATCCAGCCCTGCTTTAACTTACTAGATGCATGGAGATGTAAATCCTGCTTTTCTTAGGATAAAGTTTTAAAAATTACGAGTCCACAGATGCCATGGTAAAACCAAAACAAGATCAACTTGCTGACTGGGGGAATTGGGAGTGTCTGACAACCTTATGGCATAACAGCTTCTGAACTACAGAAACACTACAAAATATATTATCCAAAATTATTTTTGTAATAAAAGTACATAAATAAAAGTACCTGATACAACAAAAGAAGAATATGATTGGTAAGCTTAAGAGTATTCCCCGAAGGCATGCCATATTTATCTTGATATTCAGCTGTCAGACGTCCGTTATCATGACTTGCACTGCCGCTCCCTGAACTCTCCATACTTTCAAATGACTGAAAAGATTTTAACGCTGAAAGATTGAAAACTCCTATTATTCTCGGATTCTCAGGCCATTTAGTGACAAAATATTCACACAAGGCGAGTCAGTTTTACTAGCAGTAATACACCCAGAGAGTTTCCTCAACCTTTCATCCACACATAGCACGGTCCATGAAATAAATAAATAAATGGAAAAATAAATAGATAAATAAATAAATAAATAAAAGAGTGCATCCTCCATAGGGATAAGATAGCAAAACATGAGGACTCCCACCACCACCCCCTCCACCATACATAATAGAAGCTTCACGGATAGCGGCAACATATCACACCAAATCAAGAGGAATTACTTAGGAAAAATCAGAACTGCATTTCCAGCCATACAATGGACTGGTTCAGCTTGTCCTCCTCAAAAGGGAGCTATATGGTTGCCCTGTTCAAGGATTACTAAACTGTACATTTGAACTGAAAAAGGCACGGGGGTTTTAGGCTAATTTCCGCAAAAAAAAGGCAGTTTATGAAATCATCATGTCTATGGGTGTGGCGTGTGCTTCTTAGCGTGCTATCCACACTAAAATGTTCAGTACATGTCTGGCATCCAAAGGGATATTGGAAATGGGGATTTTTTTGTTTGTTTGTCTGTTTGTTTGTTTTTATCCATGCGTGTTTGCTCATCTCAGAAAGTAAGTTCTATTTGTTCTGCGTGAAACTTCCTTGTCTGGATCGCAAGAATCGTTGTTTCTTAATGTGGGGGCTTAACTCAATTATTTTATAGGGACTGGACTGTTTTTGACTTGTTATCCATGACTGGATATTAACAATCCCTCCAAAAACTGACTTTACAAATCACGACCTAGAGATATACACATCACTGCAGAGGAAAAGAAAACATGTCAGGCTCCATTTTTTTTTTTTTTTTGGAACATGATCTGAATCTCATCCGACTAACTGGAACTATAGCATTTTTTCCTTATACAGCAATGCACCATTTTTTTTTTTAATCTGTTCAAATTCTGGAAAAAAAAAGTCCTGAAAGAGCAAAATGTGAAACAGCACAAATACAGCAGAACTGACTGAAGATGTTCTGGCTCAGATTCTGATCAAGTTAATTGGACTTCGGACTACTTTTCTTTTTCATTAGAAAAAGGTTACAATTTACTCATGTTTCTCAAAATCTCATAAAATGTCATGAAAGATCACAAATAGGAGCATGCACAGTCTTTTCTCTCTGGATCCAAACTGGGAGTCCATTTGATAGCTTTGGATTGTCATTTATTTGAAAGAATAACGTTTAGATCTACCTGGGCATCCCAAACTTGCCCTGGTAAACTCTCAGACAGATGGGTGTTCAGGATATCTGCAATGAATATGCATGATATAAATTTGTATATATCAGGTCTCTAATGTATGCAAATTTATTTCATGTATATTTACTGTGTATATGCTGAAAACCAGATTGGCCCTGGTTTAGACAAATTGCTCTCAATCCTGGTTCTCATGGCCAGCAGACAGGTCTGGTCATCATAACACTTATTTTCATTATACTGAATGCACACGAGAGAGATACACTTCTATATTTGAGCTCAGAAAAAGTGACAATTTGCATATTTTAGTTACCCTGGAAACCAACCTATTACGGGGGAGGATGGAATGCATTACAAAGATCAGAGTTGAGAATCACTGGATGAGACTTATCAACCCATCTTAAGAACAGGTACTCAAGGAAAACAAACAGGTTGGAACCAGACTTTGGTCAGCAAGAATTTTAGATCTTAATTTGGAATTGATAATATCCATCAATGGGGCATTCATGTAAACCTATTTAGTGCTGACAGAATACAGAATTGAATCAGGAAATTATTTCACAAACACTCTGAAATGCTTTTACTAACAACATTAAGCTATTTAATGTGAAGGCTTCCGTTCTGCCCAAGCTCATTTTGATCAGAGCTACATGTAGGCCTTTCTTGAAATGAGGTATATCTGGGATTGTAAGTACAAACACTACACCAGAACATTCCGGTGACATTTAAAACACTTTTATGGATATTCTGTTCCCAAAGGCGGCCAAAATAGATCAATGGACGCCAACTAAGATCATTATGTATGACTTACCTTTCCCATTTTCTTCCTTCTCTGCCTCTGAGGTTCTTTCAGCACAGTGAAAGTCTTTCTGGGGAATTTCATTTAATATCTTGGCAGCATGCTCAATTCTTCCTGTCAGATCCTTGAGGCATTCCTATAAATAAAAGGGTAGAATGTTTTATTGTAAAGAGTCAGCAAAAGAACTCTGCAGAACAATGTCCTTACTCAACTACATTATTATTAAAAAAAAGTATGGTACTTTTCTTCCTTCCTGAAGTTTTAGTGTGTGTGTGTGGGGGGGGGGGGGGGGGGGAGGGGGGGGAGAAGTGGGGAAATTACATTTTCTATCACAACTAAACAGCTCCTCTTAAGAACAAATATTACAGTATTGTTCATAGCAAAGATCTTTATGAAAAATAGAAAATCCATTTTCTTAAATCAGTTTTAATGGGAGTTAGTCACAGATTATTGAGTTAGTCTAATTAACAAAAAACAAAAATCGTCTACAACTTGTTTGACTTATTTCTACATATTCCTAAATCCACTGAAATTTAGTCAGTAGTTGGACCAAAACAAAATTGTGTCTTTTTCTTTGGAGAATTAAGTAATTTTGAAGCTGAAAAATTACTAAATAAAATACTGGGGAGCGGAAATCTGCATTCGGTAAGCAACAAATTTAGATTGTAAACAAATAAAAGATCACTTGCTAGTGAGTGGTCCCACTAAGTTGAAATGTCTGTACAGATATTTATTTATTTATTTATTTTATTTATTGGTTTTTATATACCGCCGTTTATCAAGATATCACGTCGGTGTACAGAGAACATAATAACATACGCCTAAGCGTTATACATAAAACAAGATAGTAAGGGTTAACTATAAGCCTAAACATTATACATTAAACAAGTTAATAATGGTAAAACAATTATAAAGAACATCTCAAAGTTGGGGAGGCAAACATTGGTTAAGCTAGTTAAATATGCGTAGCAAAGTGTAATTAATAGGAAAAACAACTTAGGATATTACTTAAGAGTAGCTTAAATATTTACATTGGAGAAAATACCTTAGTAAGACGGGGAAAGATAGGGAGTGGAAAGGTAGGGGGAAAGGGTAGAAAACTGGGAGAGAAGGGCTGAATCAGGCTTTACATGTAGGGGGAGGCGATACGTGAGAAACAGGAGCGTATCCAAAGGGGAAGGTGGCAGGGATATATAGGGAAGGTGGTACCTATAAGATCATCTAGGGCTATAAGGAGATGAAAAGGAAGGGTGGGAGGAAGGATAAAGAGAGAGAGGAAAGGCAAATGGAAGCTTTGAGGGAGAAGATTAGAATCATGTGTAAGCTTGAGTGAATAACCATGTCTTGAGTTTTTGTTTAAATGAATCCTCCAAATAACAAGAGAAAAAATCTTAGGCACTACCAATATTATACAAAATATAAGGTGAAATAAAAAAGTAATCATAATCCTACAACTCAGATTTTACTCAATTGTTTATTTTCAATTCAAGGCAGCAATTAAAAAAAAAAATCTACCCAACCAGAGTTTTGGTTTGTAATATTTCTGCCCACTTCTATTTTATGCTGAAAGAGCATTAAATTCTGACCCCTAAATAATGAAAAACTGAAAAGGAACAACATAAAAGTGGTAAGATGTTGACCAAGTAATTTAATTCATGAAGCTTCACTTATATGACCACAATAAGAACAAGTACTTAAATGTAAAGGAAAATTGGTTCTTACCTGCTAATTTTCGTTCCTGTAGTACCAAAGATCAGTTCAGACTCCTGGGTTTTGCCTCCTTGTCAGCAGATGGAGACAGAGAACGTTTCACTGACACTGTACATAACCCAGTGTACCACCTGCAGTCCCTCAATACTGACCTGTACCCAAGCCAAGATGACAGCAACAACCATAAATTTCTAAGCAAGCTTCTAAGCAAACTCTCCTCCAACAAGCCGGAAGAAGTTCAAGTTGCCCAAAAAGACAATAGAAAACTCGCTTCCCAAATTTAACATAAGCAATCAGCACTGAAAACCTCCAACAACTCCGCACTATATACAAAGGAACAGTACGAGCAGTGGACTCTCCACACACCCCACCCCACCCTCAGTAAATGAGCAGGTCTCTGGACTGATCTTCGGTACTAGAGGAAAAAAAATTAACAGGTAAGAACCAATTTTCCTTTCCTTGGACATACCCAGATCAGTCCAGACTCCTGGGATGTACCTAAGCTTCCCTTAACTCGGGTGGGACGTGGAGAGTTCCGCTCGTAGAATACTGTCACTAAAGCACATGGAAGCCGGACTCCTGACATCCAAGTGATAATGTCTAGGAAAAGAGGGCAACGACGTCCCAGTAGCCGCCCAGCAAATTTCATGCAGAGACACCTGCTGTGACTCAGCCCAGGAAGTCGCCTGAGAACACGTCAAGTACGCCCCTAAACCCCCCCGGCAGCTGGTGCCCTTTAGAAATGTAAGTTGACTTGATCACATCCTTCAGCCACCGCATAATTGTAGATTTAGATGACTTATTTATCTTCTTTGGACCACTCTACAGTACAAAGAGGTAATACGATCTAAAAGAAGTGATGCGATCTATGAAAATCATAAGTGACCTTTAGTTACCTCAATAATGCATGCCTCCAATCTAAGAACCTAAGCTCCCCGCATGAGGCATAGATGAATCCAAATCCATAAAAGCTGGAAGCCCTACTGTCTAACTAAGATGGAACACCAAGACTACCTTAGGCAGAAAAGAAGGCACCATGCATAAAGATACCTCCAAATCAGACATCTTTAGGAAGGGATCTTGACATGACAGTGCCTGGAGCTCTGAAATTCTCCTGGCTGAACAAATAGCCACCAAGAAAACTACTTTAAGAGTCAAGTCCTTAACCATAGCTCTCTTTAGTGGTTCAAACCGAGCTTCACACACTCAATCATCTGTGAAAAAAGAAAAACATCTTTTTTTTTTTTACTCTCTCTCCAGACTGCAGGTTTTACACTATCTACCATCTGCTGGAGACAGAGAAATACTGAGGGACAGCAGGTGGCACACTGGGTTATGTACAGTGTCAGTGAAACTTTCTCTGTCTCCATCTGCTGACAAGGAGGCAAAACCCAGGAGTCTGGACTGATCTGGGTACATACAGGGAAAGAACAAGTTGCATTTTTTGATATTTTAATAGAACAATGTTAGGATATTATTCTCACTTATACACAAGAAAGGAATAATGAATTCTTTATATATTTATATAAATATTTGTTTTCACTGGTGTAAGATTGTGATCGTTTGATATTCTAGATCAGGCTTTTTACTATGCGAGGCCTCCATAATATCTCAACAAATTTTAACATGCAGTCATGGACTGCCATTCTGTGTGCTTCCCACAACTTGTCTGGCCTCTATTCCATGAAAATTATATATTAAAAAATAAAACTAAAAATATCTAGCATGTTAAATCATGACGATGCTTCACTGTCTTACAATGTCTTGACTTTTAGAGCTGTAACCTGCATTATCACCCAACAAGATTAGGCTGATCCAGGGAGGGGGGGGGGGGGGTAAGGATCATAGTCATTGCATAATGGCAATACCTAGAGGCCCAGCTTAGAGCCCAGACTTGCAGGTGCATTGCCCTGAGCCAAGAACTGTTGCTGCAGTGATTGGACTTAAAAATGAGATAGGAGGATATATATAAAATGGGGGTGGGGGTAGGAGGGCATATCCGGCTAATTGCGAATGAAGGCTCATGATGCCTGGTTCCAGCTTTAGTTCCAAAAAGAGCTGGAAGTACAAAGAAGCAGGAATAAAACTGTCATATCTTTAAAAATAAGAAGAAGAAGAATCCTAGAATGAAAAGGAAAAGCTCCCAGCATTACTTGAGAAAACCAGGATCAGCTTTGTCTGGTTGACCTGAGTCAGATGGCAACACCAGCCCTCAATGCAGAATCTACATTTTTCCTAATACCAAGTTTCTTATGACCCAATGACAGAAGTAATGACTTAAAGAGCTTCCAAGAAATAAAGAAACACAGTGTCTATGAATTAAATAAATAAATAAATATATATGATATATATATATAATATACCTGGATAAACTCTTTGATCTTGCTGCTTTCGCCTAAACGTTGAAAGATGTTTGTGAATTTGATGCGGGTGACGAGCTGTGCCACCTCACTAAGGCTGGTTAGTACCCAGTTGCTCTCCCTTTGTTCATCCATGGCCAAATCTCCGTCCCCAGCTTCCAGAGAGGCGAATTCTTGTGTTGATCTGGGAGCTGGACTTTCTTCTAGGAAACAGTTGAATCATTACGATTTAATAACCAGCAGCTATTCGTTTATAAAAAAAAATAAAATTTGATGTACGCTAATCGAACAGTGGTTACCAAACCTGTCCTCGGGCATGTGTGCCTTCTACCCCCCCCCCCCCCCCAACTTAGGTTTTCAAGATATCCGCTATGAATATGCTCGAGTCATATTCACATATGGTAGAAGCAGTGTATGCAGCTGTGCCTTATGCATATTCATGGCAGATATCCCAAAAGCCCAACCAGCTGGTTGTCCCTGGAGACAGTTTTGAGAACAAATACCCTAGAGCCTGTTGAATGCAAATCGCTTCAGTTGTTTTACACCAAAACGATAACTCTCAAGCTCAAACTTCAAGGTGATATTCTGTTAGGGTTACAGGCTGACCCAGCCCTTGGTTTTTCCCCATCCCATGCAGGGATGTCCATCTCTGATTTTTTTTTTTTTTACATTGATTTCCTTAAAAAAAAAAAAAAAAATCTGAATTACAATTCCATGTGTGCAATAGGGTAAACCCAGGACTGGATTAGCTTTTTCAGCTGACCTGGGATGAGCCATCAAACCCTATCTTGTACCCAGGTAGGAAAAATGATAACGGGGATGGAACAGCTCCCCTATGAGGAAAGGCTAAAGAGGTTAGGGCTGTTCAGCTTGCAGAAAAGACATCTGAGGGGGGACACGATAGAAGTCTATAAAATCATGAGTGGAAGAGAACAGGTAAATGTAAATTGGTTATTTACTCTTTCAAAAACTACAAAGAATAAGGACACTAGAAGTTAGTAAGTAGCACATTCAAAACAAATCAGGGAAAATTCTTTTTCACGTAACACATGATTAAGCTTTGGAATTCATTACTGGAGGATGTGGTTAAGGCAGTTAGCATAGCTGGATTCAAAAAGGGTTTGGACAAGTTCCTGGTGAAGTCCATAAACTGTTATTAACTAAGTAGATAGGGACGGTAACTTTCAAACCAGAGCGCAGGTGCACATTTGTGCATGTGCATCGGCCTGCATCCAGGGACACGGCCATTTTATAACATGCACGCCTATATGCACACATGTTATAAAATAGCCTGGCCACGCGCACATGTGCGCCTAATTTTAAGTGGCCTCACGCATGAGCATGCAAATTCTGCTTCTGCCGCATAAGTCAGGGATTTTAAAAGGTGCACATGCCCATGCCATTTCCAGTTTACCAGTTCATCCATCAGTTCACCCAGTTCACCAGGTCCTCCAATACCCCTGGTTTGATAGCCTACACTCCCCTCAGTTACCCCAGACCCTTTAAACCCCTCAGAAATTGCTTGATCCTTTTATTTTATGACTTGCATGTCATCCATAGAAGAAGTAAAGTTACGCAGCAGGGGTCCTTGGCACACATGCCCGGGTGTGTAAATATTTACTCGCACATCTCTTGGCCAGGCCCTGAAACGTCCATGTCCTGACCAGATCCTGCCCACACCCCACCCTTTTTTGGAAACTTTTGAGATGCGAGCGGCATTTACGTGCGTATATGGGTGCTTTTTAAAATATGTTTAGAGCACACTAGTCCGACTTCTTCGTGCACCCCATAATTGTTGCACGCACTGGGCTTTTAAAATTCACCTTTTTAGGGCATAGCCACTACTTATCACTGCGATATAGCAGCATGGGATCCATTTACTGTTTGAGATCCTGCCAGATATTTGTGACCTGGATTGGCAACTGTTGGGAACAAGATGCTGGGCTTGATGGAGCCTCGATCTGACCAAGTATGGCATGTTCTTATGTTATGTTTTAGAACTGCTAGGAGTGCACAAGATGGTCGGCGTTAATTGCTGTGTGCACCACACATTATCCAGCATGGATTTCTTTTTATTCCTTTAACAACTCAGTAACTGAAAAGTTCTCTCAGATAAAAACTCTACCACTACTAGGGTTGCCACCTGAGTCAGGTCAACCCCAAAAGGCTGATCTGGTCCTGGTTTTCAACTGACTGCATCTATGGGCTAATAGTTCCAATTGCTCTAGAAAAGGCAGAGACCACATATGACCATAAATGCGATGCAAAGGGAGCAAACCCAGAGCTGGATGTGGCTGAAATTTAAGAATTTTTTTTTTTTATTATTTCTTGTGACTTTGGATAAGTCACTTCACCTTCTATTGTTTCAGATAGAAATTTAGGGCCTGATTTACTAAGGCTTTTCTCCCATTCAGGCCGATGTAATATGGCGTGCCCAGCATTGCGCACTTCTTAACCCTTGACTGGATGCGCATTTTGGACGCACTAGAATAACTCCCGATGCAATAATGGGATTAGTGCATCCAAAACATGCATCCAAACAGGCACATAGCTAATAGTACTCGTTGCATGTAAATGCCATGTAGATGAGGTTTATTAGCTATTACCCCCAATATAGAAAATCGCCACTTGGCTAATGCACCCTTTCTGACACGGCAAATTTAATGCCAGCCCAGAACTGGTGTTAAGTCTTGCCGAGAGTCAAGGGTGCATTAGTGATTGTTTAAAATCAAGAAACCCTCACCAGGGAGATAGAGAGGATGCAGCTTAGCGCAAACAGGAGAAGAAAGGCCCCTAAATTTCAAGGTTGAGAGAGAGTAATGCCAGTGGCTGGGAGAGGAAGTCGTACCACAGTCACTGAGCTAAAAGCTGTCTGCAGCTGCTTAGACTACCAGAGTAGCATGAGAAGCAGCCTCCCGGGAGCAAGGTGCTGACAGGGGTCTCGGGGCTGTAGCAGCGTGTTACAATTCCTCCCGTAGCTGGAGCTACGGGAGGCCTCTCACCTTTCTCTGGAGGCCGCTCTGAAGCAGGGGCCTTGCCTGATCTGATTGCCCAGGTTTTGCTCCATGGCCTGGGAGGCCTTCGACATCTTCGGGGCCTGCCTGAGGCCTGCTTCATTCTTCCTCTGGACTTAATGGTTTGGGCCCCGCCCTTCTTCCTAGGGTTTGGCCCGCAGCTCTTCTCTCCAGTTATAGGTCCAGCCAGGTGTGGCTCATCTGAACTCCTCCCAGGGAGTTGCTTGTTTCCTGTCCTATAAAAGGACTTTCTCTTCTCTCAGTCCTTGCTTTGGCAAGGGGCTAGTCTTCCTAGGCTATGTCTCCCTTGGACTTCCCGGTTGTTCCAGTGTTCCTGATGTGTCTGGTCCAAATGCCAGCATGTGGGACCTGTGCCTCCGAGTGTCTCCTCCTGTGTTCTTAGTCTTCAGATTCCTCGTTGCCTTGCCTAGTTCTGACTCTGGAGGATCTGAGGGGGTTCCACTACCCTGTGCTAAGTGTCTTTCCGCTTCCTTGGACTTCCTGTTTGTTCCACTGTTCCTGATGTGTCCAGTCCAGACGCCAGCATGTGGGACCCGTGCCTCTGAAAGTCTCCTCCTGTGTTCTGAGTCTTCAGATTCCTCATTGCCTTGCCTAGTTCTGACTCTGGAGGATCCGAGGGGTTCCCACTACCCTGAGCTAAGTGACTTTCTGAACTTCTCCCACTCTTCTTGTCGTCCGCGACCAGCCTCCTGGCTGTGTAGGGCGCGTGGGAGACAGTGTGGTCCGCAACCAGCCCATTGGGTCCGCCCGTTTACAGTAGGCTGTGTAGGGTGCCTGAGGGTCCAGCTCATCCCTCTTGTGCCTGTCTTCGTCCTGAACTCCACTGTGCCTTGCTCCAAGTTCCAAGACCTTGCTTTGTCTGCTTCAGTCCTGTGCCTTCCTGACCTCCGTCCAGCCTGCTGCCTCTGCTGCTTCCTGCGGCAGGTCCGAAAGAGCTGGGAACGGTCTGAGGACAGTTCAGAGACCACCATAATGTTGTGGTCTCCCGGGGCGTGTAGGTCGGCGGAGTGGCCAAGACTTGGACGGTCTTCACCACCACAAGGGCACACCTCACTTCTCTTTCACCTAGAGAGCCCTGGTATGCCAAGCCTCGAGTGCTTGCTCGAGACTGACGCTAGCCATAACACAGCATAAGTGAAGGAGTGAATAAAATTAATATTACGGGCCTGACACTGACTGCAGACTGGTCCAATCACTGGCACATGTCAGTGAAAAGACCAATCCTCTTTCAGAAGGCTGTCCTGAAAGGGGATTGGTCCTTTTCACTGACAAATGTTAATGAAAAGGATGAACTGGGTACAGCCCTGCCCAGGGTGAGGAGGGAGCTCTGGCCACACTGTTGTGAGCGCCCAGCCACTTCTCCCGGGCACCCGATGCAGAGTGCTAGGGACGCACAAATTATCCATTGCGCATCCCTTTTAGCCCAGCAGCTCATTTGGGCATTGCATCGGGCACCTAGGAGAGGAGGATGTGCGTGCATTGAGAAACATGTGCCCAGTTTGGACACACATTTTTTCGTGCTTTATGTTGCATCAGCCTGTTTCTACATTGTCCTATCTCCACAGAGGTTTTTCTTTTTATTTACTAATGTCCTGCTTTCACAGTGTCCTGTTTTCACGCAGCCTGTTTCTGTTTGCTAATGCATTGTTCACGCTTTATTCTGCATACGTTCTTGCTGCCGTTATACTGCAAGTTCACAACCTCTGCTGCATTCAGTGCAGCTGGCTCTGAAGTGTTAACCTCTAACTTGGAAGCAGAGGATTCTGGGTGTTTTTCCTTGTGTTTTTGAGTCAACTCTCATCAGCTCTGGCCAGGCCTGTGTGCATCAGCAACTAATTGTTAGGATCGACCGGGTCCCCTCACCTGTGCCGGTCGGAGGCCTGGCTCAGCTCTCTCCGTCGCCGCTCCCCACCACAGACTCCACCCACGGCCTGCTCTCACAGCTCCCCGCCACAGACTCCACCCACGGCCTGCTCTCACAGCACCCCGCCACAGACTCCACCCACGGCCTGCTCTCACAGCACCCCGCCACAGACTCCACCCACGGCCTGCTCTCACAGCACCCCGCCACAGACTCCACCCACGGCCTGCTCTCACAGCACCCCGCCACAGACTCCACCCACGGCCTGCTCTCACAGCACCCCGCCACAGACTCCACCCACGGCCTGCTCTCACAGCACCCCGCCACAGACTCCACCCACGGCCTGCTCTCACAGCACCCCGCCACAGACTCCACCCACGGCCTGCTCTCACAGCTCCCCGCCACAGACTCCACCCACGGCCTGCTCTCACAGCACCCCGCCACAGACTCCACCCACGGCCTGCTCTCACAGCACCCCGCCACAGACTCCACCCTCGGCCTGCTCTCACAGCACCCCGCCACAGACTCCAGCACCTCATGGTCGCCCAGTCACAGGCTAGGCAGGTATTTAAAACCCGGCCTTTCTGCTTCCACTTCTCCTCAGCAAAGGGTCCTCCTCTTCAGAGAGTGTGAGTTGTCTGCGTTCCTGATCCCAGTGTTCCTGACTCTGCCTTGTTCTTGATTCCTGGTTCCAGTGGCCCTGTTCCTTGTCTCCGGTTCCCGCCTTGCTCCTCGTCCCTTTGGATTGGTTTCTCAGTTCCGATTCCTTGCCTGGTATTCGACCCTGCTTGATTTCCACCTGCCCCGACTCTGGTCTGGCCTTCCGACTCTTCTGGCAGCCGCCTGCCTTGACCCCTGGATTCATCCGACGCTGCCTCAGTCCACGTCCTCTGGTTCCACGCCTGGGGAGACCCGCGCCTAAGTCCTGCCGGCCCCAGTACCCAAGGGTTCAACCCCTGGAGGTATCAACAATCTCATCTTGGCCTAAGGGTCCACTTTTCCAACACTAATCTGGCCCAGCCCTTCAGAATAATCCTCAGTTTACCTGTCTCTATTTCTATGGCCCAGACTGTGCGGGTTGCTATCTCCAGTTTATGCACAGCAAGGCTATTTATTTGTTTTATCTGCTATTAAAGTTTGGAGTTGAAGTAGCGGCCTTTGAGTAAAGACCGAGTTAAGCTGTCTGTTCAAGTTGCACATAGGAAACGTAGCAGAGACAGAATAAATATCCATGGGGAAAATGCTTAGTAAATCAGACCCTTAGCTTGTAAACCCTGTGGAGACAGGGAAATACCTACTATACCTGATTTCTTACTCACTGCATCTTGGGTTTGGAAAATCAAGTATTCAAATCCAAATTGCAAAGTCCAAGCTATCAAACCTGAGACTTAAATTCTATTTAACAAAGCAAAATTAATTTTCTTTCTAACTGATAGCATAAAATCTAATAAAGAGACTTAAAAAAAACTAGATGAGGCTTGGCAGGTTTAGAATGATCATTTTACTAACCACTTTGATTACTTCAAAATAACACACAATCAGGCCAATACAGTATTTATTTTTATATTCCACTTTTCACACTGCTTCAAAGTGGATTACATTCAGGTACTGTAGGTATTTCTCTATCCCCAGAGGGTTTACAATCTAACAGCTCGATACTGTAAGGTGCGGTTGGAGATTAACTCGCTGTGGGCGCACAATTGGGACGCGTAAGGCGATCCTGCGATACAGTCTCCAGTTTCACGCGTCCTTAGCGCTTCTTGAAACCGACCCGTAACCTTTCCCGCACGCAGCATGTAAATGATATGTAAATGAACGAATTAGCTATTTAATGAACGAATTAGCTATTCCCTCCGATACAGTGACGCGCGCTCCGACTATCGCTTTTTTTCCCTGCCGATTTGCCACGCATTTAACCTGTTAGTTTACCGCCTACCCCTACCCCTGCGATAGAGGCAGGAGTAAGGGTAAGCGGCAAACTTTCCCCCAGCCCCCGCTCACCTGCCCTGACCGCGTCCATGGGTGCCAGTCTCCGGGGTAGCCCCAGTCCTCTCCCTCCTCCCGAAGCAAAAAAAAAAGCGAAAAAAAAAATCCAATGCGGCCCCACTTCGGCAGCCCCACTTTGGCAGCCCCCCTTCGGCGGAGACGGCAGTGTAAAGCGAGACGGACCACGGCGGACCTTCGGCGGAGACGGCACTGTAAAGCGAGACAGACCGCGGCGCAAGGAGATGAGGAGAGAGAAGACGCAACTTACTCCAGCCAGCCCTCCTCCGGACAGCGGCTCCTCTGCCTCCCAGCTCCCGGCGAAGATAGACGCCCGAATGGGTAGGCCCCTCGTGCAATTTGAGCTCAAGGCGTGACGTCACGACGTTTGGCGTCACGGCATGCGACGTCATGCCTTGAGGTCAAATTGCACGAGGGGCCTACCCGTTCGGGCGTCTATCTTCGCCGGCAGCTGGGAGGCAGAGGAGCCGCTGTCCGGAGGAGGGCTGGCTGGAGTAAGTTGCGTCTTCTCTCTCCTCCTCTCCTTGCGCCACGGTCTGTCTCGCCGAAGGTCCATCTCGCTTTACACTGCCGTCTCCGCCGTAGGGGGGCTGCCGAAGGGGAGCTGCCGAAGTGGGGGCTGGCTGGAGGGGGGCTGCCGTAGGGGGGCTGCCGAAGGGGAGCTGCCGAAGTGGGGGCTGGCTGGAGTAAGTTGCGTCTTCTCTCCTCCTCTCCTTGCGTCTTCTCTCCTCCTCTCCTTGCGCCGCAGCCCCCCCCCTCCGGACATCGGCGACGACCGCGGCTCCTGCTCCAGCCTCCAGCTGTCAGACAGACGCATCGCACGTGGGAAAGCGGCCCCTATGCGTGCAATTGGCTGCTCAAGACGTGACGTCACGACGTTTGGCGTCACGGCATGTGACGTCACGTCTTGAGCAGCCAATTGCACGCATAGGGGCCGCTTTCCCACGTGCGATGCGTCTGTCTGACAGCTGGAGGCTGGAGCCGCGGTCGTCGCCGATATCCAGAAGGGGGGGGGCTGTAAAAGTAAGTCGCTTCGTCGATTTAAACTGCCCCCCCCTCCTCCCGGAGCAAGGCTGCTTTTCGCGCCCTGCTTCGGGAGAAGAGGAGAAGGGACTAGCAGGCCCGAGCCTAGGATTGCCCGTCTCTCCCCTCGCTCTCTTGCTACTTTTTCGGTTTTGTTTTTTTTGCTTTGGGAGGAGGGGACAAGACTGGGGCTGCACCGGAGACTGGACGCGGCCAGGGCAGGTGAGCGGGGGCTGGGGGAAAGTTTGCCGAGCATCGGAGAACATAACTGTCCACTTCCTGGTACCTGTCATTTGAAATGACATTTGAAATGACAGATACCAGCGTGGCCATGAAGCGTTAGGCCCGCGCACCCAGGATACTGTATAGGCGCTCTATACAGTAAAATGGGTTGCGCGGGCCTAACCTTCGCCTAACGCGGCATGCATTTTGAAGAGAGTATTGAGCGGTAGGTGAAGAGAACTGTGCGTGCGGAGAACAAGGGTGTGCCTGGCACTGCCGCACTCTTTCTAACGTGGCATAACTGTATCGACCTGAAAGTTTGTACCTGAGGCAATGGAGGATAAAGTGACTTGCCCAAGGTCACAAAGAGCGACAGCAGGACTCAAACCCTGGTCTCCTGGTTCATAGCCTGCTGCTCTAACCATTAGGCTACTCCTCCACTCTCTGACCAGGCCATTCTCCTGGGCACACGATTCAGTATCGGCCCGTATGCAAATGAGAGCCCACAGTAAAAGGAGGCGCTAGGGACACTAGCGCGTCCCTAGCGCCTCCTTTTTGGCAGAAGCGGTGGCTGTCAGTGGGTTTGACAGCCGATGCTCAATTTTACCGGTGTCCGTTCCCGAACCAGCTGACGACCACAGGTTCGGAAAACGGATGCCGGCAAAATTGAGCGTCCGTCTTCCAACCCGTGGGCCGTGGGCAGATTTTTAATTTTTAATTTTTTTTTTATTTTTGGGGCCTCCGACTTAGTATCGCTAAATTAACGCCTGCCTTTGGCAGGCATTAATTTCTGAAAGTAAAATGTGCAGCTTGGCTGCACATTTTATTTTCTGTATCGGGCGGGAATGACTAATAAGCCCATCAACATGCATTTGCAAGTTGCGGGCGCTATTCGTTTCAGGGGGGGGTTGGCCGCGCGTTTTCCACGCGTTATTACCCCTTACTGTATAAGGGGTAAAAATAGCGCATCGAAAACGCGCGGCCAAACGGGGACTAACAGTGCGCTCAGCCTGAGCGCACTTTACTGCATCGGCCCGATTCTCAGAAACAAAAGATAAATACCTAGATTGACAGACTCACCCCCCCCCCCCCCCTCCCCAAGCAACTCTCCTTAGAAAAGTCTTCCAAAAGAGTATGTGAAGGTTGCTTTAGCCCTGGTAGTAAATTAGGAGGCAGCAATAAAGCCATTTGACAGCAGTTTTGGCCAATTACTCTTATCTCTCCTGCTAGTCATCAAAGTGAATGAGTTGCATTTTCAGAGACTTACATATTCCCCTAATGGACCCCTTGCACTGCTCTTTTTTAATTTTTTTTTCCTAAAGTTGTTAAACTGATGTCTTTTGGCAGATTTTTTTATGCTAAAAAGAAAATATGAGCATGAGGTAATAAATCCTGAATAGCTGGCCTGGAATATCTATATCATGGCGGGTAGAATCTGGTGGAGGCTGGGGTTTGATTTACTGCTCACTTCAGTGACACTTCATTTCCCCGGATAAAAAACATGCAGACAAAAAGCAGGTATTATACAGGATATTTATATTCACATCATATGGAAGGTTTTCATTTTTTTTGAATGACTGCAATAGTTCATTTCTGAGAATTATTAGAATTACACTATATATGTGTGTGTGTATATATATATATATATATATATATATATATATATACACACACACACACACACTTAATTTAATAGTGCTGCTTAAGTCTCTGCAGCTCTCCCTAGATGGTGATGGCCAGGCGGCCAACAACCCTTTGCCAGACCCAAGGTAGGAGGGGTGACTTCGTAGAGATGCACTCTCAGAGTTAATGATTGTAGAGGCCACCACGGTAGCAGCAACCCCGGGTCTCAGTGCACCATCTCCATTACAGAATCAAGCCCAGCTGGCCCCTGTCAGAGGGGGGAGTCCCAAACCGGATCCCCTTACAAAGTATCATGGAGCACTTATATTCATTATTAGCTCGGAAGTCTGAATTAAAAGTGCTCTTAGGTTTTTATGACTGTTCCTCAGAGCTTAGATCCTCATTAGGAACTCAAGTTGCTAGGATATTAAATATTCAAACTAATCAATCAGGGCCTATTTGAGCCGGGCTTGGCTCTCCACCTCCCAACTCTCAGGTATTCTGGGATGCTGCAGTTCTGAATTTTGTCCCGATAAAGCCCAGCAGGCTAAGGGATGGGGAATTTGAAAACTAGGACTGGCTTAGCATGTTCCTGATGGACTGGCATGCATGGAGAATTATGCACATGAGGTACTTGCGAGACCACTGGCAAACAGAGCAAAGCATCTTACATCCACTGTTCCTTATCTGAGAACTCCCCCACAATAAATTCACCAGAAAAGCATCTATAATCCAAGAATTCTCAAGTGCTCAATAAACAGTTCCATTCTGTTAGCCAGAAAAATGATCTGTTGTTCAAAAATTCTCAAGAATTTACATTATCCATAAATAACAACCATAGTCCCAAACCTTTTAGGATATAAGATACACTATTATACAAAATAATTTAAGGATAATATGATGAGAGCAGCTAAAATACAGTAAGGTCACTCCTATATGAGTTGCGACCGTCGCTGCCCGACATCTCCCCTCCGCCCTCCTTACCTCTTTGGTGACTCCCTCCTGGGTTGATGGAAGTTTGGCTGCCGCGGCGTCATCTTGCCGGCGTCCCCAGACCGGCTAGACGCTGCCTTCCGCCATGTTCTCCAGACGCCTAAGCGCACGCTGCGCGGCCCCGACTCAAGTACCAGCAGTGGCGCGCGAACCTCAGGGACGTCCCCCCTGAGATGACGAAATCATCTTCGGATATTTAAAGGTCTTTCATTTCGCTAACTAATCGAGTTAGCAAAGGGTTTCCTACCTAGCTGCCTCCAGGTATCGCTGCGGATGGGATTCGCTCTCCGCATACCTTGCTACTCTGCCTCCTCGGACTTTACCAGGGGTACCCGCTCCTCGGGGGCCTCGCTCTCTCTTTTACTTTTCAGATCACAGTCTGGAACCGGTACTCGCTCCTCGAGGGCCCACGTTCCCGGACCTGCTACTTCTGCCAGGAAGTCACCGCTGCCTACAACACCCAGTGAGTTACCATCTCTCTCTCAGAGCTTTCCCTGGAACCAGGTACTCGCTCCTCGAGGGCCTACTTCATTCCAGCTCCTGGGCTATTCTAAGAGACTACAGTGTGAGTGTTACCATCAAGGTTCTGTTACTGAACTCTGCATACTCTGCCTATTCACTATCTCGGTTTCTCTACAGCTCAGCCTCCAGGGATCGCTGTTCCAGTGCCTGAGGGACTACAGCCCAGCCGGGCTCTTCCAGCTCACTACTGCCACCTCTGGTGGTTCTCAAGAACTGTTTAATAAAAGAACTAGAGTGTGTATGTGTGTGTGTGTGTGTGTCTCCCAATTCTGAGCCTGACCGGTCCCTCTCGGGGATCTTCCCCCGTGGGCATGTCATCTGCCACCGGCCCAAGGATCCACCCACAACCATCACGAATACTAACAATATGTGAATAAAAAACACCTAGTCTTGGTTTATAAGGGCTTCAACCGTGGATTTCAAAACACATTGGGGCTGATGTAATAAGGTGCGCTGAAGCTGCCGTGGGTTTGTGCGCGGATGTACGCACATTTTCCCATGCAAAGCCCTATATAGGGATGTAATAAGGGTTTTGTGCAGAGGTAAAAAGTGCGTACGAATGCGCTTACGGACCAGTGGTTTTTACTGCACAAATGCATGCTAACGGGATGCAAAGGAGGCGATTAGCTAATCATAGGCAATGCAGGGAGCCGCGCTAATGCTAGTGCGTTTTTTTCTAATGCGGGTTTTTTACCACCATGGTCAGGGCACAAGTTAAGTGTCAGCACCGACTTGGGGAGCCTATGTCGGTGTCCGAGCATCCTGAAAACCACCTAGCTGAGCGCCTATCTCGACGTCTGAGTGGCCAACTTAGCTAGTGCTTTTCTGGGCATCGAAACGGCCAGCTTAGGTAGGTGCTTCCCTAAGCACTTTTCTCAACGTCTGAGTGGCCAGATTTGTGACCAGCTCAGCGCCTAGCTCAGCGCTCGAGGGGCCAGATATACGGCCAGAAAAGTGCCTAGCTCAGCTGAGTGGCAAAATTAGCTAGGCGCCTTTCTGGGTGCCCGATTGTATAGATTTTTCTGCCACGAACAGAGCACGAGTGGCCTGATAAGCACCTAGCTGAGCGCCCATCTCAGCTTCAGAGTGGCCAGCTTAGCAAAGCGCTTTTCACGGTGTCCGAGGTTGGCGCTTCCCTGGGTGAGCAGATGCATGGCCAGAAGAGCAGCAAGATTGTTGTGAATTAGCATCCATGAAAATATTTGCCATGTTTTCTGCAGCACAGTTATAGGAAAAATTAATACTTTCCAGGGTCATACTTTCATTTAATAGGGAGACCCATTCGCTCGTTCGGATTTATGCATGGATTATCGGCACGGGTTTTGAGCTCAGATGCGGCCGCTTATTACATAGGCCCTTACCACACTTAGGTATGCGCATTTTTCTGTATGTGCGAAGATTTCTGCGTGCAAATCATTTGCATAATTTGTTTTTTACAGCCCGCGGAAGTAGCAGCTTCAGCCGCGAGCAGTGATCAAAACCTGCACTCATAACGAGGGCCTGTTTTGCTGCAGGTCTTATTATATCAGCCCCTTTGAGTTCAATATTCAGACTTATCCGGCTAACTAGATGGGATGATCAGTTGTGCAGCCATACTGCTGAATATACCCAGATAAGTTTAAAGCTAGCCAGATAAAATATCCGGTTCAATAGGAGGTCTAAAGTTAGCCGGATAAGTTTGAATATTGCTACTTTCGCCTCATTTTTATCCAGATAGATTTTAGCCAGATAATCAAGCTTATCAAGCTAGATTTGGATACCAGCACTTCTATACTCAAGAAATGGTATGTTGCAGATGCAAAGCTGTCAAATTATCCAAATTTCTAGAGAGAGGGCTTTGCACAGGCCTGCTCTTTTCAACATGCATCAGAATGAAATCTGGAATGTGCAGTCCTTGCTTCCATCATAAAAACCAGTACTAAAAATGGGGCTTTCCAAACCAGTCCTGATGATCCCACAGCCACCTGGCTTTCAGCGCACCCACCAAGAATACGTAAAAGACAAAGTCTGCATAGACCAGGACTCCATTACATGCAAATTTATCTCATGCACATTCATAAAGGATATCCTGACAACATGGCTGGCTTTCAGTCACTACAACAGATTTGGGAGCCCTGTACTACAGCAGGATGCTGGGTTCAATTGGCTTTGGTCTGTCCCACCATGACATTTCTTATGATCTTATGTAGCAACATTGAATGGACTTTTCTTTTAGCACTTTCAAGTGATCCAGACAGGCCACTGTCAAAAACAGGATGTTGGGGGTCAATGGACTTTAGTCCAATCTGAATAAAGCTAAAAAGAGTAAACAGAGAAAAAACGGGTAGGTTTGATATTTTCCATATTCTAGAAAGTACTACTGCTGGAGGGTACAAAACCTGCCATCACCACCTGCATTCCCCCTTCTATAAAAGAAATCTTGATATAAGCTCTCAGTGCTTCAGTCCAAGTAAACAAGCTCCAGCAGAGTGAGAGAGGGAAGACTTACAGAGCTCTTGTAAAAGCCAGCTCTAAGTGGTCTTCCAATTTCCATTCAGAAAGGCAGATCTTGAGTAGCCCCCACAGCTCTGACTAGGTTTCCCCCAGCCCCTCTTCTCATTATTTCCATGCTGCTCGCCGGCAGTAAATGGCCAGGCCCCCCCGCAGGAGTCGCTAGAGCTCCTCCGATCATGAGAGAGAAAAGGAGGCGGACAGTAAAACGGAACGCTAAGTGGACGTACTTCTCCTGTCGCCTGCAGCTTCCTCCTTGGAGAGCTTCGCGCTGATTGCTACCCGCCGGGCCCCTGCGCTATGAATCTCTCTCCTCTTCTGCACGCCTGCCTGATTGTGTCCCAGAGCCATACGCACGTGATGCTGCAAAGCGACTTTAATTCCATCTACGAGCTGTGGAAGCCAACTCTCTATGGGTCCTTTACACTCCAAAGGCTGAAATAAAAAACACAGATAAATGAATGATCCAGACACTTTTTTTTTTTCAAGAGCCTCATGTAAAAATGTCACTCTTAGTATTTTAACAGCATTGTACATGAGCTTTCAAGATCATACCTTTTTTTTTTCTCCATAACAAAAAAGGCCCTACAGGATTTCAAAAAAACATGTGCTCAACAGCCTCTCTGAATGACTCTTGTTAGCCACAATAAAAGGTAATGCAGCTTGCAGATAATCCAGTTTACTCCCAAGGCCAATACAGCTACTAGAAGGCTGCATTAGCATTTCAAAAGATCCCATTCAATTTGAACTTTATTTTTTATCCTTCTAAAAAGGGCCTTTTAACCTAGATCACTGAAAGTCGGCAAGATCAAAATGCATACCTCTGGCTCTTAAGCATTACTAAGAAAATTATACCTATAAAACCTCTCCAGCCTTTAATTTTATGTTTTTCAGTTGGTGAGGGGGAAAATCACTCACATTTTCTTTGCAAGAAATCAAACAAAAAAAACAAAACAAAACTCCATTATTGTATAGCTGGTGTTCTGTGCCATTTCACTATAAATCTTCTCATGACATGATAATCTGGTACTCCAAAGGCCCCCCTGTGTGCAGTCCCCTAAATGCCAGGGGACTGCACACAGTATACAAACTGGTAGCTTCACAATTTCAGCAAACAGAGCTATCACAGGAAGATTTTGTTTCTTTTGCCCAAAGTTTCCATTTATCACCTGCAGGAGAATATTAATGACAATGAAAGGTGCAAATGAATTACTAAGGTGATCAGACAGTTACAGGTCGTAAGTAATAGCCTGAGCCAGTCCTGGGTCTACCCCATTGCATTTTATGGACTTAGTAATTCTAATTACTCATTAAATGTGGAAGCATAAATCCATATATGCACTGGGCTAAAAACTGGGACTAACTAAGCATCAAGCCCAGCATCCTGTTTCCGACAGTGGCCAATCCAGCTCACAAGTAAGTACTTTGCAGATCTTAAAGAACTGATCCATTTCTTGTTACTCGCTCCTAGGGAAAAGTGGTGGCTTTCCGAAATCTACCCAGCTAATAATGTTTTATGGACTCTTCCTCCAGGAAATTGTTCAAATCCCTTGCAAACCCACCTATGCTAGATGCCTTGACCACATCCTCTGGCAACAAATTTCAAAGTTTGATTGTGCATGGAGTGAAAAAATACTTTCTTCAATTTGGTTTTAAATCTGCTACCTATTAGTTTCATGCAGCATTCCCTAGTCTTAAGTATTATTTCAAAGGCTCGCCCAAATCCTCTCGGCTCCACATCACAGGAAAGGCTGCTGCTGCCAATGCCACAACAGCCAAACCCTCCTCAGCACTCTCTAAATCCTATCCTGTGATAAGGTCTGCTATCTTCACACCAGACAGGAAAGTTACCAAGTGATCGCCACACCCACCGATCACCCAGCTGCATTCATTGCTAATGATGGAATTGCCAACTACAATGGCAGTCCTAAAGCCTTGTAAAGGCACACCCTTACTGCAAGAGGATAATCCATAATCTAGAGGGAAGGTTCTAGCCAGATAATTTTTCTATTTCCCAGCGTGTAGACAGATGGACTCAGGACCAGTGGGTATTGTGCTCTTCCGCTAGCAGATGGGCGACGGAGTCAGATTTCAAAGCTGACGTCACTCTAGATATAGCCCTGCAGTAACCTCAGCTCTTCAGTATCTCTCTATCTCCTAGCAGATGCAGACATTATCCCACACACTAGAATAGTGTTGAGAATTACAGCAAAGAAGAAACAAAATGTACTTAAAGAAGATTGAGCCCCGCTTTTCTGCGGTGATACCTAAGGGTCCTTGCCCCAGTCGAGAATCCTGAGGTGATCTCCGATATCCCTCAGAGGTGTGCCTTGGTCCGGTAGCCGGTTCCCGGCATGGACCTAGCCCCCAGTGTGGCTGAAAGGCAGAGGGTGCAGAACCGAGCACGGCGGTGAAGGTAATTCCCTCTCTCCCCGCAGCTGGAGACCGTCCGACACACGATCGGTAAGCGCCGAGACCAGGTAAGAAAAATCTTTACATTCAGGTCTCCAGAGCTTGGATTGCCGTACTGAATTCTTCCGGCGAGGTTAAAAGGGAGCACCGATCGGGTTGAGCAGCCTTGGTTGGGCTAGGCCCCGATCCAGTGCAAGGGTCCACACACGTAGAGACCCTCAAGGGCGCCATCTTATGCATGGGGGTCATCGGCACCATCTTCCCCTCTCGACCAGCGGTACGCGCGGGGCAGGCCGGGTGGCCGATGAACCTAACTTGCACGCGTCCAATACAGACGCACATAGTTGCGTGCACAGCTACGTGCACAACTGAGACGAGCACACAACTGAGCACACCCATGTGCATAACTACAAGCACACAGCAATTACAACTAACGCGTGCAAACACATAGAGACAATGGCACCAGCACCCAAGAAGGCACTCTCTTTGCACAGCCTGCCACATAAGAGCCACGCAGCCTGAATTGGAGTCCTGCCTGTGTCAACATTGCGAAGAAGCCCATGGGGAACCAAAGACTGGTCCCTCGCTGTCGGGAGATGGTTCCGGAACTACCGACGATAGCTCCCCGGATATATGAATCTCCAAGATGGCATCCCCACAGGAGGACACCTCTGAGACTCCTACTCCGACTCCCCCTGGGATTAACATGGACTCAGGGTCCTTCTCCTGGTTGGAATTTTTCCAAGGCCTGCAAGCCTTTGTTCAGGCGCAATCAGCCCCAGCCGCGCCTCAGGCTCAACCTCTGCTGAAAGCACAAGATCCTCCCTGTCCTGCTCGGATGCCTCGAGACAAGCCTCACCTAACCAAGAACTTTCCTGACCGGAACCCAGACACCTCAAATGATGACGGTGACTCCCTGGAAGAAGGAGAAATCCCTCCAGGAATGGAACCATACCAAACCATGCTTTGCTTCTTCCACAAGGACGAATTACCAGTCCTTGTTTCCCAGACTCTGAAGACGCTGGGTATTCCAGACACGGATCCTATGGTGGAACCAAAGGAGAACCCCATCTTGGTGTCCCTTTGTAAGGCCTCATGCTACTTTCCAATGATGGAAGCCATCCAGGAACTGATTGACCTGGAGTGGGATGCTCCGGAGGCCAGCTGCAAAGGGGGCCAGGCCTTGGAGGCTCTATACCCTCTAGAACCAGCGACCAAGGAAGTCCTGCGTTTCCCGAAAGTGGACGCTATGGTCTGTGCAGTCTCAAAGCGAACAACGATTCCCGCTGAGGGAGGGGCTGCATTGAAGGATACTCAGGACAGACAATTGGAATCCATCCTTAAGCAGGCCTTCGATGCAACAGCAATGACACTGCAGATTGCTTCCTGCTGCGCACTGATGGCACGTTCCTGCTTGCTCCTCTTGAGAGAGGCAAATAACTCCGGAACGAATACCGGTGAGACGATGGACCTGCAGCAGCCTTCCTGACGGATGGAAGCTCAGACCTGGTGCACACCTCAGTCAGGGGCATTGCCTTGGTAGTGGCAGCCAGAAGACAACTATGGCTACGGAATTGGTCTGCGGACGCGACATCTAAAGCGAATCTCACAAGAATGCCCTTTAAAGGATCTCTCTTGTTCGGAAGCGAATTGGAGAAGTTAGCCAGCAAATGGGGCGAATCCACAGTGCCTCGGCTACCAGAAGATAGGAGTAAAAGAGCTCAGCGTCCCTCCCCCAGAAGAACCAAGGTCAGAGGCTCGCAGTGCTTTAGACCCTACAGGAACCCACAATTCCAGGCACCTCATCCCTCTGGAAGGTCCCAGCCCTTTTGGAACCGACAGACCAAGAGGGGCGCAGGCCCGGGGGCAGGCTCCAGCCGTGCTCCACAATGAGAATGGGCTGACCCATCCACAGGAAGAGGAGATAGGGGGTCGACTTGCCCTCTTCTACCAAAGATGGGTCGAGATAATGTCGGACAAATGGGTACTAAACATCATTCGAGAAGGTTACTCTCTGGCGTTCCGCAGCATCCTTCGAGACAAATTTATGTCACCCTGCCACTCCCATTCCAAGAGACTGGCATTAGAAACCACCCTAACAAGACTACTCAACCTGAAGGCAATATCGCCAGTTCCCACACCCCAACAAAATACGGGGCGCTATTCCATCTATTTTATCGTTCCCAAGAAGGAAGGATCATTCCGGCCCATCTTGGATCTCAAGAACATCAACCATCATCTGTGGGTACTACACTTCCACATGGAAACTCTTCACTCCGTAATAATGGCAGTACAACTGGGAGAGTTCTTAACCTCCCTGGACCTCTCTGAAGCCTACCTTCACATCCCAGTCCATCAGGATTACCAGTGCTTCCTGCGCTTTGTGATACTGGGTCACCATTACCAGTTCAGAGTGCTACCATTCGGCCTAGCAACTGCCCCCAGAATCTTCACCAAAATCATAGTGGTCGTGGCGGTAACACTGAGGAAGGAAAGGATCTTGGTACACCCTTACCTGGACAACTGGCTGATCAGGGCAGTCTTCGGAAGAGAGCCGGCAGATGACCAGCAGAGTCAAGAGTCTACTGCAGGAACTCGGTTGGGTCATGAACACGGGCAAGAGCAGTCTGCAGCCCTCTCAATCTCTAGAGTACCTGGGGGCCCGTTTCAACACCAAACAGAACAAAGTCTTCCTCCCTCCCCCGAGGAGAAGGAAACTGATGGAACAATTATGACTATTGATAACCAATGCATGCCCCAAGGTATGGGACTATCTTCAAGTCCTCAGCCTCATGACATCAACCCTGGAGGTCGTCCCGTGGCCAAGAGCCCATATGCAACCACTCCAGCGCTCCTCACTGTCATGATGGAGCCCACTGTCCCAGAACTACTCAATTCGCCTCCTGGAACATAAACCGTCTGGAAGCTCGAGCAGTCAGACTAATGTCTCTGCGATTCAACCTCAGACTTCAAGGCAAAGCGATTCGAATAATGTCGGACAACGGTTGCTTACATCAACCACCAGGGAGGAACCAGGAGCCAGCAGGTGTCTCTGGAGATAGACCCTCTCATGGCATGGGTGGAGATAAACCTACAAGGGATCTCAGCCTCCCACATCACAGGAAAAGACAACGTCTCAGCAGACTTCCTCAGCAAAGAGAGCCTGGACTCGGGAGAATGGATGCTGTTGACCACAGCCTTCCAACTGATAGTAAATCGCTGGGCCCTCCCAGCCATGGATCTACTGGCCACCTGTCTCAGTGCCCAAGTCCCCAGGTTCTTCAGCCACAGACAAGAGCTACACTCCCAAGGGATCGACGCTCTCTTCCAGACTTGGTGTTACGACTATGGCTGCTGTGCAGCCACCTCACCACCAGAGGTCCCTCATGAGCATGCTCTCCTGGCTGGCCCAGTCCATCCTATCTATCTGCTCTATGTTCTGGACTTCCTTTATAACCCTCCCCAGCCAATTCCTCAGTGCTTTGGCATCGAGCTCGCTTGGGCTCCCTGTTCTAGCCTCCTGCGTATCTCTGTGTTGCCTTCTGGCATTCTGTCTTACCCTGCTGCCTTCGGGCTCTGTGGCCTACCTTCCCTGCCTTTGGACATTGTGTCACGCCTCCTTGATTGCTGCCCTCGGGCTTTTGTGTTTTATGTTCAGTGTTAGTGCTGTCTGGTTAGTCTGTCTATTCATTGTCAGTCTTGCCTCCCCGGGTTCCCTCAGTCCAGTCACACATACCTACAGTCAGTCTCACACTTACCTCCACGTTATCCTGAGTCCATCCTTACCTGCACTCGGCTCCAGTATCTGACCACGTTTACCTGCACTCACTTCCACACATACATCCATGCTGCTCCAGATTATCGAGCTCACCCTTACCTCCATGCACCTATCAGAGATTCCTCCAGCCTGCATCAGACTTCCTCCCGCCAACTCCCAGCTCCATAGGCACCCTTCCAGCCAGTACTCAGCTCCACAGTACTCAGCTCCAGCCAGCACCCAGCCCTACACACTCCTACCTGCACCAGATTCCTCTCCAGCCAGTATCAGAGGCTCTCCTGCAACTCCTGGTTCTCTCCATCCGGAGTCACTCCTTCAGGTGGTGTTCACTACACCTGACCAATGCCCAATTGTAACTCTTGGCCAGAGGAAGACTTATGGTACTCCTTCCCCCCATGGCCACTACTGGGCAAGGTCATCCGCAAGATAGAACATCACAGGGGATTAGTTCTACTAGTGGCCCCGGATTGGCCAAGACGACCATAGTACGCAGACATGCAAAGACTCCTTGCGGGGAACCCCCTGTGCCTACCTCCACACACGGACCTTCTCCGGCAAGGTCTGATTCTCCACAAAGATCCGTCTCGATTCTCTCTTACTGTCTGGCCCTTGAGAGGACTCGCCTGAAGAAGCGTGGTTACTCAAAGACCGTGATTGACACCCTGGTCCGAGAGCGCAAGTTCTCCACATCCCTGTCATACATACGGATCTGGAGAGTATTCGAAGCCTGGTGCAAAGAACGCAGAATACTCCCGCGGACAATTAAAATTCCCATGATTCTGGAGTTCTTACAGGACTGTATGAAGAAGGTGTTGTCACTCAACTCCCTCAAGATCCAAGCAGCTGCACTGTCCTGCTTCAGAGCTGAAGTGGACGGTATCCGGCTATCAACCCATTCGGATTTGTCCCACTTCCTGAAAGGGGTTAAACAACTCCGACCACCCCTAAAGTGGCCAGTGCTTCTATGGAATCTCAATCTAGTATTAGACTTCCTAGCTGGGGCTTCCTTCAGACCAACACACGGTCTGCCACTACGCTTCTTAACATTGAAGACGGTATTCCTGGTAGCAATATGTTCAGCTCATCACATCTCTGAACTACAGGCACTATCCTGTCGGGAACTGTTCCTTAGGTTCACACCTGGAACCATACAGCTGCACACTGTCCCCTCCTTCCTACTGAAAGTGGTTTCCGGTTTCACTTGAACCAAACCATCTCACTATCATCTCCAGATGAACATAAGGACTCGGAAGACTCACACCTTCTTCGCCATCTAAATGTCGGCAGACTCCTAGTGCGGTACCTGGAAAGATTGGAACCGGTGCGAAAACGGATCACTTGTTCGTTCTTCACAGCAGGAAGAAACGAGGAAAAGCGGCCTCGCGGGCGACCATAGCCCACTGGATCAAGGAAGTAATCAAGGCAACCTACATAGAGGCAGGAAAGCCCTTACCACTACAGGTTAAGGCTCATTCGATGAGGGCACAGGCAGTTTCTTGGGCAGAAACCAAGCTACTGTTGCCCGCTGAGATCTGTCAGGCGGCAACGTGGTCCTCCATATACACCTTCTCCAGGTTCTACCACCTGGATGTTCAAGCCCGAGAAGATACAGCCTTCACAAGGGCAGTACTGAGTGGGACACGGGCACCCTCCCGCCCTGTCCGGAAGTAGCTTTTGTACATTCCACTGGTCTTGAGTCCATCTGGCTACACGCTAGGAAATGGAGAAATTACTTGTCTGATATTTTTGTTTTCCTTAGTGTAGACAGATGGACTCAGCATCCTGCCCACAGCTGCCCCAGAAAAAGAGAACCTCTGATAACAAACCTCGAGACTAAGCAAAGCAGAAGTTGCTTACCTGTAACAGGTGTTCTCACAGGACAGCAGGATGTTAGTCCTCACATATGGGTGACATCACAGGATGGAGCCCAATCACGGAACACTTTTGTCAAAGTTTCTAGAACTTTGACTGGCACCTACTGGGCATGCCCAGCATGGCACTAAACCTGCAGCCAGCAGGGGTCCCCCTTCAGTCTTGTTTAAAGCTACAGGAAGCGCCAAAAAAAAATAAAATAAGAAAACATAACGAACCCAACACCGCGAGGTGGCGGGCGGGTTTCGTGAGGACTACCATCCTGCTGTCCTGTGAGAACACCTGTTTCAGGTAAGCAACTTCTGCTTTCTCACAGGACAAGCAGGATGGTAGTCCTCACATATGGGTGAGTACCAAGCTGAGGATGTCCGAGAAATGCACCAAATGTACCCAAGATGTGCAATAGGCACAAGGACTGGGGTGGAATTTGGTAGAGGGCATCCTGAACCCTAACGGGCAGGCAGAAGTTTGTTGGTACATCAAGTTGCAAAAAGGTTGCACAAGACAGACTGGTCGAAAATGGAATCTTGTCTTCCAGCCTTGTCTAAGCAATAATGGACTGTAAAGGTATGGAGAGAACTCCAGGTAGCAGCCCTACAAATATCAAGAAGCAGCACCGAGCGTAGGTGCGCTACTGAAGTTGCCATGACCCTGTCAGAGTGTGCTTTAACACGGTCTTGAAGTGGAATGTCTGCTTGCTGATAGCAAAAGGATATGCAGTCCGCTAACCAGGAGGAGAGAGTCTGCTTACCCACAGGCTGTCCCAATTTGGTGGAATGGAAAGAAACAAACAATTGAGTACTTTTCCTGTGGGTAGCTGTACGGTCTAGATAGAATGCTAGAGCTCGTTTACAGTCAAGGGTATGCAAGCCTGTTCTCCTGGATTAGAATGGGGCCTGGGAAAGAAGGTTGGTAGTATAATGGATTGATTAATGTGAAACTCCGATACTACCTTAGGCAAAAACTTAGGGTGAGTGCGGAGTTCTACCCGGTCATTTAGAAGTTTAGTGTAAGGCGGATAGGTAACTAGGGCCTGTAACTCACTAACTCTGCGAGCGGAAGTGATTGCTAGAAGAAAAATCACTTTCCATGTAAAATACCGAAGATCACAGGATTGGAGAGGCTCAAATGATGGTTTCATGAGCCGACCCAAAACCAGGTTGAGGTCCCAAGAAGGGGCCAGAGGGCGTAGTGGAGGTTTGAGGTGGAGAAAGCCCTTCAAAAAGCGTGTCACAAGGGGTTGTACAGAAATGGGTACATTTCCAACACCTTTATGGAAGGTAGCTACCACACTGACATGCATCCTGATGGAAGAAGTTTTTAGACCTGACTCTGGTAAGTACCAGAGATAGTCTAGAAACTTCGTGGCGGAACAGGTAAAAGGATCAAGTGACAGTGAGGAACACCATGACGTAAACCTGTTCCATTTGTAAAAATAAGATTTTCTCGTGGAAGACTTCCGTGAAGCAATCAGGACATGGGAAACTGGCTCTGAAAGGTTGAGTGGCTGAAGAATTAGCCTTTCAACATCCAGGCAGTCAGGGACAAGGCCTGAAGATTGGGGTGTCGAAGGCACCCATCGTTCTGGGTGATCAGAAGCGGGTCCTTCCCCAGGGGAATGTGTCTGCGAATGGATAGGTCCTGAAGAATCGGAAAACACTTGGCGTGGCCAGTGAGGGGCTATCAGGATCATGATTCCCTTGTCCTGACATAGCTTCACGAGAGTCTTTGAGAAAAGTGGAAGTGGCAGGAATGCAAATAGGAGACCATGGCCCATGAGAGGGAGAATGTGTCTCTTAGTTGTGAGTGTTGGCTGCGAGTGAGAGAGTAAAAGTTCTCTACTTTGCAGTTTTGAGGTGATGCAAAGAGGTCTATGTGAGGATAATGCCAACGTTGGAATATTGAGTTTGCTACTGTGGGATTGAGAGACCACTCTTGCAGCTGAATGGTGCGACTCAGCTTGTCTGCCAACACATTGTCCACTCCCAGCAAGTAGGTGGCCCTGAGGTACATCGAGTGGGAAAAGGCCTCCGCCCATATCTGTGCCACTTCCTGACACAGGAGGTAGGAGCCCGTTCCTACCTGCTTGTTGATGTACCACATGGCCACCTGCTGTATCAGGATGAACTGGTTGGACAAGCGATCCCGAAACACCCTGAGAGCATATCTGATTGCTCTTAGCTCCAAGAAATTTATTTGGTGTTTGGCTTCCTCTGCAGACCAAGTTCCTTGGGTTTGCAAATTGGCAACATGTGCTCCCCAACCGAGGTTGGAAGCATGGGTGGTAAAAGTGATTTGGGGCCTGGAAGGGCAGGCCTTGGAGGAGATTGATCTGATTTTTCCACCAAGCTAGAGACTGATGAAGTGGGTCGGTAATGTGGACAATGGTTGATAGTGGTTGAACAGACTGAATCCATTGTGACCTTAGAGTCCACTCCATGACTCTCATAGCCAAGCGGGCCATTGGGGTAACATGTACCGAGGACGCCATGTGTCCTAGCAGAATGAGAACATGGAGTGCAGTTGAGCGATGTTGAGACTGTAGCTGGTGTGCGAGAGAAATGAGAGCGAGAGCTCGTTGTCGAGGCAGAAATGCCTTTGCTTTCAAGGTGTCCAAGTCTGCCCCTATGAATGATAAAGTTTGAGATGGGACTAAGCAGGATTTCGCGTAGTTGACGAGAAATCCTAGCAAAATCAGAGTGTGTAAAGTAAGACATAGGGACAACAGAGCAGCTTGCTGAGTGGGACCCTGATCAACCAATCATCGAGATAGGGGTAGACGTGGACACCTTGAGTCCTGAGGAATGCTACTACTACTATGAGGCACTTGGTGAAGACTCGTGGAGCAGATGCCAGGCTAATTGGAAGCACTCGGTATTGATAGTGCTGTGGGCCTACCAGGAATCACAGAAATTTGCAATGAGACGGAGTTATTCCGATATGTGTGTAAGCGTCCTGGAGGTCTAGAGAACAGAGCCAGTCTTCTCTTTGCAGAAGAGGAAGGAGGGAACCCAAGGTTACCATCTTAAACCTTTCTCGTTGTAGGTACCTGTTGAGGGCATGCAGGTCCAGAATTGGACGAACGCCACCCGACGTTTTGGGGATTAGAAAGTACTGGGAATAGAACCCGAGGCCCTGTTGGGAGTAGGGCACTGGTTTGATTGCTCTGGATTGAAGGAGGAGGGAGACTTCCTGATCCAGGAGTAATGAATGGTCTGATGTTCCCCCCATCAGCCGAGGTGGGGAATCTGGTGGGTCGGAGAGAAAGTTCAGGTGATACCTTTGAGAGATTATGGCTAGGACCCAATGGTCCGAGGTAATCGTGAGCCATATGTTGTTGAAATAATACAATCGACCTCCCACTGATACTTGTGGCAGTGGAAGCTGGCTGCTGCTCTCTATGCAGGAGTCAAAAACCGGAAGCAGGGCCCGGCTGAGGAGATGCTTGTGGCTTTTGTTTACGAGGTTGTCTGGACTGGGCCTTTTGGAAAGGCCTCGTAGAGCGAGCTCTAGACGGTGGTGGATAGAACTTCTTTGGACGATAGAACGACTTTTTGGAGTCCTTCCCAAATGGTTGTTTGGTCGAATATTCAGAAGGCATCAGAGAGAGTTGGCGAAGGGTCTCATAATGCTCCTTGAGTTGTGCCACCGTTTGCTGGATCTGTTCAAACTGATTGTCTCCGATGTAAGGCAGATCGGACAATCTGTCCTGGACTTCAGGGTGCAAGTCTGAAGACTTAAGCCAGGCTCATCTTCTTGCAGAAATAGCAGCTGCAGAAACCCTGGAAGCGGTGTTGAAGATGTTATAAAAGGACCTTATTTCATATTTCCCCGCTTCAAAACCTTTGTGAGCTAGGGCTTGCAGCTGTTCCTGGAATTGCTGAGGGAGAGACTCCGCAAAGTCCTGTATTTGCTTGAATAGGACCCTGTTGTACTGGGTCATATAAAGCTGGTAAGATGCGACCGAGAGATAAGCATTAATCCCTGGAAGACATGCTGACCAATTGCATCCAGGAATTTCTGCTCCTTGCCTGGAGGGAAGGAAGAATGGGGCTTTGAGCGTCGTGCCCTCTTTTGGAAAGATTCCACCACCACAGATTGGTGATCCAGTTGAGGTTTTTGGAACCCTGGAGCTGACTGGACCAAGTATGTGGTATCTGCTTTCCGGTTGACTGGTGCTACTGAACCAGGGTGTTCCCAATTCTTCTTGAGAAGATCCAAAAGAACTTGATGGACAGGGATGGACGTGATTTCTTTGGGAGCATCCAGAAATTGTAACAGCTCCATCATTTGATGTCTATCGTTTTCTCAGTCTGTAATTGGAAGGGAACCAACTCAGACACTTCCTTCACAAAGTTGATGAAGGATAAGTCCTCTGGAGGAGAACGCTTCCTGCTTTCAGTAGGAGAGGGTGGTGATGGTAAATCATCGGTGTCTGGAGACAAATCGTCAGTCCAGGTGTCATAGGGATCAGCACCTGTCCCTCTAGGAACCTGAGAGGGACAGGACGAAGGTATTCCAGAAGCTCCTGGTTTAAGCTCTGAAGGCATCGAGGGAGCTACTGGAGGCACCAATGAAGGTATCAAGGGCATCGATGGACGGATCGGCGTCGCTGATGGCCGCACCGGCATCTATGGTTGAGGCATCAGCAGTACTTCCGAGGGAGGAAAACGGAACAGTGTTTCTCCTCCCGATGACAGAGCAAGTGGAGAAGGCACCGGTGCCATTGGTAATCTGGGGTCCATCGGTGGAAAAGTGGCTATAAGTGCTTCCATTCTCAAAAGCAGCGATGCGAGTGCTGCTGGAATGGGATCGGTTCTGCAATCGGTGCTGGGGTCGGCATCGGAGGAACCTGGAACCTTTGCATCGCCTTGTCGATGGCCTCCTGAACCATCCGGTCCAGCTCTTCATGGAGACCTGGCGCAACCAGCCCCGGCTCCGGAAGGAAAGAAGGAGGCAGAGGCGTAGCCGGAGAGACCAGTGTTAAAGGCGGAGTTGCAGCTCCCAATACCCGTCCAGATGCGGGTTGCCTCTGTGACCCAGTCTCAGAAAGGGTTGATGCCTTTTCTGGGTGGGGTTTCTTCAATGGTGGCTCGGACGATGGCGAGGTCGATGATTTCCCTTCATTGATGGTCTGAGGTTTTCGGTGTCTATGCCGATGCTTCTCTCTATGATCCCCTCGGTCCTGAGGGGGAGTAGAGGTAGTCAATGGCCAGGGGGTCATCGACGCCAGACGGACACCAGCTGGTGCCCGATGCTGGCGAGAGGTGGACGGCGTCGGTTCCGATGACGTCGAAGCAATAGACGGCGTCAGAGTTTGAGAACGTAAGAGAAGTTCCTTTTTCTCCATTCTGGCTTTGCGACCTTTTGGTGTCATTAAGGCAAATTTGGTGCAAGTCAGGACATCATGCTCACACCCGAAGCACATTACACAGACTTTATGGGGGTCTGTTATGGACATGGTGCGAGCGCAGTCAGGGCACTGATGGAACCCCGACGCCATGGCCTTTGAAAAATTGAGCTGCAGTGCGGTCGACGGCCAGTAGGCCAAGAGGGCCAAACTCGACGGGAATCGGGTAAAAAAAACTTACCGGAGTACCGCGGAAGCAAAAATTCCAGAGGGGGACCCCTGTGGGGTATGAAAGTTTGCAGTAATTCCATAAGGAAAATTCCTGTCAGGAATCTCTAAAAGCTCCTTAACCCTACTTAACGCTACTGCTGCACGGAAAAAAGAAGACTGAAGGGAGACCCCTGCTGGCTGCAGGTTTAGTGCCATACTGGGCATGCCCAGTAGGTGCCAGTCAAAGTTCTAGAAACTTTGACAAAAGTGTTCCGTGATTGGGCTCCATCCTGTGATGTCACCCATATGTGAGGACTACCATCCTGCTTGTCCTGTGAGAAATACGGGTAAGCCGCAGCCTGCCCCTAGTTCGACACCCACAATTTGTCCAGTGTCGGCGTTAATTGGTTGAGTGAACTGGCAATCTCCAGTTTGGAAATTAGTTGAACCAGTTCAAGTTTTAATCAAGCATAATCAAGTTATTTAAGCAAAAATATATCCACAATGGCTTTTCGAAGAGAATACTGAAGAGCTGAGGTTACTGCAGGGGTATATCTAGAGTGACGTCAGTTTGAAATCTGACTCGTCTCCCATCTGCTAGCAGAAGAGCACAATACCCACTGGTCCTGAGACCATCTGTCTACACTAAGAAAAACGAAAATATCAGGTAAATAATTTCTCCATTACACAGGGAGGGTAACTTTAAACAACCACAAGCATGCCTATATATGAAGCTATATGGATGCGCGTGCACATGTACTTTATGTTGTGTGTGCAAATGCGTGCACACTATATAAAATGTGTAAATCTACCCAACAATATGTTCCATATCAAAAAGTAGGCAGGATGTATTTTAAACACAGTGGCATAAGTTTTAACTTATCCAGTTAAATAGTAACTTATCTGACTAAGTAGTTCTGCTTGAGACTTATTCGGCTAAGTAAATTAAGCCGAATAAGCAAAAGAAAAGTGCTACTTAGCCAAATAAGTAAGACAAATGGATAACTAGCTTTTGAAGGCTTTGCCGCCACTTAGCCAGATAAATCAAAATGTATCCAGATAAGTGGTGGACATCTGGTATGCAGATGCTATGCACGCGTATTTGTGCCCCTAATTTTAATCATTTACACAAGAAAATGTAACTCTTTTTCCTTAGGACATTTTGGCTTCTCCACATTTTATAACATGCACATGTGAAACAAATTACCTGTTTTACCAATTAGTCCACCAATTTGTCCAGTCATCAAGACCCCCAGGTTCTTCAGCCTGCACCCCCCCCCAGCTTATCTTGACCCCTCACCCATCAGTATTTGTCTATAAAGAATTTTATTTTGACTTACACCTGACAGTTAGCAGGTGTAAATATGCTGGGCAACAGCTGTATGCCTAAGCGCATCACTTTCACAGGCTCTAATAACGTAGCACTTTATATGCATAAATGTTGGCCCCGCTCCAGAACACCCCGACCCTTAGCCCGCCCCTTTTTTATGCGAGCAAATTTATTCACCCACCATTATTTGCACGTGTATGTTTGAGGTTTATAAAATAGTTGCACGAATTTGCACTATTTGTCTGCACGTGCTCATTTTTACGTGCGCAACTCTTAAAAATTCACCTTCTAAATTTTATATTTCTGCTTGGGTGGGGCCTGCACAGAGCAGCAGTTGTTACTACCCTAGAAAAAAACAACTTTCTGGGCAGATTAGATGGACCATTTAGTCTTTATCTGCTGTCATTCACTATAGTACTATGATCACCGACTACCACAGCAAAATGATGCTCTTCTTCCAGGTGATCTTATGCCTCCAAAGCAGTACAGGGATTGCCAGATTGCAGGTGGGATCACTCTACTGTGTCTCTGAATGTCTCCCCTATATACCTGTCTGCCTCAGCTCCTCCAGGACTGCTCTAGTCTCCAGATACTAGACTCATTCTAATGACTAATAGCTAAAACTGTTCTTTAGATAAGCAGTTCTCAACCCAGTTGTCAGATCCTCCCTCTCTTCCTCCTCCCATACCAGTTTGGTTTTTCAGGACATATGCCATGAATTTACATGGAATTATTTGCAAGCATTTTGATAATGTATGCAATTGTATCTCATGCAGTCCAGAAGAACCATTGCTTTAGATAATTGTAAGATCTCTTCTTTTCAGAGTGATGTAGAATTATTATTTTTTGTTTTGCTGAGATGTTAAGGTTATACTATATATCTAGTCATACCAACGATAACAGGGATTCTGGGAAGGATAATTTTTTTTCCTATAACATATTTTAATAGCCATAATAAAGTGCATTCCTTTCAATTTAAAAAAAAATAAATAGAACTATAAAAAATACTAAGATGAAAAAAGAAAAGAACCTTCAGGAGGAATAGGAGCAAAAAGTAAAGTGGCAGACGCAAGGAAAAAGTACTTGATATTTTAAGCAGTCTAGCAAGTAGTGCTGCTTTAAAGTACCGGACACTGAGGTCAGGAATACAGACCTTTAAACCCAACAGAACAATCCATGGGTGCTCTACTCACCTGAAGAAGGTAAAGCTTTTCACCCAGAAAACTTCTGACGCCCAGGATTCTGTTCAAGTCAGACTCCAAGTCCTCGCTGTTTGCTTCATACACAAGGCTTTCCATGTTTTCAAATATCTTCATTAAGTGCTTATTTAAAACGCTGGGATCATAGGCTATTAAGGAGCAAAGCACTGGCTGTGTTACTACAAATAATCAACAATAGCCACACCAGATTCCAATTTCAGCAGATAAAAAGGAGAGATGAGGCACAGCTTCCCATGATCAGTGATCCTCATTAAAAAAAAAAGGATTTATGATAAATTATTCAACTAAGTTAATCTTGTCATCCATCTATGAACAAAAGAAACCACAAACTGATTTTTTTAATGGCAGTTCTAATCAATTTTCAAAGGCCCTGATTTTCAAAAGCATTTACACCCTTAAAACTATGTTTTACACCTGTAAATTCACTTTACCTGTGTAAGTGGGCTTTTGAAAATTACTACAGTATATGCCATTGAATTGTCAATAGGTTTTGTCTATGTTAATAGCACTTAACGTGAGTAAATGACTTTAGAAAATTGCTGTGAAAGTAAGTTACCTTTACACGCATAACTGCTTTGACAATTCACCTGTATGAGTCTAGCCACCTAATTCAGAGTTAGGTGGCTAAGTTGGCCCATCTGAAAATTGAGCAGGGCTGAGCACCTAGTTTCACAAGACAGCTAAATTTAGGTGGCCAAAAACTAGGCAGGGCCAAGGTTGGAACCTTGCCCAAATCTCATCTTGGAGTGAGTTTCCTCACTCCAAAGGTCATCAAATCTTCATGAGACCACTGTTCTGTTCGTAGGTGTCACGTAGAATGTCAAAGTGGCCCCTAACCCCCTACACTCTTACCTAAACCCCACCTCGAGTTACTAGGTGGGCCTACCATAGGGATACAAATACCTACCTATGGGCCATGATATTATGGCCAGTCTCTCTCTCTCTCTCTCTCTCTCTCTCTCTCTCTCTCTCTCTCTCTCTCTCTCTCTCTCTCTCTCTCCATTATGGCTGTGTGATAGCTCTTTGCAGACAGGCTAACCCAGCCCACTCTCCTCCTATTTTCTGAATTTGCATCGCACCATATCATATGGGGCTTTTTGCATGCGAAAACGCCTTATCACATTTTGATAAATGACCCCCTTAGATTTTGTATGTTATTGATTTTATTTTATTTGTTGGATTTAATGTACTTTTATTATACACTGTTAAGATTGTGTACAGATTCGGTATAAATAAATAAAGGAGATCAACAAGGTCTTACCATAGCAAACAATATTCAGGGTGTCCTCCAAAGACAGGAAGAAGAAGCGGGGGAAGGCCATTCGTCTCTGCTCCAAATAACGCTGCACAGCATGCTGGCATCGCTCCAGTTTCTGGTTCATCTGATCCAGCATTCCCTGCAAACCTATAACAAACACACACATGTGCATTAAGGCAGAAAGTACATCATGTCCTCTCTTTAAAATGTTTGACTGAAACTCTACTAGGCACCATGCAAACAGCTTTGGAGGGTTGGCTAGTTGGCAGCAGCATGCACTGAATTGCAGAGAAACTGGGTTCAATTGCGAGGTTGGGTCTTCCGTTCTCCAGGCCGACCAAGGTGGAAGGGATGCTGCAGAGGCAGCACTTGTTAGAAGCCCCAGACATCAAGAAATGGTGACACCTAATATTCAGGGCCCCATGAGTGCAGAGTTTCAATCACTGCAATGACTGAAGTGAGTTAGAAGGGGAAAAATCTTCAGACAGTTGCAAATGGAGGCTCACTGTGTTAGATCCTAGTCCCCATTCTGACTGTGCTGGAAGCCTAAAGCAGCAGGAGGAGACTACTGGACCCTCAAAAAAGTCAGGGTGGGTATTTGTGTTTTTGAGCACTTCAATTTATGTGTGTAAATCTGGAGCTAGCCACAGTGCTCAAAACTGACTTCTATATTAATAATGTACCTGTCACTATTATTTAATAACAACGATTTTTCTGTGAATCAGTTTCCAAGTGCAGTTAAATAACATTTCTCTCTCCCTACATAAAAAATTAACATAATGTGTGTGTTGAATTCTAAGAGCATCCTTGCTGTGGGATTCTGTTTCGACAGAAAACATTACATATTAAAAAAAAAAAAAAAAGGTATTATTACCACTCCCATCCTGCTAATGTGTTCTCATGCATACAATTTAAAGTAACATTAGTTTTCTTCAATTTCCCTCAACAGCATCTCTTTTTTTTTCTTCCAAAATATGGCATGACTCTCAGTGACAAGGCTTTGCATTGCTGTAGGAATAGCCCACTCCATTGTTAACACTTATTTCTACCTTAACTATATGAACTCTATCAGGCTCCCCAGACCTGTCTGTCTACATTCTCCTTTGAGGTACTAAAAAGAAAGACCTTACCCTCAAACTATTCGAAATGCATAAAAGTCTCAATTAAAATTAAAGTGAAGACTGCAAGTTATTTAAATAATATTGCAAACTTTAACTATGTACTTCTCTAGAGGAATAGCTTTGTGATCAGCCCATGTGTATCATACTTCTGGTTTCTTTAATGATTGGAAAAGATTATTTTCTGCAGCCTTTCAGACAGGTTTGTCTCAGACATGCACCACGATGAACCTACCATGCTATCTGGAGAACTAATTAGCCTGACCTGCCTTGTTCCCGTGTCATAAGAAATTCATCAAAAAGAATCCGTACTTTCATGTGGGATCCTGTCAGTCAAACCACAGCTTTCTATTCAAGGGGAACCATGAGAAGAAATGCTTGAAATGCACATTAAAAAAAAAAAAAAAAAAGATACTAAATCCTTGCTCACCCCTCGCCATGCATTGCTGCAGGATGTTGGGATTTTCCTCTGTAGCTTTCATCAAGCGGCAGAAGTTGTGATGCGCGTCAGCAAACTGTACAGCATCTTTTGGCATAGCCACGCGAATACCCAGTGTGGAAAACACCTGATGCCAAATGCATTAGTCCAACAAAACAAAAATAAATAAATAAATCCTTTATCTTATTGATTACTCATGTGAAAAAGACAATGCAAATCTAGGCTTGCACAGGACAGCAAGGATATCCGACTGACTGAACTCCCCCCTTAAATATCTGAAAGTCTCTCAGATTACGAGCATTACTGAAATGTATTTGAAAATGTGTTTTTCCCCCCTGCTCCTCTGGGATGCAAGCTCAACTGAGTTTCCTCCTCCCCACCCCCATTACTGCTCCCTTTCAGGCCGATACAGAAAAACCCGCGGGAGAGCCGGCGAGCGCCCGCTCTCCTGGCGCACGCCCAGGCCACTCTCATGAGCACGAGATTCAGATTCGGCCCATAGGCAAATGAGGGCCTGCGCTAAAAGGAGGCGCTAGGGACACTAGCGCGTCCCTAGCGTCTCCTTTTTGACAGAAGCGGCGGCTGTCAACGGGTTTGACAGCCGACGCTCAATTTTACTGGCGGCGGTTCTCAAACCCGCTGACAGCCACGGGTTTGGAAAACGGACACTGGCTAAATTGAGCATCCGTCTTCCAACCTGCGGGCCGCGGACAGATTTTAAATGTATTTTTTTTTTAATTTTTAATTTTTTTTTTATTTTTGGGGCCTCCAACTTAATATCGCTATGATACTAACTCGGAGGGTGTACAGAAAAGCAGTTTTTTCTGCTTTTCTGTACACTTTCCTGGTGCCGGCTGAAATTAACTCCTGCCTTTGGCAGGCATTAATTTCTGAAAGTAAAATGTGAGGCTTCACTGCACATTTTGCTTTCTGTATCACGTGGGAATGACTAATAGGGCCATCAACATGCATTTGCATGTTGCGGGTGCTATTAGTTTCGGGGGGGGGGGGGGTGTTGGCTGCGCGTTTTCCATGCGCTATTACCTCTTACTCTATAAGGGGTAAAAATAGGGCGTCAAAAACGTGCGGTCAAACGGGGGCTAACAGTGCGCTCAGCCTGAGCGCACTTTACTACATCGGCTCGTTTGTTTCTTTTCTCCATAATCTCACCCATCTCAGAGATACATGTCTCAGTAAGGAGTTACAGGCTGCAGCTCCATTCAGAACCTGGAGCATGTTCAGCTCCATCCCAACTTTGTGTATCACTGTTGCATGATGCTTAGGATCCCTTCCCTCTCCCCTTCCACCCCACCCAAACCCGAATCACGGTCTTGGAAGCCCGCTCGAGTCTCTTGCAGAGTAATACGCAACCACTGCGCTATTGGTCCATGCTCGAAAATATTATTGATAGCACAGGTCAGTCTTATGATAGCACTAAGACACTGGCAGGCCGATTCAGTAAAAATGCGGGAGAGCGGACGAACGCCCGCTCTCCCAGCGCGCGTACCATCCACGCGCCGGTGCGCGCGATTCAGTATGTAAATTAGGTGGTGCGGTAGAAACGGGCAAAAGGAGGCGCTAGGGACACTAGCGAGTCCCTTCCTTTTGAGCCAGAACGGCGGCTGTCAGCGGGTTTGACAGCCGACGCTCAATTTTGCCGGCGTCGGTTCTCGAGACCGCTGACAGCCACGGGCTCGGAAACCGGACGCCGGCAAAATTGAGCGTCCGGTTTTCGTCCCGACAGCCGCCGGCCCAATTTAAATGTTTTTTACTTTTTACACCCTTCGGGACCTCCGACTTAATATCGCTATGATACTAAGTCGGAGGGGGCACAGAAAAACAGTTTTACTGCTTTTCTGTGCACTTTCCTGGTGCCGGCAGAAACTAGCGCCTACCTTTGGGTAGGTGCTAATTTCTTTGAGTAAAATGTGCGGCTTAGCTGCACATTTTACTTACTGTATCCCGCGCGCATACCTAATAGGGCCCTCAAAATGCATTTGTATGTTGAGGGCGCTATTAGGTGCCGCAGGTTGGACGCGCGTTTTCCCTTACCCCTTACTGAATAAGGGGTAAGGGAAAACATGCGTCCAAGGGCAGGTTAACAGTGCGCTCCGTCGGAGCACACTGTACTGTATCGGCCTGTGGGTTAGGTAATCAAGAGCCATATAGGTGGATAACTCAAAAAGTTATTCATCTACATGGCAAACTTGGCACATTCAGCCACTTATCTGGCTAAATTATAGCCGGTTAGGTAGTTATCTGGCTATAATTTAGCTGTATAAAAAAAGGGGCATTTCAGTGGTGTTCTGGGGAGGGGTCGAGAGATCCGGCTATGTTAGCCGGATAATTTTAGACCTGCTCTGTGTGTGTGGCCGGATAACTTTACAAATAACTGGCTATTTTCAAAAGAATATAGCCGATTAAGTAGTGCTGTAACATTAAAAAAAAATTTTAAAAAATCACGGGCCCGCGGGCCCTAAGCATATCCCCCGCCTTCCTTTAATTTGAACTTCCAAGGGCCAAGCCTGCCACCCCCCTCCCCACTCCTCACATTGGCAGCATCACAAATAACCAAAACAATATGGACGGGGTCGCGCCTCATTGCCTCCCCTCTCACCCCCCCCCCCCCCCCCCCCCCCCCCCAGCTCCCGATTCCTGGTTTGTTTGGTTTTTTTTTAAACAATCTTTTTTTTCCAAGTATGGGCGCCCTCTTCCCACCCCCAACCCTACCCCTTTTGACCCCCTTGTACCTGAAATAGAAGGTATCTTGAGGCTCGGATCATGGCAGTATCCTTCTGCGAACCTGCCCCAGGGTATCTGCCTCTGCGCATTGATAGGCTGCACGCCCTTAAGAACATCCGGCTATGTACAAAGTTATCCGGCTACTGTTAGCCAGATAAAAAGTTTAAAAAGGAATATTCAGTGGGACCTTCGTCCTATTGAATATCCAGGTCACGTTATCCGCCTAACCTTGGCTGGATAACTTGTCCACTAAACGTCCTATGGTATGTGGACCCCCATGGTTTGTGCGGAAAATGGAAGGGAATAAGAAAGACCCATAAATTCATTGTGGATATCCTGAAAACGAGACAGGTTGAGTGGCTCCCCATAAACTAGACAGAGAATCACTGACACAAAATTTACAAGAGAGATTAAAAAAAAATAGAATGAATACCTCTTCTAGCCGAGTCCACTTCTCTTGCACCTGAAGCCACAGCGAAACAACAGTCTCTATAATCTGTAACTTCTTTTGCCATTTTTTCACCTCATCTAGAAAGAAGCCCATCTCAGCATAATTCTGCATGGTGGCCAGGATGATTTGGTGATGCTCGACTTCTTCTATTATGGAATCTGCATTTTTCAGCAACATCACTGTACCAAGTTCCTATGGCGAGAAACAGGCTGTGCTACTATGTAATCATGTGTTTCGGTACAAGTGATCTCTAAAAATGTAATACACTCTTACAAAATAATGATTTGGCCACTGTTCTTACAACAGCTGTGGCATTCAACCACCGCAACATTTTGAATCCAAAGCGTTCAAGATCTTGGGTCAATAGATTTATTTGGGCTAGGTTTTGAGCACGAGCTGAGATGAATAAAGGGTCAAGAGGGTCAATTATACAATCTTATTTACACTGGAGACAACTGGATTTACGGCCTATAGGTATTGCCTGTAGGAAGCACCAGTTTGTATGTACATTTTCTTTCAAACGTGTCATGCAACTCCGTCAAATACTTCCATGAAACAGGAGACTCTTTACAGAACGACCGGGTTCCTTTCTCAGAGTAACCAAAAAGTTATATCAGAGACAATAATCTCCTTTCTACCATAATTTCTTTCCCAAGACATACAGGAGGTAATGTTCAAAAGGGACTTCCACAGGTAAAACTGGCGCTTTACCCGCATAGATGGCCTCCTTACAAAATCGTGCAAGTGAGACGTGCGTAAAATTGTTCGTGCAACCCAGCGTGAACAAATCTACACCCGATTTTATAACATGCACGCGCTGCCGCACACGTTATAAAATCCAGGGTTGGCGCGCGCAGGGGGGTGCACAGTTGTGCAACCTGCGCGCGCCGAGCCGAGCAGCCTGCCTCCGTTCCCTCCCTTCCCCAACTTAACCCACCTTCCAGCCCTAACTAAATCCCCCCCTACCTTTGTTAAGAAAGTTCTGCCTGCCTGAGGCAGGTGTAACTTGTGCTTGCCGGCGGGTTGCCAGCGCACCATTCCCCGGCCCGGGGGCTGGTTCGGAGGCCTCGACCACGCCCCCGGGCCGGCACCACGCATACGGCCCCGCCCACGGAATGCCCCAATTGCCACGCCACCCCGACACGCCCCCCCAAGCAAAGCCCCAGGACTTACGCACGTCCCTGGGCTTTGTGCACACCGGCGGCCTATGCAACATAGGCGCGCCGGCGCGCAAGTCCCTTGCACACGTAAATCCAGCTGGATTTATGCATGCAGGGCTTTTAAAATCTGCCCCATAGTTTTACACACACACACACACAGGGGAGAAGCAATCCAGGGAGTGGAGTCTGCGCAGGTTTGGGGTATAGGTGCAGACTTTTTGATTTTAAATATTACCCATGTAAATCCTCTCAGCACAACTACTGGCAAAACAGCAGGTGTAATCGCATGCAAGTAGTTACGCTGAGATCATTTTCAAAAATGGACTTAGGCGGGTAAGAAAGCTTTGAAAATTGGGTTAACTTATGCACCATTTGCTGGCTAACTTACGCGCAGTGTTACAAAATTACCTCCATATACCACTGGTGAGCTAAACTAATTAGCAATTTTATTAGCTTTTAATATTTAAAAAATTAAAAAAAAAATCAAACACATTTTCACCGCTTCCACTTAACATGAAACAAAGCAGCCATTCATGAAACTGAAAAGGTGGGATGGCAGAGTTTCCTAGTTGTCTTCATGAGAAAAAAATATTTCCTTACTCTTTAAAGAAGTCACAAGAAGATATTTTGTGGATGCACGGAAACCTTGTCTTTTTTTTTTTTTAATTTATTCTTTATTACTTTTTGTTCAATTTACAAAGAAAAAATTTTGCTCAGAAATTCTGTAATATGATTTTCTCATCACATAATCATTAACAGAGACATCATCCATTATTTAGACCACAACCTGTTTCAGGAAACTAGAGGGGAGAAATAACACAGAAATCTTGGGAGTATATTGAAGAAAATTTACAAAGAATCATATCTCAATGAATAGCTTAACATGCTAGCTAACATTTAACCACTTTATCATCAGCCTGATTGGATTTTAACCCGGTTCCATATTAGGAGAGGAGGTTATTAAGGCCCTCTTTCTAGAGTCAATAAATACCCTAAGCTGTTCCGGGGCATAAAAAACATATACATCTCTGTTTAAGGTAACAACCCCTTTACAAGGGTATCTTAGAAGAAAATTAGCCCCTATTGTATTTAATTCCTGTCTCATAGAGAGAAAGGCCTTCCTCCTCTCCTGTGTTACCTTCGATAGGTCTGGGAATATTTGGATCTTTTGACCCATGAAACTTTCATTCATATGTTGAAAATAGAATTTCATAAACAAGCTAACATCTGTTTCAGTAATTAAAGAAACCAGTAAAGTCGCTCTCTCATATATTTCTATAGAAGATTCCAAAATCTCCGTCAAGTTATTTAAATCAAATTGTGGCTGATTACCTTCCCTGTTTCTATTGAATGGGAGGAAATAGACCTTATTTATAGATGGAATCTGATCAGATGGTATTCTTAATATTTCTATTATATATCTCCTCAAAGTCACTCGGGGTTGTTGTTCCCCAATTACTTTTGGGAAATTCAAGAGTCTTAAATTCAATCTCCTCAGTCTATTTTCAATAAGTTCCACTCTTCTGTTGGTTACTTGCTTATCCAGAATTAAAGCTTGACAAACATTCTGTGTCGATTTTACTGTTGTTTGTAATTCCATAATCTTGCCTGTATTTTCACAAATATTAACATAGTGTTCCTGAGATACTTTATCCAACTTCTCAGACATCGAATTTAACTGCCTCGTCAGCCCTTGAAAGCGTGGGCCATATGAGGCTACCAACTCCCATAGGGATTCTAGAGTCACCGAGCCCGGTTTAACAAGGTCTATTGCTGTATTTTCACAAATATTAACATAGTGTTCCTGAGATACTTTATCCAACTTCTCAGACATCGAATTTAACTGCCTCGTCAGCCCTTGAAAGCGTGGGCCATATGAGGCTACCAACTCCCATAGGGATTCTAGAGTCACCGAGCCCGGTTTAACAAGGTCTATTGCTGTATTTTCACAAATATTAACATAGTGTTCCTGAGATACTTTATCCAACTTCTCAGACATCGAATTTAACTGCCTCATCAGCCCTTGAAAGCGTGGGCCATATGAGGCTACCAACTCCCATAGGGATTCTAGAGTCACCGAGCCCGGTTTAACAAGGTCTATTTGCTGCAAATCCACCCTGGGCCCCCAAAAGATCTCCATCGGCTACGGCTTCTCCAGATTCCACTTGAGACCGTTCACCGCCTCCACCGAGGCCTGGCAGGTTTAGGGACCCAGCGTTCGGCAATTCTGACCTTCCCGGCTCCTCTGATGTTCCCACATCTCTCCACACCATTTCCGCTCCCTCTGGTCTGTTCACTGGACTCACCGGTTCTGTGTTCAGATCCGTGGTCGGTGGTGGTGAAAATGAAGCTGGACCGGTCGGTGTCCTCAGGTCAGGAGGGCTCAAAGTTGTTTCCCCAGGCGGCAGCGACGCTCCCAACGCCGCTTCGTCAGCGGGGAATTTAGCCATCCCTCCAGGATAAATGGCGGTAAGTTCGGGGATCGTTCTTTGCCCGGGAAGTGTGGAAGGTATAGAGGGAAAAACCCTCACACGCCCTTTTCTCTTTGGAGGCATTAGTTAGAGGCAAAACCTAAGTTTACCCAAGGAAACTCACAGGCACTCCGAACCACCGCGTCTAGCGTGCCGCCATCTTGGCTCCTCCCCCCACCTTGTCTTTACCACTCTGAAAGGTTTTCCATCAGAAAGTCATCCAATATGGCAATATCCATGCAAACAGTTGTGTACCAGAAAATTAAAATTGTGCCAATTATAAAATGTGCAAAATAGCATTTCTAACTACTTTCTGAAGGGAACGAAGGTTTAGAGTGTGTGCTTTTCTGTCCCCTACTAATAACTTTTCTGTTTAGTGTCCTGGCCACACCAAATTTTCAGATCAAGTCCGGGGGGGGGGGGGGGGGGGGAAGGCAGGGGAGATTAATCCATGCATACCTGGGGACTGCACACATGCCAGGAAATGGACTCCTTTACTTCTCAGCAGAACTTCTTGTTATTATCTTTTTATAATTTTTTTTTTAAGTGAAATAGATTTTTTTTTTGCAAAAATCCAAGGGTATTGTTTACCGCAGCCTTTACACTTTCAAAAGGCAAAGTGCATGTGTACGTTCCCTTTGAGAATTATCCCAGGAAAACTACGTGCAAGTATTTGCATCTGCTAACTTGTAAGGGTAGAGCTGCTAAGAAAAATTACAGGCATACTGTTGAAAACAAAAAGAAATATGTGTGTAATTCCAAAACCCGCCTATCCCCGTCCACTAGCATGCCCCGTCACACTGCAGAGGCCCTATGCATGCACTTTTATCTGCCAGCAGAGCAGGCAGCTTTAAAAAAATAAAAATAAAAACAGTTTTGCCAGATAAAGCATCATTTAATCACAGAAATTACTTTTAAACATTACCCTTTTTATGCATTTAAAAGACAGTAATTAGGGAGAAATGAACTTGCAGGAAAAAAAAAGCAAAGAGGCAAAAAGCTCTTATTTTAAAATCATCTCATTCACAAAAAAATGTCCTTGGGACTGCCTTTCCCGATGGCCCCAAGGCCATATTTGTTCTGCTTGTTTGATCTTTTTATGCATATGCAGACAAAACTAAATCCTCACAGTCATTTCTGCAGGTCAAACAAAAAAGGTGCGTGCAAATTTTTTAGTCAGAAAAAACACCTGCGCAGGAAGCAGGTGTAGATTTGTGTGGCTGTTTTTTCATGGGTGATTTTCAGAAGGCAGAGATTTCCCTCTAGAAAATACATGCGGTTTGGAAATTGCCTTCTGGGGGGAGGGGCGGGGGAGGGGGAGATAATTGTGTAGCATTGTGCACAAGTTACACCAGTTTTGAAAAATGGACTTAATGCACCTATGCCCACTTTGAATATTGTCCCGGCAAATCTACCCTGCACACAATTACAGGTGAAAACGCACGTGCATACTCAAAATTAAAAAAAATATATGCATGTGAGCACAAAGCCCTTCCCATCTATCCTCCTCCTCCTCCTCTCACCTCTGCTCAGCCTGGGTAAACTTGCAGGCCAACAGGACTAACACATGTAAAGTTTACCTGCATATCTGGCAGGCAATTTTTTTTTATAAACAGCCTTTTTTTTAAGGATAAAACACTTTTAACTCGCAGAAATAGACTTTGGAAAAGATTATCCTCTTACAGGCTAAACGTGCATTGGTTTTCAGCACACATTTTTAGCACCCACACTATTTTTTTAAACTCCGGATGTGGTAAGCTAGTGCTATGCTAATGCATTGAGAAATTTAAAAACAGGCAGAACACACAATTTAACTGAGGAAGGGAAGAGGCACCCTTGACAGGCTCCCTCTGCCACCACTTAGACTGATAATACTAATTTATCAGTCCGTCAGCAGGAGTCTGCTGCCAGACAGCAGCATAAGTCAGTATATATCTGGCTACCTGGCATGAGTCACTGCTACTTAGCTGGATAAGCACTTTATACGGCTAAATAGCAGTAAACCGCACCAGATAGTCAGATAAGTACTGGCTTATGCGGCTATCTGGCAGCTGCTTCTCACTGCTAGATAGGCGATAAATCTGTTTATCCGGTTAAGTGGCAGTGGCTGCTGGTACTTACCTGGAGAGTTTCTTTTTTTTTTTTCTTTAACTTTGAAAAACTGTTATACTAGTTTTTTCATAGTGCTGGAAACTTTATACCAGCCCTGACCCAGAAGTTAAGTTTCCAGTGCTAAAAAAGGTGCAGTGGCCAGACAGTCTCTCTGCATTGGGGAGTACTGCTTAATGCCTTCATTTGCATGGCATTTCAATGCGAGGGTACTAAGCAGTACTCCAGTTTAGGAACGCACAATTTCTGGGTGCAAAATTCCTTGGTAGTAAGTTTTGCACTCTATTCAAATTTAGAATTCAAATGCAGGCACAAAAATGCTTTCGACTGAATGCACCTTTCTGCATCAGCCTGTTAATGTGCTGGGGAAAATTATTTGTGAAGTTCAAGCTGTGTTCTCTATCCTAATGGCACTAAATCAATAAACCACAGACTCGATGGCTTGCGATAATCATAGAGAAAGAGAACATAGCTAGAGCTTCGGAATCTTACCAGCACGGTTTGCTCCCGTCATTGTATGCACAACCCATTTCCAAACAGCACCCCCTTGAGAAAAATCTATTTCAAGAAGCAGGAAACAAACAAGAAAAATGTACTTTTAGTTTTCTTTTTTTAATCCTGAAAATTGAGCAGACATGAACTGAAAATCAGATTCACCACCGCCTACAGAACCCCCCAAAATTCCTAATTTTAGACATATGTCTAACCCATTTTAAAACTGATTTGAAGTAAAAAGCAGTTAAATTGAAATAAATAAGACTGGGCTGTGAAAACTCTGCCTCTACAGGCTCTGTGCAATGCAACAGCAAATGCATCATTTTCCCCTTACCTCTATGTTTTTCAGGGCATCGTACAATGACAGAGTACTCCCTCGGCCTGTCCTTCTTGAGCAAAGATATCCTCTGTCTGACTGTCTGCTCAGGCATCTCAGGCTCTTGACACCTGTTAAATTCTTATCTCCTTTTGGCCGATGGCTGCCAGACACAGAGCTATCAAGTTCCTGAAAGAAAAAAATGCATTGATTCACCCACACACTTCAAACCCGCCCCCCCCCCCCCCCCCCCCCCAAAAAAAACAAAACACAACTGTTTTCAGTGTTGGATTTTCAAAAACTAATAGATTAAATAACAGGATAACCATATATGAAACCTTTTGGCTGGGCTTTTCTTCTGCTGCCAAAATATTTACTTGCAACTGTTTAGCGTCTTGGAGCTTGGTTACTAATAATCAGTTTTAAAACTCAAAATGTACATCTGCCTCTAATGGTTGCCAGTGCCATTTGGTATCATGCCATAAGCAATGTGCTACCTCAATCCCAGCTTTATCCCACAATGCATTTATTTATTTATGCATGGATTTGTAGCTTTGACAGCAAGCAATCTGTTGCGCTCAGGGGTGGACCCTTGCCCTGGAGCAGTGGAGAACGGCTTCTTGGCAAGGACCAGGAAGCACCTGCCCCCAGGGGGCGGAGCACTGGAGGAAACAGAGGCTAGGATGAGCTTCACCACTGGAAGCCCCCCCCCCCCCCAGAGGAGCCCGTAGGGACCCGGGCCACTTGGACTTAGGAGGGCCTTGCAGGGCCTCCTGGAGAGATGAAAGTCAGGCGTGCCCACAGACAAGAGGGGAGCATGGTCAGGTTTGAGGCTGGAGGTCAGGTGGAGCAAGGAGGACCAGAACAGGGTAGGTGATGACAAGGCTAGGAACAGAGTCCAAAACTTGAGATGTGGTCAAGCAGGCAGAAGTCAGAATCTGGGGGTCAGTCTGAGGAGTGGTCAGACGAGGTCTAGGAACAGGCTGAGGTCAGAAGGCAGGCAGGTCAAGGTCAGTACCAGAGAGACAGTCCAAGGGTACTACCTGGGTAGACAACAGGAGTCTAGGACACTGGAGAACTAGGATGCAGGAACAAGGTTCAGCTACAGCGACAATCTAGCAAGACACTAACCTGATGCAGTGCTCAATCTTCATCCTACCAGGCCATGTCTCAAGCCATCAGCAGGAACACGGAAGACTGGACAGGGACAGAACCGATCAACAGGAGCGAACTCCAGGGGCGAGCAACTGAACGGGACAGAGATGTTCTGAGTTCACAGAAATGTGCTGGTTCCAAATCAAGGTGGAGGTTCTTGGAATTCTTGAAGTGGGAGCTTAGATCCACAAGCTTGGAAACAAGTGTTCTTGGATTCATGGATGTGTGGGCTGGGACCCCAAACAAGGAATCAATTCTAGGAAGTGCTGAGAGTGGGACTAGAACCCATGACCTTCAGATCAAGGTCTCTTCACCTTAGGCACTGCACCACATGCCAAGGCAAGGATGTACAACCAGGGACTTCCCTATATCAGGGAATCAATCAGGGCAAGCTGCGGAACTAGGGCCCGCCCCTGGCCCTACAAGAGGCAGGGCGGTCCACACGCGTGCATGCAGGGGCGTGGTCAATGCCACCGAGGATGCTGAGCTCCAGCGTGAGGCCCAATGAGTAGTGGAAGGCCCGGCGACCGCCGCCGAGGCCTGGAAGACCTCGAAGCTGCCACTAGGGAGGCCGACACAGGACCTGCCGTGGAACCAGGGAGGTGAGCAGGCCTGTGCGTGGACGGGGTGCGTAACACAATCCAGGTTTCAAACTCTACAGTCCCAGTTTCCAGAGGCCCCGCACCCTTTGCAGTAGAAGAGGACTGGAAGGCTCATCTGCATACTGCTCCCAGCATCCCCCGGGAGAGGACTCCAGAGGTCACAGCAAGCGATCCAGGTTTTGAACTCCATAGCCCAGCTTCCAGAGGCCCCGAACCCTTTGTAGAGAAGAGGACCGGAAGCATGTGCCTAGCAGAGCACAAATCTCAAACCTCTCAATCCTTTGAGTGAAGATCAAATTAATGGTGGTTGAAGAAGATTGCTGTTCTGATCATGGTGAAGCTGCCAAATCAAAAACCTTTTAAATAGGTGCATGTTTGGTAAGCATAGTTTTGGAAAATCTTGGACTTAAAAAAAGTTTGGAGAGAGGTTTAATAGTGGGATATATTCTTTAGAGTTTGTGTGTCTCTGAGATAATAAGCAAGCCAGAGGAAGTTAATTCTAGTATCTGTCTTTCCCTCCCGCCAACCCCTAGCTCAATTTTGATTTTTAGGCAAGAGACAATTTCTCAGTAAAAATCTATCAGGTTATTTTCTAATTCATACCATTGCACCAGTCCTTATTGAGAGTTTAATCATCCCATTGTAGGACCCCAGCAGATTAATTAGTGAATACATCTATAAATTTAAAGTACTCTAATTCCCACTCCCTTAGCAACCTAAACTTAACTAGAAACTCAACAAAAAATACTTGATCCATTCAAAAGAAAGGAAAGCTGAGGAAAATAGAGAAAATTCCTAAAATAGCTTTCTAGTCATCTCAGTGGGGAACGAAAGCCACCACTGTCATCTGCTGGAGTCAAGAGAATACTGGGGATTAGTAGAGGGTGCACTACCTTATAAGGAAGTATCCTTCAAAGTTCTATTTGACTCCATCTGCTGGAAGGGGGAGATAACCCACTGTCTGGACTGATCCTGGTACATACAGGGAACTAAGAGTTATAGTGGATAATACATTGAAATTGTCAGCTCAGTGTGCTGCAGCAGTCAAAAAAGCAAACAGAATGTTAGGAATTATGAGGAAGGGAATGTTTAATAAAACAGAAAATGTCATAATGCATCTGTATCGCTCCATGGTGAGACCGTACCTTGAGTACTGTGTACAGTTCTGGTCGCCACATCTCAAAAAAGATATAGTTGCAATGGAGAAGGTACAGAGAAGGGCGACCAAATTGATAAAGGGTATGGAACAGCTCCCCTATGAGGAAAGGCTGAAGAGGTTATCGCTGTTCAGCTTGGAGAAGAGACGGCTGAGGGGGGATATGATAGAAGTCTTTAAAATCATGAACAGGTAAATGTGAATTGGTTATTTACACTTTCAGATAATAGACGGACTAGGTGGCACTCCATGAAGTTAGCCAGTAGCACATTTAAAACTAATCGAGAAAATTCTTTTTCACTCAACGCACAATTAAGCTCTGGAATTCATTGCCTGAGATTAGTACAATTAGTGTAGCTGGGTTTAAAAAAAGCTTTGGATAAGTTCATGGAGGAGAAGTCTATTAACTGCTATTAATCAAGTTGACATAGGGAATAGCCTCTGCTATTACTGGCATCAGTAGTATGGGAACTACTTAGTGATTGAGTACTTGCCAGGTTCTTGTAGCCTGGATTGGCCACTGATGGAAACAGGATGCTGGTCTTGATGGACCCTTGGTCTGACCCAGTATGGCAATTTCTTTGTTCTTATGACTTTCTTAGGAAAAAACAGAACTATGAATCCATGCATGCAATGATGCAAAATGTAATTTACACCTATGTTAACCCTGTATATACAGTATATGGTCTGTAGATAGTCAACAGGGGACCAAAGGAAACCGGGAACAGCGTCGGAGGCAGAGGGAACCAGAAGCCTCTGGTTATCAGGACCTCTGGCAGGGTGCGGGCAAAACACAGTCAGGGGTATCCAACACACACACACACCCCCCTCCCCCCCCCCCCCCCCCCGCCAGACGCCCGGCTCCACTGGAGAGATGGCCAGCAACGGTGCCTAACACCTCAGGGAGCAAAACCTCAGCTCAGCTAATCTAAACTAACTACACTTTTTTTTTTTTTTTTTTTAAACTAAACCCTAGACTGCAGGTTTGCATCTCTACCATCTGCTGGAGTCAGAGAGATACTGAGGGACTGCAGGTGGCACTCTGTCTTATGTAGCAGTGTCTAAAGTTTTTGTTCTCTGATTCCATCTGCTGGTAGGGATACACAACCCACTGGTCTGGAATGATTTGAGTATGTACAGGAAATGGTCTGTAGATAGTCAACAGGGGAAAGAAAAAAAAAACATAGTTAGAGACTGCCTCAGAAAGGTTTGCCAACCCACACCATGTGAAGCCTAAGCGGCTTATCCCAGTCCTGACTCTGCCCCATGGCTTGCATGGAGGAGGAGGAACTGAGAACTCTCAACTCCATGCACGGAATAAACAAAACCAGGACTGCCTCAAACTCTTCGCCTTGACCTGGAGTAATGCGGCAAGCCTAACTCTGTCCAGTTATTTTGCTTCAAATGGAGCAGACAGGTTTCCTGTGGCTAACCCACGAGGCCCCTGTGTATCAGCCAGTGGAACCTGCATCACCTTAGTATTCACTCTTGCAAAGTAGTAGAGATGATGTTAGTGATAAGTAAAGAGAGACAGATCTGCACTGTTGAGAAAATTGAATTATTTACCTGCAGTGTTTGTTCTCTCATGGCACCATCTCAATATAGTTTCCCACAAAGCTTTACATAACCCATACACATTCCCACACCGATGCTGTTTACCGTCACAGGATCCGTGCTGGGCATGGTAGTCAGTTTAAAGTTGGACCCAGCCACACAGGGGATACTGCTGGGACTGGGGAGGCGTAGCACCTCTGCCAAACATGCAACTATTTAAAAGTTTTTGATTTGGCAGCTTCACCATGATCAGAAGAGCAATCATACAAACAAAATTTAATAAGTGGGTGGGGGAGGGGGAGCACAGGTCTGGGCAGCCAGTTTTCTGAGGTCTGGGTGGCTCTGGGCATAGCACAGCCTGAGGTTGTGTTCAGTGCCTGTTTTGGATTTTGTCAGTTTTGAAGGAGGGAGCCAGACTTCCTCCTGCCTCAAAATCTGCAGAAAATACTGTTGGAAAGGTAAGTCTTATTGGGGAATATCTTATTGGGGGAAGGGTCGTTTGGGGACTCTTGTTAAGTGGGTCTTGTTGGGGGGGGGGGAGGGGGAGAACATGGCTCTGCACAGAGATGAGCACAGCCTCATGGAGATCTGTCGGAGGTGATGAGGGTCCTGCCTCAAGGAGGATCCATCCTTGGGAAAGGTGGTGGGGGAAGGGGGAATACCCTGTGTTAACCGTCCCTTTCGCTTATAGCTGGTTAGCATGGGGGACTTCGCAGTGCAGCGCGTGCTACACTTGTGGACTTGTATGCATGTGAATTTTGCACGCTCGCTAAGGAGGGTGCATGTTGGTAAGCGTGCAAAAGAAAATGAAGTGCACTGCCAGTTAAGTGTCAGCTTAGCACATATGTTACAGCAGTGCAAGCACACTAAAAAACTTTTAGTGGAAATTCATGCATAAGCCCCCTAAACTTTGAGGAGGGACAGATTTTGCAGATCAAAATTCTGCTGTATTTTTGCAACTTTATTTTTTCTCTTTGTTCATCAAGACCAAAGCAAATGCGTTGGGAAGATCTTGCCAGTCTAACATGCACGGGCGAAACTGACCCAGTGACTTACTTCGCTGTGACCTCTGCCTGAAATTACTCTGCTGTGAGGCCTCAGCTCAAATAGTTTGCTCAGCCAGATTTCTTCGCAGTTTTTCAGGGCTCTTTCGATGGTCACATCTTTTGTTGCTTGCTGCACCGTGCTTTTCACATCACCTGTGTGCTCTGAAAAGATAGTCAAAGTTACTGTGAAGAGTCGGAGGATTCAACTCTTTTCCAGTGGGATACTGAAAATGTTCCCTGGGTTGCTGAATGCATTTCTTTTTTTAAAGTATCTCTCTTCAGTTCAACTACAGACATTGATGGTAATTTCTGTACTTTGCTGAACTTTAAAACACTTAGGGACAGAGGAACTTTTTTTTTTAATTTCCCCCATAGACACAAAATATGGATAAACAAACCTTTAGTACAGGGTGGCCAGCAGGAGATCCAACAACCCCGACCCCAATTACCTTTCCCATCGGCGCAATGTGAAAACGAGTTAGCTGGCTAGACACACAGCTCGATCCAGTAAAGTGTGCTCCGTCGGAGCGCACTATCACCCTGCTCTGGACGCGTGTTTTCCCTTACCCCTTATTCAGTAAGGGGAGGAAAACACGCGGCCCGCCCGCGGCACCTAATAGCGCCCTCAACATGCAAATGCATGTTGATGGCCCTATTAGGTATTCCCTAGCGATCCAGTAAGTAAAATGTGCAGCCAAGCCGCACATTTTACTCTAAGAAATTAGCGCCGCCCAAAGGTCGGCGCTAATTTCTTCCGGCGCCAGGGAAGTGCACAGAAAAGCAGTAAAAACTGCTTTTCTGTGCACCCTCCGACTTAATATCATAGCGATATTAAGTCGGAGGTCCCCAAAAGTAAAAAAAAGTAAAAAAAAAATAAAAAAAAATTTTGAATTCGGCCCGCGGCTGTCGGGCCGAAAACCGGACGCTCAATTTTGCCGGCGTCCGGTTTCCGAGCCCGTGGCTGTCAGCGGGCTCGAGAACCGACGCCGGCAAAATTGAGCGTCGGCTGTCAAACCCGCTGACAGCCGCCGCTCCAGGCCAAAAGGAGGCGCTAGGGACGCGCTAGTGTCCCTAGCGCCTCCTTTTCCCCGTTTGCACCGCGTCGCCTCATTTAAATACTGGATAGCGCGCACCGGCGAGGGGCCGGTGCGCGCGCCGGGAGAGCGGGCGTTAGTCCGCTCTCCCGCGGACTTTACTGGATCGAGCTGACAGTTAGGTGGCTAAAAAGCAGAGTTGCTTACCTGTAACAAGTGTTCTCCCAGGACAGCAGGATGTTAGTCCTCACATGTGGGTGACATCAGATGGAGCCCTGTCACGGAATACATTTGTCAAAGTTTCTAGAACTTTGCTGGCACACTGAGCATGCCCAGCATGCCACCAGCCCTGTGGCCACATGGCCTTCAGTCTCATTTGTAGCAAAAAGTACGAGCGAAAAATAAAATAAGAAAACGTTATCGAACCCAACTTCGCGGGGTGACGGGCGGGTTTCCTGAGGACTAACATCCTGCTGTCCTGGGAGAACACCTGTTACAGGTAAGCAACTATGCTTTCTCCCAGGACAAGCAGGATGGTAGTCCTCACATGTGGGTGTATAGCAAGCCACAGGCTGACTCATAAGAATCAGGCCAAGCAGCACACAATATGTGCAACAGGCACAACAACTGGGGAGCTGCTGGCAATGATGAGGCAGCCTGAAATTCACAGCGGGTCGAGGTAGGACGAATTGGGATTTTACACTGGGAATAAGTTCCGTAGGACAGACTGGCCAAAGTCGGAGTCCTGTCTTCCAGCCTTATCAAGACAGTAGTGGGCTGTGAAGCCCTGCAGATGCCCTGCAGGGCATCTGCAGGGCATCTGCAGGGCCCTGCAGATGTCGGCAATCGGTACTGAACGGTAGTGTGCTACTGATGTTGCCATGGCCCTGACTGAGTGTGCCTTCACTCGTCCCTCAAGTGGAAGGCCTGCTTGCTGGTAGCAGAATATAATGCAGTCTGCCAACCAGTTGGAGAGAGTCTGCTTGCCCACCACAACTTCAAGCTTGTTTTTGTCAAAAGAAACAAAGAGTTGGGTGGATTTCCTGTGGACTGCGGTGCGGACTAAGTAAAATGCAAGCACACGTTTACAGTCCAAGATGTGCAGAACCCGCTCTCCCGGGTGAGTGTGAGGCCTTGGAAAGAAAGTGGGCAAGACAATAGATTGGTTTAAGTGGAAATCCGTTACCACCTTAGGAAGGAATTTAGGGTCAGTGCGGAGAACCACCCGGTCATGGAGGAATCTTGTGCAGGGTAAGTAGGTCACAAGGGCCTGTAACTCACGTACCCTGCGAGCAGATGTGATGGCTACTAGGAAAATTACTTTCCAAGTAAGATATCTGAGTTCACAGGAATGCAGGGGCTCAAAAGGAGGGCCTATGAGCTGTGCAAGTACCACATTGAGGTCCCATGTCACGATCGGTGGACGTAAAAGAGGCTTAAGCTGTAATAAGCCTCTCATGAAGCGACCCACAAGGGGTTGAGCCGTTATTGGGGCACCACATGGTAAACCTCTTCCATTTAGAGCAGTAAGACTTCTGCGTGGAAGGCTTTTGTGAAGCTACGAGAACTTGAGAGAAGCTACTAGAAAGATCGAGGGGCTGTAGTATCAACCTTTCAATATCCAGGCCATCAGAGTCAGGGTCTGGAGGTTCGGGTGGCGTAACTTGCCGTGATTCTGTGTTATGAGATCGGGCGCTATGCCCAGGCAAATGGGTTCCTGGACAGAGAGGTCGAGAAGTATGGGAAACCAGACTTGATGCAGCCAATACGGGGCTATGAGTATCATTGAGCCTCGGTCCTGTTGTAGCTTCATGAGAGTCTTGCTTATGAGCGGAAACGGAGGGTACGCATATAGCAGACCTGTGTTCCAGGGGCGGGCAAAGGCATCCATGGTTGGTGCTCTTCGGTCACTGTGCAGGGAGCAGAAGCGTTCCACTTTGCGGTTCTGATAGGATGCAAAGAGGTCGATATTTGGCTGACCCCACTGGTGCAAAATTCTGTTCGCAACATAGGGATCCAGAGACCACTCGTGGGGCTGGAAACTTTGGCTGAGGTGGTCCGCTACTGCATTCTGTGTGCCTGCCAGATAAGTGGCTCGCAGTAGCATTGAGTGTGACAGGGCCAGTAGCATTGAGTGTGACAGGGCCCAGGCCCCTCTTGGCAGAGCAGGTAAGAGACCGTGCCCCCCTGTTTGTTCAGGTACCACTTTGCAACTTGGTTGTCTGTTTGAATCAAGACTACCTTGTTTGATAGGTAGTCCATGAATGCATAAAGGGCATACCGCATCGCTCGAAGCTCTAGGAAGTTGATCTGATAAGTAGCTTCAGCATTTGTCCAAATCCCTTGGGTTTGAAGGCCTTTGACATGGGCTCCCCAACCTAGGTTGGAGACATCCATGGTTAAGGTCAGCTGAGGAGCTGGTTGCTGGAAGGGAAGACCTGTTTGTAAATTGGCCTTGTGAGTCCACCAGACAAATGACAGATGAAGTTGGGTCATTATGTGGACAAGGGACGAAAGAGGTTGAGTGGCTTGGTGCCACTGAGATTTCAGTGTCCATTGTGTCACTCTCATGGCTAGGCATGCCATTGGGGTGACATGGACTGTTGACGCCATATGGCCGAGCAACGTGAGTAATTGGCGAGCCAAGGCTGCTTGTTGACAGTAGATAGAGATGGCAAGGTTGGACAGCGTGGTTGTGCGATCATTGGGTAAGAATCCCTTGGCCACTGTGGTGTCAATTCTGCTTCTATAAAGGAGAGATGGTGAAATGGTGTCAAGTGGGATTTTTGGTAGTTGATCTGAAATCCCAATGAGTGCAGCAGACGTATGGTGAAACCAAGGGAGTCGAGGGCTCCTTGCCTGGACTGGCTTTTTATGAGCCAGTCGTCTAAATATGGAAAGACATAGATGTCTTTGTGGCGTAACTGTGCAGCCACGACTGCCAGGCATTTCGTGAACACTTGGGGTGCTGAGGCTAGGCCGAATGGCAGTATCTTGTATTGATAATGCCTGTGACCCACCACAAATAGCAGGTATTTGCGATGAGGAGAGAAGATTGTAATATGGGCGTATGCATCCTGAAGGTCCAGAGAGCAGAGCCAATCCCCTTGTTGTAGCAGAGGGAGCATGGTGCCCAGGGACACCATTCTGAACCGTTCCTTGTGAAGAAATGTGTTTAAGGCATGGAGATCCAGAATAGGCCAGAGGCCACCGGTCTTTTTTGGGATTAGGAAATACCGGGAGTAGAACCCTCTCCCCTGTTGAGTTGAAGAAACTGGTTCTACAGCCCTGGCCAACAGAAGGGTTGAGAGCTCTGACTCGAGAAATCCTGTGTGATTGTCCCAACTCCAGGTTGGACTTGGCGGGGAGTCTGGGGGTACAGCTAAAAACTTTAGACAGTAACCGTGGGTTATGATGGATAATACCCACTGGTCCGTGGTAATTGGGCACCAATTTGTTGCAAAATGGCAGAGACGGCCTCCCACTGGTGATTTGGGTTATGGGAACAACGGCGGGTGACTGCTGCTCTCTGGAAAGGAGTCAAAATCCAGTCACAGGACCAGTCCTCGCTTGGCGTGCATGTCCTCTATGAGGGCCCCAAGCTGGTCGAGCATGGGACGTGGAGGATATCTGCGTGGTCTATAGAATTGCTTTCTGGTGTCCCTGCGTGTGGCCCTGCGGGCTACGGAGGCTGTCTCTGAGGTGACAGTTGAAAGCTGATGCAGGGTCTCATTATGGTCCTTTAACTGGGCCACTGCATCTTGGATCTTGTCCCCAAACAGATTTTCTCCTGTACAGGGGAGATCTGCAAGTTTGTCCTGCACTTCCGGGCGTAGGTTTGAGGCTTTAAGCCAGATCCAGCGTCTAGCACTGATGCCCGCTGCCGAGACTCTGGATGCTGTTTCAAAGGAGTCGTAAGCAGCTCTGACCTCGTGTTTACCTGCTTCAAATCCTTTTTGTAGGATGGAGGACAAAGTTTCATGATGTTGCTGTGGTAAGGTCTCTGCAAATTCCTGGACTTGTTTCCAAAGATTCCTGTTATATTGGATCATGTATAATTGATACGCTGCTATTCGCACAATCAACATAGACCCTTGAAAAACTCAGCGCCCCAATGCATCCAACGCCTTCTGTTCCTTTCCAGGAGGAGCAGAGAAGTGTGGATGGAATCTTTTAGCCTTCTTTTGGGCTGATTCCACCACTACAAAATAGTGGGGCAATTGGCTTTTTTGAAATCCTGGGGCTTGTTGGACCAGGTAAGCAGCATCTGTCTTCCGGTTTACTGGAGGTACAGTACCTGGATGGTCCCACAGGCGGAGCAAGAGGTCAAGCAGAACTTCGTGCACTGGTATCGCCATTACCTCTTTTGGAGCATCTACAAATTGTAAGACCTCCAACATTTTGTAGCGAGCGTCCTCCTCCATTAACAGTGGAAATGGTATGGTCTCAGACAGCTCTTTGACAAAGCTGGCAAAAGAGAGGTCCTCTGTGGGAGAACGACGCCTTTCTTCCAGGGGTGAAGGTTCTGAGAGCAATTCATCGGAAGCTTGTGAGGAATGGTCAGATAATGACTCCTCCCATGGATCATAGGGAGTTTCTTCCTCTCCCGCCGGTATTCCTGATGGAGGAAGGATGCCAGAGCCTAGAGGGCGAGAAGGCATCGATGGATGCGGCACCAGCATTGAAGGAGGCGGTGCCGGAATCGAGGGCACCGAGGCGGATGAGGTGCACTTAGGCACCCACAGTCCCGATTGGCCCTGGAACCGGCTCTGGCATCGGTCGATCCTATGCCGGAATCGGGCCAGAAGTCACCTCCTTCTCCTCCAAGGAACCTGGTATGGGAATTGGGATTTGTGGAGGTCTCAATGGTCGACTCAGTGCCAGCGTGTCCGAAGGCACAGGCTGAGTTGGCAGGGCACTGATGAGGGTGTCCAAGCACTCGAGGAGCGGTGCGAACATCGAGGGCGCCAGTTCTGGTGCTGGTATGGGGGCCGGCGCCAGTAGCGACCGGAAGCCCCAAATGGCATTCAGTACTGCCTGTTGGACTAATCTGTCCAACTCCTCCCTGAAGGCTGGTGTAGACAACACTGTGCTTGGGGTAGGAGGCAGGCTAGGTGTAACTGGAGCCTCCACAGGGGTCTGTGGAGGCTCAGTACTCGGCACCGATATCGGTGGGGAACACCTCAAGGTCCCGGGTCCAGAGGAGGATGGGGGCTCCTCTCCCCAGGCCCTCTTCGCAGGCGGCTTGATGGAAGTCGATGCCGCTGCGGTATCGGTGCCGGCACCAGGCGGGGACCCACATCGGTGCCAGTGACTGTGTTTCCCTCGGTGCTTGGTCCAGTCCTTCTCCAGCACCAAGGATGATGACATCGATGCCTTCGAAGGATTCAGTGACGGACAGTCATCTGCTCCACGATGTTCCTGGCGGGGCATCTCTGAAATAGATGGGCCCCCTCCGGTCGGTGCCACTTGAACTGGAGTCAATGAAGCAGAATGTTTTGACACAAACAAATGCTCCATCTTGTCCAGTCGAGCACGCTGGCCTTTGGGGGTCATTTGTGTGCAACTGGGGCATCAACGGATGTCGTGCGAGGGTCCTAAGCACAAAACACAGTAGGGATGTGAATCGTTTTTTGACGATTTAAAATATCGTCCGATATATTTTAAATCGTCAAAAATCGTTAGAGCCGCGATACAATAACAATTCCCCCGATTTATCGTCAAAAAATCGTAAATCGGGGGAAGGGGGAGGGGAAAGGGGAGGGCGGGAAAACCGGCACACTAAAAAAACCCTAAAACCCACCCCGACCCTTTAAAATAAATCCCCCACCCTCCCGAACCCTCCCAAAATGCCTTAAATTACCTGGGGTCCAGAGGAAGGGTCCCGCTGTGATCTTCCACTCTCGGACCTCCAGTGCTTGTAGAAATGGCGCCGGCGCTACCTTTGGTTTTTCCGTACGGAAAAATGATTTGCGGCAGGAGATCGCTCCTGGACCCCCGCTAGACCCCCAGGGACTTTTGGCCAGCTTGGGGGGGCCTCCTGACCCCCACAAGACTTGCCAAAAGTCCAGCGGGGGTCCGGAACGACCTCCTGCAGTCGAATCGTGTTGTCTACGGCCGGCGCCATTATGGCGCCGGCCATAGACATAATTTTGCGCAAAATGGCGGCGCAAAATGGCGACGGCCATAGACAACACGATTCGACTGCAGGAGGTCGTTCCGGACCCCCGCTGGACTTTTGGCAAGTCTTGTGGGGGTCAGGAGGCCCCCCCAAGCTGGCCAAAAGTCCCTGGGGGTCCAGCAGGGGTCCGGGAGCGATCTCCTGCCGCGAATCGTTTTTCCGTACGGAAAATGATTCGCATGCAGGAAGTCATTCCCGGACCCCCACTGGACTTTTGGCAAGTCTTGTGGGGGTCAGGAGGCCCCCCCCCCAAGCTGGCCAAAAGTCCCTGGGGGTCCAGGAGCGATCTCCTATGCTCCTGACCTCGGGGGACAAAAAACAAAATGGCGCCGGCGCTACCTTGGACCTGTCATAGGACAAGGCAAAGGTAGCGCCGGCGCCATTTCTACAAGCACCGGAGGTCCGAGAGTAAAAGATCACACCAGGACTCTTCCTCTGGACCCCAGGTAATTTAAGGCATTTTGGGGGGATTCGGGAGGGTGGGGGATTTATTTTAAAGGGTCGGGGTGGGTTTTAGGGTTGTTTTAGTGTGCCGGTTTTCCCGCCCTCCCCCCCACTGGACCCCAGGTAATTTAAGGCATTTTGGGGGGGGGTTCGGGAGGGTGGGGGATTTATTTTAAAGGGTCGGGGTGGGTTTTAGGGATGTTTTAGTGTGCCGGTTTTCGATTTTCACGATTTTCACGATATTTAAAAAACCCAAACGGCGACGATCCGATTCCCTCCCCCTCCCAGCCGAAATCGATCGTTAAGACGATCGGTCACACGATTCACATCTCTAAAACACAGACATTGTGCGGGTCCGTTATGGACATGGTCCTCGGACACTCGGGGCATTTTCTAAACCCGGTCACCATGCCAAAAAATATGGCGCGCACAGTCGGTGACCGTCGGGCACCGAGAGGTATGCTGCCGGGAACTGACCGCAAACTGCGGGAAAGACACTTATCGAGCGTCGGAGGGAATGGAGCGCGATGGGAGACCCCAGTGAGGGTGATATTTGGAAGATAAACTTCAAATTTTTCCATGAGGAAAAGTGTGAGAAATTTCTCACAGAGCTCCTAAACCACAAGGCAACTTGCTGCGCGGAAAACAAGAGACTGAAGGGGGACCCCGTGTGGCCACAGGGTTGGTGGCATGCTGGGCATGCTCAGTGTGCCAGTCAAAGTTCTAGAAACTTTGACAAAAGTATTCCGTGACAGGGCTCCATCTGATGATGTCACCCACATGTGGAAACTACCATCCTGCTTGTCCTAGGAGAATGAGCCAGCTAAGTACAGGTTAGTTAAAACATAGCCAGATGGATTTAAAACTGCTGAAGTCGATATTCAAAAGTCATTTAGAGGGATAACCGAAAAATGATCCCTCTAACGGGCTTATCCAGATATATTTAGTGCTTATCCGGCTGAATAATTCTAAATAATTTAGCCAGGTAAGTCGTGGGTATTCTGGGGGCATAACTGGGAGGAGTTCCATTAACTGGCTCATTTAACTAGCTAACTCCGATAGAGTTAGCCAGCTAACTTAGCCGGCTGAGTCTGCTCAGGTCAAAGAGCTGTCATTCAATGAGGGGGAAGTGGGGAGGGGATAAATTTTAAATCAGAAGTCTGGCTGGCTAACTATCGAATTGAACCAGATAAACCCTCTAACAATTCCTCCCCTGGTAAACATGGAAGACCATTTTTTCCCCATCCAGTCTGCCCAATCGCCCCAAATCCAATGAGAATTTCACCGAGGCTTCCTTGGGACTTTTGACCTCTTTCTTAGCTGAGGGGAAATGAGGTGGTAAAGCCAGAGAACAAAGTAGCTCTTGGCTATTGCAACAAGACTGGATAATGGGCCGATAGATGGCCCCGATGGTCTATATATAAATAGTTCTTTAGTTAGCAGCTTAAAGATTTAGGGATGCAAGAAGGCCATGCAAACAGCCTAATTTTTTTTTTTTCCACAAAAATGATGCATTAAACAGCATAAAAATATTTTATTTGCAAGTAACAAACACTTTATGAAAACACTGATGCACATGTATTTTTTTTAATCATGTTACTTTTTATGGGGGGGGGGGGGGGGGTTGCCATCTTCAACAGGATGATTTCTATTTAAGAGAGTAATTTTAATTGAAAATAAAATGATAAGCCCATAACTTTTTAATACTTACTTTGCAAACCCAATGCAAGCAGGTCCCCCAGCGTCAATGCTTGCAAACTCTCTGCGGTAACATGCAACACTCCTCCTGTTTGCCAAACAAGCTGCTTCCAATGTCTAGTTCTCATAGCAGGATTCCTAAGATCTTCAATCAACGGCAAAGTCAACTGGCATGAGTTAAAAAATAAAGTGATATTACATCACAGAAAATAAGGAAAGAGAATTACACACATTTATACAAGGTTACTGTAACATTTGGCCAGGCGTGGGAAGATCACACGACCAGCCGCACTCACCCGCACACTGACAAACACTGCCACAGCTGAGACTCCGCCATTCACTGCCTTTTCCTGCTCTGCTGGCACGGACCCTAAGCGCACGTGTGCAGCGCACACAGATCTTTGAAGATCCCGCAGCGGGAAAGGCCTGCAGAGGTGCCTCCTGATGATGCCATGTGGCAGGGTATTTAAACCCCTAGGGCTGGATTTTTATATTTATTTATTTATTTATTTATTATTTTTATTATACCGAGTTTCATGATAAGAATCACATCAACCTGGTTTACAATTAACATGTGTGTAAAGGCAGAGAGTAACATAGTAATAAACATTTCTCAATTCAACATCAAATATAGTATGAAACTTAAAAAAATATTATAACAATATTTAGGATGTGAGAAAGTTACAAAAAACAAGGAAAAATAACTAGGATCTGAAAGGGGGAGGGAATTAAACAGAGAATATTTACATTTCAGCCAACTGTATCAATTAATGGATATGTATCATATTATAAAAATATAGATGTGTAGCATAAATCTATGCTACACATCTATGTAGCAAATGTAGGCCGCACACATAGATATAAGCATATATCTATGCGTGCGGCCTACATTTGTGCGCTCTACCCAGCGTGCAACATGTACCCCTGATTTTATAACATGCACACGCAGCCGTGCGTGTGTTATAAAATCCGGGGTCGGCGCATGCAAGGGGGTGCACACTAGTGCACCTTGCATGCGCCGAGCCCTAGGGGAGCCCCGATGGCTTTCCCCATTCCCTCCGAGGCCGCTCCAAATCGGAGCTGCCTCGGAGGGAACTTTCCTTCGGGCCCCCCCCCCCACCTTCCTTTCCTCTATCTAACCCGCCCCCCAGCCCTACCTAAATCCCCCCCTATCTTTATTTTGTAAGTTACGCCTGCCAGCGTGTGATCCCCTGGCTTTGCTGCTGAGCCAGAGGCCTCGGTCCCGCCCCCCGGACCGCCCCGCCCCTTTTTTCAAGCCCCAGGACATACGTGCATCCCGGGGCTTTATGCATGCCGCCGGGCCTTTTGAAAATAGGCCCGGCGCACGTAGGCTTTTAAAATCTGCCCCCTACTGCGCTCATCTCCATGCCTCAGCATCAGGCCTTCCTGCCTTGCAGCACATGTTGCTAGTTCCTGAGCCTCGTCTTGTTCCGGTTCCTGCCTTGCTTCTTAGATTTTCCCCTTGCTCTTCCCTCCTTGCCTTTCCTTCCTCCAGCCTCACCCTGGTCCTCAGAGCCTTCCCTTGCCTTGTCCTGTCTGTTTTGCCCTGTCTTATTTCTCTCAGTGTGCCATCTCTGCCTGTCTTGTCTGCCTTGTCCCGATTCCCTGGTTCTGACCTCTACCTTGCATCGCTGCCTGCCCTGACCCTTGACTTGAACCCAGATTTCATCTGCTGACTGCCTGCCCTGACCCTTGGCCTGGACCCAGACATCGTTTGCTCACTGCCTACCCTGAACACTGCTCATATCTGGACTCTCTCTGACCGCTCCTTAAGGGACACTCGCCTAAGACCTGCCGGCCCCTGGAACCAAAAGACTCAACCCCCGCGGAGAACGGGGCTGGCATAGGTGAAGCTCCAGCTCCAGACCCAGCAAGGGCGTATCCGCTAGCTGTCAGCATAGACCTAGAAGGTTCACCTGGTAAGCTGCATCAACCATGCTACAACCTAAGGGCTCACATCCGCGACGGTTATGAAAAAAAAAAGTTGGACGACAAGACCTTAGAGGAACGAGATCCAACCATGGAGTTCCTATGCGGCTGGTCATCCAGACGATTACCTGAAGGATATTAACAAACTCCAGCGTTCCAATGCAAACATCCCACTCCTGAACCTCTGTCGGCAGAGACTCCAGTAGCCTCCGATGCTGACTGGCGCTCTTGTGCAGCTGCTCCATATCCATATTCTGCCAAAGCTCTTTCTTCCAGCAATCCAACTCTACAAGGATTATATCTACGTTCTGCCACAGTAAGGAAAGACTCCTAACCACATCCTGGCAACTGAGAAAACACATGAAAATATAAGTATCATTACCCTCCCACCCCACCCTCACAATCAAAAAGATGGGCAAATTAATGCTGTCTAATGAAAACAACAAAATCCAATTGCAGAAGTGCATGCCAAGCATATTCTAATATTCCTGCTGCAACTAAATATTGCAGATAAATGCTATCTCCATTCATCCATTTAATACTTATTGCTCTCAGGTGCAGGGACCTTAAAAAAAAACAGCATGGTGTACAAGTATTACTCACTTGTTTTGTACCACATAATTATGTCCGCTGCTATCAACCCATAGCATCAGTCCCTTGCTTTTTTCTTTTTTTTTCAAGTGAATTTTTTTTTATTTATACTTTATTAAATTTCTCAAACATTTTACAATGAAAAAGAAAAGATAAATGAAAAAACAAACTCAATATTCCACTTCTAGGAACAAAAAATATAGGAAATTACAATGTTTGTTATTCCAAACAGTCCACAATAATGAGGAGCCTAATAATAAAAGAAAATATTATCCACAAAAATATTCATTACCATTGAATAAATCAGAGAGTATATATTTTTTTGACCATTTAAATCCAACTTACATCTAACTCAGTCCCTCATCCACCTTTGTCAGTAAGGAATACTTCCAGATGAGAAGGTTCAAGAAACACAAACTTATTTTTCTGAAATGTAACAAGACATTTACAGGGAAATTTGAGAAAAAATGTTGCCCCAAGGGCTAACACTCTTTGTCTCATCAAAAGAAATTGTCTCCTTCTATACTGTGTATTCCTAGACACATCAGGAAATACTTGAACCACCTTGCCACAAAAGGAAAAATTCTTATTTTTGAAATATTTTTGCAGTACAAGATTTTTATCCTGCTCTAAACCAAAAGCCACTATTAATGTGGCTCTTGTGGCAATTTCATCAGTCGAAGCCTCTAAAAAGGATGTTAAGTTAGGGCTTTTTTCACTCAATGCATCCATACCTCCTTCGGGTTTTATAATTCCTCTCCTAAAATTAGATATATAGTACATCTTAGATATCAACAGATCATTAGAGATACTTAATATCTCATTCACATACTTTCTAAACAATTCCTGAGGAGATAATAACCTTGGATATGGAAAATTTAAAAATTGCAAGTTCTTACTTCGCCAACAATTTTCCAAACTCTCTAGTGTCTTTTATAAAAGTAGCCCCGTTGCTTGTAGAGATATTATCTGTGAGCCCATTGCTGAATTAGAGGCTTCAACATGATCTAATCTTTTACCAAATTCTTCCATTTTTCCTTTTACTTCATTGGATAGGACTGTGGACTGAGTTATGGATTGGGAAACCATCCTCTCCATCTTTGTGATGGCTTTCCAAACATCTACTAGGGAGATGTTTTCAGGCACCAGCATTTCCTCTGAAGCCTGCTCTAGAGACTTTTCTCCATTTTCCTTAGTTGTTATTCCCTCCCTTAATTCAGGGGTATTCAAAACACTTACCCCTTCATTTTGGGAGTAACATTGGATTTCTGGTCCTGGGTGGGACTTGCAGTGACCCCCGATGAGAAGGAGATTTCTTGTACAGCCTCCTTAGAGGTCTGGCTCCCCCTTCGTACAATGTGGGGTAGATTTTAAAAAAGAGCGCGATCGCATACTTTTCTTAGCGCAGCAGGCGCGAACAAAAGTACGCTGGATTTTATAAGATACGCGCATAGCCGTGCGTATCTTATAAAATCCTGGATCGGCGCGCGCAAGGCTGCCGATTTTGGGCAGCCTGCGCGCGCCGAGCCGCACAGCCGGCCTCCGTTCCCTCCGAGGCCGCTCCAAAATCGGAGCGGCCTCAGAGGGAACTTTCTTTCGCCCTCCCCTCACCTTCCCCTCCCTTCCCCTACCTAACCCACCCCCCCGGCCCTATCTAAACCCCCCCCCCCCTTACCTTTGTCCCTCGATTTACGCCTGCTAGAAGCAGACATAAATCTACGCGTGCCGTCATCCGACCCGGGGGCTGGTCCGGAGGCCTCGACCACGCCCCCGGGCCGGCGCCATGCCCCCAGTCCCGCCCCCGAAATGCCATGTCCCGCCCCCGAAACGCCGCGTCATTCGGCCCCGCCCCCGACACGCCCCCTTAAAAAACCCCCGGGACTTACGCGCGTCCCGGGGCTCTGCGCACGCCGGCGGCCTATGCAAATAGGCGCGCCGGCGCGAGAGGGCCCTGCTCGCGTAAATCTGGGCGGATTTACGCGAGGAGGGCATTTAAAATCCGCCCGTGTGGATATCCATGGACCCCTCAGTTCTTTACCCAATGGTGTTGATGTTGAAACTTTGATTTTTCTCTTCTTACCCATCGAGGAATACAACCCGGCCTTTTCTCAAATTTTTCCCCAGGGGTGCGCCCCTTTGGCGCCCAGCTTTGGCAGCGCGCCGGCGGCTGCGCGCCGCTGTGCGTCTCCTTAAATCGGCACAGCAATTGTCTGTTGTTGATGACGTCAAGGGGGAGATGGGGAGTCACGATGTTCCGCTCACCAAACGCTCTCAATCCAGCTGCCCTTCCTCCTTTCGGAGCATCTCTCTCAAGCAGGCTCCCTTAAAGTGAATTTTATGTGCATTAAAACATATGTGAACCTTTTGTGCATTTAAAATCCATGAAAAAATAATTTTTTAACTTATCTTTAATCATATTCATACGCTGTCATCAATATCCTCACAAAGTCCTGTGCCAAGTTTTAAGCAAGAATCTTAACATGAGCCGCATTTCGGAACCTAGCCCTGTATCAGTGGAAACCATTAAGAATTCTTCTCTGCTATCCAGTAATTAAGATGGGAGAATATGCACAGGGACTTTGAAGGATATTGATGACAGCATATGGATATGATTAAAGATAAGTAAAAAAATGTTTTTTTCATGGATTTTAAATGCACAAAAGGCTCATGTATGTTTTAATGCACATAAAATTAACTTATAAAAAAAAGAAGGGAGAACTGATGATGAGAGCTGATGTCAGAACTTACAATTGTGTGGAACAAACACATGAGAGTTATGACTTGTATGCCATGCTGTTTTTTTTTGTTTATTTTTTTTAAGGGCCTGCAACTGAGAGCAATAAGTATTAAGAACATAGTCATACATCAAATCATGAATGGAAGAAGCATTTAGCTGCAATATTTAGGTGAAGTAGGAATATTAGTACAAACTAATGCTGTGACATAAATATAATCAGTCTTTTGCCTCAAAGCAAAATCGGCTCAAGATTGATGAAAGGACGGGTACTCTTCGAAGGCATTTCAGTAGGTTTTACTCACAGAAATGACCTTTTGCAAAGTTCTCTGCCTGCTATGATGGTAAACTTACACGTGCACTGCCTGTTCACACATAGAAGTATTCCCACACTAAGCCATTCCTGGGGGTGGAGTCAGGGAAGGGTTTGGACTTATCAAAAGTTGAAGCATAAATTTACCCCAAATATTTCCATGCACATAATAGTAGGCATGCAGGTAAATGTGATGGGATAATGTTCAATGGACTTACACATGCAAGTCCATTTTGAAAATTGGTGCAACTTAATTACGAATTTGCCACGTAATTTAGGTGGGCCGTTATAAAAATTACCCCGGATATCTCCCAGTATTTTCCATGGGAATTTGCCACGTAATTTAGGTGGGCCGTTATAAAAATTACTCCAAATATCTCCCAGTATTTTCCATGGGAAAAAAACACAAGGTTAAAACAATTTTTGCAATGAAGTTGAACTTTATAATTGATTTTTCTAACTGTGAACACTAACAGCTGATAGCTATAATGTCATCTGCCTTGCTTTGAGAAGCATCCCAAACTGGTCAACTAAACAAGCTAGTTCAAGAGAAATACTTAAAAAGGACGAATAATACTACCTTCTAAAGGAAGAGTTTTATTTCTGTAAATCAGTGCTCAGTATCTTTTGAAAGGGCCTTTGTTCATTCCCTAGACTTAAGTCAAAGCCCCTGCAGATTCCATCAGGGTCTCCCCAAGCAGCTATACTAAGGCTTAGATGGTAACTGGGTGCAGCAGTCAGACTGTTCTAGGAGAAACAGATAGCTGGGTATGTGCAACCAGCAGGAATCAAGCCACAAGTTGGTGAAGAAAATAATTGTTAAGTTATTGTTTCCTTCTGAGCATGTCAACTTGTACATTTTAGAGTTCTATACTGTAACCCTGGAGCAATCAAATTTTCAATTAATGGTTTTACATACTGATCTAAAATGGAAAAGTCTACCACTGTGGTATCCAGCAGTTCCTGCAGCTCCTTCAGATCCTTGGCTTCGTTTTGAAGACTCTTCACTTGATGGGCGAACCCTTCAATGAGGCCAAACGCTTTATCCACTGGGCAGCTCCTCAAATACACATCAGACTTCTCGATCTCCTCCCCCAAATCGTCAAGTTTCTTTTGAAACTGAGCAAGATCCTGCATTCATTAGAAAAACACACTCAGTAAGGATCAATTCCAGCAGAGCAATCTAATTTAAGGAAAGATTCATCCTCCTCCCTCCATTTATACAAAATAAAAAGAAAGTCAAACTCAAGGGCCTTCTTTCACACTAATCAACTATGTCACGCTATCTACCATAATGATATTCTTAGGAAACCTGTAAAATTATAGCAGACCTTTGTGTTCTGTTCAGATATTCAGCTGAGACAGACATATTCTCCCAAAAGGATCAGAAGGTTAAAAATAAATATCAAGTCTATCTTTCAGCTTTTGTAGCTGGTACTAAACAAAGACCTATTTCAACCATTGGAAGAAAAGTTAGCATTATGGCTCAAATTATTTTTACAAGTAATGGTTGGAAAGGTAGTTTGCTGCAAGAGAAATATAAATACCAAACTGCTCAGGAGGAGGTGGGATATAAGACTTAAATAACTGTGCAAATGACCTCACCTCATATATCTAACAACCTCTTAATTATACCTTGAACCTTAAAACCCCTGCTGTTACCGACCTAAATGTATAACTCACCCAAACCATACACCTTTCCTTTCTGCCTTACTCATTAACCCTTTCTACGCCTTAATAGAACTCAAACCCCGAAATTGTAATCCGATAGCAAGACAATCTGTTGTGATGATGTTCATCTAACCTTTTTTTAAGATTACTGTAAACCGTTCTGATGGCGAAACCGAATGACGGTATACAAAACATGTTAAATAAATAAAATAAATAAATAAATATTTGAATGCGCATTTCGCTTGTTCATCAAAAGAGGGAGCACGAACATCCCACAGCGGAATCTAACATTCATAACCTGGGAACCCTCTACACCAGAGAGGGCACAAGTTCCACTCGAAATCTTCAAAGCAGACAAAAAATTCACTAGAAATTACATTTTTGTGAGTTCAGGGTAAGATCCCTCTGGCACGAAACTATGTGCAGAGATCCCTTCTTCTGCAAAAGGGAATAGCGTGAATCTTCAGTCATCAACACCACGGAAATGAAAGCAACAGGTATATTAAATCATCAGCTGGACCAAGGTCTGAAAAATTGAACTTGATCTGACTTTAAAGTAAAACATAAACCACATATACACCAGTTTTAATGCTTGGGCACAATGAGGTCAGAAAGTGTACCAGAAGCCTGCAAGTCAGGTTGCTTTGCAGAGTTATGAATCAGTGCGCTTTTAGTTAAAGCCTGAGCCAATCAGTTTCCAAAACATTGGACCAGATGGTGATTTAAAATAAACATTATCTTTCCTGTGGTGTGGAAGGCAGGACATATACCTTATTATGTATATTATTACACATAGCCATTGGGTTAAATAAGGAATCTACACAGCCAATTAAGTATCGTCTTTTTTTATTCAGATCAGAAATACAGTGTAAAAGAAAAAAGTTACCCTTGTGACCCCCTCGGCCTCCTGCTGTATCCTTGGTCCCAGGCGCTGCTTGGCGAGAGACACTTTGGTTTTCATATTGCTCCACCGCCCAGGCATGGCTGTGAATAGGTTTGCACTTTCGGGCGGAAGCTTCGTCTCGTGTTTTTCCAACAGCAGCACGGTTTTTTGCAGCCCAGCAAACTGCACATCCACCTGGGCCTGTTTTGCTGATACCTTAGCAGATAGGAAAATAAATAAATAAATAAAAAGTGGGAGCCATCAACTGATTTTTTTTTTTCCAGTTCGTCGCTCGTTGCTAAAAAGTTTGGAAGAGGCACAGAAACTTATTTGTAAATGAGTCTTCTCCTCCTATCCTTATCCCAAAGATGATCAGAAACATCATAGGAAGAACTTATTAAAATTTCTGCATCACTGCAAGGCCACATCCAAAGAAGGAACCTGCCATGTATAGAAAGCTCCAACACTCAAACATCTTTTTTTTTTTATTGGGCCAACAAAAAGTATCTCAACCTGAAAAGATTCCAGTGTTCTCTAGTACTGGCGTGCTTATTAGAACTCTGCTTAAAAATTAAGACAAGACAATAAAAAAAACTCGTCCTTGCAGAATAAACTTTGACTTTCAAATAAAATAAAATAAAAATAAAATAGATCAGCAGCTTTGGAAAAATAAAGTTTTAGTATACTGGTTACTGGTGAAAGCCTGGGGAAAAGTGCCCTTTTGCAAATGAATATATTTCCTTTACCTCATTAAAAAGGCACATAATCTTCATAAACGATCCTGTATCCCGTTCCTCTCCCGTTATGCTCTCTATCTGGGGCTCCGTTCTTCTCAGGAAACAATCCAAGCTCTTCAGAGTATCTGCAGTCTTAGGAAAAATAACGTCCGATTGGCTTGTGTCAGCTGGACAATTACATTTTCAGTTCAAACGATAAAAGAAAAATATTGTGTTTGTCGTGTTAGTCCACTCCATTATGCAGAAATTAAAGTCAACGGATACATTTTTATTGGACCTCCCTCTGTACATCCATGACGAGGTTTCCACTTTCCAGAGCTATACTCCCTTCGTCAAGTCATTTAGTACTTAAGCCTGTGTAACCATGACCTGACGAAGGAAGCATAGCTCTCAAAAGCTGATCACAGATGCACTGCGTTAGTCCAATTAAAAAAAAAGTATTAACTACAGCTCGTTTCTTCAGCCTTATCCTTATTTCTACAATCTGGATACGTTTAGGACTGCTTTCCAGCACAACTGAAGCTATCCAGATAACTTACCCGGTATCCAGATAACTTACCTAGATATTGTTGAATATCTGAGTTATACTGCTAAATTAGGCCCACCCAAAAACTCCTCCCCCCACTTATCTGGATAAATTTTACCTGGATAATGACTTACCTGGGTAAAATTCATCCCATTAGAGGGGTGGGAATTTAAAACCTTGGGGTTGGTACGGTTAACTTGAATGTTACCTGGACCAACCCCTTTGAATATCAACCTCGTTATTAATACACTCCAGACTTTACGATAAAATACTCGCTTTAAATAAATACTCTTGATTTAAGGGTCACAGCAGCACAAGTACAGTATCTCTCCTATTCTTTATTCTGAGTGATGAGCTGCTGTACAATTCAGAAAGTCAATGGTTGGTGTTTACAAACCTTTTCCAACTTGTAAAATATAAATCTGACTAATTTCCAGGGGCCTAAAAATTTACTTTACATAGTGATAGAACCCTAACAGAACATTATTTTACGCATGCTAGACTCAGTAGTTATTCTGTCATGTCATTACTCTGCACCCTATAATGGCTGTATTTTACATGAATACTCAATTCTAGCCAATGGGGTTCCTGTCAGAACTGGTGTGGGAGGAGGAGATTTATTGAAAGATTCTCAAAAGTACCCTGGAAAACAACTAAACTCGCCTTTGTTAAACAGTGGCCTTTGTTAAACAGGGCCTTCCCTCGTACTGTGCCTACGGGGGAAATGTCCGATAAAGCAAGGCCTGTCACCTTCCCAATACATCAAGTCAAGTCACTCTACTGCGATATGTGGAATCATCCCTTACAGCCAGTATCACAAAAACACTCGCCACCATCGGGATCGGCCCTCGTGGGGATTTAGCTTTTTGTGTGTCGTGTGTGCTGTGGTGATGCCAGCATCAACCTTAACCGAGAGCGCAGTTATCCTGAAGGCCGCGGACACACTGATGAGAACAATAAACAGCTGGGAGCCGGCCGAGCGGCAGAGCTGTTCACTGCCGCAGGGAGACGCCTGGGCTGCCGTCACAGCAGCAGAGAAAGCGCCGGCCGGGATCGCAGTAGCAACGTACCGCGATTCCGGCAGAAGACGGAGATTTGAAAAGGTACTGGTGGAGTGAGAGGGGTAATGTGGAGGGAGGGAGGCAGAGGAGGGCTCATTGTTTCAAAATTACATCAAACTGGGGAGTGAATTGGGGGGGGGGGGGGAGGGAGGCTGGCCCCAGACCCCTAGCACTTTTAATGTTAAAATGCTCTTAGAGAGGTTTTGAGGGGGTGCGGGAGGCGCAGCCCAGAAGGGCCCATGGTGTACAGATTAGCTGGGAGTCTGTTATTCAGCCAGGCCCACAGAGGACTTGTTTTGGACTCTTAATCTGTTATATTCTTTTGAATATAGGTGTAAAATTATCCAGCCACACGAGGCCAGATAACTTTAATTGAGCATATTCAGCAAGACATTTATCCCATTGAATATCCAGGATAACTTATCCAGCAAAATTTAACCGGATATGTTATCTGTTCTATTTTTTTTTTTAATATATTGGCTTCAAGAGTTATGCAGTGTTGCTAAATTAAATGTTACAGGCCACAGTTCAATCAATTTTGTGCTGATAACAAAATGTACTTACATACAGTACAATCCTCATTTAATTTTCTAGCAAATTAAAATCATAGTTTAATTCTTTTGCAAATGAAATGTATTTGAGTAAACATGTTTGAAATGTAAATGTAGTGCACTTGAGACTGGTAAGGTAGATGAGACCTGGAATGCATAATAAAACCACAGCATAGGAAATATGCACATTTTTATTGAATGCACACACGTCCAAAGTACAGGCAGAGGATGAGTCTGAATTTACTTCTGCTGCTGCAAAGGAAAATTGGTTCTTAACTGCTAATTTTCATTTCTGTAGTACCACAGATCAGTCCAGGTTGCTGGGTTTTGCCTCCCTTCCAGCAGATGGAGACAGAGAAAAACTTGAAGAGCACCCCCTCTTAATGCGATGTGCTACCTGCCTCCCTTTAGTAGAAACATTACTAAAGCAGAAAAAACAATTTAAAAACCAATGGTTAGATCAAGCAAGGATAAGAAAAACACCAAACTATGTACATATAAGAAGTATTCTGTAATCTTCCTCCGTATCTAGGAAATCAGACAGAAATTGCTGTGAATAGAAAAAAACGAGCGGACTCTCAATACTGAACATCCCCCCAATGGGCGGGCATCTGGACTGATCTGTGGTACTACAGGAACGAAAATTAGAAGGTAAGAACCAATTTTTCTTTGCCTGTATGTACTCGGATCAGCCTAGACTGCTGGGATGTACCTAAGCTTCCCTAACTGGGATGGGACCTGGAGAGTCCCGCTTGAATGACAGTGCTCCCAAAATGGTCAACATCTGGTGCCTGGATGTCCAAATGATAAATGTCTGGCAAAAGTGTGCAGAGACTTCCAAGTCGCCGCTCTGCAGATTTCTTGCGGCGATACCAACTGGCTCTCTGCCCAGGAAGCAGCTTGTGACCGGATCGAATGAGCTTTTAAACCATCCGTAACAGATCATCCATGGCAAATATAAGCGGAAGCGATAGCTTCTTTCAGCCAACGGGCAATGGTAGCTTTAGACTTCTTATGACCTTTCTCCATAGAACAAAAAGACGCCTTATTGTTATTGTTTGTAAGGTTTTGGGTGGACCCTTGGCACTGTGGCTGCTGACCACACCCACGGGGGGAAGTCCCGTGAGGGGCCACAGGTCAGGCTCAGCTTAGGACACACAACACAGATAGATCTTTTATTAACAGTATTGAGGAGCCACCAGAGGTGGCAGTAGTGAGCAGAGATGAAGCCCAGCTGGGCTTGTAGTCCCTTAGGCTCTGGAACAGCGATCCCACAATGGTTGTGACAGCGCTTTCTCTCGGTAGGAATCACAGGAGCTGGAATAGAGGCAGGCCCTCGAGGAACGAGTACCTGGATCTAGGGAACTGCTCTGAGAGAATTAGATGGTAACTCACTGATGGTGTAGGCAGCGGTATCTTCCAGGCAGAAGTGAAGTCCAGGCAGTGAGTCCGGGAACATGGGTCCTCAAGGAACGAGTACCAGTTCCAGACAGTGACCTGAAAGAGAAGAGAGAGGCCCCGAAGGAGCGGGTACCCCAATTAGAGTAAGTCCAATAATGGAGAGGCAGAGTAGCTAGGTATGGAGAGCGAATCCCATCCATAAGAAGTTCCAGTATGAATACCTGACTTTGCTAACTCGATTAGCTAGCAGTAGTGTAGGCTTTTTGTATCCGGGATGCACGATGTCATCACAGAGGGACGCCCCTGAGGTATGCGTCAAAGAAAGTATTTGAAGCAGGGCCGCGCTGTGCGTGTGCCCTAAGGCAGCTGGACAGCATGGCGGGAGGCAGCGCCCAAGCCGGACCGGGGACGCCGGAGAGGACGGCAGGCAGGCGCCACGGCAGCCAAATGTCCATCAATCGCGGGAGGAGTCACCAGAGAGGTAAGGAGGGCGAAATGGAGACATCGGGCAGCGACAGTCATAACACTTATGTCCACTCCACAGAAGAAAAAGATGATCTGAAACCCGAAAGCATTGTTGACCTCAAGGTAACGCAAGAGAGCTAATTTTGTCATCTAGACACTTCAGTTCTCTAGCATGAGGAGTATCCCGATCCAAATCCGGAAAGGCCGGAAATTCCACTGACTGATTTAAGTGGAAAGCAGAGACAACTTTCGAAAGAGCGATACCCTGGAATCAGAAAACCGTAGAAGGAGAGGGCTTGAATCTCAGAGACCCTCCTAGCGGAGCAGATAGCCCCCAAAAACACGCCTTGAGGGTTAAATCCTATAAGGTTGCCTTCTTGAGGGGCTCAAAAAGGGGGTTCACATAACACCTGGAGCACCAAATTAAGACTCCACGAAGGATAAATGGAACGGACCGGAGGGTTCAAGTGCTTCATCCCTCTCAGAAAATGTACCACATCAGGGTGTGCCACCAAAGTCGCACCTTCAATCTTGCCCCTAAGACATCCCAAAGCTGCAACTTGCACCCGGAGGGAATTAAAGGATAACCCCTTGCTGAGTCCTTTCTGTAGAAATGCAAGAATCTGTGCCACCGAGGCCTGATGAGGAAGGACCCCTTGCTCACTACACCAAGAACCGAAGACTTTCCACACCCTGACATAAGTTAGAGAAGTAGAGGTCTTTCACGCCCGTAAGAGAGTGGATATGACATCCTCAGGTTAACCTTTATTTCTCAATTGTCTCCTCTCATAAGCCAGGCCACTAGACAAAAGCGATCCGCCTGGTCTAAAAATACTGGACCCTGACGCAGCAGGTTTGGAAGATGACTTAGGCGCAGAGGACCATTCAAAGCCAGGTTGACTAGGTCCGTGAATGGTCTCCGAGGCCACTCCGGAGCTACTAGGATAACCATCACTGGGTGAGCTTCTATTCATCTCAGAACCTTGCCTACGAGAGGCCATGGAGGAAACACGTAGAGCAGAACATCGTGGGGCCAAGGAAGTACTAGGGCAACTACCTCTTCCACCCCATGTTCCCTTCTGCGACTGAAGAAGCATTGTGCCTTTGCATTTTTCTGAGTCGTCATCAAGTCCAAATGAGGAGTGCCCCACCGGCGGGAGATGAGCATCATTGCTTCCAAGGACAACTCCCTTCTCCGGGGTCCACACGTTGACAGCTGAGAAAATCCACCTGCACATTGTCAACTCCAGCTATGTGAGAGCCCACCAACAGGGCTAGATGTCGTTCTGCCCAATCCATCAGTTTCTCCACTTCTAAGGCTAACAGACTACACTTTTCCTCCTTGATGGTTGTTGTAGGTGACAGACGTCGCATTGTCGGACAAAACTTGCACCACCTGATGGTGGATGAGAGGAAGAAATCTCTGCAACATTAAGCGCACCGCTCTCGTTTCCAGGCGATTGATGGACCATTGCACCTCCTCCTGTGACCACTGGCCCTGAGCTGACCGGGACTGGCACAGGCCCTCCAACCGGAGAGACTGACATCCATGGTTACTATCATCCACTGAGGGACCTCCAGATCCACACCTCGCTTCAAGTGGTCGAGGACAAGCCACCAACCAAGACTGGACTTGGCAGACTGTGTGAGTGGCAAAGGAACCTGGAATTCTTCCAACATCGGATCCCAGCGGGAAAGCAAAGCTCTTTGCAAAGGCATAATATGAGCAAAGTCCCAGGGGACCAATTCCAAAGTGGACGTCATGGAGCCAAGAACCTGCAAGTAATCCCAGACCCTGAGTACTGGAACAGACAAGAGATGTTGAACTTGTGACGTCTGCTTGGTTATCTGTTCTTCCATGAGGAAGACTTTGCTGACTCGGATATCAAAGCGTGCTCCCAAGTAGTACAGGACCTGGGAAAGAAGCAGATGGCTCTTGGACTGATTAACAACTCAACCAAGGGAGCGCAGGTGATGTAATACTTTGTGTACCATCATTCTTCAGAGGTCCTCCGACGTCACCCGAATGAGCCAGTTGTCTAGATATGGGTGAACCAGTACTTGGTGAAGGTGCAGGGAGCGGTTGCCAACCTGAACGGGAGGGTTCAAAACTGAAAATGCCTCCCAAGGACCATGAATCGAAGAAATCTTTGATGAGCCTTGCGGATACCAATGTGCAGATATGCTTCCGTTAGATCCAAGGAAGCCAAGAACTCGCTGCTGCTCACCACTGCAATGACTAAGCATAAATTTTCCATTTGAAAATGTGGTACTTTAGGAGCCTTGTTCACCTTCTTTAGATCCAGAATCGGACAGAAAGAGCCTTCCCTTTTGAGCACCACAAAATAGATGGAGTATCTCTCGGTCCTGCACTCATCTGGGGGAACCAGAACTATGGCCCCAAGATCTTCCAGCCTGTGAAGGGTTTGACTCATGATCTGCTTCTTCACCGGTGATCCGCAGAGAGAGATCAGAAACAGGTCTTGAAGAGGCCGAGCAAATTCTAAAGCATAACCGTGTTCTATGATGTTTAGAACCCACTGGTCCAACGTTATTTTGACCCACTCCTCTTAATACAGGGAGAGCCATCCCCCTATGACTGGAAAGGAGGAATGGGTTGGCGTTATCTCATTGGGAGGACTAGGGTTCCCAAAGACCCTTGATTGACTCCGTCACAATTCGGTCTGCGCCCTCGAAAGGAGTGAGACCAAGCTTGAGATCTTCCCGATGATTGCCTTTGTCCAAGGGGTGGAGCCCTGCCCTGACGGAACTGTCTCTGACCCCGAAAACGAGAGCGGGGAGGGAGAAAACTCCTAGGACTCCTAGGCTTGTCTTCAGGGAGCTTATGCACCTTATTCCCCCCTAAGGATTTTATCAGTTGTTCCTAGTCCTCTCCAAACTGGAATTTGCCCTTAAAAGGGAGCACCCCCAGCTGAGACTTTGAAGAGACATCAGCTGACCTATTACGTAGCCACAAGAGCCTTCTGGCCGAACACCATTGTCCTGCATGAGGTACAGAGGAGGTCATATAAGGCATCCGCGCCATATGCCACCGCTGCCTCCAAATGCTCTGCCTGCTCCACCTTTTGAGGAGAGAGATCCCTAGAACTGAAGAGCTGTTGAACCTACCTCAGGCTCGCTTGTTGCATAAGACTGCTACAGACAGCTGCCCTAACACCGAATGCCGACACCTCGAAGATTCTTTTGAGTTGGACCTCGAGCTTCCTGTCTTGGAGATCTTTAAGAGCCATCGCTCCTGCCACCAGAATAGTCATCCTTTTGGTGACAGCCAACACCTAAATGTCCACCTTTGGAACCTTGAGGAGTTTCAAGGAGTCCTCAGGCAGCGGATAGAGCTCGTCCATAGCTCACCCACTCGCAGGCTCGCCTCCAGAGTATCCCACTCTCGGATCATCAGTTATTGGAGCATAGGATGAAAAGGAAAAGTCCTAACCTGACCACACAAACCTGCCAGAACAGGGTTCACCGTGTTGTGTCCCGGGACCTCCTGAGGAAGTGAAATCCCCAGCTCAACTAGGACATGTGGAATCAGCGGGACAAGCTCATTCCTTTGGAATAAATGAACCACTCTCGGGTCATCACCTTCCATCAGAACTGGCCTCTCTGGTTCCTCGTCCTGATCCATCCCAGTGAAGAAAGGAGGAGCCGGGGAAGAGTCCAGGGCTGGATGCCCCAGAGGGTCCGAGTCCCCCAAGGCAGGACCCCCCCGATCCCTCCAAGGCGAAGGACCTCCGATCTTCCAGATTCTAACAGCACCCTGCGGGTCCAACAGCCTGGGGATTTTCTAAGCCGGTGGATCTTCAGACAGTCTGCGCTCTCCTGTTTTGCCATGCTGTGACATGCTCGCTATATAAGCTTTGTGCATTAACAGCATAAAGTCCATAGTAAAAGCAGGCTGACCCTTAAAATCCCCCACCGGGAGAACAGAATTGTCATCGGGGAAATCTGGAGATGAGCCCTGAGGACTCCCAGGGCTCAAGTCAGGAGGAGAAAGCTAAGGCGGGAGATCCCCTCCCCCTGCTGCTCGAGCTGCTGCAGCAGCAAATAAATCCAAAATGGCTGCTGTTCCCACGCTCAGCGGGAACAGGTCGGCCTGATTCCCCTGCTCAGACAGCTGTTTTCCTGCACTGCAGGAACTAGCTGATGCTCTCCCTGTCGCACTCGAAGGTCCCTCCCCGCCAGGGAGGCATCGAGAACAGAGGCCGGCACGGGAGAGTCGCATAGCCGGCTCCCCGCAGGCAGTGCATCTGGACGCACGCAGCAAGGCCGGAGAGGGGAGATGCGCGCGGTGAGAGGAAAAACAAAATGCTGAGACAGGCAGAAATTGCAGCCGGAGCCCGGGAGACAAAGACGCAGCCGCAAACTTACCGCCGCCGAGCTTGCAGAGTCAGTGGGAAGCCGTGCAGGAAATGAGAATGGCTTGCTGTTTTTTTGTTTTGGGGGTTTTTTTAAAGCGGTCATCCCACTTTACCAGAGGAATGGGACTTCTCTGGAGCTAGAACCAACACGCGGGAGGGACCGGACCATCGGCACTCACCCCAGGTGTCTCATCGTGTCAATGGAGCAGATAGGACATCCAACCCTAGCTCTGGTATACCTGCAACCAGGGGGGATGGTCCCACCAGGACCTGCCTAGCCCCTGGGAGGAACGACAGTCCTTATTGTCCTGGTTGATCTACTATTAGCTGATTAAACTAATCTTTATCTTTTTTTTTTTTTTTTAATCTCAGTTCAGGACTGCAGGTTCTGCACCACCTCTATCTGCTGGACACAGAGAAATACTGAAGGGAGGCAGGTAGCACACCGCATTAAGAGGGGGTGCTCATCAAGTTTTTCTGTCTCCATCTGCTGGAAGGGAGGCAAAACCCAGCAGTCTGGACTGATCCAGGTACGTGCAGGGAACTATAGGTTTTTGTTTCTGAGAGAAATCAGTAATCTCTAGCTACAACCGAATGGACAATTTGAATGGTCCAGCTATGCATGAAAACTTAGATGGGATCTCTTAAGAACCAACCTCAACTGACTAAATTATACTTAGTGGCAAGTTTTGGATATAATTAGCTACTTGGGAACAAAAATTTGAGAAATACCATGAAAGATACTCTGAATACAGTTGCAAAAAACCACTGGGACATATATGTTAATGTTACAAAGTTCTGCATAGCAAAAGCTTATAATATATTAAAACACTCTGACCTCAAAAGAGTCAAACACCAGCTTGAAAACAATTAAGCCCTCTTAAGGTTCTATGCTAAAAATATAAATGTATAAAGTGCTGCTATCCAGTGTTCTGAGTAATCAGTGCTGGCAAGTCCTGCTTGCTACTATAGCTAAACAATACTATACATGTCTTTTGATATCCCTACAATTTTAGGTATACAGTACATACTAACTAGGAATGTGCATTTGTTTGAAACGACAGACACTATCAATGACAATCTATGTCATTCCATTTTATTTTTTAATCAATAGAAAAAAACCCTACAAAATGTTGAGTTTTTTTCTTTTGTTTTTTTGAGCACTATTTTCAAATAGTGCACACAGGTACCCAAAACAAACACCGTAATGCAGTTCGATGTCGAGACCCCCCTGTGCCCACCCCACCCCCCTGAGTAGTATAATGGGTACACGATCAATCAAACTGATTGACAGGTGAGATAAGGATGACAGCAGCCAATCAGCGTTCACTTCCGGTCTAAGCCCCGCCCACGCCCCGCCCACTCCCCATAGAAGTGAATGGGGGCGTAGCCACGCCCCCTCCCGCCTCCTCCCACCCTCGACCACACCCCCAACCACACCCCTTCCGCCACAGGCCCCACCCCTTCCGCAGCCAATCAGCATTCACTTCCGGTCTAAGCCCCGCCCACTCCCCATAGAAGTGAATGGGGGTGTAGCCACGCCCCTCCCGCCTCATCCCGCCCTCGACCACGCCCCAGGCCCCACCCCTTCCGCCCCAGGCCCCACCCCTTCTGCCCCGGCCCCACCCCTTCCGCCCCTGGCCCCCGCCCCAGACCCCGCCCAGACCCCATCGATGCTCCTCCCCTCCCAATAGAAGTGAATGGGGAGCCCCTCCCACCCCCAAACCGCCCCCCCATGATGTCACGGATGACCCCGCCCACACCCCAACCCCAAGCCACACCCCCCTGTGACGTAGCGGGTATGACATCACCGGAAGTCCACCCCACACCGCCCCCCAAAAACACACCCCCTAAAACGTCATCAGAAAGGGTCCTGTCGCTTTTTTAATGATGTCAGTATTAATGGACTCTGGCTGTTTTTGATGATTTCACCGGAAGTACAATACAAAAGTCCCGAAATATGCGCTCCTAGAACCTCCTGATGCCTTTTTAATGATGTCGGAGCCGGTAGTATGCTTTTAGGAGGCAGGAAAACTGCAGGAAATATGCTTTTTTTCTAGCCACTCTGTTTTTTAAAAAACCAAACAAAATACAAGCTGATAGGAGGCAGAAAAACAGTGGCTCGTTCTGTTGACAAGGATTTGGTTTTTTTTTAAAACAAGTGATTGAAGCTACCGGTGGTGAATTGCATGAACTGCAGGATCAAACTTTGCAAAAGACAGGTTTTTTTTTTTTCCAAAAGACTAGGGACCGGGTAGTATAAAGGGTACGCTGTCACTCAAACCCCCAAGCCAAACCCCCCAGTGATGTCACCAGAAGCCCAAGCCCACCCCTCCAAGCCCTTGCTGTAGATAGGCATGCCCCAATAAAAAAAATTACCAGAGAGCAGGCAGGAAACTGTGACTCATTCTGTACACAGAGACAGGGGAGAATCCAATTACACCCCTTCCCTCCGCCCCCTCTGCCTCAAGCCGGCCTTCCCCCAGACCTAAATCTGAGCAGAGGATAATTGAAAGCAGTGGGGGGTGCAGGTTTGCAATGGTGAAACACAAGGCTTTAGTTTTGTTTTAAAAAAAACAGACTTCTGTATTTTACAGCCATATAAAAAACAAGAATGCACCAGCGGATCTTAAAGAAAATTTATAATGAGCCAGGAAATACCGGCAGTTTTGGCGGTATAACACCTCTTTTGCAGGCAGCTAAAGCATGTATGCCGTCTGTGACCAAGAAACAAGTGATTGATTGGCTTACAGAACAAGATGCTTATTCTTTACACAAACCTGCTAGGGTACGATTTAAAAGAAATAAAACCATAGTGTCAGATATAGATTGGCAATGGCAGGCAGATTTGGTTGATATGACAGCCTTGTCTGGTTATAACAGAGGCTACAAATACATTTTGACGGTGATAGATGTTTTGTCAAAATACGCATGGGCTGTGACCCTAAAAACAAAAACAGGTCGTGAAGTGGCAGAGGCCTTTGAAAATATATTTAAAGGTGGTCGTGTTCCCAACAAAATACAAACAGACAGAGGTAAAGAGTTTTTAAACAGATCTGTGAAGAGTTTGTTAAAATACAGGGGCATTCAGCATTTTGTGACCAACAACGATGTTAAGGCAGCAGTTGTGGAGAGATTTAACAGGACTTTAAAATCCAAAATGTGGCGATACTTTACAGCGCGCAACACTTTTCGCTATGAAGATGTGCTTCCGGCTTTTATGAACAGTTACAATCGCAGTTTTCACAGAACAATACAGGCCCGCCCCATCGATGTAACAACCTCAAACTCACTGCGGTTCTGGAAAGTAATCTACGGCAATAACAACAAACATGAAACTGCTAAGCCTTTTTTAAAAAAGGGGGATCATGTTAGACTGTCAAAAACTAAAGGGAAATTTGAAAAAGGTTATGAACAAACATGGACAGATGAGATATTTATAATTACTGACGTCCTAAGCAGGGGACAGAAAACAGTGTACAAGATACAAGATTATGGTGAGGAAAACCATTCAAGGTTCTTTTTATCCTGAAGAATTACAGAAAGTCAGCCCTCAACAGGACAGAATATACCGCGTTGATAAGGTTCTAAAGGTAAAAGGGAGAGGTAAGAACAAGCAGTGCTTTGTGAAATGGCGAGGATGGCCTGAAAAATTTAACAGCTGGATAAAAGCATCAGAGATTCAAAACATTTGATTTGAAAAGGCCTTGTCTCATAAAAAGAAAAAATGAATGAAGGGGGATTTTACGTAACGCTGCCTAGTAACGCCTCTGTGAGAATATTTCCACAAAACAACAGCTCTAATTTCACCACACAATTAGCTAGACCTTTGGACCTACAGGGCCCGTGGGAAGTGGGTCTGGTGGAAATACAGTACCCGAACACATGGGATAATATTAAAGAAGACCATAAATATGTTGTCACCACTGGTGAAGGAAGCACAGAGCATCACTTTGTTGTACGAAGAGGGTATTATGCAACCGTTCAAAACCTGACGGATCAAATGAACCACGACATGAACAGTGTCCTCAAAGCCATGGCACCACGAATCATCTATGACCCCAATATCCGAAGAATCAAATTAAAATCAGAGGACAAAGCAGTAATTTCTGCAGGGGGTGACTTAGCGACCATTTTGGGGCTAGAAGCTAAAACGAATACGAACCGCTCGCTATTTCCAACGGATATCACAGGAGGGTTTAATACCCTATACCTGTATACGGATATTGTAGAGCACCAGCTGGTGGGAGACCATTTTGTGCAGCTGCTTCGTTGTGTTCCCACTAAAGGGGGTAAGGACGAGTTTATCACCTTCACTTATGATAAACCGCATTATGTTCCTGTGAACAAGCAGCACATAGACACCATAACATTTGAAATAAAGACGGACCAGAACCAACACGTCTCATTTCGCTATGGGAAAGTGATCCTTAAGCTACACCTGCGACCCCGGAAAACTATTTTTTAAAATGGTTGTGGTTAAATACTATGGGGACCCTGGCGCATACAGAAATTACTATGCAGCACAGGCCGGTGAAGGCCTTTCGGGGTATTACGGTGCTCCGGTCATGTACGGGGCTGGGATAGGCGGAATTTTTTCGTAGTCTCTTTAGAAAAGCAATACCTCTTTTGAGAAGGGGTTTTGAGATTGTTAAACCTCATGTGAAAAGTGCAGCAAAAAACATCGCCAAAGATGTTATGGGCCGTGTCACAACGGCGGTTCTGCATAAAATGAACAATAACACAGAGCAGGAGGGGTCAGGATTAGTGGTTATTAGAAGAGCTGTTAAAAGAAAGAGAACCAATCAACAGGGGCCTCCTGAACCTTTTAAAACAAAGAAGACCAAACGTGCCAAGTCTCAAAAGACTAACCGCAAGGGGAAGAAGAGAAACCTCTCCGCCAAGAAGCAAGATATATTCTAAAAACTATGGCTTTTGTACATCAGGGGTCTGAAGAATGTTTGAAATCAGAACTGGATCTGTTTCAACTGGCCCCCACACAAACCAGCATAGAAAAAAGTGTTTATGTGGAGATTCCGCCATTATCTGCCTTGTCAGAAACAGCCCCTTTAGATTTTTATATAGCCGGACATGGCGAGGATTACCTGGATTTGAACAACACGTTGCTGTACCTGACCTGCAAAATCGTGAACGAAGATGGGTCCGATCTTGAAGTAGGGGCCAGAGTAGCTCTCGTGAACTATCCAATAGCCTCTATTTTTAGCCAGCTGGATGTCACTCTCGGAGATAGACTCATTAGTCAGAGCAACAACTGTTACCCTTACAGAGCCCTCATAGAACTGTTTCTCAATTACGGCGAGGGTCCTCTCAAAACACAGTTTACAAGCGGCCTATTTTATAAAGACACAGCCGGAAACCATGAAGTGAGAGACGTGGGATCGCGTAATAAAGGTTTTACCGAAAGAGCTGTGTTATTGTTCATTTTATGCAGAACCGCCGTTGTGACACGGCCCATAACATCTTTGGCGATGTTTTTTGCTGCACTTTTCACATGAGGTTTAACAATCTCAAAACCCCTTCTCAAAAGAGGTATTGCTTTTCTAAAGAGACTACGAAAAATTCCGCCTATCCCAGCCCCGTACATGACCGGAGCACCGTAATACCCCGAAAGGCCTTCACCGGCCTGTGCTGCATAGTAATTTCTGTATGCGCCAGGGTCCCCATAGTATTTAACCACAACCATTTTAAAAAATAGTTTTCCGGGGTCGCAGGTGTAGCTTAAGGATCACTTTCCCATAGCGAAATGAGACGTGTTGGTTCTGGTCCGTCTTTATTTCAAATGTTATGGTGTCTATGTGCTGCTTGTTCACAGGAACATAATGCGGTTTATCATAAGTGAAGGTGATAAACTCGTCCTTACCCCCTTTAGTGGGAACACAACGAAGCAGCTGCACAAAATGGTCTCCCACCAGCTGGTGCTCTACAATATCCGTATACAGGTATAGGGTATTAAACCCTCCTGTGATATCCGTTGGAAATAGCGAGCGGTTCGTATTCGTTTTAGCTTCTAGCCCCAAAATGGTCGCTAAGTCACCCCCTGCAGAAATTACTGCTTTGTCCTCTGATTTTAATTTGATTCTTCGGATATTGGGGTCATAGATGATTCGTGGTGCCATGGCTTTGAGGACACTGTTCATGTCGTGGTTCATTTGATCCGTCAGGTTTTGAACGGTTGCATAATACCCTCTTCGTACAACAAAGTGATGCTCTGTGCTTCCTTCACCAGTGGTGACAACATATTTATGGTCTTCTTTAATATTATCCCATGTGTTCGGGTACTGTATTTCCACCAGACCCACTTCCCACGGGCCCTGTAGGTCCAAAGGTCTAGCTAATTGTGTGGTGAAATTAGAGCTGTTGTTTTGTGGAAATATTCTCACAGAGGCGTTACTAGGCAGCGTTACGTAAAATCCCCCTTCATTCATTTTTTCTTTTTATGAGACAAGGCCTTTTCAAATCAAATGTTTTGAATCTCTGATGCTTTTATCCAGCTGTTAAATTTTTCAGGCCATCCTCGCCATTTCACAAAGCACTGCTTGTTCTTACCTCTCCCTTTTACCTTTAGAACCTTATCAACGCGGTATATTCTGTCCTGTTGAGGGCTGACTTTCTGTAATTCTTCAGGATAAAAAGAACCTTGAATGGTTTCCTCACCATAATCTTGTATCTTGTACACTGTTTTCTGTCCCCTGCTTAGGACGTCAGTAATTATAAATATCTCATCTGTCCATGTTTGTTCATAACCTTTTTCAAATTTCCCTTTAGTTTTTGACAGTCTAACATGATCCCCCTTTTTTAAAAAGGCTTAGCAGTTTCATGTTTGTTGTTATTGCCGTAGATTACTTTCCAGAACCGCAGTGAGTTTGAGGTTGTTACATCGATGGGGCGGGCCTGTATTGTTCTGTGAAAACTGCGATTGTAACTGTTCATAAAGCCGGAAGCACATCTTCATAGCGAAAAGTGTTGCGCGCTGTAAAGTATCGCCACATTTTGGATTTTAAAGTCCTGTTAAATCTCTCCACAACTGCTGCCTTAACATCGTTGTTGGTCACAAAATGCTGAATGCCCCTGTATTTTAACAAACTCTTCACAGATCTGTTTAAAAACTCTTTACCTCTGTCTGTTTGTATTTTGTTGGGAACACGACCACCTTTAAATATATTTTCAAAGGCCTCTGCCACTTCACGACCTGTTTTTGTTTTTAGGGTCACAGCCCATGCGTATTTTGACAAAACATCTATCACCGTCAAAATGTATTTGTAGCCTCTGTTATAACCAGACAAGGCTGTCATATCAACCAAATCTGCCTGCCATTGCCAATCTATATCTGACACTATGGTTTTATTTCTTTTAAATCGTACCCTAGCAGGTTTGTGTAAAGAATAAGCATCTTGTTCTGTAAGCCAATCAATCACTTGTTTCTTGGTCACAGACGGCATACATGCTTTAGCTGCCTGCAAAAGAGGTGTTATACCGCCAAAACTGCCGGTATTTCCTGGCTCATTATAAATTTTCTTTAAGATCCGCTGGTGCATTCTTGTTTTTTATATGGCTGTAAAATACAGAAGTCTGTTTTTTTTAAAACAAAACTAAAGCCTTGTGTTTCACCATTGCAAACCTGCACCCCCCACTGCTTTCAATTATCCTCTGCTCAGATTTAGGTCTGGGGGAAGGCCGGCTTGAGGCAGAGGGGGCGGAGGGAAGGGGTGTAATTGGATTCTCCCCTGTCTCTGTGTACAGAATGAGTCACAGTTTCCTGCCTGCTCTCTGGTAATTTTTTTTATTGGGGCATGCCTATCTACAGCAAGGGCTTGGAGGGGTGGGCTTGGGCTTCTGGTGACATCACTGGGGGGTTTGGCTTGGGGGTTTGAGTGACAGCGTACCCTTTATACTACCCGGTCCCTAGTCTTTTGGAAAAAAAAAAAACCTGTCTTTTGCAAAGTTTGATCCTGCAGTTCATGCAATTCACCACCGGTAGCTTCAATCACTTGTTTTAAAAAAAAACCAAATCCTTGTCAACAGAACGAGCCACTGTTTTTCTGCCTCCTATCAGCTTGTATTTTGTTTGGTTTTTTAAAAAACAGAGTGGCTAGAAAAAAAGCATATTTCCTGCAGTTTTCCTGCCTCCTAAAAGCATACTACCGGCTCCGACATCATTAAAAAGGCATCAGGAGGTTCTAGGAGCGCATATTTCGGGACTTTTGTATTGTACTTCCGGTGAAATCATCAAAAACAGCCAGAGTCCATTAATACTGACATCATTAAAAAAGCGACAGGACCCTTTCTGATGACGTTTTAGGGGGTGTGTTTTTGGGGGGCGGTGTGGGGTGGACTTCCGGTGATGTCATACCCGCTACGTCACAGGGGGGTGTGGCTTGGGGTTGGGGTGTGGGCGGGGTCATCCGTGACATCATGGGGGGGCGGTTTGGGGGTGGGAGGGGCTCCCCATTCACTTCTATTGGGAGGGGAGGAGCATCGATGGGGTCTGGGCGGGGTCTGGGGCGGGGGCCAGGGGCGGAAGGGGTGGGGCCGGGGCAGAAGGGGTGGGGCCTGGGCGGAAGGGGGGGGGCCTGGGGCGTGGTCGAGGGCGGGATGAGGCGGGAGGGGCGTGGCTACACCCCCATTCACTTCTATGGGGAGTGGGCGGGGCTTAGACCGGAAGTGAATGCTGATTGGCTGCGGAAGGGGTGGGGCCTGTGGCGGAAGGGGTGTGGTTGGGGGTGTGGTCGAGGGCGGGAGGGGGCGGGAGGGGGCGTGGCTACGCCCCCATTCACTTCTATGGGGAGTGGGCGGGGCGTGGGCGGGGCTTAGACCGGAAGTGAACGCTGATTGGCTGCTGTCATCCTTATCTCACCTGTCAATCAGTTTGATTGATCGTGTACCCATTATACTACTCCCCTGCCCTGGAGACAGCTGTTTCTCAAAAAAAGTAATATTTTGAAAAAATAAACTCCAGTCACAGACCCCCACCCCTACTTCCACCCTTCCCGTTTGTTAACCGCTCATTACTACTCAAAACTATGCAAATCAAATAGCACAGTTTACCTAAAAAAATCATGTCATATGGCAGAGGTGGCCAACGCTGGTCTTGATATCCACAATGAATATACCTGAGAGATTTGCATACAATGGAGACCATGCACAGTCATTGTGGATATCCTGAAAACCTGGCCCGTTTGTGGCTCTTGAGGACCAGAGTTGGCTACACCTGACATATGGGGTACCAGCTGGCTGCCCTTTGCTCTATCATATAGCATTGGTAGCCTCTGTCACATGATAAGAGCAAAGGGTGACCGCCATTTTTCAAAATGTTGCTGGCTTGCCCTTTACCCTTATCTTGTAACAGGGGGCCATCCAGTGGTGCCGGTAGTCCTGTTTCATGATTGAAACAAAGGGTGGCTGATGCCATTTTGAAAAATGGTGGTTGCCGTGTCTAGGAGTGGAGGGGCTGCTCCCAGGCCCCCACTGATCTACCAGGGAGAATTTGGTGAGCCTAGGGGAGGTTGGGAGGGTGTGCCAGGGTGCGGCTGTGGACGTTCAGCTCCCATGGGAGAGTAGTAATAAGCATGCTAATCAGCTCATTTTAAAAATCTCTCATGCATATTCATTATGGATATCAAGAAAACTTGACCTGTTTGTGGCTCTCGAGGGCCAGAGTTGGCCACCTCTACCATATGACATGATTTTTTTTTTAGGTAAACTATGCTATTTGATTTGTATAGTTTTGAGTAGTATGCTAATCAGCTCATTTTAATATGCACGTATCAGCAGAATAATGCAAGGTATTTCAAATACCTCGTGTTTTCCCTGCGTTTGGCTGTTTACTGCACAGAAAATTGTCTAACGCAGCTAAGTGAACGAGCCCCTTAGATTGTAAACTCTTTGGAGATAAGGACGTACCTACAGTACCTGAATGTAACTCCCTTTGAGCTATAAATAAAAGGTGTAAGCTTAGCCCAAACTGTAAAGCATCACATTCCCTCCAATAATTGGGAATTATGTCTCGAACAGACATAAATATACTAGGGTCTCAGGGCTGCAGTGGATGAATTAAAAAAAAGTATGTATCTGGGTGACTTGGTCATTTGAAGCAGTGTCCATGAACCAAGAAGTGGAATTAATGATGCAACTGCTGCATGCTCCGAATAGCTTTTTTCTAACCCCTGATGAAATGCTTTGTGTGAACTGCACCTTATGTTAAGATTCAGAAAATCCATCCTGTACAGTTAGGGCTGTAATTATGTCCTAACAAACAGGAGAGAAACTCATGGGAGGGATACTAAATGTGGGGCTAGCACAACTCCAGGAATGCAAGTCTAAAACCCCAACCCTCATACCATGGCCCTGCGCAGGTCACTTTATCTCTCTCTCTGTTTCAGCTTATCCAGCCTCAGCTTATCCACCCCAGAAGTAGCTGCATGTATAGTGTATTCTAACTATAAATCCTGTAGAAGTTCTCTTGATACAAGGCGCGATATAAACCAAGGTTGCTAATATTTCTGTGTCAACAATCGGCTGTGCAATCAAGAAAGCGCTGGGAAAAAAAAACACCATGGAAAAATGTCATAGGCTATAGGAGGCAAAATGGAAAATGTCAAAAAGGTAATACCAAGCCATAACAAAATGTCAAAAAACAAAATAAAACATGAATTCTGCAATTCCTGTGACATGCTTTCAACTATATGTACAGGGCCCTATATACATGAATAACTTTGTTCTAAAGAGGAGATTTCATTCTGTGTTTTGCAGTTCGATGTGACTTATGTTCGGTGTGCTTACATATTTCTCCTCTGCAGACCCTTGGGTGGCACATCTGCAAGCCTAGTGCAGAAACTAAACGAGTTTCAGAATTCTTAAGCACAGACAGTGCTGGGCTGCATCTGCAGTGCTGCTTACCTGATCTAGGAGGAATTCTATGAATGTCCAGACCCACTTTACAGCATATGCACCAAGAACCTGTTTGATAGGCTTGAAGTCCACCAGAATCCATCCTAGATCCTGAACATCTGGAAGGTGCAGTATGTTATCTCTTGCAACCTGGAGCAGCATACAGTCATTTATAATCAACGGAAATTCCAACAATGGTAGAACATTTAGTCAGCTATTATCCCTCGTTAACAAATACATGGTTAATCCACCCACAGTTCTGAAAACAACCAGAATTCTATGTTTATACAAAATCAGCATATGTTTTACATGTACAGCTAGGATAGCCAACTGAGCCAGACCAACCCAGGCAGGTTGCTTATTAAAAGCTTGCAATACATTAGAACACCCAGACCACAAAGAGTCTAAATAGTTCTATGCTAAAGATATGAAGGTATGCAATAGTGCTACCTAGTGAGAGCGAGTTCTGCTTACTAATGTAACTGAGTAGTACTGTATGGTTCTGGTTTTGCCGCATTGCATCTAAAGACTTATACTTCCAATTTTTCTAGGAAAGGGCAGGACTACAAGTCCATTGAGGCAATAGGGCAAAACCTGAACTTGCTTAGCCTGTCAGTGGTGAACTCGGTCATGTAGCAACCCTACGTACAAAATCTACATAACACACAGACCTGTAAAAAATATTAACATTTCAGAGCAGAAATACAAAATACAACTCTGAGCACATTTAATAAGAAGTTTCTCGGCATACAAAATGCAATGTAAGGTTTTATTATGTTACAATTATTTTCTGCCCTTCAGATATCTTTTCTGTTGTGACACGTTCAAGAGAGGTCACAGCACTGTTATAACCCTACCTCTCTCTAACATCGGTGACAGAATTCAAAAGGGTATGGGATAAACAGAGAGGATCCCTAGGAGCAAGAGGATGGAAATGAAGCACTAGGGTAACCTGTGGTAAATGTAACCTGCATAGAGCAGCGGCTACAATCCTAAACAAGCTGGCAAGGAGGTAACCTGCACAGAGTGGCAGTTACAACCCTGAACACCTTGCTGGGCAAACTGGATGGGCCACTTTGGTCTTTATCTGCCGTCATTTACTGTGGGGGTCAATATTCAGATAGCTGGACAAACTGTGAGTTTTAAGCTTCCTGCTGCTGATCACCTTCAGTTTATCCGGCTGTTTAGCCATATAAAAGTTAGCTTGATAAGTTAGCTGTATAACTAACTCCATTATTCAGAATTAGCTGAATAACTCATCTGCTGGAGAGCTATATTCAGTAGAGCACCTAATCACACATTGAATATCCGTGACAATTTATCAAGCTAACTAGCCAGATACATTGTTCACTTGCCAAGCTGCTGAATATGGATCTCTATGTTACTATCGTTCCCTTTCACTTCACCTATAAAACCAATCTAAATATATAATATCTCGTCAAATACTTCCATCTGACATGTTTTTACACTCTCCTACTGGATGTCCATCAGGGATGCATGGGTTCTGGCAATTTTATTTCAACTCACATTAGCTGGAAAAGTGTTTTCCTAGCCACTGCTCCAATGTGCTTAGAATACAGGTGTGGAGCCAGGGAAAGATGAGACCCTCTTACAATGTGAACTCAAATGGATTTACAACCTTCAAACAAAAGTTCTGCGGGGGCTGAATAATGTGTTTTTGTGGTTTAATTGTGAATAATATTTTGATTGATTTTTTTTTTTTTTTCCAAAGAGGTTTTGACATGTGACTACCCCGCCATTTTGTAGTATTTAAGATAACGTTTTTTGTCTGTTCCCAGGTAAAAATCGGTCTTGGAGAGGCGAAGAGTCATCCTTGCTGCAGTTCTTTTGGAGATGTTTGAAGATTTCTGGATATTCTGCCCAAAGCAGGTATTTTTGTGCCGGAAAACCCCAGTGTTGAAACTATTTGAGTTACAATGTTTTCTGGGTTTTTGATCAAGTTTTGGACTACAATTTAGGTGGGACAGTGTTTGAGAATTTGTGAAGAAGCTTTGGATCACCCACTTTTGTTCTTATGTTTGGACCGCATAACACTGAAGACTGCACAGATAAGTAATATTTTTGAGACTTTTTGTATAAATGTGTCATCTGCTAAAGGTTTATGGTGCTGAGTCACTTGAGATTGGCGACGGTTGACAGTGAAAAGCTTAGCACCTTTTCATACGGCACCTTCCTTTAAATAATGCTGAGGGTGAATTATTGGCATTCTACTGTTTATATGTATTGTATTGTTAAGGTGTAGTTCCTGTTCGAACTCCAGATCAGTCCAGACAAGTGGGTTTATGCATCCCTACCAGCAGATGGAGGCAGAGAACAAACCTTTGAGGCACTGCTACTTAACTGAGAGTGCCACCTGCAGTCCCTCAGTTTTTCTCTGCTTCCAGCAGATGATAGAGGTTCTAACCTGCAGATACAAAAAAAACCCCAAACTTAGATTACTGTAGGAACTTGAAGACATGTGGATAAAGGTGAACCGGTAGATACAGTATACTTGGATTTTCAGAAGGCGTTTGACAAAGTTCCTCATGAGAGGCTTCTAGGAAAAGTAAAAAGTCATGGGATAGGTGGCGATGTCCTTTCGTGGATTGCAAACTGGCCAAAAGACAGGAAACAGAGAGTAGGATTAAATGGACAATTTTCTCAGTGGAAGGGAGTGGACAGTGGAGTGCCTCAGGGATCTGTATTGGGACCCTTACTTTTCAATATATTTATAAATGATCTGGAAAGAAATACGAGTGAGATAATCAAATTTGCAGATGACACAAAATTGTTCAGAGTAGTTAAATCACAAGCGGATTGTGATAAATTGCAGGAAGACCTCGTGAGACTGGAAAATTGGGCATCCAAATGGCAGATGAAATTTAATGTGGATAAGTGCAAGGTGATGCATGTAGGGAAAAATAATCCATGCTATAATTACACAATGTTGTGTTCCATATTAGGTGCTACAACCCAAGAAAGAGATCTAGGTGTCATAGTGGATAACACATTGAAATCATCGGTTCAATGTGCTGCGGCAGTCAAAAAAGCAAACAGAATGTTGGGTATTATTAGAAAGGGAATAGTGAATAAAACGGAAAATGTCATAATGCCTCTGTATCGCTCCATGGTGAGACCGCACCTTGAATACTGTGTACAATTCTGGTCACCGCATCTCAAAAAAAAATATAATTGAGATGGAGAAGGTACAGAGAAGGGCTACCAAAATGATAAGGGGAATGGAACAACTCCCTTATGAGGAAAGACTAAAGAGGTTAGGACTTTTCAGCTTGGAGAAGAGACGACTGAGGAGGGATATGATAGAAGTGTTTAAAATCATGAGAGGTCTAGAACGGGTAGATGTGAATCGGTTATTTACTCTTTCGGATAGTAGAAAGACTAGGGGGCACTCCATGAAGTTAGCATGGGGCACATTTAAAACTAATTGGAGAAAGTTCTTTTTTACTCAACGCACAATTAAACTCTGGAATTTGTTGCCAGAGGACATGGTTAGTGCAGTTAGTATAGCTGTGTTTAAAAAAGGATTGGATAAGTTCTTGGAGGAGAAGTCTATTACCTGCTATTAAGTTCACTTAGAGAATAGCCACTGCCATTAGCAATGGTTACATGGAATAGACTTAGTTTTTGGGTACTTGCCAGGTTCTTATGGTCTGGATTGGCCACTGTTGGAAACAGGATGCTGGGCTTGATGGACCCTTAGTCTGACCCAGTATGGCATTTTCTTATGTTCTTATGTTCTTACAGAAGACCAGATCTCCCAGAGGTATTAGGCACCTTCATGGGCCATCCATCTGGTCAAGCAGGACGAGCGGGGGGTTGGAACTTTTGTATTTGTTATGACTTGCTTTTCCCATTTTCCCTATGTGATTGATTGAGGTCATTGACCCGAATCGCCTTTTACTTCTTTCCCAACTTACTTTCGGCCTACTATAATTGCTATTGGCCTTCTATAAGCTCCTCCATTACAGTTTCAATAACTTGTTGTTGCTTGTTAACTTTCCCATGTCATAGTTTTAACTACCCCCTCTGTTTTAAAACCGTTCATTGTAAAGCCTTGTTAGCTGCACTACTAGTTCTTTGGAAACCGATGTGATGTTCCGAACGAATGTTGGAATATAAAAATGTTAAATAATAATAATAATAATAATAATATCCCTGGCTAGGCTCGACCCTTGATTCCAGAGGGAGGGAAAGCCAGGGGTCCCTGGTTCCCTTGCTCCCCCTGACGGCCTTCCTCCTGAACTGGCCTGCTGCAGCTTCCTGGAACCCCAGAAGCAGGAGCTAATCCTTTTCTGTGTGTTCTTTGGGGGCTGGGGAGCCTGGGAGATGGTCAGGGCCTTCGGTTTCTCTGTTTCTTTCCCTCCTCACGGCTGTGCCTATTTAGTATCGGGGGGGGGGGAAGGAGAGGCTCGTGCTGTCCTTTCAGCACCAGCAGCCTAGACAGCGCCGCAGCTGCAACCCTTGTTTTTCTCCTGCTCTCCCGTTTATTTTTAACTCTCAGCCTCGCTGCTGATGCCCTGCCAACTCCTGCTGCGTGCGGAAAATCCTGTCAGGCCTGCGGGGAGAGGCGCTCTTGCCTCAACACGGCCCTTCTTTGCCCAGCCTGAGTGAGTGGAGGTGTGGGAACCTCCTCACAGGCAACTAGGAGCAGGCCTTGCACTCGTGCTGCAGGTCCCGGACTTGAGGCCCCAAGCAGGGGGGGGGGGGGGGGGGGGGGAAGAGTCGGCAGCCATTTTAGCTCCCCTTGGCAGGAGCCCTATCTTGAATGGGGAAGGCAAGGACTCCCCTCCCCCGCTTTCTCCCACACTGCAGGCATTTGGGGGGGGGGGGGGGCGGTGAGGAGGTGCCTATGGGCGCGGATGGCAGTTAAGCGCCCATGGAGCTGGTGGACCACGGTGGTTTTTCCACGGATTTTGTTCTGCTTATGCATGAGGCCTATCTCTCCAGACAGGAGCTGGCAACTAAATGGCCAGCCTCCCAGCCAGCCCGAGGTGGATTTAAGAAGCCTCGGGCTATGGCGCCTCCGCAGATAGGACCTTTGGGGCTGGACTGTGCCTGGGGGGATGATGTCTCCTTGGACAATTCAGAGGGTACGGATCCGACAGCTCCTAACCCGCAGGATCCGTCGAGCCATGATCTGCCCATTCCTTTTTGATTATCTTTCGAAAGACCTCTCCTGATTCTGGATGCTCAGGGTGAAGTAAAGCAGAATTTTGTTTTCTGTAGCAGGCAGCTGTATATAGTTCTCAATTTGTTGAGATTCAAAATTTTTTATATTGGACCATAATTCAAGGGTCAGTTTGGTTGTCATTCCAACTCATTATCTAGGTTTCTTTAGGGAAGCAGTTTTTTTCCTGGTGTTTGGGTATTCTCCATCTTGGCTTGGGTACAGGTCAATTTTGAGGGACTGCAGGTGGCACTCTCGGTTAAGTAGCAGTGCCTCAAAGTTTTGTTCTCTGCCTCCATCTGCTGGTAGGGATGCACAAACCCACTTGTCTGGACTGATCTGTGGTATTCCAGGAATGAAAATTAGCAGGTAAGAACTAATTTTCCTGTGTGTTTTACACATTTTTTTTTTGTTTTAGTGAATGCCATGTAAATGAGATACATCATACAGTGAATAAGGCCACTATGGTTTTTATTATTCTAGAATATTCAGCAATTACAATGACATTAATTCAGACAAATTCATCATTCTGTGATGAAAACGGAGGTTTAAAGAATCAAGCAAGATTAATTTGGGTCAATATGTCTAAGCAAAGCAGGGTTTTGGAGGTTTTTTCCAAGTCATCTCCACAGGCCAAAGTTATATGGGAAGAAATTGGAAAAAGAATTTCTCAGCTGTGACAGCCCTCAATGTAAAACAGAATATTTATAGTTTTATCCCTTGGCAAGAGGTCTTCAGAAAATGGTCCCTTAGCATTCCTGCTACCGAACAAGGTGAGAGAGAGAGAGAAAGCACGTGAGCGCATCAAACCAATATTTCTGTTTAGAAGGCAAATCAAGTGCAGGCTGTACCTTGTATGCTGATATCTCGGCATCAAACTCCTCCAGCAGCGGCCCATCTGAGGCTTTATCAGCAGCATCCTTGGGCAAAACGAAAGACCTTTCAGCTCCAATTGGTGGCACACTCTGAGATCTCAAGCTGCCCCGTCTGCTGCAGGATCTGAAATGCAAAATGATCACAAGAGGCTATCAGAGTCACTAAAAGATTTTTAGGTGTACGTTCATCCTGTTTTTGCTGTAAGAAGAAAACAGGGACCATTCATTTTGAAGAAATTCCACACTGAGATACAATTACCACAGCCAACTTATTTAATATCTCGTGCTAAACGTGCACTTTAACAATCTGTTGCAGGTAGGGCCTCAAGGATCTCTTGGGTTGGGGAAGAGGAGAAAGAGGAAGAGAAGCAAAAGTTACAGCATACAAAACTCCCTCCTATCCTACCCCAAAATAAAATGCCCAAAATAAAAAATAGCATGATACCAACTGTTGCCATACACTCTGGGAAGGGGAGGGGGGGAGGGGGTGGGGATGTCTATGATGGGGTGGAAATGTGTTCCGCGTTCTCCTGAGGAGGGTTCAGAAACCAGCCTGACTCAGTATTGTTATGATATGTTTATTTCAAATCTCAATAAAAAACGTTTAAACATAAAATAGCATTTGATAAATAATGAAGGAGATGGAGCCAAACAGAACACAACAGGGTCATCATATCTGTTATTATAACAATACTTAAAAAAATATATTTACAATATATATATATACAGTTTTCAAAAGTTAACTAATCCCTTATTTACACTGAAGTATCAATTTGTTCTGAATATTTGGAGTCTTTTTCTTCATCACACCACCCTCAACCTTCTCTGTTTTCATTTCACTTGCCCTCTGAATAGACTTCCTGGTTCTTCTGTTCTTCTCCTCTTCATTGTTCCCTACCTTATCTTCTATTCTCTCTCTCCTAAATCACTTTTTTTCACTCTTTTCTGCCTTTCTTCCTCCCCCAACTCTTTCCCTTCTTCTCCTTCTCCCCTCCTCCCCAGCACACATTCTCACTTTTCTGTCTGCCCACTTTCTACCTACCTACCTCTAAGCCACTGACAGCACCAGCCTGAGGAAGCTGCCACTGGGCCACAGAAGTAGCAGCTGCCATGGGACCATGGAAAGGGGAGCCTCCTGCACCATCCTCTCCCGTGGTCTCCTGAACGTCTACAGCAGCAGCAGCAGCAAGAATTGTGGGCTCCAAGATGGACAGCATGCACTCTGTCCCCACAGCAGCCCAGTCTTCTCTACTCCCCACATCACATTTTCTTTCAAGAACTTAAGAGCAAGGTTACTTTCCATCTGCTTTAAAAAAGGCTAAAATTCATCCTCTTCTAAAAAAAGAAAAAAAAAAAAAAAAAGGACTCTCCTGTTCCCTATACATACCCAGATTAGTCCAGACTCCTGGGTTTTACCTTCCTTCCAGCAGATGGAGACAGAGAAAGTTTCACTTTTCAGCAGGTGGGCTGGTGTGGCCATGTCAGCTATGCTGAGCAGTGGGAAATGTGCGGCGTGTGGGGAGATACACGCATGACTCTCCCTCTCCGGCACTTGCTCCTGCTGCCTCTCTGGGGGAGAGGGCAGTTCGGGGAGTACAGATAAGAGCTCGGACAGATGGCATGCTTCAGCTGGGAGTGGGTAGGGGAATTGAGCAGCCAGACGATGCATTCCAGATTTTGATGGGAATGGCAGCCATTTTGTCGACATTTGCTGCAGCGACTGAGAAAGTCTACAGGGACTTGGCCCTGCCCCACCACTGTTGCCAACAGATCAAAGGCCCTTACAGCACTGGGGGTCCCGGGAATCTCTGTTTCAGCATGATGCAGAAGACCTCCTGGAGCAGGTCCCAGAGGAACCAGGGGATTTTTCCCCGGATTTTGTGCTGCTTATGCACAAAACATTTTTGGCTAGTAGGGTGACGGGACATCATCTCACAAGCCAGTGGACCTGAAGAAGCTATTTGTAGCTAAGAAGCCTAGATCAGTGCCATCTGGTGGGGTCACCAGAGTTCAGAAAATGCTGGGCCAGCCTTGGCATTAGGGGAATGCAGGCAATCTCTCTGACACCTCTCTCAGACAGGATGCTGTCCATGGTAGACGTCCAGCAGGCTGAGCGACTGGAAGCTGTGGTGGCCTATGGGGTGGATGCCTTATATGATCTTATCCACATGTCCTCGTGATATTTGATGTCCGCGGTCTCCACTCGACGGCTTCTTTGGTTGAGGAACTGGTCAGCGGATGTTTGGTCTAAGTCTCAGTTGGGTTCAATACCCTTTCAGAGGAAGCTGCATTTTGAAGAGGATTTAGATAAGCTTGTGAAACATCTCAAAGAGACTAAAGGACACAAGCTGCCAGAGGACAGGCGAAGGTCAGCAGAGGTTCCTCTTCGGCACAATCTCGATTTTGCTCAATTGCCATTTCTGGCAGACTCATACTTCGGAAGGTCAGAGACTGGGATGCGGAAGATAACATTCTTAGAATCAGTCCTTTAGAGGCAGGAGACCGACCAGGAATGGTTCCAATCAGGGGGTCTCCAGTTCCAAGTCTTCCCAATGAAGCGAGGCCGGCCCACTCCTCAGTTCTGCGAAGCGGAGGTCAGTTAATCCTTTTTCTCGAGGAGTGGGCCAAGATCAAGTCGGATCAGTGGGTCCTAAATGTGATAGAACAAGGTTATTCTTGCACTTACACACAGATCCCCTTGCACTTACACACAGAAAAGACGAGTGGTTCAGGAGACCACTAATAGTCTACGGATGCTAGGGGCCATAGTTCCCATGCCTGTCTGAGGAACAGGGTACGGGGAGGTATTCCATTTATTTCATGGTGCCAAAGAAAGAGGACACCTTCCGTCTAATCTTGGATTTAAAACGGGGTTACTTATTTTGTCTATGTTTGAAAACTGTTGATTGTGCTCATGTTTTAACAAAATACTTCCAATAAAGAAAAGTAAAAAAAAAAAAAAGGTGAATGTGACTCTCAAGGTTCCTCATTTTCTTTTCAAATGGAAACACTGAGGTTAGTGATCGCAGCGGTGCGCAAAGGGGAGTTTTTGGCATCTCTGGATTTGACTGAGGCATATCTTCAGATTCCGATACACCCGAATCATCAAGGTTCTTGGGAATCATTTTCAATTTTGCGCCCTGCTATTTGGATTGGCGACAGCCCCAATGACCTTCATGAAGGTGATGGTTGTTGTGGCAGTGGCTCCATGGCAGGAAGCAGTCTTGGTTCACCCGTATTTGGACGACTGGTTGATTCGAGCAAAGTCAGAGGATGTTTGTCGCCAGGTGGTGACAGCGGTACTTACGGTTGCTAGGCTGGGTTGTGAATCTTCCCAAGAGCCAACTGATTCCATCTCAGGATCTGGGATTCCTGGGAGCATGCTTCTACACCAGACTTGGGAGAGTGTTTCTTACCAAGGAACAGATAGACAAGATCCAGGGGCAGGTTTGCAGCTTGCTAAACAGTGCGGTTCCCAAGGTATGGGATTATCTGCAGGTTCTTGGGTCTATGGCTTCTATGTTGGAATTGGTCCCTTGGGTGTTTGCTCATATGCAGCCACTTCAGGTGGCCTTACTGTCCATGTGGACTCCCTTGTAGGAGCAGTTTCATCTACTGCTGCCACTTATGGAAACTGCCAGGATGAGTCTGGAGTGGTGGCTTTAAGAACATAAGAACATAAGAAAATGCCATACTGGGTCAGACCAAGGGTCCATCAAGCCCAGCATCCTGTTTCCAACAGTGGCCAATCCAGGCCATAAGAACCTGGCAAGTACCCAAAAACTAAGTCTATTCCATGTAACCATTGCTAATGTTAGTGGCTATTCTCTAAGTGAACTTAATAGCAGGTAATGGACTTCTCCTCCAAGAACTTATCCAATCCTTTTTTAAACACAGCTATACTAACTGCACGAACCACATTCTCTGGCAACAAATTCCAGAGTTTAATTGTGCGTTGAGTAAAAAAGAACTTTCTCCGATTAGTTTTAAATGTGCCCCATGCTAACTTCATGGAGTGTCCCCTAGTCCTTCTACTATCCGAAAGAGTAAATAACCGATTCACATCTACCCGTTCTAGACCTCTCATGATTTTAAACACCTCTATCATATCCCCCCTCAGTCGTCTCTTCTCCAAGCTGAAAAGTCCTAACCTCTTTAGTCTTTCCTCATAGGGGAGTTGTTCCATTCCCCTTATCATTTTGGTAGCCCTTCTCTGTACCTTCTCCATCGCAATTATATCTTTTTTGAGATGCGGCGACCAGAATTGTACACAGTATTCAAGGTGCGGTCTCACCATGGAGCGATACAGAGGCATTATGACATTTTCCGTTTTATTCATCATTCCTTTTCTAATAATTCCCAACATTCTGTTTGCTTTTTTGACTGCCGCCGCACACTGAACCGACGATTTCAATGTGTTATCCACTATGACACCTAGATCTCTTTCTTGGGTTGTAGCACCTAATATGGAACCCAACATCGTGTAATTATAGCATGGGTTATTTTTCCCTATATGCATCACCTTGCACTTATCCACATTAAATTTCATCTGCCATTTGGATGCCCAATTTTCCAGTCTCACAAGGTCTTCCTGCAATTTATCACAATCTGCTTGTGATTTAACTACTCTGCACAATTTTGTGTCATCTGCAAATTTGATTATCTCACTCGTCGTATTTCTTTCCAGATCATTTATAAATATATTGAACAGTAAGGGTCCCAATACAGATCCCTGAGGCACTCCACTGTCCACTCCCTTCCACTGAGAAAATTGCCCATTTAATCCTACTCTCTGTTTCCTGTCTTTTAGCCAGTTTGCAATCCACGAAAGGACATCGCCACCTATCCCATGACTTTTTACTTTTCCTAGAAGCCTCTCATGAGGAACTTTGTCAAACGCCTTCTGAAAATCCAAGTATACTATATCTACCGGTTCACCTTTATCCACATGTTTATTAACTCCTTCAAAAAAGTGAAGCAGATTTGTGAGGCAAGACTTGCCCTGGGTAAAGCCATGCTGACTTTGTTCCATTAAACCATGTCTTTCTATATGTTCTGTGATTTTGATGTTTAGAACACTTTCCACTATTTTTCCTGGCACTGAAGTCAGGCTAACCGGTCTGTAGTTTCCCGGATCGCCCCTGGAGCCCTTTTTAAATATTGGGGTTACATTTGCTATCCTCCAGTCTTCAGGTACAATGGATGATTTTAATGATAAGTTACAAATTTTTACTAATAGGTCTGAAATTTCATTTTTTAGTTCCTTCAGAACTCTGGGGTGTATACCATCCGGTCCAGGTGATTTACTACTCTTCAGTTTGTCAATCAGGCCTACCACATCTTCTAGGTTCACCGTGATTTGATTCAGTCCATCTGAATCATTACCCATGAAAACCTTCTCCATTACGGGTACCTCCCCAACATCCTCTTCAGTAAACACCGAAGCAAAGAAATCATTTAATCTTTCTGCGATGGCCTTATCTTCTCTAAGTGCCCCTTTAACCCCTTGATCATCTAACGGTCCAACTGACTCCCTCACAGGCTTTCTGCTTCGGATATATTTAAAAAAGTTTTTACTGTGAGTTTTTGCCTCTACAGCCAACTTCTTTTCAAATTCTCTCTTAGCCTGTCTTATCAATGTCTTACATTTAACTTGCCAATGTTTATGCTTTATCCTATTTTCTTCTGTTGGATCCTTCTTCCAATTTTTGAATGAAGATCTTTTGGCTAAAATAGCTTCTTTCACCTCCCCTTTTAACCATGCCGGTAATCGTTTTGCCTTCTTTCCACCTTTCTTAATGTGTGGAATACATCTGGACTGTGCTTCTAGAATGGTATTTTTTAACAATGACCACGCCTCTTGGACATTTTTTACTTTTGTAGCTGCTCCTTTCAGTTTTTTTCTAACAATTTTTCTCATTTTATCAAAGTTTCCCTTTTGAAAGTTTAGCACGAGAGCCTTGGATTTGCACACTGTTCCTTTTCCAGTCATTAAATCAAATTTGATCATATTATGATCACTATTGCCAAGCGGCCCCACCACCGTTACCTCTCTCACCAAGTCCTGTGCTCCACTGAGAATTAGATCTAAAATTGCTCCCTCTCTCGTCGGTTCCTGAACCAATTGCTCCATAAAGCTATCATTTATTCCATCCAGGAACGTTATCTCTCTAGCGTGACCCGATGATACATTTACCCAGTCTATATTGGGGTAATTGAAGTCTCCCATTATTACTGCACTACCAATTTGGTTAGCTTCCCTAATTTCTCTTAGCATTTCACTGTCCATCTCACCATCTTGACCAGGTGGACGGTAGTATACCCCTATCACTGTAGTCTTCCCTGATACACAAGGGATTTCTACCCATAAAGATTCAATTTTGTATTTAGTCTCATGCAGGATGTTTATCCTGTTGGACTCTATGCCATCCCGGACATAAAGCGCCACACCTCCTCCCGACTGCTCCTCTCTGTCATTGCGATATAATTTGTACCCCGGTATGGCACTGTCCCATTGGTTATCCTCTTTCCACCATGTCTCTGAGATGCCAATTAAGTCTATGTCATCATTTACTGCTATACATTCTAATTCTCCCATCTTACTTCTTAGACTTCTGGCATTAGCATACAAACATTTCAAAGTTTGTTTTTTGATTGTATTTTTATTCTGCTTTTTAATTGATAGGGATAAGTTAGAATTTTTTAGCTCAGGTGAGTTTTTAGTTACAGGCACTTGGACTACTTTTCTAATTATTGGAACCTCACTGTCAGGATGCCCTAATTCTAATGCATCATTAGTATCCTTTAAAGATACATCTCTCCGAACCATGCGCTGCTGAGCGACTGTCGGCTTTCCCCTTTGTTCTAGTTTAAAAGCTGCTCTATCTCCTTTTTAAAGGTTAGCGCCAGCAGTCTGGTTCCACCCTGGTTAAGGTGGAGCCCATCCCTTCGGAAGAGACTCCCCCTTCCCCAAAAGGTTCCCCAGTTCCTAACAAAACTGAATCCCTCTTCCTTGCACCATCGTCTCATCCACGCATTGAGACTCCGGAGCTCTGCCTGCCTCTGGTGACCTGCGCGTGGAACAGGGAGCATTTCAGAGAATGCTACCCTGGAGGTTCTGGATTTAAGCTTTCTACCTAAGAGCCTAAATTTGGCTTCCAGAACCTCCCTCCCACATTTTCCGATGTCGTTGGTGCCCACGTGTACCACGACAGCCGGCTCCTCCCCAGCACTGTCTAAAATCCTATCTAGGTGACGCGTGAGGTCCGCCACATTTTGGGTCATCGAGTGGTCTTGGAAGTTCCAAATTGGATAGTAGTCATGACTGATGCCAGCCTTACCTGTTGGGGAGCTGTGTGTCAGACTCAAGTGGTGCAAGGTCAGTGGTCTCCAGACAAGGTATCGTGGTCCATTAACCATCTACAGAGGAGGGCAGTCCATCTAGCGTTGCTGGCCTTTCTTCTTCTTGTACAGGGCAGGTCAGTGAGAGTGTTGTCTGGCTTACATCAATCGATAGGATGGTACGAAGAGTCAAGCAGTGGCACAAGAGGCCCAAGACTTAGTGCAATGGATAGAAAAGCATTTGGAGATGCTGGCAACTTTCCACATAGCCAGGTTGGACAATATGCAGGCAGATTTTCTAAGACACCGGCATATAGATCCCGGAGAGTGGGAGTTGTCAGAAGAGGCCATGCAACTGATTCAGCGCAGGTGGGGAGTCCCTTCTTCAAATGAAGAAGAGAGTATGGAGCAGAGGGAATAGACGCCTTAGTTCTCCTGTGTCCAAAAGGGATTCTTCTGTATGTGTTCCCGCCGTGGCTGCTGGTGGGCAAGTTCCTGCAAAGGATAGAGGTCCATTAGGGGCAAGTGATTATGGTGGTGCCAGAATGGCCTCAGTGGCCATGGTTCGCATATTTGATCAAACTTGTGGTAGACGGGTCATTGCGTCTTGCGCATATTCGCAATCTGCTGCTTCAAGGACCTATATTTTTGGACCAGGTGGATTGCTTCTCTCTCACGGCTTGGCTTTTGAAAGGCGGCTTTTGAAGAAGAAAGGTTATCTGGCGGATGTTATTGCCATTTTACTGCAAGCAAGAAAGAAGTCCACTTCTTTATCTTATGTTCAGGTGTGGAAAGTGTTTGAGGCTTGGTGACAGGAGCACAGCATGGATTTGACTCAAGTTTCAGTGGCCCACATTTTGGCTTTTTTTGCAGCGAGGTTTGGTGAAAGGATTAGCTTTCAACTCCTTATGGGTCCAGGTGTTGGCCTTGGGGTATCTGAAGGGTAAGCTGCAAGGCATGCCTCTGGCGGTGCATCCAGATGTGGTGCATTTTCTGCAAGGTGTGAAGCATTTGGGTCTCCCAGTGCAGAACGTGTGCCCTCCGTGGAGCCTAAACTTAGTTCTTAAGGTGATGTGTGGGGTGCTGTTTGAGCCATTGCGCAGGGCGACTTCGAAGGATCCTACTTTAAAGGTTGTTTTTCTGGTAGCAATTTGTTCGGCTAGAAGGATTTGATTTCGGACTCTGGGATTTCATTGCAAACAGTGCTTTCTTTTCTTCTGAAAGTTGTTACATCCTTTCACTTGAATCAGTCCATGGAATTACCAACCTTTTCAAATCTGGATCCGACAGTTCCTTTGGATAAGGAGTTGAAGTGTCTTGATGTGAAGCAAGCACTGTTGATTTCAGGGTTTCCGATCATCTTTTCATTCTCTTGAGTGGGGTGAAGAAGGGTCATAAGGCCTCCAAGGCCTCAATTGCAAACTAGTTGAAGGAGGCTGTAACTTCGGCATACATTTGTCAAGGCCAGTCGGTGCCTCAGGGTCTGACAGCTCACGCGACTCGGTCGTGACATCCTGGGCTGAATGTCAGTTAGTGTCGCCACAAGAGGTTTGCAGGGTGGCAACTTGGAAATCCTTGCACACTTTCTCCAAACACTACCGTCTGGACATTCAGGCACCAGAGTTTAAGAACTCTGGTGAAAGTGTGCTTCAAGCGGGACTCTGGCAGTCCCACCCGGTTTAAGGAAGCTTTGGTACATCCCAGGAGTCTGGACTGATCTGGGTACATACAGGGAAAACACTGACTCTGGCATACAGCTTGGCATTCTGACTTTTTTGGACACCCCTGAAGAAAAGGGAAAGGGAGAAAAGACTTGCAATGCAATAAAGACCCTGGACCCACTACGTGATTATGCACGAGCTTATGCATATTTATCAGCTGGAAAGTATAAGATGGGGGGAAAATAAGGAGAAAAAGAGTGGACCCAAAGCAGCCCAGCATCCCCTAATATCGAGGAGGGAGAAGACTAGGTGTGGGCAGAAGACCTGAGAGAGAAGATGCCCTACTTAAGGTTGGACAGTGACACAGAGTCTGAAACTGTGAGATTTGGAGAGCAGCCTGGTAGCTCTACCAGTACCAGACCCAGAAGCAAGCCCCCAGACAGCCCACCTGCTCTGCCAGTACCAGGCGTAGAAACCAGCCTCCTCCCCTGCCCACATTCTCCAGACCTCCAGCCAGAGCCTGCTTCAGAGGTAAACAGTGGGATATCACCTGAAGTTGGGTCCGGGGTAAGTAAGTTAGCCATAAGTATTAATATATTAAGCAGCCTAAGAATTATGGCATGTTTGAAACCAACCATGGCATAGAAGTTTTTTTAGGGTAAATTGGTCCTTAGTGGCCAGGATGTTAGAGACAGGAATTGTTGTTATCTTCTAAATGCTAAATCCTGCCAAATCTGATAAATAAACATCTAATTCTGAGGAGAATATGTTGTCTTTTTCCTGAACTTAGGATCGTGAAGTGAAGTGGGAGGGGAACTGCAAGTGTCCTATAGCAGTCAGGTGTCTGTACCCCTAAACTTCTTGATAGCCTCCAGCTTCCGAAATTAGGCTTGAGTATACTAGTCATCTTTTTCCTATCAAGCACCTTTATTGTGGGATGCACTCCCAAGTTTTGCTCATTTTGAACAAAATGTCATTAAATTCAGCTATTCAGCTATTAACATTACTTGATTTTATTTTATGAGCTAACTTCACAATTTTGAACCTAAATGTGTTATAATTGTTACTGAATCATTTTGCTTTTAGGTTTATTTGACTTTATGTTGCATTATGTTTCTTTTATGTTATAGTTTTGTACTTTTCATTGTTGTGAAATTTTTTTTTTTTTGTAAACCACTTTGATTTGCTCTGAAAGGCAGTTTAATAAACTAAACTTTGTAAAATTGGAAGTGCATCATGCCAGCAGGCTAGGAGATGAGACTGCCTTAGGGACAGCAAGTGTGCTTTGCATCTCAGTCCCCACGGCCGCCACTGCTGCTAAAGATGTTCCAGAGAACCCTGGGAGAGGCAGAGTAGGATACAGCAGAGCCTCTTAAAGCAGTCCCAAGGCTGCTTCTCCTGCAGTCTAATTGCTGCTTCATATTCCATTCCTGTTAAAGTTTAAGTACAAAATATGACCCTTAAAAAAATTTAAAAAAAATAAATGAATGCACACAAGAGACATATGTTCAAATTTTGTTTGATTGGACCAGTCAGGTGTATTGTTGGGTTAATGAGCTCTGGTCCCAGAGAAAAGGATGACACCTGTTGGCTTAAGGATATCACTGCAAAACTTGATCTTGAAATATATGACCCAGACCCCAGCCCACAACCTCACCTAGGATAGGGAAATACCTACAGTACCTGAATGTAATCTGCTTTGAAAGGCTGAAAAAAGTGTGAAAAGCAGAATATAAAAAATCTAAATAGTTAAAAAAAAAGAGAGACCCAAGTCACCCAAATGAAAGAACAATGGGGAGAAAAAGCATGAACAAATACCACCAAACCCCCATTCATACATTTTTTAATAATAAAACCGAATACCTCTCATTGGTATTTTCCAATGTAACACTGTGAAAATGTGCTCCAGCAGTAACCATCCTGTTGCCTCTGCCACGGTGCAGGAAGTCCAGAAATGTTGCATGGACATCTTGTTTCCACAGAAAAGCATAATCACTGAAAACCCCCAATGTTTCCTAGAAAGGAGAGATGCAGAGGAGAGGGCAGTGGTAAAGGGGATGAAAGACAATTGCAGAATAAAATAGGGACGGCACAAGAAACAGGAGCAACTGGGCAGGTCAGCGTGTCCTTATGGGACAGATGGACACTAATGTTTCTTTTTTCCCTCCCTCATTTTCTAACTATGGGAAAAATGCAGAAGACTAGGGTGCAGTCACACCATGCGAATTATTTGTTAAAGGTAAACCCTCTCTTCACTTTCATTTTTTTTAACCCCAGTTCTCAAAACAACCAATTGAACTTTATTTTTTTGAGATTTTGCCTTCATTTTCAGTTGGCTCCTTTAATCTAGATGCTATCCTCATGGATTTTCCACTTTTCCTTACAAAAAAAAAAATTAGATTTTGTTTGTTCACACAAATGATTTTTTTTTTTTTTGGTCTTACATCCTACAGCAAGGGGTGGCACAAAATTAATACCAGAAATTCCTAGCAAAAGGCGAGAAACTGACTTTTCACACATCCTGAAACATTTCCATATTTTTTTTTTACACCTCTTGGCTGACTGACATATGCTCAAAGCAGCACTGCAAGCTAGCCGCCAGCCCAAAAACATATGGGGAAAAAATTATCTGCTTATTTAAAAAAAAAAAAAAAAAAAGCTACTCTCAACATGATATGGAGGCTGTCTTCTGCTTCCAGGGTCCCAGCTGAACTCATCAGCGCCCCCCTCTCCCCGCCCATTGCATCTGTCATGAAACAGCTCTGGGAGCAGGGGCTGGCTCCCTGATTGTCCAAGTTGGTGATCAAACTGCAGCCCTCCCCCACCCCCTGTCAGAGGAGAACCAAGTTCAGTCTTCAACATTCTGGGCTCAGCAAAAAATTTTAGGTAGTATTATGATAGAGCTATACTGCCATCTGGTGTTGGAATAAATAAACTAAACTACAGAGGATTTGAGGGCTAGATTTATTAATAATAATATTAATTTCTAGAGCATCTTTCCAATTTAGGAGCAGGGACGTTTACAACATTTTTTTCAGACATCTTAAGACACTGCCCTAAGGAATTTACAATCTAGGTGGGTACCTGTGGCAACAGGAGATAAAAGTGACTTAGTAACATAGCACATGACAGCAGATGAAGACCAAAATGGTCCATTCAGGTGTGCCCAGCAAGATGTGTAGGGTTGTAATCGCCACGCCATTCAAGTCACAAGGGATGACAGTGGAAGAATTTGAATATGAACCCTGGTACGCAGCCCACTGCTCTAACCATTCAGCCTCCCCTTTACAAGTAAAATATTAACAAAAAAACAAAAAAAACTATGGGTATGCATGGAAAAAAATTTTGCTTTCTATCATTATGTTGTTTCAGATTTATAACATCTCTATCGTTTCACTATTCCATGTACATCATTTCATATATTTGTTTTGTTTTAGCCACACAAAATTATTCACTTAATATATATTATAATAATGCAAAAAACTTAAAACAGATGAAAAAGACCTCAGAAGACAACACTCCACAGCTCACCAGAGCTCAAGAAGCACAGACAACCCCTCCAATCATGGATCAAAAAACCTCCACTGAAAATCTCTTTATTGAAACCAAAAATTACATTTTTTTTGTGTGTGTTTAAAATAAAAAAACATATCTGAATCTGTGCGTCAAAATGACTTTCTTTTTTCCTTTTTATTTCTTTTTTGCTGCTGCAGCTAGGTTGGAAGTACAAACAAACTGGAGCCGATGTTGGCCAGCATTTCGCATAAAGCTGCTTCAGGACAGGATTTTAAGCATTCACACGGCAGACGACACATCTAGTGTTTAAACATGGAGACTCGGCTCTAAATTCATTCTACGTGAAGAGACACAGACACAACTTAGAGAGATGAAACAAAACATTGTTAGTTTGTTGTGTCACTTTGGACAGAACATGAAACAAAATGATATAACAAATATTGCTGATGTTTCCATATAAAAATATAGGCCGGATTTTTATTGGTCCACGTGCCTAAAACACATGGGTTAAGCGTGCGGCCGGGCAGGTGGGGCAGGGCGGGGCTGTTCACCAAGCAAATTCGCTAAATTATACCCCCCCTTGCGCTCGCCAACTGGAATTTTATAACATGCGCCGCTGTTACAAAATCGCGCGTCCAAGTGTGCACACCGAGTAGTGCGTGCACATGGAAGCGCATGCATTCTTTTTAAAAATCTACCCCATATGTGCATAAAGGGGTAGATTTTCAAACCCCAGCACGCGTAAATCCCAGGGTTTATGCACGTGGTTGCGGCAGTCCGGGAGGCGGGGCAGGGCTAGAGGCCCCTGGCACAATGGCCATTTGCTGCTGTGCTAGGGGATCGCGCGCCAGCAACTTGCTCCTGCTCCAAGGCAGGAGCAAAGTTTCTTCTTGTTCTATGTAAACCGGTTTGATTTGCATCTAATGTAGGAAGATCGGTATATAAAAACCAAAAATAAATAAATAAATAAATAAAAGGTAAAATAACAAACTTTAGGGTAGTTAGGATAGGGATAGGGGGAGGGCAGTATAGGGGAAGGGGAAGGGAGGTTAGGCTAGGGGGTTGGGAAGTTCCTTTCCAGTCTGCTCCTTATGTTATAAAATCGCGCGTCCATGTGTGCGTGCCGAGTAGCGCGAGCACATAGATGCGCACGTGTAGGTTTTGAAAATCCACCCTATATTGGATATATGGGTCAGAGACAAAAAAAAAAGGGTCTGAATTAGCCTGAGTGTGAAACTTGGGAGCAGTAGTGCTAGTCATCAAGGCTTCTACTCTGGCCACTTTAATTTTGCACCTCTTTCACATACCTTCAAAAATGCATAATAAGATGACGGTTAAAGAGTCGTTGGTGATTACCTTGATCTCAGATCCATTATCATAATCATGGGGGGGGGGGGGGGGGTTTCAAGACAGCAGCATATTACCTTTTTCCTCAGAGATTTACATTTTTACTTTCCTTCATGGTTAAAAAGCACAAGAGGGAGAGTTTGGGGAGGTCCTCCCCTGGCCGTGTACTTACTCGGTGTTCATCTTACTGTGATTACAGGCTTCATGCAGCCTAGCACGCAAGTCAGGTGGTTTGCCTTCCTGCTTGGGTGCTCAATATCTCCCCAAGCCTGGACCTTCATGCTACTCCACCTTGTTTGACCTGTGGGAGAAGAAATGGGGACTCGGGTCTCACGATGGATGCCAGCCAGGCAGGAATCACCACGATGACGGAGGGAACATGAGTCCCAGAGCTCACGAGATCGGAGCAGCAGGGTGGACTCGAAGGTAGAACGCCATGGGAGCTACAGAAGAGCAATGAGAGTGTTCAAACAGGAGAAGCAAGGTGAGCCTCAAGGCTTACTGTGCAGGAGAAGGCGCTGGTGCTGGGGGCGAGTGAGTTGGTGATTTCCCTTATCCCCCAGTAGATGTTACTCTCCCTGCTATTCCTCATTTGGTTAAGCCAAACATTGTTACTTTGGATTTCATTTGGTCCATGGTCCATTTCCTCTTTAGCTGAGCTGACTATACAATTTGGACTGTGGATTCAGGCTCAGGCAACAAAATTATAGGAGTAAAGCCCAAGAAATTGAATGGATAAATGGTCAGCTTAATCAGCTAGCCTTCATTCAATCATCTTTAGTATAAAGGCAAGATGGTGGTTAGAAGGAAGATGAACGTTTGTAATTTTCCTAAAATTTTTACAGTGTGTCAGTTGGATTTATTCAAGAATATTTAATTGAAATCTTAAAAATTCCCCACCTTCTTAATAAGATCTGTTATCTGCCCGCAGGGAAGAAAATGGAGATTCTGAGGAGTGATCAACTAGAGATTTGTCTATAGAAGCTTGGACTTGACCTCCATTTTGGGAGAGATCTGCTGATGAAGTTATTAAGAGGACAATTTTGAGTATTGTTTGTTTTTGCTCAGGATGAACGACTCCATATTATATCTTTATTGCTGCAATCATAGGACCTTATTTCTTGGTAGATGCTCCCGGATCTTTCCAAGAAAACTCAAGATAGAAGGAAAACATTTCTGGAAATACGAGAAGAGATTATGTTGCTGGGTGCAAGTATTATAATTCCTTACCTTTGCAAATGCTTTGTTAAAATTCAGCATGCTTCTTACATCTTTTTTTGAACTCACACAATTATGTTTTTTCTTGGACACGAAGAAGGTGACTAGTGGTCCTAGTAGCAGATGAAGCTTTTATCAGCATCTCCAAAGTATGCAGTTGGTGGTGGGCTTGGCTTTTGTTAACCTTATTTTTACTTGTATGCCAATCCCTCATTGGTGTTTGTATTCCCCACCACCACATTTTTGTGAGCTATTGAGATGCTGATTTATAAATTTAATTGGTTAATTAATTTCTCTCTTTTTTATATCTCTTGTTGTTATGAGATTTCTTATTTCAAGATGTCTTGATGTAATGATTTAGTAAAGTTTTAAAATAAAATTATATATAATCATGTAACTTTTCACATATCACTATGGCTGTCTTAGAAAGGGTGGGAGGAGGCAATTGGGCAATCACCAGAGGTCCCATGCTTACAGCGTCCTCTGCATCGCTATAGTAACCCCACCACAGACATCAGGAGAGCTGGTGGGACGGAGGCTGATCACGGCAGGAAGCTATTCAACATGCTCCCGCCACTACTTCCGGGGCTCTCTGACTAGCTCTCTCCCGCTGGGTAGTTCTTTGCTGTGTTGAGACCCAGCTGACCTTCTGGATTCAGGTCTGCTATCAGCACCACAGTCCTCCCCACTACTCTTGCTTCTCCTGCCTGCCCCCTTCTGGCAGCCAGCTGAGCCTTGCTCTCTCACAGTCTGCTGGCTCTTAAAGGGACAACACCCCTAACAAAGAAGATTTTTAAAAATTGGTTAGCATCCAGGTCCCTTCAAGGGGCAATGCACCTGCTCCGTGACCTCTGGGGAGGGGCAGGGTGGGGGAGGCGCCCCTTTCCCCCTCCTGGGGCTCTTTAACCTCTGGAATATGTGGCCCTGCTTGGGAAAATTCACTCTGGGCCGATGCCCCCACTAGGGCTAGAAATTCAGGTTTCACTGGGTGATTCTGCTCGCTTTGACTAGCATTCACAAATGACCAGCAACTTCCCGTCCTGCATCTGACACTACTCTAAAAAAAAAAAAAATAAAAATAAAAATACGACAAAGATAAAAAGTGGAAGCAGTCCACAAGGCAATCACTTGCACAATCTTGAAATGTTTTATCCAAGCGGTTAAGTTCCTGCATCTTCAAGAAAAGAAGAAAAAAAAAAGCTGTACGGAAACTGCTTTGCCAGATTTTTGTCATTTTATTTTTTGCCCTGCTTTGGTCAAAACTTAAATCTGGCACCAAATATTAAAGAATCCTTTTGTTAGAACATCAGAACTGCCATACCAGATCAGACCAAGGGTCCATGAAGCCTAGCATCCTGTTTCCAACAGTGACCAATACAGATCACAAGTATCTGGCAGAATTCTACTTAGTGGACAGATTCCAGGCCTGTCCAGTGTCTCAGGTATAAAGTGCTGTGCTCTGCCATCTGCAAGGCCTGTCTTTCAGTTCCCCAGGATGGTTCCCAGGTGCTGCGGAGGCAGCATTCACACCCTCCTGGAAAATGGAAGGGAAGTTTGACACTGTATAATGATACCTAGTGACCTGAATCAGGCAGCCTCTGGCCACTGCTGGCATGGCTGGGTTGAGTTGACTGGAGGATATTAAAAAGAAAAAAATATTAAAATAGGGGGAACCTTTGCCCAGTTAAAGATGGCTCTGATTGAGCTGGAAGTAAAAAAAACTGCCTTACAAAAAAAAAAAAAGGAATAGTACCAAAAATCTGGAACATAGCCACATCCCAGAACATGCATTCTGCAGAACATTTTGCTTCCGATAAATGGTTTTCGGCAGGCGTGATGTATGTCATATACCAGGCATTATACAACTGTGATATTTGCCAACTGGTTCCTTTTATTCAAAACAGACTGATCCAATCCTAGTTGTCAATTACAGCTCAAAACTGGCAGATTAAACCATGGTACAAGAAAGAAAAAAAAAAAAGAGCATTGCTAATAAATCAAACTGGTTTGTATGTAAGAGTCCAAATTATAATGGGACTTCACCAATTATACGTAAGAGGCACGAATGGACAGATGTTTGTTACTGGTAAACCTAACACCAGATTGTTAGCGCCTGCAGGTATCACCAAAAGCGAGACAGGAGAAGTCACCCCTGCCTTTTGCATTCTGACTAATTTGGGGGGGGGGGGTGCTCAAGCATCCAGGGAGCTGTCACATATATACTAGGTGCTCCTTTCATCAAAAGCTTTAGGATGATTCTTGCTGGGGGTTCGGCATTAAAACGAATGTATTTCCTGCTGTCTATATAGAGTGGAGGGGTATCCTAGTGATAAAAGCAGAGGACTGAGAACCCGGACAGCCAGGGTTCAAATTCTGCTGATGCTCCGTGTGACCTTGAGCATGTCACTTCATTCTCCATTGCCTCGGGTACAAACACAGATCTAAGCCCCCCCTGGGGACAGAGAAAATATTTGCTCTACCTACCTACAACTTGCCTTGAGCTACTAATTAAAAGGAATGAGCTAAATCTAAGCAAATAATAAAATATACACAATCTGTCCATTGCAAGAATATATTTCAATTCTGTCCAAACATTATCGCCTTGATCCTATAAGTTGTATTTATTTGCAAGTAGAACTTTGAAACTGCTGTGCCATGCTCTAAAAAAAAAATTGTAATTTAAAAATAAATTTTGAGGTGTTCGTTCCAAGATCCAAAATTTAAAGTGTTTAAAGAGGCAACATTTCCTTTATTTTTTTTTTATTTTTTTCAACTCACTACCCTTTCTCCCCCACCCCCAACACTGAAGCCGGGGGACTCAAGAGCCACAGGCTGACTGATGGGCTTCCAGGAAAGATATCTGGAAAGGGTGATTTCACCAGTCTCTTTTCTGTCCTCAAGGGTCAGAATGAGAACCACCTCCACTCAGTCACATCCCCCTCCTCTCCCCCAAGCGCCCCTGCGGCAGCTCTACACTGTGTGTGTGAGCTACGGTACTCGGCTCAAAGCTTTGAATTTTCAGCTGCCACCAAGGAAGGTAGGGCATGCAAGTTGAGAGCAGGGCAAAAATCATACCTGGCAATCACGAATACTCTTCTCCACTTGTTCTAGGATATGACCAACCAGCTGCAGGACCTCCTCATCAGCAACCACATAGCTGTTGTAACCTCCCTGCAATACAGGAGTCACAAAACGGACTTTTAATTACAGACAGCTGTAAAAATGTCTCTCCCCCAACCCCACCTCCAAGCTTCCTTTCTGGGGGCTGCATGTCTCCTAATCCAAAAAAAAAAAAAATGCTCTTCCCCAACCACCCTCTCTCCCTTCATGAAAAGTTGAAAATTTATGCAAATATTATGTAGGAATTTTTCTTTCCCTGTTCCATTTGTTTACAATTTTATTTATTTATTTATATACCACCTTTCTAAAATTGATTCAATTTAACCAAAGTGGTTTATAAAAATAAAAAAAATAAAAAAGGGACAATTCCATCAACAAAGCATCAACAATTCCATTAGTAAAGCATGAAAAGTTCTTGTACATGAAATAAACCACACTTCAACAATAACATGCATATCAATCATGCAACAATGACCAACACATCATCAACTACTGATGGTGAGGACCTGCAGGTAGCACCAACCTTGGCCATTCACTTCGCTAACAGTCTAGAAACATCTGTGACATTATGAGGTACAATTTTCCATGATTCCCCCCTCAATATTATATAAAAAAAAAAAAAAATACCACTAGCATCTATTTGTAGAAAAGTTCTATTTTGGTTTCACTTCAGAAAACCCCTAAAGCTCCTAGAATCAGTGATGCCCACTTACGTTTTGCTCTCAAAAATATTTACCCTGAAGACTTTTCATTTTCTGAAATTAATATAGAATCATCAAAAAGAAAAAAGGCTGAAGGGGAACTCAAGAGGTCATCTAGCCCCATTCCATAAGAAAATAAGAACATGCCATACTGGGTCAGACCAAGAGTCCATCAAGCCCAGCATCCTGTTTCCAACAGTGGCCAATCCAGGCCATAAGAACCTGGCAAGTACCCAAAAAGTAAGTCTATTCCATGTTACCGTTGCTAGTAATAGCAGTGGCTATTTTCTAAGTCAACTTAATTAATAGCAAGTAATAGACTTCTCCTCCAATAACTTATCCATCCTTTTTTTAAACACAGCTACACTAACTGCACTAACCACATCCTCTGGCAACAAATTCCAGAGTATAATTGTACATTGAGTGAAAAAGAACTTTCTCCGATTAGTTTTAAATGTGCCACATGCTAACTTCATGGAGTGCCCCCTAGTCTTTCTATTATCCGAAAGAGTAAATAACCGATTCACATCTACCCGTTCTAGACCTCTCATGATTTTAAACACCTCTATCATATCCCCCCTCAGCCGTCTCTTCTCCAAGCTGAAAAGTCCTAACCTCTTTAGTCTTTCCTCATAGGGGAGCTGTTCCATTCCCTTTATCATTTTGGTAGCCCTTCTCTGTACCTTCTCCATCACAACTATATCTTTTTTGAGATGCGGTGACCAGAATTGTACACAGTATTCAAGGTGCGGTCTCACCATGGAGCGATACAGAGGCATTATGACATTTTCCGTTTTATTCTCCATTCCCTTTCTAATAATTCCCAACATTCTGTTTGCTTTTTTGACTGCCGCAGCGCACTGAACAGATGATTTGAATGTGTTATCCACTATGACGCCTAGGTCTCTTTCTTGGGTGGTAGCTCCTAATATGGAACCTAACATTCAGGCCAATACAGAATGGTGCGCTCGGCTGAGCGCACTGTTAACCCCCGTTTGGACGTGCATTTTTGACGTGCTATTATTACCCCTTACTGTATAAGGGGTAATAGCACATGGAAAACGCACGGCCACCCCCCCCCCCCCTCCCGAAACTAATAGCACTCATCGCATGCAAATGCATGTTGATGAGCCTATTAGGTATTCATCTGCAATACAGAAAGCAAAATGTGCGGCCAAAGGCAGGAGTTAATTTCAGACGGCACCGGGCAAGTGTACAGAAAAGCGGAAAAAACTGCTTTTCTGTACACCCTCCAACTTAATATCATAGCGATATAGAAAGACTTGGTTTAATGGAACAAATTCAGCATGGCTTTACCCAAGGCAAGGCTTGCCTCACAAATCTGCTTCATAGCGATATTAAGTCGGAGGCCCTAAAAATAAAAAAAAATAAAAATCTTCTTAAAAAAAAAAAAAAAAATCTGCCCACGGGTTAGAAAATGGATGCTCAATTTTGTCGGTGTCCATGTTCCAAACCAGTGGCTGTCAGCGGGTTCAACAACCAACGCCGATAAAATTAAGCGTCAGCTGTCAGACCCGCTGACAGCTGCAGCTTCCGCCAATAAGGAGGCACTAGGGACGCGCTAGTGTCCCTAGCACCTCCTTATTAGCATGGGCCCTAATTTAAATACTGAATCACGTGCCCAGGAGAGGTGCCTGGGTGCGCATTGGGAGAGCAGGCGCTTGCCTCGGAGCACCGGCTTTCCCGCACGGTTGACTGTATGGGCCTGATTATGTAACTATAGCATGGGTTATTTTTTCCTATATGCATCACCTTGTACTTATCCACATTAAATTTCATCTGCCATTTGGATGCCCAATTTTCCAGTCTAAGAAGGTCTTCCTGCAATTTATCACAATCTGCTGGTGATTTAACTACTCTGAATAATTTTGTATCATCTGCAAATTTGATTACCTCACTTGTCGTATTTCTTTCCAGATCATTTATAAATATATTGAAAAGTACGGGTCCCAATACAGATCAATCCACTGCCCACTCCCTTCCACTGAGAAAATTGTCCATTTAATCCTACTCTCTGTTTCCTGTCTTTTAGCCAGTTTGTAATCCACAAAAGGACATAGCCACCTATCCCATGACTTTTTACTTTTCCTAGAAGCCTCTCATGAGGAACTTTGGATTTTCAGAAGGCGTTTGACAAATATACTACATCTACCAGTTCACCTTTATCTACATGTTTATTAACTCCTGTCTCCTTCAAAAAAGTGAAGCAGATTTATTTGTGTTGTATATAAATGTCTGTATTTTTTTTTTAATTATGCATGTGTCTTGAATATTTGTAAACCGCCTAGACGGATATATTATATCCATTTGTGCAGTATATAAAACTTTTTAAATAAATAAATAAAATAAATGAGGCAAGCCTTGCCTTGGGTAAAGCCATGCTGACTTTGTTCCATTAAACCATGTCTTTCTATATGTTCTGTGATTTTGATAATTAGAAAACTTTCCACTATTTTTCCTGGCACTGAAGTCAGGTTAATTGGTCTGTAGTTTCCCGGATCGCCCCTGGAGCCCTTTTTAAATATTGGGGTTACATTAGCCACCCTCCAGGCTTCAGGTACAATGGATGATTTTAATGATAGGTTACAAATGTTTTACTAATAGGTCTGAAATTTCATTTTTTAGTTCCTTCAGAACCCTGGGGTATATACCATCTGGTCCAGGTGATTTACTACTTTTCAGTTTGTCAATCAGGTCTACCACATCTTCTAGGTTCACCGTGATTTGGTTCAGTCCATCTGAATCATTACCCATGAAAACTTTCTCCAAAATGGATATCTCCCCAACATCCTCTTCAGTAAACACCAAAGCAAAAAAATAATTTAATCTTTCCGCAATGGTCTTAACTTCTCTAATTGCCCCTTTAACCCCTCGTTCATCTAACGGTCCAACTGACTCCCTCACAGGCTTTCTGCTTTGGATATATTTTTAAAAGTTTTTACTGTGAGTTTTTGCCTCTACGGCCAACTTCTTTTCAAATTCTCTCTTAGCCTGTCTTATCAATGTCTTACATTTAACTTGCCAATGCTTATGCATTATCCTATTTTCTTCTGTTGGATCCTTCTTCTAATTTTTGAATGAAGATCTTTTGGCTAAAATAGCTTTTTTCACCTCCCCTTTTAACCATGCCGGTGATCGTTTTGCCTTCTTTCTACCCGCTCCTAAGCAGATCCATGCCATCCAAACCAGTTCAAAATCAAATCAATCATACTAAATCCAGATTTAAAACAAAACTGGATAGAAACAGATCCCTGCTTTCCAAGTAAATCCTTGTTAAATATTTGGAATAAAACCAGGCTGAAGATAATTCACCTACGTCTACCCAACCAAACCACTTGAGCAAAGATACCTTGACAGAGGAGGAAAGTCCTTTTATGAGGGATGCCCTCAGCAGGAAATTCTTGAGCCACTTCTCCACGCATTCCTGAACACTCTCCTCCGCTGTGCTTGGATCCAGGGGTGGAGAGAAAGCAGCTTCATTCCCAACTAGCATCACTTGAATGGACAGTATGGGAACCTGCAGGAGACAGGCAGAGACATGTACGATCTTCTGAAGCCATGAAAGTCAAGACGCCCAGGCTTCATATGGACAATACATGAGCAGGGATAGGCTAAGCGCTCCTTGAGTCTCCCCTTACTTTCACTACCCTTTATCTGACCCCGTATAGATCTTTATTTAGGCTTGGCCCTAGGTGTCCACCTTATCTGCCTCCCCCTCCCCTTCCTTAATCCATCACTGTGCATGAGCATACAGTTGCCACCCCATCCAGGTCAACCAAAACACGGTCCGATTCAGTTTTGATTTTATCCCAGTGCATGCATAAAAATGCAGATACACTTTCCTTAGGGAAATCAAAATTAAAACACATGCCTGAAACAGAGAAAACCTAGGAATGACTCAGCCTCTATTGGTCGAGCTGGGTGAGATGGCAACCCTATGTGAGCACAGGTTAAGGAGGGGGTTGAACCTGATTCAGGTTTAACCGAATGATCAGGGATATGAGCGTTGAATGGACAAGCCTCCAAGCACGTACATTTTGGACTTTTCTGACAAGCTTCAGATACAAATATTCACAGATTCCCATTTCTATGAAGGCACCTGACGTTTTGCTCTATCTTACAAAGATTTCAGATCCACAAATATTCTAACTAATCTTTTCCAATCCCAATTTAAAATACTCAGGATTTGAACTGGATGGATGCCATCTCCAATTATCCAAGTTAGATTTACATCTGAATTGCTTCGGAGACAGTTCACCCAGCCCTGGTAGAAGTAATGGAGAAATTACTTAGCTGATAATTTTGTTTTCCTTAGTGTAGACAAATGGACTCAGGACCAGTGGGTTTTTGCTCCCCTGCCAGCAGATGGAGACGGAGCAAGCTGATGTCACAGTATACATAACTCTGCACTAACCCCAGCCTGCCAGTATTCTCTTCAAAAGCAACTGTGGACAGACTAGCAAAAAAATTGATTAAAAACAGATAACTGGAACTCTACTCAACCAACCATAAATACTGAACTCACATAAGATTCTAGGTACCCCAAGCTAGGGACTGGATGAACCCTTACTAATAATCCTTTGGGACCCAGAGCCCCACAGGACACACTCATGTGGCAGTCAAGGGTAGAAAGCTGAGTCCATCTGTCTACACTAAGGAAAACAAAATTATCAGGTAAATAATTTCTCCATTTCCTAGCGTGTAGACAGATGGACTCAGGACCAGTGGGATTTACCAAAGCTACTCCCCAACAGGGTGGGAGGCTGCCCGCGGTCCAGTCAACACTGCACATGCAAAGGCTGCATCCTCCTTGGCCTGCACATCCAGACGATAAAACATGGAAAAAGCGTGTAAGGAGGACCACGTTGCAGCTCGGCAGATATCAGTGGTAGACAACAGACTAACATCTACCCATGACACTGCCTGAGCCCTAGTGGAATAAGCCCTAACCTGAGTAGGTAACGGCTTTCCAGCATCCACATATGCAGCTATGACTACCGCCTTAATCCAACGAGCTATGATAGCCCATGATGCCAGAGTGCCCTGCTTACTCCCGCCATGGAGAACAAATAGGCGATCTGTCTTTCGAAAAGACTCAGAGACCTCCAGATACCTCACGACAAGATGCTTAACCTCCAAGGAGCGCAAAAGGTGAAATTCCTCTGCATCCCTGACCTTATCCAGGGATAGCAAGAAGATGGACTGATTCAAATGAATGTCCGAGACTACCTTGGGTAAGAAGGATGGAACAGTATGCAGCTGTAATGCCCCCGGAGTCACCCGAAGGAATGGCTCCCGGCAAGACAGGGCCTGCAGCTCAGAAATCTGACACACAGAACATATAGCCACCAGGATCACAGTCTTCAAAGTCAACAACCGTAAGGAAAGGCTACACAGTAGGGATATGAATCGTTTTTTGACGATTTAAAATATCGTCCGATATATTTTAAATCGTCAAAAATCGTTAGGGCCACGATACAATACCAATTCCCCCGATTTATCGTCAAAAAATCGTAAATCGGGGGAAGGGGGAGGGCAGGAAAACCGGCACACTAAAACCCCCTAAAACCCACCCCGGTTTCCGGACCTCGCTGAACGACCTCCTGCAGTCGATCTCCTGCCGGCGCCATTTTCCGTACGGAAAACGATTCGCGGCAGGAAATCGCTCCTTGACCCCCGCTGGACCCCCAGGAACTTTTGGCCAGCTTGGGGGGGCCTCCTGACCCCCACAAGACTTGCCAAAAGTCCAGCGGGGGTCCGGAACAACCTCTTGCGTCAAATTGTTTTCGTCTATGGCCGCCGCCATTTTGCGGCAGCCATTTTGAAAAATGGCGCCGGCTGAAGACCTCACGATCTAGTGTGCCGGTTTTCGTGCTCTCCCCCTTCCCCCGATTTAGCCACGGACCGCCGCTACGGAGGACTCCCAGGTAATTTAATGCATTGGGGGGGGGGTTCGGGAGGGTGGGGGATTTAATTTAAAGGGTCGGGGGTGGGTTTTAGGGGGTTTTAGTGTGCCGCTGGACCACCAGGTAATTTAAGGCATTTGGGGGGGGTTCGGGAGGGGGGGGGATTTAATTTAAAGGGTCGGGGGTGGGTTTTAGGGGGTTTTAGTGTGCCGGCTCATGATTTTAACGATTATGACGATACTTTACACACACAAACGGCAACAATACGATTCCCTCCCCCTCCCAGCCGAAATCGATCGTTAAGACGATCGAGGACACGATTCACATCTCTACTACACAGTGGTCAAAATGTAGGGCCCACCAAGTCCAGCACCAATTAAGATTCCACAATGGAGCCAGTAGCCTCAAGGGAGGCATAAGGTGCTTCACTCCCTTCAAAAAACACGCTATATCAGGATGAGACAACAAGAAAACACTATTCACCAGGCCTCTGAAACAGGCAAGAACTGCAACCTGCATCTTCAAGGAATTAAGGGCCAAACTTTTATTCAATCCATCCTGCAAAAAATCCAGAATGAGAGGGATTTTAACTGAATGAGGAGAAGACCCCGTTCCTCACACCAGGCCTCAAAAACTCTCCAAACTCGCACATAAGCCAAGGAAGTGGAGAACTTGTGAGCACAGAGTAAAGTGGCAATCATCGCAGAGGAATAACCTCGCTTTAACAGGCGAGCCCTCTCAAGACAGAATCGAGTCAGATCCTCGTGAAGAACCTGTCCCTGATGAAGCAGATCTATGTGGAAGATGAAGGGGGGCCTCCACCAGGAGTAGTAGCAAATCTGCATACCACAGACTCCTGGGCCAGTCCGGCACAACCAGGAGTACTAGCCCCCTGTGGCCTTCGATCTTGCGAATTATCCTGCCCAGCAAGGGCCATGAAGGAAAGGCATAAAGCAATCTGTCTTCCAGCCAGACCTGTACAAGAGAGTGTCTAGTCTAGTGTCTAGTTCCAGGGACCATGGATCTCTCCTGCAACTGTCGAAGCGAGGAGCCTTCGCATTTTGAGAAGTCACCAGCAGGTCTAGGGACAGAAGGCCCCAGTGATCCACAATCAGCTGAAACGCCTCAGCTGACAACACTCACTCTCCTGGATCCAGACTCTCCCTGCTCAGAAAGTCCCCTCTTACGTTGTTTTTTCCTGCAATGTAGGAGGCCGAGATCATCTGCAGATGACCTTCTGCCCATTCCATCAGCTAGTCTATTTCCTGCAACACTTGCTGGCTCTTGGTTCCTCCCTGGTGATTGATATAGGCCACTGTCATTGCGTTGTCCGACATCATGCAAACAGCTTGATTCCACAGCCTGTGGCTGAACTGCAAGCATGCCAGCCATATCACTCGGGCCTCCAGGCAATTAATGTTCCACCGGGACTCTTTGACATTCCAGCACCCCTGGGCCGTTAACTCCAGACAGTGAGCTCCCCAACCATGGAGACTCGCATCTGTTATGAATACAAACAAGCCAGAGAGGACAAGGGAACTCCCTTTCTCAGATGATCCTCCTGCAACCACCACTGGAGGTGGGAACAGATTTCCATTGACAACTGTAGCTGAACCACATAAACCTAAGATTGCGGGTTCCAACGAGATAGCTGAAGAGGACGCATATACTCCCTTGCTCACGGCACCACTTCCAGGGTAGCTGCCATCAAGTAGAGTACCTGTAGGTAGGACCACACCATCAGGCATATGGTGTTCATCAACTGACGTACTTGAGACGACAATCTATGGATCTGAACTTGCGGTAGGAAACGCTATCCTGTCCCATGTTGAACTGGATCCCCGGATACTCCAACAACTGGGATGGTTGAAGATTGCTCTTGGTCAGGTTCACCACCCAACCGAGCTCCTGAAATTAAGAGATCACCTTGTATGTCACCAGGTAGCTCTCTTCCTGACTCTTGGCTTGAATCAGCCAGTTGACCAAATACGGGTGCACTCGGATACCTTCTTTTCGCAAGGCCACCGCTACCACCACCATAATCTTCGAAAATGTTCTGGGAGTGGTGGCTAGACCAAAAGGCAGCACCCAAAACTAATAATGGCACCCCAACACCGCAAAGCTTAGAAAGTGTTGGTGTTCCAATCGGATGGGAATATGACGGTAAGTCTCTGACAGATCCAAAGAGGTCAGAAATTCCCCCAACTGCACCACCATTATTACAGAGCATAAGGTTACCATTTGAACATGAGTCACTTTCAAGTGACGGTTGACCCTCTTGAGATCCAAGATGGGATGAAAGGAACCCTCCTTTTTGGGCACAACAAAATAAATGGAATATCACCCCATACTTTCTTGAGACATGGGCACCAGAACCACAGTCCTCAGTCTGAGGAGCCTTTGAAGCATGAACTCCACTGTCTGCTTCTTCTACGGGGAGTGGCAAGGGACACCATGAACACGTCCCGAGGAATCCTGCAAAATTCCAGTGCATACCCTTCACATATCACCTCCAAGACCCACTGGGCCGACGTGATCTCGACCCACCTCCGATAAAAGAGAGAGAGACATCCCCCTATTTCCTGTTCCAGAAGGTGGGTCAGCAACCCTTTTATTGGAAAGCTCAGGAAGCTCCACCACCCGAGCCCACTCCTCTCTTGGGCTGCCGGGGACGAAAGTACTGAGACCTACTGAAAGGCTGAGTCTGCTGAAAGGTAGTCCTTCTGTAGGGACGAAAATGCCCAGAACCCTGGAAATGACCCCCTTATACCAAAGGGGCACTGTAGCTGTTTCTTATCCTCCAGCAACTGAGGCACAGGAGAATCGTCCCACTTACTGGCCAGCTTCTCAAATTCACTCCCAAACAAGAGCGAGCCTTTAAAGGGCATCTTGGTAAGATTGGCTTTGGAAGCTGTGTCAGCTGACCAATTTCACAACCAGAGTTGATGCCTGGCCGCTATCACCGAAGTCACTCTTCTGGCCGAGGTACGGACCAAATCATAGCCTGTGTCTGCTAAAAAGGCGGCAGCAGGCTCCATAACTGCTCTGGAATTCCCTCCAGTCTCATCAACCTCCTGAAAGAGAAGCAGACAAGATCACACCACTATGGCGCAACTGGAGGCAATCTGTACACTCATCGCCACTGCCTCAAAGGCTTGCTTAAAGAATAGCCTCAACCCTTTTTTCATGTACATCTTTCAAGGCCACTCCTCCCTCTATGGGGATAGTCATCTGCTTAGACATGGCACATACTAGAGCATCCACTTTACGAAAATGCAAACACTCTTTCACAGCCTGATCCAGTAGATACAGGCCTTCCAATATTCGACCCCCTTTAAAATTTGCCTCTGGGGCATCCCATTCCAGATCAATCAATTCCTGGATGGCAGCCATCACTGGGAAAAACAAGAGGCTTTAAGTAAGGAAACCAAAATGGAATTCTTCCTTGGCTCTGACATAGCATCCGAACCAGGGACACCCAGCTGTTTCAAGGTCTGGGAAATCAGTGCTGGCAGTTCATCTCTATGAAAGAACCGCAACATGGTTCAATACGGTTCCAGCCCTGGAGGAATTTCCTCATCTTCCACGGAATCAACATCAACCTCATCATCAGTGCCATCCGGAATCCTGTCTGGAACACCCTCAGGGAGCCAAGGCAAACCCTGGCACTTAAGCATAGGACTGGAAGAGGGAGAAGCCACTGGTTGAGGGTCCAACTGGTCAGAAATGGGGGAAGTGGAGAACTGAGCTTGAAGAAAGGCTTATAAGCCTTGAAAAAATTCCACCCAAGAAAAAGCAGCTGAGTCCAGACCAAGCCCAGAAGGAACTGGAGTTGGTCCCACAGAACTGCCCTTGCCAGCGGAAGAGCCAGTCAAAGGAGAACCAATATCTGGCATCCCCCCAGTCAAGGCTGTGACCAACCCGTCATCAGAATGGAAAGAGCCAGGCTTAGCAAATCCGAGGAAGACAACTCTCCCTGAGTGTCTGAATAACTCTGACACAGGTCAGAAGCCAGGCCAAGCTGTGAAACCCTAATATGACAGGAAACACAAATAGGAAGACTCTTAGGTTTCCTGCTTACCGTCACCATCGCTGCGGTAAACATGTGTTGGAACATCTCGTGCTCAAAAATGAAATGCACCCAAAAAATAAGCGCCTAGAAGAAAGCGCGGCAAGGCACACGCACAACCTGTGCACCATGTTAAGCGCGTAAAAAGGTTTGTGCGCATAAAAAACACCCCCAAAAACAGAGCGCAAAACGCGTGCATAGAGCTGACACATTGCGCAAGCTGATGGCCTATAGAGGGCAGCAGAACGTGCACAAGAACGCGCGAAAACACCCGCAGTGGCCTACCATGCAGCGTGCAAGAAAAAAGCCTAATTGTGGGGCCTAACTTGCTGGGGGACGCTCAACCCGCCAGGCTGCCCAATTCCCCAACCCCAACGGGAGCGGGAATTAATGTCGGCATGGTGCACCAAGAACAGAGACCGGAGGAAGTCCTGAAACCCAACGAACTGTCTCTGATTCAAGTAAAACTTTCTTTTTTTTTTTTTTTTTAAACCTTACCTGAGCTCAGTGCTTACCAGCTGAGTACAGAGACTGTCTCCAGCTGTGGGGGGACAGGACATCTGCTGTTACCACCACACTCAGCCTCCTGCACCCACTGTCTTTCAGCTGAACTAGAGCTAAGTCCACGCCGGAAAACCCAGCTACCGGACCAAGGCACACCTCTGATGGACCATGGAAATCTCCTCAGGAATTATCAACTTGGGGAGGGACCTTAAGGTATCACTGCAGGAGAGCGGAGCTTTCTTTTCCTGAATTTAGAATTTCAAATTTCTTCTTTCAAAAAGCACAAAGCAATCCCCAAAGGGAGCATGTCCACCATCTGCTGGTGATGGAGAATACTGGGAGGCTGGGATCACTGCAGGGTTATATATACTGTGATGTCAGCTTGCTCTGTCTCCATCTGCTGGCAGGGGAGCATAAACCTACTGGTCCTGAGTCCATCTGTCTATACGCTAGAAAACTAATTTTACAACACCCAGCATATAAATATAAGCCAGGTGGTCTTAAGTACAGTTTTTGTCTATTAGGCAGACAGAAAATACATATCAATATGGAGAACTTTTCCTGTCCTGTTTCTGTAGAACTAATGAGAATTCTCCACACGCTCCTCCTGAGCATGTCTGGAGAAACTTCCTCTTACAAAGAGCCTTGGCATTTGTTGCAATTAACATATTCTATTTATGATGATTCATTGTCTCTGGCAGCCTGAATACAATCCTCTTCCATCTGATATGCCTCTATGCCTCTGTTTTACAGAACAATGGGAGGAAAACAGGTAAAAAGAAACTAGCCACCTACTTTGTGGTCCAATATTGTGTTTAACATGGAGGCCAAGCTTGTAATGGTCACTTCTTTTAGACCTTGCAAAATCATCACATCTATGCACTCCATATATTCCTGCCAGGCTGGGGACGCTTCACTGATCCCCACTGCACAGAAGGACTGTTGGGCCAGCTGGTGAATCTTCTGCCCATCACAAAGAAGCTGGGTTTCCAGTTCTTGTTCCAGATTTCTTAAGACACAACCACCATATCAGAACATTTACTTTTGATGCAGAAAAATAACAAGCAGAAAATACAAATCTGAGGTTTTTTGTTTGTTTTATTTCATTAGGGAGATGTAGAGACCTGGGAGGAGAAGGGGACATGAATTGCCTTTGTTGTGAACTCCACATACCAGCTTGAGAAAATAATTCTCTCTCCCTTGTGCCTATAATAAGAACTCAAAGTATGCTGTTCCTTCACCAGAGTGAGATTATTTTCACCCTCTCCATCCCCCAAATAGACAAGAACCCCTGCACCTGTTGCACGTTAAACAGAGTGCCAGGACAGCAATGCACTGAGCTGCCTGGGGCGATGAGGATGCCTGTTCAGGGCCCAATGAGATTGTAACAGAGGTGTAACAGAAGGGATATAAAACTGTGCCCAAGGGGAGGCCCAAAGACCAGGTGTGCTAACAAGTGGCCCCTAGTGGCAAAATAAAGTACTACAAGGATAGATTGCGAAAGTGTCCTTCTTCCTTACCCTTTACACACTCAGCACAAATATCAGGAATGGGGGGGGGAAAGAACATGGCAGAAATAGATTGGTGGACTAGCCGGATGAGTTATAATGTGCTTTCCCACTGTATGAGGCAATATTTAAGAGAAAACGTGACCCTTTAAGATAAAACTGCAGTTGGCATCCACTTTGCTTTCAGTGCAAACAATATTCACATATCTGTACCACTTAGAGGTGAATTGTAAAAGCCCGGTGCACGCATTGATTAGGAGATGCGCAAATAAGTTAGGCTTGTGCTTGCCGCGCAGATTTTAAAAACAACCGAGATGTGCGCATATCTCCTGCAGCATGCACATGTCGAAGGTTTTCAAAAAGGGGGCGGGACGTGGACATAGTCTGGGAGGGGCATGGGCCAGAGATGTGTGCGTAGATACTGACCCAAACCGGCTTGTGCAGAGGCCCCCTGCCACATAAATTTACTTCTGCTATGGATGTGGTGTAAGTTAAAAATAAAGAAAACCAGGCAGATCTGTGGGGATTTAAGGGTTGGGGAATAACTGGAGGGAGTAAAGGCTATTAAACTAGAGGGGTTTGGAGGTCATCTCTTTTAACTGAGCAAACTGAGGATGAACTGGTAAAGCTGGGAATGGCGGTGCAAGCCTTTTTTTTTTTTTTTTTCATTTGCAATTTATTGGATTTTTCATAAAGTTTTTTTTATTAAGATATCCATGTAGATGTCTTATTAAGGGTAAAGGTGAAAATTTTGCATTTACAGCTATTGAACAACTTAAGTCATTTCTAAATGCAAGAATGGTGACTATAGTCCCACAATAAGTAATTGTTTGGCAATCAGTAAAGAAAGAAAACCATCAAAAATCGTTAAGCCAGTTTTACTTTTAAACTGTTTTTTCTTGATTTCTCCCCTTTGGATTTCTGGTCCCACTCATTCATGTTACTTAAGAGGACAAAATAGATAAAGATTTCTATGTTGGAGATGTTTTTCTTTGTTTTGTATTTCCTGTATGCCACTCTGTATTATTTTTTCTTGAAAGTATGACTTATGTATACTTTATGAAAAATCCAATAAATTGCAGTGCAAGCCTTTTAAAATCCCTCGATTTACACGACAGAAGCGGGATTTGCACACACATGTGCATACTCTCTTAAAATTTGGCGCACATGCGCACGCGCAGCCAGGCTATTTTACAACACGTGCACACATGCCCACATATGTTAATAAATGGCCGCGTCCCTGGGTGAGGGCTGACTTATGCACACGCGTGCCAGTTTGAAAGTTACAGTCTCTGTGTCAGAAGTTCAGTCAACAACCAGCCAGCACGGAACACCAGCAGCTAGAAAAAACCCGACCTACAGACTTGAAAAACTGCATGCAAACCAGGCAGAATTTGGATATAACTAATGCAAACCATGTGTACTATCCATTTCAATACTGGCAAGAGTGATTGCAGAACACTGATAGCTTATATCAAAGCAGAATACGAGGCAATAAGCTAAAATGTGTAAACGCAAAACCAATGTGACATCAGCTCACAGATAACAACAAAACTGATTCTGCATCTTTCATGGAAGCAGTCACAAAGCTGCTCCAAAGGTACTGCTTGTACAAGCCTAGAACTGGTGGTGCTGTAACAAATTTGGAGCAGGCTGTACCAGGATTGCAAATACAATGGGGCTAACTTAGCAGGCCTTGCGTAGGAGCAGCCATTCAAAGCTAAAATGTCTGTTAAATTAGGGCCCCCAAAGTCAAATAAAAAGAATGTTGATGTTTTTGTCCAGCTACTTTCTGTATGTTTGAAAACAAAATTAGAATGTAATTTCTGGATTTTTTTTGTTTTAATGTTAATTTTTTTTCCTCCAAACACTGGCAGCAAATAAGCCAAAACATTTTCTCCAAACTGGCAAAAAGTAAATAAATAAATAAAAAGAATGGTGACCAGGAAATACTGCAATTGTTGCACAGTTTGGGCAGTTTTTCAGGGGGTCTACTAAAGTGATGAGTTGTGCTTAACTCTAATAACGAGAACTCCAAAGTCTGTGAATCCACTGGGGATCCCCCAAACTAGACTTTGCTGACACTGGGTATACCAATTCAAAATGGGCCTGCAGGTGCTGACCTGATGGCTCTGTGGTAGTGGAAGACCCAAATCTGGATCCCTTGGCCTGGCAGGGGATGAAGATACTATGGAAGCCGTTGTAGCCCCCCCCCCAGGATGGAAGGGAGTCAGCCCCAGCCATTGCTCGCTAGCAAACGCCTTCTGATCCACCAAGTGACTGACTGGGAGCACTCGGTTCCAGAGAAAGCCAAATTGTATGACCATCAGCTACAGGACCATTGCTGCAATGAATGGGCCTGACAAGAGAGGGAAAAGGGGAAGGGACCCCCTTCCCATTCTAACCGCAAGTAGCTATGATTGAAGGTATGCGGTGATTTAAACCCACATAAGGCTGGGACAAAAAAAAAAAGCATTGTCGTGTTGGACTATTCCAGGATGGCTCAATCAGAGGAGCCCGCACGTACGCAAGCACTACATTTTGATGGGAGACACAACAGTAAAGGCGCTGGTATTATTTGGACTCATCTCCACTGAACATTCTTCCTGGGCTTCCTAGGCTGAAATGCGTCTTTCCTTACTGTTTCCCCTCCAGCACTCATCAGCAAGCTTACTGATTCACCCTCTGTAGAAGGCACCTCCCACCCACCCCCATTTCTTTGCTTTTTCCTCCACCACCATCCAGAAAGTAAAAGAATTAGCATTTTTCTACCGTGCCCCCACCAAAAAAAAATTTCCAATCCATCGCAGTGGGAGATTAAGGTATCGTACCTTTCCCATCAACAAGTTTCCAAGCAAAGAGCTTCCAAATATTAGTATGGAAGGCAAAAGACCTAAACAGATCAAGAAGGCAAGGGACACGAAGAGAGGAGTCTGGGTGCTAGTGAAACGAGGGGCAGCTGGAGGACAAGGAGAGTCCACAGTATTGTAACAGTAAAGGAAAATGGAAAAACAAGATGGGCATGGTGGTTTCTGCTGTTCTTTGAATGCCCCAAAGGATGTGGCTCTACCGGCTTATCTTCCCTCTCTCCCTCCGTCCCCAAACACTTCAGTGACTCTCCCTAGTCTTGTGATGAAGAGCAAGAGCCGAAAAACGAGCTCAGATTTTTGCAAATAAATAAATAAACAAAACAAACTGTAACACTAGCTTTTGCTGCTTGCCCCATTATCTTTAATTCTCAAAAGGTTTGAGGGTTTTTTGCATGCTTTACTAAAAGGACACTCATGGCGGCTTACGGAATTATTAGAATTCGGGCGCAATAATTCCCTGCCCCAGGCAGCTTATAATTTAAGTGGGTACCTGAAGCAATGGGAGATAAAGTGAGTTGCCCAATGTCACAAGGAGTGTCAGTGTGGGGGGGGGAGTGGGATTTAAACCCTGCTTTCCTGGTTCTCAGCCCATTGCTCTAATCACTAGGTCACTCCTTCTTTCGTTATTGAAGTCTTAAGTGGCTCTGTAGCGTGAGTTATCATCTGCCACTTACTTTTGCTCCATCACTAGTTCAGGCATGGAGAAGCTCCTGCTAAAATCCCGGCAGGTGAAAATGTCGAGCCTGCCCATGGACCATGCTCCGGTCAGGCTGCCAATAACTTTGTGGTTGTTTTTCACAAGGTTATAGTTGTTGTAAAGGTCCACGCAGACAAAGGACGTGGCAAGGTCAATGTAATCCGTGCTCTCTTCCATACTCCAAGTAAAAACTTCAAGTCCATCTTTCAGAAGCTTGTTCACCATTAAAAAAAAAAAAGAAAAAGAAAAAAGTTTAAAATGTTTTAAGATTATGGGGCAGATTTTTAAAAAGTACGCGCGCGCGTACTTTTGTTCGCGCAACCGGCGCAAACAAAAGTACGTTGGATTTTAAAAGATACGCGCGTAGCCACGCGTATCTTTTAAAATCCAGGGTCGGTGCACGCAAGGCTGCGCAAAATCAGCAGCCTGCACGCGCTGAGCCGCGCAGCCTGCCTCCGTTCCCTCCGAGGCCGCTCCGAAATCGAAGCAGCCTCAGAGGGAACTTTTTTTTTGTCCCCCCCACCTTTCCCTCCCTTCCCCTATCTAACCCACCCCCCAGCCCTAACTAAATCCCCCTCCCCTACCTTATTTCGTTGAGTTACGCCTGCCAGAGGCTCCCTGTCCCGGCACAGGCCGCTGTGCCGGAGCACTTGGTCACGCCTCTGGACTTGCCCCAGTCACTCCCCGAACACCACACTGCCCCTGACACGCCCCCAACACGTCCCCCAAGCAAAGCCCCGGGTCTTACGCGTGTCCTGGGGCTTTGCGCGCGCCGGCACGCAGGGCTTTTAAAATCTACCCCTATGTATTTAACCAGGTGGTTTTATATTATAACTATTAGTGGGGACAGCCCAGTGGTTCAGTTGCAGAGGGAGCATTCACATTCCCTAGTAGACGGGAGTCTCAGTCATCATGCAACAGTGGCACCTAGTGGCCAGACACAGGGTTCGTATTAGCCAGTTTCCAGAAGAAGCACTGGAGCATGGCCTCCAGCTGAAGACTGTCACAGGACAAAATGATTTGGGAGGGCTTGGAATATTTATTAAAAAAAAAAACAGGAGAAAAATCCCCAGGGAGTTTTAAATGAAGGCTCAAGATGTTGTAACCCAAAAGAAGATAGTTTTAACTGAGCTGGAAGTGCAAAAGGAGCAGCAGAAAACTACCAGGCCAAAATATATTTCTAGAAAGCTGTCCACATAGGATGCTCTTAGGCTATGTAAAAAAAATAAATTTAAAATTAAAACTGAAGGTAAAATCTTGAACATCAGAAATCATATTGTTATTCCACTCATCATCATAACGCCTTATGTAGGTCTGACCTTAAAAATGTTTGTATCTTTTTTTTATTATTTAAATTTTAATGCAGACTATCCACGATGATAGCAATTACCTCGCTGACTTTTGACAGCTTCTTCTCGAATAACGGACTGAGGTAGTCAGCCATCGTCCTCATAACCTCATTGTATTTGGACACGACAGTTTCTAGTCGAGCGGAAAGTATTTTCAGTTTATTCACATCCACGGTCCTCACGACAGACTGAACAGATTCTGATATCTACAACATGACAGGTTCATTTTAATAGAGGGAAAAGGAAGGTGAGGGATGGATCCCTAAGGACATAAATGTAACCTGAAGATTGAGGTCTATTTTTTTTTTTTTTAATTAAATGGTTTTCATTCTTCAGCATGGTTAATCGATAAACTTCAACAAGTTAAACAGAAGCATGGAAAGCTCAAAACCATAGAGGGAAGGGATGGGGAGTATTATATTTTAATTTTCACTGATTTGTATAGGGCTTGGGATTCTTAAAGCAAAGGTAGTAACAAATGTAAAATAATTAAAAAACAAAACAAAACATTTTTTAGAGTGATTTCCAAAGCAATTTACTCTGTCTGAAAATTACTCTACTCGGCGTGGAGCTCGTAACGGAAGTACATTTTGGTCTTTAACTGGCGACATTTGGCATGTTATGTTTAGCCGCATTAAAAAGGGGCATTTCCTTGGAATGCATTTTGGTCAGGTGGGGGAGGAGTAAAAAGGCACGCATTACTTGGCATTTTCAAAAACATGTGCGTTATTTTACCACCTCCATCCCCCTACTTCTCTCCCTCCTCCCCAATCACCTGCACAAACAGCAGGTACAAAGCAAGCTCTCGGCACACATGCTTTGCACTTAGGTACAGTTTCAGAAGGAAAACTACCTTTTTCCTCCCCAATATACTTCCTATGATTTCAGGTTTTTAAAGTATGCAGTCTCCCTTTTGAAAATGTTACAAAAAACACACAATAAAAAGCACCTGTCTACTTCGCAACTTTGCAAGCTAGTCAAAATTGCACACACACACACACACACACACACACACACACACACCCACACCCCCACCACCACCACCACCCACTCAAGTAAGCAGTTATGACAAGCAAAGACATTAAAGGGGCAATAATCAAAAATTTTACATGGATAAACCTGCATAAAAAAGGCAGTTTAATTATTCCCCCGCCATCCCTCCTCCCTATATATGAATAAAAGTTCCTTCCTCCCTCTTATAATATAAATGGCTGACCTTCACTTGAAATGGTGGTTTCATGAGATAAGCAGCTTCTCGCAGTAAGAGCACAAGGTCTGGATTAAGATTTAACTGGATGCTAGGAAAATATTCTTCCGGCTCTGTGCTTATGTTAGGAGAACTCTGAAAAAGAAAAAAAAACCCACCTAATTAAATTTAAGAGAGAGATACAGTAAATGATACAAAACCTCACAGCGGTGGATAGAATTGGAGGGGGAAGGGGAGGGGGTGTTGGTCATGGTAACACAGACCACACAGACCATCTCATCTGCCCATATTTCCTTTCCTATGTATACTCGCAGACCCTGCTTGAACGTCGTTGTTTTTTTCCCTTCACTTCAGGATCTCCTTTTGCCTATCCCATGTTGATGTTTTTGACACAACCACCACCACTGTCGCCGTTGGGGAGGCTATTCCATGCATTCTCTACCTTCTCAGTGAAGAAATATTTCCTTAAGTTACTCTCAAGCCTGCACATTTTCAGCCTCACACCATTTTATTTGGGTCTTACATTCTGCCTTTCCAAATATTTGCTCAAAGCAGAGTACAATAACGTATCATCAGAAACAGGATACTGGGCTTGATGGACCTTTGGTCTGATCTAGTATGGCAACTTCTTATGTTCTTAGGCACGTGTTAGGTGCCAGTTCTCATTTCTAACAAATCCCTAATGGGTACTGGGGATGATAAACCCAGAAAAATTATTAGGTTCAATAAAAAAAAAAAAAAGATACAGGGAATGAGGAGACTGTCTACATAGTAGAGCTTTAAATTTGAATCATGTAACCTTCCCACCATCCTTCAGGAAGTCTGAACAGCCAGAGAGATCCTAGGCTAGGCCACAATGTATGCACCAATGGCATTGTGGGTCCTCTAACCCCAGTACATGTCATCAGCAATATTCCCTGAGACTCCCACAGAGTCTGCCATCAGCCAGGGACCCAGGTAGTGTCGCAGTTCTTTCATCACGCACAATGCACACTTTTTATACTGACTTGAAGTGCACCCCAAGCCAATTTTCCGCTTACCAGTAAAGGAAGCTTCATGGAGTCGCTCATCTCTTCCTTGGCAGCCTCAAGCCAGGCAGTGACCAACCGATTTTCAAATCTGACAGGCACGAAATGAAGTAACGTGTACAAGAATCAACTTCTAAGTCATGGAGAACATAGGTTTTGATCAAAGAAATGACACAATCTTTTCTTTTCAAACACGCAACCCCTAGCAAATAATATCGCTAAGAGAAAAGAAAATAGTTTTGCGCATCCTGGGGCAGAAAGAGAATGGTTTACTCCGATATCATGAGGTCTGAAGGTTGCGCATGCTGAGTAAAATAATAAGATTTTATTTTTGTGTGTGTGTGGGGGGGGGGGGGGGTTAGCTGCTATAGTGCTATTAGATATAAACCAAGCGGATAGGACCTTGCGTTCAAGACAACCGTGTGAAGAACTGCAAAGAGAAATGCTTTGAGGAAGGAATTCAGGGGAAAAGTGGGCAAAGAAAATGCAGTCTTAGAATGTCTTGTGGAAATAAAAAAGGAGGGGCGGGGGCGGGATAATTATATCTCCATCTTCAGCTCATTTGGATACGAAAGTTCCAGTACCTGTCAAATTCATTCATCGTCTCGGTGTACAGATGCCTGAGTGTCCACCCCAGATCTCCCTCCAGAGACAGTGGGGAGAAAGTCTTCAGTTGTACCATAGGTTCCTGAGATAATAATGACAGTAGGTAGCAAAATAATAATAATAAAAATAATCATAATGTCTGACTTTGCAGTTTCTTCCTTCTCCTTTGAGCTTCCATCTCAAATAGAACCGGACCTGGGTTTGGGTTCTGTAAGCCTTCATTGGCTCTATGAGTATGGTAAGTGCGCTATATAAATAATAAATGAAATAAACAAAATTACATGGTGGGGGGGGGGGGGAGAGGAATTTTTCCCTTTATTTTAATATCCCCTCCTAAATTACTTTAGTCCAATCAATGCAACAACATTGTCGGCCTGGGGGCCATGCACCAGGGCTCCTTCCGAGCCCTGCAATCATGGGCCCTAACTCTGGCCGCTGGATGTCGCCACTGTATGTTGCCTCTGCAGCATCCCCAGCCTTGGCTGAGAATAGAATCCAGGACTCACTGAGCCACCAGGGCTCTGTGTATAATAAACCCATAGATTCTGCAGTGCGTGAGCTTTAGAAAACACACTGGACTCTTCTTCAGACAAGATAACATAAAAATTCTGGGGCCGATATTCAGCCATGGAGCGACTAGGTAAGTTAGCCGTCTAAGTATATCTGGCTAACTTTAGGACAGCCCTGCGGTATGATCAGAGATAGCCACATAACTTACGTAGCTAACTCCTCTTCTCTCCAAAAACGCCTCCCACCTGTCCCTGGAATGCCCCCGATTTATGTGGCTAAATTCTAGAATTTAGCCTCAAATGGCATTTAATATCTCCAGTTAGCCATTTAGATGTATTACTTTTCAGTTATCTGTCTAAATGGCTTTTGAATATTGACCTCACCATGATCTAGATCACATACCCTATAACTAGAAAAGAAAAAGTCTATGCTGTACCAGACGTTTGGTTAAAGCAGACTAAAAACACAAAAGAAAATCCAACTATATAATATACATTTCTCAGCACCAGTATAAGCAGCGTGTTCTGCCTCCCATATATACAGGGCAAGTTTCAAATAGCCTGCATGGATGTAAAGCATGTGGGGGGGCTAAGGTTTTCCAAGAGAGAGTAGCCAGGTAGTTTCTTTTTGAATATCAGTGTAACGTGCACATGCTAAAAGTGCCTGCACACTTTACACTCGCTGTTTACTCGCCCCCTCCAACCTAAACACACCTTCCAGCTAAAGTGCTTGCAGTACAGAAGCCAGCGCATACTTTTCACTGGGCAGAGGAGGCTATTATCAGACAGGGCAAGGTAAGCTCGCTAATCTGTTCAAAGGCAGCTAGATGGCTTTAAGAAATGTCCTCAGGGGCAGTAGGGGACAGGCAATTTTCAAACTGGGTCAAAGCCGACAGGTGCTTTTTTTGGAATGTTTTCTAAACGACAGTATATAAAACCTGATAAATAAATAAATACTCACAGACCTTGCACCACATTAGAGTTCGCACCTGCTTTTTTTTTATGTGGGTACTTCCCCCCACCCCATGTAAAATTAATGCATGTAGAGTTGAAAACGCAACCTACATGTGTTATTTCCCTCCCGCAACCTAAACACGCCTCCTCTAAACATGGCTGGAAGCTTGCATGCATTTTCAGATGGCCGATTTATGAAGCCCATGTATATAGCTTTGAAATTTGCCCTTCCCGACAACTATGGGGCAATCGATTTAGGAAAGGCAAACTCAGCTTGTATATACAATGAAAGGCTACATTTTGAAATTTGCATGAACGTACCGATATTCTGGCTTGGAGCCCCTTTATCCAGATGAGTTTGCCGACAGTGGGTGTGGCATTGACATGCAGAGGAGGGTTATCAGCCATCCTCAAGAACATGTCCTTGACTTGAGAGAGCTCCTCAATAACCATGGAGACCAACTGCATGTCTTTATCTTTCAAGTGGTCCTGAGAATAAAAGGGTGATGGGATATTATAAAGTCCTGAAAAAAGTTAGCTAATGAAAAGCTAACAATTTTACAACCACAAAAAAAAAAAAAAGAGTAAGATTATGCCCCAGAGGTTTATATTCAAAAGGGGTTTGCCTGGCTTAGTTTGGACTGTGCTGATAATCCCCAAGTTTTGAATTTCCCACCCCATGAAATGGATATGTTTTAGCAGAGCACCTCATCATCTGGGTAAAACTTAACAGTATTAAAAAAAAATAAAAAATAAAAATGAAGAGGCTACCCAGCTATGCTTCTCTAAATCTGGTCATGTTGGAGAAAACAAAATTGGTTTTTACTGCTAATTTTCATTCCTGTAGTACCACAGATCATTCTAGACTCCTGGGTTTATGCATCCATGCCAGCAGATGGAGACAGAGAAAGTTTAACTGACACTGCTTGATAAGCATTGATGCCACCTGCAGTTCCTTAGTATTGGTATGTACCCAAGCGCAAAAACTCACTTGCAAAAACTTGTAAAAAACTTGAAAACACTCATTAAAGCTCTGAAGAAAAATCTGCATAGCAAAAAGAGCACAGCTGAGCGGAAGACTCTCCACTTCCATCAAGCGGGCGGGCTCTGGAATGATCCATGGAACTACAAGAATGAAAATTAGCAGGTAAGAACCAATTTTTTTTCCCTGTACATACCCAGATCATTCCAGATTCCTGGGATGTACCAAAGCCTCCTAGCCGGGGTGGGACCTAGAGAGTCCCACTCACAAAACACTCTCACCGAAAGAATGAATCTCCGAATCCCAGACGTTCAGGCGATAATGTCTCGAAAAAGTATGCAGCGACTTCCATGTAGCCGCCCGACAAATCTCTTGTGGCGACACAAACTGAGCCTCCACCCACAAGGTCACTTGTGATTGAATAGAATGAGCCCGTAAACTGTCCGGCAGCTGGCAGCCCTTAAGAATATAGGCTGACCCAATAGTATCCTTGAGCCACCTCGCAAAGGTAGCTTTGGAAGATGGAGCCCTACCTTCACACCCAACCACAAAACAAATAGGTGATCGAAAGGCATTCGTCACCTCCAGATATCTCAGTAAAGCTCTCTGAAAGACCAAATGCCTGAGTTCCCTCACATGAAGAGAAGAAGCATCCAAATTGGGAAAAGCTGGAAGTTCGACCATCTGATTAACATGAAAAGCTGAGATTACCTTGGGAAGGAAAGATGGAACCATCCATAAGGACACCCCCGAATCCGAAAACTGTAGGAACGGGTCCCTACAAGATAAAGCTTGCAACTCTGAAATTCTCCATGCCGAACAACCTTCAAGGTCAAATCCTTAAGAGTCGCCCTATGAAGAGGCTCAAAAGGTGGTTCACACAAATCTCGAAGGACCAGATTAAGATTCCAAGATGGACAGACCTTCTGTACTGGAGGACGTAAATTCTTGACCCCTCGAAGAAACCGTACAACATCAGGATGAGAGGGCAAAGATCGTCCCTCGCAAAGAGGTCAGAGCTGCTACCTGAACTCGGAGAGAGTTAAATGCCAAGCCTTTGCCCAAGCCATCTTGCAGGAAGGATAAAATCTGGGACACCAAAGCCCACAAAGCAGCAATACCTTTGGCCACATACCAAGCCTCAAAAACCTTCCAGACTCGGACATAAGACAATAAGGTAGACGTGGGCCTCACATGCAGAAGGGTAGTAATAACCAGCTCTGGGTACACCCTGCGCCTTAAACGTCGCCTTTCAAAAGCCAAGCCACTAGACAGAAGCAATCTGCTTGATCGAAAAATACAGGACCTTGATGGAGCAGACGAGAAAGGTGACTGAACCGTATCGAAAAGTGACTGAACCATATCGGACCGTCCACAACCAAGTTGACGAGAGATCCGCAAACCACGGGCGACATGGCCACTCAAGAGCCACCAATACGACATCCCCTAGGTGTCTCTCTATTCTGCACAAAACCTTTCCCACCAGAGGCCATGGAGGAAACACATAAAGAAGAACTCCCTGAGTCCAAGGAATCACTAGAGCGTCGACTCCCTCAGCTCCGTAGTCTCGTCTGCAGCTGAAAAATCGGGGGGCTTTTGCATTGTGGGGAGACGCTATCAGATCTACATCTGGACAACCCTTCTCACGAATGAGCTGCATCGCCAACTCTGACAGTTTCCATTCACCCGGATCTAGAAGACTGCGACTTAGAAAATCCGCCTGGACATTCTCGTTGCCCACAATATGAGAGGCCGCTATCTGGGACAAGTGTGCCTCCACCCAGATCATTAACTCCTGAGCCTCTTGAGCTACCATCCAGCTCTTGGTACCGCCTTGTTGATGGATATAAACCACGGTCGTCACATTATCCAACAGAATTCTGACTGAACATTGGTAGAAAGGCCAGCAACACTAATCGCACTGCCCTGGTCTCCAAGCAGTTGATAGACCAGGAGCGCTCTTCCAGCGACCACACACCCTGAGCCGACAGAAGCTGGAAAACTGCCCCCCAAGCAGACAGACTGGCATTGGTAGTAACAATGATCCAATCCAGTACCTCTAGAGTAACCCCCAAAGAAGGTGAGACGTTTGGAGCCACCAAGACAGACTCTCCCTCATAGGAACATCCAGCGATACTGGCTGATGAAAAAGCTCTGACAGCGGATTCCATTGTGCCAACAGAGCTTTCAGTAATGGTCTTATATGCGCAAAAGCCCAGAGAACAAACTTGAGTGTGGAAGCCATGGATCCCAGAACCTGCAAAAAATCCCAAGCCCTGGGCACCCACAAAGCCAAAAGACAATGGATCTGTGACTACAATTTGTTTGCTCTCTTGTCTGTCGAGAACACCTTGCCCATGCTCATGTTGAAACGGGTTCCCAGATACTTGAGATATTGGGTCAGATTGAGATGGCTCTTGGCAAAATTCACCACCCAGCCCAGTGGCTGGGGGGCAGTTGAGTGACCTTCCTGACCGCTGAGTGACAACTGGCCTCCGACTTTGCCTTGATGAGCCAATCATTGAGATAAGGATGTACCAGAACTCCCTCATGCTACAAGGCCGCAGCCACTACTACCATGATCTTGGTGAAGGTCCGCAGCGCTGTGGCTAGGCTGAAAGGAAGGGCCTGAAACTGGAAATGCTGACCAAGAACCATGAACCTCAAATAACACTGGTGATCCCAATGAATGGGGATATGAAGATACACCTCCGTTAGATCCAAGGAAGCTAAGAATTCCCGACTGCGAACTGCTGCAATCACCGATCTTAGGGTTTCCTTGCAAAATCTCATAATTTGCAGCGCTGCATTTACTCTTTTTAGGTCCAGAATAGGCTGAAAAGTGCCCTCCTTTTTGGGAACCACGAAATAAATGGAGTACCTCCCGGTGCCCCGTTCTTCCGGAGGAACCTGTACCACGGTTCCTAAACCCTGCAACCTATCCAAGGTCTCCCGAACTGCAGTTCGCTTTGTCATCGAACCGCAAAGAGAGACCAAAAAGAAGTCGCAAACGGGGCGAGCAAATTCTAAAGCATAACCATCTCTTATGATCAAGAGGACCCACTGATCCTGAGTGAGACTGGTCCACTCCTCGTAGAAAAGTGCCCCTCTAAGAAGGGAACGACAGAGTGGGCCGGCCTCACCTCATTGGGAGGATTTTGCCCCCAAAGTCCCACCTCTGGTGGGGGCTCTAAAGGGCCTCCGAGCTCCCTGAAAAGTCTGCGCCCACAACTGACCATAGCCTGCAAACTGCCTCTGCAGGGCTGTTGCCTCCCTTGCATATTGAGGCCTTCTGCCTTCATGGAAACGGGCCCGAGACTGAAAGGACTGTCTGGACTTAGGCTATCCCCTGGCAACTTGTGGACCTTGTTGTCCCCTAACTGTTTTACCAATTGCTCGAGGCCCTCTCCAAACAAAAGATAGCCTTTAAACAGCAGGGAACTCAACTGAGATTTGGACGAAACATCCGCCAACCAGTGCCGCAACCACAGAAGCAGATGCCGCAGAAGCCATAAGCCGAGAAAAGGCCCACACTAAGTCATACAATGCATCAGCTACGTACGCCACTGAAGCCTCCAAGCGCTCCACAAGACCAGCTTGGTCCTCTTGCAGCTGTTGCACCCAACGCAAGCATGCCCGCTGCATGAAGCTGGAGCAAATAGCCGCCAGAAGGCTCAAAGCAGAAACCTCAAAGATCTGCTTGAGGTGAATCTCCAGCTTACGGTCTTGGAGATTGTTTAAAGCTGTGGCCCCCGCCACTGGAACAGTCGTCTTCTTGGTGACAGCCAATACCGCAGCGTCCACCTTCAGAATAGCGAAGAGCTCTGCTTGGGTAAGGGATAGAGCTTTGACATAGCTCAGCTCACCCGTAATCACATGTCTGGAGAACTCCACTCCTGGTCCACCATCCTCTGCACAGACCTATGGTAAGGAAAGGCCGAGGGAGGACCATGAGTCCCATCCAGAACTGGGTCCGCCCCATCTAGGTCTGAATCCGACTGAGGGAGCTTCAAACTGAGCTCCTCAAGGACCAGTGGAATTAAGGAGGCCAATTCCTCCCTGATGAAATAAACGAAGAATCTTGGGATTGTTCACAGACACTGGCATATCAGCCACATCGTTCCCCGGATCTGTATTGGCAGCATCTGGGTCCACAACATCTGGGTCGTCCGCCCCACGATTAGGGGCCAGAACCCCCTCCAAGGGGAGCCTTGTATCCCCAGGATTCTCCAAGGGCCCTCCGGAACCCCCATCTCCCAGTCCGACCACGGTGGCACCAGTAAACGCTGCACCCCAGGGACCAAAGTACTTTGCGACCAAACAGAGCCAGACCCAGCCACCTGAATGGCTGGGGCAGGAGGAGCAGGGGCCATTCCCCCCAGCTGAAGGTCTGACTGTTCCTGCTGTGCCAAAAAAGCACGGTGGAGCACTAAAATAAATTCCAGGGAGAAACTGCAGGGAGCAGACCCCATAGGACCAGCTCCCCCCAACCGAGCTAAATCCACCGGCAGCGCCTCATCCAGGCTCCCCTGCCCCCCTACAGGCCCTGGGTACACTACCAAGTCTGCTGGGGAACTTAAAATGGCCGCCGTTCCCGCGCTGGCTGAGGCTAAAGGCTCGACGCAGGAAACCCCGTCTCTGACAGCAACCATATGGGTGGCAGAAGGAGGCTCGACGCACCAGCATTTCGCAGGAGGAGGAGAAAGAGAAGGCCCCTCACCACCCAAAACACACACCGAGCAGAGAGAGAAGGCTGAGGTAGGCAGAAACCGCGCCACATGCGAGGCAGGCCCGACCGCAAACCATAGCATGCAGTTAACCACAGAGCCCAGCGAGAACATCCACCGAAAAACGATGCCCCGATAGCAAAAACACCACCTGTAAAGCCTGGGAGAGACTTACTGCCCCGCTGCAGCTCCTTCCTGCTGAAACTGTTTCTTTTTTTTTTTTAACTTTACAAAAATAACAGACTCTGCTCTCCTAAGGCCAAGGGGAGCTGTCCAGCTGCAGCTCAGCCTGAAAGCTAGGAGAGAGAGCCCTAAAAACAAAAAGCAGCTGCCCTGAGCTGAACAGCCACCTAGGAAGGAAGGGATCTGGACCACCAGATTTGCACCTCACGGATGGGAGCCAGAGCTAGCATACAAAAAGGTCACCGACCTCCAGCTTGTCTACCTCAACCAAACAGGGAAGGGTTGACCCCTGGGAGAAATGCTCCTGAGAAAAAGAAACGGAAAAAGAAAAAAAGACGAAAAAATCACCAGAAACTGCAGGTGAATGCACCAGCCACCATCTGCTGGAGACAGAGGAATACCGAGGAACTGCAGGTGGCACCAGTGCTTATCAGGCAGTGTCAGTTAAACTTTCTCTGTCTCCATCTGCTGGCATAGATGCATAAACCCAGGAGTCTGGAATGATCCGGGTACGTACAGGGAACAGGTCTATAATTATCTGGATAATCTTACCCAAGTAATTTTAAAAAAACGTAACTGATATATATTTAATGGGAAGCACATCCCACTAACTATCTGGGCTATAGTTAGCAGGGCAAGTTTACTCTGGTAACTTGACACTCACTGCCCCGCTCAGTACCGACTTCCCAGTTAATCAAGAGTCCCCCAAGTGCTTTTAAATTGCTGAGGCTCATTGGTTAAATGGCCTCATAAACCAGTAAATTACAACTTATCTAATAATAGACTCCCACTGCTGGGACCTACGCGATGTCCGGAACATAATGTCTCTAAGTTAGTCATAGTTCAGCAAGGCAATACCACGCAAAGCAACTGATATTTACACAACATATATTCAAACTGGAATCTAGGTTGCCTCCTGCATCTTGGATACAGGGCTAACATGAGAATGGGAAGATTCAGAAGTAACAGGGTTTTTTTTCCTTCTGTTTTCAGCTTACAGCAAACATCCTCAGTGCTACATTTCTAAAATGCTAGGCTTGAAATAATACTTCATCTTACCCAGTTTCCTACGCTAGGACAACTCTCTATCCCTACCAAAAAAATGCACAATAATCACCAAATGTGCAACCACAAAACAAAAAAAAAAACTGATCAGTCTTATATGGATGTTCCTAAAGGTACTACCACAAAAACTGAGCAGGGGATGAGAAAGAGCTCTCCCGTAGATCCACAGGTCTTCTGCGCAATATTTCTAAATAGCCACTGTCCATGGAATGTGTGCGTTGTGTGCTTTGGAATGACTTAGTGAAAACAAAATGGGGCAAGGAGAAAAAAAAGGGTGTCCAATGATGGCAAAAAAACTGAGAATTATTATGTGTTTGTTGCCCCATTATGCCAACCGCACTTATGTTGCAGCACCAAACATCGGTCCAGTTCTTATTTTCTTAAGACAGAGAATAGGGCAGCAGATTATTTATTTTTATTTATACTTAAAATCATCTTTCTGGGCAACCGCTCAAAATCCATCAAGTCTGCAAATGTTCCATTACAAGACTTGATCTCTCCAACGGCAGGGGGGGGGGAAGAAGTTAAACAGATGCTGTAAAGCACTCTTCAAACCACATCAGGTTCTTACTTTTATGAAGTCTCTTCTGCTGATGCCTTCAAATACCTCTAGCAGCCGCAGCTGAGACCCCATGGTCTGACACTGTTGAAAACTGTTCCTCAAAATGCCAGCCAGCCGCTGCTCTAAGTCCTGCAATAAACGAAAACAAGAATGTTAGTATTAAGCGTCTCAAAAGTATTTGTCCATGTTTCATAACTACATTTAAAAAAAAAAGAAAGAAAGAAAGCCACTGAAACCAAATTTTGACTACATCTGGAGTCACTTTCCTCTTCTTGTCCTCTTTCCCACACACCGCACATCTCGAACCAAAAATCAGATTGCATGAGGTGGGAAGTAAAGCCTGTGATCGCAGGCCAATCCAAAGAAATCTTGGACCCCGTTTTTCTGGGGTTCTTGTCCCTCTCACTAAACGATCCAGCAAAGCTTTACTCTCAGACAGGGCTTGTGCTCTTTCTAGGGCTGGCCTTAGCAATTTTGCAGTTGAAGGCAAGATTTTCATTTTGCCACTCCTTCATTTAAAATCCTTCAGGCGAATCATACAAATATTTCTGAGTGAACCCAGCTTAGAGACCCACATTTTTGCCACAGTTCAGAATGGTTCCCTTTATTAATATTTAGCTTGCAAGTAATGACATTTGCATTGATTAGTCAAATTTATTACAGCCTGAAATCCATTTCTGGAGATAATTAAAGGAACTTCATTTACACAATTATTGTAATCCTTGCAATTATTTCATCCCTTTGTAAATATATTCTTGTAATTTGGAGGACCTCAGGACCCAATGAACTGTATCTTTTTTATCCCCTCTCATCAGATTCCACTGAAGCTTGGTAATTCATTCACTCAACCTTTTAAAATATTAACAAACACTACTTTGTTGTGCAAGCATATGTACAGCTCATATATGCATAATTATACCGCTAATTTCCTAGTTCCAAAGTTCACAACAGCTAAATGATGTACTATAATGGCAAATGTGGGTGGTAATAAAAAAAAAAAAAGGATAGCCTGCATGGAGCAGCAGTTACTACCCTTAACTGAAGGCATGGGAAATTACTACCCTTAACCAATAAGCCTTGATGCTTTTGACGCAACTGCAACATCGCTCTCCACTTTGAAGGCAGGTGAGGGGGGGAGGGATGGGGCATTGGATTCAGACAGCCAATGTTGGGCCTTGACTTTTATGGTCTAGGGTACTGATACGCTGACTTAGGGATAAAGCACAGGACTGCTTCTACGGCCAAGTCCATAAGCAAAGCGCATTCAAGCAGTATCGTCTGAATTATCAGGAAGGCTGCTCACTATATAAAAATATTGTTAGCAGTAATTTTGTTATGGGTTTGACAGTTGCTTGCTTTTGATTGTAAGTATTACTATCCTTAACATAGGCAAGAAGCAACCTGCCCGGAAAGGCATTCACTATCTTTTACAGACACATAGGGGTAACCTGCACGGAGCGGCAGTTCCTACCATAAGAAATTTACTGGGCAGCCTGGATGGACCATTTGATCTTTTTCTGCCGACAATACTAAGTTACAATGTAAATAAAACAGGGAAATGCAATAGCATGCGTTATTTGCCATTTTAGCACACATTAACATGTTAGCAAACATTGGCGTATCTTGGTCCTTTGGCTTCTAAGTAAGGATGTTTGCTGTGCTACTCAGAAAATTCTTCTCAGCTCTGACTAGAGAAATATTGGGTCATCCCTTTCAACTTTCTGCCTCTTTGTGTTTGTTGGGTAGATGGGCTGATTTTGCTTTATATAAAACTGATAAACTCTTTGCTATTCATTTATTACATGCAGCCCACATTACTATTACTTATTATTATTTTAAAACATTTGTTACCCACCCTTCCAACATTCAGGGCAAGGTACATCAGAACATACATAACATATAAAAACAAAGTAACATAAAAGCACAAAAAATAAAAACACATAGTAAAACGTGGTCAGCATGAACAACTCACAAATGAGACACCGGTATGAATGACTCATAATTGAAACACCAGGACATATTGTGTTATTAATCAGATTCTGACAAAAAAAAAATTCTGAAAAAGAAGAGTTTTGAGGGATTTTTTGAAAAATTTATTTTCATGGAGGGTTCTTAATTCATTTGCGAGGGTATTCCAGAGGAGAGATCTGGTGGAAAAGAACGCACATTCTCTTGTCTCATAAAGATGTTTTATCTTTGGGGAAGGAACATTCAACAGGCCTCGATTAGAAGATCTCAAAGTCCTTACAGGAGCATAAATTTGCAGCACAGCATCAGACCATGGTGACTGAATGTTGTGAATTAATTTATGCATGATTGTTGCAAGTTTATATTGAATGCGATATGTCACTGGAAGCCAGTGGAGGGATGTTAGAACAGGAGTAATATGGCTATAAGATGGAGCTCCAGAAAGGAATCTGGCAGCAGTGTGCTGGATTTGAAGGGGGCGAATGTAGTAAACTGGGATTCCAATTAGAAGAGAATTACCACAATTGATCCCTGAAAAAAAAGAAAAAATTGCATGACAGAGTGAAAGTCAGTAGGGACTAGCAGAGGTTTTAAGTGACAGAGAAGACATAGTTTATGAAAAGAAGCTTGAGTAATTGTCATGGATAGAGCTGGGTCAATGATACATGGTTATAAACATTCCATGAGAGAGGGATAGTCTGATTATTGTAAGAGATATTTTCAGGAATATTGGAAACTGGAAAATGGGAAATACAGTGATTTTGGTTTTCAAGATGTTAAGTGCTAATTTATAAGCCGTGATTAAAAGTAGACAGTCAAGAAAAGAGAAAAGCTTCTGTCTGGGTCCAAGAATCTTTTAGAGGAAAGAAAAACTGGATACCATCGGCATAAAGTCTGTAGTGCACCCCAAGGCCAGCCAAAATCAGCATAGACATTAAACAGGGCTGTGGAGAGCGCCGAGCCTTGGGTTACCCCAGAGCTGAGAGGGATCCAGGAAGAAAAGTGAGACCAAATTACAACTTGCTGTACCCAATTTGAGAAAAATGAAGTGAACCAGGAAAGTACAGAACCTGAAAGCCCAAGAGAGCATAATCTGGAGAGAAGAATGGTCAACCATGTCAGATGCTGCAGAAATTTCAAATCAGCTCCTTCAATCAATCACTGGATATTGTTAATAGCAGATATCGCTATAATGGAAAAGGTTTCTTTCTCTCTTCTCAACAAGTTGGAGATTTACGATAACATATGGAAGACGGACTGGCAGTGGAGACAATGTATTGAGTAACCCATTTGTGTGTTACCATATTTTACCTTAAACACCTTTATTGTTTTAAAATGTTTTCACACTGTATTCTTTGCTTATTTTGTTCATCACTTTGGGTGATTGTTTCACTCTGTAAAGCGAATTTCAAATGCTGTCAACTAAATAAATCATTTAAGATGTGTATTTCACTATATACTAGTTTACATCATTGGGATTAAGGACGTTACTGTTTTGTTTTCTATGGGATTTCGTGTCTTGCTACATTCCTAAATAGATTTAAAAAAAAAAAAATCTCAGTGCTGTAGGTGCTCACTGTGGATTCTGCTACTTAGACATTAGAGATGTGTATCGTGTGATCGATCGTCTTAACGATCGATTTCGGCTGGGGGGGGAGGGAATCGAATCGTCGCGGTTTTGTTTTTGTAAATATCGTGTAAATCGTAAATCGGGGAGGGCGGGAAAACCGGCACACTAAAACATCCCTAAAACCCACCCCGACCCTTTAAAATAAATCCCCCACCCTCCCGAACTCCCCCCAAATGTCTTAAATTACCTGGGGTCCAGTGGGGGGGTCCCATTGTGATCTTCCACACTCAGGCTATGGGTGCGTTGATAGAAAATGGCGCCGGCGCTACCTTTGCCCTGTCATATGACAGGGCAAAGGTAGCGCCGGTGCCATTTTGGTTCCTATCCCCCGACGACACGAGCGTAGGAGATCGCTCCCGGACACCCGCTGGACCCCCAGGGACTTTTGGCCAGCTTGGAGGGGCCTCCTGACCCCCACAAGACTTGCCAAAAGTCCAGATGGGGGTCCGGGAACGACCTCCTGCACTTGAATCGTGTTGCCGTACGGCCGGCGCCATTTTGCAAAATGGCGCCGGCCATATTGCAAAATGGCGCCGGCCATATTGCAAAATGGCGCCGGCCATACGGCAACACGATTCGAGTGCAGGAGGTCGTTCCCGGACCCACGCTGGACTTTTGGCAAGTCTTGTGGGGGTCAGGAAGCCCCCCCAAGCTGGCCAAAAGTCCCTGGGGGTCCAGTGGGGGTCCAGGAATGACCTCCTGCACTCGAATCGTGTTGCAGTATGGCCGGCGCCATTTTGCAATATGGCCGGCGCCATTTTGCAAAATGGCGCCGGCCGTACGGCAACACGATTTGAGTGCAGGAGGTCGTTCCCGGACCCCCGCTGGACTTTTGGCAAGTCTTGTGGGGGTCAGGAGGCCCCCCCCAAGCTGGCCAAAAGTCCCTGGGGGTCCAGCGGGGGTCCGGGAGCGATCTCCTACGCTCGTGACGTCGGGGACAGGAAGCAAAATGTCGCCAGCGCTACCTTTGCCCTGTCATATGACAGGGCAAAGGTAGCACCGGCGCCATTTCTATCAACGCACCTGTGGCCCGAAAGTGGAAGATCACAATGGGACCCCCCCACTGGACCCCAGGTAATTTAAGACATTTTGGGGGGTTCGGGAGGGTGGGGGATTTATTTTAAAGGGTCGGGGTGGGTTTTAGGGATGTTTTAGTGTGCCGGTTTTCCCGCCCTCCCCCTTCCCCCGATTTACGATTTTTTACGATAAATCGGGGGAATTCCTATTACATATCGCCTCTAATGATTTTTGACGATTTAAAATATATCGGACGATATTTTAAATCGTCAAAAAACGATTCACATCCCTATTAGGCATCCCTATGCCCAATAATATCCAATCACAGACTGCAGAGATCCTAATGGTATCTTCTTCAAGTGTCCGAGGAAGGGACCTTTTTTGGTCTTGAAAACTTATGTATATCATCCTTGGATAATCCTTTCTGGTGGTACAATAAGGGATAACACAACCTGCAAAGAATCTGGTCACTCCAGGATCAAAATGCAACTAAAGTGCTTCAGTACAAGAGAGAAATAGAGAATCTGATGCCAGATAAGGCCCATCTAATATCTGACCAATTTACTTCCTGCTGCTGCAGTACCATAAACCCACCCCCGGCTGAACCTCTCACTACATTATAACTAACTTGGGTCCTTTGTGTTTATCCCATGCTTCTTGAATTTTGTTACCGGTTTTGGTTTCCACTGTTTGTTTTATTAAATCATTTCTTTTTACCAAAGCAGCAGATACTAGCTGAAATTCAAAATCAGCTCAGAATGGCTTCAGACTGAACTAGAAAGCTTATCTGATCATTCTATCTACATTACTTCAACTAATTTAATTTTTTGAAGTTTTGTGATGCTCCTTCTGTGAAAAAAGGTACTTTTGCAGCTCCTTTTTTAATGCAATTTTGTTTTAGACTATTAGATCTCCCCATGGATTAGGATATTTGATGTTTTTGTGTAACTCCAATTATGTTTTTTGTCAGAATAATGTTATAAAATCTGAGAAAAATGTTTTAAAAAAGAAAATCTTTCATTTGCTGAGCGTTGTATGGTAACACTTTCATTGATCTGTCCCTATTTCCTTGTGATACTGATCAATACATACTTTGATTGTAATTCGGAAACTGAAAAAGGCTCTCTCGAAAGGATTGTTCCTATCGATGCCAAAGACGTCCGCCGTCTGGGCATTGAAAGCATCAGTGCTGACTCTGTAGGCGTCCCAGATTTCCTGCACCATCGCATCCTGACCGGGGGTCCCCGTGCCTCCTGTCCGCACCACAGCCTCCAATACCTGGAAGTGCTTCATTGTCTCCAGCAAATCAAGCACATCATTGCACCTAGACGAGAAAAAAAAAAAGAAGGCAGGAAATAAAACTATGCAATTACTATGCAAAAGCTATGCAATTACTCAAGCAGTTTTTTAGAAAGTTGGAAGGATGTTCATTGCCTGAAATTAAAATTTAAAAAAAAAAAAATTATATATATATATATATATCACCTGATTTTAGTGGATTCCAAATTATAATGATGTTTATATAATATAATGTGTGTGTGTTTTTTATCAAGCTAATAAGTGTTTTTAAGATACAAATTTTCAGCTCTATTTAGGTCCCTTCTTCAGATAATTACTTTTTAACCCATCCCTTTAAGAATTAGTAATTATGAAAAAAAATACCATCTGATATGCATATTGAAAACATTCTGTTTAGGTTGTGCTATGAGATACATGGTTGAATGTATCAGTTATGGGTTACATGACTGACCTGCAGGCAGAAGTGTACTAAGGGGGGGGGGGAGAGGGAGCAGTCTATCCTTGGTGGCAACAAGGGGAGGGGTGCCATTGCCGCCGGCAGGAAGGTCCTGTGGCAGCAAGGAACAGTGACGTGACAGGGGAAATCCCACCACCAGAAGCAAGGACCTGCAGCTGTGGCAGAGGCCAGCAGCGCTGCCAGCATTTCCTGGCACCAGCAGCAAAGAACAGGCCCAGCGTTGCCGCTGGCGCTCCCGGAGCAGGCAGCCAAAGAAGAGGCCTTGCGGTGCCGCTGTCTGTCATTTTGAAATAATCTATTGTTTGGGAAATTTTTAAAATTTTGTATGATCTCTTAATTATTGGATGTTATTCTATTCCTTAGATCGTTATAAAATAATATTTCTAAGTATGGTTTAACTAATATGATTGATTTATATTCTTTGATTTTATTGTTTGATGAATGATTTGAGGACTAGTGATGTTTCTGTTTCTCCATTGCTGCACTGCATGCAGAGTCTGGCTTGTTGCAGTTTGCACTTTCTGGTTCAGTTTCTGTTTATAGTTTATAGTCTCTTTATTCTGAATTTTGTGAGAGTGAATCTATGTTCTGCATGTTTAATTGAGGGATATTCTGTGTTAAAAAAAAACAAAAAAAAAAACCCCAAGGAGAGGGACAGCACAGTAATTGTTCGCACAGAGCAGCAAAAATGCTAGCACTTGCCCTGCCTGTGAGAGTAAGTGTCGGGGGATGGGGGTGTGTATATATATGAGGGGTGTGTGTATATGAGACAGTGAGTGTATAGAAGAGTGAATGTGTGTGTGCCTGTGTGTATATATATATCAGAGGGTGCGTTGTGTGAGAGGGAGCCAATGTGTGTGTGTGTGTGTGTGTGTGTTTTTATGAGAGGGTGCCTGTGTGCAGGGGTGGGGGTGAGAGAGAGAAAGCATGTGTGTGCAAATTGGTGAGACCGGAATCTTGTATGAGAGATACAGAGGAAGCGTGTATGTGGGGGACAGAGATGGAGGGAACGTGTCAGTCTCTTTCACACACACACTCAAGCTCCCTCTGTCTCTCATCAAGCGTGTATGTGTGTGAGAGACAGAGGGAAAGGAAAATTAGTTTCTTACCTGATAATTTTCATTCCTGTAGTACCACGGATCAGTCCAGACTCCTGGGTTTTGCCCCCCCCCCCCCCCTCTAGCAGATGGAGACAGAGCAGTTATCAAAACAAACTCCACCTATAAATAGGCTGGTGCCACCTACAGTCCGGCAGTATTACTCAATGTCAAAGCAGAATGGAAATCTCAAAATCATTATAACTATATACAGTAAAAGAAACAAACCGGTCCACTGAACCCTCCCAGGATCTGAATCTTGAGAACCACTTGAGGACAAAATTCAGAATTCTGCCAATCTGAAATAAGATAATATATAAGAACTGAGTGGACTCTCCCTTTCTCTCATGTCTGAGATGGGTGGGATTCTGGACTGATCCGTGGTACTATAGGAACAAAAATTATCAGGTAAGAAACTAATTTTCTTTTCCCTGTACGTACCCAGATCAGTCCAGACTCCTGGGATGTACCAGAGCTTCCTTAATTGGGATGGGATCTGGAGAGGCCCGCTCGAAGCACTCCCTCTCCAAATCCTCCCGAAATTGGAGCCTGAACATCCAGTCTGTAATGTCTTGCAAAGGTATGCAAGGATTTCCACATAGCCACCCTGCATATCTCCTGCGGTGATACCATCTGACACTCTGCCCAAGACGCCGCTTGCGAATGAGTAGAGTGGGCACGCAGACCCGTAGAAAGGGATCTACCCCAAAGGAGATAGGCCGAACTAATAGCCTCTTTTAGCCAACAAGCTATAGTAGTTTTGGACGCCTGCTGTGCTCGTTTAGGACAAAGAGATGATCAGACACACAAAACTAATTGGTAGCCTCTAGGTAATGCAGCAAAGCTCTGCTAACATCAAGCTTCCACAAGTCACCAGCCAAAGGATCCGAATGGTCTAACTCCGTGAAGGCCGGCAGATCAACCGATTGGTTGACATGAAAAGAGGACACCACTTTTGGCAAGAAAGACGGAACCGTCCTTAAAGAAACTTCCGAATCCGAAATACACAAAAAGGGTTCCCTATATGAAAGTGCCTGGAGTTCCGACACCCTACGAGCTGATGCAATGGCCACCAGAAAAATCACCTTCAAGGTAAGAACTTTTAGAGTTTCTCTCTTCAAGGGCTCAAAAGGCTCCGAACAAAGAGCAGTGAGGACTAAATTCAGACTCCATGACGGATAGGGATGCCGAAATGAAGGATGCAAGTGTTTTGCTCCCTTAAGAAAATTAACTACATCCGGATGCACGGCTAACGCTACGCCCTGGACAGATCCATGCAAACAACCAAGCGCCGCCACTAGCACTCTGAGGGAACTACATGACAAACCATTAGACCGGATTGTAGAAAACACAGAATATCTGACACCGAAGACCGGGTAGGCGTGACGTCTCGGTCCAAACATCAAGTCTCAAAAACTTTCCATGCTCTAACATACATGAGATTGGTAGAAGTCTTACGCGATCGGAGGAGTGAGGCTACTACAGCCGGGAGAACAGCCTTTGCGACTTAACCTCTACTTTCAAAAGCCATGTCGCTAGACAGAAGCGATCAACTTCTTCCAAACAAACAGGCCCTTGATGCAGCAGGTCCGGGAGAACTGGAAAGTGCAGTGGGCCCTCCATGGCAAGATTGAGAAGGTCCACGAACCAGGGATGTCTCAGCCATTCTGGAGCTACCAGGATGACCTCCGTTGGATGGATCTCTATCCGCCTGATCACTTTGCCAATCAATGGCCAAGGCAGAAAGATGTACAGAAGAACCTCTGTGGGCCAAGGCAGCACTAGGGCATCTACCCCTTCTGCTCATGTCTCTCTCCGTCGAGCATAGAACCGTGGAGCTTTGGCATTCCGAAATGTCGCCATGAGATCCATTCTGGGCGTGCCCCATGCATCGCAAATGAGTTGAAAAACCGCGTCCATCAATTCCCATTCCCCGGGATCGAGACTGTGACAACTTATAAAGTCTGCCTGCACTTTGTCCACGCCGGCGATGTGAGATGCTGCTATGCTTACCAAGTTTTGTTCTGCCCAGCTAATCAATTGTTAAGCTTTCATCACCATCGGTTGACTTCTGGTTCTTCCTTGGCGATTGATGTACACCACCATGGTCCCATCGTCTGAGAGAATTCTGACCGACTTGCCCTGGAGGAGAGGATGGAATGCTTGCAATGCCAACCATACTGCCCTGGTTTCCAGTCAATTGATCGACCAGAGAGATTCGACAGGAGACCAAAGTCCTTGTACTGATTTCCCTTGGCATACCACTCCCCAACCAGAGAAACTGGCATCGGTGGTGACCACTGTCCAGTCGGGCACTTCCAGGGGAACTCCTCGGACTAAATTGTCCATCACCAACCACCAGTCGAGACTGGATCGCACTGCTTCTGTAAGCAGCAAAGGTAGATGAAAAAGCTCGGAGTCTGGGTTCCATCGGGAAAGCAAGGCGGACTGTAAAGGCCTCATATAAGCAAAGGCCCAGGGTACAAGTTCTAATGTTGAAGTCATCGACCCGAGAACCTGTAAATAATCTCTGACTCTGAGTGGGTGCTTGAGCATTAAACCTCTTACTTGGACTTGCAGCTTGGAGATGCGTTCCGTGGCAAGAAAAACTCTGCCCTGCTGAGTGTCGAATAGAGCACCTAAATACTCCAGTGACTGAGTGGGCTCCAATCGCTCTTGGTGAAACTGACCACCCAGCCCAGAGATTCAGGAGCTGACGTACTCTCTGAACCGCCTCCTGGGCAAGCGCTTTCGATTTTGCACGAATCAGCCAATCATCCATGTAAGGATGCACCAGCAACCTTTCCCTACAGAGATGGGTTGCCACTACCACCATCACCTTGGTGAATGTCCTGGGTGCTGTGGCTAGACCGAAGGGCAGAGCCTGAAACTGAAAATGCTGATCCAGTACTGAAAACTGAAGAAACCTCTGGTGGTCTGACCGAATGCCTATATGAAGATCTGCTTCCGTGAGGTTTAAGGATGCTAGAAACTCTTCCTTGCGCACCGAGGCAATGACTGACCAGAGCGTCTCCATGCGAAACCGGGGAACCCGGAGACATCTATTTACTTTTTTCAGATCCAGAATGAGCTGAAAGGATCCCTCGTTTTTTGGCACTATGAAGTAAATGGAGTAATGGTCTTTCCTTCTTGCCTCCGGAGGCACTGAGACGATGGCCCCTAGTTGCAGAAGTCATTGCAAAGTGTCCTGCACCGCTCTTCACTTGGTTTCGTAACTGCAGGGAGAAATTAGAAATCTTATTCTCCCCCAGAGACTGGATCATATCTTCCAGGTCTTTACCGAAAAGTAGTTTTTCTTTGAAGGGCAAGGACCCTAGCTGTGACTTGGAGGAGACATCCACCGATCAGTTTCTCAAAAGAGGAGCCTACGAGCTGAGACAGTTGAAACCATGGATCTGGCCGATGTGTGCAGTAGATCATGTAGTGCAACCGCGCTGTACGCCACCAAAGCTTCCAGACGACCTGCCTCGGCTGCCTCTTCATCCGATAAGGTGGCATTACCTTGCAACTGCTGAATCCAGTGGAGACCCGCTCATAAGGCGAAATTGCTGCAAATAGCCGCATGCAGTCCCAGTGCTGAAACCTCAAAAATCCTTTTAAGTTGTACCTCCAAATTCCTGTCTTGCAGGTCCTCGAGTGCTATAGCTCCAGTAACCGGGATCGTGGTCTTCTTGGTAACAGCGCACACTGCCACATCTAATTTGGGTACTCAAAGCAGCTCTAAAGCATCCTCTGGCAGAGGATATAGCTTGTCCATGGCTTTATGCACTTTCAATCCCAGGTCCGGGGTATCCCATTCCCGGAAGATCAAATCTGTAGCCGAGAAATGAAAGGGAAAGGAAGAAGCAGGGCCTCTCAGACCCAGCAACACCGGATCCATAGCACCCAGTTTAGATTCCTCAGGGGGACCTTCAATGCCCAGTTCAGCTATAATAGAAGGAATAAGGGGACTCAACTCCTCCTTTCTAAAGAGGTGCACCACCTTAGGGTTATCCCCTTCTGCAGCATGCGCCCCACGCATTGTGCCTTGGTGCTGTAAATCAGGGTCTACATCCACACCCTGTGGGGGCTTGGGCAGTAGGTCTAGGTCATCTGGATCAGTATCCTGACTAGAAGAATCCGTAGTAATCTGGGGAACCCTTGACCGATGGGGACGCTTAGGCTGAGCAGGCTCCGCACCTCCCTTAGAGGTAGACCTTTCTTAGCCGAGAGCTTAGATCCTTGAGAAATGACCTTTTTACCAGACTGCAGCTTCCCTAACTTCCTCTCCTTGTAAGCTTTATGAAGCAATAACACAATTTGTGACAAAAAAAAGAGGAAGAGGAGGAGTCAGAGGCCCCCTCGAGGCTATCCTCCATTGCAGGGGAATTAGGCTGTAAAGGTTCCCTGTCCGTTGGGAAAACTTGCTGGGGAGAAAGAGGAGGAGGGAAAACCCCCTCCCCCAGCACTGCACTAGACACAACCCTGAATGACTGGAAAATGGTCCCCCATTCCCATGCTGAACAGGAACTGATCAGCCTCAGAGTGAATTGCAGCAGACGTCCCAATCAAGACTGGGGCAGACTTTGATTTTAGTTTTGGCATTTTAATTTTTTTTACTCCCGACAGCCCCCCCCCCCCCCAGGATGCAAGCTGAGCAAAGGCCCTCCCTGGAGAGCCGCGTGCGGACCGACCCGTACACGTGGCAAACGGACAAACGCGGCATCAAGTCGTGACAGGAAAATAAAGACAAAAGAAATTAATGAAAATTCAATGAATAAACAGCAAAACGAAAGGCAAATACCACGCTGCGACAGGGAGTGAAGGAGAGAGAGCTGGCATGGGAGAAAACAAAAGCAAAACTTTTTTTAAATTATAAAACTTGCCCGGCAGTGGTCCAAGTTGCTGATCAGTTTGGGTGGAGTGAACCGGGCTCCCCGGTATCACACCCAAGCTGCTAAGTAAATAGGTAGGGCCCTAGACCCTGTGAAGCAGCTGCCTCAGACCAGCATGGGATGGCTCTCTCAGAACCTAACGACCACCTGGGAGGCTAACAACCACTGTGCTGCCACAAGCTCCTTTCTTTTATATTCTTTTTAAATAAAGCTGAAATAATCCAGAAACAAGACAAAAAAGTCCCCTTAACTAACTAAACACAAGACAATCAACAAGCTTGGCACCTCTCCCATCTGCTGGAGACAGAAGAATACTGCCGGACTATAGGTGACACCAGCCTATTTATAGGCGGAGTTTGTTTTGATAACTGCTCTGTCTCCATCTGCTAGAGGGGGGACAAACCCAGGAGTCTGGACTGATCTGGGTACTTACAGGGAACATATTTTGTTTGTGTCTGTGTGTACACCAGTTCATAACAATCTCAGGGTGACAGGTATGGAGAGTGGGGGATTTTTTAAATCCTTATTAGTTTTAATTACTGGGTGTTATTTGATGTCTACTGTTTTGAAATATTTTATCAATGTTTAGGAAATTTTTAAAAATTTATACAGGAGCTTCTAATTATTGAATATTCTATTAATCAGCAGTTTTGAAATGTATATTATTTTTTAGTATGGTTTTACTACTCTGATTGATTTATATTTCTTGATTGTATTGTTTTGAGGAATAGCGATTTTTCTGCTTTTCCATTGTTGCACTGCATATAAAATCTGGCTTTTGGTTTCCAGTTCAGTTTTGAGTGTGTGTATATGTGTGTGTGTGTGTGTGTGTGTGTGTGTGTGTGTATGAGAGAGAGAGAGATAGAGGAAGCATGTGTGTGTTTGTGTTAGCATGTGAGAGAGACACAGAGGAAACCTGTATGCGAGAGAGAGATGGAGGAAACATGTCTGTGTGCGAGACACACAAAGGAAGTGTAGGTGTGTGAGAAAGGTACAATCCCAAGATTGTTGTAATCTGGGGGCACACATGCATGCACACACACAAACATACAACATGCTCCCTCTCTCTTATACACACACATACATGCTTGGTGAGAGACAGTGGGAACATGTGTGTGTGTGTGTGTAAGACACACACACACACTTTCTCTGTACCTCTCTCACACACACACATTTCCTCTGTGCTCTCTCACATGCTAACACACACACATGCTTCCTCTCTCTCTCAAGCCCACATACAGACAAAAAATGAACTGGAAACTACAAGCCAGATTCTGTATGCAGTGCAACAATGGAAAAGCAGAAAATCAGTATTCCTCAAAACGATAGAGCAGGAGATTTTTTAAATCTTTATTCGTTTTAATTATTGGGTGTTGTTTGATGTATCTGCTGTTTTGAAATATTTTAATGATGTTTAGGAAATTTTAAAATTATATATTGGGCGGAGGTTGCCAAAGAAGTATCTGCCCCAGGTGCCAAATACTCTAGGTACACCTCTGTCTGCAGGTGTAATTGTAGACCCATACTAAATATACATCATTAAATTGTGTGTGTGTGTGTGTACATGTGTTGGGTTTTTTTAAGGGTGGGAGGTTGCTCCATGCACCTACTACCCTTTCCATAAAGAAATGTTTTCTAATGTTGCTCCCGAGTCTACCCCTTTGGAGCCTCAGACAGTGACCGCTTGCTCTAGAGCACTCTTTCCTTGGCAAACGGTTTGCTTCCTGCGCATGATTTATACCTTCTATTATATCTCCTCCTGGGTATACATATTTAGATCCTCAAGTCTCATACCACATGGCTCTCTTTCCATTATGTATATTTCCTTGCTAATAAATGTATGTGTAAAGTTTTAGATATACAAATTGACTATTAGGGAAGTTGCTATTTTGAAAAAATTTAAGTGTTACGGCAGTTTTATTTCCAGTGTGTCTTGATTAGAAGAAAAAGTGTGCTGAAATCTGTTAATACCCCCCCCTCCTCCCCCCATGCAAAATCCTCACAGTGCTCCCCTTGCAGAAGCTATGCTTAAAACTAACCTCACCAAAAGGAACTTTGTACCAATAGTACAGTTGTTATCCCCCCTTTACTTGAGGCACTGCACTTCCAGGCATAAATGGGGGTTCACCTTTACCAACCTTTCCATATACTTGTTCATAGTCTGAAAGCAACTGGCATTGTGCAGGGGCCAAGGAGAGTCCACCCATTGCCCCTGCTCTTCATCTCTGCATTTTCCGGCTGCAGATGGCTGCCACCCTTTCGCACCGATCTTTGACGCCAAAGGTCCGTACATTTTCACACTCCACAAGGAGCCCAAAGGCTTCATTGATCTGGTTAAGGAAGAATCAAATCATAAATCAGTCACCAGGCTCCAAGGGGTCCCATCTGTTCAAACTGGAACAGAATGGAAAGAAACTGAAATGGAGTTGCTGATTAACCCAGATTACACCACATATTCCAAGGTGCTCATTTTCAAAGTCATCAATGGTGATTGCCACACAATCTTTCTGCACATTTTTTATTTTTAAACCTAACAATTCAACAGTGGAAACAAATCAATGTGAAGGCTCATGGAAACTTTTTGGTGCTTAAGCATCCGTTTTCTTGGTAAACTGAAAGATAAGCATTGTTTTCACTTGTTGCTCTTCATGGTCCAAGCTTAATGAATACTTATCAAAAAAGATTCTCCTCAGCAAGGACTAAGTCTTCCTATGCATCTACCATTTACAGGAAAATTGGTTCTTACCTGCTAATTTTCATTCCTGTAATACCACAGATCAGTCCAGACCAGTGGGTTGTGCATCCCTACCAGCAGATGGAATCAGAAAACAAAACTTTGGGCACTGCTACATATCCAAGAGTGCCAGCTGCAGTCCCTCAATATTGGCCAGTACCCAAGCCCACAACAACTAACTGAACTAATGGGCGAAGGGGGTTGGAACCCAAACACAACAGCCAACCCATTCGCCCATAACAGAACAACAAAACAAGTAGACCACCTCGGAACCTGCTCCTTCAAGAGCATCTGCAATAGGAAGATTTATTTCAGCTAATCAATCGAGCTTAAGGCAGACTTTCAAAATCTGAAAAGGGATGGGCCTCTGGACTGATCTGTGGTATTACAGGAACATATATCTCCCTGCACTGGGTTCAATACAGGTATTCTATATAATAGATTTACATACACTATACCCGTATTCACATTTTAAATACTTGACATATTTTATTCCTTATATTTATTTAAAAACATACATAAAACATCCTACATTCCATACATTCACTCATTCATTCAACTAAACACCATGTTATGAACACACTTTTTCTTAAAACATCACTTCAACAATGTTACAATAGACAATAATACAATGTAAACATATCCCTTCAACTACAATATATCACTTTATTTGTGAAGTTTTTATACCCTGTTATTCCCAATTCATTTGTTATCCCCTTTTACCTATGTAGTTTGTTACACTAAATGAAACTCTTTTCAATTCGAATTCTTTTTCTTCTTCTGAGCCTCAATTCAATTGTTGTCCCAACGCCGGTACTGGGAACGGCCTCCTGAACCCAACACAGATATGCCCTCTGCATGAGGCTGGCGCACACCACCACCCGAAGACTCAGAGCGGCAACCTCAAAAGACCTGTTTCAGCTGGACCTCCAGCTTGCAGTCCTGCATGTCCTTCAAGGCAGCAGCTCTGGCCATGGGAATTGTGGTCTTCTTTGTCATGGCAGAGACAGCTGTGTCTACCTTCGGGACCTTAAGAAGAGCCAAGATGTCCTGCGATAGGGGATAAATCTTCACCGTAGCTCTGCCCACCTTTAAGCCCACATCTGGAGATTCCCACTCCCGGTTTACCAGCTTGCGGACCTTCTTTGGCAAAGGGAAGGAAGTCGTTGGCCCCCGAATCCCATCCAGGACTGGGTTAACCCCTTCACTGTCAGACTTGTCCTGAGAAACCTTGACCCCCAGGACCTCCAAAACCTGGGGGATAAGTGGCCGGAGCTCCTCACGCTTAACCAAACGCACCACGCTGGGATCATTGCCTTCCAAACATGGGAGCTCATCCGCATCCGGGTCATCTTGGGGCACATCACCCAGATCTTGACCCAGCTCCATCCCTGAATCCGGAACTCCACCCTGCGGAACCAGCAACCTATCCTCGACTCCTGGCCACTGCTGGTCCCCAGGACACTGCTGGGGTTCCACAGGTCTCCTGGATGCCTGTTTGGGCTGAAGCTCTGACAGATCACCCAGAGCAGCTGATCTCTTAAAAGCCGCCTGCTTTCTGGCCAGGAAAGCCTGGTGAAGCAGAATCTTAAACTCAGGGGAGAACTCCCCCAGGATCTCCTCTCCCTCCTTGGAAGGTCAGGCATCGCAGAGTCATCCCCAAATGAGCAATCCTGCTCCACAGGGACTAAAAGGGGGGGGGGGAGAATCCTCCTCCCATGACCCCCACTGCGGGTCACCCCTCCCCCCCACAGGAGGGGGCAAGGGCCCGGCCGACCAGAGCCCTTGTTTCCCATGCCAACCGCCTGCCGATGATCTCTCTTGCCCAGAGCTGCAGCCCACCAAAGGGAGGCAGCATCAAGAGCCTGCCTGCATGCACCACTCGCACAGCAGGCTGCCATTTTGGAGCAGGGCGCCATGCCATTCCTGCGCAACCACACGGTCAGCAGCAAAATTGAGGCAGTTGCATCCGGCCTAAAACTGAAGCTCCCACAAGGCAGATTTGCTCGCTGGGGGGGGGGGGGGGAGGGGTGTGCCGATGCAACACGCACCGCACACTGCAGCTGCCGACCTCCACAAGGACCTCCTCCCCCTTGCCGAGCTGCCCAGAGCCCCAGGCACCGATAAATTATGCGGGGGCACAAGCTGCACAATATCCCTCTGGCCTGCCGCCAAGCGGACAAGGCCCATCCCCAGCACAGACTCCTTACCTCAGCCTGACAGAAAGAAAATCTTTTTTTTTTTTTTTTTAAACTTTATAGAGTCAGCCTTTCAGACTCAGGGAGCCAAAGGAGCAGCTTCAGTGGTCGAGGAAACCAGGAGCCCCTGGCTAACACCACACCAGACCATTGCGGATAAAACTCAAGACAGGGGTGTCCAACCCCCTGGTCGCCCAGTTTCCATTGAGGGATGGCCCACAAAAGTGCCTAACACCTCAGGGAGCTGTTCTACAAACTACCAGCTACTTAAACATTTTTTTTTCTAAACTAACTAACAAACTGCAGGAGTGCACCTCTACCATCTGCTGGAGTCAGAGAAATACTGACTCTTTCTGACGGCTTTCGCAGGCCCACCCCCCCCTTCGCCCCCTGCCCCCCGTTATCGCCAGGATTCACCATTCTCTGCAAGAATGGAATATCTCGGCCTAAGTAAGATGCACAGACAGCGATAAAAATGGATATTTGGTCAGAACATAATCTTGATATAAGAGGTGAAATTAAAAGGAATAAAAAAACTACAACATTGTGGCATGGTGAAAGACACTAGCTAAAACCTAGCAAAGTCCTCCTGCTTATAAAGTAGTAAAAAATGTGTTGCCAAAATGATTGAATTGGGTATGCCATGCCTAAATTCTAATAAGTTCTCTATTAAATAAAAGAATCACATTTTAACTAAATTTAAAATATAAAAACCATAGGGCCAGATTTTTAAACCTACGCGCAGGCGTAGATTTGTGTGTGCAACCTGGCGTGCACAAATCTACTCTCGATTTTATAACATGCAGGTGGCACTCTAGGATATGTAGCAGTGCCCAAATATTTGCTCTCTGACTCCATCTGCTGGTAGGGATGCACAATCCACTGGTCTGGACTGATCTGGGTATGTTCAGGAATGCTGCTTTACTCTAGATCTGTCCCAAAATGTTGTCTGCAAGACTGAATATAGATAGATACCCTTCCACCCTTTTAGAAAAACAAGGGCTACGCTTATATAAAAAAAAAACATGGCACCATATCAGAGAGTTTGGGGGCTTTTTTCTGCCTGTCCAACCCTGCAAAATTCAGAAGGCACAGGCGGGCAGCCACCTGCCCGAGCACCAGTCTGAGTGAAGAAGGCTGCATTAATCTACGACAGCCTAAAATCCCACTACCCAAACCTTGGGACAGTGAGAGGAACAGCTGTCGGCCAGAAAGAGTTTTTATTACTCCAATGTGAGTTTACCACATGTATGACTGCCCCATAAAAATGACAAAAGCAAAAAAATAAATGGTTATAAAAAGTATATTATGTAAACTAAACAATACAGTTTTATACAACTCCCATATTGATTTGTTTCCACTGTTGTTGTATTGCTATCTTCTCTAGTGGATTTATTGGGTTTCTTCTTCAGTATTTTATTTTTTAAAACTTATATTTTTTTAAACTTATCTTTCATCAGAACAATGAAAGATCCCCACATTAATTCAAAATAAAAAAAAAGAAGAGCACATCTCAGAAGAGAATCCAAGCTCAGAATCATAGCTACAGGGAATGGGCCCAGACATCTGTCAGCCCATGGGGAACAGCAGGTCACTGCCAAAGGAGTTTCCCTTGTTGTAGATCTGTTTTAGCAGCAACCTCCCAAAGGGCAGCAGGATTGTGTTGTAGGATTTATATTGTTTGATGCCTTTTTGATTGTTGTTGATTTTATGATGATTGCTGTTGATTTTATGATTAATTTATATAGGATGTTTTGAATTGTTATTTGTATTGTATGCATATGCGTTTTACTGATTACTGATATAATATCTGCATTTGTTGTTCTGTGCTTTGGGCATAATTTGTGAAAGACATGCCTTATGCCAGTCAACCTGTAACTAACAGGCTATCATATGGACACATTATCAATTAAATTATACTGCAGACTAACAAATCATTTTTAGCATACAGGAAATTAGCGCTTTCTTCATTTTTCTTGCAGTTGAGTTCATCAGCCTTGACTTTCACATCCAGGTAGGTACCTCTGAACAAAGCACAGAATTTTAAAGCTTCTTTTATTGAGTCACAAGCCTAGAAAAAAATATAAAAAAGTAAAATCACTTTGTAACTAAGTTGGAACAGTTTAAATCAGAAAAACATTACCACGTGAGCTGAATCATCCAGCTTCTATCACTGCCACAACAATAATACTTTTTAATTACAGAATCCCCCAATTTTGCTGCCAGCATAGATCTTGAGTGCTTTAATTGTTTTATTTATAGCATGAGAGAGTAAAACGTTAATGTATGACCACAGAGCAAGATGAGTGTGCTTATAAGAGACTCACAACTTTTATTAAACCAACATGGGAAATAAAATAATTTTGAACAAGTAAAGTAGTCAAGAATAAGAACAGAGGTGTTCTGGCTTCAGGCCACACACACCACACACTCACAAACACACACACACAATACTGAGGGGCTCTGCCTGTACTCCCACAGGCCTACCGCAAGGCTAATTCTTAGGAAAAAGGGAGATACCAAGGGGCTTCTATACTTCAGGGCTTCTATGATAGATAAACGAACATGCACATACACACACTGAGGATCCAGGCATTGGAGGTAAGTTTATTTGAACACTTGTTAAGCAAAAGGATAACACAAAAGATAAATAACAGAAAGCACTAGAGAGTTGACTGCAAGCAAATAACAACAACAGCAATAATAATAACTACTAGAAAAGTATTAAAAGATACATATAAAGATAGCAAATCTTACATTCCTAATGAAAGTTGAAATGGGCCCAAGAAATCCATCTGTGGTCTCAGCTCTGGAAGTCTGATAAGTAACAATGCTGATGAGATTCTTACAGCTCTGTTCCCTCCCATTGTTCTCATCACAGTTCAGCACATCTGCTTCTCAACCCTTGATACTATTTGGTGTTTGCTCCCATGCCCCACTATGCCCAGTTTCTTGTCTGACCTTGACTAACAGTTCTCATGGGTTCAATGCATAAGCATTTTTGAGTATAATCATTTGCATTGCCCTTCGAAGCAATAATAACTATAGTTCCCAGAGACATCTAGAGAGCATTCTCTAATCATAACAGCATTTGAAGCAGGTGTCAGGACATCTCCCTCTTTCCTGAGAATTAGCCCTGAGGTAGGCTTGTGGGAGTACAGGCAGAGCCCCTCAATATATTCTCTGTGTGTGTGTGTTTGTGCATGCATATAGCCTGAACCCAGAACAAGAGGAAAGAATGTGATAAATAAAATCCATGACCTAAACTTATCTGATTTATATTCCACTGTGAAAAGTGGATTACATCCATGTACTGTGGGTATTTTCATTCACTACTTCAAGAAGCACATATATAAGTAGGGTGACACTATGTCAAGGAATGAAACCGAGCTAGTCCTGGCTTTACCTCACTATCAGGTCGATCCAGTAAAGTGTGCTCCGTCGGAGCGCACTGTCACCCTGCTCTGGACGCGTGTTTTCCCTTACCCCTTATTCAGTAAGGGGAGGAAAACACGCGGCCCACCCGCGGCACCTAATAGCGCCCTCAACATGCAAATGCATGTTGATGGCCCTATTAGGTATTCCCGAGCGATCCAGTAAGTAAAATGTGCAGCCAAGCCGCACATTTTACTCTAAGAAATTAGCGCCGCCCAAAGGTCGGCGCTAATTTCTTCCGGCGCCAGGGAAGTGCACAGAAAAGCAGTAAAAACTGCTTTTCTGTGCACCCTCCGACTTAATATCATAGCGATATTAAGTCGGAGGTCCCCAAAAGTAAAAAAAAGTTAAAAAAAAAAAAAATTTTTTTGAATTCGGCCCGCGGCTGTCGGGCCGAAAACCGGACGCTCAATTTTGCCGGCGTCCGGTTTCCGAGCCCATGGCTGTCAGCGGGCTCGAGAACCGACGCCGGCAAAATTGAGCGTCGGCTGTCAAACCCGCTGACAGCCGCCGCTCCAGGCCAAAAGGAGGCGCTAGGGACGCGCTAGTGTCCCTAGCGCCTCCTTTTCCTCGTTTGCACTGCGTCGCCTAATTTAAATACTGGATCGCTCGCACCGGCGAGGGGCCGGTGCGCGCGCCGGGAGAGCGGGCGTTCGTCCGCTCTCCCACGGACTTTACTGGATCGGGCTGTATATGGAGCAAGGTCCACTTTCCACAGCTGATTTCTCTAAAACCCCCCAGGATATTCACTATAAATATGCTTACAATGGAGGAAGTGCATGCAAATTTATCTCATGCATATTCGTTGTGGAAATCCTGAAAACCTGACTGACTGGGGTGGGCGGCGCATGAGGATGGTTCCCCAGGACAAGTTTGGGAACCACAGTTCTAAGAAACAGGACATTTCCATAACTGGCTCAGCTTGTGTAAGGGCAAAATTACTCTGGTTAGCTACCGGGATGAGGCTGGTGCTCTGCTTTTCAGCCACTGGGTAGCTCTGGTAAGTTTAAGATTATGCAAATGCTCCTGGCTTGCTAAGAGTCCAAGACTAAGACCTGCAACCCCACCCCTAAGAAATTGGATTAGTCCTCAGGGCTTTCTTCCCAGCAAGTCGAGGGCTATTGAGCTGTGTGTAAGAGAACCTGGTGAAAGATCAGCAAAGCCTCATTATCAAAGTAAGCCGTCTGCTTATTTGCTGTAGTCAAGACAGATTCCCGGACATTTTCTGACCCTAGATCAGACCTGTGTGAATAATGGTCTTGTATACAGCATGTTCATGTGCTCGGGAACCAAAACCCCTGCTGCATAAAAGTCCTTTGCAGTAAATGGACTTGTGTTTATGTTGAAACTTTCTGGGCTTGCACTAGAAGAGGCTCAAAACCCAACAGACAATCTGACATGGAATTATATAGTCACCCTACCTTTAAAATATAGCTGTTTTCTACACTGCAAATCAAGAAACAAAAAAAAATCATGAATCTTACTTTTGGATCCTTTAGCACATTATCTCCTACAGCACTCCTCGCTGTATGGACAATTTCATTGGACATTAATCTCAAAAGATGTAAAAACACTTTAGTCTGATGATAGTATCTGCAGAGGAAGAGGAAGAAGTGCAATGTTTTCATTGTATTAGTCATGAAAAGATAAGCACAGTCACGCCAAAAGATAACCCATTTACATTTCTGCCCTTACATTTGACTTAACTGCAGTGCGGTCAGGGATTTGACCATCTGCTTTGAGGAAAAGCTAAAATACAAAGATGAATGCCAGTATACGACTCTTTTCAAGTCAATTCTGCTCCTTGTGTCACCATAAAGAGATATACAATTTTCTATGATCTCCATCCCAAAAATTCTCTTAGTCTGGTGCATTCAAAGGGAAAGATGGCATTGTCCATCTCTTTCTTCTTCCCAAAAGGCTACCTTTCAAGAACATTCAAACTGCAATTTTGAGACTTTCAAAAAAAGACCAGATACATGTCTAATAAATGTTCAAAGCAATAAGCCTGGCATCTAAGTGGAGTTATATGGCTAAATGCAAGTTATCCAAAAACAGTGGATGGATACGAGGCATGATCCTTCAAATGGGTTTATTCGTCCTATTTTTCAATACGTTAAGACATCTAAATCACCCACACCAGGTTTTCAAATATCTAAGGGGACGCTCCGTTTAGATGTCCAATCTGATTTTTGGATAGCATTTTAGATGCCTCACACTGACTGAAAACCTGCCACATTTTTCTGTGCACAAATGTATCCTATCTAAATTACTGTTTCGATGTACAACTGCTTATCTCTGGGGGAGGGGGGGAACTTACCCCATTATCTCCAGAACTGAGACATTTTAGCTCAGTTGTCTCACATATGCTGTTATTAAAAGAAAATTATTACTTACCTGCTAATTTTCGTTCCTGTAGTACCATGGATCAGTCCAGACCGTGGGTTATGTCCCCAATCCAGCAGATGGAGTCAGACCAAAACTCTGAGGGGGCGTCACCATAAGTACTACTACCCCCTCTGCAGGAGTTCAGTATCGAGTATATCAAAGCCCGAGTAAACAGAAAACCCCTGCATTGGATCAAGTTTAAACAAGACGGCAACATGAAGCCGCTGAATTTAAATAGAGAAAAAAACTGTACCGTCCCACCAACGGGTGGGAGGTCACATCGCGTGTCAACCCCCAAGAAAACAGTGATAAACAGTGAAACAGGGAACACGTGAAAGAAACAGCAGAAAAGACACTACCATATACCAGCTGAGCATATACCAGCTGAGCCGAGCCGAATCAGCGCCCAAAAGAGACAGCTGAGCAGGATGAGAAAGACCCAAATGCGGTGGGCGTCTGGACTGATCCATGGTACTACAGGAACGAAAATTAGCAGGTAAGTAATAATTTTCTTTTCCCTGTACGTACCTGGATCAGTCCAGACCGTGGGATGTACCCAAGCGTCCCTAAACCGGGTGGGGTCCTGCGAGGCCCGCTCGTAGAACCTGTTCGCCAAAGTGTCCATGGACGGAAGAGACGAGGTGTAGTCGATAGTGTCTTGAGAACGTGTGCAACGATTTCCAGGTAGCCGCTCTGCAGATTTCTTGCGAAGAGACCGAGCGGGTCTCCGCCCAAGAGGCTGACTGAGACCGTGTAGAATGCGCTACAATGCCGGGCGGAGGAGTCCGCCCCGCGCCAATGTAGGCAGCAGCAACGCCGGCCTTCAGCCATCTGGCAATGGTCGTCTTCGAGGCCTGAGATCCCTTCCGGGGACCGGACCAAAGGACGAAGAGATGGTCAGAAGTCCGGAAATCATTCGTAGCCTCCAGGTAGATACGCAGGGTGCGCTTAACATCAAGAAGACGAAGAGATCTCGGCTCAGACGAAGAGAAAGATGGAAGTTCCACCGTCTGATTCACATGGAACGCAGACACCACCTTCGGAAGGAAGGAGGGCACAGTACGGAGAGAAACTCCCGAATCGGAGAACCGGAGATAGGGTTCTCTACACGACAGAGCCTGGAGCTCCGAAATCCGCCGAGCAGAGCAGATGGCCACCAGGAACACAGTCTTGAGAGTGAGATCCTTGATCGACGCATTCCGCAGCGGTTCAAACGGTGGTCCTGACATGGACCGTAATACCAGGTTGAGACTCCAGGAGGGACAAGGGTCCCGCAAGGGAGGACGCAAATGCTTGACCCCCTTGAGAAAACGGGCGATGTCCGGGTGTTGACACAGTGATCCTCCGTCGCGCAGGAGGGAGCCAAGAGCGGCCACTTGAACCCGAAGGGAGTTGTAAGCGAGCCCCTTGTCCACCCCCGCTTGTAGGAACTGGAGGATCTGCGGGACAGACGCCTCCGAGGGTCTTGTGTTCAGGCCGGTACACCACAGCTCGAACACCTTCCAGACTCGCACATAGGCCACCGACGTCGAAGTCTTCCGAGAACGCAGCAGCGTGGACACTACCGCCTCCGGGTATCCCCGTCGTCGAAGTCGACGCCTCTCAAAAGCCAGGCCGCAAGACAGAAGAGTTCTGCCTGGTCGAAAAATACCGGTCCCTGGTGGAGAAGGCGGGGCAGATGTCCCAGCCGGATGGGTCCGTCGATTACTAGGTGAAGGAGGTCCGCAAACCAAGGTCGTCTTGGCCACTCTGGCGCGACCAGGATGACAGTCCCTCGATGAGCCTCTATCCGTCGCAGTAGCCTTCCCACCAGTGGCCACGGGGGGAACGCGTATAGAAGCAGATCGGCCGGCCACGGGAGCGCGAGAGCATCGACGCCCTCCGCCCCCCGTTCTCTTCGGCGACTGAAGAACCGAGGAGCCTTGGTGTTTTGGGCGGACGCCATGAGATCCAGGTGGGGGGAGCCCCACCGTCGAACAAGCAGCTGCATGGCCTCGTCGGAGAGGGACCACTCTCCGGGATCCAGAAGCTGGCGACTGAGGAAATCCGCCTGGACGTTGTCCACGCCCGCGATGTGCGAGGCCGCCAGACGGGCCAGATGTCGTTCCGCCCACTGCATCAGCATCGCCGCCTCGAGCGCGACCTGCGGGCTGCGAGTGCCGCCCTGTCGGTTGATGTAGGCCACCGTAGTCGCGTTGTCCGATAAGATTCTGACTTCCCGATTCCGAAGGAGTGGCAGGAAGTGGAGAAGCGCCAGCCTGACCGCTCTGGTCTCCAGACGATTGATGGACCACTTCGCCTCCTCCGCGGACCACGTCCCCTGCGTGGCGCTGCGGTCGCAGACTGCTCCCCAGCCTAAGAGACTGGCGTCGGTGGTGACCACTACCCAATTCGGTAGGTCGAGGGACACGCCGCGAGCCAGGTGCTCCGGGACCATCCACCAGGCCAGACTGTCCCTGGCAAACTGGGGCAGTGGCAGTATCACCTGGTAGTCCTGCGAAAGTGGTTTCCAACGGGATAGCAGTGCTCGTTGCAGGGGCCGGAGGTGCGCAAATGCCCAAGGAACCATGTCGATGGTGGAACCCATGACCCCCAGGAGCTGCAGATAGTCCCAGGAGGTGGGAGCTGGTAATGCAGAGAACCGCTGTATGTGATCCCGCAGGGCTTGCGCCTTGTCCCGACGTAGAAAAACCGCGCCCAGACGTGTGTCGAAGGTCGCCCCCAAGAAGTCCAAGCGCTGCGAGGGCACGAGGGAGCTCTTGGAGAAGTTCACCACCCATCCCAGGGACTGCAGAAACTCTATCACCCTGGCCACAGCCGCCTGTCCATGCTGAAAAGACTTCGCTCGGATGAGCCAATCGTCCAAATAAGGGTGGACTAGGATGCCCTCCTTCCGAAGGGCAGCCGCCACGACTACCATGATCTTGGTAAAGGTGCGCGGGGCCGTTGCCAAACCGAACGGAAGCGCCACAAACTGGAAATGCTGATCCAGAATCTTGAAACGTAGAAGACAATGATGCTCCCGTCGGATGGGAATGTGAAGGTAGGCCTCCGTCAGGTCCAAGGAGGCCAGGAACTCCCCCCGATGCACCGCCGCGATCACCGACCGCAGCGTTTCCATGTGGAACCGGACCACCCGAAGGGACTTGTTGACTTCCTTCAAGTCCAGTATGGGACGGAAGGAACCGTCTTTCTTCGGTACCACGAAGTAGATGGAATAATGGCCCGAGCCCACCTCTCCGGAGGGTACGGGCACAATGGCGCCTATCTCCCACAGTCTGTCCAACGTCAGCTGCACCGCCCCTCGTTTGATGGCCGAGCCGCAGGGGGAGAAGACGAACCGTCCCTTGGGAGCGCGGACAAACTCCAACGCGTAGCCGTGTCCTATGGTGTCCAAGACCCACTGATCCGAGGTGATCCGCGCCCACTCCTTGTAGAAGAACGCCAGCCGCCCCCCAATCTTGGGGACGGCGGAGTGGGCGAGCTGAACATCATTGAGAGGACTTGGGAGAAGGTTGTCCCGCCGTGGAAGCGGGACGCGCGGGGCGGCGCCCGCGAAAGGAGCGTGACCAGGGCTGAGACCTGGAGGTAGAGGGCCGAGACGCCGCCGGTCTGTAATTCCTGTAGCGTCTTTGCTCTGGTCCGGGAGGACGAAAATGCCCTGGGGGAGCGATATCTGTCTTCCGGCAGGCGATGGACCGCGTTTTCCCCCAGAGACTTGATGATCTGGTCCAGATCCTCTCCGAACAGGAATTTACCCCTGAAAGGCAGGGAACCCAGACTCGACTTGGAGGACGTGTCCGCCGCCCAGTTGCGTAGCCATAGGAGCCGACGCGCCGCCACCACCGAGGCCATGGAGCGGGCGAGGACCCTAAAAAGATCATAGGAGGCGTCAGCCCCGTATGCCACCGCGGCTTCCAGCCTATCCGCCTGGGCGGCCTTCTCGGGTGGCAACACCTGAGAAGTGAGCAGTAGCTGCACCCAGAGAAGACTAGCCCGCTGTGCAAGCGAGCTGCACATCGCCACCCGCATCCCCACTGCGGAGACCTCGAAGACTCGCTTGAGGAAGACTTCCAACTTGCGATCCTGCGTATCCCTTAACGCCGCTCCACCTGTCACCGGTATGGTCGTCCTCTTCGTGACCGCCGACACCGCGGAGTCCACCCTGGGTACCTTGATGAGATTCAGAAAATCTTCCGGCAGCGGGTACAGCCTCTCCATGGCGCGGCTGCCCTTTAGAGCAGCTTCCGGGAAATCCCATTCCCTGGTGAGGAGTTGCAGAAAAGACTCGTGAATGGGAAAAGCCCGCGCCCGCGGACGAAGGGCTGCCAAGACCGGATCCCCCTTCTTGGAAGAAGTGACAACAGCGGGCGCGACGGGAGCTGGCGGGTCCGGCGGGGGATCGAGATCCAACCCCTGAATGATTTGCGGGATTAGGTCATCCAGCTCTTCCCGCTGGAAGAGGCGCAGCGTGCGTGGATCCTCTCCCTCTGACGTAGAGTCCCCTTGTCCCGAAGCCGCAGGGTCCGATCCAGGGGAAACTGGGGCCGACCCAGTCCCCCCCGAGCCCACCGGGATCCGGGCGTGGACGGGGAGCTGTGGGGCCCCCACGCCCGCCGGAGCGGGGGGGGCCGGAGAGAGGGACGAAGGTCGTGGTAGCTTGGGTGGTGGAGGTCCCGCAGGAGCAGCCAGTTCCTGCAGGTATGCCGTGTGCATCAGCCGGATAAACTCCGGGGAAAACCCCGGTCTACTCGGGGGGATCTCCGCAGGTGGGGACCCCGGGGGACCCCGCCCCTGCGGGTCCGCCTCCGGATCTGACTCCGGTAGTAAATTCGGGGGAGAGCCCTCCGAGGCCTCCCCATCCCCCAGCGCTGTCGGAGCTCCTTTGGGACGCAGCGCATGCAAAATGGCCGCCGTTCCCGCCAAGAATGGGGGAGGGGCCGGCCCACGCCGCCCGGGCAAAGCCAACGTTGAAAAATGTGTTAGGAGCCCGGACGAACCTTCCCCCCCTGGGAGGCATCTAGCACAGATGCCCTCCCTTGAAATACGCGATCCTGGCTCGCCGCAGGCCGAGCAACGCGACGGCCGCGGCATGACAGGCGCGAGTAAAAAAACACACCCGGCAGTCCAAAACAGTCGAGTAGCCTCGGGGGAGGGGGGGGGCCGCGAGACGGCGCGCCGCTGCGGGGGGGCCCGGATGGCCTGCACTACCCGCCGAAGGTAAAGCGGCGCCGTGGGGGGGCCGTCCTGGCCTCACAACCCGCTAAAGAGGATCTCCCTGCTCCCTGCCGCTCACGAGGTGCCGGCAAAATGGCCGCGGGAGGGAGAGAAAAAAAAAAAAAAAACGCCAAGAAGGCCGGTCCCACCAGCCGTCGCGTCCAGCCGAGCTGCAAGAGAAACTACAACCAAGAAAAACACGGCAATGCGACTTACCCTCGGTACGGACGCAGACTAGAGCCGGGAGAGAAGCAAAGGAGGCAGAGAGCACAGGAAAGAAGCCACGCCTCCCCAATTAACTAATTAACTTTTTTTTTTTTTTTTTTTTGAAAGAAATACAACTTGATCCAAAGCTAACAACACAGAGAAGAAAGCCTCAAACAAGAGGAACAAAAGAAGGTTACTGGCAATCGGGAGCAAGCCCAGATTCCCCTACTCGCATCTGCTGGAGTCAGAAGATACTGAACTCCTGCAGAGGGGGTAGTAGTACTTATGGTGACGCCCCCTCAGAGTTTTGGTCTGACTCCATCTGCTGGATTGGGGCCATAACCCACGGTCTGGACTGATCCAGGTACGTACAGGGAAAGCTGGTTTAAGCTTATTAATGAAGGTATCACAGAAAAATGCATTTTATTCTTCCAAGAGGGTCACTTTTCAGGGATTGTTTTCCTGCTTTGTTCTCTTGATGCTCTTACAAATGTTACATGTTGTACTTAAGACATTTTCAGAGATAACAGTTAATCAAGTATCATGCACAAGACACTATTTAAAAAAAAAAAAGAAGTTTAATATTGCCCATTAAATTTTTAAAACGCATGAACCAGTTAGCTGCCTCTAAATTTGAGGCCGCGTCATGCCATTCATACCTGGAATGTGTCCAAACCAGAAGCAATGTATGTAACATGGAAAGAAAAACATTTTGCTTCTCTGCCGTCGACCTGGCTGCTTTCAGGGGACAATACCAGCGAAGTAATGTTGCCAAGAACCGAAGATTTTCTTCAGCATCTGAAAGAGCCTAATTTAAAGAAAAAAAAAGATTACCTTTCCAGGCTCACTTCCCTTCATTATAAACCAACACCTAGGCCTTTCTTCTGAGAAATTAGGATGAGTGCCAAAATAGAGAAAACTTCCATAGGACAGAGCACAAATGTACCCAGAGGCAGTGGTGACAAATTAATGCAGCAAGATGAATATTTCTGAATATTTGTCCATTTACCCAGCTGAAAGGTTTGGAAGGAAAAAAAAGAGCCAATCTTCTGTATAACAGAGTTATAGAAATGTCAGTCCTGAATCCCTGGTCTGAATTCTGCCCAGCCAGTTTTCCAGAGATTGTAGGTCAGAAATGAGTTGCCAGAAATTAGTCTAGCGTCTTTATAATCAAAACTGACAGGAGGGGCTGGATTTCTTAACCAAAAGGAGAATGCTCTAAAGCAACCTATGTACGTTACTTCAAATTCTAAAAACTTGACTATTTCCTGACTATTTACACTTCTTTTGGTGTCACTGCTATGTCTAATTAATTTACTTAGTGCTTTTCAACTCCTGCAAAAATAAAAAAACAAGAAATATCATTTAAGGGCTGAGTGCGGGAGCCTACAACAAATTCCTTCAGACCACCTCAAGAGATCAGCCACAGCTCTCTGGCCCAGTCCTCCTTAAGTCCCAAACCAACAAGGGATTCTGGGTCCAGGGAGGATCCCTTTACTCTAGCATAAGAAGGCAGGGCCCAGAAGGGTTAGACAGGCTCTGGGGAGCAGACAGAAACCCAGCCTATGCAAAAATCTGCTGTTTGAGGCCTGCATGTTACCTGAAGTTAAAGCAAGTGGCATTATTTGTTTAATTTTGGCTCTCACACTGTAAATAAACTGCAGCTAAGGAAACAGCCAGAACCTGCCTCCTTATTTGTCTTGGCTGTCTAAGCCACGGTTGGCCAGGTTACCACAGGCTGGTTCAATCCATCCTTCTGTCCAAAGGCACCTATTGGGTCCAAACTGAGATGGTAGAGACCATGGAGGAGAAGCCTGGACCTAGCGTCCATTTTATTGAGGATAGCCTCAATATAATAAGGGGGAGACCATTTTCAACACGGTCAAAGTTGAAAAGCACTAAAAAAAAAGCCAGCCATGCAAGAATAGATTTTCATGTCCTTCCTTGTTATATTAAAAAAAAAAAAACCAGCTTCATTCTCAAATTTTTACATTTTTGGTTCATACAAAAATGTGCATTTTAATTATGGCCACCATCCCTGGACTTTAATATCTCCTTATCTGAGTTAATTTTTCAGCTTTTCATGCTATGTGCATGTGTTACATATACAAATATGATGTCTGCATGAGTATTCACTGGAATTATAGTAATGCTCACATTTAAATTTAGATCCATAATTGTGGAACTATGTAACTAGCATATTATATGTCGGCAGAAAAAGACCAATTGCCCAGTGTATAATAATCTTGTCCAGACTGCCAAGAATATATCCCAGTTACTAGCCACTGAGCATAACTGTTTATAGCAATGTTTTTAATTGTAAAGCTCAGGAGCAGTGATAGCTCTCCCTGATCTTAAGCAAGACTCCCTGGCTCTCTTTCCTGTTATACACGCTCTGGTGCCACCTCCAGAAGAGATGTCCTGTTTTTCTTTCTGGATCTGTGCAACTCTCAGCAAGGTTTTGAGCCACATGATGCCCAAACTCCCACACCGTTCCATGGTGGTCACACTTCATGGCCGGCAGCTGGGATGTCTTTTTAGCAGGGTGGCCAGGATAAATGGGCAGAATGGATGGGCCTATTGGTCTTTTTCTGCCATCATTTACCATGTTACTGTGTTCTCATGAGATCCAACATTGTACCAGGCCCTGGCTCTCATGCTGAAGCTTTTTTTTTTATTTTCCAAAAGTGTCCCTGCTAAAAAGATTAGTGAAGATCACTGGCCTATACGATATCACTTCCTTATCCAAGATAGATTTTGCTGCCTTCCTCCATTGTACTAAACTCTGCTGGGTGAGCGAGCATGCAAGATCTCCTATTTAGTTCACAACTATGCACGGCTTTCAAAAATTTTAAACACACAGAAAATACAAACTAGAGCATAAGAGAGGGGAGAAGGGTCTCCATAATAAAAGGTACCCCCTGGGCTAGATTTAAGATGATGGCATCCAGAGGCAGAGGACAACAAACTGATGCCTTCCCAGTTTTTGGACACCTTCAGAATTTGGCACCCAAGGCACGTACCTATATTGCCTGTGCCTAAATCCAGCCCTGGATACCCCACCTTTTGTTACAAAAGAATGGCAAAATGCAGAAATTGAAATATAGCATGACAAAAAGAAAAAAAAGCCCTAAAATAAAAACACAAAATTGTGAACCAAAAGCAATAAGTACTACCGCTTTATAAAATTAATTATGCATGCAGACTTTTTTAAAAAGTTGCAAGTCATGAAATTGCAGAGCAGAGTATAAATGTTTCCTCCTCTCTCATTCACAGCAGCACACCTGAATAGTTTTGTTCAAAGTTTTAAAAAATGCTGTTTTTAAATCAATGGTGTTAAATTTGAAGAGAAAAGTAAATATTTTTCAGGTTTTAATGAGTAAGAGTTTTATTGTTTTGGGATTTAGGAGGGTTTTTTTTGTTGTTTTCTTTTTTAAAGATTACATTCACTTTTCCCCACTTTCTCATAATAAATTTTCCTTGGGCAGTTCAACCCTTTATTCTGCCACAGGCCATTAGACACCCCTGAGATCAGTGTCATGTAAGAGTTGACTGCTCTCCCAATTCTCACCACCCACCATCCTGCCAAATGCATACTGCCCCAATCACCCGCACCCCCCCCCCCCCCCCCCAGGAGTATCAACTCCATGACGCAGCTGAGCCAAATGAACCCTCCAGCAGGGGGGAAAAAAAATACCCAAAAGCTTCTCACCTTATTGATATCTCTTCTGACCATCTTAAATGAATGTGCGTAGGTGCTGTTGGCCTGCTCTAAATGGTAGAAGATCTCGCTCACCACTGCAGAATTCAGCTGCACGTTAACAGACCGCAAATTCTCAGCGTGAGCTTTCCACATGTTCTCTTCCAGGTAAACCCCAGCACCAGGACCCCATTCCTTCCGCTCAACAAAGGGATCGTGTTTCAGTAAAATCTGTCAAAGAAAATATATATTTAAAGAATGGGAAGCATTTATCTTACAAACCCCATCCAGTAAGGGCTCTCAGGCTATGCTGTGTGAACGATGCAAGGATAAACTCTGGATCGGCAAATTAGATTTGCCAGTTCAGGACTCCGGCATTCACAAAGTCAACCTGTGAAGTCCTATTTATTTATTACCAGGCTGTAGGAGACTTAAGCCTTCCTCATAAATCTAAAAGTCAGTAGCATGAAGAGAGAGATCCCTTTCCACTAATCTCTGTACCTTGACAAGTTCATTTGTCTAGGATATGCCATTGGAAAAGTCAAGACTTTTGTAGCACATAAATATATTAATTCTGTGAATTGAATACTAAAATGTTCGCCAGCAAAATGCCACAACAAAATAAAGATGTGCTGTGTCCCCTTACCTTCATACAGTATTAAAGAGAGAAAAGTAAAAATTTCAAGCAGGAGAATACCAACTGCTGCTGACTACTTTCGGACTTATGTTCCATCTTATGACTCACATAGCATCATATGAGTGACATCTAAGGCAACATGTCAGCCTACAACATACATGCAGGAAACCTGACTAGGCCAACCCAACTGACAGCTTGGTTATATAAATGCCTATACTACCTTGTTCATTTATACATACCGATATCAGTGGTAGTAATTTCTTTGTTTCACAATTTCCACTATGAACCACAGTACTAATTAGCAGTTCTTCCACTCAGAAATAGAAGAGATATGAACAGTTGTAAATATTTAAAGGTTTAATATATATCAGTTTAGAACAGGTGTTGGGAGACGAGAGTAAGTTTTATTAGCCATATTTATCCTGGAGAAATTTTAATCTCTTGGCAGGCTGTGACAAATTTCATGCTGAGTCACCAAAAAAGTATCGCAAAACGTTGTACTGCATATGCTTTCGAGACCATGTAGACTCCTCCTCCAGTCCATTGGAATCTGAAGAAAGGACCTTCGTGGTCTCAAAAGCTGATGCACAATATCCTCTTGGGTTAATTCCTATGCTGGTCCAGTAAAAAAAAAAAAAAAAAAAAATCCACAGCCTGCAACAAGTCCAGGTGCGTACAGATAGAATAGATTCATGCAGATCCAATCACACCTTGATTTGTTTGATCCAGCCAATGACTGTTGACTCCATGACATGGATAATGACCCCTTGCTTTTCAGGTAAAAGTGGATCCCCAAGGATATCCAAAGAAGGTACAGGAAGAACAATAGAACCCTTAAAAAAAAAAAAGAAAAGAAAACTGAAAAGCTGTTTGGATAGTCCTGAATAACCAGAATCCACAAAATAGTATACAGAATTTTGGTAGAAATTTATGAGTTTGGGGCTTTGAACAGAAAGAGTTCAATTGTTCAGGTTTTAGTGAAATACTACAGTAAACCAGATCTATATGTTTACATATAGACAAAAAAATCTCAATACAGATATGGAAAACTAAAGAAAATAAACCCCCCAAAAATAAATTTACATAAGAACCACAAGTACAGAATCTTAAATGTATTTCTTTTTCATATAATACCAATTTCTGTGATTTTTGAATGCTGTTTCAGCTCCACTATTATAGTTAGAAAATGCAAACAGTCTGCTCGGTTCAAAACACAAGTCTTTTGCAAAAAAAATGTACCACCTGGGTCTAAACTTAGGGATGGAAAGTAGATCATGGGCCCGGAACCTGTCCTGTTGAAAACAACCTTGATCCAATAAAGGTGAGTCCACTTTCAAAAGGGTCAAAGTTTAAAAGCACTGGAGAGTCCATGCAGATGCATGTTTTTCACTTCTTCCCATGTGTTCACATCTGTGATCAGTTCTCTAAGGTGCCCAGCGACTGCCGTGTCTCTCACCTCAGCATGACCAGCTATGACCTCCAGGCTTCCAGTGAACCTGTGCAGGACGTCCAGGAGTTTATCTGCACTAGAAGATCCACTGTAAGAAATCACACTGTCGACACAGAGAAGAGGCAGGAAAACCCGGTGAAGTACCAGATCAATATACTTTAAGGGAGGCTCAGTGCAGTCCACTGTGATCACATCATGAGCTGGTGAAAGAATAATTAATTTAGACCTTATAACAAAATAAAAACAAAGACTACTGATCCTCAATATAGTAAAAAAATGCCCTCACTGTTTTTATTGACGTTTCTCAATAAAAAATCTGTTCAAAGCAAAAAGTAGGCACCAGTAAAAGCAAATTAATTTACTGCTGCATTGCTGGTGCACCTGTCAATTTTTGTCTTCTTATGCTGCTTTATCAAGACAAGTGCATGGATTTAATTAGACATCAGAAAGTCAGTTCGTTAAAAGAGGGAATGAAATCTCCAGTATGAATCTCTTGCCTGGTATTCCCTGTATTTCTTTCCTGTAGCTATTTGCCAACATCCGCTTTTCCAAAACTTCTCAGGGATCCCAATACATGTCAGAACAAACATGGTCATTCAAGAACCATACATGAAAACTTAAGTTCAAAATGTGCTCTGTTTAAGGCTCCATAGGAGAGAGAGACTAAATTTCTGATGTAGAGTTCTTGAACAGAGCATACTCATGGTGACAGCCATGACTGGCCTTCTCTGATCCCTCTGGTCTCTCATCTCAGCCATGCTCTCTCTCTCACTATGGCAAGCGTGTTACCTGCAGTAAGACTCCTGTTAATGCCGACATCCCTCCTCGACGCCAGCTCCCGGTCGCGCGAATCGCGGGCTGACTCCGCCCCCTTTTAACATCGGCTGCCGGCGGAAGTTCCTGCTAGCGCAGGAAATTAAGCCCTATTTAAAGGGAAGCTCTCCAGCACCGCGCTGCTTTGGCCACAAGTTGCTTGTGTGGGAACACTGTTGGATTGCTGCTTTTCTGCCTCCTGATCTGACCCGGACTGTATTGGATTCGTTGCCTGCTGCCTGCCTCTGGATTTGTTGCCCTGGTTCTCTTGTCTGCTGCCTGCCCACACCCGGACTGCTATTGGATTCGGTGCCTGCTGCCTGCCTCTGGATTTGTTGCCCTGGTTCTCTTGTCTGCTGCCTGCCCACACCCGGACTGCTATTGGATTCGTTGCCTGCTGCCTGCCTCTGGATTCTCTTGTCTGCTGCCTGCCCCGACCCAGACAGTTATTGGATTCACTATCTTCTGCCTGCCTGCAGATTCTGCTGCCCTGGTGTCGTGGTCTGCTGCCTGTACCAATCCGAACTGTTCCTCGCACTCCAGAACCTCTACAAGACAGGGTAGGCGGTCTTCTATTTTGGTTCCACTAACTTGTACGTAACAAAGTGAATGCAGAAAGGACAAGAACTGCCAAGTCATTTATGAATTGGTGTGTCACAGGCATCTCTTTTTATCATCATCTCATTCCCTTCTTCCTGCCATGTATTGTAACCTTAGTGGCCTTAAGACCTCCTCCCCTTCCCTGTCAACTCCAGGCTACTGTGGTCCAGTGTGATTTATCCCCACATCACCTCTCATTCCATCCTATCCCATCCAACTTTACCACCAGCACCACCACCACCTCTCTCGCACCATCACTTAGCACCTGTATCTCACATTCTATTCTCTCTCAAACCACGTCATCCATACCATCCATTGTGCCACGCGTGAAAAAGAAATATTTCAGTACAGTAACAGAGTACCTATATTTTCCAGCGTAAACTTTGAAGTCGTCCCAAGTTTGATAAAGCACACGCTTTTGCTCTGGAGGGCTGAAGGAGGAGAAAGGGAGGCAGCAAGGGCGCCTTTTGAGAGTTTGGGAAAAACGTACAACGCATGGACATCTTCATTCTGTAAAAACTCAGAGACGCGTGTCCTTTTAAAAAAACAAAAAAAAAAAACAGATGAACAGTATTCTCAGTGCACTGCCCGCCGTGCTTCAGGATCTCTTTCCAGCATGGGGGCTCCACTTTTGAAAAGGTTTTTGCCACAGAGAAGAAATCTTGGGACACAGAGCCCTGAATTACCTGTATGTGTGGTCGCTGAAGAGCACTCTAATGTCATCTGCCCGAGGTCTCAAAGATGAGGAAATTCTTACTTCAAGCCAATGGAATAATTCGTCCATACTAAACATATAAAAAGATTTAAACAATGCTTAATAAAAAAAAAAAAAGAAAAAAAAGGGTAAATATCAATCACTCATTTAAATTCATGTGAATGCATGCACTTTTGGTTACATCTGGTGTTCTTTCAATAGTTGTCTCGTTTTTTTGCATCCCCCAAACATACAGTACCTTCTGGCTGCCTAAAACCTCCCTATAATTTTAAAATACTATTTTAAATGTAGAAAACGATGTGTACCATCATAGCCTTTTGGCTGCATCTTTTTTACTATTTTAATTCAAGTTTGAAAGCTTTAGGCTAGGAGTGGTCACGTTTTTTGGCACTAGGGAGCCAGATCCGGATGGGGGGTGGGGATTCCCAATGAGGGTTTTCTGCTGCAGGTTAGTCTGAAGAGTGGAGGAAGGGGATTCTCCCAGAAGCCTGAGGAGTTTCTAAAGCTCTACCTCCACCCCACCCCCTGCACAAAGGAGGTCCGAAAATCCAACAGCAACATCACCTTCTGACCAACAATGTCCCTTCCAGCTGGAAGCAACATTCTCTCACCATGTCTCGCCTACGTCTGCTTTACGCTCATAGTATGTCGCACAACGGTGGACGCTCGTTTATCCAAAATGGTGTAGCAGTAAAGCGATGGGCTGTTGGAAGACTCGGCAGCAAATGGCTCTGGCAGAGGGTCCATTCCTGTGCATATCTTTGCTGCTGCACCAGACAGCTGCGAGGGCTATCAAATCCCCATTTTAACCTGGCCTTAGAACTTCCGTTTAACTTTGAAAAGAGGATGCACGAGCTTCTGCAGTCCATTTGAATGATCCTGAGAAATCTGCTCTTTATAAAAAGACAATGTTGGCCCCAGGACATCACACTGTCACCCTAAGGAGGGAAAACTTTACAACGGCCTCACAAAGTTCAGTTTAGTATCTTTTATTAAAATTGAACTCTGAAAGAACCCAACAGACAAAATATTCATTCTAAGAACTGCAGAGCTGAGCTGTCTGTACTACTGTAAGGTACCATGGAAACTAGGTACACAGCAGAGCTGTTCTCTGTCAATTGCAGGTGCATGGAGGAACTTGATGGTGCAGCGGTTATTACCCTTAACCAATAAACCTTGACACTGTTGATGCAACTCCATCATTGCTCTCTGCTTCAATGGCAGGGGAAAAGGGGAATTTGGATTTGTTCAATCACAGAGGGCCCTGACTTTTATGATCTGGGGAAGGAAGTATGGGGGTAACTTGCTGATGCAGCGGTTACTACCCTTAATCAATAAGACTGATATTTTGATGTAACTTAGACATTGCTCTCTGCTTCAACTGCAAGGCATAACAGAGAACTGGATTCAATAGCAATCAACGAGGGCTAGTGTGGGAAACTGACAAGTACAGGGGTAATGGGGAATTGAATTCAAACAGCAACCAATGAGGGCCCTTACTTTTATGGTCTAGGAAACAGATAAGCATGGGGGTAACCTACACGGCACAGAATAAACTACCATAAGCTTGCTGGGCAGACTGGATGGACCATTTGGTCCTTTTCTGCCATCATTTCTATGTTTCTGAATAAGCTATGACATGTGGGCAACATCCTGCATGGGTGCTGCCTCACGAGCACCTCAGTCTATTTTCATCCGAGCTCCTGCATGAACATGTACCCTAAGTTTTTTGGAACTTCTAGTTTTTCAGTACTTAACTCTTTTAAGTTGTCTCGCTGCCTCAGCAATTCCTTAACAGCACTTTTCACTGCTATCAAAAAAATAAAGTTGGCACATCCATCTCTAAGAAGGCCACATCCTGCAGCTCCAAAGACGATGGCCAATACATTTGTTATCAGTATCTAGGGCCAGATTATAATGCAGCTGATTGAGGCTGGATGTCACCAAGGAACAGGGCCTGGAAGATGGAGAAATTCCACAGGTCAGTGAAAATCCTGAAATCAGTCTTTTCAGTGGAGCCTCCTGGAGCTCCAGGCCAAGCTGAGCAGCTCCTCAAACAAAGCTCCCTCCTCAGCAGCACCAGTCCCTGGGTCTGCCACTCTGCTGGGTTTGAGCAAAGCATAGAAGTTCCACAAGCAAGTTTCTGTAAGCCCTTCACATAAGAAGCAGCTTCATGCCTATGAGCTAGCGATGCAGTCAGTGCCGCTAAAGCCAAGGTCAGATTCTGTCCCATCGACGCACCCTTGCTTCAGCCAATGTAGCCATTTGCTAAAAACATCAATGGAGCATTGGATCCTTTCACGCTCTGGGCTCTCGCACAATTGCTCCAGTGTGGCCAAGTGTGCTTCTCATACGACATCCAGTTGTCAGTCAGCCCACCAATCCTTCTGGGATATGACTCAGGAAGAGGGTTGACTAAGTCATCCGAACCTTTCCTCTCTCAACTTGATAGTATAGATGTTGAGTGTCCAGTAATCTCATTATCACTGTCCTTATTCAACTAATCTGAGGATATTGTAATGTCCGCCAGAAAGCCTTCAACAAGAAGATCTTACAGTTTTAAATGGAAGAGATTTTTATCTTGGTGTCAAGTATTGAGAGCCATTTGTTTGCAATCCAAAAGAGTTGCTTTAGTATTTTATCTTCCTCTTGGGTCCCAGTATATCATTGGACAAAGTGAATCTCTGTGACATTGCAGCTTACCATGTTAAAATGGATGTCACACCAATCTCCATACATATTCAGTGTCAAAAGTTCATGAAAGGCTTATGGCATGCAAGACCACCGGTCGCCAAACCATCAATGCCATGGGATGTCAAGGCGCAATTCATGAAACTGAGTTATGAACTGTTGAGTCATCTTTCTTAAAGTAGTGCTCTAAGTCAGCCATTGGTTCATTGCTCACTGGACATGCAGTTTTTCCACAATAGAGCAGTGCTCTGCACTCATCCCCAGTTTCTGCTAAAAGTGGTTTTGGCTTTTCATCTCAATCAAGCCATTGTGTTACCTGCCTTCTTCCCAAAGACTCATGCACATGAAAGGGAGAAGACTCTCCATTCACTGGACTGCAAAAGAGCTTTAGTTTATTATCTAAAGAGAACTCAACCACATCATTGGGCTTCTCAACTCTTCATCTCTTACAATCCTAACAGACTAGGAACAGTGGTTGCCAAGCATACACTATTCAACTGGCTAGCGGACTGTTTCACACATTGCAAAGTTCTAGCTGGTCTCCAGATCACAGATTGTCAAAACTCAAGTCAAAAACATGGCTACTTCAATGGCTCATCTGCAAGCTCGCATATCGAAGACATTTGCAAAGCTTCAACTTGGTCATCACACTTTCACATCCCATAACCATCTGGGCAATCCATGAAGAAGTGACAGTAACTTTGGACATGCAGTTCTGCACAGCCTGTTCACCCAGTAGTCCACTCTCCACTGGGGCAGGGAGGTGGAAGAGGGGAAAAGGGGAAACCCAGGTTGCTTTCAGTAAGTGCATGCTGCAACCCTCATTTTGGGACACCCACATATCATGCCTTATTCAGCTCTGCTTGTCAACAGAGAAAGCTAGTTTGCTTACTGTAAACGGAGTTCTTGATAGACAGCAGGATGAATTAGCCATGCTTAATACCCACCTACCTCCCTGGAGAGTTGACTACCAAGCTACAGCAAAGATCAACAATTGACTGAGAAGCTCATACAGGAACTTCCACAGATGCACAGTGGAGTAAAAGCTCTACAAGTTAGGTGAGAAAGGTCCATTCAGTGCCATCAGATGACGTCACCCATATGTAATGGCTAATTCATCCTGCTGTCTATGGGAAATTCAATTTCTGGTAAGTAAGCTTTTCATTGTAACTGAAGAATCCATAAGCACAGATGTATGCAAACATATCTCATGAACATTAATTTCTGATAATATGCATCAGGTAAGGATCCAGGACAAGATTTTAAAACATGGCTATTACTAGCATGGCCACATAGCTCCTTGTCCACTGTTCTAGGGGGTCAAGCAGTGTCTATCCTGGTTGCACCTCATTGCATGCATGGAAATGTAGTTCTGATTTCCCTCTCGAGTCCATTAAGAAAAGCAGGTTCACATCACCCTCCATGCAATGAGGTAAAACCAGGACTGGTTCATCTTGTACCCTGGTCACCCTAGCTATGGGGGCTCCTCCCATTACAATAGTAAAAATAAACTCTCCACTGCCAAATACTGTATCTTCTGAAATGGCCTAAATATGGGGGGGGAAATGTATGCATGCTGATTATCAAGATATATTTGGCCATTATAAGTATTTTAAGGATTTATCAGACTGGAGACCAATAGGAGAATCACAAGTTTTTCTGCAAATGCAGATTTGTTTTTTATTACATGAATAAGAAACTATTATGTATAATTTTGCAAAACCCTAAAGTTATGGGCATCTAAATAAAAAAAAAATAAAAAAAGAACTATTTCAATACTTATATAGAGCCCAAGCCCAGGGTCCAGTAGAACCAGTTACATACAAGTCCCTGCCCCTCAACAAGTTTACAATCAAACATATACAAAAGCACACAATGGGAAAGCTATTATGCCACATTCAGTTTATTGACAGGATTCAGATGGATGAAAAGAAGAAACAGTAAATGCTTATTAGTGTCAACGGCAGTCAAAGATGACATGTAATTGTGTTTACTGGCTAAGTGACACTGGTAAACAATATCGCTGTATTGTTAATGGTAAACAAAAATACTTACAATCCTACCTATTCTATAGATGAGACTACTGAAAAGATCCATGAAAAATTATGGAAAAAAAGGCATTTACATGCCTAGTGTCATTTCCACAATGTCCTCCCAACTCCCTGGAAACAGCCTGCTGTTAGTAGCAGAAAGGGTGAACACAGCTACACAACACACCCTCTCGTTTACAGGAGGTAAACATATATACTGTTACACAGTCAGATACTTCTTCACGCACACAGCCAGGCAACGTTCACAACCCTGTTTTCTTACCCACTTGAAACAGGTAGACAATTCTATTTTTGAGGTGTCCCATGAGAAAACTTAAATTGTATTTAGTTTTCAATTAAGGGATTTAAAGGAACAATTTTTGGAGGGATTCCAACACTGGACTCTTAGGAATCTAGATTGATCATTACATCTCCTGAAAAGGCAGCCCAAACATGGTTTTTGGAGCATGACACATGATGCAGGATTTAGGCACAAGTTACACTGTAGGGTCTCAGATTAGGGGGCTTCCAACTATAAAAAGTTACTACAATTTCAGGTTTTTACATGGTTTTTGATAAAAGTTATAGGCCTTTTAAACTCAACAGGCTATTGCCTGAGCAGGTCTTAATATAGTACTTCCTGCTAACACACAAAATACTCAACATACAAACATAGCTAATCATATGTATTCTATACTAAACAGTGAGAGATTAGAGTGTGCATTCTTATATTCTAAATGTGGCCTATCATCAATATTTCATAGAATGCGCAAAAATCTGAAATGCCCAAAACATAGCATATGGCTTTCATTGGAAGTGCCTAAAACGAAAGACATGCTTATAAGTAAGCCCGAGGAAACCAGTGCACAACACCAACCAACCGGCAAGAAACCCTCCACTGCAGCTTGAAGGAATGTTTCTTCCCAGTCCCGCATTTCTGAAGCGGTAAGAAGAGGAAATTCCTGCTCTGAAAGCCCACTGCCAAGGCGCGGTCTAACGAGCACGAACAGCCAGACACGCTAAGATGCAAACCAAACTCCGCCGCCGTCCTTAAAGGACTAAACACAACACGTCTCGAGGTTTTTTTTTTCCCCACCCCCGAGTTTACCTGCCAGCGAGCGCTTCCAGAGTTAGGGCAACGCTTCAGAAATGCTGCATTTTTGTGATTTGAGGTTTTTAGCGCGAGGGAGCTCCCGGGCCTGGCGCGGGGCAGTGTTGTGTCCGGTTGCCAGGAGACGGGCAACAGCTGCAGGCGGGCGAGCGGGCCTGTGGTGTTAACAGAGAGCGAATCCCAGGGAGCGCTTCGTCCTCCCAGCTCACGCGCTCCGCGATCGGAGGGACCACGCGCGGCTCACCGCTTTTTTAGTGGCCTGGAAGCAACTGCGCGTGCTCGCTATCTCTGTCTCATCAAAGGAAAGTGGGGTTGGGGGATAGTTCTCCAGTGGCTATTTGTTAGAACTGGGGCTTTATTTAAATAATAATAATAATAATAATAAAACAAGCAAGTAGCTCATTTCTACACAAAAATATCCTTACTTACAAATGGGCCGATACAGTACAGTGCGCTCCGTCGGCTTGACAGTAAGGCCTGACAGGCCGATACAGTACAGTGCGCTTCGACGGAGCACACTGTTAGCCTGCTCTTGGACACGTGTTTTCCCTTACCCCTTATTCAGTAAGGGGAGGAAAACGCGCGTCGAACCCGCGGCACCTAATAGCGCCCTCAACATATAAATGCATGTTGATGGCCCGATTAGGTATGTGCGTGGGATACAGAAAGTAAAATGTTCAGCGTCGGCTGTCGAACCCGCTGACAGCCGCCGCTCTGGTCCAAAAGGAGGCGCTAGGGACGTGCTAGTGTCCCTAGCGCCTCCTTTTGCCTGTTTTTACTGCCGGGCCTCATTTAAATACAGAATCGAGCGCACAGGAGAGTGGACATTTGCCCGCTCTCCCGCAGACTTTACTGTATCAGCCCGAAAGAAAATTGGCCAAAGTGACCACTGCTGTGGAATCAATGGAAACTAGTCGATGAAGCTTTGTAAAATAAATAAATAAAGCATGCCTGAATTGTACTTTTAATGAAAAATAACCCTAAGGAGGAGGCCCGGAAGGCTCATCTGCATACTGCTCCCAGCATCCCCCAGGAGAGGAGTGCAGAGGTCACCGCAAGCAATCCAGGGATTGACTTCCACAGCCCTAGTTTCCGGTTTGCAATAGAGGAAAACTGGAAGGCTCATCTGCATACTGCTCCCAGCATCCCCCAGGAGAGGAGTGCAGAGATCACTGCAAGCAATCCAGGGATTGACTTCCTTCCAGAAGCCCCGCACGGTTTGCAGTAAAGGAAGATTGGAAATCTCATCTGTATACTGCTCCCAGCATCCCCTGGGAGAGGAGTGCAGAAGTCACTGCAAGTGAACCAGGGAATGACTTCCACAGCCCTAGCTTCTGGTTTGTAGTAGAGGAGGACCGGAAGACTTATCTGGTTTTCAGGGGTGATGAGTCAGATGAACTGAACGAAATCACTGTGAACTGGGAAGATGTAGTAGGCCAGATTGACAAACTAAAGAGTAGCAAATCACCTGGACCGGATGGTATGCATCCTAGGGTTCTGAAGGAACTCAAAAATGAAATTTCTGATCTATTAGTTAAAATTTGTAACCTATCATTAAAATCATCCATTGTACATGAAGACTGGAGGGTGGCCAATGTAACTCCAATATTTAAAAAAGGCTCCAGGGGCGATCCGGGTAACTATAGACCAGTGAGCCTGACTTCAGTGTCGGGAAAAATAGTGGAAACTATTCTCAAGATCAAAATCGTAGAGCATATAGAAAGACATGATTTAATGGGTCACATGGATTTACCCAAGGGAAGTCTTGCCTAACAAATCTGCTTCATTTTTTTGAAGGGGTTAATAAACATGTGGATGAAGGTGAACCGGTAGATGTAGTGTATTTGGATTTTCAGAAGGCATGACAAAGTCCCTCATGAGAGGCTTCTTTGAAAACTAAAACATCATGGGATGTTGGGATCCAAGATGTCCGACAGTTAGGACGCTGATATGGGTCGTCCGTCTTGCTGTGTCGCTTTCAGATCGCATAATTCTGAAAGCGCTTACCTGAATCCTTTCTTGTATGGGGAGGAAAAGAAAACCAAGGGCGCCTTTCCCCGCGACTCCCTCGGCGCAAATTACCAGACCCATGGACGCTCACATTGCTCGCAGCAGTCCGATACCGGAGAGACAGCCGCTGGCTGGAGGGGGAGAAGTAGAGCTCCCCTCCATTCTTGGCTCCATGTCACCATTAAGCCCGGTAACAGGATCGCCTCCTATTAATCCGGCAGCTGAAAGGACCCCCCCAGAAGCTGCGGAGACGCCGAGGACCCCGGAAGGTGCGACGGTGAATCTGCTGGGGAGCAGCGGGGTGGAAGAGACAGCCCATAGCCCTGTAGACACCTTGAGAGGCACGGATGGGAGGAGTATGCAAGTCGGTGAAGGAAGAAACACAGAAGGAGCGGCAAGGGATCCATCATGGCCTGAATTATTAATTCCAGAGCTGCCTACAGTGCAAAGACCGGGTGAGATTTCTTTACTTTCTATTTGGGACGCTATTGCAGAGCTGCAGAGTTCTATCACACAGCAGTTAACACCAATAGTTATGAGGTATAACGAACTGGGTCAAAAAGTCGCTGTGATGGAAAGTTTTTCAACAGATGAACCAGCAAATATCAAATCTTCGGGTACAAGTAAATTCCATCCAGCAGTCTCAGCAATTACTGGTTAAGGATAATGAAAATTTAGCTTTAAAAGTGGAAGCTCTGGAGAATGTCTCTAGAAATAAGAACTTGAGAATTATTAATTTTCCCAAAGTTCCACTAGTTCCTCCAAAGGATATGTTTAAAAGGTATTTAGTGGAGATATTAAAAATACCAGAGAATGCTATACCGCCAATCTCTAAAGCATTCTACTTGCCACCCTATAGGAGGGCGAGAGATATGCAGAGAGAAGGAATGGATATTATACAGCCTATTGAAACTCCTGTACTGGACTTAACAGCTATAATTGAATCTTCAGATATGGATATAGCAGTTCCTGCTACTTTGATCGTAGCCCTGGTCTTGGAACCTGATAGAGACTGGCTGTTGAAATTATTCTTCAGGCACAGATTGGAACTCTTTATGCGATGTAAAATAAATATGTTCCCTGATGTAGCACGTCAGACACAAAAGAGACGTAAACAGTTCCTATTATTGCGAACAGGAGTACAGCAGATTGGGGGGCTCTTTATTTTGAAATTCCCATGTAAATGTCTGGTAAAGTACCAGAATGTTTCCTATATTTTTTTTGACCCCCCTCAGTTGTCCCAGTTCCTTGTAGGGAAAATTCCTTTGCCTAACTCTGTGGAAACTTCTTTAACCGAAATAACTTGATAAGAAAAGGATCCTTTTATTGTATAAAGTGCTACTGCACCTAACTGTCAATTGCTATTCTTATGTTTAAAGTTTGAAATTTCCTAAAGTAGTGTATTGGATTCTCTCAATATTGAGGACTAAAATGTAAAGCTTATATGATTTCTTATTTTCTTATTTTTTTCCTGAAGGTATTATATAAATAAGCCTTACTGTTTTCAGACAAGAATTTCTTGTATTGTAAAGTTAAATTTCAATAAATAAAAAATTTAAAAAAATAAAAAAACCATCATGGGATAGGAGGCGATGTCCTTTCGTGGATTACAAACTGGTTAAAAGACAGGAAACAGAGAGTAGGATTAAATGGTCAATTTTCTCAGTGGAAAAGGGTAAACAGTGGAGTGCCTCAGGGATCTGTACTTGGACCGATGCTTTTCAATATATATATAAATGATCTGGAAAGGAATACGAGTGAGGTTATCAAATTTGCGGATGATACAAAATTATTCAGAGTAGTTAAATCACAAGCAGACTGTGATACATTACAGGAGGACCTTGCAAGACTGGAAGATTGGGCATCCAAATGGCAGATGAAATTTAATGTGGACAAGTGCAAGGTGTTGCATATAGGAAAAAATAACCCTTGCTGTAGTTACACGATGTTAGGTTCCATATTAGGAGCTACCACCCAGGAAAAAGATCTAGGCATCATAATGGATAATACTTTAAAATCGTCGGCTCAGTGTGCTGCAGCAGTCAAAAAAGCAAATAGAATGTTAAGAATTATTAGGAAGGGAATGGTTAATAGAACGGAAAATGTCATAATGCCTCTGTATCGCTCCATGGTGAGACTGCACCTTGAATACTGTGTACAATTCTGGTCGCCGCATCTCAAAAAAGATATAGTTGCGATGGAGAACGTACAGAGAAGGGCAACCAAAATGATAAAGGGGATGGAACAGCTCCCCTATGAAGAAAGGCTGAAGAGGTTAGGACTGTTCAGCTTGGAGAAGAGACGGCTGAGGGGGGATATGATAGAGGTCTTTAAGATCATGAGAGGTCTTGAACGAGTAGATGTGACTCGGTTATTTACACTTTCAAATAATAGGACTAGGGGGCATTCCATGAAGTTAGCAAGTAGCACATTTAAGATTAATTGGAGAAAATTCTTTTTCACTCAACGCACAATAAAGCTCTGGAATTTGTTGCCAGAGGATGTGGTTAGTGCAGTTAGTGTAGCTGGGTTCAAAAAAGGTTTGGATAAGTTCTTGGAGGAGAAGTCCATTAATGGCTATTAATCAATTTTACTTAGGGAATAGCCACTGCTATTAATTGCATCAGTAGCATCGGTTCTTCTTAGTATTTGGGTAATTGCCAGGTTCTTGTGGCCTGGTTTTGGCCTCTGTTGGAAACAGGATGCTGGGGCTTGATGGACCCTTGGTCTGACCCAGCATGGCAATTTCTTATGTTCTTAAGGAAATAGCACAGTTGTCCCATGTTCGGAAAGAGTGGCTCATTAAATAAGTTTACAAATAACATTTTATTTAAACTACTATTACCTAACCTAAACATAAATGTCTTACTCTGTATAGTTAATAACTATATTTTTCCCATAATTTACATTCCGCCTAGTGCCAGAGATTGTTTTAGGTGGATTACAAAAGAAATCAGACTTTATTAAAATTGCCTTTGCTTTTTATGACCTCTTGCAGTATTCTAAAGTTCTAGTCGGTAAATAGTCCCCACTGGTAGCAGAAGAAAAAAAGTGACATTAGTATATATTAAAGAGAAGGTGGCACCAAACGTTTTATTAAAGATAAGTTCCACAAGCACAGAAAGAGAAAAATTGGCATTTTGAATAAATGCTGAAGTCCCTCGTCTAAGAGTGTTCACGTCATGAATCTTTCTTAAGGTTCAAATACATATTAAAAACACATTCAGTTACTACTGTTAATTTCTCTGATAGTATCTTCAAGACCGATGTGTTATTGAAGTTCTCCAAAACTGGACAGCCTCCGCCTTCAAGGCTCAAACAGGCCAATGCAGAACGGTGTGCTCGGCCGAGCACACAGTTAGCCCCCGTCTGGACATGCGTTTTTGATGTGCTATTATTACCCCTTATACAGTAAGGGGTAATAGCGCGAGGAAAATGCGTGTCCAACCCCCCAAAAACTAATAGCACCCGCAACATGCAAATGTATGTTGATGAGCCTATTAGACTCGCGTGATACAGAAAGTCGCACATTTTACTCTCTGAAATTAACGCCTACCCAAAGGCAGGAGTTCATTTCGGCCAGCACCAGGAAAGTGTACAGAAAAACAGAAAAAAAACTGCTTTTCTGTACACCCTCTGACTTAATATCATAGTGATATTAAGTCGGAGGCCCCAAAAATAATAAAAAAATAAATCAGCCCACGACCCGCCGGTTGGAAGACGGATGCTCAATTTTGCCGGCATCCGTTTTCCGAACCCATGGCAGTCAGCGGGTTCGACAATCGATGCCGGTAAAATTAAGCATCGGCTGTCAAACCCGCTAACAGCCGCCGCTTCTGACAATAAGGAGGCACTAGGGACAGGCTAATGTCCCTAGCGCCTCCTTATTACTGCGGGCCCTCATTAGCATAGAGAATCGCGCGCCCAGGAGAGTGGCCTGGGCGCACGTCGGGAGAGCGGGCGCTTGCCTCAGAGCACCGGCTCTCCCGCGCATTTTACTGTATTCATTGAAGAAATAATTTTAGTTACTTCAGGCTGGGACACATCAGCAAAGGATGACCAGGTTGAACAAGGTAAAGAGGCGAGATCATTATACCAAGGAGAAACGTTAGCAAAGGTCAAACAGATTCTCAATTGTTAAAGAGAAGAATTTCAGGGATGCTTCTGCAGATGGTGTATTGGTTGGGGGTAAATAGACTTTTGTAATGCAAGTAAGTCTCTTAGCGAGCTGAAATAGGGCCTTAGGATTATAGCTAATACGTCTAATTTTTTCAGAATGAAAAAAAGTTATTTTTAGCCTCTGCTGTTTTTGATTGATAGTCAAGAGTAAAAGTCTGAAATTAGTTGCACCCATAGATGGAAGGAGACCTCTGCATGCTTTTCCTAAGAGACTTTCTAAGAAGGATCAGCGAAGGAGTAAGCCATGGATGAGGTTTCTTATTAATGCTAGAAACAGGTCTGAGAAGAGCAATAGAGTCCAGTGCTGAAGTAACTGAGTCCATCCAACAAGCAATTAAGTCATCTGGTAAAGAAGAGTCGAAGAAGGACTGCATGGCAACTCTCAACATATCCATGCCTGAAGCTTTAGGCCATGAGATTGAAAAAATAATGAATGGTCTGAGCACGGAACTTAACAGACATTGTGTCAAGAGTTATATATTCTGATAGATTACTGTCTATGCAGTTTAATTTAAAAGAATGTATTTTAAACTTAAATCCATTAGAACATTAACTTATTTATTTATTTATTTACATTCTTTTGATATACCGATACTCAAGACTAGTGTACATTAACTGGCTGAGCGTCAGTTCAGCCCATGATATGCACAATATGGTAGGTTTACTTGCAAGAGGGTTTAGGGCTCCCAATTATTCTTTTTAAACCGTCAGCCAGCTAGGAAATGGTCAAACTTATTCCATCCTCAACACCCAGTGTTGAGCATACTCTTGTTAGCGTATCCAAGGAAACGGGGGGGTAGTAGCACCCCCCCCCAACTCATTTTTTTGAAACGTTGGCTCCTATGAGCTTCAGGTACCCTCCCTTAAGCTGAAAGTGGTCACTGGCTAGAAGACTTAGACACCAGCCATCTATCTTTCAGGCCGTTTGCCACATGTTTGACGGGCGTCTGTAACTCCTTATACTGTAAGGGGTAATGGTGCCTCGAAAACGCACAGCCACACCCCCTGAAAACTAGTAACACTCATCACATGCAAATGCATGTTGAGGAGGCTATTAGTCAGTCACCCCTGATTCAAAGAGTAAAATGTGCGGCCAAGCCGCGGGCGTTAATTCATGAGCAACCCGGAAAAGCGTAAGGCAGAAAATTCTGCTTTTCTGTACACCCTCCGACTTAACATCCTAGAAATATTAAGTCGAAGGAACCAAAAATGTAAAAAAAAAAAGTGCCAGTTGGTCCAATTAGGAGAAAAGACGCTCAATTTTACAGACGTCCATTTTCCTAACGGATCGCAGTCGGCAGGTTCGAAAACAGACGCTGCTAAAATCGAGTGTCGGTTTCCTGAACCCACTGACTGCAGGCGACAGAGCCAACCTCTCCTGGGCCAAGAAGGCGTTAGGGGCGCATAATCATCCCTAGAGCCTCCTTTTAGCGCAACCCCCTCATTTGAAATATAGGATCGCGCACCTAGGAGAGGTGGCTGGGCGCCTGTCGGGAGAGCGGGCGCTCAACACGGAACGCCTGTTCTCCCGCGATCTTTACTGAATCGGCCTGTTGACGTCACTATCTGCACAAAAAAAAAGAAAAAAAAAAGAATAAAGTTGCCGTGTCCTGGGTGCAGAAAATAGGGCAGTGAGTAACAGCTTCAAAAATTGCAAACTGACAATGGAATCGGTATTAAAAAGTCTGCAAAGCTTCATACAAACTATTTGCAAAGTCAGTTTAAAACTTACAGTAAAAGCTTAGAGTTTTTACTTTTACGAGAATTGTTACAGATTTGGGAGTAGTCTAATAAACCAACAGGACACCCCCTTGTCAGCATGGTACAACAAACAGAGGGCTAGTTAAATTTGAACAAATTTCAAACAGAACAAACTAACTGAATTATGGAGGAATGAGACTGCCAGAGTCAGCCTCTGGAGGCTCCTGCTGGGAGCCTAATCCTCCTCCTCAGAGGCGGCCTGGGTGTGTCATCATCCACGGAGCAGGATGGGATCTGCAACAGAGTTGTTCCTAACGATAATACCTGCTTACCAAAGCAATCAAAGCGCTATCGTAAATTAAAGCATGATCAATCACCCCCATAAAACACACGAGGAAGGATTTTATTTATTTTTTATTTTATATAAATACGCAGGGTTCCTCTAGACTGATCACCTCAGATTTCAGCAAATACAATTTGAAAAAGTGGTCCCCCGCCCCCATCAAGGAGAAAACGGGACGACGACAGGGGTATGGTTTGCCTTTATCGCGTGATCCAGATCTTCCCCCTTAACATAATACTGGTTTTCTGTTTGCTTGGCCGCTGCTGGCCAGCCGTAAATAAGAGAGCAAGGCCCCGCACTTGAACAAGCTCATCTTGCACATTTTCAGGTTATGCAAATGTTAAAGGACATTATTCGGAAGCCAAGAATTGGTTCCAAAAAAAAAAAAAAAGAGTTGGCTGGCTACATAGGATTTCAAGACTGGCAATATCATACAGATGTACTTCGCCTGGATTACATTTAAAAATCACTTGTGTTTTCTTCATAAAGCATGAATGCATCCATATCTCACGGAAACGATGGCAGGATTGCTCTAGTCTCGCCCCACTGTGTGAGTCTCCTTAGGCCTGTCGATCCGATAAAGCAGCTCAGCGGGGTGAAAGTATCCCAGATACCGCACCGTCTCTGGGGTGGTGTCCGTGTGGTAATGACCCCCTTCTCCGTGGTGGCTGAAGCAGTGGGTGTGTTCCAGTCGCAGGTCGAACCCCTAAAAACAAAAAAAACAAAAAAAGGAGAACTTGTAGTAGATTGTCAGTTGTTCTCGCATGCCAAAAAGTGGAATACAAAGCAGCAAGCTGCACAAAAGACTCCTGCTCAATGAAAGGAAGCAAAAACGGAAAAAAAAAAAAAAGACAGGTCTCATGTGGGATAACAGACAAGGCTAGAGATGAGCCTCACTGGACACCAGGACTACAGCTCTTGAACATTTGCTCAGCTTTAACATTAAAATGAGAGAGGGGTACCCACTGATGGAAGACTGCGCGAACCCGCTGAGTAATTTTGGTTAAGACTTACTGGATCTCTGGATACAAACACAGACTGGCAGATCAGCGGGGCCCTCATCTCAAAGAATTTCAGCCAGAGGTTTACATCCTCATCAGTATTTAAGGGACAGGTGGAAAACTCTGGGGGCTACAAAAGAACAATTTAAATATTGCTTAGTTTAAAAAAAAAAAAAAATTGTCATGATGTGGTTATTATTTTATAAAACTAGACAGAGTTCCCACCCTTTGCCCTTCCCCCCCCCCCGAAAGAAAGCAGCTTGTTCATCGTGAAATATATGTTTGGGATTTCATCATATCTGGGAATTCTGTATTACTAAAAACAAAACGTTAAGCAGAAAGGATACTCGCCAAATTGTGAGGGGTTTTTATTTCTAGCAGGAGCAGATGGTGGTGTAATTACTTAAAATGGTCAAGCCTGGCCAGTTCCATCAATATATTCAGAGAAAATGCCAGAAGTACATAACTAGCAATAAGCAAAAGATTTTTTTTTGCCCCATTCCTCCGGCCGCGTGTTGCCAGTGACATTTAAGCCTGCATTTGCAGCCAAAAACATGAGATGGAACCGGAGCCGGGTGGGCAGTCAGTGGCGCATCGGGTCTGCCATAACCCACGTGCAGCAGCGCCTCACGTATCACATGTATGCTTCAAAGTAAAAGGGTAGAAAATACAATTCATAATTGTATTTTAAAACACACGACATGAATTTTTTTTTTTTTTAAATGGCATTCTGTCCCTCGGGGGTGAAAAATCCTAAATAAAATGAAAAAGAAAAAAAAAAAATCTAAGCACTCAACTGAATAAAGTCACTAGTGGAAGCACATGGTCAAATAAAAATATTTTAAAAATGATGAAAAACTGCGCATACTAATGGCGATAAATGTCCATCAGTACGCCCATAACACCATTATCTGGCCATCAAAAAGTGTGTGTTTCATCAAAAGCCTTCATCAGGATCAGATGGTGCTTACAGGAGTCTTCTGATTATCGTAGGCAGTTTTCATTTCATGCTTCCCTGGTGAAAACCAGCGCCGAATAAGCTGAGATAATGGAGCTATAATAATTATGTGTGTTTAAAAGTGAATTCCATTCCTTTAAATAAGAGGACAAGCTTGGCACAAAGAGAATACTATTCATTTCCTTAGCTTCCTAGCTACATCACCCCTTGTAAGCACAGAGGATCCTGGAGTCCCGAGACTTGAGATGAGAGAAGGCTCTGCGGAAGGGTCGGATTAGGTGAGTTTTCAATCCTTTGCCATTTACCTTCTACTGTTTCCTATTGTTGCCGCTGCACCATCACCCCCTACCCCTCCCCAAGGGCTGCAGGGTGAGCGCCAAAAAAAAAAGACTCCTGCTTAAAATACATCTCGGCCGTGTCTCATTTATGGCAGCAGGAGACGCGTGTTCCATACGGGTACCGGGGTAACTGCTAACAACCTGAACCAAAACAGCACTCCTTACTGCGTCAAAATTACTTACAAAGAAAAACCAAAATTACAAACGTAAACAATGAAGTGGAACTAACCATGATGTGAAGCTTGGCTTTACCCTCCTGAATGATAAAAGTGCCTCCCATTCCTACTGGTTTATCTCCATAGTGGCTTTCCAAAGTTTTTCTCATACAGCTCACAAAATTCTCCTTTCCTGTTCTTCTGCTGGCGCTTACTTGAATGACCTGCAGGAGCCCCGGGAGAAATGATGAATTGGTTCAGAAAGATAGGACAGACCCTACAGTTCTGTATTACCAGGGCACATTTTGTGCATCCTGTTAGCTATTAAAAAACAAAAAAAACCACAGGGAGGGGGGTCAGCCCCATACCACTACTTGGCGTTTCAGTTTAAAATTTCAGCACAGGCTTACTAGGCCTGTGTCTAGTCTGGCAAAATTAGAGGCAGGGGACCCAGAGGAGGTAGCAACCTGCCACCGCTCTTAGCTCTAGAGCTGTCCCCAGGAGCCACTGCCAGCAGAAGACCTGGAGATCTGGGGGCAGGAGAATGGAAGCAACTGTATCCGAGGCAGCTGAAAGCTAAATCAGTCACCAATTTTCATCATTGCCCTGATTTTCAGGACATCCGTACCAGATGCGCACAAGGGGGCAGATTTTAAAAGATCTACACGCATAAATCCAGCTGGATTTACACGTGTAGGGGGGTTACTCGCGCCGAGCCTATTTTGCATAGGCCTGGCGACACGCGCAAGCCCCGGGATGCGCGTATGTCCCGGGGCGGGGGCCAGAGGCCTCCGTAGGGCTTCTAGGCCGGGGGATCGCGCAACCTACACCTGCCCAGAGGCAGGCGCAACTTTCAAAAAAAGGTATGGGCGGGGGAGGGGGCAGAAGGATAGCCATCTGGGCTCCCCTAGGGCTCAGAGCGCATGTTATAAAATCTACGCCTGCACGTAGGTATTAAAATTTGCCCCAAGGTATATTTGCAAAAAAAAAAAGATAGGGGGCAAACTCCCCAAGTAACTGATCAATGGCTTCCAGAGCCAAATCCCAGCACTAACTCAGCCAAAATGTACAAAGCAACAGGAGCAAATTGCCTGGTAAAAAACAAACAAACACAATCTTGTGTCCTAACAGAATAGTATAAATGTTATAATCTCATCAACACTGAGCATGACAGTTACATCATTATTTATTTATATATCCAGATATTAGATGCTGCCAGGCTACACTTCCTTTTAAGAGGAAAGGTGACAAGAATAATCTCATCTAATTAGTATCTGCACATTCACCTTGCCAGGTTCCCCTCTGCTGGCATACAGGTTTGACAGCAGTCCAAAATCACAATCTGTATATCTGTCGCTGTATTTCTCCAGCACACATCCTCCACCCGCAGGGCTGATCCGGGCAACGTAACTCCCATTCACGGCAGCCTTATCCCCATACGCCGCCTGGACAGACAATATAAGCTAAGAAGAAAAAGAAGAAAATAAAGTAAAATAGTAAAATTCTCTGCCACCTATTTCATTTCCTGGGAATGGAAGACCTGGAGTTGTACAAACTACAGAAAAAAAAATTATATATAAAACCAGGCAGATCTGATAAATGTATTGGGGTAGATTTTCAGACATACGCATGGGCGTACATGTGCGCGTGCTACCTGGCGCGCAGACATGTACACCTGATTTTATAACATGCGCTTGCAGGCGTGCGCATGTTATAAAATCGGGGGTCAGCGTGTGCAAGGGAGGTACACAATTGTGCACCTTGCGCGAGCCGAGCCCATGCAGAGCCCGCACCGAGCCGTGCTGCCTTCCCCCGTTCCCTCCCAGGCCTCCGAAATCGGAGCGGCCTCGGCGGGAACTTCCCTACCCCCCACCCCACCTTCCCTTCCCCTACCTCTTTCTTATTTTTTCTTTTGTTTCAAAAAACTTACTTCAGCCCTGGTGCTGAAGTAAGTTGTGCCCGCCGGCCGACTGTCAGCGTGCGATCCCCAGCACGGTGGCAAATGGCCGCCGTGCTGGAAGCCTCTGACCCCACCCCCCGGTCCACCCCTCCCCTTTTTGCGAGCCCTGGGACTTACACGTGCGTAAAGCCCCGGGACGCGTCGCCGGGCCTTTTGAAAACAGGCCCGGCGCACTTAACCTTTTGAAAATCTGCCCCATTATGAGCAGATAATGTTCTTATAGGTACTAGCGAAGAAAGGATATAGCTGCCACCCCAGTGGCTCTGAGGTAGCGCTGTGCAGTGCCATGCAGAGGGAATGTGGTGCGAGTCCCAATTCAGGCCTTCCGCTCCTTCCTCCCCACTCCAGATTTTCCCTGGACTGGGGGTTGCTGCAAAGGCAGCATTCCCAGCCCCTGTGGGAGAGGAAGTCAGCTCACTGCACCTAGTGGCTGGAGTAGGGCCCATGTCTGCAGGGTTCCAGAAGCAACTCTGGCACATAGCTCCCAGCCAAAGACCAAACTAGAGTTTTTCTATGCCACATTTTCTGGCCTAGTAAAGTACCACCAATTGCAGGTTATAACAGTACATAATCCAGTATAAATTCGTACATACAAATGTTAAAGAAGAATATGTTGGGGGGGGGGGGGGGGGGGGGGGGGGAAGGACTACGGTTGACCGGACTAAACGCTGGGGGGGTTTCCCCTATTTTGTGCTACCTCCCAGAAGTTGGGAATAAAGACTTAAGGTGCAAGATCCAGCCCTGATCTCCAGTTAAGCTGGAAGAACAGGAGTAAAACTGACAAGTCAAAAAAAAAAAAAAAAAAGACAGAAAAAAGGAAATAGCCAGCAAAACTGAGAAATACTGCTATGCTAATAAGAGACTCCTCACTACGGATTGGATGAACCAAAGGGTTTTCCCCCCATTTTTCTTTCTGGCCCAATGGGTCTGCGGATTACAGAAGTAAAATGGTTGTGTGTTCCGTAAAGTAACACTTTGGTGGTAGTTTGCTAATGCAGTAGTGTCAGGGCTCTGGGGCAACTCACAAATGTTCGACCTGAAATGGAATCCAGCATTAATACAGAGGACTATCAAAAGAGCAGAAAAAATATACAGGAAAGGCCTGGAATAAACCCCAAACTGCAGTTTAGATCCTACTTAAGGTACATTTAGAAATTAAAAAGCAAACACACACACAAAACGTGTTTGCGAGCCCATCCCTTTAAGACTGCACCTACAGACCTCTGCATTTTCTCCCAGCGTCCTGTGAGAAACAGCACCAGCTCCAAGAATGAAGGCTCCAGGCAGCTCAATCTCTTTGGCAACAGCGTTGATGTTATAAATCTGTAAGAAAGGCATAGAGAGTTGAGATGTGCTTCAGGTCGGCTTCGTTTCGGGGCCCCCTGCAGGAATTTCGTTTTTCCCGTGGTTTGGGGTTTGTTTGGTTTTTTTCGGGGGCCCCGATTTTCGGGTTAGTGCACACTAATCGGGAGTTAGTGAGGACTAACTCAAAAATGAATTTTTTTCTGAAATTTCGGAAAAAATTACATCGTTTTTCGGTTCTCCCAAACCATTCTGAATTAGGCAATTTCGTTGACATTGACTAATTCGGGAAAAATGATTGCACATCCCTAATTGGGAGTATTTTAAAAATTTGTTTAGTTTTCCCTGCCATATCGTGGTCTGCTGTATCTTCTCTCCGTTTGCATCATAACGCTCATGGCAGTCAATGCCTCACAGGAAGACGACATATTTGACCTCACAGCCCAAAACACTTAGTTGAAAGGGATTTTTAACCATTTAAAACATAAGAACATAAGAAAATGCCATACTGGGTCAGACCAAGGGTCCATCAAGCCCAGCATCCTGTTTCCAACAGTGGTCAATCCAGGCCATAAGAACCTGGCAATTACCCAAAAACTAAGTCTGTTCCATGTAACCATTGCTAATGGCAGTGGCTATTCTCTAAGTGAACTTAATAGCAGGTAATGGACTTCTCCTCCAAGAACTTATCCAATCCTTTTTTAAACACAGCTATACTAACTGCACTAACCACATCCTCTGGCAACAAATTCCAGAGTTTAATTGTGCATTGAATAAAAAAGAACTTTCTCCGATTAGTTTTAAATGTGATTCAAATTCTATTTCCATTTGCAATGGGAATGTTAAGGAGTTACTTTAATGCGATGATGCTCAACCATCGATAACTAGAAAATGAATGCAGTTTACTATATAAGTGCTGGACCCATTTTGTTTTGCTTCTAAGGAGTGCTCTGGTGTACAGGAGAGCCACATGTTGAAAACAATGACCCACCATTTCCCCATTTTGCAGTCTCTCTTCTTTGCACAAACCCAAAGCTCCTTGACATTCACCATCTTATCCATCAGCAGCTGCAGGTTCACAACTAGATGAACCATGCGAGGCAGCTCCATTCTGCAGAGAGACAGGGCGGCAAGGAGCTGGCGGCTTTGTTCCTGGCCTCCATGAAAAACACACACTTCCTAAGACCCAAAGCACAGTCCCAGAACAATGGCATGGACTCTCCTGTTCAGACTTCCTCTGGAAACCACTTGAACAAGGGAAGGAGCAACAGGAAGAGAAAAAAAAAAAACCACAACTTACTTTGTCCAGGCGTGCAAGCGGCACCAGATAAGGCACGCCCCCAACATCTGCTATCCGAGCCTTTCCACAAATTCCTGCAAAAATCATGAAAAAAAACAAACAAACCAATGCTACAAAGCAAAAGCAGGAAAAATAAGATAGTTTCACACATGCACCAAATACAGCAGGTTAAGATCTGATAAACTCGTTAAATTAAAAACACAGCACATTTACTTTATCCACAAACAGCACAAATAATTCAACTGCGACAGTCTCCTCCAGAAATAGGTCCCACGCAGAAAACAAAGGCAGTTTAAAAAAACAAAAAAATCCACACAACATATACATATGTTATATGACCAAAAACCAATTAACAGATTATTAACCACAGAGAAGCTCATGAGTACAATGGGAATAAAAATGTCAATTACATTTGATTTCTTGTCTAAATTTCAAACTAGGAGTAGAATCGGTATAAAAATGGACTTTATTAAATCTTGCCTGACTCTGGCCGAGTTTTGCTCATCGAGCTGCCTCAGGGGCTTGAGAGCCACTTGAGTTGGCTCAGATTAGCATGGATCTCTCATATCATACTTTAAAGAGACATCAGCAAAAACTAGCTACTCGCTGCTCAACTCAAAATGGTGTAAAGCCCCTGAGGCAGCTCCATGAGCGAAACTCGGCCAGAGTCGGGCAAGATTTAATAAAGTCCATTTTTATACCGATTCTACTCCTTGTGATTGTTGCTATCAGCCGTTTTGGATCGGTTGCCGGTTTGTTTTCTTGGACCTAAATTTCAAACTATTCATCTCTATATTTTCTAAATATTTAAATCAGCCTTTTTATTTGAACAACATACATTAAGAGCTTTATCACAAAGCTGTGGTAAAAATGTTTGTTGCATTAAGCTCTTAGAATGGACTTCCAAGACTGCTATTAAAAAAAACCAACAAAAAACACCACATCAGAGGACCAGCCCAGTGGCAGTGTTGCATGCTGCTAAGTACAGGGTCCCCAGGACAATTCTTGGATTGGGTCTGCCGCATCCCAGGCTGGGTTGGGAGGGAGTCACGTTCATCATTAAAAGGTGACCCCTAGTGTCTACATTCAGGGCCCAGGACTGCAAGGCTCTGGTTTGTTGCCATCACCAAACTAGGAACAGTGGGAGGAAGGGTCTACTACAATAGGGGGAAATGTCTAGGTAGTTGTAAATGAAGGCTCCTGACACCAGAATTCCAGGACTGGTTCCAACTGAGCTGGAGGAAAATGACAGAGCCCCCAACAATAATAGGAGGGGGGGGGGGAAATGGGAGTTTGTCCTACCGGGGTCTGTTGAGTTAAGAAGGACAAGGGAAATATTTGATATACAGGCACTGGGAAGTGTAAACCTATGTATCTGATCCTGTTTCTGATATGTCTTTTTGCATTTTGTACCTATGTGTTGGAAATTCTTAATAAAAATACTTAAACATAAAGAGCCCCCAACATCTGCTCCCTCTTGCAATTTGCTCTGTGCCCAAAACACTTACTTGTGCCTAATCTGATTTACTAAGAAGTGGGAGAAAGGGTCTCAGCTTACCTTAGGTTTATGAAGGCTTCCAGAGGGTGTAGCAGAAAAAAAAAAGACACAAAGGCTGGAGGTACCTTATAGAATAACAGATTTATTCAGGATCATCCTCCGAAGATAAGAGTCCACTTTGGCAGATGCAAGAAATGCAGTGCAGCTGGTGAGTCAATATATAAATATATAAATGATGGCATGGGGAAAGGGGGGGTGTGGAAATGGTAGGATGCAAAACCGAGGACAAGGAGGCGTGCAGAGCAGAGTACAGGGAATGACAGCGCCAGCAGAGTTAAGCTAGCCGACAACTATAGCGAGCAAGAGAAACAAGCCACTGGCGTGATCGCCTGAGCGATGCAGTGCACCATGAAGCCGGTGTCCCTAGTCAGGCCTACAGTGATTGTTTTTAAGCTTCTTCAGTGCTAATTCAGCAGTTTTTGTCCTAGAGAGTGTTCCTTTGCAGGAGGATAGCAACCTTAAGATCAGAGAGAGTGTATCCTGAAAGGCTGATACCTTCTCCTACTGGTTTCCGGATGTTGCAGATTGATGTCCATTTACTCCTGCGCGCAAGGACTGACCCGTTTGTCCAATAAAAGCGAGAAAGAGACTGCTGCTGGATGATGGCATAAGGAACAGAGGAAGAGTAGGCGAATAAGACTCGGATGTTGTAGTCAATGTTGTCGTGTGCTACTGGAGGCGATATGGCACCTGGGTTTGTGGCAGAGTCTGGTCCCTGAATTGCTGTGGTGATCGGTTGGATTTCTGATATGAAGCAGTTCTTGTGTGTCCCTCGTGTAGTTGCACGCCGGTATTGAGAAAGTGAATCTGGCGCGTGCACTGTTCTAAGCTCAGGCCGATGACACGATTCCCGATGAGCTTTCCCCAGGGCTTCATGTCTACATAGGACAAAACAGGTCAAGCCCCCAAGAAGCACACAGGGTGACACCAGCCTCTGTCATTCGTGTTTTCATGCGGAAAGCACAGGGTAAGGGGTCCTCAGTGAAGGCTACCAACTGATCTGGACATCCACAACAAAAAATAGTCGATAGCCTTACACCTAGGTCCTGTGTAAGCAAATTTGCACAGATGAGTTACCCTGAAAACCAGACTCGTTTAGGAATCGTAAACCCCTGAAAAGGGGGGGGGGGGGGAGGGTGCAGGGGGATAGTGGCCAAAGAAAGAAGCACAGGACGGGGATGGGAAGCACTGAACTCAAAGGATCAAACTGCAGTGATTTACAGCCTTAGCCAGTACAGGTTTAAGGTTTAACTGCAGGCAGGACCCTCCTTACCAAAATGCTCACTGCCTCCCCGGCCCCCTTTTCCTCATACCCGTTAGCATTTGGTAACTTTACTCACCCGCAAGAGTGTTTATATATTTTCAAAAATTTCATACTGTTAAATACAAAGCACTGCCACGCTGAAAACCCACTTTTTTTTTTTTTTTGGAGTCCTGCGAGACTTCTCTCATCACGCCTTCCCGTTCAACTCATCTGCAGATCACCACATATGATCTCCTGTATTCTTCCCCTCCATGCCCCTTACGAGAAGGGCACGGCTTTCCTGTGGTCTAGGGAGCCAGATGCAGCTCTCTTTAGAGCTGCTATCCCGATGGCTCACTAGGCATCACCACAAGCGGGACTTGGCTCTCCCGAATACCCGTGGAAAAAAAAAAAAAAAAAGAAACCAAAACCTGCTGCCCAGCTGGCAATGGCACCGTTCGCCTGAAAAAAGTTAAGAAAAAAAGTGATGGAGCAAATAGAAATCGTGAGGTCACTGGTTAGGAAAATATTTCTTCCACTCAGTGGCCGATGGCGTGAACAGAGCTGCCATTCCCCACTTACCTTTAACAGGAAAGCGGAAGGGTTCCTGAGTGAGATCCGGACACTCTACAACGCTGACCTGGACATCGGCGTAGTTCTTTTTTAACCCAATCTGTAGAACTAAAAATAAGGGGGGACGGAAAAAGCAGGGTTTTTTTTTATTATTATTCAAAACATTTACAACTTCACTGTTAGAAGTGCAGGCACGTGCATCTTGTTCGCTAAACTTTAAATTATTTAAAAAGAGAGACAACATTTCTAGCGTTGAACAGATTTGGGTGCCAGAAAACTTGCTTGACGGTGGTTCTCGTGATTAAAAACTACAAACGACCAGACTGTAAAAGCTGAATGTCTGGTCCCAAAAAAAGAACCTGCGTCTTAAAAACATCCATTCACCTTATAAAAAGTTATTGGCTCTGCTGAGATCTATTTCTCTGGGAGATGGATTTCCGTTCCTCATACCCTGACCCCCAGCCCCTTCCCCCCCCCCCCCCAAATTAGGATTTATCGCACTCTCTCTACCCGCCCCCCCCCCCCATTTTACTTTCAGTCGCGTGGGTGTCACTCTTCTGCCCTGCTCCCTCACCCCTCCCTCCAGCTGATCTCATATGCTCCCCTTATAACGCCTCTCCCAGCCTTTCATCTCTTGAATCTTCCCTCTTCCCCTCCACATGCACACAGCTAGCCTAGCCCTGCCCTCACACATCCTATATCCCCACCCCCAAATTATTATCCCTTCCATTTCTCCCATACACTTTCAAATTTGTTTTGTTTTATGTATCATGGATTTTATGAACAATTTTAATTGTTAACCGCTTGGAAATTATGATTTGCGGTATAAAAGTTTTAAATACATAAAATAAATAAAGGGGAAAAATAGAACCGCGACGCAAATTTAAAAAAATAAACAAAAACAAATGTACGAGAGAGAGAGAGAGAGAGACTCTGTAGAAGCCAACATGTAAGTTTACTATGTATACCACTGTAAGAGGGGGCACTGTTAACTCGGGGTGAGGATTGGGGGGGCTGTTTCACATACACAGTCAGAGATACGAACAGCAAAGTTGACATCAGAGAACATTTTCTTGTCATTTGGAGTGATGAATGGTAAAAGACCTAGGTAGAGAGTACATCGTACATCTTCACTGATGTCAACTTTGCTGTTCGTACCTCTGACCATATATGTAAAATTGCCCCCCCTCCCCCCCAATCCTCACCCCGAGTTAACAGAGCCCCCTCTTACAGTGGTATACATAGTAAACTTACATGTTGACCTCTACAGAGGCGGTCCCTAATGCAAAATGATAAATGACCCTGTTTGTAATCCACTCGGTTCCAAAACCTTATTCATAAGTATCTGTAATCCAATAGTGGAAAATATCCTGAATGTGATTTCCACAGAAGACTTTGTAACAGTGATCAAACGCTGCAACGGTTCATAAACTTGAAAGTCCAACAATATCAGTAAATCAAAACTAGGTCCCCCTCTTATCAGCCATGGTTTTTGTTTACCCACAGATTTCCTAGCTTTCCTCCCTACTTCCTTCTAGTCTTTATCTCTCTCCCCCTAACCCCCTCTCTCCTCCTCCCTTGCCAGGAATTAAGATCTTGCTAAACTCCATTTACTAGTTTCGCAGCTCACCAACATCCAGGCAGCAGCATCTGCCCCAACAGCTGTTCAATTAAATGAATATATTATATCCACACACACACAACTTGCGTTGTCTTTATTTTGTGGTTGTTGGGTGGGGGGGTGGGGGAGTGCGACAGAGGGCGCATAGCCAGGAGAGGAGCAATGCCTGCTCGGTACAGGTGAGGAACGTGGCCTGTGTATTGCCTGCCAGGAAGGAGGAGGCGAGGCGATCTGCCGCGAGCACATACAGAAAGCAGGAGGGCAGATGGGCTGGAAAGTGTCCACGAGCAAACAAGCGTAGCATTGACAGGCTGTCTGCGCACGAGTTATTATTGGTTGCAAAGAACGTTATGGCAGAAGCCGAAATTTCTGAAAGGGTTTTGTTTCTTTTAATAAACCCAAATATTTCTAGGACTTTTAATTTTCCTCAAGCCACTGAGAAAAGACCAATAAACAGATCTCCACAGAGGGGAAATGAGCAGAAAGGGATAAGAAGCAAATTTGGACAGGGGTGGGGGAGGAAGAGAGAGAGAGAGAGAGGGGCAGAAAGTTACTGCTGAGGAACCTAACTAAATCCCGTCCTATCCTTCATGTGTTCCTGCTCCTGGAAGATGTATTGCCCACCTTCTGCAAGTTCTGGCAGATCCGGCACGTGGCAAGCAAACGACTCCGTTTCCCCCATTCTGCCTGCTTCATGCCAGGGGGACAATCCGGTATGGCTCTTCTCAGCCCAGATCAAAGTACTTCAGACTCCTGTGCCTGCTGACCTGTCAATAAATACAACTGTTTAATGATTAAAAGGGCTTGCACGACTGAAGCCTGTACTGCCTTTCTGATCTCTCTCAACTTCCTGCTAGAACTGAAACTCAGTGGACCTTCTCTGGTATCTCAAGACAATAGAATATATTAACTCCTATGTCCATCTCCAAACCTGTGTCAGTATCATAGCTATCTGCTAAATACACTACAGACAGACCATAATTAGACCTGTTAACAGTCTCTGACTAAATCTATATACACAGAAGAAGCACTTATCTCTACCCATTAAAAAAGCAAACAAACAAAAAAAAAAAGCCTAGCTCAATGTATTTTACAGGGAGATGGCTTAGTCTCTCATTCCTCTACAAAATGTCCCTCATCAGGGTTTTCAAATGTTAAACTCTGCTGTAATCTTAATGTTCTTCACAATCTAACTGCATGTGCCTGTCTCAGGGGAGCATGAATACATTTTCCTGAAATGCCAACCCCCCCCCCCCCCCCCCCACCTCCCCCAAATCATCTTGCTGCACTGGGACTGAAGGACTTCAACTCTTCCCTTCCCCACCCCCGCAAGACAATGAACAGAGACAAGGTAGTAAAATAGAAAGCTATCATACAGGCCGATACAGTACAGTGCGCTCCGGCGGAGCGCACTGTTAACCCGCGATTGGATGCGTGTTTTTGACGCGCTAGCTTTACCCCTTATTCAGTAAGGGGTAATAGTGCATCCAAAACGCACGTCCAACCCCCCCAAACCTAATAGCGTCCGCAACATGCAAATGCATGTTAAACTATTAGTTGATAGCCCTATTAGGTATTCTTGTGCGATTCAGTAAGTAAAATGTGCAGCACCGGGAAAGTGCACAGAAAAGCAGTAAAAACTGCTTTTCTGTGCACCCTCCGATTTAATATCATGACGATATTAAGTCAGAGGTCCCAAAAGTTAAAAAAAAAGTTAAACACAAAATTTTTGAAACCAGACGCTCAATTTTGCCGGCGTCCGGTTTCCAAACTCGTGGCTGTCAGCGGGTTTGAGAACTGATGCCGGCAAAATTGAGCATCGGCTGTCAAATCCACTGACAGTTGCCGCTCCTATCCAAAAAGAGGCGCTAGGGACGCGCTAATGTCCCTAGCGCTTCTTTTTGCCGTGGGCCATTTGAATACAGAATTACACGCACAGGAGAGTGGCCTGCTCTCCCGCAACTTTTACTGTATTGGCCAGATACTGAGCAGTCAGTACACAAGACCTGTTCTCTGAAGTATTTTTCATGCCACGCCAGTTATTGCACTGTAAAACAGAGGTTTACAGTGCAATAAGAAAACCCATACCTGTGTATACAGGCAGGAATATCCTTGGAACACAGGATATATCGTAGGAACAAGTTTTGTTGTATATTATTAAATCTTTGAAGCCTGCAGACTCTGAATCACAAACTTCGCCCATCATGTTGCTCCATAATACGCCACTGCCATATACCGCAACACTTGATAGGGACGGATGCGATAAATGTGCGCAGCGTTTGCATCCGTTTTCCTAACGCACGCCCAGCCACCTCACCCGGGCTCCCGATCCAATGTTAAAACGAGGGGGGGGGGGGGGGTCGGGCTAAAAAGGAGGTGCTAGGGTCAAATGTGCATCCCTAGCGCCTCCTCGGTATCGGGTGCACACAAGAGGGGGCTGTCAAGCCGGTTGGGAAAACGGACGCTCAATCTACAAGCATCCCTTTTCTCCTGCTACCTACATATATACGCACAAGATACACGGCCCAGACCACATATCTTGTGTGTGTGTGTGTATTGGACATGTGAATTTTTTCTTTTCCAGAGAATTTTTTTTTTTTAAATAAATACTGCTTTATTTGGTTCCTCCTACTTAGTATGGCTACGACACTGTTTGGAGGAATCACAGAAAGCCAGATTTGTCTTTTTTCTTCAATGAGCCCTTGAGGCTGGTGTAAAATTTGCCATGTTGCAAGGGCACATTGGCCACGCGGAAGATTTATTGGATCGCGGGGATTAGCTAATAGCCTCAACTTCACGGATTTCCATGTGATGAGCGCTATCAGCTATGTGGTGTTTTGGACGCGGTACTGTATTGGCTCCATAGACAGAAGGTGCTCCACTGAAGCTTTGATAGTCCCCTCCCCTGCCAATCTCCCAGAGCAGAAGTGGACCAGGGAGAGTATCTTGACATGCAGGAGCCCTGGCTTGCTCCTACGTCATGGCCCAGCTGGTTTGGTGAATGCCTTTGCTGACCACTAAACATAGGCATTGGACCTTAAATTTTAAACTCTTAACAGCTAAACTTTATTATTGTGCTTTTAAACTTTTGGCTGTTCTCTTATTATTGAACGTATTTATTGTATTTCGTTATTGTTTTAAACTGTAAGCCACTGTGAAGGCCAAGGCCAATGTGGCGGTATATAATAAACAATAAACTATAAACTATGCTGCAGCAGCCTTCTCAGAAACAGGTTCGGGTTTTTATTATTGGGTTTCACTCACCCAATCATAAATACTATACCAACTCTCCTATCACCGCGCGCGCTTGATCGCTAGTTCCGATAGACCTCCCCCAGTGTTTTTCAACTCATTGGGGGACTTTGTTTTGTTTTGGTTTCCTATCCATTTTTTCCTGTGTTTTTGCTTTGCAGACACTCTCAGGCTAGTTCGCTTTCAATTTCTATTGCCGCCAGTTTCTTTTCATTTTTCTTTCAAGAAAGACAGAAGTGCCGATGTCCCCCTCCCGGGGGAGCACTACCACCATCCTCGGCACAGAACAGGCCTCAGCCTTGGGGGGACCCCCAAATGCACCGCAAGGATTTCTAATAGAGACGCGGCAGCCTCCCCCCCCCCCGGCCCGATCTGTACCTGGCAGGAGACGGTGCGTCAGCAGCAGTCTCCGGCTGGGCTTCCAATTCCCTCCCTTCTCCGCTCTTCGAGCCGACGGGGGCTGGCGGAGAGCCTCGAACCAGCAGGAAACACCGGGGCGATCACCCGGCCTAGGGGGCGGATCTTGTCCCCGCCCTCTCCTCCAGCACCCCTCCTCGGCCTGGCCGGCACGATAACCGTCTTTACTGGAGAATAGAGATGCAGGCCTGATTCTTCCTATAGGCTCAGAACTGGAGAAGAGGGGGAAAAAAAAAAAAAAAAAAGCTTTAGAACAAGGCCCGTTGTGACGTCACTTACTAATGATCAGGAAAGTAACAAATTGGTTTGGTCAACAAGAAAAAAGAAACTCGGCGTTCTTAGATTTGAAGGGTTTGGGGTTGGTTTGTTTTTTTAATTTTCTACTCTTTCCTTAGATAAGGACCAGATGTAGTACAGGATTCTTTTTTTTGGGGGGGGGGGTCGAGCATTTTGTAGGTTAGTGTTTTATGTACTAAACCACGTTAAACTCGGAAGTTAACACACATTAACCTGCCACTTTTTTTTAAATGGGGGTCAATTGAGTTAATCTGTATTTTGAAAGTAATGAGAGGCAGGGTGTGTGCGTTAAGGCTCATGCACACGAGCGCTAAAAAGCCACGCGTGCCCCGGCAAGCTGGCACCTATAAAAGGTTTCGTCACACTCTTCTTTCCCCCCCGCTCTGGTAGTGTGGTGGGATGGGTGGCTGGAGAGTAATGAGGTCGGGTTTTGGAGTGGCGTGTGCGTTTATTCTATTGTTACAGAGTGTAGGTGTCTTTCTCGTTTCCCTTCCAATTGTCTTGTGTCTGTCGTTGGGGGTTGAATGTAGTGTGGAAGTCCTTATATTGTCTGAGTTTCTTCTGTCTTTGGTGTGTGAGGGAGAAGTGTGTCTAGGTGTGCTGGGAGAAAGGATGGCAAGTGGGTGTGAGACAGGTACTAGGGCTGAGAGAAGCTAGGCCTAGTAGCACTAAGAAAACCATGGAAAAGAGGGAGAGCAGTACACAAATGGAGGGGGGAGGGAGGCAGGAGGGAGATAGACTGAAGAGGGGAGGGAGCCAGAAGCTAGTGGTGGGGGAGGATGGAAGTAAAGCAGGGAGCCGAAGGGAATACCCAGTAGGAGGGAAGGTCTCTCAGGCAAAAAGGGTACTAAAAGCAGGTCTTAGTTCCCAGACAGCTACTTGGCACCCTCGGGCAGCAAACTTCTCATTCCAAGAGGATGAGCTGATGCTACAGAAAGTGATAGAGAAGTACGATATCCTTCATGGAAAGCAATCAGAATATGCATCCAACGCAGTCAAAAGTGAAGTCTGGAGAGGCATTGCAAGCGCAGTCAGCAGCCTAGGAGTTGCTCGTCGAAACATTGAACAGTGTAGGCGCCGGTATTATGTCATCTGCAGTAAACTCAACAAGAAAGTGACCCTGATAAAGCAACACAGCCGAAGACGACAGCCATGCCCCATCGCCCTCACCAAGACAGAGACACAGTTCAGGGATCTCATGAACAGTTACGTGGTCCCTGCGTATCTGGACACGAGTTATTTAGAAGGTAAGCACGGTAAATACTAGTGCAGTGTGTACAAACATCCTCCATCTTAAGAATAGTACGTACCAGATCTCAGCATGGCTTTGACTAGCTTGCATTTTATAATGGTGGTTGGGGGAGGCTGGCAGAGGGGATAAGAAAGTGGTATTACCTAAGATGGGGGTGAAGGATCATAACTTGTATACTCTTTGGCTTTCTTTCACAGATCTTCATGCTTCATGGGTGCCCGTCTCTGAAGCTAAGATTCAAGGTATCTCCAAGGAAGACTCCTTAGAAAGGGTTGAGAGATGGGCAACTGAAGATAAACAGACTCTCACCTACTGCCATGAGGACCCGGCAGGTGCTACCAGCTTTCAAGGGGCATCTTTTGACCTTAATACTTCCCTGTCCGCCTCGCCTGTCACACCTCTACCGTCTCCCATGCTTGGCACTAGTGTGCCTGAACGTGAGGGGATCCTGGGAACCTGATCCTCAGCCAGAGGGTGAAGAGGACAATCTCAGGAATCCCATACCAGCCGCACAGCAAAGCCACGCCAGCCTGGGGCACAATGCTGTGAAATCTGTGGGTACCGGAATCAGTCACCTGCATCATGATAGCCAGCAACAACTTGCAGTAGTCTTGAAGCAAGGATTTGATGAATTTACAGCTGCTATCAAGGACCTCAACACTACCCTCAAAGGCATTCAGGCCACGATGCTCCACCGCTACCCCATGTGGAAATGGAGGCGGTGGTGTGGAAGGGGCAGGGGCTACTACCAATGAAAGAGGCCAGCCAGAGGCACCCTGAGCTAGCTGCTGAAGTGAATCCCCTTGGCCTGCCTGAGAGGAAGCTAGCTGGCCTGCTGAGCCCCCCTCTCAGGGAGAGCAGCTGGCCCTGGAAAATATGCACTGAAGAGTGTGGTCACTGACCAATGCAGCACTATGCTAGCAGTAGGTCTTCAGTAGCTGGATTGTGTTAACATCAGGTCTGCTGGGATTACTGTTCACCTTTGTCTTGCAACGTCTAACAATTCTTGCTCTGCATTCAAAAGCCAGGCAGTTATTTTGCTACTTTTCTGCTTGCTTTGGTTCATATTTTGTATAGGTGCCAGCCCTTTTAACTGTAAATAGTGTAAATTTAGTATCAATACACTTTCCCCCTTGCCAACTATAGGATAAACATGTTCTTGTTAAACAGGTTGTGCAACTCAGCTTTCTGGCTCCCTGTCAGGAATACGGCGGTCTGATCAACCGCCTACATGCCAGGGACAGGATGAGTCCGACTGGGTAATAACAACTGTTGATTCATAACATGGGGGGATAGTGATCAATCATTTCTCTCTCGCACGCACACTTGTTTACAGCACGGTATAAAAGAGCAGGACTTTCCAGTGTCTGGCGGGAGTAGGAGATATTGCCTCTATAGACGTATAGAGTGGTGGACACTGAAAACCCCCCTTCTCGCCTTTGCTGACCTGACGACTCCTCGATATAAGGCTGATGACACGAAGGGTGCTGGATGGCATATGCAATCATGTGGTATGTAAATAACTTTCTGTAAATAACGTCTGTTACCATGATGTCACATTAAAAAATGTCATAGATATTGTGTCAGAGTACCTTACTCTCTCATTCCCAACACCAACTAATTGCTTTTCTGGGCTTTGGATGTATAGGTATGAACATCCTCTTATCTCTAGGTAGGTCAGGATTTAATGCTCTGTAGAGTCAATTTTGGTTGATTAAGCTGGAATGCACCTACAAGCTATGTACAGACAGATGTCTGTCACATGCAGTTAGCCTGGATCACTTTAAAGCAGAAGTGGGTCCACCACCACCACTCTGTCCTGCTCGCTTCTTCTTCCATATCTATACAAACGTATCTTTCTTCCCTACTGTGTGCCTGTTTGTGGCCATGCATTCTGCGTCTTCTGCTGCCTCCTTTTCACTTTCCTGCCGCCCCCCCCCCCTGGATCAACAGAAGAGTGTAGTGGGTATGGAATGTATAATCTTTTCCCTAAGTAAGCCTCCAATTTCAGATCCCTACTCCCTTATTTTATCTGTCTTCTAATCAATGCTGCTTTCTGTGGAGGTGTGTAAGAAGAAGAAGTTGGAAGTGTTCTGGGTCCTCCCTCCCAGCGCCAGGAGCTTGGACCCTGGGGCTCTTCAGTGCTACAGGATGAAATTCACAGCAGGGAATTCAGTTGTGCCTGCTCGGGCTTTCACCTGTTATCTACCACTTTCCTTCATCCCTCTTATTTGTTCCATCACTTGTGCTCCGCCCCCATCAGTTCTCTCTGCTCTGGCTGTCTCTTTAGGTATTAAATGGCGCTTGGTGGCCTTTAGCCCTTACCATGGGGCAGGGGGCTACTGATGCCATTGGCTGACCCCTGTCACATGGTAGGGGGTAACGAATGATGGCACCACTTTGGTTAGTGGCGGCCGATGGCCCAGGAGTGGCAGATTGCTCCTAGGCCCCCCCATTGGCCCACCAGGAGTTTCATGAGTCTTGGAGGGGGGGGTGGAAGGCAGGGTGAGGTGAGGTGGGGGGCTGGGCAGAATTTTGTAGGGGCACTCTTTACCCCTTCAAAATTCTGCTGCCTCATTGGCTTGGTTGCGGTGGTGGCAGCCTAGGTTACCTACTGCTTCCACCAGCCCTGCCTGGGCCCCTGATTATATTTGAGCAGTAGAAATGCATGATTGTTCCCTAGCATCTCCTTTTTAATGCAGCAGCTCATTAAAACATATCATTGGGCACCCAGGAGCTGTGGCTGTGCAGGCATTAGGAAGATGGGTACTCAATAGAAATGCACATCTTATTGCATCAGCCTCTCAAGTGGTACCTTAATCTTCTGAAATGCAGTTCATGAACACTATTTTGGCAAAGACCTTTTTTTTTATTTACGCTTAGATTTCCAATATTAGGTTTCCTAAGTTCATTAACATTATTACTCTGAGTGCGCTGCACATGTGAACTAAGTTTGGCCCTACCAGTCTGGTTTAACAGCTGACTTCCTTACAGTAACTGCTGGGTGTTAGATGAGGCCCTAGCATGTCCTCAAGCCATCATTCTCTATGGTGACAAGGGTGTCCTGTGGATGCAGTTAAATGCTCTGTCACAGAAGTCTTTGTGTTCAGAAAGGTAAATCCTTAACCCATGATGTCCCTGATAATATGGCACTTCAAAAAGAAGGCTTAAATCTAGCTGCATCCCTATGATTAACAGACAAGACTTGGCTCTAGTTTCATACTTGAAGCAATATCTCCAGGTATTTGACGTTTATATTCTGCCTTACTGCCACTTTAAAGGAGATTGCATTTAGGTGCTGCCCATATTTCTGTCTGTGAGGCAATGGAAGCTGAAGTGACTTGTCCAAGGTCACAAACAAGCAGCAGTGGTATTTGAACCCCGGTTTACAACCCTCTGCTGTAACCACTAGGTGCCTGCTCTACCCAATAGGCTACTTGCCTGTTTCTTATGTTAAAAAATTGTTCTTATTCCTAGGTGTCCTTTTTATGAATATTTCATTAGAGCAAAATGTTTAGTGCTGATGCAGTGTCCTGCCTATATAAGAATAAGACAAAATCTACTCTGAAAAGACTTTTGGCAACAGTGAGGTGGATAAGTCATTATCCAGCTATTTATTTATTTATTTATTTAAACCGATGCTCAAGACCAGGTCTTATCGTACCGGTTTACAGTAAACAAGGGGTAACCAGTTAACAGAGCAAACAACAACAAAAGTTACATTATAACAGGGAATGTAGAACTAGGCTGTTAGAGAGAAAATAGGTTAAACAAATTCTAACTGGTGGGAAGGGCAAAAGGAGGAGAGGGTGCTTACAGGATAAGAATTATGTACGATTTTATCTAGTATATATGCAAAATTAAGCATATTTACAAATTTACATAGAGAATATGAAATTAAGCAAATTATAAGATAGTGCAATTGGTTGGGCAACAGTTCCTTTGAGTTGCGGTAATGGATGCATCCGTGAGGTAAGAGACTGTGTGGGTGACCCAGAGGCTTTTTTTAGGGGTAGGCTTGGGCAAACAGCCAAGTTTTTAATTTTTTTCTGAACGTGATAGCTACCTCGCGCCTAAGATTTAGCCAAATAAGAAAGGGGCCTGTTGGGGTTGAGCCAGCTGAATAGCTAATCTACTTCATGCCAGTAGGTGGAGTTAGCCATGTAAATTATTCAGCTAACTCCAGATGTGCCTGAGAGTAGCATTAAAGTTAACTTGGCTTATGTTCCAGGGTAACTTTAGCCTTAACTGCCTAAAGAATGGAACTGCTTAAGGGCCAAGCTGCAGGTTTAAAAAAAGAGAGACACTGCAGGCCTAGTGTCCCTATTGCTGTCTCCTCCTCCCTTCCCCCTCAAGCTCTACATGCTTGGCTCTGTTGGGTTGTGCTTGCAGGCTCCTCCATCTCCATACAGATAAAACTAAAAGGCCAGAGGGTGGTCTCAAGCCATGTTTTTCATAATTAGCAGCTGCTAACTTTATATCTGACCAGTGATATTCAAAAAATATCCAGTCGTGTTTAAAGTTAGCGGGAGTATAGGAGTAGATGATGATGATCCAGGTGTAGGGGTGCAGACGCTGAGAGAGACACATCCATTTTTTTTTTGTTTGTGCAGGGGTAAGGCCTCCGCAGCTTAAGTATGAGGCTATGGTCCTGCCCAAAGACACAGCTGTGCTGAATTACCAGACTGCAAATGCTACTATGGCATGTGCAAGCTTGCTTGCCTATGGACATGCCCAGATCCCCCACCGCCCTGCAAAAGAGGCACGAGAGGATGTAGTTTGGTATCTCTACTGCAAATGCCCTGCTCCTCCAATACACTTAGTCAAAAGCTAGAGGTCACCTGCTTAGTAGTGCATACACTGAGACTATGGAGCTCGCTTAAAGAGCAAATCCAGCTCTGGATGCTGCTAGATCCTAATGGCCTCTTTGGTGCATAACCCAGTATGCTCGCAACCCACTTTCTCTCCAGTTATTGAGCTTTGGGAGGCGGGAGGCTTAAGATTTCTTGGTCAAATATTGGAAGAGGGGAGGATTAAAAACCTTCATTGAGCTGATGTGTGAATTTCAAGTGCCTAGCATAAGTAGGTACTTATACTTACAGAAATCTTGGGAACAACATACCTAACAATCCAGCCTTGAACAAATGTGAAAGGGCAGAAGAAGTGTTATGCTGTACCAAAGGAGCAAAGCATCTTACTATCTGTACTATATGTCACATTGCAGTCTGCGGGCGAGGAGAGAACACCTGCTAAACTTATTAGTGAATGGAATGCAGATTTTGGCAGAGGATAAAGCCTGGAAAGCGATGTGGAAGACAGCCAGCTGAATTCTAATTTGTAGCAAAGGACGGACTTGTTATATAAAATGTTATATGGCATGTACCGCCCACCTGTTTCCTTCACCAAATTTAGCAATGCCAGTCCATTATGTTGGAGGGACCTACAGCTGTGGTGGGATGGCAGAGAAACCCAGACGTTCTGGGAGGTGACATCGCATTTCAAAGATATGTTGCTGACAGCTATCAGCAGACCTCTCCCTATTGCTGGTGGGATATGAGAAGTTGCAAAAAAATAGTTGGTCTCCTCCCGATCGCTCTTGGTGGAACTGCTTCCCCCCATCATCCATTCAGGCCGATTCAAAAAAACCGGCAGGAGAGCCGGTGTGCCCAGGCACCTCTCCTGGGTGTGCAATACAGTATTTAAATTAGGGCCAGCACTAATAAGGAGGTGCTAGGGACACTAGGGCATCCCTAGTGCCTCCTTATTAGTGGAAGTGACAGCTGTCAGTGGGTCTGACAACAGACACTTAATTTTACTGGCTTCTGTTGTCAAACCCACTGACAGCCACGGGTTCGGAAAACAGACGCCGGCAAAATTGAGCATCTGTTTTCCAACCCGTGGGCCAGCGGGCAGATTTTTTTTTTTTTTTTTTTTGGGGCCTCCAACTTTAATATTGCTATGATATTACCTGGTGCCATCTGAAATTAATGCCTGCCTGCCTTGGCTGCACATTTTACTTTCTGTATTTCGGGTGACCAACTAATAGGCACATGCATTTGCATATGATGAGCGCTATTAGTTTCGGGGGGGAGGGCGGATTGGCTGCATGTTTTCCATGTGCTATTATTACCCCTTACAGTATAAGGGGTAGTAATAGTACATCTCAAATGCTGAGCGCAGATTGCAAGGATGGAGAAGTTAACGTGCGTGCTTCGCAATCAGGCTGATATCTATAATCAGGTATGGGGAGTGGGACCATACTGGTCTTGGGGAGGAGAAGATGTTAATTAACATGAACTGCCATGTAGCATTTGAATACCTCAGTATAGGCTATGCTGCAACATTGAACTTTTAAAGGATACTCAAGTATGAAATCCGTATCATTATAGTTTAGTGGGGTTTTTTGGGAGTTTTTTTGTATAGCATAAACTAAACAGTTAGACATGGTTATAAAATAAATATGCCCCACCTCCCATACACATTTCATAAGACATGACTTTATTGTTAGGAGTGTTCTTGTGCCTTCCTTTGATTTAATAATTTTTGAAGTGTTTAAATCGTTTTCTTTTGGATATATGTGGTGATATAACAGGTACTGAAGACCTTGTTATTTAAATTCATTTTTAGTTTGCCACAACATTTTGCCGGGCAGAGAGTGATTCCACGGGAGGTCCTATGACGTTGCATGTAAGGGCAACACGTTTTTTTCCTCTGGCTCTGTCAGGGAAGAAAAAAAAGAGAGAGAACTTTGAGAAATTGAGAGGGGGAAATATTTCAGTCCATCCAGTAGGGAGCAGCAGTTACCAAAGAAAAAGAACTTTCCCATCCCCAGGGATTAGTTAGTGCCTTTGCTGTTGATATTGCGTGGCTCTTGTTTGTTCTGGCTATTTCCGAACCTTTGTTTAGGGTATAAATATGTTAGCTAGCTCAGATTACTTAAACTGATGAATGGGAGTGGTGCGTGCATTCCGGGATTTTGCTTTCCTAGGTTATTACCTTAGAGACAGCGACCTGCAGTTTTAACGCTGCAGGTCCTCTGTGCTATCTTCATTCTTGTGGCGCACGTTATCTTATCATCCTCGCACCTGATAACAGCGGCTGAGGCGATACTACCCATATAACTCATCTGCCATAAACTTGCTGCAGATGACATTTGCGATTGCAGTCAGACCGCGCAGGTCTCTCCTCCTCCTCCTCCTTTCCAACTTTTAGCTGTGGAAGGACCCGCCTCCCTCCGCCCGCCGCTTTTTATTTTTGTACTGTCACAATTTGTTTCTTCCATCCATTATCTACAAACAGAATACAACCAGGCCATTATCTACAAAACAGAATACAAAACATTCCATGATGCCTACGGTCCTTCTAGGTAGAGACATTTGCATATTGTTATGACAACTAACCAATGGCAAGGCAGCCTTAGAAATGCCCGAAGTCAACCAATAGCAGGATAGATTTAAAAGTGCGTGATGACATCACAAAGCACTCTCGCTTTGCTGAAAATTTTAACTGGACTGATCGGACCTGTTTCCCTCTAGAAAGGAAAAAAAGCGGGGGATTCTAAGGATTGGGTCTATCAAAGCCACATGTAAAGTGGGAGTCATTGGGTGCTGGAATGTCTCTGGCTCAAATCTGAATGAAATTGGATGAACAGCTCCAAAGTTATTAAAGGGAGAAGAGAGCAAGTCAGACAGATAAGATTCTATAAGACCAGTTTCCTTGTAGAGAGCTAGGCGAAAAAAAACTTTTATCCTTAATTATATAATTACACAGATCTTATTTTATCCTAGCATTTTACCCTTCATTCCTAATAAATGGGTTAGAGGAGTTATTCTGCTCTGAAATAACTGGAACTAACCAGTATTTTAACTGTGTGTATGAGATACTCCTTTATTATAATTTTTTTTTTAATGCTAAGTTAAAATATGTTGAAGGTTTGAAATCTTGTTGTCAGTATCAGTGCAGTATTCTTCTAAGAGGAGTAGCTTAACAGAAAAAGTTATAACCATACCAAATGTTAGTGTAACAGCCCCCCCCCCCCCCCCCAGCTGTTACACAACAGCGACACAAGAATGGGATTCAGGGTGCAGCCCCTTTTACTGAACACTATGACGGCTGGTTTGGGGTCTGCATGGAAATAGACTCGTTTCATCTTGTTGGCTGTTTATTTTGGGGGAGGACCATTTCTAAGGTTTATTTCAGTTGTTTAGTGCTAGATGAGAGAAAATGTTTTTTTTTTTTGTTTTGCTGCTTTAAAAAAAAAAAATGTGTTTCAAAAACAACAAAACGAACTGATTGGCCATGATTCCTCAGCCACAGACAATGTCCCCTATCATAAATGTCAGTGAACTGGGTTGGGGCAGGTAGGAAGCAGGAAGGAAAGAAGGCAATAATCAAACAAACTGTGCCCTATATGCTTAGCTTTAGAACCGTAACCTGGGGAGGGGGTCTGGTTTGATTACATTTTTTAATTGTATTATTGGACTAGCAGATTCCTTTGAATGTCCAGCTCTATTGGAAGATGGTGCCAGGATCCTTCGTTCCTGGCTGGCCTGGGTTTTCTCCTTGTTTTAGTCCTGTGCAGTGACAATCTGTATTCATATATACCCCTCTAAGAGGCAGCTGCATGTGCACCTTAGGTCCGGCCAGTAGATGTCACCATTAACCACTGGCTGAGACTCCCAGCATCACCCAGCTCTGGCCAATATGAGGAATGCTAGTGGGCCTGCTCAAACCATAACAGATTTTAAAGCTGGGTGTTGTCTAAAGCCTTTTGTGCTTATGTGCTCAAGAGAACCAAGGAACTAGAATTAGCAACTTCTTAGCAACTGGTATCAGTGCGACTTATTTTCAGTCTTTGAAAACCATGCATTTGAATACTAGTTTGGGCACATGGCCATGGATTCACCACCCTCATGTCTGGTGTGAAGATATATGGCCTATTGATTACCTTTTCCCTCTCCTGACAGGTAGACCTTTTCCAATGTTTGACCTTTTAAACTGTTTTGGTACCCCTTCCCAGGTTAATGATGATAGAGGTGTCCAGTCCCTCAGAGCCGGTATGTTCTCCCGACTCACATGATGTGCCAGATTACAGCCCCCCCAATAAAACTTTAATATTCTTTTGTTAAGATTCAATTGTGATAAAACAAAACCGAGGGGTGGCTCATACTAGTTGCAATGCTGTGAAAACCAAGTAGAAAATAGAAATTTAATTATAAAAAGTGCTGTATCTCAAACTGGAGAAGTCACAACATAATTAGCCTTGTGCTTGGCCTTTAAAACAACTAAACCTTCAGGTCTCACTTGTGAGCTCTGTGCCTCGCCAAATGTAACCAGGCGTGTTAAATAATGAAAGTGAATGTCTGACATCTGCCTGTATCAGTCTGTAATTTCTTAGCTCTTCTGAAAAGCCACAGAAGGGATCATTAATGTGTCCTCTTGTCACTGCTTTCCACCATATCGTCAGAGCCCAGATAAGTTAGTTCCCTGGTGGCGCACTGTGGACAGGGGCGGATTGCAGGAAAATATTGGCCCCGGGGGCCTGGCTGTTCAAACAAGCATACACCTGACCTCTAGCCCTCCTCCTGGCTACATCCCCTCCCCCCCTCCCCCTATTCCCTCCCATCCCCCGAAAACATACAAGCTACTGTAATATAGTTACTCTTCTCTCCCTCTTCCTATTTCATCTGACCTTACTCTTCTTACACTCCCCAGTTATACTATATCCTTTGTCAAATGTAACTGTATTTTTCTTAACTCTCAGTTAATGTATTATTTCCCCTGTTAAAATGTGAACCGATGTGATATGTTTCATGAATGTCGGTATATAAAAATACGAAATAAATAAATAAATAGTTTCAAAACCAGCCCATGGGGTAACTGGCGCGCTCATGCACGTTCCCTGCAGCACATGTTATCAACAGCTCCCAAAAGCACACCAAGTTAACTCTGGAACCCGACAGAACCGAGCCAAAATATCTCTAAAATAAACGCCTTATGAGGTAAAAATATCACTTACAACATGTATGTTATACTTGTATGGAGTGCTGTAAAACCCTGCAAAAAAGTGAAAAAAGACCATTGGAATTGGTAGTAGGTCTATTGTAATGTGCGAGGGTATGAGCTTGGCCCTCAGAAAGCCACATGCAAACTGGATTACAATTTCAATATAGCAAATCTTCCATATCAAAACTGCAATAACTGCCAGCACGCAAACACTAACAACCCTATTTATGAAAAGGCAACTCTGCAATTATTACACCAGACCCTAAAAAGCCAATATACCTACTATTCGGAAAACTGAAAAAGCCAAGCTGCTAGAGATCCCTACACAGAACCTACACACAGTAGCAGAATACGTGAACTCAGTCACACGTGCAAAATACAAACAGACCCTCAAAAATGCAGAATAAAGTAACCGCCCGCGCGGACAGGAAGAAGAAGTCATGCCGTCGCCCGTGCCCCCAGACCAGTGGCACCCCAGCCCTGCACGCAGGTTCTCTTCAGCGGCCCCGCAGATCTCTCTTCGCGTCCTGCCGCGGCTCGCAGGTCCTCTTCAGGCACAGCAGAGTGAGCTCCGACGCAGCCCACAGGCCTCACTTCCAGCGCGGCTTCATCGCCTCTGCCGTGACTTTGCAGATCTTTTTTCGGGCCGCAGCAGCCCATCTCATTTTCTTTGGCAGGAATACTTATTTAAATAAAAAAAACAAACCACATAATATGAGCGACCAGCCCACTGGGGGAAGCCTGATTTCCCCCCCACCCCCCGATAGCCCAATCAGCCCCTGACTGTGGAAATGTGTGGCCACTGGGGGAGATTCACAAACAGTATCACTATAACTCTGTTTCATTATTTCATTAAAATCTATATGCTTTCCCTATCTTTATTTAGTCTGGTCGTTTCAGTAGCAGAAAAGCTTTTCCTAATGTCTGCCAGCCGGTAGGTGGACAACCGATCAGGTTCTATCCTCCTATGTCCTGGAAAATATTCGGCCTACTCCCCTACTGCTACAAACAATCAAACAGTAGGGCTTGGTGACACTAACCCCCTCTTGTTCCAATTTGTCCTATTGAAGATGTAGAAATAAAAAAACTAACTGAAAGTTTTGGTGTTCATTTGGTGAAGGGTTTCTCTTCAGACTGAAAAAATATTAGAGAAGGTGCTACTTTTTTTTTTTTTTTTTTTACTGAACTAACTTAATTACATTTCCTGACCATCCTTCAGGAGTAACACTCCCTTGCTTAGGTCTAAGCAAAACGAATATACGCGTGAACCATATATTCTTTTATATATATATATTTTTTTTTTCTTCTTTTATGCGATTTGGTAATTTTTCTAAATAAAAAAAAAAAAGGGTACCGGGTCGGGTCCAGCAGAAGCCTCCACTTTCCACATTTTCCCAATGGGGGGAAAAGGAAGCAAGCTGAAAAAGGTGTCGGGGGGATGAGCCGGCAGAAAAGCGGCATCATGTTGAAGCGGGTTAGGGTGGCGACCACGCCAAAACTGGAGCGTTTCTCTCAGCCTTTTGGCTAAGATCCAGGCAGGGTGTTCAGAACTGTGAGCAAAGGACGGTCCCTCCTGGCTGTGAATGAGAACTGGTACAATATGAGGTGGTGCTGGATGAAGTTAACGTCCAGCGATCCAACCTCATTGGGAGGGGACACCATGACGTAATAATCCTTGCCAAAGCAAGGAGGATGAAACTGCCTGCAGAATCAGAATCCCCACCCTTTTCAGGTGGGGAAATTTAATCCATTTGGGTGCAATATTGGATAACCCGCACAGGTCTTCAGATACTCTTGTACCTCTGAACCTGCCCCTTTCTTCGGGCTGGGTTCAGGCCTAAAAGGAAAATACGCACGTAAACGTGAAAATCAAATCTTAGGAGATAATTTTGAAAGGAGTCACGTGCGCAAAAGTAGCATGTGTCACAGCAATTTTCATGCAAAACCCCATTTGCCCGCGTAAATCCTTTTGCCAGTTTAGCCCATGGAGTGGATTTTCAAAGGAGCTACGCGGGTAAAAGTAGCAATTTTCAAAACCCCATTTATGCGCATACAAGCTTTTGAAAATTACCTCCTAAGTGTGTAGCTTCCCTCTCCCTGACCCATCTCCATCTCTGGGGTGACCCATTCTTTTGCAGCACTTAAATCTAGTGAAATTAGGGAGCCACACTCAATAGGTGCTGTCTTCACCCCAGGGATCAGGGCAGGTAACCGCGCGTGGCTTCCCTCTCTGCTGCTTAGTTACCCGGCTAGATCTCTCTGAGAAATGTCCTCATTGTGACAGTGCAGAAGAACAAAGGAAGCGTCACGGAGGCGGTGAAGGCCATCCTTGTAACAAGTTTTGGGCCTGCTTGGGACAGCTATGGGCAGCGGCGGATTCACTGATAGGTAAAAGGTGGGGTGTGGGTGTGGGGTATTTGGGATTTGGTGGCATATGGGAATGTATATGTGCATCTACACAAAGTGGATGAATCTCAACTGGGTGGACCGGATGGACCATTTTGGTCTTTATCTGCTGTCATTTATTATGTTATCGCTCAAAAACTACTCTGTCCCAACAAAAAGGTATCGCCTACAACTTGCTGTTTGACCTTGATTTCTACATTTCCCAGCAGGGTAACACGGCAGCTACTGCACTACTTCATTCCTACTGAATACAAATTGTGCAAGGGAGAGCAGCCACGTGTGGTTACTTTGAGTGTGAAAAAATCAAGCTTCACAAGTGTGAGTGATGAATGAGTTTGCAATAAGCTTGACTTGCAGTCCTGGACTTCTGAAATGCCCTACTCTGTTTAACTATTCTGTAGCAAAAGAAGTCAGGCTTCATTAGTTCTACACTACCCTGAGTCTAGACAGCTTGTCACAGTAATTTGCACATTAGAAGGACCATTTCCCAAGCTTTTTATCCAGAGAAATTGGCCTGTCCAAAAACAGCAAATAAAAGTACCCATGAGGTTCACAATCCTTGGCCTATGAGCCACAACAGAAAGGGGCATCCCCATGGGTAGGAGTGTTTAGTGGAAGGGACCGTAGCACGCATGCAAAATGGCATTTTCAGATCTGTGTGCATACCTCCCCCTCCCCCCCCCTAACACACCCACACCCACACACACGTCACCCACAGAAACAGGAGGTGCCAAGTCCACGGATACCTTTGTCCCCAGGTCAGCAAAATAAGCGCAATAAGCATCGGCGGAAGAGGGCACCACAGAGTGTTGAAAATTTGCATTTTTTTCCGTTGCCCCCCTAATTCTAAGTAAATAATTTGCTTATATTACTTACTGCTATTTAGTGTTAAATACATTAAAAGCAAGTTTATATTTAATATGTGTGGGGTCCGGCCTGGAAAAAAAACGGAATTTTTAATCTCTTATTTCTCCTTCAGCATTATTGAGTCTTAATGTCTTGTCAGTTAAGCAATGGAAGGGCCGTGGGGGCCCCACTGCCGGGCTGCGCTTAGGGCATCAGTTGGCCTTAATCCAGCCCTGCCCCAGGCAATCGTACAGAGTTTTGTTGGGCAATTTCTACTAGATTTGCAGGTACAAAAAAGTACTGTACATTGCACTTAGGCAGGCCCATGAAAATTGCCCCCTCAGTGTGTAGTAAGTTAAAATGCCAATGTTTTTTAAAATTCCTGCCCAACTGCAAATTGCAGATGGCTTACGACTTGCCTATAGCTTAGAATTCACCGCTGAGCATCTCAAACCCTCATGCAAAGGGGTTTATTTCTTTTCCCCTCTGAACAGCATCTTTCTTAACATAGGATGTGCTTATTTTTAGTAACCCAAGCTGATGCCTTTCTGATTGAAAGTTGGGTGAATTGCGACGTCTGTGCCTTTGAAATCATTGCCAATGATGTGTCATGGGTTTTTGACTACTTCCTGCTGTTGGTATCTTTGACTCCGAGATGAGGCAGTCACACAGCCCCATGTCAGAACGGACAGGCCGAGCCAGTTCTGGCTCTACTCCCATTGCCTCTCTAGTTTGTCAAAGGAAAAGAATGGCTCAAGCCCCAGGACCTGACCACTGTGGCTGAAGCTATCCGGCCATCTTGCCCTGAAGCGGCAGTTACTCCTAGAACAGGGCCTCTCAAAGCCGTCCTGGAGTCGGCTTTTCAGGATATCCACAATGAATATGCATGAGATCAATCTGCTCACACTGGAGACCTGGTCTATGCAAATAGATCTCATGCATATTCACCATGGTAATCCTGAAGACCTGCCTGACTGGGGCTCACCAGGACAGGCTTGGGAAGCTCGGTTAGATACTTTCCTTCTCCTGTAACTGTCTATTTCTGTGTTTCTGCCCTCCCGGATTTTTTATTTTTCCATTTTAAATTATGAGTATGCTTTCCCATTTCCTAATCTGTCATCTGAAGGTCCAGGATTTCTCCCATATTTGTTTCTCTGCTGTCCATGGCATCACCAGCAACCCAAGGCCAAGTGCAAAAAGCATAAATGCTACCTAGGAAACTAGGAAGTGTATGGGCAACCATATTCAATTCAGATATGCAAATTATTTTCAGGACCCAGCAGTTTACTTAGTTGGAAAGGTAAAATAAAATAACTGCATAACTTAATATGTTTGACTAAAGCTGAGTAAGGATGTTTCTTCTGCCATATAAGAGACCTATTCAGCAGTGGCAGGACCATTACAGGTTCTGACCATGAAGGGGCTCGTTGGATATTGAATTACACATAGTAAAATATGGCCCCAATGTAATAAGGTGTGCTGGGTTGTACCACTTTTTTTTTTTTTTTAATGTTCAGACTTTACTCCCAATGCAGCAAGGAGTTTTGTGTGCACAAATTGTGTTCCTCCATTTAAATCCCCTTTTGCTAACGAAGGCATTAGCTGTAACTTTCCCATGCACAGAGGTGCCTTGGCATAGCTCATGGCTTCTTAATGTTGGAAATTTAACTCCTGGTCAGAGCTGGGAGTAAAATTACTAGGGGCAAATGTTAGTCTATGGGGCTGAGCCCAATGTTGGTGGTGCGGGCGACCTTGTATGCAGAGTTTATGCGCTTAAAACACAGTTTGTGCACAGATCAAGTTTTCTGCGCCTGAGGCATGCTTTATGCACAGAGAACGTTTTGTATTTATGTATTTAAAGAGATTTATAATCTGCTTTCTCCTTCATTCCAGGCAGAGCACGTAATAAAACCCACAGAATAACGGTAGGGAACCTGACGGATTTCAACTAAAGAGAACTGTTCCATTTTATAGGGGGGAACAGAACTAGTGCTATTGTTGGGTTTAGGAATGGTGAGTCCCCAGAGTATATAAACCCATGCCACTCTGTTAGGGTATGGACTTTTAGTCATCCCTGGCAGGGCAGCGCACCACTATGCTGGCTCCTGTTCTGTGTCTCTTCCTTAGAAGAGGACCTTTGGGCCTCTAGGGATGAGACCCGGGTAAGAAAAGTAGAGAGGGTGTTTTGTTGGGAACCTTTTTGTTTTCCAGGGAGGGACGTTTTTCCACTCTTCTTTGCTATATTTTTTTTTTCCACCATGCCTGAGTACCCTAGGACCCAGGGGCTTCAGCGTTTGCCATCCGAGAGGAGCTGTGTCTCTCAACCAGGGAGCAGGGCTGGACTGTTGGAAGTCCTGGTGGAGGAACGGATCTGGGTTCATTCTTGGGGAGAAGGCGGCAGTAAAGAAGATCTGTGGCCCTCATCCAGTGTTTCACATCTAACATCATCGGGATGCTGAAGAGAGGAGTAAGGAGGTGCCCTCCAGGTTACCAGCAAGGGAAGTAAGGAGAATGCTGAAGAACTGGCCTGTAGGGATGAGAAATGGGATTCTGAATTAGTGCACCTAAACTGGGATACCATCCCATTCGCCGAATTGTGGGAGGAAGCAATAAAACTACCCCACTAATTGGAATGGATTAGAAATAAGAAAGCTATTTCACAGCAGTAAGAGAATACAGTACCTTGAAACTAAAAGCCATAAATTTATTAGAAGGTCTGAAGCTTAAAATGGATTGCAAATAACAAGAAGTTGTAACTTAATACTTTCATCAAATTTCCATCTTTAATTTGTGAAAGTTAGGTTGGAAAGTATCAGTTGCTTCCAACGTGATTGTTAGTGCTGTTTACAAGAGACTGTAATGTTGGATTGACTATTGACCAATCCTCAGGGCCTAGAAGATAATCTTCCTCTTGACAGGGAATTTTGGATTTTCAGGGAGACTTAACATCAAGAAAAGAAAATTATACACTTAAGGCTGTTGTGGTCTTTGGGATCCTGTGAAGGGACTCTAGCCCAGGGGTTACTTAACCATTGACTAAAATCAAAATGACACAAGGCTAACACAATGGACTAAAATGTATTTTTAGGTGCACAAATTCTGTTTTATGCACATAAATCTTGTTTTACTACAAAATACATTATTTGTGTAGTCAAAATATGCTTTCTGTGTAGAAAACAAGTTTTTTGCACAAAAATCATAGTTTGTTCATGCTAAGTATGTCTGCTGTGCACATTTTTTAGTCACTGTACTTTTTTAAACTCCAGCTGTATTAGCAAACCATTAGCTTACTGCTTCGAGAGTTAACTCAATTTTCTAGCTCACATTTTTTTACATCAGGCCTGTGGTGAAACATGGATTTCCTGTGCACTGTGACTTCTTGTTTTGCCCTAGGATCTGTGTTTTCCCAGAGAGAGAGAGTTTGAGTTCAATTCCTTCAAGCTAGCCTGAAGGTAGTGTTTCATCTTTGTGGCACTGTGGTTCAAGCTGAGGTTTGGGATGCGTTCTTGACTCATTGAGGCTTGAACAACATAATCTCATAGGATTCTTAGGGAGCTGTAGCTGTAGCTCTCCAGTGCCATTGGTCAGAATGCCATTACTCTTCAGAAAGCCATTGGTCAGAGAGCTAGTGCTAACACTAAGGGCTGTGATTGGCCCTTCAGACAGAGCTCACAGAGAATGAGTTTTGAAGTTGCTAGAATTCTCTAGACCTTGGCTGGGAGTAGAGAGAGATCATATCTGTGCCAAGGACCTGTTACAGTGCATGTAGACAGCCTTTCCTGACTTCCCCAGCCACTGTTAAGTTCAGTGAGATTTGTCTAGGTAGCATTTACTGTATATATCCTTGTTATTTCACTTGTTACTGTTTTTTATTGAATCTTTTTTTTCTGTTCTCTGATCCTGCTTTTTGTTAATAAACTCTTTAGTTCATTAGCTCTGTCTATCCTGGACTTATAAATGATCCCAGTATTTTCTGTGTTTGGTCTGTGGGTGTATTTTGAGGAACTGTCTGACCCCTGGTTTGTGTGAGGTTTCAGTGACCCTAGAAACCATCAGTGGATAGCATGCGGGTGAGGTAATAACCCAGAAGCAAGCAATAACCCAGATGATGAGTGGGAGGTTTCCAGTGTAGGGGCACATGGGCAGGTGCAGGCACGTGTGAGCAGTGGTTGCTGTGATCTTCCAAGTGTCTACAGGGTTAACCCTGAGTATGTTTTAGGATAGTGCTAAAACATTATGTGACAAAGCCCTAATGAAATGGTGCATTTTGTTTTGTGCAGAAAGCCACCAGCCTGATTCCTGGAAGGCATTCACTAGAAAAATAAAAACAGGGTACAGGGGCAACCTTCTCTTCTCTTATCCTGGAAAATCTCACTGTCGCCAGGCGTTTTCTTTAGCTATGGCTCTTCATTTCACTCCTGCCGATATGAATGTTCCCACTGGCAATGAGATGAGATTGACCAGCTTTCTATACACACCACAGTGATAAGCAAAGAGAATTGGCCACACAGGCCTGGTATAAAAATGGATTTTGCATTGCAAGTTTTGTCAGACAGCTTCAGTGAGGCAGAAGAGTGTGGCACGTTTGGGTCAGCAAGCAAAATGTTCAGCGGTTTCTAACAAGGAAGAGGGAGAGGGGACCTGTCAAGAGCCAAAGCTGCTCTATGTGGATGTGCAAGCCGCAGATCTGAATAGTCTTTATTTGCATTCAGCTACATACTGTACTTTGCTTGTAAACAAAGTGGCCCAGAGGTAGGAGGGTGGAGATCTCTGACTCTTGCATAAACCAGACACAGGTTCTTGTTCAGAAAAACAACCCAGGTATTCACTTCTTCAGTTAAGAGCATAAGAACATGCCATACTGGGTCAGACCAAGGGTCCATCAAGCCCAGCATCCTGTTTCCAACAGTGGCCAATCCAGGCCATAAGAACCTGGCACGTACCCAAAAGTTTATTTCTGGTTCTCTATTTTTGGGGAAACAAGATCTTCATTATTAAGAAAGCAAATATTTGCAGAGAGAGCCCCCCTTTCCTGAAAGGATTTTTGCTACTAAATCATTGTTTAAGATAGCATGGCCTAATTCTTTTTTTTGTTCTCACGTAGTCCCCTGTTTCTGTATGTAGGAGGCATTGCAGATTTCAAGGAGAGCTATATCCGTGTATATACCGCTGGAAAAATATAGACAGGCCGGAGGTGGTCCAAAGAAGGACTTCCAAAATGGAACACAGTCTGCGCCCAGAGCCCTATGAAATGAGACTTCTATGTGTACCCTAGAGGAGAAGGAATAAAGGGTAGATATGATAAAGACATTCTGATACCTGAAAGCTATTAACGCACAAGAAATAAACCTTTTTCAATAGAAAGGAAATTCTACAGCGAGGGGTCATGATATGGAGCTCCAAGGGAGCAGAAAAAGAAGCAGCATCCATTATTTTTTTTTTTTTTTCAACGGAAAGGGTGGTGGATACATGGAATACCCTTCAGAGCAGGTGATGGAGACTAGAAGGGTAGCAGACTTCAAGAGGGTGTGAGATAAAGACAGAATTGCAAAAAAAAAAAAAAAACAAGCAGAGAAACAGCATAAGCACCACCTAGCAACACGTGTTTAAGGAACCCTATTGGAACAATTCAACAAGGATCGAGGCTGCAGGAATGAATGGCAAGAGAGTAAAATGAAAGGTTAGAAACCCTGGTGGAAATTCAGGCAACCGCACAGCAGGCCATGAAGATAAAATTAACCAGCAGCTGGATCTGTCTGGCAGGCTATGCAGGGTACCTGGGAGGCTGGATGCTCGGGGCAACAGCCATGCTGGCAGTAATAGTTATTTCTGGGATTACAAAGCCTCCTGGTTTGACATAGAAGGGGAGGGATGCCTATCTGCCCTAGATGGTGGAGTACAAAGGAGGCAAATGACAAAAAGGGATCTTAGAAGCTGTCACAGTCTACGGCTGACAGCTGGAAAATACCCTTAGCAGTGTGGGCAGATTGGATGAACCAGTTGTTCTTCTGTCATGTTACCAAGTATTATACACTATTTCCAAAGAACACTCAGCAAGCAGCAGTATTCATTAAATATTTGACACGCCAGTAGGGTCCTTTTTTTTTTTGAATTTTTTTGAGCAGTTCAGCTGAATGCAGATATACTAGCAAGAGAGAGAGAGAGAAATAACTTCACAAACTGACTGGATCTGATTAGTCCACATTGGCTGTGATGTCACAGATAATACACACTGCATGACCCAATCAGATGCCCTTCTTTGTAGGTCAGTTTGGACACACAACTGAACAGGGCCACTCCCCACCACGGGTTGGATGAATTGCAGAGGAAGCATCGCAAAGAATTTCAAAAGTGACCGCCTTTGTTCTAGAATTTTCTTTCCATTGAAAATATCGCAGAGTATGTACAACAATGACCAAAGACAGTATGAATCCAAGGCAGCATACATTTCACGGTAAAATTACTACCAGCTCATTAAAAACATACCTCTTTCTGTCCTCCTTCAATAAGTCTTATGCTGCAACATCCTTTATCTTTTGTAATACAAAGAGATAATTTTACATAAAGGATGTGAACAACTTATGACCATAGCCCATTTTCTTATTTAAATTTCCTTCCCATCAGTTTTTTTATACTGCTCAAATGCATCTGACGCAGATTTTAACAATAAATTAATGATTTTTCATCCTCTGCTTACAATACCATTCGAAAACTAAAAATGGTGGTGGTCCTTATGTTTAGAATGAGTGAGAAAATATTTCTGTTTAAAGTTGGTATTCTTCTTTTTTCCTGAAACCTGTGTGCAGAATTTGGGCCAGACTGCACTGCCGTGCAGAAGACACATGATTGATTACCAGACCTGGATTTTCAAGAAAGGACTGCAGTGCTAATACTACAGAGGCAGCATTCATAGCCTCTGTGGTGGTGGTGGGGGGGGGGGGGGGGGGGCAGCAGAGAGAAAGATCTCAGCCCTAGCTCCATGGTGACAGCTACTCGCTGGAATAAGTGCAAGGGGGTCCAAAGATCCCTTACTAGCGGGGCATGTGTCTCCAGAGAGTTCAGAGGAGGCATAATATTATTTGGACACTCCCCAATGGGAGGTCCCTGAAGGTTTAGGAGGGTGAATAAAAGTCAGAGCAGAGACGTTTCTTGGTTTCTGGCAGCACTCTGTACCTCCTGCCTCTTTACTGTCTTCCTGGCCTGTCTCTGCTGTTTCTCACCCTCCCTCTCAGGCCGATTCAGTATGGTGCACTCAAGCCGAGCGCAGCGTTAGCCCCTGTCTGGACGTGCGTTTTCGACGCGCTATTATTACCCCTTATAAGGGTAACAGCGCGAGGAAAACGCGCGTCCAACCCCGCAAAAACTAATAGCGCCCGCAACATGCAAATGCATGTTGATGGCCCTATTAGTTATTCCCGCGCCATACAGAAAGTAAAATGTGCAGCCAAGCCGCACATTTTACTCTCGGAAATTAACGCCTGCCCAAAGGCAGAAGTTAATTTTGGCCGGCACAAGGAAAGCGTACAGAAAAGCAGAAAAAACTGCTTTTCTGTACACCCTCCGACTTAATATCATAGCGATATTAAGTCGGAGGCCCCCAAAATAAAAAAAAATCAGCCTGTGACTCGCGGGTTGGAAGACGGACGCTCAATTTTGCCGGCGTCCATTTTCCGAACCCGTGGCTGTCAGCGGGTTCGACAACCGACACCGGTAAAATTAAGCGTTGGCTGTCAAACCCGCTGATAGCCACCGCTTCTGCCAATAAGGAGGCACTAGGGACGCGCTAGTGTCCCTAGCGCCTCCTTATTACCGCGGGCCCTCATTTGAATACAAAATTGCGCACCCAGGAGAGTGGCCTGAGGGCACGTTGGGATTAAAGCAGCTACTTATTATTTATTTATTACTTACCAATTATTATCCAATTTCTCCCAGTTAAACCCCCTTGTTCAATGTAATTTCCTTTCTCAGTTAATTGTGAACCGACATGATGTGTCCTACGAATGCCGGTATATAAAATGTTAAATAAATAATACTTTATACAAGTATTAATCTCGCGGGCTGTAGAAAGACAATTCTGTAAATAAACTTCTACCAAGCTCAGGCTTTCCTGAACTTTGAAGGGACTGAGAGAACAGCAAGATAAATAATTACTACTGGCGGGAGAATAAAGAAAGACATTCCATCTACTTCAGTGTTCTCTGATCAGAGAGCAAGCTATAGAGATTGCTGCCCCTTGCTACCATGAGACCTGATGCAAGGCAAGATCTTAAGGTCTCTGTCAAAACCTTTTCTCATCAATGCAACAGCAAAGACATAGTGAAATGTGAATAAAATGCAATTATATTTCTCCATTTTGTATCTAAATTAGGTGGGTGGGTTTGAAGGTTTTCGTTGACTGATCCTAGTGGTGTGGTGAGGCAGTTTTCTGCAGCCAGCTCTGCCCTATCAGGATATAAGGTGTAGCACTGTGTTGTGCGGTTCTGCGTCTTCACCACTTGAACTGCAAGGAATGCATTAGCTGTTTCCTTCCTGACAAACAGACCTGTAGACTTTGCAGGTGGCATTTCCCTAACAAACAGAAATAGACACTTTTTAGGTTTGCCAGACTGGCCACTTCATTTAGCAAAATGGAAAAACTCTCATTAGAACAGGGTTCCCTAAACCTGGCCTGGTGATCCTCACAAGCAGTCGGGTCTTCAGGAGATCCACAATAAATATGCATGAGATGAATTTACATTTACAAGATCTCCAATATCTGCAAATGTATCACATATGTAACAGCAATAAAAAGCTTTGTAAGTTATACTAATCTTTAGGCTGACCGATGCCCTGTGCAAAAACTGATTTTAGTGCCCCCTTGTCCCTGGTGCAGGGATGAGTAGGGCCATGAATTTAGCTCTAGGCAGTGATTCAGTTCCAGTGCCACGCCCATCCCAGCAAAATTCCAAGATACACGCAGTGCCCCTGGCCCTCAGCAAACTCAGTAATCCTCAAAGCTCAGTCAGCGCGGGAAATAAGCCTATGCTCACAAGTTTCACCCCCTACATGGAAGTCCAAAGGGGGACAGGGCCTAAAATCTCAGGCTTGGTCCACGCACTCACTGCACCCTGAGGATCGTCTGAGAGCAGGAGAGGGTACCTTCCAAGGGCCAGGCCAGGACTGCAGGGCAGCAGGGGCAGGAAATTTGCTGACATCCAAATTATCCATCCTAGGTGCAGGCCTAGAAGGCCTATTCATAAATCCAGGCATGCCCTGATGAAAAATAAACAAATCTCCTAACCCAGCCCGAGGTCTAGAACGGGTAGATGTGAATCGGTTATTTACTCTTTCGGATAATAGAAAGACTAGGGGGCACTCCATGAAGTTAGCGTGTGGCACATTTAAAACTAATCGGAGAAAGTTCTTTTTCACTCAACGCACAATTAAACTCTGGAATTTGTTGCCAGAGGATGTGGTTAGTGCAGTTAGTGTAGCTGTGTTTAAAAAAGGATTGAATAAGTTCTTGGAGGAGAAGTCCATTACCTGCTATTAATTGAGTTGACTTAGAAAATAGCCACTGCTATTAATTGCATCAGTAGCATGGGATCTTCTTAGTGTTTGGGTACTTGCCAGGTTCTTATGGCCTGGATTGGCCACTGTTGGAAACAGGATGCTGGGCTTGATGGACCCGTGGTCTGACCCAGTATGGCATGTTCTTATGTCCTCTCTGCTTATCTTCTCTCCAGCACCTGTATCCCTCCCCCGACCCCTCTCTCTCCCTCCCCCAACATTCTGTCTAGTACCAATATCCCCCTACCCTCACCCCATTCTCACCTCCATGCACTCATCCTTTGCCCAGCACCAGTATTTCTTGACCCCTCTCTCTTTCCCTTCACTTAAAGTGCCTAGCAACTTCCTCTATTCCTCCACTCCCCCTTTCTCTGTCTCCCTGCCCATCTGCTCAGCACCAGTATGCCCCCACCCCCTATCCCCCCCCCCCCCCCCCCGGGAGTACACAGCAGCAGCACCTTCCCCCCTACCACGAAGCTCAGCACCAATAGCTTCCTGCATTGCACCTCCCTGCTCAGCAACAGCTTCAGGATCCCCACCCCAGCCTCTGCTAGATATCTCTCTCTCTCTCTCTCTCTCTCTCTCTCAAAGTGGTGACATTGTGCCACCCAGAGATTTTATGGTTCTGCCCCAAGATCCTGTAATTTGTCTAAATGTCCGGACTCTCCAGGCTAAATCCAGAGAGTTCACAGGTATGCCTATCTGTGGCCCAAGCCTCCAGTGGCTCCCTTAGTCCATTCCTGGCGTCAACACTCCTGCTTCAGCTTGGAGGTGGCACTGTGGCTCCTGCACAGACTGCAAGCCTGTGAAACTTCCACAAATTCTCCTCTCCTTCACAGTGGCAGCGCAAAACAGCTGGCTCCACCTTCTATTCGCGCCTCCCGCAATCTTCAGGAAGCACCAACATTCTGCGCCTGTGTGGCCAGCTCTGGCCTTTTTGGACTAGTGGCTGCTGCCTATAGCTGGAACGAAAGAATGAAAGCTGCATAGGGTGCTGGTGGGGAAGAGAGTGCTTGTGGGAGAGGGGTGCCAATGCGATGGTCTCCTGATACTAATTAGTTTTCTTAACTAAGAATGGCCAACTCTGGCCCTCTGGTGAAATTGCTAAAACATCAGAACAGAAGTGGCCAACTCCAGTCCTCAAGAGCCACAAACAGGCCTGGATTTCACAAGATGCTATTACTGGCATCAGTAGCATGGGATCTACTTAGTGTTTGGGTACTTGCCAGGTTCTTGTGGCCTGGTTTGGCCTTTGTTGGAAACAGGATGCTGGGCTTGATGGACCCTTGATCTGACCCAGCATGGCAATTTCTTATGTTCTTATGTTCTAGGGGGAAGTTGGCCATTGCAGGCAGAATAATTATGCTGTCACAAAGCTGGTAGCACATACTCATGATGGACATCAGCTGTGGAGTCACCAGGACAGGATTGGGAAGCCCTGCATTAAAACATTCATTGCTTTCGATTGCCTGAGTACTTGGCATGGTGTCATTCATTTATTTGATTCGCTTATGTATTATTAACTTTAGTGTCCATGAAAGGTGAGATATTGGCAGTTGCAAGTGGAAAATGAAGTCTTCTATTCATCTGCAAAGCAGAGAACATTAGGCAGTGCTCCCCAGAGTAATGCAAGACTCTGATAATTTGTTTTAAGTCTGTTCAGTTGTGAGGCGGTTACTCTGGGAATGACAAAAAACAATTCATCCTCCATGCCCAATCAAGTATTTTACCTTAGAAACACAGAATATGATGGCAGAGAAGGATGATAAACTCACATATTGCTACCTGTATGGTTTTGCATTGTTCAGTTCCCAGTTTGTATCCCCCTCTCGAAATATGTACCGCAATTGACATCTTTCTTTGTAATCTGCCTTCTGCCTTTCCTTGGAAAAGGCAGAATATCAAGGAAATATTAATATTTAGACTGTCTAAAATCCTGTCACTTGCAGAAGCTTAAACACTCAGTCCTGAATGCCTCATCCTAAAATTTGCAGTCACTGGCTTGAGTTCTCCACCTGTTTTATTTCCGCTTGAAGCATTAATCAGCAGAGCAAAGAAACAGTAAGGACCTAGCATTTGCATAGGGGAATTCAGGCTAATTGATAGGATTGTACCGTGTTGGGTTTTCTTTTTTTTTTTTCGTTTGTTTTACAATATTATCCTATTATAATTTCTCCTATAGTTTTCGGTTGGGCTTTCATTCAATGGAGAATGACAACTCTCTGGCAAGTAATTATTTTGCAGGATGTGGACACCTGCGAGAGTGCGCCTAGCCTCGCTTTGTAGTAGATATGGCCTCCGGAGCCCTTGCAGGTGCTGAGGATCAGAGTGTCTTCTGCTGGAAGAGAGTGGAGCCGGCACACACATCCCCTTTCTGGACTCCCCCAGCTGTGTTTGTTTTGTGCAGGCCGAACCAAGCAAGGCCGTGCCTGGATCTCTCGCTGTTTGCGAGGGGGAGGCCGAGAGCAAAAAGTTATTGTTGTTTCTTGGAAAAATAATCTCTCTCCAGAGCAACTTCAGTCTCATTTAGAGAACTAAACCATCACCAGCCAAGAGGGCTTCTTCTGCCTAGATGGGATGTACTGTTTCCTTGCTATTAATCATACGCTGCTCTGTATTTTCTGTAACCAGAGTTAGTCATCCAGTAGACTGAGGACAGCGAGGGTTGGCAGTCCCGTGGAACATGCGAGCTGGGGCTATTTTATTCTTTCTATTCTTTTTTTGTAATTTGTTGTTTATTCGACAAATGCACATAATGTATGTATATAGTGATTTTGCTGTTCTCAATTTTATGTAAGGGCCCTGCCCAAAAGTTAACCTGTTTGCAATGTTATATGTAAGGGTTCTGCCCAATGGTTCCTGTTTAACTGTAAACCGATACGATGTGTGAACGGTTATCGGTATAAAAAAGACATTAAATAAATAAATAAATAAATAAATAATCCATAAAGATTTGTACATGACATTGTAAAAGGTACACAGTGTGCTCACCATATTCAAATGTATAACTTAATTACAACTGGAACAATTGTCAACTGGTAAACAATATTTTTAACAATAAACATTTTTGTTTTAGTAAAGCACTTTTCTTTTGTGTCCTGAGTGACTAGCGTAATGTTTTATTATTTGCACCCCCTCTAGCCTGGTATGCCCCCTTCCCCCCTTCCCCCCTCCCCTTCCCCCCCTCCCCTTCCCCTCCCACCCTCTCCCACCGCCTCTTCCCGGGTGTACGGCAACTACTGTTTCACACACTAGATTTTCAATTACACACTGAATTTTCAATAATCCGCTGATTAACAATAAATCTGCTTTTTTTTTTTTTTTTTTGTAATTAACAATTTTTTATTAAACAAACAGTGAATCTGACTGGATACAGACATACCAGAATAAAAGATACATAAACAATATCAAAAGTTATAACAACTGTATCTGTGTAAATAACGAATCCCCCGGACAATAGGAGGGATAGATAAGAGCAGATTCACGTTCAAAACATGAAGATGAGCATTGATTTTACAACTTTAGACCTCCCCCCACCACCTCCCAGATGCCTCGTACATACATAGTATTCCTACCAAGCAGTCGTAAGAGAACGCATGGGAGCCATCGATTGTCTTCTGGAAGCAAATAGAACCTGGTGTTGGTAAGTCAAGTCATGAAGGGACCACTATAGATAAGCTACACTATAGATGTGGATGTGGTACGCGTAGATTTCCAAAGCTGGTATGGTTGCCAAATTTTTTCAAATGGAGATATATTATTGTGTTTGTAAGCTGTGATGTGGGACAATAACAATATTTTATCCACTCTTTGTTGTATGTCTGCTTTTGTTGGTACTTGTGATGATTTCCACACCCTAGCTATTTCGCATCTACTAGCTGTCAGAATGATTTGTGCCAGACGGTTCTGGTCTGATGAGATCTTAGATACCTTGACGCCCAGTAAAGTGTGCATTGGCATTAGGGCACCCAATCCTGGAAATATTTCATTCAACCAATGAGATACCTCCTGCCATAATTTTTGCACTGTAGAGCACTCCCCACCACATGTGCAAAAAGGAGCCAGCCTCCCCACATGCCCGCCAGCATGTGTCTGTGACATGTTGTGCAAATTTATGTAATTGTAGAGGACATACATACCAACGATATACCACTTTATAGGCGTTTTCAATGAGTGAGGATGCTATATACCCCTTACCCAAATACTGAAAGATAGACTTCCACAATGTGGGTGTCCAGTCAAATGGTATATCTCTTTCCCAGGCCTGTTGAAAAGCTGGGGGAGCCTTTACTTGTGGTGCTAAAAGTCGATAAGTCAGGGAGAGAACTTGTTTAGAGTAATTGGCCTTATGACAAATCTTTTCAAAGTCTGATATTCCCATATTAAGTGGTGCCATGAGCTGATGGGCCCTAGCAAAATGGGCTAACTGTACATAGGAATAGGCAGCGGATAGAGGCAAGTCATATGCGTGTTGCAAATCTTGGAAAGACCGCAAATTCCGTAGTCCCCAAACGTGCTCCCATGTTTTGATTCCCCTCTGTCTCCACACCTGAAATGCCACACTCTCATATCCTGAAGGAAATGCCTTATTAGTGTATAAACTAGTACTGGCATGGTACTCCTGTCCTCCCACTAGCTGTGTCTGCAATTGATGCCACAAATTCAAAGAAAGGAGGGAAGATGGCGGAAGAGTCCCATTAGGATTGACCAACCACATGCTTTTAGGTTGCCACAATAAACTGCGTAGGGGAGCCTGTCCCAGCCAAGCTTGCATATGCAGTACCCATTGCTTAGGTTGCCTCGTAATGTGCCAATCCACCAGATTCTTAATTTGGACTGCCCAATAGTATCTGGCAATATCTGGGATGTGGAACCCCCCCTTTGGACTTAGGAAGAAATAATACGTGCCGAGAAACCCGGGGTCGTCGCCCGGCCCATATAAAGGCCATATATTTCTTCTGCCATTGCTTAAGTAGATTGGGAGGGACTGGAAATGGGAGAGTTTGAAATAAGATAAAGGTTTGGGGAGTATGGTCATTTTAAAGACTGCCATGCGGCCGAACCAGGAGATATGGTATCTGCTCCATTCTTCCATAGCTTTAGTGAGTTTGTGCCATAAAGGTGTGTAATTTATGGAGAGCAGGTCCTGGTTGGCACTCAAATAGACTCCCAGATATTTGATCTGTGTATTTGCCCATTTAAATCTAAATTGCCCCTGTAGATGGGAGATCTCCTGAGATGGGATATTTATATTCAGGATCTCTGATTTGTCCTAGTTGACCTGGAAAACAATAAATCTGCTATTTAAACGCCTGACACTATTCCACAACAGAGATTACCGACCACGTATATAACTTGTTACTTTACAAAAATCACTACTTGGTTCTAATATTTTAGCTAAGGTATTTACTGAAACCTTACTCAATTTTTATTTTTATATTTTTTTATTTTTTTAAGTCAAAAATTTTTTTTTAGAAGGACAGGGATGGTTTCATATAGTGAATGTGCAGCAACCCCCTTGGTGCCTTTGCCATCTAATCATCAACACACCCTCCAACCTCCCTATTTTTATTTCAACAAATTATGTTTTCAAAACTTTTAGAGTTAAGTATCAGTAAATATCATTTTTATTCCTTTAGTTATTATTGATTTAAATCAACTTTCTTCTCTCTGTGCAAACGCACTATTTGTTGTTATTACAAACTGTCAGAAATTAATATGCTGTACTTAGCTTTGGAAAGTCTTGAATTAATCCCGACTTGCGCAAGTTTCGACATGCAATGTCTTCCTCAAGGTTCATTCATGTACATTTTCTTTTCACCAAAGTCCAACTGGATATTCATTCATTTCTCAATTTTCCCAGTGCTCAAACAAGCCTCCGTCTAACGCTCTTCTTGATGACGTTCTGCACTGCTCCACTTCCGGTTAAAGTTTAAAACATCTTCCTGCCATATGGATAATTGGGCATCTGATATTTCAACTGGCAAAGATTGAAAAAGATAAGATAATTTTGGTAGCGCATTCATTTTTATAGCTGCTATCCTTCCAAGCCAGGACAACTCCAGTCTCTCCCATTTATTCAGGTCTGCCATAATTTTGCCCCAGAGTCTTGTAAAATTGATGGCATAGAGCTTATCCAAATCTGCACAAATTTGAATCCCTAGATATTTTACCTCTGATTTCTGAATTTTAGATGGGAAATTGCTCCAGATTGCTGCTACGGATGCCTCGTCCATAGAAATATTCAAAAATTCTGATTTAGACGCATTCAGTTGATAACCCGAGACCTTGCTAAAAATCGAAATTTCTTGCATCAGCATGGGCAGTGAGCTCACAGGGTCCACCAGAGAAAACAATATGTCATCTGGTTCGCAATCCGCTCAATTCAGTATTCAAATTAGACACAAATCCAAGTGGTGCCAGGCGGTAGGTGCTCGCTATTGATTTTACTGTATAGGATGTTATAGAACTCCTATACAGTATCCAGGGTGAGCTGCTTCCATACATGTCATTTCAATGGAACGGGAAATGTAATTTTTAAAATGTTACAAAATATAACGAATTCCAAATTTTCATCAATCTGGAAACGTATCCCATGGACATTGCAAGGTAGCGGGGGCCTTCGACCATGGATGTTCCCGCCTCTTTCCGACCAACGTCCATGGCCGCTGCCCTGAGCGTCCTGAAAGAATCAGTAGCGGGGCCTACGACATGGACGTTCCCACCTCTTTCAGACCGACGTCCTTCGGTCGTGAGGCCGTCCATTGTGTCATTTTGTTATTTTAAATCAACTTCTCTGCTTGCTGGGAAATGGTTTGATGGATGGATCACAGCTCCTGAAAGAAACACAACACAAGATTAAACATACTGTAAGTCATAAAACGATTATATCTCGAATTTTGCAGAGCTATGTACTACAATAAAAGCGCCACATCAGTATGGAGAAATGAATGTATAACAGTTAAGAACTTACACGAGAAATAAGATTCAATGATCCTTTGTCGGACATCATTCCCCCTTGTGGAGTTGTCTGCCTCGGCTGCCGGTTCCACAGGCGGATCTGGCGGCAAGTTTTCTGCTACCTCTGCATGCACACCAAATCGCTGACAAATGTTGTGTAGCATGCAGCAGGTAACAATGATGTTCTGCACTGTACTAAAGGGCTCCTCCAGAGCGATCCAGACATCGGAATCGTCCTTTCAGAACTCCAAAAGTCCGCTCGATAACATTTCTGGTGCTGCCATGAGCCTCATTGTAGTGTTTTTCTGCCGCAGTGCGTGGAGACTGAAGTGGAGTTAGCAATCAGGGCTTACAGCCATAGCCGCCATCACCTATAGGGGGAATAATCAGGAATGCATCAAAAACAACTTTACAGCGCTTAACATTTTAAACACATCACATATATAAATGCACACATATTATATACCGAACATCCCAGATATAGAATCCCAGGCCATAGCTGATGTCACTTACCAAGTAGCCAGCCTTCACCGTACTTCCCCTCTGGGAAATGGGTCCCCATAGATGAATGTGCCAGAATGTAGGCGTCATGGCAGCTCCCAGGATACTTAACTACAACATTTAGAATCCAAAGGTGTGCATCGCAAACGACTTGAACATTCATTGAATGGAAGTGCTTGCGATTCCAGAACAAACTCTATTCCTCCGACCTGAGGGTAAACACAATATGGGTGCAGTCTATAGCACCCAACATGTTAGGCATCCCTGCAATACCCATGAACCCACTGCGGATCTGTTGCAGCTCCACTGGATCTGTAGGATACACGATGTACTTCCTCATCTGCTTCATCATGGCCTTCAAGACCTGTGCAGATGCCGTGAGAAGGAGGCCTGTGTCATACCCGCAATGACACTCATGGGGGTTTGAAAACTTCCAGTACCAAAAAAATTTAAGGCACCAAGAAGTTTCGTCAACCCTGGCACAGCATGGTGGCGATTGGTATGGGGTTCAAGGTTGCAGTGCAGGTCTTCATAGAAGAACAGGATTGCCCGAGAGCTCCGCCGGTAGGTTCGGACTACATTTCGCTCGGACATGCCAAAGAGAGTTGTCCGTGGGTGAATGATACGTCCAGGTCTGCCGATGGCCCATCCTGGTCTACCGATGTCCCTGTCTTGTGCACGGATGACTCTGTCCCGCTGTGCCTGCGAGAAAAACAACACAAGAAAATCAGCATAACCTAATACATCTTGATTATTCATTTAACAAATATAGAAGTGGAGCCTCAGGGACGCCTGATTCTAGACGCTGGAGGAAGGTCAGGTGCAGCATCCTTCTCCTGGCGTACGTACAGGCATCCGTGTCTCCGCTGGACTGCGGAGCCTCAGAGACGTCTAGACAGAAAAATGCTACCGTTGGATATTCAAAAACATCACATATACATATCTCCTCCGGTCTTTGTGCAGGGTTCTCCTGTTGGCTGTTGTTTCCAATAGGCTGTCTAGAATTCACTCGCAGAGCATTTCTTAATCTCGTTCTCACCCGTAGAAAAAAGATCGCCAAAGCCAATGTAGTCCATGACGCTGTCCGATGCTGTCCGTTGGATATTAACTGACTGTCAAGAGCACAGCACCACACTATCGCCAGGGTCAGGGTAGGTGGTAAAAATAGAGGGTAAAAATGTGGAAAATGTGCAGGTTAAAGACACGCTATTTTGGGCACGCGTTACTGTATCGAGGGGAATAGCTAATCCGGTAATTAAATACCATTAACATACCATCTACTTGTGGTGGGCGCTAATTGTAATGCGTCGTTTTCAGCCCGCGCTAAGGACACGTTAGAGCATATACTGAATCATGCGTCCGTCTTACGCGCCTAAAACGCACGTCTAATTCGTGTTCAAAAGCGCGCAAGCCCGGCCGCGCTTTACTGTATCGGCCCGTTATAGCAAGCCAAATGGGGGCAGAGAAATAACTACAATACCTAAATGTAATCTGCCTTGAAGTGCTGAAAAGTGGAATCTGAAAATAAATAAATAGCACCTGGAGCCCTTCTGTTATATAAAGATGTGAATGAAATCTGGTAGAAAATGATCTTCTGAAGCTTGGCACTCATTCTGTAACCTTCCTAGTAAGTTTCAAATGAAATTCATGGATGTATTTTTCATCTTTGTCATCAGTCTTCTGCTAATTAGACTAGAAAGAATAAGGAGGAAGTGAAGTCACTCCAAGGGATGGCGGCTTAAGCTGAGCTCTCTGTGCCCGAGCCGAGCAAACCCTCCCGATTCGCGATCAGGTCAGCAGCGTAGCGAACAAAAAAAATATAAAGCCTCATACCTGTTGCGACCGTCGGTCTTTGATGGCTTCGCCCCGCCTACCTCTCACTACTTATTTATTTATTTATTTATTTATTTATTTTTAATTTTTATATACCGACATTCTTACATCAAATGCAAATCATACCGGTTTACATAAAACAGAAAAAGCAGGAAATATATTTCCATAGTCAAATACAATGAACATTTATAAAAAATTGTTAACAAGTCATAAGGTAAGAACTTGGAAAAAAAGTTAATTAACAGAAAAAATAAATGAAAGAATTTTAAATGAAGCACAAAGGGTTGCACGAAGGGGTGCACAAAGGGGAGAACCCCTTTGTCGCGCCCCTTCGGCGCGTGACGCGCGGCGCCTGGTGGTGAGGCGCTTTTCAACTGCCGACGGAGCTCTCAGTGACGTCGGGGGGGGCGGGGGGGGGCATAGTCACACATCTCAGTCACACATCTCACCATTTCCCCTCACCTCTTGATGTTAGTTTCCTTTTTTTTTTTTTTGTTTTCATGTTGCTGTTAACTTCTTGCGGGGGCCCGAGGATGGAGGGTGGCCTCCCCGCTCGCTGGCACCTGGTGGTGAGGCGCTTTTCAACTGCCGACAGAGCTCTCAGTGATGTCGGAGGGGGCGTGGTCACACATCTCAGTCACACATCTCACCATTTCCCCTCACCTCCTGATGTTAGTTTCCTTTTTTTTTTCCTTTTTTTCCGCTCACCTCGGACTACTGGCTGCCATCCTCTCCGGCGTCCCCGGACCGGCTTTGGTGCTGCCTCCCGCCATGCTCCTCCAAGGTACCATAGGGCGTGCGCGCGCACACCGCCCTCATCTTTATTTCCACGTTGACACGAACCTCAGGGACGTCCCTCTGATATGACGTCATGCTGCCCGAATATTTAAGCCTACAGTATTTGCTAGCTCATCGAGTTAGCAACGGTAACTCTACGGATGGGATTCGCTCTCCGTACCGAAGCTTCTCTGCCACTCCAGTGCTTTCTGGAACTCTTACACCCTTTGGGGTTGCTAACGTGGTACCCGCTCCTCGGGGGCCTCTTCTGCTTATTTCAGGTGCTATCGAGGGCCCATGTTCCCTGAGTCGCTGCCTGCATCTTCAAACCTTTCTACTTGGAAGATCTCACTAACAGTTTCCATCTGTGAGTACAACTACCATCTATTCCACAGTACTGCTTCCCTGGAACCAGGTACTCGCTCCTTGAGGGCCTGCCCTCTGTTCCGGTGCCAGAGTTGTCGTCTAGTGGAATCTCTGTTACTGCTACGTGAGTACAATACAACTGAGTCTCTCTGCTCTAAGGGATCAGGTACTCGCTCCTCGAGGGCCTGCTCTCCCTGTCTCAGACCTTCTCCTATTCTCCCTGTCTCAGACCTTCTCCTATTCTACCTGGGACTCTCTATGTCCATCGCAGACATGGACGCCTGTACGGATGCCGGGTGAAGGACGCCGCACCAGGCCTTCTTCCGGGGTCTACAATTAGGCATCCCTGCAGCTCCGCGGGTCCATCGCAGACATGGACGCCTGTACGGATGCCGGGTGAAGGACGCCGCACCAGACCTTCTTCCGGCGTCTACAATTAGGCATCCTGCAGCTCCGCGAACCAAAATGTGTGCGCCTCAAATGAGCGGGCGCTGGACACTGCCGCACTTTATTTTACGCGTCGGTACTGTATCGGCCTGTAAGTTTGTACCTGAGGCAACAGAGGGTAAAGCGACTTCACCAAGGTCACAAGGAGCAGCAGTGAGTATACCTGGGAACTTTTGACTTCCAGTCACCCTGAGATTACCATGGGTTGGGGAGGGGTGGGGGCAACTGCACAGTGGGACCAGATGCTCACAAATTTGCTCTCATAAACACTCTTACATGTTCACATTACTTTCACTACTCATTCTCTCACATTCTCACATGACCATTTACACCTTTACTTCTGCCATTCTCCCACCAACACACACACACACTCACTCACTCATGTCTCTCCCTCTTCCATACACACATGCCCATTCACTTTCACATCCATGCTCACTTGCACTCAGCTCTCTCCTACTCACCTACATACACTCTCGGATCTCTTCTTCCTACACAAATACACACCCACTCACTCTCACAGACATGCTCATTCATTCTCTCTCCCCCCCCCCCTTTTAAAACACACGAGCAATAGCAGACTCTAACTTGGGCTCCTGGAGCAGCAGCAGCCTCTTCCTTCTCCTCCTGTGCTGCGGAAGTGGACGCTGCTTGTTTCTTACTCCTCGTTTGATGCATTGGCAGGAAATTGCAATGTCGATTGGCCAAGGCAAACAGGATGGGGCGGGCAAGTGGCTGGAGACAGGAAACAGGCTGTGCAGGAGCAGGTGGTGTCACGGAGATGGTAGAAATCACTGTCGAGTTCCTCCTTTTTCAGCTGCGCAAGACCATTGACGTTCCTTTCTTCTTTCCGGGTCCAAGCAGATTGGTTTTGCTGCAGCACCCGGAGATTTCCGGTACTGGCCCGGAGACCTGGTAATTCTTTTAGAATTCCGGAGTCTCCGGGCCAAATCTGGAGAGTTCCCAGGTATGGCAGTGGGATTTGAACCCTGGTCTCTCTTTAGGCTTCTCCTCCACTCCTACTTTCATGCCTTTGGTTATGACCTGTTGGATAACAGCTAATAAAGTCTACCCTTCATCCCCCTTCCATTGGCATTCTTCTCTCCATGTGGCCCTACAATGAAGCACTAGCTCAGCCATTCCTGCACTGTGTGACCTGTAGCCATCCACTGGTCGATAATCTTTTCCTGCTTCCATCACTGACCTGCGACAGAATTTGCTTGGTACGTAACTTTAGGGGCAGGACTTACATTGTAGATAAAAAGGAAATGGGACTGTGGCGTGCACAAAGCAATGATGCTAGTACCTGACCCCTCATCCCGTGGCTTTGGGCTTGTGGCTTGAACATGGCTCCCTCCCCACCCCCAACGTTGATGCGCTATGGCTGCAGCTGTTCCCAGGACCGCTGTGTGGTCCAACTTAATCACCGCTGGCCTCTGCTGTGCTCAGCTGTTTTCAGGGGCTATAAGGAGGTCCCAGGCTGGTCCTAGGATTTTATGGAGGCCAGATTAAAAAAAAAAAAACCAACAACAACTTTGCTTTGTTTTTCTCTACTAATAAGCTCTTTTACGAAAAGGTACTGCAGCATTGTCACAAATTCAGCCCCTGGTTAGTACTTAAAATAAAGGATTTGGATAATATGAACATTCTTCACTGGATTTTTTTTATGTTAATGTAGATACTTTCCAGCTGGGGCCTGCAGGGGGAAAAAAAATCTACACTTCAACGTGTTTTTGTTAGATTTGCTACACTTGGTTTCGTTTTTGCATGCACTAAATCATTTTAGTGGACACTAACACCACTTAGCATGCATAAAAATGCAGAACTGAAACAAAATGGCCAGGATATTTTTCGTTTTTTATGTTGTTTCAGATGATAAAAGACACAAAACGAAACAACATTGTTATTCCCCTGCCATGTAAAAACAGCAGCACATGCCTATTGTTCAGGGGATTTTTCAGCTCCCCTTTAGCTCTTTATGCACCTCTCTTTAGGATTAGACCACTCTTGAACTACTCATGACAACCTCTAACGCTGATGGGGAATGACCACGATACTTTGTTATGGAGTCATAATGTCATAGATGGAAGTGACATGTGCTATTGCACTTATAACATCTCTAGAACCAAAAAGCCCAGGGAATTTGTCCATATAATGAAATAAATAATGCTTTCACTTCCCCCCCCCCCCCCCCCCATGTCCCCCTCACAACTGGAATCTGAGTAGAGCTAAGAGCACACTGTGGCATCTTTAGGCGCTGTTACAACTCCCCTGTCATTGGTTGGTGCCTTGCACCGTGTGCAGATCGCATCAAGCTGAGGTCAGTGGATGCTTGCATAGTGCTGCAGAAGCAACCACAATATTTGATCTTTGTCCACTATCTGGTAATATTTCTGCACACGAGTGATCTTCACAGGCATGGTTTGGATTCAGTGCATGCAGAAATACCGAAAAGGGAGCCTTGAAGGCTGAGCTTTTCCCTGCTTCTGGTCAGCAGGGCCTCTGAGTTCTGCTGATTGGGCAGAAGATTTACCTTCCGTGCACCACTGCGAGAGCAGGCCCCCCCCCCCCCCCCCCCCGTAGCCCCTTTTGAAGAGGCCAGTGCCACTCAGGGTGGGAGAAGGGAAGAAGTGCAGCATCCTTTGGCTCTCTCAGGCCCAGCTGGCAGAAGCATGCTGGCCGGTTGAACTCCTGCTATCTGCAAATAGTTGATAAGAAGGAGGAGGAAACGGTGGATGATAAGGAAGTGCAGGCTGCACAGATATTTAGCCTTGAGGCATTCTGCAGGACTGCTGAGTCTAATACATTAAAACTAGGGAGTGCTTTTTACTTGTGAGATAGAATCATGAAGGCAAAGCATTTAAGCTTGTAAATAATATGTGGTCCCTTTACTGCAGCTCTAATGGGTCCTCTTCATGGCTTGCCTCTTTTGCTCTTGGAGTTAGGCCTTTCACACCAATCGTGGGGAATGGCTCACTGTAAATATTTTTGTTGCATTTAATGATTTGGAGGTCAATATTCAGCGTCACTTAGCCAGATAAGTTTGAATTTATCTGGCGAATATTCTGGCTAAGTTAGCTGGATGTTTATCTGGCTAACTTTCTTAGCAAGATGTTCTCTGAATATGTGTCTCTTATTTTTCCTGTGTCCTAAACTCCATAAATTTATATATGATTATATGTTGTAGGGTTCCTGCATAATACTCTAATTAGATGCCCATTTGCTGAGTATCAGGAGCAATTCACAAATTCAGATCCTGTACAGAAAGGGAGTCACTGTCAGGGGTTTATTAAAATGGGAACTGGAAAATCTTTAATGGATAAGTCTTGTTAACCCAAGGTTGCTAGTTACTGTTTATATTTTGCATTTCTTTTGCCCTTTGGATATCTTTAAAGGTCTTTTTAATGATAGTATTCACATTGTAAGGCCACAGTGTGCTAATTGGCACTGACTTTTACAGTCATGGTGCAACAGCGGAGAGATGTACAAATTGATGCATCAAGCACTCAGTTGCTCGCCAGGCCATGTCGCAGCCAGATGATACAGTCCTGCTGCTTCAATTTGCATATCTTTGCAGCTGCACCATTTCTTACTGAGATGCCAACCTACTAAGGGTGCGTTTGCAAACGCAATAGCATGCAAAAAACACACTGCCATGAATGCAGACATGCACATTTATCAGTCTACTTGCAAACACAAAAAACGGTGAAGCAATCACAAGCAGATCTATTATTGTCCATCAAAGTAACTAAGAGCAGACTCCCAACCTGTGGTTCTTACATTATTTTGATGGACAATGAAAGATCTATTTGTGATTGCTTCACTGTTCTGTTTTGTTTATGTTAAGCAACCAAAAACTCTTTAAAAATATTTTTTTCTCTAAAGATTCAAGCACAATGCGGGGCAAATGATTGAGATGTGAGCTCTGGCTTTCTGATAGCCCCATTTTTTTTTAGTGAGGTGCTTTTCACTTTGTTGTCACCACGCTCTCTCTCTTATTTGGGGTCTTTTTCGACCAGATTGGGATAGCTCCTTTGTGTTTGAGTAGTAAGGGGGAAAATCCTAGCTCAGCCCAGCCAGAGATGCCAGTTAATCATCTCAGAGACTACCTTCAGCCAATGCAATATGCGTTTCCTTTAATTTAGATATTTGATATATTTATAGGGGGGAGGGGGATTGTTTTTGCAGTCTACCTCCAAAAATCACAGATTTGTAATATGATTTATATATGAAAAAAGTTTAATCATTTCCCTGTGCTAATGCACTACTTCATCTTTACAATCCAACAAGATCGCTACGCTCCTCTCAAAGAGGACTTCCAGATGTGCCATCAGTTCGGTGTCCTCGGCTTGCCAAAACTAGGGATGGGGCTTCCCCAGTTGCCACTCCTATTTTATGGAACTCTGTTCCTCGGGCATTACAACCTGTACCAAAACCTTCACAACATTATTAAAGACGTATCTGTTTAGGCTAGCGTATGATTAGAATACTTTCCCTGGTTGGCTTATCTGTTTATGATTTTGATTAGTAGGCTAATTGTAATTGTATTGTTTATGTCATGTTTTTGTGTAGGATATGCTTATTAATGTTTGCTTTATGTGTTTATATTGTTCATCGCTTAGATCCTAGGCATTGGCGGTATACAAGTGAATGAATAAATATGGGGTAATTCATAAAACTGTACATTTTGGTGCAAAGTCCATGGGCATTTTTTACCCTCAGACTTTGCACCAGTTCCCAAAGGAAAAATCTAAGCATTCTTACCCTTTGAACCATGCATACTTTGAGGCACTTTTAGGGTTGGAAATTTTGAAAAATTCCTTGTACTCAGGTACATCAGTGCTTATCCACGTAAACAACTTTTCAAAAATTATCTTCCCTTTGCTCAATTACATGTAGTTGTGGGATTGCACTGGGAGGGGTGGTGGAGGGGAGATCATGATTGTGGAATTTAATGATCGAAATATCAGGGGTGGGGAGGGGAAGATGGCCCATGGACCTGAAAGTTAATGGGGGTGTGGCCCAAGGCGGAAGGTTCAACTAAGGTGCCTAATACCCTTCCATTGTCTCTATCAACTGCTAATGTAAAATATGCTGCGGGGGGGGGGTTTCTCCTTTCATTTAATCACCATCTCGCTGATCAAGGGCTGGTTGCAAAGCCTCTAAGACCGTCCCCACCACTGTCAGCCTAATGCCATCAAGGGGTCACTGCCATCGTGTCGGCTGTCTTCTCTCCCTCCAGGACATCGCCTCTTCCGCGTTGGCCCTGCTCAGAATGGTGTCTCCTGCGCTGCAGCCCGTGCCCACGGGGGGGGGGGGGGGGGGTGAGGGAGTGCGGAGGGGACGAAGAAAGGGGGGGGGGGTCCACCCGTAGAAAGGGCTTTTAAATCGGAAAGTGTTGAAACGGAGAAACTCCCTGGCAGCGAGCTGAGGTGACGGAGCGCAGAAAGCTACGGCCCTGATGCATAGGTGAGGCCTTCCACGGTGGCTCCTGTGCGGTTTAGGCCCTCTGGAAGCTGCAGCTGTTTCAGAGCGTGGAGGCAAGACCCTGCCCTCGGAAAGCGAAGGGGGGAGGGGGGGGAATGATATCGTGACCCGACCACAGTTTACTGGGGGGGGGGGGGGGGGGGCAGAAAAGAAGCTTGCCAACGTTCGTCCAGAGAGTCTGAGCAAGCCAGGGATTCAGACTCAAGAGTTCCTGATCACCAGAAGACAATGCCAACGCTAATAGCCTACACAGAACAAATAAAGGGGTTATTTATTAGCCAAGGCTAGGGCTGACGTGCTACCTGCTTAGGTAAGCAGTGGCCCTGAAAGGTTTTGAAGCTATTGTTCCTTCTGCATCAGAACTGATTATTGCTCAGTGTCCTCCATCTGCAGTGAATGATAGCCGGGCAACATCCCACCTTGGTTAAGCAGGGGATTAAGGCTCTGACTTTCCAGTGGCACTCAGGCCAGTGCTTACTGATTAACCTTCCTGAAGCAACACCTGGCTGCTGAAGGTTGCAAACACAACCCAAGGCAGAGCTGTGGCATGGCAGAACACACCTTATATCTACTGCTCTACATTACGATTTATGTTTATACAATTTTTTTAGGAAAGCGTTCTTTTTTTTTTTTTTATGTGAGCTGCTCTGAGCTGTGGGCATATGCGGCATATTAAATGTTTTAAATAAATAGAAATATTGCCTGCCACAGCCATCACTCAGAAAAAAAAAAAAGAGCCAGCAGAAACTGACATCATACAGTAGAAATCCCAGCAAAGCAAAAGATAAAAATTTTATTAACACAGTATAGAAAAGGAAAACATTAAAAAATAATATACACTCTTGGCCTCTTTTTTATTTTAGGGTTCATGAGGCGGGTGGTGGTGGGGGTGGTTGTGTGCGGCTCAGGCTGCTACTGAGCTTGTGACTGCAAACCAAAAAACACAAAAACAATCAAATAAGGGGCATGTGGTGGTCCTTAAGATGCCTGATTTTAACACAGTACCTAGAGAGAAAGCAGCCACACCTGACAAGCAGGCCGATACAGTACAGTGCGCTCCGATGGAGCGCACTGTTAACCTGCCCTTGGACGTGCGTTTTCCCTTACCCCTTATTCAGTAAGGGGCGGAAAACGCGCGTCCAATCCGCGGCACCTAATAGCGCCCTCAACATGCAAATGCATGTTGATGGCCCTATTAGGTATGCACGCGGGATACAGAAAGTAAAATGTGCAGCCAAGCCGCACATTTTACTTTAAGAAATTAGCGCCTACCCAAAGGTAGGCGCTAGTTTCTGCCAGCAGCGGGAAAATGCACAGAAAAGCAGAAAAAACTGCTTTTCTGTGCACCCTCCGACTTAATATCATGGCGATATTAAGTCGGAGGTCCCGAAGAGTAAAAAAAGTAAAAAAAAAAAGAAAAAAAAATTTAAAATGGGCCGGCGGCTGTCCGGTCGAAAACCAGACGCTCAATTTTGCCAGTGTCTGGTTTCCGAGCCCGTGGCTGTCAGCGGGCTCGAGAACCGACGCCGGCAAAATTGATCATCCCTAGCACCTCCTTTTGCCCGTTTCTACTGCAGCACCTAATTTAAATACTGCATCGCACGCACCGGCGAGTGGCCCGTGTGCGTGCCGGGAGAGCGGGCGTTCGTCCGCTCTCCCGCGGACTTTACTGAATCGGCCTGAAGGTAAGAGAGAGATGATTAAATAAATAGCAGAGCAGAAAGCAGGGCATTCGTGAGTGGGCCAGCAGACAGCTGCAATAAAAGGAAAGGAAAATTCGTAACACATCAAAGAACACAAGTGTGAGCACAACATCAAACAGCAGCACACAATGTATTTTTTATAACAATTTTATCCCCTAAACAAGGCTTCTGTTTTAGGTATTTATAAATTATAAATGTAGAGGTTAATTTTCCTGCTAATTAAGGGTTCTTTGAGAGTACAAAAAATGTGTGTCTATCTGTGTTTTCACACAACCTTTTCTGGTTGAATCGGACACATACGTTTCCAAAACACAAATGCACTGTCATAACAGAGCAATACTCACACTCCCCCCTCCCCGGGAATCCCAGCACTCTTCTCCCACTCAATCCCCACCCCAGCACTCTTCTCCCACTCAATCCCCTCCCCAGCACTCTTCTCTCCACAAACTCAGCCCTACCGGTCTCTTCTGCCCCACCTCCACCAGCCTGGGCACAACTTTCTCCCCAGCCCTGTCCTGACGATTCTCAGCCTCCCCTCCATCCTGTTACCAACAGCTCCAGTGCTCACCAGCGGGAACAGCAGTGCAGCAGAGCCTGCAAGAGGAGGATGCAGGCCCACAAGGCTGCTAAAAACGTGTGCACCTGAGGAGTTGTCAGCACAGGAAAGGCAGAAAAACAGAGCAGGTTAAGAGGGGAAGTGAGAGAGTACAAGAAGCATTGGGATATTTTATTTTATCAGTTAAAACCGAAAAATAAAAATCTTAAAAACATAAACATTAAAAGCAATCCCAATCCAATGTGATAACCAACTGGTACCTAGCATTACATGTGGACAGAGCATCCATGCTGGCACTACAAACTGAATCAGTAATGACCCGTAAATACAGCTGAAAAGCAGAATCAACTCACAAAATGAATATTCAGCTGTGAAAGAACTCTTAGAAGTATGTGTACAGCAACCGTCATAAATAGCCGCAGTATGTTTGTGGCTTATTGAGTGAAGCCTGTGATATTCTGGGCTGGTATAATCATAGGTTGCATACGCACTTTGTTTTGCGCCGTCCGGCGCTAAAAGGACATGGCACAATCACTGTATAATTTAAGTTACTAGTGTGTGCACTTATCTTGAATCCACACAGTGTAGAGATGGCAAAACCAGTCTGAAGCGTTTCCTCCGACACCACAGTGTTTCAGAGTCAGTTACTCCTTCCTCAGGGACCTTCAGGTAAAAGCTAGCCGTCTACATTCATCTGCGTGGAAAACAAAAACATGTAAGGGTTCTTAAAAATGCCTTCCCGGCACGCACAGATGGATGAGCCGATTTTATAACATGTGCGTGCCGGCGCGCACATGTTATTTTTATAAAATCCATGGGCCATACGCACATGCGTGCCGGATTTTATAATCTGTGCACGCATGTGCGAGCAGCGTGCACAGGGGGCCTAATTTTAGAAAAGTACGCATGGCGACGAGATTGTGCCTCTCCCAGTTCCCTCCTCCCCCCCCACCCATACTCCCTCCCTCTTCCCCTCTCCTCCCCACCCTCTAAACCCTTTTGCCTACCTTTTCTTTTTTTATTTTTTTGCTTACTGCTCCATTGGAGAAGAAGCTACTAGTGCGCACACCGGCCGACTGCCGGTGCGCGCTTCCCCGGCACAGCAGCAAATGGCCGCTGTACTGGCCGCCTCCAGCCCCGCCTCCCCGGACCGCCCCTTTCCTTGGGCTCTATACTTCTGCGCGTAACAGGGGTTACGTGGGTGGCTGGGCCCCTTTGAAAATGCGTATGGTGCGCGAAAGGCCCGGCCAAGAGCATATCCCCCATTTCTTACGCACACGGCCATTTAAAAATTCGGCCCGAAAATGTTTAGCAGTGGAGGGGATCTTTTTATTTATTTATTTATTTTTTTGCTGAGGTGACCCCAGAATTTGAATAACATTTTTTTCATGTTGGGTTCTAATGTGAACTGTGATAGTTTTGATCTGCCCTTGTTCTCATGATTATTGCTATTTTATTGTAGTTATGGTGATCTCTGCCTTTCTGGAAAGAGAATTCGTGAACGAATACATTAATATTTGTTTTATGACATAATTGATTTGATCTGATGTTTATCTGTTCTTTGCTTTTTACCTGATATTCTTGTTTATTTAATTAATTGCAATAAATATAAAACAAATGAATTCAGATTAATAAGGACTGTTGCAGACTACTTAGGAACCCACTGTAAGATACATGTTAAGGCATTATTTATCAATAAGAGTACAACTAGTAGGGTTCAGGCCTGATGCTTACTGCCACCCTTGTTAACCTTGGGCCAACCCAATAATTCAGTTCTGGCTACGCCACTGGTTTGTGGGCTTGTGTGGGTGCCTATGTGTGTGTGTGTGTCTACCTGTGCGTTTTTGCTTGTGCCCATGTATGGAGGGCCTGTATCTGTGTGGGGGGGGAGGCTTGTACCTGTGTGTGTATGTCTCTGCTAGTGTGTGTGTGTGCATTTGGGGGGCCTGTGTAGGTGCTTCTATGTGTGTGTGTGTCTGCGTTGGAGGTGGACCCTTGGGCTGAAGTGGGGTTGACGCAACCCGTAGGCAGGGACCTATGGGTCCCCACCATCAGCAGGTGGAGTGGGCTGAAGCTAGAGGCCGCTGGAGCTTCATCTATACCAACCCTCATTTCCTTCGGTTTGAGCCTTTGGGTGCCGGGGCCAGCAGGACTTCGGTGGGCCTCAGAGTTAGCCAAAGATGGAAGGTGGTTCAGCCCAGAGACAGCAGCCGGTAGATGGCGTAGTCCTATCCTGGACAGGATTTGGAACTGGAACTTGAGCGCCAGAGGAACAATAGGTAGTTGGAGGCACTCAAGCAAAGAAAGGCCTAAGCCTTGTAAGTCTATGTCCAGAGAATAAGCAAGGAGAGGTGTCACTGACAAGCAAGGATCAGAGCTGGTGGCAACTAGAAGTTGTGGCAAGCAGTGTAGACTCTGGACACAGGAGAGTCTATAGCATAGTCATCCAAAGCAAGGGTCAAGACACGGAGAAGGCAGGCGTAGTCAATCAATGCATTGGTCAGAGCGCGGAGAAGGCGGGCATGGTCAAGCAAAGCAATGGTCCGGGGCTGGAGAGAAGCTGAAGAGTAGTCAGGCGTAGCGGAGGTCCGGGGCTGGAGTGAAGCTGAAGAGTAGTCAAACGTAGTGGTGGTCAAATCCAAGAGTCAGTCCAACATAAAGACAAACAGGAACCGGGAACCACAGGAGACAGGAACACCACGAAGGCACAGTTCTGGAATCAGCAACGAGTATTTGGAATATGAGGAGACCTATTGCAAAGGCAACGCTATGGAGTGAGGCCTGAGCTTTTATACGCTGAAGAGTCTGACATCAGCATCCGGGTCTGTGGTCAGGTTCCCGCCGCGGGCCCTTTAAAAGAACTAGAGATGCGCACGCGCCTAGGAAGGGGTGCGGCGCTGAAGACAGCATCTCTCTGCGGGCCACGCACAGAGGCCCGACAAGCAGGGGCATCTTGGCTGGCAACACTGGGTAGCGAAGCAGGACTGGAGGCACTGGAGGGAGCCCGAGGTTGGAGCTGGCGGTCCACCACCGCCAGAGAAGAAGAGCCAGGCCCTGGAGCCCATCTGAGAAGGTGAGAGGGTTGCGCTGCAGGGCTGCCGCGGGTGGCACGCGTAACATGTGTGTGTGTTTGGGGGAGCCTTTGTGTGTGCCTCTGTGTGTATGGGTGGGTGGGTGGATACCTTCCCTGGCCGTGCCGGGCTTCTCCATTGCGGCAGGAAGCCACCCCTGCACTGCCATGCTGCTTCTTCACCGCGGCAGGAGCTGCGGACTTCGGCATCCTCTTCTCGGTCTAGAGCCGCCACCCACGCTGCCTCCTAACAGGTCTGGAGGCCTGCTCCTCAGCGGCAGGGACGCCACCTTGCTCCGCCTTCGACGTTGGGGCCTGCATGGCAGTTCCGGCTCCTCCCTGCTTCAGCGTCTGTAGGGCCACTGACAAGGGTCCTGCAGACTTCCTCACTGCTCCTCCTATGGGGCAGGCCTGCGGCTCTCTTCCCTTGTTAAAGAGACAGCTTGGGTGGGGTCCTCCTGGCCCCACCTGATGACATCATCTGGGAGCCTCCCCCTTTAGCCCTACTCAAGGGCTCTTCAGTCATTCCTCTAGTGCCTTCACAATGAGCCAGTCTTCTAAGGAGCTTCTCCTTCCTCTTAGACTCCATGTTCCTGCTCTTGCTTGGTGTTCCAGTGTTACAAGGGATCCTTCTTCGTTCCGTCTCTGATGTCCTGATGTTCCCAATGTCCTCTGTCTCTGCTGTCCTGATGTTCCGGAAGGCCTGACGTCCTAGATGGCTAGAGGTCTTACATTCCTGATCTTCCTGATGTTGGCTCCTTTGATGTTCCAGCTCCTCGAGTTCTCCAGATGGCCACCCCGAGGGTAAATCCATTTTGTCCGGTTCTTGTTTCCGGTCATTGGAGCCTTGGTCAGTTGGACTCCTTTCCTGAGCCTGCCCCGCTCCCGCATGGTCTGCGACCAGCCTCCTTAGGCTGTTTAGGGCGTGCAGAGGATAGGGTGGTCTGTGACCAGCCCTGTGGGTCCGCCCTGTGGTGGGCTGTGTAGGGCGCTCTGAGGAACAGTACACACCTGTCTTCGTCCAAGTCTTCCAAGTCCTTTTCGTCTCTTCTGGATTTCCAAAGGTCCGTAAGAGATATCCTTGCCTCAGACATTTCTGATGCCCTGAGCATCCATCTACTCTAGTTCCAGATGCCTTCTATGGGTGAGCTTCCATCCATTCGCTTTTCCGGATGTCCTGATGTCTTTTGTTCCTGTTGTAGATGCCTTGTGTTCCACTCCTGAGTCCTGAAGTCTTTGTCTCAGCCTTCAAGCTTCAGTCCTAGTCCGCCCTCGTCTCCTGTCCAGCCTGCCACCTCTGTCGCTACCCAGCAGCAAGTCCGAAAGGGCATGGAGTAGTCAGAGGACTACTCAGAGACCAACCTTGTGTGGTTGGTCTCACTAAGGCAGGCAGGTCGGCAGGGGCCTGGTTGCCTCCAACCCTGGACGAGGCCCGCCTTACCGCAAAGGGGCACACATCGCTCACCTTCTTGCGCTCCGGGCCAGCGGAGCATAACAGTTTCGGGCGTCACCTGGTGACCAAACACAGACACAACAGTGTGACAGATTGACTGACACAACACAAACCTTTTATAAAAATGGATATTGTAAGTTTGTTTATTTTGAATATTGTAATTTGTTGTATGTTCTGTATCTGCCTTGAACTCTGAAAAAGGTGGGATATTAACTTGAAATAAATAAATAAATAGACTGAATGCCGTGCAACTTGAAAGAAAAGCATGTGCCTTCCTAATGGCTCCTAACAGAGGATGTAATGGGACACAAATGTCAGATATATCCATTTCTTCATGGATGCTATGGTTGACTTTATTTCCCAGGACACCCAATATGGCTGTATAGGTCAGAGGTGCCAATCTGCCTCTGTTGAGCTAGGCGAGTTCCTCTATGACACGTGAGTTGGGGGATGGTTGTGTTGCCCTAGCCAGATATCCAACTCTTTCCCCATCCCTCAAACCCCATTGCTAATGATGATCATTGTATTGATATGGTACAGTGTACACATGTGGAACAAACGCTATCCTGGGGGGGGCGGGGGGTGGAGTGCAGAATGGAGTTCCAAATTTGTGCAAAGAGATGTGTTATTTGTGAGGGCAATGGTCTTCTTTGTGCGGTGCTGCATATAAGTGGATAGGGGGCCATATGTGATGCATAGAGTGCATGGGACCCCTTTTTTTCACGATGGGTTAGGTGAAAGATTACCAGAAATGCATCAAGTATAGTCTTCTACTAACAATTCTCTGCATGTGATATACCAGAAAAAGGCAAAAAAAAAAAAAAGCAAACCAAAAAACCTGAGCATGCATGACTCAGTCTGCTGAAGAGAAAAACAATTCCTTCCTGATACCCACTATAAAATTCAGCACTATAATCCTCCCTGATTCAGCACTTAGGTGGACTTTAACTGCATCATCTCACTCACTCACTCAACCTTCCTTCCTCCAAACATTTCCTAATTTTCTTTTGAATTTACTGAGGGCCTTTTTGAAAAATGGCTTTTTCCCAGTCTGGACCTATAAAAACAAATCTTTATTGAATGAAACCAAGCAGCTCAGGAGAAACCCCTCAGTACTTCTAGCCCTTTTGTGTTTTTGCCATGACGTTCTCCACTGGCAAATTTTTCCATCATTTGTCAAGTAAAGAATCCCTAACCATCAGTGTCCCCTTAGCTGGAGAAAATGCTCCTTTTCTTATTTTATTACCCCCGGGATTTTTGCAGTCTCAAGTGTAATATCTTTCATGAGTCTAACCCAAAAGCTATATAAAGACATTTCTGGAGATCATGTTGGTCCCTGCGTCGGAATGAAAGTTGGAAACTTACCTCTCAACCTGTTGAACCTAATTACTAGTGTTACAGATAAACAATCACCTTCTAATTATAAAACCCAGTTCTGATTAACGTGAAAAAATGTCTAGGGAAGGGATGTTTCCAGTCAAAAAACGGGAAAGCGGACGCCAAGTTTCACAAGATCCTATCTCAATGGTGTTGCATTTTCAGGAGTGAAAGATAATTTTGATAATTATGGGCCCCAGCTAAAGCAATGGCTGCACCTTCTAAATCCAGACGCACAGCCTTTGAATGATGTATGCATCCTTGTTGAAACATAAGAATATGAAAAAAAGGTATACTTTAGGAGATCACAGGCTTTTTCTGCTTTCCTTCACACAGATGACGCTGTCATGAAGAGAATCAAAGTATTTCTCGTATACAATAAGTGTACTCAGATAAACTTTTTTTTTTTTTTTTTTTAATAACTGTAGGGATTCTTTGTAGTGATTTTTTTTTAATCATATTACCTATCATACTTCCCAAATACCAACATCAATTTGGTTTTCTTGCTTTGTCTGTGAAAACGAATAATATATACTAAATAAACTTTGTTCACCGTTGGGTATCCCTATTCTCTCTCACCAAAAAAAATCAAATGAAATGAAATATCGAGAAGCCAAAAAATGATTACTGTCCTATTTTGACTATTATCTGGCAGTTTAATAAGATCATGTCTACATGGGGTGAAACAGGATTAATGCAGCCCATTTGTGAAAGTGGCACCAGAGAAATCCCCCTTCAAGAAAGAAACCAGGAGAAAAATGTCAGAAGCATTCCAAGAATGTAGCTTCTAATGAAAAAAGAAAAAAAAATAGTCATGAGGTCTCTTGGGATGAGGAGGGTGGAAGGGAAAAATTTGACAGGCGAGTCACATGGGTGCTTTGTTGGCTCAGCAGAATTAGCAAAGGTGCAGAGAAGGGCAACAAAACTGATAAAGGGGATGAAACGGCTCCCTTATGGGAAAAAAACCAAAGGAAAAATAGGTTAGGGCTTCTCAGCTTGCTGAGAAGGCAACTGGATATGATAAGAGGTTTATAAAATCACGAGTGGGGGTAGAACAGATAAATAGGGAACAGTCATTTGCCCTTTCAGACTGTATTAGGAACGAAGGGACACACCAAGATAAACAGCTTTAGAAGAAATGCAAGAATGCTTTTTTTTTTTTTTTTTAGTGAGCACACAATTACTTTGTGGAATTTGCTGCTGGAGGACGTGGTCAAGGCGAGCAGTATGGCCCGGCTTTAGAAAGGGTCTGGACAGGTTCCCCAGAGGACGGGTTCACCAACAGTTGTTAGCCAAGTGGACCTGGGTTCTCCCCACTTCTTACTTCTGGGAATGAACGACATGGAATGGATCTTCCCGTTGGCGACTGCCTGGGACCATCAGAGACAGGAATGTTGGGCTGGATGGACCTTTGGTCTGACCCAGCACAGTACCCCCTTATGTTCTTCGCTTTTCGCTTGAGAGGCTTTCAAAGATGAAAAGACAGAAAGCATGGAGGCAACATGCATGGTGGTCTTATACACAGGTTTCCACATTATTATAGCTTTGAAACCGTTTCTACACACTCTAGTTCGCAGTGAAATCAAATAAAATCATTAAGGTAGCCCTTTACTCATTCTAGGTTTTTGGTACATTCCTGATGAAATATTCTTTAAAGTTTTCATAAGCTCCTTCAATGTGGTAATTCTTCTCCGGCTTAAATCTGAATATGTCAGGGTCATGCGGTGACAGTTCTAATGGGAGCCCCAGGCAGGTATCACGATGATGATCGCAAAGTATGAACACAGTGTAAAGAGCTAAAGAGTAAACTCTAGGGAGGGGGGAGAGGAGTGGGCTGTTAACAGGTTGATGTGTCCACAGTAACTCCTTGCATTCTTAAAAAAGAAAAAAGTATAAAACTATACACAGTTCTCAGGAGGAACAGAGTCCCAGCCCTCACACGGCAGCGATACCTACGGGCCAGACTGAAGGATACAGGCTTGGGAGCAGTGGTTGGGTTGGTGCCTGCCAGCCAGAGGAATGCTGTCGGCACCGCAGCGGTTAAATCAGACACAGGAAACGAGAACAAGAACATTAAAATGTGGAGGCCAGTTCTGACTGAGCTGGAAGCCCAAAGAACAGGAGGAAACTGCTGGTCAACTGTCTTCCCCCCCCATAAAAAAACACAATTTCTCCTGTTTTCCTGTCTAAATGGACATATTTTTAACTATTATTCCTATTGTGCTAAAAAAAAAAAAAAGTCAAAAAAGTCCAATTACAAGATTTCGGGTATGGTTGTAAAATCTGACTTTTTGAAAATAATAAGCACACCACTGAACCATGACCACCAAGGATAGTAAAGCAACAAGAGGACACATTTTCAAAGCCATGTACATGGATAAACTGGCCGTCTGAGAGTTGCTGTCCCTCACTCTGGCCATAAAACGTGCACATTCTTGAATAACCCGTGTGATTTTTAGCCACGTTTAAGAAGAAGCATTCCCAGGAGAGTGTCAAGGTCAGGGGAAGGAGAATGACACAGAGAGATTGCATTTTCCACTCTGACGGGAAACAAGCAGCTGCACAAAACGGGCGATCCAAAAATCCACCCGTGGCCAGTTTCAAAGCAAAAGTATATGGGTACTTTTGCTTTAAAAATTGGAGCAAAGTTTACAACTAAAAAGTAGACCATTTGAAAATTGCCTCCAATTTGCTAGTAATGATGTTAGCAATATTTGTTTCACTACTTGAAACCAATGCATGGGGAAAAAAAAAACCAACCCTACTCACTCATCAACTACTCAACATTTTTCCTCTGTTATGTCATGATAGTGCCACTTCAACAGCTGGAATTCCTAGCTGTAGCCAACTGGTCTTACTGGGATACGGATTCTGATGTCATCCTGATGTAATCACAGGGCCACAGGGGCAGGATTCCGACTAGCTGACAACTCAACAGTTTCAGAAGTGCCATTTTCATTTCTGAGAAGACTAGGTCATGGGGAAGGGCTCTGGACTTTCCATCCTCTCATATCAAGTCAACATTAAAATGCATTCCAGGCTTGCTTGCTTAAGTTTTTCACTAAACTTTAATAGGTAGGGAAGGTAATTTTATAACAGTGCATGTAGGGCTAAAGTCTGTGAGTACTTAGTTTGTGTCCTGCAGTCTTTGTCAAAAATTTTCAAAGCATATTAATGTGCAAAGTTCACAGGTTGTGCCAATTTGCACATGAACATCGCACAGGAAGTTACACCCACTCCTGAGCAGCTGGAACATTTTGTATGCACATTTTATGTGCAGAGTTTCAAAAACCGAAAGTATGCACTTAAATGTTTCCTACCACAATTTTGCCCCAGGAATGCTTCTTGCTAATGTGGGTAAAAGCAGGCACGGAATGGGGTTTCACATGAACCTTTACGCACTAGAGGTATGTGGAGGCTCCAGAAATGTTTATATGTGAGAATATAAAGAGGGAACATTGCATTTCAGGGTGGGCAGGTGCCAACTACCTTACGTTCCAACCAATTAAAGAGGTCCTGCCAGACTGGGGGAAGGGACAGCTAGAGGGGCAAGCTCCTTGTCTGTGGGGGAGGGGAGCCCTTCATTCCTCTACAGGAGATAGGTTCAAGCATTTGTCTCTTCAGATGGCAGGTCCTGAGTCAATTTTCTTATGGAGATGCTAAGGTAGATCTGTTCAATTCACAGCTGACTCTTCAGAGCTTGAAAAAATCTCTCAGCTCGCCGAGTTCCTGCTTGCTTAGATGGTTGGTCACCAGCCAGATATTGAGGAGATTGTATTCTCTTGAGCGTTTCATGTGGGAAGGTTTGCTGTAGCCTTGTAAAAAAAATGGTTGTACTTTAACAATTCATTAAGTGCTTGTTTTGGTATTTTCCTGTCAACCAGCCAAAGAATGTAAGATAACAATATATCAAAAAGAGGTCTCATAATTAACTATGACTGCAATAGCAGTAGGCTGTTAAATTATAGGTGATAAAAGTAAGCTGAGGTCTATAATGCAGTTTGGTATAGTGCATGGGCAAAAGTCCCAGATGTGACATAACCGGGACATTCTGCAGCTATTAAAAATACATCTGTTATGTGCAGATGTCTTGCATAACAGAACAAGGATCACCAACCTTATTTTGTTACTTTGAATAAGTAGGCCAAAGTCTCTAGACAAATCTAAAGGAGATTTTGGGTGAAAGACAAAAAGGAGGTGCCATTGTTAAGGATGGATGCTTTGTCTGTCACCAGGTTCATGTGCTGATCCTAATCAGCCCTGTTGCAGGAGCGCGCCCTCAGGCCCTGTTAGGAGCACAGAGGCGTGGTCCCATCTGAAGTAGGATGTGATCCCTTGGGTCACGGTGCGGCTCAGGGAGGAGCCCCAAAACACACCTCGAGAGGTGAGGAGGTATTAGCACGGGTGGAGCAGGAGCAAGACTAGACTGAAGACAAGGCGAGGATTATCCGAAACAGGAACAAGGCAGGCTCAGCCCTCCACTGGACCTACACACACCAATGAGATCCAGCAACACAATGCTGATCTCGAGAGTAGCCTTCCAGCCTCTCGATAGCCCTTCCAGACCCGCCGCTTGGGAACGACGAGTGCGTGAGGCCAGACGGAGGATGAGGGCTGGAACATGAAGACTCAGACGAAGACTCAGGATACTCGGAGGATTCAGACGAAGACTTGGATACTCAGGAGACTCGGACAAAGACTTGGATACTCAGACAAGGACTCAGGAGACTCAGGAGACTCAGACAAGGATTCAAGATATTCAGAAGACTCGGACAAGGATTCAAGTTGCTCGGAAGTTTCAGGCAAGGATTCAAGAGTCAGGAAAAAGTACTGGGTGAGAACTGCATCGCAGCACGCCCTACACAGCCGCCCATGGCCGGTCGCGGACCACGCTGAAAGTGAAGCAGACTCCAGACGAAGACTTGGAACTTGAGACTGGAACATGATGAAGATTCAGTAGAGGCCTGCACCGGGACGCGCCCTACACAGCCGCCTGTGGCTGGTCGCGGACCACGCTGGAGCGGAGCAGGTTCTGGCAGAGTCTTAGGCATGGACAGAAGCAGACAAGGGAACTCCGTAGACCGGGACAAGATTCAAGACTCAGTATACTCAGAAGCAAGGCATTAAAAACAGAAGTCTCCCGGAGGCTTGCGCTGCAGACGAGAAGAAGGCCTTGTACCGTGAAGTGCCCTACACATCCTTCCCATGGGCTGGTCATGGATCACGACATGACACGCCAAGAGAGGTGGACAGATGAGGGACCTGGGAACTGGACGAACAGCTGAAGATGAGATGGACAGGAACATCGGACATCAGGAACATGGAACATGGCACCTCAGAACACAGGACATCAGGACATCTGGACACGGAACACCTGGAACATTAGGAACAGAAGACAGGCGATGAGGGAGCTCCAACAAGGGATGAGACCAGGAACATCAAGGAGACGAGGTTCAGGAACACGAAGAACATGGAACAAAGATCCATCAAGGCACAGGAGACCACAGAAGACCTGGATCGGAAGGAAGATCACGGACGCTGTGCAAACCCATTCTGAAGGCCCTGAAGAATGGCAGCAAGGCCCTTTTATAGGGCTGAAGTGGAAAAGGTTGATGACATCACTTCAGAGGGCCATGGGGCTTTTCCTGCCACTGGCCCTTTAAATGCTGGAGAGAGGCGAGCGCCCGCGCCTATGCAGAAGCAGGAAGAGGCAGACAGCGGCGGTGTCCCTGCCGCATGGAAGGCCCGGAGGATAGTGGCATTGGTGGCGGCAGCCCTGCCGCGAAGAGATGAGACAGGCAGCAGGAGTGGCTCCGCGCCGCAAAGAGGACACTCCCTGCAGCAGCTCTAGGACCGCAGGAGAGCCCGAAGCGTTGCAGCTCGGCCTGCCATGGGACGGCAGCAGCAGCGGCCTGGCTGGCCGCGTTCAAGCTAGAAGGTAGGTGGGGGACTGACCGCTGCTCGCGGGCAGAACCACAACAAGCCCTTCAAGACCAATCCTGGGCAAATCCATATTAGAGTAAGCCCACAGGTGCTGGCTTTGTAGGTGCAGTGGGTGCTCGAGCACCTCCAATACTGAGCAAACTCCTTCATTATGACCACGGAGGGGTAATTTGTGTTCAGTTTAGCACCCCTCAATCATTTTGAAAAGTTGGCTCCTATAAGTAGACCTGACCCAGTCCAGAATTACACTCAACTGACACTGGAGAGACAGATAAAATATGTAGTCACCTTCCCCAAATACATCAAATTACAAAACGTTTGCTACTTGTGTATACTTTTCTCTGAATTCTAATAATACTGTATTTGTATGCTTACCATGTTACACCAAAAACATTGGGATTTGCAGAAAAACACTGCAAACATCAATACAGATGGACGTGTTGAGTAAGAGGTAAGGGGAGGCTTGGAGGGCTTCAGGTCAGTCCTAAACTACGGTACTACTAGAACAAATCTCCATTGTGTGGTTCATGGACCCCATTCGATAGTAGTAGTCACCGAATATCATGTGATACTCCAGCATATTTCTTATTACCAACATTAGTAGCGTGGGATCTACTTAGTGTTTGTGTACTTGCCAGGTACTTGTAGCCTGGATTGGCCACTGTTGGAAACAGGATGCTGGGCTTGATGGACCCTCGGTCTGACCCAGTATGGCATGTTCTTATACCAGAAATGATAATACTGTTACATGCCAGATACCAGTCAATCAAGTAATCAAGTGCATTCTTGACCTCAAAAGTTCAGGCCTCAATAAAATAGTCTATAAGGTGCCACCAGCCTCTTTGTCAAGAAATCTAAGGATCTGATTTGCCAACACAAGAATGTTTAGATTATTTTATTTTTAATGAGCTTAGGTTCAAAGTTTGAAAGTTCATCTGTATCTTAATTTGAAATACCAGAGGGTCGATGCACCCTTGAGATGTATGGTCAGAAGGTAAGCTTAGCCTGACAATATTCTAGATCACAGATGCTATTTTCTGCATAGTCTCAGTCTGAAGCGTCAGATTGATCTAATTAGGGAAGATGATGCCCTAAAATATGATAACAGCTGTGGAAATGATGGGATAAGTGCATCTACAGGACGGATGAAGACATTATTTCCCCAAAATGAATTGATGTGTTGAAGAGAAAAGCCAGTGGTGTCATGGCTGCGCCAAGATTTCCGATTATGGGCCTTTGAGCAGGGCTGTACAATCTTGCTAGCTGAATGGGAACCTTGAAGAAACTCTTAATAGCTTTCAAAACAGCAGTCAGGGCCAGCTGGGCTCTGCTTTACTTTCACTAGATGTCTTGGGGAACCGGGGGCTAGCTGATGCTGCAGAGATGTTCTCAGGCAAAATGAAATGAGTTTTCATAAAAGGATTTCAGATGGTGGCTTTTTTTCAGCGAAGCAAAAGCAATTCTTGTAGAAGCTGCTTAGCACAAAAGATCCTGGATCAGTGTAACAATGCAGTCAAGTAATTAAAATATTTGGAGTCGTAGAATCCAAGGCAGATGAAATATCTAACAGCAGCCAGGAAAAAATACTGCTTGAATGGGTCTAGCGCAGTTATCTTACAGCTCAGTGGGCCGGCCTAGTGGTTGAGTGGCAGCGCTGTGCACTGTGGAAGGACCCAGATACAATTCCAAACTTTCGCTCCCCAGGCTGGCTGGGTCTGGCGATACTTCAGAGGCGGCTCTCAGATCCAGTGCAGGGAGGGGGGGGAAGGAGGAAAGGGGGAGAGAGAGGAGGAAGGAGAATCTCTGTCATTGCTCACTGGTGACACCTTGTGGCCAGAGTTAGAGTCCACATTAGCCAGTTTCTGAAGGGAGCCACCATTTATGGCTCCTGCAAGGACTGCCACTGGCGGTGGCCAGGCTGAGAGAATTGAGAAGTGGATATAAAAAGAAGGTACTAAATCCCAGGTAACTGCCAATTTATTTATTTATTTACTTAAATTCTTTAGGCGCTCATTGCCAAAAGAAAATCTGAGCAACATAAATTAATATAAAATACAATTAAATAAAACAGAAACACAGAACACATAGCAAAGACAAATATTTTCATTACAACTAAACAAAAACCAAATGAGGATTCGTTCTCATTCCTATTTATTGCAATGTGTATATCGCTTCTACTTTGGATAACTGGAGCCCAACGAGGGCCAGTTGCTAGTGAAATTGAAACCCAAAGAGGCAGGTGGAAGCTGCTGGGTCAATTCAAAACCACAAGAAAACAGCAGCGGGACTGTGGCACCTCCAACGGCCCAAGCATCTGTATTCGTGATAAATCAGCCTTTCCTTTCTTTTTTGTTCTCAGTTCCTTAACTAGTTGGATGAACCAGCATGATTTTGTTTTTTCCCAGGGGCAGGGGAAAGGGATGGATTCCTTAAATGGCAAATCTGCATTGGATTTTGAGTGGATTCACAAGCCCCACACTGAGCAGCTAAGATGAAGTTTCAACAAATTCCCCAGTGAATCCGGGGTGGGGGATGGGGGAAGAGAATGTAAAAATTCCAACAAATTTGACACCCCCCCCCCCCCCCCCGGCTGAAATTGTCCTGGTTCAAGTTAGACCTCAGTTTTTCCACACCTTTCAAGTCATCATTATATCCAAGCCATATCAGACGGGTTTAAATGCTTATTGCAGTACAGAAGACACAGGCTGCTCTTACCAAGCTGGTTTTTGTTCTGTTTTTTGCAATTGCAGCTGTTAGCGGGCACTCCCCATGCACCCCTGCATCCTGAACGGTATCTTTGCTTTGGTGGGGTTTTTTTTGTCAGCACACGAGGGCTGAATAACCGTATGGCAAAGTTCTTTTTAACTTGGCAAGCTGGTCCTGTGACATGAGCCAGGAACGCATTTCAGTGCCAACTCTACTTTTGTCAGGTTTAATTTTAAAAAATATATATTTTTTTTTCAATATTGCTGATGCATTTACAACTGTGATGCAGCAGTGAAGAAATGCAAATCAAGGCCACAGGATGCATTCTTCCTGCTTGAGCCAGCAGCCAAGTCTCTCTCTCTCTCTCCGTGGTTTCACTTTGCATATACTGATTCTGCTGCTCTTGCCCCATTGTGGCAGCGGCAGTTACTAGGCCAAAAAGCAGGTAGTGGGATGAATTCTGTATTGCCCCCCCCTCTCCCACTCTGCTCTCTCCATTTGTCCACTCTACCCTCACCACCCGCCTTTCCTCCTCACCACCTAGTACTCTCCACCTCCCCACTCTCCCCCCGCCCCCCCCCCCATCATCCTCCTCCCTTAAAGGTGAATTCTAAAAGCTTGGCACACGCATCAATTAGAGGATGCGTGAAGAAATCGGGCTTATGCGCGCCGGCCATATTTTAAAAAGCGCCCAAACACATGCGTAAATGCCGTACATCTCCAAAGTTTCCAAAAAGGGGTGGGGTCCGGGCATCAGCTGGCTGGGGCATAGGTGTATGCGTTTCAGGGGCTGGCCAAGAGATGGACGCGTAAATATTTCCACGCCCCCAGCTCACACTGAGGTCCCCTGCTGTGTAACTTTACTTCTGCTATGGATGAAGTGTAAATTACAAAATAAAAGGATTGAGCTATTTCTCAGAGGTTTAAAGGGTCTGGGATAACCGGAGGGAGTGCATGCTGTCAAAGCAGGGGGTAGGTTGGAGGACCTATCTGTAAACTGGGCAAACTGGTAGACACATTGGTAAACTGGGAATGGCGTGGGCACGCAGCCCTTTTAAAATCCCCCTATTTATGCGGTAGAAGCGGGATTCATGTGTGCGCCCCCTTAAAATTTGGCACACGTGTGCACACTGCCAGGCTGTTTTATAACATGCGTGCATATACGTGTGCAAGTTATACAATAGCTCTGTCCCTGGGCGTGGGCCATTGCATGCGTGCCCATGTGCGCCCGCATGCCGGTTTGAAAGTTACTATTCTTCTTCTCTGTGTCTCTGGTCTCCTTACGTTTGGTGGTGCAATTGCATCACCGTGCCTGCACACGAGCTGCTGCTGCTGCGTGGGTTCTGCAAATATACCTGAAAAGGTAAAAGAACCGGTGGTCTCACTGTTTCCAGCAGTCGAGAAGAACTAGCAATGCAGGTCTCAGACGTAGCGCTGTGCTTGCAAACCCATCTGGGACACGGCCATTTTATAACATACGCAGGTATATACGTGCATGTTATAAAATAGCCTGAACATGCGCACATGTGCGTGCAATTTTAAGTGAAAACACTCCTATGCGTGCAAAAGCCATTTCTACCACATAAGTGGAAGGATTTTAAAGCGCACGCGTGCCGATGCCATTACCAGTTTTCCCAGTTCATTCCCAGTTCGCCCAGGTAAGGGGTTGGACTTCGAAACCCCCCTCGTTTAATAGCCTCCCTTCTCAATTGTTAGTCCCAAACCTTAAATCCCCGCCAATCTATCTATTTATCTTTATTTTATTACTTACATGTCCTCCATAGCAGAAGTAAAGTTACACTGCAACAGCTCCCCTATGAGGAAAGACTAAAGAGGTTAGGACTTTTCAGCTTGGGGAAGAGACGGCTGAGGGGGGATATGATAGAGGTCTATAAAATCATGAGAGGTCTAGAACGGGTAGATGTGAATCGGTTATTTACTCTTTCGTATAACAGAAGGACTAGGGGACACTCCATGAAGTTAGCATGGGGCACATTTAAAACTAATCGGAGAAAGTTCTTTTTTACTCAACGCATAATTAGACTCTGGAATTTGTTGCCAGAGGATGTGGTTAGTGCAGTTAGTGTAGCTGTGTTTAAAAAAGGATTGGATAAGTTCTTGGAGGAGAAGTCCATTACCTGCTATTAAGTTGACTTAGGGAATAGCCACTGCTACTACTAGCAACAGTTACATGGAATAGACTTAGTTTTTGGGTACTTGCCAGGTTCTTATGGCCTGGATTGGCCACTGTTGGAAACAGGATGCTGGGATTGATGGACCCTTGGTCTGACCCAGTATGGCATGTTCTTATGTTCTTACACGGCAGGGAACCCCGGCGGGCGCCTAGGTGTGTAAGTATTTATATGCTAATTTGAAGTTGAAATCTAAGAATGCCCATGCTCCGCCCCTTTTTTGGGAACCTTTCATTTATGCGCGCAGCAGGAGATACACATGCATACCAGCCGGCTTTTAAAATTTTCTCAGCATGCGTTGGCCTGACATATTCGCGTATTTCCCGGTTTTGGCTGCGCTGGCCCTTTTAAAATTCACCTGTATGCATCTCGACTAGAAAATGTAATCTAGGCGTGCCGTTTCCCTCCCTCGGAACATTTATTCTGAATGCAGGTAACAATGTACACGTCGTTCATCCCCACACGTATCTTTACACGGGTAAGGGCTGGGCAATTTTCAAAAAGCCAATTTACTTCCCCAAAATTATTAACCTCAGGACAAGATGTACTAGACACTTAGGGGTAGATTTTTAAACATACGCGCAATTTTATAACATGCGTGCGCCGGCGTGGACTGGGAGAGAACTTCCCTAACCCCCTGCCCATACTCCCTCCCTCTTCCCCTATCCTCCCCGACCCCTGAAAACTGCCTACCTTTTTTTTATTCTTTGTTTCAGAACTCACGCCAGCTCCTCAGCTAGCATAAGCTGCGCGCACCGGCAGGCTGCCGGCGCACAATCCTCCAACACAGCATCAAACGGCCGCTGTACTGATGCCTCAAGCCCTGCCCCTCCCTGCCCCCCAGACCCCCCCGTTTCTTTGGTCCGGCTCTTATGCACGTAACGAGGGTTACGTGCGTGGCTCGGCCCCTTCTAAAATACGCGCAGTGCGCGCAAGACCCAGCCACACACATAACCCCCGCATTTTACCTGCGTGGGCGATTTAAAATTCGCCCGAAAGACGGTAATTTTCAGAAAGACTTCCGCAGGTGAAGCTGTGCTTTCCGCACAGGAGTGGCATTTTTGCAATACTGTTCGCTCGATATGCCAGTAAGCCTGGGTGTAAGTCATGTTCCCACATAAGGTTTCCCAGTCCGAGCGGAGGTATTACCGGGGCCAGAGCTGGATTTACGCAGGTGCTTTGAAAAATGTGCCCATGTCTCTTTTCAGGGAAATTTTGCACGCACCAAATAGCAGCTGTAATGTACGTGGGGGGGTAGCTTCGGTGGAATAATTTTCGAAGAGGACTTTTGTGCGTAAGTCGCTCTGAACATTGGTGTAACTTAGGCAGGCATTTGTGGCATAAATTTTGCGAAATGTTTGACAATTATCCTCAAAGCGGAGGAGAAATCCTTTAGTATATCCTGTCCTTAATATTCAAAGATCACTGCGTGAACAATTCTAAAACCTACCAGCCACGACCCATGCTCGTTTTGACACCCCATACTGCGTCTGTTTCAAGGAAAACTTGTACTGATCTGGGACACTCTTGTTACATAAATAACTTCTTTCTTCATAGAAGATAATTACTTTTCCACTGGGACAGCCAGGGTACAGGAGAAAAGGCTATGGAAAACCCCTCGACCACCATTTCTTTTGCTTCTATGCTTAACATACTGGATGCTGGAGGATATTCCAATATGTACATATATTTTTTTTTGCTCTTTATTTGCATGTAAACACTATTGGGGCATCAATAGGGTTAAAAGAAATAGTCATAAGACTACGAGAAATGTGAGGCCTGGCTGAACAGGTGACAAAAAAAACAGCATGTGATTGGCAATATTTATTTTTCTGAGATTCCACTCCTGGCAGCACCCTCTTTAACAGAATTCTACTTTAATTAACTCCTGCAAACATACTAACGCTGAGAAAGGGTCATCAGCCAAATTAGTGCAATTCTTTTTAACAGGGAAATCAAGAAGTGGTACAACCAGACAGCAGGACGGAATCCAGTCTGTTCTGCCCTGTGTAGCCTTTCGAAAGACGTTTTATTTCTATCTGCTGGGCCCCTGGAGTTTGTTTGTTTATTTTTTTTAAATCTCTTAAAATCATTGTTCAGAGTGGAGTAATGCTTCCATGTATATAATTACACATACATTTTAACAACAGAGATAAAATACATGAAAAACCACTATAAAATACATGGAATCAAAAGAAGGAAAAAAGTATTCTATTACTTGTATGCCTCAGTAAAGTAAATAGAGTTCCCTGGCTCTTCTGATGACAGCCATGTTGAGAAAAGTGACATCGCTCAAACTGATTCCCATCGGTCCATATTGCCCACTGCACAAACCAACCAAATAGTGTACTTGTGAATTAAAGTTATGATCCTCTTCCAGGCATGACTGTTCAGCAGAAAATGCAGAGCTTATTTAATCAAATGTAATTTAAAAAAAAAAAAAGGAAGATACTGTATCTATAGGCTTGAGAGTGAATACTATGATTAATTACATAAATATTTTAATTCAATTAATTATTTTTTTATGCTGGGCCTAGGGAACTTTTAACTAGCATGCAATATTTGTTTATTTTTGTAAATAGACATTTCCCAATCATCTTAAAAGAACTTGTCTTGTGGAACTGAGCTGCAACATAATTACTTCCAAAAACGATTTCAGCTGCTATATTTTTGGAAAAGAAAAAATTTCAGCATGGTGTGACCCTTTCAGAAGAAACACTCAAGAGTAAAGGGGAAATAGCTCCCTTTGGTCTTTCTTTTAAACCTGAACACTTAAAGGTGAATTTTAAAAGCCCGGTGCCTGCCCAGACCAGGAGCTACGTGCACAAGTCAGGCCGTCGAGCACTGAACGGATTTCAAAAGCCGCCCGAGCATGCATGTATCTCCCTCTACGCACACAAATGTAAAGTTCCAAAAAAGGGGTGGGGTCTGGGCGGGGTCTGGGATTGACACGGGCACTCCTGGATTTCACATTGAAATTTGCATGCAAATACTTAACGTGCACAGGCGTATGCCGGGGTCCCCTGCCGCGTAACCTTTCTTCTGCTACGGATGATGCGCGAGTTATAAAATAAAGATCAACAGGCAGATCGGCGGGGTTTTAAGGGTCGGGGCTAACAGGGGAGAAGGGAGGCAATTAAACTGGGGAGGGGGGGGGTTTGAAGTCCTATTCCGTACCTGAGTGGACTGGGAACGAACTGGGAAAACTGGTTTTGGAGTTGGCGTGCGTGACTTTTAAAATCTCCCCACTTTCGTGCTAAAAAGCGGCGTATGCATGCGCAGGCGCGGGTCCACGTAAAATTGCACGTACATATACACGCGCTCAGGCTTTTTTATAACATGCATGCACGGACGTGCACGTGTTATAGAATGGCCACGTCCCTGGGCATGGGCTGAACACACGCACAAGTGCACCCGCGCTGATTTACTGAGCTCCCCCCCCATAGGCACAGATAGTGAGCAAAGTCTTAGTAAATGAGCCCTTAATCTGCCACAGAGTGAAATTAAGGGGCCTTGTCTTTTGTGGACGTAAGCGACGGGGGAGGGGAGATAGGCAGACGAATATAAAGTGAATAAGAATCTTCAGTTTGGAAATAAAGGAATATCAATTTTGGAGAACAGCCCTCAGCAAATTAATGGAGGTGACGGAGACCCAAGGAGACTGATTTCTTTTCAGCAGTTCCCTGGTGGTGTTTTTTTTTTTTTTTTTATCAATTATACAGTGAACATGGAAAGGGTAATTCTAAACGCCACTTCTATTGGTAAAAGCCTTACTTCAGCTCCAGCCCTGAAGTAAGTTGAAAAACAAACAAAAAAAAAGGATAGATAGGTAGGGTTTAGGGGGTGGGGAGGAGAGGAGAGGAGAGGGGAAGTGGTAGGGAGTTTAGGTAGGGGGGGTAGGGAAGTTCCCTCCCAGTCCGCTCCTTAATTGGAGCAGACTGGGAGGGAACTGGGGAAGGCTCGATTGCGTCTCCTCGCATAATTCGATAAATAAATAAAAATAAATAAATACAATTTGCAAAAGTTTACCCTCCCTTGCACGCTCAGCCCGCACATGCCTGCGCGGATTGTAAAATCCGGCACACTTGTGCGCGCGGCCACCCGATTTTATAACATGCGCACGCCGGTGCGCGCATGTTATAAAATCGGCTTATCCATGTGCACGTGACGGGAACCACACGCACATGGTCATACGTGCGCATCTTTAAAAATCTACCCCTTCATCTATGGAGGCCGTTTATATGCCCTTCACTGGAGCTTTTTAAGAGCAGATTAGATGGGATGATATAGGTACTGGAGATCCTGCGGCAGCCAGGGGGCTGTACCTTATTACCCTGATCTCCAATGACTCTGTAGAATCAATGTTAGAAGTCAGTGGTACTATAAACAAAAACAGAAGAAAGCGGACTGGATGGCAGTGCCATCTGCAACTAATATTAAAATTTAACATTAAATAAACTCGGGAGGAGGAATATCTTTTTTAACAAAACAAACTTATTTTCTCTATAATTGAGGGCTTGATGAAGAAATTAGTTGCCAAAAATAAAGCCTAAATTAAAAAAAAATACAGATTAGACTTCCATAGTTGTTAAACCAATGAATTTTTAGAACTCCAAAAGGTCAAAGGTGACCTGTAAAGAAAAAAAATATATTTTTTATGTGCCCCATTTGTAACATCCACAGAATCCTATTAAAGAAATGATAGTTGTCACACGTTTTGGGCTTTGTGCAAAAAGGTTTATACATTTTACCATGGTCTTTTATAGCATAGCACTGAATGCTTGGGGAGCGATGCTACAGATGCACAGCTTGCCAACAAAACGTTGTCTTGGAACATACAAAGCAGTAAATGAACAAAAGGTGATATGAAAGGCATTAGAAATCTATATTCCTAGTGAGGGACATGATATTCGCTTCCTGGAAATTTACATAAACACTTGCCAGCAAGAAAATAAAGCATTCTCTGTGTTTGTAAGCAGAAAAAGAGACAGCCAATAAGTTGCCTCAGTTTTCCATTGCATGGAAATGTCCTAAGAAGTCATTAACATGTCATTAGCACCAGTGGCTTCCTAACCGCTTCTTGAGCCTCATATCTGGTGTTTCAATTTAGGTCATCATCCATGAATATGTATGAAATGTATGTGCATGCATCCATCCTCCAGTGTTTACAAATGTATTTTTCATGGCTAGTCATTGCGCACAATCTGAACACCTGGCCTATCATGTAATGAATATAATCAGTAATTGCATTTGAGCAAAAAGATAAAATCAATCAAAACAGTAGATATCGTGGCAGCAAACCCAAATGAAAGCCTCTCCCTACAACTAGGGGCTTTGGATTGCAATCTGCTGATGGTTTAAAGACGGGGAAAAGGTGGATCAGAAATTTCAAATGGTGATGTTCTGGCTTGTTTCCACTATTTAATGAAAATGTTAATGGGGCAGATATTAAAAAAAAAAAAAAAAAAAAAGCCGAGCTCCTAAAATTAGGCCTCCAAATTAGATGCCCAAGCTAGACACCTATTTTCAGCCAAATATTGGTGCCTAAAATTTCAGCTGAAAATTCTCATAAATGTAGGGCTGCTACTTATTTGCCTAGGTTTAGGGTCCAAAATTAGGTATTTAGGTCTGAAAATCAATGCTAAGCTCCTAACTTTGTTTCTCTACCCTAACTCTACCCTCGTAGCCACCCACTTTTTAGACTCCTAAATTTTAGTCCCTAATGCAACTAGGAGGCTAAATTTAGGCACTTAGTCCCAGTAAATTTTCTAAAGGGCTAATGTAGAAGCCTAACTCCAAAAGTTAGGAGCCTAAACGCTTTGAAAATTGCCCCAATGATTTTAGAGCCATGGAGTGCCGCAGGCCAGACTGATCATTGTTCACATCTGGGGCACAGTGGCCATGATATGCAAATTAAAGCAATGGAGCCTCAGCGGCAGCTGGAGAGAAAGTGGATCAGTCTTGTTCTTCTTAGCAGTGTCTCTTTAAACCAGACGACCAAACCACTTTGAGCATGTTCCGAGAGGAAGCTGACTATAACATGACATAAATAGATAAATAATCGAATTACAGGATTATGTGGTTGCCCATAACTTTGAATGACCCATCCAGCTCTGTGCAGAACTGAGCAAGTCCTGGTTGTTATCCCCTTGCATGCATAGAGATATAAATCTGATTTCCCTTAGAAAAAAACAAAAATTGTCACCCAGCGTCTGCCATAGTAACATAGTAGATGGTCCAGTTGTCCCACCCAGTTTGCCTGGCTGTTGCAATGCATCCTGCCCTAGCTAAGGATATATTCTAGCTGTCTGCAGCACAGGCTTAATTGCCTGAAAGATATCGCTCCTCATCCCAAGTCAGTTTTCTTGTCTTCCTTTTTTGACCCTCTGCTATTAGGGTTGTGCTCTTACTCTTTTCCCCCCTCCACCCCCCATCCAGTTTAGATCCTGTCAATGGCTAGAGGAGGCAGGAAACTTGAGAGGTGACAATAGTATGGCGCAGTGGGAAAAGTCCTCTAGCGACCAATGGCAGGCCATCCTTGCCTGGACTAAGTTTTCAAGTTCCATGCTCAAAAAAGGAAAATGCCAAATGGAAAATATCACTCTCATGTGCGAAATAGCTGCAGGCCTCAAAAAAAAAAAACTGACTCACTGAGGCTGTCGTGCAAATCTAACCCCTCGACCAAAAAGGCTAATTTATATAATTACATTTCGTGCCGGCGTCTACAATTAAACTTCATTTTGCAACATTTAATGCAGTCTGAAAACCAAGAATTAGCCAGGCCAGTATGGAACTGACTTTGCTGTTTCTCTGAGTTAAAAGTGCATTCTAGGGACAGGGTGGCTTCTGCAGCTTTTCAATCACAGCCCAGGATCCTATCCCCAGTTAACTCATCAACTGCTGGATTGTCAAGGCTTTGATTCTTAACTGAAAGGAAATATTATGACTGCATGCAATCATAAGGAATAATTAGAACTGAAATTAGGAAATTGTGTATCTGTACATTTGTTTACTATTTACTGTCTTTAACTTGATGCTTGTTTTGACAGTTGCGACATATTTCTTTTGGTTTCATTTATAGTCAGTTTTATATTTTCTTCTCTCTCTCCCACTTTCTTCTTCCCCTCCAACCCCCCATCCCAGATGGTTTCCTCCAGCTGAATGAGAGCTAGCTCCTACTAAGTCTATGGTGCCATGAGGCTTCATTGACAACTACCTGGGTTGGGGTGAGAGAGGAAGGTTAATAGTGAATTCCATAAAGACCCAAGAGAGGATTTTTATCTTGTATAGGTCAAAACACTAAGGAATGTGCAAAGCATCCAGGTAAATAAAATATTGTACAATATTGTCACCACTTTGAGACTGACTTAGTATTTGAGATTCCTTTAGTCATGCGAATAATCACAGACACTCTTAGTAACTCATCTGTTTATTTGCAGGCATGTCACAGCTCCAGCTGGATGAAGGCCAGCAGACAACAAACATTCAAATTCTCAGAGATTTCCAAGAATACAGAGCCTTTTCTCTTCTCTTTACTCTTGCACCTAATGGTAAGTCCTCTGGTAAAGCCTTGCAAAAGCCTCCCAGAGATCACTAAGCACCAATAGAACCCCACTGGCTAGACTGCCATAGTAACATAGCATTTATTTATTTATTTATTTATTTATTTATTTATTTATTTAAGGCTTTTATATACCGACATTAGTGTGCAAACATCATACCGGTTTACATTATAACTAAAAAGGAAGGAAAGTACAATGAACAGGGGTATGGGGAGGGGACAAAGCATAAAGCTGCAGAAGGAGATAATGCAGAGGATGCAGAAACAGTAACGGTAGTGAACTTTTTACAATATGGAGTAAATTATATACACTTATATACAAGGGCCAAAGATCAAATCGTGTGCGTCATGGGGTTAGGGGCGTGGGTGCAAGTTTGTGTCAAGCGGTGTAGGAACTGCAGAGAAAAAAGGTCTAATCGGGGTAGGCTATTCGGAAGAGCCAGGTCTTTAGTTTCTTTCTAAACTTAGTGTAAGATGATTCAAGTCTAAGGGGGGTTGGAAGGGAGTTCCAATGCTTGGGGCCTGCGATAGAGATTGCTCTATCCCTTGTGGAAGAGAGGTGGACATAGTAATAATGACGGCTGAAATAGACCAGCATGAGTTATCCATCTACTTAGAGATTTTAGTCGGTCGGTAAGCATACACATTCCTATACTCAGTCTGACTATAGCTCCACCTCCATGTCTTTTACCTGCATTTTCAACTCCTTTTTCCACCGCTGCCTTCCATATCAATCCCAAGCATGCCAAGAATATGTGAAAGTACTAGCCTCCATCACCTTCTACCGGTAGGGCTATTTTATCTTCCTTTTTGATGCTTATAAAGCCAACACTAAATCCAAATCCCAGGGCCCCTTCCACGTCTTATTACCAAGGTTTCTATGAATCCACATAGCTTCCAAAACTGATAAAGCCATTGACCAAAACATCCACTGAAGTGCGGGTTTTAATCATGGCCACTCCAATGCCTACTTTTAAGGCCTTTGTGGTCATGACACTTCTGATAGGGTTGTAATCACCGTTCTGTGCAAGTTACCCCCTTGGTCCGCGGAGCCATTAGGTCATGCTTCCGCTATCCCTACTAAGCCTCTTACACATGCAGTGACAGATCACGTCACTGGAATCTTTTATAGGTGCAACTGCCAGATGGAGGCAGGGCCGGATGAAGATATGCCGAGGTCCTAAGCTATGTCAAGTTAGGAGGCCCCATAGCATTACCAAAACAAAAATGTGAAACTTGAGATTTAGTAAAAAAAGATTTTTTAGCTTTAGAGGCCTCTCATAATCTGAGGCCCTAAACTGTAGTTTAGGAAGCTTATGCCTAAATCCAGCACTGGCAGGAGAAAGTCAGGGAAATGAAGGATAAACCCTCCCAACCTATACCCCCATGAAAACCAGCAAATATGTGATGGAAATATTGTGTTTATTCAAGATTATCCTGCGCACATTTGGCTAATAAATCAACATATTATATATAGATGATCAGATAAAATCATTTCACAGAGACCTTATGAGTTGCTCAAGTTTTGATCCTAAGTCATAATGCAAATGGCAAGATATACCTTTTATTAGCCAGGAGATCCTGGTCGACCAATCATTCTCCTAGCATAGAAGGAGGGAAAGAATCATGGCGTTCACCAGAAGCAAATATTTTGCTTATCTGATGATTACATTAACTGAGATAATTGGAAGAGGGAGATGTTCCCTGAAGCGGGCGTTTGAGAAAATGACAGCAGATCCAGATTATATGGCCCATCCAGACTGCCCATTCTTGATGTTGGATCTGAATCGCAAGGCCCATCCAGGCTGCCCATTCTTGATTGCAGTTCTGGATCACAAGGCCCATCCAGGCTGCCCATTCTTGATTGCAGTTCTGGATCACAAGGCCCATCCAGTCTGCCCATTCTTGATTGCAGTTCTGGATCACAAGGCCCATCCAGGCTGCCCATTCTTGATTGTAGTTCTGGATCACAAGGCCCATCCAGTCTGCCCATTCTTGATTGCAGTTCTGGATCACAAGGCCCATCCAGGCTGCCTATTCTTGATTGCAGTTCTGGATCACAAGGCCCATCCAGGCCACCCATTCTTGATGCAGTACCATAAAGCCTTCCCAATATTTGGGAAGAAAAATAATTACTTCCAAAGTTTAGATAAATTTGAATTTCTATATGCATTCTCGTGTTTTAGTAAATCATAATAATCGGGTCTCCTTTTTTTCAAGGGAATGATTTTGCGGGTCAATTGCTTCCATCTCTTTTGGAGAGGTTGAGGGAGGGAGGGAGGAAGGAAAGGCCTTCAAGCTGAAGTTACTAGAAGCACCAGTTATCCCTAGATCTAAATAAAAGATCAGTGAGTATGACCTTCTGGATTCTCTTTGTGGAAATTACCAAGTGTCACTGCTTGCTCTAGGGGAAGATATGATTACCAATAGAGAAGTCAATGACAGCCATGTGAATGCTCTCCAGAAAAAATGTTTTCTAGAGAAAAGAGTAGCATACTTTCATCTCCTATTGGAATAAGGCATTTACTTATTTATTTTATTGATTTATATTCCGCCTTTCAGCCACTTCAAAGCGGATTAAATCCAGATAGTTGTCTTTTCTCTGATTCTTTATTTCTCAAGCCAGACAAGCATAGACAAGACGACGCACAGAAATGCTTCCATTGTCAACCAGAACAGAGCATAGCAACACTGCAGAGCTTTTCCAATGCTGAATGATATTTGGGAATGTCACCTTGTATAGAATATGTCCGTTTCTTATTTTGGGCTGTCTCAACAAGTTGGGGCCACCAGATTGCTATGAAGAGGCGTGTAGGAGACCGAGCGGTGTTTTCCAGGCTGGAGGCATAAAACTCACTGACTCCAGCCTTTTCGAATGTAGATACATCTTTTTTTCAAGTTCACAGCACTTCAAGAATATAATGACTGGCCTACCTTTGCAGTACACTCCCCACGCCCTGGGATCTGGGTCAGCATACCTCTCCTGGAGAGGCAGGACCTCCTGAACACAGCTGGCTTTACCCTCTTATTTTGCCCCAGCTGGTCCCGCCCTCGGGATTCTCCCCTGCCCCAGCAGGGTCCCACCTACAGGGGTCTCTCCTTCTGTGGGATTTAAGGTGGACCAGGCAGGTCCTACCCACACAACAAGGGGAAAAACAGGGTCACTCCAATCCAAGGAACAGTTGGCAATCATTGCATTAATAAATTCATGCATAACTGGATTCTGGCCAGATCTGGAGTATTGGGTCTACCCATGCAAGTGACATTTTCCCAGCTGATTTGGGGTTGAGACTAGTAGGGAGGAAACTGCTCAGCAAGTCAAATATATCCACAGTGCTGGGAATCTAATATAATAAAGAGGAAAGTTGCCCCGCGCCTGCATTGTCAGTATGCAAATTAGGCTCCACTCCTCCCTCCCTGTATTCTCCAGCTCCGCCCCTCTCTCTCTGTATGGAACTTGAGCCCGCCCTGGAAGTGAAGCATTGGTGGCAGTGGACAACATATTTACTCTTTCTTACCTGCCCGCCCGTCCCATAAGAGACAAGAGACACATTGGTGGCATTGGACAGTGCAATCTACCCTCCCCCTCCCCGGACTCCCTCATTCATTGGCTCTTATCAGCCAAAGAGGCAGCGGAAGAGGATGGCGGTCTTGCAGTACCTTGCCAGGGCCTGATTGGTGCACTTTCAACTACGTAGTTCAAAACACAACAACCATACTCCAACAGGGGAGGAGGGAAGATGCGCCAGGGACTCTGCGAGGCCATCCTCCTTCTCATCCTCCTCCTCCTGTGTGGCTGACAGGAGCTGTGAAGGGATTCGGGCGGGGGTTAGTGTTAGGGAGAGAGTGAACCAGGGATCGCAGGGTAAGGGAAGAGAATGAACTGCCCAGGGATCGGAGTGGGGAGTGAGCGAATGAACTGGGGACTGGGGGGAATGAACTGGGGTAAGTGAGGGTTTCCTGGCTTGGGGGGAGGTAGCAAACCGAGGTGGCTGGGGGGTAGAGAACCAGGGTGAATAAGGGGTGTGGGAGACGGAGTAAAGCATGGGGAGGGAGGGGGTTAACCAGGGTGAGCAAGGGGTTTGTTGGAATGGAGAGGAAACCAGGATAAGTTAGAGGATCGGGTGGGAGGAGGAAGGGAAAGGAGAGTGAGGGGATCAATGGGGCTTTGGAAGGGGGGGGGGATGGAAGTGGAGGTGTGATTCTACTACCACGCATCTCAATTACGCTCTTCCTCCACAGTATTTTACCATCCTTGGACGGGTTTTTACTACCAGTTTGAAAATAAAAGAAACAAACAGGACTGGTATCAGTCTGCATTATTACATTTCTGTCTTATCATCGCTAGACGTGCAACAAGGGTTCCTTTAACAGAGATTTATGAGCTGTATATGACTGGTGAGATAAAATTGTACTGACATGGGAAACCTACATTTTTGGAGATATCCTGTGTGTGTGTGTGTGGGAGGATGGGAGGGAGATAAAGGGGTTGTGGGGGGGCAGGGACTTATTTGTGTGCGGTGAAATATCATTTTCTTATGCCAGGGACGGTAAGCCCAGCGCTCTCTCAGCGTCCCCCAGCACCCAAATTATTGCTGCTGCCTTGGAGGTGAGAGAGGGAGGGATGTAAAAGTGAGGGTGAGACAGGGAAATCCTAAACTTGTCAGAAGCTGCAGTGAAATTCTTTGATTCCAGTGGAGTCTTCTTTAAAATAAAATAAAAAAAAAAAGAAGAAATTCTTGAGCCTTTTCTTCCTGAGTAAAACACTTCTGGTTATCACCTGGTTAGATTCTCCCATAAAAGTCCGCTCTGCATCCACTTTTTCACATCTTTCAACTTTAGCTGTATTTTAGAAGACATAGATTTAGGGGCCTGTGCGCTAAGCATTTTTCCCCATAGACCCGAACTGGGAAACCCCCTTTTAGTATATCAGGCCTTTAGTCACCCATGGCATAGTTTGCAAAGATTTTAGCAGTTTCCATAGGTATAACTATATGGCTGCAAGTCTGAAGAGAAAAGAAATGTCCCGTCCCCCCCCCCGCTTTGAAACAGCAGAAAGATTTAAGAATCACAACTCCGGGCCAATACCACCCCTCATGGAGAGCAATGGCGTCAGTGTGGTTAGTAAGTGGGCACCTTACATTCCGTCCCTGCTCTAGCTCTCACTCTAACACCATGGTTCACAACTCTTTTCTGAATTCTGGATCAACCTCAGTGTGGCCTCAAAATTAGGAAGAAAACCAAAATTTCTACCAGTTGTGACTTTTTTTTTTGTTTCGCCTTTCCGCTGTGTCGAGCAGAGAACGTAAACTAGAAACGTCTATGACTGACGAACAGAGGTAGAGCTGGCGATTTTGCTTTTAGTTTAAATGGAATAAATTGCCTGCAGTCAGATTATCCGGTTCTTTCCCACCAAACTACTCCCCCCCCCCCCCCCCGTGACCCCCACCGATCAGCACCTGTCGTGAAAGCCCCACTGGATCAGCATGGACCCGAGCCTTCCAAGAGTGAAAAAAACTGCTGATATGACTGATGAAACAGGAATTAATAAGTATTTTAAGAAAAATAAAAGCCAGAAAATAAGGGAAGGAAAGCAGGGGAAAACTTTTTTTTCTCATTCCAATAGCTAGAAAGAATGGCTTATAATTTTCAATCTTTATGGGCTATCGTGCTACTCCAAGCAGATAAATTCACTTAAAAATAGATTTTGTGATAAATAAGAAAAGGCAGGACCTGAAACTTCTGAGAGGGAAGGGATTTCAGATTATGGCCTCCTATAGAGGAGAGGTTTCTATTTATTTATGTATTTAATGTTCCCTGTAGAAGGAGATGATTAGGCTTTCCACCTCACTCAAGGTCAATCAAGCAGGCTGAGCCAGGCCTAGTTTGCCCCATTGCATATGTGTGTGTGGTCCTCACCCCTCCTGAATTTCCCCCTATTGCTTAATAACATGTTTGGCTCTTTATTGAGGCAGTGGGCAAGCCTGTCGGGTCTGTGCAGGACAAGTGAGATATACCCACTCTAAAATCCACACGTCATGGAGTCACACCTCGAGTAAGAGGATGCAACCCTCAGTAGCCCCCTTGACAGGGTTATGGCCTCTCTCTCCCCCCCCATGTTTTCTCTCCCCTTTCATTTGGTTTATGTTTTATATCAGACTGCCTATAAACTGCTTATCATTTTGATTTACGGTTACATATACCCAGTTCATTTTCAGCTCAGACTGGCAATCTATTTTGTTTTTATTTCTCGCTTTAAAAGATAAGACTAAGCTTTGTTTGTGATAATGATTACTGCTCGCCGAGGTATGGTGCATTACTGGCCTCTATTAGATCTGATTTTCCCTCAGACCCATTTCAAGGTGTTGGTGAACGTGGCAAGGGGGCTGTGGCAGCCGCCGCTGATTTTTACCATCAGTTCCCTTGAGAAAATCAGAACTGCAAATCCAAGCATGCAGTGGGGCAAAACCAAGTCACGATCAGCCTGTTCAGTTGACTAGGGGTGAGATGGCAACCCTGGGATTACTGTGTTGGACATGGTTACCAGAAGACTGCAGGACCTACGCCAGTTGATATTTCTGTCCCACAGTACCTAAGGTCCCCTACGGCCCATTTCCCTAAGAAAATTAAAAGAAGCCCCCCCCCCCCCCCCCCCAAAAAAAAGCAACACTGGCTCAGTCTATTCCTGACGATCAGGAGTGATCTGCCCACCCTAGCCCTGACGCTCAGTCTTGACTTTTCTCGATCAGAAGAAAAACAAGCTCGCTGACAAAGGAAAACGAGTAAGCAACATGTAGTTCACGCATGGAACACTAGATGGCGATTAGGGGGCTCCCGGGGTGGAGCCTGGGTTGTTGTTGGAGGTTATTAATTTTCCCTACCAGAAAGACTACATTTCCCGGCGTCCGCCAGCGCTTCCGCGCATGCTCATTGCGCCGCTCTTTGAGTGGCAAGTTGTTTGTTACACTGAAGCACCAGCTGCTTTTTGCACTCTGGAGCCTCCGCTGCTTCTGAGCCTTCCCCAATTCCCGGAGCTTCAAGACCCTGCCGCTTCCTTATTTTATTGTTAGTATTGTTATTATTTTTTATTCTCGTTTTAAAGATCCATGGCTGATCCCTCTTAACTTTCAGCCTCCCCTCCCCCGTCGGAGACCCTTAAAGCGGCAGAATTACATTTACAATAACAATAATTAAACCTAAAAATAGATGAACTACAAATGAGAAAAAGGAAAAGATGGAACTGCACATCCTAGAGCACAGGTTAAAGGTGGCGAGCATAGCCAAGGAAAACGTCCAGTTCTTCACCTATGGATTAATCAAACTTGCATTTTTGTCATCCAAGACGAGGTAAGTGGAAAAAAAAGCAGAGTGGAAAAACACCCGATCGTCGGATGTCCCCTGGTGTCAGTTTCACTGCTTGATTGGGTTGCAGAAGCCGGCAAAGGATCTTTAAAAAAAAACAAAAAACCACCCTCGAACATAATTAAAAACAACACAACCCACCCCAACTTCATTGCATGTATTTATGTACGTTATTGCCTGCCCTGCCTGCAGTGCTATTTCTTTGTTTAACTCTTTCAAACCTTGGAGTGGAGGAGCAGATCTGCTTCTCTGATGAACGAATGAATGAATGAATGAAACAAAACAGGTGACGGAATTGGGTAGAGAAAGAAAAAAAGAAAATACCCCAAGAGAAAGCAGAAAAAAAAAATTCGCTCGGTGCGAACAAAGAGCCGTGAGAGCAGGAGTAGGAGCCCGAGAAGCAGCTCTAAGGGAAAATCCCACTCGTGTTTTCACGGGGAAAAAAAAAAGAAGATTGCTTGTTTTTCTTCCTGATGCTTACACCCCATTGTTTTATGGTGTCAGATTTTTTTTTATGGCCCCATTAACAAAATTCCAAAACAGAATACATACTTATTATCCTGTAGGGGGAGGGGGCAGGATAGCATATTTTTCTGTTTGGTTCAAAAAATGTTTTGCTGGGGGCTGTTAAAAAAAAAAAAGGAGGGGATGGGGATTTGAGAACTCAAGGTGGTATTTTGCCAGTTTGTGCACTTTATTGGTTCTTGTCTGTAATGCACAGTCGTGTAATCCTCTCTTTCCTAGGTCTCTCTGCCCAGCGATGCACTTCACTTTTCATTCTATTTCCATCGTGCATTGTCTCGCTGCAAGGAGAAAGGAATGCCTAGAAAAGATTTACTGCAAAGCAAACGTCTCGATACCATGCAAATATTAGAGTGCAATAATAGCCCCCTTTCGGAACAAAGGCTAGATTAGAATGAAGGACGGCACTGCACCCAGGGTCCTTTATCTCGCAGGCAAACTTCAGGCATTGTGAGGTTACTCTGATTTGTGTCGTCCCAGCGCCTCAGCCGTGCCATTGTTTGCAGGGTAATTTATACGAGCCCCCTTGTTTACTTGGCCTGTGATTACTGGGAGCGATGCTAGGGGGGGACAGAACTCGGGTTTTTTTCTGCGCCCTCCGCCTGGAACGAGAGGACCCTGCTGTACCAAAGTGTCGGCTGCTTTATTTATTTATTTTTTTGCTTTCTTCTGTTTTTAGATTACTGTTGACCGGGGTCAGCGCTTCCTGCTGGCTAGGATGCCGAAATTGCAAGTGGCCTGCATTTATAGGAACAGGGTTTTTTTTTAAAAGACAGCGGCACTCCTTCTGCTCTGCTGCTTTAGGCTATCCTTCTCCACGGGCAGTGAATATTCATAGGCTTCCCATGTGTCCGGGAAATCGCAGGAAAGTTACGTAAATCATGGCTTTGCTCGGTTTTGGAGACGAGGAATAAGGGTCATTTAGCTGTGTGTGTGTGGTGTGTGTTGGGGGGGTTGCTGTGCATATTTCAGATGCAAAGGTCTTCCTTTTCCAGCGCACCTACCAGTGCCTGGTCCTGGGGGAGAGAGTTTGCAATTCCTGCTTTAGATCTTCTTTCCCTCTGCTTTAACAGGAAACATAAGACCAGAAGTGGCAGAGCATTTCAGAAAGAAAACAGGAGTAACTCAACCCGCTCCAATCCCCTGTGCTTTAGACTGTACATTGCCTCTTTGACACCCCTGCCTGCCAATATGGCCTCACAGAAACTTAACTTCTTTAGTGGGAATTATAAAGTAAAAGTTTGATTCCTTGTTTCTGGAAACTGGTATCACATTTGCCACACAGCCTCTTACCACTTGGACCAAATCCAGAATATATATTTTGTTCAGTTTTCTGTAAGATGATCCATGCGGTTCTGTACACCACTTAGCCCAATTTATTTGATATATGTGGTTTATATTGGGGTTTTTTTTTGTTTTTAATAAATAGCAGGGCTATCCTAGGGGAGGGGGGTGATGAGTGGAAGGGGCATGGATCATAGCAACTGCCCCAGGCCCTGTGGTTGGGGTAGCCCCACGCATATTGTTTCGCTGGCCGCAGGATAAGGCAGCTTCAGCCGCTCAGTGGCCCGTGCGGAAGGGGAGGCGGTGTCAGTGTAGTTGGACTCTTGGGGGGTCATCGGCTGCAGACATGGTGGTTGGGGGGCATTGTCATTGGTGGGGGGGGGGGGGAAGGAATAGGAGCGAGTGCTTAATGGGATCGAATCTGGGGAGGGAGAGAATGGTGATCAGGCCTGGAGGAGGGGGGAGGAGAGAGTGAGAGATTTGCAGACACCCTCCACTCTTCTGTTAATCTAGTCTTTGGGGGGGGTGGTGACAGACTGAGAGAAGGAGATGCACCTGGGCAGGACGAGGAGGGGATTCTAGGTAGAGTGTCAGACAGTCTGGACAGGACCCCTCTTCTCTTCAGTTTTAGAGGGGGGCCCCCTCCATCATCCCACTCTTTAATCTCAGGGGGACCCTGTTCCAGCTGATTCACCTTGCCCACTGCAGTGCCTTAGGGTCAGCCCTGCTGCCCAACAGAGGTAGGTGTACCGGGGAATTTGATACAGTGTGCTGACAGCATAATTATCTTGCCTGCCTGGAACCATAGCTTAATATCAAATCCAAAAAGTGTTTCAGGATTTAAAAGTTGACATAAAATCACCCACCTGTTGTGTTGAAACATTTATTGGGGTTCCCAGCAGAAGTGCAAAACTACTGCAGATCAGATTTGAAGATATATGCAGCCAGTCAGCTTGTCTGACTTTTTAAAAAATTTTTTTATTATTATTATTCTTATAGTGAGCTCAAATGTTTGTTCACAAAAGTTTTCCTAGGTGATAAAGACTAGCCTGAGTGGGTCTGTGAGATGGTATTGAATTTTAATGGGCTATCAGATAATCACTGGCCCTTCTTTTTTTTTTTTTTTCCAGAAAGTTCCCAGAGGTTATACAATTAGCACATTTTACTTTTCTGTACAAGATTATTTCTACAAAGCAGTATGTGTCAAGAAGTGTCCAGTGTGCCACATAACCAGTACTGGTGACCACAGTCGCCTATTTACCCCAGGGCAAACCTTTCCTCGTTACCCTGGCACTGTGCCATGCCCCTGCTTTACAGGGACCATGCTCACAGGTAGGAGGACAGTTTCCACATCACTAATTCCTGGCTTCTCTCCTGAGTTTGCCAATGGCATCAAACTGTAATGATAGCTTTTTGTCATGTGAAATTCCTGTTTACTAGAAACTAGGCTGAGACTGCCAAAATAACCAGCAAGGCTGGCAAAATCCCAGGTGCAAGATTGCCCAGGTGGCTAACATTTGGCAGAAGAGGAGCTGTTGCCACCATCAGTGGGAGAGGAGAGGATCTGGGCCTAGGCAGGTGAGGAGGCACTGCCTCGATCAGCTGGCGGAAGAGCAGCTGCCATGGGATGGCCACCCAGGAGGCAAGGATAGAGTGGCTAGGGAGAGAGGCTGATTTGGAAAGTTGAGTTAAACAAAAAGAAAAGAACATTTTAAAGAAAAGGTCTAAAGAATTTAGTTATTTATTTATTTTACAAATTTGAGTTATGCCCAAGCTCTCCTAAAGTGTTTTCAACCCTTGGTCTCCAGTATTTTTGGTGTTCTTCCTTACATGAGGCTCAACAAATATTTCTGAGAGAATAGGTTGCAGCTGTGAAGAGACAATGCCAGTGCTATTCGCTGACCGTCCAGCAGGTGTCACCGTCATAGGTGCTCTTGGCTTAGTTGTGCTCCAGCTGGGCACTTAGGGGGTAATTTTCAAAGGAGTTACGTGCATAAATGTAACTACTATTGTAGCAATTTTCAAAAGCCATTTACTCACGTAAAGTGCACTTATGCGAATAAATCCTATGGACGATTCAATGGCATATATTGTAGCAATTTTCAAAAGCCCATTTACTCGAGTAAAGTGCATTTACATGCGTAAAACCCAGTTTTACGCATGTAAATGCTTTTTAAAATCAGACCCTTAGGGTGAAGAACCTTTTGCCAATGTCTGTGCAGAGCCCCGAGACTAGCTATATCATTGAAGAGGTTTGATGGGGAAAATCAAGAATGAAAACTAAAATATCGTCACACACTACAGATCTAGCAAATCTTGGGCTGTATATATGAGTTTATTTTGTTAGCCAGCTATCATTCAAGGTCTGGGGCATTGCTTTTTTTTTTTTTTTTTTTTGCTGTTAAACCTCTGTCGGAACCATAAGGACCAGCACCATGTAGAAACAGTTGGAGGCTTTGGGCAGCGATCAGTGGGTATTTACAAAAAGCCGTGAAGGAAAAGGGAAATAAAACATAGAGAAAACTACACAAAAGAGCTTTGACAAAAGGGAACATGCTTCTCCATGTACTTTGTAAACAAGCAGAAGTTTGGGTTATTTTGGGAGAGGAGGAATAAAGCGGTCATGTTATTCCACATAAGCTATCGCATGGTCTGATGCGAATGTTTGTTCTTCTCTGGGATTAGGTTCCCCCTTCTTTATGCCTATTTGCTCATGAATGGATTTTTCTTTCCAAGGCTCTTTAGTTTGATGGGGGGGGGGGGGGAGTGGGAAGGGAGGTGGTCCAGTACTTTTTTTTAGTAAACACTTCCCCTCCCCAATCCTCTGCTTTTTACAGATTTCCTCCTCTGAGTTCATGTTTCAGATGTTTGTTATTTGCCAGTTCTGTTGGGTCTGAGGGGAGACAGCTGCGACTCACCAACGCCCCGTGCTTTTTAAACTCATGATGCCAAGAATACTGTGTTTTGTTGGTGCCTTTTTGTTACAAGGTTTAGCATTACAAGATAGTTGCCCAGGGACGGTCTGAGACCATCTTGGTTTTGCCCCACTGCATCTAAGGACTTAATATTTCCAAAAAAAAAAAAAAGCAGGATTGCAAGCCAGGGCTGGAGATTTTTCTGCTATATCCCTGTTTTGAGGGGGCATTACTCAGATTTCACACACAGACGGGCTCTGTTGATTCCAAAGGCAGCAGATTCTTTATTCTCCTTGTTTACCCAGTTACAGAAAAACCGCTTAATAGTCAGTGCCCCCTAGCCTTCAGGTCTTTTCCAAAGGACAGCATGGATTGGTCGGCTCTCCTGGCAACAGAGGTCTCGCTGAAGACCTGGCCAGGACAAGGAGCAGGATTTCATCTCAAAACTTTGTAATTTCCCAGGCAGATTCATGGGCTCCTAAAGTTTCCATGTTGGTGCTCAGGCTTGAAGTGGGGTGCTCTGGTACGCTGTCCCGGCATTCCTCCTCTCCCTCTTCAGACTGGTGAGAGGAGGAGGAGGAGAAATTTCTGGTGGCCAGAAGAATTCCTCTTGTCTGCCGAAGAAAGCCCTGCAGACTGTGTTACTGCTAGGTACACCTTTCTCCCTGTGGAGCGCATGCCTGCCTTCCCATAATTTTAAACTTGTTGGGGGCCAAAAGCTTCTGCTGACTCGGGGCTTGTGCAGTTAAAACCATGAGATGGCCAGAGCGTGCCTGGCAGGGAGAAAGGTGTCTGTGGACATCCCATGCACTGCTCTCTCCTCCGCCTTCCATACATCTCCTCAGGCTGCTGCAGGAATGGACCTTAGGCATCATAAGAACAAGGAGTGCATGCTGTCACCTTTTGTACGTGCTGATGGCGTTCCAACTCTGTTTCTGTAGTGGTAAGAGGAGATGAAGAGGAATGTGATGGGGGGTTGGGAAGGTGATGGAGGAAAGTGTAAGAAGATGAGCACTTTGGCAGGAGAGAGAGAGAGTGGGGGTGAAAATCACTGAGGAATGGTGCAGTAGGCTGGAGAGAAGCATCATGGAAAAGAGGCAGCGGAGGTGTGGTGAGGAAGGAGAGAAGCACCCTGGGATCAGTTTCAGAGAGACAAGGAGGAACATGGGGAGAGATGGATAAGAGAGGTAGGGAGGTTTTCAGTTTGCATCTTGCTGACTCGGAGATGGTCACCTTGGATCCTTAGGTGCTGCAAACAGGGCTGGCTGTCAGGATTTCCATGATGAGTATTTTCTGAGATCATTTGCATACATTAGATCGAAGCAGCAGGTTCATTTGCATAATTTTGCTGCCCTGAGCACCAGACCTACCTGTAACACTAAAACACTAGAGTTTGCCAACCTTTCCTGGTTCCTAAGTATCCCTTCATCTTGGAATTTCTAAGATTTCTTTCAGGTCTGCTACAAGCCGCAGACACCATTGGCCAAAACCAGAGGCAATAATGGGATGGATGAATTAATGCAATGTTATTTACCACAAGAACTAAGGATAGCATAACACATTATAAATGTTTAAATATTGCAAATAGGGTGTTCTAATACAGAGGTGCACAACTCTGCTCCTAGAAGCTTGTAAGCTACTTTTAATATCAGTGTATCTGTAATAAATATTCATTACATGTGCATGTGTCTGGTTTAATAGCTAAGTTAATTTGTGTATTGCAATTACCTTAAAAAACCAGACCCTGTCAGTGGCCCTTGTAGGTTGGCATCCTTGGTCTTCTAGCAGTTCTTCCTTGCCTCAGCCCCTTTCTATGTGAGAGGGGATATGATAGAAGTCTTTAAAATCATGAGGGGTCTAGAACGGGTAAATGTGAATCGGTTATTTACTGTTTCGGATAAATGAAGGACTAGGGGGCACTCCATGAAGTTAGCAAGTAGCATATTTAAAACTAATCAGAGAAAATTCTTTTTCACTCAACGCACAATTAAGCTCTGGAATTTGTTGCCAGAGGATGTGGTTAGTGCAGTTAGTGTAGCTGGGTTTAAAAAAGGTTTGGGTGAGTTCTTGGAAGTGAAGTCCATTACCTGCTATTAATCAAGTTGACTTATGGAATAGCCACTGCTATTACTGACATTAGTAGCATGGGATCAACTTAGTGTTTGGGTACTTGCCAGGTACTTGTAGTCTGGATTGGCCACTGTTGGAAACAGGATGCTGGGCTTGATGGACCCTTGGTCTGACCCAGTATGGCAATTTCTTATGCTCTTAAGAGGCACTGGAGGTAGCCGAGCAATGCTGTGTGATCATTCGACACCGAAGAGGCTGCATGTACTCACTTTTTTTTTTCTTCTTTTCAAAAAAAAATGTTATGATTCTAAATCTCACTGGATGTTCTTTTGAAGGACATTGCATAGGGAGCTCATGGTCCTGTGTTTTGTAGGACAATCCTACATGTTTGTTTAGATTTAGGAAATGGCCGGTTTACTCCATTCTGTCAAAATAAATCAACCAGCAAGATATATTTTCTCTCCGTCTCACCCTGTGCCCCAAAATATCCTTGTGATATTCTCTCTTACATTTACATTGAAATAAATTGGGGAATAACTCCTAGAGTGATGGGCTGCTGGTACCCACAGGGCAGGAAAATTAAACCAGGTTCCTCCAATCCTATAGGATGTTTAATGTCCAAAGATATATACAGAATGGGGGTAGGTACTGACAAAGAGTTCCCTGGTCTCTGAGGAAGGAGTTTTTCAAAAGAGCAGCTGCCATGGATTGGCCACCCAGGAAGCGAGGATGGAGTGGATGGGGAGAGAAGCTGGTTTGGAAAGCAGGTTTTTGTTAGTGCTTGGATACCCCCATCTTTCATTGAACATGTCTTAAAGATTGGATGGGTTCTCGGTCGTTTCCTCTCTAGGGAGGAGGGGGAGGCATCGGTAAGCTTGAGCCTGATCCTCCCGTAGCCACCCAAAGGTCGGCCTTGCAAAGCAGGTCAAGAAGTGGTGCAGGAATTCATCAGGAGATGGGGCTTAACCCAGCCAGAAAACAAAACCAATACCGTTTTTAAAAGCCAGAACTAAAAAGCGTAACCAAATCTTTATTTAAAAAGACAAAAACAAGTTGGTGGTTTCAACGTTGGGTGAAGTGCCAACTGTGGTTAATGGCCTTGGTCATTGATATGCCTTCTCAACAGTACTAGGCCTCGTCCTACCAAGTTTTACTGTACTAGCTTTGGTAACTTGAGCTCTGCCTTCAGTTTGTGGTTGGCCATAGCACATAGTTACAACATGCTCTGTACTGCATCATTCCAATTTATCCTCTAAGCCACTGTAGTTGAGAAGAACTGAAGAGTCAGTTCAAACTGTTGAATTTTGCCTTTTCGTTCTTCATAGATTTTTCTGTTGTAATTTGCTGCAGCTGGAAGGAGACTGCCTTTAGAGCCATTTAATTGAGACAGAGTTAGCAGGAGCTGATTTTTTTTTTTTTAATATCGCTTAGTTTGATTTTTAATTAGAAAAGATGGTTTGATCATAATAAATTTTAAACTGAGATGACGATTGACAAATTTTGTCCGTTTATAGTCTTATCATGTCTCAGTGGCCCAGTGTTTTTTTTTTCTTTTTAATTTTTACAGAATTTAAATTACAACATTAAGATAACTGTGATACAAGTGTGAAGGGGCCTTAAAATCAGGTCCCAGTCACTAAAATTTATCTTATGGTAAATGTTAAGGGACTATAGAAGATATATTCCTCTCTTAATTAACAAATCCAAATATAATTAATGAAAAAAAATGTTCTAGATTTAACAAATTATTTTCTTCACTGAAATCCCAATCACTTTATATATGTTTTTTGTTTGTACTTCACGGACCATCATAACACCCCACGGTAAGCAAGCATTGCTACTCCAATTTTTACTGCTATGGGGTCATCCTTAATCATTGATCCAAAAACAATCCTTAAATTTGAATTTTCTAATTTTTTCGTATTTTCATATCTTTTTTTTCTCTTAAAAGTCAAGACACTTTCTTATAGGTATTTAAATTTGAGGTATTTCTTTTCGACGAATGTTCAAAGTCCGAGCCCAGAGTTTAGTCCGACATGATCACTGTTATGGTTATTGATGTTTGGGTGGATCTTTGGACACTGTGGCAGCTGACCACGCCCACAGGGGGCAGTCCCGTGAGGGACAGGCTAGACTCTGGACACACAAACACAGATTTGAATCTTTATTTGAACAGTTTGGGAAACCACCAGAGGTGGCAGTAGTGAGTAGTAGAAGTTGAGCCTGGCTGGGCAAGTATCCCACAGGACGCTGGAACAGCGAATCCTCTGCTTGGCTGTGCTGTAGTGGAAAAAGACTGAGAGTTATGAGTACACAGTGAGAAACATACAGAGTCCCAGGTAGAATAGGAGAAGGTCTGAGACAGGGAGAGCAGGCCCTCGAGGAGCGAGTACCTGATCCCTTAGAGCAGAGATATGCAGTGGTATTATACTCACACAGCGATTCCACTAGACGAGGGGTCTGGCACTGGAACAGAGGGTAGGCCCTCGGAGCGAGTACCTGGTTCCAGGGAAGCAGTACTGTGGAATAGATGATAGTTGTATTCACAGATGGAAACTATAAGTGAAGTCTTCCAAGTAGAAAGGGTTGTAGATACAGGCAGCAACTCAGGGAACGTGGGCCCTTGAGGAGCGAGTACCGGTTTCCTGATAGCACCTGAAAGAAGCAGAAGGAGGCCCCCGAGGAGCGGGTACCCCGTTAGCAATAAGAGTTCCAGATAACACTGGAACTACTGACAGAGTAGCTTCGGTGCGGAGAGCAAATCCCATCCGTAGAGTTCTGGGGTTGCTAACTCGATTAGCTAGCAAAAGTTGTAGGCATAAATATCCGGGCAGCGTGACATCATCTCAGGGGGACGCTCTGAGGTTCACGCCAACGAGGAAATAAAGATGAGGGCGGCGTGCGCGCACGCGCCCTATGGTACCTTGGAGGACCATGGCGGGAAGCAGCACCAAAGCCAGTCCGGGGATGCCGGCGAGGTTGGCAGACAGACGCCGCAGCAGCCAGTAGTCCGAGGTGATCGGCAGGAGCCGCAAGAAGATTGAGGTAGGCGGGGTAAAGCCGTCGTAGACAGATGGTTGCAACAATCACGATTCGCATTCCGCTTCATCAGGAACGTCTCTGGTATCGACAATATCAACAATTCTGTATTAGGGATTGTTCTCCTTCATAATTTCATGGTTTTTTTCTTCCCGTGAGTGTTTGACTGTGCTCTCATGGCAGGAGAATTCCAGAGCCATGAGAGCACAGTCAAACGCTCACGGGAGGAAAAAAAAGTGAAATTATGAAGGAGAACAATCCCTAATACAGAATTGTTGATATTGTCGATACCAGAGACTTTCCTGATGAAGCGGAATGCGAAACGTGATCATGTCGGCCTAAACTCTGGGCTCGGACATTGAACATCTGTCAAAAAGGGAAGTACCTCAAATTTAAATAGCTATAAGAAAGTGTCTTGTCTTTTAAGAGAAAAAAGATATGAAAATACGAAAAAATTAGAAAATTCAAATTTATGGATTGTTTTTGGACCAATGATTAAAGATGACCCCCATAGCGGTAAAAGTTGGAGTAGCAATGCTCGCTTACCGTGGGGTGTTATGATGGTCCGTGAAGTACAAACAAAAAACATTTATAAAGTGATTGGGATTTCGGTGAAGAAAATAACTTGTTAAACCTAGAACATTTTTTGTTAGTGTCGTCTTCATTAATTAAATGTTAAGGGACGCCATTTAACCTCAACGTTTGGGTTATGGTAATAAATCATTGTGTGAAAGGGTTTATTAAGGAGATTTGATGTATTTCTATAATGAAGTATTATGAGGGAGAGCCATGAGTGGGAGCTTCCTTTGGGTCAATATCAGTTGGTGCTCGGTGCAGGAAAGCATCTTTGTAGGGGTTTTTTTGAGTCCTGCTGCAGAGCTGTGAGAGTTGAGAGAGGAGCTCCACAGCAACTGAGAGGGCAGCGGTCCATCCAGTACAGCAAGGTCAAGGCAACGAAGGCATGGGAGGCCAGAAAACGATTACTGGGCTCCTGGGTGGTGTCCAGTGACAGCCCAGGAGGGTTGTGGGCCACAGCAACCTTGCGGACACCCTGTGAGAAAAAGTGGGTGAACTGTGCTCATGGGACTGTGATCGAAAAGAATTCGTGGGGATATGTGAGTACCAAAAACTCATCCTTATTTGGAGGAAAAATGTTTTGTTGTTGCTCTGGATGTTGCAGTTAATCTGTGCTGTAAAAGCCTGTGAATCCCGATAAATCCAGTGAATTTTAATATTGTTTAACTCTGACTGCCGGAAATCTCAGAAATGTTTTGTTTTTGCTGACTATACCCTCCTGTGCAAGGTGTGGCAGCTGCCGCCGCCTCCTCCTAGGCCCCTAGCTCAGTCCTCCTCTTTCTAGGCCCCTAGCTCAGTTGGCATGAGCCTTTACTGGGGCTGCAGTATCATGAGCCTTCCTTCTTAGCTACTTGGGAATGGTGTCTCCATTTTTAACCCTCTCTCCCCCCCCCCCCCCCCCCCCCCCCCCCCCATCTAGCCAAGCTGCGGGCCGTGGCTCCCTCCTGAACCCCTACATATGGCGCCTGAGTCTGGTCAGTAAGGTGCCCTGGTGGTGCAATGTTTGGGACTCCTTGCTGCCTTTGTAGCATTCCCAGCCCCAACCAGCTCTAGGAGCAGAAGTTAGCTTTGGGAATTACAAAGGGAAAACTCAAGTCAGAAAAAAAGCACCAAGAACAAAATGAGGCCCGCTGACACTGTCTGGAGTGCTGTTCAACACTTTACATGGTGTTCATCCTGCTGCCGATGTCAACTTTTATCTGCCTAGTCTTATCTTATTTTTGTAGGTGAATTATGATTTTGTGAGTTTGCTATGAGTGTGTGTTTGAATTAGCGTTAAAACCAGAGGAGCTCTACTAACTAGTTCAGAGAGTCCCGACTTTTGATGAAACCCCACAAAAGCTGTGTTACATTCCTCAGCTGAAGCTACTTATTTCTGTAGCGCCAACCGATGTGCACAGCGCTTGTATTCGTAGTAGCGCGCCTCATGCCACTGGAGGGCGCTTTGTACAGAGTCTTGTATCCTTCTGTGCATTTATTGGCTGCACCAACAGAAACGAAATCCGTCATACCAGGTAGTTCTTGTGGAAAAATCTCGTCAAGGCTTTCTCTCCCCCCCCCCCCCCCCCCCCCCCATGAATTCTTCATGAGTTAAAGTTCATATTGTGCTTGCAACATTTCCACCAGATTAGTGACCTCGGAAGATTGCCGTGCTCTTCCACGCTTGCCCACTGAGAGAAATGCATTAGTAATAACAAAGTGACCTTCAGTGCAATACAATAGGCACTTGATGATGTACTCTCTGTAATAAGATTAGGGAGTTTGGTATTAAACCTACGAAATGTAATATTACAAGTGCTACATTTACAGAGGAAAAAACAGCGCTTGCCAGCTGACCTTCATCTTTGCGAATGTGTTCTCGGTGCAAAACAAGATGGAGAGGTTACCCCTGAAATGCCAGGGGTGATTTTATTTCACTTCTATATATTTATTTATTTATTTTTGTGATGCGTGGCCACAGAGTGAAACATCTAGGAGCAAAGTTTTGCATTCTGACTTGGAAAACTGGGGAATTTGCTTTATAGTTGACAAATGGGATTGTTTAATTGCCATTTGAATCTGGCATGTTCCTAATATATGTGGTTTCAGCTGATCGCAGGTCTTCAGCTTGGCATGGAATCTCCTTCCTGCCCCACATGCCGAACTGACTCGGGATGGCTGGTTCAGTCTAGTGCTGCCAAGCTGCAGTCATTTCCTGACTGTCGGGAGGTGCTGGACCTTCCTGGGCTCAGGCTGAATCCCATGTCTGTGTGTGCTCTGCAGCCCAGACAAGAGTTAGAAGATGAGACCTAGCCTAGAATCTCACTGTGACATGAAGTCAGTTTGGCAGCCTGGCATTACCACGATTGCCGGCTCTTACTTCTGGAGATTTTAGCCCGGGAAGTTAAGTTTATGTTCCTCCCTTGCTGCCTTAGGCCTCTGATCCACACAATTCCTGACCCACCTGCGGGGCTGAGTATTGGGGTGCAAGTTGACCCACCACACTTTCCCTTGTGATGCAAAAACAAGAGACCTGGGCCGGCTCTGCGGGATGTTCGGTGCTGTTGCGCAAATCATTTTTTGCACGCTTGCTCTGAATTTAACCAGCTTGAGGCCTTCTCAACTGACAGAGCCAGATTTGTCTGTAGCATTATTTTTCCTCATGGGCAAGCGAATACTAGTAAATCTTGAATCGCCCAGCTCTTGGGGTGGGACCTTTTAATTTCCTAATGTTTGTTTTCCTCTCTACCTATTAATTTAAAATCTATAAGTACTTTAGGCTGGTTTTAATGTACTTTTGGGGCCCGATTCCTCAGCGTCTTGAACTGTAATCGCAGAGTGGGGGAGAAGGCCGTGGTGAATCAGCGCCTTCAGATAATCCTGGTTATGTAGTCATAGGCCGAGTAAAACCTATGCTCTGCAATGACGTTATCTTGAATAAAGTTCTTAAAAACCCCTTGGGGCTGTAATAGGACTCCTTCGGACCAATCAGTAAATCAGTAATAGAGAATTATTGGCTTGGGTGTGCAGTGTCTGTGATATGTGGCCTAGAAAAGTGTTTTAGAAACTTAGGCACCAGGAAAGAAAATGAGAAACTTTATAGATTTGTAAAATCCTCCCCACCCCCCTCTTTTTTTGGGGAGGGGGGGGGACGGACTTTTTTTTTCCTTAATTTTTCTTTTGCTCTCCCTTTTTCACGTCCAGGTTTTCCCCCCACTCTCATCCTCGGCCTTTCTCTCCCACTTCCTCCCTTCTGCAGCCTGGGTTGTCGCTGATTTCTTCAGTCAGGCTCCAGGCCACCACCGTTGCTCCCCCAGTCCCGGCAGCCAACCGCTGCTTTAACTGGCCCGGTTCCTCTTGCCAGCCCCGGGCTGCCCCTCCTCACCCTGGCCTGTCTTGTCAGGCATCAACTTTTAGGTGACCTGGTGCCTGGGCTCTTCCAGCCCTGTCTAAGAGGACCAAGACAGCTGCAGGTCATAAGGGAGGTGCTGAGCCAGTCCCCGGTTTTACTCTTTTTGCAAATTATGGGCTTTACTGTTCTAATTTTCTGTAAGAAACGCAGGGAAAAAGAAAACAGGATGGGCTCAGCCTGCCTCTCTTCACCTGGAGCTGGCTGGGCCTGGAAGTGATATTACACAAATTCAGAATCAAATTGAAGGCAGCTCTGAACGCTGATAGGATTCTGGGTTTCGGAGGGCCTTCTCTCCACCACAAAACTCGGAGCTGTCGGCCTATGAGTTGGATAATAGAGCCCCCTGCACGCCCACCCCCCAATTCAAGTCATTTTATTTTTAAATGTGTATATATATTCTGGTCCAACATCTGACATTTAACTGTTCTTTCTCACCGGCCCCGAGTTTTTCTCCTTATTTTGTAGCTCGGCCATTGAAGTGGCGGCCCTTATCTGGGCCACCGATCCCGGTTCCCTCCAGAACCAGCTGTGCTTGAATCCTAAGCCCAGGCAGCCGGTGTCGCATCTGAGCGGTGGCCGAGTTCCCCCTTCCCCGCTGAGGAGTCTGCGATTCAGGCCTTCGCAGCCAGCCCCGGTGGCAACGGGGAGAAGAAAGGGGGGGGTGTGGGGGGTGGGAGGAGGGGCACGGGAATTGGACCCGAGTGGCTCTTGCTCCTGAGCCACTGGTCTGGGCCGGCCCGACACGCAACTCTTCTGAAAGAAAAGGGTTTCAAGAGAGCATTTTGGCTGGTTGCATCGAAATTCTGCTTTCACAGATAAACCCTCATCAAGCTTTTAAGTCAACGGGAAACGCACAGCTTTCATGGTAAAGAGGAAATGGCGTTGACAGATCTGATCTGATGTCCCGTGTACTGAGAGCGTATACGGTATTGAAAAAGGAAAAAAAGTAAATTGAATGAGTCGGAGAGGCAGAAGGTGGAGAGTACATGGGGGTGTGCAATTTAATTTTAATCAATGGAATCCTCCCCAAGGTTAGGCCTTCACCATGTCAGTGGTTCCCAAATCTATCCTGGAGGATCCCCCAGCCATTCAGATTTTCAGGATATCCAGTGCATGAGAGACATTTGCAAGCATTGTCTCCATTGTACGTAAATCTATCTCGTGCGTATTCGCCGTGGATATCCTTGCCCCTGTGGGCGGCTCTTCCATGTTTATCCTTTCTGAGGCAGTTGAAGCCATGCTCCAGTACAGGAAGTTAAATCTGTAAGGAAGCAAAGCAGAATCACTTTTTTCTTTTTTTTTATTGGCGCAAACTAAAAAAAAAAAAAAAAGAAAGGAGATTGAGGAAGAAGACCAGCACGAGAGGTGGTGTCGCAGAGAGCCTAAGAGTAGGCAGGATGCCATTTTGAGATATGAAGTTGTAGAGTGCTGGTTCATGGCTTTTTTTTTTTTTTTTTTTTTTAAATGCCATTTCTGTGAACTGTTAAAATGTGGTCACCGCAATAAAACCACCAGAGGGGAAGTTCAGTTTTTTTATTTTTATACAAATAAAAAAAAAAAAAAAGAGATTCTAAATATATCAGTCTGCCTGAAATGATTTAGCTTTGCTTGCACTGACTCGTCATTCACCAGTGGCTGCTCTGATTAAACTCCATTTTAATATTTATTCTTTTTCCTTTTAAAAGGATTCTGTGGTGTTGTTTTTTTCAGTTTAGAAGTTGCTCTCAGGGTGTGAGACATGGACCCTGGAGTTACTGCACCAGTGATCAGTGCTCTAAATGATTATTATTATATATATATATTTTATTTATTTATTTATTTTTTTTAAACTATGTTTCTTTATGGTGCTGGTGGCTTTGCTCGTGCACTACATGCCTCTGAGGGATCTTGCTCAGCTTTGGCCAGTTTGGAGAGACTTGATACCATGGAAAGAAGAAAACTATTGGAAGCAGAGAACCAGATGTTGGCGGAGGTCCATTAAGACACATGCGGTCTGCCCCCTTTTTTTCAGTACCCTAGACCAAGCGTGGCTCTCTGGTTTCCTTTCAGTTTGTCGCAGTTAAGAAAGCTCCTGGATCACCCCAGGATCCCCTTGAATTCTGTCACTGTTTTGCCTCCCTCGCCTTCCCTGGCAGGCCCTTCTGTGCACCCACCACCCTTTCTGTAAAGAAATCTTGTCCGATGTTACTCCAGAGACCGCCGCCTTGTCGCTTCTGCTTTGGTGACCTCTTGTCACTCAGAACTTCCTTTGCATTGAGAAAGGTTTGCCTTGTGCATAATTTAGACCTAGAAGGTATCTGAATGTTTCTAGCGTATTTTCTCTTTCTCTCCTTTGTTGTAGGGCTTTACAAAGGAATTAAATGATTCCTCCAGAGGTGATTCACCAGGGTCGAAGTGCACTCACCGTATACTTTTGCCTGGGGGCATGGTGGTGGGGTGGGGTGGGAATTGAATTTGAGTCTTCTGCCCAGTCGCGTGCAGCACTTGCTCCTGAGCCGGCCCGACACGTAACTCTTCTGAAGGAAAAGGGTTTCAAGAGAGCATTTTGGCTGGTTGCATCGACATTCTGCTTTCACGGATAAACACCCGGCAAACTCCTAAGTCAAAAGCCAACAGGAAACATACAACTCTCACGTTAAAGAGGAACTGGTGTTGGCAGATCTGATTGGACAAGGTCAGGACTGCTCTATGTGCCGTTTAATGGGCGCGCTCAAAAATTGCGTTTTTTGTCTTGGGGGGGGGGAGGGTAAATGTTGAGTGAATTTCTCCACTGGCAAATGCATGCCCCGCCTTAACGCACCCCGACGCAGCTCTTACCCCCCCCCCCCCCCCCCCATTTTCACGCTGCTGCAGAGGACAACAACTCTATCTTGCTGTCCTTGCTGTCCTCGCCCCATTCCCCTCTTCCTCTCCCTCATTTCCCTCCCCCCCCCCCCCCGGCTCCTCTCTCACCCCCACACGCTTCTCCTTTCCCTTCCTCCCCAACCCCCTTGCAGGCTTCTCGCTCTCCTTCCAGGTCTTGGACCCTCTCTACTAATGATCTCCCCCCACTCCCCCGGCTGAAGATGCTCCTGCATCTGGGCTCCGAACCAGAGATGACTTCTGCCATCTCCCCCCTCCTAGGCTCGCCAGGCGAGAGAAGGCACTTGCCCCGGGTGAGCAGGCAAGTGCACTTTTGAACTCTTGGGTATACATATTTAGGTCCTTAAGTCTGATGGCATAGGGATTTTGGTGCAGACACACTGAGGACTATATTCAGACAAATCCAGATAGCAAAGTTAGTCGGATAAATTATCTGGCTAACCTTGGAGGTGTATTTATTTTTATTTATTTATTTAACAGCTTTTATATACCGTGGTTAAGTTGGACCATCACAACGGTTTACAGTTCACACACTGTGACATGATAACATAAATATTAATAATTGGATAATAAAATCCTAAATAAAATATTAATAATCAAAAATTTAGTTGTGCAGCTCTTCTGTTGAATATAGCCAGCTATTTTAAAGTTAGCTGGCTAACTTTAGGACAGATCTTTGGCCCAACCTGAGTTAGCCATTTAACCAGCTAACTCAACTCCTCCCAGTTACCCCCGGAATGCCCCTAACTTATCCGGCTCAATTCTAGCCACCTAACTTATTAGCTGGTTAGAATTTGGTCCGAGTTAGCTGTCTAAATGCTTTTGAATATGGATCTCACTGTTTTAATAGCACTTTTCTGGTGGCAGTTCTGTGTGTGTGTGTGAGGTGGGAAAGTTTGAAGTAAGTGCCGTCAGGATAGGAGGGAGAGCAGCTTAGTCGAAGATCGGGCCTGTTGATAACTCTCTTGAAACTGTCATATTGCCGAATGTTCCCGGTTAGCTTCCACTGATTCAGGTGACTGTCGCCTCTTGATTGCTGAGCAACGGGTGACACGGTGTCACCACACACATATGCGAATGGCTTTTTGCCATTTGTGCACTTCTTCTTTTTAATTGTGTGGGGGTTTTTGCACCTGTACCAAACTTACTTTTTCAATTAAAGAAAGATGGGTGCCACTAAGCTATCTTCTAATTAAACACATGGATGGTAACTTTTAAACGGGCACAGGGGCGCGCACGTGTGTGCTTTTGGCCCTGCATCTAGAGACGCGGCCATTTTATAACATATGCGCGCAAGTCATAAAAGAGCCTGGCCACGTGCGTATGTGTACGCAATTTTAAGTGGATGCCCATCTGTGCGCTCAAATGCTGTTTCTACCGTACAAATGGGGGAATTTTAAAAGGCATGCGTGCCAAAGCCATTACCAGTTTTACCAGTTGGTTCCCAATTCGCCCAGGTAAGGAATAGGATTTCCAAACCCTTGAAATTTAATAGCCTCCCTTCTCCCGTTAGCCCCGACCTTTTAAAACCCCTCCGATCTGCCTGTTTATCTTTCTTTTATAACTTGCGCATCATCCATAGCAGAAATAAAGTTACGCAGCAGGGGATCCCGGCACACTCTCTCTTATCCATCCAGCAAGTGTTTACACACTAATTTCAATGTGAAATCCAGGCATATACTACCCATGCTCTGCCCAGACCATGCCCATGCTCCGCCCCTTTTGTGGTTTCATTTGCATGCGTAGCGGTAAGAATGCGCGCACTCAGGTGGCTTTTAAAATCCGCTCATTATGCATCGGCCCAACTTGTGCACTTATCTCCCGGTTTTGACGCGCACCAGGTTTTTAAAATTTTCCTAAAAGGGAATGAAAGTTTTTGGTAGATGAAAAATACTATGTATCTATGTATCTGTACATATAGATGTACAGATACATAGATACACACACATACACACAGATGTGTGTATGTGTGTGTGTTTTGTGTGCAAGTTAATGCATTAGATTGCCCTATATTTAAAAAAAAAAATAATCTTGATGCTGAATACGTCCATTCTTTCGCTTTTTGGTTTTGTAAACTTTTAAAAAAAATAGAAAAAGCAAGGAAACCTCAGAACAAATAGAGATTCGCTGAAGCAAGTCTTGCCAAGATGGACGATCATCTCCATGTCCTCAAACAAACCTGAGTCAGTCCTAGTTTTGGAACCTGATTCCTCCGATGGCGAAGTTCCCTGAAAAAATCCAAAACAGTGTTTGGGCTGGGGGAAACGGTACTGATCTCTCTTTCTTGAGACATCAGGGCCAGATGCTTGCCCATTGACCAGCACGTACACTTCAGTGCCTGTGGCAAGAGTTGGTCCCAGAGGAGGACAACAGGTGGGCCAAAGAGCAAACGTCGGGAGACGGGACAGCCCAGGCAATAATTCCTGTGGGTTGAACACCTGAGAAATAGGTTTATCACTTCTCTTTACCAGCAAAATACTTTAAACTTTCCCTTCGCAGGGAAACTCTCTTGCTTAACTGGACAGTAGATCTGTCCACCAGAAGGGCAGTACAGCTGGCCTGTAAACCTTAATCAGCTCTGTGATCGCAGCAGATAATAGGTATGTGCTCAGTTTTTTATCATAGCTACAGTAAAATCTGGAAGATGGTATGGAGATGGGGGAAGTTCTTCGAAGTTGTGCATCTGGACTAATTTTATTCTGTAGTAACATGATGGATATGGGCGGATAAGGACCATTCAGCTCACCTAGTCTCGTCAGTTGTTCCCTATCTTTACTGCTTCAGCTAAGGATATCGCGCTTGTGATTTTGTTAGCATTCTGAAGTGTAGGGGGTTCCCTCCCCAAACAGAAAGGAAATAATTTAAGAAACAAATCGCCTGAACATTGGAAGCTGAGCTTGGAGGTTCTTCATGGGGGGGGGGGGTGTTTTTTTCAATGACTACGAATTGTTTTCCTCTCAAGTCTCTGCTGTAATACTTTGTCCTCTGGCAGTCTGTGGGTTTTCATATCCCTGGTCATCGCCAGATGAGCATTAAGGAAGCATGAGCTTGGTGACTGATGACATCCAACAGACCAAGAACTGCTTAGAGTGAAGAGCCTGGCCTTTTTAAATCAGGCAGGGGTGGAAGAATATTTAGAAAACATTTTTATGTTCAAACTTTTTATTGAAGTGCTGATAGCAAACAAATTCCGGCATGCCTTGCATACTGAGGCATACCAGAGAACATATAGAAAACCAATAATAGTAATACAAGTACAGTGGAAATTCTCCCGTCGTATATAATCCAAGAAACAGTGGTATGAAGGTAATCCTCCCCGTCTTCTGTTCCCCCTTCTCCCCTCCCCCTAGACCTACAGTAATAACAAGCACTAGGGTCTGTGAAAGTAGAATAAAACCATTCAGGAGCTGGCATTTGTCATGTAAGCAAAAAAAGAACACACTACAGCCCAAGCAGAAGGTAACAAAACATTAACGACTCGGAAAAACTCATGGATAATTAATAACCATACTTCTCACCCTGGAGGAAAGCGATTGCAAATATTTATTCCAGATGCCAACAAATCTTTGTTCATTTTTGAAAGATTGTACTGTATCCTGGTTTTCCAGCTGCATGAAGGAAAGGAACGCGTTTCTCCGGGACCAATAGGTGGGACCTTTATAAACCCAACATGACGGTACTATGGCTCTCTTACCCATCCAGCAAGCCTTCTGAACCAGAAATTAGTGAAACTTTTGCCTACGGCTTGAAACGTACCAGAATCGTTAAAGATTACCCCTTCCGGAGAAAAGTTAATCAAATGGCTTACTAAAGAAATTAGATATGAAACAAAAGCTCCTTCTATATGGAAAAGCCCCAAAATAGGTGTCCTAATGCGCCCTCTAGCCTTCAAACACTTTACACAGATCTGAAGTGGCTGGGGCTGTCTTCAGCCAAACATTTTTAAGAGGCAGGAAATATTTTCTTTTTTAGCTTTTCTTTTTTTTTTTTGTTTGTTTTGGAGGATTTTTCTTATTTTGCTATTTGATTTTTGTCTCTTTAAGTTTTGTTTTGTGTTTTTTTTTTTTGTTTTTTCATTTTACTTCTCTTGGCTATCCACTCCCCTTCCCCCTCCTCCCAGACACTATTCCCCCCTCTCTCTGTCTCTCTGCTTCTTCTATTCCTTCCCAGCACTCTCACTACTTTCCTTCCTCACCTCCTTCCCTCCAGGCGCGCTTCCACTTCCTCTGCTCCGAGCACACTAGTAGATTGCATGAAAGTACAAGGTGGCCTGGGGTCCCATCGAGAGGCCCTATGCCTCTTGTCCCACGCCCCACCAAAAGCGGTGGCTTCTCGGACCAGGTCCCGCAACCGATTCAGGCGCAGCAGCAACTTCCCGCGCCGAGTGCTGTCCCCCATCGTCGCCTGGTGAAGCCCCGCACCTGACCTCGCAGCAGTGGCTTCTTGTGCAAGGCCCTGCATCCGATGTCTGCAGCATTTTCTCTGCCCTGCTGTGGCGGCAGACACCAACCCTTGAATTTTGAGCTCCTGGGCTTTTTGTCGCTCTGAAATCGGGTATATGGAGAGGAAGTGTTTTTCTGATACTGTTAAGTTTCTTATCATTTCCACCTGCACACTAAGAGGATAATTTTTAAACAGCTGTGTGTGTGCCCATATACACGTGTACATGGGCGTGCACGAATCTACTCCTGCATTTTATAATTTGTGCATACAGGATATATGTAGGTCATAAAACACGTGCAAATGCAGCCTGCAACATATGCACTCATGTAAAAGCAAAATCATGCAAATACATATTGCACTTATCTGGGTAAGTTCAAATTTATTCAGTTAAGTAGCAGCACTTATCTGGATAAATTCTGATTTATCCGGCTAAGTAGCAGCAAAGTGCTATTTACACACACATATATGCTTATTTTTATGCATGCAACTTGTGAAAATTCACCTTTAAAAGTACTAATTTTGCATAAGTTATGTGAGGTTGCCTTTGCTTACAGTACGATTTTGATTGCCCTTGGAGTAAGAGCAAGCTTGTCCGAGATAGCATTATATTTTTTTTCCCCCATTTTTGTGTAACTTTTTCAAGAGGAAAATTCCAGTTTAACAAGCACAGGATACTCCAGTAAAACTAGGCAAATTGATAGCTGTGGCGCTCTAAGTCACAGCTCTGTATTGCAGTGAGCTCCCACTCATTGCATGCTTCCTTCAGCAATATATGTTTGCTTACTTCCTGTTTACTGCTTTAGAGGGAAAAAAAAAAAGCATCTGGCTTGTGCATTGTTCCAAAAGACGATGCTTATGCTTCGTTCTGACTGTGCAGGTTTTGTTACTGCCGTGTATGCTCTCTGCTGCTCAGCAGTTTACTGGGACCTGTAGGTAGATTCACAACTTCATTATGCAGAATTCCCAGTCCTGGAGCCTTGCGTTATATTCGTCTGCTATTCACTTCATAGCAACGAGCTGGGTGGTTTTATTTTTGCTTCTATGTCACGATGACATCAATAATCCTGTCGTAATATCCTTCGGCCCAGGCTGCAAGTCTGCAGCATTATCGTAAGAATAGAAAATCTTTTGTGCCTGTGCGTGATTTGTAAGTAGGGATGTGAGAACAATTCAGATTCCTAACTTGAGGCAGACAGTTTTCAACCTGGTTTGAGAATGATGGAATTTTCAGATTTCCCCCATTCCTCACTTTACTCTGTCCCCCCTGGGTCGGCTGGGGAAAGCCTATCAGGTATTTACAGGTGGGGTGTGGGGAAAAATAGAATATACTTCAACCCTTCAACATTTTTACCAGGCCCAGCAAAATGTACTACTAACCTATTCACATATGACACATCACTATTTAATGTAACTGGGTAACATGGTGGATGCTGTCCCACCCAGTCTGCCTAGTTGTTTCCATCTTTACTGCTGTATGTAATGATATCTCCCACCTGTCAGCCATACAAGCTTGACCACCTGCAGAACATTGCTGCTTATCCCAGTCAAACTGTGTTGACTAGGGCCAGCCTGGTGACGCAGGTGGCAGGCGTTGTGCACTGCCATGCAAAAAAGTCCCTGGTTCAGTCCCCAAGATGGGTCTTCCATGCTCCGGGTCAGCTGAGGAGGCATCGTTCGCTGTCCTTTGAGGGAGGGAGGGAGTCCTGGTCATTGCTTATGCATGACACCTGGCGACTTAAGTTTCAGGGTTCATGATTGCGGGATGCTAGAAGGAGCCCTTGTGCATGGCCCCTGGCCCAGGACTGTTACTGCAATTACCGGATTATGCATTTTAGAGGTGGAGTAGATATAAAACAGGGAAAATTCCCCAGGTAGCTGTGAATGAAGTTTCATGACGCTGGATACCAGCTCCGATTTTGAGTGACCTGGATGTATAAAGGAACAGGAAGGACCAGAACAGCCAGGATAAGGCAAATGCATTGCTTTCAACTGTGTTCTGGAGGCACACTGTAATGTCTGTTAAAAGACAATCGATACAATAGTCTAATAGCGATATTGCTTTTTGTTCGGCTAACGTGTTTTAAGAAGCGAGATTACGGGGCAGCTTATTTCTCAGGTGATGTCAACAGATCCGTTGCAATTCTTTTGAATTTATAAAAAGGGACCTCTGCAGTGCTGAAGGCTTGCAAACTTAAAGGGGAGGAGCCTTTTAAAAAAAAAGGGGGTGTGGTCATAATGAACTCTTTCCTCTCTCCATCCCACTCTGTCAAAAAAAAGGGATTATCAACACTTACCAATGTGTTACAGTTCTTTAAATGTGTAAACAAAGATGTGAATAAAGGTGAGCCGGTGGATAGTAATGTAGCTGGATATGCAGACATCAGAGGAAAATGTGCAGGATTGCTGCTGCGGCCGAGTCTAAAAGCAAAGCAAGTCAAGAAACATTGGCTGAGTTATCAAGAAGGCTCCTAGCAGTAATTTTGTTATGGGTTTGACAGTTGCTTGGTTTTGATTGTTAATTTTACTACCCTTGATATAAGGATTGGGGGTAACATGCTCGGAGCGGCAGTTACTGCCCTTATCAGAAACACGAGGGGAACCTGCACGGAGCGGCAGCTAGTACCATAAACTTGCTGGGCAGACTGAATGGACCGTTTGGCCCTTTTCTGCCGTCCTTACTAAGTTACTACGATAAAGTCCCTTTGATGAGACTTTCTCAGGAAATTGGAAAAAGTCACAAGATAGGAGGCAAAGTCCTACTGTGGATCAATAACCGATTAGACGATAGGAAGCGGAGAGTCGGTGTAAGTGGTCAGTTTTCCCAGTGAAGAGACAAGATTAGTGGCCTGCCCCAGGGATCTGTACTAGAATCAGTGTTTAGTGCACGAATCATCTAGAAAAAGGAGCAGTGAGCGAGGTGATCAGATTTAGAGATGAGACAGAATTATTCAAAATAGTTAAAACACAAGCCGATCGTGAGGAACTGCAGGAGGACGTTTCTGGACCTGGGCAACTGAATGACAGATTAAATTTAACGTGGTCAAGTGCAGAGTGACGCGCACGAGGACAATTATCTGAACTACAGGTGCATAATGCCAGGTTCCAGGAATTAAGGTTGCTCATTCATTTGAATCAAAAAAAGGAATCGCCAGCAATATTTAATTTCATTACGGATTTCAGAGTGGAGGGAAACCCGGTGAAAATTTCGTTGGCTTTCTTCATTTTGTTTTGGAAAAAAAAAACAAAAACCAACCCCAGACAAACAAACCCACTTCATGCCCCGCAGGACTGCGACCTAATCCAAGACCCGCCTGCCCCAAAACCTCCTCTAACCCCTTCCTAAAATGACGCCGGGCCCAGGAAACACTGCAGCTCCCGCTTACCCCTCCCATGGGGTCGAAGGGGTAGGAGGGACGCCCGCTTGCATCCTGCCCCGAGCCCGGCGCCATAGGAATTTTAAAATGGTAGCAGACTCGGGGCCGGCTGGCTCCATATTCTTCTACAGCTATATGTTTGTTTTAAAGCTGCTAAGGCCCCGGCTGGAGGGTTTTAAATGATGATTTCGTTTTTGGTAAAAATACCAAAGTGAAATAAACATTTAAATGAAATGATTTTCAGATTTTAAACCCTACAAAAAGAAAGAAAAAAAAAAGAATTGAAATTTTTAGCTCTCCATATCCCTATTAGGAATTATTCCCTAGGTCAAGGACTCTGGTGCCATTCTGGACAGCACATTGTAACCCTCAGCTCAACGTGCAGCAGTAGCCAAAGGTGCAAAGAGAATGTTAGGAATTCTAAGCCTTAATGGCAGTGCTCCCCGCTGCACTGATTTTCTGTAACCTCTGTTCCTGAAGAGGTGTGTTTATTTCCTAAGGGTGCCTTTTTTTGGGGGGTGGGGGGTAAAGGGGTGGGAATTCCCTTTCTGGAATATCATGGGAATATTTATTTATTTATTTATAACTTTTTATATACCAAGGTTCAATTAACAAGATTAATTATCACTTCGGTTTACATTACAACCAGCAAAAAATAACAGAGACAAAGTCTTGTTTTACAATGAACAGGGTAGAAGTAACCTGGAAAAAATAACCTGGATAAACCTAAAATGGGTGAAGCAAGTATAGAGAATTGGGTCTGTATAACTTGGGTGAAAAGCAGGGACATTAAATAGGGGAGGACTATGAAGGCCTCAAGTTGGATAGAGTATTCATGATGCGGATAAGAACCAAGGCTGAAATGAGTAGTTATGGGAAGGCTTGTTCGAATAACAAAGTCTTAAGTCTCTTCTTAAAGGTGATTGGACATCGTTCCAGCCTCAGTTCAGGAGGGAGCAGGTTCCATTGCTTAGTACTGCTGCTGCTGCTACTACTACTTAATATTTCTATAGCGCTACACGACATCCGCAGCACTATGCAAACACACAAAAGGCCAGTCCCTGCTCTGTAGAGCTTACAATCTAATAAGACAAACGTACAAGACAAGAGACTTGGGGTATTTCATAAAGCAGGACAATGGTTATAAAGAAAGAAAAGAAAGTTAAGATTAAAAGCAGACAGTCGGGCATAAGGTTTAAAAAGTGGGTCTTTAGGTGGGATTTAAACAAGGCAGGAGAGGGAGCATGACGCACCAGTTCAGAAAGACTATTCCAAGCACACGGCGCAGCCAGGTGGAAAGCACGGATTCAGGAATTGGCACTAGAGGAGAAAGGCACAGATAGGAGTGACTTACCTGACGAGCGGAGTGCACAAGGAGGGATATAGCGAGAGAGATCCTCTATATCGAGCCATGGTGCAGCCATACCTTGAGCGTTCGGTGCAGTTCTGGTCACCGCACCTCAAAGATAAAGCGGATCTAGAAAAAGGGCAAAAGAGGGCAGCAAAAACGACACGGGATGGATCAGCACCCCTACGACAAAAGGCTGAACAGGTTACGCTCTTCAGCTTGGAGAAGAAACAACGGAGAGGGGGATATGGTAGAGCACAGCTTCCCAAACCTCTCCTGGGGATCCCACAGCCAGTCGGGGTTTCCAGGATATCCACAATGAATATGCAGGAGATAAATTTGCAAAGCAAAATAATTTTTCAGCCAGCACATAATTAAAATCTAGAACTTGTCAGAGGATGTGATTAAGGCTGGTAGGAAAATTGCGTTTAAAAAAGATTTGGACAAGTTCCTGGAGGACAGGCCTGTAAATAATTAGCAGCCTGATAGACTTTGGTTTCTCCCACCTCGTAATTCTTGCGGAGAGCAACGTGAAACAGACTTTCATGTTGAGGTTTGCTGGGTCCTTCCAGGTGACGGAGATAGGATGCTGGGCTCATTGGACCACAGGTCTGACACAGCATGGCATTTATCATGTTCTTAAAATATAATAGAAATATTGAGAGGCAAAGGGGATCTAGAAGGAAAACCAAAGAAGAACCGATGAAGCTGAAAAAGTAAAAGACGTTCCCCCTGAACTGGTTTGTCAAAGCTTCTTAAGATCCAGGAGAAGTCCTTGGCCATTAGTTCAAGGCTTGCCCTTCTGCCACTGACTCTCCGTGTGACCTTGGGCAAGTCACTTGTGTGCTGGACCTACCTGGCTGGGGCTGTCGGAGCCTTCTGACAATGATCAGTAGAGTGATGTCCTAATTTACTTATTAGGTAGTAAGCATGGCCAGGTAAGAGGGGCTTTCAAAAGACACCCTCCCCCCACCCACCCCAGTAATATAAATGGCTGTCATTGAGTTAATTTTCGTTGGTGGGTACTCGCTAATGCTTCAGCCTGATCCTTGCGTAGTGTCTCGCTTGGGAAGAGGGTTGTCCAAAAATGTGTTTAAAAGTCACATGCGCCGAGCGAGCAAATGGTAATAAAATCCATGCTCCTCACCACATCTGACATACCTGTAGGCAGGGACAGTAAAGTACCGCTTTCAGGATGTCATGTTGGTTTTTTGTAAACAGGTTTTGAAGAAGGGAGTGGCCGCCCAGATCCTGTGTACTCCACAAAATTGGAGAGGGGTGGGCATGCGAGACAAAAAAAAAAAATAAAAAATCAATGCCTCAATCCGTGACAGCTGAGTTTCCGATTTGGAAAATGCTTAAGCTTCAGATAGGCCTGTGAGTGACAGATGCCTTCGTGTGACTCATTGGAGAGGAAGATATTTTCAGGCCTTCAGACCCCTTTTTATCCAGGAGATGAGGCCTGCCGCATGCTTGCCACAGTGACGGCACGTTTGAACTGCTGGTGGGGAGTCTCCGAGAGGATCTGTGTAATATCCGGCCCTGTTAGTCTTCCGGCAGTAGGGGACCATCCTGCTGGGGGAGGGGGCGAAGAGCCCTTCGGCTTTTTTTTTGCGAGAACTATCGGTGAAACCAGGCAGCACGCCTGTCCTTCACGTCCAAAAAATGAAATGCCCCATCTTCCCAGGCCCCTCGCCCCCAGACCAATCACTCTTAGGAAATAAACGCACCTTTTCGGGAACAGATGTTAGAGAAAATCGCTGTCGAGGAGGGAGGATTCCCGACGACGGCTCGGGAATTGCTAAACGTCCACAGGTCGATTTATTCCTGCCACCTTGCAGGTTCCTGGGAAAAGATAAAGGCAATCCATCCCACCGAGAGTCCCCCCAGTTACTTTGCTTCTTGTCATGACCACGCTGATGGACATCGATTCCATTAAGATAAAACAATGGCTTCTTCCTGTCTTTCAGGATGGGGGACCACATTGGCTCAGCACGGAGGTGGCTCAGCGCAATGTCTGTGCAGTTTGTTGTGAATTTCTTACAGCAGATAGATCGATAATATAGGTAGATGAACCAAATAAGAGTCTTGTCCTCATACCTCACCTATGTTTCCCTTTTCTCCACTTGTTTTATAAGCTCTTTGGGACAGGAATACCTTTGTCTTTTCCAGTGCTATGCTTTGTGATGTTGTATCCTGACATATTTGCTTACCTTTGTACAACATCATGCATAATTTAAAAAAAAAAAAAAGTTAGGGGTGTGTAGAGAAAAAATTGTTGTTTTGGTTTTGCTTTGTTTCGTTTGAAGCAGTTTTCAATTTTTTAAAGTTTTGTTTTGTGTTTTTTCTCTTATTTTGTTTTTGGTTTCAGAAAATAGCGCACACTATTTACAAATAGTGCATGCTATTTTCCGATATTTAAAAGCAAAAGGAAAAACCCAAGTAAGGGTTTTCAGAGACTGCTTGTTCCCTACCCTCCTGCCCCTGGAGGTGACGATTTTCCCAAAATATGTAATATTTATTTTAAAAAAACCAAACAAAAAACCCCCTCTTGGTCACAGGTTGTCCCCAATGCCTTCCTTTTATCAAGACATAGTGCACCCCAGGAGCGGCCCACTCTAGCCCAACCTTCTGAGCTCCCCTTCTCCCCCCAGACTTACCAAATTCTCCCTGGTAGTCTAGTGGGGGCCCAGGAGCAACCCCTTCATTCCTGGACCCTGCTGCATCGTTTTCCAAAATGGCACCGGCTAGCACTTTTCCCTATCAAATAACAGGGGCGACCGTTACCATTGGGTAGCCCCTGTCACATGATGGGCAGAGGGCCAGCCAGCGACATTTCCTACTCAGTGCATAGTTAAGCTCTGGAATTCATTACTGGAGGATCTGGTTAAGACAGTTAACATAGCTGGGTTTAAAAAAAGGTTTGGACAAAGCTCCTGGAGGAGAAGTCTATACACTGTTATAGACCAAGTAGACTTAAGCAATAGCCACTACTTATCACTGTGCGATAGTAGCATGGAATGTGTTTACTATTTGAGATCTTGCCAGGTTCTCGTGACCTGGATTGGAAACAGGATACAGGGGCTGATGGACCCTTGGTCCGACCTAGTATGGCAAATTCTTCTTTTCTTTTTAATTAGTGAGTGTTGCTGCCTGTGAGTTGATAAGTAACCTGGATGAGGTCTCCTGTGCTTGCTGCAACATTCCATGTTAGACGCTGTCACTTGGAACTGGTGTCAGAGCCCCTCTGCCAACGTGGAGAGGAGATCCGGTAGAACAGAGAAGAACTTTCATAAAGGTAAATACAGAAAATGTTATCAGGTCGTAAGAGAGAAGGGGGTGCTCACATCAAGCTTTTACCTGGGCAGTTTAAAAGTCCCACCACCCTGCCTTTCTCAGTCAGCTTGCATGGTTTTTGGTCTGAAAGGGAAGGGTCTGGTTTCTTGCCGGTGGAAATTGGCCTTCCACCCGCTAGTAAGTGTGGGGAAAGTCTGTTGAGGGCTGGTAGCTGCTCCGGTTCTTTGCAGTTTTGATTTCACTGTTTTAACTCAAAGCCTCTTACTTCTCGTTTTTGTCCGTAGGGCTCGTCGGTCTGTCTTGACTGTAGATTGTAAGCGCCGAAGATTAGGGACTTTAGATTTTGAGGGCAGGTTTCAAAAGTCGTTTACTGGGATGAACAAGGGTTCTGGAAATTTGCCCACCATGGGCGCGGATGAAGCTTTGCACACTGTGGCGCGAGGTGGGCGCTTTCACGCTCGTGTTCTTGGAGGTGTTCCTGGGGCGGGGTTAGGTCGCAGGGGGCACCAGCACGTACAGGAAAAAGCGAGCACAGCTCTCTGCAGATGCTTTGTTCCTTTGGCATGTTTCAAGGGGAAAGTGTGCATGTAGTTTTCATTTGAATATTGATGCAAAGCCCCCATATAAAAACCCAGGTAGTTTTGAAATTGCCCTGTGTGTTTCTGTATTAATAGTTTTAGATGTATTAATATAATGTTAATATAATAATATTATAATATTTTAGATTTCATTCTTAGTGGAACGCAAAATTTGTTGAGAGAGGTTAACGGTGGTGGGGCCGCTTGGCAATAGTGATCATAATATGATCAGATTTGAATTAATGACTGGAAGGGGAGACAGTGTGCAAATCCACGGCTCTCGTGCTAAACTTTCAAAAGGGAAACTTTGATAAAATGAGAAAAATAGTTAGAAAAAAACTGAAAGGAGCAGCTAGAAAGGTAAAAAGTGTGCAACAGGCATGGACATTGTTAAAAAATACCATCCTAGAGGCATAGTCCAGATGTATTTCCCGCATTAAGAAAGGTGAAAGAAGGCAAAACGATTATCGGCATGGTTAAAACGTGAGGTGAAAGAGGCTATTTTAGCAAAAAGATCTTTGTTCAAAAATTAAAAGAAGGATCTATCAGAAGAAAATAGGATAAAGCATAAGCATTGGCAAGTTAAATGTAAGACATTGATAAGACAGGCTAAGAGAAAATTTGAAAAGAAGTTGACTGTAGAGGCAAAAACTCACAATAAAAACTTTAAAAAATAATTTCCGAAGCAGAAAGCCTGCGAGAGAATCGGTTGGACCGTTGGATGATCGAGAGGTTAAAGGGGCACTTAGGGAAGATAAGGCCATCGCGGAAAGATTAAACGATTGCTTTGCTTCGGTGTTTGTTTATTTATTTATTTATTTAATGAGTTTTATATACCGTCATTCGGTAAAGCCATCATAACGGTTTACAAAAGCTCAAAATGAGAATGTTGGTGAGATATCCGTTCTGGAGAATATTTTCATGAGTGATGATTCAGATCAATTGAATGAAATCACAGTGAACCTGGAAGATGTGGTAGGCCTGATTGACAAACTGAAGAGTAGTAAATCACCTGGTCCAGATGGTATACAAACCAGGGTTCTGAAAGAACTAAAACATGAAATTTCAGACCTATTTCAATTAATTTCTAACCTTTCATTAAAATCATCTGATGTACCTGAAGATTGGAAGATTTAAAAAGGGATCCAGGGATAATCCTGGAAACTATAGACTAGTGAGTCTAACCAGTGCTGGGAAAAATCATGGAAACTGTTATGAAGAATAAAATCATAAACATGGTTTGATGGGATACAGCCAGCATGGATTTACCCAAGGGAAGTCTTGTCTCACAAATCTCCTACATTTTTTTGAAGGGGTGAATAAACATGTGGACAAAGGTGAACTGGTAGATGTGGTGTATTTGGATTTTCAGAAGGTTCGACAAAGTCCCGCATGAGAGGCTTCTAAGAAAACTAAAAAGTCATGGGATAGGAGGTGATGTCCTTTTGTGGATTTCAAGTTGGTTAAAAGACAGGAAACAGAGAGTAGGATTAAATGGTCAGTTTTCCAGTGGAAAAAGGTAAACAGTGGAGTGCCTCGGGGATCTGTACTTGGACCGGTGCTTTTCAATATATTTATAAATGATCTGGAAAGGGGTACGATGAGTGAGGTGATCAAATTTGCGGATGATACAAAATTATGTAGAGTGGTTAAATCTCGAGCAGATTGGGATGAATTGCAGGAGGACCTTGCAAAACTGGAAGACTGGGTTTCCAAATAGCAGATGAAATTTAACGTGGACAAGTGCAAAGTGATGCATATAGGGAAAAATAACCCTTGCTATAGTTACTCAATGTTAGGTTCTATCTTAGGAGTTACACCCAGGAAAGAGATCTAGGCGTCATAGTGGATAATACATTGAAATTGTCTGCTCAGTGTGCTGCAGCAGTCAAAAATGCAAACAGAATGTTAGGAATTATTAGGAAGGGAATGGTTAATAAAACGGAGGATGTCATAAAGCCTCTGATTCGCTCCATGGTGAGACCGCACCTTGAAAACTGAACAGTTCTGGTCACCACATCTCAAAAAGGATATAGTTGCGATGGAGAAAATGCAGAGAAGGTGACCAAAATGATATGGGGCATGGAACAGCTCCCCTATGAGGAAAGGCTAAAGAGGTTAGGGCTGTTAAGTTTGGAGAAGAGACGACTTGGGGGGGGGGGGGCGCAGGATATGATAGAAGTCTACAAAATCATGAAAGGACTTGAACAAGTTAATGTAAATCAGTTATTTGCTCTCTTAGATAATAGAAGGACCAGGGGGCACTCCATGAAGTTAGCAAGTAGCTCATTTAAAAGAAATCGAAGAACATTTTTTTGCACTCAGCGCATGGTTAAACTCTGGAATTCATTGCCAGAGGATGTGGTTACAGCAGTTAGTGTAACTGGGTTTTAAAAAGGTTTGGAAAATTTCCTAGAGGAAAAATCCATAAACTGCTATTACAGTAATTAACAAGAAATAGTAGCTTGTGATTTATCTAATGTTTGGGTACTTGCCAGGTACTTGTGACTTGGATTGGCCATTGTTGTAAACAGGATACTGGGCTTCTTATGTTCTTAATAATCTTAAATAATGGGATAAAAAGCTGGTATAGAAAAACAAGGGTAGTGTCGATCACTGGATGGTCATGTTGCTGTGGGTAGAATAATTAATACTGCTTGAGTGACCACTTGTTAACATGAGATTGCTGCTCTCTCTCCCAGTGCCCGAGGTGGACCTTGAAATGTTGGTGACAAAGGAGAGGGCATTTACTGGCAGACAGAGTCCTGCTGGGGGGAAATTGAAAGCGTCCAGTTTATTATTGCATGACGAGATGTTAAGGAAATATGTTTCTACTGTAACAGCGGTTTAGTGGAAGATAATGTTCAGGTAGTAGACCGCAGACGTGCCGGTCTCTGTTCTAGCATTCTCTTGGAGCTGTTAAGTATGAGAATATCATAGGAATTACAAACCCGTACTCGGGGGAAGCTGTGCTGGTTGTACCAACTAATTTCTCAGCCCGCACAAACTATTCAAATCAAATAGGGATGGTAACTTTCAAAGCAGCGCACGTGTGCGTGGGTTCATCTGTCCGCGCCAAGGGGCGTGGCTGTTTCATAACATACGCACGTATAAGCTGCTATTTTATAGCCTGACCGCGCGCGCAGTTTCAAGTGGACGCGCGCTTCTGCGCGCAAACGCCGCTACCGCCATGTAAGTGGGGGGAGGATTTTAAAGGGCACATGTGCCAGTGCCATTGCCAGTTTCCAGTTCACCCAGTTAAAGAATAGGAGTGCAGCCTCCCTAGTTTAATAGCCTCCCTCCCCCTCCCCCCCCCCCTCCCCATTAGTCCCAACCTTTAAAACCCCGCTGATCTGCCTAGACTTGTTTGCTTTACAGCTTACACGTCATCCATGGCAGAAGTAAAGTTACGGGGGAGGGGGACCCTGGCGCGCGTCAGTGTGCATAAATGTTTACATGCAAATTGTGGGTAAAAGTCACGGGACACCCACTCCCCTCCCCCCCTTTGGAAACTTTTTATTTGTGCGTGCAGCAGCTTTTAAAATCCACTCTGTGCGCGCCAGCCTGACATTATTCACGCATCCCCTAAATTCAGTGGGCGTCGGGCTTTCAAATTTGCCTTTTATTGAATAAAAGCAAGAGAGGGTTAGAACGGACCTCCGAGAGGTCGCTCGGTCCATCCCCTGGCCTCCCCCCTCCCCCACCAGGTAGGATCCACTCTCCTAATATCAAGAGACATGTTTTCATTATAAATGCTTAAAACCTTTCCAAGAAGAAAAGTTTCTAGTGCCCCCTTCTTGGGAACTTGCTCCGGTGCTAAAGAACTTCCTGAGAGAGGTTTCCTGAAATTTCACCTTGGGGGGGGTTAGAAAACAGCATTCTAAACGACTTCGCTAACCAAGGATACCCAGATTTGAGCTGACGGATGTGCATTCGTTTTGTTTTAGTTTTTTTTTTTTAGTGCGCATTACATCGAAAGGGTACGAACTAGATAGAAACAAACAAAAATGAATGAAAACAAAACCAACGGGGAAAGAATTCCCCAACCAAACCGAAAAAGGAAACTGAATCTTCTGGCTTCTCACCCCCCCCCCCAGGCAGTGCTCTTAGTCCAGAGACGGCAGCCTCAGGTGCTGCGAATGGGGGGACAGGTGTGGGGGCTTTTCCCCAGGGACTCTCCATGCAATGCATTTCCCTCCAGGTTCATGTGTACCACATGGCTGCTTTGATAATTAACCAGACCCGTTTGCGGCACTGGAGGGCCCCCCCGAGCTCGCCCGTCTCTGGGCTGGTCCTTATGCCAATCAAGAGGCAACGGCAGCGTTTCTGGCAGTGGCAGAGAATGGTGCCTGCTGGACCATGATGTAGGGAGGTCGGGATGTGGGGCAGATGATCCTGGCCATCTTTCTTAAGCAGTAAAATATTCCTGGAATGACACGTGAGCGGCGATCCTTCACTGCGCCGAAGCCTCCTGCTTTGGCTGCCGTGAGTTGTGCGCCCCGGTTCATTTTCGGGGGGGGGGGGGGGGGAGCCTTCCAGGTTTTAATGTGCATGCGTACACCTCGTTATTTATAATTGAACTGTAAACCGTGCATGTAGCAGGTGGCAGGAATCTTGGCGGCCGCTGCATATAATTATACAGTTCCTGGAAAACATCCTTTTTTTTTTTTTTTTTTTTTTGGCAAATCTGAATCAGATCGGGGACTTTCCAGGAGAAACTGATGCATGAAACAAATCAGGAGCCATTCTGCAGGGCTATTTGTTTTTGCCTTTGCCGAGACGCAGCTGGAGAGGTGGGGGGGGGGGGGGGCGAGGGCAGAGGGGGAGCGCTCACTCCGTATCCAGAACGCAGAATCCGGCTGCCCCCCTGGCATGCACACCCCGACGTGTTGCCCCAGAAAGCGTGCGACGTAAAACTTTGTGCTAGGGTTGTCGGCCAGCTCCGGGCCGATGCGGTCCTGGACTTGGGTTGCTTCTGTCTTACCCAGGAGACAGCTTCTTGTGTTTTGGGGTGGGTTACTGTTGTGTTGGGCCTGGTTCTGCTGGTCTTGAAAACCAAAAAAAAAAAAAAAAAGGAAGCCAGTTCCTATCCCTCCAGCCTATTTATCATTAGCAGATAAATGCTCTGCTGGTTTTATGCAGCTGAATCAGGTGTTTGGCTGGTGAAGATTATTTTTGATTTACAGTCTGGTTGGCGGATTCTGGCATTTCAGATGACTTTAATGCTTTCCAAAGCTGCTGCTGCTACTTAACCAGCTGCATAAGTGGTGTAAATCCGCCTCCTGGATGCTTTTATTTTGGGCTTTACTGGTACTCGGAGACAGAGCTAAACCCATTTGCTAGTTCTTCCCCCACACCCCAATCCTTGTTCCCAATTTTGAGACACGGCACTGGCTGAATTTAAAAGGTAGTGCCTCTTCCCCCCCCCCCCCCCATGTACACAGACTCCCCCCTCCCCAAGGGAAGGTGAAGCACAGGGAAGCCCCCCCCCCCTCCTCCCGAGTGGCACTCCTGGCACAGACAACAAGAATAGACACACCTGGGAGTGGGGAGGAGCGAGGGTGGAAAGCAGGTTTTTTTTCCCAGTGTTATAAGTCCACTTTTAACCCTGCTAGTCTGTGAAAGGAGGTTCTCCTTACCAGGGAGAGAAGTCAAGAGCAGTGGGTACTGCAGGACTGCCCAGACTGCGGGCCCTGGTGCACCTGCTTCCTGCTGGGTCAAAGGACAGAGGAAGGAAACTCGCCGGGCTTGCACGGCCAGGACGCCGGACCTGCCCAGCTTCCACGGATTGCGTCCCTGGTACCCACCCCAGCTGCGCGTGCTGGGAAAAAGAACCAAGGAGCCTGAAAAAGAGATCTAAATGGGGAAAAAACCCACCCAAAAAACAAAACAAGAGTTGGGGGCGGAACTATTTACAGCCCCAGCACGAAGGGGGACTCTTGTCCTGTGAATCTTCTGGCGTGATTCTTTGTCTGTAACGTGCCACCGGCCTCCGTGTCGTATTTGCCGCTTCCAAAATAGAATCCATGTTGCTTCTGCCAAGGTGAGCTCCGTCGTCCTGAGGGGCGCGGGGAGCCAGGTCTGGGTTTCGGCCTACTAAAGCCCTTGGTTTTGTAAGAAAAGCAGAAACCGCAAGTTCATAGGCTGCAACTGTAGATAAAGCCAGGACTGGATCAGCCTGTCTCATGTGATCTGCCTAAGTAAAAGCAGCTGTGCCCTGGAAAACCTGAAAAACACATTAGAGTTTCAACTATGCAGACAGATGTGCTTGGACGGTGATAAAAAAAATAATGCAAAAATATTCTGAAGAAATATTGATCAAAAATGTATTCCTGGGTTACGGGTAGTAGACAATTTCCTGCAACCCTTAACAAACCTGGGATATTGAAGAGGGCACGCCCAGCACGGGGGTGGGGTGGGGTGGGGGGGGTCATCCTTAATGTTAAAATATTCCAAGTTGCAGTGAGGCAGCCTACGTTACCTTAATCGGGACCAGAGCTGCCCTGCCAGAACTGATCCAGCTCCTGTTTCCATGGGAAGCTGTTTCCAAGCTGCTTCGCAGGCACCACTGAGTGCACACAGTTCTCACAAATTCGGATTGAGCACTAGGGTGTGAAGTGCTCGGGACGTACCTCAGCACAGCGCCTGGCTGAGATCAGCCGAGTCGGGGCTTTATTGTGGGCTGCCAACAGCGTGCTCTAAAACAGAAATGGATAATAATAATAAAAAAAAAAAAAAAAAGGTGCCCTGAAAGAAGACGATAAAAATCCGGTCCACACCCCTACAAAAGCGCAAAGATTTGTATAGTGTGTTCCTTACTCCTGGTCAGGCTGAGAATTTCTGGCTCCTTCTCCTGTTACTTGGGGGGGGTTATCCCTCTCGCAGAGAAATTTACAGTCAGAGTCAAATTCTTTGAAGTCGAATTTTAAGAGTTGCATGTGTAAACATGAGCACATGCGCACACACAAATAGCGAATATTCACCCAAGTGCTGTTTTATAAGCCTCAAACATACACGCGCAAGGTGCATGAATAAATTTGCTTGTATAAAAAAGGGGCGGGCGGGAGGGCAGCTGTTACCTGCGCATATTTCCACCTGCTAACCATCTGGTGTAAGTCAGAATCGAATTCTTTATAGCCAAATACTGACGGGTGAGGGCTCTGAGTAAGCTGGGGGGAGTGCAGGCTGAAGAACCAGTGGCGGGGGGCCTGAATGACCTAGAGAGAGACTGGGCAAACTGGTGGACTAATCGGTAAAACTGGTAATTTCCTTCACAAACGCATGTTATACAATTAGATGATTTACATGTGAGTTAAATGACCTTTTGAAAATGATTCAAATTAGGAGTATAAATCTGCACAGAGCAGGTGTGCCTCACCTATCCAGATAAGTCTTCAAACACTAGTTATCCGGCCGTCTTACTTATTCAGCTATATAGCGCTTTTCTTTTACTTATCTGGCTATCTTACTTAGCCGGATAAGTTTTAACCAGCGCTCCTTAGCCAGATAAATAGCGTTTTTTAGACTTTTCTGTCTTTTGCCGTCACTTAGCTGGATAAGTCAGAACATGCTGTGTGTGGATAAAACATGCTGCGTTTCTTTTAGTTAAACAAACATGTTGTTGGGTAGATTTATGTGTATTTTATCTCGTGTGCTTGCATTTGCGCATACGATATAAAATGCATGTCCATGCACGTCCACAGAGCTGCGTATTTGGGCGCGCTTGCGCATGTTTTAAAGTTATCCACTTTTGCGAGTAAATTTTAAAAGAAGCGCACTCGTGTCCATGTGCGCGCGGTTCCCGTCGCACGCACACGGATGCGCCGATTTTATAACCGGCGCGCGCCGACATGCACGTGTTGTAAAATCTGATACCCGCGCGCACGTGCATGCCCGATTTTTATATCTGCATGTGCGGGCGGGTGGCACATAAGGGGGGGGTTATTTTCTGAAAGAGAGCGCGGCGATGCATTCGGGACATCCCCAGTTTCCTCCCAGTCTGCTCCAATAAAAGAGCGGACTCGGAGGGAACTTCCCTAACCCCCTACCTAACCTTCCTCCCCTTTCCCCTCTCCTCTTCTCCCTGACCCCTAAACCCTACCTATCTACCCTCGTTTGTTTTTTTTTTTTTGTTCAAGGACTTACCTGCTCCTTCAGAGCAGTAGTAAGTTCCGCGCGCTGGCCAGCTGCTGCTGCTTGCTTCCCCTGAGACAGGGCCTAATGGTCGCTGTCCCAGCCGGCCCCCGCCCTGTCCCCACCCCCACCCCCCTTTGACGGAGCCCGACACTTCAGCGCTTACCGGGAGATATGCGCGTGGCTGGGCTGTTTTTAAAATGTGCTCGGCCGCGGCCACGCGCGCATCTCTCCCGGTTTTTGCGCGCGCTGAGCTTTAAAAATCTACCCTTTCAGTGTGTATGTTTGGTAAGAGGGGTCCCCCCCTTTTGTTCTCACTGCTCCATGTCTCTCGCAGATGGGGGAATTCATCTCCTTCCTAGGAGCTCATGGGATCACCAGGAGGGGCCGGGCCTTTCTTCTACTGCCATGCCTTCTGGAAGTTTCCCTGGTGCGAAGCTGCTTTCTGCCAGCCATGTACAGCTCACGCTTTCTCCACGCGTTCCTCTGTCGGTCTGACTAAACGTTTTGAGCATCTCCCGCTAGAATGTGCACGCAACATTCTTTGCTACCATACTACTATGGGCCCTCAAATCCAGGGATTCACAGATCTCTGGGACATGCCACGTGGCCCAGGGGCTACAGCTGGATATTTTATCAGCTGTGGGCCAGGTTGCGCTAAACCAGATGGGGAGGTTTAGCCCTGAACTGCCAGGTGTGGTTTTATTTCATTGGGCTACACAGTAATACCTTACCCAAAAAAAAAAAAAAAAAAAAGCTTCCCAGTGCTGAACTGGTGGAAGTGGAGACTTCAGGATCCGTTTACATGGGGTGTGGCACGTGCATGTTGTTGTCCATCTTTTCGGAGCCTGGAAGAATGCTATGAATATTTTGTGATTTAGGAGGTTGCTAATTTAGACCTTCAGGTTTTGCAAGTTGTTTATGCCCGTGGTCAGTAAATGTCCCGTCAAAGAGACTTTGATACACACCAGCAGCTGTTTGGGGGGACCCTCCCTGGCTTTGTCACTGGGCGCCAAGAGGGGACGGTTTGTGTGGCATGAGATGATTCTTGGCTACTGCATATCTCCGGTGTTTCTAGCCATTCACTACACGATGGTAGTCTTTTTATGCAGCAGCATCGGAACAAATGTTGCTTAAAATCTGCTCAGTTGGTAGATAAAATGATTACAAGCTCTCTTTTCTTTTTTTTTTTTCATTTTTAGCCCTTCCCCGAACGGGAAGCTTGTCCTTCTTGGCCACTTCCACCGTTATTACTTTTAATAAATCAGGGCAACGTTGTGCTGATTCTTATCAGGACTGCAGGCAGATATCACCCTGGTGCGTGCAGAACAGGGGTGCCCGACTCAAATTCTTGAAGGCACAAACAGGTTTGGCTCTCCTAGACAGCCAAAATATGTACATTAATCATTAACCGGAGGCATTGCTTGCAGGTACATCTCATGCACAACAAAACACATTTCTGGGTCTTGAGGCTTGGAAGTTAGGAAAGAAATGTCTGTGCTAACCCGGTGGTGTCTGCACAAAGACCTGCTTAGCGTGCATAGAACATGTTTTCTGCACATAAATCCCGAGTATAGGACCCTTACACCATGAACTCCAGGTTCAGCCTTGCAGACTTAGATTAACCCCAGAAACTTTACTCCATCTCTGACCAGGAGTTAAATTTCCAGCGTTAAACCTTTGCACCTCTCTGTTTTGGGGAATAGTAGCCAATGTCTTGATTAGCATGGCATTAGTGTGGAAGATGCTAATTTAGTTGCGTGTATTCTCACATTTCTGGGCACATTTTTTCATTCCAAAAGTCTGCCATTGTTGGCTCTAAATCCAGGACTCCCTTCACCCAGGAGGCTGTGAATTCTGCCTCTACAGCCTCCCTAGGGGGGGAGATTCCTGGCCTGGGACTGGGGACCAGACCTTCCATATGGCAGTAAACAGCACTACCACTGGGCCAGCGCTTTTAAGAGAGTTTGTTTTTTTTTCTTGTTTTTTTCACAGCAAGGGACATCGCCATAGTAAAAGGAAGCTCTCACATTTAATGTCAAAGCAGAAAAAGTAAAAAAAAAAAAAATAGGTGGAGGAAGGTATAAAAGGAGGGAGACCTTGTTATAAGATCAAAAGCAGAGGCCATAATAGTCAGTAGACACGGGGACCATAACTTAAACAGCCGTATGGATGCGGCCATTTTATATGTGCGTATATGCGAGTATGTTATAAAATCATCCGTACACGCGTACATGTGTTTGTGATTTATATAGATGCCTGCATGTGTGCACAAATGCCGCCTCTACCGTGTGAGAGAATTTTGCTCGGCACGTGCGCTGACGCAAATACCAGTTTCCCCAGTTTGTTCCAGTTCGCCCAGGTAAAGGATAGGACTTCCTAATCCCCCCCAATACCTAAATAGCCTCCCTTTTACCCTATTAGCCTCGACCCTTCAAATCCCGCTGACTAGCCCTGATTTTTTTTTTATTTTAAAACTTAACACGCCATCCATAGCAGGAGCAAAGTTACACGGTAGGGGAACCTAGTGCAACTTGTGCGCATAAATACTTATGCGCAGATTTCACGTTACAGACCCAGACCACCCTTTTTTTTCCCTTTTTGATTTGTGCACATACTCTGGTGCTTCTTAAAATTTGCGCGGCGGGCCGGCCCGAGACACGCACGTATGGCTTTTAAAATCCACCTTAATAGTTGATAGTATCCCACCTAGGTGAGTTATAATCAAGCCATATATTAAAAACAATACTTATGAATTCTATGAATATATATTAACAGAAAAAAAAAATAGCAAAGAGATGGAGTTATCCTGATGGTAGAACAGTCCTTCTAGGGATCCCGTATTACAAAGAAGACGACATGTTTTATCTGTCTAATCTATCCCTCTCACAAAGCCGGGCTCTGGATCTGCTGTTCGTGTCAGCTGGTTGTCTGTGAGTTTGTGCTGTTTGTCATCCAGTGTGTTTGTTATTGGTTGGCTGGATAGTTTCTAAGGGTGTGGTGCTTTCCCCTCCGTGCTGTTCTTGGCTCCGTGCCTGTACCCAGCATTTTAATGGTGCTGTGATTTTTGGTGCAGCAATTGTATGAATGAGATCTTCAACGAGAAATGCTTCTTTGACAAATAGCTGCTCATCCAGGAATTGCTCCAGTGGTCTTCCTGGGGTCAGGAAGGATTTAAATTTTTTATTTTTTTTTTTAAATCTAGAAAATTGATTGACTAAAGTTACTTTTTTTGAGGAAGTGTTTATTTTATAACATTGACTGGAGAAAAAAAAATCAGCTTCCTAATATGGAAAATTTGAAGGTCAAACTTAGTAGAATAATGATGTCCTTTAATCAAGCTAATTAAACCGAATATGAGAAAAATAAAGACTTAAAACTAAGCAATATATTGAATATAATATAAAATATATTTGATCCTGGAGCGTCATCTAGTTTAATTAGTTTAAATGCAGTAGGTGTAAGGATGGTTTAGCACCGACCTGGAGATACACGCTGCAAAGATGGGCATAAGTTGACCTGATTTGGAAGGTGGCTTTATCAATACATTATGTAAAAAGAAGAGAGATGGGGTTCTGTGTTTTGTGTTTGTTATTGTTATGTTGTTCTAGTTGGTTTGCAGTTTTTTTTTCACACTTTTCTTTTTGAATGTGAACTTTTATTGACCAAAAACAAATTATCACATGTAACCTCTAAGATATATACATTGCTCAAATACAATATTGTCAGGTCATTTTATACTAATATAATAAACATGTTCAAGCAACAACGTGATGAGCCTATGCATTACACAACCTATAACCCCCCCAAGCATGAAAGAATAAGCATAAAATAGAACTGAAGTAATAAGTAAATAATGATAATGTCATCCCAAAGCCTGAAGTCTGCTTTTCGGTTGTAATATTGTGCACGTTGTTTAGCCGGATTGCAACCAATTGCTCAAGGGTAACCAAATAGCATGAAATACCTGTAATCTATCCTGCCTGATCGCTGTCAGACCAGACAGAAGATAATGTGTATGGAGTCTGTGGATCACTGTGGCTAGAGATGGACGATCAGATCGCTTCCACGCCTTCGCCAGTTCACATCTGGCAGCTATAAATACCTGCGTGCAAAAAGTTTGGCTCAGCCTGGCCAGGCCCTCCACCGGTAAGTTTAACGAAACCTGTTGGGGCAGCAGTGGCACCTCTTCCCCCACCAAATTAGTCAGCCACCCCCGAATCTTATCCCAAAAAGCCACCACCTTAGGGCAGCGCCACCAAATATGTATACAAGTTCCTTCCTGTCCACAGTTGCTCCAGCACTTGTCAGGTATGGCTGGGAACATAGGGGGCTGGATTTTAAGTCGTACACGCGGGCGTGCAGCCCGGTGCGCACAGATGTACACCCGATTTTTATAACTAGTGCACCTTGCGCACGCCGAGCCCTAGGGGAGCCCCGATGGCTTTCCGAGGCCGCTCCGAAATTTTATCCGAAATCGGAGCGGCCTCGGAGGGAACTTTCCTTCGTTCCCCCCCCCACCTTCCCCTTCCTTCCCCTACCTAAACCGCACCCCAGCCCTACCTAAAACCCTACCTTTATTTTATGTTGCACCTGCCTCTGGGCAGGCGGAGGTTGCGCGTGATCCCCCAGCCGAGCGGCCGTATGGAGACCTCTGGCCACGCCCCCGCCACCGGGCTGCCCCACCCATTCTTTCAAGCCCCGGGACTTACACACGTCCCGGGGTTTTATGCGCGCCGCCGGGCCTTTTGAAAATAGGCCTGGCGCGCGTAAACCCACCTGGTATAGTAGAAAAGCAGTATAATAGCCAAGGTAAAATATTCATCTTAATAACCGCTATGCGTCCGACCCGAGAAAAGTGTTCCCAATTCCGTGTAATAAAATCTTTCTCAATTTTCTTCCAGAGTGGAGCATAGTTAAGTGCAAATAATTCAGATAAATCTGAGCTAAGTTGAACTCCCAAGTACTTAATGGATTTTTTAGCCCACCTAACTGGGAAGTCTTTAGTTATACGATCTGCCTTCGTTCCAGATAAGTTAACATTTAGTATCTCTGATTTATCATAATTCACCTTGAAGCCCGCCACCTTGTGGAACCTATCCAATTCATCCACCACCCCCCTCAATGAACTGTGGGGTTCAGTAAGAGTGAATAAGATATCATCAGCGAAGAGGGATAGTTTATAATGTGAGGCCTCCACCTTTACACCCCAAATGCGCTCCTAGTCCCGTACCCTAGTTGCAAGTGGCTGTAAAACAAAATTGCAAAGAGCATTGGGGATAATGGGCAGCCCTGTCTGGTCCCCCTCTCTATATTAAAACTAGGGTCGGACCCACCATTCACCTTCACCCGGGCTTTAGGGGACTCCATATAATTTGGCCACCCAGTTATGCAAAAACCCTCCAAAACCCATTTTCTGTAATACTTTGAACAAAAACGGCCAGTGCACAAGGTCAAAAGCCTTTTCAGCATCAATTGCTAGTAAAATCGAAGGTGATTGCTTACGTTTAATCCAATCTACAATATCAACCACCTTGCGTATATTGTCGTTTGCCATCCGAGCAGGCACAGATCCCATGTGGTCGTTGTGTATTAGAGTAGGTAGCATAGCTTTCAATCTCTCAGCCAGGATTCTCGCCAAGAGCTTGAGGTCCACATTGATCAAAGTTATGGGTCTATAAGACCCGCATAAAGTAGGATCCCTCCCCAGTTTTGCCAAAATAGTTATTCCCGCTATGTTAACGTGAGTTGCAAGTGAGCTATCGTCCCTCAGGGAGTTAAACATCTCTGTTAAAGGAGCCGAGAGTATACGTGCTAGTTTTTTATAGTAAGTCCCCGACATGCCATCCAAACCGGGAGACTTGCCCGCTTTTAGTATCTTAATGGCATATATCACCTCAGGCTCCCTTATAGGGCTGTCTAAAACGGATTGTTGTTCTGGCGTGAGCGTCTCTCTAGAGATAAGGCTTCTAAATAATCATCCATATCTGCCTCTAATAGAGTCTCGTCAGCTGTATACAGAGTAGCATAAAATTCAGAAAAGCATTGTCTAATATCTTCGGAGGAAGTAACAGTCTGGCCACCCGCAGACTTTATTTTGGCTATATGATTTTGAGCTAATACTACACGCAAGCGCCTTGCTAATAGGCTGCCGCCTTGTCCCCCTCTTCAAAGTAGTGCTGTTTAGTTATATCTAAAGCATGGGCAATAGCCTCAGAATCTAGTGTCTGAAGGTCTGAACTTGCTAAAGACAACGCACGTAGATCCTTGGGGCTTTGTGTGGATTGATGGAGCTGTGTGAGCCGGGCTATCTCCTGCACCAATTGCACCCTCCTTTTCCCCTTTTGTTGTTTGCAATAAATTGCTTGGGAGATAATTAAACCTCTTGCAATTGCTTTAGAGCATTCCCAGATCATTGGGGGTGTGTGTGTAAGATTGGTGTTTAGCTGGAAGTACTCGCGAAGGCCCTCCCCTAATCGCCTTAAAAAAATTGGTATCCTGTAACAATGATTCATTTAACCGCCAAAACCGTACCCCTGGGTGGGCTGAGGGCAGCCACACTGTCATCCACATCAGTGCATGATCCGTCCATGTAATAGAGTCGATATTCACCTTTGTTACTCTATTCTGAGCAAGGGCACCCACCAGAAAGAAATCAATCCTTGAATATGATTGATGTGCATGTGAATAGTAGGAATAACTACGCAAGTGGGGATATCTTTTCCTCCAAATATCTTTCAAGTCCCACCGTGTAACAAGTGTTTTAAGAGATTGGCGAGCTTGTCTAGATGCGGTGGGCACTTGCGAGGAATTATCTAGCTTAGGGTTATAGGTGACATTGAAATCTACCCCAATAATTAGAAGTCCGTCTGTATATTTTATCAATAAAGCATTGATAGCATCAAAGAAGGGACCCTGACCTACATTGGGAGTGTATAGAGTTACCAAGGTGATAATTTCTGTCCCCAGGCGCAGCTTTAGAAGAACATATCTCCCTTGAGAATCAGTAATAAGGGCTAACACTTCATGAATCAAATCCCAGTTAATCAAAATGCCCACACCCGTGTATTTCGCTGCTTTGGAGCTAGAAGAAAGATATCTATGGGGGAATTGTCGAAATGACAGTAATTGTTTGTGCCGTTTTCGCAGATGGGTTTCTTATTTATTTATTTATTTTGAATTCTTATATACCGACATTCCTGTATGAGATACAGATCACACCAGTTTACAGAACAACAGAACAGACGCGAGTGAGCGATACATTAAACAAATAAGTTATAGAAACATACAGTTACATTAAACATGAGAAACTTTCAAAGGAAAACAATTGGGAGTGCCAATTAAAACATTAGAACATTAGAGTGTTGAACATGGGGGTATTAAATCTTGGATCATTGAACATTAGAGACATTTGCTAACTTCAGCGACGGGTTAAAGGAATGATAACAATAAAAATTTGATGTGAAAAACGAGGGGAAAATTAAACAGGGGGTCGGGGAAAAAGATGTATTAATAAGAGCTGGATGAAGGGGAAGGCATGGGCAGGAAGTCATGAGATAGGGGGTGGGAAGCACGGGTAGAAGATTGAGCCCTGGTTGAGTCCTTTGAATGGTGTCAGGGAGCTCTTATGTTTCCGGGAAAGCTTGTCTGAAGAGCCACGTTTTTAGGTAGTTTTTAAATGTTTGATGGCAGCATTCAAGGCGTAAATCCGGTGGCAAAGTATTCCAAAGAGTAGGCCCTGCAGTCGATAATGCCCGTTTTCTTAGAGTGGACTTGGCTGGAGGGGCATATAGGGAGCCTTTATACGCTCTTCTAATTGGTCTGTCTGAGAAATGTGGACGTAATTGAGAACTAAGTTTAAGTGGGGCGATGTTATTTAAGTCCTTGTGGATCATCATGAGGACTTTAAAAGAGATCCTAAATTTGATGGGTAGCCAGTGAAGGGAGTGAAGGATGGGAGTGATTTGGTCTCTTTTATTTGAGTTGGTAAGTATCCTAGCAGCGGCATTCTGGACCATCTGTAAGGGTTTGATAGTTATCGCAGGGAGGCCAAGTAAGAGCGAATTGCAATAGTCTAATTTAGCGAGGATAATAGATTGTAGTACCAAACGGAAATCTCTAAAATGCAAGAGAGATTTCAGTTTTTTAAGTACTTGGAGTTTAAAGAAACATTCTTTCGTAGTGTTGTTGATGAATGATTTTAAGTTGAATTTGTTTCAAGCCAAACCCCTAAGTCTCTGACAGAAGGGGAAAGGTTGATAACTGTTTTGGCGAATTGAGACGCGCCGGGTGAGTTGAGGAGAGCTTGGTTTTCATCTGGTGAAATGATGAGGATCTCGGTCTTATTTGAATTGAGAATGAGGTTTAGGCTAGAGAGAAGATTGTTGATCGATTGTAGACAACTGTTCCAGTAGGCCCAGGTTTTTTGAAGTGAATCTGTAATTGGGAGAAGAATCTGGATGTCATCAGCGTATAGGTAAAAAGTTAATTTTAGATTGGATAGTAATTGGCAAAGTGGAAGCAGATAAATGTGGGAGAGAGGGATGATCCTTGTGGGACTCCCAGATTGGATTTGATGGCGTGTGATTCCTTTTATTGATCCTGACCTTATATGATCTGTTCTCTTGTATCATTACAATGGACGCCCATTAGATATGAGCTCCTATTCTAAAAGATAGCGTTTATGGTAATGATTAAGCCCTTTCACATTAATAGATACAATGCGTTCATCCATTGCCATGAATGAGTGAAAGAAAAGTCCCCCTAACGGCAGTATACTCATCCCCAAAAATCCCCAGACACTTCCCCATCCTGAATATCATAAGAGCAAATCCCACTGGAGAGACTGTTACGCTCACCACCCGCAGCAGCCCCGTGGTGCGGCCCTCTCACTTTTCTACACAAGCTTCAGGCTCCAGCTCCTCGTCGCTGGTGGCATAAGGCCGTCGGTCCCAACCTCGGACTCCCACCAACACCTCCGGCCCAGATCCGCTTCCCAGGACCTCCAGCCAGAATGCCTCCATCCACCAGGTCTCTCCGCGGGGTTCGCGGAGAGACGCCGCTGGCAGCACCGTTCCCCTCCCTAGGCGCGTGCGCATCAGTGAAACCTTTAAAGGGCCTGCGGCGGGAACCTGGCCACAGACCTAGTGCTGACGTCAGATCCTTCAGCGTATAAATGCTCAGGTCTCGCACTGAAGCGTTGCCTTTGCAACAGGTCTCCTTGGTCTCCTGTTCCAGGTTTCCTCTTACTCGTTGCTTCTCCGTGAGCCTTGCCTTGTCTTCCTGTGTCTCCAAGTTCCTGGTTCCTATTCCATGTTCGTCTCATCTTTGTGCTGATTGACTTCTTGGTTCTGACCACTGCTATGCCTGACCACGCCTGCCTGCTCCGTGCCTCGACCATTGCTACGTCTGACCACGCCTGCCTTCTCCAAGCCTGACCACTGCTACGTCTGACCTCGCCTGCCTGCTCCGTGCCTCGACCATTGCTACGTCTGACCACGCCTGCCTTCTCCGTGCCTCGACCATTGCTACGTCTGACCACGCCTGCCTTCTCCGTGCTTTGATCATTGCTACGAATGACCTCGCCTCAGACTTTCTTGAGTCCAGAGTTCCACGTTGCTTGCTACACCTTCAAAGTGCCGCCAGCTTCCATTCAAGCTTGACAGTGACGCCTCTGTCCCTATTCTCTGGATACGGACTATCAAGGCTTCGGCCTCTCTTTGCTCAAGCACCTTCAGTTCCCACTTGTTCCTTGGTGCTTGGGTTTCCGATCTGCATCCTATCTGACATAGGACTACGCCACCTGCTGGCTGCTGTCTCTGGGCTGGACCAGCTACCACCAGTACTTGACCTTGAGGCCCACCTAACTCCTGCTGGCCCCGGCACCCAAAGGCAACCCGAGGGGAACGTGGGCTGGTTTAGGTGAAGCTCCAGTGGCCTCCAGCTTCAGACGGTGGGGACCTGTAGGCCCTTGCCTACGGGTTGCGTCAACCCCATCTCAGCCCAAGGATCCACCTCCTATGCAACAGAGATCTTTCTATCCCCCTGTACCCACCCCTCCCAATCATACCTCCCTACCACCTGGGTGGTTATCTCCCCTCCTCGGAGAGCCCCTGACATCATCAGGAATAGCCACCCCCATGCCCCCCCCCCCCCCCCCCGGAACATTCAAGTAACATAATAGCAACTGAGCTGTTGAGATATAGAAACTCTAGGAACCATATAGAACAGCCATAATAAACCAGCACCCTAGGAACCCCTTAAAAGACCAGCGCTAGTTCCCCAGTCAAGCCAGGCGCAACAGGTAAAGCCTGGAAAGAACCCGCTAAAGGAAGTGGAAAAAAGAAAAGAAAGCTAAAGGATAAATGTCAAGTCTTCAGCCCTGGTCTGATATAGCTGTTCTCGAGTCCTCCGAGTGTCTCCGTAACCGCCTCCCTCCTTTGCCAACCCTGTGCCAATGAGGCTGGTCATCAATTCTCTGTAATTTAGGTGCGTTCTTGGAGGGGGTCAATGTTGAGTCTAAAGCCAGCCTTATCCAGAGCCTCTGCCGCCTCAGATAGTGTCTTTACCTGGTGCGTCGATCCATTCACCGTAAATTGGAGACCAAAGGGAAAGATCCATCGATATCTAATGTTCTCAGCCCTCAGAAATGCTGTCGCCTCTTGCAGATCAAACTGCCGCCTCGGCATAGAAGCTGCCAGATCTTGATGTATGCTTATAGAGTGGCCCTCCCAGGTCCAGTTGTTTTTCTTTTGAGCTGCTACTAGTATCTGGGTTTTTTGCAATTAGCTGTGAAAACAAATGATAATGTCTCTTAGCCTGGCATCCGACCTCTGGCCCAAAGCCCTGTGTGCCCCTCTATTTTAATGGCCCGTGGAGTATCAGCCTCCTCGCCAGTTGTAGATTGACTCTCCTGGAGAATAAAGGTGCACATCTTCTCTGCCACCACCTGTGCATTTGCAAAGTTTGCCGAGTCAGGGACCCCCCCTGATCCTAATATTGCACCTTCGAGACCTATTTTCCAAGTCTTCCAATTTATCTTGGAGGGTGGCTACCTCAATTTCCATTGAGCTGTACTGTGCCTGTAACTTATTTAAGGCTGCAGCATGATTATCTGATCTCCCATCAATATCATCCACTCAGTGTCCCAGCGTTATGAGGTCTTCCCTTAAATCAATAATGGAGGCTAACAGTTCTTTCTTATGTACTTTAAGATCGGCCCTTATTTCCTGAAACCATCCCCTTATTTCATCTCGTAGCTGCGGGGTTACTAGCAAGGCTTCTGTTCCACCAACCTGGAGCTCTCCGGTGCCATCTTGAAAATTTATCTCTGCATCCGGCCTGTCTGTAACGTCATCAGCCAGCTCCGGCGGCAGTTTTGCTGAATGAAAACTGCTTTAAATCAGCAGTTTTTCTTTTCGCCGCCATCGCAGCAGTAAGGGCAGCTCCGAAATGTGCCGGTAAGCTGGGTTTCGGGGCGCAGGCTCAGATTTATGAGCGTTTATTAGTTCTGGGAGGGAGAGCTCCTTGGTTATGCGGCCATCCCCGTCAACGGCAGAAGAGCGCCCCCGTTTGTAGATTTTATATCGTTTTTGTGCAATAGTTGTAACCTGTTCTGAGGGTTGTTTTTTTTTAATGAAACAGACTGTAAATCCCAGTAAATAAATACATTTAGGGGCGGATTTTAAGAGCCCTGCTCGCCGGTGCACCTATGTTCAATAGGCCTACCGGCGCGTGCAGACCCCGGGACTCGCGTAAGTCCCGGGGTTTGGCGAGGGGGGCGTGTCGGAGGCAGGCCCGGTCGGCGCAGCGTTTTGGGGGCGGGCCCGGGGGCATGGCCGCGCCCTCCGGACCCGCCCCCAGGTCGTGTCCCGGCGCGCTAGCGGCCCGCTGGCGCGCGGGGATTTACGTCTCCCTCCGGGAGGCGTAAATCCCCCGACAAAGGTAAGGGGGGGGGTTTAGACAGGGCCGGGCGGGTGGGTTAGGTAGGGGAAGGGAGGGGAAGGTGAGGGGAGGGCAAAAGAAAGTTCCCTCCGAGGCCGCTCCGATTTCGGAGCGGCCTCGGAGGGAACGGGGGTAGGCTGCGCGGCTCGGCGCGCGCCGGCTATACAGAATTGATAGCCTTGCGCGCGCCGATCCAGGATTTTAGCGGATACGTGCGTATCTACTAAAATCCCGCGTACTTTTGCTTGCGTCTGATGCGCCAGCAAAAGTACGCCAATTCGCGCTGTTTGTAAATCTACCCCTTTGTGAAACATATTTTAGTTAGCAGAGGAGGCTGTTGGTGTCTTGTTTGGTGTTGCCAAAACCTTACGGGATTACCCTCTTTTTCATCTGCCATGGTGGACTAAGCTTGTTTTGTTGGGTTGGGGTTTTTTTTTGGGTTTTGTTTTTTTAAACACAGCAGTTTCTTCCTCCTCCTGCTCCAGCTTTTTTGGGCTTTCAGCTCAGTTGGAAGTAAAGCTGGGATCTGGGGCCAGGAGCCTTCATTTGTAACTGCCTGGGGATTATTTCCTTGTTTTACATCCCCTCTCTGATCACATAAGCCTGTCGCTGAGACCTCCGCTAGGTGCCACATACCAGTGCTCCTAGGCACTGTTCAGCATGCCTCGACCCGGCTGGAAATGAACTTGGACCCCCCCTCCGGCCCAGTGGCCAGCGTTGACCTTTTCAAACTATGCTGGTTTAAGAAACAAAGTTCCAGCCGCTTTGACATTGGTAAGAGTTGTTAGCACCTCACACAATAGTGTAAAGAAAACATTTTAATCTGTAGTGTTGACATGCAAGAGGGATCTCACCAGAAAAAAATAATTTCCTCTATCAGACGTGTCTTACTAATGGCACCATAGATCCAGGAGGGGCAGCTTCTTCGTATCCAGGCTGCACATTTTGGTATGTTCCATGAATCTCCTGTTAGCCTCCTGCTAATGTCTGTCACAGTTAAAGTACCCACATGTGTAACACAAAAGTAAAAGCTGTGTTCTACACTTGACCTCGAACATAGGAAGCTCTCTGCCTGTGCTGTTGGCAATTAAAATGGTGAGAAACAATGCAGGGCATTCGTGGCTGGGTTTCCAGTTCTGTAGGAAGTTCAGATAAGCCTGCACGGGTGGTTAAATATAGAAAGGGAAGTTTCTGTGCTTGATTACATTGAGCACATCTGCTGCCTTGAGCATGAAAGTGCTGCTACCTCCTGTAGCTTTGTCAGTGATGCTTGTGTCCCTGGGACTTTGACTGCATGGTGTCCTGCAGGAGGAGCTTTCTTGCAGAATGCCTTGTTCAATCAGGCTTCAGAGGACGGACCTCTGGTGTGAGCTGGCAGACGGACAGGTGACGCGAGGTAATGTACTGTGCTGGTCAGCGGCCACCCAAGAAGGAAAATCAAAGAGTAATGTACAATAGAGAGGCAGAAGTTAGAGGCAGGAGATGTCCACTGCCCTCTCTGTATCTCCATCTTCTGAGTCTCCAACCTTCAAATGGTGACACAAGGTCCCTGAGTTTTTCATCCTATGGAAAATGCTTCCTTCTGGTCCTTTATTAAAACCTACCAGGCATTTGGATGTTTATATCATATCTTTCCTTTCCCATATCCCTTTTAGAGAGTACGTCTTTAGTGCTTTCAGTCTGACTGGGTATGGCCATGCACCATTTTGGTGGCCCTCTGAATTGCTTCTGCCTTTTCGCTATCCTTGTGTGCACATAGTCTCCAGAACAGAAAATATGGGGTCTCACCAGAAAGCTGTAGAGAGTTAATATGACTTCCCTTTGTCTATTAATGGTACTCCATACCCCCCAGTGTACTCCCTCTTTCCGAACAGCTTTGTCACACCTAATGGTGACTGTGAGGTCATCGGCGATGATAACGATGACCCCCAGTTTGAGAGAGATTATAAATACAACAGTGGTGGTGGGCAATGTGAAACAGAGCCATTGTTCAAACTGGATATATTAAAGTAATCTCATTTAGTGGTAGGTCGCTTCATATTGTTACAGATCAAACAAATGTGTTAGGAATCACTGCATGAGAATTTTGCATACTCCGACTTCGCCCTTAATTGCCTTCATATCAGTACATTGTCTTTTAGGAACAGACAAGCTTGGGATGGAGTAGTCTTGGTAGTGGTGACAGCCAGCTTGGCTGCCCCCCTCCTCATTTTTCTCTAAGCGAAATTATTATCTGTCATGCTTCCTCCAGGGTGCTCAGGAAACCACCACCAACTTTCCTCCATGCCAGGCATGCTCCAGCCATTTTCACAGTTCAGACTGTGCGGGTCCAGCAGCTCCCGCAGACCGTGGGGGGGGGCCTAGCGCAGTTGAGACTGCAAAAGGGCTGGAGTGTGCCTGGCAGGTTAGAAGGGTATCTGCGGGTGTCCGCGGACACCTTAGAAGGAACGCTGGACCTTGATTGTAATTCAGGCCTTCAAATGAAATGTTGGAATATATGCTAGTCATTGACAATGTAGATACTTTTTTATTTTTCTTTACAGTGCCTGTTGTCTGTAGACATGATCTGAAAGAGCTTTCAGGGCATGAGCTGGTGGTTCTTGACCATGGTGGATGAACTGTACCATTCAAATAACAAAGCAAAACCCCCGCCACAGAAGGATCTCTTTGAATAAGATCCAGGGGACTCAAGTGTATCAACCAATGCTGGATCTCGCTTCCAGCCTCAGTAAGAACAAATTTGCAGCAAAACGTATCGGATACCTAGAATAGGAGGATCGTTGGCTTATTCTGGCTTGACATGGAGAGTGATTCTATCTAGACAGGTTAGTGCTGCAGCCTTGTGCTACAGATCCAGTCATACCTGTTCAGATGATGAGATCCTTTCTGGGGGACCGCATTCAGTCATACTGCTTCGTGGAGAAACAGTGTTATTGGATTTTATTTTAAACCAGAAAAATGAGAATGATTATAATGGTCTTGCTTCCAACCAGGTATTTGCTCACAGGTGGGGTAATAGGGGTTGCCTATCGAAGTAATATCATTTGGGAGAGACCTTCTCCTTTCTTGGGGGGGTGGGGTGGAGAGGTGGCTGTGGATGCTTCCTGATCGGAGAGGTCCCTCAATCCTTGCTTTTACCCTCGGGAGTATTCTTAGTCTGAGCCCAAGGGGTACTTCAGGGGCATGGAACAGGCTCCCATCCAGCTAGCGGACAGAGACTTGGAGAAGTCAGCACTTGTCCATTGGGGGTCTGGTCCCTGATGAACCTTTGAGCCTTGGTGAAGTTTCCTCTCCCAGTGTACTAGAAATTATATTGGTACCTGATGATGATGCTGATGCCCTCTGCCAGATGCCCGAAGAGTCTGTTGAGATACCGATGTTGTCATTGCCAGTGCACCAGTACCTGGCACCATTTGGTCCAAAGCCAATTGGATCTTTCTATCTAGCTGCTCCTCCTCAAAAATTCCCCATGCCAAAGCAGCCCTATTTTTTTTTTTTTTTTACCTTTGTAGTGTTTCATATTTTTACCTTGTGGCTGTCATAATTCTTATGTCATATTATGTATGTTTTAAATTGTAAATCGCCTAGAGCTTTGGAAGTCGGCGATTTAGTAAATACAAATAAAGATGAAGATAACACAAACTCAGTAGACTGAGGGTCTCCAAAACACAGGGGGCACTAGTTTTCTTCATTTTACTGAATTCATATCATGACCACATCCATGTGTGAACACCTGCATTAGATATGGGAATTTTTTTATCATAATCACAGATTAAATTTACCTAAGAGGTTTCTACGAAAACTAAAAAGTCATGGGATAGGAGGCGATGTCCTTTCATGGATTACAAACTGGTTAAAAGACAGGAAACAGAGAGTAGGATTAAATGGTCAATTTTCTCAGTGGAAAAGGGTAAACAGTGGAGTGCCTCAGGGATCTGTACTTGGACCGGTGCTTTTCAATATATATATAAATGATCTGGAAAGGAATACGACGAGTGAGGTTATTAAATTTGCGGATGATACAAAATTATTCAGAGTAGTTAAATCACAAGCGGATTGTGATACATTACAAGAGGACCTTACAAAACTGGAAGATTGGGCATCCAAATGGCAGATGAAATTTAATGTGGACAAGTGCAAGGTGTTGCATATAGGGAAAAATAACCCTTGCTGTAGTTACACGATGTTAGGTACCACCCAGGAAAAAGATCTAGGCATCATAGTGGATAATACTTTAAAATCATCGGCTCAGTGTGCTGCAGCAGTTAAAAAAGCAAATAGAATGTTAAGAATTATTAGGAAGGGAATGGTTAATAGAATGGAAAATGTCATAATGCCTCTATATCGCTCCATGGTGAGACCACACCTTGAATACTGTGTACAATTCTGGTCGCCGCATCTCAAAAAAGATATAGTTGCGATGGAGAAGGTACAGAGAAGGGCAACCAAAATGATAAAGGGGATGGAACAGCTCCCCTATGAGGAAAGGCTGAAGAGGTTAGGGCTGTTCAGCTTGGAGAAGAGACGGCTGAGGGGGGATATGATAGAGGTCTTTAAGATCATGAGAGGTCTTGAACGAGTAGATGTGACTCGGTTATTTACACTTTCGAATAATAGAAGGACTAGGGGGCATTCCATGAAGTTAGCAAGTAGCACATTTAAGGACTAATCGGAGAAAATTCTTTTCACTCAACGCACAATAAAGCTCTGGAATTTGTTGCCAGAGGATGTGGTTAGTGCAGTTAGTGTAGCTGGGTTCAAAAAAGGTTTGGATAAGTTCTTGGAGGAGAAGTCCATTAATGGATATTAATCAATTATACTTAGGGAATAGCCACTGCTATTAATTGCATCAGTAGCATGGGTTCTTCTTAGTGTTTGGGTAATTGCCAGTTCTTGTGGCCTGGTTTTGGCCTCTGTTGGAAACGGGATGCTGGGCTTGATGGACCCTTGGTCTGACCCAGCATGGCAATTTCTTATGTTCTTATGTTCCTATGGGCCTGATTTTAAAAAGCATTTACTCAAATAAAACTGGGTTTTACATACCTAAGTGCACTTTACTTGAGTAAATGGCTTTCGAAAATTGCTATGATAGCATGTTGCGTTTATGTGCGTAACTCCTTTGAAAATTACCCCTTTAGAGTCCAGTGAATAAAAGAAATTTTAATGGTAATAAAAAAAAATTTTGCCTGCTAGCGCAGATCAATTACATCTGAACCTTGGGGATAAAAATGGTCATAAAATTGGTGAGAGTGCGATTGTTGTAATAAATAAACATCTCAATGAAGTTTACTGTGAAAGGAACGTAATCTGCTGCTTCATGAGAAGTTTGTTTGTGAGACAGGTAAGGTAAGGTTCTCTTATCTCCAAAGTTCCCGAGAAGTATCTGGGGCAGCATTTCTCTAAATAAATAAATAAATAAATACACTGGAAAAAATAAAATCTTGTGCTAGGTAGATGCGTGAGCCTATTCTCATATCCCCACGGTGTTTCTATGATCCCATAACTATCACGCAATGTCTTTTTTTTAAAATAAATGTTCTGTCCGCAGGCATTTAGCATCCCTTTAGCACTGTCCCAGAGTTATCTCTTCTGTCGAGTTTTTGCTTATCGAAATTCAGGTGCCATGTTAACTATGTCTGGAGTGAGTTGTTTGCCATAGAAACAGTTCCTACCGTATATGTGGCTGTGGTGTTCACAGGCTTAAATGCCAGCCTGGTCACTTTATCCCAGAGGTGCATAACCCTAGTCCTCAAGGCTTGCCTTCAGGATATCCACAATGAAGGCAATATCTGCATATGTTTAACTTGACGATATCTTGATTACCTGTTTGCGGCCCTCGATGACCAAGTTGGCTTGCCCATTCAGCCTTCTGACATAAGTAAAACTGAATATTCATTCATAGTGGTCTGTCTTTCTGAAGTGCTTTGAGCCAGAGGCTGTATACATGAACAGTAACGCGATTATAGTCTGTAAAGTGTGCTCTGTGATAGGATGGGAAGAGCTCCTGATAAGAAACAACTAGTTTCTCAAGTTTAAGGTCATGTTTTTCATTCTGGGACAGCAGAGCTGAATCTGTTTGTTCTAGCGTAGCTGCCAGTAATCAAAACACACTAGTCAGTTGCTTTACTGATGTACAAGAGATGAAAATGCTGGAGGAATAGAGCTTCCCATGGGGTTTTAGTATGATAACTTATACTCGTGCATCAATCACCTTAAGATTTCTGTATAGTTCCTAACGTTGGTGTCTGCTTACTGCTTGTGGAGTATTCTCTGTTTTTACAAAGAGATGAGTAAAGGCCAGACACTTGATGGCTGTCTGCGGCATTGCGCTAGATATGAAATTGGCTAGATTGGATGGCCTAGCCTTTTTGTGCTTCCATGTGGGTTTCAGAAAGAGGAGCACAGGAACATTGTTCGTTCGAGATCACTTGTAGGATACTTGAGCGGAACAGGCATAGATGTGTATGTGTGTGCATGAATTATGATAAAGATGGACTGGAAAGGCTGTTGGTCAGAGTATCTTGAGATTTTAAACGACAAAAACCTTGACCTACGAAGGAGGTGCAGCAGAGCCGGAGAGATAGATAGGGAAATAGGTTAGGTGGCGATAGCTCAAATTCCGCAGGCTTTTCCTTCGCTTCACATCTTGCTCACAGATTACTGTGGTGAGGCTTGCGCCTCACGTTTTGTATTGCACTGATCAGGCCCTTGAAGTGCAAGTGGGAAACTGTGAACAGAAAAGAAAGAAGAGAATGTATTGAAATAACCATGAAGGTGATGCTGTACCCCACCCTAAACATAAGAAGGGGGGGGGCAAGAAATTCTTTAAAATAAATAAATACATTTGCAGAGAATTCCTTTGAGGGCAGGGGAAGGCTCTCAGCTGATTAGTTAATTGGTATGCCGTAAAGGTAGCTTCCAAAATGCCGTCCTTGAAAAACTTTGACGAGGTCTGGTTTTCAGGATAACCAGAATTGTGCAAGTAAGCTTTGCTCTTTTGGTCAAATGTACAGAAATAGAGTGCATGGAGATTTATGGCGGCCATCTTGAAAACCAAACCTGCACAAGGTCCCCAGTGACAGAGTCTGGAAATCCCTGCATAAAGAGCAGATAGTGAATTCATGTGCTTGGACTGAGCTGGTTCAGTTGTGGGCAGTGATCCAGAGAGGTGCAAAGCAATTTTGATCCACACCAAATGTTTACAGATATGTTATTGTCCAGAGGTGAAGTTTGCTAACCTTTTACTTAGTTGAGAACTGTAATAGCTATCATGGTTGCATAGTAAAATTCCCTGGTGAATAGCTATTCACACTTGTAATTCTCAGGCTGGTTACAGGATGTTGACTGTTGGCCTCTCAGCTCTCATAGCTGGCCAACAAAAAGCCAACCAGAAAGAAGGGCTAATTGCTAACTTTAATCAAATGAAAGGAAATACTTTTCTTCATGCTGCTGGATGCAATATCTTGATTTAAATTGTCATGTGCTATTAATTCTACGGACAGTTGTTCTGCACTTTTGCCTTCCAAGAATCACAGGAAACCAGAGCAGTACTGGGAGATCCAAAAACAGATCAACAACCTTTATAGCTGAGAAACTAGGAACCCTTCAGTGGTATGTGTTACACACTTGGTAGGGATGCTACATTGGCAGCCAGTCACTCAGTGATAGCTGAGGATCTCTTACAGCACATTCCTTCTAAACGTAAGCAGCAGTATGTTCTTAGAACGATCAGTTTTCTGAATTAGGCTGACTAATTACTGTTGTATTCCTTCCTTTGGGTGGAGAGGGCAATTATGCATGGCAGAGGTTAATGACGCCTAGTAACACCTTGGTTGGAAAATGACTGATTTCTAGCCCCCCCCCCCCCCCCCCCCCAAGCAGCATCCCGCTAAGTTGAGTCCAACTTCAAGGCAACCTCGCCAGCTTTGGCTAGAGGCACACAAAAGAAATGCTTGTATTTAGCAAACTAAGGCAAGGCTGGTAAGCCAACATGCACTACTGCCACCAGCATTATGCACGTTTAGAGTTATTGTAAAGCTATGGTCAGGCACAATGGCCAGAAATATAAAGTAGTTTTTTCCCAACTCTCTCCTGGAGGCACATCTAACCAGTCAGGTTTTCAGGATATCCGTAATGAATATGCATGTGGTAGATTTGCATATGCTGGGTCTTTCAAACTCATGCATATACATTGTGGAAATCCTGAAAACCTTAGTATGTGGGTGTGCCTCCAGGCAAGGGTCGAGAAACATTGGTTATACATTGACTATAGAAAGTCTATAATCCCTTTGAAAATGTTTAACTCTTATTGCTTTAAAGCCTAGGAATATAATGCATTAAAACAGTATTTTTTTCCATGTGTCCACAAATCCTACCTCACAACTGCCAATTGAAAAATTTATTCCAGAATTCCTTAGAAAATGAAGTAGAAATAAAAACATGGATTAATGGAGAGCAGGGAGTGTGCCCAAGATGAGCTCCACGTACTCTGTTCCCGAGTTCCTTGGTTGGCCGATAGTGAAGAGAAAAGGGAAGCTTTGGGTTTTCCCTGCGGAACCTGCTACTGTGTCAATCCTGGGATCTATGGATGTTCATGTTGTGAGGATTCCCTTACCCGCAACACCCGGTCAATTGTCCTTGAAGGGCCAGTCAATAGAATGATCTTCGTCAGTTCCTCTAGACATGGAGAACTCATTGACGCTGGGAGAAATGGCTCCTTGGTCCAGTTGTGAGCCACGGGGAGTTCTTTGAGAGCAGCATGAGTGAGACGCCTGCTGATGACATCAGATGCCATTTTGGTGCAAGGGCCATGGGAGACAGCCAAAGTTGGTGGTCAACTAGAGGAGTTGAAGAAACTCAAGAAGGGGATAAGCTTGAGCTCTGGGAATCTTCCCAGATACATCTCAGCTGATGGATCCTTGGTCAGTCCCTTTTCAACGGGTCTGGTGAGACGCCTATCATTTCATTGGAGGAGGGTATGGGAAGTGGTTGCCAAGGTTGAACAATGCAGGTCTGCCCAGTTTCAGGCATTGTCCTTGCAGTTACAAGATTTACCAGGTGAATTAAATGAACTTTAAGTGGAAGTTAGTGGTCATAAGAAATCATTAGAATCTTTAAGGTCTACTATGGGAGCAGCTGAACATCAAGAACAAATTTTATCTAGGATAACACAGTTATCCATAATAAACTGGAAAATGTGGAGAATATTATAAGGAATAAAACTCTCCATTTTTTGTAATTTTTCCAAAAATTTTTACTTCTCCTTTATTACAAGTGTTTAAAAGATATTTTATGGAGATTCTGAAAATGCGCGTCATCCTACAGCAAAGGCTTATTGTATTCCATCTTATGTTAAAAAAAAAATCGCAGAATGTTCCTCTCTGAATTCATTTGATTTCCCGGATGTCACTGCAATGCTGGAGAAGGAAGAATCTGAAGCAGTCAGTTTCCATTCTTACAGTCAACTTTCTACTCGAGGCTGACAAACTGCATGCCGAAGCTCTTTTTTTCCATCATCAAGACTGTCTTTTTATTCAGTGTACTATTTGTATTTTTCCAGATCGTAGCACGTGCTACTCGGTGTAGAAGGAAACAAATTTCGTTTTTTACTACCTCGGGCAATAAGAGTTAATTTTAAAAGCCGGGCATGTGTTAATGTCAGGAGATGTCCACCTGATTTTATAAGCCGCCCACATGCATGCACAAGTCCCGATGCACGAATATCTCGCGTTGGGGGGGGGGGGGGGGGGGGGGGGGGGGGGGGAGGGGCGGAATGTGGGCGTGGCCAAGAGATGTGTGTGCAAGTACCCATGTGCCCAGAGCGTGCCCAGGTATATTTGAGCGTAAAGTTACTTCTGCTATGGAGGAGGTGTAAGACTATAAATAAAAAAAAAATTGCCATGCAAGGATGAAGTGTTTGAGGGTCTGGGATAGCTGGGAGGGGTTGCAGGCTAAAGAATCAGGGGGGTTTTGGAGGACCTAGCTGTAGACTGGGCAAACTGGTGAAACTGGTCATGTCATGGACGCGTGCCTGTTAGAAAATTCCCTCACTTGCATGGCTGCGTGCGCTGACTTATAAAATTAGGCACACACGCGCGCGCCAGGGGCTATTTTCTACCATGCCCGCAGGATGTAAAATTGCTGCGGATCTGGCCGTGCACCCATATACACATGTGTGCCCGTTTGAAAGTTACCATCCCTGGAGGTAAAGTTTGGTTAAATTATCCCTGTAAATGTATAATTCAACTACAGGCGATTCGTTAACATTTTCTTTGATCCCCCGCAGCTTATAGCTTTCCTTAGTTCTGGGATCGATCAGAGTAGGGATCCTACTGCTGCGTTTCCTTCTTGATACGATTTTTAATTGATAGAGTTTGTTATTAGTGAAAGGGAAAGTTAGCCCAGGTTTCATTTTTTGTTTTTTTCCCCCTTGGAGTTTTATTTTGGTACTTTTTGTGATTCATTCGCTCTCATTATTTGTGGGCTGGTTATTAGTGACAAGAATTTGTTTTCTTCTTGAGTATTTTCTCTGTGTTATTATACATCCTCGTTCCTGTTTACATATGGAACACTGTGGGTTCCATAAATTTTAAAATCAATAAAGAATAAAGGAAATGTCTGCACTCCCTCACCCCCATTGTATTTCTGTTGCAGTCCTAAATATTTAAAGAACTGGTGTAACTAGACCCCTTCAAAAGCACACACCAAGTGTTAAATTGTACTGATTCACATGATGACAGGATAAAATCAGCAGTTTCTTTTGATTCTCTCTGCTGGGTAGTGCATTTCAAACAAAGACCCAACCATGAGCACCAAGAAGCTGTCCAAAGTTGTGGAAAAGCAAGGATCTGGGGATGGGTATAAAAAAAAATTCTAAAGTCCTTGAATATCCCTCGGAACACAATTAAGACAAATGTTAAGAAGTGGAAGATGTATGACACCATCGAGATTCTCCCTAGATCAAGCCATCCCTCCAAACTGGATGATCTAGCAAAAAGGAGGACTGATCCAGGAGGCAACCAAGAGGCCAATGGCGAGTTTGAAAGAGCTACGGGCTTCCAAGGCCAAAACTGGTCAAGGAGTGCATGGATTGTCATCCCAAGCACTCGACAAATCTGAACTGCATGGTAGGGCGGCAAGAAGGAAGCCATTATGCAAGAAAGCTCGCCTTAAATCCCATTTGAAGTATGCAAAAGAACATCTGGGATACTCTATCCCTATGGCAAAAAAAATGTGAGTTATGACAAAATGAAAATAGAACTTTTTGGCGTGAATGGAAAGCCTAGTAACATAGTAAATGATGGCTGATAAAGACCAAAGTGGTCCATCCAATCTGCCCAGCAAGGTGTTTGAAGTTGTAACTGCCGCTCTGTGCAGTTGCTTCCATACAGAAAAGTTACCACCTGTTACCCCCCTGCTACCTAGAATTTAGGCAAGCCAAAAAAAATCTACAAAAAAACAAATCTAAAAATAGACAAAAAAGCCAAACAAAATAAGAAAAATAGCAACAATTACTTTTTATATATCACCAGGTTGCTCAGTGAACAATCTACTGTAATGCAATGGTTCTCAATCCCGCTCTTGGGCACCTTTATCCAGTTTGATTTTCAGGATATCCACAGTGAATATGCATTAAGCCTATTTCCACTTAATGGAGAACAGTACATGCAAATCTGCTTTAGGCACCGATGCAACTCTTAAATGAACCACTGCACCTACAGTAGGGGTGTAGAACCTCCGGTATTTGAGTGCCGCAAACTTGTTGGGTTTTCAGGATATCTCTGCCAAATATGCATATGAGAGATGTGCTTGAGCACTGCCTCAGCTGTATGCAAACCTATTTCGTGCTATACTTTATGGATATTCTATAGACCCAACCGATTTGCCACCCTTAGGACCTGGAAACCTAACCCTCCCCCTACAGCAGTAAAATAGCAAAGAGGAGCGGCCATGCATGGAAAACTTTATTGTGTTGTATAGTTACATTGTTTTGTTTTCCCATAGATATTTTGTTGCATTTTAGCATGTGCTATAGTTTCAGAAGGCACACATTTTACGAAATTTTGTGAATAGCGGGTGTTTTGTTATGTTTTGGGGTCTTTTCGGATGGGGTGCAACCCAAAAGGATTGATTTATTATAAAGATTTAATAGGCTGCCTTTACCCAAGATAACTCAAGGTGGAATACAATCAAAATCAAATCAAGCTTTCAGTTGCTGCAGCATTAGCCTAAGGTGGGTTACAATCAGAACCGAACGAAAATTGCAGTCACTATTTTCTCTTAGTGCAAAGGTACTCGAGCACAAAGTTAGGACGTTTGTACGGTTAAAGATAAGAAGCAAGGTAGATCACAAATAGTTCTGATTATAGCAGTGCATAGCAAATCTCGTTGAGGTAGATATTCATAGCCTACATGGCTTAGCTGGATAACACTTATCTGGCTAAATTACAAAGATATTCAGTGGCATGGCTATGCTGCTGGATATCCACATAGAAGTTGCTACTTAGCCGGATAAGTTGTCCGTCTATGTTAGACCTGCTCAATAGCAGGTCTAACTTATCTGGCTAAGTAGCAATATTATCTAGCTAAGTAGTGCCGCACCAATCTGCCAACTCCCAAGTTAGCCAGATAGCCGGCTAAGGGGGGTCATTTTCTAAAGGGATCGCACGCAAAAAGGGACTAGCTAAATCAGGGCGGAGTCCGCACCGGAAGGGGAGGAGTCGGGGTGGCGTCGGGACGGACTCCGCGACGACTTCACTGACGGCGAATAGGTAGGACTCCTTATAGCTGCCAGTAGTGCGCCCAATAGCATCACCTTTCACGATGGTGCTATTGGTTTGTGAAAGCCGGCAGCGATAATACCGCGGTGGTGCGATCGCTGCCGGTTTTCGCAGGCCCGACCCCTGCTTCGGCCCCCGCCCCCTGGTACCGGTGCGATTCTCAAAGGCCTGCGATTTTAGAAAATCCAGGCTTAAGTGACTTTACCGTCTATCCAGTGTTTGAATATCAGGTCCATTGATGTTTATATGTTGTTTTTAAAATGCAAGCACATCCCTACTGAAGAGCGAATTTCATGGTGGTTTTTTGTTTCATACTCTGCCTAGCCGGCATGAGAATTTCCCCCTGACTTGATTCTGATTTGCTTCAGCAAACTCTACGGAGAGCACATGAGAGCTGGCAGGTTTTAAAAGCTGTTTGAAAACATGCGAATTTGTAGCCAAGTTTAGATGCTGATGGCGACAGTTGGGGGGGGTGGGTAAAAAAAAAAAAAAAGGTACAAAAAAGCAACAGGAAGGGCTCTCTGACCTTATTAACCTTAGCACTGCATTTGGCACCTTGGTAAGGTGTCTTGAGCACAGTACAAATGCAAGAAAATGGTATGCCCAAGAGAGAAGATATGGTGGCTGAGTGGTGTGACATAGGCAACTTCTGTCTCTGTGTGGTAACTGTATGTGTGACCCTCAGGCTCCTTTATGTTCATAGAAACTAAGAAATGGCGGCAGAAAAGGACCAAATGATCCACCCAGTCTGCCCAGCAAGCTTATGCTTATGCCAGTATCTGCTGCCCTGTGCAGGTTAACCCCCTGCTTATCAGTTTCCCAGACTGTAAAAGTCAGGGCCCTCGGATGCCGTTTGAATCCAATTTTGCTTAACCGTTGCCGTGAAAGCAGAGAGCAATGTTGGAGTTGCATCAAAAGTACCAGGCTTATTGGTTAAGGGTAGTAAGCGCCACATCAGCAGGTTATGCCCATGTTTATTTGTTTCCCAAACCATAAAAGTCAGGGCCCTTGTTGGTTGATGTCTGAATCCAATTCCCCTTTTCTCACTGCCGTTGAAGCAGAGAGCAATGATGGAGCTGCATTAAGCCTTGATACTGTTATTTGTTAAGGGTAGCGACTGCCACACCAGCAAGTTACCTCCAGTTACCCCCGTGCACTCTTTTCTTCATTTCCAACCTCTAGCCATTAGGATTCCGGCATGTTTATCCCACACCCCTTTGAATTGCTTGACTGTTTTCATCTTCACCACCTCTTCCAGAAGGGCATTCCAGGCATTCATCACCTTCTCCGTGAAGAAATATTTCCTGACATTAGCTCTGAGTCGTCCTTCCTGGAGTTTCATTTCATGACCCCCTAGTTCTATTGATTTTTTTCCAGTGGAATAGGTTTAACAATTGTGCATCATTAAAACCTTTCAGATATCTGAAAGCCTGTATCATATCTCTCCTGCACCTCCTTTCTTCCAGAGTGTGTATATTCAAATCCTTCAGTCTCTCCTCATAAGTCTTCCAGTTCTGACCCCTCACTATTTTGGGTTGCTCTTCTTTGGACTGCCTCTATCCTGACTTTATCCTTTTTGAGATACAGGCACCAGTATTGAACACAGTACTCCAGGTGAGGCCTCACCAAGCACCTGTACAAGGGCATTATCACCTCTTTTTTTCTTACTGGTTATTCAACTCTCTGTGCAGCATTCTTCTGGCTTTAGCTATCGCTTTGTCACATTGCTTCGCCATCTTCAGATCATCAGACACTATCACACCAAGGTCCCTCTCCCAGTCTGTGTGTATTAATCTTTCACCGCCCATCACATAAAGCTCTTTTGGATTGCCACAGCCCAGATGCATGACTCTGCACTTCTTGGCATTGAATCCCAGCTGCCAAATCTTCAACCATTCTTCAAGTTTTTTTAAATCACTTTTCATTCCCTCTACTCCTTCAGATGTGTCCACTCTGTTGCAGATCTTAATATCATCTGCAAATAGACAAACTTTACCTTCTGTCCCTTCCGCCAGGTTGCTCACAAAGATATTGAACAGAATTGGACCTAAAACCGATCCCTGTGGCACTCAACTTAACACCATTCTTTCTTCAGAGTAGGTTCCATTTACCATTACACGCTGTCTCCTGTCAGTCAACCAGTTTGCAATCCATGCTACTACCTTTTGTTCACGAGTCTTCTATGTGGGACCATATCAAAAGCTTTACTAAAATCCAAGTAAATCACATAGAGCGCTCTTCCCTGATCCAATTTGCTAGAATGCTTGCTTTCATTATCCAGAAATGGTGAAAGGATTGCTAGGTGTCTTTCTATTAGCCATGTTGCCAGTTGGCTTGTGGCTAGCATTTATATAGTTTAGTTGTTGTATTGCCCTGCTGCAAGTGCCTCATCCAGGGTCATCTGCTCTTCATGTCTGTTGCATCATGGTGCACACCAATATTGCCTTCGGTTACTTTAAAGTGACTCATTGACCCCAGTGCTTGAGTTCCATTAAGTAGAAGTAGCCCTAAGCTTTTAGGAATTTAAGCCTTGGTGGCCAACCCTTGTAAAGCTAGAGAGAGGAAAGAGAATTACATGGCGAAGGTACAGAGAAGGGCTTCCAAAATGATAAGGGGAATGGAACAGCTCCCCTATGAGGAAAGACTAAAGAGGTTAGGACTTTTCTGTTTGGAGAAGAGACGGCTGAGGGGGGATATGATAGAGGTGTTTAAAATCATGAGAGGTCTAGAACGGGTAGATGTGAATCAGTTATTTACTCTTTTGGATAATGGAAAGACTAGGGGACACTCCATGAAGTTAGCATGTGGCACATTTAAAACTAATCGGAGAAAGTTCTTTTTCACTCAACGCACAATTAAACTCTGGAATTTGTTGCCAGAGGATGTGGATAGTGCAGTTAGTATAGCTGTGTTTAAAAAAGGATTGGATAAGTTCTTGGAGGAGAAGTCCATTACCTGCTATTAATTAAGTTGATTTAGAAAATAGCCACTGCTATTACTAGCAACAGTAACATGGAACAGATTTAGTTTTTGGGTACTTGCCAGGTTCTTGTGGCCTGGATTGGCCACTGTTGGAAACAGGATGCTGGGCTTGATGGACCCTTGCTCTGACCCAGTATGGCATGTTCTTATGTTCTTATGGCCGCTGATGCAAGAGAACAGAGATATTTTATTTAGCTTCGGCCAAGCAATCTAAGACTGAACGTCTTCAGTATTTATTTGTGTTTGATGTGTGGCGCTTCAAGCCTTCACTATGCCAGTGTTTATTTTTGGTAATATGATCAGCCTGATCCCGAAGCACCGCCGTAGTAAACAACCCTTGTTTTCCCTGTTATAAGCCACTCAGATATGGAACTGTTCAAAGGGACATCTGTAGAGAAAGCCACCCACTCTGGGTGTCATGAACTCAGTGATAAACAGGCCTAAATAATGTCATCTTTTTTTTTTTTAGTCATATAGGTCGTTGCATTTCCATTTCTTTCCTTCCTCTTTTCAATGCTGTTGTCTAATTGCTTTATAAAATTTTTAACCACTGTCCTCCTGAGATCAGAAGGTAAAATCCGTGCTTATTGTCACTTGATCCTGGATTTCAACCCTTTAAAGCATCACAGTATAGCAAATATTACAGTAAACTCTTCAGATCCAGCTCGGGGAACGTGAATGCCTGCTCTGGGAGGTTGACCTCTTCCCCTGCCTTACTTGCACAGCAGCACTCTTTCTAGGGATGGGGGTTGGTTTAGGACCAGTGTGGCCCTGTAAGGGTCCCGCTGCTTTAGTTTGTTAGTGCTTCTTGCTCAGATGATCAAGAAAAGATTTTTAAAGGTTTGGACTTAAATACAGCATGTTACAACTTGTACAGTTAATTAAAGATCAAAAAAGTATAATATTGTGTGTAGGGAAATTAATTTATTCACACACCGAAATAAAGCCAAATGTTAGCTTTTTCTGGTATGCTGATTACATTAATTTAACTATATGATACTTGAGTTCTGACTTTATATCTCTGATTTATAGTACCAGTGATTTTGCTTTTTAAATTGATAACTTTATTGCACAATTTTCTTTAGCATGCAATGCACCGGTTCATACATAACCTGCCGCATTCACTTTTGTAAGCTAATATTCATCACCGTTTCCTCAACATGGGCAGTGGCTCCCAGCCTAGTTCTCCAGAACCAGCCCACAAAGTTTGGTTTCCAATCTGTCTGCAATTGTGTATTTTATTTTATTTTATTTTTTAGCTTGAGTTCTAATACTCCTGCTTTGGCAGTGGTCCTACTACTACTGCTACTTATTTCCAAAGTGCTACTTGACCTATGCAGCATTGTGCAGATGCACATAAAAGCCGGTCTCTGCTCCGTGGAGCTTACAGTCTAATCAAGACAAACATACACGACAACAGGTCAATGGGAAATGTTGTTTATTATAAAGAAGTGGTAAAGATTTTAAAAGCACCCTGAAAAAGGTGAGTTTTTGTACAGAATTTGAATACTGCTTGAAGAGGGAGCATGACACACACACTTAGAGTGTGAGAGGCAGAGAGACTTTCTCATGCTCACTTTCACTTACTCTCACACTTTCTTGCCCATGCTCTCAGTCTGTCTCATTGAAAAAAGCCCAGCTCCCTTAATCAATCCAAACTTTAAATATTGACCCACCTCGCCACCTATAAAGTCATCTTACTCCATCTGCAGGTCCAAGATGCCTAAAATGGGAAGGAGCAATCCCCAGGCACTTTTGCCCTGACTGCTAGAATGTAAAAATAGAATCAGCTGACGCTATGGCTGATGCCGTTTTGTTGTACAGAAGTACTTCCCATTTTGGACCTGTGGATGGGGTAAGATGGGTTCACGGGAGGGGTGGTGGATGCAGGGGCAGTGCAAGTGTATTAGGTACCTAGGCAAAATTTACAGCATGGCGTCGCACCCTCTTTATCCCACCACAACTCTGTCTACATACAATTAAAAATTCTGCATTTATAATAATAGATTTAACATTAAAATAGACATTCAAAGCACAATCTTCTGAGATAAAAATCTCAATTAAAACAATATGAATATTATATTTACTTGCATTGCTCTGGTGCCAAACAGAAAATCCTGCAAGAAACAAAAAAGTCACTTGAAACCCATATGGTATTAGGTGTATTGCACCACGTGTTGGCTGTGGGTTTGGCCCTCAGAAAGTCCTAAGTAAACTGAATTATAATTACAATATAATAAACCTCCCAAAGCAAAACAGCACTAATTGCCAGCAATCAAACAGTAGCAACCTTATCTATGAAAAGGCAACACTGAAATTATTATACCAGGCCATACAACATCGATGCAGCTGCTATTAGGAAAACAGATCAAGCCAAGCTGCTATAGAACCCTACAGAGAAAATATACTCTAGCAGAATACCTCACTTCAGTCAGACATGCAGAACACAAACTCTCACCAAATATAGAATAAAAAGACCATGAAGTATAAATAGAAACATGCAGATAAAAACTGAACTGGAAACCTCAACAAGCCAGACTCTGTATGCAGTGCAACAATGTAAAAACAGGAACATCACCATTCCTCATAAAACATAAACAATAAAATCAAGAAGTATAAAACATCCTAATAGTAAAACCATAACAATAAAAAGAATAAATATTTCAAACAGATGACAGATAGAACGTCAAATAATTAAAAACCCATATACAAAGTTATAAAAATTCCCTAAACAATAAAATATTTCAAAACATACATCAAATAACACTCAATTAAAACTAATAAAAATTAAAAACAAAATTCCACTTTCCATACCTGGGAATTTTTGTTTTCCAGTTATCCTAAGATTATTGTGGATTAGTGTGGAGGGACAAGAAAGTTCAGAAACTTTCTCCTCTCCTCATATTCAAACACACACACTCTAATACACACATATTCATTCTCTTGCACACATATATTCATTCTCTCGCAGACACACACAGTCTTTCCGTTCAGTCATGCCAAGCCTCTTCGGTTGTTGACAGGGTGGGCTCCACCAACGGCCCTGTTAGGGCCTCTCTGTTCTGATGCTTCTCCCTCTCCCTCCGCCTCATTTAATTGCATGGTTTGCATACCCAGTAGCACCGAGCCTGGGGATTATGCACCAGTTCTTAAAAAGGGTAGGGTTAGTCTGCTCATAATCGCCATGGAAATAGGCCTGCTAGCCTTCAACCTGCTGCCAAGCTGGACCATATGGTTATTCCTGCTGACATGAAGGCAGACTGTGTCAGTTGTATATTTCAGTAAACTTGACTTGTGAATATTTTTCTTTTTTTTAAAATGTTTAGTTTCCAAGATTTGTCCGACATTCGGTGTTGATTTTCTTTCTGTGCTTGTTCTTCGGTTGTTTCTGTAGGTTGCCTTTTTTTCCCTCCCAATTTTCTTCTCAGTGGTCTTTGCTGATCCCCCTCCCCTTTGTGCAGAAGACATACCTGGGAAGTACAGGGGATGCCTGCCGGCTGAGGACTGTGGGGGGGGGGCGCATTTTTGGCACTGATTGGTGTTCACCAGGGGCCACTACAGAAATGGCAGTCATCTTCCCTCTCCAGGCCTGAACGTTGTCTACCCAAATCCTGCATGCCCCTGAAAGCCTGGGCTTATCCAACCCTCTGCAGCCTGAGCCATGAGGCCTACCCGCACAAAATCTCCTTTAAATAAAGATAAAACTGTAGGTTGTATGGCAGTGTCGTTCACTTCCAGTCCTTGAGGGCCGCAAGCAAGCCGGGTTTTCAGGATATCCCTAATGCATATGCATCGGATAGATTTGCATGCACCCTACCTCAGCTGTTTGCAAGTTTATCTGATGCATATTCATTAGGGTTATACTGAAAACAGAACCCATTTGCGGCTCTCAGGGACTGAAAGCAAATACCACTCTTTTATGGGAGAAGGTTTCGTAAAGGGTGGTTTAAATAATAATTGTCATTATTTTATTATTAATCGAGAAGTCCTGTGTGAAGTTCAGGTCTTTTTTTTTTTCCTTTGCAGCACCCTGTACTTTTCTTCCATGTTTAAGGTATCCAGATCACTCCGTGCCATGAGGGATAGGCTGATCCATTCCTGGTTTTACCCCATTCCATCTATGGACTTGTAGTTCCCGTGGCCTTCATGATAAAAACAGGAACTACCAGTCCGTACATGCAGTGGGGTTAGAACCAGAACTGGCTCAGTAGCCTCTCACTGTTTTGACATGGAACGATCTGGACACCTTGTCCAGGCTATCTAAGATCGGAGGCTTTAGAGAAATATTGACTGATTTGGGGGAGAAAGAAACGCCTTTATTTTTGAGGGGAGGTGGCGTGGAAGTGGTGGTGTATTTCCTTTTTGAGCAGCAGACACTGTGCACGAAAAATTAGTAATCTGATAATGCTGGCAGCCCAGTGCTTGATTCCTATTAAGCTGCTAACGCTGAAGGTGGCTTACAGCATTATTGCAATAAGTCCCTGCCCCAAAGAGCTTCTAATCTCAGAGGGTACTTGAGGCATCGGGAGATAAAGTGGCTTGCCCGAGGTCAGTGTGGCCAGAGTGGGATCCGAAACCTGGTGCTCAGTGCGCTGCTCTAAGCAGCAGGCCGTTACTTCCCCAGTCTCATGTTGTGTGGGGGATGCATGAATGTGGCACAGACGCATACAGGGATGCAGCCATGATACTGGGCAGGTTTAAGGGAGGTCTAAAAGCGCCTAATCCCCCTGTTAACTTCTTTTCGTCCTTCTCACATCTGATGCACTAGGGAAGGGGGTAGGGAGGAGGGACCCTGGTTTTTTATATTTTCAAGGATAAAACGTGTGCCAGCTTTAATAGCAGAAACGGGAACAATTTAATCCTGCTGTAAGCACCGTGTGGCAGAGCGAGAGAGAGAGAGGATATCCTTTGAGGAAGCTTTCCAGTAATTAGACACCATCTTTCTGCCTAGAGATTTATTCCTAGTAGTGGATAAAGACGGCCCTCAAAAGTGAGTACGTTTGTTGTCTGTCTTATTAGTTTACCTTTTTGTTTATTTTATTTTGTAGTATGGGGAAGATGCAATAAATAAGTCAACCAGAATTTTTTTCAGTTTGCATGATCCGCTGTTTAAAACCAGGACTTCCCAAATCTGTTCTATTGACCCCCACAGCCATCATGAATGTGCATGAGATGAATTTACATAAGCTGTGTCTTCCATGTGTGCAGATCTCTCTCTCGGGCATATTCACCTTGGATATCCTGAAAACCCAGCTGGAGGTGGGGTCACTAGGACAAGGTTTGAGACTGCCTGATTTAAAGTGACAGTAGCACCTTGCTGCTTCTCCATACTACCAAAAACAAACATTTGCAAATCAATGTGCTCATCAGTCTGGATCCTTTTTAGTTGTGTTTAAAAGCTGGGATAGCCATTGGCTTCAGATAGGCAGCCAACTCGATTAATTCTCTTTTATTGGCCATCTTATGTGCTACCTTCCTAGTGACCCGGATTGGTCAGTGTCTGAGACTGTGCTGGGCTTGATGGACCTTTGGGCCAACCCAACATGGCACGTCTTAGTATCCAATTTGCTCAGAATATCAGTTTATCTGTCTCTTGGTGCTTTTGACTCATATTTTTTTTTTCTTTCAGTTTTATTCTTAGGTCTCCTTATTTTTCTCCCATTAATATGAAAAATGTAGTAGTTTTGCATATTTCTGGATCAAGAGTGCGCGCCCCTCGCCCTACTGAGAGAGAACGATCCTTTTCAAATCCATTCTTCAGCTCTCCATGTGATGTTTTTTCTTTAGGGGTGAGGGCAATTTTCAGCTGGTCTGCAGGATTGCAAATTAAGGAGGTAGTTGTAGGTAATTTTCAGAGTTTCCTGTCCGGGTAGTTTCTCTTTCACAGTTATACGTGTGCGCTAAAAGTGTCCGTGAACGTTTGCACCCGCTGTGTGCGCAGGCAGTGAAGGGCTGGGGGCTTAAGAGCGTGTGCGCTTTGGAGAATTTCATGGCCGTGCGCTATTTTCCTGTCCTCGCGCTGAAGCTCCCTGCCTCCCCCCTCCACTAAGAAATGCCCCTCGCTTACCTGGCTAAAAGTAGACAGGCTGGGGGAGCCCCCACATGTACTGGCCAGTTTGCTTGGGTAAATTACTTTGGAATGGCGGCTCTGTACACGTCCGGGCGGTGCCCGACTGGGGTTCTGATGAGAGCCCCCACGCCTGATTTATTTAGATTTGGGATGGAAACGAAGAGGGACTTATTTCTGCTGTGATTTGGAAAATAACCTTTTCGTTGTCTTTCCCAGTGAAAGAAGACAAAAGAGAATTTCAAACATAATGCCGTAAACTAGGTAAAATATTAGGGAAGAATGTCTGCCTGATTTTATATCCATGACAGTTTCATGCAGTGCTGTCTTTCTGGAAGCAATCGCCTGTTTGGATGCATGTTTTGGTTTGGGGGATTTTGAGGGCAAATGAAGCAGGTGGAGAAAGAAGTTGCTGGTATTCCAGTATCGGCAGGTAGGTCCCCCCCCCCCGAGAAGAAGCCCTGGTGGTTATGTTGTGCAAGTTCTGTAATTAATTAGAACTCCCGGTGGAAGTGCAGGTACTCGCCTAGCCGGGTCTGTCTGGCAGGGGAGGGGCCTGGGAGGCTGGGTATTTAGATTATTGCATAGCCTTGTGGTTGGTCATGGGATGGGTGGGCGCAGGACGGAAGTAAGTGTTGATCTTGTGTATAGAAAGACAAAGAGAAAAGACTGTCCTGCACAAGGAGAAATCTGGCAGGTGGTCGCACTCTGCGGCTGGCAGACGGGCTGGAGCTTTGGCAGTGTGGGTGAAATAGCCGGGCAGAGCGGCTGGGCTGGATGGTTTTTTTTTTTTTCTGCTGTCATCTGCTGCCTTAGAAGCAATGTGTTAGAAGACTATATAAAACAAAAAATGTTGTTGTAAACCGTTATGATAGATCAAAACTTGTAAATAAATAAATACACATATAAACAGCGTTTAGTTGAAGGGAAAGGCACATTTTATTGGCCTTTTACTACATTATTAGTAAAAGGAGTGATTCTCAGACATTGGATTGATGGACAAGCAGTCCCCTCCCCTTTTTGAAGCACTGGTATAAAAGTGTAAGCCGCTTAGGTCCCTCCCTTTGCAATGCCCTACCAGAATCTTTGCAGGTTGCAGAGGAGATGAACGTTTTTCGTAAACAGCTCTTTCAAGCAGTGCATAACTGCTTGGGACTTAGCGGTACAGTGGTAGCGCTCATTGCAGCCTGACAGCATGGTTTTTGTTCAGTCTATTTATTGTTATTGGAATTTAGCTGATTGTAATTTTCTGTATTTAATACTTTTCTGTATTTTACTTTATAATCTGCTTAGCACAGTGGGACTGCTAGAAGCAGGAAATAAATATTTTAAATAAATAAAGATGGCTTCATTTGTAGGATTAGAATAGAACTTGGGAGCTATAAAGAGAGAAGCTGAGTATAAACTAATGCGGGATAAAGCCACTGAAGAATAAATATATCCGACCATGTGAATGAGCAACGAATGGCAATGAACATTTGCTTATTGCCAAGGAGGGTTAAAAGGTAAATCAGCAGAGATAAAACTCCTCTGAGCCTTGTATTTGTTTTAGTAGAAATAAATCATTGTACTGTGAAATGCAGGTGAATGACGTGGAATAATTACGACGCTTTGTTCTGTACTGTTTTTGGACAGCATGTGGATGCAGATTTGGCTTTTCTGTATGTATGGCAGTTGAAGCAATAAAGAGATGAAGAAATTTAAAAAAAAAGAAAAGAATATATAAACTTAGATGCAGCCGTTTGTAATCTGTGTCACAGCGTGGACTGGTCTGACCGCACTACTGCCCGCTGGCAACTCTTAATGCATCAGGGAAGCTGCTGCCTGCAACATTTAGGACATTCTGATCAGCTGTTTGACTTTTGGCTGGTTGGTGCAGGTCAGTTGGCTCTTAAAATGATGCTCCTGCCCCCCTGTTCTTGACCAAAAGTAAAATCTTACTGCAAGAGACAGGACCCGCTCTTTATTATGCTGAAGGGCCAAACCTCTGGCACCATTCATAACTTGAAAAGATGGTTCTGATCAGATTTACCTGGATCAGGGTAAAGCTTCAAACCTAAACAACCAGTCTTAGTAGCCTGACAGATAAAGGGGTTTCTTGTGTTCCGTTCCATGTGTATTCCTCCTTCCCTTCCCTTGCCATTAATAACTGGCTGCATGCCATAACAAAAAAATGTAATCAAAATGTATTATAATAACAACCTATTTAATGTAACTTTTAACAACATAAGCAAATGATCCCCAGGTTCAAATGAAATGGCCAACATGTCATCCTAGCCAAAAACTAGCAACTGAATTCAAGATAAATCAAAGATAGAAAAAAACTTTATGGAAGTCTCTAAAAGGGTTGCATCAAACAAGCCTTATATTTTTAAAAACAGCATTTTGGCTTGAAAGGGCCGTGTCGTGTCCTTTCACTGCTTTATTTATTTGCAGAAGGAGGTCAGCTCATCAAGGCAGGTTCCTCCCAGCAATTCAAATTAGTGCCCACGTCTCACCTGATCAGGCTTCTTCAGGAGAAATCATCTTTTATTTATCTGACTTTACCTGTCCAACCGTATAAAACTATCAGACTTCTTTTTATGCAGTTACATTTTGGGAGTCGTTTTCTAAACAGTGTTGGGGCTTTACCACACAGCAAATGCTTTAACGCAGAGGTAATGCATAGAGTTCAAATATACCGCAGGCTTTCTCACCCTCGAAAACCCGGCACAACGTGGATATTTCCATGGCCTGATTTGCATGCAGATCAGCTCATGTGTATATGGTAGTGAATTCCACAAGCTGCAATATTTGATGGAAAGTTAGCTACACATCCAGAGGTGTAGTTTTTATTTATTTATTTATTTAGGGTTTTTATATACCGGCATTCGAGAACGCAGTCCCATCATGCTGGTTCACATTAAAACAAGTGTGCATCGTAAACAAAACTAAAACAATGGTGCGGAAAAAGGCAGTTACAAATAACAGGGAGATTAGAACTTGGCAGAGAGAGAAGAGAAAGGACAGGTTATTAATTCAAACATGTAACGATAGTGTAAAATAATATAAAATTCAAACATGAAGGTTAGTCATGGTGTATGTGAAGGTAAGGATTGGCGTGGAAGGTAGATCAGTTTGAGTCCGGGAATGCTTGTGCTAGTTCATTTTCCCTGCGAGCATCGGGACACTAACGTACAGAGCTCTCCTTAAGGGGCCCGCATACTGACCTTCCCCCCCCCCCCCCCCCCCCCCCCATTGAGTTAAAACACCTGGGGATCTTGCCAGAACCCTCTCTTCAACCACTCCTGCTGCTATATTTGAGCTGTCCAAAGTTGTTAAAATGTATTTAAGAGAAAAAGGTGTAAAGATTCTGTGCCTGGCTTGGTCCCCAGTCCTAAACTTCCTTTGAGTTGTAAAGGTTATCCCCAATCCCCCCTCCCCAGGCCCACTCGAACCCTCAGGTGGACTACCTTGAAGTCCCTGAGGGTCCAGCGGGTCTGCGAGTATCCCCCTCGGTTTGCCAGTTCAGTGGTGCCATTTTCAAAATGGTGCCGGCTGAAGGCATACTTAATATATAGTAAAGACGGCAGATAAAGACTAAAATGATCCATCCAGTATGCCCAGTGAGTTTCTCATAGCAATAACTGCCGCTCCGAGCAGGTTACTTCCATGCCTTCTGTTAAGGTTAGTAACTGCTGCTCTGAGCAGGTTACCCCCATGCCTTCTGTTACAGGTAGTATCTTCCGCTCCGTGCAGGTTACCCCCATGCCTTCTGCTACAGGTAGTATCTTCTGCTCCTTGCAGGTTATCCCCATGCCTTCTGTTACAGGTAGTATCTTCTGCTCCTTGCAGGTTATCCCCATGCCTTCTGTTACAGGTAGTATCTTCCGCTCCGTGCAGGTTACCCCCATGCCTTCTGCTACAGGTAGTATCTTCTGCTCCTTGCAGGTTATCCCCATGCCTTCTGCTACAGGTAGTATCTTCTGCTCCTTGCAGGTTATCCCCATGCCTTCTGTTACAGGTAGTAACTGCCGCTCTGTGCAGGCTACCCCTATACCTTATCTTATGGGTAGTAATTTCTGCTCCGTGCAGGTTACCCCCATGCCTTCTGTTACAGGTAGTAACTGCCGCTCCGTGCAGGTTACCCCCATGCTCCCCTTTTTTCATTTCCAACATTTAGCAGTACTCTCGGTGAAGCTTCACAAAGGTCCTGTACAAGGGGATTATCACCTCCTTTTTCTTACTCATTATCCCTCTCTCTGCAACCCAGCATCCTTCTGGCTTTAGCTATCGCCTTATCTCACTGCTTTGCTGCCTTCAGATCACCAGACACTATTATCCCAAGGTTCCTCTCTTGGTCTGTGCACACCAGTCTTTCACCCCCATCACATACAGCTCTTTTGGATTATCACACTCCAGATGCATGACACTGCACTTCTTGGCACTGAATCCCAGCGGCCAAATTCTTCAACCTCTCCTCAAGCATTCTTAAATAACTTTTCATTCTCTTTACTCCTTCAGGCGTCTCCACTCTGTGGTGGATCTTAGTATCAACCATAAATAGACAAACTTTACCTTCTATCCTTTCTGCAGTGCCACTCACAAAGATATTGAACAGAGTTGGTTCCAAAACCGATCCTGTGGCACTCCACTTAACGTGGCTCTCTCTTCAGAGTAGCTTCCATTTACCATTACACGCTGTCTCCTGTCAGTCCACCAGTTTGTAATCCAGGCCACTACCTTGGCACCAAGTCTCAAGCTTCTCATTTTATTCACGAGCCTCCTATGTGGGACCATATCAGGTTGATGGGGCAAAAGTATGCCTTCGGCTGGCCAATAGCAATTTCAAACTGAGGGGTGTTCATGGACTCGCAGGACCACCAGGAATTTAAAGGTAGTGGGCTGGGGGTGGTGGTGCGGTTTGAGGGGTAACTCTTACAAATCAAAGGGGGAGGGGCGGGGGCCAGGCATGGAATTCTTAAACTGTTTCTCAGTTTTTGGCCTCCGGGATGAAGATGCTCCTTTTCGGATTACAAGGCTTGCTTCGTGCACTCCTTGTTAGTGACTTTTATAAAGTGTTTTTTTTATTTTTCCCCAATATTTTTGATCACCTTTTTGTTTTTGTTGCTTGTGTTTTGGCTTTGACTGTATTTTGGTTATTTAATTTGGTCTCCGCATGATTTGGATTGGAGTAGCAGCCCAGTGGGCTACAAACCAGGGAAGCCAGAGTTCAAATCCCACTGCCACTCCTTGTAACCTTGGGCAAGTCATTTTACCCTCCGTTGCCTCAGGTACAAACAGGCCCTGATTGTCAAAAGTATTTCCATGCTTAAAACTGGATTTTACATGTGTAAATGCACTTTACCTGTGTAAGTGGGCTTTTTAAAATTGCTACAATATATGCCATTGAATTACCCGTGGGTTTTACTCATGTTAAGTTCACTTTTAATGCAGGTGAATGGCTTTTGAAAATTGCTACAATAGTGGTTACGTTTAGGCGCGTAACTGCTTTGAAAAAGCTCACCTGTATGATTATGAGCCTCCGGGGACAGGGCAATATCTGCAGTACGTGAATGTAAACTGCTTTGAACAGGGTTGCCAACTGCCCGGTTTTGGACTGGACAGCCAGGTTTTCAGACATGCTGTTCAGTGTCCAGGCAGAAGTCCCAACCGGATGCTAAAAGTCCAGTTTTGCAGGTGGCTCCTCCTCTTCCCCCACCCCCCCATAGTCTCCTAGTTACAAGGAGAGACGGGCAGCGTGGGAGCCTCTCAGAGGGGGGGGGGGGGCTGCGTTGTTTCCCTCCCCCAATATCTTTTCTTATGCTGTAACTGGACAGCATAGGGGAGAGGAGGTGGGACACGGCAGAGCCCGCAACAACCAGTGGCTCCACAGATTTCTGTAGGGATCACCCTCTCGGTCCCACCCCACCCCTACCCCCTCCTCTCTCAGCACGTGGGGGCCAGGACCTGAGTGAGGGGCTGCAATGAGCCAACCAAGACAGATACAGGCACAGGGGGGGGAAGGTAGAGGAGAAATAGACAAATGGAGATACAGGGTGAGGAGAGGGGAGAGACAGAGGGGCGGAAAAGGGAGATAGTAGGGTTGACAAAAAGAGGGGGGCACTGAAGGGAGGCAGTGGGTTCCAGAGTCCCTTGCTCAGTCCAGCCCACATCTGCATCTGTCTGGGAAAGTGCTCTGTAGGCTGTACCTTCCCTCCCTCAGGTCTCCCTCTGGACCCCATGTCTTGTCCCTTAGCAACTCGGAATTTGATGCTAAACAGAAACATGCAATGTACTGCAGTCACCTCCTTTGCCTCTCTGCTCATGTCTGCACCCCTTTCCTGGCCCTTCCCCCCTGCCCAGCATCCCCTGGCCTGAATCCAGTCTTTCCCTGCCTATTATCTCCTTGCTCCCCTCAGACCTGTTGCTGGCCTGCCCTGGGCAATGTAGGTAATATGTCTGGGGGGGCAGTCAGGCAGTGCCTCCTTGGATGACCTGAGTAGCCAGCTGAGCCAGCAGTCACAGAGGGGCTAAGGAGCGCTTGTTCCATGAGAATGGTGGCGTGCAGCACTGGTAGCCAGCCCCCTGGACCTGGAGCCCTGGGCAGTTGCTTGCCTCTCCTGACAGCCTTGGTCCTCCCCCCCTTCCCTGCTCAGCACGTTTCTGACCTTTCTGAGATCATGCGTGAAAGAGAGAGGGAGCACGTATGAGTGAGCGTGTTTAGTGTGTAACAGAATGAATATGTTATGTGTACGAGAGAAGGACGCGGGAAAACGTTTGTGCCACCCAGTAATCCACGAGGTAAGAAATAGGGAGCAGCTGAGTGGCAGGGGGCCCTCTTCATTGCCCTGAGAGGCTGGAGGAGAAATTGTTGCCTGTCTGCAGCCTGTCTGCTTTTCTGTGCACCTTCCGACTTAATATCATGGCGACATTAAGTCGGAGGGTGTACAGAAAAGCAGTTTTTTCTGCTTTTCTGTGCACTTCCCCGGTGCCAGCAGAAATTAACTCCAGCCTTTGGGTAGGTGCTAATTTCTAAAAGTAAAATGTGCGGCTTGGCTGCACATTTTACTTACTGAATCGCGCAGGAATAACTAACAGGGCCATCAATATGCATTTGCATGTTGCGGGCGCTATTAGTTTCGGGAGGGTTGGCTGCGCATTTTTGACGCACTATTACCCCTTACTGAATAAGGGGTAAAGCTAGCGCATCGAAAACGAGCGTCCAAACACGGGTTAACAGTGCGCTGTACTGTATCAGCCTGCAAATAAGCTATCTGTAATCCTGCGAAAATCTGTCAGGGGGAAGGAATGCAGTCTGTGCCCCCAAAATAACCACAATGCATTGGGATTTAAGGATAAATAAAAAGCAGGGCTGACCTATACAATGGAGTCATTTAGCCATTCTGGGACAAGTTTAAAAGATCAGAGTGTTCCTTCTGTAACCCGGCTCTAGTATAGACCAACTGGATTTTATTTATTTATTTTTAATTTTTATATACCGGAATTCCTGTATGCAATACAAATCAGTCCGGTTTACAAGTAACGAAAAGGTTGCCCTGGTCTGGGAGGTTAGACTGGGGTTTTTTACATAGAACATAGAACAATAACAATCAACTATTGAACATTATTACAAGGAACAGTGAAAGTAACAATAGTATTTAACAAACAGATAATATTATTATAACATTATTTGTGTTCACATTTTACAAGGAACTTTAGTAGTGTATATAGTCTGCAAGTATCCTACATTGTTTTGCCAATATTAAGTCAGAGGTCCCAAAAGTAAAAAATAATTTAAAAAAAAAATAATTTTAAATCAGCCCGCGGCTCGTGGGTTGAAAACCGGACCCTCAATTTTGCCGGCGTCCGGTTTCCGAACCCGTGGCTGTCAGCGGGTTTGAGAACAGATGCCGGCAAAATTGAGCGTCAGCTGTCAAACTCGCTGGCAGCTGTCGCTCCTGTCAAAAAAGAGGTGCTAGGGGCGCACTAGTGTCCCTAGCGCCTCTTTTTACCGCAGGCCTTCATTTGAATACTGAATCGCGCGCACAGGAGATTGGCTGCTCACCCACTCTCCTGCGACTTTTACTGTATCGGCCTGACGGTGGGCCGTACAGTCGTGCCCCTAAAAAGCAGGAACATACAAGTACTTCAGAGCCTTCAGTTTCTCCCACTTCTGCATTCTGACACAAAAACGCCAAACCCTTCTGGCTCTCTATTACCAGCACAGGCTGTAAGGATTTTCAGAGCACTGGTTGCAATACGCTGATCTGAAATGAGCCAGAAATTTTCTAAAACCGATGTATGACCCTTGCTTTCTGGGTACAGAGACACTGATGGGGTTCGAAAAGCAGCAGCAGCTGTGAGCTGAAAAAAAAAATGGCAAAAAACCCCCCCTCCAAACGCTTAGTCCAAACTGCAAACACCTCTGGTTCACGCCTCTGCGTTTAGCTTGCTGTTCATTTTTGGAACATTACTGGAACATAAAAATGTTTGGAAAAACAAGTGGGATGTTATTACTGTGGACCATGACTGGCAAATTGTACAAACACAGAGGCACATTGTCCATCTGTAGCTGTGTCATGAGCAGGGCAAAAGAACCACGCCAGCTGATCATTCAGCATTGTAGAAGCAGGGGTGCCCAAACTTAGGCTTCCCATAAGCAGCTAGCCCAAGAATACTGCCTACACTACAGGGCAAGTTATTGGAACCTTACCAGAATCTCCTCAGTTCTCATGTGTATTTGAAGTTATTATTATTATTTATTAGTCTTAAATTATAATAATAATTTAAAGTCTACTATTTAGCTTCCGTACTTTAACAAATAATTAAAATCTACGCAGCCATCATTCCCACCCCTTCATTCTGTGGAGTTGGTACAGTCCTTTGAACTACCCCCCCCCCCCCCCCCCCCCTCCGTGCGTGGTCCTGTGTAGGAAGATGTAGAGAAGTGTTTTTCCCGCCTCGGTTCCTGGAGTTTGCAAAATGGGTAGCCTTTATTTCACAGTCTGGCTTCCAGGTGCATGCCTGTGGTTTCGGCCTGCCAGCTTTGAGTCCCCTCCCATCCCACTCTGGATAGAGTCCCAGCGATAGTGGTATATTTTGACATTTTGTTTTAATTGTGGTTTTTATGCATTAACATGCAAATTATTATAACAGCAGAGCCCTCCAGAGGAAGGATTACATTTCACTGCAAGCAGGGAGCTATCCCTTATGTTCTCTGTTCCCGGATAACTCTGTTACCACTTCCTTCTCTTCCTCTTCCCCCCTCTCCCCCCCAAAGATGGCGCAGAAAAACCTACCTGTGTGTTTCTGCCCCCTGACTATAGTAGCCCCCTTTCTATCTGCAGGCAGTTTTTAATTTGGCTGCAAACTATATTTGAACTTGCTTTAAATTAGCATCTCCCATCTACAACAGAAAACAGTTAAACTTGTTGAAGGTTTTAATACCAATTCAGTCACTTCGCCTGCTGCGCTAGTTCTCAGTGCGGTTTTGTGGGAAGAGTTTTCTCTTTCCTCTGCTCCCAAATTTGTTCTATTTTAGCTCAAAGGGGAATTTTTGTCCCTTTAATGCTTGTTCTTAATGCAGTGATTGGAAAAGTACATCACCACTTGGGGAGTTTCCTCGCTACTACTGCCAGTGCCTCACTCACCAAGGGTGAGTTACCCATTATGCTGAAATCTGCGTTTTTCCAAGGACAAGCAGGATGTTAGTCCTCACACATTGGTGACATCATCAGATGGAGCCCAGCATAGAACTTTGATCTCAAAAGATTCTAGAACTCTCAAACATGCCCTACTGAGCATGTGCAGCTGTAGTCATCGCCCTGCTCTCTAGGCAGAGTCCCTCAGTCTCTTTTTTGCCGCGTGAGCCATGTGGTAGCTGAAGCCGTGTGTCTCACGGCATTCAGCTTTGCTCTCTACTAACAGTCTTTCAGGCCGATACAGTAAAGCGCGGCTGTGATTACCCCGTTTCTAACCTGTTTTGTACCTGCAATTTGGCCGCGTCAGTCCAACCCGCGATTCACTATCCCTTTTAACCCATCCTTACCCGTTTCTTTAAATCAACGGGTAACCCTTTCCGCCCACGGCATGTATATGATATGTAAATGCTCCGATTAGCTATTCCCTCCCATACAGTAACGTGCGCCCCAACTATTGCCTTTTTAACCTGCAGTTTAGCCGCGTCTTTAACCTGCTAAATTACCGCCTACCCGTACTCCTGCGTTAGAGGGTAGGCGGTAAAGTTTGCCCGTGAAATTTCATGGGCAAACTTTCCCCCAGCCCCCGATCACCTGCCCTGGCCGCGTCCATGGGTGCCGGTCTCCCATACGGGCCCGCGCTGACAGGGACATTGACTCACAAATGTCCCTTCACTTTCTCTTTCAGCATTCCTTCTCCCGCTTCAGCAGCCCGGGGCGGATCGGGCGCTCTCCGCGAGGCGGCTTCCAGCAGCCCCCGCCGGCGAAGATGCATGAACGCACGCCTGTACTTCCAATTTGGGTGCTCAAGGCACCAAACGGGACGTACAGGCGGTGCGAGCTCATCATGCCAAAAAAATTGCACCGGCAGGCAACTGGAAGATTGCCAGAGCGGCGGAGCCCGGGCCGGGGGGGGGGGGGGGGTGCGCGGGAGGGGGCGGGGCGGCAGCTCCCCTACCTTTCCTGCATGCGGGGCAGCTCCGGCTCGCCTGCCTCCCTCCGTTCCGCCGCTCACTGCCTCCCCAGCGCCATCTTGCAGCTTGTGACGTCACCCATGACCCTTGAGCGCCCAAATTGAATGTACAGGCGGTGCATGAACGCACGGCGTACACTCAAGGGTCAGGGGTGACGTCACAAGCTGCAAGATGGCGCTGGGGAGGCAGTGAGTGGCAGAACGGAGGGAGGCAGGCGAGCCGGAGCTGCCCCGCATGCAGGAAAGGTATGGGAGCCACTGCCCTGCCCCCTCCCGCGCACCCCCCCGGCCCGGGCTCCGCCGCTCTGGCAATCTTCCAGTTGCCTGCCGGTGCAATTTTTTTTGGCATGATGAGCTCGCACCGCCTGTACGTCCCGTTTGGTGCCTTGAGCGCCCAAATTGGAAGTACAGGCGTGCATTCATGCATCTTCGCCGGCGGGGGCTGCTGGAAGCCACCTCGCGGAGAGCGCCCGATCCGCCCCGGGCTGCTGAAACGGGAGAAGGAATGCTGAAGGTGAAGGGACAACATGAGCCAAAGCGGAAGAAGGAACGCTGGGGCTTGCCTGACACTTGTCAAGCTGGCAATCCCCGATGCCCGAGCGTAGAACCATCCACTTCCTGGTACCTGTCGTTTCAAATGTACCATTTGAAACGACAGGTACCAGCGCACCCAGGATACTGTATAGGCGCTGTATAGCGCCTATACAGTAAAATGGATTGCGCTTCATGGATGCTTCTTGGACGCGCTTTGGACGCGGCTTGCATTTGCATGCCATTGAAATACTGTATCGAGCGGTATGTGATCCGAACTGTGCGTGTGGCAAACGCGGGTGTGCTCGGCACTGCCGCACTCTTTCTACCACGTCCTTACTGCATCGGCCTGTTTGTAAGTGATTTTTCTAGAGCTGCATCTGTTTTCTTTCCTTTACCTTTCAGTAGTTTTATTTCTTTTTCCTTTTTTACCGTCTGCCAGTCGTATGGTGGACCTTAGTCACTGTGCAGTCTGGCCGGGTCTATTTCTTCCCTTTTAAAAAAAAAAAAAATATATATATATATATTGTACTTGCAGTTTTATATCTGTAACCTCTCCTTGCTCTGTCTGTTTTTGTACCTTTTTGTCCAGTGCTGGCAGGACTGATTGAGTGTGGTCCGTGGATGATCCGTGTAAGCCGCTGAACCTGGGAACTCGCCTAAGTTCTATCCAGGCAGGAGTACTATGTCATTTCATCGATTGATCGGCATCGGTGGAGGTCAGACATTTGTAAGATCGAGGATTATACCATTACTGAAGGGGGGGAAGAGCTCATCCTCCACACACTCAAAGGAAGTAGTCTCCACAGGCAGGAGCCCTGAATGACGTAGGTGATGGCAGTACCGCCTCCCTGGGAGAGAGGGTGAGCAGGATCCTGGGCAAGCAGCTGCCCCGACACCATTGGTGCATTTAGTGCCATTGAGGTGTGGAGCCGTCATAGAGGCCATCGGGCATGTTGGCCACCGATGCCTTTCATTGCCTCTCTCAACTATATTGAGCACCACCAATGAGGTGCTGGGATCGCCATTGAGCGCCCTGGTCTTCCTCGTGTTATTGTCCACCAGTGCTCTTGAGAGCTCTCAAGTGCCACTGAAGCCCTCTGGTGACAGGGATTTTTGATCTTGGACGGAGCGAGCACCGGGATTGCCATCTACTCAAGACACCCTGGTATGCTGAGTCATCCAGGTGCAGCGGTCCGGTGCCCTCGAGGCTCCTTGCAGTGTCCCGATGGGGCACTGAGGAGCACCATGCTGTCCTATCATAGGCTACAGCTATTGGGTACCACAGATGCTGATGATCTCAAGGGCCCTGAGCTGTTGGGATTGGGAGACATCAGATGCCCCGCCTGGGTTCATGCCCTAGGAGGCTATCGTCAACCATAGCCACTGGTGAGAGACGCCATCGTGTTCGGACAAATAGGTGAGCTGAGGGGAACAGTCGATGGCCTGGCAGTCGTTGGTTCCTTTGGGCATTGATGAGCTATATTGGGGCTGCAGAGCCTCTGCCTGCAGGCGCCCCTTGCATCCTTGGTACCGCCAGTCCATCGATGCCTTCAGGTACCGAGGACTGTCTCAGTACCGCTGGGCAAAGTCCGCGTGCACCTGTGGTACCGGGGATGGTGCTATCTACCATCAAACAGATCTTGATTTGGTCGAGCGCCATTGAAACCCTGGGTTTCAATGGCGCTCGACCAATGAAGGGTCACATCAAGGGCATCAGTGCCCTTGATGTGACCCTTCATTGGTGAGTGCGATAGCACTGTGGGCACCAGTGGATGTGGTTGAATGCCGCAGGACATGGCCACAGGGCTATATGGGCATCATTGGTCGCCATGGACTTCGCTGCTGTCGTTCCATGAGGGAAACAAAGGTGAGCCATTCCCGACACAGCTTCAAGGGTTGTGTCCAGCCTCTTGGAGCATTATCAAGTACTGGACGGGATGACACTAAAGAACGCCACCCATCACTATGCCACACCCAGTGCACTAGTGGTACTGGGGACACTGTTATCACACTGCTCCAATTCACTCCACTGTGAGTTACTGTGACAGTGGAGCACAGCATGAGCATTCAGGTACAGCCAGGCATCTATTCCGAGTGATAGCAGGCGGCATTCTCCCTGGCTGTGCATTTCTCAGCCAAGCCAGGGTTCTGCCATCATCACGTCATGGTCTTGGCCTCCTCGTCGGTCCTGCACCGCAACATGCTGGGGAACACCGGCGAGGAAGGTGTCATCACACACACTCTGTAATTTGCCTTTTGGCAGCACATAGCCACCTAGTCTAACAAGTGGAGACCACTGTGCTAGTACTGATCAGCTTGTTTCTACAGCGGAGGGCTCTTTTTTCCAGTTGCTATCTGCTGGAAGGGTGTGTCTGTGTGTGTGTTTCCCCTGTGGCGTGCACAACAGGTTGTGCGCCACAGCTACAGGACTGACCTAGGACTGCATTCCTGACTGAACCCTAAGTGAAGTAGACACCGGGAGAGTAGTATCGGGAGTCCTCTCCTCCCTCAGAAGAGAAATATATCTTTCGACCCCCCCTCCATGTCAAAAACCGCTTTTGTGGGGAGGCTCCGTCCTTGGCATGTTTATCTCTGAACCAGAGCCTCGGTTCTTTGAATTGGTGCATCTCCTGGGAGGCCAGGGCCAGGGAACAGCAGCAGCAGTCGTTGGACTATTTTTGCTGGGCCTCCTCCGCTGATTACTGTGGTGGCCTGCATCTTCTGAGGGAGCTGCTGGTGGTAGATTGGTCGCTTTTGAACCTCAGCGATCCATGATTGTCACTCAATTCTCAATTGGAGAGTTGAAAGCTTTTTTGGGATCGGGAGGCCCAAATTCCTATTAATCCTCTCCCTTCAAAAAGAGGAGATTTGCCTGGGTTCCAGGGCAACCCTTATGGGATTCTCTCTGGATGCACGATTGTCCACCCCTACATGGGGTGTCCCTCCTTTTCTGTTCCCAGGGAAGGGATGTCACCGCTTCTGACTAGCGGTTGCTCTTGGTTCCTTGCGAGCTCTAAGGCACAGCAGGTCTACTTCATGAGGGAGCCTTTCCAGAGAAGCTCCCAGATGAACCTTAAGGGTTTCTCCCATCCAGGAGTCACCTTTGTACCTGCTGAGCTCAATGGGGGCCGTTCTGTCCAGTCATTCTCGCCTGCAGGACCCAGCCTCAGTGACGAGTGTTCTACTCCATCTAATTGGCGACTATGCCTTTCAACCTATCGGCATATCCATGGCTGAGGGAGTTGGGGAATGAGGAGCCCCGCAACAGAAGTGCTGCTCTTGGTTGCTGTGGCTTGCAAGCTGTACTTCCCCATTTTAGAGATAACCCTGTCTGTGGAGAAGGAGTCCTGGTTCATGCAACTATTGTTCCATTACTGGACCGTGTGCTTCCTTGGGGGAAGTATTTGCAATCTGAGGTTTTAATACCTAAGCCAGGTGCTTGGCAGTCTGTTCCGAGATTGCCCTGGCCTTGCCCTGGTACCCTTAGGGTTTCTGGGGTGGTGAAGAAATCCTATTTGACAGGGGTTTGCATTTGCAGCACCCCGGCTTCCTGTCTCTTAGAGGAATGTTTCTGGATTTCTTCCCTGGAAACTTGCTCTCAGTTTCAGCTGTTCCAAGTAAGCTGAAGGCTTTATCTCGGTGGGTAACGCCCTACTGGAATCGACAGTGAGTTATTTGCTTGTGGTTGGGATATACAACCTAATGACTTGTGCGTACCCTAGTAATCCAGTGGCCTGCCTCTTTGTGTTCTCGCTCCCTCTGACTTCCAGGTGGCATGTCGGGGGGAGGGGAAAGATTCACCACATTTTCCCTATATTTTTGCCAGGCTCTGGCCATTTCTGCGTTTAGCTCTTCTCCCTTCACTAGGTTGCCCAAAGTGGCATTGTGCTCACCTGACCTGTCCTGTAGACAGGATAGATAGTTCTGCTCTTGGCAGGGTGCACTGTGTGGTGAGCTTCAGGCCTAACTTCTCTCCCTGCTCTGGAGTTTGGGTTAACATCTATTCAGGGGTTTCCTTCATCCCCCGAAATTCTTGTCGCTCTCCTGCATGGTCTGCTAGGTCTGGTGCTTCGACATGTAGGGTCTGTCCCAGGCCCTGCCGTTGTGCTGATTATTATCCAAGCATTGCTTGGACTTTCTGCCCATTATGCCTATTAGCCAGACATGGGCACACTTCTGCAGAGACATTCTGTCCTTCAGATATCAGTGGACCGCAGTTTCTTTCTGGGGAGTTTTTCGGGCGCTAGTTGGATTTTCAGTTGTCTTCTGACACCGAAGGAAATTGCATGGTCTTCATCCAGGAGTCCTTCTCTTGTTTATATCTCTAGGTTTTCCCTTTACCCAGGAGGTTCCAGACCTACTATCATTGTCAGAGTTTACTAATCCAAAACCCTACTTGTAATGTTTTCCGTGATGTGGAGTATACTTCTGCTCACACTCACATCACTCTTCTGCCTTAGGTGCCCTTGCTATGCATGAGGGTTTTGTGTCTCAGTCATTTATATGGTTTTTCTTTGTAGAACTCAACTCTTCTCCAGCCTGGACCCCTTGTGGGTTGGCTGCCTCAGAGTCAAAAGGGAGAGTGGTAGTGCTTTCAGCACTGTGTGGTTTCCCGTTTTGTCCTGCTCAGACAGCCTATAGCTAGGGATTCACCCATGTGTAAGAACTACCATCCTGCTTGTCCTCAGAGAAAGCAGAGTTGCTTACTTGTGACAGGTGTTCTCCGAGGACAGCAGGATGTTAGTCTTCATGAAACCTACCCGCCTTCCCTGGGAGTTGGTTTTCCATGTACTAGCGATATCATGGACTGAGGGACTCTGTCTAGGGGGCAAGGTGATGACTACAGCTGCACATACTCAGTAGCGCATGTTTGAAAGTTCTAGATTCTTTGAGATCAAAGTTCCGTGCTGGGCTCCATCGGATGATGTCACCCATGTATAAGGACTAACATCTTGCTGTCCTCAGAGGACACCTGTTACAGGTAAGCAACTCTGCTTTATTCAGCCATCTTTGAAAAAGCCAGTTTGAATCCAATGTAGCTGTCTAATTTCCATCCCATCTTCTCCATTCCCTTGCTTGTTAAAGTAATTGAGAGAGTAGATATTACACATCTGCAGCGTTATATTGACCAATGTCAATATGAATTTTATCCTCAACACAGTACTGAAAACTTATTGTTTAGTTTTGACAAGATTTGTCGTGGGTTTGACTATTTAGTATTTTTTGGTCTTATTAGATCTAACTGCTGCATTCAACAGTGTCAACTACTCCATATTGCTATGTCACCTAGATGCCCTAGGCATTACCTTTGTTGTGTTATCTTGGTTTTCATGATACTTGCGTGACCACTCTTATAAAGTAATAATTGGTGATACCTGTTATAACTAGTATCCTCTCTCTACAAGGCTCAGCGCTTTCGGCAATATTATTTAACATTTATTTACTTCCATTCTGCAAGGTTGTTCCTCAGTTGGATGTTTCGTTTAAATTATATGCTGATGACCTACAGGTTTTTTTTCCCTGATCTAAACAACATTCAGTAGTGCATTAAATAAGCTGTCAACCTATTTATCTCAGATCAGAGACTGCTGTTTGATAATAAATTGTCTTTGAACATTAAAAAGACTGAGATCTTACTGCTTTCTTGTTCTACCATTGTGGTCACTCCATCATGTTTATCATTTAAGAATATTCTTATCCCAATTAGATCTCAGGCGAGGGATTTGGTTGTGATGTTTGCTCGCTCGTTCTCTTCAAACTAATATCAAAGCATTGAACATAACATAAGATTGCCATACTGGGTCAGATCAAGGGTCCATCAAACCCAATATCCTGTTTCTAACAGTGGCCATACAGGTCACAAGTGTCTGGCAGGATCCCAAGGGGTAGAGAGATTCCAAGCTGCTTATCCCAGGGATAAGAAGTGGATTTTATGCAGCTCCACTTTAAAAATGGTTTATGGACTTTTCCTCCAGGAACTTGTCCAAATCTTTTTTAAATACAGCTATACTGACAGCTTTCACCACATCCCGTGACGACAAATTCCAGAGCTGAATTGTGCATTGAGTAAAAAAAAAAAATTTCTCTTATTAGTTTTAAATGTACAACTTAGTAACTTCATTGTGTGTCCCTGGACATTGTACATTTTGAAAGAGTAAACAACTGATTGACGTTTACTCGTTCCATTCCACTCATTATTTTATAGACCTCTGTCATATCTCCCCTCAGCCATCTCTTCTCCAAGCTGAAGACTCCTAACCTCTTTAACCTTTTGTCGTAGGGAATTGTTTCATCCCCTTTATCATTTTGGTCACCCTTCTCTGTACCTTTTCTAATTCTGCTATATTGTTTTTGGTATAAGCAGCTTGGAATCTATCTACCCCTTGGGACTCTGCCCGGTGCTTGTACCTGGCTTCGCCACTGTTGGAAACAGAATACTGAGCTTGATGGACCTTTGCTCACCTAGTATGGCAAGTCTTATGCTCTTATGAGATGTGACGACCAGAACTGCACACAATTCTCAAGATAAGGTCGCACTGTGGAGCGATACAGGGGCATTATGCTATTTTCTGTTTTATTCTCCACTCCTTTCCTAATAATCCCTAGCATTCTATTTGCTTTCTTGCCTGCTGCTGCACACTGAGCAGAAGATTTCAATGTGTTATCAACAATGATGCCTAGATCCTTTTCCTGAATGGTGATGTCTAAAGTGGAATTTTGCCTTGTGTAGCTATATTTTGGGTTGCTCTTCCCTAGGTGCATCACTTTGCAATTGTCCCCGTTTGTGGATGAGAGGGTTGTATTAAGAGATAGTTTGGGCTTGTTTACCTTTTTCTTTCTGAGTTTTTTGCTTTGTCTGGAATGTTGAGTATGTAGGCATTTCTAGTTTGTCTTGTCTGTTGGAATTATAATTTTGCTATCGCTTTTTCTGTATATTTGTTATTTATGTTCCGATGTTTTATGTTACTTTGAATGTATTTTATTTATGTGGTGGTTTGTTCTCCGCTGAGGTTTGGAGATCGGTGGAATATAAATTTTTAAAAATAATTAGCTAAAATATAAAACCAGCAGCAGCGCTGGAAATTCAGAGCAGGCTGTGGCCTCCCACTGAGGATTGTCACTGCAAGGAAAATGAACGGAGACAGTGAACACATTTTTTGCTGAGAACTCTTCCAAGTCCTGTGTGGTAGGGAATCGACTCTTCAGTAATTTCATAATTACTAAGGGCATTCTTTTGGTTGTCCTTAATACAGTGCCTTCCATTGTGTTGGGAACCTCCCTATCCTATCGTGCTGATTTGTAATGTGTTGGTGCAGGAGCTGTTAATCTCTTATTGATTTTCTTAAGGACGGTGGCAGTTCCTTTGCTATTTTTATATAATGCTGTTGATGTAGCCCTTTGCTGGCTTAAATGATGGGATTGGTGGATAGATGAGGGATCTTTGGGGAACTTTGATAAATTCAATGGCTTTCAGATAGTTTGCCATTTGTAAGCAGATGCTTCCCTGGTAGAAATATATAATCCAAGTCAATAGATATACAAACTGGAGCCGTACTCCTCCTGCACAGTATTCTTTTAGAATGAATTCTAATGACAGATATGTGTTGGCTTTCTATCCATTAAATAGAGACAGGGCATAGATGATGGTATATGTTAATGCAGGCTAACTCCAGTCCTCAAGAGCCACAAACTGGCCTGGTATTCTGAATATGCACAATGAATATGCATGAGATAGTTTTGCATGCCCAGCCTCCATTGTCTGCAAATCCTTTTCATGCATATTCATTGTGGGTATCTGGAAAACCAGGCCTGTTTGTGGCTCTTGAGGATCGGAGATGCCTCCCCTGTGTTAACGTTTCTTAACCATGGCAGTGAAGTAATACTCTCTTACTTCACCAAGAGTCTCTCTTGTCCTGGAAGCTGCCCTGCCACCTGCTGTGAAACACATGGACCACCTGCATGTTTGCTTTCACTTGAGTAAGCAATAAAACCACTCAAAAAAACAAACAAAAATGAAATATATAAACCATTAAGTGAATATTTCTTTAGGTTTGCATTTTTTCTTTATCAAAACAAAGTTTAATTTTCATAAGAACATAAGAAATTGGCATGCTGGGTCAGACCAAGGGTTCATCAAGCCCAGCATCCTGTTTCCAGAAGAGGCCAAACCAGGCCACAAGAACCTGGCAATTACCCAAACACTAAGAAAATCCCCTGCTACTGCTGCAATTAATAGCAGTGGCTATTCCCTAAGTAAACTTGATTAATAGCAAGTAATGGACTTCTCCAAGAACTTATCCAAAACTTTTTTAAACTCAGCTACACTAATTGCACTAACCATATCCTCTGGTAACAAATTCCGGAGTTTATTTGTGCATTGAGTGAAAAAGAATTTTCTCCGATTAGTCTTAAATGTGCTACTTGCTAACTTCATGGAGTGCCCCCTAGTCCTTCTATTATCCGAAAGTGTAAATAACTGATTCATATTTACTCGTTAAAGACCTCTCATTATTTTAAAGACCTCTATCATATCCCCCCTCATCCTTCTCTTCTCCAAGCTGAACAGCCCTAACCACTTCAGCCTTTCCTCATATTGGAGATGTTCCATCCCCTTTATCATTTTGGTTGCCCTTCTCTGTACCTTCTCCATCACAACTATATCTTTTTTGAGATGCGGCGACCAGAATTGCACACAGTATTCAAGGTGCGGTCTCACCATGGAGTGATACAGAGGCATTATGACATTTTCCGTTTTATTAACCATTCCCTTCCTAATAGTTCCTAATATTCTGTTTGCTTTTTTGACTGCTGCAGCACGCTGAGCGGATGATTTCAAAGTATTATCCACTATGATGCCTAGATCTTTTTCCTGGGTGGTAGCTCCTAATATGGAACCTAAAATCGTGTAACTACAGCAAGGGTTATTTTTCCCTATATACAACACCTTGCAACTTGTCCACATTAAATTTCATCAGTCATTTGGATGCCCAATCTTCTAGTCTTGCAAGGTTCTCCTGCAATGTATCACAATCCGTTTGTGATTTAACTACTCTGAATAATTTTGTATCATCTGCAAATTTGATAACCTCACTTGTCGTATTCCTTTCCAGATCATTTATAAATATATTGAAAAGCACCGATCCAAGTACAGATCCCTGAGGCACTCCACTGTTTACTCTTTTCCACTGAGAAAATTGACCATTTAATCCTACTCTCTGTTTCCTGTCTTTTAACCAGTTTATTATCCACAAAAGGACATCGCCTCCTATTCCATGACTTTTTACTTTTCTTAGAAGCCTATCATGAGGGACTTTATCAAATGCCTTCTGAAAATCCAAATACACCTTTATCCAGATGTTTATTAACCCCTTCAAAAAATGAAGCAGATTTGTGAGGCAAGACCTCCCTTGGGTAAATTCATGTTGACTGTGTTCCATTAAACCATGTCTTTCTATATGCTCTGTGATTCTGATTTTTAGAATAGTTTCCACTATTTTTCCCAGCACTAAAGTCAGGCTCACTGGTCTATAGTTTCCTGGATTGCCCCTGGAGCCCTTTTTAAATATTGATGTTACATTGGCCACCTCCTAGTCTTCAGGTGCAATGGATGATTTTAATGATAGGATACAAATTTTAACTAATAGATCTGAAATTTCTTTTTTGAGTTCCTTCAGATCCCTAGGATGCATACCATCCGGTCCAGGTGATTTGCTACTCTTTAGTTTGTCAATCTGGCCTACTACATCTTCCAGGTTCACAGTGATTTGGTTCGGTTCATCTGACTCATTACTCTTGAAAACCATCTCCGGGACTGGTATCTCCCCAACATCCTCAGTAGTAAACACAGAAGCAAAGAATTTAGTCTTTCTGCAATCGCCTTATCTTCCCTAAGAGCCCTTTAACTCCTCGGTCGTCTAACAGTGCAATCAACTCTATCACAGGTTTCTTGCTTCAGATATATATTTTAAAGTTTTTAGTGTGAGTTTTTGCCTCTACGGCCAGCTTCATTTCAAATTCTCTCTTCACCTGTCTTATCAATGTTTTACACCTAACTTGACAATGCTTATGCTTTTTCCTGTTTTCTTCAGGTGGATCCTTCTTCCAATTTTTGAAGGATTTTGTTTGGCTAAAATAGCCTCTTTCACCTCACCTTTTAACCATGCTGGTAATCGTTTTGCCTTTCTTCCACCTTTCTTAATGCGTGGAATACATCTGGGCTGTGCGTCTAGGATCGCATTTTTAAACAATGTCCATGCATATTGAACACTTTTAACCTTTGCAGCTGCACCTTTCAGTTTTTTTTTATTTTCCTCATTTTATCAAAGTTTCATTTTTGAAAATTTAGTGTTAGAGCTGTTGATTTACTTATTGTCCCCCTTCCAGTTATTAGTTTAAATTTGATCATGTATGATCACTATTGCCAAATGGCCCCATCACAGTTACCTCTCTCACCAAATTCTGCATTCCACTAAGAATTAAATCTAAAATAGCTCCCTCTCTCGTTGGTTCCTGAACCAATTGCTCCATGAAGCAGTCGTTTATTACATCCAGGAGCTTTATGTCTCTAGCATGTCCTGATGTTACAGATACCCAGTCAATATTGGGATAATTGAAATCTCCCATTATTACTGCACTGCCAGATTGGTTTGCTTCCCTGATTTCTCTTAGCATTTTATCATCTGTCTGGCCATTTTGTCCAGGTGGACGGTAGTATACTCCTATCACTATACTATAGATTCTACTGAGCATTTAGTCTCTTGTATGATCTTTATCCTGTTGGACTCTGTACCCTCCTGGACATAAAGTGCCACACCCCCACCAAGTTGATCCTCCCTATCATTGTGATATAATTTGTACCCTGATATAGCACTTTCCCATTGGTTATCCTCCTTCCACCAGACCTCTGTGATGCCAATTATGTCAATCTCATCATTTACTGCTATACACTCTAACTCTCCCATCTTACTTCTTAGACTTCTGGCATTGGTATACAGGTATTTCAGAGAGTGTTTTTTGTTTGTATTAACAACCTGCTTTTCAGTTGATAGGGATAATTTGGAAATCTTTAGCTCAGGTGATTTTTTACATGTAGGCACATGGACTACGTTTGCTTTTATTGGAACCTCTCTGTTGGGATGCACTAACTGTAATGCTTCATTAGTGGTCTTTGAAGATACCTCCCTCCGAACCATGTGCTGCTGAGCGACTGTCGGCTTTCCCCTTTGTTCTAGTTTAAAAGCTGCTCTATTTCCTTTTTAAAGGTTAGCGCCAGCAACCTGGTTCCACCCTGGTTAAGATAGAGTCCATCCCTTCGGAAAAGACTCCCCCCTTCCTCAAAAGATTCTCCAGTTCCTTACAAAACTGAATCCCTCTTCCTTGCACCATCATCTCATCATGCATTGAGACTCTGGAGCTCTGCCTGCCTCTGGGGACCTGCATGTGGAACAGGGAACATTTCAGAGAAGGCTACCCTGGAGGTTCTGGATTTCAGCTTTCTACCTAAAATCTAAAATTTGTCTTCCAGATCCTCTCTCCCACATTTTCCTATGTCATTGATGCCCACATGTACCATGACAGCCAGCTCTTCTTCACCACTGTCTCTAATCCTGTCTAGGTGATGCGTGAGGTCTTCCACCTTCGCACCGGCAGGCAAGTTACCAGGCGGTCCTCAGGTCCACCAGGCACCCTGCTATCTACATTTCTAATAATTGAATCACCAGCTATGATGGCCGTCCTAACTCTTCCCTCCTGGGCAATAGCCCTGGGAGACCTGCACTCAGTGCAAGAGGACAATACATTACCTGGAGAGTAGGTCCTTGCTACAGGATCACTTCCTGCTACACCAGGGTGATGTTCTCCAACTGGGAGACCTTTCTGATCCAAGGCAGCACTGGGGCTGCCAGACTAGATTTGGAACTTGGCTACTATGTCCCTGAAGGTCTCATCAATGTACCTCTCTGTCTCCCTCAGCTCCTCCAAGTCTGCCACTCCTTGCCTCCAGAGATCGGACTCGTTCCCTGAGAGCCAGGAGCTCTTTGCACCGAGGTCACACATACAATCTCTCACTGGTGGGTAAAAAATCATACATGTGACACTCAATGCAAAAGACTGGAAAGCCCCCCTCTTCAAATAACAAAAGAAGGGCTGATGATATTTTAAAGACTGTTACGCCCAGGAAAAGAAGCTGGTTTCAGTTTAATGCCTGGGGGTTTTTTCAAAACCACTCCCAGTTTGCTTCACTGTTGTCACAAACTCAGGGGTACTCAGAACCTCCCCATTTTGCGCTAAACTCCAATTCCACCGGGAATGTGAATACAGTAAGAAGCTGAAACAAGATGTTTTATGCAAAACTAAGGGAGCCTGCTGTCTAGGGTGTGCATGGATTCCCCCCCCCCCCCCCCCCAAAAAAAAAATTCCCCTGTAGGGATCCTTGGGAACCTGCTGACACCAGACACAAAGAGGTAGATATTCAGCCATTGTCCGGCTCAGATAGTTAACCGGATAAATATAGCCAGCTATGCACTGCTGAATATTTCCAGCTATCTAAAAGTTAACTGGATAAGTTTATTCAGCTAACTTTAGATCTAACTTATCTGGCTAAGTTAGCTGGAAAAGTAACCATGCCCCAAAACGCCCTCGTCCTGCCCACTACTTAGCCGAACAACTGTTTAGCTGGATAAATAGTTATCCGGCTAAGTGGCAGCCACTGAACGCAGCCAAATATTCAAACAGTACCACTTAGGCAGATAAGTCTGAATTTATCTAGTTAAGTGACGCTGAATAGCAACCTCAGAATTATTGGGAAATGCACAAACAGACTCCCACACACTCTTCCACCTCTTCCCTTTGGAAAGAAGGCTGAAAAAGCACCCCCTTGGCTAGACAGGAAATCACAGGGAGAATATGTTTCCTTAAATGCAAAGATATATTTAAGAATGGGAAGAACAGATTTGGTAAGTTAGAAAACCAGAGGGGAGGACGTTTTGTTCTAAATGTTAGAAACATGGGCAGAGAAGCCTCAAAGGTCTGAAGCTTGCTCCTGGGTCTCCCACTAATTGTAGAAGATGAAGAGGGGGAGACTGGCTGTGCCCTAGGGCTTGGCTCTCTTTCTTCCTTTCTCTCTTTATCTGAATCTTGAGTTCCATGAAAAGGAAATGCTTCCTATTGTCTTCAAAGCACTCCTAAAAATGGCTTAGCAGCAGGTCCTGGTGATGGTGAATGCTCTCCAAAGTGTTCCTTTTTTTCATCTGCCTTTTTTGGGTTTGCTTGCTTTTTCTTATAAATGGCACAAATAACCCACTAACGCCTTCCCAATTAAACAAGCAAACAGACTCAAGGTAGGTAAACGTAGGAATCTAGTGGCGGGCTGACCTAGTTGCTGTGATATGTGATAAAAAATTCCAATGATTTGGATCCCTTTGACCTCGCTTGAAGGCCAGAAGTTGTGTTGCTCGTGAACAGGAGAGAATCCAGTTGTATGCTCTGTCGTCCCAGTTTGTTTACGTCCCTTCAACATAAAGCCATTCTCATGTGAACTCTTGATGAGGGTCTTTAAGTGTTACTGGATAAATGCAGCACTTTATTGTGCACGGGTCCCGTAATGGCCAGATGTTAACGATTATATAAACAGAATGAGAAACTCCTCATTAAAATAATGTAATCCAGTAAAGTGATTTGATGATCATTCCCACCCGAATGTGGTTCACCTGGATCATTTTTGGTTTGGATACATGCGAAACCCTCAGAACTTCAGAGGTTCAGATACCCACCTTGTTTGCATATTGCATCCTCTTTAGAAATGGGTATTTTGGACTGGAATTCTTAATTCTAGCCGCTGTTTGGGTTTTTTTTTTTTAAGGACACAATACCCAGTATCACTAAATTTGTGCAATCTGTTTGACTCAGAATAGGTTGGCAGCCATATTGTTCCTCCCAGCTTCAGCCAACAAATGTTCCTGGACTAAGTAAGAGCAGTTTAGAAGCTTTCAAAAGCTTCCCTCCAACAAATAAGTAGCACTTGGGCAGCATTTTTGTCTAAGGATGCAGGTCGTGTAAACTAGAGTTACGTACTTGATGCACTTTCAAATAGGTTTGCTTTTAGAGTCCAGGGAAAATGTCTGTTAGACTTAATCTTAAGTAAATCTACTTGAACTTCTTAAGTCTTATTAGTGACCTACAAACTGTGGTATTTCTAAACATAATTTTAGTTTAGTTTTGCCTTCCCAGCCCATCTCCTTATAACTGGGGCTTTATATTTCCTGTAGATTGGAGTTCTGCTCACATGGCGAGACCAATGTATATTTGCTGATGGCACCTTGCTCTTAATACACCTGCCTTTCCTTAAATCGGTAAATCAGCAATTGGCTTCTGAGATTTGAAAAGAAAAGATTTAGGTAGATTGTAAAGTAAATAAAGGATTGAATTGTAACGTCTTTCTGGGGCCATTTACCATTCCAGGGTGGGCTTGTGTGCAAGAGCAGTCAGTAATCAGAAAGGTATATATAGTACATGTCCTGACGTGGTTGGAAAATTATTTAGAAAACTTTGGGCACCAGCCAAAATTTTTTAGGAGCCAGAACAACCTTGAAACCTTTTCCTTTTTAGTTTACTTTTTAGTTTACTTTTTAGTTTACTTCCATGCTTCAACGGCATGGGAGAAGACTTATACGTCACGCATATCCAGCATAGCTCCCTGCTTCAACGGCAGGGGAGAAGAAAAACAACCAATAAGGGCTAATAACATAGTCTGGGTAAAACAAATAAGCATGGGTGCAGCTTGCTTATTGCGGCGGCTACTACCCCAAACTAATCAAGCTAGATATTTCACTTGGATGCAGCTCCATCACTGCTCTCTACATTAAAGGTGGGGATGGAAGGGAAATAGAACCAAGAGCTAAGAGAAACAGATAAGTATGAGAGAAAATATGTGTGAAGCTTGCTGGGCAGACTAGATGGGCCATTTGGTCTTCTTCTGCCGTCATTTCTATGTTTCTATGTTTCTATATGAAAAAAGCCTTAGGAGATCACCATCGTGTTACTCCATCCCCGAATAACTTATTTGTTTAATGCCTCCATGCACACCAGATTTTCAGTAAATATTTGGGGGTTCAAGGTGATCCTAAAACCAGGGATGTTAGTATCTTTTTTTTTTTTTTGATCCATGAATACATGCCAGGTGCGTGTCCTGAAAAGTAAGCTTTATTAGTTCTGTATGGAACATCTTGTTTATTCTTTTTATTTTTTTTTATTTTCTTGGACTTCTTGTCTTTTTTGCTCTTAACTTGTTTTGTCTATATTTTGGATTTTGTTTTTCATTTTTGTCCTTTTCATTTGTCTCTTATTGTTTTGGGAATTTTTTTTTTTTACTTTTCTTTTTTTTTTCTGTTTTTGTTTTTTTAGCTTGCTTTCTTTTGTGTTTACTTTCTTTCCCGTTCCCTTCCTTCCCTCCAGTTTCTTTTCTAAGTAGGCAGGGAGTAGCCCTAGGCTACGGTGTCTCAGCCTAGGCCATCCACACTGGTGGAGGCAGTTGTTCCCGGGCCAGTGCCAGACGCTCATTTTTAGACAATCTCCTGGGAATTTTCCACGTCTCTGGCCAAGCTAGCAGTGCATGTGTCTGTTGCATGTACTGTACTACCATATCAGAATAGACAAAAAGTTCCTGGTTGTGTTGAATTTTTCTTCTTCTTTTTTGTTTATTATGCTATCATGGAATCTGGGTTTAAACTCACAATTTGGAGGAGTTCTTTGAGGTTTGAAAACATGCAAAAATAAGAAGGTAGAAGTAACTGATCTGCAAAAATTGAAAGGAAAAACAATCAAGTAGAAAAAAGAAAAGGCTTCCAAGACCGAGAATGCTTCCAAATTTAGATGCCTGAACTTTTATTTTTTACGTCCGTATAGTAGTAAATTTACAAAGCCTCAGACTAGAAAAGCAGTGAACAGCCAACAGTGGAACTGTATCTTGGCAAGACTTAGTTTTATCATAAATCTGTTCAATTTTGTTTGCATCGGGTTGTACCAACAAAAAAAATAATGGTAGAAGCCCCCCCTGCTCTTCCTTGGTCCACCCATGTTGTAGCCCCAAGCTTTTTCCATTCTTGGTGGCAGAATCCAAATGTTCTCACTTTGCATGCAAGTGTCTGAATAATACATTGCCTATGTAGGATGTAAAAGTGAGTTGTCTGTAAAATTAGAGTACCTTCCCCTAGTGTGCCAAACTATCCAGCAATCAAAGCAGCTTGTTTACCGCTGGGTGGGTTTAGACAGACATGATTGGTAACACTTGGCGTGTCCTTGTGTACCAGCCGTATGCTAGACATGTTGGGTGTCAGGCATTAGTCTCTTCCGATGTAGGAGTAATTCATGGTACGAGGATAGCTGACACAGTAGAAGTTTTAAACTAATGATGTCTGCAGTCTTTTTTTTTTTTCATATTGATTTCCAGATGATGAAATAACTGTGTTTCTTATTAATGCCAGGTTTGAAGCTCCAGTTGTATTTGTTGGCAGCGCAACCGTTGTGAAGGATCACATAAACATACAGTCTGATGGACGAGAAAAAACTCTAAGGTCCGCCTCTAGGGGGGTCTGCTCAGTTCGTTCCTGCTGCAGACAGTTGATCTTCGGCGTTTCCCGTGATTCTTTGCCACTGTTCTTATCCTAAGCTTTCTTGCATTCTGCTGCTATTTTTTGTTCCCGTCACCTCCAGTGGGAGGCCACCTCGTATATCCACCACCCTTTCCATGAAGAAATACTTTCTGATGCTGTTCCTGAGGCTACCTCCTTGGAGCCTCATATTGTGACCGCCTCTTCTAGAGCATCCTTTCTTCTGGAAAAAGTTTGCTTCTTGTGCCTTTGTACCTTTGAGGTATTTGAATGTCTCTTACATATCCATCTGTCTCTCTTCTCTTCTTGGGCCTTAAATGTCCTATGGCTCACAGGAGACGAGTAGAGAGGGGGGGAAGGATAACCTGGTGAACATTTTGGAAGGGGCTGTAGACTTTCTATAGTCACTGTCCCCGTCTGAAAAAAAAAATATTAGTTTGATTTTCTTTATCCTAAACATGTTTGTTATTTAGGATCCTAGAGGATGTCGGCATCAAAGGACCATTATCTGCTATCATTTACTATGTCATCCACTCCATCCGTTTATTTGTGCCTGCCCTGCTGTCACGGATCTTATTTTATTTATTTATTTATTTTATTTAACATGTTTTGTATACCGTCATTCGGTTTCGCCATCATAACGGATTACAGTAATCAAAATAGGTGGAAAAAGTAACATCAGGGTTTCTACAGAGAGTATAATAGTTGAAAAAGTTAGGTAGCAATGGTAGAATCATTTCTAATTTTGCTAGGAGAGTTGCTTTGAAAGCAGAACTTTGTGTAACCCTGTTTCTCCCTCTTGTCCTCTCGGGCTAGGAAAGCTCTTCCTTTATGTGATGATGACTATTTTCTCCCCTTCCTATCCGTAACTGCTCGTGTCTTGGTATGGTGTAGGATCATAGTCTGTCCGACCTCGGGGTTGGATGTATCTATAGGCGCAGTGTGTGGTGGTGGGGGTCCTCTCTGAGGATGTGGAATCCTGGTGGGGGGAGGGGGATTTGTAGCGCTCCCCCTCTGAAGGTGCACCGGGTTAAAAGGGCTGTGCCGCCTGCTCCCATCCTGGCAGTAACCTCCTGAGTGGTGCAGTCCCGTGGCACCCACCCCACTTAAAAGTTCTTGAGCGGCGTATTGTGGGTTTCGATCTACGGCCTTCTCCCTCTCCCTCACCCAGGTCTCTTTGCATCTGTCCATTGCACGCTTGAATTCTCTGCCGCTCTCCTGGCTCCTCTAACCTCCACTGTTCCCGATGCCCACCACCCTCTCAGTGAAAAAAGAGTTCTCTCTTATTCTCTTTGACCCTCTCCTCCCTCCCTTTAGCTTTATGCGATGACATCATGACCTTTCCATTCTATGGAAGATACCTCTTTATGGCACCTTGTTCATACCTTTGGCCGAACAACTGCAAATGTTGTGGATTTCTCTTCATTCAACATACACTGTTCTTGTTTTCCTTGGAGAAATCTGAACTAAGAGAGCCATGAATGCAGTGGGATAATACTGGGACTGGAGTCGTTTGCTGGATACCCTGCTTGTGACCCCCATCCTAGTTTTAATCTATTTATCTAGGGGTAGTATTTCCAAATGTGTTTTTTTTTTTTTTTGCAGATACCATGACAGGCGTGAACTTGACACTTAAGCCCAGGGTATGTTGGGTATGATCGCAATCTCTCAGATTTACTGCTAGTGCTTTTCTTATTAATACGAGAGGGATAGAGTCTCCAAAAGGGTTGGTTTTGCAGATACCATGACAGGGCTTATAGGGTGTAATGCATACAGGCAATGTATCTGGGTATGCTTGGAGGTTATTTTTAATCAAGCCGGAAGCAAATTAGTGATATCCCCTACTGTCTGTTTAAAGTAGCAGTTCCTGTCCCAAGCCATGCACCCCCATCGTTCTTGGCCACTAGCCATAGCAGAAAAGATGGCTTCCAGCTTACTTTTCTCTTTTCTCCGTCTGTAGCTCGGGGAAGGGAATCCCTGCTCCAGGATTGACCATATCACAGGTGGGGAGCCTACATGCCCCATGTTGGCCATGTGTATAGTGGCCACCGTAGGAGCCTTTACTATTGGTCTTTTTGGATCATTCCTTAAAAACACCATTTCTGGCAAATCCGTGGTTTTTATTGTTTATAAAGACCCTCAGCCATTTGTGTAGGGCAATGGGAACTGCCCTGCGTCTCCCTATAAACGGGGTGAGTTCACTTTTACCAGGAAGTAGATTATATTGAATAGGTGTATAAAAAATAAAAAGAGCAAAATAAGGTGGAGGGGGGGGGGGGAGTACTGGAGGGGAGAGAAAATCGCCCCTGCACCCCAAGCCTCGCTCCTACTCCGAGACTTCAGACTTTTCCACACCATAACTAACAGGCTTCTGTAAGCCCGTCAAGTTTCACTTCCTAATTCCATCTAGAAGGGGCCAAAAAAGCACGAGGAGTGGACATTTGTGAACTATGAACGAACGTGTGCTAGCACAAGGGCCCATGGGAATGATGGGAGGAAAGGCGTTTCCGTGTGTACAGTCGCTCTTCCGACACCCCCTACCCCCTCCCCCGCTCCCTAGCGGTGGAAGTGGCGAGTGCTGTTCCCTCCTTGCACTCGTGGCACCGTTCCTTCCCAAGGACCTCTGAACGGATTGCAGCATATTGCGGGAAAACAAAAGAAATATATCAGCAGTCACATGGCGCACGAAGCCCGTTTTATGCACGGAAGGTTGCGCTTACCACGTGAAGCACACGGACAGAAAACTGCCATCTTTATGGGTCCTGGGAGAAAATAATGTAATTGTATTTGGCGCTTAAGTTTGGTAAGAGAGAAGTTTTGATGGGATACCAAGTGTGGACCTTAAAGAAACAAAACCACTCTCTAAATTTCCTGAAAAGGCAGCGCAAATATGTTTTTTTTTGCAGCATGACAGACAGAGGTAGCAAATTATACTTCTGCATTTGTGTGTACATAAAATCAGTATATAACCTACTTCCTGGTTGACTTGGTTGGAGCAGTGCTTTGAAGTGGCACCTTGCATATCTTTACTTGTCAGTTCGCTGGAGTTTCTTTGTTTTTTGTTTTGTTTTTTTCTTAATGCAGTTTTTTATATGAGAATATTCCAGGCTGCCTGGTGGAAGGCAGCCACCGAATGCAGTTTTCTGAGCCATAAAGCAAAAAAAAGCAGTCTGGATTTTCTAGCACCGTGGTGGGAAACCTAATCATCATTTTATTGCTGGTGTCATTGCAAAGACACGTCCTACGACCAAAGGGGAGCCAGTGAACTAAATGAACAGACGACTGGCAGGGTTTGTGCTAAGTGAGAAATTCATGACGTGGATTGAGCTCTCGACTGTGTCCGCATGGCTGTCAGGTGGATATGGTTTGGTACTGTCTCAGACAAAGTAATATGTATGGAAAATTATTCATTGTGTATCAAATTGCTCCTTCCTACTGCGGTAGGTTTGAAAAGCTTTGGACGTGTGTGGTGGCATTTTCCATCTTCATCTCATTTCTAATTTTGCTAGGAGAGTTGCTTTGAAACCAGAACTTTGTGTAACCCTGTTTTTCCCTCTTGTCCTCTCGGGCTGGGAAAGCTCTTCCTTTATGTGATGATGACTATTTTCTCCCCTTCCTATCCGTAACTGCTCGTGTCTTGGTATGGTGTAGGATCATAGTCTGTCCAACCTCGGGGTTGGATGTATCTATAGGTGCAGTGTGTGGTGGTGGGGGTCCTCTCTGAGGATGTGGAATCCTGGCGGGGGGAGGGGGATTTGTAGCGCTCCCCCTCTGAAGGTGCACCGGGTTAAAAGGGCTGTGCCACCTGCTCCCATCCTGACAGTAACCTCCTGAGTGGCGCAGTCCCGTGACACTCACCCCACTTAAAGGTGCAGGAGCCAGCTGGCAGCAGTTCTGTTTTGCAGTTTTAATGGTGCAGCCAACGATCCTCTGCCCAAAAAGTGCCACCAGGACAGAGAGGAAGAAGTGCCCCTTTCTGCTGTCTGCACTGCCTTGTGGGAAATCCAGACCTGGTCAGGCTCAGTTTGGGATAGGGTGGGGATCAGAAAGAAGCATTGTATGAATTATATCTTTTCATTTTTTTTCTCGCTGTTTGCATAGGTTTGTCAAAGTCAAACTGGAGCAAATCTTATGATTTTTATCTTGTAAATCTTGATGAGCTTTTGCACATAGTCATCTAGAAATGTTTTTTAATGGTTTCTTTTTTTTCTGGTTAGAGGATGAGCAAGCATTGATTATAAAAAGCCATGTCCACCAATCCCAAGGAGGAGGTGTTTTGTGCGACAGAAACTTTGGGGCAGATGTAGTAAGACCCACACTGAAATCCGCGCAGATTTTTCTGCGCGGATTTGTTTGGCGTGTGCGGAAAAAAATGGAATCATGGGATGTAATAATGGTCATGTATGCTAATTAGATAAACACATAAAATCAGTGCACACCATATAAACGTGCCATAATGTGTACGGTAAAACACGCTAATGGCCCTATGTAGTAAAATGCGCAGACATCCGAGCAGAAACCCGCATGGACACCCATCGGCGTGTAAACGCCTGCGATTGATTCTCGGGGTGAAAGCCTTTCCTTTTCAAAAAAATGAATAAATTAATGGTCCAGAAGATGATGTGAAGGTGGATAGAGCAATTTAAGACAGCATTATGGGCTGTCCTAAAAAAAAAAAAAAAACCCAAAAAGACGGTGCTTCCATTTACATCAGGGTGGTCAACAGGCCTCCGACTCAAACAGAAGAACTGGACCGAGATCTGGTTAAAGACATCCACAAGATGCGAAAGAAGGGAGAAGGTTGCTAGTTGGAGATTTTAATCTGCCAGATGTGGATTGGAGCATCCCATCTGCAGAATCTACAAGAAGTAGAGAGATAGTGGATGCTTTTCAAGGGGATCTGTTCAAACAATTGGTAACAGAGCCCATGAGGGAGGGTGTAATACTGGATCTAGTGCTCTCAAATGAGGATAATGTCTCAAATGTCCGACTAGATGCCCACCTGAGCACCAGTGACCATCAGATGTATGGTTTGATATCACTAACAGGATTGAGAGAAGACACACAAGATCAGAGTTTTGAATTTCACAAATACTGACTTTGTCAAATGTTCCTTGAGTAAGAACTGGAAGCCTGGGAGAAAAGGAGGGAGGTGCAACAACAGTGAGCCAAACTACGGCAACAAATCTACATGTTAAAAAAGTAAACAAAAGTAAGAGGAAAAAGAAATCAATCTGGTTCTCAAAGGAAGTAGCTGAAAAAATAAAGGCAAAAAGAACAGCGTTCAAGAAGTATAAAGGATCCCAAAAAGAGAACACAGGGAAAAATACCTGGTGAAACTGAAGGACATGAAGAAAGAAATCAGGAAAGCAAAAGGTCAAGCGGAAGAAAGGATTGCCAAAGAGGTAAATTGAGGTGACACAACATTTTTCAGATATATCAGAGAAAGAAGGAAGGTCTGTAGTTGTATAGTTAAATTGAAAGGTGAAAAGGAACAACATGTGGAGAGAGATGAAGAAATGGCAGAAATATTAAACAAATACTTCACTTTGGTGTTCATTAAAGAAGACCCTGGAGAATGACCGTTGTTTGTAGACAAAATCATAGATGGGAATGAGGTAGACGAAACTCCGTTTATGGAACAGAACGTGTGGGAAGAGCTAGGAAAACTGAAAGTGAACAAGACCATGGGGCAGGATGAGATACATCTCAGGATACCGAGGGAGCTCAGAGATGTGCTGGCAGGTCCGCTGAAGGATCTTTTCAATAGATCCTTGGAAATGGGAGTGGTGCTGTGGGATTGGAGAAGAGCAATGGTGGTCCTGCTTCACAAGAGTAGTAGCAGAGAGGAGGCTGGAAACTACAGGCTGGTTAGCCTCACATCAGTGGTGGGAAAATTAATGGAGACACTGCTGGACTCGAGGCAGGGGAAGATTCTGTCAGACAAATCTGATTGATTATTTTTTTAAACTCTTTATTTGTAACTTTTCAAAATTTTACAATACTATGAAATATAAGAACAAGTGACACATCAGGCATTTCAGATGTACATCCACATACTCGGCACAAAACATCAAGCTACCTTCGCCCCCACCACCTCCAATACTGTCCCCATAAGGCTTGGTATCTTTGTGACTGGTTATTTAAAGAAAAAGCGAGTTTCTCCGTAAGAGCAATATCCAAATCTTAGATTCCCAGCAGAGGATAGTAGGGAGAGCTTTTCCATTGGTGAGCCACAGTCAAATGTGCCGAGTGTGAGAATTGAACCACCAGCTTTCTGAAGCCTCTCATTTCCCATCTGTTAGATCATCTCCCCATCAAAAAGAGAGCCAGATCCACCCGCAATTGATTGATTATTTTTGATTGGGTGACTAGCTAATTGGATTGAGGAAGAGTGCTCGATGTGATCTACTTGGATTTCAGCAAAGCTTTTGATACAATCCCGCATAGGAGGCCTGTGAATAAAATGAGAAGCTTGGGAGTGAGCACCAGGGTGGTGGTATGGATTTACAAACTGGTTGACCGATAGGAGACAGTGTGTAATGGTAAATGGAACCTACTCTGAAGAAAGAGCCATGTTAAGTGGAGTGTCACAGGGATTGGTGTTGGGACTGGTTCTGTTCAGTATCTTTGTGAGCGACATTGCGGAAGGGATAGAAGGTAAAGTATGTCTATTTGCAGATGATATTAAGATTTGCAATAGAGTGGACATGCTTGAAGGAGTAGAGAAAACAAAAAGAGATTTAAGAAAGATGGAAGAGTGGGCATTGATTTGGCAGCTAGGATTCAGTGCCAAGAAGTACAGAGTCATGCATCTGGGATGCGATAATCCAAAAGAGCTGTACATGATGAGGGGTGAAACACTGATATTCATGGACCAAGAGAGTGATCTTGAGATGATAGCTTCGCCATCTTCAGATCCCCAGACACTATGTGACAAAGCGATAGGTGAAGCAAGAAGAATGCTGGGATGCATAGAGAGAGGAATAACCAGTAAGAAAAAGGAGGTGATGATGCCCTTGAACAGGGCCCTGGTGAGGCCTCACCTGGAATGCAGTGTTCAGTTCTGGAGCCCATATCTGAAAAAAGATAGAGACAGGTTGGAGGTGGTCCTGAGAAGGGCGGCAAAAATGGTGTGGGGTCTGCATTTGAAGACCAATGAGGAGAAGCTGAAGGATCTGAATATGTGTACTCTGGAAGAGAGGAGATGCAGGGTAGATACTGACCTTTAGATACCTAAAATGTTTCAATGATGTATGGACTTCAAACCTTTTCCATTAGAAAGAAAACAATAGAACTAGTTGTCATGAAAAGAAACTCCAGGGGGGATGACTCAGCACCAACGTCAGGAAATATTTCTTCCCGGAGAGGGTGGTTGACGCCTGGAATGTCCTTCTGGAGGAAGTGGTAAGAAGAAAACAGTCAGATAATTCAAAGGGGCATGGGATAAACACTGTGTATCTCTAAAGGCTAGAAGTCAGAAATGAGATAAGCATGCAGGGGGGTAACATGCTGGTGCGGCAGTTGCTGCCCTTAGCAGAGGGCATGGAGATTACTATCCTTAACCAATGTGCTTTGATGCTTTTAATGCAACTGCAATATTGTTCCCCACTTAAACAGCAGGGGGATAAGACAAATTTAATTTAGATGACAACCGAGGGCCTTGACTTCCATGGTCTGGGATACTGTTATGTGGGCATAAGGGGAAAAGCACAGGACTGCTTCTGTGGCCTAAAGGAAACAAAGAAAGCGTGCATGGGGGTAACTTGCTGGTGCAGTGGTTCCTACCCTTAACCAATAAGCTTTTGATACTTTTGATGCAACTCCAACATTGCTCTCTGCTTCAATGGTAGGGGAAAAGGGGAATTTGATTTAGACAGCAACCATCGAGGGCTCAATGTTTACAGTCTGGGGAACTGATGAGCATAGGGGTAACCAGCACAGTGCAGCGGTCACTACCCTAACAGAAGGCATGGATTACTACCCTTAACCAATAAGCCTTGATGCTTTTGAAGCAACTGCAGCAATGCTCTCTGCTTCAAAAGGGGGGGACGGGACGGTGGTAAAAGGAAATGGAAATTTGGATTCAGGGACAACCAACATTAGCCATGACTTCTCCTTTTCAGTCCGGGGTACTGATGCTCAGATATTAAGAAAAAAACAAAGGACTGCTTCTACGGCCAAGTCCATAAGGAAAGCACGCCAAGCAAAACTGACTGATACATGGGGGTGACCAGGGGCGGATTCCCAATGACGACCGGCCCAGGAGATACCACGTGGTCTGCCGAGCCTGGCTCTGTCACAGTGACTAGAGCGACAGGCCAATCCACCCCTGGGGGTGACCTGCATGGCGTGACAGATTACTACCATGGGAAGCTTGCTGGCAGACTGGATGGACCATTGGTCTTTTTCTGGTGTCATTTCTATGTCTCTGTCTAACCCCTTCATGATTGGACTCCGACTGCTGGCGAGAGAATGAAATGCAGATCGACGATTCTGCCTCATTGAGAAGCTGCCTTCTCTCTACCAGTTCCATCCGCCACTTGGCTGACCCGCAAAAGCATCAAAAAACCCGTCTCCACACCAGTGCTTTCAGTTAACTCCTGCTCTCTGACCAAGGCGCAAAAAATCCTGCGCTAACCCAATCTCCCTGCTGGCACAGCTTTCTGCATTGCCCATGAATAGATAATCGTCTCCTTTGGATGGCATTAGCATGCACTCGTGCAGGAAAACCGTGGGTTAGCACAAACCCTTATTACATACCCGTATAGAGCTTTGTGCAGGAAAACGTGCACAAATGTGAGTATGGGCACGCATAAACCTGCAGTAGCTTCAGTGCACCTTGTTACATTGGCCCCTTTGTCTTCCTGAGTTGCAGTTTTGTCCTCTCACCACTAGAGGGGGTTCATTAAAAGCTCTGTTTTTAACCCATTGGTTTCCTTCTGCTCTTTTTTTTGGGCTTCTGGCTCTAACGGAACCAGGGCAGGAAGCTAATCCTATGAGCCTTCGTTTGCAACTTCCTGGGGGAGGGGGGGGGAGAGTTGTTTTTTAATATCTCCTTTCCAAATCAGCCCAGCCAGCTAAGCATTGGTCCAAACCACGGTTCCGACTGCTGGGTATCATCATTGCGTGATGACTGGAACTCCCTAGTTCTAGCACCTTCAGCCCTGGCTGGCCCAGGGAGGAGAGTCCTGGCCTGGGAATCATACCCAGACCCTCCTCATGTACAACACTTGCCCTTGGGTCCGGCTCTGATTTTCTTCCCTTTTAAGTGCTTGAACCTAGGCCCTCCAACTCCCTATGCCATTTTCTTCTAGACTGCCAAATATTCCCCCCCCCCCCCCCCGCCCAGCATGAACTGGAGAAATACAGAAACGATGTGAATCTGAATCCCTTAAGCTCTCAATTCATCACAATTGAAGGCAAATGTTTCCCAGCTAAAGTTGTAATTAGCAGCCTCTAGTTCAAATAGGGCAACAGACTGCTTGCTTCCTCAGCTGGATTAAAACTTTTCTAGAGGCCAAAAAACTCTTAATATCTTGCCTTAGCTGGAGCTCTTTGCTGTCACTATGCAAGGTTGCCCATTTCCCCCCAGAGGGGATTCTCTTTGAGGACCAGCTGGCCTGCAATGGAGTCAGTGCATGCAGTTCTGTCTCATGCATATTCATTGTGGATATCCTGATACCCAGACTGGCTAGTGAGGGTACTTGAGAGTTGAGAGCAACTGCTCTAACATGAAAGTGGGGGGGCAAGCATAATTAAATGTGATACCTAGATGTCTGAGTAGCTGGGGATTAAAGAGCACAGCCCTTTGTGGTCCCCAGTCAGGTCCTAGAGGGAGCCGTTAGCCAGTCTGATTTTCAGGATGTGTACAATGAATATCCATGAGAGAATTGCATGCACTACCTCCTTTGTATGCAAATCTATCTCGTGAATATTAATTGCGGATATCCTGAAAACCAGACTGACTAGGGGCTTCTCTCAGGATCAGATGAGGGACCAGTGGAAGAAGCAGGAGCGTGACATTAGAAAATGATGCATGAAGCAAAAATAGTTTAAAATAATTTTGGTAGGCAGCTAAAAGAAAGCCATTAGGACAAAGGTGGTCAACTCCCCATCCTTGAGAGCCACAAATAGACCTGGTTTTCAGGATATTCACAATGCATATCCATGATATAGATTTGAATGCACTGCCTCCCTTGTATGCAAATCTATGCCATGCATATTCATTGTGGATATCCTAAAAACCAGACCTATTTGTGGCTCCTAAGGACTGGAGTTGGCCACTCTGCATTAGGATTTCCCTCCCCCTCACTTCATTCTGATTTGTCTTTCATTATCGTGGAGATCTCAACACATTTAAAGTTATTTTATATTACAATTTGGGCCGGATTTTCAAAGGGTTACGCGCGTAAATTGGCTTATGCGCACCGGGCCTATTTTCAAAAGGCCCAGCGATGCGTGTAAAGCCCTGAGGCTTTACTGAAGGGGCGGGAGGGGGCAGTGTGGGGGCGGGGTCAGAGGCTCCCGGCATAGCGGCCATTTGCCGCTGTGCGAGGGATCACGCGCTGGGGGTCGGCCGGCGCGCGCAACTTACTTCAGCCCCCTTGCACCCCCTTGCACACGTTGACCCCCGATTTTATAACTTGCGCGCGCAAGTTATAAAATCGGGCAATCATGCGTGCGCGCCGGGTAGCTCGCGCACCTTTTAAAATCTACCCCTTTGTATTTCTATTTTGCCTTTTGTGACACTTCAGAGCAGATTACATTCAGGTACCGTAGGCATCTCCCTGTCCCACGGAGGCATACAATCTAATAGGGCGACCACCAGGGTCTTTTTTATGTAAGACGTTGGGGAGCCCCACTAGCCAAGCTCTCAAAAATGTTGAAAAGGGATGTGCGGATTTTCTTTAAAAAAAAAAAAAAAAGAGTGCATCTTAGGTTCTTTTAGAATAAATTTTAGATTTGTGCTAAATGCAGCACTCCAGCACCATTCGTGTCGAAAAAAGCCGGACAACACTTTTTATTTTTATTTATTTATTTTTTTAATAAAGCCCGGTTCACTGCCCGAACAGAAAACGGGATTAAGGGGATCTCTGCCAGCCCAACGCATGAAAGGAGATTTCAAAATCACTCTGTGGGGATCAGAGGCCTGGACGTGTGAGCAACCTGCTCTTGTTTCAGGGCACCAAGAAAAAATTATATGTAGACGGCATCTTAAGGAGGTAGAAGGGGGGAGAAACCCAGTAATCCCTAGTACAGAAATTAAAAGTTATAAACCGCTTACTGTTGGTCTTTGCTATCAGGAAATGAATATTGTAAGTTTGTTTTTTTTAACAGGAAAAGGGAGAGTAATTTGTCATGCAAAGAGTTTAATGGTTAGAGAAATTCTTGCTCAGAAAGCAGAATGATCTTTGCTTTGGTCTGGCTTTCCAGGCAGTCAGGAATCTTTGCCCAAGCAAAGAAAATGATCGCAAAGAACTTGAGGTTACATGATCGGGCTAAAAACAGTGACTAAATCTTTGGGGGAGGTTGGGGGTTTAGATAGGGAGTTTTTTTTTTAATTCTCTAGCTTGGAGGAAGGGAGCTAAGGAAAGCGCAGATCAAATGATACATATGGATAACTTTAGTACCAAATACAGAACTGATCTGTGGATGGGTGTGTGTGTATATATATATATATATATATTTTATTTTTACCCTTTTGATATGCTCGGTTGAGACATCCACTTTGGCACTTTCAAATCCCGTAGATGGCACACACTCGAGCACAGTAGGGGGAATGTGCTCTTCTGCTTTCATGCATGTGCCGTCTAGGGGATTTGAAATTCATCAATTGGATACCTCAGCAGAGTATGTCGAAAAGATTTCCAAGAGCATTGACACAGGTGCAGGAGAAGCAGAGGCGTCCAGAGTCATAGATGCACCATTATTGAATAGGGATGTGCAGCAGGGACGGATTCGTCCCATTCGGTATTCGTATTCGTGGGGAGCCAAATCCGTTGCATCCGTTCTCGGGGGACCCCGATCCGTTCATTAGTTACGTATGTATTCATTTCCTAAAAAAAACCCCATCCCAACTCTTTAAATTTAATTAACTACAACCCTCCTGATCCCCCCAAGACTTACCAAAAGTCCCTGGTGGTCCAGCGGGGGTCCTGGAGCGATCTCCTGCACTCGGGCTGTCGGCTGCTGGTATTCAAAATGGCACCGATAGCCTTTGCCCTCACTATGTCACAGGGGCTACCGGTGCCATTGTTTGGCCCCTGTCACATGGTAGGAGCAATGGACGGCCGGCGCCGGGCTGTGCGATGAATATAAATTATATGCGGACAATATCCAGTTTTTCGTTCACGTGCATCCTTCATGGTCTGAAACAGTTGATCTAGTAAACCTGTGTGTATCCACCATCAAGCGATGGCTATTTTTCAATAAGCTGTCACTAAACCTATTGAAAACTCAATGCCTGTTGATTCATCGCCCTTTGTTAAAAATCCCTCTCGACCCTATTATGATTGAGAGCATTTCATTCTCACGGAACTCTTGTATTCGCCACCTGGGTGACTTATTTGACCCTTCTTTAGAATTTCATCCGTTTGTTAAAAACAGAATTAGGGCTGGCTTTTTCAAACTTTGCGTGCTTTGTGGCCTTAAACACCTGCTAGAGAAAGCAGATTTTCAAACAGTGGGGCAGGCCTCCAACCTACCTTCAGTAGACTACTGCAGTTCTATTCTCCTTGGTCTTCCTGAAGCAACGCGTCGACCCCCTTCAGTTATTGCTAAATGCCGCAGCGCAGCTTATTACCGTCATCAACGAGCGTGAGCACTTCACTCCAGTGCTCTCTGAATTACATTGGCTTCCGATTGCGGAATGCATTAAGTATAAGATCCCAACTATCACCTTTAATCTTATCTCCTCCGACGCTTCATCTTGGAGGAGCACGCTTTTCCGGGTTTATTGTCTGTCTTGCCCGCTTTGCTCCGCACAGTGAGGTCTGTTAGATGTGCCCTCACCATTGCATGCCAGACTTAGTGTTACCAGAGACTGGGCTTTCTCTGTGGCCGCCCTGGTTATCTGGGACTCTTTTCTTTTTTTTTTCCCTGAAGCTCTATGCATGTCAGACAGCGTTAAGACTTTTAAGACCCTGGTAAAAACATGGCTATTTAGACAAGCGTTTTATTAAGTCCGCAGAAGGTCCCTGTATGTCCGAGTTTTAGTGTTGCTGTGGATTCTGATTTCGGTCTGTATTTATTGAAATGCTATGACTGTTCCTCTGTACATCACCCAGGATATGGGCAATTAATAAATTAAAGTGAGAGGTAAAAAGATAAAGCATTGCAATTGAACACGTGACTGGGGGACTCTCTCCTTCCTCCCGGGGCTATGAACTCTCCCTCTGCAGTGTCCTTTGGACCCCACTAGCCCAAGGAGCGAGAACCCGATTCAGGATTTCAACCCGGATCTCTCCCGCAGGCACTGCCGGGGGGGGGGGGGGGGGGGGGGGCATCAGGCCAGCCTTCTGAAATAAAGTTTAAAATGTATTAGTTTGGTAATGAAAATGCCCTAAAATATGACCGTCCATTCCTGGGTCTTTGTACAGCGCTGCGTACGTTCTGCGCTATACAAATCACGGCGATGAAGATTAAACAGCGGGTTATAGGTCAGCTAGGTGGCAGTACTGCACGCTGCCATGTGTGTGTGTGTGTGGGGGGGGGGGGGGGACGGGGGACCTGGATTGCCTGGTTCAAGGGTTTTTGCTCCCCGAGTTGCCCTGTATTTTTTTGCTCCCCGAGTTGCAGCATCGTTCACAGCCCCTTGGGGGTAGGGCAGAGAGAGTCAGAGTCCCAGGTGACGTGGCCGGATTTAAGGCCCATGACTGCAAGGTTTCTGAAGGGGGCCCCAGTCAAGGACTGTCTGTGCAATGGCAGGACAAAAGGAAGAGGGGAAAAATCCCCAGGTAATTGCAAACGAAGGCTCCTGGTGCCAGATGCCAGCTCTGCTTCTAAATGAGCTTGGGAGTCGAAAGGAGGAGGTGGAAACTGCCAAATGAAAAAAAAAATGGACTGTACTTAAAATAAGAGGGCCTGAGCTGCATGGGGTACTTATTATTGAAGGGGCTGTCCTACAGTGGCTATTCACAGGCGCGATCCTACTACTTTATTACATGGGAAGTTTTTCTTTCTGATTTTAGTTTCCTGTAAGCACAGATTTTTATTTTATCAGACTTTTTTTTGCAGGAGGTTTAATCCTATTCTCTTGCTTTAGCAGCGGTCATACTTGTAATCGTCCTTCCAGTGGGGGTCTGGCTAACCTCTCGTACCGTGCCGGTTCCCAGTCTCAGTCTAAAGGCCCAAAACGAGACCCGTCTTTAACCGCAGCTCTGACCGCCGCCGGGATCTTAAGCTGAAAGGCCACAAAGCAAAAAGCACTGCCTTGGCAAACGGGCTGCTGATGCCATGGGCCCTCCTGGCGCTCGCGTGTTTCAGTACTCTGACGCTCTTCTTTCGGCTACGTGAAAATGCCGTCTGCCCATTGGATGCCTGGACCCCCGCAGGCCCGTTCTCCAGCCAGCTTCCTGCTTGGGCTTCAGACGTGACAGAATTTCAGCGTTCGCTCCGTGCCGCTTGCAGCACTTCTGGAGTGTGCCAGAGCCCTTGAGGGAGGTAAAACAGTGCAGCTGTCAAAGTCCCGGGACTAATATGGGTGAAATCTAATCAAAAGAAATGACTCTTTAATAGGCCGATCCCATTATTAATGAATGAAGGTGGTGAGGCAGGGATAGAGTGAGACGGGTGCTCGCGCTGGGGGAGGGAAGACTTGCACACATCTCTGGATCCTTCTAGCCAGAAGGCAGATTGTGGAGCTGAGCAGCGTTGGTAACTGAGTTAGGAGAGTATGTTATCAGAAATAGCTTTATTAAAAAAAAAACAAACCCAAAGAGAGCATCCAGCATGCCCAGAGGCAACATGTGGGCATGACCCTTGCTAATTCATTTCAGAAGATTTTTGCCAAAGCCTCAGATTGGAACTACACCCTCTGTTTGTTTGTTTATTTGTTTTTGAAAGGGAGATGAAATATGCACAAAAATTCTTATGGACAATAATTTGTTTTATTGCCTCCTGCTTCATACTGATTCTGCTGGGGTTATTCCCAGGGTTGCTTTGTAATTTAGATAATTCTGTCAGCATATGCAAGGCTGGGTGAAATGGGTTCGATGGCAAGGTCATAATGCCCTCCTGACTTGGGGATGCAGGAGAGCTTGGAAGAGGATTAACCCAGCATGTGTGGATGCACTGAGTTTAAGTGATTTGTACGGGGTAGGATTTGAACTTGGGTCTCCATATTTGTCAGCAGTATTCTTGCACCAATCCTTGACACCAACAGCCCTAAATGGACTGACATTGCAGTAAGATGATATTCTGGAAAGTCCCTTATTTTACTGCATGACTCACTTGCATAGGCCCTTGTAAATAGGGAGTTACCCCAAATACTGCACTCCACTGGGTGACGTTCTCCTGCCTACACTCCTAGTGCATATCATAACTCCAGATAACACTCCCTGAGATCTCTCGGCACAATTACCACAGCTTGCTTTCTGTTCACCAAATATATTTGAGACCGAGGTTGTTGTTAAGTGACCCAGTATCTGAGGGGGGTGGGGGTGTTGTAGTTTTATTGTATTACAGTAAATCTACTGACAAGAAAGAGACTGTGGGAACTATGATGATGCACAGTGGAGATCAGTGATTTCTGTTTCCAGCTCTGGCAGCAAAGGAGTTTTAGCTTCCCAGTCTCCATAAATACTGGTAAGAGGGCAAGAGTGTGAATTTTTAAAAAAAGTTTTTTTTAAAGATATTTTATCAGCCTGCTAAACTGATTGACTTCCGAGGTTGACATTTCAGGGTGTGCTGGCGAGGGTGTGCTGCTGCTGCTGCTCTGTTTCCCCGATCTGAGTCTCCTGAGATCGGAAGCTGTGGCTATCAAAAGCAAACCTCTTCCCTCATAAGAACACAAGACTTGCCATACTGGGTTAGATCAAAGTTCCATCAAGCCCGGTATCCTGTTTCCAACAGTGGCCAAGCCAGGTCACAGGTACCTGGCAGGATCCCAAAGGGTAGAGAGATTCCAAGCTGCTTATCCAGGGTTAAGCAGGGGATTTCTGCAACTCCACATTAATAATGATTTATGGACTTTTCATATAGGAACTAGTCCAAACCTTTTTTAAACACAGCTACATAGCTTTCACCACATCCTCTGGCAATGAATTCCAGAGCTTAATTATGCATTGAGTAAAAAAATATTTTCTCTTATTAGTTTTAAATGTACAACTTAGCAACTTCATTGTGTGTGTCCTCTGGTCTTTGTACTTTCAAAAGAGTAAACAACTGATTGACGTTTACTCGTTCCATTCCACTCATTATTTTATAGACTTCCATCATATCTCCCCTCAGCTGTCTCATCTCCAAGTTGAAGAGTCCTAACCTCTTTAACCTTTCTTCAAAGGGGAATCGTTCCATCTCCTTTATCATTTTGGTTGCCCTTTTCTAATTCTGCTATATCTTTCTTGAGATGTGGTGACCAGAACTGCACACAATACTCAAGATGAGATCACACCATGGAGCGACACAGAGGCATTATGATATTCTCTGTTTTATTCTCCATTTCTTTCCTGATGATCCCTAGCATTCTATTTGCTTTCTTACCTGCTGCTGCACACTGAGCAGAAGATTTCAATGTATTCTCAAAGATAATGCCTAGATCCTTTTCCTGAATGGGGACTCCTAATGTGGAACCTGGCATTGTGGAGCCATAATTTGGGTTACACTTCCATACGTGCATGACTTTGCAGTTGTCCACATTCATTTTTTATTTTTATTTTCATGAGTTATTCATATTATATTCAAAAGAACAAAAATAACATCATCTTGATTAAGGAAACACGGTGAGTGTTAATCTCAATGTAGAAATAAAATCTGCCCATCAGAAAGAAAAGAAAATCAAGAGAAAAACATTACCTACATAAGTTCACATTAAGAAGGAGATCAATTACAAAGGAAAAACATTAACAAGCAAACAAAATATAACTAATTATGCCCCCCCCCCCCCCAAAAAAAAAACAAATCCTCATCCAGACTCATGGGACTGAAAGCATATCTCTAGGAGGTACTTTATTTTACAAAAGCCCATCTTAATTCCCCGCTCTGAACGAGGAAGGGCAGGTAATAAGTGCCTTTTAAACAAATAAATAAATAATCGATTAGGATCAAAAACACCTAAGCGTGGCCCTGATATTTAATTATATACTTATAGGGAAAGCGAAGAACAAAGCTAGCAACTACAGCCAACACATTGTTTCTCTGAAAGAAAAACTTTTCTACGGTCTTGCATTTCTCTCACAATGTCAGGGAATACAAACATTTTTTTCCCATAAAACAGGGTCCTCAAGGCAAAAAAAAAAAAAGCCTCGGGGTCCATTGCTTATCTGCTTCACGAGAAAATTCAACTAATAAAGTAACTCTTCCCTTAATTTCATAAAATGAATTTTCTAGGAAGCCGTTCATATCTAATGTTTCTGACTTCTGTATTCCACCCACCCCGCACCACCAGGATTAGCTTTAACCTCTGGGAGGTAACAAACCTTCAAAACAATAGATATAACCTCCTGGAAAGGCTTTCAGGAAATCTAGATAAAACCTCCTGAGCATCTCCAGGGGGGAGATCAAAGGACATTTAGGAAAATTCAGAATTCTCAAATTAAGCCTTTTGGAATAATTTCCCAAACTCTCAGTTTTCCTCTTTAATTGCAATTGATCTTTAATTACTGAATTTCCCACACTCTATAATTCAGAATATTTGCCTGAATAGAAAGTAATTGTTCACAATGATCTTTTAAGCTGGCAAGAATTAGTATTCACATGTTCAGTTAGTTCTTTAAGATTCCCCAGCGTAGAGACAATTTTATGGGAGAGAGAACGCTCTTAGGGGGGCATTTTTCAAAGCGATCACATGCAAAAAAACGACTTTTCGCGATCGATCACTAAAAAGGGGCGGCATCAAGACCGGAACAGGAGGAGTCGGGGAGCCTTTTCGCTGCCCATTTCGTGCCCAATAGCACCACCTTTTAGGATGGTGCTATTGGGTGCGAAAGCCAGCAGCGATCGCACCGCAGAGGTGCGATCGCTGCTGGCTTTCGCAGGCCCACCCCCCCTGTACCGCGCAATTCACGCCGCCGCGGTAGGTTAGAAAATCTAGGCCTAAGTTGACTATAGCTGTCCACAGTGGGGCAGATTTTCAAAGGGGTACGCGCGTAAGATACGCGCCGCCGAGCCTATGTTGAATAGGCTCGGCGGCGCACACAAGCCCCGGGACGCGTGTAAGTCCCGGGGCTTTGCTAGGGGGCATGTTGCGGGCGGCGCGACATTTTGGGGCATTCCGGGGGGGGGGGCATGGTGTCGGCCTGGGGGCGTTCCGGGTGCGTGGCCGAGGCCTCCGGACCAGCCCCTGGGTCGTGTGATGGCGCACCAGCAGCCCACCAGCGCGCGCGAGTTACGCCTGCCTTGGGCAGGCATAACTTTTCAAACAAAGGTGGGGGGGGTTTAGATAGGGCCGGGGGGGGGGGGGTTAGGGAGGGGAAGGTGCGGGGGGGGGGTGGAAGGAAAGTTCCCTCCGAGGCCACTCTGATTTTGGAGCGGCCTCGGAGGGAATGGAGGCAGGCTTCGCAGCTCAGCACGCGCAGTCTGCCGATTTTGCGCAGCCTTGCGCACGCCGACCCCGGATTTTAAAAGATACACGTGGCTACGCGCGTATCTGTTAAAGTCCAGCGTACTCTTGTTTGCGCCGGTCGCGCGAACAAAAGTACGCGCAGGCGTACTTTTTAAAAATCTGCCCCAGTGTGTCCACATTTATTACTGCTGGTTTCCTGGCAGCCATATAACTCACCGGGGTCGATGACACTCTTTTTAGACGAGACAGAGATTCCCCATCCAAGAGAGAAGAAGCTAAAACCAATCCAGGTTCTTCTAAACAATCTCTGGATCCCTTCTGCACACTTCCCGGCTGAGGTGGTATAAGGGCAGCAGGGCTGAGAGAGGCGGAGTCCTTATGTTGAATGGGACCAGAAGCCCCAAGTTCAGCACCACCGACATTGGAGCTCTGAAGATATATTCTTACAAAGTCCTTTGGGGAATAGGAGAGACTGCAGAGGGAATAGATGGGGAAACCCTAATGCTTCCTTTTCTCTTCTTGCCCATTGGATATTAGAAAAAAATAAGAAATAAACTTGAGGAATCAGAAAAGGAAACTTGCATACGGGGAGCGCCCTTTAGGCTTGCGTCTTCGGCGTGCTGCTTTTTGTTCCCTCGAGCCTCTCAGGATGATGTCAGCAGGAGGCTCGGAGCTGGAACAAGGCAAGTCCTTGGAAACTGCCCTCAAGCCCTTCCCCCATATTAAATTTCATTTGCTATTTGCATGCCCAATCTCTCAGTTTTGCATGGTCCTCTGGCAATTTCTCGCAATCCTCTCGGGATTATGCCCAGCTGCTGAATATCTGTTCACCTAAGTAATTTGCTGGATAGCTTGTGGGCAGATCAGAGAGGAGTTAGAAGTTAACTGGATAGGTTAGATCTGCTCGATAGCAGGTCTAAAGTTAGCCGGATAAGACTTATGTGGCTAACTAGCGACTTAACCGGGGATATTCAGCAGTATAGCTGTGCTGCTTGAATATCCCTTGTGCGTTAGCTGGCTAAGTCCTATCCAGCTAACTTACTTGGAAGTTCACTTATGGGTATCTTCCTCATAATCTCCTGTTAAGCACAGTGATGGTGGTGACGGCGGCATAGGGACGCTTGCTTCACTATGGAGGCAAATTTCCTTACGAAGCCCTTGAACAACGACTCTTCATATCCTCATGAAACTTCCTCATTGGCTCTTCCGTTCCATCTGCCCCCTCCACCCCAATCTCCATCCCCTCTCCCCCATTTAAAATGTGTGTTGGAATGAGCTTAGCTTCTGGTGGCTTGCAGAAAGGTAGCAGGAAATAGATGCATCATTTTCTTGACGCTAATTTCCGGGCACGGCTTATGACTGGGTGGGGGAATTTAGTGCCCTAATGCTCTGCAAAATGCAAATTTGATGGACTGAAGAATTGTCCCAAACTTTGGCACCACAACTGGTTGTATTAGAAATGATAACAGAACCTGTTGTGGTGCTGAAGTGGCATACAGACCTGCAGGACGCATCGGTGCCAGCTTTATATAATCTGATGCAAATTCGGCCTGTGTCTTTCATTTGGCTTTTAAAGTGCAAGAGAGAGGGCCCTTTCTCCTCCCTCCCCTTTGCTAAGAATAAAACTGAATTCTGTTTCACGTGCTGCAGCCAAAATAAGACGACAACATATGTCACTGAGCGGTGCAAGTCCTCAGCCCGGCGAGTGAGCCAGAAAGGAAATGTGCCCACGATGGGCTGGAGAAGGGGGTGAGTGGGTGGGAGGAAGGCATGGAGTGACGCAGCTCTCGCTGAGCACAAGCTGCGAACTAATTTGTGCTAGAGGCATGCAAACAGTAAATTACATTATCTAATCTCTTCCCCCCCCCCCCCCAACCACCAGTTGTGTCATGAAAGTAGCAGCTCATTAAACAAATAATATTGGTCTTTAAGTTTTGGTGAGTAATAGGCTATTTTGCTATCGTTTCATGATAAATCTATAAATCTAGTGAAAATTTCATTTCCAAGGCTGAGAGCGTGCAGGGGCTCGCTTTCCTGCGACCTGGGAGAATCAAGGAATGGTGTAGGGAGACGTCAGAAAGAAACCTTGAAATAGAAGAGAAGAGTGGCAAATGAAATAGAAGGAGGGGGCTCGCTATTTATGTTGGGTTCTTTGAGGGTTCATTCATACTTGGGCAAGAATATTATTCCGATTGTTAAACAGACTAGACGAGATTTGTAGTCCTCACCCGCTGTCAATATTCTCTGTCTTGACCCTGTTACTTCTTCCTGTGATGATGGTTTTGGATAGGCTCCCTCGTCCTCTTCTCCTTTTTCCATTTTACCTGTGGCAGATTTGTGTTTTGCCATGAATAGGTGGTGTTTTGCTTAAATATTTATTTTTTTTTTTATTTTTTTTTAGCACTGTTGTATCTGTTTTCCCTGTAGGGGTATTGGGTATTTCAGTTATTTAGCATGAATCCTAATTCTCCATTTAAGCAGATCAGACGTTTACCTGTTCCTCTTGTGACGTGCCACTCTGCCGTCTTACTGTCTAAGCATGAACCTTTCCACAATAAGCCTGGAACCAGAACCTGGTCTGTGAGTGAGTAATAATTCTCCGGTTCCTCTCCCTCTCTCCTGGGCAGGTGTAAATTCTTCAGTCTGACGGAGACTCCAGAGGATTATACCATCATTGTGGATGAAGAGGGATTTCTAGGTAAGACCCAGCCGGGTGAGTGGGGGAGGGGAACTCTGTGATCCTGACGTGGGCCCATATGGAAAAAATGTCTGACTTGCTGGAAAGAAAAAAAATGAACCAGAGCGCTTGGGTAGGGGGAGGCTGATGACTCGAATTACGCTAACGACTGCTTAATGATGCCAGCAGCCAGGCCCAGGGTGCAGGTGAACTGGGATCCGAAGGGGAACCAAACTCCTGTCCCCTGCAAGGTCTAGTGCCTAAAGGCAAGGTTTTACAATTAAAAAAAAAAAAAAGGGGGGGGGGGAAACGGGACCTCTGTACAAATAATAATTTAGAAAAAAAATCAAAATGAACATGAAAGCTTTTGGGGGCTGTTTAAGGGCCCTCCCTCCTTGTTTATCCAGTGTTTCTGTGCCTGGAAATATATCGGAAGCCGGCACTGAAGCTGAGGCTTTGATCTGCGAACCAGACTGTTTCCCCTGCAATATTGTCAAAGAGAAACATTTCACAGATGGGGCATGAATCATTTTGATGCCAGGAGCCAAAAAAAAAAAAGAAGTAAAAAAATAAATTCAACACACCAGGCCTTCCTTAGTGTTAGAAATAAAGGAATCGGCAGTGTTGATATGATTATCCTCGCTCATTCACATGGGTCTCACTTCTGTAGTGTGCACTTGCTTGCGCTCCGAAGGAAAAAGTGCACACATCTGAAATGGCACACAGGGCATCTGGAATATGGTTCGTTGATAGATATTTAATTAAATGTTTCTCTTTTCTAAGTCATTAGTTTGTTTTACTTTGCAAACCCTCTTAAGCAGATTAGGTCTAAAGTGGGGGGTTTATGAGCAGTAAATTGAGAGCAATTAGCCCTTGAATTCATACTTACTGTGAGGATAACAGCAGAAAGTTTTGCTTTTATAGCAGTTGTAAAGCGGTAGCAATTAGATGCTGTGGATTTAGCAGATTCTTTGCATACAACTGAAGCTGTACAGAAGCGACGTGTGTGGGATGCAACAGTTCAAAACGGTGGGGCCCGCCAACCTAAGCGTGGATTGGAAACTATGTGCATAAGTGGAAGCGATGCCATTGGAGGATTTGAGAATCCCAGGAAAAAAAAAATTTGGGGGGTGGGGGGATAACCTGTGAAGTTGCAATAGATGCTGAGTTAGCATGTTGCTCGGAGGCTCGGTTTGCAGTGCAGGATCTGCTCCGCTGTGGCCTGGAGGCTGGGGCCCTTCTCCTCTCCTCTCCCCACCCCTGCCATGAAGGCGGGACGACTGCCGGCCTCCCTTCATAGGAGACAGAAAAATTAATGAAAAGAGTGTTTCTGGTGACCCCGGTGTGTCCTCCCATAGAGAGGGCAATTTTCCAAAGCCATTTACCCAAGTAAATACCAGCCGGGCTGTCATAAAATTGCCCATCCTTAACCCAGTGGGGGGAAGGGGGTTTTATAGCTTGCACGCATTTAGCCGCATTAAGAGGAGGCATTTTTTAGGTTGGGGGTGGGGGAGAGGAAGGCAGATGACATGCATGGGTTGCATTTTCAACTCTCTGTGCATTCATTTCCATGAAAAAGGTACCCCCACAGAAAAAGCAGGCACGGTATTTTATGAAGCAACAGCGCTCGTGTAGGTTTTACTGTGCAAAGTCTGCATGTAAAAAGTGTCTGCATTGCTCCTTGCAGGCAGTTTGCAAATTGCCCCATAACAATTTATCCCTTTCGCTGTTAGTTTTTTTTTTTTTGTTTTTTTTTAAATAATTCTATATGAATGCAGCGACATGGCATATATTTTTCAGGATTACTGGGAAGTTCAGTAGAGGCAGATGTGATAATAGTAAGATCTTGGCTATGGAGCACCCCATTCAACGTTTTTTTGTTTTTGTAGTTCTCTGATATAAGGTCTCTGTTCTTTGGTTAACAATGGTACGTCAAATAACCCTCCTCATGACAGCTCTCTGTACCAAACACTACGTGATTTCTCAAAAAATAAAAATAAAAAAACAAGATTAGAAAGGTCTACCTCTTGGAGTACGTAAAGGGGACGATATAAAAAAAAAAGGCATAATTCTTAAATTTAGGCCCGTTTTCACCTTCTTAGATTTAGGAGTCTAAATTAAGTGCCTAGTTTTGAATATCAGTGCTAACTCCACCCCTATAGGAGTATAAATTTATGAATTCGGGCCTAGTGAATATTCAAAAGAGCCAGTTTAGGATGCTAACTCCAAAAGATAGAAGCCTCAATCCATTGAAAATTCATCCCTAAATTTTCCAAAAGCGTTCTTTAGTTCCAGCACTTACCAACCAGAGATGCAAAGCAGTCACCATGTACTTCCATGGCTCCCTTCTCCCCCGATAATTAATTTTGAGGGAGGGGGTGGCAGGAATATATGATGAGTACACTTCTTTCTCTGTAACGGCCGGATTTTAAAACTCTGGCATGCGTAAATCCCGGGCCTTACATGCGCCGGGCCAATTTTCAAACGGGCCCGTCCATACATGTAAACCCCGGGACGCAAATAAGTGCCAGGGCCTAAAAAAGGGGCGGTCTGGGGGGGGCAGGGAAGGACAGGGCGGGGGGTCAGGCCGGGACAGTGCTATTGTTTGCATACATTGTAAAATTGCACGTCCATGTGTGTGTGTGCGTGCACGGATTTTTAAAAAAAATCTACCCCTAAGTGCGCGCACTTCATGCCACTGCTCTGGTCCCTAAGCTCCTCCTGAATTTCTTCATCTGGTTTGGGGGTGGAGGAGGGAGGTGGTGACTGAGTTGCTCTTGCCAGCCACCTGATCGGGTCACCCGCTACTCCATTTTGTTCTCCATTCCTGTCATGTTTCCATTTGGGCAAGCAAGGAAACTTAGACCCTCAACTTCAGACTGACTGGAGAAGCATGCATGCAAGTTTCTATCTATGTACAGAAGAAAAATTACACAGATGGACGCACTGTCGGGAACATTTAGTGTTTTGCACCTAAAATTCCCATTGGAAAATAGAATTCATCCTGCCTGCTCTTGATGCCTGCCCCGCTTTACGTAAATTGGATGAAGCAGATAAAACCTGAAATGCCTGGGATAGAAATGTAGATATTTGTTAAAGTCCCTTGGCATTGCATCACGAAGGTAAAAGATTCAAAGTTCCAAAAATTAAAGGGTCAACTTTTTAACATCTTGATGGGTTCTATGTGCACGAAATAAGGAGTGAAGAGGTGTAGATTGGCTGAAGGGCGCATAAGTAGATCTTCATTCACTTAAAACTCCGCACAGACGTTTTTAACTTGCATACATTTGGCTGTAGCTACTGAATGATGCACTGCACTGGAGAGGCTGAAGGAGGATCTAAAAACACTTCCCTTAATTAAAAGAGAAAACCAAAACAATAGACTGATAAAGCTTGCAAATGGAGTTCTTGTTGACGTACTACCTTGGCAGGAAGTTCTGCTTCAGTTTCCAGATCCAGGTCCAGCTCCTGCTCCCTTAGACCTGGATTCACCATTTTATCACAGAATGGTGAATCCAGCGAAAACGGGGGGCGGGGGGGGGTGAAGGGATGGTGGGCCTGCAAAAGCCAACAGCCTTCGCAGCACCGCGGTGTTTTCGCTGCTGGCTTTCGCACCCAATAGCGCCACCGTGAAAGGTGGTGCTACTTGGCGTGCTACTGGCGACGATAACGTTACTAACCTTTATCACCGCCAGCGAAGACACTGCCGAGTCTGCCTCCTCGCCGCCCCGACTCTGACCCCAGCATGCTATCGCATGCGAAAAGGGCCTTTTTGCGTGCAATAGAGGCTTATTGCGTGCGATAAGCCTTTGAAAATGACCCCCTTAGCTTGCTACGGAGGCAACTTTCAAAGAGCCTAAGGAAGGGAGAGAATAATGGTTGTAGCTCAACAGTGACACCTACTGGCTGGCATAGTGGCACTTATATGCCAGGTTCTAGTGGGAACTCTGAATCGTGCCTATCAACTGGATCACTGTCGCTGCCACGACTGGCTCTTGATGGAAGAGTAGGAGAGAGGTTAAAAAGGAGGAGCCAGGGCTGCACCTAGGTATCCATGGGGTTTTGGCCTCAGAACCCCCATCTTAAATGACAATGGAGAGGGAAGGGGAGTGACCTGGAAATCCAAGGAATTGGAGGAAAGATTCCATAAAATTGCCCAGCAGTAAAACCATTGCACCTCCCCATGCCCTTTCATCTTCACCTCTATGGCTGGTCTGACTCTGAGTTAGTCATCAGCTGGAGGCTTCCTCAGTACATCATGTCAAGACGGCTGTTGATTCAGGTTGCAGTTATATCCTGCAGTGTTCTCCTCGCTTGTCCTGTGAACTGAGGAGAGTTAACTATTAATCCCCTGTGCTCACCTGCAGTTTACATGGATATGGTTGTGTCTACAAGTCTGCAGTATCCCTGTGGGGGAGGTGATGGACAGCAACTGTGCTTCTAATCAAACAGCTAATTAATAAATCAAGAGTAGTAAGGAGGCCGTCATTCACTACACCATAAATAGCCTACCTGGAGTAGATTACAGAGAGTGAGAGAAGCTGAAAACACTGAGGTCAATTGACTTACTGAAAACCAGACAATGAGCGTGGCAGAAAGAAATTTGGATCCTTCAGAGTCCTGAGGTTTTGCATCCTGTTTTCTGTCCACAGTAGCTACGCTTGTGACCTTGTGGTTTCAGCTTACAGAAACTTGTCCACGGAGAATGTTCTATTGAGGGAATGATTTGATTACCCTAACTTGCTCCTCCCTTGGAGGCACAGTTCAGCCCATGCTTAACTGCCCTTTGCAAGCATCGGGAGTGCATTCCGCTTCACTCAATGTGTTTGAAGCGCACGTAAGGCTACATTTCAAGCTAAGAAATATTAGCCCTGTGCGTTTAAGGTCTCTGGCTGTGAGAGAGAGCTCTGCAGCTGTTATAGGGCTGAACTGAAAATTCCCCCTGATTATCTTCCAGCCTAACTGTGTAAGTCAGATTCAAAGAAAGCTCTTGTAGGGTAATCCTATGGTTGGGACAGTAAATTCACTCATTAGGCACAATCTGCTTGACACAACTAATTGCTCTTCAGGAGACGGAAGAGAGATAGATTGATTGATTGATTTATTTATTTATTTATTTATTTATTTATTTATTTATTTGAGAGGAATGAATAAAAATGTGCTTAGCTTATCAATCTTTCTTTTCCTAAACTAGAAACTTTCTTCTTAGCTCAAATAGTGTAGATTGATCTGACTTGAAGGCTGCAGCTTATGATCCAGGAATGTCCTGACATTTGAAAACGACATGGCAATGTCGGTGATGTTTCATTTTTTTGTCGTTTCCCATCTAAAATGACACAAAAAAAAGCAACAACTTGGATTCATTTTGTGAGGGGTTTTTTTTTCTATTTTAGTGCATGCTAAATTATTTTAGTGCCCAGTAAAATGGAAAATGAAATATGAAATAGAAAACAATAATAGACAGCAAAATTGACTACAAAAGGAACCAGCACACCCTTATTTATGATCGGACGCCCTGTCACTAGGCAGAATAGTTCGGGATTCCCCTGCCAGCTTAGCAGAGCCTCTAGGACTCCAGAACCTGGTCTGGGTGGGGAAGCCTGAGCCTGGTGATGCCATGCCATGCCCTCATTTCACAAGCTTAAGGCTTGCAAAGAGCAGAATAAGCTGAGCAACTGGGAGCTTGTGAAAATCCCGTTCCTCGGTTGAGCACATCTTCAGCCCAGTGGCAGGAGTTGGTGCTGCTGGCTCATGAACCACCTTAAGTGTAATTTTTTTCTGGGGGGGGAGGGGTAAATGAGCAAGGATGTTCTTGTTGCTGTTGGGTTCAAGATGGTGAGCTCCTTGGTAAGCTCCTTAACTTTTGTCATCTCTTTTGACCCTGTGGGAGCCCATGTGCCATCAGCTGCTGTGCTGGAATTAGCCAGGAGGAGGCAGGAGCAGATCCACATTGGCAAGGTCATCCACTTAGTGGATGGGAGTACCTGTGTGGCTTGTTGACAAAGTAGCAGCGTATCAGAATTGTGTTATTTCATTCAAGAGTTCACTGGCCACCATATTTCCAGATTTTTTAATTCAGAAAAGTTTGTGTGTTGGAGTTGGGTGCAGAAGGAAATGCTGCTTCATAAAAGCATTTATTGAATTTGTTGAGTAGATGAAACAGCTCATCTGCTTCTAAAAAGTATGCATTGTACTGTATCGCTAATCAATCAGTTCTCTGGAGGTACTGCCTGGATCTGCAGTGCTTTCTTCCCTTTCAGTCCGAGCAGAGATTTAGAGCATGATCTTGTAGCAACATTACAAAGGTAAATACACGTTTTTAACCAGAGGCCGAGCATCTCCTGGTGGCAGCACTGTCGATCCTGGCCAAAATATTTGAGTGCATCCTATTCAGCTGTGATGAAATGTTTTTAATGTTGGTTTTCCTCTGAAATACTACAGACATCACGTGATATAAACGTGGCAAGCAGATCTTATTTTACAGTGGGAAAATATTGGTTTCACTGACAGTAAAACTGTGACGCAGTAGTGGATAATAGTATATAAAGATACGTCACAGCTTTAGAGAAACTTTTTCTAATTCTAACAAGCAACTGGTTTAAAATGCAAGCCCTTTGCCTTTTTTTTTTTTTTTTTTTTTTTAATAAGACGCCTGTTGTACTTTATTTTGCATGTGGCATGTGTGGAAACACATTAACGTGCACTGAAGTGATATAAAAACAATATTTTGGTGTTTCGTGTCATTTCAGGTGGGAAAGAAGACAAAGCAATAGAACAAGTATTGATGTGGTCCTGTTTTAAAACAGCAGCCATCCCTGCTAGATGCGTACCTGAAACAGTTCTGCAGGGTGTATTATTCAGAGCAGGGTAGGCAGTCAGAATACTAGCAGGAGGTTTGCTTGTAGGTAGAGGGGGGGGGTGGGAAACATAATTACACTGCAGTACCCTCCATATGTTACTTTTATACTCGATGCACTTAGCACACAATCTCATTGGTAAAAGTAAACATGTCTAGTCAACAGTTCTTCCAAATCATTTATCCAATTTGGAGTGTGTTAGTATAAGGGGAGGCTGCTTAGGCCCCCAAGTGTACTTTGTACTCAGTGCAGTTTGAAAGAGACTTTTCAGCTTAGCGAACTGAGAAAGGAAATGATTTAACCACAATCTAGTGATTTGCACTGTTCGGAAGGAAATAACTTTTGGGCTTCAAAACTCTGCCTTTCCAGAATTCTGGGGCTTTCTTCCAGCTGCTCTCTCGCCCTCTGCTGGGCAGTTTAGGGAGGTAGCAGCACCCTCACCATTCCTCGCAGGGCTCCTCCTTAGCAGGCAGTTAGCCAGGCCTGGATTCCCCCTTGGGCAGAGAAGATAAGTGCCTAGGAGCGCCTGTGCCACTGGATAAACCTGGGCAGGTAAACTATGATGCAGCCAAAGCTGGACTCTCAGGCTAGACGTGCTAGGTAGAAATGCGAGTCGGAGAAGGCACATAAAGAAGACTATCTTCAGCGACTCCAGGGCTTCTTGAATTGGCTCCGTGTGGTGTTTGGGCTAGTTAACCAGCAGTTTGACCCTCCATTTGATAATTTTGTCTGGGGTGGTTTTGCTGATTTTTTTTTTTTTGTATAGAAAAAGGTGTGATTTACAGACTGACTTGGGTGGGACAAGACAGTTGGATGCTGCCTTCTCTCTAGAGCAGCCTCCTGTGATTTGGGTCACTTTTTCAGAGATTACACAATCTGAGGTTGCTACTGTTGTAAGGCAAGCGACGTCCTCTTTTTGCCCCTTGGACCCTTGCCCATTCTGGGTATGTAGTCTAGGGCAGAGTTTCCCAAACCTATCCTGGAGGTCCCCCCAGCCAGTCAGGTTTTCAGGATATCCACAATTAATATAACATGAGATAGATTTGCATGCACTGCCTCCATGGCATGCAGATTTCATCTCACGTATATACATGTCTGAGGGTCCTCCCTGACAAGTATGGGAACCTCTGGTCTAGGATCCTCATCTATCAAAGTCCTTACAAAATTAGAGAATGAAGGGATACTTCCTGATCTTTTAAAGTGATCTGTTGTGTAGCCTGTCCTTAAAAAAAAAACCAAAAAAAAAAAACACTAGTCACTTTCTTTATCAGAATATTCCAGCTAGCACCCCGTTTCCAATCTCCCTACAACTGGGAAGATTTTAGAGAAATTGGTTCTTTCCCAATTTGAAGATTTTTTTTAGAGGAGAATAAGATCCTAAGCCCTCCATCAGAGTTAATTTCAAACTGGACTGGTATAGAGTCCTTGTTACTCTCCATTTCTGACTTCCTTTTACAACAGTTGAATCAGAAGTGTTGTGTGGTATTATTGCTGCTTGACGTTTCCTCTGCCTTTGACATGATATTTCATGCAAGGATCTTGGCGAGAATGGCTGAGATGAGAGTTGATGGTAGTATGTTGAATTGGTCATTGTCAATCTTCATGGAAAGCAGTGTCTTTGGGGGTTCCCCAGGGTTCAACACTCTCATATGTTTTGTTAATTATGTATTTACAACCTCTATGTAAGCTGTTGACAATCCTGGGTATGGGTTTTTTTTTCAAAGTTTGTTGATGATTTACAATTATTATTCCCAATCACAGATTCTTAGGAATTTACCCCTGTCCAGGGGCAATCATGTATGAAGGTAGCAAACAAATGGATAAATGTGAATGACTTAGCATTAAATTTTGCTAAGACTGACGCCAATTATATTTCAAGGTCTTTAAACTGTGTTATGAGTCTATCATTGATCATTGAAGGGTTTACCATCCATTTTTTGAATGTGGTCAAAGATTTAGGGGTACAGATTGATAGTTGCTTTGTTTTTGAGCCACAATTTAAATTGTTGGTTAAAGCGGGTTTTCTAAACTTTGGAAAGCCCGTCCTTTAAAGGGTATTTTGTCCAGAAGCAATTTTCAGATGGTGCTTCAAACATTTGTCTTGACTTTAATCACTGTTACAATTCCTTTTATATTGGATTGCCTAAGAGACAGGTGTGAGGCTAATTTGTTTGTCATTCCAATTTTTTAAAAGGAAGGATTTAAAATCACCCATTCTCAGGCTTTTTCTCTAATTGGGACAATTTTTTGGAATGCCCTTCCTAATGAATTATGTTTTTTTCTGTGGTCGTGGGTGTTTTTTGGAAGAAGAAAAAAGGCGGTGCTCTTCATTGAAGCTTTTTCATAAAAATGAGTGCACTTAAGCCGTGTCATGATTATGCGATTATTACTTTGATTTATTTATGTTTTATGTTTGTCTGTGCTGTTATATTGTGTATGTTTTAATTAGTTATATTTATTTTTATGGAATCTGCTTAGAAAAGGGTACACTGGATAGAGCAAGAATATACATTTTTAAATAAATACATTTAAAAGATTATGAATAAATCAATGATCATATTAAATGGGGAGTCTGTGGTTAAAAAAAAGGTTTTTAGAGGGGGCACATCAGCACAAACCTTTTTTTTCCTTCCCTTCCTCCTGGCAGCAAGGATGCAAGACATCTTACCTGCCAGTTTCATTCTGAAATGTGAATCATGCAGGACCCATCAATACCATGTTTGGACTTCAGATTAAAACCAGCAGAGAGGGAGACAGATGCTGGTAAGAAAAGCTGCTCTTCTCATGCTGGCAGGAGGGAAGACATGGAAGAGTGGACTATGGGGTGTGTGAGGTGTTAATTCTGCCCTTCACAGCCTCAGATTACATTACATTACATTTCCGAAGAGGCACCAAATTCCTAGGCTAGGCCTATGACAAATAGTAAGAGAGACCAAGAGCTAGTTTCTCGATTTCTAATTAATTTAGCTGGAAAACACAGTTTATATTTTTGAGAAATAAATCGCTTCATTACATCAGCTCCCTTACTGATTAAAATGAATTCAGAGCTAATATATTCCTTGTGCAAAGATTACAGGAGTAAGATTAGCAAGGTTTGCCCACCAAATCACAGCAAATCCAAATTTTGCTGTTAGGCTTTTAAACTGTACTCCTACCTTTTAATGTGAACAGCACTGCTTACTGTCATGTCCCCTGCTGATAGTTACTTTACGGTCTTTGCTATCCTACCTGACTGGGAATGACTAATTAAGCTCATATGGTCTATGTTAACACTTGGTAGTAACTCATGGGAAATTAGAGGAGAGCAGATGAGCCAGGCCATAAAAGCTGTTAAAGGAGATTGGAGGGTGATGGGGGAAAAAGGATGCTGGTAGTCTCTTGTGGAATTGAATTGGAATAAAGAAAAACATGGAAGAACATTGGCTTCTGTAAGTCCATTCTACATTACTTTATTTCTTCAGTATGACAGACAAACCATCATTAGTAACAATCAGTCACTATTGAAAAAGGCCCATTCTTTCTCCAACCCAACTCAAAGATATCATGTGGACGAAATGAGCCAACCAAGTCAACACAACTGTAGCATGATCAGATCTAATTGTGGAAGACCTGTGGTTCAAATCCACCAGCCTCGTGAATGTAATGTGTATTGTGAGAGAATCCATTCCAACACTTCTTCTCTTTAACTGTGTGGCAAGTCTCCATCAGTCCCTTACTAGGTTGGCTGTTCACACGTCCCATGAGTTCAGAAAGGTGTGCCACTCATCAAACCATTTAGATGTACAGAGTTCAATATATAAATACATTGCTGTTCTGCCCTCAACAAAGTTAACTCCCAAATGTCCACCTCTTATCTTAGTCTTTAGTTGTTCCAGTACAATAAAGCACAAATCCCCCACTTTATGTAACCAGTCCAATCAGTTTTGGACCATTGAAGCTTCCAACCGTTGACTCTCAATACAGCTGCGATATTCTGTAATACTCATACTGCTAATCCTATTACATGTATCTGCCATACCAACATTAATTTAACCGATACATTAAATAAAAAAAAAACCAATAACTTTTCCAAAAACACAAAAGCCTTAGTTTCAGTTTTAAAATATAAATGCTCCTTATCAGTTTTACGCTGTCTGTTCGTCCTATCGTTTCTATGTTGAACCTGATGGAAAATTTCAAATGGAACATATCCATTTAAATGTCAAGTTTCCAATCTTCTTCTTTGTACGCTGAAATGGAAAAGAGGGTGTGGAATAAAGTTGTTTTTTCAGCCCTCCTTCAGCATGTCTGACGGGGAGCAGGAAAGAAGTTGGTAATCTGCTTCAGCGACCCCTACCCACAGCTCTTCTTAGTCCAAGGTGGTTGCCTGTGAAACCGGCCTTCGAGTCCTGCTGATGCGGTTCATTATCTTTATGAAACAAATAGGTGCAAGTGAAGTGTGATATTAGCGCATGTGATTCTTCGGGTGGCTCAGGTCATTAATGCTTTAGATGCTGTTAAAACCAAGGGCAGAAAACAGCCTTTGCAGTATATTTCTCGCACCATTAGTTGAAAGACATTTTCCACTCAATTTATTTTTGACATTTCTAAATGCAAAAGGGTCTTTCGTGTGTGTGTGTGTGTGTGTGTGTAGATAAAATACAGACACCCATGAGAGACCCTTTTGCATATATATATAAATATAAATATTTATATCACGCAAGATCCATGTAATACACATATATGTAGAGAGCCTAAAAGATCTCTGTTAAAGAGGATTGTTCCATTTGTCACAAGGGGAGCAGGAGTAGTAAAATCGTGCTTTGTAGCTCTCCCCATGTGGGAGGCAGGAATGGTGAGTCCCCAGGGAATAGAAACCCCTGGACCGTTAGTCATCCCTTGTGGGGACAGAGTGTCACTGCTGGCTCCTGTTTCGTTTTCTTAGGAAAGGACTCTTGGGCCTCTAAGGATGATGCTTGGGCATGTGAGTTTAGAAAAGGGTGCCTAAGCCTACCCTTACAATGTCTTTTTTAAAACCTTTTGGTTCTGGAGGAGGAAGATGTTGTTCCGCCCTTCCTGTCTCTATTTTTGGTGACCCCCTTATTAAGGTTTTACTTTTTCCCAACATGCCTGCGGACCCCAGAGCAGTGGTTCTCAACATATTTCCCCTTCGTGACACACCTGACAGACCACGCTCACAAGTGTGACACACTGCTCATTACAATTCACGGCAGAAATAAAAAAAAAATAAAGGTCCAGTATTATTTTTATTGTTAAGAATGACACAAGGGAAAGACAGGTACTCTGTCAGAACAGAAACTGCATAAATAGTAAACATCCCATACCAAAACACCAATTTCCAGCACTTAAATAGTAACCACCTTACCTAAGGAAAGGCAACACTGAAAATATTACACCAGGCCTTAAGACACCAAAGCACCTCCTATTAGGAAAACGGACCAAGTCAGGCTGCTATAGAGCCCTACACAGAAACTACACCCCAGCAGAAAACCTCACCTGAATCACGTGCTGTCCCTCACCTAACAAAGAATAAAGAGACCATAAAGCATAACTAGTAACATGCAGACAAAAACTGAACCGGAAACTGCAACAAGCCAGAGAGACTGTACGCAGTGTAACAAAGGAAAAAGAGAAATTTCACCAGTCCTCATAAACCAAATCAAGAAATATAAAATCAATAGCAGTAAAACCATACTAACAAAAAGAACAGATTATTTCAAAACTGATGAATGGAATAACCAATAATTTAAAACTCATATCAAAAATTTCAAGATACCAATAAAATATTTCAAAATAGCAGACACAAGACCCAATAATGAAAAATAAGAATAAAAAAATGCTTTGCTCTGCATACCTGGGAATGTTTGATAATCAGGCGCCCTGAGATTGTTTTGAATTCGCAGGAGGAGAGGGATGGTTTGCATGCAACTTTCTCTTCTCTCTGTCACACAAAAGCTCTCTCTCTCACACACATATACACATGCTCTCTCTGTCACTTACATAGGCTCTCAATCATGCACATATACACATGCTTTTTCTCTCTCTCACTTATATAGGCTCTTAATCACACATTTACACACATGCTGTCTGTCTTTTCACACTTACACACACACAGGCTTTCAATCACACACTTACACATGCTGTCTCTTTCTCTCACACACATGCTCTCTCACCTACACTGGCTCTCAATCACACACAGACACACATGCTCTCTCTCTCTCTTATACACACAGACTGTTAATCATACATAAATATGATCTCTCTCATTTACACATACAGGTTCTCAGTCATACACTTACATTCATGCTATCTCTCTCACACACAGACTCTCATTCACACACACAGACTCTCTTTCACACAAACAGGTTTTCAATCCCTCACTTACATACATGCTGTCACACACACACAATCTCAAACACATATGCTTGCTAGCTCATTCACTCTCTCTCTCCCTCCACTGAACTAGTGACAGCAGCAGCCTCCTCCACTCCCAGTCCTCGTGGCCTCGAGAGAGGACGCCCATCTGCCGCAGGGGCTGACGTTACTCCTCTTTTGCTCCGCACCGCGCTGCTCTTTTTCAGGCTGCTCCTCTCTTCTTCGGACCGATGCTGCGCGCACCAGCATGGTCTCTTCATCCTGTGCGCGCAGCCGCTGCACACCACTTCCTCTTCTGGGCTGCGGAGGGGGCAGGAAGAAGAGACCATGCTGGTGCCGCTGACTCCAGCTCTGGGGCAGGGGAGAGCCGCTGGGTCAGCGGGGGACCGGGAAGTGTGGTGACACACCTGCATGTGCTTGGCGACACAGTGGTTGAGAACTGCTGCCCTAGAGCCCAGGGGCTTCTGCGTTTGCCATCCGAGAGGAGCCGTCTCTCTCAACCAGGGAGCAGGGGTGGACTGTTGGAAGTCCTGGTGGAGGAATGGATCTGAGTTCATATCTGGGGAGAAAGAAGAGTGTGGGGAAAGCCTCTGGCATCCATCCAGTGTTTACCACAACTATCTCATCGAGATGCTGAAGAGAGGAATATGGAGGTCCCCTCCAGGTTACAAGCAAGGGAAGTAAGGAGAATGCTGAAGAACTGGACTGTAGGGATCAGAAATGGGATTTTGAATTAGTGCACCTAAACTGGGATACCATCCCATTCGCCGAATTGTGGGAGGAAGCAAATTGGAATGGATTAGAAAAAAAGAAAACTATTTCACAGCAGTAAGAGAATACAGTAACTTGAAACTAAAAGCCATACATTTATTAGAAGAACTGAAACTGTAAAATGGATTGTAAATAAGAACTTGTAACAACATTTTCATCAAATTTCAAACTTTAATTAGTAAAAGTTCAGTAGGAAACCATCAGTTACTTCCAGTGTGATTATTACTGCTGTAGACAAGAGACATTAATGTGGAATTGATTGGGATACTCCGTTAACTTTCAAACAACACGCCGGGCCTGGAAGATAATCTCACCGCCCACCCCACAGCAGGGAATCTTGTACTTTCAGAGTACGTCCCTATTTGAGGTGTGATCTTTGGCGTCCTGTGAAGGGATGCTAGCTTAGGGGTCACATATGTATAAATGTGTTTTGTTTTTTTTTTAATTTTGTAGTCAGCACCCTACCTAGTGCCCAGTTCATATGATTCAGTGGTTCATGGATCATCTGGAAAGGCACATTGGTCTGTGTGCTGTACAAACCCTCATGGTGACTGGGGATTTTTTTTTTTTTTTTTAACCTAGCTTTGATAAAGAAAGATTTGATTAGAGGCCAAGTGTGTGAGTCATTGCTCTCCTTTTGACATGCATCGAGGGTCAGGAATTTTAAAGAAAAAGTTGATGTTTTTGAATAGAAGAGAGTGAAAATAAACATTTCTGCCAACACTTTAATAGATCTGACTTGTAGTTTAAAAATAGGAGGAAATATTGCAGGCATTATGGTAGATTCATTTTTAGTAAAGGATACCATAGTTGTCAGAAACATTATTGAATGTTGATATGATGGATTTCATCTGGAAACGCAGTCACAGACATCAGGAAAAAATATTCTTTCAGGTGAAATAGTCCTACAGCAGGAATTACACCCATTGAAAGCAACCTGTTTGATTTTCGGAAAGATTATACATGCAGTCCATTGTGCTGTGGTAAACCACTTTGATTTTTCACCAAAGTCTTTCAGTGCTGCCTCGTGGTTTTGCCCACAAGGAATTTCCTGCCCAGGCTTGTGTTTATAGAGTCTGTGGCAATTAGCGAACAATTGTACTGCCTGCAGTAGCTTTGTGTAGCTTTGACTCTTGCTGTTAGGCCTACGTTTCTGTTGTTACCTATGAAATGAGATACCTTGCCCCCTACTTCCTTTTAATCCATGTCTAATCCGCTTCCTTTTATGTAGGCTTGTAAAAGTACTGTCAAAGTCTGTGTAAGGGAGATTTCCCGATGGCAACAGCAGACTTCTGTGAGCTTTGTGAAATATGGCTGCCCTCTTCTGGGTTAGGTGGCTGGAGAAGCTTCCAGTAACCTTTTCTGTCATCTTGGCTGACTTGTAGCTAAATGGAAGCCTTTAGGCTTTGGTACTGTGAGCCCGGCACCATAGACAGATACAGCTAGTCATTGCAGCTAACTAAACTGACTTATTTTGGAGTAGAAACTTTTTAGAAAGCCCATGCACACGGCCCCGGGGAAGAGTCAAGATGGCAGCATAGCGAGGTTGAGCGGTGGAGTTGTCCGATCTTCTTGGCTGAAATATGTATTTTCCTAAAATATGCCTCCAAAATGAAAAGGGAAGATCTGGGTTTACCCCTCGGTACCTCAACAACTGGAGACTACCCGCTTTATGTCCTCACCAGCATTTTCTCCAGGGCCTGAGGAGCCTGATGTGCGGGGCAGAGTGAGAGCATCGCCCGTGCCGGCAAAGGAGGCATCCCTGAGTCCGGACCTCAGACAACCGCCGGCACAGAGAATAGTTGTTGAGAACCCCTCTGAAGCTCCGGGGAATGATGTCACTTCCAGATCTGAAGCAGAGGGAGCGGCTCTCCGACCCTCGCCGCTGGAACCGGGCACTTTGTCGGCGTCTTCCCGAGTGGGTGAAAGTGGGGCATGCCTTGATGGCTAGCCCCTGGATGGTACAGTGGGGGGTATTCTTAACCAAGTTAACAACGGTGTTGACGGCAGCGGTGAGTTATTTAAAATCTCTTCTCGGCCCGCAGTTGTAAAATTGGAGGCCCTGTGGGACCTTGAGGTTGGTTTTGGGACTAACCTTAACACTTTGAATATGAAAATGGATCTTTACACTACTAAATTTCAGAAAAACTTTCAAGATGTAGAAAACCAGGTTAATTTGATATCTTCCAGAATTTCTAAATCTGAAGGAAATTTTAAGCAAGTACAAGACTTTAATGCAGCAACAGTGAAAGACCGAGAGGCTTTGGCCAGATTGATGAAATATCTGGAGAATAACATCGGACACCTTAACCTGAGGATTCTTAACTTTCCAAGGGTAGTTGGAGAGATCCCGTTTACTACTCTGAAAAAATTTTTTCAAGAGGTTTTGGATTTTCCAATGAATTCTTTACCATCAATAAACACTTGCTTCTTTTTACCTAAGCCTAAAATGCCAAATTTACCAGCAGATATGCCATTTCAGAATGATTTAACTAATTTCCTTGAAAACTCTTCTATTGAGGTTATTGATAGAGGAACATTGTTAATTTCCTTTATTTCTTCTATGGATGTAAATGCTGTAATGAAAAATTACTTTAGGAAATATCCAATTACTTTTCATGCTTCATCTGTAAAAATATTTCCTGATATAGCTTCGATAACTCAAGTTAGGTGTAAAGGATTTATAGCCATTCGTCAAGAGGTTGTTGCCCTAGGATTTTCCTTTATGTTGTGATTTCCATGTAAATGTATCATAGAAAAAGGAGAAGAGTGTTTTATGTTTTTCACACCTAAACAGTTAAAAATGTTTGTAGAATCCCGAAAGCTACTCACTTCGTCCCCGTCGCCTTCATAATAAAAATTAGCAATGCTGGAAGCCTATGTTAAGTCATTAAACCTTAGACATAGTTCCATCTGTTTATCTCCCTATAATTTCCTTTCTCCCCCCTAATGCAGAGAATTCTGTTAACTAAGTGAAAGTGTTTATTGCCATAGTATTTGAATTTAATGTATACATTTGTAATAATTGTGATTTTCCACGAGTTTCCATACAAATTAATGTTATGTTTTTTTTGTAAAAATCTCATAAAGAATTAAAAAAAGAAAACCCATGCACACTGGTGTAGATGGGTTACCAGTGAGGTGTACCGGCTGCCTGCTTAAGATGGCCTAGCAAAGCAGCGCTACAGCAGAATCCTTCTAGAACAATCTGTGGAACATGCTCACCCTGTTATCCCATTTTGTAAGATGCTATCTCAGTACTTCAAATGTTAGCAAAAGTTGAAATTACGGATTTGTGCAAGCAGTGCGTGGAATGGGCACTGACTGATAGCACGTGCTACCGTCTGGCCCTGAGGCTTACATTTGGGCTTTATCTGGTGTGGGTGCCAGTGAGGAGAGGCAGGCATGCTACTGGGTGATAAAGCCCATAGTGCCGGCTTCACTGTGTTCATGCACTCGGGCATAGCTTAATTCTTCTGATGCAGGCTTGGATAACAGAACCACACCATGTTAGGATGGGCATCAGCCCAACGAACGAGCCTCACGGGAGTGGTTGGTCTTTTTTTTTTTTTCTGTACATAAGGATGGGGAGCTTCCCCCCCACCGCTGATCCTTTTGGGCTTATACCTTAGTCGGAACCAGCCTCTACTGGGTCACTATACCACAAGCCTGCATTTATAACTACCCTGGGCTTTTTTTTTTTTCCCTTCCTATTTTTATATTCTCCCAGCTCAGCCCAGCTATCGCATCAACATTCCTCGGCCAGGGATCACAATTTTCAGTTCCCTCTGGAACCTGGTTGATGTGGTCCCCAAGCGTAAATGTTTTTGGTTTAGCAATGTCTGAGACCGCCCTTCTCTCCTGGGGCTGTGAGTGCTGCCTCTGCAGCAGCCCTGGCCCAGCCCGGGAGCACAGAAGCTTTCGGGGTGCATTGGTGCAATCGATACAGTAGCTGTGTGCGGGGGTTTGGGGGGGGGGTGTTTTGGGGGCTAGGGCAGCCCGTTCCTTACTGTCTGCCTTTTTTCCCGGAGGGTTGTGCATCTTATCTAAGACCAGAGGTCGCTGCTATTGATTTCTAGATTCTGCCAGCCTTGCGGCTGGTTAAATTACAGATGTCTGGATCCAGTAAGCAATTCACACATCACTATCACGAGTTTAAATAAAGTTTAGGGATGCAATGGCCCCTGGCCAAGTGAAACTAGAGCTCTAGCTCTCCAGCCGGGCTGCGACGGTGGCAGCTTGGAGCAGTACGCCTCCGGGCTTATGGAATTTCATGATGAAGCTGCCATTGAAAAGACCAGGTGAGAAGGAGGTGCTGGCCCAGTGGCCATCGCCACCACGCAGGAGTTTCCAGGTTCGATCTCCGAGCTCGGACGCCTGAGCCTCGAGTCGGCCGGGCTTTGGGACGCTGCAGAGGCACTGGTCCCGGCAGGCTCTGGATTGAGCCAGGGTCTGTGCTTCACCCCCCCCCCTAAGGACCCTCATTGCATCAAGCTAGGTCGATAAATGGAGAGGTGAGGAGTGGGGGAGGGGGAAGGGAGGGAGGGACCCTCAGGTTACTTAATGCTCAGGGTTGGAAGCCTAACTCTGAGCATCAAGAAACAGCCAGGTGAATAATCAGAATAATAATTAATAAAAGCTACCCTCTCTGTCCCTCAGTTGGTGCCCCTTAAAGGCGTATAAGGCAGCTGCTTGTTGGCTCGGTGAGGTTACTTCTGGTTGTTTTGGTGCCACAGTCGGTGGCCATAGTGGCAGGTCGGTGTTAAACCCCAAGGTATTTGCTTGCTCACAGTTTTATCACAGTGTGTCTGATTTTATTTTTCTCTGTAGTTTGACCATGTGCTCAGTGCCAGACCCCTGCAGTGATTTGATTTCTTTTTCAGATTGACAAAGGAGGGAAAGCTGAAATATTCAACTAGAACGGATTTTTTTTTTTTTTGGAACTGGTCTCTGAAAACACACCCTCCCATTCCCCATCCCCTCACCCCAAAATTGCCAAGGTCCTAAAATTGGTGGGTTATAAATACGTTTAAATAAAATATAGTGCCTTCTGCTATGATTATGAATTTGTCAATTGTTCAAGAAATTAAAATTGTAAAAACTCTGCTTTCGTGCAGTTAAATAAATTGGGTGGCAATCCATAGCTCGTCGGCAGGGTATCAAGCCAGCAGGTTTGGGGGTCGCTGTCGTCTGTATTCATACGTGAGGAATGGCATTGCTGTAGACATCAACCTGGGAGAGGCACTACCCAGATGATCATTAGTGCCGCGGTACCAGTACATGGCTGCCGGCAGTAACATTGAAAGAGGCGCTGATATATTTTTAGGGACATCGAGTCTGTTCCATGTTTTGGGTTTTTTTTTTGTTCTCTCCCTACCTGCCTTTAACAGCGTCACCCATATGAGGACTTCACCGGCAGGAGCTTGAAGAGATGCCAGTGGTGGAAAATCCCATCTGTCATCACCCAGGAGAAATTCTCTCCCCCTCCAAAAAAAAAGCAGGGAGTGTAAGGTTTGGTTGAGGGAGGCAAAGCGTGATTACACCCATCAGTCAGCCAGTCGAGGCAGCTTAACTACCTCAGAAATCTTTTTGAGGGGGGGGGGGGGCCTTACGGGTTCTCTCTCTCACTCTGATCTCTCTGTTCAGAGAACTTTGCTTCCTTCTCTATGGTTAAGACTGAGGGCTGTCCAGGAAACTTTGGCCAGTGCTGCCTGCAAAAAGGGGATCAGAGGGCTTGGGTTCCTTTGAAGGTCCTCTGGCTTGTTTTCCCCATGAAGGAGGGTTTTGTAACGTGATTTATTGATGTATTTAGCTGGCGCCTTTTCGTTGGTAGCTCGAGGCGAGTTACATTCAGGGACCACAAATACGTTTCCTGCCCCCAGAGGGCCTCACAACGGAAGTTAGTACCCGAGGCAGTGGAGGGTGAAGAGACCTGCCCCAGGTCACAAGGAGTGGCGGTGGGATTTGAACCCTGTAATTCAAGCTGCTGTATCTTTTCATGATGTGGAAATGAAACTAATAGCTTCCTAGCCAGTCCGTTTTTTTCTTTTGCATATTGCCAATGGCTCCTTTAAGGAAGGTACTTTTCCTGCACTGCCAAAGAAATCGTCAGTAGTTATGTTAAACCATTACTCAAAAAAGGAGGGGCTGGATCATAGGTCACAAACTACTGCACAGTCTTGAATCTTGCCTTTTTAGGCAAAGGTTACTGAAAGGGTTGTTTATCATCAACTTTTGACCATTCCTTGATCAAAAGAGGATCCTCCATCCCAGTCGGCTGAGTTTTCGAAAGAGCCACAGAACTGAGACAGTATTGCTGGCACTGGTTAATGAAGTTAGGACTCCAGCGAGGCCAGGGATACGTTAGTAGTTCGGCTTGATCTATCTGCTGCATTCAGTACTGTTATGGGCTTTTATTGATTACAGTTGGAGGAGGTAGGACTGGGGTGAACCATTTTAAATTGGTTTCCTTCTTTCCTTTCAGGCACAGTAAATGTTGGCAGAAAAAAGTCCCAAGTGGTCCATTCATTCTGCCCAGCAATTTTTTACAGGTAGTAAATGCCGCTGTGTGTGGGTTACCCCCATGCCTTCTGCTAAGGGTAGTAACTGCCACTCCATGCAGGTTACTTCTATGCCTTCTAAGGATAGTAACTGCCTCTCCGTGCAGATTACCCCCATGCCTTCTGCTAAGGGTAGTAACCGCCGCTCCGTGCAGGTTACCTCCATGCCGTCTGTTAAGGATAGTAACCGCCGCTCCGTGCAGGTTACCTCCATGCCTTCTGCTAAGGGTAGTAACTGCTGCTCCATGCAGGTTACTTCCATGCCGTCTGTTAAGGATAATAACCGCCGCTCCGTGCAGGTTACCCCCATGCCTTCTGCTAAGGGTAGTAACTACCACTCCATGCAGGTTACTTCTATGCCTTCTAAGGATAGTAACTGCCTCTCCGTGCAGGTTACCTCCATGCCTTCTTTAAGGGTAGTAACTGCTGCTCCATGCAGGTTACTTCCATGCCTTCTGTTAAGGGTAGTAACTGCCACTCCATGCAGGTTACCTCCATGCCTTCTGCTAAGGGTAGTAACCGCCGCTCCATGCAGGTTACTTCTGTGCCTTCTAAGGGTAGTAACCACCGCTCCGTGCAGGTTACCTCCATGCCTTCTGCTAGGGGTAGTAATTGCCTCTCCGTGCAGATTACCTCCATGCCTTCTGCTAAGGGTAGTAACCGCCGCTCCATGCAGGTTACTTCCATGCCTTCTGTTAAGGGTAGTAACTGCTGCTCTGAGCAGGTTACTTCAGTTAACATAGGGTTCCGCTTTTCATCATTTCCATCCTTTAGCCTCAAAGGATCCTCTGGGTTTATCCCATGCCCTTTAAATTGTGCTCTGGGACTCTGGTTCTCAGCCATTTGGCTGTGGGGTCTCCCAAAGTGTGTTACTATCCCCAGTTCTGTTTAACATCTGCCCAGCTCCACCAGCTGCACTCGTCTTGGATTATATCGTAGGATGCCACATATTTGCTGGTGCAATAGCTACTGCAAAATTACCATTAATAGCAGTGAAAAATTCAATAGTTCCAAAATAATCACTTCCATCTTAAATATTTACTCAGTGAAAAATGTGTAGCATGCAGAGGATCTTGCTTGAATAAGACGACTTAGCTGAGGAGTTGAACTTCTGAGGAAAACCCTCATTGCCCCTGAAGAAGATGCTACTCGAAACACAGCCAGCGTCAGGCTTCACATTTTGGACTTTGCAGCCCTCACAAAGCAATTTTCACAGATACGATTTAATTGCATTAAAAAAATACATGTAACAAAAAAATATTTGGGACTGTTGGTTGAAGGAGGAACCTATGATTTTGGATCATTAAGTGGCAGCGTTTTATGAGAATTCCCCTCTCTACATCATACATTTTTCATTGAGGAGTGGAGGAGTAGCCTAGTGGTTAGAGCAGTGGGTTACGAACCAGGAGACCAGGGTATGAGTCCCGCTGTTGCTCCTTGTGACCTTGGGCAAGTCACTTTACCCTCCAGTGCCTCAGGTACAAACTTAAGGGTCATTTATCAAATTGCTATAAGGCGTTCTCTCAACCTAGCTTGATGTTGAGAGAACATTGCACAAATCTCATCTTTGGGTGAGTTTCCTCACTCCCAAAGGTCATCAAATCTTCACAAGAGAGCAATGTTCTGTTCGTACCAGTGGCGAAGCCACAGGTGGGCCTGGGTGGGCAGCTGCCCACCCAGTTTGGACCCAGGCCCACCCAACTAGCACCGGAACTGCAAGGCCGTCGCGGGAGCCCATCCCCGCGACGGCGAAGAGGAGGACCCAGGCCCGGTGTGCCATTCCATGCTTTTGCACGGCACACAAGGGGAAGCGGTCCTGTGGCCGTATGGCCCACCGATCTTCTTGTTTGGGGGGAGGGAGCACACGGGGGCCTTCCCTTTTCGCCGCGAACGGTGCGCCAGGCCTTTTATCTTCGCTGCGAAAGGAGCACGTCCCGCAGCACACGCGGGACACGCTCCATTCGCTGCATGCCGGTGAGAGAGAATGTGTGTCAGAGAGGGGAGGGGAGGGTATGAGAGAGAATGTGTGTGGGAGCGAGTAGAGGGTGTGGGGGAAGGGAGGGTGAGAGACAGCTCGTAAGAGGGGGAGTGGGGGGATGCTTGAGTGTGGGTTTCAGAGAGGGAGCCTATATGAGGGGAGGGTGACAGAGAGTAGGAGGGTGTGAGAGAGAGCATGGGAGGTAAGAGAGAGGGAGCCTATATGAGGAGATTGTGAAGGAGTGTGTATGTGTGTGAGAGATTGGGAGCTTGTGTGTATGAAAAAGGGATTGTGTGTATGTGAGGGTGCTAGCCTGTGTGAAGGGATTGTGTATGTGTGAGACAGAGCCTAAGAACATAAGAACATGCCATACTTGGTCAGACCAAGGGTCCATCAAGCCCAGCATCCTGTTTCCAACAGTGGCCAATCCAGGCCATAAGAACCTGGCAAGTACCCAAAAACTAAGTCTATTCCATGTTACCGTTGCTAGTAATAGCGGTGGTTATTATCCAATCCTTTTTTAAACACAGCTATACTAACTGCACTAACCACATCCTCTGGCAACAAATTCCAGAGTTTAATTGTGCGTTGAGTAAAAAAGAACTTTCTCCGATTAGTTTTAAATGTGCCCCATGCTAACTTCATGGAGTGTCCCCTAGTCTTTCTACTATCTGAAAGAGTAAATAACCGATTCACATCTACCCGTTCTAGACCTCTCATGATTTTAAACACCTCTATCATATCCCCCCTCAGTCGTCTCTTCTCCAAGCTGAAAAGTCCTAACCTCTTTAGTCTTTCCTCATAGGGGAGCTGTTCCATTCCCTTTATCATTTTGGTAGCCCTTCTCTGTACCTTCTCCATCGCAATTATATCTTTTTTGAGATGCGGCGACCAAAATTGTACACAATATTCAAGGTGCGGTCTCACCATGGAACGATACAAAGGCATTATGACATTTTCCGTTTTATTCACCATTCCCTTTCTAATAATTCCTAACATTCTGTTTGCTTTTTTGACTGCCGCAGCACACTGAACCAATGATTTCAATGTGTTATTCACTATGACGCCTAGATCTCTTTCTTGGGTAGTAGCACCTAATATGGAACCTAACATTGTGTAACTATAGCATGGGTTATTTTTCCCTATATGCATCACCTTGCACTTGTCCACATTAAATTTAATCTGCCATTTAGATGCCCAATTTTCCAGCTTCACAAGGTCTTCCTGCAATTTATCACAATCTGCTTGTGATTTAACTTCTCTGAACAATTTTGTATCATCTGCAAATTTGATTACCTCACTCGTCGTATTTCTTTCCAGATCATTTAAATAAAATAAATAAATAAATAAATAATTTATAAATATATTGAAAAGTAAGGGTCCCAGTACAGATCCCTGAGGCACTCCACTACCCACTCCCTTCCACTGAGAAAATTTTTCCATTTAATCCTACTCTCTGTTTCCTGTCTTTTAGCCAGTTTGTAATCCACGAAAGGACATCGCCACCTATCCCATGACTTTTTACTTTTCCTAGAAGCCTCTCATGAGGAACTTTGTCAAATGCCTGTGTGAAGGGATTGTGTATGTGTGAGACAGAGCCTGTGTGAAGGGGTGCGTGAGAGAGAGACATAGGTAGCCAGTGTGAAAATGTATGTGTGAAAGAGAAAGGGAACTTGTGTGGGTGTGTGTGCAAGAGAGAGGGCCCTGTTTGAGGGGATGTGTGTGTGTGTACGAGAGAGTGAGGGAGCCTGTATGAGGGGGTGTATATGTGTACTAGAGAGAGGAAGCATGTGTGTGAGAGAGGGAGGGACAGAGGGAGCCTGTGTGAGGGGCAGTACTGAGAACAGGTCAAAGTTTGGGACTGGCAATAGAGTGGAAGGGGTTGAGCCTAGAGGTGGAGGGGAGAGATACTGGCAGGTGGAGGAGTTGGGGCCTGAGAGGGCAAAGTGGCCAGGGGAGTAGGGAGAGCGAGTGGAAGGGACACTCTTACAGTGAATTTCTAGGGAAATTCCTGTTTAGTTAATATATTATAACACATTTAAGCAAACGTAATTATGTGCCTTATTGTGAACCGTTGTGACGGCAGCTTGCTTAATGACGGGATATAGAAAAGATTTTAAATAAATAAATAAATTCTGCTCAAAATATTTAAAATTCTGAAACTTTAAGTAATAACTTTTTTTCTGTATTAATTTAAAATGAAATTACTTAAAGACTGTCATGTAAATCGTGTTATTTTGACCAATATAAAGTTTGCAGAATTTTGAGTGTGTGGGTGAGAATGGGTGCCTGGATGTGCGTCTGTGTGTGCATAAGAATGTAAGCCTGGGGAGGGGTGAGAAAGTGAGAGCTTGTATGTGTGTCTGCAGAGAATGTGAACTTGAGTGTTGAGGGAGTCTGTGAGAGAAAGCGTGTATGTGTGTGTGTGGAAGGGAAGAAGACAGTAGTACAAGAAAGACACTGGAAAGGAATTAGGAAATGAACGACAAGGAAAAAAAATAGGAAAAAGAGACCAGGACCAACTGATTAGAAAAATACAAAGATCAGACAACAAAGGTAAAAAAAAAATATTTTGAGATGTTAGCAATTTAAATATGTCATCTTTAGGGATGTGCATTTCTTATATTTTTGTATTTTGCTCTTTCTTAAGTATTCCACTGTTCAGAAACTTTAGTTTCTCAGGCTTTCTATTTTGGTTTTATGTTTCTAATTTGTAGTCTCTTATTTCTATATTAGGTAAAGATCGGTCTCTGTTTTGCCTGTGTGTGTGTGGCTGAAATGCAGTATTTCTGTTTGTGTGCAGTTTTTCTGTAGTAGCAGTCCAGCTTGTTCTATTATTCCCATAGGTGATGTATTAATGTTCTAGGGCCTGGTGTAGTATTTGCATTGCTGCTTTTTCATAAGGTTGCAGTTATTTGAATCCTGAGAGTCAGTGCTGTGACTGTATAGCAAGGTTCTAGATGCCTCTTTCTTTGCAAGAGTTTGTGTTACTTCACAAAATAGCAGTGGAGGGTTATTTTTTGCTGAGATTACACCAGAATTTGAATTTTCTTTTTTCATGTTTGTTGTAATGTGAATTGCCCTAGCTCTGCGCCGCACCTGTTCTGATGATTAATTATATTTTATTGTATTTATGATGATTTCTGGTTTTCTGCAAAGATGGTTCATGAAAGAATACATTAATTTTTGTTTTATTACATGATTGGATCTGATTGTTTTCTGTACTTGTGCATTTATAAACTGCAATAAATATAAAATAAATTCTGATTAATAAGGAATTGTTAATGCTGGTAAGTGCTTGAAATAATTGAGGTAAATTATTTTAAAGTTTCATACATGATGCATATGGCTGTTGCAAATTACTTGGAAAGCCGTTCTAGGGTGCAGTATATGGCATTATTTATCAATAAGAAAATAACTAGTAGGTCTCAGACCTGCATGCCTACAGCCCACCCATGTTAACCTTGTGCCCACCCAAAAAATTAATTCTGGCTACGCCACTGGTTCGTACGTCTCACTTTGAATGTCAAAGTGGCCCCTAACCCCTATACTAATACCTAAACCTCTCTCTCTCTCTCTCTCTCTCTGTCTGTCTCAGTGGCCCTGATAGGTAGGCTGGCTCTCCAGGACAAATTATCGCAATTTGCACTAAGATAGCACTTCGCATGGGTATTAATGCAAATTGCGATAAACTGCCTATTACCACAAAACACACCCCTTTTCCTATCGCATGCGATATTTAGTGCATTTTGATAAATCCAGGCCTTAGATTGTGAGCCCTCTGGGGACAGGGAAATCCCTACAGTACCTGAATGTAATCCACTTTGAAGCGCTGAAAAAAGTGCGAAAAGCGGAATATAAAGCTAAATAAATAAATTAAATAAATAAAGGGGTAGCAGGTAATATCTAAGATGAAAGGGGTTCTCTTTTTTGAGGCATATTGGCTGGCAGCATTAATGCAACATTCAGGTCAGGTCATGGAGGTGGCTAAGCTGAGCCCTTTGCTTATCACCTGTAGCGCATTGATTTGGCTTTACAAACTTAAACTGACTCCACAGAAATCCAAACTTCTGCCGATTAGCCATACCAGGTGTCAACTTGTAGCCTTGAACCGAAGCCTAAGCATGTGATTACGAGTCTTGGAATAAAATTAGTCTCCGAGGTGTTTAAAAAAAAAAAAGCAATGTGTGCTATGCCAGATTCACCAGTTTCTTTCATATTTCGCTCAGGGTGACCTAGCCACAGCTATTCATTCCTTTGTAACTGCGTCTCTTGATTACTCGAATTCGTTTTATCCAGGCCACCGTTTGTCGATTGCGACGGCTGCAGAATACTGCAGCTGGACCTCCTCCTTGGGGGGGAAAAAGGAATATGATTTGCTGTCCCCGGTCCTTCTTGATCTGCGCTGGCTGCCAGTGGATGCCAGGCTGGAGTTCAAAGCTCTTTCTCTGATTATTATTATTATTATTATTATTATTTTTATTTTTTTTTTTAAGTGCCTGCATGGGGGGGGGATCTCCAGAACATCTGAGAGCTTTCTATAGCCTGGCAAGGGCCCCGAGGTCCTCCCAGCTTTTCTTGTTATCTTTCCCTCGTCCATCAGCGATTCTGCCGAATCCTCCTACAAGGCTGGCCTTGGTGGAACTCCGCTCCCTTGACCTGTGACCGGAACTGAGTTGGAGTGTATGGGGGGTTGTTGGACAGGGGGGGTGGGAGGTCTAGGACCACTGTTTTGTGTGTGTGTGTGTGGTTTTTTTTTTTTTTTGGGGGGGGGGGTTTATTGTACTTTGCTGTGGTGCATAGAGGAAGGTTGGAAAGTAAAACCTTAGTTAAAAAATAAAATTTAAAAAAAAAAAATAAATATATATATATATATATATATATATATATATATATATATATATATATAAGAAACAGGTGCTGACATCTTTGAACAGTGGTGTGATGTGCCTTTCATCTCCTCCAGGCGGGCCAGCGAGAAATACCCAAGGACCCACCCCCTTCTCTCCCCCCCTCCTCCCGCCTTCCATGGCTAGCAAGGTGGCAGATGCCATGTAAAGCTTGTCAGTAAAAAAAAAAAAGTAAAAGCACAAGTTTACAACCACATAAAGTGTTCTGGTGTCCCCCCTAAGGTGAAGCTTGGTGAATCCCGCTGTAGGAGCCCTTTCAGAAAGCAGAGAGGCGTGCACCTTGCATGGTGACGCGCAACTGGAAAATGCAGCTGTAACTGCAATTAGTTCTTGTGTTTTGTGTTTTTACTTAACTGCTAATTATATCTGGTTACGCCTGTGCGCGAGAGAAGGTAATGGGGTAATTAATTATCCTCTGTTAAGCGACTCTCTTTCCCACTGGCCGGGCTTTTGAGGTGTGCCGTCACCTGCTGCACATCCTTCACCGTAGCAGAGGCTCGGTTGCGAGGTTAATGCTCCGAAGCAGGGCTTGTATGTACCAATAAATTAAGTAAATACATGGGTTGGCTACGTATGTTGTGTTGGGGATGGGGAAAGTTCCCTTAGACACGGCGCTGCAGCTTTTCCCCACAAGCACCACGCCGTGTCTCCAGCTGATCCGTGCTGTTGATTTTGATTTCCTCAGCTTATGGCGCCGGGCTAAACCCCATTGAAGCCTGCAGACTTTCAGCTCCTCCACCGGTTGCTTTACCTGTTTCTTAAAACACTGCTGCATGGAATATTTATTTCTGTGCATTTTGCTGTCACTGCTCTGTTGTCAGACTGCACTGAAATCAGGAATCGGGTAGACTTGTCAGTGCAGAACTGTCCAAATGGTCAACACAAGTGAAATACAGCATTCGCATGTTTTAATACAAATATTGCTCCATATTCGGTGAGCCGGCTTGTGGACACGTTATCTGGCTAAAGTTAGGCAGGTAACTTGTCCCATATATTCAGCAGGATAAACGTCCCGCTGAATATAAGCCAACCTAAAGTTATCTGGCCTCGTATAGCTGGATAACAAAAACCTAATCGGCTATGTTTGAAGTTAGCTGGTTCGGGCATTGTGTGGCCAAATAACACGCCGCTTATCCGGATATCTTTAAAAGATATCCAGCTAAGTAGTGCTGTCATTACTCTACAGAACAAAGGTTCAGACTCGAGGGTGGACAATCCACACACCCCCCCCCTCCCCTCCCCTTCCCAAAATGCGATACTCAAGCCTTATCGGGCCATCTCTTGTCTCCAACTCCCCTCTCCCAAAAACCTTTTTAAAATATGAGTTAATACCCAACATTGTGTGCTGGGCCCCAGTCCCCGGTCCTGATCGTCAAATACCATGCTGGGGCCGCCTCCCCTACCCACCCACTCACGACACAGAATCATGACTCCTGCCCTCGCCCATCCCGGCCAATACCTATTTTATCTGTACCGGGAGCGAGGGACCCCTGCTCCCGGCGCTGCTCTGACAGCGAGCGCGCTAGAAGCATAGACTTCAGCTGGGTGTTTTGTGCCCGACCCGTTTTGACATCCCCCAACCTTTTTTTTCCTCTCCTGTGCGTGCTGGGACAGAATCCTTTGAACGAGGTCGAGAAGCAGGTGAGAAAAGATGCTTTATTGTAGTTTAAAGTGAAATTTGTCGACCTAGAGTTTTTCATACGGTGGATTTCATTAACTTTAAAAGCCACCAGGTCTGAGTAAACTAAATCTGGAAACCTCCCATAACTGCTTCCCCTCTGTCTATTTTGATTGGCCGGCCGGTGTTTCGGTTGCTACTGGGTAAACGGTCGATCCGGTTCTGATTAGCTCGGGATGGTGATAATCCATGTTTGGCCTCTGTGTATATTTAATTTAGATAAAGAGAGATTTACTTTTCCCATCGAGGGTACGCAGGCGTGGGGCTTTGATGCACCTTCCTCAGCGAGTTCTCCAAGCATGCAGGATTGTTTACAGATTGCTCGTTTTTCAGATTAGTCATCCTGATTCTGCAGCGTCACCGTTGGGTTGCCAGGGGGACCCGGGTTTGTCACCATGGCTACCAGAAGAGTAGGTCCTGACAAAACGGCAACTGCACAAAAGTTTATTAAGCAGACAGTGAGAGTGGGCGGCGGCTTGTGGAGCCAGCGGGCTCCTGGGAGGTTTCACCTTATGAATTCTGCTGTGTTTGCACAGAGCCCAAGAGGAAAGCACAGCGCTCCGACTGCAAAGGCATTTACAGTTAAAGTTGTCAGAAGTTGGAAAATGTCAGTTTTCTAATCAACGCCTGAGGATGCGCTTCTGTAGGCAGGTGCTCCGTTGCTTTATTGAGGAGGTGTGCCTTGACCTTCTGCATCGCCTTGAACTGAAGTGCCACACAGGTTTTTTCTGACCTAACACGTGCCTGTGAATCACAGCGTCTCGATAGCCACCTCTGGCACCCTCTCTGCACAGACTGCGGTCTGCCATTGGCCTCAGCTTGTACACCCGCACCTCTGCCTAATGTCCCCTTTGTCGTTCTCACAATGCAGTGCCTTTACGAAGACTGAGTTCATCTCTCTTGTACCACATTAACTTGTGCTGCTTTGTTGTGTAATATCCCATTGTACACACACACACACCCCCCCTCTCTCTCTCACTCACTCACGGTCTGGCAGACCGTACCTGTGGCTACGGTTTATTACAGTTTCCAAAGGATAGATCAAAAGAGAAGCAATTTTAAAATGCCCCCCACCCCCCGAACACAGCCACTGTTGGCTGCAGATCTGGACAGATGACAGGGAGTGTCCTGGTAATAGAAGATGCTGGAGAGAGGGAGAATAAGCATAGGAAGGGGGTGAGAGAGTTGGTATTTTGTACTCACCACAAACTTCCATTCCTTTCTCTAAAAGATCTTCTGAAGAATCGCATTTACAAGCAGGGCTGACCTCGAGCGTGCAGCACCCAGGGCAAATCATCTTCAGCAGGGCCCTAGAATCCTGGCTGGAAGGAAGTCATGGTGTTGAGGGATAGGGCTGTCGTGATGGTGTGGGGCCGAGAGCCGTTGCCCCTTCCCACCCCCTCCACTCCCCCAAGCACAGTCCTGGTTGCAGAGTTTTTCAGCACTAATCCAGAGGGTCCTATTCATACTTTAATGCAACCAATACAACAGATGCTTAACAGGATGTCATTAAGTGGGAAAGGGATGAATAGACCACTCCTTCCACGGTGAAAAAATCCCAGCAGGAAAGCCTAAATCGAGTTCTAGACAGGGCAGGGGTGCAGGGTTGGAGGAGGGTCCCTAGGTGGCCAACCTCCACCGTTGAGATCTTCACGCCAACCCAGACCGTAACCATAGTAAACTAAAAACCACGTTGCTGCCTGCCTGTCGACTAACAGGCCGATACAGTAAAGTCCGCGGGAGAACTGGCGAATGCCCGCTCTCCCAGCGCGTGCATAGGACACTCTCCTGTGCGCACGATACAGTATGCAAATTAGGTCTGGCGGTAGAAACAGATAAAAAGAGGCCCTAGGGACACTAGCGCGTCCCTAGCGCTTCTTTAGGTACAGGAGCGGCGGCTGTCAGCGGGTTTGACAGCCAACGCTCAATTTTGCCGGCGTCTGTTCTCGAGCCCGCTGACAGCCACGGGTTCGGAAACCAGATGCCGGCAAAATTGAGCGTCCGGTTTTAAACCGCAGGCCTACTTCAAAATTTTTTTTAAACTTTTTTTGCCCTTCGGGACCTCCGACTTAATATCGCCATGATATTAAGTCAGAGGGTGCACAGAAAAGCAGTTTTTACTGCTTTTCTGTGCACTTCCCTGGCGCCGGCAGAAATTAGCGCCTAACTTTGGGTAGGCGCTAATTTCTTAAAGTAAAATGTGCGGCTTGGCTGCACATTTTACTTACTGAATCGCGCAGGAATGCCTAATAGGGCCATCAACATGCATTTGAATGTTGCGGGCGCTATTAGGTTCGGGGGGTTGGACGCGCGTTTTCGACCCTTTACTGAATAAGGGGTAACGCTAGCGCGTCGAAAATGCGCGTACTGTACTGTATCGGCCCGTAGGTTAACATAACAGGAACTTGGCCATTGTGCACACATTGAAATAGTGAATGAACGCATGTTTTTCCTTCATGTCTAGAAGTTTTCTGGACCTCCAGCATTTTTGCAAAACCCCATTTCTCCCCCCATCCCCCCGCCTCCCAAGTTCTTAATAACTATTTTGCTGGAGTCCTCGGTATACTGCCATGTCATGATCGGATCATAAATTTTTGTTGTTTTTATTAGGTAATTGTGTTTGTTTTATCCAAACTTATCCATTGACCATTTGTGGAATTTTGTTTTTCTACCCCTGTTCTTTAGGAACTCTGTATATGTTGTTTTTACCTTTGTAGTGTACATGAGGATTTATATTGTATTTGGTATATTATAGTAAGTTCATTTGTTTATCTGTCATTATTGCCCTTTATTACATGTTTTTTGTAATGCCACCCCAAACTTTAAGGAAGGGTGGTTAACAAAGTCAAATAGAGAAACAAGAAAACATGAGGGTGAAGGCAGTTTTCGCATCACCTCAGGAGGCAACCTTAGTTGTCCCAAGAGCTTGCAGCTTGAAACATTCATTAGCCTTCACTAGGTATCATTTACTCAACTTGGATGTCTGAAAGGAATTGTCAGAGCGTTACAGAGCCTTTCATCTTTAGGTCACCAATTCAAATCCAGCTCAGGTTGGCAGGGACTTAGGGTGGCTTAAGTAAATGAGTTGGTGGTCTCAGTCTAAATCTGGAGAGGCCATAGCAGAAGCATTCACATCATGGCCCACTACCATATTCTCCTACAAAATCAGTGAATTCTTTCATGCACCTTGTCATTGATTTGTGATTACGAGGAAGAGAAGAATCTACCCAATAACTTTATTGGTTTACTTTTTAACAAATTTATTTTTATTGGACTAATAACAGTACTTTTTAGGTAGCCTTTGCGCAATAAATTCAGTTCTCTGTCATCACACAGAGCAATAGTGGTATATAAACGAATGCCTTGGTCTCTGTGGGTAATCTTCCGCATACCACAACTTCTTCATTACCAGAAAGATGTGATTGTGATTGTAGTTACAGCATTGCCATACCAGAACTACGCATAAGAATGGTGTAAGTGTACCCTAACATGCAGCGAGGCTGTTCAGCTGTAACAGCAGTGCTGATGTGTTACGCATAAGAATGGTGTAAGTGTACCCTAACATGCAGCGAGGCTGTTCAGCTGTAACAGCAGTGCTGATGTGTTACGCATAAGAATGGTGTAAGTGTACCCTAACATGCAGCTAGGCTGTAATAGTGCTGATGTGTTTCCCTTCTGTATATTAAGGCATTCCTGTACATGCCCAGATCAGTCCAGACCAGTGGGTTATGCACTCCCACCAGCAGATGGAGTCAGAGAGCAAAGCTTTGAAGCACTGGTATCCCAAGTGTGCTACCTGCAGCTCATCAGTATTTCTCTGACCCCAGCAGATGGTGGTTGTGTGTATATCTGCAGCTCTGTGTGAGATGGATATTTCTTGCTTCCTGAGGTGCTAGATTCAGTGTCTGGACCATCCCTCAGGTGGAGCCGGGCAAACAGGGGGTTGGTTACCCCTGGCGGTGCTAGCCCGTGTGGTTCCGGGTCCCCTGATAGCCAGGGGACTGTCTCCCTCAGCGACCCGAAGGCTCCCCCTCAGTGTCTGCAGTACAGGGAAGTAGCCCCTTTGGGGATTTTTTTCTATTATTCTTAGCTTAGGCTTTATTTTTTTCTGTTACTAGAAGTTAAAGTTTTTGTGTAATAAAAAAAAAAAAAGAACCCCCCCCCCCCAAAAAAACCAGCTCCAAGTTCAGGCAGACCCTTGAAGAGGAGGGGAGAATGTTTCAGCCCTGGTAAGGACCTCCGAGGACGTTTTTAGGCTCCCTGCCTCATTTTTACAGCCAGCAACGGAGCTATTTTTACCGCGGCATCCATTTTGGTTTTTTTCTTTTTCGAACTCCCACGCAGCTCCCCAGCGTTCCTGGGGCTGATTTTCATGGCGTTTTTGGTGGGGGGTCACCAAGGCTGGGTGGCAGCACCTGTTTTCTTCCAGGAGGGGGGAGTTATATGCCCCTTTTTGCAGGAGGAACATTGCAGAAACTCCTCTGGTGGAACCACGTAAGGCTTATGGGGTATGGTCAGCTTATTTTAGACCCCCTGACACTGTGCACTGGGTGGGGAAGGGGTCTCAGACAAGAGGACCAAACCTAAAAAGTTTGCACGTAGGTCAGACTTGGCGGCTGGGTCTAACGGAAGGAGCCCAACCACCACTGCGCACCCTGTGGAAAAGGTCTCCCAGGATGACCCTCTCCTGCTGTCCCCCACTGCACAGACTCTGAGACCGGAGGAATCGAGAGACATGGACACTGATTCTAGCAGTGACGAGATGGGACCAGAGGGATTTTCACCAGAATTTGTGCTGCTCATGCATGAAGCATTTCTGGCTCAGAAGCTCACGAACTGACAGTCATCTGTCCCGGGCAACTTTGACTCAGGAGGATCTAGCGGGTGCAGTCGACCAGCAGGGGAATGACTCCACTCCGCCCCCGAGGGACACTGCTGCAGATCAGGGTGAGGTCCCTCCAGAAGTAGATACGGGTGACAACAATCAGGATCCGGTAGAACCTAGTGTGGAGGGGGACAATCCCCGCATAGTCCAGCTGTTTAAGAGGGAGGAATTGCGCCCCCTTATTCCCCAGGTGCTTGAGAAATTGGAGGTAAGACCATCACTGGAAGATTCCGACAGTGAGGGAGTGAACCCAGTCCTGGACGGTCTCCGGGGTCCACCTAGTGCTTTTCCTATCCCGAAGAAGATTCAAAAGCTCATCAGCCGGGAGTGGGAATCCCCGGAAGCGGGGCTTAAGGTTGGCTGAGCAATGCAAAAACTCTACCCGCTAATGGAGGAACATTTAGAACGCCTCAGGGTACCTAAGGTGGATGCAGCTGTATCAGCGATGACCAAGAAGACAACCATTCCAGTGGCGGGAGCAGCTGCTCTCAGAGATGTGCAGGATTGCAAGCTGGAGCTGCATCTGAAGCAGGTGTTAGAGGTCTCCTCCTTAGGACTTTGGGCTGCGGTGTGTGCCAGCATGATGCAAAGAGCGTGTTTATGTTGGATTCAAAAACCGCAGTACCCATAGTCTTCTGGGACTTTGTCAGCTTCTCAGGCAGCTCGTCTGGAGGTGGTGGTAGCTTATGTGGCGGATGCCTTCTATGACTTGGTGCATTCGGTGGCCCAGACTATGGTCTCCTTGGTGGCGGCTCAGTGACTCCTATGGTTCCGCAAATGGGCAGCAGATGCTTCCTCCAAGTCGCAACTGTGCAGTCTGCCTTTTTGAGGGAAGTTGCTGTTTGGAGAGGATTTGGATCAGCTGATGAAACCTTTGGGGGATTCCAAGGGCAATAAACTGCCAGAAGATAGAAAGCCCTATAGGAAATCATTTGGTCCTCGATCCCGTTTTCAAGATTTCCGAAAAAGCAGGTCAGGGAGGAGTGTTCCACCCTCTGGTTCCAGACAGACCTCTTCCCGTACACAGTCCTTTCGCGGCTCCAGTCGTCCTGCCAGAGGTGGTTTCGGTCAGGGAACCGGAACTGGGAAGCCTGCTCAATGAAATCAGGCCCGCCCACTCCTCGGATGGGATGATTGGGGCAGGTTGTCCCAGTTTTACGAGGAATGGGCCAGGATCACCTCTGATCGCTGGGTGTTGGAGGTAGTAAAAGAAAGTTACACCTTAGAATTTTCTTGGCCTCTCATGCCAGTCTTTGTGGAATCGCGATGCGTTTCCTGCAACAAGCGAGCCGTGGTAGAAGACACTCTACAAAGATTGCTGGCCCTGAAGGCGATCATTCCCATGCCATCCGAGGAACGGGGGAGGGGACAGTACTCCATTTATTTCGTGGTTCCCAAAAAGGAGGGCACTTTCCCGACCCATCATGAACCTACAGAAGGTGAATCGCTGTTTGAAGGTGCCCCGTTTTTGAATGGAAACACTTTGAACAGTAATCGCAGTGGTTCGAAAGGGAGAGTTCCTCACCTCCTTGGATCTCACCGAGGCTTATCTACACATCCCAATTCGCAGCGCTCACCAGAGATTCCTACGATTCAAGATCCTGGGTCAACATTTTCAGTTCCGGATGCTGCCGTTCGGACTGGTGATGGCCCTGCACACCTTTACCAAGTCGGAAGAGGAAGGCGAGTGGACGGTTCTTCGTGTGATCCATTGTCTCCAGTCCCTAGGCTGGGTAATCAAGGAAGCAAAAAGTTATCTGACTCCGTCACAGTGTCTGGAGTATTTGGGAGCTCGTTTCGACACCGTCTAGGGTGGGGTGTTTCTCACGAACGACAGGACATACAAATTGCAGCAACAAGTGCGTCTCTTCTTACAGCTTCCAATTCCCAGAGTGTGGGATTACCTACAAGTTCTGGGGTTCATGGCTTCAAGGTTGGAATTGGTGCCTTGGGCCTTCACTCACCTGAGCCCATTGCAGAGAGATCTACTGTTGCGGTGGGACCCAGTGTCGGAGCAATACCAGTTGCCCCTGCCTTTGTCGCAGCGAATCAGGTCCTGCCTGCAATGGTGGCTGTCAGAAGACAACTTACAGAAGAGCATGCTCCTCGAAGTCTCGGATTGGGTGATCATGACAATGGATGTGAGCCTTCAAGGCTGGGGAGCAGAGTGCCTTGGTCATGCGGCGCAGGGAACCTGGTCCTTATCCGAACAGTCATGGTCTATCAATCGCCTAGAGACAAGGGTAGTCCGCAAAGCGTTGTTGGCATTCCAATTCCTGGTGCAGGAGAGAATGGTTCGAGTCTTCTCGAACAACGCCACCATGGTGGCATATCTCAGTCACCAGGGAGGAACCAGGAAGTCTGGCCGTGGCACAGGAAGCACATCTCCTCTTTGCTTGGGCCGAGCTTCATCTGGAAGGCATCGCAGCCTCTCACGTGGCAGGCGTGGACAACATGCAGGCGGACTTCCTCAGTCGTCAACAGCTGGATCCCAGGGAGTGGGAACTATCCCGGGAGGGTTGCAATCACATTTGCGCCCAATGGGGAGTTCCCCAACTGGACCTCATGTTGACCCATGTCAACGCCAAGATGGACCAGTTCTTCAGCCGAAAGAAGGAAATCAGGGCAGTAGGAGTAGACGCCCTAGTCTGCAAGTGGCCAACCGGAATCCTCCTGTATGCCTTTCATCCATGGCCCCTGATTGGGCCAGTTCTCCGGCGCATAGAGGACCATCCCGGTTCAGTAATTCTGGTGGCACCAGAGTGGCTGTGGCGGCCATGGTTTGTGGACCTGGTACAGTGGGTGACAGACGGCCCACTATGCCTAGCTCATCTGCCGAACGTTCTGCGACAAGGGCCCATTTTTTCAGATCGGGAGGATCACTTCTCTCTCGCAGCCTAGTGTTTGAGAGGCAGCGGTTATGGATGAAAGGTTATTCGGAACAGGTGATTTCCACCCTGCTTCAGTCCAGGCGGCCCTTGACGTCTATGGCATACGCTCGAGTGTGGATGGTGTTTGAAGTCTGGTGTGACCAGCAGAGTGTAGTGCTGTTATCGGTGGCCATTCCTCAGGTCTTGGGGTTTTGCAGCAGGGATTATCTAAAGGTTTGGCTTATAGTTCCCTGCATGTTCAGGTTTTGGCCCTGGGATGTCTCTTAGGGCTGTAGGTGGCAGGCCTCTAGCCAGCCACTCGGACATTATCCATTTCCTGAAAGGGGTGAAGCACCTTCGTCCTCCTCTTCGTAAATTATGCCCGGAGTGGAATCTCAATTTGGTGTTGAGGGCGCTTCGTGATCCCCCTTTTGAGCCTTTGGGACATGCTTTCTTAAAGAGCTTCACCTTGAAGATGGTTTCTTGGTGGCCATCTGTTCTGTGAGGCGTATTTCAGAATTGCAGGCTCTCTACTGTAGGTTTCCCTTCCTTCGCATCTAGGCTGATAGGGTGTCCCTGCGCAGGGTCCCTTCCTTTTTGCCGAAAGTGGTGTCTGCCTTTCATGTTAATCGGTCCGTGGAATTACCCGGATTACCTGATTGGGCTCGTGACCCCGCTATGGGACTAGATCTTCATCTGTTAGATGTCCGCCAGGTTCTCCTTCGGTATTTGAAGGCCACTAACTCTTTTGGAAAATCGGATCACCTTTTTGTGCTCTTTGGAGGTCCGAAGAAGGGTGAAAAGACATCTAAGGCATCCTTGGCTCGCTGGCTGAAGGAAACAATTTGCTTGGCCTACATTGGGAAGAGTCGCCCCGTCCCGACTGGTTTGAAAGCTCACTCGACGAGAGTGCAAGCGGCTTCTTGGACGGAGTGTCAGTTGTTGTCGCCTGAGGAAATTTGTAGAGCCGCAGACTGATCTTCCCTGCATACCTTCACAAGGCATTATCATCTGGATGTTAGGAATCTGGACCATGCTCTTTTTGGGGAGAGCGTCTTGCAAGCGGGTCTTTCAGGTACCCGCCCGGTGTAATGTGGCTTTGGTACATCCCACTGATCTGGGTATGTACAGGAAAGGAAAATTGGTTCTTACCTGCTAATTTTCGTTCCTGTAATACCACAGATCAGTCCAGGATCCCGCCCAGGTGCTGCTGCCGAAACACTGATTTACCTAACGGTTAGATGCTCTACATAGGGAATCTATCAGAATGATTCTATAATATTCTGGTTTTTGTTATGATTTTCAGGTATTGGGGTAGTTTGTTTTGGACCCTTGAGGGAGTTTTTTCCTGTTCGCCCTTGTTTCGGAAATTAGATTGTTTTTTGTCAATTATACTTTCCTTGGGTATCGATAAATACTGATAAGCTGCAGTTGGCACACTTGAGATACCAGTGCCTCGAAGCTTTGCTCTCTGACTCCATCTGCTGGTGGGAGTGCATAACCCACTGGTCTGGACTGATCTCTGGTACTACAGGAACGAAAATTAGCAGGTAAGAACCAATTTTCCTTTAAAGGATGTGTGATTATACTGACATAAACTTGTCAGGGCCCTATAAGGAAAGATCTTGCCTTCAGCCCCCAAGAAGTTATCCCTAGCTTCATCTGTTTGGATTTCTTGAAACCTGTTAAAGTATTTATGAAACAGGTGGACACTTGCAGCTAAAATAAAATACTTAAATGCTTCTAATACAAACAAAATCGTGAAGAGGTTTATGGAATATTGTAAGTCAAAAAGAATAGCAATAATTTTCTCTCACTGTAGCAATAAGGGGGCGACCTTTAAAGGCTTTAACTGGCTAACTTTGGGAATTAATTGGGTAATTCTCTACATTTAAAAATTTGTCCCATTGAGCAGTTAAATTTATCCCCTTAAATTCCTGTGGTGTCGAAATTTAGCCTGCCGTGAAACGGGAGGCTCTAGAGGTGATTCCGAAACTGGTTGACGACTTAGCTGGCTAGTGCAAGGTTTTAGTGCTAGCCAGCTGTTTACGCGTCCAACCCCAGCCACACAAATAGCAGGCCTAAATCTAACTGGCCAGATTTTGACCAGCAATATTGTGCTTAAGATCACTGGTTAAGTTTCAGATGTTGATCATAGGCAGCCCCGGCCTTTCACAGAGCCCATCCCTATGTATTGATTAATTCCCTCTCTTTGTTAAAGGCTAGATAAATAGCTTTCTCATTTGTCTGTTTATGAGAATTTTGTGTTTGCCAAATACCAAGTTACTTAACTAGCCCTTGCTTATCCTCTGGGATCCCCCCCCCCCCCCCCCCCATTAATTCTGTGTTGCGCTCTGGGCCTTTTTCTTGTGAGAAATCAGTTCCATTGTAACTCAAAGTTCTTCAGGATTTCCACGCTTACTTCTTGTGCTGCTTGTTCCTACATGAGTGATTTCACTCGCCTGCTTCCATAGCAAGGTCAGTTTTCAAGTTTCACCACAGCCCACTTAGATTTGCCTTGTGGATTTTGTTTTATCGCCAGAAACTTGTCCCTCCTCCCCCCCCCCCCCAGTTTTCTCATTAATAACTATTTTGCTGGAGTCATCTGCCAACTGCCAACTGCCATGTCATGACCGGATCATAAATTCTTTCATTATTAGGTAATTGTAGTATTTGTTTATCCAATCTTATCCATTAACTGTTTGGGGAATTTTGTTTTTCTGCTCTTGTTTTTTAGGGACTCTGTATATGCTGTTTTTACCTTTATGGTACACATGAGGATTCTCTGCAAACTGTCTGGAAGAGAGCTCAATCTGTTAAAAGTTCAAAAGCTTCATTTCCCCCATAAGCTAAAATACAAGGGGCAGACTAAGGTCAGAAAACCCTATAAGTATCGGTTCTGTTTTCTCAGCAGAGGGCACTGTGTTTTCTCGCTCAATAAGGCCCGATATTTTAGGATAAAAGAGAAATCCAAGGTGGGATAAATATTCTTTCCAACATTCTTCCTTACACCAGTGACAGTGAATTGAGATATGAAGTTAAGTAGAAACTTACTGGCTCATGTGAGCAGATAAAAGGTGAAACGAATGGTTATAGCTCCATTGGATTTTCGTTTAATTGTTTTGATGAATCTCTTTGAAAAAGTTATACTTGCTGTCAAAATCCATGTAAAATCTGACATGGATTTCTGTGGATTCATATTGAAACTCTTCAGTGTCCATGACGGTAGGCGGGGGCAGCAGGAAGTTTAAAATTTTTTTTTAAACAGTTTTTAAGGGGGCAATTTTCAGTGACCCCTCCCTTCCTGCCCCTCTCGCCTTGCTGCAAAAGTAGCTGCAGATCTTGGCTTGTATCTAATTTTCAAAGCGAGTTATCCAGGCAGTTCTTTGCATACTTTGTACCTACTGTTTCTGTCTCCCCCATTGCCTTTCCCCACCTCAGGAATGAGACTCCTTATTGCAGCTGTAAGAGCATACCTGGTGAAAAGCTGCACATACTTGCAGCCGCAGGGAAAGGTACTAAAGATGTGCGGAGCCCAAACATTTTGGTTCGGGCTTCATTTTCGGCCCGCCGCGGGAAATTTCGTGTTTCCTACGGTTCGGGCCTTTCAAATTTGGGGGACTAAATTTTGGGGAAAAACTCCTAATGCGCATCCCTAAAAGGGTACCCTTTTCATTTGGGGAAATCTGGCCAACCTGATGGCTCTGTAAATTATCATCTTAAAGTTTAACTTCAGAACAAAAAAAAAAAAAGTATTCTCCTTGGACAAGCAGGATGGGTGACATCATCCAGTGGAGCCCGGCTTGGAAAACCTATATCAAAGTTTCTAGAACTTTGACTAGGCACACTGAGCATGCCTAGCATGCCCTGATCCACACGGCCACGCAGGATCCCTCTTCGGACTCTCTTTTTTTTTTTTTTTCCCGTGGAGCTTTCGCATCACTGTTTGTGAGCTCATGTTGTTTTGCTAAAAAAGTGTCAGTGGGAAAACTCCGCACCGATTCCTCGGTGTTTTTTCATGGTTTTCTCAATTTGGTTCCCTCTTCAGTTCCCCTCACTTCCCAGTCAGACTTTTCGCCTGTACATTAAGTTTCTTTTTGCTTTGTTTCCCCCTTGGCGGCAGTGCCTTGGTGCCTGCCGACATTGGTAGCCTGAGACCTCCGTGTCGTTTTTCACCCCTTTTGGTTCATGTCGTCATGGCCTCATGGGGTTTTTGCTGATGCCCCTGGTGCCCGAGGAATATGTCTATCATGGACCCGCACGAAGTGTGCATCCTCTGCCTGGGGACATTATACGACGTTGGGGGGTGCCACATGTGAGTCCAAATGACCCCGAAGGGACGTAGAGCTCACCTTGATAGGATGGAGAAGCTCTTCAGGGCGAGCAAGTCCAAGCCATCGGCATCGGTGGCATTGATGCCAAAGGGCTGAGGAGCCACACCAATGGACACTGAGCCCTCGACACTGGCGGGGCCCTTTGTTCCGTCGGTGCTGCCGGTGGATAGGTACACTAGGGACCAACTGCTGTCTGTCTCCTCCAGGTCGAGGTGTCAGGTTCATCGTCATTGACATTGGCACCGAGGAAAGACCGGGCCAAGCACAGAGGGAAGCCAAGGAAGCACTGGCACTGGTTGCCTTTAATGCAGGGTGCCAAGTTTAGGTTGGTGCCAGCACTTGCTGTGATGCCCCTGAAGCGACCCCGCAGTGAGAAGTGCTGATCTTCCATCGATGCCAAGGGTCCATGACGGTTTCCACTGGTCCAGGTGTCAGTTGCCAATCCATTTCAAGGCTCTGAGGAAGATCTAGGGCCCCATCTCTTGTACATTACAGCGAGGATGAAGTGCCTTATGATCCCTGGGGGGATGACGCTGTGGAATCCTGCTTAGAAGACTTGAAGGGTCTCCCCTCGGAACCCTCTCCTCCACAGGAGTGAAGGAGGTCTCCCACTGAGGACCTGATCTTCGCAGATTTTGTGCAGGCGATTGCGGAGGGCGTCCCATTTCAGTTAATGACTGAGGAGGATGCCCGACACAGATGCTGGAGATCCTCCAGTTTGAGGAGGCTCCTAAAGAGATTGTGGCGGTCCCAGTACACAAATTTTTAAGGAGTTGCTGTTGAGGATTTGGGAGCACCCCCTCACAGTTTCTCCTTTTTAACAGGAAGGTGAACGGGGTTTATCTTGTCCAACAGGCTACCAGATTCAAGAAGCATCAGTTGGCACACCAATCGGTAGTGGTTGAATCCGCTCTCAAGAAGACTAAGCACTCTCGGACTCACGATCGGCACCCCCGGGACGGGATCACAGAGCGCTGGATGCCCTTGGGAGGAAAGTTTTTCAGGGGGCTATGCTATTTGCCTGCATCACCTCCTACCAGCTTTACATGAGCCAATACTCTTGAAGCAGATGCAGGAGGGAGCCAAGCAGCTGGCTCAACCGCAGCAAGACACCTTTATGTTGCTGGCGTGTCAGGACCTGGAGTGCGGGAAACACAAGATGCACTCCATCTATGATGTTTTCAAGACTGCAGCGTGGGACTCTGCAGCGGGAATTGGCACCGCAGAATGGTATAACTGTGGGCCTTGGATCTCCGACCAGAGGAGACAGGAATGACTTGCTGACCTGCACAGAGAGAATCTCTTCAGAGATAAGGTGAGGGATGCGGTGGCCCAGTTGCAGAATCACCATGAAACCCTCCAGCAACTTTCTGCCAGCACTTCAGACCTGTCCTCCTCAGCCAGCAGGTCGGTGAGACAGGGGCAGAGGAAGTCTTTCTAACCACTAGAGGAAGTACTATCCTCTGCTCTCTCGTACCTGTTCCCAGAAGGTGAGCTCTCGCGGCCATCCCAGGCAGCAGCAAGCTCCCAAGCCCCAACCGGCACCAAATCCTGGTATGAGGTTTTGACTGGATCGTGGGAAGCATCAGCCAGCCACCTGTACCCAAGACATTGGACCCTCCAGTTGAGGGCAGGCTATAGTTCTTAGAGAACTGGTGGCCCAGTGTAACCTCAGACCAGTGGGTTTTGTCCATCATCCACTGGGGTACCGATTTGAACCTTTTGAATGTCCTTCCAAATTCTCCTTCATGCCCTTCTTGGGGGCCGATACTGCATCAGGAGATACTGCTTCCGGAGCACTTCGCCTTCTTAATGGAGTGGTCAAGTCTGTCCCAACAGGGCAAAGAGGGCAGGGATTCTGCTCCCTGTACTTCCAGATTCCAAAGAGAACAGGGCGACTCCATCCCATCCTAGACCTAAGGGCCTTGAACAGGTTTCTCAAAAGAGAAAAGTTCAAGATGGTTTCCCTGTGCACTCTGATTCCCCTCCTGCAAAAAGGCGACTCGCTTTGCTCCCTTGTTTTAAAGGATGTATACACTCACATCGAGATCTTTCCAGGTCATAGGAAGTACTGTATCTCAGATTTGTGGTGGGAAAATAGCACTTCCAATACAGAGTGTTGCTGTTTGAGCTAGTGTTGGCCCCACGTGTCTTTACAAATTGTCTGGCTGTGGTGGGGGATGCACCTCCGTAGACTGGGAGTGCATGTTTTCCCTTATCTGGATGATTGGCTGGTCAAGAATGCCTCTCAGGCAGGGGCAGAACGATCCTTGCGCTTGACCATCCAGGTGCAGGAGTCACTAGGGTTCGTCATCAACTACCCAAAGTCTCACCTCAGCCCGACACCTCAATTGGACTTTTTAGGAGCCCTGCTAGACACAGCTCAGGCCAAGCCTTCCTGCTGCACTCCCAGGTGGTCACTCTAGCATCCTTGGTGGCGCTGACTCAACAGAGCCAGCAGGTTTCAGCTCATCACATGTTGAAGCTGCTGGTCCACATGGCCACAACTGTCCATATCCCTCCCTTGGCACGTTTTCACATGTGCAGAGTAAGTAGACCTTAAGGTTGCAGTGGTGCCAAGTCATGCAGGACCTTCGGGATTGCATCCGCATTACTCCGTCCCTCCGGGACTCTTTGTCCTGGTGGCGGATTCTCTCAAACTTGAAGCGGAGAGTCTCGTTTCAGGCTCCCCCAACCCAAATTGTCCTCACCACAAATGTGTCCATCCTGGGGTGGGGGGCTCATGTAGAAGGGCTCTGCACTCAGGGTCTATGGTCTGCCCAGGAAGCGCAGTGTCAAATCAACTTCCTGGAGCTCCAGGCGATCAGGTACGCTCTATGGGCTTTCAGAGATTTCAGAAAATTGTCCTGATCCAAACCAACAACAAAGTGGCGATATGATATTTCAACAAACAGGAAGGCACGGGTTTGTACCTCCCACATCAGGAAGCAGTCCAGATCTGGTCCTGGGCCCTGTCCTGTGGGATGGTGCTGAGGGACATATATCTACTGAGTTATATCTTCAGACCTCACAAGTGGTCACTGGAATAGGGAGTAGCAAACCGTATCGTCCACCTCTGGGGACTCCCAGATGTGGATATATTTGCGTCCCCCTGCAACAGGAAGGTGACTTAATTCTGTTCCTGTACAGGTCAGATGGCGAATCAGCCTCAGATGCCTTTTGTTCACCATTGGGGCAAGGGTCTTCTGTACGCGTATCCTCCGATTCCTCTGGTAACGAAGACTCCTGAAGCTTCAACAGGGCCGAAGGAATATGATCCTCATAGCTTCTCTTTGTCTGAGACAGGTCTGGTTTCCACTCATTTGGGAGTTTTTGTTCAGTCTGGGGACTGACCCTGGCGCTCACAGCCTGGATATTGAGAGGCTGATCCTATAGCCGCTTGGTCTCTCTGCTATGTGTCGTCTCGGGTCCTGGTGGCTTCTAGAAAGCCTTCCACTTGAAAGTCTTATGGGCTGAAATGGAGGAGGCTTTATTTGTGGTGTGAGCAGAAAGCACTTGATCTGTTCTGCTCCACACAAAAGCTGCTTGATTACCTCTTGCACCAGTTGGAAGCTGGCTTAAAAACCAACTCTCTTAGGGTCCATCTCATTGCAATTGGCGCTTACTACCATAGTGTAGAGGGTAAGTCCATCTCTGTACAGACCATACTTGAAAGCTTTATGCGGGGCCTGCTTCAGATGAAGTCTCCCCTAAGGCTTCCCGCTGTGTCTTGGGACCTCAATGTGGTGCGCACACAGTTGATGAAAGCTCCTTTTGAGCTGCTGCATAACTGTGATCCTGAAGTACCTGGCTTGAAAGGTCTTATTTTTTTGTGGCGGTTCTTCAGCTCGCAGGGTCGGCAAGCTCCAGGCCGACCCTAAGTTTTATCACGGTAGGGTGGTCCTCCATATGCACCCCACGTTCCTGTCTAAGGTGGTGTTGGATTTCCATCTTAATTAGTCAGTTGTCCTGCCATTCTTTCCCAGGCCCCAAAAGCACCAAGGCGAACAAGCGCTGCACAGTTTGGATTGCAAGAGAGCCTTAGCCTTCTGTCTGGAGCGGACAGAAGCCCATAGACAGTCCACCCAACTTTTTATTTCTTTTGAAAGAAATAGGTTAGGAGTTGCCATTACCAAACAAACATTATCCAGTTGGCTAGCAGATTGCATCTCCTTCTGTTATGCCCAGGAGGGACCTCATCTTGGGGGGTCATGTCCAGGTTCATTCAGTCAGAGCCATAGCAACATCGAAGGCCCACTTGCGAGCAGTTCCCATGGAGGAGATCTGCAAGGTTGTGACGTGAAGTTCTCTCCACACATTAACAACATACTACTGTCAGAATAGGGATGGTTGACGTGACAGGTTCAGCCAATCTGTCCTCCGGAGCCTGTTTGAGGTATAGAACCCAACTCTCCCTGCCTAGGGCCCATTGTTTGGATACAGGCTGTTTCCCCATCTCCCCATCTGTGGCTGCTGTGCCATTGGCATCTGTTTGTTGCTTGTTGGTCCCCTTTTGTGTTGGGGAGTAGCCACGTGTGAGAACTACCATCCTGCTTGTCCTAGAAAAAAAAAGCAGAGTTGCTTACCTGTAACAGGTGTTCTCCTAGGACAGCAGGATGTTAGCCCTCACAAAACCCGCCCACCACCCCGTGGAGTTGGGTTTCTCCTATGGTTTATTATTTTATTTTTATCGTAATTCTACATTACAGGACTGAAGAGGGACCCTTCGTGGCCGTGTAGATTAGGGCTCAGTGTGCCAGTCAAAGTTCTTGAAACCTTGACATAAGTTTTCCATGCCGGGCTCCATCGGATGATGTCGCCCATGTGTGAGGACTAGCATCCTGCTGTCCTAGGAGAACACCTGTTACAGGTAAGCAACTCTGCTTTCTCTTCTTGCCCCCCCCCTTGTTTTTCAAAGTCATCCCCCTCCCCCTATTTTGCCTATTTGCATTCTTGCATTAAATTTATGAATAATGAAAATGTGAATCTCGCAATGATCACATGGGGATCGTGTACAGCAATTAAGAGCCCCAAAATTACTCCTGAAAACTTTGATGAAAGCCTAAGCTGTGCCATTCACATCCATGTGCTACTGTCCTTAAAATATATTTTTCCACCTCTTATCCCGGTTTATAAACATGAACTCTAATAAATTGCTAAGAAATTGATACTGATTTTGTTGATGCCTTGTTAATAGCCGCTGCTCCTTGTGACCTTGGATAAGTCACTTCACCTTCCATTGCCTCAGATACAAAACAGATTGCGAGCCCTCTGGGGATGGGGAAATACCTACAGTATCTGAATATAATCCTCTCAGAAGTACCTGAAAGGCAGAATATAAATCTAATAAATGCAGTTTTATTTTCTTCACATAATTAAGATGTTTATTTCCTAAAGAAGTTTAATTATCTCAGTGTCATTGGGTGCAGTACTATGCTGTTTGTGCTTTGCATTTACAAGGAGCCAAGCAAAAGCATAAATTATCTCAACCAATCTTTAATATTTCTGAGCGGATAACAAAAAATAAAAATGTAATTGTGCTAGATCTTGTGTTTTGTAGCAGTGTTTCCTAGCCCAGTCCTGGAGGCACATCTAACCAGTCTCGTTTTATGGATATCAACAATGAATATGCATGAGCTGGATTTGCATATATTGGATCTCCAGTGTATGCAACCAGCTCTTATGCATATTCATTGCAGCTTGCATGAAAACGAGGCTGGTTAGGTATGGGTTTAGAACCGCTGCGTCCTTGCATATTTTGTGAGTTGGGCTTAGTTGACGGGTGAAAGGGAAGAGAGAAAGAGGGAAGATGCTGGCTTGACATCCTGACAACACTTCGGGAGCCATGTTTGCTACTTAATGTCTGTCTGAATGTGTTGTATGTGTGCACCCAGTGCAAAGAGCTCCTGGCTCTCATAGAATGAGTCTGATCTTTGGAGGCCAGAGTGGCAGACTTAGAAGAGCTGAGGCAGACTGAAAGATATATTGAGGAGACCTTCAGGACATAGTAGAGCGGTTGCATCGCTAGTCAAGCAGCTCTTGTGCTGCTTTGAAGAAGCAAGGTCACCTGGCAGCAGACAGTCGCCTTGGTGTGGCACGAAGTGATGCTGCAGCTAAGACCTGCCCTCCAAGTGATGTCTTTTCTTCTCGTACCCAGGATGTGTCTCCAGAGCCGAGTGTCCAGGAGGGAAGGGTTAGGATGCCTGTTAGTGGTTGATTTGATCATTAGAAATATAGATAGCCAGGTGGCACATGGGCTAGAGGATCGCTTGACAACTTGCATACTGGTGCGAATATGGCAGACGTCATGCACCACCTAGATAAGATTTTAGAGAGTACTGGGGAGGAGCCGACTGTCGTGGTACATGTGGGTACCAACGACTATAGGAAAGTTCAGGAGGGAGGTTCTGGAGGCTAAATTTAGTTAAGCTCTTAGGTAGGAAATTGAAATCCCAGAACCTCCAGGGTTGCATTCTCAGAAATGCTCCCCAGAGGCAGGCTAAGCTCCAGAGTCTCAATGGTTGGATGAGACGGTGCAGGAAAGAGGGTTTTAAATTTTTTAGGAACTAGGGAATATTCTGGGGAAGGGGGAGCCTATTCCGGCGAGATGGGCTCCACCTTAAACAGAGTGGAACCAGGCTGCTGGCGCTAACCTTTAAAAAGGAGATAGCGCAGCTTTTAAACTAAATCAAAGGGGAAAGCCGACAGTCGCTCAGAAGCGCATATATCTTTATAGGATACTAAGAGAACAGGGAAATTAGGGCATCCCAATAAGAGAGGGTGCAATAAATACTAAAATAGCCCAGGTGCCTTTAAGTAAAAAGCAAACAAAATAGAAAGATTCCAAGTTAATCCTGTCAACTGATGAGCAGGTTATTAATACAAACAAAAATCATACTTTGAAATTTCTGTATACAACTGCTAGAAGTGTAAAAAATAAGATGGGAGAGTTAGTGTGTAGCACTGGATGAAGAGGTAGATATCATTGGCATCTCAGAGCCCTGGTTGAAGGAGGATAACAAATGAGATACTGAAATCCAGGGTACAAATTATATTGCAATGATAGGGTGGATCAAATTGGTGGAGGGGGTGGCAGTATATGTAAAAGAGGGCATTGAGTCAAACAGGATAACAATTCTGCAGGAAACAAAATACACTGTACAATCTATGGATACAAATTCCAGGTGAGAAGGGGAATAGAATAGACAGACGCTGAAATGCTAAGAGAAATTAGGAAAGCTAACAAAATTAGCAGCACAGTAACAACGGGCAATTTCAGTTTCCCTGGTATTGGCTGGGTGAACGTCACATCAGGACATGCTAAGGAAGTAAAGTTTCTAGATGAAATAAATAACTATTTTATGATACAAGAACCGTCAAGAGGGGGAGCTGTTTTAGACCTAATCCTCAGTGGATTTGGTGAAACAGGTAATGGTGTTAGGGCCACTTGGCAATAGTGATCATGACCTGATCACATCTGACTTGATAACCGGAGGGAGAACACTTGAGGGAATCTACTCCGATAGCATTTAACTTTCAAATGGGATAAAGAGAGAAAAATGGTTCGAAAAAGCTGAAAGGAGCAACTGCAAAGGTTATGGGGTATATTTTAAAAGCGTTGCTCGCTTTTAAAGGCCCACGTTCATATACACGAGTATATGTGCTGAGCATGAGCAATTCTTATTTTAAAATGGCCCAGAAGGGACGGTAACTTTCAAACTGGCACTTTTTTTTAGAAACTGGCATTATTTTGGGCACCCTCCAGTCTTCAGGTACTGTAGCTAATTTTAACAATGGTTTACAAGATTATTAACAGCCTGCAGTTTCAATTTTCTGAATATTGGAGGGTGCCCAAAAAACGCCAGTTTCTAAAAACAAAGTTCCAGGGTGATCCAGGAAACAGACTGATCCATACCGAGCAGGAGTGGACTGACCATATGGGCAATAGGACAGTGCCCAAAGGCCCACAGCACTTTTGCCCTAGCCTCGGGATGGGTGGTTAGGGGCCAATGACCCTTATTGTCTGGGGGCCCAGATCACTGTCAGTCCGCCCCTGGTGCCAGGAAAAATTGTTGAAACTATTATAAAGAACAAAATGACTGAACATATGGATAGTCATAGTTTAATGGGACAAAATCAACATAGATTTACCCAACTGCAATCTTGCCTCATGAATTTGCCTCATTTTTGTGAAGGTGTGAATAAATGTGGATAAAAGTGAGCCGGCTGGATTTTTAGAAAGTGTTTGACAAAGTACCTCATGAGAGACAATTTAGGAAATTAAAAAGTCATGGGATAGGAGGCGATGACCTATTGAGTAAGGCTAAATATTCCGTTTCTCAATGGAAAGAAGAAAAGGGTGGCGGACCTCAGAGATCTGTTCTGGGACCCCTGCTTTTTAACTGGGGAATGATTCTCTTATGAGGAAAGGCTAAAAAGGTTAGGACTCTTCAGCTTGGAGAAGAGACGGCTGAGGGAAGATATGAAAGAGGTTTATAAAATGAGTGGAGTGGAACAGGTAAATGTGAATCTGTTGTTTACTCTTTCAAAAAGTACAAAAACGCAATTTAAGTTACTAGGCAAATAGACTTTTTTTTTACTCCAGCCAGCAAACTCTGGAATTTGCTGGCTGGAAGATGTGGTATAAGCTATTAGTGTTCCTGAGTTTAAAAAAAAATAGTTTTGATAATTTCTTGGAAGAAAAGTGCATAAAACGTTCTTAAAGTGGACTTGGGAAATCCACTTCTTATCCCTGGGATAAGCAGCTTTGAATCTATCTACCCCTTGGGATTCTGCCGGGCACTGTGACCTAGATTCAGGGCTGGTGCAAGGGTATGAGGTGCCCTAGATGAAACGTCTGCCTTGTGCCCCCCCCCCCCCCCCCCCCAGTCCAGGCCCCAGCTCCAGCCCCGACCTCATTCAGTCAGACAGGCCCCCTCTCTTACGCACAGTTGGGTTCCTTGTATCATTCACACATGCACCCTTACACAGCCTCCCTCCCTCTCTCTCACTAACACCATTGCTCTCTTGTACACACACAATCCCTCACACGCACACACGTACAGAGGCACCGCTCATACCAGGACCTGCCATTTTAGAAGCTGGGACTAGGAAATAGGGTAAGTGGGGGCTGGGTTGGGACCTCCACATCTCTGGCATTGGTACCTGGGTATAGGCTTCGGTGCTAGGCCCTGCGTACTCTGGGGCCTAGGCCTTGCTGCCAGCTCAGGCAGATTTTTGGCCTGGAAGGACCAAAAAAAACTTAGATTGTAAGCCCTCTGGGATAAGGAAATACCTACAGTACCTGAATGTAAACCGATGTGATATCTCAGATTGAATGTTGGTATATAATAAATAAATAAATACATAAACACACATTATTGGGTATTTTCGAAGGAGGCTATTTTTGGTTTGTTCCGTTTGGAATGAACCAGAAGTGTCCCCAGTTTGTTGCATTTTTATTTATTTATTTTATTGAATGAGATATTCCTTTCTTTCAGGCACTTCAAAGAAGATTACATAAAGGTTTCCCCATAGCATTAGTTAGAAACAAATGCACATTCGTAATGGCCAGCCCCCTCTTCCCCTTTTGAAATGAACAACCTGGCTTTCATGGAGATATGTATATGGAAAATGGGAACTAAATGTACGTCTCCCATCAGGTTGGAGTTAGGTGGTGACTGCCTCTGGAAGGCAGAACAAGCTGGTATTTTTCCACCAGACAATGAAAATAGCAATCTGTTTGCTTTACAAAATAGTTCTGAAACACACAGAGGAAAAAAAAGGTGAACTTCCTCAAGTCATCCATTTCCTGCTGCAGAGGATTCATCTGTTTTTCTGTCATGTGATGTCCTCTCGATGATGATGAGAAATTCTGTTACAAATCTGACGTGTATAAAATAAAATGTATACCTTGATTTTAGACATCAGTGTGCTGGATTTGCCTTCCCAGTCAGGAGCAGCGAGCCCTTTCAGGAAGCAGGATTGCCTCGTGTGATCTAGTTTAAAATAGGATAGAGAGAGACCCTTTTTGCCTTCGATTACCAGCTCTCCAGCATTTAGGTTTGTTTCTAGTTTCTCTGTTCTGGTGGGCCTCCTTTCCTTGTATTACTCACTAAAATTACAGTACACTGAAAGGGCATGGGGTTCTTTGTTAGGGATCAAATCTAAGAGCTGTGAGATTATGTAGATTCTCCATCGAGAACGTACGTGGGGTGGAAAGCTTCCGTGCAGCAACAGGAATGTGCAACCAAAAATGTTTGGCTTGTTTTAGTTTTGACCGGTTTTGGCATTTTTGTTACCAAAAAACCCCAGACAAAACCCCATGTTTCAATTCATTTTCAGAACTTACGCATGTAAATACAGCTTACGTGCATAAAATTAGACTTTATGCACATAAGTAAAAATCTGATTTTATGTTTGTAAATGTATGCACACATACTACCGAAAACAAATCGAGTGAATGCACATCTCAATGCAACAATACCTTGGGCTGTTTCTAATGTTGGGGCATTAAAATGTATTTACAATCGGCAAAATCACCTGCTGACAGCAACATTTCAGCAACAGCTGCAGAGGTGTCATATTCCACAAGGGATTCCAGCTCTTTTCCCCCAAACAATTATCACGTATTTTTTGACTCAGCCTCCCTTCTAAAAGTTTCCTTGTGCCAGAGTTTTCTGGTGGGAGACTAGGAAAACATCCTCCCCTTTTTCTCATTAGACTCACCCTCTGAAGAGCTTTTAAATGTTTGCTTATGTGTAGCCGGGCATGGCGAAATTCTGTATTAGCAAATTGTTTCTAGGCAAAAGCTACCAATATCCATCACGACTGCTTGTCTGGTGCAATCTACCTTCAAACGCAAGGCTGACCTTGTCGGGGGCTGCTGGCCTCGGGACGAAGCGGTTGCAGCAGGGGCCTGGAACGCTGACGTGCGTGGTTTCTCCCCCAAGATAACTGGAAGTTATAGTGCTGGGGAAAAGGCAACCATGATGGTTTGGGTCGTTTCCCCCGCCCCCACCCTCCAAAAAAAAAAAATATGCAGAGCCTGGAGCGGTCACCCCTATTCAGCTCCCACCCAGGATGATCCTGCCCAAGAGCCCTAGTAGGGTGTGCTCAGTCCGCAACCTGAACCAAGGAGCATTTGTTGAGAGCATCAAAATAAGAATGACCCGTTGACCAACAAAATCTATAGTGGTTCATACTGTAGCCCAAGAAACACCATACATCAGCTAAGAATAAAAAGGTGACCTGTGACCTCAGCATGAGTTTTTAAATATTTGGCTTTGACTTGTTCTGAATTTCACTATAAATACCTCTGACATGACTCACCATGCCTTGTCCTGAACTCTTTGCCCCTTCCACATTGCTTAAAATAAGGTGGGGTATTAAAAGATTTCCTTTTTTTTATGCTGGGGCTCGCCCTTTGTTACCAAGTCAGTAACTCATACCCTCATGGCTTAATGAGCAGCTCAGTTTCATTCTGCAGGAATTTTCAACAGGTGGAGGGGACGGGGGGGACCAGCTTTGTAATGGAATCTCTTCAAGATGAAGCAACTCCAGGCTGCCCATCCCATCGCCTGCAAGCATCTCTGCCTTATAGTGCCGTGAAACATGCCTTTTCATCAAGAAGACGTCTGGTACGAGTGAAAGGATGCAGCTGTTTAGCCTCCAAGGTCAACTGCTCAAAAGAACATTGCCGGTCAGAAAGGTTTGGCTACTTTTCAGCAACAAGTAAAACCGTCAGCCCTACTGTAGGCACATGCTGTGGCTAGGAAATTTATCAACAATTTCTGAAATTCAGCTGCAGTTCGCAAGCTGAGCATAATCAGTGATCCTATTACTTTGCACACTGTTGGGCCAATGCAGTATCGGCGCATATTAAATGGGCACTCATGACTGAGTGCCTGCTCTCTTAACGCACGCTGATCCACCTCTCCCGGGCACCTGATTTAATATTTAAACGGGCTGCCACAGTAAAAAAAAGAGGCACTAGGGAAACCTGTGCATCCCTAGCATCTCCTCGGCATTGGGCGCCCAGTGCGGGTTAGGAAAATGGATATTTGTTCATTGACTTTTTTTTTTTCCTGCTTCTCCTATTTTTGGTTCTTCCAACTTAATATCGCCACAGTATTAAGTTGGAAGAACTACAGAAAAGCAGTATTTTTCTGCTTTTCTGTTAACCTTTGGCTCTTCTCAAGAATTAAAGCCTGCTCCGGGGCAGGTGTTAATTTTTGAGAGTAGGAATATGCACGTCAGGCGCACATTTTTTTTTTTTTGCATCGGGGGTAATATAGCTAATAGCCTCATTGACCTGAATTTGCATGTGATGGGCGCTATTAGCTACGCGTTGGTTTGGACGCACGTTTTGGGCACGCTAATCCCTTTATTGCAAGAAGGGTTTTGGACGTGCATCCAAAATGCACATCCAAGCCTGTGTAAAGCTGTGCGCTCAGACGAGCACACTATATTGCATTGGTCTGTGCCAAGAATCAGAAAAAGGTTTACTGGGCTATGGAACCTGGAATTTTTGGATAGGAAATGAAAATTTTTTTTAAGGTCTAACACTGTTCTCTAAAGCTTTTGGTCTTTTACTAATACCACACCTAGGCTTTGTCTTCCCTCCCCATCTCTTGATTTTTATGAACACTGTGTGGCCACATCTTCATCAGTGCGTAAAGAAGGTATTCAGTTTGACGGTCCCAAGAGACCCCTGTAAGTTAGAAGGCTTTCTCCTGGGACAAGCAGGATGGTAGCCCTCAAAGATGGGGTGATATCATCAGATTGAGCCCGGCAAGGAAAACTTTTGTCAGAGTTTCTAGAAGCTTTGACTGGCAAACTGAGCATGCCCAGCATGCCACTATCACTGCGTCCATGCAAGGTCCCCATTCAGTCTCATTTTTTTCTCCGCGGTGCAGTTGCCTCACAGTTTGTGGAGCTCTACTTCATTCTCTTGTTTTTTTGTGCTCATTTCGGGAATTTTACCCCATTCCATTGACAAGTCCCCCTTCGCAGTCTTTACCTCTCCTCGGTGTGGCAGGTAAAAACATGTTTCCTCCTTTTTCGCGGACAATTCTCAGAGTCCCACTTCTCAGTGGCCCCCGGTCGTCGACCGCATGCCAGTTGTTTTTTTCATGGTGTCGCCCGGCTTTCATCATTACCCTCAGTGCCCGCGGACCATGTCTATCACAGATTTGAATGAGGTTTGCACCCTCTGCCTGGAGGCCTTGCACAACATCCAAGGGTGTCAGCTGTCTGATCAGATGACCCCAAGGGCTGTTGTGCTCATCTCGATAAAATGGAGAAACTTTTCGGTTCTAAAAAGTCCGCTCCCTCAACACCCATGTTGGAGTCCCCAACACCCCGGGGTCGAGGGGAGCCACTAAATACACTCCCCTTTGCCACTCCCCTGATGATGTCTTCTAAAGACCCAGGGAATGGTGATCGGTTCTCCATGATCTCACTGGTTTCCAGGACATCGGGATCTTCCACTTCCTTGGCACCGTGAAAGACTGGGCTGAGCACTGTGGGAGATCTCGAAAGTATCGACACTGGTCGCCATCGATGCAGGCTCTGGTTCCGGTACGGTGCCAGTGGCTGCCGCATCACCACTGAAGCAACCCCATGGTACGGAGGCCCCATCCTCCAATAAGCCTGGGAGTCCCAGGTGTTCCCCCACCGACATTGGTGCCTCCTCAGAGAACCGAGGAAGCACCAGTGATGCTTCGTCCCCCTCCTTCAGTCCTGGCCTCACCGGACTTTCAGGAGGAGCTGGACTTCAGGGTGCAGAGCACAGTGCTCCAAGCTCTATGGAGCATTGAGCCACCTCCATCACCGGTTCCCATGCTAGTGCTGAAGCCTCCGCCATCTATTTTGGCACCCCTGCTTGAGCGTCTGGACATCCTTCTCGGTGCCTTCCCGACACAACTGGTGCCCCAGTGGCCACCGATGCCTCCGTCAGGAGTGATCCCCATTATTGGGTTCTCTGAGGAAGAAGATGCGGCCAGTGCCGCAGCCCCGAAGCCTCAGTTCCCCAAGCCTTTACCTGGGCACTCTGGCCTTCCGCGGCCCTCAGTTCCCCCGTTACTGGCAGGACCACCGATTCCCATGGTGCCTTCGAGCCCCTCGGAGCCCAGGGCCAGGGACTTCCTCAGGCATCGTTCGTGCAGGTCCCGCGATGGCCTCAGTGATGAAGAAGGCCTTTATGACCCATGGGGTGATGACTCTTCAGAGCCTTCGTCTGAAATCTCAGACGACCCCCTTTCAGAGCCTTCCCCACTGGAGGAAAGGTGTTGGTCTCCCCTGGAGGACCTCTCCTTTGCAGATTTTGTTAGGGCCATCACCTTCCAGCTTCTATGGAGGAGGTTGCGCGACATAAGATGTTGGAGGTACTCCAATTTGTCAATGCTCCTAAGGAGATAGTGGCTTTTCCCATTCATGATATCTTCAAGGAGCTTCTGCTTAGAATGTGGGAACACTCGATCTCCATCTCTCCAGTGAATAGGAAGGCAGATGGCACCTACCTGGTGCAGCAAGCATTAGGGTTTGAGAGGTGGCATCCCCCTCACCAATCTGTGGTTGTGGAGTCTGCTCTCAAAAAGGCCAAGCGCTTCCACACCCGTGCCTCTGCCCCTCCAGGGTGGGAACATAAGGAACTGGATTCTTTGGGTAGGAAGGTTTTTCAGGGCGCTATTCTCATCGCCCATATCACCTTCTACCAGTTGAACATCACCCAGTACAACCGAAACCTATAGAATCGAGTTCAGGAGCTCGCAGAAAGCCTCCCCCAGCAGCAATAGGAGTCGGTTTCTGCCGTTGTCCAGTTGGGTCTGGAAGCCGGGAAACACGAGGTGAGGTCCACTCGTGACGTTTTGGAGACAGCAGCCTGGGTGGCCGCCGTGGGCATTGGCGCCCATAGGATGGTCTGGCTATGGGCGTCTGACCACCGTGCAGAGGTGCAGGAGAAGCTGGCTGGCCTTCCGTGTACAGGTGATAACCTTTTTGGTGATAAGGTCAGAGATGCGGTAGCTCAGTTGAAGGATCACCATGAAACACTCCAAAAACTCTCCGCTAGTGCTTCAGACCCACCCTCCTCTGCGAGGAAATCTTCCAGGGCAAGCTCCAGGAAGTCCTTTTACCGGCAACAGAAATGTTATCCCCTGCCTCTCGGACTCGCACACCCCGTGCTAGCTCCAGGGGCTGTTCCTGTCAGCAGCATGCACCTAGGCCCCAGCCAACCCCCCAGCAGGCCCCGGCTATGGGCTTTTGACTGGTGGCGAGGGAGCATGGGTCAGCAGAACATACTTCCAGTGCTGGATCTCCCAATGGGAGGCAGACTTCTTTAATTCGCCCACCACTGGGAAACCATCACTTCAGACCAATGGGTCCTCACCATAGTTCATCAGGAGTACCATCCAATTTCAGAAGGATTCCAGAGAACTTGCCCCCTTGTCCATCGTGGGGTTCATCCTCCCAGCAGGTCATACTTGGGACAGAACTATCCGCCCTTCTTATGGCAGGAGCGGTGGAGCCCGTTCCTCGCCCTCAGCAGGGCCAGGAGTTTTATTTAAGGTATTTCCGCATACCGAAGAGGATTGGGAATTTGCGTCCCATTCTCAACCTCAGAGCATTGAACAAATTTCTTGCAAGAGAAAAATTCAAGATGGTTTCTCTGGGCACTCTGATTCTCCTCCTCAAAAGAGGAGACTGGCTCTGCTCCTTTGATCTCAAGGATGCTTATGCCCACATTGCCATCTTCCCCGGGCACAGAATGTATCTGTGCTTTGTATTGGGGAAGGCTCACTACCAGTACAGGGTACTGCCTTTTGGTTTGGCCTCAGTCCCTCGAGGCTTCACCAAGTGCCTGGCAGTGGTGGCCACACATCTCAGACACCATGCGGTGTACTTCTTCCTGTACCTCATGCATGGGGGCAATGGACGTTTTAACCCTGACGAAGCAGACGCTGCAATCCTTGGGTTTTGTTATCAACTATCCAAAATCTCACCTCTACCCGTCTTCCAGGCTGGACTTCATAGGAGCCAGGCTGGACACTGTGCAAGCGAAAGCGATCTTGCCACGCGACCGGGCCCTTGCCCTAGCTTCATTGGCGACTTTTGTACGCAGCGGTTGGAATGTAAGTGCCCACCTTCTGCTTTCCTTGTTTGGCGACATGGCGGCCTCGGTCCATGTTACTCCGCTAGCCATCTTTGCATGTGCAGAGCGCAATGGACGTTGCAGTCCCAATGGCAACACTCATCCCAGGATCTCGAGGCCCATGTCTCTATATCACCACCTCTCTCTGTCCTGGTGGGAAAGTCTTTCCAATTTGGAGCAGGGGATCCCTGTCCAAGCCGCCCTGCCCCAAGTAGTCCTACTACCGATGCCTCTCCTCAGGGCTTGGGGCACCCATGTGGACGGCCTCTGCATGCAAGGTCACTGGACTGCTCAGGAAGCTCTCTAGGAAGTTTATCTGGCAGAGCTTTGGGCGATTTGTTATGCCCTCTTGGCATTCCAGGACTGGTTGTCACACAAGGAAGTCCTGATTCGGATGGACAACCAAATCGCTTTGTGGTATATCAACAAAAAGGGAGGCATGGGATCGTTCATCCTCTGTCAGGAGGCGGTGCAGCTCTGGGCCTGGATCCTGAGGCAGGGGATGTCGCTGCGGGCGACATACCTACCGGGGGCTATGAATGTGCTGCAGACCGTCTAAGCCACTGTTTTCAGCCACACAAGTGGTCCCTGAATCTGACAGTGGCAGCCCAGATTTTCCACCAGTGAGAAACCCCGGATGTAGTCATTTTCACCTCCCCATACAACTGCAGGGTGAGCAATTTTTGCTCCCTTTTCATCCAGCCTCGGACACTTTCTCCCTTCACTGGGGGAAGGGCCTCCTGTACGCGTATCCTTCTCTCCCGCTCCTCTTGAATATTCTTCTAAAACTTCAACAGGTCCAAGGGACCATGATACTCATGGCACCCTACTGGCCCCAGCAGATCTGGTTCCCTCTTCTTCGGGATCTGTCAATCAGGGATCCCATCAGACTGGGGACCGCGCCAGATCTGATCACTCAGAACCAGGGCACATTGCGCCATCTGAACCTCAGGGAGTTGGCCTTGACGGCATGGATGTTGAGCACCTAGTCCTTCAGCCCCTGCCCCTCTCGGAAAACGTTTCCCAGGTCTTCTAGAAAGCCTTCCACCAGGAAGACTTACAGATCAAAATAGAAGAGGTTCTTCACCTGGTGTGAGAGGCATGGCTTTGAACCATTCACTTGCCCCCTCCCCAAGTTTTTGGACTATTTGTGGCACCTTTCTGAGTCTGGACTTCAGACCAGCTCAGTCAGGGTTCACCTCGGTGCTCTTAGTGCGTATCATTGGGGTGTTGCTGGCGCTCCCATCTCGGTACAGCCTGTAGGAGGTTGCTTTATGATGGGTCTGATTCAACTGAAGCCCCCTCTTCGGCCTCCTGTTGTGTCCTGGGATCTCAACATTGTCTTAGCGTGGCTCATTCATCCTCCCTTCAAGCCTCTATGCTCCTGCAATCTGAAGTTCCTCACCTGGAAGGTTATATTCCTAGTGGCAATCACTTTGACTCGTAGAGTCAGTGAGCTTCAGGCCTAGGTCATGTACCCACCATACATGAAGTTTTTTCATGATTGTGTGGTTCTGTGTACACACCTCGAGTTCAGTTGTGACTGACTTTCACAACAATCAGTCCATTGTCTTGCCCACCTTCTTTCCGAAGCCTCATTCCCACCCGGGGGAACAGACTCTTCATACTTTGGATTGGAAAAGGGCGCACAGCAGCTTACAGGCAATCTACTCAGCTCTTTGTATCTGGGAGTTGCGATGGGTAAACAGATTCTATCTAATTGGCTTACAGACTGCATTGCCTTCTGCTATACACAAGCTGGCCTTCAGCTTGGAGGCCGAATCAAAGCTCACTTTGTGAGGGCCATGACAGCGTCGGTAGCCCACCTGCGGGAGATCCCCATCGCTAATATTTGCCGAGCAGTGACGAGGAGGTCCCTACACATGTTCGCTGCCCACTACTGTTTAGACAAGGATTTTCAGCTTAGTTGACAGGATAGTGCCTTCGGCCAATCTGTCCTCCACAATCTCTTCCAGGTTTAGTTCTAACTCTTCCTACTTAAGGCCCCTGTTTGGAACCAGGTCATCTCCCTGCTAACTATCAGCACCACAGTTCTTATTGTGCCCGTTGGCACCTTGTTCGGTGACAATTGGTCTTAGTTGTGACTGGCAGCAGCCTGTAGCTTGGTATTCACCTATTTGTGAGGACTACCATCCTACTTGTCCTAGAAGAAAGCACAGTTGCTTACCTGTAACAGGTGTTCTCCTAGGACAGCAGGATGATAGCCCTCAGGAAACCCACCCGCCACCCCGCGGAGTTGGGTCATCATGTGTTTTGTTATTTTCTTTTTTTTCACTCGAATTTTTGCTATGTTATGAGACTGAAGGGGGACCTCATGTGGACGCGCAGATAGCATGCTCAGTATGCCAGTCAAAGCTTCTAGAAACTTTGACAAAAGTTTTCCGTGCCGGGCTCTGTCTAATGATGTCACCCCACATGTGAGGACTAACATCCTGCTGTCCTAGGAGAATACCTGTTACAAGTAAGCAACTGCGCTATCCAAAAGTACCTAGCACTGACATACAGCACGGTACGTCCCAGGAAAAGAAAATAGCTCTCATAAAATGCTAGGGCTTAGTACTCACTGGGGGCTCTGTTGCCACCCCAGAAACTATGCTGCTGACCCTGTATGTTTTTGCATTGCCCAGGGAGTTAAAGGAAGTGGAAATTGTGTGTGTGTGTGTTAAATGCTTGGAATCCAGAACAAAAAAAAAAAAGTTAAGGAGAAAATAACCATAAACTGACCTGTAAAATAAATAATTATTTTAAAAGTCAGACTTGTTTTTGTGTTTCACGCTACTTCAATAAATGTCGGTCAAGGCTGAGAGGTGCGGTTCCTCCCTACTGCTGAGGTCAGTAAACAGAGCCTCTCTGGATTATCCTAGGACTCCCCCCCAGTGCAGGATTAATGGAAACAAAGGAAGCCTTTCTTGTTCCTTACCACCCAAGCAGATCTCTCTAGTGTTCCCTATGGGTAGAAGGCATTGTTTGTTCAGCTCCTTTGCTTTGGATGCTTTATGGGATTTGTTTGATTCCAAAATGTTAAGGCTGTGTGGCTTTTCCACGTGCTGCACTGCGCTCCAGAATGGGGGCTGAGGATTTACTGCGGGTAAAGCGAGGAGAGGCTAGGTTGGGGGGCGTGGTCTGGTGTTAAGAGCCAAGTACATTCTGAATTAGGAGAGCTGGGGCCGGAAAATGAAGTTTAGAAGAGACCAAATTAAAGCACCCTCCTCACACAGCTTATTCTTGCTGTGCTGCAACTTGTGTGTGGACAGGAAGAGATGCAGTCAGAGGGGTTAAGGGTTTCTCAGCTTAGTACTTACTAGTAGAAGCCAACCTGCTTGGTTTTTAGGTTAACATAATATTCAACGCAATATGGTTCTTAGTTCCAGTGTATGTGAATATCTTGTGCATATTCATTATGGATGGCCTGATAATCAGAACTGTTGGAGAGAGGAGGACCCAGGGTGACTGAGAATTACTGATTGGATTAATGAAAGTGGTTCTCAGTGACGCCCTCAGAGACCACTCAGCCAGTCTGGTTAGCAGGATAGCCTCCATTGCATGCAAATATATTTCATCCATATTCACTGTGGGTCTCCCCAGAGTGGGTTGAGAGCTACTGGATCAGAAGATTAAACATTGGATCAGGAGAAGTCCTGGGCTATATAATAGGCTTGCATTTTGTCATCTGCCATTGACTCTGAATGCCCTTATTAGCAGAATTAACAAAGGTAAAAACAAAATTATTTCTGATCTAAACCGGATCCCAAATCAAAGCACCTAATTGGCTGCTTTTGAGGAATTCCAATTCAACAGAAGAGAAATAATAGGGACCCAGCAATGGTGCAGGCAGATGATTTGTGTACGAGATGTAACTGAGAAACAACCTTCATAATGTAACATAGGTGACTGCCGGCCTCTCCGAGCTATCCCACTGTTCCTGCTCACACTGCTAAGGATAAATCCCAGCTGGCAGCCAGAGAAGTTTGAAAGCTCATCGGGAATCGTGCTTTGTCCGGATCGCTTTTTGTCATCTCCCTCTTTGGTTGTCTACCACCCTGGGTAAATGAGCATTAGAGTTCCCACCCAGCCCCTTGTCTTATCAAGACGCTGGGTGCTAGATCCAGATGAATCTTTCAAGGCTGCCTAACTCAAGTCTGGTGCCACCCTGGCTGGCTACGTTTTAATCACCTCCAAGAAAAGGGCCTCCTTACCTGCTTAGGTTAAAGGACGTGCATCTTTGGTTACAGCCCCTGCCTCTGTTTCTAACGGTCACCATTGGGCTGTGCGTACTGGTTTTGCGCGTTACCCACATTATTATTATTTCTTGCTTGGAGATCCATCGAGAATTGGCGCAACAGTGCCCTGGCTATGCCTGTTTTTGTAATGGTGGACCCGGATAAGTAAGAAAAACTTCTAACAACTCCATTTCCTTAGAAATTAAATTAAATTAAAAAAAAATCTGAATTAAAAAAAAACAACAAGTATCTTAGTTCATTTGTTTGCTGTAACTGCCTGCTGCATTATTTATAAAATTGCATTTATGCCTCTGTTTAAAAAAAAAAAAAAAAAAAAAAAAAAGGGATTGTAGAAAATATTGGCAATCCTTTTTCTCTCCTCAGCTGTTTGGTGTGGCTGCAGTCTTACCTTTTTCAGCGAGTACTTGTAGGCTCTGCTGGCATATTAACTAGTAAGTCGGGGGAGGGGGAGGCAGGATGGAGGGCAAACGAGAGAAAGAGAGAGGACAGCACAGAAGAGTCTGGAGCAGTGACATGAAAAATGGTCTTGATCTGGAAGCATGGGTGCAACAAGGCATGGGTGAGCTCGGAGAGAGATGGCACGCGCCCTAGTTGCCAGCCTGCATATCTAAGCTGGCACTCAGTAATCCTGAAGCGCGAGTAACAGTTCGGGTGCCTTTGAAGGCTTGCGTGCAGCGGCTTAATCGCATTTGGCTTCGTCCTGCTGGTTACCCCTGGGCGCGCCCTGCGAGATGCTTCCAACCCGAACGCAGCAGGATCCCCCGTTCTCTTTCCGACCCTGGAGAATTCTTGTTCTGTGCATTCATTTAAAAGGATGTGTTTGTTGATATCTTCGTTATCTTGCAGATTACTCACAAACTTCAGTGAGCTATGATCTCTGTATAAAGCTGGTATCGATCTGCTACTGGAGTTAATTCATCCCGGCATGAAATTCTGTTTGCAGCTTTATCCAGCGGAGTTATCGGCTGACTTTTATTGAACCTGGGCAGTGCACATAAAAATAAAGACAGACAAGGGCAGAGATTATTGCGGAGAAGAGAGGCTTCGTGCAGGGTGAGGAAAGGCGCTCTGTGCTTGCCGCCATTCCAGTCCCATAGCTTCTGGCACCCCCCCCCCCCCCCCCATTGCATATAAATCTGTGTTTTGTTTTTTCTCCTTTCTCCCCTTCCTTCTCATCCCCCCCCCCCCCCTTTTTCCTTTTAAAAAAAAAACCTCTCCAAACAGCACGACTAGGCAACAAGCGCCCTTGCCAGCCAGAGGGAAGTCTCCTCCAAGAATTTACCTTTGGCGCTGCTCCTTTAGCTGGCATGCGACACCCTGGCAGTGGAAGCTGTCTTCCCGCTCTCCTTGGGATCTGTGGCGCACCCGATCCCCGCCAGACCCATCAGGCTTTTAACTCTCCTCCTCTGCAATTTAGTCTGTATAGAGTTAGTAACAACAAGCATAATAAGTAATTGAAGCCACCAGTCTGCTGAAACTTCCATCAGTTCACCCAGTCCTTCTCCAGGTCATGGAGACCCTCCTATTTCTTCACTCTGAACACCCCAAAGTTCACCCAGACCTTCCCCACCCAATCAGTAGTAGACATTAGACAAGTCTGATATCAGTTGCACAAAATAATTACTCAACTAAGCTGCCAAATGAAGGTGTGCAAATCTCTTATAAAATAGCAACTTGTACGCGAACCTCATGGGCCTGTCCTGCATGCCCCTAGACCGCCCTTTTTTTTTGCACGAGTAAATGTGCACGAGACCAAAACTATGTACGTGCTTTTAATGTTTATAAAATAGTGCGAATGCTATTATGTACAAGCTACTTACGCACATGTATGCTAATTTTATGTGCGTAAATGTTTTGAAAATTCACCCCAATGTGAATGGAAGAAAAATTCTAGAAGGGAATCATGAGATGAGACTGTTCTTCAGGAATTGAAGCTCCATTGATCCCTCGTTTTTCGGTGAATGGAACACGCGCGTTCTCGCATCCATACTGGGTGTTGAGTGTACTAGATATCGCCTGTCTCCCTGTTGGGGTTCTCAGGTTGATGGTCCACTCTCTGCTTGGTATAGACAAAGATACAGCCTGGGAGAACACAGGTTATAGATTTGAAAAAGCCCAGGCAGTCTTGATAACGTTAACAACATGGCAGCACTTGAACAGTGAAACAATGCATATGCTGTGGCATAACAGGGAGCCGCGTCACAACATTAAGCTTTGAGTGTAGTTAATTGTTTTGTATTTGTCGTTGGAATTATTTGTGATATTTCCACGGGGTCACCTAAGGCATTCATTTCCATCAATCACCAGCTGCTTATGACTCAGTAATCCCAAGAGTGGCAGTGACATTTTGTGATGACATTATTAAGGTGTCGTGTTAGTAGAAAGTTCGTTTGTTTTGTATATTACATTTATAAATCACCTTTCTGATGTAAAAAAAAAAAAAGATTTACAAAATTATATTTTTCATTAAGTTAAAAGTGAATGAAGTTGTGGTGTGGGTGTTGCTGATGTTGTAAATAAGGCTTCGTGCCCATTCTTTTATGTGCCGTAGAAGCCTATGTAGAAAGAAATTTTTCCTATAGAGACAAAAATGAGGAAAAACCCTTAGTCATTCATGGGTACAGTGATCATCAGTGTTAAGTTTGGGAGCTACTGGGCACATCGGTGAAGCCACATGCCAGGTTACCTCCTTTAATTTTACGGCTTCATCAGGCTAGCATGAGACATTTACAACGACTGGATACATCTTTGATATATCCACCCCCATCTACCTTGGTGCCTCCAGAACAAAGGTGCTCTTCCAAGAGTGCCCATGGAATCCCATGTGGACGTTAATATAGTGAAGATTTTTGATTGGTATTAAACTATTCGGAGAAAGACATGATGGTGATGGCGTATTAGGGAAGATGAGAAAAACTGGCTTGGACAGATGTCAATGCTCTACAAGCGCTCAAAGCATCGACGGGTGACAGCTGGGATATATCATTGCACTGTGTACAGGAATAGCTGGGCAAAATTCGGTGGCGTTTAATAAACTTGAAAATCTTGATAACTTGGTGAGGGGAAGAAATCTTTGATTTCTTAGCTTTCCCAGGATTCCCTTTATCTCACCTAAGGAAACATTTAAAAGATATTTGGTAGTGGTGCCGAAGGTACCTGAGCAGGCAGTCCCTCTGGTCTCGAAGGTGAATTAACTACCTCTGTACAAAAAAGGGGAATGAAGTGGAAAAGGATTTTCAAGTCTGGTTACCAATTGAACTGCTTAACTTGGATATTTCTAATGTGCTGGAGACTTCTGATAGTGAACAGGCAACTCCTGAAACCATGATTGTTTCCTTTTGTTTTAAAACTGGGCAAGAGATTGGATGTTTCATAGACACAGTATCGGGACCTTTTTACATCTTAAAGTCAGAGTATTTCCAGATGTGGCGAGACAAATTCCGAAAAAGAGGAAACAGTTTCTTATAATGAGGCCCAGAGTGTTACAACTTGGGGCTTTTTTCCTCTTAAAGTTCCCATGTAAATGTTTTATTAAGTAAAAAGATGTATCATATGTATATATATATTTTTTTTGCAGCCTTCTCAGCTATCTCACATTTTAAGTGACAAGTTTCCTCGATGAGATGAGCCTTCGGTTTCTACTGTTACTTGACTTTCTGTATTAGATAATTTAGTCCTCCTATTTGACGTGCTGTTTTGCAGTTAACGAAACCATTTCTTTGAAGTGTGAATTGGATCTCCACTTGTTTAGAGGACTTGGAATGATGTGCACATGTTAATTATGTCTTGAATATTTTCTGTCTATTTAGCTCTTTTCTCTTATGCCTACCTCTGCTTTTCCTTTTCAGAGTTGACGCTTGGATATTGAAATTTGCAAAAGCATAAATGATTGAAAAAAAAAAGTTAATGTGAAAGAAACCTTGTTAATATGTTTGAAAAAAAAACCCCAGCAAAAACATAAGAATATCAGAAGTGCCAAGCTGGGTCAGACCAAGGTCCATTGAGCCCTGCATCCTGTTTTTCATGGGCCAGTCTGGGTCACAAATACCCATCAGATCCCCAGTAGTTGACCTATTTCTTGTCTCTCAGTCCCAGGTGTAAGTGCCTGCTTTCCCCAAGTCTGCCTGGCTAGTAACCATTTATGGTCTTTTCCTTCAGGAACTCGCCCAGTCCTTTCTTGAACCCCACTATGTTAGCTGCCTTGACCGTGTCTTCCGGCAACAGATTCCATAGCTTGATGTGCATAGAGTGAAAAATATGTCCTACGATTTCTTTTGAATCTCCTGGTCGCTAGTTTCTTGGGGTGTCCGCCAGTCCCAGTGTTATTTGAAAGGGTAAATAACCGTTCTCTGTTTACCCGTTGCACCCCACTTATGATTTCATAAATCTCAATCATATCCCCTCTCAGTCTTTTCTAAGCTAAAGAGCCCCAATCTGTTTAACTTTCCCCATAAAGGAGATTATTCATCCCCACTTTCATCATCCCCTTTAACACCAAACCTTTTGATTTTATGTTCCTTGCTATAATATTAGAACAAATAACCACAAATAGCTTTTAGGTCTGAATTGAAGTTATATCTGCAACTATATTTACAGAAGAAATTTGCCAAAATTTCAGTAGATGTGGTTCAAAAAACAAAATTCTCACTTAGCCCTACTACCCAGCCTTCTAAACTATAGGCTCTCTTTTTGTAATCAGCCTGCTAAAAATGTTGTTTTTCTTAAGCCTGATACTCAGTTGTAATCTCTCTTTTTTGGGGGAGGGGGGGTTGGGTTAAGGGGGATAGCTTTAGGCTTCCAGCTCAGTCAGAATTAGCCTTTTACTGGCCTACAGCGCCATGACTCAGCCATCACAACGACAGTCCTCTGCCAGGATCCGCAGACCATTGCTTCCATCAGGACCTGGTAGACATGTAACCTCAGGCCACTGGATGTACCATGGTCCATCCCAGTGGACTTTGAACGCTGCCCATCAGCAGCATCCCTGGCCGATCCAATGAGCAGAAACTTGTCTTGGGCTTCAGATCTCCCCTCATGGCAGCTGAGCTATTGGGTCAATCTATAACACATATTACTGTAGTTACTGGATCTGACACCTCTCCATTGGTCTATGATCCTCACCCATCGTCACTGGCAGAGCCATTTCATCAAGAAGCCCAGGTTGCCAAGATTATCCACTTTTAAGATTATAATATGATTTCCAGCTTCAGCTGATCTGCTCTATTTTAAAAGAAATTTGGGATGTTAAAGGGCTATCCTAAAAGCCAGTCCTGAAGAGCCACAATCAGCTTTCAAATAGAGCATAATTGCCATATGTTTCTTGCTTTAAACCACTATCTGGTATTAACTTAAAGAATAAGGGGAAATGGTTAAAAACTGAATGTGCACACATCCATTGCATAAGATGTTTCGGACCATTAAGTTCAGCATCTTTTGAATTCATTTTAACAAGGATCTACTACATCTTCAGCTATTGATTGAAGAACAGCTAGTGCAACATCTGTTCAAAAACCCCAACACTTAAGACCAGGTTTTTTTATTAGCTTTAATGAAAAAAAAAAAAAAACAAGCAAATGTCAGAGATCATTTGCCTTGTGTGTGTTTCTACAAAAAGCAGAAAAGTTTAATCTTTAATATTTTTGCCAGAATGCATATCTAACATGATCATGATAAATGTCTTTCTGGTGATAAAGTAGACGATGGCAGATAGGGACCTGTTGATCCACCTACTCTACCCAGTTAGGGTATATAAATTCCCATACTTAAACCAACACCCAATCCCTGCTTCCCCCGTCCCCCCATATCTTTTACACAGCCTGTCACCCCTGCTCCAGCCGGTGCTTTCTGTTAGGGATGTGCCGCTGTTTTTAAATGACTGGAAACTCACATCTGAAACAACAGGAAAAAAACAAATGTCATTATGCTTCTGCATTTTAGCATTTGCTGAGCAATCGAGGATGAGCTAAAATGCAGAAATAAACTGAAATGAAACCAATAGAAGTAAACGAAATGAAAAATGAAGCAAAGGATTTTCCCATACCTCAGCATCTATAATTCACTCCTTTATGGAGATAATTTTCCAAAGGATTTATTAAACATAAATGGGCTTTTGAAAACTGTTATTTTTATGCATATAACTCCTTTGAAAATTCACTTCTCTGATGCTGTATCAACTCTGTGGATGTACGCTGCTTCCCAAGCATTGCACCTAGTTTCACCTTTTCAGCCTATTTTTGTTGCTCATGTTTATCAGGCCTGGACGAGTGATTATAGATGGACCAAAGCAATTAATGAAATCAAGAACTAGGTTTTTTGTTCTTGGGAACCAATTCATTTTCATCTTTCCTGCAAAAGGAGCACAGTGCTAATTGCAGTTAGTATGGCTTTATATACCAATTATTAAGCTGTACAAAGTCCACTTCACATGTAAACAGGTAGACTAAAGAAGGTAGTTGCTTATAAAGGTCAATATTTCAATAGAAATATTGTGAGGAGATGCTAATAGCTATAATTTGTAATTTTTCTTTTCTATATGTATAGAGTAGTTTATTAGATGCTTGAATAGAATTGGAAAATAACTGGGACTAGGGGAAGTTTGTCCTTTTGACTTGCAATTTCTATTGCCAGAAGTTGGTTATGATTTCATTTTTAAATAAAGCAATCTAAGGTCCAGCTCGTTGGCCCTCTGGCAGAGGCTGCGTTCTGCCAAGTTCCTGAGCTTTGTGTTTTTCACCCTGAATCTGGCAGGAGCTGGGGAGAGGCAGAGGCAGTGTTTAGCTGGCATGTGTACTGGGTTACCCTAGGTAGGTGCGAATGAAGTCTCATGGTACGGTAGATCCAGTTTAGGTCAGTTCTGATTGAGCTGGAAGCTCGCAGGAGTTTGAGGAAGGTGCTGGGCAAAAATGTTTTAACAATATTTATAGAACACCATAGGTAATTTTAGAGGACGATTTTAAAAGTGTTGCTCGTGCATAAATGCCCAAATACGCGCGTAGGTGGGTCACGCAGGAGCAACGTTCAAAAGCTGTGATTTACGCGCATGTATATATATACCCGTGCGCACGCCAAACAAAAAAAAAAAAGAGGGTGGGAAAGGGGCGGGGCCTTCCGGGACGGGCCAACACTTGCACACATAACTCCGTATTTTAAAATCAGAGGCTGCAGTGAGCGTCGGCTTGTTAGCCGCGTAACTTTACTGCTGTTCTGATGAGCAGGTCAGTAGAACTTGAGTTTAAGGGCTTACAGGACAGGGTGAGGGGTCCGGGTCAGCTGGGGGTGTGTGTGTGCAGGATGAAGACCCAGAAGGGTTTGGAAGACCCCAATATTGCTTGGGTAAACTGGTGGACGAATCGGAAAGACTGGGAACGTCCCTCGTGCGAGCAAGTTTTAAAATCTGCTGACATACGTGCGTTAAAGCCGGGCCTGGAGTAGGTTTGCTCAAGTAACCTCTTAAAATTAGGCGCATACTCGTGCGCAGTAGGCATATTTTAAATCATACTCACGCAAGTGTGCGTATGATTTAAAATTCCAGGTATTCGGGCACTTTCGCACTGCTGATTCACGCGTGTAAGGGTGCACTTGTGCTCATTTTTAAATTAGCCTGTTAGCTTTTAAAGCACCTACAGTGCCCACAATGGATGGGATAGCCTTGTGTTGGCTTATGGACTCAAGCTGGGGAAGGGAGAGGGAGGCGTCGCTTCTTTAAACCTTGAGAACTTAAATTTTGGCATTAACTGACTCCCAGCATATAATTTTCTATTAAATGCTGGGGTATAATTATTATTGTTATTATGACATTCAAAAAGAGGGCAAAACTTTGAAATTCAAACGCATGAAATTCGAGTGTCCAGGAGCTGAATATGTTTGGGGTTCTCTGTGCACTCCTTCCTGGTCCTCTTCATAGAGTAGCATTTTAATTATTTTTCTGCCACCAGAACTTTGAAATTATTTTTCTGCCACCAGCCAGGACTTTGTCCATGAATGCTTTACTGTAGTGAGATGATGATCATTTTTTTTTTTTTTTTTACTGGTAGCCATGCTTCATTACATGTTCTCATGAGATGCCTCTTTGAGTTCCCACAGTGGAACATGGTAGCACCATTGTCTCATGGGGCATTGAACACAAGAGGCTGGCATGACCTGCGATGGGTATTGAAGACTTCTACAGGTGTCGCATTTCTGTGGTTGTCTTGCCAACCACCATCTTGGTCACTCCTTGCATTATGTCAATAGGAAACAGCCATATTCTTCTGTGGAGCCCTGTAGTGGCTTGAAGTACTTTGCTGAGCTTTGGGTTCCGAGGACTCAGTCAGCAATTTCTTTGCCAATCACATTTCATGTTTTGGAACAGAATTCCTTCATTGCCTTTTTGATAAGATACTATCTAAACATTACATAAATATTATGTGCACAGAAAAGCACTTGACACTTCACGTTCTAGATCATTACTTTCTCAGGAGTGCCATTTATTGCGCACTATTTTGTAGTACATGCTTGTTACATTATTCTCTGTATCAAGATACTTCTGTATTAAAAAAAAAAAAAAAAAAAGAAAAATTATTAATAATTCTAATTTCTTCCTTCTGACCTTCTGATCAAGATACATCCATCTCAGATCTCACACACAGAATATTTCTGTCTCCCATTTCTACCACTGTTTCTTGCCAAAGATTTTGAAAACCAGAAGATGCATTGCCATCCCTATGCACTGTGGGGTAGATTTTCAAACCGCGCGAATTGGCGTACTTTTGCTGGCGCATCAGGCGCAAGCAAAAGTACGCGGGATTTTAGTAGATACGCTCGTAGCCGCTAAAATCCTGGATCGGCGCGCACAAGGCTATTGATTCTGTATAGCCAGCGCGCGCCGAGCCGTGTAGCCTACCCCCGTTCCCTCCGAGGCCGCTCCGAAATCAGAGCGGCCTCGGAGGGAACTTTCTTTTGCCCTCCCCTCACCTTCCCCTCCCTGGCCCTGTCTAAACCCCCCCCCTTACCTTTGTCGGGGGATTTACGCCTCCCTCCGGGAGGCGTAAATCCCCGCGCGCCAGCAGGCCGCTAGCGCGCCGGGACGCGACCTGGGGGCGGGTACGGAGGGCGCGGCCATGCCCCCGGACCGCCCCGGGCCGTAACCACGCCCCCACCCCCAAAACGCTGCCGACACGCCCCCAAAACGCCGCGCTGACATGCCCCCCTCGCCAAACCCCGGGACTTACGCGAGTCCCGGGGTCTGCGCGCGCCGGTAGGCCTATTGAACATAGGCGCATCGGCGCGCAGGGCCCTGCTCGCCTAAATCCACCCGGATTTAGGCGGATTTAGGCGAGCAGGGCTCTGAAAATCCGCCCCTAAGGCCTTTGAAACTGCTAGGTGGAAGTCCAGTTTTCATGAGAGGAGTAGAATGAATCCAGGCGTGCTGAAATGCACATTGGTTCCAAGGTGATTGCTTTGTGATTGTATGTAAGATAACCAAGAAAAAGGTTTTAGAAAGGCACTTAAATTATCTCCCTCATCGCGTTAAAGGTTGTTTTCTTTCCAGCCATCTTATATCTCTTTTCACGAGGTTTATTTGCATTATCTTGATTTCAACGGGCAGACGCACGAAAGCCATGCAGCTGAGTGGTAGACGTGGAACTCATAGAAGGTTGATGGAGGGTTGATCTAGGCATGAACAAAATCCTTAAGGTTCTCATTTTCTGTACTCATATTTTTTTACATTTCCTTTCTGAGGAGATAACAGTGTTGAAAGATATTGAAATTCAAGAAAGCATGGGACAAGCACAGGGGATCTCTGAGGGAGTGGTAGGAATTGTAGAGCTGAGCGGTTGGTGTGGATAAGCAGGCAAGATAGGGTGGTTGTTATTTTTTAATGCCATCACAATTCTGTTGTTTCTGATTCCTCCTATTGAGTTCCTTCCCACCATTATGGGTACAATGCAGCAATGTTGTGCTGATATTTATTACAACTCCATGCACACTTTATATTATGTGCAAAGTGTGACTACATCCCCATGCAGGTGTCATAGTCATGCACATAAAGCAGGAATACAGCACCGACAGTTAAAGAACAGATCTCTGCCAGAGGCCCATGAAGGCATCACACTGATACATATAAAGTAAGAATACAGCATGGCCGGCTGAAGAGTGAAAACCTTTGAGCTGATAGGGCTGTAAGACGCACACTCGTCACCCTAAAATAAAATAAAATTGTAATAAAAGAGAAGGGAAACATAGAAATAAAAGGAAAATATAAAAAAAAACACACCACTGGGGGAACAAGATGGTCGACCATTGAGATGCACACTGAGAAGCTCTCCTGCACTATTGCCTTTTTGATCTTCTTTTTCCTCGCTGCTATGCCCCACACTAAGCGCAAAGCAAGATTATGTGAGAACTTAGCTAGTTCTCCCTTACCCAGTTTGGAGCAGCCAAGAATCGAGGAGTTTTTCAGCGTGACGCCCATTTGACTTCCCGGTGCGGTGGCCGCTATGGAGGGGACCGTTGGGTGGAGTCTCCCTCCATTGGCTGAGGAGATCTCCCTGAGCCCGGGAGCACCGGAGACACCATCTCCCCCCAGGATGGAAGCGTTGGCTTCGTGTGAATTCTGGGGTGATTTCAAAGGGATACTGCCTGGAGATGGACCGCGGCAGGAGACGTGGGGAGAGCGGGAACACCGAACGCCGCAGAGGCAGTGGAGCAGGCGGTGGAGAGGCCTTTAATAAGAGAGGGCCTTGCTGGCCCCATTCTGGAACCTGCAGGAGCGGAACAGATATTGACTTTGAATCAAGCTAAGTCAGATCCTTGGATAGCTGGAGAGACAACAAATGTGCAGGTTGGCATTTTAAAAATTTCTAAACCTTGCAATATTACCTTAGAATCTCTGTGGAATGTTTTGGTCAATTTAGATTCTTCTATTTCCTCATTATCTTCTTTAGTTAAAGAAACTAATATTGCAGTAAAACAAAATTCAGCAAAATTGATGGTACAAGGAAACAAGATTGGGAAAATAGATCTTCAAGTGGAGAAAATGGAAAAGGTTCAACACCAGCTGGTCCAATCTGAGATAGTAAATTTGAAGAAGATCAAGAATATTGAGAACAGTTTACACTCTTCAAACTTGAGGATAATTAATTTCCCTATTATAAAACAACTATCCCCATTGGAACTGTTTAGGAACTATCTATCTCAAATTTTGAAGATTTCTGAAACTGCTATGCCTGTTTATAATCAAGGCTTATATGATCTCTAAACCTCAGAAGTATCTCAAGAAAATCTAAGTCCTGGAACATCATTGGATTTAACAGAATTTTTACAAACATCTCAGGACCTTGAAATTACATATAGAGGGACACTTTTGGTTAAGTTTGCATTTCATGTGGATAGAGATAATGTTTTACGTCTTTTTCTTCGTAAAAAATCTCTTTTGTTTTATAAACAAAAAATATGGATATATCCCTATCTAACAAGGGTAACTCAAATTAGAAGGAAAGTTTTCTATCACTACGTGCTGCGGAACAAGCTAAGGGGGGTCAGTTTCAGCTTCGTTATCCATGTAAATGCATGATTAGATATAGAAATGGTAAATATATATTCTTTGAACCATCTCAACTGCGCATATTGTTAGACTTCCCAGAAGGTTAACCGGTAAATAGATAATAATTGGTGGTTCTCATTGTTTCTTTTTACTGTATTTCATGAAACCTGCCCACTAATGTAAACCTCCCCCCTTTTTCGTTTTAATAATGGAGGTTGGATGACCATTTCTTAAATGTAACCCTTTTAGGTTTTTTCTTTGTTTGCTCTTTATTGTTCAACCTATTGCATAACAAGGTGTTCCTTGTGATAATTTGTGAAATGCATAAAAAGAAAAGAAAAAAAAAAAGAAATAAGAGGAAAATGTAGAACCATAAAAGCAGATGTATTGATGTTATGCTCAATCTCACTAAAAGGTCTGCTTTAAGTTGCTTATTTTAAGGCTTTCTGTATCCAATTCTAAACATTTCATAAGCCATTTCATCTACTTTATATTGGCAAGTAGTGCTGTTCAAGCTAGATAATGATCACGAAGGTTGCAATCAATCTCTGCTAGGGCAGTTTTTTGTGTCGTCATATGATTGTTTCACCGACTTTTTCTTGTTATAAGAAATGCGTTTGCTGTACTTCTTGTAAAGTTGCTATTAGTTACATGAACTCCAAACTTTCTACAGGCTTGGTTTTTGCTGAATATGTTCCTTATCGTGTTTTCTCTATATCGGCAAATTTGCATTTCTGTTATGTCTCATTGAGTTATTGTTAACGAATGCTTCATTTGTTTTCTTTCCGGGACGATTTGTGTTTAGCATGTTTTACAAGCTCTGCCTAGAAGCTTCCTTCTCAAACTGATGATTGGATGCTATTTAAATGATTTTGTCGCGCACTAGTCTGTGTTTGTTTCATTACAGCTTGGGTTGTGCTTTTCTATCTGGCTGCATGATGGAAAGGCTCTTCAGACATGGTAATTTAGTAATTTTCTGTTCTTATGTACTTGGGATTTTTATTAGATGAACTGAAGTATGGATGATTTAAGCTGTAATTATTTTTAGAACTCCAGAAGGGCTATGGTGGGGCGAGGTCTATTTTGAAAAGATTTATCCAACTAACGTCCTAAGGTTAGCTGGTCAAATAAGAGGTGTTCTTGGGATAGGGTTGTTTTTTTTTTAATTGGTTTTCAGCACTAACTGGCTTATTCTGATGGCACAACTCCAGTCACGCAAGCAGCTGTCCTAAATCTAGCCAGACATTTCTTGTCTGGCTATATTTAGACAGATCTTCAGCTTGAAAAGTAACCAGTTAGTTCTGGCTGAACATCTGATTAAAGACACTGGGAAAAATTACTTAGGTATCTTGTACGCTCATTGGATTTTTGAAAATTGACACTATCCGCCTCCTTCCACCCTATGTTCAAGGTGTTTGCGCCACCCCAAAACTTTTTTCTCAAGTTTTTTGGTCCACCTCTGGGATCTCGTACTCTTTTGAGAAGTAAAACACTATGCTGAAAGTCACATGTTGATATGTTTCTGGTGTGCTATTGCTGCTCCTTTTCCTTTCATGGCTAAGACACATCCCTAGTCTCATCCATCTGTAATACGCACTCTAGAGGGAAGTCATGAACTGGAGGATGTCTTTGTGGTGCACCAAAGTGCTCCAGATGAAAAGGGATGTGGTAAATAACTAGGGACAAGTTGTAATGGTAATGTAAACGTCTTAAAGACCGCAGTCTCTATGTGACAAATGATCACTGCTCTCTTATGATGAGAAATTCCTTAGAAATGTCTTGAGATAGAGGGTTTCTTTTAAAAATGGATTTAAAAAGAAACTTTTGTACAATGTTCTCAGTACAGTTTTAAGGATTTTCTCGTTCTTTGTTGCTTTCTGTATCTTGCTTTTTGCCTGTCTGGTCTCTTACATCAGGGAAAATTCTTAGTGCTGGGAAGGCATTAACACTTTTCATTAAAGGAGTATCTCAGAATTTCCAAAGACCAAACGTTGGGTGCATTCTTCCTTCCAGTAAACCTCTAGATTTGAGGATTTTTGAGTGGTCGTTGAATGTGTATATTGGATTGCATTCTTGTTTTGTGTTGGGTTGGATGGGGAAAATAACAGTTGATATATTTTTTAAATTTTTATTAGATCAATACTAGAGCTCTCTGTGCACCTCTGTCTCAATTCCCTATCTCTTGGCAATGTCTCTTCCATAGAGATGAGATTGGCAAACCTTTAAGTAAGGAGAAGAACTCTACTGCTGCTGGCATTCTTTTTATTACTTAATGCATGTGTCAGGTTGAGAAATTCAGATAAGGAACTTTTTTTTTTTTTTTTTTTTTTACAAAACTGGAAACATACTGGGTGAGAAAGTAAAAGCTTGAATATCTCCCTGGAGAAATCAGTCACCACCAGCCTTCACTAGCCAGAGTCAGAGATTCCACATCTTAGGCTTAATGAAGGTTCTTGAGTCAATAGTTCGTCTCAATGCGTTCTTTGGTTTTAGTGTGATCTGTGATGAGCTCTGTTCATAGAAGTTTCCTGAAGAGTTTGGAGGGAGGTCTTGCACCCATTTATGAAAAGGGGTCATTTGAAGGTTTACAGATTAGGCAGCCTCGAGCAACGGCTTACATAACAGTGGCTCATTGAGGTTCTGGTAAGCACCTGATGACTGGATTTTTTTTTTTTGAAGCATGAAGTTATACCTCCCGTACACTGCTGCTAAGTAGCTGAAGGACAATTTCCAAAGGCTTACAGCCATGTTAATACATATTTACTTGGGTAGATGGAGCTGGGTGAAAATCAACCCCTCTCGATGCAGTGAGAAGCACATGCTTTGACGTTCATAATGCTTGGCCTTTTAGCTGCACAAAAGAGCCATCGGCAGCAATGGGTTCAGATTCGGGAGGAAGACTGTGTTGGATGTACGTTTGATTATCAAATATGTGTGTGTATTGCCCCTGTTTTACAATCTGCAGATTAAGTGTAAAGTAGCCACATACCTTGCAGGCAGTTTTAGAATGGAAACACCAGTGGCTTCCTTTTGAAAATTTGCTTTAAGGTTACCACATAGGAGTGTGAGCTATTTAAAATTGCCCCCCTTGGATGGCAATTTTCAAAGGCATTTACCCAAGTAAAACAGTCTGACTGAATATTACCTTCCTTCACATACTTTTAACTACAGGATGAAAGCTGCCTTGCTGTGGGCATCTTTAGGTCAGGGTTGGAAAATCAACATGCATACATTCAATTTTCAAATGCATGTGTTGCTATTTTTCTCCTCTCTTTGCCACCTGCACAAAGCATGCGGCAGCTTTTAATGCTCAGACTTTGCCCTTGCAAATCTTGGAGAAACAGTGGGGGCACTTTCCGTTGGAAATTGTTCCTGATGTATGGGCATTAAAACAGCCCATGTGATTTGAAGCTACATGAGCTGTTTGAAAATTGTCCTCTGGGTGTCCCAATCCTTGAGGGCCTCCAACCAGTCAGGTTTTCAGGATATCCCTAATGAATGTGCATGAGGTAGATTTGCATGCATGCTGCCTCAGTTGTATGCAGATATGTTTCATGCATATTCATTAGGGATATTGGGGCAGATTTTAAAAGCCTACGCGCGTAAATCCAGGTGGATTTACGCACGTAGGGGGGGTTACGCGTGCCAGGCCTATTTCGGAGAGGCCTCGGAGGGAACGGGGAAAGCCAGCTGGTCTCCCCGAGGGCTCGGCATGCACAAGGTGCATTAATGTGCACCCCCTTGCGCGTGCCGACCCCTTATTTTATAACATGCGCGCGGCTGCACACGCATGTTATAAAATATGGCGTA